>NC_087369.1:62546860-65186888 GCF_030014295.1 Loxodonta africana
CATAGAGAGATAGTATTAATTGTGTGTTCCTCATTTTCATAGTAGTCGAATTTATGTTTGCTGAGTTGTTATGTTTTTCTTGGTTTTTGTTTTGAGTTGTGGAATTGTTAGAACTCTTTGTGGTTACCTCAATTTTTGCCCCTATTTTTCTAAGTAAAAACCTAACTTGTATCATCCTGTATCGCCTTGTTCTCCTCTCCATGTGACAGTTCTATGCCTCCTGTATTTAGTCCCTCTTTCTGATTATTGTGATGTTTTCCATAATGACTTCAATGATTCCCTGTTTTGAGCATTTTTTTTTCTTTTTAAAATTAATCTTAATTTGTTTTAGTGATTTCCTTCTTTGAGTTGATATCAGGATGTTCTGTTCTGTGTCTTTGTGTTGTGTGGTTATCTGATGTTATTGATTTTCTGACCAAACAACTTTCTTTAGTATTTCTTGTAGCTTTGGTTTGGTTTTTGCAAACTCTCTAAGCTTGTGTTCTCTGTAAATGTTTTAATTTCACCTTCAGATTTGAGAGAGAGTTTTGCTGGATAAATGATCCTGGCTGGCAGTTTTTCTCCTTCAGTGCTCTGTAAATGTCATCCCATTGCCTTCTTGACTGCATGGTTTCTGCTGAGTAGTCTGAACTTATTCTTATTGATTCTCCTTTGTAGGAGACCTTTCTTTTATCCCTGTCTGCTTTTGAAATTTTCTCTTTATCTTTGGTTTTGGCAAGTTGATGATAATATCTGTTGGTGATTTTCTTTTTGGATCCGTCTTAAATGGGGTTCGATGAGCATCTTGGATAGATATCCTTTCGTCTTTCGTGATGTCACGGAAGTTTTCTGCCCACAGACCTTCAACTATTCTCTCTGTATTTTCTCTTATCCCTCCCTGTTCTGGAACTCCAATCATACGCAAGGTATTCTTCGTGATAGAGTCCCACATGACTGTTAAGATTTCTTCATTTTTTTAAATTCTTTTATCTGATTTTCTTTTTCAGCTATATTGGTGTCAATACCCTTGTCCTCCAGATCCCCACTCTGCATTCCAATTGCTCAAGTCTGCTCCTCTGACTTCCTATTGTGTGGTCCAATTCTGCAATTTTACCGTTAATCTTTTGGATTTCTGAATGCTGCCTCTCTATGGATTCTCGTAGCTTATTAATTTTTCCACTATGTTCTTGAATAATCTTTTTGATTTCTTCCACTGCTTTATCAGTGTGTTCCTTGGCTCTTTCTGGAGATGGCCTTACTTCATTTCTGAGGTCATCCCTGATGTCTTGAAGCATTCTGTAAATTAGTTTTTTATATTCTGCATCTGGTAATTCCAGGATTGTATCTTCATCTGGGAAAGATTTTGATTCATTAATTTGGGGAGTTGTAGAAGCAATCATGGTCTGCTTCTTCATGTGGTTTGATATCGACTGCTGTCTCCGAGCCATCTCTAAGACATTGTAGTGACTTATTTTGTATTTGCTCACTGAGCCTTATCTTGTTTTGTTTTCTTTCAATATATGTAGATGGGCTACTGGATTGCACTGTCTTGATTGTTGGAGCCCTTGAATCACTTATGTCTTACTACCAGCCTTTCTGGCTGTTACCACATATATAAGCCTAAGAGTCCATTCACTATTCTTGAGTAGAATCTGATTCGGGGTCATCAAGTGTGTGGTGCAGACTGTCACCTACCCACCTAGAGAAGTAGTGGTGATAGTTGTGTGCACCAGATTCTAGTAGCAGCAGGGTTTCACACTCCGGGGGGGCAGGATGCTGACAGGCTTCCCCCAAGTTCCAGTGAGGTAGGCGTGTCTCTATTCCTAAAGCACTTTGGTGGGTGAGCTCTGCAGCTGTACCTTAGGCCCCCAATGCAAGTACCTCTACAGATTGGTAGGTGTCACCCTCCTTAGACCCTAAGGCAGGAGGCTAGGTGGTCTGGATGGAGCTCAGCCCTCAGTTCCCTGTTGTGGGTCAGTGAGGGCTCTGTTGAATAGGCCAGAGATATCAGACCTGGGAAACTTGTCTTTCCAGTAATCCGCTAAAACAATTACAGTCAGATCCCTATCAGAAGTGCCTTTGCATTATAATAGCCACCTTGTTCCCTGTAGGGATGAGAGCCCCGAGACTGTGGATCACATATGTTTGGCTAGAGCTGGTTCTGTGTTTTTTAGTCCAATTAGGGAAGGATTTTTGGTCCCTGGGTTTTTCGAAGCTGTTTCTCTCAGGTCAGGAGAATGGGTTAGGAAAAGACCGAAAAAAAAAAAACAAAGAAAGAAAGAGAAACCACAGCGCACTTCACTCTCTGGCTCAGGAAATTCCAATGTTAATGAAGCAGTCTGGGAAGGGGAGGGGAGGGTTCAGATAAATAGGAGAGAGTAGCACGCCAGAATATAGACAAAGTTACTTATCTTGCTTGGGATGACTGTTTTATCTGAGACTCCCGAGGGGCGTGTTGACTGTGTGCGCCAGCTGGGTAGAGATTGCCCCCGAGGGTCAGGCCCACGGCCTGTGCTTGTGCTGTCTCTGAAGCCGTGGTCAGTTCCTCCACTCCCAGTCCAAAGCCCAGCGTCAAGGTTCCCTGGCTGGGACACTGCACTCCAGGCTCCAAAATCAGTTGCTGCCTTCCGGTGACTTCTCCCGCTGTCTGCCGCATAGCTGTGCTGTCTGCGTGCACTGGCTGGGCTTCCCCTGAGGTCACTTCTGGGGGCTGGGGCTGCGTCCCGTGTATGTGCCGTCTTAGGATGCCGTGCTCAGCTTCCCTGCGCCCAGTCCAAAGCCCGGCGCCAAGGTTTCCTTACCGGGACTCTGGCTCCAGGTTCCAAAAACAGTCGCTGCTTCCCCGTGGTTGTTCGTTCTCAGTCTCTGTCACTCAGGTCAACTCTTTAGATCTGTGTTTGATGGTCAGGGTTTGTAGACTGTCATGTATGTGATCGATTCACTTGTTTTTCCAAGTCTTTGTTGCAAGAGGGATCCGAGGTAGCTTCTACCTAGTCAGCCATCGTGGCCCCACCTCCTATCGGCTAGAATTTTGTTGAGGATTTTTGCATCTATATTCATGAGGGATATAGGTCTGTCATTTTCTTTTTTCTGGTGTCTTTACCTGGTTTTGGTATCAGGGATATGGTGGCTTCATAGAATGAGTCAGGTAGTATTCCGTCATTTTCTATGCTTTGAGATACCTTTAGTAGTAGTGGTGTGAACTCTCTCTGAAAGTTTGGTAGAACTCTGCAGTGAAGCCATCCGGGCCAGGGCTTTTTTTTCTTTGTTTGTTGGGAGTTTTTTGATTACCTTTTCAATCTCTTTTTTTGTTATGGGTCTATTTAGCTGTTCTACTTCTGATTGTCTTAGTTTAGGTAGGTAATGTATTTCTAGGAACTCATCCATTTCTTCTAGGTTTGCAAATTTGTTAGAGTACAATTTTTTGTAATAATCTGATAGGATTCTTTTAATTTCAGTTGGGTCTGTTGTGATATGGCCCATCTCATCTCTTATTCAGGTGATTTGTTTCCTTTCCTGTATTTCTTTAGTCAGTCTGGCCAATGGTTTATCAATTTTGTTAATTTTGTCAAAGAACCAGCTTTTGGCTTTGTTAACTCTTTCAATTGTCTTTCTGTTCTCTAATTTATGTAGTTCAGCTCTAATTTTTATGATTTGTTTTCTTCTGGTGCCTGACGGATTGTTTTGTTGCTCACTTTCTATTTGTTCAAGTGGTAGGGACAGTTCTCTGATTTGGGCTCTTTCTTTCGTCTTTTTGTGTGTGTGCATTTATTGATATCAATTGACCTGTGAGCACTGCTTTTGCTGTGTCCCAGAGTTTTTGATAGGAAGTTTTCATTCTCGTTGCATTCTATGAATTTCTTTATTCCCTCCTTAATATCTTCTATAACCCAGCCTTTTTTCAGCAGGGTATTGTTCAGTTTCCAAGTATTTGATTTCTTTTCCCTAATTTTTCTGTTCCTGATTTCCACTTTTCTGGCCTTGTGGTCTGAGAAGATGCTTTGTAATATTTCGATGTTTTGGATTCTGCAAAGGTTTGTTTTATGACCTCATATGTGATCTATTCCAGAGTATGTTCCATGTGCACTAGAAAAAAAGTATATTTTGCAGCTGTCGGGTGGAGTGTTCTGTATAGGTCTATGAGGTCAAGTTGGTTGATGGTAGCAATTAGGTCTTCCGTGTCTCTATTGAGCTTCTTGCTGGATGTCCTGTCTTTCACCGAAAGTGGTGTGTTGAAGTCTCCTGCTATACTTGTGGAGGTGTCTATCTCACTTTTCAGTTCTGTTAAAGTTTGGTTTATGTATCTGGCAGCCCTGTCATAAATATTTAATATGGTTATATCTTCCTGGTCAATTGTCCCTTGAATCATTGTGTAGTGTCTTTTATTCTTTGTGGTGGATTGAACTTCAAAGTCTATTTTGTCAGAAATTAATATTGCTACTCCTGTTCTATTTTGATTATTGTTCACTTGATATCCTTTGAGTTTTAGTTTGTTCGTGTCTCTAAGTCTAAGGTGTGTCTCTTGTAGGCAGCATCTAGACGGATCGTGTTTCTTTATCCAGTGTGAGACTCTCTGTCTCTTTATTGGTGCATTTAGCCCATTTACATTCAGTGTAATTATAGATAAGAATGTGTTTAGTGCTGTCATTTTGATGCCTTTTTGTGTGTGTTGTTCGCAATTTCATTTTCCACTTACTTTTTTGTACTGAGACGTTTTTCTTTGTAAATTGTGTGTTCCTCATTTTCATAGTAGTCGAATTTATGTTTGCTGAGTTGTTATGTTTTTCTTGGTTTTTGTTTTGAGTTGTGGAATTGTTAGAACTCTTTGTGGTTACCTCAATTTTTGCCCCTATTTTTCTAAGTAAAAACCTAACTTGTATCATCCTGTATCGCCTTGTTCTCCTCTCCATGTGACAGTCCTATGCCTCCTGTATTTAGTCCCTCTTTCTGATTATTGTGATGTTTTCCATAATGACTTCAATGATTCCCTGTTTTGAGCATTTTTTTTTCTTTTTAAAATTAATCTTAATTTGTTTTAGTGATTTCCTTCTTTGAGTTGATATCAGGATGTTCTGTTCTGTGTCTTTGTGTTGTGTGGTTATCTGATGTTATTGATTTTCTGACCAAACAACTTTCTTTAGTATTTCTTGTAGCTTTGGTTTGGTTTTTGCAAACTCTCTAAGCTTGTGTTCTCTGTAAATGTTTTAATTTCACCTTCAGATTTGAGAGAGAGTTTTGCTGGATAAATGATCCTTGGCTGGCAGTTTTTCTCCTTCAGTGCTCTGTAAATGTCATCCCATTGCCTTCTTGACTGCATGGTTTCTGCTGAGTAGTCTGAACTTATTCTTATTGATTCTCCTTTGTAGGAGACCTTTCTTTTATCCTGTCTGCTTTTGAAATTTTCTCTTTATCTTTGGTTTTGGCAAGTTTGATGATAATATCTGTTGGTGATTTTCTTTTTGGATCCGTCTTAAATGGGGTTCGATGAGCATCTTGGATAGATATCCTTTCGTCTTTCGTGATGTCACGGAAGTTTTCTGCCCACAGACCTTCAACTATTCTCTCTGTATTTTCTCTTATCCCTCCCTGTTCTGGAACTCCAATCATACGCAAGGTATTCTTCGTGATAGAGTCCCACATGACTGTTAAGATTTCTTCATTTTTTTAAATTCTTTTATCTGATTTTTTTTTCAGCTATATTGGTGTCAATACCCTTGTCCTCCAGATCCCCACTCTGCATTCCAATTGCTCAAGTCTGCTCCTCTGACTTCCTATTGTGTGGTCCAATTCTGCAATTTTACCGTTAATCTTTTGGATTTCTGAATGCTGCCTCTCTATGGATTCTCGTAGCTTATTAATTTTTCCACTATGTTCTTGAATAATCTTTTTGATTTCTTCCACTGCTTTATCAGTGTGTTCCTTGGCTTTTTCTGGAGATTGCCTTATTTCATTTCTGAGGTCATCCCTGATGTCTTGAAGCATTCTGTAAATTAGTTTTTTATATTCTGCATCTGGTAATTCCAGGATTGTATCTTCATCTGGGAAAGATTTTGATTCATTAATTTGGGGAGTTGTAGAAGCAATCATGGTCTGCTTCTTCATGTGGTTTGATATCGACTGCTGTCTCCGAGCCATCTCTAAGACATTGTAGTGACTTATTTTGTATTTGCTCACTGAGCCTTATCTTGTTTTGTTTTCTTTCAATATATGTAGATGGGCTACTGGATTGCACTGTCTTGATTGTTGGAGCCCTTGAATCACTTATGTCTTACTACCAGCCTTTCTGGGCTGTTACCACATATATAAGCCTAAGAGTCCATTCACTATTCTTGAGTAGAATCTGATTCGGGGTGATCAAGTGTGTGGTGCAGACTGTCACCTACCCACCTAGAGAAGTAGTGGTGATAGTTGTGTGCACCAGATTCTAGTAGCAGCAGGGTTTCACACTCCGGGGGGGCAGGATGCTGACAGGCTTCCCCCAAGTGCCAGTGAGGTAGGCGTGTCTCTATTCCTAAAGCACTTTGGTGGGTGAGCTCTGCAGCTGTACCTTAGGCCCCCAATGCAAGTACCTCTACAGATTGGTAGGTGTCACCCTCCTTAGACCCCTAAGGCAGGAGGCTAGGTGGTCTGGGTGGAGCTTCAGCCCTCAGTTCCCTGTTGTGGGTCAGTGAGGGCTCTGTTGAATAGGCAGAGATATCAGACCTGGGAAACTTGTCTTTCCAGTAATCCGCTAAAACAATTACAGTCAGATCCCTATCAGAAGTGCCTTTGCATTATAATAGCCACCTTGTTCCCTGTAGGGATGAGAGCCCCGAGACTGTGGATCACATATGTTTGGCTAGAGCTGGTTCTGTGTTTTTAGTCCAATTAGGGAAGGATTTTTGGTCCCTGGGTTTTTCGAAGCTGTTTCTCTCAGGTCAGGAGAATGGGTTAGGAAAAGACCGAAAAAAAAAAGAAAGAGAAACCACAGCGCACTTCACTCTCTGGCTCAGGAAATTCCAATGTTAATGAAGCAGTCTGGGAAGGGGAGGGGAGGGTTCAGATAAATAGGAGAGAGTAGCACGCCAGAATATAGACAAAGTTACTTATCTTGCTTGGGATGACTGTTTTATCTGAGACTCCCGAGGGGCGTGTTGACTGTGTGCGCCAGCTGGGTAGAGATTGCCCCCGAGGGTCAGGCCCACGGCCTGTGCTTGTGCTGTCTCTGAAGCCGTGGTCAGTTCCTCCACTCCCAGTCCAAAGCCCAGCATCAAGGTTCCCTGGCTGGGACACTGCACTCCAGGCTCCAAAATCAGTTGCTGCCTTCCGGTGACTTCTCCCGCTGTCTGCCGCATAGCTGTGCTGTCTGCGTGCACTGGCTGGGCTTCCCCTGAGGTCACTTCTGGGGGCTGGGGCTGCGTCCCGTGTATGTGCCGTCTTAGGATGCCGTGCTCAGCTTCCCTGCGCCCAGTCCAAAGTCCGGCGCCAAGGTTTCCTTACCGGGACGCTGGCTCCAGGTTCCAAAAACAGTCGCTGCTTCCCCGTGGTTGTTCGTTCTCAGTCTCTGTCACTCAGGTCAACTCTTTAGATCTGTGTTTGATGGTCAGGGTTTGTAGACTGTCATGTATGTGATCGATTCACTTGTTTTTCCAAGTCTTTGTTGCAAGAGGGATCCGAGGTAGCTTCTACCTAGTCAGCCATCGTGGCCCCACCTCCTATCGGCTAGAATTTTGTTGAGGATTTTTGCATCTATATTCATGAGGGATATAGGTCTGTCATTTTCTTTTTTCTGGTGTCTTTACCTGGTTTTGGTATCAGGGATATGGTGGCTTCATAGAATGAGTCAGGTAGTATTCCGTCATTTTCTATGCTTTGAGATACCTTTAGTAGTAGTGGTGTGAACTCTTCTCTGAAAGTTTGGTAGAACTCTGCAGTGAAGCCATCCGGGCCAGGGCTTTTTTTTCTTTGTTTGTTGGGAGTTTTTTGATTACTTTTTCAATCTCTTTTTTTGTTATGGGTCTATTTAGCTGTTCTACTTCTGATTGTCTTAGTTTAGGTAGGTAATGTATTTCTAGGAACTCATCCATTTCTTCTAGGTTTGCAAATTTGTTAGAGTACAATTTTTTGTAATAATCTGATAGGATTCTTTTAATTTCAGTTGGGTCTGTTGTGATATGGCCCATCTCATCTCTTATTCAGGTGATTTGTTTCCTTTCCTGTATTTCTTTAGTCAGTCTGGCCAATGGTTTATCAATTTTGTTAATTTTGTCAAAGAACCAGCTTTTGGCTTTGTTAACTCTTTCAATTGTCTTTCTGTTCTCTAATTTATGTAGTTCAGCTCTAATTTTTATGATTTGTTTTCTTCTGGTGCCTGACGGATTGTTTTGTTGCTCACTTTCTATTTGTTCAAGTGGTAGGGACAGTTCTCTGATTTGGGCTCTTTCTTTCGTCTTTTTGTGTGTGTGCATTTATTGATATCAATTGACCTGTGAGCACTGCTTTTGCTGTGTCCCAGAGTTTTTGATAGGAAGTTTTCATTCTCGTTGCATTCTATGAATTTCTTTATTCCCTCCTTAATATCTTCTATAACCCAGCCTTTTTTCAGCAGGGTATTGTTCAGTTTCCAAGTATTTGATTTCTTTTCCCTAATTTTTCTGTTCCTGATTTCCACTTTTCTGGCCTTGTGGTCTGAGAAGATGCTTTGTAATATTTCGATGTTTTGGATTCTGCAAAGGTTTGTTTTATGACCTCATATGTGATCTATTCCAGAGTATGTTCCATGTGCACTAGAAAAAAAGTATATTTTGCAGCTGTCGGGTGGAGTGTTCTGTATAGGTCTATGAGGTCAAGTTGGTTGATGGTAGCAATTAGGTCTTCCGTGTCTCTATTGAGCTTCTGGCTGGATGTCCTGTCTTTCACCGAAAGTGGTGTGTTGAAGTCTCCTGCTATACTTGTGGAGGTGTCTATCTCACTTTTCAGTTCTGTTAAAGTTTGGTTTATGTATCTGGCAGCCCTGTCATAAATATTTAATATGGTTATATCTTCCTGGTCAATTGTCCCTTGAATCATTGTGTAGTGTCTTTTATTCTTTGTGGTGGATTGAACTTCAAAGTCTATTTTGTCAGAAATTAATATTGCTACTCCTGTTCTATTTTGATTATTGTTCACTTGATATCCTTTGAGTTTTAGTTTGTTCGTGTCTCTAAGTCTAAGGTGTGTCTCTTGTAGGCAGCATCTAGACGGATCGTGTTTCTTTATCCAGTGTGAGACTCTCTGTCTCTTTATTGGTGCATTTAGCCCATTTACATTCAGTGTAATTATAGATAAGAATGTGTTTAGTGCTGTCATTTTGATGCCTTTTTGTGTGTGTTGTTCGCAATTTCATTTTCCACTTACTTTTTTGTACTGAGACGTTTTTCTTTGTAAATTGTGTGTTCCTCATTTTCATAGTAGTCGAATTTATGTTTGCTGAGTTGTTATGTTTTTCTTGGTTTTTGTTTTGAGTTGTGGAATTGTTAGAACTCTTTGTGGTTACCTCAATTTTTGCCCCTATTTTTCTAAGTAAAAACCTAACTTGTATCATCCTGTATCGCCTTGTTTTCCTCTCCATGTGACAGTTCTATGCCTCCTGTATTTAGTCCCTCTTTCTGATTATTGTGATGTTTTCCATAATGACTTCAATGATTCCCTGTTTTGAGCATTTTTTTTCTTTTTAAAATTAATCTTAATTTGTTTTAGTGATTTCCTTCTTTGAGTTGATATCAGGATGTTCTGTTCTGTGTCTTTGTGTTGTGTGGTTATCTGATGTTATTGATTTTCTGACCAAACAACTTTCTTTAGTATTTCTTGTAGCTTTGGTTTGGTTTTTGCAAACTCTCTAAGCTTGTGTTCTCTGTAAATGTTTTAATTTCACCTTCAGATTTGAGAGAGAGTTTTGCTGGATAAATGATCCCTGGCTGGCAGTTTTTCTCCTTCAGTGCTCTGTAAATGTCATCCCATTGCCTTCTTGACTGCATGGTTTCTGCTGAGTAGTCTGAACTTATTCTTATTGATTCTCCTTTGTAGGAGACCTTTCTTTTATCCCTGTCTGCTTTTGAAATTTTCTCTTTATCTTTGGTTTTGGCAAGTTTGATGATAATATCTGTTGGTGATTTTCTTTTTGGATCCGTCTTAAATGGGGTTCGATGAGCATCTTGGATAGATATCCTTTCGTCTTTCGTGATGTCACGGAAGTTTTCTGCCCACAGACCTTCAACTATTCTCTCTGTATTTTCTCTTATCCCTCCCTGTTCTGGAACTCCAATCATACGCAAGGTATTCTTCGTGATAGAGTCCCACATGACTGTTAAGATTTCTTCATTTTTTTTAATTCTTTTATCTGATTTTTTTTTCAGCTATATTGGTGTCAATACCCTTGTCCTCCAGATCCCCACTCTGCATTCCAATTGCTCAAGTCTGCTCCTCTGACTTCCTATTGTGTGGTCCAATTCTGCAATTTTACCGTTAATCTTTTGGATTTCTGAATGCTGCCTCTCTATGGATTCTCGTAGCTTATTAATTTTTCCACTATGTTCTTGAATAATCTTTTTGATTTCTTCCACTGCTTTATCAGTGTGTTCCTTGGCTTTTTCTGGAGATTGCCTTATTTCATTTCTGAGGTCATCCCTGATGTCTTGAAGCATTCTGTAAATTAGTTTTTTATATTCTGCATCTGGTAATTCCAGGATTGTATCTTCATCTGGGAAAGATTTTGATTCATTAATTTGGGGAGTTGTAGAAGCAATCATGGTCTGCTTCTTCATGTGGTTTGATATCGACTGCTGTCTCCGAGCCATCTCTAAGACATTGTAGTGACTTATTTTGTATTTGCTCACTGAGCCTTATCTTGTTTTGTTTTCTTTCAATATATGTAGATGGGCTACTGGATTGCACTGTCTTGATTGTTGGAGCCCTTGAATCACTTATGTCTTACTACCAGCCTTTCTGGGCTGTTACCACATATATAAGCCTAAGAGTCCATTCACTATTCTTGAGTAGAATCTGATTCGGGGTCATCAAGTGTGTGGTGCAGACTGTCACCTACCCACCTAGAGAAGTAGTGGTGATAGTTGTGTGCACCAGATTCTAGTAGCAGCAGGGTTTCACACTCCGGGGGGGCAGGATGCTGACAGGCTTCCCCCAAGTTCCAGTGAGGTAGGCGTGTCTCTATTCCTAAAGCACTTTGGTGGGTGAGCTCTGCAGCTGTACCTTAGGCCCCCAATGCAAGTACCTCTACAGATTGGTAGGTGTCACCCTCCTTAGACCCCTAAGGCAGGAGGCTAGGTGGTCTGGGTGGAGCTTCAGCCCTCAGTTCCCTGTTGTGGGTCAGTGAGGGCTCTGTTGAATAGGCAGAGATATCAGACCTGGGAAACTTGTCTTTCCAGTAATCCGCTAAAACAATTACAGTCAGATCCCTATCAGAAGTGCCTTTGCATTATAATAGCCACCTTGTTCCCTGTAGGGATGAGAGCCCCGAGACTGTGGATCACATATGTTTGGCTAGAGCTGGTTCTGTGTTTTTAGTCCAATTAGGGAAGGATTTTTGGTCCCTGGGTTTTTCGAAGCTGTTTCTCTCAGGTCAGGAGAATGGGTTAGGAAAAGACCGAAAAAAAAAAAACAAAAAAAAAAACAAAGAAAGAAAGAGAAACCACAGCGCACTTCACTCTCTGGCTCAGGAAATTCCAATGTTAATGAAGCAGTCTGGGAAGGGGAGGGGAGGGTTCAGATAAATAGGAGAGAGTAGCACGCCAGAATATAGACAAAGTTACTTATCTTGCTTGGGATGACTGTTTTATCTGAGACTCCCGAGGGGCGTGTTGACTGTGTGCGCCAGCTGGGTAGAGATTGCCCCCGAGGGTCAGGCCCACGGCCTGTGCTTGTGCTGTCTCTGAAGCCGTGGTCAGTTCCTCCACTCCCAGTCCAAAGCCCAGCATCAAGGTTCCCTGGCTGGGACACTGCACTCCAGGCTCCAAAATCAGTTGCTGCCTTCCGGTGACTTCTCCCGCTGTCTGCCGCGTAGCTGTGCTGTCTGCGTGCACTGGCTGGGCTTCCCCTGAGGTCACTTCTGGGGGCTGGGGCTGCGTCCCGTGTATGTGCCGTCTTAGGATGCCGTGCTCAGCTTCCCTGCGCCCAGTCCAAAGCCCGGCGCCAAGGTTTCCTTACCGGGACTCTGGCTCCAGGTTCCAAAAACAGTCGCTGCTTCCCCGTGGTTGTTCGTTCTCAGTCTCTGTCACTCAGGTCAACTCTTTAGATCTGTGTTTGATGGTCAGGGTTTGTAGACTGTCATGTATGTGATCGATTCACTTGTTTTTCCAAGTCTTTGTTGCAAGAGGGATCCGAGGTAGCTTCTACCTAGTCAGCCATCGTGGCCCCACCTCCTATCGGCTAGAATTTTGTTGAGGATTTTTGCATCTATATTCATGAGGGATATAGGTCTGTCATTTTCTTTTTTCTGGTGTCTTTACCTGGTTTTGGTATCAGGGATATGGTGGCTTCATAGAATGAGTCAGGTAGTATTCCGTCATTTTCTATGCTTTGAGATACCTTTAGTAGTAGTGGTGTGAACTCTTCTCTGAAAGTTTGGTAGAACTCTGCAGTGAAGCCATCCGGGCCAGGGCTTTTTTTTCTTTGTTTGTTGGGAGTTTTTTGATTACCTTTTCAATCTCTTTTTTTGTTATGGGTCTATTTAGCTGTTCTACTTCTGATTGTCTTAGTTTAGGTAGGTAATGTATTTCTAGGAACTCATCCATTTCTTCTAGGTTTGCAAATTTGTTAGAGTACAATTTTTTGTAATAATCTGATAGGATTCTTTTAATTTCAGTTGGGTCTGTTGTGATATGGCCCATCTCATCTCTTATTCAGGTGATTTGTTTCCTTTCCTGTATTTCTTTAGTCAGTCTGGCCAATGGTTTATCAATTTTGTTAATTTTTCAAAGAACCAGCTTTTGGCTTTGTTAACTCTTTCAATTGTCTTTCTGTTCTCTAATTTATGTAGTTCAGCTCTAATTTTTATGATTTGTTTTCTTCTGGTGCCTGACGGATTGTTTTGTTGCTCACTTTCTATTTGTTCAAGTGGTAGGGACAGTTCTCTGATTTGGGCTCTTTCTTTCGTCTTTTTGTGTGTGTGCATTTATTGATATCAATTGACCTGTGAGCACTGCTTTTGCTGTGTCCCAGAGTTTTTGATAGGAAGTTTTCATTCTCGTTGCATTCTATGAATTTCTTTATTCCCTCCTTAATATCTTCTATAACCCAGCCTTTTTTCAGCAGGGTATTGTTCAGTTTCCAAGTATTTGATTTCTTTTCCCTAATTTTTCTGTTCCTGATTTCCACTTTTCTGGCCTTGTGGTCTGAGAAGATGCTTTGTAATATTTCGATGTTTTGGATTCTGCAAAGGTTTGTTTTATGACCTCATATGTGATCTATTCCAGAGTATGTTCCATGTGCACTAGAAAAAAAGTATATTTTGCAGCTGTCGGGTGGAGTGTTCTGTATAGGTCTATGAGGTCAAGTTGGTTGATGGTAGCAATTAGGTCTTCCGTGTCTCTATTGAGCTTCTTGCTGGATGTCCTGTCTTTCACCGAAAGTGGTGTGTTGAAGTCTCCTGCTATACTTGTGGAGGTGTCTATCTCACTTTTCAGTTCTGTTAAAGTTTGGTTTATGTATCTGGCAGCCCTGTCATAAATATTTAATATGGTTATATCTTCCTGGTCAATTGTCCCTTGAATCATTGTGTAGTGTCTTTTATTCTTTGTGGTGGATTGAACTTCAAAGTCTATTTTGTCAGAAATTAATATTGCTACTCCTGTTCTATTTTGATTATTGTTCACTTGATATCCTTTGAGTTTTAGTTTGTTCGTGTCTCTAAGTCTAAGGTGTGTCTCTTGTAGGCAGCATCTAGACGGATCGTGTTTCTTTATCCAGTGTGAGACTCTCTGTCTCTTTATTGGTGCATTTAGCCCATTTACATTCAGTGTAATTATAGATAAGAATGTGTTTAGTGCTGTCATTTTGATGCCTTTTTGTGTGTGTTGTTCGCAATTTCATTTTCCACTTACTTTTTTGTACTGAGACGTTTTTCTTTGTAAATTGTGTGTTCCTCATTTTCATAGTAGTCGAATTTATGTTTGCTGAGTTGTTATGTTTTTCTTGGTTTTTGTTTTGAGTTGTGGAATTGTTAGAACTCTTTGTGGTTACCTCAATTTTTGCCCCTATTTTTCTAAGTAAAAACCTAACTTGTATCATCCTGTATCGCCTTGTTTTCCTCTCCATGTGACAGTTCTATGCCTCCTGTATTTAGTCCCTCTTTCTGATTATTGTGATGTTTTCCATAATGACTTCAATGATTCCCTGTTTTGAGCATTTTTTTTTCTTTTTAAAATTAATCTTAATTTGTTTTAGTGATTTCCTTCTTTGAGTTGATATCAGGATGTTCTGTTCTGTGTCTTTGTGTTGTGTGGTTATCTGATGTTATTGATTTTCTGACCAAACAACTTTCTTTGGTATTTCTTGTAGCTTTGGTTTGGTTTTTGCAAACTCTCTAAGCTTGTGTTCTCTGTAAATGTTTTAATTTCACCTTCAGATTTGAGAGAGAGTTTTGCTGGATAAATGATCCCTGGCTGGCAGTTTTTCTCCTTCAGTGCTCTGTAAATGTCATCCCATTGCCTTCTTGACTGCATGGTTTCTGCTGAGTAGTCTGAACTTATTCTTATTGATTCTCCTTTGTAGGAGACCTTTCTTTTATCCCTGTCTGCTTTTGAAATTTTCTCTTTATCTTTGGTTTTGGCAAGTTTGATGATAATATCTGTTGGTGATTTTCTTTTTGGATCCGTCTTAAATGGGGTTCGATGAGCATCTTGGATAGATATCCTTTCGTCTTTCGTGATGTCACGGAAGTTTTCTGCCCACAGACCTTCAACTATTCTCTCTGTATTTTCTCTTATCCCTCCCTGTTCTGGAACTCCAATCATACGCAAGGTATTCTTCGTGATAGAGTCCCACATGACTGTTAAGATTTCTTCATTTTTTTAAATTCTTTTATCTGATTTTTTTTTCAGCTATATTGGTGTCAATACCCTTGTCCTCCAGATCCCCACTCTGCATTCCAATTGCTCAAGTCTGCTCCTCTGACTTCCTATTGTGTGGTCCAATTCTGCAATTTTACCGTTAATCTTTTGGATTTCTGAATGCTGCCTCTCTATGGATTCTCGTAGCTTATTAATTTTTCCACTATGTTCTTGAATAATCTTTTTGATTTCTTCCACTGCTTTATCAGTGTGTTCCTTGGCTTTTTCTGGAGATTGCCTTATTTCATTTCTGAGGTCATCCCTGATGTCTTGAAGCATTCTGTAAATTAGTTTTTTATATTCTGCATCTGGTAATTCCAGGATTGTATCTTCATCTGGGAAAGATTTTGATTCATTAATTTGGGGAGTTGTAGAAGCAATCATGGTCTGCTTCTTCATGTGGTTTGATATCGACTGCTGTCTCCGAGCCATCTCTAAGACATTGTAGTGACTTATTTTGTATTTGCTCACTGAGCCTTATCTTGTTTTGTTTTCTTTCAATATATGTAGATGGGCTACTGGATTGCACTGTCTTGATTGTTGGAGCCCTTGAATCACTTATGTCTTACTACCAGCCTTTCTGGGCTGTTACCACATATATAAGCCTAAGAGTCCATTCACTATTCTTGAGTAGAATCTGATTCGGGGTCATCAAGTGTGTGGTGCAGACTGTCACCTACCCACCTAGAGAAGTAGTGGTGATAGTTGTGTGCACCAGATTCTAGTAGCAGCAGGGTTTCACACTCCGGGGGGGCAGGATGCTGACAGGCTTCCCCCAAGTTCCAGTGAGGTAGGCGTGTCTCTATTCCTAAAGCACTTTGGTGGGTGAGCTCTGCAGCTGTACCTTAGGCCCCCAATGCAAGTACCTCTACAGATTGGTAGGTGTCACCCTCCTTAGACCCCTAAGGCAGGAGGCTAGGTGGTCTGGGTGGAGCTTCAGCCCTCAGTTCCCTGTTGTGGGTCAGTGAGGGCTCTGTTGAATAGGCAGAGATATCAGACCTGGGAAACTTGTCTTTCCAGTAATCCACTAAAACAATTACAGTCAGATCCCTATCAGAAGTGCCTTTGCATTATAATAGCCACCTTGTTCCCTGTAGGGATGAGAGCCCCGAGACTGTGGATCACATATGTTTGGCTAGAGCTGGTTCTGTGTTTTTAGTCCAATTAGGGAAGGATTTTTGGTCCCTGGGTTTTTCGAAGCTGTTTCTCTCAGGTCAGGAGAATGGGTTAGGAAAAGACCGAAAAAAAAAAAACAAAAAAAAAAACAAAGAAAGAAAGAGAAACCACAGCGCACTTCACTCTCTGGCTCAGGAAATTCCAATGTTAATGAAGCAGTCTGGGAAGGGGAGGGGAGGGTTCAGATAAATAGGAGAGAGTAGCACGCCAGAATATAGACAAAGTTACTTATCTTGCTTGGGATGACTGTTTTATCTGAGACTCCCGAGGGGCGTGTTGACTGTGTGCGCCAGCTGGGTAGAGATTGCCCCCGAGGGTCAGGCCCACGGCCTGTGCTTGTGCTGTCTCTGAAGCCGTGGTCAGTTCCTCCACTCCCAGTCCAAAGCCCAGCATCAAGGTTCCCTGGCTGGGACACTGCACTCCAGGCTCCAAAATCAGTTGCTGCCTTCCGGTGACTTCTCCCGCTGTCTGCCGCGTAGCTGTGCTGTCTGCGTGCACTGGCTGGGCTTCCCCTGAGGTCACTTCTGGGGGCTGGGGCTGCGTCCCGTGTATGTGCCGTCTTAGGATGCCGTGCTCAGCTTCCCTGCGCCCAGTCCAAAGCCCGGCGCCAAGGTTTCCTTACCGGGACGCTGGCTCCAGGTTCCAAAAACAGTCGCTGCTTCCCCGTGGTTGTTCGTTCTCAGTCTCTGTCACTCAGGTCAACTCTTTAGATCTGTGTTTGATGGTCAGGGTTTGTAGACTGTCATGTATGTGATCGATTCACTTGTTTTTCCAAGTCTTTGTTGCAAGAGGGATCCGAGGTAGCTTCTACCTAGTCAGCCATCGTGGCCCCACCTCCTATCGGCTAGAATTTTGTTGAGGATTTTTGCATCTATATTCATGAGGGATATAGGTCTGTCATTTTCTTTTTTCTGGTGTCTTTACCTGGTTTTGGTATCAGGGATATGGTGGCTTCATAGAATGAGTCAGGTAGTATTCCGTCATTTTCTATGCTTTGAGATACCTTTAGTAGTAGTGGTGTGAACTCTTCTCTGAAAGTTTGGTAGAACTCTGCAGTGAAGCCATCCGGGCCAGGGCTTTTTTTTCTTTGTTTGTTGGGAGTTTTTTGATTACTTTTTCAATCTCTTTTTTTGTTATGGGTCTATTTAGCTGTTCTACTTCTGATTGTCTTAGTTTAGGTAGGTAATGTATTTCTAGGAACTCATCCATTTCTTCTAGGTTTGCAAATTTGTTAGAGTACAATTTTTTGTAATAATCTGATAGGATTCTTTTAATTTCAGTTGGGTCTGTTGTGATATGGCCCATCTCATCTCTTATTCAGGTGATTTGTTTCCTTTCCTGTATTTCTTTAGTCAGTCTGGCCAATGGTTTATCAATTTTGTTAATTTTGTCAAAGAACCAGCTTTTGGCTTTGTTAACTCTTTCAATTGTCTTTCTGTTCTCTAATTTATGTAGTTCAGCTCTAATTTTTATGATTTGTTTTCTTCTGGTGCCTGACGGATTGTTTTGTTGCTCACTTTCTATTTGTTCAAGTGGTAGGGACAGTTCTCTGATTTGGGCTCTTTCTTTCGTCTTTTTGTGTGTGTGCATTTATTGATATCAATTGACCTGTGAGCACTGCTTTTGCTGTGTCCCAGAGTTTTTGATAGGAAGTTTTCATTCTCGTTGCATTCTATGAATTTCTTTATTCCCTCCTTAATATCTTCTATAACCCAGCCTTTTTTCAGCAGGGTATTGTTCAGTTTCCAAGTATTTGATTTCTTTTCCCTAATTTTTCTGTTCCTGATTTCCACTTTTCTGGCCTTGTGGTCTGAGAAGATGCTTTGTAATATTTCGATGTTTTGGATTCTGCAAAGGTTTGTTTTATGACCTCATATGTGATCTATTCCAGAGTATGTTCCATGTGCACTAGAAAAAAAGTATATTTTGCAGCTGTCGGGTGGAGTGTTCTGTATAGGTCTATGAGGTCAAGTTGGTTGATGGTAGCAATTAGGTCTTCCGTGTCTCTATTGAGCTTCTGGCTGGATGTCCTGTCTTTCACCGAAAGTGGTGTGTTGAAGTCTCCTGCTATACTTGTGGAGGTGTCTATCTCACTTTTCAGTTCTGTTAAAGTTTGGTTTATGTATCTGGCAGCCCTGTCATAAATATTTAATATGGTTATATCTTCCTGGTCAATTGTCCCTTGAATCATTGTGTAGTGTCTTTTATTCTTTGTGGTGGATTGAACTTCAAAGTCTATTTTGTCAGAAATTAATATTGCTACTCCTGCTCTATTTTGATTATTGTTCACTTGATATCCTTTGAGTTTTAGTTTGTTCGTGTCTCTAAGTCTAAGGTGTGTCTCTTGTAGGCAGCATCTAGACGGATCGTGTTTCTTTATCCAGTGTGAGACTCTCTGTCTCTTTATTGGTGCATTTAGCCCATTTACATTCAGTGTAATTATAGATAAGAATGTGTTTAGTGCTGTCATTTTGATGCCTTTTTGTGTGTGTTGTTCGCAATTTCATTTTCCACTTACTTTTTTGTACTGAGACGTTTTTCTTTGTAAATTGTGTGTTCCTCATTTTCATAGTAGTCGAATTTATGTTTGCTGAGTTGTTATGTTTTTCTTGGTTTTTGTTTTGAGTTGTGGAATTGTTAGAACTCTTTGTGGTTACCTCAATTTTTGCCCCTATTTTTCTAAGTAAAAACCTAACTTGTATCATCCTGTATCGCCTTGTTTTCCTCTCCATGTGACAGTTCTATGCCTCCTGTATTTAGTCCCTCTTTCTGATTATTGTGATGTTTTCCATAATGACTTCAATGATTCCCTGTTTTGAGCATTTTTTTTTCTTTTTAAAATTAATCTTAATTTGTTTTAGTGATTTCCTTCTTTGAGTTGATATCAGGATGTTCTGTTCTGTGTCTTTGTGTTGTGTGGTTACCTGATGTTATTGATTTTCTGACCAAACAACTTTCTTTAGTATTTCTTGTAGCTTTGGTTTGGTTTTTGCAAACTCTCTAAGCTTGTGTTCTCTGTAAATGTTTTAATTTCACCTTCAGATTTGAGAGAGAGTTTTGCTGGATAAATGATCCCTGGCTGGCAGTTTTTCTCCTTCAGTGCTCTGTAAATGTCATCCTATTGCCTTCTTGACTGCATGGTTTCTGCTGAGTAGTCTGAACTTATTCTTATTGATTCTCCTTTGTAGGAGACCTTTTTTTTATCCCTGTCTGCTTTTGAAATTTTCTCTTTATCTTTGGTTTTGGCAAGTTTGATGATAATATCTGTTGGTGATTTTCTTTTTGGATCCGTCTTAAATGGGGTTCGATGAGCATCTTGGATAGATATCCTTTCGTCTTTCGTGATGTCACGGAAGTTTTCTGCCCACAGACCTTCAACTATTCGCTCTGTATTTTCTCTTATCCCTCCCTGTTCTGGAACTCCAATCATACGCAAGGTATTCTTCGTGATAGAGTCCCACATGACTGTTAAGATTTCTTCATTTTTTTAAATTCTTTTATCTGATTTTCTTTTTCAGCTATATTGGTGTCAATACCCTTGTCCTCCAGATCCCCACTCTGCATTCCAATTGCTCAAGTCTGCTCCTCTGACTTCCTATTGTGTGGTCCAATTCTGCAATTTTACCGTTAATCTTTTGGATTTCTGAATGCTGCCTCTCTATGGATTCTCGTAGCTTATTAATTTTTCCACTATGTTCTTGAATAATCTTTTTGATTTCTTCCACTGCTTTATCAGTGTGTTCCTTGGCTTTTTCTGGAGATTGCCTTATTTCATTTCTGAGGTCATCCCTGATGTCTTGAAGCATTCTGTAAATTAGTTTTTTATATTCTGCATCTGGTAATTCCAGGATTGTATCTTCATCTGGGAAAGATTTTGATTCATTAATTTGGGGAGTTGTAGAAGCAATCATGGTCTGCTTCTTCATGTGGTTTGATATCGACTGCTGTCTCCGAGCCATCTCTAAGACATTGTAGTGACTTATTTTGTATTTGCTCACTGAGCCTTATCTTGTTTTGTTTTCGTTCAATATATGTAGATGGGCTACTGGATTGCACTGTCTTGATTGTTGGAGCCCTTGAATCACTTATGTCTTACTACCAGCCTTTCTGGGCTGTTACCACATATATAAGCCTAAGAGTCCATTCACTATTCTTGAGTAGAATCTGATTCGGGGTCATCAAGTGTGTGGTGCAGACTGTCACCTACCCACCTAGAGAAGTAGTGGTGATAGTTGTGTGCACCAGATTCTAGTAGCAGCAGGGTTTCACACTCCGGGGGGGCAGGATGCTGACAGGCTTCCCCCAAGTTCCAGTGAGGTAGGCGTGTCTCTATTCCTAAAGCACTTTGGTGGGTGAGCTCTGCAGCTGTACCTTAGGCCCCCAATGCAAGTACCTCTACAGATTGGTAGGTGTCACCCTCCTTAGACCCCTAAGGCAGGAGGCTAGGTGGTCTGGGTGGAGCTTCAGCCCTCAGTTCCCTGTTGTGGGTCAGTGAGGGCTCTGTTGAATAGGCAGAGATATCAGACCTGGGAAACTTGTCTTTCCAGTAATCCGCTAAAACAATTACAGTCAGATCCCTATCAGAAGTGCCTTTGCATTATAATAGCCACCTTGTTCCCTGTAGGGATGAGAGCCCCGAGACTGTGGATCACATATGTTTGGCTAGAGCTGGTTCTGTGTTTTTAGTCCAATTAGGGAAGGATTTTTGGTCCCTGGGTTTTTCGAAGCTGTTTCTCTCAGGTCAGGAGAATGGGTTAGGAAAAGACCGAAAAAAAAAAACAAAAAAAAAAACAAAGAAAGAAAGAGAAACCACAGCGCACTTCACTCTCTGGCTCAGGAAATTCCAATGTTAATGAAGCAGTCTGGGAAGGGGAGGGGAGGGTTCAGATAAATAGGAGAGAGTAGCACGCCAGAATATAGACAAAGTTACTTATCTTGCTTGGGATGACTGTTTTATCTGAGACTCCCGAGGGGCGTGTTGACTGTGTGCGCCAGCTGGGTAGAGATTGCCCCCGAGGGTCAGGCCCACGGCCTGTGCTTGTGCTGTCTCTGAAGCCGTGGTCAGTTCCTCCACTCCCAGTCCAAAGCCCAGCATCAAGGTTCCCTGGCTGGGACACTGCACTCCAGGCTCCAAAATCAGTTGCTGCCTTCCGGTGACTTCTCCCGCTGTCTGCCGCATAGCTGTGCTGTCTGCGTGCACTGGCTGGGCTTCCCCTGAGGTCACTTCTGGGGGCTGGGGCTGCGTCCCGTGTATGTGCCGTCTTAGGATGCCGTGCTCAGCTTCCCTGCGCCCAGTCCAAAGTCCGGCGCCAAGGTTTCCTTACCGGGACGCTGGCTCCAGGTTCCAAAAACAGTCGCTGCTTCCCCGTGGTTGTTCGTTCTCAGTCTCTGTCACTCAGGTCAACTCTTTAGATCTGTGTTTGATGGTCAGGGTTTGTAGACTGTCATGTATGTGATCGATTCACTTGTTTTTCCAAGTCTTTGTTGCAAGAGGGATCCGAGGTAGCTTCTACCTAGTCAGCCATCGTGGCCCCACCTCCTATCGGCTAGAATTTTGTTGAGGATTTTTGCATCTATATTCATGAGGGATATAGGTCTGTCATTTTCTTTTTTCTGGTGTCTTTACCTGGTTTTGGTATCAGGGATATGGTGGCTTCATAGAATGAGTCAGGTAGTATTCCGTCATTTTCTATGCTTTGAGATACCTTTAGTAGTAGTGGTGTGAACTCTTCTCTGAAAGTTTGGTAGAACTCTGCAGTGAAGCCATCCGGGCCAGGGCTTTTTTTTCTTTGTTTGTTGGGAGTTTTTTGATTACCTTTTCAATCTCTTTTTTTGTTATGGGTCTATTTAGCTGTTCTACTTCTGATTGTCTTAGTTTAGGTAGGTAATGTATTTCTAGGAACTCATCCATTTCTTCTAGGTTTGCAAATTTGTTAGAGTACAATTTTTTGTAATAATCTGATAGGATTCTTTTAATTTCAGTTGGGTCTGTTGTGATATGGCCCATCTCATCTCTTATTCAGGTGATTTGTTTCCTTTCCTGTATTTCTTTAGTCAGTCTGGCCAATGGTTTATCAATTTTGTTAATTTTGTCAAAGAACCAGCTTTTGGCTTTGTTAACTCTTTCAATTGTCTTTCTGTTCTCTAATTTATGTAGTTCAGCTCTAATTTTTATGATTTGTTTTCTTCTGGTGCCTGACGGATTGTTTTGTTGCTCACTTTCTATTTGTTCAAGTGGTAGGGACAGTTCTCTGATTTGGGCTCTTTCTTTCGTCTTTTTGTGTGTGTGCATTTATTGATATCAATTGACCTGTGAGCACTGCTTTTGCTGTGTCCCAGAGTTTTTGATAGGAAGTTTTCATTCTCGTTGCATTCTATGAATTTCTTTATTCCCTCCTTAATATCTTCTATAACCCAGCCTTTTTTCAGCAGGGTATTGTTCAGTTTCCAAGTATTTGATTTCTTTTCCCTAATTTTTCTGTTCCTGATTTCCACTTTTCTGGCCTTGTGGTCTGAGAAGATGCTTTGTAATATTTCGATGTTTTGGATTCTGCAAAGGTTTGTTTTATGACCTCATATGTGATCTATTCCAGAGTATGTTCCATGTGCACTAGAAAAAAAGTATATTTTGCAGCTGTCGGGTGGAGTGTTCTGTATAGGTCTATGAGGTCAAGTTGGTTGATGGTAGCAATTAGGTCTTCCGTGTCTCTATTGAGCTTCTTGCTGGATGTCCTGTCTTTCACCGAAAGTGGTGTATTGAAGTCTCCTGCTATACTTGTGGAGGTGTCTATCTCACTTTTCAGTTCTGTTAAAGTTTGGTTTATGTATCTGGCAGCCCTGTCATAAATATTTAATATGGTTATATCTTCCTGGTCAATTGTCCCTTGAATCATTGTGTAGTGTCTTTTATTCTTTGTGGTGGATTGAACTTCAAAGTCTATTTTGTCAGAAATTAATATTGCTACTCCTGTTCTATTTTGATTATTGTTCACTTGATATCCTTTGAGTTTTAGTTTGTTCGTGTCTCTAAGTCTAAGGTGTGTCTCTTGTAGGCAGCATCTAGACGGATCGTGTTTCTTTATCCAGTGTGAGACTCTCTGTCTCTTTATTGGTGCATTTAGCCCATTTACATTCAGTGTAATTATAGATAAGAATGTGTTTAGTGCTGTCATTTTGATGCCTTTTTGTGTGTGTTGTTCGCAATTTCATTTTCCACTTACTTTTTTGTACTGAGACGTTTTTCTTTGTAAATTGTGTGTTCCTCATTTTCATAGTAGTCGAATTTATGTTTGCTGAGTTGTTATGTTTTTCTTGGTTTTTGTTTTGAGTTGTGGAATTGTTAGAACTCTTTGTGGTTACCTCAATTTTTGCCCCTATTTTTCTAAGTAAAAACCTAACTTGTATCATCCTGTATCGCCTTGTTTTCCTCTCCATGTGACAGTTCTATGCCTCCTGTATTTAGTCCCTCTTTCTGATTATTGTGATGTTTTCCATAATGACTTCAATGATTCCCTGTTTTGAGCATTTTTTTTTCTTTTTAAAATTAATCTTAATTTGTTTTAGTGATTTCCTTCTTTGAGTTGATATCAGGATGTTCTGTTCTGTGTCTTTGTGTTGTGTGGTTATCTGATGTTATTGATTTTCTGACCAAACAACTTTCTTTAGTATTTCTTGTAGCTTTGGTTTGGTTTTTGCAAACTCTCTAAGCTTGTGTTCTCTGTAAATGTTTTAATTTCACCTTCAGATTTGAGAGAGAGTTTTGCTGGATAAATGATCCCTGGCTGGCAGTTTTTCTCCTTCAGTGCTCTGTAAATGTCATCCCATTGCCTTCTTGACTGCATGGTTTCTGCTGAGTAGTCTGAACTTATTCTTATTGATTCTCCTTTGTAGGAGACCTTTCTTTTATCCCTGTCTGCTTTTGAAATTTTCTCTTTATCTTTGGTTTTGGCAAGTTTGATGATAATATCTGTTGGTGATTTTCTTTTTGGATCCGTCTTAAATGGGGTTCGATGAGCATCTTGGATAGATATCCTTTCGTCTTTCGTGATGTCACGGAAGTTTTCTGCCCACAGACCTTCAACTATTCTCTCTGTATTTTCTCTTATCCCTCCCTGTTCTGGAACTCCAATCATACGCAAGGTATTCTTCGTGATAGAGTCCCACATGACTGTTAAGATTTCTTCATTTTTTTAAATTCTTTTATCTGATTTTTTTTTCAGCTATATTGGTGTCAATACCCTTGTCCTCCAGATCCCCACTCTGCATTCCAATTGCTCAAGTCTGCTCCTCTGACTTCCTATTGTGTGGTCCAATTCTGCAATTTTACCGTTAATCTTTTGGATTTCTGAATGCTGCCTCTCTATGGATTCTCGTAGCTTATTAATTTTTCCACTATGTT
Source organism: Loxodonta africana (assembly GCF_030014295.1). NCBI lineage: Eukaryota > Metazoa > Chordata > Mammalia > Proboscidea > Elephantidae > Loxodonta > Loxodonta africana. The sequence continues at coordinate 62,571,497 of NC_087369.1, forward strand.
CTTGAATAATCTTTTTGATTTCTTCCACTGCTTTATCAGTGTGTTCCTTGGCTTTTTCTGGAGATTGCCTTATTTCATTTCTGAGGTCATCCCTGATGTCTTGAAGCATTCTGTAAATTAGTTTTTTATATTCTGCATCTGGTAATTCCAGGATTGTATCTTCATCTGGGAAAGATTTTGATTCATTAATTTGGGGAGTTGTAGAAGCAATCATGGTCTGCTTCTTCATGTGGTTTGATATCGACTGCTGTCTCCGAGCCATCTCTAAGACATTGTAGTGACTTATTTTGTATTTGCTCACTGAGCCTTATCTTGTTTTGTTTTCTTTCAATATATGTAGATGGGCTACTGGATTGCACTGTCTTGATTGTTGGAGCCCTTGAATCACTTATGTCTTACTACCAGCCTTTCTGGGCTGTTACCACATATATAAGCCTAAGAGTCCATTCACTATTCTTGAGTAGAATCTGATTCGGGGTCATCAAGTGTGTGGTGCAGACTGTCACCTACCCACCTAGAGAAGTAGTGGTGATAGTTGTGTGCACCAGATTCTAGTAGCAGCAGGGTTTCACACTCCGGGGGGGCAGGATGCTGACAGGCTTCCCCCAAGTTCCAGTGAGGTAGGCGTGTCTCTATTCCTAAAGCACTTTGGTGGGTGAGCTCTGCAGCTGTACCTTAGGCCCCCAATGCAAGTACCTCTACAGATTGGTAGGTGTCACCCTCCTTAGACCCCTAAGGCAGGAGGCTAGGTGGTCTGGGTGGAGCTTCAGCCCTCAGTTCCCTGTTGTGGGTCAGTGAGGGCTCTGTTGAATAGGCAGAGATATCAGACCTGGGAAACTTGTCTTTCCAGTAATCCGCTAAAACAATTACAGTCAGATCCCTATCAGAAGTGCCTTTGCATTATAATAGCCACCTTGTTCCCTGTAGGGATGAGAGCCCCGAGACTGTGGATCACATATGTTTGGCTAGAGCTGGTTCTGTGTTTTTAGTCCAATTAGGGAAGGATTTTTGGTCCCTGGGTTTTTCGAAGCTGTTTCTCTCAGGTCAGGAGAATGGGTTAGGAAAAGACCGAAAAAAAAAAACAAAAAAAAAAACAAAGAAAGAAAGAGAAACCACAGCGCACTTCACTCTCTGGCTCAGGAAATTCCAATGTTAATGAAGCAGTCTGGGAAGGGGAGGGGAGGGTTCAGATAAATAGGAGAGAGTAGCACGCCAGAATATAGACAAAGTTACTTATCTTGCTTGGGATGACTGTTTTATCTGAGACTCCCGAGGGGCGTGTTGACTGTGTGCGCCAGCTGGGTAGAGATTGCCCCCGAGGGTCAGGCCCACGGCCTGTGCTTGTGCTGTCTCTGAAGCCGTGGTCAGTTCCTCCACTCCCAGTCCAAAGCCCAGCATCAAGGTTCCCTGGCTGGGACACTGCACTCCAGGCTCCAAAATCAGTTACTGCCTTCCGGTGACTTCTCCCGCTGTCTGCCGCATAGCTGTGCTGTCTGCGTGCACTGGCTGGGCTTCCCCTGAGGTCACTTCTGGGGGCTGGGGCTGCGTCCCGTGTATGTGCCGTCTTAGGATGCCGTGCTCAGCTTCCCTGCGCCCAGTCCAAAGCCCGGCGCCAAGGTTTCCTTACCGGGACGCTGGCTCCAGGTTCCAAAAACAGTCGCTGCTTCCCCGTGGTTGTTCGTTCTCAGTCTCTGTCACTCAGGTCAACTCTTTAGATCTGTGTTTGATGGTCAGGGTTTGTAGACTGTCATGTATGTGATCGATTCACTTGTTTTTCCAAGTCTTTGTTGCAAGAGGGATCCGAGGTAGCTTCTACCTAGTCAGCCATCGTGGCCCCACCTCCTATCGGCTAGAATTTTGTTGAGGATTTTTGCATCTATATTCATGAGGGATATAGGTCTGTCATTTTCTTTTTTCTGGTGTCTTTACCTGGTTTTGGTATCAGGGATATGGTGGCTTCATAGAATGAGTCAGGTAGTATTCCGTCATTTTCTATGCTTTGAGATACCTTTAGTAGTAGTGGTGTGAACTCTTCTCTGAAAGTTTGGTAGAACTCTGCAGTGAAGCCATCCGGGCCAGGGCTTTTTTTTCTTTGTTTGTTGGGAGTTTTTTGATTACTTTTTCAATCTCTTTTTTTGTTATGGGTCTATTTAGCTGTTCTACTTCTGATTGTCTTAGTTTAGGTAGGTAATGTATTTCTAGGAACTCATCCATTTCTTCTAGGTTTGCAAATTTGTTAGAGTACAATTTTTTGTAATAATCTGATAGGATTCTTTTAATTTCAGTTGGGTCTGTTGTGATATGGCCCATCTCATCTCTTATTCAGGTGATTTGTTTCCTTTCCTGTATTTCTTTAGTCAGTCTGGCCAATGGTTTATCAATTTTGTTAATTTTGTCAAAGAACCAGCTTTTGGCTTTGTTAACTCTTTCAATTGTCTTTCTGTTCTCTAATTTATGTAGTTCAGCTCTAATTTTTATGATTTGTTTTCTTCTGGTGCCTGACGGATTGTTTTGTTGCTCACTTTCTATTTGTTCAAGTGGTAGGGACAGTTCTCTGATTTGGGCTCTTTCTTTCGTCTTTTTGTGTGTGTGCATTTATTGATATCAATTGACCTGTGAGCACTGCTTTTGCTGTGTCCCAGAGTTTTTGATAGGAAGTTTTCATTCTCGTTGCATTCTATGAATTTCTTTATTCCCTCCTTAATATCTTCTATAACCCAGCCTTTTTTCAGCAGGGTATTGTTCAGTTTCCAAGTATTTGATTTCTTTTCCCTAATTTTTCTGTTCCTGATTTCCACTTTTCTGGCCTTGTGGTCTGAGAAGATGCTTTGTAATATTTCGATGTTTTGGATTCTGCAAAGGTTTGTTTTATGACCTCATATGTGATCTATTCCAGAGTATGTTCCATGTGCACTAGAAAAAAAGTATATTTTGCAGCTGTCGGGTGGAGTGTTCTGTATAGGTCTATGAGGTCAAGTTGGTTGATGGTAGCAATTAGGTCTTCCGTGTCTCTATTGAGCTTCTGGCTGGATGTCCTGTCTTTCACCGAAAGTGGTGTGTTGAAGTCTCCTGCTATACTTGTGGAGGTGTCTATCTCACTTTTCAGTTCTGTTAAAGTTTGGTTTATGTATCTGGCAGCCCTGTCATAAATATTTAATATGGTTATATCTTCCTGGTCAATTGTCCCTTGAATCATTGTGTAGTGTCTTTTATTCTTTGTGGTGGATTGAACTTCAAAGTCTATTTTGTCAGAAATTAATATTGCTACTCCTGCTCTATTTTGATTATTGTTCACTTGATATCCTTTGAGTTTTAGTTTGTTCGTGTCTCTAAGTCTAAGGTGTGTCTCTTGTAGGCAGCATCTAGACGGATCGTGTTTCTTTATCCAGTGTGAGACTCTCTGTCTCTTTATTGGTGCATTTAGCCCATTTACATTCAGTGTAATTATAGATAAGAATGTGTTTAGTGCTGTCATTTTGATGCCTTTTTGTGTGTGTTGTTCGCAATTTCATTTTCCACTTACTTTTTTGTACTGAGACGTTTTTCTTTGTAAATTGTGTGTTCCTCATTTTCATAGTAGTCGAATTTATGTTTGCTGAGTTGTTATGTTTTTCTTGGTTTTTGTTTTGAGTTGTGGAATTGTTAGAACTCTTTGTGGTTACCTCAATTTTTGCCCCTATTTTTCTAAGTAAAAACCTAACTTGTATCATCCTGTATCGCCTTGTTTTCCTCTCCATGTGACAGTTCTATGCCTCCTGTATTTAGTCCCTCTTTCTGATTATTGTGATGTTTTCCATAATGACTTCAATGATTCCCTGTTTTGAGCATTTTTTTTTCTTTTTAAAATTAATCTTAATTTGTTTTAGTGATTTCCTTCTTTGAGTTGATATCAGGATGTTCTGTTCTGTGTCTTTGTGTTGTGTGGTTATCTGATGTTATTGATTTTCTGACCAAACAACTTTCTTTAGTATTTCTTGTAGCTTTGGTTTGGTTTTTGCAAACTCTCTAAGCTTGTGTTCTCGGTAAATGTTTTAATTTCACCTTCAGATTTGAGAGAGAGTTTTGCTGGATAAATGATCCCTGGCTGGCAGTTTTTCTCCTTCAGTGCTCTGTAAATGTCATCCTATTGCCTTCTTGACTGCATGGTTTCTGCTGAGTAGTCTGAACTTATTCTTATTGATTCTCCTTTGTAGGAGACCTTTTTTTTATCCCTGTCTGCTTTTGAAATTTTCTCTTTATCTTTGGTTTTGGCAAGTTTGATGATAATATCTGTTGGTGATTTTCTTTTTGGATCCGTCTTAAATGGGGTTCGATGAGCATCTTGGATAGATATCCTTTCGTCTTTCGTGATGTCACGGAAGTTTTCTGCCCACAGACCTTCAACTATTCGCTCTGTATTTTCTCTTATCCCTCCCTGTTCTGGAACTCCAATCATACGCAAGGTATTCTTCGTGATAGAGTCCCACATGACTGTTAAGATTTCTTCATTTTTTTAAATTCTTTTATCTGATTTTCTTTTTCAGCTATATTGGTGTCAATACCCTTGTCCTCCAGATCCCCACTCTGCATTCCAATTGCTCAAGTCTGCTCCTCTGACTTCCTATTGTGTGGTCCAATTCTGCAATTTTACCGTTAATCTTTTGGATTTCTGAATGCTGCCTCTCTATGGATTCTCGTAGCTTATTAATTTTTCCACTATGTTCTTGAATAATCTTTTTGATTTCTTCCACTGCTTTATCAGTGTGTTCCTTGGCTTTTTCTGGAGATTGCCTTATTTCATTTCTGAGGTCATCCCTGATGTCTTGAAGCATTCTGTAAATTAGTTTTTTATATTCTGCATCTGGTAATTCCAGGATTGTATCTTCATCTGGGAAAGATTTTGATTCATTAATTTGGGGAGTTGTAGAAGCAATCATGGTCTGCTTCTTCATGTGGTTTGATATCGACTGCTGTCTCCGAGCCATCTCTAAGACATTGTAGTGACTTATTTTGTATTTGCTCACTGAGCCTTATCTTGTTTTGTTTTCTTTCAATATATGTAGATGGGCTACTGGATTGCACTGTCTTGATTGTTGGAGCCCTTGAATCACTTATGTCTTACTACCAGCCTTTCTGGGCTGTTACCACATATATAAGCCGAAGAGTCCATTCACTATTCTTGAGTAGAATCTGATTCGGGGTCATCAAGTGTGTGGTGCAGACTGTCACCTACCCACCTAGAGAAGTAGTGGTGATAGTTGTGTGCACCAGATTCTAGTAGCAGCAGGGTTTCACACTCCGGGGGGGCAGGATGCTGACAGGCTTCCCCCAAGTTCCAGTGAGGTAGGCGTGTCTCTATTCCTAAAGCACTTTGGTGGGTGAGCTCTGCAGCTGTACCTTAGGCCCCCAATGTAAGTACCTCTACAGATTGGTAGGTGTCACCCTCCTTAGACCCCTAAGGCAGGAGGCTAGGTGGTCTGGGTGGAGCTTCAGCCCTCAGTTCCCTGTTGTGGGTCAGTGAGGGCTCTGTTGAATAGGCAGAGATATCAGACCTGGGAAACTTGTCTTTCCAGTAATCCGCTAAAACAATTACAGTCAGATCCCTATCAGAAGTGCCTTTGCATTATAATAGCCACCTTGTTCCCTGTAGGGATGAGAGCCCCGAGACTGTGGATCACATATGTTTGGCTAGAGCTGGTTCTGTGTTTTTAGTCCAATTAGGGAAGGATTTTTGGTCCCTGGGTTTTTCGAAGCTGTTTCTCTCAGGTCAGGAGAATGGGTTAGGAAAAGACCGAAAAAAAAACAAACAAAGAAAGAAAGAGAAACCACAGCGCACTTCACTCTCTGGCTCAGGAAATTCCAATGTTAATGAAGCAGTCTGGGAAGGGGAGGGGAGGGTTCAGATAAATAGGAGAGAGTAGCACGCCAGAATATAGACAAAGTTACTTATCTTGCTTGGGATGACTGTTTTATCTGAGACTCCCGAGGGGCGTGTTGACTGTGTGCGCCAGCTGGGTAGAGATTGCCCCCGAGGGTCAGGCCCACGGCCTGTGCTTGTGCTGTCTCTGAAGCCGTGGTCAGTTCCTCCACTCCCAGTCCAAAGCCCAGCGTCAAGGTTCCCTGGCTGGGACACTGCACTCCAGGCTCCAAAATCAGTTGCTGCCTTCCGGTGACTTCTCCCGCTGTCTGCCGCATAGCTGTGCTGTCTGCGTGCACTGGCTGGGCTTCCCCTGAGGTCACTTCTGGGGGCTGGGGCTGCGTCCCGTGTATGTGCCGTCTTAGGATGCCGTGCTCAGCTTCCCTGCGCCCAGTCCAAAGCCCGGCGCCAAGGTTTCCTTACCGGGACGCTGGCTCCAGGTTCCGAAAACAGTCGCTGCTTCCCCGTGGTTGTTCGTTCTCAGTCTCTGTCACTCAGGTCAACTCTTTAGATCTGTGTTTGATGGTCAGGGTTTGTAGACTGTCATGTATGTGATCGATTCACTTGTTTTTCCAAGTCTTTGTTGCAAGAGGGATCCGAGGTAGCTTCTACCTAGTCAGCCATCGTGGCCCCACCTCCTATCGGCTAGAATTTTGTTGAGGATTTTTGCATCTATATTCATGAGGGATATAGGTCTGTCATTTTCTTTTTTCTGGTGTCTTTACCTGGTTTTGGTATCAGGGATATGGTGGCTTCATAGAATGAGTCAGGTAGTATTCCGTCATTTTCTATGCTTTGAGATACCTTTAGTAGTAGTGGTGTGAACTCTTCTCTGAAAGTTTGGTAGAACTCTGCAGTGAAGCCATCCGGGCCAGGGCTTTTTTTTCTTTGTTTGTTGGGAGTTTTTTGATTACCTTTTCAATCTCTTTTTTTGTTATGGGTCTATTTAGCTGTTCTACTTCTGATTGTCTTAGTTTAGGTAGGTAATGTATTTCTAGGAACTCATCCATTTCTTCTAGGTTTGCGAATTTGTTAGAGTACAATTTTTTGTAATAATCTGATAGGATTCTTTTAATTTCAGTTGGGTCTGTTGTGATATGGCCCATCTCATCTCTTATTCAGGTGATTTGTTTCCTTTCCTGTATTTCTTTAGTCAGTCTGGCCAATGGTTTATCAATTTTGTTAATTTTGTCAAAGAACCAGCTTTTGGCTTTGTTAACTCTTTCAATTGTCTTTCTGTTCTCTAATTTATGTAGTTCAGCTCTAATTTTTATGATTTGTTTTCTTCTGGTGCCTGACGGATTGTTTTGTTGCTCACTTTCTATTTGTTCAAGTGGTAGGGACAGTTCTCTGATTTGGGCTCTTTCTTTCGTCTTTTTGTGTGTGTGCATTTATTGATATCAATTGACCTGTGAGCACTGCTTTTGCTGTGTCCCAGAGTTTTTGAAAGGAAGTTTTCATTCTCGTTGCATTCTATGAATTTCTTTATTCCCTCCTTAATATCTTCTATAACCCAGCCTTTTTTCAGCAGGGTATTGTTCAGTTTCCAAGTATTTGATTTCTTTTCCCTAATTTTTCTGTGCCTGATTTCCACTTTTCTGGCCTTGTGGTCTGAGAAGATGCTTTGTAATATTTCGATGTTTTGGATTCTGCAAAGGTTTGTTTTATGACCTCATATGTGATCTATTCCAGAGTATGTTCCATGTGCACTAGAAAAAAAGTATATTTTGCAGCTGTCGGGTGGAGTGTTCTGTATAGGTCTATGAGGTCAAGTTGGTTGATGGTAGCAATTAGGTCTTCCGTGTCTCTATTGAGCTTCTGGCTGGATGTCCTGTCTTTCACCGAAAGTGGTGTGTTGAAGTCTCCTGCTATACTTGTGGAGGTGTCTATCTCACTTTTCAGTTCTGTTAAAGTTTGGTTTATGTATCTGGCAGCCCTGTCATAAATATTTAATATGGTTATATCTTCCTGGTCAATTGTCCCTTGAATCATTGTGTAGTGTCTTTTATTCTTTGTGGTGGATTGAACTTCAAAGTCTATTTTGTCAGAAATTAATATTGCTACTCCTGCTCTATTTTGATTATTGTTCACTTGATATCCTTTGAGTTTTAGTTTGTTCGTGTCTCTAAGTCTAAGGTGTGTCTCTTGTAAGCAGCATCTAGACGGATCGTGTTTCTTTATCCAGTGTGAGACTCTCTGTCTCTTTATTGGTGCATTTAGCCCATTTACATTCAGTGTAATTATAGATAAGAATGTGTTTAGTGCTGTCATTTTGATGCCTTTTTGTGTGTGTTGTTCGCAATTTCATTTTCCACTTACTTTTTTGTACTGAGACGTTTTTCTTTGTAAATTGTGTGTTCCTCATTTTCATAGTAGTCGAATTTATGTTTGCTGAGTTGTTATGTTTTTCTTGGTTTTTGTTTTGAGTTGTGGAATTGTTAGAACTCTTTGTGGTTACCTCAATTTTTGCCCCTATTTTTCTAAGTAAAAACCTAACTTGTATCATCCTGTATCGCCTTGTTTTCCTCTCCATGTGACAGTTCTATGCCTCCTGTATTTAGTCCCTCTTTCTGATTATTGTGATGTTTTCCATAATGACTTCAATGATTCCCTGTTTTGAGCATTTTTTTTTCTTTTTAAAATTAATCTTAATTTGTTTTAGTGATTTCCTTCTTTGAGTTGATATCAGGATGTTCTGTTCTGTGTCTTTGTGTTGTGTGGTTATCTGATGTTATTGATTTTCTGACCAAACAACTTTCTTTAGTATTTCTTGTAGCTTTGGTTTGGTTTTTGCAAACTCTCTAAGCTTGTGTTCTCTGTAAATGTTTTAATTTCACCTTCAGATTTGAGAGAGAGTTTTGCTGGATAAATGATCCCTGGCTGGCAGTTTTTCTCCTTCAGTGCTCTGTAAATGTCATCCTATTGCCTTCTTGACTGCATGGTTTCTGCTGAGTAGTCTGAACTTATTCTTATTGATTCTCCTTTGTAGGAGACCTTTTTTTTATCCCTGTCTGCTTTTGAAATTTTCTCTTTATCTTTGGTTTTGGCAAGTTTGATGATAATATCTGTTGGTGATTTTCTTTTTGGATCCGTCTTAAATGGGGTTCGATGAGCATCTTGGATAGATATCCTTTCGTCTTTCGTGATGTCACGGAAGTTTTCTGCCCACAGACCTTCAACTATTCGCTCTGTATTTTCTCTTATCCCTCCCTGTTCTGGAACTCCAATCATACGCAAGGTATTCTTCGTGATAGAGTCCCACATGACTGTTAAGATTTCTTCATTTTTTTAAATTCTTTTATCTGATTTTTTTTTCAGCTATATTGGTGTCAATACCCTTGTCCTCCAGATCCCCACTCTGCATTCCAATTGCTCAAGTCTGCTCCTCTGACTTCCTATTGTGTGGTCCAATTCTGCAATTTTACCGTTAATCTTTTGGATTTCTGAATGCTGCCTCTCTATGGATTCTCGTAGCTTATTAATTTTTCCACTATGTTCTTGAATAATCTTTTTGATTTCTTCCACTGCTTTATCAGTGTGTTCCTTGGCTTTTTCTGGAGATTGCCTTATTTCATTTCTGAGGTCATCCCTGATGTCTTGAAGCATTCTGTAAATTAGTTTTTTATATTCTGCATCTGGTAATTCCAGGATTGTATCTTCATCTGGGAAAGATTTTGATTCATTAATTTGGGGAGTTGTAGAAGCAATCATGGTCTGCTTCTTCATGTGGTTTGATATCGACTGCTGTCTCCGAGCCATCTCTAAGACATTGTAGTGACTTATTTTGTATTTGCTCACTGAGCCTTATCTTGTTTTGTTTTCTTTCAATATATGTAGATGGGCTACTGGATTGCACTGTCTTGATTGTTGGAGCCCTTGAATCACTTATGTCTTACTACCAGCCTTTCTGGGCTGTTACCACATATATAAGCCGAAGAGTCCATTCACTATTCTTGAGTAGAATCTGATTTGGCGTCATCAAGTGTGTGGTGCAGACTGTCACCTACCCACCTAGAGAAGTAGTGGTGATAGTTGTGTGCACCAGATTCTAGTAGCAGCAGGGTTTCACACTCCGGGGGGGCAGGATGCTGACAGGCTTCCCCCAAGTTCCAGTGAGGTAGGCGTGTCTCTATTCCTAAAGCACTTTGGTGGGTGAGCTCTGCAGCTGTACCTTAGGCCCCCAATGTAAGTACCTCTACAGATTGGTAGGTGTCACCCTCCTTAGACCCCTAAGGCAGGAGGCTAGGTGGTCTGGGTGGAGCTTCAGCCCTCAGTTCCCTGTTGTGGGTCAGTGAGGGCTCTGTTGAATAGGCAGAGATATCAGACCTGGGAAACTTGTCTTTCCAGTAATCCGCTAAAACAATTACAGTCAGATCCCTATCAGAAGTGCCTTTGCATTATAATAGCCACCTTGTTCCCTGTAGGGATGAGAGCCCCGAGACTGTGGATCACATATGTTTGGCTAGAGCTGGTTCTGTGTTTTTAGTCCAATTAGGGAAGGATTTTTGGTCCCTGGGTTTTTCGAAGCTGTTTCTCTCAGGTCAGGAGAATGGGTTAGGAAAAGACCGAAAAAAAAAAAACAAAAAAAAAACAAAGAAAGAAAGAGAAACCACAGTGCACTTCACTCTCTGGCTCAGGAAATTCCAATGTTAATGAAGCAGTCTGGGAAGGGGAGGGGAGGGTTCAGATAAATAGGAGAGAGTAGCACGCCAGAATATAGACAAAGTTACTTATCTTGCTTGGGATGACTGTTTTATCTGAGACTCCCGAGGGGCGTGTTGACTGTGTGCGCCAGCTGGGTAGAGATTGCCCCCGAGGGTCAGGCCCACGGCCTGTGCTTGTGCTGTCTCTGAAGCCGTGGTCAGTTCCTCCACTCCCAGTCCAAAGCCCAGCGTCAAGGTTCCCTGGCTGGGACACTGCACTCCAGGCTCCAAAATCAGTTGCTGCCTTCCGGTGACTTCTCCCGCTGTCTGCCGCATAGCTGTGCTGTCTGCGTGCACTGGCTGGGCTTCCCCTGAGGTCACTTCTGGGGGCTGGGGCTGCGTCCCGTGTATGTGCCGTCTTAGGATGCCGTGCTCAGCTTCCCTGCGCCCAGTCCAAAGCCCGGCGCCAAGGTTTCCTTACCGGGACGCTGGCTCCAGGTTCCGAAAACAGTCGCTGCTTCCCCGTGGTTGTTCGTTCTCAGTCTCTGTCACTCAGGTCAACTCTTTAGATCTGTGTTTGATGGTCAGGGTTTGTAGACTGTCATGTATGTGATCGATTCACTTGTTTTTCCAAGTCTTTGTTGCAAGAGGGATCCGAGGTAGCTTCTACCTAGTCAGCCATCGTGGCCCCACCTCCTATCGGCTAGAATTTTGTTGAGGATTTTTGCATCTATATTCATGAGGGATATAGGTCTGTCATTTTCTTTTTTCTGGTGTCTTTACCTGGTTTTGGTATCAGGGATATGGTGGCTTCATAGAATGAGTCAGGTAGTATTCCGTCATTTTCTATGCTTTGAGATACCTTTAGTAGTAGTGGTGTGAACTCTTCTCTGAAAGTTTGGTAGAACTCTGCAGTGAAGCCATCCGGGCCAGGGCTTTTTTGTTGTTGTTGGGAGTTTTTTGATTACCTTTTCAATCCCTTTTTTTGTTATGGGTCTATTTAGCTGTTCTACTTCCGATTGGGTTAGTTCAGGTAGGTAATGTATTTCTAGGAACTCATCCATTTCTTCTAGGTTTGCAAATTTGTTAGAGTACAATTTTTTGTAATAATCTGATAGGATTCTTTTAATTTCAGTTGGGTCTGTTGTGATATGGCCCATCTCGTCTCTTATTCAGGTGATTTGTTTCCTTTCCTGTATTTCTTTAGTCAGTCTGGCCAATGGTTTATCAATTTTGTTAATTTTGTCAAAGAACCAGCTTTTGGCTTTGTTAACTCTTTCAATTGTCTTTCTGTTCTCTAATTTATGTAGTTCAGCTCTAATTTTTATGATTTGTTTTCTTCTGGTGCCTGACGGATTGTTTTGTTGCTCACTTTCTATTTGTTCAAGTGGTAGGGACAGTTCTCTGATTTGGGCTCTTTCTTTCGTCTTTTTGTGTGTGTGCATTTATTGATATCAATTGACCTGTGAGCACTGCTTTTGCTGTGTCCCAGAGTTTTTGATAGGAAGTTTTCATTCTCGTTGCATTCTATGAATTTCTTTATTCCCTCCTTAATATCTTCTATAACCCAGCCTTTTTTCAGCAGGGTATTGTTCAGTTTCCAAGTATTTGATTTCTTTTCCCTAATTTTTCTGTTCCTGATTTCCACTTTTCTGGCCTTGTGGTCTGAGAAGATGCTTTGTAATATTTCGATGTTTTGGATTCTGCAAAGGTTTGTTTTATGACCTCATATGTGATCTATTCCAGAGTATGTTCCATGTGCACTAGAAAAAAAGTATATTTTGCAGCTGTCGGGTGGAGTGTTCTGTATAGGTCTATGAGGTCAAGTTGGTTGATGGTAGCAATTAGGTCTTCCGTGTCTCTATTGAGCTTCTGGCTGGATGTCCTGTCTTTCACCGAAAGTGGTGTGTTGAAGTCTCCTGCTATACTTGTGGAGGTGTCTATCTCACTTTTCAGTTCTGTTAAAGTTTGGTTTATGTATCTGGCAGCCCTGTCATAAATATTTAATATGGTTATATCTTCCTGGTCAATTGTCCCTTGAATCATTGTGTAGTGTCTTTTATTCTTTGTGGTGGATTGAACTTCAAAGTCTATTTTGTCAGAAATTAATATTGCTACTCCTGCTCTATTTTGATTATTGTTCACTTGATATCCTTTGAGTTTTAGTTTGTTCGTGTCTCTAAGTCTAAGGTGTGTCTCTTGTAAGCAGCATCTAGACGGATCGTGTTTCTTTATCCAGTGTGAGACTCTCTGTCTCTTTATTGGTGCATTTAGCCCATTTACATTCAGTGTAATTATAGATAAGAATGTGTTTAGTGCTGTCATTTTGATGCCTTTTTGTGTGTGTTGTTCGCAATTTCATTTTCCACTTACTTTTTTGTACTGAGACGTTTTTCTTTGTAAATTGTGTGTTCCTCATTTTCATAGTAGTCGAATTTATGTTTGCTGAGTTGTTATGTTTTTCTTGGTTTTTGTTTTGAGTTGTGGAATTGTTAGAACTCTTTGTGGTTACCTCAATTTTTGCCCCTATTTTTCTAAGTAAAAACCTAACTTGTATCATCCTGTATCGCCTTGTTTTCCTCTCCATGTGACAGTTCTATGCCTCCTGTATTTAGTCCCTCTTTCTGATTATTGTGATGTTTTCCATAATGACTTCAATGATTCCCTGTTTTGAGCATTTTTTTTTCTTTTTAAAATTAATCTTAATTTGTTTTAGTGATTTCCTTCTTTGAGTTGATATCAGGATGTTCTGTTCTGTGTCTTTGTGTTGTGTGGTTATCTGATGTTATTGATTTTCTGACCAAACAACTTTCTTTAGTATTTCTTGTAGCTTTGGTTTGGTTTTTGCAAACTCTCTAAGCTTGTGTTCTCTGTAAATGTTTTAATTTCACCTTCAGATTTGAGAGAGAGTTTTGCTGGATAAATGATCCCTGGCTGGCAGTTTTTCTCCTTCAGTGCTCTATAGATGTCATCCCATTGCCTTCTTGACTGCATGGTTTCTGCTGAGTAGTCTGAACTTATTCTTATTGATTCTCCTTTGTAGGAGACCTTTCTTTTATCCCTGTCTGCTTTTGAAATTTTCTCTTTATCTTTGGTTTTGGCAAGTTTGATGATAATATCTGTTGGTGATTTTCTTTTTGGATCCGTCTTAAATGGGGTTCGATGAACATCTTGGATAGATATCCTTTCGTCTTTCGTGATGTCAGGGAAGATTTCTGCCAACAGATCTTCAACTATTCTCTCTGTATTTTCTCTTATCCCTCCCTGTTCTGGAACTCCAATCATACGCAAGGTATTCTTCTTGATAGAGTCCCACATGACTGTTAAGATTTCTTCATTTTTTAAAATCCTTTTATCTGATTTTTTTTTCAGCTATATTGGTGTCAATACCCTTGTCCTCCAGATCCCCACTCTGCATTCCAATTGCTCAAGTCTGCTCCTCTGACTTCCTATTGTGTGGTCCAATTCTGCAATTTTACCGTTAATCTTTTGGATTTCTGAATGCTGCCTCTCTATGGATTCTCGTAGCTTATTAATTTTTCCACTATGTTCTTGAATAATCTTTTTGATTTCTTCCACTGCTTTATCAGTGTGTTCCTTGGCTCTTTCTGGAGATGGCCTTACTTCATTTCTGAGGTCATCCCTGATGTCTTGAAGCATTCTGTAAATTAGTTTTTTATATTCTGCATCTGGTAATTCCAGGATTGTATCTTCATCTGGGAAAGATTTTGATTCATTAATTTGGGGAGTTGTAGAAGCAATCATGGTCTGCTTCTTCATGTGGTTTGATATCGACTGCTGTCTCCGAGCCATCTCTAAGACATTGTAGTGACTTATTTTGTATTTGCTCACTGAGCCTTATCTTGTTTTGTTTTCTTTCAATATATGTAGATGGGCTACTGGATTGCACTGTCTTGATTGTTGGAGCCCTTGAATCACTTATGTCTTACTACCAGCCTTTCTGGGCTGTTACCACATATATAAGCCTAAGAGTCCATTCACTATTCTTGAGTAGAATCTGATTTGGGGTCATCAAGTGTGTGGTGCAGACTGTCACCTACCCACCTAGAGAAGTAGTGGTGATAGTTGTGTGCACCAGATTCTAGTAGCAGCAGGGTTTCACACTCCGGGGGGGCAGGATGCTGACAGGCTTCCCCCAAGTGCCAGTGAGGTAGGCGTGTCTCTATTCCTAAAGCACTTTGGTGGGTGAGCTCTGCAGCTGTAACTTAGGCCCCCAATGTAAGTACCTCTACAGATTGGTAGGTGTCACCCTCCTTAGACCCCTAAGGCAGGAGGCTAGGTGGTCTGGGTGGAGCTTCAGCCCTCAGTTCCCTGTTGTGGGTCAGTGAGGGCTCTGTTGAATAGGCAGAGATATCAGACCTGGGAAACTTGTCTTTCCAGTAATCCGCTAAAACAATTACAGTCAGATCCCTATCAGAAGTGCCTTTGCATTATAATAGCCACCTTGTTCCCTGTAGGGATGAGAGCCCCGAGACTGTGGATCACATATGTTTGGCTAGAGCTGGTTCTGTGTTTTTAGTCCAATTAGGGAAGGATTTTTGGTCCCTGGGTTTTTCGAAGCTGTTTCTCTCAGGTCAGGAGAATGGGTTAGGAAAAGACCGAAAAAAAAAAAAAACAAAAAAACAAACAAAGAAAGAAAGAGAAACCACA
Source organism: Loxodonta africana (assembly GCF_030014295.1). Lineage (NCBI taxonomy): Eukaryota > Metazoa > Chordata > Mammalia > Proboscidea > Elephantidae > Loxodonta > Loxodonta africana. The sequence continues at coordinate 62,586,707 of NC_087369.1, forward strand.
GCGCACTTCACTTTCTGGCTCAGGAAATTCCAATGTTAATGAAGCAGTCTGGGAAGGGGAGGGGAGGGTTCAGATAAATAGGAGAGAGTAGCACGCCAGAATATAGACAAAGTTACTTATCTTGCTTGGGATGACTGTTTTATCTGAGACTCCCGAGGGGCGTGTTGACTGTGTGCGCCAGCTGGGTAGAGATTGCCCCCGAGGGTCAGGCCCACGGCCTGTGCTTGTGCTGTCTCTGAAGCCGTGGTCAGTTCCTCCACTCCCAGTCCAAAGCCCAGCGTCAAGGTTCCCTGGCTGGGACACTGCACTCCAGGCTCCAAAATCAGTTGCTGTCTTCCGGTGACTTCTCCTGCTGTCAGCCGCGTAGCTGTGCTGTCTGCGTGCACTGGCTGGGCTTCCCCTGAGGTCACTTCTGGGGGCTGGGGCTGCGTCCCGTGTATGTGCCGTCTTAGGATGCCGTGCTCAGCTTCCCTGCGCCCAAATCCAAAGCCCGGCGCCAAGGTTTCCTTACCGGGACGCTGGCTCCAGGTTCCGAAAACAGTCGCTGCTTCCCCGTGGTTGTTCGTTCTCAGTCTCTTTCACTCAGGTCAACTCTTTAGAGCTGTGTTTGATGGTCAGGGTTTGTAGACTGTCATGTATGTGATCGATTCACTTGTTTTTCCAAGTCTTTGTTGCAAGAGGGATCCGAGGTAGCTTCTACCTAGTCAGCCATCGTGGCCCCACCTCCTATCGGCTAGAATTTTGTTGAGGATTTTTGCATCTATATTCATGAGGGATATAGGTCTGTCATTTTCTTTTTTCTGGTGTCTTTACCTGGTTTTGGTATCAGGGATATGGTGGCTTCATAGAATGAGTCAGGTAGTATTCCGTCATTTTCTATGCTTTGAGATACCTTTAGTAGTAGTGGTGTGAACTCTTCTCTGAAAGTTTGGTAGAACTCTGCAGTGAAGCCATCCGGGCCAGGGCTTTTTTTTCTTTGTTTGTTGGGAGTTTTTTGATTACCTTTTCAATCTCTTTTTTGTCATGGGTCTATTTAGCTGTTCTACTTCTGATTGTCTTAGTTTAGGTAGGTAATGTATTTCTAGGAACTCATCCATTTCTTCTAGGTTTGCAAATTTGTTAGAGTACAATTTTTTGTAATAATCTGATAGGATTCTTTTAATTTCAGTTGGGTCTGTTGTGATATGGCCCATCTCGTCTCTTATTCAGGTGATTTGTTTCCTTTCCTGTATTTCTTTAGTCAGTCTGGCCAATGGTTTATCAATTTTGTTAATGTTGTCAAAGAACCAGCTTTTGGCTTTGTTAACTCTTTCAATTGTCTTTCTGTTCTCTAATTTATGTAGTTCAGCTCTAATTTTTATGATTTGTTTTCTTCTGGTGCCTGACGGATTGTTTTGTTGCTCACTTTCTATTTGTTCAAGTGGTAGGGACAGTTCTCTGATTTGGGCTCTTTCTTTCGTCTTTTTGTGTGTGTGCATTTATTGATATCAATTGACCTGTGAGCACTGCTTTTGCTGTGTCCCAGAGTTTTTGATAGGAAGTTTTCATTCTCGTTTCATTCTATGAATTCTTTATTCCCTCCTTAAGGTCTTCTATAACCCAGCCTTTTTTCAGCAGGGTATTGTTCAGTTTCCAAGTATTTGATTTCTTTTCCCTAATTTTTCTGTTCCTGATTTCCACTTTTCTGGCCTTGTGGTCTGAGAAGATGCTTTGTACTATTTCGATGTTTTGGATTCTGCAAAAGTTTGTTTTATGATCTCATATGTGATCTATTCCAGAGTATGTTCCATGTGCACTAGGAAAAAAAGTATATTTTGCAGCTGTCGGGTGGAGTGTTCTGTATAGGTCTATGAGGTCAAGTTGGTTGATGGTAGCAATTAGGTCTTCCGTGTCTCTATTGAGCTTCTTGCTGGATGTCCTGTCTTTCACCGAAAGTGGTGTGTTGAAGTCTCCTGCTATACTTGTGGAGGTGTCTATCTCACTTTTCAGTTCTGTTAAAGTTTGGTTTATGTATCTGGCAGCCCTGTCATAAATATTTAATATGGTTATATCTTCCTGGTCAATTGTCCCTTGAATCATTGTGTAGTGTCTTTTATTCTTTGTGGTGGATTGAACTTCAAAGTCTATTTTGTCAGAAATTAATATTGCTACTCCTGCTCTATTTTGATTATTGTTCGCTTGATATCCTTTGAGTTTTAGTTTGTTCGTGTCTCTAAGTCTAAGGTGTGTCTCTTGTAGGCAGCATCTAGACGGATCGTGTTTCTTTATCCAGTGTGAGACTCTCTGTCTCTTTATTGGTGCATTTAGCCCATTTACATTCAGTGTAATTATAGATAAGAATGTGTTTAGTGCTGTCATTTTGATGCCTTTTTGTGTGTGTTGTTCGCAATTTCATTTTCCACTTACTTTTTTGTACTGAGACGTTTTTCTTTGTAAATTGTGTGTTCCTCATTTTCATAGTAGTCGAATTTATGTTTGCTGAGTTGTTATGTTTTTCTTGGTTTTTGTTTTGAGTTGTGGAATTGTTAGAACTCTTTGTGGTTACCTCAATTTTTGCCCCTATTTTTCTAAGTAAAAACCTAACTTGTATCATCCTGTATCGCCTTGTTTTCCTCTCCACGTGACAGTTCTATGCCTCCTGTATTTAGTCCCTCTTTCTGATTATTGTGATGTTTTCCATAATGACTTCAATGATTCCCTGTTTTGAGCATTTTTTTTTCTTTTTAAAATTAATCTTAATTTGTTTTAGTGATTTCCTTCTTTGAATTGATATCAGGATGTTCTGTTCTGTGTCTTTGTGTTGTGTGGTTATCTGATGTTATTGATTTTCTGACCAAACAACTTTCTTTAGTATTTCTTGTAGCTTTGGTTTGGTTTTTGCAAACTCTCTAAGCTTGTGTTCTCTGTAAATGTTTTAATTTCACCTTCAGATTTGAGAGAGAGTTTTCCTGGATAAATTATCCCTGGCTGGCAGTTTTTCTCCTTCAGTGCTCTATAGATGTCATCCCATTGCCTTCTTGACTGCATGGTTTCTGCTGAGTAGTCTGAACTTATTCTTATTGATTCTCCTTTGTAGGAGACCTTTCTTTTATCCCTGTCTGCTTTTGAAATTTTCTCTTTATCTTTGGTTTTGGCAAGTTTGATGATAATATCTGTTGGTGATTTTCTTTTTGGATCCGTCTTAAATGGGGTTCGATGAGCATCTTGGATAGATATCCTTTCGTCTTTCGTGATGTCACGGAAGTTTTCTGCCCACAGACCTTCAACTATTCTCTCTGTATTTTCTCTTATCCCTCCCTGTTCTGGAACTCCAATCATACGCAAGGTATTCTTCGTGATAGAGTCCCACATGACTGTTAAGATTTCTTCATTTTTTAAAATTCTTTTATTTGATTTTTTTTTCAGCTATATTGGTGTCAATACCCTTGTCCTCCAGATCCCCACTCTGCATTCCAATTGCTCAAGTCTGCTCCTCTGACTTCCTATTGTGTGGTCCAATTCTGCAATTTTACCGTTAATCTTTTGGATTTCTGAATGCTGCCTCTCTATGGATTCTCGTAGCTTATTAATTTTTCCACTATGTTCTTGAATAATCTTTTTGATTTCTTCCACTGCTTCATCAGTGTGTTTCTTGGCTTTCTCTGGAGATGGCCTTATTTCATTTCTGAGGTCATCCCTGATGTCTTGAAGCATTCTGTAAATTAGTTTTTTATATTCTGCATCTGGTAATTCCAGGATTGTATCTTCATCTGGGAAAGATTTTGATTCATTAATTTGGGGAGTTGTAGAAGCAATCATGGTCTGCTTCTTCATGTGGTTTGATATCGACTGCTGTCTCCGAGCCATCTCTAAGACATTGTAGTGACTTATTTTGTATTTGCTCACTGAGCCTTATCTTGTTTTGTTTTCTTTCAATATATGTAGATGGGCTACTGGATTGCATTGTCTTGATTGTTGGAGCCCTTGAATCACTTATGTCTTACTACCAGCCTTTCTGGGCTGTTACCACATATATAAGCCTAAGAGTCCATTCACTATTCTTGAGTAGAATCTGATTTGGGGTCATCAAGTGTGTGGTGCAGACTGTCACCTACCCACCTAGAGAAGTAGTGGTGATAGTTGTGTGCACCAGATTCTAGTAGCAGCAGGGTTTCACACTCCGGGGGGGCAGGATGCTGACAGGCTTCCCCCAAGTTCCAGTGAGGTAGGCGTGTCTCTATTCCTAAAGCACTTTGGTGGGTGAGCTCTGCAGCTGTACCTTAGGCCCCCAATGCAAGTACCTCTACAGATTGGTAGGTGTCACCCTCCTTAGACCCCTAAGGCAGGAGGCTAGGTGGTCTGGGTGGAGCTTCAGCCCTCAGTTCCCCGTTGTGGGTCAGTGAGGGCTCTGTTGAATAGGCAGAGATATCAGACCTGGGAAACTTGTCTTTCCAGTAATCCGCTAAAACAATTACAGTCAGATCCCTATCAGAAGTGCCTTTGCATTATAATAGCCACGTTGTTCCCTGTAGGGATGAGAGCCCCGAGACTGTGGATCACATATGTTTGGCTGGAGCTGGTTCTGTGTTTTTAGTCCAATTAGGGAAGGATTTTTGGTCCCTGGGTTTTTTGTAGCTGTTTCTCTCAGGTCAGGAGAATGGGTTAGGAAAAGACCGAAAAAAAAAAAAAAAAAAAAACAAAGAAAGAAAGAGAAACCACAGCGCACTTCACTCTCTGGCTCAGGAAATTCCAATGTTAATGAAGCAGTCTGGGAAGGGGAGGGGAGGGTTCAGATAAATAGGAGAGAGTAGCACGCCAGAATATAGACAAAGTTACTTATCTTGCTTGGGATGACTGTTTTATCTGAGACTCCCGAGGGGCGTGTTGACTGTGTGCGCCAGCTGGGTAGAGATTGCCCCCGAGGGTCAGGCCCACGGCCTGTGCTTGTGCTGTCTCTGAAGCCGTGGTCAGTTCCTCCACTCCCAGTCCAAAGCCCAGCGTCAAGGTTCGCTGGCTGGGACACTGCACTCCAGGCTCCAAAATCAGTTGCTGCCTTCCGGTGACTTCTCCCGCTGTCTGCCGCGTAGCTGTGCTGTCTGCGTGCACTGGCTGGGCTTCCCCTGAGGTCACTTCTGGGGGCTGGGGCTGCGTCCCGTGTATGTGCCGTCTTAGGATGCCGTGCTCAGCTTCCCTGCGCCCAAATCCAAAGCCCGGCGCCAAGGTTTCCTTACCGGGACGCTGGCTCCAGGTTCCGAAAACAGTCGCTGCTTCCCCGTGGTTGTTCGTTCTCAGTCTCTGTCACTCAGGTCAACTCTTTAGATCTGTGTTTGATGGTCAGGGTTTGTAGACTGTCATGTATGTGATCGATTCACTTGTTTTTCCAAGTCTTTGTTGCAAGAGGGATCCGAGGTAGCTTCTACCTAGTCAGCCATCGTGGCCCCACCTCCTATCGGCTAGAATTTTGTTGAGGATTTTTGCATCTATATTCATGAGGGATATAGGTCTGTCATTTTCTTTTTTCTGGTGTCTTTACCTGGTTTTGGTATCAGGGATATGGTGGCTTCATAGAATGAGTCAGGTAGTATTCCGTCATTTTCTATGCTTTGAGATACCTTTAGTAGTAGTGGTGTGAACTCTTCTCTGAAAGTTTGGTAGAACTCTGCAGTGAAGCCATCCGGGCCAGGGCTTTTTTTTCTTTGTTTGTTGGGAGTTTTTTGATTACCTTTTCAATCTCTTTTTTGTCATGGGTCTATTTAGCTGTTCTACTTCTGATTGTCTTAGTTTAGGTAGGTAATGTATTTCTAGGAACTCATCCATTTCTTCTAGGTTTGCAAATTTGTTAGAGTACAATTTTTTGTAATAATCTGATAGGATTCTTTTAATTTCAGTTGGGTCTGTTGTGATATGGCCCATCTCGTCTCTTATTCAGGTGATTTGTTTCCTTTCCTGTATTTCTTTAGTCAGTCTGGCCAATGGTTTATCAATTTTGTTAATGTTGTCAAAGAACCAGCTTTTGGCTTTGTTAACTCTTTCAATTGTCTTTCTGTTCTCTAATTTATGTAGTTCAGCTCTAATTTTTATCATTTGTTTTCTTCTGGTGCCTGACGGATTGTTTTGTTGCTCACTTTCTATTTGTTCAAGTGGTAGGGACAGTTCTCTGATTTGGGCTCTTTCTTTCGTCTTTTTGTGTGTGTGCATTTATTGATATCAATTGACCTGTGAGCACTGCTTTTGCTGTGTCCCAGAGTTTTTGATAGGAAGTTTTCATTCTCGTTGCATTCTATGCATTCTTTATTCCCTCCTTAATGTCTTCTATAACCCAGCCTTTTTTCAGCAGGGTATTGTTCAGTTTCCAAGTATTTGATTTCTTTTCCCTAATTTTTCTGTTCCTGATTTCCACTTTTCTGGCCTTGTGGTCTGAGAAGATGCTTTGTACTATTTCGATGTTTTGGATTCTGCAAAAGTTTGTTTTATGATCTCATATGTGATCTATTCCAGAGTATGTTCCATGTGCACTAGAAAAAAAGTATATTTTGCAGCTGTCGGGTGGAGTGTTCTGTATAGGTCTATGAGGTCAAGTTGGTTGATGGTAGCAATTAGATCTTCCGTGTCTCTATTGAGCTTCTGGCTGGATGTCCTGTCTTTCACCGAAAGTGGTGTGTTGAAGTCTCCTGCTATACTTGTGGAGGTGTCTATCTCACTTTTCAGTTCTGTTAAAGTTTGGTTTATGTATCTTGCAGCCCTGTCATAAATATTTAATATGGTTATATCTTCCTGGTCAATTGTCCCTTGAATCATTGTGTAGTGTCTTTTATTCTTTGTGGTGGATTGAACTTCAAAGTCTATTTTGTCAGAAATTAATATTGCTACTCCTGCTCTATTTTGATTATTGTTCGCTTGATATCCTTTGAGTTTTAGTTTGTTCGTGTCTCTAAGTCTAAGGTGTGTCTCTTGTAGGCAGCATCTAGACGGATCGTGTTTCTTTATCCAGTGTGAGACTCTCTGTCTCTTTATTGGTGCATTTAGCCCATTTACATTCAGTGTAATTATAGATAAGAATGTGTTTAGTGCTGTCATTTTGATGCCTTTTTGTGTGTGTTGTTCGCAATTTCATTTTCCACTTACTTTTTTGTACTGAAACGTTTTTCTTTGTAAATTGTGTGTTCCTCATTTTCATAGTAGTCGAATTTATGTTTGCTGAGTTGTTATGTTTTTCTTGGTTTTTGTTTTGAGTTGCGGAATTGTTAGAACTCTTTGTGGTTACCTCAATTTTTGCCCCTATTTTTCTAAGTAAAAACCTAACTTGTATCATCCTGTATCGCCTTGTTTTCCTCTCCACCTGACAGTTCTATGCCTCCTGTATTTAGTCCCTCTTTTTGATTATTGTGATGTTTTCCATAATGACTTCAATGATTCCCTGTTTTGAGCATTTTTTTTTCTTTTTAAAATTATTCTTAATTTGTTTTAGTGATTTCCTTCTTTGAGTTGATATCAGGATGTTCTGTTCTGTGTCTTTGTGTTGTGTGGTTATCTGATGTTATTGATTTTCTGACCAAACAACTTTCTTTAGTATTTCTTGTAGCTTTGGTTTGGTTTTTGCAAACTCTCTAAGCTTGTGTTCTCTGTAAATGTTTTGATTTCACCTTCAGATTTGAGAGAGAGTTTTGCTGGATAAATGATCCCTGGCTGGCAGTTTTTCTCCTTCAGTGCTCTATAGATGTCATCCCATTGCCTTCTTGACTGCATGGTTTCTGCTGAGTAGTCTGAACTTATTCTTATTGATTCTCCTTTGTAGGAGACCTTTCTTTTATCCCTGTCTGCTTTTGAAATTTTCTCTTTATCTTTGGTTTTGGCAAGTTTGATGATAATATCTGTTGGTGATTTTCTTTTTGGATCCGTCTTAAATGGGGTTCGATGAACATCTTGGATAGATATCCTTTCGTCTTTCGTGATGTCAGGGAAGTTTTCTGCCAACAGATCTTCAACTATTCTCTCTGTATTTTCTGTTATCCCTCCCTGTTCTGGAACTCCAATCATACGCAAGGTATTCTTCTTGATAGAGTCCCACATGACTGTTAAGATTTCTTCATTTTTTAAAATCCTTTTATCTGATTTTTTTTTCAGCTATATTGGTGTCAATACCCTTGTCCTCCAGATCCCCACTCTGCATTCCAATTGCTCAAGTCTGCTCCTCTGACTTCCTATTGTGTGGTCCAATTCTGCAATTTTACCGTTAATCTTTTGGATTTCTGAATGCTGCCTCTCTATGGATTCTCGTAGCTTATAAATTTTTCCACTATGTTCTTGAATAATCTTTTTGATTTCTTCCACTGCTTTATCAGTGTGTTCCTTGGCTTTTTCTGGAGATGGCCTTACTTCATTCCTGAGGTCATCCCTGATGTCTTGAAGCATTCTGTAAATTAGTTTTTTATATTCTGCATCTGGTAATTCCAGGATTGTATCTTCATCTGGGAAAGATTTTGATTCATTAATTTGGGGAGTTCTAGAAGCAATCATGGTCTGCTTCTTCATGTGGTTTGATATCGACTGCTGTCTCCGAGCCATCTCTAAGACATTGTAGTGACTTATTTTGTACTTGCTCACTGAGCCTTATCTTGTTTTGTTTTCTTTCAATATATGTAGATGGGCTACTGGATTGCACTGTCTTGATTGTTGGAGCCCTTGAATCACTTATGTCTTACTACCAGCCTTTCTGGGCTGTTACCACATATATAAGCCTAAGAGTCCATTCACTATTCTTGAGTAGAATCTGATTTGGGGTCATCAAGTGTGTGGTGCAGACTGTCACCTACCCACCTAGAGAAGTAGTGGTGATAGTTGTGTGCACCAGATTCTAGTAGCAGCAGGGTTTCACACTCCGGGGGGGCAGGATGCTGACAGGCTTCCCCCAAGTGCCAGTGAGGTAGGCGTGTCTCTATTCCTAAAGCACTTTGGTGGGTGAGCTCTGCAGCTGTACCTTAGGCCCCCAATGCAAGTACCTCTACAGATTGGTAGGTGTCACCCTCCTTAGACCCCTAAAGCAGGAGGCTAGGTGGTCTGGGTGGAGCTTCAGCCCTCAGTTCCCTGTTGTGGGTCAGTGAGGGCTCTGTTGAATAGGCAGAGATATCAGACCTGGGAAACTTGTCTTTCCAGTAATCCGCTAAAACAATTACAGTCAGATCCCTATCAGAAGTGCCTTTGCATTATAATAGCCACGTTGTTCCCTGTAGGGATGAGAGCCCCGAGACTGTGGATCACATATGTTTGGCTAGAGCTGGTTCTGTGTTTTTAGTCCAATTAGGGAAGGATTTTTGGTCCCTGGGTTTTTTGTAGCTGTTTCTCTCAGGTCAGGAGAATGGGTTAGGAAAAGACCGAAAAAAAAAAAAAAAAAACAAAGAAAGAAAGAGAAACCACAGCGCACTTCACTCTCTGGCTCAGGAAATTCCAATGTTAATGAAGCAGTCTGGGAAGGGGAGGGGAGGGTTCAGATAAATAGGAGAGAGTAGCACGCCAGAATATAGACAAAGTTACTTATCTTGCTTGGGATGACTGTTTTATCTGAGACTCCCGAGGGGCGTGTTGACTGTGTGCGCCAGCTGGGTAGAGATTGCCCCCGAGGGTCAGGCCCACGGCCTGTGCTTGTGCTGTCTCTGAAGCCGTGGTCAGTTCCTCCACTCCCAGTCCAAAGCCCAGCGTCAAGGTTCCCTGGCTGGGACACTGCACTCCAGGCTCCAAAATCAGTTGCTGCCTTCCGGTGACTTCTCCCGCTGTCTGCCGCGTAGCTGTGCTGTCTGCGTGCACTGGCTGGGCTTCCCCTGAGGTCACTTCTGGGGGCTGGGGCTGCGTCCCGTGTATGTGCCGTCTTAGGATGCCGTGCTCAGCTTCCCTGCGCCCAAATCCAAAGCCCGGCGCCAAGGTTTCCTTACCGGGACGCTGGCTCCAGGTTCCGAAAACAGTCGCTGCTTCCCCGTGGTTGTTCGTTCTCAGTCTCTTTCACTCAGGTCAACTCTTTAGATCTGTGTTTGATGGTCAGGGTTTGTAGACTGTCATGTATGTGATCGATTCACTTGTTTTTCCAAGTCTTTGTTGCAAGAGGGATCTGAGGTAGCTTCTACCTAGTCAGCCATCGTGGCCCCGCCTCCTATCGGCTAGAATTTTGTTGAGGATTTTTGCATCTATATTCATGAGGGATATAGGTCTGTCATTTTCTTTTTTCTGGTGTCTTTACCTGGTTTTGGTATCAGGGATATGGTGGCTTCATAGAATGAGTCAGGTAGTATTCCGTCATTTTCTATGCTTTGAGATACCTTTAGTAGTAGTGGTGTGAACTCTTCTCTGAAAGTTTGGTAGAACTCTGCAGTGAAGCCATCCGGGCCAGGGCTTTTTTTTCTTTGTTTGTTGGGAGTTTTTTGATTACCTTTTCAATCTCTTTTTTTGTCATGGGTCTATTTAGCTGTTCTACTTCTGATTGTCTTAGTTTAGGTAGGTAATGTATTTCTAGGAACTCATCCATTTCTTCTAGGTTTGCAAATTTGTTAGAGTACAATTTTTTGTAATAATCTGATAGGATTCTTTTAATTTCAGTTGGGTCTGTTGTGATATGGCCCATCTCATCTCTTATTCAGGTGATTTGTTTCCTTTCCTGTATTTCTTTAGTCAGTCTGGCCAATGGTTTATCAATTTTGTTAATTTTGTCAAAGAACCAGCTTTTGGCTTTGTTAACTCTTTCAATTGTCTTTCTGTTCTCTAATTTATGTAGTTCAGCTCTAATTTTTATGATTTGTTTTCTTCTGGTGCCTGATGGATTGTTTTGTTGCTCACTTTCTATTTGTTCAAGTGGTAGGGACACTTCTCTGATTTGGGCTATTTCTTTCGTCTTTTTGTGTGTGTGCATTTATTGATATCAATTGACCTGTGAGCACTGCTTTTGCTGTGTCCCAGAGTTTTTGATAGGAAGTTTTCATTCTCGTTGCATTCTATGAATTTCTTTATTCCCTCCTTAATATCTTCTATAACCCAGCCTTTTTTCAGCAGGGTATTGTTCAGTTTCCAAGTATTTGATTTCTTTTCCCTAATTTTTCTGTGCCTGATTTCCACTTTTCTGGCCTTGTGGTCTGAGAAGATGCTTTGTAATATTTCGATGTTTTGGATTCTGCAAAGGTTTGTTTTATGACCTCATATGTGATCTATTCCAGAGTATGTTCCATGTGCACTAGAAAAAAAGTATATTTTGCAGCTGTCGGGTGGAGTGTTCTGTATAGGTCTATGAGGTCAAGTTGGTTGATGGTAGCAATTAGGTCTTCCGTGTCTCTATTGAGCTTCTTGCTGGATGTCCTGTCTTTCACCGAAAGTGGTGTGTTGAAGTCTCCTGCTATACTTGTGGAGGTGTCTATCTCACTTTTCAGTTCTGTTAAAGTTTGGTTTATGTATCTTGCAGCCCTGTCATAAATATTTAATATGGTTATATCTTCCTGGTCAATTGTCCCTTGAATCATTGTGTAGTGTCTTTTATTCTTTGTGGTGGATTGAACTTCAAAGTCTATTTTGTCAGAAATTAATATTGCTACTCCTGCTCTATTTTGATTATTGTTCGCTTGATATCCTTTGAGTTTTAGTTTGTTCGTGTCTCTAAGTCTAAGGTGTGTCTCTTGTAGGCAGCATCTAGACGGATCGTGTTTCTTTATCCAGTGTGAGACTCTCTGTCTCTTTATTGGTGCATTTAGCCCATTTACATTCAGTGTAATTATAGATAAGAATGTGTTTAGTGCTGTCATTTTGATGCCTTTTTGTGTGTGTTGTTCGCAATTTCATTTTCCACTTACTTTTTTGTACTGAAACGTTTTTCTTTGTAAATTGTGTGTTCCTCATTTTCATAGTAGTCGAATTTATGTTTGCTGAGTTGTTATGTTTTTCTTGGTTTTTGTTTTGAGTTGCGGAATTGTTAGAACTCTTTGTGGTTACCTCAATTTTTGCCCCTATTTTTCTAAGTAAAAACCTAACTTGTATCATCCTGTATCGCCTTGTTTTCCTCTCCACCTGACAGTTCTATGCCTCCTGTATTTAGTCCCTCTTTTTGATTATTGTGATGTTTTCCATAATGACTTCAATGATTCCCTGTTTTGAGCATTTTTTTTTCTTTTTAAAATTATTCTTAATTTGTTTTAGTGATTTCCTTCTTTGAGTTGATATCAGGATGTTCTGTTCTGTGTCTTTGTGTTGTGTGGTTATCTGATGTTATTGATTTTCTGACCAAACAACTTTCTTTAGTATTTCTTGTAGCTTTGGTTTGGTTTTTGCAAACTGTCTAAGCTTGTGTTCTCTGTAAATGTTTTGATTTCACCTTCAGATTTGAGAGAGAGTTTTGCTGGATAAATGATCCCTGGCTGGCAGTTTTTCTCCTTCAGTGCTCTATAGATGTCATCCCATTGCCTTCTTGACTGCATGGTTTCTGCTGAGTAGTCTGAACTTATTCTTATTGATTCTCCTTTGTAGGAGACCTTTCTTTTATCCCTGTCTGCTTTTGAAATTTTCTCTTTATCTTTGGTTTTGGCAAGTTTGATGATAATATCTGTTGGTGATTTTCTTTTTGGATCCGTCTTAAATGGGGTTCGATGAACATCTTGGATAGATATCCTTTCGTCTTTCGTGATGTCAGGGAAGTTTTCTGCCAACAGATCTTCAACTATTCTCTCTGTATTTTCTGTTATCCCTCCCTGTTCTGGAACTCCAATCATACGCAAGGTATTCTTCTTGATAGAGTCCCACATGACTGTTAAGATTTCTTCATTTTTTAAAATCCTTTTATCTGATTTTTTTTTCAGCTATATTGGTGTCAATACCCTTGTCCTCCAGATCCCCACTCTGCATTCCAATTGCTCAAGTCTGCTCCTCTGACTTCCTATTGTGTGGTCCAATTCTGCAATTTTACCGTTAATCTTTTGGATTTCTGAATGCTGCCTCTCTATGGATTCTCGTAGCTTATAAATTTTTCCACTATGTTCTTGAATAATCTTTTTGATTTCTTCCACTGCTTTATCAGTGTGTTCCTTGGCTTTTTCTGGAGATGGCCTTACTTCATTCCTGAGGTCATCCCTGATGTCTTGAAGCATTCTGTAAATTAGTTTTTTATATTCTGCATCTGGTAATTCCAGGATTGTATCTTCATCTGGGAAAGATTTTGATTCATTAATTTGGGGAGTTCTAGAAGCAATCATGGTCTGCTTCTTCATGTGGTTTGATATCGACTGCTGTCTCCGAGCCATCTCTAAGACATTGTAGTGACTTATTTTGTACTTGCTCACTGAGCCTTATCTTGTTTTGTTTTCTTTCAATATATGTAGATGGGCTACTGGATTGCACTGTCTTGATTGTTGGAGCCCTTGAATCACTTATGTCTTACTACCAGCCTTTCTGGGCTGTTACCACATATATAAGCCTAAGAGTCCATTCACTATTCTTGAGTAGAATCTGATTTGGGGTCATCAAGTGTGTGGTGCAGACTGTCACCTACCCACCTAGAGAAGTAGTGGTGATAGTTGTGTGCACCAGATTCTAGTAGCAGCAGGGTTTCACACTCCGGGGGGGCAGGATGCTGACAGGCTTCCCCCAAGTGCCAGTGAGGTAGGCGTGTCTCTATTCCTAAAGCACTTTGGTGGGTGAGCTCTGCAGCTGTACCTTAGGCCCCCAATGCAAGTACCTCTACAGATTGGTAGGTGTCACCCTCCTTAGACCCCTAAAGCAGGAGGCTAGGTGGTCTGGGTGGAGCTTCAGCCCTCAGTTCCCTGTTGTGGGTCAGTGAGGGCTCTGTTGAATAGGCAGAGATATCAGACCTGGGAAACTTGTCTTTCCAGTAATCCGCTAAAACAATTACAGTCAGATCCCTATCAGAAGTGCCTTTGCATTATAATAGCCACCTTGTTCCCTGTAGGGATGAGAGCCCCGAGACTGTGGATCACATATGTTTGGCTAGAGCTGGTTCTGTGTTTTTAGTCCAATTAGGGAAGGATTTTTGGTCCCTGGGTTTTTTGTAGCTGTTTCTCTCAGGTCAGGAGAATGGGTTAGGAAAAGACCGAAAAAAAAAAAAAAAAAAAACAAAGAAAGAAAGAGAAACCACAGCGCACTTCACTCTCTGGCTCAGGAAATTCCAATGTTAATGAAGCAGTCTGGGAAGGGGAGGGGAGGGTTCAGATAAATAGGAGAGAGTAGCACGCCAGAATATAGACAAAGTTACTTATCTTGCTTGGGATGACTGTTTTATCTGAGACTCCCGAGGGGCGTGTTGACTGTGTGCGCCAGCTGGGTAGAGATTGCCCCCGAGGGTCAGGCCCACGGCCTGTGCTTGTGCTGTCTCTGAAGCCGTGGTCAGTTCCTCCACTCCCAGTCCAAAGCCCAGCGTCAAGGTTCCCTGGCTGGGACACTGCACTCCAGGCTCCAAAATCAGTTGCTGCCTTCCGGTGACTTCTCCCGCTGTCTGCCGCGTAGCTGTGCTGTCTGCGTGCACTGGCTGGGCTTCCCCTGAGGTCACTTCTGGGGGCTGGGGCTGCGTCCCGTGTATGTGCCGTCTTAGGATGCCGTGCTCAGCTTCCCTGCGCCCAAATCCAAAGCCCGGCGCCAAGGTTTCCTTACCGGGACGCTGGCTCCAGGTTCCGAAAACAGTCGCTGCTTCCCCGTGGTTGTTCGTTCTCAGTCTCTTTCACTCAGGTCAACTCTTTAGATCTGTGTTTGATGGTCAGGGTTTGTAGACTGTCATGTATGTGATCGATTCACTTGTTTTTCCAAGTCTTTGTTGCAAGAGGGATCTGAGGTAGCTTCTACCTAGTCAGCCATCGTGGCCCCGCCTCCTATCGGCTAGAATTTTGTTGAGGATTTTTGCATCTATATTCATGAGGGATATAGGTCTGTCATTTTCTTTTTTCTGGTGTCTTTACCTGGTTTTGGTATCAGGGATATGGTGGCTTCATAGAATGAGTCAGGTAGTATTCCGTCATTTTCTATGCTTTGAGATACCTTTAGTAGTAGTGGTGTGAACTCTTCTCTGAAAGTTTGGTAGAACTCTGCAGTGAAGCCATCCGGGCCAGGGCTTTTTTTTCTTTGTTTGTTGGGAGTTTTTTGATTACCTTTTCAATCTCTTTTTTTGTCATGGGTCTATTTAGCTGTTCTACTTCTGATTGTCTTAGTTTAGGTAGGTAATGTATTTCTAGGAACTCATCCATTTCTTCTAGGTTTGCAAATTTGTTAGAGTACAATTTTTTGTAATAATCTGATAGGATTCTTTTAATTTCAGTTGGGTCTGTTGTGATATGGCCCATCTCATCTCTTATTCAGGTGATTTGTTTCCTTTCCTGTATTTTTTTAGTCAGTCTGGCCAATGGTTTATCAATTTTGTTAATTTTGTCAAAGAACCAGCTTTTGGCTTTGTTAACTCTTTCAATTGTCTTTCTGTTCTCTAATTTATGTAGTTCAGCTCTAATTTTTATGATTTGTTTTCTTCTGGTGCCTGATGGATTGTTTTGTTGCTCACTTTCTATTTGTTCAAGTGGTAGGGACACTTCTCTGATTTGGGCTCTTTCTTTCGTCTTTTTGTGTGTGTGCATTTATTGATATCAATTGACCTGTGAGCACTGCTTTTGCTGTGTCCCAGAGTTTTTGATAGGAAGTTTTCATTCTCGTTGCATTCTATGAATTTCTTTATTCCCTCCTTAATATCTTCTATAACCCAGCCTTTTTTCAGCAGGGTATTGTTCAGTTTCCAAGTATTTGATTTCTTTTCCCTAATTTTTCTGTGCCTGATTTCCACTTTTCTGGCCTTGTGGTCTGAGAAGATGCTTTGTAATATTTCGATGTTTTGGATTCTGCAAAGGTTTGTTTTATGACCTCATATGTGATCTATTCCAGAGTATGTTCCATGTGCACTAGAAAAAAAGTATATTTTGCAGCTGTCGGGTGGAGTGTTCTGTATAGGTCTATGAGGTCAAGTTGGTTGATGGTAGCAATTAGGTCTTCCGTGTCTCTATTGAGCTTCTTGCTGGATGTCCTGTCTTTCACCGAAAGTGGTGTGTTGAAGTCTCCTGCTATACTTGTGGAGGTGTCTATCTCACTTTTCAGTTCTGTTAAAGTTTGGTTTATGTATCTTGCAGCCCTGTCATAAATATTTAATATGGTTATATCTTCCTGGTCAATTGTCCCTTGAATCATTGTGTAGTGTCTTTTATTCTTTGTGGTGGATTGAACTTCAAAGTCTATTTTGTCAGAAATTAATATTGCTACTCCTGCTCTATTTTGATTATTGTTCGCTTGATAGCCTTTGAGTTTTAGTTTGTTCGTGTCTCTAAGTCTAAGGTGTGTCTCTTGTAGGCAGCATCTAGACGGATCGTGTTTCTTTATCCAGTGTGAGACTCTCTGTCTCTTTATTGGTGCATTTAGCCCATTTACATTCAGTGTAATTATAGATAAGAATGTGTTTAGTGCTGTCATTTTGATGCCTTTTTGTGTGTGTTGTTCGCAATTTCATTTTCCACTTACTTTTTTGTACTGAGACGTTTTTCTTTGTAAATTGTGTGTTCCTCATTTTCATAGTAGTCGAATTTATGTTTGCTGAGTTGTTATGTTTTTCTTGGTTTTTGTTTTGAGTTGTGGAATTGTTAGAACTCTTTGTGGTTACCTCAATTTTTGCCCCTATTTTTCTAAGTAAAAACCTAACTTGTATCATCCTGTATCGCCTTGTTTTCCTCTCCACCTGACAGTTCTATGCCTCCTGTATTTAGTCCCTCTTTCTGATTATTGTGATGTTTTCCATAATGACTTCAATGATTCCCTGTTTTGAGCATTTTTTTTTTCTTTTTAAAATTAATCTTAATTTGTTTTTGTGATTTCCTTCTTTGAGTTGATATCAGGATGTTCTGTTCTGTGTCTTTGTGTTGTGTGGTTATCTGATGTTATTGATTTTCTGACCAAACAACTTTCTTTAGTATTTCTTGTAGCTTTGGTTTGGTTTTTGCAAACTCTCTAAGCTTGTGTTCTCTGTAAATGTTTTAATTTCACCTTCAGATTTGAGAGAGAGTTTTGCTGGATAAATGATCCCTGGCTGGCAGTTTTTCTCCTTCAGTGCTCTATAGATGTCATCCCATTGCCTTCTTGACTGCATGGTTTCTGCTGAGTAGTCTGAACTTATTCTTATTGATTCTCCTTTGTAGGAGACCTTTCTTTTATCCCTGTCTGCTTTTGAAATTTTCTCTTTATCTTTGGTTTTGACAAGTTTGATGATAATATCTGTTCGTGATTTTCTTTTTGGATCTGTCTTAAACGGGGTTCGATGAGCATCTTGGATAGATATCCTTTCGTCTTTCGTGATGTCAGGGAAGTTTTCTGCCAACAGATCTTCAACTATTCTCTCTGTATTTTCTCTTATCCCTCCCTGTTCTGGAACTCCAATCATACGGAAGGTATTCTTCTTGATAGAGTCCCACATGACTGTTAAGTTTTCTTCATTTTTTTAAATTCTTTGATCTGATTTTTTTTTTCAGCTATATTGGTGTCAATACCCTTGTCCTCCCGATGCCCCACTCTGCATTCCAATTGCTCGAGTCTGCTCCTCTGACTTCCTATTGAGTGGTCCACTTCTGCAATTTTACCGTTAATCTTCTGGATTTCTGAATGCTGTCTCTCTATGGATTCTTGTAGCTTATTAATTTTTCCACTATGTTCTTGAATAATCATTTTGATTTCTTCAACTGCTTTATCAGTGTGTTCCTTGGCTTTTTCTGGAGATTGCCTTATTTCATTTCTGAGGTCATCCCTGATGTCTTGAAGCATTCTGTAAATTAGTTTTTTATATTCTGCATCTGGTAATTCCAAGATTGTATCTTCATCTGGGAAAGATTTTGATTCATTAATTTGGGGAGTTGTAGAAGCAATCATGGTCTGCTTCTTCATGTGGTTTGATATCGACTGCTGTCTCCGAGCCATCTCTAAGACATTGTAGTGACTTATTTTATATTTGCTCACTGAGCCTTATGTTGTTTTGCTTTCTTTCAATATATGTAGATGGGCTACTGGATTGCACTGTCTTGATTGTTTTAGCCCTTGAATCACTTATGTCTTACTACCAGCCTTTCTGGGCTGTTACCACATATATAAACCTAAGAGTCCATTCACTATTCTTGAGTAGAATCTGATTTGGGGTCATCAAGTGTGTGGTGCAGACTGTCACCTACCCACCTAGAGAAGTAGTGGTGATAGATGTGTGCACCAGATTCTAGTAGCAGCAGGGTTTCACACTCCGGGGGGGGGGGGCAGGATGCTGACAGGCTTCCCCCAAGTGCCAGTGAGGTAGACGTGTCTCTATTCCTAAAGCACTTTGGTGGGTGAGCTCTGCAGCTGTACCTTAGGCCCCCAATGCAAGTACCTCTACAGATTGGTAGGTGTCACCCTCCTTAGACCCCTAAGGCAGGAGGCTAGGTGGTCTGGGTGGAGCTTCAGCCCTCAGGTCCCTGTTGTGGGTCAGTGAGGGCTCTGTTGAATAGGCAGAGATATCAGACCTGGGAAACTTGTCTTTCCAGTAATCCGCTAAAACAATTACAGTCAGATCCCTATCAGAAGTGCCTTTGCATTATAATAGCCACCTTGTTCCCTGTAGGGATGAGAGCCCCGAGACTGTGGATCACATATGTTTGGCTGGAGCTGGTTCTGTGTTTTTAGTCCAATTAGGGAAGGATTTTTGGTCCCTGGGTTTTTTCTAGCTGCTTCACTCAGGCCAGGAGAATGGGTTAGGAAAAGACCAAAAAAAAAAAGAAAGAGAAACCACAGCGCACTTCACTTTCTGGCTCAGGAAATTCCAATGTTAATGAAGCAGTCTGGGAAGGGGAGGGGAGGGTTCAGATAAATAGGAGAGAGTAGCACGCCAGAATATAGACAAAGTTACTTATCTTGCTTGGGATGACTGTTTTATCTGAGATTCCCGAGGGGCGTGTTGACTGTGTGCACTGGCTGGGTAGAGATTGCCCCCGAGGGTCAGGCCCACGGCCTGTGCTTGTGCTGTCTCTGAAGCCGTGGTCAGTTCCTCCACTCCCAGTCCAAAGCCCAGCGTCAAGGTTCCCTGGCTGGGACACTGCACTCCAGGCTCCAAAATCAGTTGCTGCCTTCCGGTGACTTCTCCCGCTGTCTGCCGCGTAGCTGTGCTGTCTGCGTGCACTGGCTGGGCTTCCCCTGAGGTCACTTCTGGGGGCTGGGGCTGCGTCCCGTGTATGTGCCGTCTTAGGATGCCGTGCTCAGCTTCCCTGCGCCCAGTCCAAAGCCCGGCGCCAAGGTTTCCTTACCGGGACGCTGGCTCCAGGTTCCGAAAACAGTCGCTGCTTCCCCGTGGTTGTTCGTTCTCAGTCTCTGTCACTCAGGTCAACTCTTTAGATCTGTGTTTGATGGTCAGGGTTTGTAGACTGTCATGTATGTGATCGATTCACTTGTTTTTCCAAGTCTTTGTTGCAAGAGGGATCCGAGGTAGCTTCTACCTAGTCAGCCATCGTGGCCCCACCTCCTATCGGCTAGAATTTTGTTGAGGATTTTTGCATCTATATTCATGAGGGATATAGGTCTGTCATTTTCTTTTTTCTGGTGTCTTTACCTGGTTTTGGTAGCAGGGATATGGTGGCTTCATAGAATGAGTCAGGTAGTATTCCGTCATTTTCTATGCTTTGAGATACCTTTAGTAGTAGTGGTGTGAACTCTTCTCTGAAAGTTTGGTAGAACTCTGCAGTGAAGCCATCCGGGCCAGGGCTTTTTTTTCTTTGTTTGTTGGGAGTTTTTTGATTACCTTTTCAATCTCTTTTTTGTCATGGGTCTATTTAGCTGTTCTACTTCTGATTGTCTTAGTTTAGGTAGGTAATGTATTTCTAGGAACTCATCCATTTCTTCTAGGTTTGCAAATTTGTTAGAGTACAATTTTTTGTAATAATCTGATAGGATTCTTTTAATTTCAGTTGGGTCTGTTGTGATATGGCCCATCTCGTCTCTTATTCAGGTGATTTGTTTCCTTTCCTGTATTTCTTTAGTCAGTCTGGCCAATGGTTTATCAATTTTGTTAATTTTGTCAAAGAACCAGCTTTTGGCTTTGTTAACTCTTTCAATTGTCTTTCTGTTCTCTAATTTATGTAGTTCAGCTCTAATTTTTATGATTTGTTTTCTTCTGGTGCCTGATGGATTGTTTTGTTGCTCACTTTCTATTTGTTCAAGTGGTAGGGACACTTCTCTGATTTGGGCTCTTTCTTTCGTCTTTTTGTGTGTGTGCATTTATTGATATCAATTGACCTGTGAGCACTGCTTTTGCTGTGTCCCAGAGTTTTTGATAGGAAGTTTTCATTCTCGTTGCATTCTATGAATTCTTTATTCCCTCCTTAATATCTTCTGTAATCCAGCCTTTTTTCAGCAGGGTATTGTTCAGTTTCCAAGTATTTGATTTCTTTTCCCTAATTTTTCTGTTCCTGATTTCCACTTTTCTGGCCTTGTGGTCTGAGAAGATGCTTTGTACTATTTCGGTGTTTTGGATTCTGCAAAAGTTTGTTTTATGATCTCATATGTGATCTATTCCAGAGTATGTTCCATGTGCACTAGGAAAAAAAGTATATTTTGCAGCTGTCGGGTGGAGTGTTCTGTATAGGTCTATGAGGTCAAGTTGGTTGATGGTAGCAATTAGGTCTTCCGTGTCTCTATTGAGCTTCTTGCTGGATGTCCTGTCTTTCACCGAAAGTGGTGTGTTGAAGTCTCCTGCTATACTTGTGGAGGTGTCTATCTCACTTTTCAGTTCTGTTAAAGTTTGGTTTATGTATCTTGCAGCCCTGTCATAAATATTTAATATGGTTATATCTTCCTGGTCAATTGTCCCTTGAATCATTGTGTAGTGTCTTTTATTCTTTGTGGTGGATTGAACTTCAAAGTCTATTTTGTCAGAAATTAATATTGCTACTCCTGCTCTATTTTGATTATTGTTCACTTGATAGCCTTTGAGTTTTAGTTTGTTCGTGTCTCTAAGTCTAAGGTGTGTCTCTTGTAGGCAGCATATAGACGGATCCTGTTTCTTTATCCAGTGCGAGACTCTCTGTCTCTTTATTGGTGCATTTAGCCCATTTACATTCAGTGTAATTATAGATAAGAATGTGTTTAGTGCTGTCGTTTTGATGCCTTTTTGTGTGTGTTGTTCGCAATTTCATTTTTCCACTTACTTTTCTGTACTGAGACGTTTTTCTGTGTAAATTGTGTGTTCCTCATTTTCATAGTAGTCGAATTTATGTTTGCTGAGTTGTTATGTTTTTCTTGGTTTTTGTTTTGAGTTGTGGAATTGTTAGAACTCTTTGTGGTTACCTGAATTTTTGCCCCTATTTTTCTAAGTAAAAACCTAACTTGTATCATCCTGTATCGCCTTGTTTTCCTCTCCAGGTGACAGTTCTATGCCTCCTGTATTTAGTCCCTCTTTCTGATTATTGTGATGTTTTCCATAATGACTTCAATGATTCCCTGTTTTGAGCATTTTTTTTTCTTTTTAAAATTAATCTTAATTTGTTTTTGTGATTTCCTTCTTTGAGTTGATATCAGGATGTTCTGTTCTGTGTCTTTGTGTTGTGTGGTTATCTGATGTTATTGATTTTCTGACCAAACAATTTTCTTTAGTACTTCTTGTAGCTTTGGTTTGGTTTTGGCAAACTCTCTAAGCTTGTGTTCTCTGTAAATGTTTTAATTTCACCTTCAGATTTGAGAGAGAGTTTTGCTGGATAAATGATCCCTGGCTGGCAGTTTTTCTCCTTCAGTGCTCTATAGATGTCATCCCATTGTCTTCTTGACTGCATGGTTTCTGCTGAGTAGTCTGAGCTTATTCTTATTGATTCTCCTTTGTAGGAGACCTTTCTTTTATCCCTGTCTGCTTTTGAAATTTTCTCTTTATCTTTGGTTTTGACAAGTTTGATGATAATATCTGTTCGTGATTTTCTTTTTGGATCAGTCTTAAACGGGGTTCGATGAGCATCTTGGATAGATATCCTTTCGTCTTTCGTGATGTCAGGGAAGTTTTCTGCCAACAGATCTTCAACTATTCTCTCTGTATTTTCTCTTATCCCTCCCTGTTCTGGAACTCCAATCATACGGAAGGTATTCTTCTTGATAGAGTCCCACATGACTGTTAAGTTTTCTTCATTTTTTTAAATTCTTTGATCTGATTTTTTTTTTCAGCTATATTGGTGTCAATACCCTTGTCCTCCCGATGCCCCACTCTGCATTCCAATTGCTCGAGTCTGCTCCTCTGACTTCCTATTGAGTGGTCCACTTCTGCAATTTTACCGTTAATCTTCTGGATTTCTGAATGCTGTCTCTCTATGGATTCTTGTAGCTTATTAATTTTTCCACTATGTTCTTGAATAATCATTTTGATTTCTTCAACTGCTTTATCAGTGTGTTCCTTGGCTTTTTCTGGAGATTGCCTTATTTCATTTCTGAGGTCATCCCTGATGTCTTGAAGCATTCTGTAAATTAGTTTTTTATATTCTGCATCTGGTAATTCCAAGATTGTATCTTCATCTGGGAAAGATTTTGATTCATTAATTTGGGGAGTTGTAGAAGCAATCATGGTCTGCTTCTTCATGTGGTTTGATATCGACTGCTGTCTCCGAGCCATCTCTAAGACATTGTAGTGACTTATTTTATATTTGCTCACTGAGCCTTATGTTGTTTTGCTTTCTTTCAATATATGTAGATGGGCTACTGGATTGCACTGTCTTGATTGTTGGAGCCCTTGAATCACTTATGTCTTACTACCAGCCTTTCTGGGCTGTTACCACATATATAAGCCTAAGAGTCCATTCACTATTCTTGAGTAGAATCTGATTTGGGGTCATCAAGTGTGTGGTGCAGACTGTCACCTACCCACCTAGAGAAGTAGTGGTGATAGATGTGTGCACCAGATTCTAGTAGCAGCAGGGTTTCACACTCCGGGGGGGGGCAGGATGCTGACAGGCTTCCCCCAAGTGCCAGTGAGGTAGACGTGTCTCTATTCCTAAAGCACTTTGGTGGGTGAGCTCTGCAGCTGTAACTTAGGCCCCCAATGCAAGTACCTCTACAGATTGGTAGGTGTCACCCTCCTTAGACCCCTAAGGCAGGAGGCTAGGTGGTCTGGGTGTAGCTTCAGCCCTCAGGTCCCTGTTGTGGGTCAGTGAGGGCTCTGTTGAATAGGCAGAGATATCAGACCTGGGAAACTTGTCTTTCCAGTAATCCGCTAAAACAATTACAGTCAGATCCCTATCAGAAGTGCCTTTGCATTATAATAGCCACCTTGTTCCCTGTAGGGATGAGAGCCCCGAGACTGTGGATCACATATGTTTGGCTGGAGCTGGTTCTGTGTTTTTAGTCCAATTAGGGAAGGATTTTTGGTCCCTGGGTTTTTTGTAGCTGCTTCACTCAGGCCAGGAGAATGGGTTAGGAAAAGACCAAAAAAAAAAAGAAAGAGAAACCACAGCGCACTTCACTTTCTGGCTCAGGAAATTCCAATGTTAACGAAGCAGTCTGGGAAGGGGAGGGGAGGGTTCAGATAAATAGGAGAGAGTAGCACGCCAGAATATAGACAAAGTTACTTATCTTGCTTGGGATGACTGTTTTATCTGAGACTCCCGAGGGGCGTGTTGACTGTGTGCACTGGCTGGGTAGAGATTGCCCCCGAGGGTCAGGCCCACGGCCTGTGCTTGTGCTGTCTATGAAGCCGTGGTCAGTTCCTCCACCCCCAGTCCAAAGCCCAGCGTCAAGGTTCCCTGGCTGGGACACTGCACTCCAGGCTCCAAAATCAGTTGCTGCCTTCCGGTGACTTCTCCCGCTGTCTGCCGCGTAGCTGTGCTGTCTGCGTGCACTGGCTGGCTTCCCCTGAGGTCACTTCTGGGGGCTGGGGCTGCGTCCCGTGTATGTGCCGTCTTAGGATGCCGTGCTCAGCTTCCCTGCGCCCAGTCCAAAGCCCGGCGCCAAGGTTTCCTTACCGGGACGCTGGCTCCAGGTTCCGAAAACAGTCGCTGCTTCCCCGTGGTTGTTCGTTCTCAGTCTCTGTCACTCAGGTCAACTCTTTAGATCTGTGTTTGATGGTCAGGGTTGGTAGACTGTCATGTATGTGATCGATTCACTTGTTTTTCCAAGTCTTTGTTGCAAGAGGGATCCGAGGTAGCTTCTACCTAGTCAGCCATCGTGGCCCCACCTCCTATCGGCTAGAATTTTGTTGAGGATTTTTGCATCTATATTCATAAGGGATATAGGTCTGTCATTTTCTTTTTTCTGGTGTCTTTACCTGGTTTTGGTAGCAGGGATATGGTGGCTTCATAGAATGAGTCAGGTAGTATTCCGTCATTTTCTATGCTTTGAGATACCTTTAGTAGTAGTGGTGTGAACTCTTCTCTGAAAGTTTGGTAGAACTCTGCAGTGAAGCCATCCGGGCCAGGGCTTTTTTTTCTTTGTTTGTTGGGAGTTTTTTGATTACCTTTTCAATCTCTTTTTTGTCATGGGTCTATTTAGCTGTTCTACTTCTGATTGTCTTAGTTTAGGTAGGTAATGTATTTCTAGGAACTCATCCATTTCTTCTAGGTTTGCAAATTTGTTAGAGTACAATTTTTTGTAATAATCTGATAGGATTCTTTTAATTTCAGTTGGGTCTGTTGTGATATGGCCCATCTCGTCTCTTATTCAGGTGATTTGTTTCCTTTCCTGTATTTCTTTAGTCAGTCTGGCCAATGGTTTATCAATTTTGTTAATTTTGTCAAAGAACCAGCTTTTGGCTTTGTTAACTCTTTCAATTGTCTTTCTGTTCTCTAATTTATGTAGTTCAGCTCTAATTTTTATGATTTGTTTTCTTCTGGTGCCTGACGGATTGTTTTGTTGCTCACTTTCTATTTGTTCAAGTGGTAGGGACAGTTCTCTGATTTGGGCTCTTTCTTTCGTCTTTTTGTGTGTGTGCATTTATTGATATCAATTGACCTGTGAGCACTGCTTTTGCTGTGTCCCAGAGTTTTTGATAGGAAGTTTTCATTCTCGTTGCATTCTATGCATTCTTTATTCCCTCCTTAATGTCTTCTATAACCCAGCCTTTTTTCAGCAGGGTATTGTTCAGTTTCCAAGTATTTGATTTCTTTTCCCTAATTTTTCTGTTCCTGATTTCCACTTTTCTGGCCTTGTGGTCTGAGAAGATGCTTTGTACTATTTCGATGTTTTGGATTCTGCAAAAGTTTGTTTTATGATCTCATATGTGATCTATTCCAGAGTATGTTCCATGTGCACTAGGAAAAAAAGTATATTTTGCAGCTGTCGGGTGGAGTGTTCTGTATAGGTCTATGAGGTCAAGTTGGTTGATGGTAGCAGTTAGGTCTTCCGTGTCTCTATTGAGCTTCTTGCTGGATGTCCTGTCTTTCACCGAAAGTGGTGTGTTGAAGTCTCCTGCTATACTTGTGGAGGTGTCTATCTCACTTTTCAGTTCTGTTAAAGTTTGGTTTATGTATCTTGCAGCCCTGTCATAAATATTTAATATGGTTATATCTTCCTGGTCAATTGTCCCTTGAATCATTGTGTAGTGTCTTTTATTCTTTGTGGTGGATTGAACTTCAAAGTCTATTTTGTCAGAAATTAATATTGCTACTCCTGCTCTATTTTGATTATTGTTCGCTTGATAGCCTTTGAGTTTTAGTTTGTTCGTGTCTCTAAGTCTAAGGTGTGTCTCTTGTAGGCAGCATCTAGACGGATCGTGTTTCTTTATCCAGTGTGAGACTCTCTGTCTCTTTATTGGTGCATTTAGCCCATTTACATTCAGTGTAATTATAGATAAGAATGTGTTTAGTGCTGTCATTTTGATGCCTTTTTGTGTGTGTTGTTCGCAATTTCATTTTCCACTTACTTTTTTGTACTGAAACGTTTTTCTTTGTAAATTGTGTGTTCCTCATTTTCATAGTAGTCGAATTTATGTTTGCTGAGTTGTTATGTTTTTCTTGGTTTTTGTTTTGAGTTGTGGAATTGTTAGAACTCTTTGTGGTTACCTCAATTTTTGCCCCTATTTTTCTAAGTAAAAACCTAACTTGTATCATCCTGTATCGCCTTGTTTTCCTCTCCACCTGACAGTTCTATGCCTCCTGTATTTAGTCCCTCTTTCTGATTATTGTGATGTTTTCCATAATGACTTCAATGATTCCCTGTTTTGAGCATTTTTTTTTTCTTTTTAAAATTAATCTTAATTTGTTTTTGTGATTTCCTTCTTTGAGTTGATATCAGGATGTTCTGTTCTGTGTCTTTGTGTTGTGTGGTTATCTGATGTTATTGATTTTCTGACCAAACAACTTTCTTTAGTATTTCTTGTAGCTTTGGTTTGGTTTTTGCAAACTCTCTAAGCTTGTGTTCTCTGTAAATGTTTTAATTTCACCTTCAGATTTGAGAGAGAGTTTTGCTGGATAAATGATCCCTGGCTGGCAGTTTTTCTCCTTCAGTGCTCTATAGATGTCATCCCATTGCCTTCTTGACTGCATGGTTTCTGCTGAGTAGTCTGAACTTATTCTTATTGATTCTCCTTTGTAGGAGACCTTTCTTTTATCCCTGTCTGCTTTTGAAATTTTCTCTTTATCTTTGGTTTTGACAAGTTTGATGATAATATCTGTTCGTGATTTTCTTTTTGGATCTGTCTTAAACGGGGTTCGATGAGCATCTTGGATAGATATCCTTTCGTCTTTCGTGATGTCAGGGAAGTTTTCTGCCAACAGATCTTCAACTATTCTCTCTGTATTTTCTCTTATCCCTCCCTGTTCTGGAACTCCAATCATACGGAAGGTATTCTTCTTGATAGAGTCCCACATGACTGTTAAGTTTTCTTCATTTTTTTAAATTCTTTGATCTGATTTTTTTTTTCAGCTATATTGGTGTCAATACCCTTGTCCTCCCGATGCCCCACTCTGCATTCCAATTGCTCGAGTCTGCTCCTCTGACTTCCTATTGAGTGGTCCACTTCTGCAATTTTACCGTTAATCTTCTGGATTTCTGAATGCTGTCTCTCTATGGATTCTTGTAGCTTATTAATTTTTCCACTATGTTCTTGAATAATCATTTTGATTTCTTCAACTGCTTTATCAGTGTGTTCCTTGGCTTTTTCTGGAGATTGCCTTATTTCATTTCTGAGGTCATCCCTGATGTCTTGAAGCATTCTGTAAATTAGTTTTTTATATTCTGCATCTGGTAATTCCAAGATTGTATCTTCATCTGGGAAAGATTTTGATTCATTAATTTGGGGAGTTGTAGAAGCAATCATGGTCTGCTTCTTCATGTGGTTTGATATCGACTGCTGTCTCCGAGCCATCTCTAAGACATTGTAGTGACTTATTTTATATTTGCTCACTGAGCCTTATGTTGTTTTGCTTTCTTTCAATATATGTAGATGGGCTACTGGATTGCACTGTCTTGATTGTTGGAGCCCTTGAATCACTTATGTCTTACTACCAGCCTTTCTGGGCTGTTACCACATATATAAACCTAAGAGTCCATTCACTATTCTTGAGTAGAATCTGATTTGGGGTCATCAAGTGTGTGGTGCAGACTGTCACCTACCCACCTAGAGAAGTAGTGGTGATAGATGTGTGCACCAGATTCTAGTAGCAGCAGGGTTTCACACTCCGGGGGGGGGGCAGGATGCTGACAGGCTTCCCCCAAGTGCCAGTGAGGTAGACGTGTCTCTATTCCTAAAGCACTTTGGTGGGTGAGCTCTGCAGCTGTACCTTAGGCCCCCAATGCAAGTACCTCTACAGATTGGTAGGTGTCACCCTCCTTAGACCCCTAAGGCAGGAGGCTAGGTGGTCTGGGTGGAGCTTCAGCCCTCAGGTCCCTGTTGTGGGTCAGTGAGGGCTCTGTTGAATAGGCAGAGATATCAGACCTGGGAAACTTGTCTTTCCAGTAATCCGCTAAAACAATTACAGTCAGATCCCTATCAGAAGTGCCTTTGCATTATAATAGCCACCTTGTTCCCTGTAGGGATGAGAGCCCCGAGACTGTGGATCACATATGTTTGGCTGGAGCTGGTTCTGTGTTTTTAGTCCAATTAGGGAAGGATTTTTGGTCCCTGGGTTTTTTCTAGCTGCTTCACTCAGGCCAGGAGAATGGGTTAGGAAAAGACCAAAAAAAAAAAGAAAGAGAAACCACAGCGCACTTCACTTTCTGGCTCAGGAAATTCCAATGTTAATGAAGCAGTCTGGGAAGGGGAGGGGAGGGTTCAGATAAATAGGAGAGAGTAGCACGCCAGAATATAGACAAAGTTACTTATCTTGCTTGGGATGACTGTTTTATCTGAGATTCCCGAGGGGCGTGTTGACTGTGTGCACTGGCTGGGTAGAGATTGCCCCCGAGGGTCAGGCCCACGGCCTGTGCTTGTGCTGTCTCTGAAGCCGTGGTCAGTTCCTCCACTCCCAGTCCAAAGCCCAGCGTCAAGGTTCCCTGGCTGGGACACTGCACTCCAGGCTCCAAAATCAGTTGCTGCCTTCCGGTGACTTCTCCCGCTGTCTGCCGCGTAGCTGTGCTGTCTGCGTGCACTGGCTGGGCTTCCCCTGAGGTCACTTCTGGGGGCTGGGGCTGCGTCCCGTGTATGTGCCGTCTTAGGATGCCGTGCTCAGCTTCCCTGCGCCCAGTCCAAAGCCCGGCGCCAAGGTTTCCTTACCGGGACGCTGGCTCCAGGTTCCGAAAACAGTCGCTGCTTCCCCGTGGTTGTTCGTTCTCAGTCTCTGTCACTCAGGTCAACTCTTTAGATCTGTGTTTGATGGTCAGGGTTTGTAGACTGTCATGTATGTGATCGATTCACTTGTTTTTCCAAGTCTTTGTTGCAAGAGGGATCCGAGGTAGCTTCTACCTAGTCAGCCATCGTGGCCCCACCTCCTATCGGCTAGAATTTTGTTGAGGATTTTTGCATCTATATTCATGAGGGATATAGGTCTGTCATTTTCTTTTTTCTGGTGTCTTTACCTGGTTTTGGTATCAGGGATATGGTGGCTTCATAGAATGAGTCAGGTAGTATTCCGTCATTTTCTATGCTTTGAGATACCTTTAGTAGTAGTGGTGTGAACTCTTCTCTGAAAGTTTGGTAGAACTCTGCAGTGAAGCCATCCGGGCCAGGGCTTTTTTTTCTTTGTTTGTTGGGAGTTTTTTGATTACCTTTTCAATCTCTTTTTTGTCATGGGTCTATTTAGCTGTTCTACTTCTGATTGTCTTAGTTTAGGTAGGTAATGTATTTCTAGGAACTCATCCATTTCTTCTAGGTTTGCAAATTTGTTAGAGTACAATTTTTTGTAATAATCTGATAGGATTCTTTTAATTTCAGTTGGGTCTGTTGTGATATGGCCCATCTCGTCTCTTATTCAGGTGATTTGTTTCCTTTCCTGTATTTCTTTAGTCAGTCTGGCCAATGGTTTATCAATTTTGTTAATTTTGTCAAAGAACCAGCTTTTGGCTTTGTTAACTCTTTCAATTGTCTTTCTGTTCTCTAATTTATGTAGTTCAGCTCTAATTTTTATGATTTGTTTTCTTCTGGTGCCTGATGGATTGTTTTGTTGCTCACTTTCTATTTGTTCAAGTGGTAGGGACACTTCTCTGATTTGGGCTCTTTCTTTCGTCTTTTTGTGTGTGTGCATTTATTGATATCAATTGACCTGTGAGCACTGCTTTTGCTGTGTCCCAGAGTTTTTGATAGGAAGTTTTCATTCTCGTTGCATTCTATGAATTCTTTATTCCCTCCTTAATATCTTCTGTAATCCAGCCTTTTTTCAGCAGGGTATTGTTCAGTTTCCAAGTATTTGATTTCTTTTCCCTAATTTTTCTGTTCCTGATTTCCACTTTTCTGGCCTTGTGGTCTGAGAAGATGCTTTGTACTATTTCGGTGTTTTGGATTCTGCAAAAGTTTGTTTTATGATCTCATATGTGATCTATTCCAGAGTATGTTCCATGTGCACTAGGAAAAAAAGTATATTTTGCAGCTGTCGGGTGGAGTGTTCTGTATAGGTCTATGAGGTCAAGTTGGTTGATGGTAGCAATTAGGTCTTCCGTGTCTCTATTGAGCTTCTTGCTGGATGTCCTGTCTTTCACCGAAAGTGGTGTGTTGAAGTCTCCTGCTATACTTGTGGAGGTGTCTATCTCACTTTTCAGTTCTGTTAAAGTTTGGTTTATGTATCTTGCAGCCCTGTCATAAATATTTAATATGGTTATATCTTCCTGGTCAATTGTCCCTTGAATCATTGTGTAGTGTCTTTTATTCTTTGTGGTGGATTGAACTTCAAAGTCTATTTTGTCAGAAATTAATATTGCTACTCCTGCTCTATTTTGATTATTGTTCACTTGATAGCCTTTGAGTTTTAGTTTGTTCGTGTCTCTAAGTCTAAGGTGTGTCTCTTGTAGGCAGCATATAGACGGATCCTGTTTCTTTATCCAGTGCGAGACTCTCTGTCTCTTTATTGGTGCATTTAGCCCATTTACATTCAGTGTAATTATAGATAAGAATGTGTTTAGTGCTGTCGTTTTGATGCCTTTTTGTGTGTGTTGTTCGCAATTTCATTTTTCCACTTACTTTTCTGTACTGAGACGTTTTTCTGTGTAAATTGTGTGTTCCTCATTTTCATAGTAGTCGAATTTATGTTTGCTGAGTTGTTATGTTTTTCTTGGTTTTTGTTTTGAGTTGTGGAATTGTTAGAACTCTTTGTGGTTACCTGAATTTTTGCCCCTATTTTTCTAAGTAAAAACCTAACTTCTATCATCCTGTATCGCCTTGTTTTCCTCTCCACGTGACAGTTCTATGCCTCCTGTATTTAGTCCCTCTTTCTGATTATTGTGATGTTTTCCATAATGACTTCAATGATTCCCTGTTTTGAGCATTTTTTTTTCTTTTTAAAATTAATCTTAATTTGTTTTTGTGATTTCCTTCTTTGAGTTGATATCAGGATGTTCTGTTCTGTGTCTTTGTGTTGTGTGGTTATCTGATGTTATTGATTTTCTGACCAAACAATTTTCTTTAGTACTTCTTGTAGCTTTGGTTTGGTTTTGGCAAACTCTCTAAGCTTGTGTTCTCTGTAAATGTTTTAATTTCACCTTCAGATTTGAGAGAGAGTTTTGCTGGATAAATGATCCCTGGCTGGCAGTTTTTCTCCTTCAGTGCTCTATAGATGTCATCCCATTGTCTTCTTGACTGCATGGTTTCTGCTGAGTAGTCTGAGCTTATTCTTATTGATTCTCCTTTGTAGGAGACCTTTCTTTTATCCCTGTCTGCTTTTGAAATTTTCTCTTTATCTTTGGTTTTGACAAGTTTGATGATAATATCTGTTCGTGATTTTCTTTTTGGATCAGTCTTAAACGGGGTTCGATGAGCATCTTGGATAGATATCCTTTCGTCTTTCGTGATGTCAGGGAAGTTTTCTGCCAACAGATCTTCAACTATTCTCTCTGTATTTTCTCTTATCCCTCCCTGTTCTGGAACTCCAATCATACGGAAGGTATTCTTCTTGATAGAGTCCCACATGACTGTTAAGTTTTCTTCATTTTTTTAAATTCTTTGATCTGATTTTTTTTTTCAGCTATATTGGTGTCAATACCCTTGTCCTCCCGATGCCCCACTCTGCATTCCAATTGCTCGAGTCTGCTCCTCTGACTTCCTATTGAGTGGTCCACTTCTGCAATTTTACCGTTAATCTTTTGGATTTCTGAATGCTGTCTCTCTATGGATTCTTGTAGCTTATTAATTTTTCCACTATGTTCTTGAATAATCATTTTGATTTCTTCAACTGCTTTATCAGTGTGTTCCTTGGCTTTTTCTGGAGATTGCCTTATTTCATTTCTGAGGTCATCCCTGATGTCTTGAAGCATTCTGTAAATTAGTTTTTTATATTCTGCATCTGGTAATTCCAAGATTGTATCTTCATCTGGGAAAGATTTTGATTCATTAATTTGGGGAGTTGTAGAAGCAATCATGGTCTGCTTCTTCATGTGGTTTGATATCGACTGCTGTCTCCGAGCCATCTCTAAGACATTGTAGTGACTTATTTTATATTTGCTCACTGAGCCTTATGTTGTTTTGCTTTCTTTCAATATATGTAGATGGGCTACTGGATTGCACTGTCTTGATTGTTGGAGCCCTTGAATCACTTATGTCTTACTACCAGCCTTTCTGGGCTGTTACCACATATATAAACCTAAGAGTCCATTCACTATTCTTGAGTAGAATCTGATTTGGGGTCATCAAGTGTGTGGTGCAGACTGTCACCTACCCACCTAGAGAAGTAGTGGTGATAGATGTGTGCACCAGATTCTAGTAGCAGCAGGGTTTCACACTCCGGGGGGGGGGGCAGGATGCTGACAGGCTTCCCCCAAGTGCCAGTGAGGTAGACGTGTCTCTATTCCTAAAGCACTTTGGTGGGTGAGCTCTGCAGCTGTAACTTAGGCCCCCAATGCAAGTACCTCTACAGATTGGTAGGTGTCACCCTCCTTAGACCCCTAAGGCAGGAGGCTAGGTGGTCTGGGTGGAGCTTCAGCCCTCAGGTCCCTGTTGTGGGTCAGTGAGGGCTCTGTTGAATAGGCAGAGATATCAGACCTGGGAAACTTGTCTTTCCAGTAATCCGCTAAAACAATTACAGTCAGATCCCTATCAGAAGTGCCTTTGCATTATAATAGCCACCTTGTTCCCTGTAGGGATGAGAGCCCCGAGACTGTGGATCACATATGTTTGGCTGGAGCTGGTTCTGTGTTTTTAGTCCAATTAGGGAAGGATTTTTGGTCCCTGGGTTTTTTGTAGCTGCTTCACTCAGGCCAGGAGAATGGGTTAGGAAAAGACCAAAAAAAAAAAGAAAGAGAAACCACAGCGCACTTCACTTTCTGGCTCAGGAAATTCCAATGTTAACGAAGCAGTCTGGGAAGGGGAGGGGAGGGTTCAGATAAATAGGAGAGAGTAGCACGCCAGAATATAGACAAAGTTACTTATCTTGCTTGGGATGACTGTTTTATCTGAGACTCCCGAGGGGCGTGTTGACTGTGTGCACTGGCTGGGTAGAGATTGCCCCCGAGGGTCAGGCCCACGGCCTGTGCTTGTGCTGTCTATGAAGCCGTGGTCAGTTCCTCCACCCCCAGTCCAAAGCCCAGCGTCAAGGTTCCCTGGCTGGGACACTGCACTCCAGGCTCCAAAATCAGTTGCTGCCTTCCGGTGACTTCTCCCGCTGTCTGCCGCGTAGCTGTGCTGTCTGCGTGCACTGGCTGGCTTCCCCTGAGGTCACTTCTGGGGGCTGGGGCTGCGTCCCGTGTATGTGCCGTCTTAGGATGCCGTGCTCAGCTTCCCTGCGCCCAGTCCAAAGCCCGGCGCCAAGGTTTCCTTACCGGGACGCTGGCTCCAGGTTCCGAAAACAGTCGCTGCTTCCCCGTGGTTGTTCGTTCTCAGTCTCTGTCACTCAGGTCAACTCTTTAGATCTGTGTTTGATGGTCAGGGTTTGTAGACTGTCATGTATGTGATCGATTCACTTGTTTTTCCAAGTCTTTGTTGCAAGAGGGATCCGAGGTAGCTTCTACCTAGTCAGCCATCGTGGCCCCACCTCCTATCGGCTAGAATTTTGTTGAGGATTTTTGCATCTATATTCATAAGGGATATAGGTCTGTCATTTTCTTTTTTCTGGTGTCTTTACCTGGTTTTGGTAGCAGGGATATGGTGGCTTCATAGAATGAGTCAGGTAGTATTCCGTCATTTTCTATGCTTTGAGATACCTTTAGTAGTAGTGGTGTGAACTCTTCTCTGAAAGTTTGGTAGAACTCTGCAGTGAAGCCATCCGGGCCAGGGCTTTTTTTTCTTTGTTTGTTGAGAGTTTTTTGATTACCTTTTCAATCTCTTTTTTGTCATGGGTCTATTTAGCTGTTCTACTTCTGATTGTCTTAGTTTAGGTAGGTAATGTATTTCTAGGAACTCATCCATTTCTTCTAGGTTTGCAAATTTGTTAGAGTACAATTTTTTGTAATAATCTGATAGGATTCTTTTAATTTCAGTTGGGTCTGTTGTGATATGGCCCATCTCGTCTCTTATTCAGGTGATTTGTTTCCTTTCCTGTATTTCTTTAGTCAGTCTGGCCAATGGTTTATCAATTTTGTTAATTTTGTCAAAGAACCAGCTTTTGGCTTTGTTAACTCTTTCAATTGTCTTTCTGTTCTCTAATTTATGTAGTTCAGCTCTAATTTTTATGATTTGTTTTCTTCTGGTGCCTGACGGATTGTTTTGTTGCTCACTTTCTATTTGTTCAAGTGGTAGGGACAGTTCTCTGATTTGGGCTCTTTCTTTCGTCTTTTTGTGTGTGTGCATTTATTGATATCAATTGACCTGTGAGCACTGCTTTTGCTGTGTCCCAGAGTTTTTGATAGGAAGTTTTCATTCTCGTTGCATTCTATGCATTCTTTATTCCCTCCTTAATGTCTTCTATAACCCAGCCTTTTTTCAGCAGGGTATTGTTCAGTTTCCAAGTATTTGATTTCTTTTCCCTAATTTTTCTGTTCCTGATTTCCACTTTTCTGGCCTTGTGGTCTGAGAAGATGCTTTGTACTATTTCGATGTTTTGGATTCTGCAAAAGTTTGTTTTATGATCTCATATGTGATCTATTCCAGAGTATGTTCCATGTGCACTAGGAAAAAAAGTATATTTTGCAGCTGTCGGGTGGAGTGTTCTGTATAGGTCTATGAGGTCAAGTTGGTTGATGGTAGCAGTTAGGTCTTCCGTGTCTCTATTGAGCTTCTTGCTGGATGTCCTGTCTTTCACCGAAAGTGGTGTGTTGAAGTCTCCTGCTATACTTGTGGAGGTGTCTATCTCACTTTTCAGTTCTGTTAAAGTTTGGTTTATGTATCTTGCAGCCCTGTCATAAATATTTAATATGGTTATATCTTCCTGGTCAATTGTCCCTTGAATCATTGTGTAGTGTCTTTTATTCTTTGTGGTGGATTGAACTTCAAAGTCTATTTTGTCAGAAATTAATATTGCTACTCCTGCTCTATTTTGATTATTGTTCGCTTGATAGCCTTTGAGTTTTAGTTTGTTCGTGTCTCTAAGTCTAAGGTGTGTCTCTTGTAGGCAGCATCTAGACGGATCGTGTTTCTTTATCCAGTGTGAGACTCTCTGTCTCTTTATTGGTGCATTTAGCCCATTTACATTCAGTGTAATTATAGATAAGAATGTGTTTAGTGCTGTCATTTTGATGCCTTTTTGTGTGTGTTGTTCGCAATTTCATTTTCCACTTACTTTTTTGTACTGAGACGTTTTTCTTTGTAAATTGTGTGTTCCTCATTTTCATAGTAGTCGAATTTATGTTTGCTGAGTTGTTATGTTTTTCTTGGTTTTTGTTTTGAGTTGTGGAATTGTTAGAACTCTGTGGTTACCTCAATTTTTGCCTCTACTTTTCTAAGTAAAAACCTAACTTGTATCATCCTGTATCGCCTTGTTTTCCTCTCCACGTGACAGTTCTATGCCTCCTGTATTTAGTCCCTCTTTCTGATTATTGTGATGTTTTCCATAATGACTTCAATGATTCCCTGTTTTGAGCATTTTTTTTTCTTTTTAAAATTAATCTTAATTTGTTTTAGTGATTTCCTTCTTTGAGTTGATATCAGGATGTTCTGTTCTGTGTCTTTGTGTTGTGCGGTTATCTGATGTTATTGATTTTCTGACCAAACAACTTTCTTTAGTATTTCTTGTAGCTTTGGTTTGGTTTTTGCAAACTCTCTAAGCTTGTGTTCTCTGTAAATGTTTTAATTTCACCTTCAGATTTGAGAGAGAGTTTTGCTGGATAAATGATCCCTGGCTGGCAGTTTTTCTCCTTCAGTGCTCTATAGATGTCATCCCATTGCCTTCTTGACTGCATGGTTTCTGCTGAGTAGTCTGAACTTATTCTTATTGATTCTCCTTTGTAGGAGACCTTTCTTTTATCCCTGTCTGCTTTTGAAATTTTCTCTTTATCTTTGGTTTTGGCAAGTTTGATGATAATATCTGTTGGTGATTTTCTTTTTGGATCCGTCTTAAATGGGGTTCGATGAACATCTTGGATAGATATCCTTTCGTCTTTCGTGATGTCAGGGAAGTTTTCTGCCAACAGATCTTCAACTATTCTCTCTGTATTTTCTCTTATCCCTCCCTGTTCTGGAACTCCAATCATACGCAAGGTATTCTTCTTGATAGAGTCCCACATGACTGTTAAGATTTCTTCATTTTTTAAAATTCTTTTATCTGATTTTTTTTTCAGCTATATTGGTGTCAATACCCTTGTCCTCCAGATCCCCACTCTGCATTCCAATTGCTCAAGTCTGCTCCTCTGACTTCCTATTGTGTGGTCCAATTCTGCAATTTTACCGTTAATCTTTTGGATTTCTGAATGCTGCCTCTCTATGGATTCTCGTAGCTTATTAATTTTTCCACTATGTTCTTGAATAATCTTTTTGATTTCTTCCACTGCTTTATCAGTGTGTTCCTTGGCTTTTTCTGGAGATGGCCTTATTTCATTTCTGAGGTCATCCCTGATGTCTTGAAGCATTCTGTAAATTAGTTTTTTATATTCTGCATCTGGTAATTCCAGGATTGTATCTTCATCTGGGAAAGATTTTGATTCATTAATTTGGGGAGTTGTAGAAGCAATCATGGTCTGCTTCTTCATGTGGTTTGATATCGACTGCTGTCTCCGAGCCATCTCTAAGACATTGTAGTGACTTATTTTGTATTTGCTCACTGAGCCTTATCTTGTTTTGTTTTCTTTCAATATATGTAGATGGGCTACTGGATTGCACTGTCTTGATTGTTGGAGACCTTGAATCACTTATGTCTTACTACCAGCCTTTCTGGGCTGTTACCACATATATAAGCCTAAGAGTCCATTCACTATTCTTGAGTAGAATCTGATTTGGGGTCATCAAGTGTGTGGTGCAGACTGTCACCTACCCACCTAGAGAAGTAGTGGTGATAGTTGTGTGCACCAGATTCTAGTAGCAGCAGGGTTTCACACTCCGGGGGGGCAGAATGCTGACAGGCTTCCCCCAAGTGCCAGTGAGGTAGGCGTGTCTCTATTCCTAAAGCACTTTGGTGGGTGAGCTCTGCAGCTGTACCTTAGGCCCCCAATGCAAGTACCTCTACAGATTGGTAGGTGTCACCCTCCTTAGACCCCTAAGGCAGGAGGCTAGGTGGTCTGGGTGGAGCTTCAGCCCTCAGTTCCCTGTTGTGGGTCAGTGAGGGCTCTGTTGAATAGGCAGAGATATCAGACCTGGGAAACTTGTCTTTCCAGTAATCCGCTAAAACAATTACAGTCAGATCCCTATCAGAAGTGCCTTTGCATTATAATAGCCGCCTTGTTCCCTGTAGGGATGAGAGCCCCGAGACTGTGGATCACATATGTTTGGCTGGAGCTGGTTCTGTGTTTTTAGTCCAATTAGGGAAGGATTTTTGGTCCCTGGGTTTTTTGTAGCTGTTTCTCTCAGGTCAGGAGAATGGGTTAGGAAAAGACCGAAAAAAAAAAAAAAAAAAAACAAAGAAAGAAAGAGAAACCACAGCGCACTTCACTCTCTGGCTCAGGAAATTCCAATGTTAATGAAGCAGTCTGGGAAGGGGAGGGGAGGGTTCAGATAAATAGGAGAGAGTAGCACGCCAGAATATAGACAAAGTTACTTATCTTGCTTGGGATGACTGTTTTATCTGAGACTCCCGAGGGGCGTGTTGACTGTGTGCGCTAGCTGGGTAGAGATTGCCCCCGAGGGTCAGGCCCACGGCCTGTGCTTGTGCTGTCTCTGAAGCCGTGGTCAGTTCCTCCACTCCCAGTCCAAAGCCCAGCGTCAAGGTTCGCTGGCTGGGACACTGCACTCCAGGCTCCAAAATCAGTTGCTGCCTTCCGGTGACTTCTCCCGCTGTCTGCCGCGTAGCTGTGCTGTCTGCGTGCACTGGCTGGGCTTCCCCTGAGGTCACTTCTGGGGGCTGGAGCTGCGTCCCGTGTATGTGCCGTCTTAGGATGCCGTGCTCAGCTTCCCTGCGCCCAAATCCAAAGCCCGGCGCCAAGGTTTCCTTACCGGGACGCTGGCTCCAGGTTCCGAAAACAGTCGCTGCTTCCCCGTGGTTGTTCGTTCTCAGTCTCTGTCACTCAGGTCAACTCTTTAGATCTGTGTTTGATGGTCAGGGTTTGTAGACTGTCATGTATGTGATCGATTCACTTGTTTTTCCAAGTCTTTGTTGCAAGAGGGATCCGAGGTAGCTTCTACCTAGTCAGCCATTGTGGCCCCACCTCCTGTTGGCTAGAATTTTGTTGAGGATTTTTGCATCTATATTCATGAGGGATATAGGTCTGTCATTTTCTTTTTTCTGGTGTCTTTACCTGGTTTTGGTATCAGGGATATGGTGGCTTCATAGAATGAGTCAGGTAGTATTCCGTCATTTTCTATGCTTTGAGATACCTTTAGTAGTAGTGGTGTGAACTCTTCTCTGAAAGTTTGGTAGAACTCTGCAGTGAAGCCATCCGGGCCAGGGCTTTTTTTTCTTTGTTTGTTGGGAGTTTTTTGATTACCTTTTCAATCTCTTTTTTGTCATGGGTCTATTTAGCTGTTCTACTTCTGATTGTCTTAGTTTAGGTAGGTAATGTATTTCTAGGAACTCATCCATTTCTTCTAGGTTTGCAAATTTGTTAGAGTACAATTTTTTGTAATAATCTGATAGGATTCTTTTAATTTCAGTTGGGTCTGTTGTGATATGGCCCATCTCGTCTCTTATTCAGGTGATTTGTTTCCTTTCCTGTATTTCTTTAGTCAGTCTGGCCAATGGTTTATCAATTTTGTTAATTTTGTCAAAGAACCAGCTTTTGGCTTTGTTAACTCTTTCAATTGTCTTTCTGTTCTCTAATTTATGTAGTTCAGCTCTAATTTTTATGATTTGTTTTCTTCTGGTGCCTGATGGATTGTTTTGTTGCTCACTTTCTATTTGTTCAAGTGGTAGGGACAGTTCTCTGATTTGGGATCTTTCTTTCGTCTTTTTGTGTGTGTGCATGTATTGATATCAATTGACCTGTGAGCACTGCTTTTGCTGTGTCCCAGAGTTTTTGATAGGAAGTTTTCATTCTCGTTGCATTCTATGAATTTCTTTATTCCCTCCTTAATATCTTCTATAACCCAGCCTTTTTTCAGCAGGGTATTGTTCAGTTTCCAAGTATTTGATTTCTTTTCCCTAATTTTTCTGTGCCTGATTTCCACTTTTCTGGCCTTGTGGTCTGAGAAGATGCTTTGTAATATTTCGATGTTTTGGATTCTGCAAAGGTTTGTTTTATGACCTCATATGTGATCTATTCCAGAGTATGTTCCATGTGCACTAGAAAAAAAGTATATTTTGCAGCTGTCGGGTGGAGTGTTCTGTATAGGTCTATGAGGTCAAGTTGGTTGATGGTAGCAATTAGGTCTTCCGTGTCTCTATTGAGCTTCTTGCTGGATGTCCTGTCTTTCACCGAAAGTGGTGTGTTGAAGTCTCCTGCTATACTTGTGGAGGTGTCTATCTCACTTTTCAGTTCTGTTAAAGTTTGGTTTATGTATCTTGCAGCCCTGTCATAAATATTTAATATGGTTATATCTTCCTGGTCAATTGTCCCTTGAATCATTGTGTAGTGTCTTTTATTCTTTGTGGTGGATTGAACTTCAAAGTCTATTTTGTCAGAAATTAATATTGCTACTCCTGCTCTATTTTGATTATTGTTCGCTTGATAGCCTTTGAGTTTTAGTTTGTTCGTGTCTCTAAGTCTAAGGTGTGTCTCTTGTAGGCAGCATCTAGACGGATCGTGTTTCTTTATCCAGTGTGAGACTCTCTGTCTCTTTATTGGTGCATTTAGCCCATTTACATTCAGTGTAATTATAGATAAGAATGTGTTTAGTGCTGTCATTTTGATGCCTTTTTGTGTGTGTTGTTCGCAATTTCATTTTCCACTTACTTTTTTGTACTGAAACGTTTTTCTTTGTAAATTGTGTGTTCCTCATTTTCATAGTAGTCGAATTTATGTTTGCTGAGTTGTTATGTTTTTCTTGGTTTTTGTTTTGAGTTGCGGAATTGTTAGAACTCTTTGTGGTTACCTCAATTTTTGCCCCTATTTTTCTAAGTAAAAACCTAACTTGTATCATCCTGTATCGCCTTGTTTTCCTCTCCACCTGACAGTTCTATGCCTCCTGTATTTAGTCCCTCTTTCTGATTATTGTGATGTTTTCCATAATGACTTCAATGATTCCCTGTTTTGAGCATTTTCTTTTCTTTTTAAAATTAATCTTAATTTGTTTTAGTGATTTCCTTCTTTGAGTTGATATCAGGATGTTCTGTTCTGTGTCTTTGTGTTGTGTGGTTATCTGATGTTATTGATTTTCTGACCAAACAACTTTCTTTAGTATTTCTTGTAGCTTTGGTTTGGTTTTTGCAAACTCTCTAAGCTTGTGTTCTCTGTAAATGTTTTGATTTCACCTTCAGATTTGAGAGAGAGTTTTGCTGGATAAATGATCCCTGGCTGGCAGTTTTTCTCCTTCAGTGCTCTATAGATGTCATCCCATTGCCTTCTTGACTGCATGGTTTCTGCTGAGTAGTCTGAACTTATTCTTATTGATTCTCCTTTGTAGGAGACCTTTCTTTTATCCCTGTCTGCTTTTGAAATTTTCTCTTTATCTTTGGTTTTGGCAAGTTTGATGATAATATCTGTTGGTGATTTTCTTTTTGGATCCGTCTTAAATGGGGTTCGATGAACATCTTGGATAGATATCCTTTCGTCTTTCGTGATGTCAGGGAAGTTTTCTGCCAACAGATCTTCAACTATTCTCTCTGTATTTTCTGTTATCCCTCCCTGTTCTGGAACTCCAATCATACGCAAGGTATTCTTCTTGATAGAGTCCCACATGACTGTTAAGATTTCTTCATTTTTTAAAATCCTTTTATCTGATTTTTTTTTCAGCTATATTGGTGTCAATACCCTTGTCCTCCAGATCCCCACTCTGCATTCCAATTGCTCAAGTCTGCTCCTCTGACTTCCTATTGTGTGGTCCAATTCTGCAATTTTACCGTTAATCTTTTGGATTTCTGAATGCTGCCTCTCTATGGATTCTCGTAGCTTATTAATTTTTCCACTATGTTCTTGAATAATCTTTTTGATTTCTTCCACTGCTTTATCAGTGTGTTCCTTGGCTTTTTCTGGAGATGGCCTTACTTCATTCCTGAGGTCATCCCTGATGTCTTGAAGCATTCTGTAAATTAGTTTTTTATATTCTGCATCTGGTAATTCCAGGATTGTATCTTCATCTGGGAAAGATTTTGATTCATTAATTTGGGGAGTTGTAGAAGCAATCATGGTCTGCTTCTTCATGTGGTTTGATATCGACTGCTGTCTCCGAGCCATCTCTAAGACATTGTAGTGACTTATTTTGTACTTGCTCACTGAGCCTTATCATGTTTTGTTTTCTTTCAATATATGTAGATGGGCTACTGGATTGCACTGTCTTGATTGTTGGAGCCCTTGAATCACTTATGTCTTACTACCAGCCTTTCTGGGCTGTTACCACATATATAAGCCTAAGAGTCCATTCACTATTCTTGAGTAGAATCTGATTTGGGGTCATCAAGTGTGTGGTGCAGACTGTCACCTACCCACCTAGAGAAGTAGTGGTGATAGTTGTGTGCACCAGATTCTAGTAGCAGCAGGGTTTCACACTCCGGGGAGGCAGGATGCTGACAGGCTTCCCCCAAGTGCCAGTGAGGTAGGCGTGTCTCTATTCCTAAAGCACTTTGGTGGGTGAGCTCTGCAGCTGTACCTTAGGCCCCCAATGCAAGTACCTCTACAGATTGGTAGGTGTCACCCTCCTTAGACCCCTAAAGCAGGAGGCTAGGTGGTCTGGGTGGAGCTTCAGCCCTCAGTTCCCTGTTGTGGGTCAGTGAGGGCTCTGTTGAATAGGCAGAGATATCAGACCTGGGAAACTTGTCTTTCCAGTAATCCGCTAAAACAATTACAGTCAGATCCCTATCAGAAGTGCCTTTGCATTATAATAGCCACCTTGTTCCCTGTAGGGATGAGAGCCCCGAGACTGTGGATCACATATGTTTGGCTGGAGCTGGTTCTGTGTTTTTAGTCCAATTAGGGAAGGATTTTTGGTCCCTGGGTTTTTTGTAGCTGTTTCTCTCAGGTCAGGAGAATGGGTTAGGAAAAGACCGAAAAAAAAAAAAAAAAAAAACAAAGAAAGAAAGAGAAACCACAGCGCACTTCACTCTCTGGCTCAGGAAATTCCAATGTTAATGAAGCAGTCTGGGAAGGGGAGGGGAGGGTTCAGATAAATAGGAGAGAGTAGCACGCCAGAATATAGACAAAGTTACTTATCTTGCTTGGGATGACTGTTTTATCTGAGATTCCCGAGGGGCGTGTTGACTGTGTGCACTGGCTGGGTAGAGATTGCCCCCGAGGGTCAGGCCCACGGCCTGTGCTTGTGCTGTCTCTGAAGCCGTGGTCAGTTCCTCCACTCCCAGTCCAAAGCCCAGCGTCAAGGTTCCCTGGCTGGGACACTGCACTCCAGGCTCCAAAATCAGTTGCTGCCTTCCGGTGACTTCTCCCGCTGTCTGCCGCGTAGCTGTGCTGTCTGCGTGCACTGGCTGGGCTTCCCCTGAGGTCACTTCTGGGGGCTGGGGCTGCGTCCCGTGTATGTGCCGTCTTAGGATGCCGTGCTCAGCTTCCCTGCGCCCAAATCCAAAGCCCGGCGCCAAGGTTTCCTTACCGGGACGCTGGCTCCAGGTTCCGAAAACAGTCGCTGCTTCCCCGTGGTTGTTCGTTCTCAGTCTCTGTCACTCAGGTCAACTCTTTAGATCTGTGTTTGATGGTCAGGGTTTGTAGACTGTCATGTATGTGATCGATTCACTTGTTTTTCCAAGTCTTTGTTGCAAGAGGGATCCGAGGTAGCTTCTACCTAGTCAGCCATCGTGGCCCCACCTCCTATCGGCTAGAATTTTGTTGAGGATTTTTGCATCTATATTCATGAGGGATATAGGTCTGTCATTTTCTTTTTTCTGGTGTCTTTACCTGGTTTTGGTATCAGGGATATGGTGGCTTCATAGAATGAGTCAGGTAGTATTCCGTCATTTTCTATGCTTTGAGATACCTTTAGTAGTAGTGGTGTGAACTCTTCTCTGAAAGTTTGGTAGAACTCTGCAGTGAAGCCATCCGGGCCAGGGCTTTTTTTTCTTTGTTTGTTGGGAGTTTTTTGATTACCTTTTCAATCTCTTTTTTGTCATGGGTCTATTTAGCTGTTCTACTTCTGATTGTCTTAGTTTAGGTAGGTAATGTATTTCTAGGAACTCATCCATTTCTTCTAGGTTTGCAAATTTGTTAGAGTACAATTTTTTGTAATAATCTGATAGGATTCTTTTAATTTCAGTTGGGTCTGTTGTGATATGGCCCATCTCGTCTCTTATTCAGGTGATTTGTTTCCTTTCCTGTATTTCTTTAGTCAGTCTGGCCAATGGTTTATCAATTTTGTTAATTTTGTCAAAGAACCAGCTTTTGGCTTTGTTAACTCTTTCAATTGTCTTTCTGTTCTCTAATTTATGTAGTTCAGCTCTAATTTTTATGATTTGTTTTCTTCTGGTGCCTGATGGATTGTTTTGTTGCTCACTTTCTATTTGTTCAAGTGGTAGGGAAACTTCTCTGATTTGGGCTCTTTCTTTCGTCTTTTTGTGTGTGTGCATTTATTGATATCAATTGACCTGTGAGCACTGCTTTTGCTGTGTCCCAGAGTTTTTGATAGGAAGTTTTCATTCTCGTTGCATTCTATGAATTCTTTATTCCCTCCTTAATATCTTCTGTAATCCAGCCTTTTTTCAGCAGGGTATTGTTCAGTTTCCAAGTATTTGATTTCTTTTCCCTAATTTTTCTGTTCCTGATTTCCACTTTTCTGGCCTTGTGGTCTGAGAAGATGCTTTGTAATATTTCGATGTTTTGGATTCTGCAAAGGTTTGTTTTATGACCTCATATGTGATCTATTCCAGAGTATGTTCCATGTGCACTAGAAAA
Source organism: Loxodonta africana (assembly GCF_030014295.1). NCBI lineage: Eukaryota > Metazoa > Chordata > Mammalia > Proboscidea > Elephantidae > Loxodonta > Loxodonta africana. Next base: position 62,630,738 of record NC_087369.1, read on the forward strand.
AAAGTATATTTTGCAGCTGTCGGGTGGAGTGTTCTGTATAGGTCTATGAGGTCAAGTTGGTTGATGGTAGCAATTAGGTCTTCCGTGTCTCTATTGAGCTTCTTGCTGGATGTCCTGTCTTTCACCGAAAGTGGTGTGTGGAAGTCTCCTGCTATACTTGTGGAGGTGTCTATCTCACTTTTCAGTTCTGTTAAAGTTTGGTTTATGTATCTTGCAGCCCTGTCATAAATATTTAATATGGTTATATCTTCCTGGTCAATTGTCCCTTGAATCATTGTGTAGTGTCTTTTATTCTTTGTGGTGGATTGAACTTCAAAGTCTATTTTGTCAGAAATTAATATTGCTACTCCTGCTCTATTTTGATTATTGTTCGCTTGATAGCCTTTGAGTTTTAGTTTGTTCGTGTCTCTAAGTCTAAGGTGTGTCTCTTGTAGGCAGCATATAGACGGATCCTGTTTCTTTATCCAGTGCGAGACTCTCTGTCTCTTTATTGGTGCATTTAGTCCATTTACATTCAGTGTAATTATAGATAAGAATGTGTTTAGTGCTGTCATTTTGATGCCTTTTTGTGTGTGTTGTTCGCAATTTCATTTTTCCACTTACTTTTCTGTACTGAGACGTTTTTCTGTGTAAATTGTGTGTTCCTCATTTTCATAGTAGTCGAATTTATGTTTGCTGAGTTGTTATGTTTTTCTTGGTTTTTGTTTTGAGTTGTGGAATTGTTAGAACTCTTTGTGGTTACCTGAATTTTTGCCCCTATTTTTCTAAGTAAAAACCTAACTTGTATCATCCTGTATCGCCTTGTTTTCCTCTCCATGTGACAGTTCTATGCCTCCTGTATTTAGTCCCTCTTTCTGATTATTGTGATGTTTTCCATAATGACTGCAACGATTCCCTGTTTTGAGCATTTTTTTTCTTTTTAAAATTAATCTTAATTTGTTTTTGTGATTTCCTTCTTTGAGTTGATATCAGGATGTTCTGTTCTGTGTCTTTGTGTTGTGTGGTTATCTGATGTTATTGATTTTCTGACCAAACAATTTTCTTTAGTACTTCTTGTAGCTTTGGTTTGGTTTTGGCAAACTCTCTAAGCTTGGGTTCTCTGTAAATGTTTTAATTTCACCTTCAGATTTGAGAGAGAGTTTTGCTGGATAAATGATCCCTGGCTGGCAGTTTTTCTCCTTCAGTGCTCTATAGATGTCATCCCATTGCCTTCTTGACTGCATGGTTTCTGCTGAGTAGTCTGAGCTTATTCTTATTGATTCTCCTTTGTAGGAGACCTTTCTTTTATCCCTGTCTGCTTTTGAAATTTTCTCTTTATCTTTGGTTTTGACAAGTTTGATGATAATATCTGTTCGTGATTTTCTTTTTGGATCAGTCTTAAACGGGGTTCGATGAGCATCTTGGATAGATATCCTTTCGTCTTTCGTGATGTCAGGGAAGTTTTCTGCCAACAGATCTTCAACTATTCTCTCTGTATTTTCTCTTATCCCTCCCTGTTCTGGAACTCCAATCATACGGAAGGTATTCTTCTTGATAGAGTCCCACATGACTGTTAAGTTTTCTTCATTTTTTTAAATTCTTTGATCTGATTTTTTTTTTCAGCTATATTGGTGTCAATACCCTTGTCCTCCCGATGCCCCACTCTGCATTCCAATTGCTCGAGTCTGCTCCTCTGACTTCCTATTGAGTGGTCCACTTCTGCAATTTTACCTTTAATCTTTTGGATTTCTGAATGCTGTCTCTCTATGGATTCTTGTAGCTTATTAATTTTTCCACTATGTTCTTGAATAATCATTTTGATTTCTTCAACTGCTTTATCAGTGTGTTCCTTGGCTTTTTCTGGAGATTGCCTTATTTCATTTCTGAGGTCATCCCTGATGTCTTGAAGCATTCTGTAAATTAGTTTTTTATATTCTGCATCTGGTAATTCCAAGATTGTATCTTCATCTGGGAAAGATTTTGATTCATTAATTTGGGGAGTTGTAGAAGCAATCATGGTCTGCTTCTTCATGTGGTTTGATATCGACTGCTGTCTCCGAGCCATCTCTAAGACATTGTAGTGACTTATTTTATATTTGCTCACTGAGCCTTATGTTGTTTTGCTTTCTTTCAATATATGTAGATGGGCTACTGGATTGCACTGTCTTGATTGTTTTAGCCCTTGAATCACTTATGTCTTACTACCAGCCTTTCTGGGCTGTTACCACATATATAAACCTAAGAGTCCATTCACTATTCTTGAGTAGAATCTGATTTGGGGTCATCAAGTGTGTGGTGCAGACTGTCACCTACCCACCTAGAGAAGTAGTGGTGATAGATGTGTGCACCAGATTCTAGTAGCAGCAGGGTTTCACACTCCGGGGGGGGGCAGGATGCTGACAGGCTTCCCCCAAGTGCCAGTGAGGTAGACGTGTCTCTATTCCTAAAGCACTTTGGTGGGTGAGCTCTGCAGCTGTACCTTAGGCCCCCAATGCAAGTACCTCTACAGATTGGTAGGTGTCACCCTCCTTAGACCCCTAAGGCAGGAGGCTAGGTGGTCTGGGTGGAGCTTCAGCCCTCAGGTCCCTGTTGTGGGTCAGTGAGGGCTCTGTTGAATAGGCAGAGATATCAGACCTGGGAAACTTGTCTTTCCAGTAATCCGCTAAAACAATTACAGTCAGATCCCTATCAGAAGTGCCTTTGCATTATAATAGCCACCTTGTTCCCTGTAGGGATGAGAGCCCCGAGACTGTGGATCACATATGTTTGGCTGGAGCTGGTTCTGTGTTTTTAGTCCAATTAGGGAAGGATTTTTGGTCCCTGGGTTTTTTGTAGCTGCTTCACTCAGGCCAGGAGAATGGGTTAGGAAAAGACCAAAAAAAAAAAGAAAGAGAAACCACAGCGCACTTCACTTTCTGGCTCAGGAAATTCCAATGTTAACGAAGCAGTCTGGGAAGGGGAGGGGAGGGTTCAGATAAATAGGAGAGAGTAGCACGCCAGAATATAGACAAAGTTACTTATCTTGCTTGGGATGACTGTTTTATCTGAGACTCCCGAGGGGCGTGTTGACTGTGTGCACTGGCTGGGTAGAGATTGCCCCCGAGGGTCAGGCCCACGGCCTGTGCTTGTGCTGTCTCTGAAGCCGTGGTCAGTTCCTCCACTCCCAGTCCAAAGCCCAGCGTCAAGGTTCCCTGGCTGGGACACTGCACTCCAGGCTCCAAAATCAGTTGCTGCCTTCCGGTGACTTCTCCCGCTGTCTGCCGCGTAGCTGTGCTGTCTGCGTGCACTGGCTGGCTTCCCCTGAGGTCACTTCTGGGGGCTGGGGCTGCGTCCCGTGTATGTGCCGTCTTAGGATGCCGTGCTCAGCTTCCCTGCGCCCAGTCCAAAGCCCGGCGCCAAGGTTTCCTTACCGGGACGCTGGCTCCAGGTTCCGAGAACAGTCGCTGCTTCCCCGTGGTTGTTCGTTCTCAGTCTCTGTCACTCAGGTCAACTCTTTAGATCTGTGTTTGATGGTCAGGGTTGGTAGACTGTCATGTATGTGATCGATTCACTTGTTTTTCCAAGTCTTTGTTGCAAGAGGGATCCGAGGTAGCTTCTACCTAGTCAGCCATCGTGGCCCCACCTCCTATCGGCTAGAATTTTGTTGAGGATTTTTGCATCTATATTCATAAGGGATATAGGTCTGTCATTTTCTTTTTTCTGGTGTCTTTACCTGGTTTTGGTAGCAGGGATATGGTGGCTTCATAGAATGAGTTAGGTAGTATTCCGTCATTTTCTCTGCTTTGAGATACCTTTAGTAGTAGTGGTGTGAACTCTTCTCTGAAAGTTTGGTAGAACTCTGCAGTAAAGCCATCCGGGCCAGGGCTTTTTTTTCTTTGTTTGTTGGGAGTTTTTTGATTACCTTTTCAATCCCTTTTTTTGTTATGGGTCTATTTAGCTGTTCTACTTCTGATTGTCTTAGTTTAGGTAGGTAATGTATTTCTAGGAACTCATCCATTTCTTCTAGGTTTGCAAATTTGTTAGAGTACAATTTTTTGTAATAATCTGATAGGATTCTTTTAATTTCAGTTGGGTCTGTTGTGATATGGCCCATCTCGTCTCTTATTCAGGTGATTTGTTTCCTTTCCTGTATTTCTTTAGTCAGTCTGGCCAATGGTTTATCAATTTTGTTAATTTTGTCAAAGAACCAGCTTTTGGCTTTGTTAACTCTTTCAATTGTCTTTCTGTTCTCTAATTTATGTAGTTCAGCTCTAATTATTATGATTTGTTTTCTTCTGCTGCCTGATGGATTGTTTTGTTGCTCACTTTCTATTTGTTCAAGTGGTAGGGACTGTTCTCTGATTTGGGCTCTTTCTTTCCTCTTTTTTTTTGTGTGTGCATTTATTGATATCAATTGCCCTGTGAGCACTGCTTTTGCTGTGTCCCAGAGTTTTTGATAGGAAGTTTTCATTCTCGTTGCATTCTATGAATTTCTTTATGCCCTCCTTAATGTCTTCTATAACCCAGCCTTTTTTCAGCAGGGTATTGTTCAGTTTCCAAGTATTTGATTTCTTTTCCCTAATTTTTCTGTTCCTGATTTCCACTTTTCTGGCCTTGTGGTCTGAGAAGATGCTTTGCAATATTTCGATGTTTTGGATTCTGCAAAGGTTTGTTTTATGACCTCCTGTGTGATCTATTCCAGAGTATGTTCCATGTGCACTAGGAAAAAAAATATATTTTGCAGCTGTCGGGTGGAGTGTTCTGTATAGGTCTATGAGGTCAAGTTGGTTGATGGTAGCAATTAGGTCTTCCGTGTCTCTATTGAGCTTCTTGCTGGATGTCCTGTCTTTCACCAAAAGTGGTGTGTGGAAGTCTCCTGCTATACTTGTGGAGGTGTCTATCTCACTTTTCAGTTCTGTTAAAGTTTGGTTTATGTATCTTGCAGCCCTGTCATAAATATTTAATATGGTTATATCTTCCTGGTCAACTGTCCCTTTAATCATTGTGTAGTGTCTTTTATTCTTTGCGATAGATTGAACTTCAAAGTCTATTTTGTCAGAAATTAATATTGCTACTCCTGCTCTATTTTGATTATTGTTCGCTTGATAGCCTTTGAGTTTTAGTTTGTTCGTGTCTCTAAGTCTAAGGTGTGTCTCTTGTAGGCAGCATATAGACGGATCGTGTTTCTTTATCCAGTGTGAGACTCTCTGTCTCTTTATTGGTGCATTTAGTCCATTTACATTCAGTGTAATTATAGATAAGAATGTGTTTAGTGCTGTCATTTTGATGCCTTTTTGTGTGTGTTGTTCGCAATTTCATTTTTCCACTTACTTTTTTGTACTGAGACGTTTTTCTTTGTAAATTGTGTTCCTCATATTCATAGTAGTCGAATTTATGTTTGCTGAGTTGCTATGTTTTTCTTGGTTTTTGTTTTGATTTGTGGAATTGTTAGAACTCTTTGTGGTTACCTGAATTTTTGCCCCTATTTTTCTAAGTAAAAACCTAACTTGTATCATCCTGTATCGCCTTGTTTCCCTCTCCATGTGACAGTTCTATGCCTCCTGTATTTAGTCCCTCTTTCTGATTATTGTGATGTTTTGCATAATGACTTCAATGATTCCCTGTTTTGAGCATTTTTTTTTTCTTTTTAAAATTAATCTTAATTTGTTTTTGTGATTTCCTTCTTTGAGTTGATATCAGGATGTTCTGTTCTGTGTCTTTGTGTTGTGTGGTTATCAGATGTTATTGATTTTCTCACCAAAGAATTTTCTTTAGTATTTCTTGTAGCTTTGGTTTGGTTTTTGCAAACTCTCTAAGCTTGTGTTCTCTGTAAATGTTTTAATTTCACCTTCAGATTTGAGAGAGAGTTTTGCTGGATAAATGATCCCTGGCTGGCAGTTTTTCTCCTTCAGTGCTCTATAGATGTCATCCCATTGCCTTCTTGACTGCATGGTTTCTGCTGAGTAGTCTGAACTTATTCTTATTGATTCTCCTTTGTAGGAGACCTTTCTTTTATCCCTGTCTGCTTTTGAAATTTTCTCTTTATCTTTGGTTTTGGCAAGTTTGATGATAATATCTGTTGGTGATTTTCTTTTTGGATCAGTCTTAAATGGGGTTCGATGAGCATCTTGGGTAGATATCCTTTCGTCTTTCATGATGTCAGGGAAGTGTTCTGCCAACAGATCTTCAACCATTCTCTCTGTATTTTCTGTTATCCCTCCCTGTTCTGGAACTCCAATCATACGCAAGGTATTCTTCTTGATAGAGTCCCTCATGACTGTTAAGTTTTCTTCATTTTTTTAAATTCTTTTATCTGATTTTTTTTCACCTATATTGGTGTCAATACCCTTGTCCTCCAGATCCCCACTCTGCATTCCAATTGCTCGAGTCTGCTCCTCTGACTTCCTATTGAGTGGTCCACTTCTGCAATTTTACCGTTAATCTTTTGGATTTCTGAATGCTCTCTCTCTATGGATTCTCGTAGCTTATTAATTTTTCCACTATGTTCTTGAATAATCTTTTTGATTTCTTCGACTGCTTTATCAGTGTGTTCCTTGGCTTTTTCTGGAGATTGCCTTATTTCATTTCTGAGGTCATCCCTGATGTCTTGAAGCATTCTGTAAATTAGTTTTTTATATTCTGCATCTGGTAATTCCAGGATTGTATCTTCATCTGGGAAAGATTTTGATTCATTAATTTGGGGAGTTGTAGAAGCAATCATGGTCTGCTTCTTCATGTGGTTTGATATCGACTGCTGTCTCCGAGCCATCTCTAAGACATTGTAGTGACTTATTTTGTATTTGCTCACTGAGCCTTATCTTGTTTTGTTTTCTTTCAATATATGTAGATGGGCTACTGGATTGCACTGTCTTGATTGTTGGAGCCCTTGAATCACTTATGTCTTACTACCAGCCTTTCTGGGCTGTTACCACATATATAAGCCTAAGAGTCCATTCACTATTCTTGAGTAGAATCTGATTTGGGGTCATCAAGTGTGTGGTGCAGACTGTCACCTACCCACCTAGAGAAGTAGTGGTGATAGTTGTGTGCACCAGATTCTAGTAGCAGCAGGGTTTCACACTCCGGGGGGGCAGGATGCTGACAGGCTTCCCCCAAGTGCCAGTGAGGTAGGCGTGTCTCTATTCCTAAAGCACTTTGGTGGGTGAGCTCTGCAGCTGTACCTTAGGCCCCCAATGCAAGTACCTCTACAGATTGGTAGGTGTCACCCTCCTTAGACCCCTAAGGCAGGAGGCTAGGTGGTCTGGGTGGAGCTTCAGCCCTCAGTTCCCTGTTGTGGGTCAGTGAGGGCTCTGTTGAATAGGCAGAGATATCAGACCTGGGAAACTTGTCTTTCCAGTAATCCGCTAAAACAATTACAGTCAGATCCCTATCAGAAGTGCCTTTGCATTATAATAGCCACCTTGTTCCCTGTAGGGATGAGAGCCCCGAGACTGTGGATCAAATATGTTTGGCTGGAGCTGGTTCTGTGTTTTTAGTCCAATTAGGGAAGGATTTTTGGTCCCTGGGTTTTTTGTACCTGCTTCTCTCAGGCCAGGAGAATGGGTTAGGAAAAGACCAAAAAAAAAAAAAAAAAAACAAAGAAAGAAAGAAAAACCACAGCGCACTTCACTTTCTGGCTCAGGAAATTCCAATGTTAACGAAGCAGTCTGGGAAGGGGAGGGGAGGGTTCAGATAAATAGGAGAGAGTAGCACGCCAGAATATAGACAAAGTTACTTATCTTGCTTGGGAGGACTGTTTTATCTGAGATTACCGAGCGGCGTGTTGACTGTGTGCGCTGGCTGGGTAGAGATTGCCCCCGAGGGTCAGGCCCACGGCCTGTGCTTGTGCTGTCTCTGAAGCCGTGGTCAGTTCCTCCACTCCCAGTCCAAAGCCCAGCGTCAAGGTTCCCTGGCTGGGACACTGCACTCCAGGCTCCAAAATCATTTGCCGCCTTCCGGTGACTTCTCCTGCTGTCAGCCGCGTAGCTGTGCTGTCTGCGTGCACTGGCTGGGCTTCCCCTGAGGTCACTTCTGGGGGCTGGGGCTGCGTCCCGTGTATGTGCCGTCTTAGGATGCCATGCTCAGCTTCCCTGCGCCCAGTCCAAAGCCCGGCGGCAAGGTTTCCTTACCGGGACGCTGGCTCCAGGTTCCGAAAACAGTCGCTGCTTCCCCGTGGTTGTTCGTTCTCAGTCTCTGTCACTCAGGTCAACTCTTTAGATCTGTGTTTGATGGTCAGGGTTCGTAGACTGTCATGTATGTGATCGATTCACTTGTTTTTCCAAGTCTTTGTTGCAAGAGGGATCCGAGGTATCTTCTACCTAGTCAGCCATTGTGGCCCCACCTCCTGTTGGCTAGAATTTTGTTGAGGATTTTTGCATCTATATTCATGAGAGATATAGGTCTGTCATTTTCTTTTTTCTGGTGTCTTTACCTGGTTTTGGTATCAGGGATATGGTGGCTTCATAGAATGAGTCAGGTAGTATTCCGTCATTTTCTATGCTTTGAGATACCTTTAGTAGTAGTGGTGTGAACTCTTCTCTGAAAGTTTGGTAGAACTCTGCAGTGAAGCCATCCGGGCCAGGGCTTTTTTTTCTTTGTTTGTTGGAAGTTTTTTTATTACATTTTCAAACTCTTTTTTTGTCATGGGTCTATTTAGCTGTTCTACTTCTGATTGTCTTAGTTTCGGTAGGTAATGTATTTCTAGGAACTCATCCATTTCTTCTAGGTTTGCAAATTTGTTAGAGTACAATTTTTTGTAATAATCTGATAGGATTCTTTTAATTTCAGTTGGGTCTGTTGTGATATGGCCCATCTCGTCTCTTATTCAGGTGATTTGTTTCCTTTCCTGTATTTCTTTAGTCAGTCTGGCCAATGGTTTATCAATTTTGTTAATTTTGTCAAAGAACCAGCTTTTGGCTTTGTTAACTCTTTCAGTTGTCTTTCTGTTCTCCAATTTATGTAGTTCAGCTCTAATTTTTATGATTTGTTTTCTTCTGGTGCCTGACGGATTGTTTTGTTGCTCACTTTCTATTTGTTCAAGTGGTAGGGACACTTCTCTGATTTGGGCTCTTTCTTTCGTCTTTTTGTGTGTGTGCATTTATTGATATCAATTGACCTGTGAGCACTGCTTTTGCTGTGTCCCAGAGTTTTTGATAGGAAGTTTCCTTCTCGTTGCATTCTATGAATTTCTTTATGCCCTCCTTAATGTCTTCTATAACCCAGCCTTTTTTCAGCAGGGTATTGTTCAGTTTCCAAGTATTTGATTTCTTTTCCCTAATTTTTCTGTGCCTGATTTCCACTTTTCTGGCCTTGTGGTCTGAGAAGATGCTTTGTAATATTTCGATGTTTTGGATTCTGCAAAGGTTTGTTTTATGACCTCATATGTGATCTATTCCAGAGTATGTTCCATGTGCACTAGGAAAAAAAGTATATTTTGCAGCTGTCGGGTGGAGTGTTCTGTATAGGTCTATGAGGTCAAGTTGGTTGATGGTAGCAATTAGGTCTTCCGTGTCTCTATTGAGCTTCTTGCTGGATGTCCTGTCTTTCACCGAAAGTGGTGTGTTGAAGTCTCCTGCTATACTTGTGGAGGTGTCTATCTCACTTTTCAGTTCTGTTAAAGTTTGGTTTATGTATCTTGCAGCCCTGTCATAAATATTTAATATGGTTATATCTTCCTGGTCAATTGTCCCTTGAATCATTGTGTAGTGTCTTTTATTCTTTGTGGTGGATTGAACTTCAAAGTCTATTTTGTCAGAAATTAATATTGCTACTCCTGCTCTATTTTGATTATTGTTCGCTTGATAGCCTTTGAGTTTTAGTTTGTTCGTGTCTCTAAGTCTAAGGTGTGTCTCTTGTAGGCAGCATATAGACGGATCGTGTTTCTTTATCCAGTGTGAGACTCTCTGTCTCTTTATTGGTGCATTTAGTCCATTTACATTCAGTGTAATTATAGACAAGAATGTGTTTAGTGCTGTCATTTTGATGCCTTTTTGTGTGTGTTGTTCGCAATTTCATTTTTCCACTTACTTTTTTGTACTGAGACGTTTTTCTTTGTAAATTGTGTGTTCCGCATTTTCATAGTAGTCGAATTTATGTTTGCTGAGTTGTTATGTTTTTCTTGGTTTTTGTTTTGAGTTGTGGAATTGTTAGAACTCTTTGTGGTTACCTGAATTTTTGCCCCTATTTTTCTAAGTAAAAACCTAACTTGTATCATCCTGTATCGCCTTGTTTTCCTCTCCACGTGACAGTTCTATGCCTCCTGTATTTAGTCCCTCTTTCTGATTATTGTGATGTTTTCCATAATGACTTCAATGATTCCCTGTTTTGAGCATTTTTTTTTCTTTTTAAAATTAATCTTAATTTGTTTTAGTGATTTCCTTCTTTGAGTTGATATCAGGATGTTCTGTTCTGTGCCTTTGTGTTGTGTGGTTATCTGATGTTATTGATTTTCTGACCAAACAATTTTCTTTAGTATTTCTTGTAGCTTTGGTTTGGTTTTGGCAAACTCTCTAAGCTTGGGTTCTCTGTAAATGTTTTAATTTCACCTTCAGATTTGAGAGAGAGTTTTGCTGGATAAATGATCCCTGGCTGGCAGTTTTTCTCCTTCAGTGCTCTATAGATGTCATCCCATTGCCTTCTTGACTGCATGGTTTCTGCTGAGTAGTCTGAACTTATTCTTATTGATTCTCCTTTGTAGGAGACCTTTCTTTTATCCCTGTCTGCTTTTGAAATTTTCTCTTTATCTTTGGTTTTGGCAAGGTTGATGATAATATCTGTTGGTGATTTTCTTTTTGGATCAGTCTTAAATGGGGTTCGATGAGCATCTTGGATAGAAATCCTTTCGTCTTTCGTGATGTCAGGGAAGTTTTCTGCCAACAGGTCTTCAACTATTCTCTCTGTATTTTCTGTTATCCCTCCCTGTTCTGGAACTCCAATCATACGCAAGGTATTCTTCTTGATAGAGTCCCACATGACTGTTAAGTTTTCTTCATTTTTTTAAATTCTTTTATCTGATTTTTTTTTCAGCTATATTGGTGTCAATACCCTTGTCCTCCAGATCCCCCACTCTGCATTCCAATTGCTCGAGTCTGCTCCTCTGACTTCCTATTGTGTGTTCCAATTCTGCAATTTTACCGTTAAACTTTTGGATTTCTGAATGCTGCCTCTCTATGGATTCTTGTAGCTTATTAATTTTTCCACTATGTTCTTGAATAATCTTTTTGATTTCTTCGACTGCTTTATCAGTGTGTTCCTTGGCTTTTTCTGGAGATTGCCTTATTTCATTTCTGAGGTCATCCCTGATGTCTTGAAGCATTCTGTAAATTAGTTTTTTATATTCTGCATCTGGTAATTCCAGGATTGTATCTTCATCTGGGAAAGATTTTGATTCATTAATTTGGGGAGTTGTAGAAGCAATCATGGTCTGCTTCTTCATGTGGTTTGATATCGACTGCTGTCTCCGAGCCATCTCTAAGACATTGTAGTGACTTATTTTGTATTTGCTCACTGAGCCTTATCTTGTTTTGTTTTCTTTCAATATATGTAGATGGGCTACTGGATTGCACTGTCTTGATTGTTGGAGCCCTTGAATCACTTATGTCTTACTACCAGCCTTTCTGGGCTGTTACCACATATATAAGCCTAAGAGTCCATTCACTATTCTTGAGTAGAATCTGATTTGGGGTCATCAAGTGTGTGGTGCAGACTGTCACCTACCCACCTAGAGAAGTAGTGGTGATAGTTGTGTGCACCAGATTCTAGTAGCAGCAGGGTTTCACACTCCGGGGGGGCAGGATGCTGACAGGCTTCCCCCAAGTGCCAGTGAGGTAGGCGTGTCTCTATTCCTAAAGCACTTTGGTGGGTGAGCTCTGCAGCTGTACCTTAGGCCCCCAATGCAAGTACCTCTACAGATTGGTAGGTGTCACCCTCCTTAGACCCCTAAGGCAGGAGGCTAGGTGGTCTGGGTGGAGCTTCAGCCCTCAGTTCCCTGTTGTGGGTCAGTGAGGGCTCTGTTGAATAGGCAGAGATATCAGACCTGGGAAACTTGTCTTTCCAGTAATCCGCTAAAACAATTACAGTCAGATCCCTATCAGAAGTGCCTTTGCATTATAATAGCCACCTTGTTCCCTGTAGGGATGAGAGCCCCGAGACTGTGGATCAAATATGTTTGGCTGGAGCTGGTTCTGTGTTTTTAGTCCAATTAGGGAAGGATTTTTGGTCCCTGGGTTTTTTGTACCTGCTTCTCTCAGGCCAGGAGAATGGGTTAGGAAAAGACCAAAAAAAAAAAAAAAAAAAACAAAGAAAGAAAGAAAAACCACAGCGCACTTCACTTTCTGGCTCAGGAAATTCCAATGTTAACGAAGCAGTCTGGGAAGGGGAGGGGAGGGTTCAGATAAATAGGAGAGAGTAGCACGCCAGAATATAGACAAAGTTACTTATCTTGCTTGGGAGGACTGTTTTATCTGAGATTACCGAGCGGCGTGTTGACTGTGTGCGCTGGCTGGGTAGAGATTGCCCCCGAGGGTCAGGCCCACGGCCTGTGCTTGTGCTGTCTCTGAAGCCGTGGTCAGTTCCTCCACTCCTAGTCCAAAGCCCAGCGTCAAGGTTCCCTGGCTGGGACACTGCACTCCAGGCTCCAAAATCATTTGCCGCCTTCCGGTGACTTCTCCTGCTGTCAGCCGCGTAGCTGTGCTGTCTGCGTGCACTGGCTGGGCTTCCCCTGAGGTCACTTCTGGGGGCTGGGGCTGCGTCCCGTGTATGTGCCGTCTTAGGATGCCATGCTCAGCTTCCCTGCGCCCAGTCCAAAGCCCGGCGGCAAGGTTTCCTTACCGGGACGCTGGCTCCAGGTTCCGAAAACAGTCGCTGCTTCCCCGTGGTTGTTCGTTCTCAGTCTCTGTCACTCAGGTCAACTCTTTAGATCTGTGTTTGATGGTCAGGGTTCGTAGACTGTCATGTATGTGATCGATTCACTTGTTTTTCCAAGTCTTTGTTGCAAGAGGGATCCGAGGTATCTTGTACCTAGTCAGCCATTGTGGCCCCACCTCCTGTTGGCTAGAATTTTGTTGAGGATTTTTGCATCTATATTCATGAGAGATATAGGTCTGTCATTTTCTTTTTTCTGGTGTCTTTACCTGGTTTTGGTATCAGGGATATGGTGGCTTCATAGAATGAGTCAGGTAGTATTCCGTCATTTTCTATGCTTTGAGATACCTTTAGTAGTAGTGGTGTGAACTCTTCTCTGAAAGTTTGGTAGAACTCTGCAGTGAAGCCATCCGGGCCAGGGCTTTTTTTTCTTTGTTTGTTGGGAGTTTTTTGATTACCTTTTCAATCTCTTTTTTTGTCATGGGTCTATTTAGCTGTTCTACTTCTGATTGTCTTAGTTTCGGTAGGTAATGTATTTCTAGGAACTCATCCATTTCTTCTAGGTTTGCAAATTTGTTAGAGTACAATTTTTTGTAATAATCTGATAGGATTCTTTTAATTTCAGTTGGGTCTGTTGTGATATGGCCCATCTCGTCTCTTATTCAGGTGATTTGTTTCCTTTCCTGTATTTCTTTAGTCAGTCTGGCCAATGGTTTATCAATTTTGTTAATTTTGTCAAAGAACCAGCTTTTGGCTTTGTTAACTCTTTCAGTTGTCTTTCTGTTCTCCAATTTATGTAGTTCAGCTCTAATTTTTATGATTTGTTTTCTTCTGGTGCCTGACGGATTGTTTTGTTGCTCACTTTCTATTTGTTCAAGTGGTAGGGACACTTCTCTGATTTGGGCTCTTTCTTTCGTCTTTTTGTGTGTGTGCATTTATTGATATCAATTGACCTGTGAGCACTGCTTTTGCTGTGTCCCAGAGTTTTTGATAGGAAGTTTCCTTCTCGTTGCATTCTATGAATTTCTTTATGCCCTCCTTAATGTCTTCTATAACCCAGCCTTTTTTCAGCAGGGTATTGTTCAGTTTCCAAGTATTTGATTTCTTTTCCCTAATTTTTCTGTGCCTGATTTCCACTTTTCTGGCCTTGTGGTCTGAGAAGATGCTTTGTAATATTTCGATGTTTTGGATTCTGCAAAGGTTTGTTTTATGACCTCCTATGTGATCTATTCCAGAGTATGTTCCATGTGCACTAGGAAAAAAAGTATATTTTGCAGCTGTCGGGTGGAGTGTTCTGTATAGGTCTATGAGGTCAAGTTGGTTGATGGTAGCAATTAGGTCTTCCGTGTCTCTATTGAGCTTCTTGCTGGATGTCCTGTCTTTCACCGAAAGTGGTGTGTTGAAGTCTCCTGCTATACTTGTGGAGGTGTCTATCTCACTTTTCAGTTCTGTTAAAGTTTGGTTTATGTATCTTGCAGCCCTGTCATAAATATTTAATATGGTTATATCTTCCTGGTCAATTGTCCCTTGAATCATTGTGTAGTGTCTTTTATTCTTTGCGGTGGATTGAACTTCAAAGTCTATTTTGTCAGAAATTAATATTGCTACTCCTGCTCTATTTTGATTATTGTTCGCTTGATAGCCTTTGAGTTTTAGTTTGTTCGTGTCTCTAAGTCTAAGGTGTGTCTCTTGTAGGCAGCATATAGACGGATCGTGTTTCTTTATCCAGTGTGAGACTCTCTGTCTCTTTATTGGTGCATTTAGTCCATTTACATTCAGTGTAATTATAGACAAGAATGTGTTTAGTGCTGTCATTTTGATGCCTTTTTGTGTGTGTTGTTCGCAATTTCATTTTTCCACTTACTTTTTTGTACTGAGACGTTTTTCTTTGTAAATTGTGTGTTCCGCATTTTCATAGTAGTCGAATTTATGTTTGCTGAGTTGTTATGTTTTTCTTGGTTTTTGTTTTGAGTTGTGGAATTGTTAGAACTCTTTGTGGTTACCTGAATTTTTGCCCCTATTTTTCTAAGTAAAAACCTAACTTGTATCATCCTGTATCGCCTTGTTTTCCTCTCCACGTGACAGTTCTATGCCTCCTGTATTTAGTCCCTCTTTCTGATTATTGTGATGTTTTCCATAATGACTTCAATGATTCCCTGTTTTGAGCATTTTTTTTTCTTTTTAAAATTAATCTTAATTTGTTTTAGTGATTTCCTTCTTTGAGTTGATATCAGGATGTTCTGTTCTGTGCCTTTGTGTTGTGTGGTTATCTGATGTTATTGATTTTCTGACCAAACAATTTTCTTTAGTATTTCTTGTAGCTTTGGTTTGGTTTTGGCAAACTCTCTAAGCTTGGGTTCTCTGTAAATGTTTTAATTTCACCTTCAGATTTGAGAGAGAGTTTTGCTGGATAAATGATCCCTGGCTGGCAGTTTTTCTCCTTCAGTGCTCTATAGATGTCATCCCATTGCCTTCTTGACTGCATGGTTTCTGCTGAGTAGTCTGAACTTATTCTTATTGATTCTCCTTTGTAGGAGACCTTTCTTTTATCCCTGTCTGCTTTTGAAATTTTCTCTTTATCTTTGGTTTTGGCAAGGTTGATGATAATATCTGTTGGTGATTTTCTTTTTGGATCAGTCTTAAATGGGGTTCGATGAGCATCTTGGATAGAAATCCTTTCGTCTTTCGTGATGTCAGGGAAGTTTTCTGCCAACAGGTCTTCAACTATTCTCTCTGTATTTTCTGTTATCCCTCCCTGTTCTGGAACTCCAATCATACGCAAGGTATTCTTCTTGATAGAGTCCCACATGACTGTTAAGTTTTCTTCATTTTTTTAAATTCTTTTATCTGATTTTTTTTTCAGCTATATTGGTGTCAATACCCTTGTCCTCCAGATCCCCCACTCTGCATTCCAATTGCTCGAGTCTGCTCCTCTGACTTCCTATTGTGTGTTCCAATTCTGCAATTTTACCGTTAAACTTTTGGATTTCTGAATGCTGCCTCTCTATGGATTCTTGTAGCTTATTAATTTTTCCACTATGTTCTTGAATAATCTTTTTGATTTCTTCGACTGCTTTATCAGTGTGTTCCTTGGCTTTTTCTGGAGATTGCCTTATTTCATTTCTGAGGTCATCCCTGATGTCTTGAAGCATTCTGTAAATTAGTTTTTTATATTCTGCATCTGGTAATTCCAGGATTGTATCTTCATCTGGGAAAGATTTTGATTCATTAATTTGGGGAGTTGTAGAAGCAATCATGGTCTGCTTCTTCATGTGGTTTGATATCGACTGCTGTCTCCGAGCCATCTCTAAGACATTGTAGTGACTTATTTTGTATTTGCTCACTGAGCCTTATCTTGTTTTGTTTTCTTTCAATATATGTAGATGGGCTACTGGATTGCACTGTCTTGATTGTTGGAGCCCTTGAATCACTTATGTCTTACTACCAGCCTTTCTGGGCTGTTACCACATATATAAGCCTAAGAGTCCATTCACTATTCTTGAGTAGAATCTGATTTGGGGTCATCAAGTGTGTGGTGCAGACTGTCACCTACCCACCTAGAGAAGTAGTGGTGATAGTTGTGTGCACCAGATTCTAGTAGCAGCAGGGTTTCACACTCCGGGGGGGCAGGATGCTGACAGGCTTCCCCCAAGTGCCAGTGAGGTAGGCGTGTCTCTATTCCTAAAGCACTTTGGTGGGTGAGCTCTGCAGCTGTACCTTAGGCCCCCAATGCAAGTACCTCTACAGATTGGTAGGTGTCACCCTCCTTAGACCCCTAAGGCAGGAGGCTAGGTGGTCTGGGTGGAGCTTCAGCCCTCAGTTCCCTGTTGTGGGTCAGTGAGGGCTCTGTTGAATAGGCAGAGATATCAGACCTGGGAAACTTGTCTTTCCAGTAATCCGCTAAAACAATTACAGTCAGATCCCTATCAGAAGTGCCTTTGCATTATAATAGCCACCTTGTTCCCTGTAGGGATGAGAGCCCCGAGACTGTGGATCAAATATGTTTGGCTGGAGCTGGTTCTGTGTTTTTAGTCCAATTAGGGAAGGATTTTTGGTCCCTGGGTTTTTTGTACCTGCTTCTCTCAGGCCAGGAGAATGGGTTAGGAAAAGACCAAAAAAAAAAAAAAAAAAAACAAAGAAAGAAAGAAAAACCACAGCGCACTTCACTTTCTGGCTCAGGAAATTCCAATGTTAACGAAGCAGTCTGGGAAGGGGAGGGGAGGGTTCAGATAAATAGGAGAGAGTAGCACGCCAGAATATAGACAAAGTTACTTATCTTGCTTGGGAGGACTGTTTTATCTGAGATTACCGAGCGGCGTGTTGACTGTGTGCGCTGGCTGGGTAGAGATTGCCCCCGAGGGTCAGGCCCACGGCCTGTGCTTGTGCTGTCTCTGAAGCCGTGGTCAGTTCCTCCACTCCTAGTCCAAAGCCCAGCGTCAAGGTTCCCTGGCTGGGACACTGCACTCCAGGCTCCAAAATCATTTGCCGCCTTCCGGTGACTTCTCCTGCTGTCAGCCGCGTAGCTGTGCTGTCTGCGTGCACTGGCTGGGCTTCCCCTGAGGTCACTTCTGGGGGCTGGGGCTGCGTCCCGTGTATGTGCCGTCTTAGGATGCCATGCTCAGCTTCCCTGCGCCCAGTCCAAAGCCCGGCGGCAAGGTTTCCTTACCGGGACGCTGGCTCCAGGTTCCGAAAACAGTCGCTGCTTCCCCGTGGTTGTTCGTTCTCAGTCTCTGTCACTCAGGTCAACTCTTTAGATCTGTGTTTGATGGTCAGGGTTCGTAGACTGTCATGTATGTGATCGATTCACTTGTTTTTCCAAGTCTTTGTTGCAAGAGGGATCCGAGGTATCTTGTACCTAGTCAGCCATTGTGGCCCCACCTCCTGTTGGCTAGAATTTTGTTGAGGATTTTTGCATC
This sequence comes from Loxodonta africana, assembly GCF_030014295.1. Taxonomy (NCBI): domain Eukaryota; kingdom Metazoa; phylum Chordata; class Mammalia; order Proboscidea; family Elephantidae; genus Loxodonta; species Loxodonta africana. The sequence goes on from NC_087369.1 coordinate 62,648,473, forward strand.
TATATTCATGAGAGATATAGGTCTGTCATTTTCTTTTTTCTGGTGTCTTTACCTGGTTTTGGTATCAGGGATATGGTGGCTTCATAGAATGAGTCAGGTAGTATTCCGTCATTTTCTATGCTTTGAGATACCTTTAGTAGTAGTGGTGTGAACTCTTCTCTGAAAGTTTGGTAGAACTCTGCAGTGAAGCCATCCGGGCCAGGGCTTTTTTTTCTTTGTTTGTTGGGAGTTTTTTGATTACCTTTTCAATCTCTTTTTTTGTCATGGGTCTATTTAGCTGTTCTACTTCTGATTGTCTTAGTTTCGGTAGGTAATGTATTTCTAGGAACTCATCCATTTCTTCTAGGTTTGCAAATTTGTTAGAGTACAATTTTTTGTAATAATCTGATAGGATTCTTTTAATTTCAGTTGGGTCTGTTGTGATATGGCCCATCTCGTCTCTTATTCAGGTGATTTGTTTCCTTTCCTGTATTTCTTTAGTCAGTCTGGCCAATGGTTTATCAATTTTGTTAATTTTGTCAAAGAACCAGCTTTTGGCTTTGTTAACTCTTTCAGTTGTCTTTCTGTTCTCCAATTTATGTAGTTCAGCTCTAATTTTTATGATTTGTTTTCTTCTGGTGCCTGACGGATTGTTTTGTTGCTCACTTTCTATTTGTTCAAGTGGTAGGGACACTTCTCTGATTTGGGCTCTTTCTTTCGTCTTTTTGTGTGTGTGCATTTATTGATATCAATTGACCTGTGAGCACTGCTTTTGCTGTGTCCCAGAGTTTTTGATAGGAAGTTTCCTTCTCGTTGCATTCTATGAATTTCTTTATGCCCTCCTTAATGTCTTCTATAACCCAGCCTTTTTTCAGCAGGGTATTGTTCAGTTTCCAAGTATTTGATTTCTTTTCCCTAATTTTTCTGTGCCTGATTTCCACTTTTCTGGCCTTGTGGTCTGAGAAGATGCTTTGTAATATTTCGATGTTTTGGATTCTGCAAAGGTTTGTTTTATGACCTCCTATGTGATCTATTCCAGAGTATGTTCCATGTGCACTAGGAAAAAAAGTATATTTTGCAGCTGTCGGGTGGAGTGTTCTGTATAGGTCTATGAGGTCAAGTTGGTTGATGGTAGCAATTAGGTCTTCCGTGTCTCTATTGAGCTTCTTGCTGGATGTCCTGTCTTTCACCGAAAGTGGTGTGTTGAAGTCTCCTGCTATACTTGTGGAGGTGTCTATCTCACTTTTCAGTTCTGTTAAAGTTTGGTTTATGTATCTTGCAGCCCTGTCATAAATATTTAATATGGTTATATCTTCCTGGTCAATTGTCCCTTGAATCATTGTGTAGTGTCTTTTATTCTTTGCGGTGGATTGAACTTCAAAGTCTATTTTGTCAGAAATTAATATTGCTACTCCTGCTCTATTTTGATTATTGTTCGCTTGATAGCCTTTGAGTTTTAGTTTGTTCGTGTCTCTAAGTCTAAGGTGTGTCTCTTGTAGGCAGCATATAGACGGATCGTGTTTCTTTATCCAGTGTGAGACTCTCTGTCTCTTTATTGGTGCATTTAGTCCATTTACATTCAGTGTAATTATAGACAAGAATGTGTTTAGTGCTGTCATTTTGATGCCTTTTTGTGTGTGTTGTTCGCAATTTCATTTTTCCACTTACTTTTTTGTACTGAGACGTTTTTCTTTGTAAATTGTGTGTTCCGCATTTTCATAGTAGTCGAATTTATGTTTGCTGAGTTGTTATGTTTTTCTTGGTTTTTGTTTTGAGTTGTGGAATTGTTAGAACTCTTTGTGGTTACCTGAATTTTTGCCCCTATTTTTCTAAGTAAAAACCTAACTTGTATCATCCTGTATCGCCTTGTTTTCCTCTCCACGTGACAGTTCTATGCCTCCTGTATTTAGTCCCTCTTTCTGATTATTGTGATGTTTTCCATAATGACTTCAATGATTCCCTGTTTTGAGCATTTTTTTTTCTTTTTAAAATTAATCTTAATTTGTTTTAGTGATTTCCTTCTTTGAGTTGATATCAGGATGTTCTGTTCTGTGCCTTTGTGTTGTGTGGTTATCTGATGTTATTGATTTTCTGACCAAACAATTTTCTTTAGTATTTCTTGTAGCTTTGGTTTGGTTTTGGCAAACTCTCTAAGCTTGGGTTCTCTGTAAATGTTTTAATTTCACCTTCAGATTTGAGAGAGAGTTTTGCTGGATAAATGATCCCTGGCTGGCAGTTTTTCTCCTTCAGTGCTCTATAGATGTCATCCCATTGCCTTCTTGACTGCATGGTTTCTGCTGAGTAGTCTGAACTTATTCTTATTGATTCTCCTTTGTAGGAGACCTTTCTTTTATCCCTGTCTGCTTTTGAAATTTTCTCTTTATCTTTGGTTTTGGCAAGGTTGATGATAATATCTGTTGGTGATTTTCTTTTTGGATCAGTCTTAAATGGGGTTCGATGAGCATCTTGGATAGAAATCCTTTCGTCTTTCGTGATGTCAGGGAAGTTTTCTGCCAACAGGTCTTCAACTATTCTCTCTGTATTTTCTGTTATCCCTCCCTGTTCTGGAACTCCAATCATACGCAAGGTATTCTTCTTGATAGAGTCCCACATGACTGTTAAGTTTTCTTCATTTTTTTAAATTCTTTTATCTGATTTTTTTTTCAGCTATATTGGTGTCAATACCCTTGTCCTCCAGATCCCCCACTCTGCATTCCAATTGCTCGAGTCTGCTCCTCTGACTTCCTATTGTGTGTTCCAATTCTGCAATTTTACCGTTAAACTTTTGGATTTCTGAATGCTGCCTCTCTATGGATTCTTGTAGCTTATTAATTTTTCCACTATGTTCTTGAATAATCTTTTTGATTTCTTCGACTGCTTTATCAGTGTGTTCCTTGGCTTTTTCTGGAGATTGCCTTATTTCATTTCTGAGGTCATCCCTGATGTCTTGAAGCATTCTGTAAATTAGTTTTTTATATTCTGCATCTGGTAATTCCAGGATTGTATCTTCATCTGGGAAAGATTTTGATTCATTAATTTGGGGAGTTGTAGAAGCAATCACGGTCTGCTTCTTCATGTGGTTTGATATCGACTGCTGTCTCCGAGCCATCTCTAAGACATTGTAGTGACTTATTTTATATTTGCTCACTGAGCCTTATCTTGTTTTGTTTTCTTTCAATATATGTAGATGGGCTACTGGATTGCACTGTCTTGATTGTTGGAGCCCTTGAATCACTTATGTCTTACTACCAGCCTTTCTGGGCTGTTACCACATATATAAGCCGAAGAGTCCATTCACTATTCTTGAGTAGAATCTGATTCGGGGTCATCAAGTGTGTGGTGCAGACTGTCACCTACCAACCTAGAGAAGTAGTGGTGATAGTTGTGTGCACCAGATTCTAGTAGCAGCAGGGTTTCACACTCCAGGGGGTGCAGGATGCTGACAGGCTTCCCCCAAGTGCCAGTGAGGTAGGCGTGTCTCTATTCCTAAAGCACTTTGGTGGGTGAGCTCTGCAGCTGTACCTTAGGCCCCCAATGCAAGTACCTCTACAGATTGGTAGGTGTCACCCTCCTTAGACCCCTAAGGCAGGAGGCTAGGTGGTCTGGGTGGAGCTTCAGCCCTCAGTTCCCTGTTGTGGGTCAGTGAGGGCTCTGTTGAATAGGCAGAGATATCAGACCTGGGAAACTTGTCTTTCCAGTAATCCGCTAAAACAATTACAGTCAGATCCCTATCAGAAGTGCCTTTGCATCATAATAGCCACCTTGTTCCCTGTAGGGATGAGAGCCCCGAGACTGTGGATCACATATGTTTGGCTGGAGCTGGTTCTGTGTTTTTAGTCCAATTAGGGAAAGATTTTTGGTCCCTGGGTTTTTTGTAGCTGCTTCTCTCAGGCCAGGAGAATGGGTTAGGAAAAGACCAAAAAGAAAAAAAAAAAACCAAAGAAAGAAAGAAAAACCACAGCGCACTTCACTCTCTGGCTCAGGAAATTCCAATGTTAATGAAGCAGTCTTGGAACGGGAGGGGAGGGTTCAGATAAATAGGAGAGAGTAGCACGCCAGAATATAGACAAAGTTACTTATCTTGCTTGGGAGGACTGTTTTATCTGAGATTCCCGAGGGGCGTGTTGACTGTGTGCGCTGGCTGGGTAGAGATTGCCCCCGAGGGTCAGGCCCACGTCCTGTGCTTGTGCTGTCTCAGTAGCCGTGGTCAGTTCCTCCACTCCCAGTCCAAAGCCCAGCGTCAAGGTTCCCTGGCTGGGACACTGCACTCCAGGCTCCAAAATCAGTTGCTGCCTTCCGGTGACTTCTCCTGCTGTCAGCCGCGTAGCTGTGCTGTCTGCGTGCCTGGCTGGGCTTCCCCTGAGGTCACTTCTGGGGGCTGGGGCTGCGTCCCGTGTATGTGCCGTCTTAGGATGCCGTGCTCAGCTTCCCTGCGCCCAGTCCAAAGCCCGGCGCCAAGGTTTCCTTACCGGGACGCTGGCTCCAGGTTCCGAAAACAGTCGCTGCTTCCCCGTGGTTGTTCGTTCTCAGTCTCTGTCACTCAGGTCAACTCTTTAGATCTGTGTTTGATGGTCAGGGTTCGTAGACTGTCATGTATGTGATCGATTCACTTGTTTTTCCAAGTCTTTGTTGCAAGAGGGATCCGAGGTAGCTTCTACCTAGTCAGCCATCGTGGCGCCACCTCCTATTGGCTAGAATTTTGTTGAGGATTTTTGCATCTATATTCATGAGGAATATAGGTCTGTCATTTTCTTTTTTCTGGTGTCTTTACCTGGTTTTGGTATCAGGGATATGGTGGCTTCATAGAATGAGTTAGGTAGTATTCCGTCATTTTCTCTGCTTTGAGATACCTTTAGTAGTAGTGGTGTGAACTCTTCTCTGAAAGTTTGGTAGAACTCTGCAGTGAAGCCATCCGGGCCAGGGCTTTTTTTTTTGTTGGGAATTTTTTGATTACCTTTTCAATCGCTTTTTTTTTGTCATGGGTCTATTTAGCTGTTCTACTTCCGATTGGGTTAGTTTAGGTAGGTAATGTATTTCTAGGAACTCATCCATTTCTTCTAGGTTTGCAAATTTGTTAGAGTACAATTTTTTGTAATAATCTGATAGGATTCTTTTAATTTCAGTTGGGTCTGTTGTGATATGGCCCCTCTCGTCTCCTATTCAGGTTATTTGTTTCCATTCCTGTATTTCTTTAGTCAGTCTGGCCAATGGTTTATCAATTTTGTTAATTTTGTCAAGGAACCAGCTTTTGGCTTTGTTAATTCTTCCAATTGTTTTTCTGTTCTCTAATTTATGTAGTTCAGCTCTAATTTTTATGATTTGTTTTCTTCTGGTGCCTGACGGATTGTTTTGTTGCTCACTTTCTATTTGTTCAAGTGGTAGGGACACTTCTCTGATTTGGGCTCTTTCTTTCGTCTTTTTGTGTGTGTGCATTTATTGATATCAATTGACCTGTGAGCACTGCTTTTGCTGTGTCCCAGAGTTTTTGATAGGAAGTTTCCTTCTCGTTGCATTCTATGAATTTCTTTATGCCCTCCTTAATGTCTTCTATAACCCAGCCTTTTTTCAGCAGGGTATTGTTCAGTTTCCAAGTATTTGATTTCTTTTCCCTAATTTTTCTGTGCCTGATTTCCACTTTTCTGGCCTTGTGGTCTGAGAAGATGCTTTGTAATATTTCGATGTTTTGGATTCTGCAAAGGTTTGTTTTATGACCTCATATGTGATCTATTCCAGAGTATGTTCCATGTGCACTAGGAAAAAAAGTATATTTTGCAGCTGTCGGGTGGAGTGTTCTGTATAGGTCTATGAGGTCAAGTTGGTTGATGGTAGCAATTAGGTCTTCCGTGTCTCTATTGAGCTTCTTGCTGGATGTCCTGTCTTTCACCGAAAGTGGTGTGTTGAAGTCTCCTGCTATACTTGTGGAGGTGTCTATCTCACTTTTCAGTTCTGTTAAAGTTTGGTTTATGTATCTTGCAGCCCTGTCATAAATATCTAATATGGTTATATCTTCCTGGTCAATTGTCCCTTGAATCATTGTGTAGTGTCTTTTATTCTTTGCGGTGGATTGAACTTCAAAGTCTATTTTGTCAGAAATTAATATTGCTACTCCTGCTCTATTTTGATTATTGTTCGCTTGATAGCCTTTGAGTTTTAGTTTGTTCGTGTCTCTAAGTCTAAGGTGTGTCTCTTGTAGGCAGCATATAGACGGATCGTGTTTCTTTATCCAGTGTGAGACTCTCTGTCTCTTTATTGGTGCATTTAGTCCATTTACATTCAGTGTAATTATAGACAAGAATGTGTTTAGTGCTGTCATTTTGATGCCTTTTTGTGTGTGTTGTTCGCAATTTCATTTTTCCACTTACTTTTTTGTACTGAGACGTTTTTCTTTGTAAATTGTGTGTTCCGCATTTTCATAGTAGTCGAATTTATGTTTGCTGAGTTGTTATGTTTTTCTTGGTTTTTGTTTTGAGTTATGGAATTGTTAGAACTCTTTGTGGTTACCTGAATTTTTGCCCCTATTTTTCTAAGTAAAAACCTAACTTGTATCATCCTGTATCGCCTTGTTTTCCTCTCCACGTGACAGTTCTATGCCTCCTGTATTTAGTCCCTCTTTCTGATTATTGTGATGTTTTCCATAATGACTTCAATGATTCCCTGTTTTGAGCATTTTTTTTTCTTTTTAAAATTAATCTTAATTTGTTTTTGTGATTTCCTTCTTTGAGTTGATATCAGGATGTTCTGTTCTGTGCCTTTGTGTTGTGTGGTTATCTGATGTTATTGATTTTCTGACCAAACAATTTTCTTTAGTATTTCTTGTAGCTTTGGTTTGGTTTTGGCAAACTCTCTAAGCTTGGGTTCTCTGTAAATGTTTTAATTTCACCTTCAGATTTGAGAGAGAGTTTTGCTGGATAAATGATCCCTGGCTGGCAGTTTTTCTCCTTCAGTGCTCTATAGATGTCATCCCATTGCCTTCTTGACTGCATGGTTTCTGCTGAGTAGTCTGAACTTATTCTTATTGATTCTCCTTTGTAGGAGACCTTTCTTTTATCCCTGTCTGCTTTTGAAATTTTCTCTTTATCTTTGGTTTTGGCAAGGTTGATGATAATATCTGTTGGTGATTTTCTTTTTGGATCCGTCTTAAATGGGGTTCGATGAGCATCTTGGATAGAAATCCTTTCGTCTTTCGTGATGTCAGGGAAGTTTTCTGCCAACAGGTCTTCAACTATTCTCTCTGTATTTTCTGTTATCCCTCCCTGTTCTGGAACTCCAATCATACGCAAGGTATTCTTCTTGATAGAGTCCCACATGACTGTTAAGATTTCTTCATTTTTTAAAATTCTTTTATCTGATTTTTTTTTCAGCTATATTGGTGTCAATACCCTTGTCCTCCAGATCCCCCACTCTGCATTCCAATTGCTCGAGTCTGCTCCTCTGACTTCCTATTGTGTGTTCCAATTCTGCAATTTTACCGTTAAACTTTTGGATTTCTGAATGCTGCCTCTCTATGGATTCTCGTAGCTTATTAATTTTTCCACTATGTTCTTGAATAATCTTTTTGATTTCTTCGACTGCTTTATCAGTGTGTTCCTTGGCTTTTTCTGGAGATTGCCTTATTTCATTTCTGAGGTCATCCCTGATGTCTTGAAGCATTCTGTAAATTAGTTTTTTATATTCTGCATCTGGTAATTCCAGGATTGTATCTTCATCTGGGAAAGATTTTGATTCATTAATTTGGGGAGTTGTAGAAGCAATCACGGTCTGCTTCTTCATGTGGTTTGATATCGACTGCTGTCTCCGAGCCATCTCTAAGACATTGTAGTGACTTATTTTATATTTGCTCACTGAGCCTTATCTTGTTTTGTTTTCTTTCAATATATGTAGATGGGCTACTGGATTGCACTGTCTTGATTGTTGGAGCCCTTGAATCACTTATGTCTTACTACCAGCCTTTCTGGGCTGTTACCAGATATATAAGCCGAAGAGTCCATTCACTATTCTTGAGTAGAATCTGATTCGGGGTCATCAAGTGTGTGGTGCAGACTGTCACCTACCAACCTAGAGAAGTAGTGGTGATAGTTGTGTGCACCAGATTCTAGTAGCAGCAGGGTTTCACACTCCAGGGGGTGCAGGATGCTGACAGGCTTCCCCCAAGTGCCAGTGAGGTAGGCGTGTCTCTATTCCTAAAGCACTTTGGTGGGTGAGTTCTGCAGCTGTACCTTAGGCCCCCAATGCAAGTACCTCTACAGATTGGTAGGTGTCACCCTCCTTAGACCCCTAAGGCAGGAGGCTAGGTGGTCTGGGTGGAGCTTCAGCCCTCAGTTCCCTGTTGTGGGTCAGTGAGGGCTCTGTTGAATAGGCAGAGATATCAGACCTGGGAAACTTGTCTTTCCAGTAATCCGCTAAAACAATTACAGTCAGATCCCTATCAGAAGTGCCTTTGCATCATAATAGCCACCTTGTTCCCTGTAGGGATGAGAGCCCCGAGACTGTGGATCACATATGTTTGGCTGGAGCTGGTTCTGTGTTTTTAGTCCAATTAGGGAAAGATTTTTGGTCCCTGGGTTTTTTGTAGCTGCTTCTCTCAGGCCAGGAGAATGGGTTAGGAAAAGACCAAAAAGAAAAAAAAAAACCAAAGAAAGAAAGAAAAACCACAGCGCACTTCACTCTCTGGCTCAGGAAATTCCAATGTTAATGAAGCAGTCTTGGAACGGGAGGGGAGGGTTCAGATAAATAGGAGAGAGTAGCACGCCAGAATATAGACAAAGTTACTTATCTTGCTTGGGAGGACTGTTTTATCTGAGATTCCCGAGGGGCGTGTTGACTGTGTGCGCTGGCTGGGTAGAGATTGCCCCCGAGGGTCAGGCCCACGGCCTGTGCTTGTGCTGTCTCAGAAGCCGTGGTCAGTTCCTCCACTCCCAGTCCAAAGCCCAGCGTCAAGGTTCCCTGGCTGGGACACTGCACTCCAGGCTCCAAAATCAGTTGCTGCCTTCCGGTGACTTCTCCTGCTGTCAGCCGCGTAGCTGTGCTGTCTGCGTGCCTGGCTGGGCTTCCCCTGAGGTCACTTCTGGGGGCTGGGGCTGCGTCCCGTGTATGTGCCGTCTTAGGATGCCGTGCTCAGCTTCCCTGCGCCCAGTCCAAAGCCCGGCGCCAAGGTTTCCTTACCGGGACGCTGGCTCCAGGTTCCGAAAACAGTCGCTGCTTCCCCGTGGTTGTTCGTTCTCAGTCTCTGTCACTCAGGTCAACTCTTTAGATCTGTGTTTGATGGTCAGGGTTCGTAGACTGTCATGTATGTGATCGATTCACTTGTTTTTCCAAGTCTTTGTTGCAAGAGGGATCCGAGGTAGCTTCTACCTAGTCAGCCATCGTGGCGCCACCTCCTATTGGCTAGAATTTTGTTGAGGATTTTTGCATCTATATTCATGAGGAATATAGGTCTGTCATTTTCTTTTTTCTGGTGTCTTTACCTGGTTTTGGTATCAGGGATATGGTGGCTTCATAGAATGAGTTAGGTAGTATTCCGTCATTTTCTCTGCTTTGAGATACCTTTAGTAGTAGTGGTGTGAACTCTTCTCTGAAAGTTTGGTAGAACTCTGCAGTGAAGCCATCCGGGCCAGGGCTTTTTTTTTTGTTGGGAATTTTTTGATTACCTTTTCAATCGCTTTTTTTTTGTCATGGGTCTATTTAGCTGTTCTACTTCCGATTGGGTTAGTTTAGGTAGGTAATGTATTTCTAGGAACTCATCCATTTCTTCTAGGTTTGCAAATTTGTTAGAGTACAATTTTTTGTAATAATCTGATAGGATTCTTTTAATTTCAGTTGGGTCTGTTGTGATATGGCCCCTCTCGTCTCCTATTCAGGTTATTTGTTTCCATTCCTGTATTTCTTTAGTCAGTCTGGCCAATGGTTTATCAATTTTGTTAATTTTGTCAAGGAACCAGCTTTTGGCTTTGTTAATTCTTCCAATTGTTTTTCTGTTCTCTAATTTATGTAGTTCAGCTCTAATTTTTATGATTTGTTTTCTTCTGGTGCCTGACGGATTGTTTTGTTGCTCACTTTCTATTTGTTCAAGTTGTCGGGACAGTTCTCTGATTTGGGCTCTTTCTTTCGTCTTTTTGTGTGTGTGCATTTATTGATATCAATTGACCTGTGAGCACTGCTTTTGCTGTGTCCCAGAGTTTTTGATAGGAAGTTTTCATTCTCGTTGCATTCTATGAATTTCTTTATGCCCTCCTTAATGTCTTCTATAACCCAGCCTTTTTTCAGCAGGGTATTGTTCAGTTTCCAAGTATTTGATTTCTTTTCCCTAATTTTTCTGTTCCTGATTTCCACTTTTCTGGCCTTGTGGTCTGAGAAGATGCTTTGTAATATTTCGATGTTTTGGATTCTGCAAAGGTTTGTTTTATGACCTCATATGTGATCTATTCCAGAGTATGTTCCATGTGCACTAGGAAAAAAAGTATATTTTGCAGCTGTCGGGTGGAGTGTTCTGTATAGGTCTATGAGGTCAAGTTGGTTGATGGTAGCAATTAGGTCTTCCGTGTCTCTATTGAGCTTCTTGCTGGATGTCCTGTCTTTCACCGAAAGTGGTGTGTTGAAGTCTCCTGCTATACTTGTGGAGGTGTCTATCTCACTTTTCAGTTCTGTTAAAGTTTGGTTTATGTATCTTGCAGCCCTGTCATAAATATCTAATATGGTTATATCTTCCTGGTCAATTGTCCCTTGAATCATTGTGTAGTGTCTTTTATTCTTTGCGGTGGATTGAACTTCAAAGTCTATTTTGTCAGAAATTAATATTGCTACTCCTGCTCTATTTTGATTATTGTTCGCTTGATAGCCTTTGAGTTTTAGTTTGTTCGTGTCTCTAAGTCTAAGGTGTGTCTCTTGTAGGCAGCATATAGACGGATCGTGTTTCTTTATCCAGTGTGAGACTCTCTGTCTCTTTATTGGTGCATTTAGTCCATTTACATTCAGTGTAATTATAGACAAGAATGTGTTTAGTGCTGTCATTTTGATGCCTTTTTGTGTGTGTTGTTCGCAATTTCATTTTTCCACTTACTTTTTTGTACTGAGACGTTTTTCTTTGTAAATTGTGTGTTCCGCATTTTCATAGTAGTCGAATTTATGTTTGCTGAGTTGTTATGTTTTTCTTGGTTTTTGTTTTGAGTTGTGGAATTGTTAGAACTCTTTGTGGTTACCTGAATTTTTGCCCCTATTTTTCTAAGTAAAAACCTAACTTGTATCATCCTGTATCGCCTTGTTTTCCTCTCCACGTGACAGCTCTATGCCTCCTGTATTTAGTCCCTCTTTCTGATTATTGTGATGTTTTCCATAATGACTTCAATGATTCCCTGTTTTGAGCATTTTTTTTTCTTTTTAAAATTAATCTTAATTTGTTTTTGTGATTTCCTTCTTTGAGTTGATATCAGGATGTTCTGTTCTGTGCCTTTGTGTTGTGTGGTTATCTGATGTTATTGATTTTCTGACCAAACAATTTTCTTTAGTATTTCTTGTAGCTTTGGTTTGGTTTTGGCAAACTCTCTAAGCTTGAGTTCTCTGTAAATGTTTTAATTTCACCTTCAGATTTGAGAGAGAGTTTTGCTGGATAAATGATCCCTGGCTGGCAGTTTTTCTCCTTCAGTGCTCTATAGATGTCATCCCATTGCCTTCTTGACTGCATGGTTTCTGCTGAGTAGTCTGAACTTATTCTTATTGATTCTCCTTTGTAGGAGACCTTTCTTTTATCCCTGTCTGCTTTTGAAATTTTCTCTTTATCTTTGGTTTTGGCAAGGTTGATGATAATATCTGTTGGTGATTTTCTTTTTGGATCAGTCTTAAATGGGGTTCGATGAGCATCTTGGATAGAAATCCTTTCGTCTTTCGTGATGTCAGGGAAGTTTTCTGCCAACAGGTCTTCAACTATTCTCTCTGTATTTTCTGTTATCCCTCCCTGTTCTGGAACTCCAATCATACGCAAGGTATTCTTCTTGATAGAGTCCCACATGACTGTTAAGATTTCTTCATTTTTTAAAATTCTTTTATCTGATTTTTTTTTCAGCTATATTGGTGTCAATACCCTTGTCCTCCAGATCCCCCACTCTGCATTCCAATTGCTCGAGTCTGCTCCTCTGACTTCCTATTGTGTGTTCCAATTCTGCAATTTTACCGTTAAACTTTTGGATTTCTGAATGCTGCCTCTCTATGGATTCTCGTAGCTTATTAATTTTTCCACTATGTTCTTGAATAATCTTTTTGATTTCTTCGACTGCTTTATCAGTGTGTTCCTTGGCTTTTTCTGGAGATTGCCTTATTTCATTTCTGAGGTCATCCCTGATGTCTTGAAGCATTCTGTAAATTAGTTTTTTATATTCTGCATCTGGTAATTCCAGGATTGTATCTTCATCTGGGAAAGATTTTGATTCATTAATTTGGGGAGTTGTAGAAGCAATCACGGTCTGCTTCTTCATGTGGTTTGATATCGACTGCTGTCTCCGAGCCATCTCTAAGACATTGTAGTGACTTATTTTATATTTGCTCACTGAGCCTTATCTTGTTTTGTTTTCTTTCAATATATGTAGATGGGCTACTGGATTGCACTGTCTTGATTGTTGGAGCCCTTGAATCACTTATGTCTTACTACCAGCCTTTCTGGGCTGTTACCAGATATATAAGCCGAAGAGTCCATTCACTATTCTTGAGTAGAATCTGATTCGGGGTCATCAAGTGTGTGGTGCAGACTGTCACCTACCAACCTAGAGAAGTAGTGGTGATAGTTGTGTGCACCAGATTCTAGTAGCAGCAGGGTTTCACACTCCAGGGGGTGCAGGATGCTGACAGGCTTCCCCCAAGTGCCAGTGAGGTAGGCGTGTCTCTATTCCTAAAGCACTTTGGTGGGTGAGCTCTGCAGCTGTACCTTAGGCCCCCAATGCAAGTACCTCTACAGATTGGTAGGTGTCACCCTCCTTAGACCCCTAAGGCAGGAGGCTAGGTGGTCTGGGTGGAGCTTCAGCCCTCAGTTCCCTGTTGTGGGTCAGTGAGGGCTCTGTTGAATAGGCAGAGATATCAGACCTGGGAAACTTGTCTTTCCAGTAATCCGCTAAAACAATTACAGTCAGATCCCTATCAGAAGTGCCTTTGCATCATAATAGCCACCTTGTTCCCTGTAGGGATGAGAGCCCCGAGACTGTGGATCACATATGTTTGGCTGGAGCTGGTTCTGTGTTTTTAGTCCAATTAGGGAAAGATTTTTGGTCCCTGGGTTTTTTGTAGCTGCTTCTCTCAGGCCAGGAGAATGGGTTAGGAAAAGACCAAAAAGAAAAAAAAAAACCAAAGAAAGAAAGAAAAACCACAGCGCACTTCACTCTCTGGCTCAGGAAATTCCAATGTTAATGAAGCAGTCTTGGAACGGGAGGGGAGGGTTCAGATAAATAGGAGAGAGTAGCACGCCAGAATATAGACAAAGTTACTTATCTTGCTTGGGAGGACTGCTTTATCTGAGATTCCCGAGGGGCGTGTTGACTGTGTGCGCTGGCTGGGTAGAGATTGCCCCCGAGGGTCAGGCCCACGTCCTGTGCTTGTGCTGTCTCAGAAGCCGTGGTCAGTTCCTCCACTCCCAGTCCAAAGCCCAGCGTCAAGGTTCCCTGGCTGGGACACTGCACTCCAGGCTCCAAAATCAGTTGCTGCCTTCCGGGGACTTCTCCTGCTGTCAGCCGCGTAGCTGTGCTGTCTGCGTGCCTGGCTGGGCTTCCCCTGAGGTCACTTCTGGGGGCTGGGGCTGCGTCCCGTGTATGTGCCATCTTAGGATGCCGTGCTCAGCTTCCCTGCGCCCAGTCCAAAGCCCGGCGCCAAGGTTTCCTTACCGGGACGCTGGCTCCAGGTTCCGAAAACAGTCGCTGCTTCCCCGTGGTTGTTCGTTCTCAGTCTCTGTCACTCAGGTCAACTCTTTAGATCTGTGTTTGATGGTCAGGGTTCGTAGACTGTCATGTATGTGATCGATTCACTTGTTTTTCCAAGTCTTTGTTGCAAGAGGGATCCGAGGTAGCTTCTACCTAGTCAGCCATCGTGGCGCCACCTCCTATTGGCTAGAATTTTGTTGAGGATTTTTGCATCTATATTCATGAGGAATATAGGTCTGTCATTTTCTTTTTTCTGGTGTCTTTACCTGGTTTTGGTATCAGGGATATGGTGGCTTCATAGAATGAGTTAGGTAGTATTCCGTCATTTTCTCTGCTTTGAGATACCTTTAGTAGTAGTGGTGTGAACTCTTCTCTGAAAGTTTGGTAGAACTCTGCAGTGAAGCCATCCGGGCCAGGGCTTTTTTTTTTGTTGGGAATTTTTTGATTACCTTTTCAATCGCTTTTTTTTGTCATGGGTCTATTTAGCTGTTCTACTTCCGATTGGGTTAGTTTAGGTAGGTAATGTATTTCTAGGAACTCATCCATTTCTTCTAGGTTTGCAAATTTGTTAGAGTACAATTTTTTGTAATAATCTGATAGGATTCTTTTAATTTCAGTTGGGTCTGTTGTGATATGGCCCCTCTCGTCTCCTATTTAGGTTATTTGTTTCCATTCCTGTATTTCTTTAGTCAGTCTGGCCAATGGTTTATCAATTTTGTTAATTTTGTCAAGGAACCAGCTTTTGGCTTTGTTAATTCTTCCAATTGTTTTTCTGTTCTCTAATTTATGTAGTTCAGCTCTAATTTTTATGATTTGTTTTCTTCTGGTGCCTGACGGATTGTTTTGTTGCTCACTTTCTATTTGTTCAAGTTGTCGGGACAGTTCTCTGATTTGGGCTCTTTCTTCTTTTTGTGTGTGTGCATTTATTGATATCAATTGACCTGTGAGCACTGCTTTTGCTGTGTCCCAGAGTTTTTGATAGGAAGTTTTCATTCTCGTTGCATTCTATGAATTTCTTTATGCCCTCCTTAATGTCTTCTATAACCCAGCCTTTTTTCAGCAGGGTATTGTTCAGTTTCCAAGTATTTGATTTCTTTTCCCTAATTTTTCTGTTCCTGATTTCCACTTTTCTGGCCTTGTGGTCTGAGAAGATGCTTTGTAATATTTCGATGTTTTGGATTCTGCAAAGGTTTGTTTTATGACCTCCTATGTGATCTATTCCAGAGTATGTTCCATGTGCACTGGGAAAAAAAGTATATTTTGCAGCTGTCGGGTGGAGTGTTCTGTATAGGTCTATGAGGTCAAGTTGGTTGATGGTAGCAATTAGGTCTTCCGTGTCTCTATTGAGCTTCTTGCTGGATGTCCTGTCTTTCACCGAAAGTGGTGTGTTGAAGTCTCCTGCTATACTTGTGGAGGTGTCTATCTCACTTTTCAGTTCTGTTAAAGTTTGGTTTATGTATCTTGCAGCCCTGTCATAAATATCTAATATGGTTATATCTTCCTGGTCAATTGTCCCTTGAATCATTGTGTAGTGTCTTTTATTCTTTGCGGTGGATTGAACTTCAAAGTCTATTTTGTCAGAAATTAATATTGCTACTCCTGCTCTATTTTGATTATTGTTCGCTTGATAGCCTTTGAGTTTTAGTTTGTTCGTGTCTCTAAGTCTAAGGTGTGTCTCTTGTAGGCAGCATATAGACGGATCGTGTTTCTTTATCCAGTGTGAGACTCTCTGTCTCTTTATTGGTGCATTTAGTCCATTTACATTCAGTGTAATTATAGACAAGAATGTGTTTAGTGCTGTCATTTTGATGCCTTTTTGTGTGTGTTGTTCGCAATTTCATTTTTCCACTTACTTTTTTGTACTGAGACGTTTTTCTTTGTAAATTGTGTGTTCCGCATTTTCATAGTAGTCGAATTTATGTTTGCTGAGTTGTTATGTTTTTCTTGGTTTTTGTTTTGAGTTATGGAATTGTTAGAACTCTTTGTGGTTACCTGAATTTTTGCCCCTATTTTTCTAAGTAAAAACCTAACTTGTATCATCCTGTATCGCCTTGTTTTCCTCTCCACGTGACAGTTCTATGCCTCCTGTATTTAGTCCCTCTTTCTGATTATTGTGATGTTTTCCATAATGACTTCAATGATTCCCTGTTTTGAGCATTTTTTTTTTCTTTTTAAAATTAATCTTAATTTGTTTTTGTGATTTCCTTCTTTGAGTTGATATCAGGATGTTCTGTTCTGTGCCTTTGTGTTGTGTGGTTATCTGATGTTATTGATTTTCTGACCAAACAATTTTCTTTAGTATTTCTTGTAGCTTTGGTTTGGTTTTGGCAAACTCTCTAAGCTTGGGTTCTCTGTAAATGTTTTAATTTCACCTTCAGATTTGAGAGAGAGTTTTGCTGGATAAATGATCCCTGGCTGGCAGTTTTTCTCCTTCAGTGCTCTATAGATGTCATCCCATTGCCTTCTTGACTGCATGGTTTCTGCTGAGTAGTCTGAACTTATTCTTATTGATTCTCCTTTGTAGAAGACCTTTCTTTTATCCCTGTCTGCTTTTGAAATTTTCTCTTTATCTTTGGTTTTGGCAAGGTTGATGATAATATCTGTTGGTGATTTTCTTTTTGGATCAGTCTTAAATGGGGTTCGATGAGCATCTTGGATAGAAATCCTTTCGTCTTTCGTGATGTCAGGGAAGTTTTCTGCCAACAGGTCTTCAACTATTCTCTCTGTATTTTCTGTTATCCCTCCCTGTTCTGGAACTCCAATCATACGCAAGGTATTCTTCTTGATAGAGTCCCACATGACTGTTAAGTTTTCTTCATTTTTTTTAATTCTTTTATCTGATTTTTTTTTCAGCTATATTGGTGTCAATACCCTTGTCCTCCAGATCCCCCACTCTGCATTCCAATTGCTTGAGTCTGCTCCTCTGACTTCCTATTGTGTGTTCCAATTCTGCAATTTTACCGTTAAACTTTTGGATTTCTGAATGCTGCCTCTCTATGGATTCTCGTAGCTTATTAATTTTTCCACTATGTTCTTGAATAATCTTTTTGATTTCTTCGACTGCTTTATCAGTGTGTTCCTTGGCTTTTTCTGGAGATTGCCTTATTTCATTTCTGAGGTCATCCCTGATGTCTTGAAGCATTCTGTAATTAGTTTTTTATATTCTGCATCTGGTAATTCCAGGATTGTATCTTCATCTGGGAAAGATTTTGATTCATTAATTTGGGGAGTTGTAGAAGCAATCATGGTCTGCTTCTTCATGTGGTTTGATATCGACTGCTGTCTCCGAGCCATCTCTAAGACATTGTAGTGACTTATTTTATATTTGCTCACTGAGCCTTATCTTGTTTTGTTTTCTTTCAATATATGTAGATGGGCTACTGGATTGCACTGTCTTGATTGTTGGAGCCCTTGAATCACTTATGTCTTACTACCAGCCTTTCTGGGCTGTTACCAGATATATAAGCCGAAGAGTCCATTCACTATTCTTGAGTAGAATCTGATTCGGGGTCATCAAGTGTGTGGTGCAGACTGTCACCTACCAACCTAGAGAAGTAGTGGTGATAGTTGTGTGCACCAGATTCTAGTAGCAGCAGGGTTTCACACTCCAGGGGGTGCAGGATGCTGACAGGCTTCCCCCAAGTGCCAGTGAGGTAGGCGTGTCTCTATTCCTAAAGCACTTTGGTGGGTGAGCTCTGCAGCTGTACCTTAGGCCCCCAATGCAAGTACCTCTACAGATTGGTAGGTGTCACCCTCCTTAGACCCCTAAGGCAGGAGGCTAGGTGGTCTGGGTGGAGCTTCAGCCCTCAGTTCCCTGTTGTGGGTCAGTGAGGGCTCTGTTGAATAGGCAGAGATATCAGACCTGGGAAACTTGTCTTTCCAGTAATCCGCTAAAACAATTACAGTCAGATCCCTATCAGAAGTGCCTTTGCATCATAATAGCCACCTTGTTCCCTGTAGGGATGAGAGCCCCGAGACTGTGGATCACATATGTTTGGCTGGAGCTGGTTCTGTGTTTTTAGTCCAATTAGGGAAAGATTTTTGGTCCCTGGGTTTTTTGTAGCTGCTTCTCTCAGGCCAGGAGAATGGGTTAGGAAAAGACCAAAAAGAAAAAAAAAAAACCAAAGAAAGAAAGAAAAACCACAGCGCACTTCACTCTCTGGCTCAGGAAATTCCAATGTTAATGAAGCAGTCTGGGAAGGGGAGGGGAGGGTTCAGATAAATAGGAGAGAGTAGCACGCCAGAATATAGACAAAGTTACTTATCTTGCTTGGGAGGACTGTTTTATCTGAGATTCCCGAGGGGCGTGTTGACTGTGTGCGCTGGCTGGGTAGAGATTGCCCCCGAGGGTCAGGCCCACGGCCTGTGCTTGTGCTGTCTCAGAAGCCATGGTCAGTTCCTCCACTCCCAGTCCAAAGCCCAGCGTCAAGGTTCCCTGGTTGGGACACTGCACTCCAGGCTCCAAAATCAGTTGCTGCCTTCCGGTGACTTCTCCTGCTGTCAGCCGCGTAGCTGTGCTGTCTGCGTGCCTGGCTGGGCTTCCCCTGAGGTCACTTCTGGGGGCTGGGGCTGCGTCCCGTGTATGTGCCGTCTTAGGATGCCGTGCTCAGCTTCCCTGCGCCCAGTCCAAAGCCCGGCGCCAAGGTTTCCTTACCGGGACGCTGGCTCCAGGTTCCGAAAACAGTCGCTGCTTCCCCGTGGTTGTTCGTTCTCAGTCTCTGTCACTCAGGTCAACTCTTTAGATCTGTGTTTGATGGTCAGGGTTCGTAGACTGTCATGTATGTGATCGATTCACTTGTTTTTCCAAGTCTTTGTTGCAAGAGGGATCCGAGGTAGCTTCTACCTAGTCAGCCATCGTGGCGCCACCTCCTATTGGCTAGAATTTTGTTGAGGATTTTTGCATCTATATTCATGAGGAATATAGGTCTGTCATTTTCTTTTCTCTGGTGTCTTTACCTGGTTTTGGTATCAGGGATATGGTGGCTTCATAGAATGAGTTAGGTAGTATTCCGTCATTTTCTATGCTTTGAGATACCTTTAGTAGTAGTGGTGTGAACTCTTCTCTGAAAGTTTGGTAGAACTCTGCAGTGAAGCCATCCGGGCCAGGGCTTTTTTTTTTGTTGGGAATTTTTTGATTACCTTTTCAATCGCTTTTTTTTGTCATGGGTCTATTTAGCTGTTCTACTTCCGATTGGGTTAGTTTAGGTAGGTAATGTATTTCTAGGAACTCATCCATTTCTTCTAGGTTTGCAAATTTGTTAGAGTACAATTTTTTGTAATAATCTGATAGGATTCTTTTAATTTCAGTTGGGTCTGTTGTGATATGGCCCATCTCGTCTCCTATTCAGGTTATTTGTTTCCATTCCTGTATTTCTTTAGTCAGTCTGGCCAATGGTTTATCAATTTTGTTAATTTTGTCAAGGAACCAGCTTTTGGCTTTGTTAATTCTTCCAATTGTTTTTCTGTTCTCTAATTTATGTAGTTCAGCTCTAATTTTTATGATTTGTTTTCTTCTGGTGCCGGACGGATTGTTTTGTTGCTCACTTTCTATTTGTTCAAGTTGTCGGGACAGTTCTCTGATTTGGGCTCTTTCTTCTTTTTGTGTGTGTGCATTTATTGATATCAATTGACCTGTGAGCACTGCTTTTGCTGTGTCCCAGAGTTTTTGATAGGAAGTTTTCATTCTCGTTGCATTCTATGAATTTCTTTATGCCCTCCTTAATGTCTTCTATAACCCAGCCTTTTTTCAGCAGGGTATTGTTCAGTTTCCAAGTATTTGATTTCTTTTCCCTAATTTTTCTGTTCCTG
The DNA here is from genome assembly GCF_030014295.1 of Loxodonta africana. NCBI lineage: Eukaryota > Metazoa > Chordata > Mammalia > Proboscidea > Elephantidae > Loxodonta > Loxodonta africana. The sequence goes on from NC_087369.1 coordinate 62,668,152, forward strand.
ATTTCCACTTTTCTGGCCTTGTGGTCTGAGAAGATGCTTTGTAATATTTCGATGTTTTGGATTCTGCAAAGGTTTGTTTTATGACCTCCTATGTGATCTATTCCAGAGTATGTTCCATGTGCACTAGGAAAAAAAGTATATTTTGCAGCTGTCGGGTGGAGTGTTCTGTATAGGTCTATGAGGTCAAGTTGGTTGATGGTAGCAATTAGGTCTTCCGTGTCTCTATTGAGCTTCTTGCTGGATGTCCTGTCTTTCACCGAAAGTGGTGTGTTGAAGTCTCCTGCTATACTTGTGGAGGTGTCTATCTCACTTTTCAGTTCTGTTAAAGTTTGGTTTATGTATCTTGCAGCCCTGTCATAAATATCTAATATGGTTATATCTTCCTGGTCAATTGTCCCTTGAATCATTGTGTAGTGTCTTTTATTCTTTGCGGTGGATTCAACTTCAAAGTCTATTTTGTCAGAAATTAATATTGCTACTCCTGCTCTATTTTGATTATTGTTCGCTTGATAGCCTTTGAGTTTTAGTTTGTTCGTGTCTCTAAGTCTAAGGTGTGTCTCTTGTAGGCAGCATATAGACGGATCGTGTTTCTTTATCCAGTGTGAGACTCTCTGTCTCTTTATTGGTGCATTTAGTCCATTTACATTCAGTGTAATTATAGACAAGAATGTGTCTAGTGCTGTCATTTTGATGCCTTTTTGTGTGTGTTGTTCGCAATTTCATTTTTCCACTTACTTTTTTGTACTGAGACGTTTTTCTTTGTAAATTGTGTGTTCCGCATTTTCATAGTAGTCGAATTTATGTTTGCTGAGTTGTTATGTTTTTCTTGGTTTTTGTTTTGAGTTATGGAATTGTTAGAACTCTTTGTGGTTACCTGAATTTTTGCCCCTATTTTTCTAAGTAAAAACCTAACTTGTATCATCCTGTATCGCCTTGTTTTCCTCTCCACGTGACAGCTCTATGCCTCCTGTATTTAGTCCCTCTTTCTGATTATTGTGATGTTTTCCATAATGACTTCAATGATTCCCTGTTTTGAGCATTTTTTTTTCTTTTTAAAATTAATCTTAATTTGTTTTTGTGATTTCCTTCTTTGAGTTGATATCAGGATGTTCTGTTCTGTGCCTTTGTGTTGTGTGGTTATCTGATGTTATTGATTTTCTGACCAAACAATTTTCTTTAGTATTTCTTGTAGCTTTGGTTTGGTTTTGGCAAACTCTCTAAGCTTGGGTTCTCTGTAAATGTTTTAATTTCACCTTCAGATTTGAGAGAGAGTTTTGCTGGATAAATGATCCCTGGCTGGCAGTTTTTCTCCTTCAGTGCTCTATAGATGTCATCCCATTGCCTTCTTGACTGCATGGTTTCTGCTGAGTAGTCTGAACTTATTCTTATTGATTCTCCTTTGTAGGAGACCTTTCTTTTATCCCTGTCTGCTTTTGAAATTTTCTCTTTATCTTTGGTTTTGGCAAGGTTGATGATAATATCTGTTGGTGATTTTCTTTTTGGATCAGTCTTAAATGGGGTTCGATGAGCATCTTGGATAGAAATCCTTTCGTCTTTCGTGATGTCAGGGAAGTTTTCTGCCAACAGGTCTTCAACTATTCTCTCTGTATTTTCTGTTATCCCTCCCTGTTCTGGAACTCCAATCATACGCAAGGTATTCTTCTTGATAGAGTCCCACATGACTGTTAAGTTTTCTTCATTTTTTTAAATTCTTTTATCTGATTTTTTTTTCAGCTATATTGGTGTCAATACCCTTGTCCTCCAGATCCCCCACTCTGCATTCCAATTGCTCGAGTCTGCTCCTCTGACTTCCTATTGTGTGTTCCAATTCTTCAATTTTACCGTTAAACTTTTGGATTTCTGAATGCTGCCTCTCTATGGATTCTCGTAGCTTATTAATTTTTCCACTATGTTCTTGAATAATCTTTTTGATTTCTTCGACTGCTTTATCAGTGTGTTCCTTGGCTTTTTCTGGAGATTGCCTTATTTCATTTCTGAGGTCATCCCTGATGTCTTGAAGCATTCTGTAAATTAGTTTTTTATATTCTGCATCTGGTAATTCCAGGATTGTATCTTCATCTGGGAAAGATTTTGATTCATTAATTTGGGGAGTTGTAGAAGCAATCATGGTCTGCTTCTTCATGTGGTTTGATATCGACTGCTGTCTCCGAGCCATCTCTAAGACATTGTAGTGACTTATTTTATATTTGCTCACTGAGCCTTATCTTGTTTTGTTTTCTTTCAATATATGTAGATGGGCTACTGGATTGCACTGTCTTGATTGTTGGAGCCCTTGAATCACTTATGTCTTACTACCAGCCTTTCTGGGCTGTTACCAGATATATAAGCCGAAGAGTCCATTCACTATTCTTGAGTAGAATCTGATTCGGGGTCATCAAGTGTGTGGTGCAGACTGTCACCTACCCACCTAGAGAAGTAGTGGTGATAGTTGTGTGCACCAGATTCTAGTAGCAGCAGGGTTTCACACTCCGGGGGGGCAGGATGCTGACAGGCTTCCCCCAAGTGCCAGTGAGGTAGGCGTGTCTCTATTCCTAAAGCACTTTGGTGGGTGAGCTCTGCAGCTGTACCTTAGGCCCCCAATGCAAGTACCTCTACAGATTGGTAGGTGTCACCCTCCTTAGACCCCTAAGGCAGGAGGCTAGGTGGTCTGGGTGGAGCTTCAGCCCTCAGTTCCCTGTTGTGGGTCAGCGAGGGCTCTGTTGAATAGGCAGAGATATCAGACCTGGGAAACTTGTCTTTCCAGTAATCCGCTAAAACAATTACAGTCAGATCCCTATCAGAAGTGCCTTTGCATTATAATAGCCACCTTGTTCCCTGTAGGGATGAGAGCCCCGAGACTGTGGATCACATATGTTTGGCTGGAGCTGGTTCTGTGTTTTTAGTCCAAGTAGGGAAGGATTTTTGGTCCCTGGGTTTTTTGTAGCTGCTTCTCTCAGGCCAGGAGAATGGGTTAGGAAAAGACCAAAAAAAAAAAAAAAAAAAAACAAAGAAAGAAAGAAAAACCACAGCGCACTTCACTCTCTGGCTCATGAAATTCCAATGTTAATGAAGCAGTCTGGGAAGGGGAGGGGAGGGTTCAGATAAATAGGAGAGAGTAGCACGCCAGACTATAGACAAAGTTACTTATCTTGCTTGGGAGGACTGCTTTATCTGAGATTCCCGAGGGGCGTGTTGACTGTGTGCGCTGGCTGGGTAGAGATTGCCCCCGAGGGTCAGGCCCACGTCCTGTGCTTGTGCTGTCTCAGAAGCCGTGGTCAGTTCCTCCACTCCCAGTCCAAAGCCCAGCGTCAAGGTTCCCTGGCTGGGACACTGCACTCCAGGCTCCAAAATCAGTTGCTGCCTTCCGGGGACTTCTCCTGCTGTCAGCCGCGTAGCTGTGCTGTCTGCGTGCACTGGCTGGGCTTCCCCTGAGGTCACTTCTGGGGGCTGGGGCTGCGTCCCGTGTATGTGCCGTCTTAGGATGCCGTGCTCAGCTTCCCTGCGCCCAGTCCAAAGCCCGGCGCCGAGGTTTCCTTACCGGGACGCTGGCTCCAGGTTCCGAAAACAGTCGCTGCTTCCCCGTGGTTGTTCGTTCTCAGTCTCTGTCACTCAGGTCAACTCTTTAGATCTGTGTTTGATGGTCAGGGTTCGTAGACTGTCATGTATGTGATCGATTCACTTGTTTTTCCAAGTCTTTGTTGCAAGAGGGATCCGAGGTAGCTTCTACCTAGTCAGCCATCGTGGCGCCACCTCCTATTGGCTAGAATTTTGTTGAGGATTTTTGCATCTATATTCATGAGGGATATAGGTCTGTCATTTTCTTTTTTCTGGTGTCTTTACCTGGTTTTGGTATCAGGGATATGGTGGCTTCATAGAATGAGTTAGGTAGTATTCCGTCATTTTCTATGCTTTGAGATACCTTTAGTAGTAGTGGTGTGAACTCTTCTCTGAAAGTTTGGTAGAACTCTGCAGTGAAGCCATCCGGGCCAGGGCTTTTTTGTTGTTGTTGGGAGTTTTTTGATTACCTTTTCAATCCCTTTTTTTGTTATGGGTCTATTTAGCTGTTCTACTTCCGATTGGGTTAGTTCAGGTAGGTAATGTATTTCTAGGAACTCATCCATTTCTTCTAGGTTTGCAAATTTGTTAGAGTACAATTTTTTGTAATAATCTGATAGGATTCTTTTAATTTCAGTTGGGTCTGTTGTGATATGGCCCATCTCATCTCTTATTCAGGTGATTTGTTTCCTTTCCTGTATTTCTTTAGTCAGTCTGGCCAATGGTTTATCAATTTTGTTAATTTTGTCAAAGAACCAGCTTTTGGCTTTGTTAACTCTTTCAATTGTCTTTCTGTTCTCTAATTTATGTAGTTCAGCTCTAATTTTTATGATTTGTTTTCTTCTGGTGCCTGACGGATTGTTTTGTTGCTCACTTTCTCTTTGTTCAAGTGGTAGGGACAGTTCTCTGATTTAGGCTCTTTCTTCTTTTTGTGTGTGTGCATTTATTGATATCAATTGACCTGTGAGCACTGCTTTTGCTGTGTCCCAGAGTTTTTGATAGGAAATTTTCATTCTCGTTGCATTCTGTGAATTTCTTTATGCCCTCCTTAATGTCTTCTATAACCCAGCCTTTTTTCAGCAGGGTATTGTTCAGTTTCCAAGTATTTGATTTCTTTTCCCTAATTTTTCTGTTCCTGATTTCCACTTTTCTGGCCTTGTGGTCTGAGAAGATGCTTTGTAATATTTCGATGTTTTGGATTCTGCAAAGGTTTGTTTTATGACCTCCTATGTGATCTATTCCAGAGTATGTTCCATGTGCACTAGGAAAAAAAGTATATTTTGCAGCTGTCGGGTGGAGTGTTCTGTATAGGTCTATGAGGTCAAGTTGGTTGATGGTAGCAATTAGGTCTTCCGTGTCTCTATTGAGCTTCTTGCTGGATGTCCTGTCTTTCACCGAAAGTGGTGTGTTGAAGTCTCCTGCTATACTTGTGGAGGTGTCTATCTCACTTTTCAGTTCTGTTAAAGTTTGGTTTATGTATCTTGCAGCCCTGTCATAAATATTTAACATGGTTGTATCTTCCTGGTCAATTGTCCCTTTAATCGTTGTGTAGTGTCTTTTATTCTTTGCGGTGGATTGAACTTCAAAGTCTATTTTGTCAGAAATTAATATTGCTACTCCTGCTCTATTTTGATTATTGTTCGCTTGATAGCCTTTGAGTTTTAGTTTGTTCGTGTCTCTAAGTCTAAGGTGTGTCTCTTGTAGGCAGCATATAGACGGATCGTGTTTCTTTAACCAGTGTGAGACTCTCTGTCTCTTTATTGGTGCATTTAGTCCATTTACATTCAGTGTAATTATAGATAAGAATGTGTTTAGTGCTGTCATTTTGATGCCTTTTTGTGTGTGTTGTTCGCAATTTCATTTTTCCACTTACTTTTTTGTACTGAGACGTTTTTCTTTGTAAATTGTGTGTTCCGCATTTTCATAGTAGTCGAATTTATGTTTGCTGAGTTGTTATGTTTTTCTTGGTTTTTGTTTTGAGTTATGGAATTGTTAGAACTCTTTGTGGTTACCTGAATTTTTGCCCCTATTTTTCTAAGTAAAAACCTAACTTGTATCATCCTGTATCGCCTTGTTTTCCTCTCCATGTGACAGTTCTATGCCTCCTGTATTTAGTCCCTCTTTCTGATTATTGTGATGTTTTCCATAATGACTGCAACGATTCCCTGTTTTGAGCATTTTTTTTCTTTTTAAAATTAATCTTAATTTGTTTTTGTGATTTCCTTCTTTGAGTTGATATCAGGACGTTCTGTTCTTTGTCTTTGTGTTGTGTGGTTATCTGATGTTATTGATTTTCTGACCAAACAATTTTCTTTAGTATTTCTTGTAGCTTTGGTTTGGTTTTGGCAAACTCTCTAAGCTTGGGTTCTCTGTAAATGTTTTAATTTCACCTTCAGATTTGAGAGAGAGTTTTGCTGGATAAATGATCCCTGGCTGGCAGTTTTTCTCCTTCAGTGCTCTATAGATGTCATCCCATTGCCTTCTTGACTGCATGGTTTCTGCTGAGTAGTCTGAACTTATTCTTATTGATTCTCCTTTGTAGGAGACCTTTCTTTTATCCCTGTCTGCTTTTGAAATTTTCTCTTTATCTTTGGTTTTGGCAAGGTTGATGATAATATCTGTTGGTGATTTTCTTTTTGGATCAGTCTTAAATGGGGTTCGATGAGCATCTTGGATAGATATCCTTTCGACTTTCGTGATGTCAGGGAAGTTTTCTGCCAACAGGTCTTCAACTGTTCTCTCTGTATTTTCTGTTATCCCTCCCTGTTCTGGAACTCCAATCATACGCAAGGTATTCTTCTTGATAGAGTCCCTCATGACTGTTAAGTTTTCTTCATTTTTTTAAATTCTTTTATCTGATTTTTTGTTCAGCTATATTGGTGTCAATACCCTTGTCCTCCAGATGCCCCACTCTGCATTCCAATTGCTCGGGTCTGCTCCTCTGACTTCCTATTGGGTGGTCCAATTCTGCAATTTTACCGTTAATCTTTTGGATTTCTGAATGCTGCCTCTCTATGGATTCTCGTAGCTTATTAATTTTTCCACTATGTTCTTGAATAATCTTTTTGATTTCTTCCAGTGCTTTATCAGTGTGTTCCTTGGCTTTTTCTGGAGATTGCCTTATTTCATTTCTGAGGTCATCCCTGATGTCTTGAAGCATTCTGTAAATTAGTTTTTTATATTCTGCATCTGGTAATTCCAGGATTGTATCTTCATCTGGGAAAGATTTTGATTCATTAATTTGGGGAGTTGTAGAAGCAATCATGGTCTGCTTCTTCATGTGGTTTGATATCGACTGCTGTCTCCGAGCCATCTCTAAGACATTGTAGTGACTTATTTTATATTTGCTCACTGAGCCTTATGTTGTTTTGTTTTCTTTCAATACATGTAGATGGGCTACTGGATTGCACTGTCTTGATTGTTGGAGCCCTTGAATCACTTATGTCTTACTGCCAGCCTTTCTGGGCTGTTACCAGATATATAAGCCGAAGAGTCCATTTACTATTCTTGAGTAGAATCTGATTTGGGGTCATCAAGTGTGTGGTGCAGACTGTCACCTACCCACCTAGAGAAGTAGTGGTGATAGTTGTGTGCACCAGATTCTAGTAGCAGCAGGGTTTCACACTCCGGGGGGGCAGGATGCTGACAGGCTTCCCCCAAGTGCCAGTGAGGTAGGCGTGTCTCTATTCCTAAAGCACTTTGGTGGGTGAGCTCTGCAGCTGTACCTTAGGCCCCCAATGCAAGTACCTCTACAGATTGGTAGGTGTCACCCTCCTTAGACCCCTAAGGCAGGAGGCTAGGTGGTCTGGGTGGAGCTTCAGCCCTCAGTTCCCTGTTGTGGGTCAGCGAGGGCTCTGTTGAATAGGCAGAGATATCAGACCTGGGAAACTTGTCTTTCCAGTAATCCGCTAAAACAATTACAGTCAGATCCCTATCAGAAGTGCCTTTGCATTATAATAGCCACCTTGTTCCCTGTAGGGATGAGAGCCCCGAGACTGTGGATCACATATGTTTGGCTGGAGCTGGTTCTGTGTTTTTAGTCCAAGTAGGGAAGGATTTTTGGTCCCTGCGTTTTTTGTAGCTGCTTCTCTCAGGCCAGGAGAATGGGTTAGGAAAAGACCAAAAAAAAAAAAAAAAAAACAAAGAAAGAAAGAAAAACCACAGCGCACTTCACTCTCTGGCTCAGGAAATTCCAATGTTAATGAAGCAGTCTGGGAAGGGGAGGGGAGGGTTCAGATAAATAGGAGAGAGTAGCACGCCAGACTATAGACAAAGTTACTTATCTTGCTTGGGAGGACTGCTTTATCTGAGATTCCCGAGGGGCGTGTTGACTGTGTGCGCCAGCTGGGTAGAGATTGCCCCCGAGGGTCAGGCCCACGTCCTGTGCTTGTGCTGTCTCAGAAGCCGTGGTCAGTTCCTCCACTCCCAGTCCAAAGCCCAGCGTCAAGGTTCCCTGGCTGGGACACTGCACTCCAGGCTCCAAAATCAGTTGCTGCCTTCCGGGGACTTCTCCTGCTGTCAGCCGCGTAGCTGTGCTGTCTGCGTGCACTGGCTGGGCTTCCCCTGAGGTCACTTCTGGGGGCTGGGGCTGCGTCCCGTGTATGTGCCGTCTTAGGATGCCGTGCTCAGCTTCCCTGCGCCCAGTCCAAAGCCCGGCGCCGAGGTTTCCTTACCGGGACGCTGGCTCCAGGTTCCGAAAACAGTCGCTGCTTCCCCGTGGTTGTTCGTTCTCAGTCTCTGTCACTCAGGTCAACTCTTTAGATCTGTGTTTGATGGTCAGGGTTCGTAGACTGTCATGTATGTGATCGATTCACTTGTTTTTCCAAGTCTTTGTTGCAAGAGGGATCCGAGGTAGCTTCTACCTAGTCAGCCATCGTGGCGCCACCTCCTATTGGCTAGAATTTTGTTGAGGATTTTTGCATCTATATTCATGAGGGATATAGGTCTGTCATTTTCTTTTTTCTGGTGTCTTTACCTGGTTTTGGTATCAGGGATATGGTGGCTTCATAGAATGAGTTAGGTAGTATTCCGTCATTTTCTATGCTTTGAGATACCTTTAGTAGTAGTGGTGTGAACTCTTCTCTGAAAGTTTGGTAGAACTCTGCAGTGAAGCCATCCGGGCCAGGGCTTTTTTGTTGTTGTTGGGAGTTTTTTGATTACCTTTTCAATCCCTTTTTTTGTTATGGGTCTATTTAGCTGTTCTACTTCCGATTGGGTTAGTTCAGGTAGGTAATGTATTTCTAGGAACTCATCCATTTCTTCTAGGTTTGCAAATTTGTTAGAGTACAATTTTTTGTAATAATCTGATAGGATTCTTTTAATTTCAGTTGGGTCTGTTGTGATATGGCCCATCTCATCTCTTATTCAGGTGATTTGTTTCCTTTCCTGTATTTCTTTAGTCAGTCTGGCCAATGGTTTATCAATTTTGTTAATTTTGTCAAAGAACCAGCTTTTGGCTTTGTTAACTCTTTCAATTGTCTTTCTGTTCTCTAATTTATGTAGTTCAGCTCTAATTTTTATGATTTGTTTTCTTCTGGTGCCTGACGGATTGTTTTGTTGCTCACTTTCTCTTTGTTCAAGTGGTAGGGACAGTTCTCTGATTTAGGCTCTTTCTTCTTTTTGTGTGTGTGCATTTATTGATATCAATTGACCTGTGAGCACTGCTTTTGCTGTGTCCCAGAGTTTTTGATAGGAAATTTTCATTCTCGTTGCATTCTGTGAATTTCTTTATGCCCTCCTTAATGTCTTCTATAACCCAGCCTTTTTTCAGCAGGGTATTGTTCAGTTTCCAAGTATTTGATTTCTTTTCCCTAATTTTTCTGTTCCTGATTTCCACTTTTCTGGCCTTGTGGTCTGAGAAGATGCTTTGTAATATTTCGATGTTTTGGATTCTGCAAAGGTTTGTTTTATGACCTCCTATGTGATCTATTCCAGAGTATGTTCCATGTGCACTAGGAAAAAAAGTATATTTTGCAGCTGTCGGGTGGAGTGTTCTGTATAGGTCTATGAGGTCAAGTTGGTTGATGGTAGCAATTAGGTCTTCCGTGTCTCTATTGAGCTTCTTGCTGGATGTCCTGTCTTTCACCGAAAGTGGTGTGTTGAAGTCTCCTGCTATACTTGTGGAGGTGTCTATCTCACTTTTCAGTTCTGTTAAAGTTTGGTTTATGTATCTTGCAGCCCTGTCATAAATATTTAACATGGTTGTATCTTCCTGGTCAATTGTCCCTTTAATCGTTGTGTAGTGTCTTTTATTCTTTGCGGTGGATTGAACTTCAAAGTCTATTTTGTCAGAAATTAATATTGCTACTCCTGCTCTATTTTGATTATTGTTCGCTTGATAGCCTTTGAGTTTTAGTTTGTTCGTGTCTCTAAGTCTAAGGTGTGTCTCTTGTAGGCAGCATATAGACGGATCGTGTTTCTTTAACCAGTGTGAGACTCTCTGTCTCTTTATTGGTGCATTTAGTCCATTTACATTCAGTGTAATTATAGATAAGAATGTGTTTAGTGCTGTCATTTTGATGCCTTTTTGTGTGTGTTGTTCGCAATTTCATTTTTCCACTTACTTTTTTGTACTGAGACGTTTTTCTTTGTAAATTGTGTGTTCCGCATTTTCATAGTAGTCGAATTTATGTTTGCTGAGTTGTTATGTTTTTCTTGGTTTTTGTTTTGAGTTATGGAATTGTTAGAACTCTTTGTGGTTACCTGAATTTTTGCCCCTATTTTTCTAAGTAAAAACCTAACTTGTATCATCCTGTATCGCCTTGTTTTCCTCTCCATGTGACAGTTCTATGCCTCCTGTATTTAGTCCCTCTTTCTGATTATTGTGATGTTTTCCATAATGACTGCAACGATTCCCTGTTTTGAGCATTTTTTTTCTTTTTAAAATTAATCTTAATTTGTTTTTGTGATTTCCTTCTTTGAGTTGATATCAGGACGTTCTGTTCTTTGTCTTTGTGTTGTGTGGTTATCTGATGTTATTGATTTTCTGACCAAACAATTTTCTTTAGTATTTCTTGTAGCTTTGGTTTGGTTTTGGCAAACTCTCTAAGCTTGGGTTCTCTGTAAATGTTTTAATTTCACCTTCAGATTTGAGAGAGAGTTTTGCTGGATAAATGATCCCTGGCTGGCAGTTTTTCTCCTTCAGTGCTCTATAGATGTCATCCCATTGCCTTCTTGACTGCATGGTTTCTGCTGAGTAGTCTGAACTTATTCTTATTGATTCTCCTTTGTAGGAGACCTTTCTTTTATCCCTGTCTGCTTTTGAAATTTTCTCTTTATCTTTGGTTTTGGCAAGGTTGATGATAATATCTGTTGGTGATTTTCTTTTTGGATCAGTCTTAAATGGGGTTCGATGAGCATCTTGGATAGATATCCTTTCGACTTTCGTGATGTCAGGGAAGTTTTCTGCCAACAGGTCTTCAACTGTTCTCTCTGTATTTTCTGTTATCCCTCCCTGTTCTGGAACTCCAATCATACGCAAGGTATTCTTCTTGATAGAGTCCCTCATGACTGTTAAGTTTTCTTCATTTTTTTAAATTCTTTTATCTGATTTTTTGTTCAGCTATATTGGTGTCAATACCCTTGTCCTCCAGATGCCCCACTCTGCATTCCAATTGCTCGAGTCTGCTCCTCTGACTTCCTATTGGGTGGTCCAATTCTGCAATTTTACCATTAATCTTTTGGATTTCTGAATGCTGCCTCTCTATGGATTCTCGTAGCTTATTAATTTTTCCACTATGTTCTTGAATAATCTTTTTGATTTCTTCCAGTGCTTTATCAGTGTGTTCCTTGGCTTTTTCTGGAGATTGCCTTATTTCATTTCTGAGGTCATCCCTGATGTCTTGAAGCATTCTGTAAATTAGTTTTTTATATTCTGCATCTGGTAATTCCAGGATTGTATCTTCATCTGGGAAAGATTTTGATTCATTAATTTGGGGAGTTGTAGAAGCAATCATGGTCTGCTTCTTCATGTGGTTTGATATCGACTGCTGTCTCCGAGCCATCTCTAAGACATTGTAGTGACTTATTTTATATTTGCTCACTGAGCCTTATCTTGTTTTGTTTTCTTTTAATACATGTAGATGGGCTACTGGATTGCACTGTCTTGATTGTTGGAGCCCTTGAATCACTTATGTCTTACTGCCAGCCTTTCTGGGCTGTTACCAGATATATAAGCCGAAGAGTCCATTTACTATTCTTGAGTAGAATCTGATTTGGGGTCATCAAGTGTGTGGTGCAGACTGTCACCTACCCACCTAGAGAAGTAGTGGTGATAGTTGTGTGCACCAGATTCTAGTAGCAGCAGGGTTTCACACTCCGGGGGGGCAGGATGCTGACAGGCTTCCCCCAAGTGCCAGTGAGGTAGGCGTGTCTCTATTCCTAAAGCACTTTGGTGGGTGAGCTCTGCAGCTGTACCTTAGGCCCCCAATGCAAGTACCTCTACAGATTGGTAGGTGTCACCCTCCTTAGACCCCTAAGGCAGGAGGCTAGGTGGTCTGGGTGGAGCTTCAGCCCTCAGTTCCCTGTTGTGGGTCAGCGAGGGCTCTGTTGAATAGGCAGAGATATCAGACCTGGGAAACTTGTCTTTCCAGTAATCCGCTAAAACAATTACAGTCAGATCCCTATCAGAAGTGCCTTTGCATTATAATAGCCACCTTGTTCCCTGTAGGGATGAGAGCCCCGAGACTGTGGATCACATATGTTTGGCTGGAGCTGGTTCTGTGTTTTTAGTCCAAGTAGGGAAGGATTTTTGGTCCCTGCGTTTTTTGTAGCTGCTTCTCTCAGGCCAGGAGAATGGGTTAGGAAAAGACCAAAAAAAAAAAAAAAAAAAACAAAGAAAGAAAGAAAAACCACAGCGCACTTCACTCTCTGGCTCAGGAAATTCCAATGTTAATGAAGCAGTCTGGGAAGGGGAGGGGAGGGTTCAGATAAATAGGAGAGAGTAGCACGCCAGACTATAGACAAAGTTACTTATCTTGCTTGGGAGGACTGCTTTATCTGAGATTCCCGAGGGGCGTGTTGACTGTGTGCGCCAGCTGGGTAGAGATTGCCCCCGAGGGTCAGGCCCACGTCCTGTGCTTGTGCTGTCTCAGAAGCCGTGGTCAGTTCCTCCACTCCCAGTCCAAAGCCCAGCGTCAAGGTTCCCTGGCTGGGACACTGCACTCCAGGCTCCAAAATCAGTTGCTGCCTTCCGGGGACTTCTCCTGCTGTCAGCCGCGTAGCTGTGCTGTCTGCGTGCACTGGCTGGGCTTCCCCTGAGGTCACTTCTGGGGGCTGGGGCTGCGTCCCGTGTATGTGCCGTCTTAGGATGCCGTGCTCAGCTTCCCTGCGCCCAGTCCAAAGCCCGGCGCCGAGGTTTCCTTACCGGGACGCTGGCTCCAGGTTCCGAAAACAGTCGCTGCTTCCCCGTGGTTGTTCGTTCTCAGTCTCTGTCACTCAGGTCAACTCTTTAGATCTGTGTTTGATGGTCAGGGTTCGTAGACTGTCATGTATGTGATCGATTCACTTGTTTTTCCAAGTCTTTGTTGCAAGAGGGATCCGAGGTAGCTTCTACCTAGTCAGCCATCGTGGCGCCACCTCCTATTGGCTAGAATTTTGTTGAGGATTTTTGCATCTATATTCATGAGGGATATAGGTCTGTCATTTTCTTTTTTCTGGTGTCTTTACCTGGTTTTGGTATCAGGGATATGGTGGCTTCATAGAATGAGTTAGGTAGTATTCCGTCATTTTCTATGCTTTGAGATACCTTTAGTAGTAGTGGTGTGAACTCTTCTCTGAAAGTTTGGTAGAACTCTGCAGTGAAGCCATCCGGGCCAGGGCTTTTTTGTTGTTGTTGGGAGTTTTTTGATTACCTTTTCAATCCCTTTTTTTGTTATGGGTCTATTTAGCTGTTCTACTTCCGATTGGGTTAGTTCAGGTAGGTAATGTATTTCTAGGAACTCATCCATTTCTTCTAGGTTTGCAAATTTGTTAGAGTACAATTTTTTGTAATAATCTGATAGGATTCTTTTAATTTCAGTTGGGTCTGTTGTGATATGGCCCATCTCATCTCTTATTCAGGTGATTTGTTTCCTTTCCTGTATTTCTTTAGTCAGTCTGGCCAATGGTTTATCAATTTTGTTAATTTTGTCAAAGAACCAGCTTTTGGCTTTGTTAACTCTTTCAATTGTCTTTCTGTTCTCTAATTTATGTAGTTCAGCTCTAATTTTTATGATTTGTTTTCTTCTGGTGCCTGACGGATTGTTTTGTTGCTCACTTTCTCTTTGTTCAAGTGGTAGGGACAGTTCTCTGATTTAGGCTCTTTCTTCTTTTTGTGTGTGTGCATTTATTGATATCAATTGACCTGTGAGCACTGCTTTTGCTGTGTCCCAGAGTTTTTGATAGGAAATTTTCATTCTCGTTGCATTCTGTGAATTTCTTTATGCCCTCCTTAATGTCTTCTATAACCCAGCCTTTTTTCAGCAGGGTATTGTTCAGTTTCCAAGTATTTGATTTCTTTTCCCTAATTTTTCTGTTCCTGATTTCCACTTTTCTGGCCTTGTGGTCTGAGAAGATGCTTTGTAATATTTCGATGTTTTGGATTCTGCAAAGGTTTGTTTTATGACCTCCTATGTGATCTATTCCAGAGTATGTTCCATGTGCACTAGGAAAAAAAGTATATTTTGCAGCTGTCGGGTGGAGTGTTCTGTATAGGTCTATGAGGTCAAGTTGGTTGATGGTAGCAATTAGGTCTTCCGTGTCTCTATTGAGCTTCTTGCTGGATGTCCTGTCTTTCACCGAAAGTGGTGTGTTGAAGTCTCCTGCTATACTTGTGGAGGTGTCTATCTCACTTTTCAGTTCTGTTAAAGTTTGGTTTATGTATCTTGCAGCCCTGTCATAAATATTTAACATGGTTGTATCTTCCTGGTCAATTGTCCCTTTAATCGTTGTGTAGTGTCTTTTATTCTTTGCGGTGGATTGAACTTCAAAGTCTATTTTGTCAGAAATTAATATTGCTACTCCTGCTCTATTTTGATTATTGTTCGCTTGATAGCCTTTGAGTTTTAGTTTGTTCGTGTCTCTAAGTCTAAGGTGTGTCTCTTGTAGGCAGCATATAGACGGATCGTGTTTCTTTAACCAGTGTGAGACTCTCTGTCTCTTTATTGGTGCATTTAGTCCATTTACATTCAGTGTAATTATAGATAAGAATGTGTTTAGTGCTGTCATTTTGATGCCTTTTTGTGTGTGTTGTTCGCAATTTCATTTTTCCACTTACTTTTTTGTACTGAGACGTTTTTCTTTGTAAATTGTGTGTTCCGCATTTTCATAGTAGTCGAATTTATGTTTGCTGAGTTGTTATGTTTTTCTTGGTTTTTGTTTTGAGTTATGGAATTGTTAGAACTCTTTGTGGTTACCTGAATTTTTGCCCCTATTTTTCTAAGTAAAAACCTAACTTGTATCATCCTGTATCGCCTTGTTTTCCTCTCCATGTGACAGTTCTATGCCTCCTGTATTTAGTCCCTCTTTCTGATTATTGTGATGTTTTCCATAATGACTGCAACGATTCCCTGTTTTGAGCATTTTTTTTCTTTTTAAAATTAATCTTAATTTGTTTTTGTGATTTCCTTCTTTGAGTTGATATCAGGACGTTCTGTTCTTTGTCTTTGTGTTGTGTGGTTATCTGATGTTATTGATTTTCTGACCAAACAATTTTCTTTAGTATTTCTTGTAGCTTTGGTTTGGTTTTGGCAAACTCTCTAAGCTTGGGTTCTCTGTAAATGTTTTAATTTCACCTTCAGATTTGAGAGAGAGTTTTGCTGGATAAATGATCCCTGGCTGGCAGTTTTTCTCCTTCAGTGCTCTATAGATGTCATCCCATTGCCTTCTTGACTGCATGGTTTCTGCTGAGTAGTCTGAACTTATTCTTATTGATTCTCCTTTGTAGGAGACCTTTCTTTTATCCCTGTCTGCTTTTGAAATTTTCTCTTTATCTTTGGTTTTGGCAAGGTTGATGATAATATCTGTTGGTGATTTTCTTTTTGGATCAGTCTTAAATGGGGTTCGATGAGCAACTTGGATAGATATCCTTTCGACTTTCGTGATGTCAGGGAAGTTTTCTGCCAACAGGTCTTCAACTGTTCTCTCTGTATTTTCTGTTATCCCTCCCTGTTCTGGAACTCCAATCATACGCAAGGTATTCTTCTTGATAGAGTCCCTCATGACTGTTAAGTTTTCTTCATTTTTTTAAATTCTTTTATCTGATTTTTTGTTCAGCTATATTGGTGTCAATACCCTTGTCCTCCAGATGCCCCACTCTGCATTCCAATTGCTCGGGTCTGCTCCTCTGACTTCCTATTGGGTGGTCCAATTCTGCAATTTTACCGTTAATCTTTTGGATTTCTGAATGCTGCCTCTCTATGGATTCTCGTAGCTTATTAATTTTTCCACTATGTTCTTGAATAATCTTTTTGATTTCTTCCAGTGCTTTATCAGTGTGTTCCTTGGCTTTTTCTGGAGATTGCCTTATTTCATTTCTGAGGTCATCCCTGATGTCTTGAAGCATTCTGTAAATTAGTTTTTTATATTCTGCATCTGGTAATTCCAGGATTGTATCTTCATCTGGGAAAGATTTTGATTCATTAATTTGGGGAGTTGTAGAAGCAATCATGGTCTGCTTCTTCATGTGGTTTGATATCGACTGCTGTCTCCGAGCCATCTCTAAGACATTGTAGTGACTTATTTTATATTTGCTCACTGAGCCTTATCTTGTTTTGTTTTCTTTCAATACATGTAGATGGGCTACTGGATTGCACTGTCTTGATTGTTGGAGCCCTTGAATCACTTATGTCTTACTGCCAGCCTTTCTGGGCTGTTACCAGATATATAAGCCGAAGAGTCCATTTACTATTCTTGAGTAGAATCTGATTTGGGGTCATCAAGTGTGTGGTGCAGACTGTCACCTACCCACCTAGAGAAGTAGTGGTGATAGATGTGTGCACCAGATTCTAGTAGCAGCAGGGTTTCACACTCCGGGGGGGCAGGATGCTGACAGGCTTCCCCCAAGTGCCAGTGAGGTAGGCGTGTCTCTATTCCTAAAGCACTTTGGTGGGTGAGCTCTGCAGCTGTACCTTAGGCCCCCAATGCAAGTACCTCTACAGATTGGTAGGTGTCACCCTCCTTAGACCCCTAAGGCAGGAGGCTAGGTGGTCTGGGTGGAGCTTCAGCCCTCAGTTCCCTGTTGTGGGTCAGTGAGGGCTCTGTTGAATAGGCAGAGATATCAGACCTGGGAAACTTGTCTTTCCAGTAATCCGCTAAAACAATTACAGTCAGATCCCTATCAGAAGTGCCTTTGCATTATAATAGCCACCTTGTTCCCTGTAGGGATGAGAGCCCCGAGACTGTGGATCACATATGTTTGGCTGGAGCTGGTTCTGTGTTTTTAGTCCAAGTAGGGAAGGATTTTTGGTCCCTGCGTTTTTTGTAGCTGCTTCTCTCAGGCCAGGAGAATGGGTTAGGAAAAGACCAAAAAAAAAAAAAAAAAAACAAAGAAAGAAAGAAAAACCACAGCGCACTTCACTCTCTGGCTCAGGAAATTCCAATGTTAATGAAGCAGTCTGGGAAGGGGAGGGGAGGGTTCAGATAAATAGGAGAGAGTAGCACGCCAGACTATAGACAAAGTTACTTATCTTGCTTGGGAGGACTGCTTTATCTGAGATTCCCGAGGGGCATGTTGACTGTGTGCGCTGGCTGGGTAGAGATTGCCCCCGAGGGTCAGGCCCACGTCCTGTGCTTGTGCTGTCTCAGAAGCCGTGGTCAGTTCCTCCACTCCCAGTCCAAAGCCCAGCGTCAAGGTTCCCTGGCTGGGACACTGCACTCCAGGCTCCAAAATCAGTTGCTGCCTTCCGGGGACTTCTCCTGCTGTCAGCCGCGTAGCTGTGCTGTCTGCGTGCACTGGCTGGGCTTCCCCTGAGGTCACTTCTGGGGGCTGGGGCTGCGTCCCGTGTATGTGCCGTCTTAGGATGCCGTGCTCAGCTTCCCTGCGCCCAGTCCAAAGCCCGGCGCCGAGGTTTCCTTACCGGGACGCTCGCTCCAGGTTCCGAAAACAGTCGCTGCTTCCCCGTGGTTGTTCGTTCTCAGTCTCTGTCACTCAGGTCAACTCTTTAGATCTGTGTTTGATGGTCAGGGTTCGTAGACTGTCATGTATGTGATCGATTCACTTGTTTTTCCAAGTCTTTGTTGCAAGAGGGATCCGAGGTAGCTTCTACCTAGTCAGCCATCGTGGCGCCACCTCCTATTGGCTAGAATTTTGTTGAGGATTTTTGCATCTATATTCATGAGGGATATAGGTCTGTCATTTTCTTTTTTCTGGTGTCTTTACCTGGTTTTGGTATCAGGGATATGGTGGCTTCATAGAATGAGTTAGGTAGTATTCCGTCATTTTCTATGCTTTGAGATACCTTTAGTAGTAGTGGTGTGAACTCTTCTCTGAAAGTTTGGTAGAACTCTGCAGTGAAGCCATCCGGGCCAGGGCTTTTTTGTTGTTGTTGGGAGTTTTTTGATTACCTTTTCAATCCCTTTTTTTGTTATGGGTCTATTTAGCTGTTCTACTTCCGATTGGGTTAGTTCAGGTAGGTAATGTATTTCTAGGAACTCATCCATTTCTTCTAGGTTTGCAAATTTGTTAGAGTACAATTTTTTGTAATAATCTGATAGGATTCTTTTAATTTCAGTTGGGTCTGTTGTGATATGGCCCATCTCATCTCTTATTCAGGTGATTTGTTTCCTTTCCTGTATTTCTTTAGTCAGTCTGGCCAATGGTTTATCAATTTTGTTAATTTTGTCAAAGAACCAGCTTTTGGCTTTGTTAACTCTTTCAATTGTCTTTCTGTTCTCTAATTTATGTAGTTCAGCTCTAATTTTTATGATTTGTTTTCTTCTGGTGCCTGACGGATTGTTTTGTTGCTCACTTTCTCTTTGTTCAAGTGGTAGGGACAGTTCTCTGATTTAGGCTCTTTCTTCTTTTTGTGTGTGTGCATTTATTGATATCAATTGACCTGTGAGCACTGCTTTTGCTGTGTCCCAGAGTTTTTGATAGGAAATTTTCATTCTCGTTGCATTCTGTGAATTTCTTTATGCCCTCCTTAATGTCTTCTATAACCCAGCCTTTTTTCAGCAGGGTATTGTTCAGTTTCCAAGTATTTGATTTCTTTTCCCTAATTTTTCTGTTCCTGATTTCCACTTTTCTGGCCTTGTGGTCTGAGAAGATGCTTTGTAATATTTCGATGTTTTGGATTCTGCAAAGGTTTGTTTTATGACCTCCTATGTGATCTATTCCAGAGTATGTTCCATGTGCACTAGGAAAAAAAGTATATTTTGCAGCTGTCGGGTGGAGTGTTCTGTATAGGTCTATGAGGTCAAGTTGGTTGATGGTAGCAATTAGGTCTTCCGTGTCTCTATTGAGCTTCTTGCTGGATGTCCTGTCTTTCACCGAAAGTGGTGTGTTGAAGTCTCCTGCTATACTTGTGGAGGTGTCTATCTCACTTTTCAGTTCTGTTAAAGTTTGGTTTATGTATCTTGCAGCCCTGTCATAAATATTTAACATGGTTGTATCTTCCTGGTCAATTGTCCCTTTAATCGTTGTGTAGTGTCTTTTATTCTTTGCGGTGGATTGAACTTCAAAGTCTATTTTGTCAGAAATTAATATTGCTACTCCTGCTCTATTTTGATTATTGTTCGCTTGATAGCCTTTGAGTTTTAGTTTGTTCGTGTCTCTAAGTCTAAGGTGTGTCTCTTGTAGGCAGCATATAGACGGATCGTGTTTCTTTAACCAGTGTGAGACTCTCTGTCTCTTTATTGGTGCATTTAGTCCATTTACATTCAGTGTAATTATAGATAAGAATGTGTTTAGTGCTGTCATTTTGATGCCTTTTTGTGTGTGTTGTTCGCAATTTCATTTTTCCACTTACTTTTTTGTACTGAGACGTTTTTCTTTGTAAATTGTGTGTTCCGCATTTTCATAGTAGTCGAATTTATGTTTGCTGAGTTGTTATGTTTTTCTTGGTTTTTGTTTTGAGTTATGGAATTGTTAGAACTCTTTGTGGTTACCTGAATTTTTGCCCCTATTTTTCTAAGTAAAAACCTAACTTGTATCATCCTGTATCGCCTTGTTTTCCTCTCCATGTGACAGTTCTATGCCTCCTGTATTTAGTCCCTCTTTCTGATTATTGTGATGTTTTCCATAATGACTGCAACGATTCCCTGTTTTGAGCATTTTTTTTCTTTTTAAAATTAATCTTAATTTGTTTTTGTGATTTCCTTCTTTGAGTTGATATCAGGACGTTCTGTTCTTTGTCTTTGTGTTGTGTGGTTATCTGATGTTATTGATTTTCTGACCAAACAATTTTCTTTAGTATTTCTTGTAGCTTTGGTTTGGTTTTGGCAAACTCTCTAAGCTTGGGTTCTCTGTAAATGTTTTAATTTCACCTTCAGATTTGAGAGAGAGTTTTGCTGGATAAATGATCCCTGGCTGGCAGTTTTTCTCCTTCAGTGCTCTATAGATGTCATCCCATTGACTTCTTGACTGCAGGGTTTCTGCTGAGTAGTCTGAACTTATTCTTATTGATTCTCCTTTGTAGGAGACCTTTCTTTTATCCCTGTCTGCTTTTGAAATTTTCTCTTTATCTTTGGTTTTGGCAAGGTTGATGATAATATCTGTTGGTGATTTTCTTTTTGGATCAGTCTTAAATGGGGTTCGATGAGCATCTTGGATAGATATCCTTTCGTCTTTCGTGATGTCAGGGAAGTTTTCTGCCAACAGATCTTCAACTGTTCTCTCTGTATTTTCTGTTATCCCTCCCTGTTCTGGAACTCCAATCATACGCAAGGTATTCTTCTTGATAGAGTCCCACATGACTGTTAAGTTCTCTTCATTTTTTTAAATTCTTTTATCTGATTTTTTGTTCAGCTATATTGGTGTCAATACCCTTGTCCTCCAGATGCCCCACTCTGCATTCCAATTGCTCGGGTCTGCTCCTCTGACTTCCTATTGGGTGGTCCAATTCTGCAATTTTACCGTTAATCTTTTGGATTTCTGAATGCTGCCTCTCTATGGATTCTCGTAGCTTATTAGTTTTTCCACTATGTTCTTGAATAATCTTTTTGATTTCTTCCAGTGCTTTATCAGTGTGTTCCTTGGCTTTTTCTGGAGATTGCCTTATTTCATTTCTGAGGTCATCCCTGATGTCTTGAAGCATTCTGTAAATTAGTTTTTTATATTCTGCATCTGGTAATTCCAGGATTGTATCTTCATCTGGGAAAGATTTTGATTCATTAATTTGGGGAGTTGTAGAAGCAATCATGGTCTGCTTCTTCATGTGGTTTGATATCGACTGCTGTCTCCGAGCCATCTCTAAGACATTGTAGTGACTTATTTTATATTTGCTCACTGAGCCTTATGTTGTTTTGTTTTCTTTCAATACATGTAGATGGGCTACTGGATTGCACTGTCTTGATTGTTGGAGCCCTTGAATCACTTATGTCTTACTGCCAGCCTTTCTGGGCTGTTACCAGATATATAAGCCGAAGAGTCCATTTACTATGCTTGAGTAGAATCTGATTTGGGGTCATCAAGTGTGTGGTGCAGACTGTCACCTACCCACCTAGAGAAGTAGTGGTGATAGTTGTGTGCACCAGATTCTAGTAGCAGCAGGGTTTCACACTCCGGGGGGGCAGGATGCTGACAGGCTTCCCCCAAGTGCCAGTGAGGTAGGCGTGTCTCTATTCCTAAAGCACTTTGGTGGGTGAGCTCTGCAGCTGTACCTTAGGCCCCCAATGCAAGTACCTCTACAGATTGGTAGGTGTCACCCTCCTTAGACCCCTAAGGCAGGAGGCTAGGTGGTCTGGGTGGAGCTTCAGCCCTCAGTTCCCTGTTGTGGGTCAGCGAGGGCTCTGTTGAATAGGCAGAGATATCAGACCTGGGAAACTTGTCTTTCCAGTAATCCGCTAAAACAATTACAGTCAGATCCCTATCAGAAGTGCCTTTGCATTATAATAGCCACCTTGTTCCCTGTAGGGATGAGAGCCCCGAGACTGTGGATCACATATGTTTGGCTGGAGCTGGTTCTGTGTTTTTAGTCCAAGTAGGGAAGGATTTTTGGTCCCTGGGTTTTTTGTAGCTGCTTCTCTCAGGCCAGGAGAATGGGTTAGGAAAAGACCAAAAAAAAAAAAAAAAAAACAAAGAAAGAAAGAAAAACCACAGCGCACTTCACTCTCTGGCTCAGGAAATTCCAATGTTAATGAAGCAGTCTGGGAAGGGGAGGGGAGGGTTCAGATAAATAGGAGAGAGTAGCACGCCAGACTATAGACAAAGTTACTTATCTTGCTTGGGAGGACTGCTTTATCTGAGATTCCCGAGGGGCGTGTTGACTGTGTGCGCCAGCTGGGTAGAGATTGCCCCCGAGGGTCAGGCCCACGTCCTGTGCTTGTGCTGTCTCAGAAGCCGTGGTCAGTTCCTCCACTCCCAGTCCAAAGCCCAGCGTCAAGGTTCCCTGGCTGGGACACTGCACTCCAGGCTCCAAAATCAGTTGCTGCCTTCCGGGGACTTCTCCTGCTGTCAGCCGCGTAGCTGTGCTGTCTGCGTGCACTGGCTGGGCTTCCCCTGAGGTCACTTCTGGGGGCTGGGGCTGCGTCCCGTGTATGTGCCGTCTTAGGATGCCGTGCTCAGCTTCCCTGCGCCCAGTCCAAAGCCCGGCGCCAAGGTTTCCTTACCGGGACGCTGGCTCCAGGTTCCAAAAACAGTCGCTGCTTCCCCGTGGTTGTTCGTTCTCAGTCTCTGTCACTCAGGTCAACTCTTTAGATCTGTGTTTGATGGTCAGGGTTCGTAGACTGTCATGTATGTGATCGATTCACTTGTTTTTCCAAGTCTTTGTTGCAAGAGGGATCCGAGGTAGCTTCTACCTAGTCAGCCATCGTGGCGCCACCTCCTATTGGCTAGAATTTTGTTGAGGATTTTTGCATCTATATTCATGAGGGATATAGGTCTGTCATTTTCTTTTTTCTGGTGTCTTTACCTGGTTTTGGTATCAGGGATATGGTGGCTTCATAGAATGAGTTAGGTAGTATTCCGTCATTTTCTATGCTTTGAGATACCTTTAGTAGTAGTGGTGTGAACTCTTCTCTGAAAGTTTGGTAGAACTCTGCAGTGAAGCCATCCGGGCCAGGGCTTTTTTTTTGTTGTTGGGAGTTTTTTGATTACCTTTTCAATCCCTTTTTTTGTTATGGGTCTATTTAGCTGTTCTACTTCCGATTGGGTTAGTTTAGGTAGGTAATGTATTTCTAGGAACTCATCCATTTCTTCTAGGTTTGCAAATTTGTTAGAGTACAATTTTTTGTAATAATCTGATAGGATTCTTTTAATTTCAGTTGGGTCTGTTGTGATATGGCCCATCTCGTCTCTTATTCAGGTGATTTGTTTCCTTTCCTGTATTTCTTTAGTCAGTCTGGCCAATGGTTTATCAATTTTGTTAATTTTGTCAAAGAAGCAGCTTTTGGCTTTGTTAACTCTTTCAATTGTCTTTCTGTTCTCTAATTTATGTAGTTCAGCTCTAATTTTTATGATTTGTTTTCTTCTGGTGCCTGACGGATTGTTTTGTTGCTCACTTTCTATTTGTTCAAGTGGTAGGGACAGTTCTCTGATTCGGGCTCTTTCTTCTTTTTGTGTGTGTGCATGTATTGATATCAATTGACCTGTGAGCACTGCTTTTGCTGTGTCCCAGAGTTTTTGATAGGAAGTTTTCATTCTCGTTGCATTCTATGAATTTCTTTATGCCCTCCTTAATGTCTTCTATAACCCAGCCTTTTTTCAGCAGGGTATTGTTCAGTTTCCAAGTATTTGATTTCTTTTCCCTAATTTTTCTGTTCCTGATTTCCACTTTTCTGGCCTTGTGGTCTGAGAAGATGCTTTGTAATATTTCGATGTTTTGGATTCTGCAAAGGTTTGTTTTATGACCTTCTATGTGATCTATTCCAGAGTATGTTCCATGTGCACTGGGAAAAAAAGTATATTTTGCAGCTGTCGGGTGGAGTGTTCTGTATAGGTCTATGAGGTCAAGTTGGTTGATGGTAGCAATTAGGTCTTCCGTGTCTCTATTGAGCTTCTTGCTGGATGTCCTGTCTTTCACCGAAAGTGGTGTGTTGAAGTCTCCTGCTATACTTGTGGAGGTGTCTATCTCACTTTTCAGTTCTGTTAAAGTTTGGTTTATGTATCTTGCAGCCCTGTCATAAATATTTAATATGGTTGTATTTTCCTGGTCAATTGTCCCTTTAATCGTTGTGTAGTGTCTTTTATTCTTTGCGGTGGATTGAACTTCAAAGTCTATTTTGTCGGAAATTAATATTGCTACTCCTGCTCTATTTTGATTATTGTTCGCTTGATAGCCTTTGAGTTTTAGTTTGTTCGTGTCTCTAAGTCTAAGGTGTGTCTCTTGTAGGCAGCATATAGACGGATCGTGTTTCTTTATCCAGTGTGAGACTCTCTGTCTCTTTATTGGTGCATTTAGTCCATTTACATTCAGTGTAATTATAGATAAGAATGTGTTTAGTGCTGTCATTTTGATGCCTTTTTGTGTGTGTTGTTCGCAATTTCATTTTTCCACTTACTTTTTTGTACTGAGACGTTTTTCTTTGTAAATTGTGTGTTCCTCATTTTCATAGTAGTCGAATTTATGTTTGCTGAGTTGTTATGTTTTTGTTGGTTTTTGTTTTGAGTTATGGAACTGTTAGAACTCTTTGTGGTTACCTGAATTTTTGCCCCTATTTTTCTAAGTAAAATCCTAACTTGTATCATCCTGTATTGCCTTGTTTTCCTCTCCAGGTGGTAGTTCTATGCCTCCTGTATTTAGTCCCTCTTTCTGATTATTGTGATGTTTTCCATAATGACTGCAATGATTTACTGTTTTGAGCATTTTTTTTTCTTTTTAAAATTAATCTTAATTTGTTTTTGTGATTTCCTTCTTTGAGTTGATATCAGGATGTTCTGGTCTGTGTCTTTGTGTTGTGTGGTTATCTGATGTTATTGATTTTCTGACCAAACAATTTTCTTTAGTATTTCTTGTAGCTTTGGTTTGGTTTTTGCAAACTCTCTAAGCTTGTGCTCTCTGTAAATGTTTTACTTTCACCTTCAGATTTGAGAGAGAGTTTTGCTGGATAAATGATCCCTGGCTGGCAGTTTTTCTCCTTCAGTGCTCTATAGATGTCATCCCATTGACTTCTTGACTGCAGGGTTTCTGCTGAGTAGTCTGAACTTATTCTTATTGATTCTCCTTTGTAGGAGACCTTTCTTTTATCCCTGTCTGCTTTTGAAATTTTCTCTTTATCTTTGGTTTTGGCAAGTTTGATGATAATATCTGTTGGTGATTTTCTTTTTGGATCAGTCTTAAATGGGGTTCGATGAGCATCTTGGATAGATATCCTTTTGTCTTTCGTGATGTCAGGGAAGTTTTCTGCCAACAGATCTTCAACTATTCTCTCTGTATTTTCTGTCATCCCTCCCTGTTCTGGAACTCCAATCATACGCAAGGTATTCCTCTTGATAGAGTCCCACATGACTGTTAAGATTTCTTCATTTTTTTAAATTCTTTTATCTGATTTTTTTTCAGCTATATTGGTGTCAATACCCTTGTCCTCCAGATCCCCCACTCTGCATTCCAATTGCTCGAGTCTGCTCCTCTGACTTCCTATTGGGTGGTCCAATTCTGCAATTTTACCGTTAATCTTTTGGATTTCTGAATGCTGTCTCTCTATGGATTCTCGTAGCTTATTAATTTTTCCACTATGTTCTTGAATAATCTTTTTGATTTCTTCCAGTGCTTTATCAGTGTGTTCCTTGGCTTTTTCTGGAGATTGCCTTATTTCATTTCTGAGGTCATCCCTGATGTCTTGAAGCATTCTGTAAATTAGTTTTTTATATTCTGCATCTGGTAATTCCAGGATTGTATCTTCATCTGGGAAAGATTTTGATTCATTAATTTGGGGAGTTGTAGAAGCAATCATGGTCTGCTTCTTCATGTGGTTTGATATCGACTGCTGTCTCTGAGCCATCTCTAAGACATTGTAGTGACTTATTTTATATTTGCTCACTGAGCCTTATCTTGTTTTGTTTTCTTTCAATATATGTAGATGGGCTACTGGATTGCACTGTCTTGATTGTTGGAGCCCTTGAATCACTTATGTCTTACTACCAGCCTTTCTGGGCTGTTACCAGATATATAAGCCGAAGAGTCCATTCACTATTCTTGAGTAGAATCTGATTCGGGGTCATCAAGTGTGTGGTGCAGACTGTCACCTACCAACCTAGAGAAGTAGTGGTGATAGTTGTGTGCACCAGATTCTAGTAGCAGCAGGGTTTCACACTCCAGGGGGTGCAGGATGCTGACAGGCTTCCCCCAAGTGCCAGTGAGGTAGGCGTGTCTCTATTCCTAAAGCACTTTGGTGGGTGAGCTCTGCAGCTGTACCTTAGGCCCCCAATGCAAGTACCTCTACAGATTGGTAGGTGTCACCCTCCTTAGACCCCTAAGGCAAGAGGCTAGGTGGTCTGGGTGGAGCTTCAGCCCTCAGTTCCCTGTTGTGGGTCAGTGAGGGCTCTGTTGAATAGGCAGAGATATCAGACCTGGGAAACTTGTCTTTCCAGTAATCCGCTAAAACAATTACAGTCAGATCCCTATCAGAAGTGCCTTTGCATTATAATAGCCACCTTGTTCCCTGTAGGGATGAGAGCCCCGAGACTGTGGATCACATATGTTTGGCTAGAGCTGGTTCTGTGTTTTTAGTCCAATTAGGGAAGGATTTTTGGTCCCTGGGTTTTTCGAAGCTGTTTCTCTCAGGTCAGGAGAATGGGTTAGGAAAAGACCGAAAAAAAAAAAACAAAAAAAAAAACAAAGAAAGAAAGAGAAACCACAGCGCACTTCACTCTCTGGCTCAGGAAATTCCAATGTTAATGAAGCAGTCTGGGAAGGGGAGGGGAGGGTTCAGATAAATAGGAGAGAGTAGCACGCCAGAATATAGACAAAGTTACTTATCTTGCTTGGGATGACTGTTTTATCTGAGACTCCCGAGGGGCGTGTTGACTGTGTGCGCCAGCTGGGTAGAGATTGCCCCCGAGGGTCAGGCCCACGTCCTGTGCTTGTGCTGTCTCAGAAGCCGTGGTCAGTTCCTCCACTCCCAGTCCAAAGCCCAGCGTCAAGGTTCCCTGGCTGGGACACTGCACTCCAGGCTCCAAAATCAGTTGCTGCCTTCCGGGGACTTCTCCTGCTGTCAGCCGCGTAGCTGTGCTGTCTGCGTGCACTGGCTGGGCTTCCCCTGAGGTCACTTCTGGGGGCTGGGGCTGCGTCCCGTGTATGTGCCGTCTTAGGATGCCGTGCTCAGCTTCCCTGCGCCCAGTCCAAAGCCCGGCGCCGAGGTTTCCTTACCGGGACGCTGGCTCCAGGTTCCGAAAACAGTCGCTGCTTCCCCGTGGTTGTTCGTTCTCAGTCTCTGTCACTCAGGTCAACTCTTTAGATCTGTGTTTGATGGTCAGGGTTCGTAGACTGTCATGTATGTGATCGATTCACTTGTTTTTCCAAGTCTTTGTTGCAAGAGGGATCCGAGGTAGCTTCTACCTAGTCAGCCATCGTGGCGCCACCTCCTATTGGCTAGAATTTTGTTGAGGATTTTTGCATCTATATTCATGAGGGATATAGGTCTGTCATTTTCTTTTTTCTGGTGTCTTTACCTGGTTTTGGTATCAGGGATATGGTGGCTTCATAGAATGAGTTAGGTAGTATTCCGTCATTTTCTATGCTTTGAGATACCTTTAGTAGTAGTGGTGTGAACTCTTCTCTGAAAGTTTGGTAGAACTCTGCAGTGAAGCCATCCGGGCCAGGGCTTTTTTGTTGTTGTTGGGAGTTTTTTGATTACCTTTTCAATCCCTTTTTTTGTTATGGGTCTATTTAGCTGTTCTACTTCCGATTGGGTTAGTTCAGGTAGGTAATGTATTTCTAGGAACTCATCCATTTCTTCTAGGTTTGCAAATTTGTTAGAGTACAATTTTTTGTAATAATCTGATAGGATTCTTTTAATTTCAGTTGGGTCTGTTGTGATATGGCCCATCTCATCTCTTATTCAGGTGATTTGTTTCCTTTCCTGTATTTCTTTAGTCAGTCTGGCCAATGGTTTATCAATTTTGTTAATTTTGTCAAAGAACCAGCTTTTGGCTTTGTTAACTCTTTCAATTGTCTTTCTGTTCTCTAATTTATGTAGTTCAGCTCTAATTTTTATGATTTGTTTTCTTCTGGTGCCTGACGGATTGTTTTGTTGCTCACTTTCTCTTTGTTCAAGTGGTAGGGACAGTTCTCTGATTTAGGCTCTTTCTTCTTTTTGTGTGTGTGCATTTATTGATATCAATTGACCTGTGAGCACTGCTTTTGCTGTGTCCCAGAGTTTTTGATAGGAAATTTTCATTCTCGTTGCATTCTGTGAATTTCTTTATGCCCTCCTTAATGTCTTCTATAACCCAGCCTTTTTTCAGCAGGGTATTGTTCAGTTTCCAAGTATTTGATTTCTTTTCCCTAATTTTTCTGTTCCTGATTTCCACTTTTCTGGCCTTGTGGTCTGAGAAGATGCTTTGTAATATTTCGATGTTTTGGATTCTGCAAAGGTTTGTTTTATGACCTCCTATGTGATCTATTCCAGAGTATGTTCCATGTGCACTAGGAAAAAAAGTATATTTTGCAGCTGTCGGGTGGAGTGTTCTGTATAGGTCTATGAGGTCAAGTTGGTTGATGGTAGCAATTAGGTCTTCCGTGTCTCTATTGAGCTTCTTGCTGGATGTCCTGTCTTTCACCGAAAGTGGTGTGTTGAAGTCTCCTGCTATACTTGTGGAGGTGTCTATCTCACTTTTCAGTTCTGTTAAAGTTTGGTTTATGTATCTTGCAGCCCTGTCATAAATATTTAACATGGTTGTATCTTCCTGGTCAATTGTCCCTTTAATCGTTGTGTAGTGTCTTTTATTCTTTGCGGTGGATTGAACTTCAAAGTCTATTTTGTCAGAAATTAATATTGCTACTCCTGCTCTATTTTGATTATTGTTCGCTTGATAGCCTTTGAGTTTTAGTTTGTTCGTGTCTCTAAGTCTAAGGTGTGTCTCTTGTAGGCAGCATATAGACGGATCGTGTTTCTTTAACCAGTGTGAGACTCTCTGTCTCTTTATTGGTGCATTTAGTCCATTTACATTCAGTGTAATTATAGATAAGAATGTGTTTAGTGCTGTCATTTTGATGCCTTTTTGTGTGTGTTGTTCGCAATTTCATTTTTCCACTTACTTTTTTGTACTGAGACGTTTTTCTTTGTAAATTGTGTGTTCCTCATTTTCATAGTAGTCGAATTTATGTTTGCTGAGTTGTTATGTTTTTCTTGGTTTTTGTTTTGAGTTATGGAATTGTTAGAACTCTTTGTGGTTACCTGAATTTTTGCCCCTATTTTTCTAAGTAAAAACCTAACTTGTATCATCCTGTATCGCCTTGTTTTCCTCTCCATGTGACAGTTCTATGCCTCCTGTATTTAGTCCCTCTTTCTGATTATTGTGATGTTTTCCATAATGACTGCAACGATTCCCTGTTTTGAGCATTTTTTTTCTTTTTAAAATTAATCTTAATTTGTTTTTGTGATTTCCTTCTTTGAGTTGATATCAGGACGTTCTGTTCTTTGTCTTTGTGTTGTGTGGTTATCTGATGTTATTGATTTTCTGACCAAACAATTTTCTTTAGTATTTCTTGTAGCTTTGGTTTGGTTTTGGCAAACTCTCTAAGCTTGGGTTCTCTGTAAATGTTTTAATTTCACCTTCAGATTTGAGAGAGAGTTTTGCTGGATAAATGATCCCTGGCTGGCAGTTTTTCTCCTTCAGTGCTCTATAGATGTCATCCCATTGCCTTCTTGACTGCATGGTTTCTGCTGAGTAGTCTGAACTTATTCTTATTGATTCTCCTTTGTAGGAGACCTTTCTTTTATCCCTGTCTGCTTTTGAAATTTTCTCTTTATCTTTGGTTTTGGCAAGGTTGATGATAATATCTGTTGGTGATTTTCTTTTTGGATCAGTCTTAAATGGGGTTCGATGAGCATCTTGGATAGATATCCTTTCGACTTTCGTGATGTCAGGGAAGTTTTCTGCCAACAGGTCTTCAACTGTTCTCTCTGTATTTTCTGTTATCCCTCCCTGTTCTGGAACTCCAATCATACGCAAGGTATTCTTCTTGATAGAGTCCCTCATGACTGTTAAGTTTTCTTCATTTTTTTAAATTCTTTTATCTGATTTTTTGTTCAGCTATATTGGTGTCAATACCCTTGTCCTCCAGATGCCCCACTCTGCATTCCAATTGCTCGAGTCTGCTCCTCTGACTTCCTATTGGGTGGTCCAATTCTGCAATTTTACCATTAATCTTTTGGATTTCTGAATGCTGCCTCTCTATGGATTCTCGTAGCTTATTAATTTTTCCACTATGTTCTTGAATAATCTTTTTGATTTCTTCCAGTGCTTTATCAGTGTGTTCCTTGGCTTTTTCTGGAGATTGCCTTATTTCATTTCTGAGGTCATCCCTGATGTCTTGAAGCATTCTGTAAATTAGTTTTTTATATTCTGCATCTGGTAATTCCAGGATTGTATCTTCATCTGGGAAAGATTTTGATTCATTAATTTGGGGAGTTGTAGAAGCAATCATGGTCTGCTTCTTCATGTGGTTTGATATCGACTGCTGTCTCCGAGCCATCTCTAAGACATTGTAGTGACTTATTTTATATTTGCTCACTGAGCCTTATCTTGTTTTGTTTTCTTTTAATACATGTAGATGGGCTACTGGATTGCACTGTCTTGATTGTTGGAGCCCTTGAATCACTTATGTCTTACTGCCAGCCTTTCTGGGCTGTTACCAGATATATAAGCCGAAGAGTCCATTTACTATTCTTGAGTAGAATCTGATTTGGGGTCATCAAGTGTGTGGTGCAGACTGTCACCTACCCACCTAGAGAAGTAGTGGTGATAGTTGTGTGCACCAGATTCTAGTAGCAGCAGGGTTTCACACTCCGGGGGGGCAGGATGCTGACAGGCTTCCCCCAAGTGCCAGTGAGGTAGGCGTGTCTCTATTCCTAAAGCACTTTGGTGGGTGAGCTCTGCAGCTGTACCTTAGGCCCCCAATGCAAGTACCTCTACAGATTGGTAGGTGTCACCCTCCTTAGACCCCTAAGGCAGGAGGCTAGGTGGTCTGGGTGGAGCTTCAGCCCTCAGTTCCCTGTTGTGGGTCAGCGAGGGCTCTGTTGAATAGGCAGAGATATCAGACCTGGGAAACTTGTCTTTCCAGTAATCCGCTAAAACAATTACAGTCAGATCCCTATCAGAAGTGCCTTTGCATTATAATAGCCACCTTGTTCCCTGTAGGGATGAGAGCCCCGAGACTGTGGATCACATATGTTTGGCTCGAGCTGGTTCTGTGTTTTTAGTCCAGTTAGGGAAGGATTTTTGGTCCCTGGGTTTTTTGTAGCTGCTTCTCTCAGGCCAGGAGAATCGGTTAGGAAAAGACCAAAAAAAAAAAACAAAGACAGACAAAAAAAACCACAGTGCACTTCACTCTCTGGCTCAGGAAATTCCAATGTTAATGAAGCAGTCTGGGAAGGGGAGGGGAGGGTTCAGATAAATAGGAGAGAGTAGCACGCCACAATATAGACAAAGTTACTTATCTTGCTTGGGATGACTGTTTTATCTGAGATTCCCGAGGGGGGTGTTTACTGTGTGCGCTGGCTGGGTAGCGATTCCCCCGGGGGTCAGGCCCACGTCCTGTGCTTGTGCTGTCTCAGAAGCCGTGGTCAGTTCCTCCACTCCCAGTCCAAAGCCCAGCGTCAAGGTTCCCTGGCTGGGACACTGCACTCCAGGCTCCAAAATCAGTTGCTGTCTTCCGGTGACTTCTCCTGCTGTCAGCCGCGTAGCTGTGCTGTCTGCGTGCACTGGCTGGGCTTCCCCTGAGGTCACTTCTGGGGGCTGGGGCTGCGTCCCGTGTATGTGCCGTCTTAGGATGCCGTGCTCAGCTTCCCTGCGCCCAGTCCAAAGCCCGGCGCCAAGGTTTCCTTACCGGGACGCTGGCTCCAGGTTCCGAAAACAGTCGCTGCTTCCCCGTGGTTGTTCGTTCTCAGTCTCTGTCACTCAGGTCAACTCTTTAGATCTGTGTTTGATGGTCAGGGTTCGTAGACTGTCATGTATGTGATCGATTCACTTGTTTTTCCAAGTCTTTGTTGCAAGAGGGATCCGAGGTAGCTTCTACCTAGTCCGCCATCGTGGCCCCACCTCCTGTTGGCTAGAATTTTGTTGAGGATTTTTGCATCTATATTCATGAGGGATATAGGTCTGTCATTTTCTTTTTTCTGGTGTCTTTACCTGGTTTTGGTATCAGGGATATGGTGGCTTCATAGAATGAGTTAGGTAGTATTCCGTCATTTTCTCTGCTTTGAGATACCTTTAGTAGTAGTGGTGTGAACTCTTCTCTGAAAGTTTGGTAGAACTCTGCAGTGAAGCCATCCGGGCCAGGGCTTTTTTTTTGTTGGGAGGTTTTTGAATACCTTTTCAATCTCTTTTTTTGTTATGGGTCTATTTAGCTGTTCTACTTCTGATTGTCTTAGTTTAGGTAGGTAATGTATTTCTAGGAACTCATCCATTTCTTCTAGGTTTGCAAATTTGTTAGAGTACAATTTTTTGTAATAATCTGATAGGATTCTTTTAATTTCAGTTGGGTCTGTTGTGATATGGCCCATCTCGTCTCTTATTCAGGTGATTTGTTTCCTTTCCTGCATTTCTTTAGTCAGTCTGGCCAATGGTTTATCAATTTTGTTAATTTTGTCAAAGAACCAGCTTTTGGCTTTGTTAACTCTTTCAATTGTCTTTCTGTTCTCTAATTTATGTAGTTCAGCTCTAATTTTTAAGATTTGTTTTCTTCTGGTGCCTGACGGATTGTTTTGTTGCTCACTTTCTATTTGTTCAAGTTGTCGGGACAGTTCTCTGATTCGGGCTCTTTCTTCTTTTTGTGTGTGTGCATTTATTGATATCAATTGACCTGTGAGCACTGCTTTTGCTGTGTCCCAGAGTTTTTGATAGGAAGTTTTCATTCTCGTTGCATTCTATGAATTTCTTTATGCCCTCCTTAATGTCTTCTATAACCCAGCCTTTTTTCAGCAGGGTATTGTTCAGTTTCCAAGTATTTGATTTCTTTTCCCTAATTTTTCTGTTCCTGATTTCCACTTTTCTGGCCTTGTGGTCTGAGAAGATGCTTTGTAATATTTCGATGTTTTGGATTCTGCAAAGGTTTGTTTTATGACCTCCTATGTGATCTATTCCAGAGTATGTTCCATGTGCACTAGGAAAAAAAGTATATTTTGCAGCTGTCGGGTGGAGTGTTCTGTATAGGTCTATGAGGTCAAGTTGGTTGATGGTAGCAATTAGGTCTTCCGTGTCTCTATTGAGCTTCTTGCTGGATGTCCTGTCTTTCACCGAAAGTGGTGTGTGGAAGTCTCCTGCTATACTTGTGGAGGTGTCTATCTCACTTTTCAGTTCTGTTAAAGTTTGGTTTATGTATCTTGCAGCCCTGTCATAAATATTTAATATGGTTATATCTTCCTGGTCAATTGTCCCTTTAATCATTGTGTAGTGTCTTTTATTCTTTGCGGTGGATTGAACTTCAAAGTCTATTTTGTCAGAAATTAATATTGCTACTCCTCCTCTATTTTGGTTATTGTTCGCTTGATATCCTTTGAGTTTTAGTTTGTTCGTGTCTCTAAGTCTAAGGTGTGTCTCTTGTAGGCAGCATATAGACGGATCGTGTTTCTTTAACCAGTGTGAGACTCTCTGTCTCTTTATTGGTGCATTTAGTCCATTTACATTCAGTGTAATTATAGATAAGAATGTGTTTAGTGCTGTCATTTTGATGCCTTTTTGTGTGTGTTGTTCGCAATTTCATTTTTCCACTTACTTTTTTGTACTGAGACGTTTTTCTTTGTAAATTGTGTGTTCCTCATTTTCATAGTAGTCTAATTTATGTTTGCTGAGTTGTTATGTTTTTCTTGGTTTTTGTTTTGAGTTATGGAACTGTTAGAACTCTTTGTGGTTACCTTAATTTTTGCCCCTATTTTTCTAAGTAAAAACCTAACTTGTATCATCCTGTATCGCCTTGTTTTCCTCTCCACGTGGCAGTTGTATGCCTTCTGTATTTAGTCCCTCTTTCTGATTATTGTGATGTTTTCCATAATGACTTCAATGATTCCCTGTTTTGAGCATTTTTTTTTCTTTTTAAAATTAATCTTAATTTGTTTTTGTGATTTCCTTCTTTGAGTTGATATCAGGATGTTCTGGTCTGTGTCTTTGTGTTGTGTGGTTATCTGATGTTATTGATTTTCTGATCAAACAATTTTCTTTAGTATTTCTTGTAGCTTTGGTTTGGTTTTGGCAAACTCTCTAAGCTTGTGTTCTCTGTAAATGTTTTACTTTCACCTTCATATTTGAGAGAGTTTCGCTGGATAAATGATCCCTGGCTGGCAGTTTTTCTCCTTCAGTGCTCTGTATATGTCATCCCATTGCCTTCTTGACTGCATGGTTTCTGCTGAGTAATCTGAACTTATTCTTATTGATTGTCCTTTGTAGGAGACCTTTCTTTTATCCCTGTCTGCTTTTGAAATTTTCTCTTTATCTTTGGTTTTGGCAAGTTTGATGATAATATCTGTTGGTGATTTTCTTTTTGGATCAGTCTTAAATGGGGTTCGATGAGCATCTTGGATAGATATCCTTTTGTCTTTCGTGATGTCAGGGAAGTTTTCTGCCAACAGGTCTTCAACTATTCTCTCTGTATTTTCTGTCATCCCGCCCTGTTCTGGAACTCCAATCATACGCAAGGTATTCTTCTTGATAGAGTCCCACATGACTGTTAAGTTTTCTTCATTTTTTTAAATTCTTTTATCTGATTTTTTTTTCAGCTATATTGGTGTCAATACCCTTGTCCTCCAGATCCCCACTCTGCATTCCAATTGCTCGAGTCTGCTCCTCTGACTTCCTATTGGGTGGACCAATTCTGCAATTTTACCGTTAACCTTTTGGATTTCTGAATGCTGCCTCTCTATGGATTCTCGTAGCTTATTAATTTTTCCACTATGTTCTTGAATAATCTTTTTGATTTCTTCAACTGCTTTATCAGTGTGTTCCTTGGCTTTTTCTGGAGATTGCCTTATTTCATTTCTGAGGTCATCCCTGATGTCTTGAAGCATTCTGTAATTAGTTTTTTATATTCTGCATCTGGTAATTCCAGGATTGTATCTTCATCTGGGAAAGATTTTGATTCATTAATTTGGGGAGTTGTAGAAGCAATCATGGTCTGCTTCTTCATGTGGTTTGATATCGACTGCTGTCTCCGAGCCATCTCTAAGACATTGTAGTGACTTATTTTGTATTTGCTCACTGAGCCTTATCTTGTTTTGTTTTCTTTCAATATATGTAGATGGGCTACTGGATTGCACTGTCTTGATTGTTGGAGCCCTTGAATCACTTATGTCTTACTACCAGCCTTTCTGGGCTGTTACCAGATATATAAGCCTAAGAGTCCATTCACTATTCTTGAGTAGAATCTGATTCGGGGTCATCAAGTGTGTGGTGCAGACTGTCACCTACCCACCTAGAGAAGTAGTGGTGATAGTTGTGTGCACCAGATTCTAGTAGCAGCAGGGTTTCACACTCCAGGGGGTGCAGGATGCTGACAGGCTTCCCCCAAGTGCCAGTGAGGTAGGCGTGTCTCTATTCCTAAAGCACTTTGGTGGGTGAGCTCTGCAGCTGTACCTTTGGCCCCCAATGCAAGTACCTCTACAGATTGGTAGGTGTCACCTTCCTTAGACCCCTAAGGCAGGAGGCTAGGTGGTCTGGGTGGAGCTTCAGCCCTCAGTTCCCTGTTGTGGGTCAGTGAGGGCTCTGTTGAATAGGCAGAGATATCAGACCTGGGAAACTTGTCTTTCCAGTAATCCGCTAAAACAATTACAGTCAGATCCCTATCAGAAGTGCCTTTGCATTATAATAGCCACCTTGTTCCCTGTAGGGATGAGAGCCCCGAGACTGTGGATCACATATGTTTGGCTGGAGCTGGTTCTGTGTTTTTAGTCCAGTTAGGGAAGGATTTTTGGTCCCTGGGTTTTTTGTAGCTGCTTCTCTCAGGCCAGGAGAATGGGTTAGGAAAAGACCAAAAAAAATTAAAAAAGAAACAAAGAAAGAAAGGAAAACCACAGTGCACTTCACTCTCTGGCTCAGGAAATTCCAATGTTAATGAAGCAGTCTGGGAAGGGGAGGGGAGGGTTCAGATAAATAGGAGAGAGTAGCACGCCAGAATATAGACAAAGTTACTTATCTTGCTTGGGATGACTGCTTTATCTGAGATTCCCGAGGGGCGTGTTGACTGTGTGCGCTGGCTGGGTAGAGATTGCCCCCGAGGGTCAGGCCCACGTCCTGTGCTCGTGCTTTCCCAGAAGCCATGGTCAGTTCCTCCACTCCCAGTCCAAAGCCCCGTGCCAAGGTTCCCTGGCTCAGATCCCGGACTCCCAGCTCCAAAATCAGTCGCTGCCTTCCGGTTACTTCTCCTGTCAGCTGCGTCGCTGCCTGCATGCACTGGCTGTTCTTCCCCCGTGTCACTTCAAGGGGCTAGGACTGTGCCCCATGTTTCCGCCATCTCAGGATGTCGTGCTCAGGTCCCCTGGGCCCAGTCTAAATCTCGGCGCCAAAGTTTTCTGACTGGGATGCTGGCTCCCGGCTCCAAAAACAGTCACTGCTTCCACGTGTTTGTTCATTCTCTCATTAGCCCTGTCAGTGTGCAGCCTGCTTGTGCTGGATGAGTGGCTACGGAGGTTACTCCAGGGGGCTAGTGGTTAGGGCTGTGTCCCGTGCCTGCCCAGCCTCAGCAAGCCGCAATCAGCTCCGCCACTTGTCACCAGGGGATCGCAGGGTCTCAAGGCTGTGGGGTGAGTCGCGGGTTGCAGAATCGGTTGCTGGTTCAGTGCGCAGCTTTTTTCTCACCTGTCACTCAGGTCAACTCTTTAGATTTGTGTTTGATGGTCAGGGATCGTAGATAGTCATGTATGTGATCGATTCACTTGTTTTTCTGAGTCTTTGTTGCAAGAGGGAACTGAGGTAGTGTCTACCTAGTCAGCTATCTTGGCCCTGCCTCTTTCACTTTGTGCTGTTTATGCATCTGGACCAACAGCAAAGAAGGGGGTTACCATACTGGCTGTTGTGATTGATCCTGATTACCAAGAGGAAATCAGATTGATATTACATACTGGAGGTAAAGAAGATTATGTCTGGAATGCAGGAGGTCCCTTAGGGCATCCTTTAGTACTATTATGCCCTGTAGTTAAAGGTGATGGAAAACTACAGCAACCGAATTCCCATATGAATGCCAATGCCCCAGATCCTTCTGGAATGAAGGCTTGGGTCACCCCACCAGGCAAAGAACCACGGTCAGCTGAGATCTTTGAGAGGGCAAAGGCAATACGGAAAGGTGGTGGATGAAGGTAGTTCTAAATACCTGTTAGAGTCATGTGACCAGTTGCAGAGATGAGGACAGTAATTGTTATGAGGATTTCTGCTTTGTATGTGTGTATTAAATATTTTTGTTTTCTTCACTTATAAAATATATGGTATACACAGGGTACTGCGTTCTGATTATAAGTGTTCATTGTATCATGTTAGGTGCAAATATGACTTTATAATTGACTTTATTCAGAGATTATATATGGTTTAAGGAGATGTGTACAGGTGCCAAGTTGACGAGGGGTGGACTGTGATGTTTAAGGTTGTGTGCCATCTTGGCTGGGCCATGATTCTCAGTAATTTGTCAGTCTTAGGATGTTGTGATCAC
Source organism: Loxodonta africana (assembly GCF_030014295.1). NCBI lineage: Eukaryota > Metazoa > Chordata > Mammalia > Proboscidea > Elephantidae > Loxodonta > Loxodonta africana. Next base: position 62,705,633 of record NC_087369.1, read on the forward strand.
TTCCATGACGAGATTTGTTATAATGTGATCACCCTCGAGATGGGATCTGCTGTGAGTAGCCAATCAGTTGAAAGAGAGTTTCCTTGTGCATGTGGCCTGCATCAAATGTAAGTGGACGTTCTAGCAAGGTTCATGGGCTTTTGCTCGCTCTGGCTCCTGCAGCTGGTTCCTGCTCATTTGATCTCTTGTACTTGAGATAGTAGCTTACCTCTTGTCTTGCCCGTCCATCTTGGGATTAATTCATCTTCACAGTCTGTGAACAAGAGCCCTGCTCTCTTACCTGCTGATCTTGGGTTTGCAAGCCCCTGCAGCTATATGAATCAGGAGAAGCCTCTCTCCTGACCCATGGACTTGGGACATTGCAGCCTCTACAACTGCATGAGCAATTTTCTTGATACAAATCTCTGTATATTTATATTTATAAACTACTTGTTTTGCTTCTCTAGAGAACCCAGTCTAAGACAAAAGCCTCAGTCTAAACCAGATGGCTGGAGGTGGATCCAAGATGGTAGAATTGATAGAAGCTTCCGTCGAGCGCTCTTTACAACAAAAACACACAAAAAAGTGAAACGAGTATATTTGTGACAAGCTGAGAGCCCTGAGCATCAAAGGCAAGCTTAGACAACAAACTGAGGGGCAGGAGAAGGAAGAGACCACTGAGAAGCGGAGAGGAGTTACCGGACCTGAATCGCGGGGAGTCCTCAGGCACCATTCCTGGAGCGGTGGCTGCGGTGGGCTGGTCCTCGCATTTGGCTGCAGTTTCCTCAGGGAGAAGCAGCCAGCCACACAGCCCACTCACACCTCCGGGACCTGAACAGAAGGACGCTCTTGGTGAAAGCTAAGTACTTGCGTATAATTTACTGTGCCCTCCCACCCACAAGCCGGCTTTAGCGGCTGAATCCCTAGACCTGAGATAGAGACTGGTGAGCACCTGGAGCCATCCTCCCAGCCTTGGGGAAGGAAAAAATTTCCAACTGGGGGGAAAAGATAATTTGCTATCTCCATTAACTGGAGGAGCTCAGGACAGAAGCGGCTCCTATCCAGGCATAAACTGTCCGTTGACCTTGAGCACCTTTCCCTTCTGCATGGACCTGTGTGGGACTATTTTGGGAGAATAGGCCCTTGTTGGCAAACACCAACCATTTCAGTGGTGCGGGGGAGAGGTGGGTGTTTGGCATTTGACATTGCTTTGCCTTTTAAACAAGGTCCTCACCTACCCACAACAGGGACCTAAGGACTGGTGGCTCCACTTGGGTCGCCCAGCCACCTGGGATAGTGGTCCAGGGATAACTGGTACCTCCCAGGCCTTACAACAAAAACTTTGGGTGCCCATGGTCCCTCTGCAGAGCCCACCCACCAGCAAGCTCTAGGGAAGAGAGCCATGTTTTCCTCAGAGACACTTGGGGGTTGGTTCTCAGCCCCCTGCCTTGTTCAGAGCATGACCCCCTGCTGCAATCAGAAATGGGTACCTACGCCAATCACCCCTGCCCCTCTAAGACTGCAGGACAGAGCCTGTACCACACACTTGATGATCAGCTACCTGAAAACCTGAGCTGAATTCATACAAGAAAACTGAATGGAATCCTAGACTGATACACCTGAAAACAGCTCTAGCCAGCTGGGGACAGGACGCCAGAACTCCAAAGGCAAAAATAATCAAGCTAGATCACTCAAGCAATGCATAGGGGTGTATGAAAACAAAACAAAGCAAGCAACTACTACACAGTAAGCAAGCACAAACTAATATAATAACTTATAGATGGCTCAGAAAAAAATGGTCATTATCAAGTCACACAAAGAAACAGGCCATGATCACCTCAACAGGCTCTCAAAACAAAGAATCCAGGGATCTTTTAGATGAAAGTGCATTCCTGGAATTACCAGATGCAGAATACAAAAGTTTAATATACAGAACCCTTCAAGACATCAGGAAAGAAAAGAGGCAATACACAGAACTAGCCAAGGAACACACAGAAAAGCAACTGAGAGCTCAGAAAGATTATTCAAGAACTTAATGAAAAGTTCAATAAGCTGGAAAAATCCATAGACAGACAGCAATCAGAAATTCAGAAGATTATAAATAAAATTACAGAATTAGACAAAATTGAGCAAGTAGAAGTTAGAATTTCTGAACTCAAAGATAAATCACTTTGCACTGATATATTTGAAGAAAAATCAGAGAAAAGAATTTAAAAAAATGAAGAAATCTTAACAGTCATGTGGGACCCTATCGAGAGAAATAACCTACGAGGGATTGGAGTACCAGAACAGGGAGGGATAACAGAAAATATAGAGAAAATTGTTGAGGATTTGTTGGCAGAAAACTTCCCTGATATCATGAAAAATGAGAAGATATATATCCAAGATGCTCTTTAAACTCCACAAAAGGTAGATCTGAAAAGAAAGTCACCAAGACATATTATAATCAAGCTTGCCAAAAAAAAAATAGAGAATTATAAGAGCAGCGAGGGATAAAAGAAAAGCCACCTACAACGGAGAGCCAATAAGAATAAGCTCGGACTACTTGGCAGAAACCATGCAGGCAAGAAGGCAATGGGATGACATATTTAAAAAATTGAATAAAAAAAATTGCCTGCCAAGAATCATATATCCATCAAAACTGGCTCTTAAATAAGAAGGTGAAATTAAGACATTTCCAGATAAACACAAGTTGAGAGAATTTGTAAAAATCAAACCAAAACTACAAGAAATACTAAAGGGAGTAATTTGATTAGAAAATCAATAATATCAGGTATCAACCCAAGACTAGAACACTGGGCAGAGCAACCAGAAATCAACCCAGACAGGGAAACCCCCCCAAAAAAAAAAAAAAAAAAAAAAAGCCCAACATAGGGTAACGGTGATGTTATTATATAAAAGAAGACAACATTAAAATAATAAAGAGGGACTAAAAAAGGTAATCATACACCTTCCAAATGGAGAGGAGGGTACTGCAATACAAAGAAATAAAAGTTAGTTATAAATTTAGAAAAATAGGGGTAAATAATAAGGTAACCACAAAGGAGACAAACTATCCTACTCATCAAAATAAAATACAAGGGAAAAATACAGACTCAGCAGAAACAAAATCAACAACAACAAATATGAGCAAAGGACAATGTATAAAGAAAATCTACTCAGCACATAAAATCAAGTGGGAAAAAGAAGCTGTCAACACACAAAAAAAGACATCAAAATGATAGCACTAAATTCATACCTGTCCATAATTACCCTGAATGTAAATGGACTAAATGCACCAATAAAGAGACAGAGAGTGGCAGAAAGGATTAAAAAACAAGATCCATCTATATGCTGCCTACAAGAGACACACCTTAGACTTAGAGACACAAACAAATTAAAACTCAAAGGATGGAAAAATATCAAGCAAACAACAATCAAAAAAGAGCAGGAGTGGCAATATTAATTTCTGACAAAATAGACTTTAAAGTTAAATCCATCACAAAGAATAAGGAAGGACACTATATAATGATTAAAGGGACAATACACCAAGAAGCTATAGCCATATTAAATATTTATGCACCCAATGACAGGGCTGCAAGATACATAAAACAAACTCTATCAGCATTGAAAAGTGAGATAGACAGCTCCACAATAATAGTAGGAGACTTCAACACACCACTTTTGGTGAAGGACAGGACATCCAGAAAGAAGCTCAATAAAGACACGGAAGATCTAAATGCCACAATCAACCAATGTGACCTTGTAGGCATATACAGAACACTCCACCCAACAGCAACCAACTATACTTTCTTTTCTAGTGCACATGGAACATTCTATAGAGTAGACCACATATTAGGTCACAAAGCAAGTCTTAGCAGAATCCAAAACATTGAAATATTACAAAGTATCTTCTCTGACCATAAGACCATAAAAGTGAAAATCAATAACGGGAAAAGAAATCAAACACTTGGAAACTGAACAATACCCTGCTCAAACAAGACTACATTACAGAAGACATTAAGGATGGAATAAAGAAATTCATAGAATCCAATGAGAATGAAAACACTTCCTATCAGAACCTTTGGGACACAGCAAAAGCAGTGCTCAGAGGCCAATTTATATCAATAAATGGACACATCCAAAAAGAAGAAAGGGCCAAAATCAAAGAACTATCGCTACAACTTGAACAAATAGAAAGAGAGCAACAAAAGAAACCCACAGGCACCAGAAGAAAAGAAATAATAAAAATGAGAGCTGAATTAAATGAAATAGAAAACAGAAAAACAATTGAAAGAATTAACAAGACCAAAAGCTGGTTTTTCGAAAAACTCAACAAAATTGATAAACCATTTGCCAAATTGACAAAAGAAAAACAGGAGAGGAAACACATAACCCAAATAAGAAATGAGATGGGACATACTACATACAGCAGACCCAACTGAAATTAAAAGGATCATATCAGATTACTATGAAAAACTATACTCAAACAAATTTGAAAACCTAGAAAAAATGGATGAATTCCTAGAAACACACTACCTACCTAAGCTAACACAAACAGAAGTAGAACAACTAAATAGACCCATAACAAAAGAAGAGATTGAAAAGGTAATCAAAAAACTCCCCCCCAAAAAAGCCCTGGACCGGATAGCTTCCTTGCAGAGTTCTACTAAACTTTCAGAGAAGAGTTAACACCACTACTACTAAAGGTATTTCAGAGCATAGAAAAGGATGGAATACTACCAAATTCATTCTATGAAGCCAGCATATCCCTGATACCAAAACCAGGTAGAGACACCACAAGAAAACAAAATTATAGACCTATATCCCTCATGAATGTAGATTCAAAAATCCTCAACAAAATTCTAGCCAATAGAATTCAACAACATATCAAAAAAATAATTCACCATGACCAAGTGGGATTCATACCAGCTATGCAGGAATGGTTCAACATTAGAAAAACAATTCATGTAATCCACCACAAAAACAAAACAAAAGACAAGAATCACACGATTTTATCAATCGATGCAGAAAAGGCATTTGACAAAGTTCAGTATCCATTCATGATAAAAACTCTCAGCAAAATAGGAATAGAAGGAAAATTCCTCAACATAATAAAGGATATTTATACAAAGCCAATAGCCAAAATCATCGTCAATGGAGAGACTCTGAAAGCATTCCCCTTGAGATTGGGAGCCAGACAAGGATGCCCTTTATCTCCATTCTTATTCAACACTGTGCTGGAAGTCCTAGCCAGAGCAATTAGGCTAGACAAAGAAATAAAGGGCATCCAGATTGGCAAGGAAGAAGTAAAAGTATCTCTATTTGCAGATGACATGATCTTATACACAGAAAACCCTAAGGAATCCCCAAGAAAACTACTGAAACTAATAGAAGAGTTCAGCAGAGTATCGGGATACAAGATAAACATACAAAAGTCAGTTGGATTCCTTTATATCAACAAAAAGAACACTGAAGAAGAAATCACCAAATCAATGCCATTTGCAGTAGCCACCAAGAAGATAAAATACTTAGGAATAAATCTTACCAGAGATGTAAAAGACTTACACAAAGAAAACTACAGTACACTTCTGCAAGAAACCAAAAGAGACTTACGTAAGTGGAAGAACATACCTTGCTCATGGATAGGAAGACTTAACATTATAAACATGTCTATTTCACCAAAAGCGATCTATACATTTAATGCAGTTCCAATCCAAATCCCAATGACATTTTTTAATGAGATGGAGAAAAAAATCACCAGTTTCATATGGAACGGAAAGAGGCCCCGGATAAATAAGGCATTACTGAAAAAGAAGAACAAAGTGGGAGGCCTTACTTTACCTGATTTCAGAACCTATTATACAGTCACAGTAGTCAAAACAGCCTGGTACTGGTACAACAGATACATGGACCAATGGAACAGAATTGAGAAGCCAGACATAAATCCATCCACATATGAGCAGTTGATATTTGACAAAGACCCCAAAACTGTTAAATGGGGAAAAGACAGTCTTTTTAAAATTGAAACAAGACCCATACCTCACCCCATGCACAAAAACTAACTCAAACTGATCAAAGACCTAAATATAAAATCTAAAACGATAAAGATCATGGAAGCAAAAATAGGGACAATGTTAGGAGCCCTAATACATGGCATAAACAGTATACAAAACATTACAAAGAATGCAGAAGAAAAACTAGATAACCGGGAGCTCCTAAAAATCAAACACTTATGCTCATCCAAAGACTTCACCAAAAGAGTAAAAAGACTACCTACAGACTGGGAAAAAGTTTTTAGCTATGACATTTCTGATCAGCATCTGATCTCTAAAATCTACATGGTACTGCAAAAACTCAACTACAAAAAGACAACCCAATTAAAAAATGGGCAAAAGATATGAATAGACACTTCACTAAAGAAGACATTCAGGTAGCTAACAGATACATGAGGAAATGTTCAACATCATTAGCCCTTACAGAAATGCAGATCAAAACTACAATGAGATTTCATCTCACTCCAACAAGGCTGGCATTAATCCAAAACACACAAAATAATAAATGTTGGAGAGGCTGTGGAGAGATTGGAACACTTATACACTGCTGGTGGGAAAGTCAAATGGTACAACCACTTTGGAAATCGATTTGGCACTTCCTTGAAAAGCTAGAAATAGAACTACCATACGATCCAGCAATACCACTCCTTGGAATATCTCCTAGAGAAATTAGAGCCTTTACATGAACAAATATATGCACACCCATGTTTATTGCAGCACTGATTACAATAGCAAAAACATGGAAGCAACCAAGGTGTCCATCAACGCATGAATGGGTAAGTATATTACAGTATATTCACATAATGGAATACTACGTATCGATAAAGAACATTGAGGAATCTGCGAAATATTTCATAACATGGAGGAACCTGGAAGGCATTATGCTGAGTGAAATTAGTCTGTTGCAAAAGGACAAATATTGTATAAGGCCACTATTATAAGAACTTGAGAAATACTTTAAACTGAGAAGAAAACAATCTTTTGTGGTTATGAGAGGGGGGAAGGAGGGAGGGTGGGAGAGGGGTGTTCACTAATTAGATAGTAGATAAGAACTACTTTAGGTGAAGGGAAAGACAGCACACAGTACAGGGGAGGTCAGCACAATTGGACTAAACCAAAAGCAAAGAAGTTCCTGAATAAACTGAATGCTTTGAAGGCCAGCGTAGCAGGGGCAGGGGTCTGGGGACCATGGTTTCAGGGGACATCTAAGTCAATTGGCATAATAAAATCTATTAATAATACATTCTGCATCCCACTTTGAAGAGTGGTGTCTGGGGTCTTAAACACTAGCAAGCAGCCATCTAAGATGCATCAATTGGTCTCAACCCACCTGGATCAGAGGAGAATGAAGAACACCAAGGACACAAGGTGATTACGAGCCCAAGAGACAGAAAGGGCCACATGAACCAGAGACTACGTCACCCTGACACTAGAAGAACTAGATGGTGCCTGGCTACAACCAATGACTGCCCTGACAGGGAACACAACAGAGAACCGCTGAGGGAGCAGGAGAGCAGTGGGATACTGACCCCAAATTCTCATAAGACCAGATTTAATGGTCTGACTGAGACTGGAAGGACCCCGGTGGTCTTGGCCCCCAGACCTTCTGTTGGCCCCGGACAAGAACCATTCCCGAAGCCAACTCTTCAGACATGGATTGGACTGGACAATGGGTTGGAGAGGGATGCTGGTGAGGAGTGAGCTTCTTGGATCAGGTGGACACTTGAGACCACGTTGGCATCTCCTGCCTGGAGGGGAGATGAGAGTGTGGAGGGAGTTAGAAGCTGGTGAAAAGGACACGAAAAGAGAGAGTGGAGGGAGAGAGCCAGCTGTCTCATTAGGGGGAGAGTAATTGGGAGTGTGTAGCAAGGTTTATATGGGTTTTTGTGTGAGAGACTGACTTGATTTGTAAACTTTCACTTAAAGCACAATAAAAATTATTAAAAAAAAAAAAAAGACTACCAGGAGTCGGAGCCAAGATGGCGGAGTAGTCAGAAGCTTTCAGTGATCCCTCGTACAACAAAGACCAGAAAAATACAAGTGAAACGATTAAATTTATGACAACCTAGGATCCCTGAACATCAAAGGGAAAGTTAAAAATGGACTGAGTGGCAGGGGGAGGGAGAGATGGTTCAGAAGCTGAGAGGAGTTGGCAGACCTGAATCTCCAAGAACCCTCAGGCACCATTCCCTGAAGTAGCTGCAGCTGGGCTGGCTGTAGCTTTCTGGATGCAGTTTCCTCAGGGAGAGACACCCAGCCACACAGCCTGCTCACACCTCCGGAACCAGAGAAGAAGAGTGCAAAAACTAAGTACTTGCATATATTTTACAGCACCCCAAGCCAGCTTCAGTGGCTATTGATTTCACTGGCCTGGACAAGTCCTGCTGAGGGCCTTGAGCCATTCTCCTGGCCTTGGAGAAAGAATAAATTCACAAATGGGGGAAAAGATAATCTGCCAGCCCTACTAAGCTGGGGAGCTCAGGAGAGAAGTGGCTCCTGTCCAGGCATAAATGGTTCATGGACGTTGAATACCTTTCACCCCTGCATGGACTGGTGTGGGCCTATTTAGGAACAATAGACCCTTGTTGGCAGACTGTAACTGTTTCAGCTGTGCAGTAGAGAGGTGGGTGTTTGATGTTTGACACTGCTTTGCTTATTAAACAGGGTCCTCACCTCCCACATCAGGGGCCTAAGAACTGGTGGCTCTGCCCACGTCACCTACACACCCTTGACGGGGGTCCAAGGGAAACTGGTAACCCCCAATCCTTACAACCAACAATATTCAGTGCCCATGGTCCATCTGCAAAACCCAACCACCTGTGTGCTCTAGGGAACAGGGATGCTCTCTCCTCACAGACACTTGGAGAATGGCTTGACAGTCCTCTGCCTTGTTCAGAGCGTGACCCCCTGCTGCAACCAGATACTGTATCTATACCAATCACCCCTGGCCCTCTAAGAATGTAGGACAGAGCCTGTACCAACCCTTGATGACCACCTACCTGGACACCTAAGCTGAATCCATACAAGAAAGGGATGACTTATCTAAAGCATTGAAGGATAAAAATTGTCAGCCAAGAATCATAAATCCAGCAAAACTGTCTCTCAAATATGAAGGCGAAATTAGGACATTTCCAGAAAAACAGAAGTTTAAGGAATTCATAAAAACCAAACCAAAACTACAAGAAATAGTAAAGGGCATTCTCTGGTTAAAAAATCAATAATATCAGATATCAACCCAAGACTAGAACGATGGACAGAGCAACCAGATATCAATCCAGATAGGGAAATCACAAATATAAATGCAGATACAAAACTCTGCAAACAGAAACAGTGATGTCATTATGTAAAAGAAGACAACATTAAAACAATAAAGAGAGACTAAGGAATGTAGCCATAGATGTTTTACTTGGAGAGGAAGTCAAGGCGATATAAAGAAAAAAAAGTTAGGTTTTAACTTAGAAAAATAGGGGTAAATATTAAGGTAATCACAAAGGACACTAACAATCCTACTCATCAAAATAAAATATGAGAAAAAAAATAAAGACTCAGCAGAAAAAAAAACAACTACAATGAATAAGAGGAAAAACAATATATAAAGATGAGCTACTCATCACAAAATATTAAGTGGGAAAAAGAAACTGTCAACAACACACAAACAAAGACATCAAAATGACAGCACTAAACTCAAACCTGTCCATAATTATGCCGAATGTAAATGGGATAAATGCACCAAAATGAGACAGAGAGTGGCAGAATGGATTAAAAAAACATGAACCATCTGTATGTTGTCTACAAGAGACACATCTTAGACTTAGAGACACAAACTAAAACTCAAAGGATGGAAAAAAGTATATCAAGTAAACAACAATCACGAAAGAGCAGGAGTGGCAATATTAATTACTGACAAAATAGACTTTAAAGGAAAATCCACCACAAAGGATAAGAAAGGACACTATATAACAATTAAAGCGATGATATACCAAGAGGATATTACCATATTAAATATTTATGCCCCCAATGACAGGGCTGCAAGATACATAAAACAAACTCTAACAGCATTGAAAAGTGAGATAGGCAGATCCACAATTATGGTAGGAGACTTCAACACACCACTTTCGGTGAAGGACAGAACATCCAGAAAGAAGATCAATAAAGACATGGAAGATCTAAATGCAACAGTCAACCAACTTGACCTCATAGACATGTACAAAACACTCCACCCAACAGCAGCCAAGTATACTTTCTTTTACAATGCACATGGAACATTCTTGAGAATAGACCACATCTTAGGTCATAAAGCAAGGCTTACCAGAATCCAAAACATCAAACTATTACAAAGCATCTTCTCTGACCATAAGGCCCTAAAAGTGGAAATCAATAACAGAAAAACCAGAGAAAAGAAATCAAACACTTGGAAACTAAATGATACCCGGCTCAAAAATGACTGGGTTAGAGAAGGCATGAAGGATGGAATGAAGAAATTCATAGAATCCAAAGAGAGTGAAAACACTTCTCACCAGAACCATTGGGACACACCTAAAGCAGTGCTCGGAGGCCAATTTATATCAATAAATGCACACACCCAAAAAGAAGAAAGGGCCAAAATCAAAGAATTATCCCTAAAACTTGAAAAAATAGAAAGAGAGCAACAAAAGAAACTCTCAGGCAACAGAATAGAACAAATAATAAAAATCAGAGCAGAATTAAATGAATTAGAGAACAGAAAAAGATTTGAAAGAGCTAACAAGACCAAAAGGTGTTTCTTTCAAGAATTAACAAAATTGATAAGCCACGGGCCAAACTTACTAAAGAAAAACAGGAGAGGAAGCAACTAATCCAAATAAGAAATGAGATAGGTGATATCACAACAGACCCAACTGAAATGAAAAGAATCATATCAGATTACTACAAAAAATTGTACTCTAACAAATTTGAAAACCTACAAGAAATGGATGAGTTCCTAGAAACACACTACCTACCTAACTTAACACAAACAGAGGTAGAGCAACTAAAGAAACACTTAACAAAAGAAGAAATTGAAAGGGTAATTTTAAAACTCCCAACAAAAAATTCCTGGCCCGGACGGCTTCACTTCAGAGTTCTACCAAACTTTCAGAAAAGAGTTAACGCCACTAGGTGCTAAAGGAATTTCAGAGCATAGAAAAGGATGGAACACCCCCAAACTCATTTTATGAAGCCAGCATATCCCTGATAACAAAACCAGGTAAAGACACCACAAAAAAGACAATTATAGTCTTATTTCCCTCATGAACTTAGATGCAGAAAACTTCAACAAAATTCTAGGCAATAGAATTCAACAACATATCAAAAAAATAATTCACCATGACCAAGTGGGATTCATACCAGGTATGAAGGGATGGTTCAACATTAGAAAAACAATTAATGTAATCCATCATATAAACAAAACAAAAGACAAGAATCACATGATCTTATCAATTGATGTAGAAAAGGCATTTGACAAAGTCCAACACACATTCAAGATAAAAACTCTCAGCATAATAAGCATAGAAGGAAAAATCCTCAACATTATAATGGGCATTTTTACAAAGCCAATAGCCAACATCATCCTAAATGGAGAGAGTCTGAAAGCATTCCCCTTGAGACTGGGGACCAGAGAAGGATGCCCTTTATCACCACTCTTATTCAACATTGGGATGGAAGTCCTAGCCAGAGCATTTAGGCTACGTAAAGAAATAAAACGCATCCAGATTGATAAGGAAGACGTAAAAGTATCTATTTGCAGATGACATGATCTTATACACAGAAAACCCTAAGGAATCCTCCAGAAAACTACTGAAACTAATAGAAGGGTTCAGCAGAGTATCAGGATACAAGAGAAACATACAAAAATCAGTTGGATTCCTCTACACCAACAAAAAGAACATCGAAGAAGAAACCACCAAATCAATACCATTCACAGTAGCCCCCAAGAATATAAAATACTGCAGAATAAATCTTACCAGAGATGTAAAAGACGTATACAAAGAAAACTATGAGACACTACTGAAAGATACCAACAGAGACAGAGACCTACATAAGTGGGAAAACATACCTTGCTCATGGATAGGAAGACTTAACATTGTAAAAATGTCTTTTCTACCAAAATGATCTGTAGACACAACTCAATTCCCATCCAAATTCGAATGTCATTTTTTAATGAGATGGTGAATCAAATCACCAGCTTTGTACAGAAAGAGGCCCCCAGATAAGTAAACCATTTCTGAAAAAAAGAACAATGTGGGAGGCCTCACACTACCTGATTTTAGAATTTATTATACGGCCACAGTAGTCAAAACAGCCTGGTAATAGATACATAGACCAAAGGAACAGAATTGAGAATCCAGACATATATACATCCACATATGAACAACTGATATTTGACAAAGGCCCAAGGTCAGTTAAATCGGGGAAAGACAGTCTCTTTAACAAATGGTGCTGGTGAAACTGGATATCCATCTGCAAAAAAATGAAACAAGACCCATACCTCACACCATGCAAAAAAACTATCTCAAAATGGATCAAAGACCTAAATATAATATCTAAAACAATAAAGACCATGGAAGAAAAAATAAGGACAATGCTAGGAGCCCTGATACATCACATAGACAGTATACAAAACATTTCTAAGAATGCACAAACAACAGAAGAGAAACTAGATAACTGGGAACTCCTAAAAATCAAACACCTATGCTCATCCATAGACTTCACCAAAAGGGTAAAATGATTACCTTCAGACTGGGAAGAAGTTTTTAGCTATGATGTTTCTGTTCAGTGTCTGATCTCTAAAATCTACGTGATACTGCAAAAACTCAACTACTAAAAGGCAAATAACCCTATTAAAAATGGGCAAAGGATATGAACAGACACTTCACTAAAGATGACATTCAGGTAGCTAATAGATACATGAGGAAGTGTTCATGATCATTAGCCATTAGAGAAATGCAGATCAAAACTACAATGAGATTTCATCTTACTTCCACAAGGCTGGCATTAATCCAAAAAAACACAAAATAATAAATGTTGGTGAGGTTGTGGAGAGACTGGAACACTTATACACTGCTGGTGGGAATCTAAAATGCTGCAACCACTTTGGAAATCAATTTGGTGCTTCTTTAAAAAACTAGAAATAGCACTACCATATGATCCAGCAATCCGACTCCTTGGAATATATCCTAGAGAAAGAAGAAAGAGCCTTTACTCAAACAGATATATGCACAGCCATGTTCACTGCAGCACTGTTTACAATAGCAAAAAGATGGAAGCAACCAAGGTGCTCATGAGCAGATGAATGGATAAATAAATTGCGGTATACTCACACAATGGAACACTACGCATCGATAAAGAACAATAATGAACCTGTGAAACATTTCATAACGTGCAGGAATCTGGAATGCGTTATGCTGAGTGAAATTAGTCAGTTTCAAAAGGACAAACAATGTATGAGACCACTATTATAAGAACTGGAGAAATAGTTTAAACAGAGAAGAAAATATCCATTGATGGTTACGATAGTGGGGAGGGAGGGAGAGGAGTATTCACTAATTAGATAGTAGACAAGAACTATTTTAGGTGAAGGGAAAGACAACACACAGTAGAGGAGAGGTCAGCACAACTGAACTAAACCAAAAGCAAAGAATTGTCCTGAATAAACTGAACGCTTCAAAGGCCCGCATAGCAGGGGTTGGGGTTTGGGGACCGTGGTTTCAGGGGACATCTAGGTCAATTGGCATAACAAAATCTATTAAGGAAACATTCTGCATTCCACTTTGGGCAGTGGCATCTGGGGTCTTAAATGCTAGCAAGTGGCCATCTAAGATGCATCAATTTGTCTCAACCCACCTGGATCAAAGGAGAATGAACACGAAAGAAACAAGTTAATTATGAGCCCCAGAGGCAGAAAGGACCACTTAAACCAAAGACTCTATCAGCCTGAGACCAGAAGAACTAGATGGTGCCTGGCTGCAACCGATGACTGCCCTGACAGGGAACACAACAGAGAACCCCTGAGGGAGCAGGAGAGCAGTGGAATGCAGACCTCAAATTCTCATAAAAAGACCAGACTTAATGGTCTGACTGAGACTAGAAGGACCCTGGAGGTCATGGTCCCCAGACCTTCTGTTAGCCTAAGACAGGAACCATTCCCAAGGCCAAGTCTTCAGACAAGGATTGGACTGGACTTTTAGGATAGAAAAATGATACTGGTGAGGAGCGAGCTTCTTGGATCAAGTAAACACATGAGACTATGTGGGAAGCTCCTGTCTGGAGGGGAGATGAGAAGGCAGAGGGGGTCAGAAGCTGGCTGAATGGACCTGAAAATAGAGGGTGGAGAAAAGGAGTGTTCTGACACATTAGGGGGAGAGCAACTAGGAGTATATTGCAAGGTGTATATAAATTTTTGTATGAGAGACTTACTTGATTTTTAAACTTTCACCTAAAGCACAATAAAAATAAAAAAAGCAGATATGACCCCGGAAACTACTGCCCACACTTAATCTTAAACCTTAACTCAAAAACTCCCCTGAAATTATCTTAAAAGCAAACAATAGTTTAGCTTAACTAGTAAAGAATGATTAGATAGAAAGCTTAGGGGGCAGTGAGTTTATGTTAATTGGGAAGGATCAACTCGGGAAAGGAGGGTGAAAATGGTTGCAATCAATGTCATTGAATTGTACATGTAGAAATGTTTGAACTGGTGTATGTTCTGTCATGTACATTTTCAACAACAACAGTAAAATAAAATAAATTATTAAGAAAAAAAAGACTTTACCAGAAAAGTGAAAAGACAAGCTAGTGACTGGGAGAATGTCTTCAGAAACTATATATCCAACATGAATCTAATATCCAAAATATATATAAAACTTCAACAACTTAACAACAAAAAGACAAATGACTCAATCATAAAATGGGCAAAAGACTTGAATATACATTTCACGAAAGAGGACATTTGAATGGCCACGAAACACATGAAAAATGCTCAATGGCATTAGCCATCAGTGAAATGGAAATCAAAACCACAGTGAGATACTATTTCACTCCCACTAAGATGGCTAAGGTAAAAAAATAGAACAAAATAACAAATGTTGGAGAAGATGTGGAGAAATGGAATCCTTGTCCATTGCTTATGGGAATGCAAAATAGTACAGCCATTGCGGAAACATTGTGGCCTTCCTCAAAAAATGAAAAATATAGGAAACCCCGGTGGTGTAGTGGTTAAGTGCTACGGCTGTTACCTGAGAGGTTGGCAGTTCGAATCCGCCAGGAGCTCCTTGGAAACTCTATGGGGCAGTTCTACTCTGTCCTGTAGGGTCGCTATGAGTCAGAATCGACTCGACGGCACTGGGTTTGGTTTCATATTACCCAGAAATTCCACTGCTAGCAATATAACCAAGGGTCTTGAAAGCAGCGACACGAGCAGACATGTACATCAATGTTCACTGCAGCGTTATTTACAATAGCAAAAATGTGGAAACAATTTAAATTCCCACCAATGGATGAATGAATAAACAAATTGTGGCACATACATACAATGGAAGACTACTCAGCCAGTAAGAGAAATTAAATCTTTTTTTTCTTTTTTGTACTTTAAGTGAAAGTTTACAATTCCAGTCAGTTTCTCATACAAAAACTTATACACACTTCGTTATGCGACCTTCGTTGCTCTCCCTCCAATGTGACAGCATACTCCTTCTCTCCACCCTGTATTTATCGTGTCCATTCAACCAGCTCCTGTCCCCCTCTGCCTTCTCATGTTGGCTACAGACAGGAGCTGCATACATAGTCTCATGTGTCTGCTTGAGATAAGAAGCACACTCCTCGCCAGTATCATTTTGTCTTACAGTCCAGTCTAATCTTCGTCTGAAGAGTTGGCTTCCGGAATGATTTTAGTGTTGGGTTAACAGAGGGTTAACAGACGGTCCGGGGGCCATGACCTCTGGGGTCCTTCCAGTATCAGTCAGACAATTAAGTCTTGTTTTTTTTTTACTAGAATTTAGGGCCTGTATTCCACTTTTCTCCTGCTCCATCAGGGATTCTCTGTTGTGTTCCCTGTCAGGGCAGTCATTGGTGGTACCTGGGCACCACGTAGTTCTTCGGTCTCAGGCTGATGTAGTCTCCTGTTTATGTGGCCCATTCTTTCTCTTGGGCTCATGTTTTCCTTGTGTCTTTGGTGTTCTTCATTCTTCTTTGCTCCAGGTAGGTTGAGAACAATTGTTGCATCTTAGATGGTCACTTGCTACCTTTTAAGAGCCAAGAAGCCATTCACCAAAGTGGAATGCAGAACGTTTTCTTTTTATTTTTAATGAACTTTAGATGAAGGTTTATAGAACAAACTAGTTTCTCATCAATTAGTATACACATTGTTGTATGACACTGGTTAACAACACCACAACATGTCAAGTCTCCCTTCTTAAACTTGGGTTCCCTATTACCAGCTTTCCTGTTCCCTCCTGCCTTCCAGTCCCTGCCCTAGAGCTTGTGTGCCACTTTAGTCTTCTTTTGTTCCATGGGCCTGTTCAATCTTTGGCTGAAGGGTGAACACGAGGAATGACCTCATGATTGAGCTGAAAGGGTGTCCGGGGGCCATAGTCTCAGGGTTTCTCCAGTCTCTGCCAGGAAAGCAAGCCTGGTCTTTCTTTTTGAGTTAGAATTTTTTCTACTTTTTTCTCCAACTCTGTCCGGGACTCTCTATTGTGATCCCTGTCAGAGCAGTCAGTGGTGGTAGCTGGGCACCATCTAGTTGTACTGGACTCAGTCTGGTGGAGGCCATGGTAGATGTGGTCCATTAGTCCTTTGGACTAATCTTTCCCTTGTGTCTTTAGTTTTCTTCATTCTTCCTTGTTCCAGAAGGGGTGAGACCAGTGGAGTATCCTAGATGGCAGCTCACAGGCTTTTAAGACCCCAGACGCTACTCCCCAAAGTAAAATGCAGAACATTTTCTTTATAAACTATGTTATGCC
This sequence comes from Loxodonta africana, assembly GCF_030014295.1. Taxonomy (NCBI): domain Eukaryota; kingdom Metazoa; phylum Chordata; class Mammalia; order Proboscidea; family Elephantidae; genus Loxodonta; species Loxodonta africana. Next base: position 62,722,623 of record NC_087369.1, read on the forward strand.
GATTGAGCTAGATATTCCCCTAGACCATGGTCCCCACAGCCCTCAGCCCAGCAATTCCGTCCCTCAGGGAGTTTGGATGTTTCTATGGAGCTACCATGACCTTGCCACGTACAGGTTGTGCTGGCTTCACCACTATTGTGTTCTGTCTTACCCTTCACCAAAGTTACCGCTTATCTATTGTCTATTAAGTGTTTTTTCCATCCCCAAACCTCCGCTCCCCGTAAACATCAAAGATTGTTTCTTTTTCTATGTAAACCTTTCCATGAGTTTTTACAATAGTGGTCTCATACAATATTTGTCCTTTTGTGATTGCCTTATTTCACATAATGCCCTCCAGATTCATCCATGTCATGAGATGCTTCACAGATTCATCGTTGTTCTTTATCGTTGCATAATACTCCATTGTGTGTATGTACCACAGTTTGATTACCCATTCATCTGTTGATGGGCATCTAGGTTGTTTTCATCTTTTTGCTATTGTGGACAATGCTGCAAGGAACATGGGTGTGCCTATGTCTATTCATTAGACGACTCTTATTTCTCTAGGATATATTCCTAGGAGTGGGATTTCTGGATCATATAGTATTTCTGTTTCTAGCTTTCTAAGGAAGCACCATATCATTTTCCAAAACGGTTGTGTCATTTTGCATTCCCACCAGCAGTGTATAAGAGTTCCGATCTCCCCACAGCCTCTCCAACATTTGTTATTTCCTTTTTTATTGATTTGTGCCAGTAATGCTGCGATGAGATGGTATCTCATTGTGGTTTTGATTTGATTTCTCTGATGGCTATAGATCGTGAGCATTTCCTCATGAGTCTGTTCGCTGCTTGAATGTCTTCTTTGGTGAAGTGTCTGTTCATTTCCTTTGCCCATTTTTTAATTGGATTATTTGTGTTTTTGTTGTAGAGGAGTTGGATTTTATTGCAGATTTTAGAGATTAGACCTTTGTCTGATTTGTAATAGCCAAAATTTTTTTCCTAGTCTGTAGGTTCTCTTTTTGCTCTTTTGGTGAAGTCTTTTGATGAGCATAAATGTTTAATTTTTAGAAGATACCGGTGATCTAGGTGATCTAGGTTTTGTGTTGTTGGTTGTGGTTTGTATCCTGTTAATGCCTTGTATTAGGGACTCTAGTGTTGATCCCATTTTTTCTTCTATGAACTGGGTTGGTGGGTTAGTGTTGATTCCATTTTTTCTTCTATGAACTTCATAGTTTTGGGCTTTACTTTTAGGTCTTCGATCTATTTTGAGTTAGTTTTTATATATGGTGTGAGGTATGGGTCCTGTTTCATTTTTTTGCAGATGGATATCCAGTTTTGCCAGCACCATTTGTTAAAAAGACTGTCTTTTCCCTATTTGATGGACTTTGGGCCCTTGTTGAAGATCAGGTGACCACAGGTGGATGGATTTGTGTCTGGGTATTCAATTCTGTTCCATTGGTAAATGTATCTGTCCTTGTACCAGTACCAGGCTGTTTTGACTACTGGAGCTGTATAGTAGGTTCTGAGGTCAGGTAGTGCAACTCCTCCTACTTTGCTCTTCGGTAGTGCTTTACTTATGCAAAGTTTCTTCACTTTCCATATAAAGTTCATGATTAGCTTCTCCACCTCTTTAAAGAATTTTGTTGGTATTTTGATCGGAATTGCATTATATTTGTAAATAGCTTTGGGTAGAATTGTCATTTTCACAAGGTTCAGTCTACCTATCCATAATCATGGTATGTTTTTTATTTATGTAAATCTATTTTGGATTCTTGCAGTAGTGTTTTGTAGTTTTCTTTGTATAGGTCTTTTACATCCCTGGTTAGATTTATTCCCAAGGTTTTCTTTTCTTTGTTTGTTTTACTTTCTTTTGTTTTGTTTTTAGGGTCTATTATAAATGGTAATGTTTTCCTGATTTCCTCTTCATCATTCTCTTTATTTGTGTATAGGAATCCTACTGATTTTTCTATGTCTATCTTGTATCCTGTAACTCTGCCGAATCTTTCTATTAGTTCCAGTAGTCTCCTCGTGGAGTCTTTTGGGTTTTCTATGTTGTTGTTGTTAGGTGCCAACTCATAGTGACCCTATGCACAGCAGAACGAAACACTGCCCTGTCCTGAGCCATCCTTACAATCGTCGTTATGCTTGAGCTCATTGTTGCAGCCACTGTGTCAATCCAACTTGTTGAGGGTCTTCCTCCTTTTCCGCTGACCCTGTACTCTGCTAAGCATGATGTCCTTCTCCAGGGACTGATCCCTCCTCACAACATGTCCAAAGTATCTAAGGTGCCGTCTTGCCATCCTTGCCTATAAGGAGCATACTTGCTGTACTTCTTCTAAGACAGATTTGTTCGTTCTTTTGGCAGTCCATGGTATATTCAATATTCTCCGCCAACACCACAATTCAAAGACGTCAATTCTTCTTTGGTCTTCCTTATTCATTGTCCAGTTTTCACATGCATATGATGCGATTGAAAATACCGTGGCTTGGGTCAGGCACACCTTAGTCCTCAAGGTGATATCTTTGCTCTTCAACACTTTAAAGAGGTCCTTTGCAGCAGATTTACCCAATGCAATGCGTCCTTTGATTTCTTGACTGCTGTTGCCATGACTGTTGATTGTGGATCCAAGTAAAATGAAATCCTTGACAATTTCAATCTTTCCTCCATTTATCGTGATGTTGCTCATTGGTCCAGTTGTGAATATTTTTGTTTTCTTTATGTTGAGGTGCAATTCGGCTGTGGTCTTTGATCTTCATTAATAAGTGCTTCAAGTCCTCTTCACATTCAGCAAGCAAGGTTGTGTCATCTGCATAACGCAGGTTGTTAATAAGTCTTCCTCCAAACCTGATTCTCCGTTCTTCTTCATATAGTCCAGCTTCTGGTATTATTTGCTCAGCATGCAGACTGAATAGGTATGGTGAAAGAATACAACAAGGATGCACACCTTTCCTGACTTTAAACCACTCAATATCCCCTTGTTCTGTCCCAACAACGGCCTTTCGATCTATGTAAAAGTTTCTCATGAGCACAATTAAATGTTCTGGAATTCCCATTTTTCGCAATGTTATCCATAATTTGTTATGATCCACACAGTCAAATCCTTTTGCATAGTCAGTAAAACACAGGTAAACATCCTTCTGGTATTCTCTGCTTTCAGTCAGGATACATCTGACATCAGCAATGATATCCCTGGTTCCACGTCCTCTTCTGAAACCAGCCTGAATTTCTGGCAATTCCCTATCGATATACTGCTGCAGCCGTTTTCGAATGATCTTCAGCAAAATTTTGCTTGTGTGTGATATTAATGATATTGTTCTCTAATTTCCACATTTGGTTGGATCACCTTTCTTGGGAATAGGCATAAATATGAATCTCTTCCAGTCAGTTGGCCAGGAAGCTGTCTTCCATATTTCTTAGCATAGATGAGTGAGCACCTCCAGCGGTGCATCCACTTGTTGAAACATCTCAATTGATATTCCATCAGTTCCTGGAGCCTTGTTTTTGGCCAATGCCTTCAGAGCAGCTTGGACTTCTTCCTTGAGTACCATCGGTTCCTGATCGTATGCCACCTCATAAAATGGTTGAACATCGACTAATTCTTTTTGGTATAATGACTCTGTATTCCTTCCATCTTCTTTTTGATGCTTCCTGCGTCATTCAATATTTTCCCCATAGAATCCTTCACTATTGCAACTCAAGACTTGAATTTTTTCTTCAGTTCTTTCAGCTTGAGGAACGCCGAACATTTTCTTCCCTTTTGGTTTTCCATCTGCAGCTCTTTGCACATTTCATTACAATACTTTACTTCGTCTTCTCGAGACGCCCTTTGAAATCTTCTTTTCAGTTCTTTTACTTCTTCAATTCTTCCTTTTGCTTTAGCTGCTCGACGTTCGAGCGCAAGTTTCAGAGCCTCCTCTGACATCCATCTTGGTCTTTTCTTTCCTGTCTTTTCAATGACCTCTTGCTTTCTGTGTGTATGATGTCCTTGATGTCATTCCACAATTCATCTGGTCTTTGGTCCCTAGTGTTCAATGCGTCAAATCTATTCTTGAGACGGTCTCTAAATTCAGGTGGGATATACTCAAGGTCATATTTGGCTCTCATGGACTTGCTCTGATTTTCTTCAGTTTCAGCTTGAGCTTGCATATGAGCAATTGATGGTCTGTTCCACAGTCAGCCCCTGGCCTTGTTCTGACTGAGGATATTGAGCTTTTCCAGCATCTCATTCCACAGATGTAGTCAATTTGATTTCTATGTGTTCCATCTGGTGAGGTCCATGTGTATAGTCGCCGTTTATGTTGGTGAAAGAAGGTATTTGCAATGAAGAAATCGTTGGTCTTGCAAAATTCTATCATTCCATCTCCAGCATTGTTTCTATCACCAAGGCCATATTTTCCAACTACTGATCCTTCTTCTTTGTTTCCAACTTCTGCATTCCAACTTCCAGTAATTATCAATGCGTCTTGATTGGATGTTCTCTCAATTTCAGACTGCAGCAGCTGATAAAAATCTTCTCTTTCTTCATCTTTGGCCCTAGTGGTTGGTGGGTACGTTTGAATAATAGTCACATTAACTGGTCTTCCTGGTAGGTTTATGGATATTTTCCTATAACTGACAGCTTTGTACTTCAGGATAGATCTTGAAATGTTGTTTTTGACAATGAATGCAACACCATTCCTCTTCAAGTTGTCCTTCCCAGCATAGTAGACTATATGATTGTCCAATTCAAAATGGCCAATACCAGTCCATTTCAGCTCACTAATGCCTAGAATATTGATGTTCCTGCATTCCATTTCATTTTTGACGATTTCCAGTTTTCCTAGACTCATACTTCATACATTCCAGGTTCCAATTATTAATGGATGTTTGCAGCTATTTCTTCTCAGTTTGAGTCACATCACATCAGCGAATGAAGGTCCCGAAAGCTCTACTCCATCCATGTCATTAAGGTCGACTCCACTTTGAGGAGGCAGCTTTTCCCCAGTCATCTTTTGAGTGCTTTCCAACCTGGGGGGCTCATCTTCCAGCATTATATCAGACAATGTTCTGCTGCTCTTCATAAGGTTTTCACTGGCTAATGCTTTTCAGAAGTAGACTGCTGGGTCTTTCTTCCTAGTCTGTCCTAGTCTGGAATCTCCGCTGAAACCTGTCCTCCATGGATGACCCTGCTGATATCTGAATACCGGTGGCATAGCTTCCAGCATCACAGCAACACGCAAACCCCCACTGTACAACAAACTGACAGACATGTGGGGGCTTGAGTTTTCTATGTATAGTATCATGTCGTCTGCAAATAAAAAGGACAGGTTAACTTCTTCTTTACCAATTTGGATGCTCTTTAGTTCTGTTTCTTGCCTTATTGCTCTAGCTAGGACTTCCAGCACAATGTTAAATAGGAGTGGTGATAAAGGGCATCCTTGTCTTGTTCCTTAGGAAGAGTGTTTTCTGCCTCTCTCTGTTAAGGGCAGAAAGTTTTCTTAACACACTTTGTTATGCCAATTGACGTAGATGTCCCCTGAAACCATGGTCCCCAGCCCCCCTCCTCTGCTACTCCATCCCTCGAAGTGGTTGTATTCAGGAAACTTCTTAACTTTTTGATTAGTCCAGTTGTGCTGACTTCCCCTGTATTGTGTGTCTTTCCCTTCACCTAAAATAATTCTTATTTACTACCTAATTAGTGAATGCCCATCAAAGAATGCTTTCTTCTGTGTTTAAACCTTTTCTTGAGTTCTTATAATAGTGGTCTCATACAATATCTGTCCTTTTGCAACTGACTAATTGAAATTAGCGTAATGCCTTCCAGATTCCTCTATGTTATGAGCTGTTTCACAGCTTCATCATTGTTCTTTATTGTTGTGTAGTATTCCATTGTGTGAATATACCATAACTTGTTTCTCCATTCATCCACTGATGGGCACCTTGGTTGTTTCCATCTTTTTGCTCTTGTAAACTGTGCTGCAATGAACACGGGTCTGCGTATATCTATTTGTGTGAAGGGTCTTATTTATCTAGGATATATTCCAAGGAGTGGAATTTCTGGAGCATGTGGTAGTTCTATTTCTAGCTTTCTAAGGAAGTGCAAAATGGTTTTCCTATGTGTTTGTACCATTTTACATTCCAAGCAGTAGTGTATAAGTGTTCCAGTCTCTCCACAACCTCTCCGACATTTATTATTTTGTGTTTTTTTGGATTAATGTCAGCCTTGTTGGGGTGCAATCGTATTTCATTGTAGCTTTGTTTTGCATTTCTCTAACGGCTAATTATAGTGAGCAATTCCTCATGTACCTGTTAGCTGCCTGAAAGCCTTCTTTGGTGAAGTGCCTGTTCATAAACTTTGTCCATTTTTTAATTGGGTTGTCTTTTTGTTGTTGAGGTTTTGCAGTATCACCTAGATTTTAGATATTAGACACTGATCAGATTTGTCAGAGCCCAAAATTTTTTCCCAGTCTGTAGGTAATCTTTTTACTCTTTTGGTGAAGTCTTTGGATGAGCACAAGTGTTTGATTTTTAGGAGCTCCCAGGTATATAGTTTCTGTACTGGTGTTTGTGCATTGTTAGTATAGTGCCATGTATTAGGGCTCCTAGGATTGTCTCTATTTTTTCTTCCATGATCTTTACGTTTTTAGATTTTACATTTAGTTCTTTGTTCCATTTGGATTAGTTTTGTGTATGGTGTGAGGTATGGGCTTTGTTTCATTTTTTTGCAGATGGATATCCAGTTATGCCGGCATCATTTGTTATAGAGACTGTCTTTTCCCTGTTTATTGGACTTTGGGCCTTTGCCAAATATCAGCTGCTCATGGGTGTCTGAATTCTCAATTCCGTTCCATTGGTCTGTGCATCTGTTGTAGAAGTACCAGGGTGTGTTGACTAGTGTGACGGTATAATATGTTCTAAAATCAGGTAGTGTCAGGCCTCCCACTTTGTTCTTCTTGTTCAGTAATGCTTTACTTGTTCAGAGCCCCTTCCCTTTCCATATGAAGTTGATGATTTGTTCCTCCATCTCATTAAAAAATGCCATTAGAATTTGGATCGGGATTGCATTGTATCTATAGATTGCTTCAGGTAGAATAGATATTTTCACAATATTGAGTCTTCCTATTCATGAGCAAGGTATGTTTTTCCACTTCTGTAGGTCTCTTTTGGTTTCTTGCAGTAGTGTCTTGTAGTTTTCTTTGTATAGGTCTTTTACCTCTCTGGTTAGATTCATTCCTAAGTATTTTATCTTCTTGGAGGTTATTGTAAATGGTATTGATTCGGTGATTTCTTCTTTGATGTTCTCTTTATTGGTGTGGTGGAATCCAACTGATTTATGTATGTTTATTGTGTATCCTGCAACTCTGCTGAAATCTTATATTAGTACCAGTTGTTTTCTTGTGGATTCTTTAGGGTTTTCTCTGTATAAGATCACATCATCTGCAAATAGAGATACTTTATTACTTCTTCCTTACCAATTTGGATGCCCATTGTTTCTTTATCTAGCCTAATTGCTCTGGTTAAGACCTCCAGCACAATGTGGTGATAAAGGGCATTCTTGTCTGGTTTCCATTCTCAAGGGGAATGCTTTCAGACTCTCTCCATTTAGGATGGTGTTGGCTGTTGGCTTTGTATAAATGCCCTTTATTATGTTGAGGAATTTTCCTTCTATTCCTATTTTGCTGAAAGTTTTTATCATGAATGGGTGTTGAACTTTGTCAAATGTCTTTTCTGCAGCAATTGATAAGTTTGTGTGGTTCTTGTCTTTTGTTTTATTTATTTGGTGGATTACACTGATTGTTTTTCTAATGTTGACCCATCCCTGCATACCTTGTATGAATCCCACTTGTTCATGGTGAATTATTTTTTTGATTCGTTGTTGAATTCTATTGGCTAGAATTTTGTTGAGGATTTTTGAGGCTAAGCCCATGAGGGATATATGTCTGTAATTTTCTTTTTTCTGTGGTATTGGACTTATGCTGGCTTCATAGAATGAGTTTGGGAGTATTCCAACCTTTTTTAATGCTCTGAAATACCTTCAGTAGCAGTGGTGTTGACTCTTTTCTGAAAGTTTGGTAGAATTCCCCAGTGAAGCTGTGAAGGCCAGTGCTTTTTTTGTTGGAAGTTTTTTAATTACCTGAGAAATGAAATCTTGGTATATGCTACAACATAGATGGAACCTGAAGATATTATGCTGAGTGAAATAAATCACAAAAAGAAATATATTGTATGACCTTACTTTTATAAAATGTCAAGAACATATAGAGACAAAGTTTATTAGTGGTTACCAGGGGCAGAAGGGAAGGAGAAAGGGGTTATTGCTTATGAATCACTGTGTTCTGGTTTACAGTAATGGAAATACCATGTTGATTAAAGGTAGAACTTCACAGCCAATTAATGTTATTGCTGTCAATAAGGTGTACACCGTTAAAAAGTTGAATTGTCAAAAGTCTGATGGATATATTTACAAAGAAGAGCCTAACTGCTGAGGTTGCTTATGTACAACCAAACACCTAATAAGATTTGCTTTCTTTCCTTGGAAGTTTAGGCTCATGATGTCTATGAATTTCTATGATTCCTATGTTCTATGGACATCCCAGTTAATTAGCCTAATATCATCTTTAGTGCTTCGGTTTTATCTCTTAGTTCATTGCATAGTGCCTGGAGTCTTAAAAGCTTGCAAGCAGCCATCCAAGGTACTAGAATTGGTCTGTATTTTCGTGGAGCGACAGAGGAAGAAGGAGTGACAGGAATATGAGGAACAAATGTAATGCATGGCTAATTGCCTCCATGAGCAACTGCCTCTTTTGCCATGAGACCATAAGAAATGGGTGTTGGCTGGCTAGCATTACTGAACATTTTGATCGAACATTCTATAGAGGAATCCTGATCAAAAGGGGAGGGGGGTATGGAGAACAGAATTTCAAATTCTCATGGACTTTCTGGAGCCATTGAAGGGTGGATGAACCCCTGAAACTATTGCTCTGAGACAATCTTTGAACATTGAACCAAAAGTATCATCCGAGATGTTCTTAAAACCAAACAATAGTTTAGATTGACTAGTAAAGAATGTCTGCTTTAAGCATTATGCTCTTTTAAGATATATCTATATGAGATCAAACTGACACCAGCAACTCAAAAGAGTAGATACAAAACGTAGGGGGCAGTTAGTTTCTGTTAACGGGGGAGGAACAACTCAGAAAATGTGGGTGAGTATGGTTGTGTAACTTAAAGAATGAAATCAGTGTGACTGAGTTGTCCATGTAGAAATTGTTGAATTGGTGTACGTTATGCTGCGTAGTGTAGTATAGTGGTTAAGAACTTGACTACTAACCAAAAGGTTAGCAGTTCAAATCTACCAGTTGCTCCTTGGCAACTATATGGGGGCAGTTCTACTCTGTCCTATAGGGTCGCTATGAGTCGGAATCAACTCCAAGGTAACAGGTTCATGCTGTGTATATTCCCAACAACAAAAACAGAAAATTATTAAAAAATAGTATGTGTTGTAAATTCTAACCTATATACCTGTCGATGTGCTCCCTTTTGAGAATAGAGTTTCTTTTATATTAGTAAGACCATATCAGTTTAGGGTGTGTCTTAAGCCAATCACTGTTGAGATACAAAAAGAACAGATGAGGCACAAAAGCAAGCAAGGACAAATGGGGGAGTATAAACGCCATGGAGTGTTAAGAAGAATGGTAGAGAAGCTAAGACAAGGGTTTGCGCCCACGGTGGACAGAGAGAGCCTTCTCTTAGAACTGGTGCCCTGAATTTGGACTTCTAGCTTCCTAAACTGAGACAAAATAAATTTCTGTTCATTAAAGCCACTCACTTGTGGTATTCCTATTATAGCAGCACTAAGAAACTAAGACATGTATAAATTTCAGGATTGACTTTTACCGTCTGCCAAGAAGTCTGTTGAAATTTTGATATGGAATGAATTAAATTTATAGATCTCTTTGGTAGTAGTATTGGCATCTTAACAAAATTAATATTCTTCCAATCTGTGAATATGGAATCTTTGCATTTATTTATTTGAGTCTTCTTTAATTTCTTTTGGAAACCCTGGTGGTGTAGTGGTTAAGAGCTTGGCTGCTAACTAAAAGGTCATGAGTTCGAGTCCACCAGGGGCTCCTTGGAAACCCTATGGGGCAGTTCTATTCTGTTTTTATTGGGTTGCTATGAGTCGGAATCGAATCAATGGGGATTAATTTCTTTCAGCAAAGTTTTATAGTTTTCAGTGACCAAGTATTTCATTTCTTTTCCTGAGTTAATTTTATTTTTAAGTATTTGATTCTTTCAGATATGATTCTAAATGAACTGCATCCTTAGATTCCTTTTCAGATTGCTCATTGCCGTGCACAAAACTTGACTGATTTTTGTGTGTTGCCCTTGTACCTTGCAACTTTGCTGAATTCATTTATTAGCTCTAGGAATTTTCGTGTAGATTCTTTTGGATTTTCTATAGGAATAATTTTCTATATTTATATAGGAATAGTTTTACTTCTTCCCTATTTAGATGCCTTTTATATTTTTTATTGCTTACTTTCTCTGAACAGGACCTCTTGTACAATATTGAATAGCATTGATGAGAACAGCCACTTTTGCCTTGTTCCTGATCTTAAAGGAAAAGCTCTCAATCTTTCTCCATTGGTTGTGGGTTTTTCATAAATGCCCTTTATCATATTGAGCTATTTCCCTTTCGTTCCTAGTTGTTTCCTGGGTGTTTTTATCATGAAAGGGTGATGAATTTTGTCAAATGCCTTTTCTGCACTGATTGAGGTGATCATATGATTCATTTCCTTTGTACTATTAATGTGATGTATCCCATTGATTGATTTTCTAGAGTTGAACCAGGCTTACATTCCTGGAATAAATCCCACTTGGTCATGGTGTATAACCTTTTTAATATTGCCCTGGATTGGTTTGCTCTTATTTTCTTGAGGATTTTTTTAAATCTATTTTTTATATTCATAAGAGGTGTTGGTCTGTAGTTTTCTTTCTTTTTGTGTCTTTGTCAGGCTTTGGTACAGGGTAATGGTAATTTCTTCTTTTTTATCTAGATTTTTCTTGGTATAAATTTTACCTCTGAGCACTGCTTTCACTGCATCCCATATGTTTGATATATTCTGCTTTTATTACAATTCATCTTTTAGTATTTTCTGATTTCTCTCTTGATTTCTACTTGCCCCATTTTTTAGATAGTGTGTTATCTAATTTCCACATATTGGTATATTTTCCAGTTTTTCTTTTGTTATTAAATTTTAATTCATTCCGCTGTAGTCAGAGACGATAACCTGTATGACTTCGGTGTTTAAAACTTTATTGAGACTTGTTTTTTGAACTGGCATATTGTCTATCCTGGAGAATAATCCATGTGCACTGGGCAAGAATGTGTATTGTTCTGATGTTAGTTCTGTATATTTCTGTTTGGTCTCGTTGGTTTACACTGTTCAAATCCTCTATTTCCTTATTAATCTTCTTTCTTGATGTCCAGTCCATTATTAAAAGTAGTGTATTAAAGTCTCCTCCTATTATTGTATAACTCTTTCTTTAGTTCTATCTTCCTATATTTTGGGGATCTGATATTAGGTGCGTATATATAATTGCTATGTCTTCCTGATGAATTCACCCTTTTGTCATTATATATATATACTTTGTCTGTTATAACACATTTTCACTTACAATCCATTAGGTTTTTGCTAACCTTTCTTCATCTTTTTCTCCTGGCGCTCTTCACACTGGATGATTTTGTTTACCTCATCCTATAGTTTGCTGATTTATTCTTCTGTCAGCACAAATTTGTTATTGAGTCCCTCCAATGAGTTTTTTATTTCAGTTATTGTATTTTTCAGCTCTAATAGTTCTGTTTGGTTATTTTTCTTATAGTTTCTCTTTATTGAAATTCTTATTTGTTTTTGTATTGCTTTCTTAATTTCCTTTAATAGATTGTCTATTTTTTTCCTTTAATTCTTTGAGCATATTTAACATTGTTGTTTTAAAGTCTTCTCATCTGTCCATTATATGGGCTGCCATAGGAATGATTTCTGTCTCTTCCTGTTGTTTTTCCATTGAGCTAATCATTTCCAGTTTCACTGTATGTCTTGAGTTTTTGTTCAAACTGGGATATTTCAAAATTATAATGTTGAAACTCTGGAATTTCAATTCTTCACCTTCTTCAGAGATTGCAATTTTTTAAATCATTGGAGGCTGTAATAGCCCGTATACTTAGAAACCTCTCCTGCTTTTGTGAAATGTACCTTCCAAAATGTGTGTAGACACCAAGGAGTCCTTTACAGAGTATGTGTCAGTCAGGTATTTTGAAGGACATTTCCTTGTACTCTAGGGGAAAAAAAAAAAAACAGAAGATATCTAATTGTCTCACACCTTAAGGATTGCTGTTATTACTTAAAGTAGGTTGCAGTTGATTGTGTGTTTAGTGACTTCTCCAAGCTAATTTTGCAAAGTGTGTGTTCCAATTCCATTATCTCTACAGTCAGTCAGTGGTCTGATGATTTTCACCAGAGATCATGCTGGCCTTTTAATGCTTCCATCAGGGAAAAGCCACTTCTGTGAGAGGGCCAAAACTGCTGCAGTGGTCTGCACCCATCCCTCAGGCCACCGCCAGTCCAAGGCTTCATTACAAACTCTTCAACCTCATAGCCTTGCTGGATAAGGTCCCCGCTGCCCTCCTTGGCACCAGCCAGCTGCTCTAGATCCATGGGTTGCCATTCCCAGCACCATGGCAAGGCTGAGGAATGGGGGATAGTAGCCAGTTGGTGCATGTGGTTCACCTAGGAAACGTCAACAGCTTATCCCTTCATCAATCACTCCTGGTTAATTTAAGTGCCCAATCTGTTTCCAGAGTTCCAGAACAGTTTATTCCAGTGGCTTTTTCCAGTGCAATTGATGTTTTGGTGGAGGGGTTTACCTCTTGAATTTCCTACTTTACCATTTTGTGTGACCACACGGTGATTTGCAAGGTTCTAAATTCTGCAAGAAACTTTCACACCATCCCTTCATCATCCTCTAGAAGCCTATTGTGTGCTTCAATTGCACTGACTAATTCCAGGTGATTATGGGTTTCCACAGCCTGAGGGTGTTGCTTGTTGCTTTCTCCTTAGTGCTGCAGGAGGACTGTGCCCCCTTAGTCCTTCAGGCAGCCCCAGAAAGATATGAATAGACATATACAACTGTCCACCAGCAAAAGCCATATCTGGTCCCCGTGCTTCAGAACCAAAGAGCAGACTCCTCCCTGGGAGTACAGTTCATAGTTTCCAATTCATCACCGGGCCATTGCCAATGCTGCAGCCCTTGCTGCTGCAGGGATGTGGAGAGCGAATAACATCTGTGGAAGAAATGTTTTCCTACTATTTGAAAGTTACCTTTTTTTAATTCAGCATTTTCTGATATGATGTATGTAATTCTTTGACTGTCTTCCAGAATTCTGAGACTGTTGATTCCACCAATTATTTATTATCTTGTTTTGTTGTGGAGGGATAGCAGAGTACAGGTGTTTATGCCATCATCTTGCCTTCTTTCCCCTTTCCATTTTTTTATTACAGTAAATAGATATGTAAGGAAACATTTGCCATTTCAACATTTTTACATATACAACTCAGTGACATTGTTTATTTTCATCATGTTCATCCACCAGCACTATCCATTTCCAAATTTTTCCATCACCTTTAACAGAAGCTCAATGTGACCTAAGCAATGACTCTCCCTTCTACCTCCCTCCTACCAAACCCTGGTAACCACTGATAAACTTTGGTCCCTATACACTTGTTTATCCCAAAAATTTCATATAATTGGGTCTATAGAATATTTGGCCTTTGATGACCGACATTTCTCTGAGCATATTATTTTCGAGATTCATCCATCCATATTGCAGTATGAATCTGAATTTCATTTCTCTTTATGCCTGAATAATATTTCCCTGCATGTATGTTCCACATTTTGTTTATCCAGTTATCAGTTGATGGACATTTAGGCTGTTTGCACCTTTAACTATTGTGAATAGTGCTGCAATGACACTGATGTACAAGTATCTGTTTTCATTCTTTTGGGTATATATACCTGAGGTGGAACTGCAGGATCATATGATAATTCTATTTTTAACATTTTGAGGAATTGCCAAACTGTTTTCTGCAGCAGTTATACAATTTTACAGTCCCACAAACGCAGGAACAGTGTAGCTCTGCTTAACTCCATATATCTAATTTGTCACATCACCTTATTGATTCTGATTTGAAATATCTCCCTTTCCATTAATCCACTGACTCAGCCTTCATTATCATTCTCTTAGATGTCTACAGTAAAATATTTATCATATTGGTTTACTGTTTCCATGAATAATTTCTTTAAGTTCATTTCAATTAGTGCCACGACTCGATTAAAAATTTTTAAAAATCGTAAATATGAATTACATTTGTCTTCAAATGGTATCCACAGAGTTGCATGGGATTTTCAAATGTCCAAGTGAATTATGATGGACTAGTTAAGAAAGTATTTTTTTTATTGTGCTTTTTGGGAAAGTTTACAAATCAAGTCAGACCCACATCAAAAACTTATACACACCTTTCTATGTACTCCCAGCTGCTCTCCCCCTACTCCTCTCCACCCTGTATTCCCTGTGCCCGTTCAACCAGCTCCTGTCCACCTCTGCCTTCTCATCTAGCCTGCAGACAGGAGCTTCCCACATAGTCTCATGTGTCTACTTGAGCCAAGAAGCTCACTCCATATCATTTTCTGTGTTATTGTGTAGTCCAATCCCTGATTGCAGAGTTGACTTTGGGAATGGTTCCTGTCTTGGGCTAACAAAGAGTCCGGGGACCATGACCTCCGGGGAACCTCTACAATCAGTCAGGCCATTAAGTATGGTGTTTTTATGAGAATTTGAGTTCTGCATACCACTGTTCTCCTGCTCCAACCAGGATTCTCTAGTAACCATTAAAGAATATTTTCTTCTATGTTTAAACTTTTTTTCTGAGATCTTACAATAGTGGTCTCATACAATACTTGTCCTTTTGCAACTGACTAATTTCACTCAGCATAATGCCTTCCAGATTCCTCCATGTTATGCGATGTTTCATGGATTTATCGTTTTTCTTTACTGTTGTGAAGTATACTGTAATTTATTTATCCATTCATCCATTGAAGAGCACCTTGATTGCTCCCATCATTTTTGCTATTGTAAACAGTGCTGCAATGAACATGGGTGTGCATGTATCTGTTCATGTGAGGGCTCTTATTTCTCTAGGATATATTCCAAGGAGTGGGATTGCTGGATCACATGGTAGTTCTATTTCTAGCTTTTGAATGAAGAGCCAAATTGATTTCCAAAGTGGTTGTACCATTTTATATTCCCTCCAGTAGCATGCAAGTGTTCCAGTCTCTCCAACACTTATTATTTTGTGTTTTTTGGATTAATGCCAGGCTTGTTGGAGTGAGATGATACCTCATTGTAGCTTTGATTTGGGTTTCTCTAATGGGTAATGATCATTAGTATTTCCTCATGTATCTGTTAGCCTTATTGCTCTTGCTAGGACCTCCAGTGCAATTTTGAATAAGAGTGGTGATTAAGGGCATCCTTGTCTGGTTTCCAATCTCAAGGGGAATGCTTTCAGAATCTCTCCATTTAGGAAAACGTTGGCTGTTGGCTTTCTATAAATGCCCTTTATTATGTTGAAGAATTTCCCTTCTACTCCTATTTT
Organism: Loxodonta africana; assembly: GCF_030014295.1. Taxonomy (NCBI): domain Eukaryota; kingdom Metazoa; phylum Chordata; class Mammalia; order Proboscidea; family Elephantidae; genus Loxodonta; species Loxodonta africana. Next base: position 62,738,295 of record NC_087369.1, read on the forward strand.
ACAGAGAGTCTTTATCATGAAATGGGTGTTGGACTTTGTCAAATGCCTTTTCAGCATCAATTGATAAGATCATGTGGTTCTTGCCTTTTTTATTTATATGATGGATTACGCTGATTGTTTTTCTAATGTAGGACCATCTCTGCATACCTGGTTTGAATCCCACTTGGCCATGGTGAATTATTTTTTTGATATGTTGTTGAATTACATTGGCTAGAATTTTGTTGAAAATTTTTGCATCTAAGTTCATGAGAAATAATGGTGCGAAATTTTATTCTATTTTTTGTGTCTTTACCTGGTTTTGGTATCAGGGATATGCTGGCTTCATAGAATGAGTTTGGAAGTATTCTATCCTTTTCTATGCTCTGAAATACCTTTAGGAGTAATGGTGTTAACTCTTCTCCGAAAGTTTGGTAGAATTCTCCAGTGAAGTCATCAGGGCCAGGGCCTTTTTTGTTGGAAGTTTTTTCATTGCATTTTCAATCTCTTCTTTCGTTGTGGGTTTATTAGTCGTTCTATCTCTGTTTGTGTTAGTTTAGGTAGGTAGTGAGTTTCTAGAAATTCATCCATTTCTCCTAGGTTTTCAAATTTGCTAGAGTACAATTTTTCGTAGTAATCTGATATGATTCTTTTAATTTCAGTTGGGTCTGTTGTGATATCACCCATCTCTTATTCAGGTTATTTGCTTCCTCTCCTGTTTTTCTTTTGTCAGTTTGGCCCATAGTTTATCGATTTTGTTAATTTTTTCAGAGAACCGACTTTTGGTCTTGTTAACTCTTTTAATTGTTTTTCGTTTTCTGTTTCATTTATTTCTGCTCTAATTTTTGTAATTTGTTTTCTTACTATGTCTGAGGGTTTCTTTTGTTGCTCTATTTGTTCAAAGTGTAGGGATAATTATTTGATTTTGGCCCTTTCTTCTTTTTAGATATGTACATTTATTGCTATAAATTGATCTCTGAGCACTGCTTTATCTTTGACCCAAAGATTCTGATAGAAAGTGTTTTCATTCTCATTGAATTCTATGAATTTCTTCACTCTGTCCTTAATTTCTTCTATAAGCCAGGAGAGTTTGAGCAAAATATTGTTCAGTTTCCAAGTGATTGATTTCTTTTCCCTTCTTTCTCTGTTATCGATTTCTACTTTTATGGACTTATTATGTTTTGGGTTCTGTTAAGGCTTGTTCTAGAGAATATTCCATGTGCACTGGAAAAGAAAGTACATTCGGCTGCTGTTGTGTGGAGTGTTCTGTATATGTCTATGAGGTCAAGTTGGTTGATTGTTGCATTTAGATCTTCCTTGTCTTTATTGAGATTCTTTCTGGATGTTCAGTCCTTCACCAAAAGTGGTGTGTTGAAGTCTCCTACTATAATTGTGGAACTGTCTATCTCATTTTTCAGTGCTGTTAGAGTTCGTTTTATGTATCTTGAAGCCCTCTTGTTGAGGTCGTAAATATTTAATATGGCTATATCCTGCTGGTATATTATCCCTTTAATCATTATATAGTGTCTTTCTTTATCCTTTGTGGTGCATTTAACTTTAAAATCTATTTTGTAAGAAATTAATATTGCTGCTCTTGCTGTTTTTTGATTGTTGCTTCCTTGATATATATTTTTTTCCATCCTTTGAGTTTTAGTTTATTTTTCTTTAAGTCTAAGGTGTGTCTCTTGTAAGCAACATATAGAGGGATTGTATTTTTTTAATCTGTTCTGCCACTTTATGTCTCTTTATTGGTGTATTTAGTCCATTTACATTCAGTGCAAGTATGGATAAGTATTAGTTTAGTGCTGTCATTTTGATGTCTTTTCTTGTGTGTTGTTGACAGTTTCTTTTTTCCACTTAATTTTTTTTGCTGAGTAGTTTCTCTTTATACATTGTCTTTTCTTCTTATTCCTTGGTGTTCATTTTGTTTTTGCTGAGTCTTTATGTTTTTCTTGGATTTTATTTTGATGTGTAGGTTTGTTATTCTCCCTGTGGTTACCTTAATATTTACCCGTATTTTTCTAAGTTTGAACCAAACTTTTATTTCTGTATATTGACTGGACTTTCTCTCCGCATGAAAGATCTATGGCTACATTTTTAGTCTGTCTTTATTGATTTAATGTTGTCATCTTTCACATAATGACATCCCTGTTTCCCTGTTTTGAGAGTTTTTTTATCTTGATTTATTTTTGTGATTTCCCTATCTGGGTTGATACCTGGTTGCTCTGGCCTGTGTTCTAGTCTTGGGTTGTTATCTCATGTTATTGATTTTCTACCAGAGAACTCCCTTTAGAATTTCTTGTAGTTTTGGTTAGGTTTTCCCAAATTCCCTAAACTTCTGTTTATCTGGAAATGTCTTAATTTCACTTTCGTATTTGGGAGACAGTTTTGCTGGATATATGACTCTTGGCTGCTAATTCTTTTCCTTCAATGCTTTATACATGTCATTCAATTGCCTTCTTGCCTGCATGGTTTCTACTCTGTAGCCTGAGCTTATTCTTATTGAACCTCCTTTGTAGGTGACATTTCATTTATCCCTAGCCACTCTTAAAATTCTATCTTTGGTTTTGGCAAGTTTGATTATACTACGTCATGGTTACTTTCTTTCAGGATCTACCTTATGTGGGTTCTATGAGCATCTTGGATAGATGTCTTTCATGATATCAGGGAAGATTTCTGCCAACAAATCTTCAACAGGTCTCTCTGTATTTTCTGTTAACCCTCTCTGTTCTGGTGCTTCAATCACTCATAGGTTGCTTCAATCACTCGTAGGTTATTTCTCTTGATAGAGTCCCACATCTTTTTTTAGGGTCTCTTTTTTTCAATCTAATTTTTCTTCTAATATATTGCTGCTAGGTGTTTTATCTTCACTCTCCCTAATTCTGACTTCCATGTCCTCAACTCTGCTCATCTGACTTTCTGTTGAATTCTCTAATTCTGAAATTTTGTTATTAATCTTCTGAACTTCTAATTGCTTTCTCTCTATGGATTGTTGCAGCCTATTAAGTTTTTCATTATACTCTTGAATTTCCTTCAGAATTTCCTCTGCTGCTTTATCTGTGTGTTCCTTGTCTTGTTCTGAGTTTTGCCTGATCTCCTTCCTGATGTCTTGAAGATTTCTGTACATTAATCTTTGTATTCGACCTCTGGTAATTCCGGAAATATCTCTTTGTCTGGAAGATTCCTTGATAATTTGTTTTGGAAGCTTGTTGAAGCAATCATGGTCTGCTTCTTTATGTGACTTGATATTGATTGTTGTCTCTGAACCATCTATAAATTAATGTATTAATTTATTTTATGTTTGCTTACTGTGTCCTACCTTCTTGCTTATATTGTTTTGATATGCCCACATAGGCTGTTTGAGTGAACTAGTTTGATTATTGTTGCCTTTGAAGTTCTAATGTCCTGCCACCAAATGGCTAGAGCTGTTACCAGGAGTTCATTCACTTTTCTTGTATTGGTTCAGCTCAGGTGTCCAGGTAGTTGGTCACCAATTGAGTGGTGCAGGCTCTCTCCAACAGTCTTAGAGGAGCATGGGTGATTGGTGTAGGCACATGTATCTGGTTCCAGCAGGAGGTGACGCTCTGAGCAAGGCAGTGGGATGACAACCTTTCCCCAAGTGTCTGTGAGAAAAGTGCATCCCTTTTTCCTAGAGCAAAGAAGTGGATGGGTTCTGCAGCCAGACATGGTCATCCAATGCTGGAAGGCCTGGGAGGCACCACTTATCCTTGGACCCCTGTAGTGGGCTGCTAGGTAGCATGGGTGTAGCCACCAGCCTTTTGGCCCCTGATGTGGGTAGGTGAGGACCATGCTTAATAGGCAAAGTGGTGTCAAATGTCAAAAATCTGTCTCTCCACCGCACAGCTGAAAAAGTCAGATCTCAGGCACATACACCATTGCAGTCTCCCACCAAGGGCCTAAGCTGCTGAAACGGACCCACAAAGGTCCATGCATGGGTGAAAGGCATTCAAAGTCAGTGAACCATTTGTGCCTGGACAGGAGTCTCTTCTGTCCTGAGTTCCCAGCTAGGGGAGCTGGCAGATTATTTTTTCCTATTTGTTAATTTGTTCCTTCTCCAAGGCCAGAAAAATGGCTCAGAGCATGAAGCAAGACCTATGTGAGGCCAGGGAAATTGACAGGCACTGAGCTTTCATAGCGGCTAGGGCAGAGGGAGGAGGGATCAGATAAATGGGAGAGGGTCCTTTTGCAAGGGGTGCCTTTTGATCCACACAGTAAATTAGACACAAGCACTTATCTTTTGCCTAGAGTGCTGTTGTTTGCTGATTCCAGAGGCATGAGTAGCCTGTGCAGCTCGCTCTCTCTCCCTAAGGAAGTCGTGTCTGGAACGCTACCACGAGCCCCACCATGGTCATGTCTGGGGATCATGCCTGAGGGGCGCTGGTTCCCGCCGAGTCAGGTCTGGCAACTCCTCACCGCTTCTGAACCATCTCTTCCTCCCCCTGCCACTCAGTCTGATTTCTTAACTTTGCCTTTGGTGTTCAGAGCTCCTAGCTTGTCATATATATAATTGATTCACTAGGTTTTTGGGGGGTCTTTGTTGTAAGAAGGATCACCAGAAGCATTTGACTACTCTGGCATGTTTGCCCCACCTCCCAAAAAAGCATTCTTGAGTGCTTGTTGTTTTTGTTATTAGGTGTCATTGAGCTGGTTCCAACTCATAGCAACCCTATATACAACAGAAACAAACACTGCCCAGTCTTGTGCCATCCTCACAATCGTTGCTATGTTTGAGCCCATTGTTGCACCACTGTGTCAATCCATCTTATTGAGGTTCTTCCTTTTTCTCCAGGGGCTGGTCCCTCCTGATAAGATGAACAAAGTGCATGAGGCAAAGTCTTATCATCCTTGTTTCTAAGGAGCATTCTTGCTGTACTTCTTCTAAGACAGACTTGTTTGTTCTTCTGGCAGTGTATTGTATATTCAATATCCTTTGCTGACACCATAATTCAAAGGTATCAATTCTTCTTTGGTCTTCCTTATTCATTTTCCAACTTTTGCATGCATATGGCACGATAGAAAATACCATGGCTTGGGTCAAGCACATTTTAGTCCTCATAGTGACCTCTTTGCTTTCTAACACTTTAAACAGCTCTTTTGCAGCAGATTTGACCAATGCAAAAAGTTCTTTGATTTTCTGAATGCTGCTTCTATGGGTGCTGATTGTGGAGCCAAGTAAAATGAAATCCTTGACAACTTTAATATTTCTCCATTTATCATGATGTTGCTTAATGCACCAGTTGTGAGAGCTTTTGTTTTCTTTATGTTGAGGTGTAATTCGTACTGAAGGCTGTAGTCTTTGATCTTTGATAGCAAGTATTTCAAATCCTCTTGGCTTTCAGCAAGCAAGGTTGTATCATCTGCATATCGCAGGTTGTTAATGAGGCTTCCTTCAATCTTTTCTTTTTAATTTATTGTACTTTAGATGAAGGTTTACAGAACAAACTAGTTTCTCATTGAACAGCACACATATTGTTTTATGATGTTGGTTAACAACCCCATGACATGTCAACACTCTTCCTTCTCCACCTTGGTTTCCCTTTCATGAGCTTTTCTGTTCCCTCTTGTCTTCTAGTCTTTGCCCTGCCCTTGTGTACCCCTTTAGTCTTGTTGATGAACCTCAGTAGTGACTTCATTACTGAGCTAAAAGGGTGTCTGGGGGCCATACTCTTGGGTTTCTCCAGTCTGTATCAGACCAGTAAGTCTGGTCTTTTTTTGTGTGTGTGTGAGTTAGAATTTTGTTCTACATTTTTCCCCAGCTCTGTCTGGGACCCTCCATTGTGATTCCTGTCAGAGCAGTTGATGGTGGTAACTGGGCACCATCTAGCTGTACTGGACTCATTCTGGTGGATACCATGGTAGATGTGGTCTATTATTCCTTTGGACTAATCTTCCCCTTGTATCTTTAGTTTTCTTCATTCTCTCTTGCTCCCGAAGGAATGAAACCAGTGTTACACCTTAGATGGCCACTCACAGGCCTTTAAGACCCCAGAAGCTACTCACTAAAGTAGAATGTAGAACATTTTCTTTATAAACTCTGTTATGCCAATTGAGCTAGATGTTCATTGAGACCATGGTCCCTACAACCCTCAGCCCAGCAATTCCATCCCTTACGGAGTTTGGATGTGTCTATGGAGCTTCCATGACCTTGGCTTGTACAAGCTGTGCTGGCTTCCCCAGTATTGTATGTCTTACCCTTCACCAAAGTTACCACTCATCTATTGTCTATTCAGTGTTTTTCCATCCCCACCCCTCCTCTCCCTCATAAAAATCAAAGGTTGTTTCTTTTTGTCTGTAAACCATTTCATGAGTTTTTACAATGGTGGTCTCATACAATATTTGTCTTTTTATGATTGAATTATTTCAATCAGCATAATGTTCTCCATATTCATCCATGTTATGAGATGCTTCACAGATTCATCCTTGTTCTTTATTGTTGTGTAATACTCCATTGAGTGTATGTACCACAGTTTGTTTACCCATTCATCTGTTGACGGGCATCTAGGTTGTTTCCATCTTTTTGCTATTGTGAACAATGCTGCAGTGAACATGGGTGTGCATATATCTATGCGTGTGACGATTCTTATTTCTCTAGGATATATTTCTAAGAGTGGGATTGCTGGATCATATGGTATTTCTATTTCTAGCTTTCTAAGGAAGTGTCATATCATTTTCTAAAGTGGCTTTATCATTTTGCATTACCACCAGAAGTGCATAAGTGTTCCAAACACCCCGCAGCCTCTCCAACATTTGTTATTTCCTGTTTTATTGATTTGTGCCAGTAATGCAGGGGTGAGATGGTATCTCACTGTGATTTCGATATGCACTTCTCTTATGGCTACTGATTGTGAGCATTTCCTCATGTATCTCTTGGCTGGTTGAATATCTTCTTTGGTGAAGTGTCTACTCATTTCCTTTGCCCATTTTTTAATTGAATTGTTTGTTGTAGTGGTGTTGGAATTTCTTGCAGATTTTTAGAGACCAGAACTTTGTCTGATTTGTAATAGCCAAAAATTTTTCCAGTATTTTTACTCTTTCGACAAAGTCTTTTGATGAGCATAAATGTTTAATTTTTAGAAGATCCCAGTTATCTAGCTTGTCTTCTGGAGTTTGTGTGTTGTTGGTTATGGTTTGTACCCTGTTAATGCTGTGTATTAGGGCCTCTAGTGTAGATCCTGTTTTTTCTTCTATGAACTTCATAGTTTTTGGCTTTATATTTAGGCCTTTGATCCATTTTGAATTAGTTTTTGTATATGGTGTGAGGTATGGGTCCTGTTTCATTTTTTTGCAGATGGACATCCAATTTTGTCAGCATCATTTGTTAAAAAGACTGTTTTTTCCCCATCTGATGGACTTTGGGCCCTTGTAGAAGATCAGGTGACTGTAGGTCGATGGATTTACATCTGGGTTCTCAATTCTGTTCCATTGGTCAGTGTGTCTGTTGTTGTACAGTACCAGGCAGCTTTGACTACCATAGCTGCATAGCAGGTTCTTCTTCAATAGCGCTTTACTTATTCCTTCCTCCAATCTTGATGCCACATTCTTCTTCATATAGCCCAGCTTTTCAGATTATTTGCTCAGCATACAGATTGAATAGGTAAGGTGAAAGAATACAACCCTGATGTACACCTTTCCTGAAATTAAATGACACAGTATCCCTTGTTCTGTTTGAACAACTGCCTCTTGATCTATGTACAGATTCCTCATGAACAAAATTGTGTCTTCTGGAATTCCCATTCCTCACAATGTTATTCATAATTTGTTATGATCCACACAGTTGTAAGTCTGTGTTTCATAGTCAATAAAAAACAGGTAAACATTTTTCTTTTATCCACTGCTTTCAGCCAAGATCCATCTGACATCGGCAATCATATTCATGTTTCCATGTCCTCTTCTGAATTCAGCTTGAACTTCTGGTAGTTCCCATTCCATGTTCTGCTACAACTGCTTTTGAATGATCTTTAGCAAAATTTTACTTGCGTGTGATATTAATGACTTTGTTTGATAATTTCCACATTCTCTTGGATCACTTTCTTTGGAATGGGCACAAATATGGATCTCCTCCAGGAGGGAGGCCAGGTAGCTGTCTTCCAAATTTCTTGGCATAGGTGAGTAAGCACTTCCAGCTTCGCATCAATTTGTTGAGATATCTCACCTGGTATTTCATCAATTCCTGGAGCCTTGCTTTTCACCAGTGCCTTAAGTGCAGCTTGAACTTTTTTCTCTTGATACCATCAGTTCTCGATCATATGTTATGTCATGGATTGAATTGTTTTCCAAAAAAATGTGTGTTGGCTTGGTTGGGCCATGTTTTCCAGTGTTGTGTGGTTTTCCTCCAATTTGTGATTTTAATTTTATGTTAAAGTGGTTAGGGTGGGATTGTTTGCCTGTGGTGTTGCCTGCACCACCTTTTATCTTGCAAGAGATAAAAGGAGGGGTAAGCGAGCAGGGGAGGGACATCATACCACCAAGAAAGAAGCATTTGGAGCAGAACGCATCTTTTGGACCCAGGGTTTCTGCATGGAGAAGCTCTTAGTCCAAGGGAAGATTGATGACAAGGACCTTCCTCCAGAAAAGAGAAAAAGCCTTCCCCTGCAGCCAACACCCTGAATTTGAACTTCTAGCCTACTAGACTGTGAGTGAATAAACTTTTGTTTATTGAAGCCATCCACTTGTAGTATTTCTCTTTTAGCAGCACTAGATAACTAAGACATGCTACATCCTGAAATGGTTGAATATCAACCAATTCTTTTTGGTACAGTGACTCTGTGTATTCCTTCCATAATTGCTCTGGCTAGGACCTCCAGCACAATGTTGAATAAGAGCAGTGATAAACGGCATACTCATCTGGTTTCAGCCCATCGCCGCAGCTCTGGGAATGGTGCCTGAGAGCTCCCCATGATTCAGGTCCAGTAACTCCTCTCCGCTTCTGAGCAGTCTCATCTTCCCCCTGCCCCTCAGTTTGTTTTCTAAGCTTGCCTTTCATCTCAGGGCTCCTAGCTTGTCATAATATATTCGTTTCACTTGTTTTTTCGGATCTTTGTTGTAAAGAGGGCTCACCAGAAGAGTCTGTGTATTCCGTCATCTTGGCTCCACCTACAGCCGCTTTTGAATGATCTTCAGCAAAATTTTACTTGCGTGTGATATTAATGATGTTGTTCAATAATTTCCACATTAGGTTGGATCACGTCTCTTGGGAATAGGCATTAATATGGATCTCTTCCAGTCAGTTGGCCAGGTAGCTGTCTTCCAAATTTCTTGACATAGACAACTGAGCACTTCCAGTGCTGCATCCATTTGTTGAAACATCAGAATTGGTATTCCGTCAGTTCCTGGAGCCTTGTTTTTTGCCAATGCCTTCAGTGATGCTTGGACTTCTTCCTTCAGTACCATTGGTTCCCGCTCAAATGGGACTAGAGCCTCCATCCCTTGCTCTGCCACTGTTCCCCTACCCCCACCCCTCATCACCTGACAGCCCACCATGCTGTGGTTTCTATCTGCAGTTTGGCCCAACCTCGCTGTGGCCGATAACTCTGGTTTGAATTTGGCACCAGAATCCCACACATATGCTAACCAGGATCTTGGCACATGCCCAGGACCTGAAGAGATGTGTCCTCAACCTGACCCCGGACCTGAGCATCCCCGGAGAGGAAGATATTTTCCAGCACACCACGGTGCCCAAGCCCATTTGCAAAACGAATGGTCCCTTCCTCTGCAAAATGACTCAGCACCCGGATCTTCAAATTAGGGCGTGGGGGGGCTCGGGGTTTCAGATTTCAGGTGCCAATCCATGCCCCCTTGGGACTCAAGGATATAAAAGCTTCCAGCTCCCCTGGGACGAGGAGCTCGTGGTATTTTGGCCATGAGACCACATGTTGCTCCCTGTTTCCACAAGCAATAAATTTTCACTTTCTGTTTCCCTTGCAGCTGGTGGTGTGGCATCCATCTTATTTCGATTTGCTAATAGGACAGGATAAGAACCCAAGTTCGGTTACAGTACCTCCCAAAATGGTTGAATGTCCACCAATCCTTCTTGGTATAGGGACTCTGTGTATTCCTTCCATCTTCTTTGGATGCTTCCTGAGTCATTTAATATTTTCCCCATAAAATTCTTCTATATTGCTATTCAAGACTTGAATTTCTTCAATTCTTTCAGCTTGAGAAAGGCAGAGCATGTTCTTCTCTTTTGGTTTTCCATCTCCAGGTCTTTGCACATGTCATTATAATACCTTACTTTGTCTTCTAGAGCAACCCTTTGAAACCTTCTGTTCAGTTCTTTTACTTCATCATTTCTTCCTTTCACTTTAGCTACTTAGCATTCAAGGGCAAGTTTCAGAGTCTCTTTTGACATCGTTTTGGGTCTTTTCTTCCTTTCCTGTCTTTTTAATGACCTCTTTCTTCTTGTTTGATATCCTTGAGGTCATTTCACAAATTGTCTGGTCTTTGGTCATTAGTATTCAAGACGGTAAATCTATTCTTGAGATGGTCTCTAAATTCAGGTGGAATATACTCAAGGTCATACTTCGATTCTCTTGGACTTGTTTTAATTTTCTTCAGTTTCAACTTGAACTCTCATAGGGGTAATTGATGGTCTGATCCGAAGTCAGTTCCTGACCTTGATCTGATTGATGATATTGAATTTTCCATTGTCTCTTTCAACAGATGTATTCAATTTCATTCCTGTGTATTCTGTCTGGTGAGATCCATGTGTATAGTCACCTTTTACGTTGTTGAAAAAAGGTATGTGCAATGAAGAAGTTGTTGGTCTTGCAAAATTCAATCACACGATCTCCTGTATCCTTTCTATCACCAAGGCCATATTTTCCAACTACCAGTCCTTCTTTTTTGTACCCAACTTTCACATTCCAATCTTCAGTAATTATCACTGCACCCTATTCCCCTTTATCACCACTCTTATTTAATTTAACGTTGTGCTGGAATTCCTAGCCAGAGCAATTAGGCTAGATAAAGAAATAAAGGGCATCCGAATTGGTAAGGAAAAAGTAAAACTATATTTGCAGATGACATGATCTTATGCACAGAAAAACCTAAAGAATCTGCAAGAAAACTACTAAAGAGTTCAGCAGAGTAACAGGATACAAGATAAACATACAAAAATCAACTGGATTCCTCTGCACAAAGAGAATGTCGAAAAGGAAATCACCAAATCAATACCATTTAAGATAGCCCCCAAGAAGATAAAATACTTATGAGTAAATCTAACCAGAGATGTAAAGGACCTATACAAAGAAAACTACAAGACACTACTGCAAGAAACCAAGAGACCTACAGAAATGGAAAAACATACCTTGCTCATGGATAGGAAGACTTAACATCGTAAAAATATCATTCTACCCAAAGCTATCTATAGGTAAAATGCAGTTCTGATCCAAATTCCAACGACATTTTTTAATGAGATGGAGAAACAAATCACCAACTTCATATGGAAGGGAAAGAGGTCCCAGATAAGTACAGCATTACTGAAAAAGAAAAACAAAGTGAGAGGCCACACACTACCTGATTTTAGAACCTATTATACCACCATGGTAGTCAAAACAGCCCGGTACAACAACAGATACATAGACCAATGGAACAGAACTGAGAATCCAGATGTAAATTCATCCACTTATGAGCACCTGATATTTAATGAAGGCCCAAAGTCCATTAATTGTGGAAAAGACAGTCTCTTTAACAAAAGATGCTGGCATAACTGGATGCCCATCTGCAAAAGAATAAAACAAGACCCATACCTCACACTATGCACAAAAACAAGCTCAAAATGGATCAAAGACCTAAATATAAAATCTAAAAAATAAGGATCATGGAAAAAAACAGGGACAATGTTAGGAGCCCTAATACATGGTATAAACAGTATAGAAAACATTACTAACAATGCAGAAGAAAAACTAGATAACTGGGAGCTCCTAAAAATCAAACACCTATACTCACCCAAAGACTTCACCAAAAGAATAAAGAGATTACCTACAGACTGGGAAAAAGCTTTTAGCTATGACATATCCGATCAGCGTCTGATCTCTAAAATCTACATGATACTGCAAAAACTCAACAACAAAAAGACAAATAACCCAATTAAAAAATGGGCAAAATATATGAACAGACACTTCATTAAAGAAGACATTCAGGTAGCTAACAGATATATGAGGAAATGCTCACTATTATTAGCCATTAGAGAAATGCAAATCAAAACTGCAATGAGATTCCATCTCACTCCAACAAGGCTGGCATTAATCCAGGAAACACAAAATAATAATGTTGGAGAGGTTATGGAGAGATTGGAACACTAATACACTGTTGGTGGGAATGTAAAATGGTACAACCACTTTGGAAATCAATTTCAGGCTTCCTTAAAAAGCTGGAAACAGAACTACCATATGATCCAACAATCCCACTCCTTGGAATGTATCCTAAAGAAATAAGAACTTTTACAAGAACAGATATATGCACACCCATGTTCATTGCAGCACTGTTTACAATAGCAAAAAGATGGAAGCAATCAGGGTACCCGTCGAAGTTTGAATGGATAAAGAAATTATGGTTTATTCACACAAAGGATTATTACACATCGATAAAGAACAATGATGAATCCATGAAACATTTCATAACGTGAAGGAATCTGGAAGGTATTATGCTGAGTGAAACTAGTCAGTTAAAAAAGGATAAATATTATATGAGACCACTATTATAAGAACTAAAGAAATAGTTTAAACAGAGAAGAGAATATTCTTTGATGATTAAGAGAGTGGAGAGGAAGGGAAGGAGGACTTAAGTGACGGGAAAGACAACACACAATACAGGCGAGGTCAGCACAGCTGGACTAAACCAAAAGTGAAGAAGTTTCCTGAATAAACCAAATGCACTGAAGGCCGGCGTAGCAGGGGCGGGGGTTTGGGACCATAGTTTCAGGGGACATCTAAGTCAATTGGTATAATAAAATCTATTAAGAAAACATTCTGTATGCCACATTGGAGAGTGGTGCTGGGGTCTTAAATGCTAGCAAGCGGCCATCTAAGGTGCATCAATTGGTCTCAACCCATTTGGATCAAAGGAGAATGTAGAACACCAAGGACACAAGATAATTATGAGCCCAAGAGTCAGAAAGGGCCACATAAACCAGAGACCACATCAGCCTGAGATCAGAAGAGACAGATGGTGCCAGGCTACAACCGATGGCTGCCCTGACAGGGAACACAAAGGAGAACCCCTGAGGGAGCAGGAGAGCAGTGGGATGCAGACCCCAAGTTTTTGTAAAAAGACCAGACTTAATGGTCTGACTGAGACTAGAAGGACCCCATTGTTCATGGCCCCCAGACCTTCTGTTGTCCCAGGACAGGAACCATTCCCAAAGCCAACCCTTCACACATGGATTGTACTGGACAATGGGTTGGAGAGGGATGCTGGTGAGGAGTGAGCTTCTTGGATCAGGTGGACACTTGAGACTATGTTGGCATCTCCTGTCTCAAGGGGAGATGAGAGGGTAGAAGCTGGTGAAATGGACATGAAAAGATAGAGTGGAGGGAGGGAGCAGGCTGTCTCATTAGTGGGAGAGAAATTGGGAGTATGTAGCAAGGTGTATATAAGTTTTTGTGTGAGAGACTGACTTGATTTGTAAACTTGCACTTAAAGCACAATTAAAAAAAAAGCAGCTGTAGCAAGAAACTGCCAGAAATTGAAGCAGGACTCAGAAGAGGAAGTGGAAGCAGAGAATACTAGAAAGAGGTTTACCTGTGTTTTATTGACTATGCAAATCATTCGACTGTGTGGATCATAATAAATTATGGATAACATTGTGAAGAATGGGAATCCCAGAACACTTAAGTGTGCTCATGAGGAACCTGTGCATTGATCAAGAGCAGTGGTTCAAACAGAACAATGGAATACTGCATGGTTTAAAGTCAGAAAAAGTGTGCATCAGGGTCATATTCTTTCACCATGTGTATTCAATCTGTAGGCTGAACAAATAATCTGAGTAGCTGGACTATATGAAGAAGAACAGTGCATCAGGATTGGAGGAAGACTCATAACAACCTGTGATATGCAGGTGACACAACCTTGCTTGCTGAAAGTGAAGAGGACTTGAAGCCCTTACTGATGAAGATCAAAAGCCACAGCCTTCAGTATGGATTACAACTGAACATAAAGAAAACAAAAAATCCTCACAACTGGATCATTAAGCAATATCATGATAAACAGGGAAAAGATTGACATTGTCAAGGATTTCATTTTACTTGGATCCACAATCCACACCAATGGACGCAGAAGTGAAGAAATCAAAAGACTCATTGCATTGGGCAAATCTGTTGCAAAAGACCTCTTTAAAGTTTTGAAAAGCAAAGATGTCACCCTGAAGACTAAGGTGCGCCTGGCCCAAGCCATGGTGTTTTTGATCATCTTCTATGCATGTGAAATCAGGACAATGAACAAGGAAGATCAAAGAAAAGTTGACGCCTTTGAATTGTGGTGTTGGCGAAGAACATTGAATATACCATGGACCGCCAAAAGAAGGAACAAATCTGTCTTGGAAGAAGTACAACCAGAATGCTCCTTAGAAGCAAGGATGGTGAGACTACGTCTCACATATTTTGTACATGTTGTGAGGAGGGATCAGTCCCTGGTGAAGGATATCATGCTTGGGAAAGTAGAGGGTCAGTGAAAAAGAGGAAGACTCTCAATGAGATGGATTGACACAGTGGCTGCAACAATGGGCTTAAGCATAACAATGATTGTGAGGATGGCACAGGACCGGGCAGCATTTCATTCTGTTGTACATAGGTTCGCTATGAGTCCCAACAGACTCAATGGCACCTAATAACAACAACAACAGGCACAGCATGGTTGTGTCAAGTGCCCAGCCCTAACCTCGGTGTTCCCACAGCCTCGCCTATCAGAGCCTGCATCATGCACACTGCTTTGTATTCCTGTGTTTGTTCATCTGCCTAGCCCATTTAGACTATAAATGCAGTTGACAGGGACATATCAGATCAATCTCCATTTTCAGCACCATCTCAGAGCCTGAAACACAGTAGGTATTCAGTAGATGTTTACATCATATGTGGGCCAGAAATAAACAGTAACTGCACTCTTTTGAGAGTTTGTTTGCTTGCATGTATAGCATATATATTATATATTTGCATCATTCGTAGCAAATGTATGTGATGTTTAAACAATACTCCACATAGCTGAATTTAAATTACTTTTAACTGTAACCCATGGTAAGAAGTACATTTTCAGTGCAACCTGTACACATATATGTGTAAGCTCAAAGGTGCATATAAGGTTACATACCCTGACTACTTGAAATCCATTATGACATTATATATATATATATATACACACACACATATATTTTTATGTTTTAAATTCTTGGTAGTGATGCAGTGGAATCCTTGTGTAGTGCAAACAGTTAATGTGCTCGACTGGTATCCAAAATGTTGGAGGTTGTAATCCACCCAGAAACATCTCAGAAGAAAGGCCTGATGATCTACTTGGTAAAAATCAGTCATTGAAAACATTATGGAGCAGGGTTCTACTCTGAGCCACAGTGTGTCCCCATGAGTCAAAATCAACTCAACTGCAACTGGAAAAAGTGATGCACTGAATGGATTTCACAACCCACTGATGAGTTGACATTAGCAGTTTGAAAACAACTGTCTGGCTCTATTTCTCCCCTGCACATATGCGTCTGAGTTAAATGTACAATGTTCATGTGTGTATACACACATGCACATGAATAACTGCATATGTTATCAAGCTATTCTTATTTCTCTGCTGGATACACCTATAGGAAGTTTGGCTGTCAAGATCATAAAATTTTATTCAGTCTATTTCCTGTTTGTCAGCACTCCTCAGCATCAACCAAACCAGTGGGGGTGATAGGTGTATGGAGTACTCACAGACAACTTTGAACATAGAGGAAATGGATTTGGAAGTGGGAACAAAACAGTGAAGAAAACATTTTTGTATTCTATACCTTCTCGATATTAATACTTTTTGAGTTTCATTTGTTGCAAACATCCCCCAGTTTACAGCTTGTATTTTCATTTTTAAAAGGTATCTTTTGTAAAATAAAGTCCTAAGTCTTTATTCAATTAAGTCTTGTCTTAGGCTGGGTTTTCTACAGAAGCAAAACTAGTGAAGTGTTTATATATAGATAGATTTATGTCAAGGAAATGGCTCACACGGTTGTGGAGGCTGGCAAGTACAAAAGTCCATGGGTCAGGCGTCAGCTAGAGGCTTCTCCTGACTCACGAGATTGCAGGGGTGACAAACGCAGAATCGGCAGGTCACATGGCAGGCTGCTGGAAGACGAGCTGCGGAGCTGGTGAACCCCAAAACTGACAGGTCAAATGACAAACAGCTGGCTCAAATCCCAAGAACCAGAGGTCAAATTACAACAATCCAGAAACAGGATCCAGAGGAAGCAAGTGAGCTTTGCAGAATGTCCATATATATATTTCCCTGAGGAAATTCTCCTTACAGCTGATTGGCTGATCACATCAGATCACATCATGGAGGTGATTACATTATATTACTCATGGGAGACCACATAATGGAGGATGATTACATCAGATCACAAAATGCGGAAAATCATGGGCTAGCCAAGTTGACACATAACATTAACCATCAAAAGTATTAACCTTTTAGTTTATGGTTAACAATTTTTAATCAAGTTTTTCAGCACCCCAAAATCAAAGAGGTTATTACCTTTACTTTTATCTATCTGCTTTAAAGTACAAGTAGTCCCAGATTTACAAGTGTCCCTTTCCGATGACTCCATGGTAAGTCGATTCTGATGTAAACCAAATACCAAACCAAAATCCCACTGCCGTCGAGTCGATTCCGACTCATAGCGACCATATATCAAATCAAACACCTCATTTTTTTAGTTTTCATTATTGTTGTCTGTTATTATCAGTATCTTTATAAATCATAACATTGAACTCTGTGAGTGAACATACACAAATGATAACATCAGCAAATTATGTGCTGCAACATTGTATGTAGTACCTACTACTAATGATAAGATATACAAAAAAAAAAAAAAAAAAAGACTGTCATAAGTGCAGTTTGTCCTAAGTTGGGGACTACCTATATTGAATTTGATATTTTAGTCATTTTTCTTCCTGGAGTTGATTTTTAACGTCTGTATTGATGTAACTATGAATTGGAATCGACTCGATGGCAACAGGAACAGGTATTGATACAATTTACACACCAGAAAGTTCACTCTTTAAAGTGTACAATTCAATGGTTTTTGGTATATGTACGGAGTTGTGTAACCATTACCATTATCTAATTGTAGAATATTTTCATCATGCCAAAAATAACCCATGTGCCTTATAGCAGTCACTCCTCGTGCCCTTCCCCTGCTTTAGTTTTCTCTCCCCAGCCCCAGGCAACCACTAACATTTTTTCTGCCTTTATATATTTGCTAAGTTTGGACGTTTCATATAAATGGAATAATACAATATGTGGTCTTTCGTGATTATATTCTTCCATTGAACATAATGTTTTTAAGGTTCATTCGTGTTGTAGCATGTATCATTACTTCATTCCTTTTTATAGCAAATAATATTCCATTGTATGGACATGCCATGTTTTATTTATCCATTCATGGTTTGATGAACACTTGGATTGTTTCCACTTTTTTGCTGTTATGAATAATGCTACTATGAACTATTGTGTAAAGTTTTTATGTAGATATATGTTTCCATTACTCTTTGGTATATACCTAGGATTGGAATTGCTGGGTCATATGGTAACTCTATGTTAAACTTTTGGGAAACTGCCAGACCATTTCCAAAGAAACTGGCCCACTTTATATTCCCACTTTCAGTATATGAGAGTACTGATTCCTCCACATACTCACCAGCAGTTGTTATCATGTTTTGATTATAAACATCCTAGTGGGTGTGGTTTTAGGATTTTTTCATAGGTTGATTACTATCAGGACAGTGTGATACGGCATAAGATAGACGTATATGGGAATAGAACTGAGAGTCTGAAAATAAATCCTCACATGATAGACAATTGATTTCCAAATGATACCTGTACCAAGATAATTCATTGAGGTAAACCATAGGGTTAGACAATGACTCCTTAGATATGATATAAGCAGCACAAGTGATAAAAGAGAAAATTAATATATCCAGGACACCTAAAAATCAGTAATCAAAAGAAAAATTGCCCACTTAAAAAATGGGTAAATTATTGGAATTTAACTTTTAAATGGTGTGAGAAAGAGATGCTTTTTCTATTCCATATGGATAACAAACTATTTCATGCCTAGTTACCAAATAATCATTCCTTTCCCCACTACACTATCACTCTCTATTCCTTCAGCCAGCTTGGTTTTTCCTCATAATGATTACAAAAGATGTTATACTTTTATTGTTGGTCTCCTCCACTATAAAATAAGGTGTATGAGAAAAAGGACTTTCTTATCTTCAATTTTGTATCAGAAAATATCATTTGTATGTATGTGCTAAAAAGAATATTAATTCATTTCACAAAGATTTCTGTGTGCATGGCCTTGCTCTGGATTTTGGAGGTGCAGAGAAAAATTCAACTGTTCCCTTGCTTGAGAATCTTTTAGTCAAATGGGGATACATTGTTGACAAATCATAAGATCAGCGCTTTCACCAAAGAGAGCTAAGGACCAGTGGGAGAAAAAATGAGCAAGTGACTTGCTTTTCTATTATGAATATGTATGTGTGTGATAGGAACCTCTACACACACACACACACACACACACACACAAACGCACATTTATATATATAACCAAACCCAGTCTGTTGCCGTTGAATTGATTCCAACTCATAGCATCCTGTAGGACAGAGTAGAACTGCCCCATAGGGCTTCCAAGGAATGGCTGGTGGATTTGAACCGCCAACTTTTTGGTTAGTAGCCAAGCTCTTAACCACTGTGCTACCAAGGCTCCACACATTCACACATACATACATGTTGTTGTTGTTAGGTGCTGTTGAATCAGCTCCAACTCAGTGACCCCAGGTACAAAAGAATAAAACATTGCCAGTTCCTGCGCCATTCTATTGTCCTTGAGTCAATTTCAACTCAGAGTGACACTATAGGAGAGAGTAGAGCTGCCCCACAGGGCTTCCAAGGCAGTAATCTTATAGAAGTGGCTTATCATATTTTTCTCCCATGGAGTGGCTTGTGGGTTCAAACCATCAACCTTTCGATTAGCAGCTGAGCACTTAACCACTGCACCACCAAGGCTCTCTCTCTCTCGCTATACGTATTTGTTGTTGTGTGCTGTCAAGTCGATGCTAACTCATAGCGACCCTATAGGACAGAGTAGAACTGCCCCATAGGGTTTCCAAGGAGCGGGTGGTGAATTTGAGCTGCCAGCCTTCTGGTTAGCAGCTTGAGCTCTTAACTACTTTGCCACCAGGGCTCCATATTTGGCATGCACAGTTGGATTATATATTTGTAGGTTATACAGTTATATTCTTCATTTTGACCCTAAACCTGTGCAGGTCTATTGGTCTTCTCTTCACCCCTGTACTCCCTCCTTAAGATACAACGGAAATTCAAGTTTCCCTACATGTCACATGAAGATCTTAGCCTCACTTATCTAGTTATCACCTTTAGGGTAGGTGATGCTGAGGGACAGGCAGGCCAACTTTGTTTACAGTCCTTTCTATGCATTTTATCAAATAGATGATCCAGGGAAACTCATTCAGGGTGGTCAGACAAAATACACAAACCCAGTTAATTTTGAAATTCTGATAAACAGTCAGTGCCCACCCCACAGAGCTGTTGTGAAGATTAAATGAGGCTACACATGCACAACTGTGCATAGTAGGTGTCCAGTAGATAAGGAGGTTCCTTCCTCTCTGAGACCATTTTCCTTCTATCTCTACTCCCTAGAGATCCTCTCAGCAAGAATAATACCTGTGCCCAAAAATCCAGGGACAGGACCAAACACTGAGGAAAATGCATCTCTTTGTTTAATCAGCACCTAATATGAGCAGGTCACTATGCTCAACTAGGGAGAAGAGACTTGTGCATGAGAGAATCTGCAATAAGCCACGTTGGGAAAGATGGAGCCCAGGGCCAGGTGACAGAGAGCAGAAGAGAGCTCAGAGGAGGGCTTCCTGGATCAAGCCTTGGAGCAGGAGCTGGGCCTTGGGGTGGTGGGGGGGAGTGGGAGAGCAGAAGGAATCAGTAGCTGGTGCGGACAAGTGATGACAGTGTGAAGACCTGTAGCTGTGGTGGGGGACGGGGAGTGTAACATCAGCCCTGAGTCTGAGAGAAGATGGATTTAAAAGTGTGGTACTCCAGACCAACTGTCCGTGCAAGTGATGGTCATCAGCTGACAGAGGGGACAGAAGAGGGCAGCCTAGGTGGGAGAAACAGCACAAGCAAAGGTAGAGTTATGAGAAAGATGATGGGATCAGTCAGGAAATGGTGGAAGGTGGTCATTGTGATGGGGCTAAAGAAGACAGGAGCAGACCTTGAGTGCCAGGATCAAGCTATTAGACTTCTAGATGTAGTCAGCACATGGGAACTACTCGATGGATGGTTAAGAATGAGTGGTTGATGGGCTAGAAGGGGGAGTCAGTGACCAGAATCTGCTCCTACCCCATTACTGGGTCCCTCCTCCACAGGAGCCAGTCAGTGGCTACCCCGCCCATTCCCACCCCAATTGGACAGACCCAGACAACCCCATCTGAGTACATGGAGCTCTTCTTACCTGTTTTCCCCAATCCAAGAGTCCAGAGTCACCGTTGATGCAGCTTCAGAGGTTGAGTTTGCTCTTGCTGTGTCAGCAAGGGTAGATGAAATGCAATGTAACATGGATGTTCATGAGGTTCTAGAATGTGCAGCTCTAGATTTAGTCCTACACTTGTTTCATCATGTAGCGCAAGCCCATGCCAAAGATCTTGATGCAGGACAGGTAGCTGGACCACGCCCAAACTGGAGCAAAGGCATCTGGGGGAGCAAGTAGGAAGGAGCCTTAGTAGGTACATATTAATTTAAGAATAAGTGAATATCTTTCACCAAGGAAAATATTCAAATGGCAAACAAGCACATGAAAATATGCTTAACATCATTAGCCATTGTGGTGGTTGCATGCCATTGAGTCAGTTCCGACTCATAGAGACCCTATAGAACAGAGTAGAAGTGCCCCATAGGGTTTCCTAAGCTGTAATCTTTATGGGAGCAGATCGCCAAGTCTTCTTCCTGGATGAGCAGCTGGTGAGTTTGAACCTTTTGGTTAACAACCAAAAGCTTAACCATTGTGCCACCAGGACTCTAACTCACCCCCATTAGAATGGCAACTATTTTTTATAAAAAAAGGAAAAATAATAGGTGTCGGCGAGGTTGTGGAGAAACTGGAACCCTAATCCATTGCTGGTGGGAATGTAAAGTGGTATAGCGGCTGTGGAAGACAGTTGGACCCTTCCTCAAAAAGTTGAATATAGAACTACCATTTGACCTAGCAATCTCAATCCTAGGTATATACCCAGAAGAAGTGAAAACAGGACCACAAACAGAAACCTATACACTCCGTGTTCATTGCAGCACCATTCACAATAGCCCAAAAGTGGAAACAATCAAAATGTTCATCAACAGATGATTGGATAAACAAACTGTGACATGGACATACAATGGGATATTACTCACCCATGAGGAGAAATGAAATCCTAATGTATGCTACCACATAAATAAACCTTGACAGCATTATGCTGAGTGAAATAAGTCAGTCTCAAAAAGGAAAGGTAGCACATGATCTCACTTGTAGGTAATAAGCAAATATACAGAAACCAAAGATTATTAGTGTTTACCAGGAGTAGAAGGAAGGGAGAAAGGGGAAGTTTTGCTTAGGGGACACTGAGTTTATGTTAATGATTTGTAAAAAAAAAGATAGCAATAATGGTTGCACAATATGAAGAAAGTAATCAACATCACCAAAGTATACACGTAGAAATTGTCGAATTGGTGAATGTATTGTTGTGTATAACAAAAAGAAGTGAATAAATGAGTGGGAAAGGCAGGGAAAGGGTGATTGGAGTGTGACTGAAAAAAATGCACTACTAAATAAATTTGATGGAAGAAATATCCTCTCTTATCTGTTTGAGGGTATTAATGATAGTTATTTATTTATTTATTTTTCTGCAGGTTCTTCTCCCAGCATGGTATGTTTATTCCATGCTCTTCCTTATGTTTCTTTGTTTTGTTTATGACTCTGTCTTTCTTAGTGGAGGCTTTTCCAATGACTGCCCATGCATATTTTTTAAAAAGAATAGACACTAAAATCTAATTGGAAACCATGTTTCCATGGAAAACTCTTGTTGATTGGCGGGCTTTATTCTCAGGCAGTTTATCCACCTGACTGGAAACACAGTCCTCTGGGAAGATTTTATAAATTTGAATGCAATTAGAAAGTATAAGGTGAATCTAGAACTTCTTGTCATCGCAGGAAACAGGGTAGTGCTGAAAGAATTTTGGGGAACAATACTAATGGATTATAATGCAATGAATACAATAAATAAAAATAAAGTAACACTCCATGGGACCACACAGATAGAAACAAATAAATAAATGTAGAAGAAGAAAACTACCAGGGAATATTATAATCAAATTACTGAAAACAAGGATAGAGAAAAACATGTTATACGTTGCTGGTGAAAAAAAGACATATTGCATACAAGGGAACGAAGTTAAATCCAACCCAGATGATTTATCAGAAGCAATGCAAGTCACAAGGTATAAAACTACACCTTCTACCTGCTAGAGAAAACAAAACAACAACAAAAAACCGTCAATTCTACATTCAGCAAATACTTTTTCAAAAAATAATGGCAAAATATCCATTCAGGTTAAAAACTCGTAATAAAGTAAGAATAGAATATTAACCTGAGGCGGGGCAAAGATGGCGGACTAGGTAGACGCTACCTCAGATCCCTCTTGCAACAAAGACTTGGAAAAACAAGTGAATTGATCACATACATAACAATCTACGAACCCTGAACAACAAACACAGATTTAGAGATGGAGAACGAACAAATACGGGGAAGCAGCGACTGTTTTCGGAGCCTGGAGCCAGAGTCCCAGTCAGGTAACCTAGGCGCCGGGCTTAGGTCTGGGCCCAGGAGAGCTGAACTCAAAACCTTGTGACGGCGCAAACAAGGGGCGCAGCCCTACCCCCCTGAACTGACCCCAGGAGAGGGCCCAGCTGGTCCGCGTGGGCAGTGTGGCGACACGGCTGGTGGGAGAAGTCCCCGGGAGGCAGTGACTGGTTTTGGAGCCAGGAGTGCAGCGTCCCAGCCGGGGAACCTTGGCGCTGGGCTTTTGACTGGGCACTGTCACGGCACAAGCACAGGATGTAGCCCAACTCCCCTGAACTAATACCGGGAGGGGGCCCAGCCAGTCCAAGGGGGCGGCGCAGTGATGCGGCTGGCGGGACAAGAAGTCCCCGGGAGGCAGCGACTGATTTTGGAGCCGGGAGTGCAGCATCCCAGCCGGGGAACCTTGACGCTGGGCTTTGGACTGGCAGCGGAGGATCTGACCGCGGCTTCAGCAGGCCAGACCCTCGGGGACAATCTCCACACAGCCAGCACACGTAGGCCACACGCCCCTCGGGAATCTCAGATAAAATAGTCATTCCAAGCAAGATAAGCAACTTTGGCTATATTCCGGGGTGCTACTCTCCTGTTTCTCTGAACCCTCCCCCACCCTTCCCAGGCGGCTTCATTAACATTCGAATTTCCTGAGCCAGAGGGAGAACGGCTCCAGATCCGCGGCGGCTTTGCTTTTCCCTTTTTTTTTTTTTTTTTTGGTCTTTTCCTAACCCATTCTTCCGGCCTGAGAGAAGGAACCACAAAAAACCCAGGGACCAAAAATTCATCCCTAATTGGACTAAAAACACAGAACCAGCTACAGCCAAGCATATATGATCCAAATCTTGGACTTTCATCCTTACAGGGAACAAGGTGGTGGTTATAATCCAAAGGCAGTTCTGATACGGATCTGACTGCATATTTTTTAGCGGATTTTCTGGAAAAACAAGTTTCCCAGGTCTGATATCTCTGCTTATTCAACAGAGCCCTAACTGACCCACAACAGGGAACTGAGGGCTGAAGCTCCCCTCAGACCACCTAGCCTCTTGCCTTAGGGGTCTAAGGAGGGTGACACCTACCAATCAGTAGAGGTACTTGCATTGGGGGCCTAAGGTACAGCTGCAGAGCCCTCCCACCAAGGTGCTTTAGGAATAGAGACACACCTACCTCACTGACACTTGGGGGAAGCCTGTCAGCATCCTGCTCCCCCTGGAGTGTGAACCCCAGCTGCTACTAGAATCTGGTGCACACAACTATCACCACTACTTCTTGAGGTGGATAGGTGTTAGGGTGCAGCACACACTTGATGACCCAAAATCAGATTCTACTCAAGAATAGTGAATAGATTCAGGCATATATATCTGGCAACAGTCCAAACCAGCTGGTAATAGGTCATAAGTAAGTCAAGGGCTACAACAAACGAGACAGCACAATCTAGTAGCCCATCCATGTATATTGAAAGAAAACAAAACAAGATAAGACTCTGTGAGCAAATATAGACTAAATCACTGCTATATATATATTTTTTAAATCTTAGTGATGGCTCGGAGACAGCAGTCTATATCAAACCACATAAAGAAGCAGACCATGACAGTTTCTACAACCCCCCAAACAAAAGAATCAAAATCTTTCCCAAATGAAGATACAGTCCTGGAATTATCAAATACAGAATATAAAGACCTAATTTACAGAATGCTTCAAGACATCAGGGATGACCTCAGAAACGAAATAAGGGAAACTGCAGAAAAAGCCAAGGAACACACTGATAAAACAGTTGAAGAACTCAAAAAGATTATTCAAGAACATAGTGGAAAAATTAATAAGTTGCAAGAATCCATAGAGAGACAGCATGTAGAAATCCAAAAGATTAACAATAAAATTACAGAATTAGACAACACAATAGGAAGTCAGAGGAGCAGACATGAGCAATTAGAATGCAGAGTGGGAAATCTGGAGGACCAGGGAATTAACACCAACATAGCTGAAAAAAAATCAGATAAAGGAATTTAAAAAAATGAAGAAACCCTAAGAATCATGTGGGACTCAATCAAGAAAGATAAATTGCGTGTGATTGGAGTCCCAGAACAGGGAGGGAGGACAGAAAACACAGAGAAAATAGTTGAAGATCTGCTGACAGAAAACTTCCCTGACATCATGAAAGACAAAAGGATATCTATCCAAGATGCTCATCGAACCCCATTTAAGATTGATCCAAAAAGAAAAACACCAAGACATATTATCATCAAACTTGCCAAAACCAAAGATAAAGAGAAAATTTTAAAAGCAGCCAGGGAGAAAAGAAAGGTCCCCTTCAAGGGAGAATCAATAAGAATATGTTCTGACTACTCACCAGAAACCACGCAGGCAAGAAGGGAATGGAATGACATATAGAGAGCACTGAAGGAGAAAAACTGCCAGCCAAGGATCATATATCCAGCAAAACTCTCTCTCAAATATGAAGGAGAAATTAAGATATTTACAGATAAACACAAGCTTAGAGAATTTGCAAAAACCAAACCAAAGCTACAAGAAATACTAAAAGATATTGTTTGGTCAGAAAACCAATAATATCAGATACCAGCACAACACAAGGCCACAAAACAGAACTTCCTGATATCAACTCAAATGGGGAAATCATAAAAACAAATTAAGATTAATTAAAAAAAAATGCTCATAACAGGGAATCATTGAAGTCAATACGTAAAAGATCACAATAATCAAAAAGAGGGACTAAATACAGGTGGCATAGAACTGCCATATGGAGAGGGATACAAGGCGATATAGGACAATACAAGTTAGGTTTTTACTTAGAAAAATAGGGGTAAATATTAAGGTAACCGCAAAGAGGTATAACAACTCCATAACTCAAGATAAAAGCCAAGAAAAACGTAAAGACTCAACAAACATAAAGTCAAACACTATGAAAATGAGGATCTCATGATTTACTAAGAAAAACGTCTCAGCACAAAAAAGTAAGTGGAAAAATGAAATTGTCAACAACACACATAAAAAGGCATCAAAATGACAACACTAAACACTTATTTATCTATAATTACGCTGAATGTAAATGGACTAAATGCACCAATAAAGAGACAGAGAGTCACGGACTGGATAAAGAAACACGATCCGTCTATATGCTGCCTACAAGAGACACACCTTATACTTAGAGACAGAAACTAAAACTGAAAGGAAGGAAAAATATATATCAAGCAAACAATAAGCAAAAAAGGAGTAGCAATATTAATTTCTGACAAAATAGACTTTAGACTTAAATCCACCACAAAGGATAAAGAAGGACACTACGTAATGATAAAAGGGATAATTGATCAGGAAGATATAACCATATTAAATATTTATGCACCCAATGACAGGGCTGCAAGATACATAAATCAAATTTTAACAAAACTGAAAAGTGAGATAGACACCTCCACAATTATAGTAGGAGACTTCAACACACCACTTTCGGAGAAGGACAGGACATCCAGTAAGAAGCTCAATAGAGACACGGAAGACCTAATTACAACAATCAACCAACTTGACCTCATTGACTTATACAGAACTCTCCACCCAACTGCTGCAAAGTATACTTTTTTTTCTAGCGCACATGGAACATTCTCTAGAATAGACCACATATTAGGTCATAAAACAAACCTTTGCAGAGTCCAAAACATCGAAATATTACAAAGCATCTTCTCAGACCACAAGGCAATAAAACTAGAAATCAATAACAGAAAAACTAGGGAAAAGAAATCAAATACTTGGAAAATGAACAATACCCTCCTGAAAAAAGACTGGGTTATAGAAGACATCAAGGAGGGAAAAAGGAAATTCATAGAATGCAACAAGAATGAAAATACTTTCTATCAAAACCTCTGGGACACAGCAAAAGCAGTGCTCAGAGGCCAATTTATATCAATAAATGCACACATACAAAAAGAAGAAAGAGCCCAAATCAGAGAACTGTCCCTACCACTTGAACAAATAGAAAGTGAGCAACAAAACAATCCGTCAGGCACCAGAAGAAAACAAATCATAAAAATTAGAGCTGAACTAAATGAATTAGAGAACAGAAAAACAATTGAAAGAATTAACAAAGCCAAAAGCTGGTTCTTTGAAAAAATTAACAAAATTGATAAACCATTGGCTAGACTGACTAAAGAAATACAGGAAAGGAAACAAATAACCAGAATAAGAAACGAAAAGGGCCACATCACAACAGACCCAACTGAAATTAAAAGAATCATATCAGATTATTATGAAAAATTGTACTCTAACAAATTGGCAAACCTAGAAGAAATGGATGAATTCCTGGAAAAACACTACCTACCTAAACTAACACATTCAGAAGTAGAACAGCTAAATAGACCCATAACAAAAAAAGAGATTGAAACGGTAATCAAAAAACTCCCAACAAAAAAAAAGCCCTGGCCCGGATGGCTTCACTGCAGAGTTCTACCAAACTTTCAGAGAAGAGTTCACACCACTACTACTAAAGGTACTTCAAAGCATAGAAAATGACGGCATACTACCCAACTCATTCTATGAAGCCACCATCTCCCTGATACCAAAACCAGGTAAAGACATTACAAAAAAAGAAAATTACAGACCTATATCCCTCATGAACATAGATGTAAAAATCCTCAACAAAATTCTAGCCAATAAATTTCAACAACATATCAAAAAAATAATTCACCACGACCAAGTGGGATTTTGCTGGTTTAATATTAGGAAAACCATTAATGTAATCCACCACATAAATAAAACAAAAGACAAAAATCACATGATCTCATCACTTGATGCAGAAATGGCATTTGACAAAGTCCAACACCCATTTATGATAAAAACTCTCACCAAAATAGGAATTGAAAGAAAATTCCTCAACATAATAAAGGGCATCTATGCAAAGACAACAGCCAACATCACTCTAAATGGAGAGAACCTGAAAGCATTTCCTTTGAGAACGGTAACCAGACAAGGATGTCCTTCATCACCGCTCTTATTCAACATCATGCTAGAAGTCCTAGCCAGAGCAATTAGGCTAGACAAAGAAATAAAGGGCACCCGAATTGGCAAAGAGGAAGTAAAATTATCTCTATTTGCAGATGACATGATCTTATACACATAAAACCCCAACGAATCCTCCAGAAAACTGCTGAAACTAATAGAAGAGTTTGGCAGAGTCTCAGGTTATAAAATAAACATACAAAAATCACTTGGATTCCTCTGCATCAACAAAAAGAACATCGAAGAGGAAATCACCAAATCAATACCATTCACAGTAGCCCCCAAGAAGATAAAATACTTAGGAATAAGTCTTACCAAGGATGTAAAAGACCTATACAAAGAAAACTACAAAGCTCTACTACAAGAAATTAAAAAGGACATATTCAAGTGGAAAAACATACCTTGCTCATGTATAGGAAGACTTAACATAGTAAAAATGTCTATTCTACCAAAAGCCATCTATACATACAATGCACTTCCGATCCAAATTCCAATCTCATTTTTTAAGGTGATAGAGAAACAAATCACCAACTTTATATGGAAGGGAAAGAAGCCTCGGATAAGCAAAGCATTACTGAAAAAGAAGAAGAAAGAGGGAGGCCTCACTCTACCTGATTTCAGAACCTATTATACAGCCACAGTAGTCAAAACAGCCTGGTATTGGTACAACAACAGGCACGTAGACCAGTGGAACAGAATTGAGAACCCAGATATAAATCCATCCACATACGAGCAGCTGATATTTGACAAAGGCTCAGAGTCAGTTAATTGGGGAAAAGATAGTCTTTTTAACAAATGGTGCTAGCATAACTGGATATCCATTTGCAAAAAAATGAAACAGGACCCATACCTCACACCAAGCACAAAAACTAACTCCAAGTGGATCAAAGACCTAAACAT
Organism: Loxodonta africana; assembly: GCF_030014295.1. Classification (NCBI taxonomy): domain Eukaryota; kingdom Metazoa; phylum Chordata; class Mammalia; order Proboscidea; family Elephantidae; genus Loxodonta; species Loxodonta africana. Next base: position 62,767,301 of record NC_087369.1, read on the forward strand.
AAAGACTAAAACGATAAAGATCATGGAAGAAAAAATAGGGACAACGTTAGGAGCCCTAATACAAGGCATAAACAGAATACAAAACATTACCAAAAATGGTGAAGAGAAACCAGATAACTGGGAGCTCCTAAAAATCAAACACCTATGCTCATCTAAAGACTTCACCAAAAGAGTAAAAAGACCACCTACAGACTGGGAAAGAATTTTCAGCTATGACATCTCCGACCAGCTCCTGATCTCTAAAATCTATATGATTCTGTCAAAACTCAACCACAAAAAGACAAACAACCCAATCAAGAAGTGGGCAAAGGAGATGAACACATACTTCACTAAAGAAGATATTCAGGCAGCCAACAGATACATGAGAAAATGTTCTCCATCAGTAGCCATTAGAGAAATGCAAATTAAAACCACGATGAGATTCCATCTCACTCCAACAAGACTGGCATTAATCCAAAAAACACAAAATAATAAATGTTGGAGAGGCTGTGGAGAGATTGGAACTCTTATTCACTGCTGGTGGGAATGTAAAATGGTACAACCACTTTGGAAATCTATCTGGCGTTATCTTAAACAGTTAGAAATAGAACTACCATACAACCCAGAAATCCCACTCCTCGAAATATACCCTAGAGATACAAGAGCCTTCACACAAACAGATATATGCACACCCATGTTTATTGCAGCTCTGTTTACAATAGCAAAAACCTGGAAGCAATCGAGGTGTCCATCAACGGATGAATGGGTAAATAAATTGTGGTATATTCACACAATGGAATACTACGCATCGATAAAGAACAGTGACAAATCTGTGAAACATTTCATAACATGGAGGAACCTGGAAGGCATTATGCTGAGCGAAATGAGTCAGAGGCAAAAGGACAAATATTGTATAAGACCACTATTATAAGATCTTGAGAAATAGTAAAAACTGAGAAGAACACATACTTTTGTGGTTACGAAGGGGGGAGGGAGGGAGGGAGGGAGAGGGTTTTTTATTGATTAATCAGTAGATAAGAATTGCTTTGGGTGAAGGGAAAGACAACACTCAATACATGGAAGGTCAGCTCAATTGGACTGGACCAAAAGCATAGAAGTTTCCCCGATAAACTGAATGCTTCAAAGGTCAGCGGAGCAGGGGCGGAGGTCTGGGGAAAATGGTTTGAGGGGACTTCTATGTCAATTGGCCAAATAATTCTATTATGAAAACATTCTGCATCCCACTTTGAAATGTAGCATCTGGGGTCTTAAAGGCTAACAAGCGGCCATCTAAGATGCATCAATTGGTCTCAACCAACCTGGAGCAAAGGAAAATGAAGAACACCAAGGTCACACGACAACTAAGAGCCCAAGAGACAGAAAGGGCCACATGAACCAGAGACCTACATCACCCTGAGACCAGAAGAACTAGTTGGTGCCCGGCCTCAATTGATGACTGCCCTGACAGGGAGCACAACAGAGAACTCCTGAGGGAACAGGAGATCAGTGGGATGCAGACCCCAAATTCTCATAAAAAGACCATACTTAATGGTCTGACTGAGACTAGAGGAATCCCGGTGGCCATGCTCCCCAGACCTTCTGTCGGCACAGGACAGGAACCATCCCCGAAGACAACTCATCAGACATGAAAGGGACTGGTCAGCGGGTGGGAGAGAGATGCTGATGAAGAGTGAGCTAATTATATCAGGTGGACACTTGAGAGTGTGTTGGCAGCTCTTGTCTGGAGGGGGGATGGGAGGATAGAGAGAGAGGGAAGCAGGCAAAATTGTCACGAAAGGAGAGACTGAAAGGGCTGACTCAATAGGGGAAGAGCAGGTGGGAGTACGGAGTAAGATGTATGTAAACTTATATGTGACAGACTGATTGGATTTGTAAACGTTCACTTGAAGCTTAATAAAAGTTAATAAAAAAAAGTTGTCTAAAATTAAAGTGAGGGGCATTGCTTGGGAAGACATGGGATCCTGAAAATTGGGATGGGAACATATGGGCAGATATGAATGAAGCCCAGGATATTCGGTCCCTAAATTCTATTGGCAGTAGAACCAGCCATTCCACCCCTAACTGAACAGATTAACCCATCTTTGTCTGATAAAACACCTCTGCCAGTAAAACCAGCCATCCCACTGCCATCTGATGAGATTAACCCAGATGTATCTGAGGAGTCCTTACCTGAGAATTTACCGGGGCAATGGCCTGAGGCAGCACCTGAGGTATCACCTGAGTCAGATGCCTTGCAAGACATTGACGAATGTCCTCAGGACCTCCCTGCCCATTTTTGCTTCTAGACATATAACTAGACTCAAGTCCCAGCAAGCCCCAAGAGATAATGTACAAAGTGTCACCCATGTGGATGTATGCTGCACCTTTAAAGAACTGTTTGATTTTTCTAGTGTATACAAACATAAATCTGGGGACTATGTGTGGGAATGGGTATTAGGGGTGTGAGAAAATAGTGTAAGGAACATAAATTTGGATCAGTCTGAGTCTGTTGATATGAGCCCACTAAGCAGAGATTCTTCACTCAATGTCTCAGTTCGAAGAATTAGAAAAGAATCTAATAGTTTATTTGGTTGGTTGACTGAAAAGTGGACTAAAAGATGGCCTAGACTAAATGAAGATGAAATGCCAAAACTGCCTTGGTATACTATAGAAGAAGTTATCCAAAGGCTTAGGGAAATTGGAATGTTAGAACGAATTTATCATGTCAGGCCCACCAATCCACCCAGGGTGTGCCCACAGAACACACCTTTCACCACAACACTAAGGAATAAATTTTTGAAGGGAGCTCCAACATCCTTGAAGCCTGCTCTGATTACTCTTCTATGCTGGTCGGATTTCACAGTGGGGAACTTCCCTCACTGAATTGGAGAGCCTAACTACAGTGAGGTTATTGGATCCCAGGGTAGCAGGGAACAAGTGGAGGCACTTAATCACCAAACACAAGGTGGGCATAGTTATCGTAATGAAAGCAGAGTCTCACTTGCATGAGGTTATGATGTTGACTACTTCGTCATAGTGTTCCTAGGAGTGAAATAGATGGGAAACCTACTGAATATTTATTTGATCTGTACAAGTGGAAGAACTCTAAGTAAAGTGAACTGAAGTATAACTCCAATCACCAAACTAGAGAGTCACGACTCCTCGATCAACTCCCAGATTTGAACCAGTTTAGAGATCCACGATCCCTTAAATGAAGGAGAGGCCAGGTCCCCTTGAGAAAGGACCCCAGTAAACTGCCAAAAATTTATACTACACCTACTCTTCACTTATTGACAATCTCATTATCTGACAGTAGTAAAAACAAAAAAACTACTATCGGACTGTTTTGTGCATTAACGATGTGTGTCTGGCAGTAATGAATGCTGAGGTGTGAGGCAGGAGTAAAGCTGGCTGTGATGGTTAAGGTTATGTGTCAACTTGACTGGGCCGTGATTCTCAGTGGGTTGCAGTTATGTAATAATGTAATTTGGTAGTTACGTAATTATGGAATTTGGCACTTATGCAATGATGTAGCCATCTTGCATTTTGTGATCTGATGTGGTCATCCTCTATTTTCACATAACACTGACTTTTGCGTAATAACCTGATCTTTGGAACCTGACCATGTCAATAAGTGAGGAAACCAAAAAAAAAATTGTCATCAAGTCAATTCTGACTAATGGTGACCATATAGGACAGAATAAAACTGCCCCATAGGATTTCTAAGGAGTGGCTGGTGAATTCGAACTTTTGGTTAGCAGCTGAGCTCTTAACAGATGCACCACCAGGGCTCCGATTAGTGAGAAGTGGGTGTATTAATCTTTTTTTCCAGCCTTTCCTGAAGGGATCTATGGCCTTTTATGAGAGGGACTGTCCATTGGGACTGGGGAAATAGCCAGGCTTTGGGGGGATTACTGGACACTGGCTCTGGACTAACACTGATTCCAAGATACCCAAAACATTGTGGCCAATAAGACAGAGCAGGAGCATATGGAGGTCTGGTTATTAACGGAGGTTAGCTCAGGTTCATCTCACTGTGGGTCCAGTGGGTCCCCGAACCCATCCTGTAGTGATTTCCCCAGTTCCAAAATGCATAATCAGAATAGTCATACACAGCAACTGACAGATCCCCCACATTGGATCCCTGACATGTACAATAAGGGCTGTTATGGTAGGCAATGCCAAGTGGAAATGATTAGAACTGCCCCTACCTAAGAAAATAGTAAACTGAAAGCAAGACTGCATTTCTGGATGGATTGTAGACATTAGGGCCACCATCAAGGACCTGATAGGTACTGGGGTGGCAATTCCCAGCATATCTCCATTCAGCTAGCCAATACAGCCTGTGGAGAACACAGATGGATCCTGAAGAATGACAATGGATTATTGTAACCATAAAAAAAAAAAACCTGGTAATAACTCCAATTACAGCTGCTGTTACAGATGTGGTTTCATTGCTTGAGCAAATTAATCCATCTCCTCATACCTGGTATATAGCTATTAATATGTTTTGTTTTGTTTTTTTCTTGATACCAGTGTCTAAAGACAATCTGAAGAACTTTGCCTTCATCTGGCCAGGCCAGTAATACACCTCCACTGTCCTACCTCAAAGTATATCAACTCTCCTGCCCTATGTCATAATTTAGTCCACAGGTACCATGACCACCTTTCCCTCCCACAAAAGATAACATTGGTGTGTTACATTGACAATATTATGCTGGTCGAACCTATTAAGTAAGAAGTATTAATTACTCTAAACTTATTGGTAAGACATATGCATGCCAGAGGGTGGGAAATTTACCCAACAAAAAATCTGGCTCCCTCCACCTCAGTGAAATTCCTAGCAGGCCAGTGGTGTGGAGCATGTCAAGATATTCCTTCAAGGTGAAAGAAAAGTGAATACACCTGACCCTTATTACAAATAAAAAAGAGGCACAATGCACAAAGAGGTGGGCCTCTTTGGGTTTTGGAGGCACCATATCCCTCATTTGGGTGTGCTACTCTGGCCTATTTACCATATGTTTCAAAAAGCTGCTAGTTTTGAGTGGGGCCAAGAAAAAGAGAAGGCTCTGCAACAGGTTCTGGCTACAGTTCAAGTGACTCTGCTTCTTGGGCCATATGACACAGCTGATCCAATGGTGCTTGAGGGGGCAGTGGCAGAGAGAGATGCTGTCTGGAGTCTTTGGCATGTTCCAATTGGAGAATAACCCTTAGAATTTTGGAGCAAACTGCTATTATCCTGTGCAGATAACTACTCTCCTTTCGAGAAATAGCTTTTGGCTTCTTGCTGGGCCTTAGTAGAGTCTGAATGCTTAACTATGGGCCACCAAATTACTATGCCGCCTGAGCTGTGCATCATGAACTGGGTGTTAACTGAACCACAGACTCATAAAGTTGGATGTTCACAGCAGCACTTCATCATCAAATGAAAGTGTATATGTGATCAGACTTGAGCAGGCGCTAAAGGCACAAGTAAGTTGCATGAGGAACTGGCTCAAATGCCCATAGTCCCCACTCCTGTCACATTACCTTCCCTCTCTCAGTCTGCAAGTATGTCCTCATAGGGATTTCCTCACAATCAGTTGACTGAGGAATAGAAAACAGCCTGGTTTACAGATAGTTCTCCAAGATATGCAGGCACCACTCAAAAGTGGACAGCTCCCTGTGGGCAAAACATCAAACAGTGCACCTGGGTTTTCATTATGCTTGTAAGGAGAAAGGAAATCCTGGTGGTGTAGTGGTTAAGTGCTATGGCTGCACACAAAAATATCGGTAGTTCAAATCCCCCAGGTACTCCTTGGAAACTTTATGGAGCAGTTCTACTCTGTCCTATAGGGCCTCTATGGGTTGGGTTTGGGTTTGGGTTTTTGGTTTTGTAAGGAGAAATGGCCAGATGTGCAACTGTATGCCGATTCATGGGCTGCAGCAAAGATTTTGGCTGGATGGTCAGGAATTTGGAATGAACATGATTGGGAATTGGAGAAAAGGAGGTTTGGGGGAAGAAGTGCGTGGGTAGGCCTCTCTAAGTGGGCCAAAGAAGTGATGATATTTGTATGTCATGTAAATGCTCAACAAAGGGCGACCTCGACAGAGGAGGATCTTAACAATTAAATGGATAGGATGACATGTAGTGTAGATACCAGTCAGTCTCTTTCCCCAGCCACTCCTGTCCTGTCATTGCCCAATGGGCTCATGAAAAAGGGGCTGTTGTGGCAGGGACGGAGGTTATGCATGGGCTCAGCAACATGGACCTCCATTCACCAAAGCCAACGTGGTTACAGCCACTGCTGGGTGCTCAGTCCTCCAGAAGCACAGACCAACTCTGAGTCCCTGATATGGCACCATTTCTCCGGGGTGATCAGCCACAAACCTGGTGGCTGGTTTGACCACTTCAGTCATGGAAAAGGCAGCATTTTGTTCTTACTAAGATAGACACTTATTGCGTGTATGGATTTAACCTTCCCTGCATGCAATGCTTCTGCCAAAACTACTATCCACAGACTTACGGAACACCTTTATCCACTGTCATGGTATCACACGCAGCATTGCTTTCAGTCAAGGAGCTCACTTCACAGAAAATGAAGTGCCACAATGGGACTATGCTCACGGAATTCACTGTTCTTACCACGTTCCCCACTACCCTGAAGCATCTGGCTTGATAGAATGATGGAATGGTGTTTTAAAGACTCAATTTTGGTGTTTTAAAGACTCAATTTTGGTGCTAGCTAGGTGGAAATACCTTGCAGGGATTAGTTAATGTTCTCCAGTAGGCTGTATATGCTTTCCATCAGCATCGAATATATGGTGCTGTTTTACCCACAGTCTGGATTCATGGGCCCAGGATTCAATGGATGAAAATGGGAGTGGCAGCACTAACTATCACCCATAGTGGCCTACTTACAAAAATTTTGCTTCCCATCTCAGTGTCACTATGCTCTATTGGTCTAGTGGTCTTAGTTCCAAAGGGAGAAATGCTCCTTCCGGGAGACACAACGTTGATTCCATTGAATTAGATGTTAAGGATGCCACCCAGCCACTTTGAGCTCCTCATATCTCTGAATTAACAGGCAAAGAAGGGCATTACCATGTAGGCTTGTGTAATTGGTCCTGATTACCAAGAAGAAACTAGACTGTTATTACATAATGGAGGTAAAAAGTATGTCTGGAATACAGGAGATCCCTGAGGGCGTCTCTTGGTAATACCATGCCCAGTGGTTAAAGTCAATGTAAAACTGCAACAACCCAATTCAGACAGGACACTAATGTCCCAGACCCTTCAGGAATGCAGGTTTGGGTTACCCTACCAGGGAAGGAACCACAACCATCTGAAAAGCTTGATGAGGGCAAAAAGAATATGGAAAGGGAAGTGGAAGAAGACAGTTCTAAATATCAGCTATGACCTTGCGGCCAGTTGCAGAAATGAGAACCGTCATTGTTATGAGTAATTCTTCCTTGTATTGTTATACTTGTGTGTGTGTTTGTGTGTGTGTGTGTGTGTATGTATGTAATACATAATATCTTTTTTTTCTTCTCTCCCTTATCATATTACTATAAAATACAAAATGTAAAATCTTCTAGTGCATTTTCAGTTGTACACTTGTTAGTTGTATTATGTTAGGTGCAGGTATGACTTTATAATTGTCTTTATTTGGAGATTGTGGTTTAAGGAGATGTGTATAGGTGTTAAATTGACAAAAGGTGGACTGTGATGGTTAATATTTTGTGTCAACTTGGCTGGGCCATGATTCTCAGTTATTTGGCAGTCTCTATGTCCTCACCTTCCATTTTGTGATCTGCTGTGAGCAGCTAATTTTTATTATACAGAGATTTTATACATAATTTTTAACTTTTAAAAAAAATTATTGTGCTCTAAGTGAAACTTTACAAATCAAGTCAGTCTCTCATACAACAATTTATAGACACCTTTGCTATATACTCATAGTTGCTCTCCCCCAAATGAGACAACACACTCTTTTTTTCCACTATCTATTTTCGTGTCCATTCGACCAGCTTCTGCCCTCTCATCTGCCATGCAGACAGGAGCTGCCCACATAGTCTCATGTGTCTACCTGATCCAAGAAGCTCACTCCTCACCAGTCTCATTTTCTATCCCATAGTCCAATCCAATCCCTATCTGAAGACTTGGCTTTGGGAATGGTTCCTGTCCTGGGCTAACAGAAGGTCTGGAGTCCATGACCTCTGGGGTATTTCTAGTCTCAGCGAGACCATTAAGTCTGGTGTTTTTTTTTTCTTTTTAATAATTTTTATTGAGCTTTAAGTGAAAGTTTACAAATCAAGTCAGTCTGTCACATATAAGCTTATATACACCTTACTCCATACTCCCATTTTCTCTCCCCCGAATGAGTCAGCCTGCTCCCTCTTGCCAGTCTCTCCTTTCATGACCATTTTGCCAGTTTATAACCCTCTCTACCCCCCCATATCCCCTCCAGACAGGAGATGCCAATACAGTATCAAGTGTCCACCTGATACAAGTAGCTCACTCTTCATCAGCATCTCTCTCCAACCCACTGTCCAGTCCCTTCCATGTCTGACGAGTTGTCTTCGGGAATGGTTCCTGTCCTGGGCCAACAGAAGGTTTGGGGACCATGATCACTGGGATTCTTCTAGTCTCAGTCAGACCATTAAGTCTGGTCTTTTTATGAGAATTTGGGGTCTGCATTCCACTGATCTCCTGCTCCCTCAGGGGTTCTCTGTTGTGCTCCCTGTCAGGGCAGTCATCGGTTGTGGCTGGGCACCATCTAGTTCTTCTGGTCTCAGGATGATGTAAGTCTCTAGTTCATGTGGCCCTTTCTGTCTCTTGCGCTCATACTTATCGTGTGACCTTGGTGTTCTTCATTCTCCTTTGATCCAGGTGGGTTGTACCAATTGATGCATCTTAGATGGCCGCTTGTTTGCATTTAAGACCCCAGACGCCACACTGCAAAGTGGGATGCAGAATGTTTTCATAATAGAGTTTATTATGCCAATTGACCTAGAAGTCCCCTTAAGCCATAGTCCCCAAACCCCAGCCCTTGCTCCGCTGACCTTCGAAGCATTCAGTTTATCGGGGAAACTTCTATGCTTTTGGTCCAGTCCAGTTGAGCTGACCTTCCCTGTATTGAGTATTGTCCTTCCCTTCACCTAAAGTAGTTCTTATCTACTAACTAATCAGTAAATAACCCTCTCCCACCCTCTCTCCCTCCCCCCTCTCGTAACCACAAAAGAATGTGTTGTTCTTCTCAGTATATACTATTTCTCAAGACCTCATAATAGTGGTCTTATACAATATTTGTCCTTTTGCCTCTCACTAATTTCACTCAGCATAATGCCTTCCAGGTTCCTCCATGTTATGAAATGTTTCACAGATTCGTCACTGTTCTTTATCGATGCGTAGTATTCCATTGTGTGAATATACCATACTTTATTTAACCATTCATCTGTTGATGGACACCTTGGTTGCTTCCAGCTTTTTACTATTGTAAACAGTGCTGCAATAAACATGGGTGTGTATATATCTGTTCGTGTAAAGGCCCTTATTTCTCTAGGGTATATTCCGAGGAGTGGGATTTCTGGGTTGTTTTTTTATGGTAGCTCTACTTCTAACTTTTTTAGAAAACGCCAGGTAGATTTCCAAAGTGGTTGCACCATTTTACATTCCCAGCAGCAGTGTTTAAGAGTTCCAATCTCTCCACAGCCTCTCCAACATTTATTCTTTTGTGTTTTTTGGATTAATGCCAGCCTTGTTGGAGTGAGATGGCATCTCATCATAGTTTTAATTCGTATTTCTCTAATGGCTAATGATCGAGAGCATTTTCTCATGTATCTGTTAGCTGCCTGAATATCTTCTTTACTGAAGTGCATGTTCATAACCTTTGCCCACTTTTTGATTGGGTTATTTGTCTTTTTGTGCTTGAGTTTTAACAGAGTCATAGATTTTAGAGATCAGGCTCTGGTTGGAGATGTCAGAGCTGAAAATTTTTTCCCAATCTCTAGGTGGTCTTTATACTCTTTTGGTGAAGTCTTTAGATGAGCGTAGGTGTTTGATTTTTAAGACCTCCCAGTTATCTGGTTTCTCTTCGTCATTTTTGGTAGTTTTGTACTCTGTTTATGCCTTGTATTAGGGCTCCTAACATTGTCCCTATTTTTTCTTCCATGATCTTTATCGTTTTAGTCTTTATGTTTAGGTCTTTGATCCACTTGGAGTTAGTTTTTTGTGCATGGTGTGAGGTATAGGTCCTGTTTCATTTTTTTGCAAATGAATATCCAGTTATGCCAGCACCTTTTGTTAAAAAGACTATCTTTTCCCCAATTAACTGACACCGGGCCTTTGTCAAATATCAGCTGCTCATATATGGATGGATTTATATCTGGGTTCTCAATTCTGTTCCATTGGTCTATGTGCCTGTTTTACCAGTACCAGGCCGTTTTGACTACTGTGGCTGTATAATATGCTCTAAAATCAGGTAGAGTGAGGCCACTCACTTTCTTCTTTTTCAGTAATGCTTTACTTATCCGGGGCTTCTTTCCCTTCCATATGAAGTTGGTGATTTGTTTCTCCATCACATTAAAAACTGTCATTGGAATTTGGATCGGAAGTGCATTGTACATATAGATGGCTTTTGGTAGAATAGACATTTTTACTGTGTTAAGTCTTCCTATCCATGAGCAAGGTATGTTTTCCACTTATGTAGGTCCCTTTTAGTTTCTTGCACTAGTACTTTGTAGTTTTCTTTGTATAGGTCTTTTACATCTTTGGTAAGATTTATTCCTAAGTATTTTATCTTCTTGAGGGCTACTGTGAATGGTATTGATTTGGTGATTTCCTCTTCCATGTTCTTTTGGTTGATGTAGAGGAATCCAAGAGATTTTTGTATGTTTATCTTATAACCTGAGACTCTGCCAAACTCTTCTATTAGTTTCAGTAGTTTTCTGGAGGATTTCTTAGGGTTTTATGTGTATAAGATCATGTCATCTGCAAATAGAGATAATTTTACTTCTTCCTTGCCAATCCGGATGCCCTTTATTTCTTTGTCTAGCCTAATTGCTCTGGCTAGGACCTCTAGCACACTGTTGACTAACAGCGGTGATAAAGGGCATCTTTGTCTGGTTCCCGTTCTCAAGGGAAATGCTTTCGGGCCCTCTCCATTTAGAATGATGTTGGCTGTTGGCTTTGTATAGATGCCCTTTGTTATGTTGAGGAATTTTCCTTCAATTCCTATTTTGCTGAGAGTTTTTATCATGAATGGGTGTTGGACTTTGTCAAATGCCATTTCTGCATCAATTGATAAGATCATGTGGTTTTTGTCTTTTATTTATATGGTGGATTACATTAATGGTTTTTCTAATATTAAACCAACCTTGCCTACCTGGTATACACCAACTTGGTCATGGTGGATTATTTTTTTGATATGTTGTTGTATTCTATTGGCTAGAATTTTGTTGAGGATTTTTGCATCTATGTTCATGAGGGATACTGGTCTGTAATTTTCTTTTTTTGTGATGTCTTTACCTGGTTTTGGTATCAGGGATATGGTGGCTTCATAGAATGAGATAGGTAGTATTCCATCATTTTCTATGCTTTAAAATACCTTTAGTAGTAGTGGTGTTAACTCTTCTCTGAATGTTTGGTAGAACTCGGCAGTGAAGCCATCCGGGCCAGGGCTTTTTTTTTGGGGGAGTTTTTTGATTACCTGTTCAATCTCTTTTTTTTTTTTTTGTTATGGGTCTATTTAGTTGTTCTACTTCTGATTGTGTTAGTTTAGGTAGGTGATGTTTTTCTAGGAATTCATCCATTTCTTCTAGGTTTTCAAATTTGTTAGAGTACAATTTTTCATAATAATGATTCTTTTAATTTCAGTTCGGTCTGTTGTGATATGGCCCATCTCGTTTCTTATTCGGGTTATTTTTTTTCCTTTCCTGTATTTGTTTGGTCAGTCTAGGCAATGGTTTATGAATTTTGTTAATTTTTTCAAAGAACCAACTTTTGGCTTTGGTAATTCCTTCAATTGTTTTTCTGTTCTCTAATTCATTTAGTTCAGCTCTAATTTTTATGATTTGTTTTCTTCTGGTGCCTGATGGATTCTTTTGTTGCTCGCTTTCTATTTGTTCAAGTGGTAGGGACAATTCTTTGATTTTGGCTCTTTCTTTATGTACATGTGCATTTATCGATATAAATTGACTCTGAGCACTGCTTTCGCTATGTCCCAGAGGTTTTGATAGGAAGTGTTTTCATTCTCGTTGCGTTCTATGAATTTCTTTATTCCCTCCTTAATGTCTTCTACAACCTAGTCTTTTTTGAGCAGGATATTATCCAGTTCCCAAGTACTTGATTTCTTTTCCCTGATTTTTCTCTTATTGATTTCCACTTTTATGGCCTTGTGGTCTGAGAAGATGCTTTGTAATATTTCAATGTTTTGGATTCTGCAAAGGTTTGTTTTATGACCTAATATGTGATCTATTCTAGAGAATGTTCCATGTGCGCTAGAAAAAAAAAGTATACTTTGCAGCTGTTGGGTGGAGTGTTCTGTATAGGTCTATGAAGTCAAGTTGGTTGATTGTAGCAATTAGGCCTTCTGTGTGTATTGAGCTTCTTACTGGAAGTCCTATCCTTCTCCAAAAGTGGTGTGTTGAAGTCTCCTACTATAATTGTGGAGGTGTTTATATCACTTTTCAGTTCTGTTAAAGTTTGTTTTATATATCTTGCAGCCCTGTCATTGGGTGCATAAATATTTAATATGGTTATATCTTCCTAGTCAATTGTCTCTTTAATCATTATGTAGTGTCCTTCTTTATCCTTTGTGGTGGATTTAACTTTAAAGTCTATTTTCTCAGAAATGAATATTGCTACTCCTGCTCTTTTTTGATTGTTGTTTGCTTGATTTTTTTTCCCATCCTTTGAGTTTTAGTTTGTTTGTGTCTCTATGTCTAAGGTGTGTCTCTTGTAGGCAGCGTATAGATGGATCATGTTTCTTTATCCAGTCTGAGACTCTCTGTCTCTTTATTGATGTGTTTAGTCCATTTACATTCAGCGTAATTATAGATAAATATGTGTTTACTGCTGTCATTTTGATGACTTTTTGTGTGTGTTGTTGACAATTTCATTTTTCCACTTACTTTTTTGTGGTGACAAGTTTTTCTTTGTAACTTGTGTGTTCCTCATTTTCATAGTATTTGACTTTACGTTTGCTGAGTCATTATGTTTTTCTTGGTTTTTATTTTGAGTTATAGAATTGTTGGACCTCTTTGTGGTTACCTTAATATTTACCCCTATTTTTCTAAGTAAAAACCTAACTTGTATCATCCTATATCACCTTGTTTTCCTCTCCATATGGCAGTTCTATGCCACTGGTATTCAGTCCCTCTTTTTGATTATTGTGATATTTTCCATAATGACTTCAATGATTTCCTGTTTTGAGCATTTTTTTCGTTTTAAAATTAATCTTAATTTGTTTTTGTGATTTCCCTGTTTGAGTTGATATCAGGATGTTCGCTTCAGTGACCTTGTGTTGTGTTGGTATGTGATATTATTGATTTTCTGGCCAAACAATTTCCTTTAGTATTTCTTGGAGCTTTGGTTTGGTTTTTGCAAATTCTCTAAGCTTGTGTTTATCTGTAAGTGTTTTAATTTCACGTTCATATTTGAGAGAGAGTTTTGCTGGATATATGATCCTTGGCTGGCAGTTTTTCTCCTTCTGTGTTCTATATATGTCATCCCATTGCCTTCTTGACTGCATGGTTTCTGCTGAGTAGTCTGAACTTATTCTTATTGATTCTCCTTTGTAGGAGACCTTTCTTTTATCCCTGTCTGCTTTTGAAATTTTCTCTTTATCTTTGGTTTTGGCAAGTTTGATGATAATATGTCTTGGTGATTTTCTTTTTGAATCAATCTTATATGGGGTTTGATGAGCATCTTGGATAGATATCCTTTCGTCTTTCATGATGTCAGGGAAGTTTTCTGTCAGCAGATCTTCAACTATTCTCTCTGTATTTTCTGTCATCCCTCCCTGTTCTGGAACTCCAATCACACGCAAGTTATTCTTCTTGATAGAGTCCCACATGATTCTTAGGGTTTCTTCACTTTTTTTTAATTCTTTATCTGATGTTTCTTCAACTGTATTGGTATCAATACCCTTGTCCTCCAGATCCCCTACCCTGCATTCCAAATGCTCAAGTCTGCTCCTCTGACTTCCTATTGAGTTGTCTAATTCTGCAATTTTACCGTTAATCTTTTGGATTTCTGAATGCTGTCTCTCTATGGATTCTTGTAGCTTATTAATTTTTCCACTATGTTCTTGAATAATCTTTTTGAGTTCTTCAACTGCTTTATCAGTGTGTTCCTTGGCTTTTTCTGGAGATTGCCTTATTTCATTTCTGAGGTCATCCCTGATGTCTTGAAGTATTCTGTTAATTAGTTTTTTATATTCTTCATCTGGCAATTCCAGGATTGTATCTTCATTTGGGAAAGATTTTGATTCTTTAATTTGGGGAGTTGTAGAAGCAATCAAGGTGTGCTTCTTCATGTGGTTTGATATTGACTGCTGTCTCCGAGCCATCTATAAGGTATTGTAGTGACTTTTTTTATATTTGCTCACTGAGTCTTATCTTGTTTGTTTTCTTTCAATATACGTAGATGGGCTACTAGATTGCACTGTCTTGATTGTTGTAGCCTTTGAATCACCTATGTCCTATTACCAGGTGGTTTGGGCTGTTACCAGATATATAAGCCTAAGAGTCCATTCACTATTCTTGAGTAGAGTCTGATTTTGAGTCAGCAAGTGTGTGGTGTAGACTGTCACCTATTCACTTAGAGGAGTAGTGGTGATAGTTGTGTGCACCAGATTCTAGTAGCAGCAGGGAGTCACACTCCAGGGGGGGCAGGATGCTGACAGCCTTCCCCCAAGTGCCAGTGAGGTAGGTGTGTCTTTATTCCTAAAGCACTTTGCTGGGTGGGCTCTGCAGCTGTACTTAGCCACCTAATGCATGCACCTCTACAGATTGGTAGGTGTCACTATCCTCAGACCTCTGTGGCAGGAGGCTAGGTGGTTTGGGTGGAGCTTCATTCCTCAGTTCCCTGTTGTGGGTCAGTGAGGGCTCTGTTTAATAGGTAGAGATATCAGACCTGGGAAACTCATATTTCCAGTACTCCCCTAAAACAATTGCAGTCAGATCACTATCAGAATTGCCTTTGCGTTATAATAGCCACCTTGTTCCCTGTAGGGATGAAAGCCCAAGACTGTGGATCTCATATGCTTGGCTGGAGCTGGTTCTGTATTTTTAGTCCAATTTTGGGAAGTCAGGAAAGGATTTTTGGTCCCTGGGTTTTTTGTAGCTGCTTCTCTCAGGCCAGGAGAATGGGTTAAGAAAAGACAAAAAAAAAAAAAAAAACGCAGAGCACTTCACTCTCTGGCCCAGGAAATTCCAATGTTAATGAAGCTGCCTGGGAAGGGGAGGGGAGGGATCAAATAGATAGGAGAGAGTAGCACCCAGAAATACAGACACAGTTACTTATCTTGCTTGGTGATGACTGTTTTATCTGAGATTCCCGAGGGGTGTGTAACCTGTGTGCTCTGGCTGGGTCAAGATTGCCCCCAAGGGTCAGGCCCACGTCCTGTGCTTGTGCTGTCTCAGAAGCCGTCGTCAGTTCCTCTGCTCCCATTCCAAAGCCCAGCACCAAGGTTCCCTGGCTGGGATGCCGCACTCCTGGCTCCAAAACCAGTTGCTGCCTCCCGGTGACTTCTCCTCCTGTCAGCCGCGTCGTGGGCTTCCCCGGAGGTCACTTCTGGGGGCTAGGGCTACGTCCCGTGTTTGAGCCTTCTCAGGAAGCTGTGCTCAGCTCCCCTGCACCCAGTCCAAAGTCTGGCACCAAGGTTTTCTGACTGGAGCACTCTCTCTAGGCTCTGAAAACAGTTGCTGCTTCCCTGTGGTTGCTCGTTCTCTCGTTAGCTGCATCAGTGTGCAGCCTGCTTGTGCTGGCTGAGTCTCTGTCACTCAGGTCATCTCTTTAGATCTGTGTTTCATGGTCAGGGATTGTAGATTGTCATGTATGTGATCGATTCACTTGTTTTTCCGAGTCTTTGTTGCAAGAGGGATCCGAGGTCGGTTCTATGCAAACAGCCATCTTGGCCCCCAAGTCTGGTGTTTTTAAGAGAATTTGAGGTCTACATCCCATTGCTCTCCTGCTCCCTCAGGGCTTCTCTGTTGTGTCCCCTGTCAGGGCAGTCATTGGTAGTAGCCGGGCACCATCTAGTTCTTCTGGTCTCAGGCTGATGCAGTCTCTGGTTTATGTGGCCCTTTCTGACTCTTGGGCTAATAATTACCTTGAATCTTTGGTGTTCCTCATTCTCCTTTGCTCCAGGTAGGTTGAGACCAACTGATACATCTTAGATGGCCATGAGCTAGCATTTAAGACCCCAGATGCCACTTTCCAAAGTGGGATGCAGAATGTTTTCTTATCAGATTTTATTATGTCAATTGACCTAGATGTCCCCTGAAACCATGATCCCTAAACCCCTGCTCCTGCTACCCTGGACTTCTAAGCATTCACTTTATCAGGAAACTGCTCTTGGTTTAGTCCAGTTGCGTTGACCTCTGCTGTATTGTGTGCTGTCTTTCCCTTCAAGTAAAATAGTTCTTGTCTACTAACTAATTACTGAATACTCCTTTCTCTCTCTCCGCCCCCACTCTAGTAACGATCAAAGAATATTTTATTCTCTGTTTGAACTATTTCTTGAATTCTTATAATAGCGGTCTCATACAATATTTGTCCTTTTGCAACTGGCTAATTTCACTCAGCATGATGTCTTCCGGATTCCTCCATGTTGTGAAATGTTTCACGGATTCATCATTGTTGTTTATCGATACGTAGTATTCCATTGTGTGAATATCCCATTATTTATCAATTCATCCATTGATGGGCACCTTTGTTACTTCCATTTTTTGCTATTGTAAACAGTGCTGCACTGAACATGGGTGTGCATATATCTGTTTGTGTAAAGGCTATTATTTCTCTAGGATATAGTCCAAGGAGTGGGATTTCTGGATGGTATGGTAGTTCTATTTCTAGCTTTTTTTTTTTTTTTTAAAAAAGGAAGCATCAAGTCGATTTCCAAAGTGGTTATGCCATTTTACATTCCCACTAGCAGTGTATAAGTGTTCCCCAGTCTCTCCACAACCTCTCCGACATTTATTTTTTTGTGTTTTTTGGATTAATGCCAGCCTTGTTGGAGTGAGATGGAATCTCATTGTAGTTTTGATTTGCATTTCTCTAATGGCTAATGATCTTGAGCATTTCCTCATGTATCTGTTACCTACCTGAATGTCTTCGTTAGAGAAGTGTCTGTTCATATCTTTTGCCCTTTTGTAATTGGGTTCTTTGACTTTTTCTAGTTGACTTTTTGCAGCATCATGTGGATTGTAGAGATCAGATGCTGTTCGGAAATGTCACAGCTAAAAACTTTTCCCCAGTCTGTAGGTAATCTTTTTACTCTTTTGGTGAAGTCTTTAGATGAGCATAGGTGTTTGATTATTAGGAGCTCCCAGTTATATAGTTTCTCTTCTGGTGTTTGTGCATTGTTAGTAATGTTTTATATACTGTTTACGTGATGTATTACGGCTCCTAGCGTCCCTATTTTTTCTTCCATGATCTTTAACGTTTTAGGTTTTGTATTTAGGTCTTTGATGCATTTTAAGCTAGTTTTCGAGCATGGTGTGAGTTATGGCTCTTGTTTCATTTTTTTGCACATGGATATCCAGTTATGCCAGCACCATTTGTTAAAAAGAGTGTCTTTTCCCAATTTAACTGCTTTGTGGCCTTTGTCAAATATCAACTGCTTATATGTGAATGGATTTATTTCCGGATTCTCAATTCTTCCATCGGTCTATGTATCTGTTGTTGTACCAGTACCATGCTGTTTTAACTACTGTGGTGGTATAATAGGTACAATAGGTAGAGTAAGGCCAATTTGTTCTTCTTTTTCATTAATGCTTTACTTATCCTGGGCCTCTTTCCCTTCCATATGAAGTTAATTTGTTTCTCCACCTCATTAAAAAAGGTTGTTGGAATTTGGATCAGAATTGCATTAAATCCATAGATTGCTTTTGGTAGAATAGACTTTTTTATAACATTAAGTCTTCCTATCCATGAACAAGGTATGTTTTTCCACTTATGTAGGTCTCTTTTGGTTTCTTGCAGAAGTGTTTTGTAGTTTTCTTTCTATAAGTCTTTTACATCTCTGGTAAGATTTATTCCTAAGTATTTTGTCTTCTTGGGGGCTACTGTAAATGGCATTGATTTGGTGATTTCCTCTATGATGTTCTTTTTGTTGGTGTAGAAGAATCCAACTGATTTTTGTATGTTTATCTTGTATCCCGATACCCTGCTGAACTCTTCTATTAGTTTCAGTAGTTTTCTTGGGGATTCCTTAGGGTTTTCTGTGTATAAGATCATGTCATCTGCAAATAGAGACACTTTTACTTCTTCCTTGCCAATCTGGATGTCCTTTATTTCTATATCTAGCCTAATTGATCTGGCTAGGACCTCCAGCACAATGTTGAATAAGTGTTGAGAAAGGGCATCCTTGTCTGGTTCCCAGTCTCAAGGGGAATGCTTTAAGGCTCTCTCCATTTAGGATGATATTGGTTATTAGTTTTGTATAGATGCCCTTCATTATGTTGAGGAATTTTCCTTCTCTTCCTATTTTGCTTAGAGTTTTTTTTTTATCATGAATGGGTCGTGCACTTTGTCAAATGCCTTTTCTGCATCAATTGATAAAATCCTGTGATTCTTGTCTTTTGTTTTATTGATATGATGGATTGCATTAAATGTTTTTCTAATGTTGAACCATCCCTGTGTACCTGGTATGAATCCCACTTGGTCATGGTGAATTAGTTTTTTTATATGTTGTTGAATTCTATTGGCTAGAATTTTGTTGAGGATTTTTGCATCTAAGTTCATGTAATTTTCTTTTTTTGTGGTGTCTTTTCCTGGTTTTGGTATCAGGGATATGCTGGCTTCATAAAATGAGTTTGGGTGTATTCTGTCCTATTCTATGCTCTGAAATACCTTTAGTAGTAGTGGTGTTAACTCTTCTCTGAACGTTTGGTAGAACTCTGCAGTGAAGCTGTCCGGGCCAGGGTTTTTTTTTTAATTGGAAATTTTTGATTACCTTTTCAATCTCTTCTTATGGCTCTATTTATTTTCTCTACCTCTGTTTGTGTTAGTTTAGGTAGGTGGTGTGTTTCTAGGAATTCATCCATTTCTTCTAGGTTTTCAAATTTGTTAGAGTCTAATTTTTCATAATAATCTGATATGATTCTTTTAATTTCAGTTAGGTCTGTTGTAATATCGCCCATCTCTTTTCTTATTCAGTTTACTTGCTGCCTCTCCTGTTTTTCTTTTGTCAGTTTGGCCAACCGCTTATCAATTTTATTGATTTTTTCAAAGAACCAGATTTTGGTCTTGTTAATTCTTTCAATTGCTTTTCTGTTTTTTACTCCATTTAGTTCTGCTCTAAGTTTTATTATTTGTTTTCGTCTGGTGCCTGAGGGTTTGTTTTGTTGCTTTGTTTCTATTTTTTCAAGTTATAGGGATAATTCTTTGATTTTGGCCGTTTCTTCTTTTTCTGTGCATTTATTGATATAAATTGACCTCTGAGCACTGCTTTCACTGTGTCCCAAAGGTCCTGATAGGAAGTGTTTTCATTCTCTTTGGGTTCTTTGAATTTCTTTATTCCATCTTAATGTCTTCTATAATCCAGTCTTTTTTGAGCAGGGTATTGTTCAGTTTCCAAGTGTTTGATTTCTTTTCCCTGCTTTTCTTGTTATTGATTTCCACTTTTATGGACTTATGGTCAGAGAAGATGATTTGTAATATTTCAGTGTTTTGGATTCTGCTAAGGCTTGCTTTATGACCTAATATGTGATCTATTCTAGAAAATGTTCCATGTGCACTAGAAAAGAAAGTGTAGTTGGTTGCTGTTGGGTGGAGTGTTCTGTATATATCTATGAGGTCAAGTTTGTTGATTGTGGCATTCAGATCTTCCGTGTCTTTATTGAGCTTCTTTCTGGATGTCCTGTCCTTCACCAAAACTGGTGTGTTGAAGTCTCCTACTATTATTGTGGAGCTGTCTATCACACTTTTCAATGCTGATAGAGTTTCTTTTATGTATCTTGCAGCCCTGTCATTGGGAGCATAAATATTTAATATGGTTATATCTTTTTGGTATATTGTCCCTTTAATCATTATATAGCATCCTTTCTTATCCTTTCTGATGGATTTAACTTTAAAGTCTATTTTGTCAGAAATTAATATTGCCACTCCTGCTCTTTTTTGATTGTTGTTTGCTTGATATTTTTTTTCCATCCTTTGAGTTTTAGTTTGCTTGTGTCTCTAAGTCTAAGGTGTGTCCCTTGTAGTAAGCATATAGATAGATCATGTTTTTTATCCATTCTGCCACTCTCTCTCTTTATTGGTGCATTTAATCCATTTACATTCTGCGCGATTAAGGAAAGGAATGAATTTAGTGCTGTCATTTTGATCTTTTTGTGGTGTGTGTTGTTGACAGTTTCTTTTTCCCACTTAATTTTATGTGCTGAGTAGTTTACCTTTATATGTTGTCCTTTCCTCATATTGGTTGTTGTTGATTTTGTTTCTTCTGAGTGTCTATTTTTTTCTTGTATTATATTTTGATGTGTAGAATAGTTTGTCTCCTTTGTGGTTACCTTATTATTTACCCCTATTTTTCTAAATTTAAACCTAATTTTTATTTCTTTGTATTGCTTTGTCTTCCTCTCCATATTAAAGATCTATGACTATATTTCTTAGTCTCTGTTGTTAACGTTGTCTTCTTTTACATAATAACATTGCTGTTTCCCTGTTTTGAGAGTTTGTTATCTTCATTTATTTTTGTAATTTCTCTGGGTTGACTTCCGTTTGCTCTGCCCAGAGTTCTAGTCTTGGGTTGGTACCTGATATTATTGATTTTCTAACCAAAGAACTCCCTTTAGTATTTCTTGTAGTTTTGGTTTGGTTTTTATGAATTCCCTAAACTTCTGTTTATCTGGAAATGTCCTAATTTCACCGTCATATTTGAGAGACTGTTTTGCTGCATATAATATTCTTGGCTGGCAATTTTTTTCCATCAATTTTTTATATAAGTTATCCCTTTGCCTACTTGCCTGCATGGCTTCAGCCGAGTAATCCGAACTAATTCTTATTGACTCACCTTTGTAGATGACTTTTTGTTTATCCCTAGCTGCTCTTAAAATTCTCTCTTTATCTTTGATTTTGGCGAGTTTGATTATAATATGTTTTGGTGACTTTCTTTTAAAATCTACCTGATGTGGAGTTGTATGAGTATCTTGGATAGATATCTTCTCCTCTTTCATGATATCAGGGAACATTTCTGTCAACAAACCTTCAACAATTCTCTCTCTATTTTGTTATCCCTCTCTGTTCTGGTACTCCAGTCACTCATAGGTTATTTCTCTTGATAGAGTTCCACATGGTTATTAAGGTTTCTTCTTTTTTTAAATTCTATTTTCTGATTTTCTTCAAATATATTAGTGCCAATTGCTTTATCTTCAAGTTCAGAAATTCTGCCTTCCACTTGCTCAGTTCTGATCCTCTGACTTAGTATTGAGTTGTGTACTTCTGTAATTTTATTGCTAATCTTCTGAATTTATGACTGCTGTCTATGGGTTTTTCCAGTTTATTAAATTTTTCATTATGTTCCTGAATAATCTTTTTAATTTCTTCAATTGTTTTATCGGTGTGTTCCTTGGCTTGTTCTGCGTATTGCCTCATTTCCTTCCTGATCTCTTGAAGGGTTCTGTATATTAGTCTTTTGTATTGTGCCTCTGGTAATTCCAGGAAGGAACTTTCACCTAGAAGATCCCTTGATTCTTTGTTTTGAGAGCTTGTTGATGCGATCATGGTCTGTTTCTTTATGTGACTTGATATTGTCTGTTGTCTCTGAGCCATCTATAAGTTACTGTACTAGTTTATTTTATGTTTGCTTACTGTGTCATAGCTTCTCACTTTGTTTTGTTTGGTATGCACAAATGGGTTGCTTGCGTGAGCTAGCTTGATTATTTTCGCCTTTGGAGCTCTGACGTCCTGTCCCCAGCTGGCTAGAGCTGTTATCAGGTATATCAGTCTAGGAGTCCATTCACTTTCCTTGTATGGCTTCTGCTCAGGTGTCCATGTAACTGATCATCAAGTGTGTGGTACAGGCTCTGCACTACAGTCTTAGAGGGGCAAGGTGATTTGTGTAGGTACCTGTATCTGGTTGCAGCAGGGGGAACACTCTGAACAAGGCATGGAACTGAGAATTGTCTCCCACATGCCTCTGAGGAAAGCATGTTCCCTAGAGTGTACAGGTGGGTGGATTCTGTCGATGGACCATGGGCACCGAATGTTTTTGGTTGTAAGTACTTTGAGGTACCAGTTATCCTTGAACCCCTGTCATGGGTGCCTGGGTGACCTGAATGGAGCTACTAGTCCTTAGGCCCCCGATGTGGGTAGGTGAGGACCCTGTTTAATAGGCAAAGCAATGTCAAACATCAAGCACCCACCTCTCCGATGCACAGCTGAAATGTTGGAGTCGGCCAACAAGGGCCTATTCTCCTGAAATAGGCACACACAAGTCCGTACAGAGGGGAAATGTACTCAAATCCACAGACCGTTTATGCCTGGATGGGAGCCGCTTCTGTCCTGAGCTCCCCTGGTTTGTGGAGCTGGCAAATTATCTTTTCCCCCAATAGCAATTTTGTTCCTTCTCCAAGGCCGAGAGTATGGGGCTCATCTCAGGCCCAGGGAAATCAGCCACTGATGCTGGCTTGCAAGTGGGGAGGTGTGGTAAAATATACGCAAGTACTTAGCTTTTGCAGAGAGCGCCGTTCTTTTCTGGTTCTGGAGGTGTGAGTAGGCTGTGTGGCTGCCTGCTTCTCCCTGAGGAAACTTTGGCCAAATGCTAGTACCCTCCCACCATCTCAGCTCCTGGGAATGGTGCCTGAGGGATCCCCCCGATTCAGGTCCTGTAACTCCTCTCTGCTTCTGAACCATCTTTTCCTCCTCCTCCCCCTCAGCTCATTTTCTAAGCTTGCCTTTCTTGACCAAGGATCCTAGCTTGTCATAAATATACTCGTTTCACTTGTTTTTTTGGCTTTTGTTGTAAGAGGGATCGCCAGGAGCATCTGCCTTTTCTGCCATCTTGGCTCCACCTCTCCTGTATTTGACTTTTCATTTATCCCTAGCTTTTTTTTTATGGCTCTTAAAATTCTGTCTTTATCTTTGGTTTTGGCAAGTTTGATTATATGTCTTGGTGACTTTCTTTTAAGATCTATCTTATGTGGAGTGCAATGAGCATCTTGGATATCTTCTCATCTTTCACGATATCAGGGAAGTTTTGTGCCAACAAACCTTCAACAATTCTCTGTATTTTCTGTTATCCCTCCCTGTTCTGGTACTCCAATTACTGGTAGGTTATTTCTCTTGATAGAGTCCCACATGATTCTTAGGGTTTCTTCATTTTTTTTAATTCTTTTATCTGATTATTCTTCAAATATATTGGTGCCAAGTGTTTTATCTTCAATCTCACTAATTCTGCCTTCTGCTTCCTCAAATCTGCTCCTCCGACTTTCTATTGAGTTGTATCATTCTGTAATTTTATTGTTAATATTCTGAATTTCTGATTACTGTCTCTCTGTGGATTCTTGCAGTGAATTAAATTTTTCATTATATTCTTGAATAACATTTTTAGTTTCCTCAACTTCTTTATCTGTGTGTTCCTTGGTTTGTTCTGCGTATTGCTTGATCTCCTTCCTGAGCTTGTTCCTGACATCTTGAAGTGTTCTGTATATTAATCTTTTTTATTCTGCATCTGGTAATTCCAGGAAGTCACTATCATCCTGAAGATCTCATGATTCTTTGTTTTGAGAACTTGTTGAGGTAATCATGGCCTGTTTCTTTAAGCGATTTGATATTGACTGTTGTCTCTGAGCCATCTATAAGTTATTGTGTTCTTTTATTTTGTTTGCTTAGTGTATCCTAGCTTCTTGCTTTGTTTTGGCAAGCCCAAATAGGCTGCTTGAGTGAGCACACTTGATTATTTTCAGCTTTTAAGCTCTAACGTCCTGTCACCAGATGGTTAGAGTTGTTATCAGGTATATGAGCCCAGGAGTCCATTTTCTTTTCTTGTATGGATTCAGCTCAGGTGTCCAGGTAGTTGGTCATTAAGTGTATGGTATAGGCTCTGTCCTAGAGTCTTAGAGGGGCAGGGGTGATTGGTGTAGGTACCAGTAACTGGTTTCAGCAGGGGGTCATGCTCTCAACAAGGCAGAGGGCTGACAAACATCCCCGGAGTGTCTGTGAGGAAAGTGCATCCCTGTTCCCTAGGATGCACACATGGGTGGATTCTGTGGACTGACAATGGGCACCCAGTGCTTTGGGTTGTAAGGACTGGGAGGTACCAGTTATCTTTTGACCTTGGTGTGGATGGCTTGGTGACTTGAGTGGAGCCACCAGCCCTTAGGCCCCTGATGTGGGTAGGTGAGGGCCCTGTTTAATAGGCAAAGCAGTATTGAACATCAAACACCCACCTCTCCACCACACAGCTGGAACAGTTGCAGTCTACCAACAATGGTCTATTCTCCTGAAATAGGCCCACACAGGTCTATGCAGTGGGAAAGGTATTCAAAATCCATGGACTGTTTATGCCTAGGCAGGAGCCACTTCAGTCCTGAGCTCCCCTGGATAGTGGAGCTAGCAGATTATCTTTTCCTCCAGTTGTGTATTATTCCTTCTCCAATGCTAGGAGAATTGCTCAAGGCACTCAGCAGGGCCTATCACTGGCCAAGGGAAACGGACAGCCACTGAAGACAGCTTGGGGGTGGGGGGCACAGTAAAATACAGGCAAGTACTTAGCTTTTGCTGAGAGTGACATTTTTCTCTGTTCCAGAGGTGTGAGTAGGCTATGCGGCAGGCTGTTTCTCCCTGGGGAAACTGTGGCCAAATGCTACCACCAGCCTGCTGTAGTCGCTTCCTAGATTGGTGTCTGAGGGTTCCCAGTGATTCAGGTCTGGCAACTCCTCTCTGCTTCTGAATGGTCTCTGTCCACCTGCTCTTCAGTCTGTTTTCTAACTTTGCCTTTGATGTTCAGGGCTCCTAGCTTTTCATAAATATTATCATTTCACTTGTTGCTTCGGGTCTTTGTTGTAAGAGGGTCCACTGGAAGCCTCTGACTACTCTGCCATCTTGGCCCTGCACCCTGCAGCCAGTCTTTTGAAAGGGGTATTTCCTTGGGAGTGTGACCTGCTTCGAGTATATTAATGGGTGTTCTGGCAAAGCTCACTTTCTCTTTTGACCCAACATTCTCCTCATTGCCTCAACTCTGTTTTTTGGGATACCCTTAAGAACTCTTCAGCTTGCTGTCTGATGTACATATTTTAGATTTGTCAGTTTCAACGTTTGTGTAAGCAATTACTTTGAAGTAAATCTCACTATATGTATTTACATGTATGCTTCACTGGTTTTGATCCTTTAAAGAACCCAGACTATAACAAACATTATTAAACTATCAATGGGTCAAGGAAGTAATCACATTTCTTTTTTTGTTGTTATTTTTTATTGTACTTTAAGTGTAAGTTCGCAATTCAGGTCAGTTTCTCATACAGAAACTTACGCATGCGTTGTCATATACTCTAGTTGCTATCCCTACAATGTGGCTGCACATTCTTCTTCTCCGCCCTGTATTTCCCTTGTCTATTAAACCTACTCCTGTCCCCTTCTGCCTTCTCATCTTGCCTCCGGACAGGAGCTGTCCATTTAGTCTCATGTATCTACTTGAGCCAAGAAATACACTCTCCACCAGTATCATTTTATGCCTTATAGTCCAGTCTAATCTTTGTCTAAAGAGTTGGCTTCAGAAATAGTTTTAGTTATGGGATAACAGAGAGTCTGAGGGTCACAACTTCTGTGTTCCCTCCAGTCTCAGTCACACCATCAAGTCTGGTCCTTTTACTAGAATGTAAGTTCTTCACCCCAATTTTCTCTCACTCCATCAGGGACTCTGTGCTGTGTTTCCTGTCAGGGCAGTCGTTGGTGGCTATGGGCACCATATGGTTCTTCTGGTCTCAGGCTGATGGAGTCTCTGGTTTATGTGGCCCTTTCTGTCTCTTGCACTCATATTTTCATTATGTCTTTGGTGCTCTTCGTGCTCCTTTGCTCCAGGTGGGTTGGGACCAATTGATGCATCTTAGATGGCTGCTTGCTAGCTTTTAAGACCCCAGACCCAACTCACCAAAGGGGGAGGCAGAACATTTTCTTTATTTTTGTTATGCCAATTGTCCACTGTTTGAGGAAAAATCAGAAAAAAAGAACAAAGAAAAATGAAGGAACCCTGAGAATTATGTGGGGTAAAATCAAAAAGAAAAAATTTGTGAGAGATCAGAGTTCCAGAATGGGGAGAAAATGGAAAACACAGAGAGGATCATTGAAGAATTGTTAACAGAAAAATTCACTAAATCATGAAAGATGAAAATCTCACCATCCAAGAAGCTCAATGAACCCCATTTGGATAGAACCCAAAAGAAAATCACCAAAGCATATCATAATCACACTCGCTAAAACCAAATATAAAGAAAAAATTCTGAGAACAGCTCAAGAAAAAAAAAGTCACATACACAGGAGAAACAATAAAACTAAGCTCTATTTGGTGGAAACCATGCAGGCAAGAAAGCAATAGGGTAACATATGTAAAACCTGGAAAGAAAAAAAAATGTCAACCGGGAATAATATAACCTGTACAACTCTTGTTCAAATATGATGGTGAAATTAGGACATTTTCAGAGAAACAGAAATTGAGGGACTATGTAAAAACCAAACCAAACTTACAAGAATTATTAAAAGGAGTCCTTTGGTCTGAGAACAAACATCAGACCACAGCCTGAATCTAGGACACAAGATTGTGCCAGCCAGATACCAACCTAGGAAATGAACTCTCAAGGACTATCCAAAACCAAAAGAATTACAAAAGGGAACCAGAGAAGTTAATCTGTAAATGACAACAACATCAGAACAATAAAAGGGAATAAATGGTGTAAATATAGAACTTTCTGATAGAGAAGGCAAGACAATGCCAAGTGATGATAGACTGGTTCAAACCTATGAAGACAAGGGTAAATCTCAAGGTAAGCAAAATGAAAGTTAACAAACCTACTCATCAAAATAAAGAAAAATATAAAGTCTCAATAAAAACAAAATATACAAAAAAACAAAAGAAATCCACAAACAAAAGTAACTCAGCACAGGAGAGTAAGAGGAGCAAAGAAAATGTCAGCACCACAAAAAAGCACTACAAAATCACTGCGATATACTCACAGCTATAAATAATTACACTGGATGTAAATGGCCTAAATGCACCCATAAAGAGACAGTTACAAAATGGATAAAAAGTAATAGGATTCATCAATATGCTGTCTACCAGACACACCTTAGAAACAAAGACATAAATTCATCAAAAAATCAAAGGATGAAAAAAATATATCAAGCAGTCACCAAAAAAGAACAGGGGTGAGGGGGCGGAGCCAAGATGGCGGACTAGTCAGACGCTACCTCGGATCCCTCTTACAACAAAGACACGGAAAAACAAGTGAATCGATCACATACATAACAATCTACGAACCCTGAACAACAAACACAGATTTAGAGACGGAGAACGAACTAATACGGGGAAGCAGCGATTGTTTCCAGAGCCTGGAGCCAGCGTACCAGTCAGGTACAGCACAAGCACAGAGAGCTGCTCCACCCCCCTGAACTAACCCCGGGAGGGGGACCAGCCGGTTCCACGGGCGGCGTGGGACGCAGCCGGTAGAAGAAGTCCCCAGGAGGCAGTGACTGGTCTTGGAGCAGAAAGAGCAGCGTCCGAGCCGGGGAACCGTCCCGCAGGGATTTGGACTGGACGCAGCGGATTTTCTGGAAAAACCAGTTTCCCAGTGATGGCTCGGAGACAACAATCCATATCAAACCACTTAAAGAAGCAGACCGTGACAGCTTCTCCAACCCCCCAAACAAAACAATCAAAATCTTTCCCAAATGAAGATACAATCTTGGAATTATCAGATACAGAATATAAAAAACTAATTTACAGAATGCTTAATGTTATCACAAATGAAATTAGGATAACTGCAGAAAAAGCCAAGGAACACACTGATAAAACTGTTGAAGAACTCAAAAAGATTATTCAAGAACATAGTGGAAAAATTAATAAGTTGCAAGAATCCATAGAGAGACAACATGTAGAAATCCAAAAGATTAACAATAAAATAACAGAATTAGACAATGCACTAGGAAGTCAGAGGAGCAGACTCGAGCAATTAGAATGCAGACTGGGACATCTGGAGGACCAGGGAATCAACACCAACGTAGCTGAAAAAAAATCAGATAAAAGAATTAAAAAAAATGAAGAAACCCTAAGAATTATGTGGGACTCTATC
Organism: Loxodonta africana; assembly: GCF_030014295.1. NCBI lineage: Eukaryota > Metazoa > Chordata > Mammalia > Proboscidea > Elephantidae > Loxodonta > Loxodonta africana. The sequence continues at coordinate 62,795,771 of NC_087369.1, forward strand.
AAGAAGGATAACCTGCGGGTGATTGGAGTCCCAGAACAGGGAGGGGGGACAGAAAACACAGAGAAAATAGTTGAAGAACTCCTGACAGAAAACTTCCCTGACATCATGAAAGACGAAAGGATATCTATCCAAGATGCTCATCGAACCCCATTTAAGATTGATCCAAAAAGAAAAACAACAAGACATATTATCATCAAACTTGCCAAAACCAAAGATAAACAGAAAATTTTAAAAGCAGCCAGGGAGAAAAGAAAGGTTTCCTTCAAGGGAGAATCAATAAGAATATGTTCTGACTACTCAGCAGAAACCATGCAGGCAAGAAGGGAATGGGACGACATATACAGAACACCGAAGGAGAAAAACTGCCAGCCAAGGATCATATATCCAGCAAAACTCTCTCTGAAATATGAAGGCGAAATTAAGATATTTACAGACAAACACAAGTTTAGAGAATTTGCAAAAACCAAACCAAAGCTACAAGAAATACTAAAGGATATCATTTGGTCAGAGAACCAATAATATCAGATATCAGCACAACACAAGGTCACAAAACAGAACGTCCTGATATCAACTCAAATAGGGAAATCACAAAAACAAACAAATTAAGATTAATTAAAAAAAATACACATCACAGGGAATCATGGAAGTCAATAGGTAAAAGATCACAATAATCAAAAAGAGGGACTAAATACAGGAGGCATTGAACTGCCATATGGAGAGTGATACAAGGCGATATAGAACAATACAAGTTAGGTTTTTACTTAGAAAAATAGGGGTAAATAATAAGGTAACCACAAAAAGGTATAACAACTCTATAACTCAAGATAAAAACCAAGAAAAACGTAACGACTCAGCTAACATAAAGTCAAGCACTATGAAAATGAGGATCTCACAATTTACTAAGAAAAACGCCTCAGCACAAAAAAGTATGTGGAAAAATGAAATTGTCAACAACACACATAAAAAGGCATCAAAATGACAGCACTAAAAACTTATTTATCCATAATTACCCTGAATGTAAATGGACTAAATGCACCAATAAAGAGACAGAGAGTCACAGACTGGATAAAGAAACACGATCCATCTATATGCTGCCTACAAGAGACACACCTTAGACTTAGAGACACAAACAAACTAAAACTCAAAGGATGGAAAAAAGTATATCAAGCAAACAATAAGCAAAAAAGAAGAGGAGTAGCAGTATTAATTTCTGACAAAATAGACTTTAGACTTAAATCCACCACAAAGGATAAAGAAGGACACTATATAATGATAAAAGGGACAATTGATCAGGAAGACATAACCATATTAAATATTTATGCACCCAATGACAGGGCTGCAAGATACATAAATCAAGTTTTAACAGAATTGAAAAGCGAGATAGATACCTCCACAATTATAGTAGGAGACTTCAACACACCACTTTCGGAGAAGGACAGGACATCCAGTAAGAAGCTCAATAGAGACACGGAAGATCTAATTACAACAATCAACCACCTCGACCTCATTGACTTATACAGAACTCTCCACCCAACTGCTGCAAAATATACTTTTTTTTCTAGCGCACATGGAACATTCTCTAGAATAGACCACATATTAGGTCATAAAACAAACCTTTGCAGAGTCCAAAACATCGAAATATTACAAAGCATCTTCTCAGACCACAAGGCAATAAAACTAGAGATCAATAACAGAAAAAACTAGGGAAAAGAAATCAAATACTTGGAAAATGAACAATACCCTCCTGAAAAAAGACTGGGTTATAGAAGACATCAAGGAGGGAATAAGGAAATTCATAGAAAGTAACAAGAATGAAAATACTTCCTATCAAAACCTCTGGGACACAGCAAAAGCAGTGCTCAGAGGCCAATTTATATCAATAAATGCACACATACAAAAAGAAGAAAGAGCCAAAATCAGAGAACTGTCCCTACATCTTGAACAAATAGAAACTGAGCAACAAAAGAATCTATCAGGCACCAGAAGAAAACAAATAATAAAAATTAGAGCTGAACTAAATGAATTAGAGAACAGAAAAACAATTGAAAGAATTAACAAAGCTAAAAGCTGGTTCTTTGAAAAAATTAACAAAATTGATAAACCATTGGCTAGACTGACTAAAGAAATACAGGAAAGGAAACAAATAACCCGAATAAGAAATGAGAAGGACCACATCACAACAGAACCAAATGAAATTAAAAGAATCATTTCAGATTATTATGCAAAATTGTACTCTAACAAATTTGAAAACCTAGAAGAAATGGATGAATTCCTGGAAAAACACTACCTACCTAAACTAACACATTCAGAAGTAGAACAACTAAATAGACCCATAACAAAACAAGAGATTGAAACGGTAATCAAAAAACTCCCAACAAAAAAAAGCCCTGGCCCGGACGGCTTCACTGCAGAGTTCTACCAAACTTTCAGAGAAGAGTTCACACCACTACTACTAAAGGTATTCCAAAGCATAGAAAATGACGGAATACTACCCAACTCATTCTATGAAGCCACCATCTCCCTGATACCAAAACCAGGTAAAGACATTACAAAAAAAGAAAATTATAGACCTATATCCCTCATGAACATTGATGCAAAAATCCTCAACAAAATTCTAGCCAATAGAATCCAACAACATATCAAAAAAATAATTCACCCTGATCAAGTGGGATTTATACCAGGTATGCAAGGCTGGTTTAATATCAGAAAAACCATTAATGTAATCCATCACATAAATAAAACAAAAGACAAAAACCACATGATCTTATCAATTGATGCAGAAAAGGCATTTGACAAAGTCCAACCCCCATTCATGATAAAAACTCTTACCAAAATAGGAATTGAAGGAAAATTCCTCAACATAATAAAGGGCATCTATGCAAAGCCAACAGCCAATATCACTCTAAATGGAGAGAACCTGAAAGCATTTCCCTTGAGAACAGGAACCAGACAAGGATGCCCTTTATCACCACTCTTATTCAACATCGTGTTGGAAGTCTTAGCCAGGGCAATTAGGCTAGACAAAGAAATAAACGGTATCCGGATTGGCAAGGAAGAAGTAAAGTTATCACTATTTGCAGATGACATGATTATATACACAGAAAACCCTAAGGAATCCTCCAGAAAACTACTGAAACTAATAGAAGAGTTTGGCAGAGTCTCAGGTTATAAAATAAACATACAAAAATCACTTGGATTCCTCTACATCAACAAAAAGAACACCGAAGAGGAAATAACCAAATCAATACCATTCACAGTAGCCCCCAAGAAGATAAGATACTTAGGAATAAATCTTACCAAAGATGTAAAAGACCTATACAAAGAAAACTACAAAGCTCTACTACAAGAAATTCAAAAGGACATGCTTAAGTGGAAAAACATATCCTGCTCATGGATAGGAAGACTTAATATAGTAAAAATGTCTATTCTACTAAAAGCCATCTATACATTTAACGCACTTCTGATCCAAATTCCAATGTCATATTTTAAGGGGATAGAGAAACAAATCACCAATTTCATATGGAAGGGAAAGAAGCCCCGGATAAGTAAAGCACTACTGAAAAAGAAGAAGAATGTGGGAGGCCTCACCTTACCTGACTTCAGAACCTATCATACAGCCACAGTAGTCAAAACAGCCTGGTATTGGTACAACAACAGACACATAGACCAATGGAACAGAATTGAGAACCCAGACATAGATCCATCCAAGTATGAGCAGCTGATATTTGACAAAGGACCAGTGTCAATTAACTGGGGAAACGATAGCCTTTTTAACAAATGGTGCTGGCATAACTGGATATCCATTTGCAAAAAAATGAAACAGAACCCATACCTCACACCATGCACAAAAACTAACTCCAAGTGGATCAAAGACCATTAAACATAAAGACTAAAACGATAAAGATCATGGAAGAAAAAATTGGGACAACCCTAGGAGCCCTAATACAAGGTATAAACAGAATACAAAACATTACCAAAAATGATGAAGAGAAACCCGATAACTGGGAGCTCCTAAAAATCAAACACCTATGCTCATCTAAAGACTTCTCCAAAAGAGTAAAAAGACCACCTACAGATTGGGAAAGAATTTTCAGCTATGACATCTCCGACCAGCGCCTGATCTCTAAAATCTATATGATTCTGTCAAAACTCAACCACAAAAAGACAAACAACCCAATCAAAAAGTGGGCAAAGGATATGAACACACATTTCACTAAAGAAGATATTCAGGCAGCTAACAGATACATGAGAAAATGCTCTCGATCATTAGTCATTAGAGAAATGCAAATTAAAACTACGATGAGATTCCATCTCACACCAGCAAGGCTGGCATTAATCCAAAAAACACAAAATAATAAATGTTGGAGAGGCTGCGGAGAGATTGGAACTCTCATACACTGCTGGTGGGAATGTAAAATGGTACAACCACTTTGGAAATCTATCTGGCATTATCTTAAAGAGTTAGAAATAGAACTACCATACAACCCAGAAATCCCACTCCTAGGAATATACCCTAGAGATACAAGAGCCTTCATACAAACAGATATATGCACACCCATGTTTATTGCAGCTCTGTTTACAATAGCAAAAAGTTGGAAGCAACCAAGGTGTCCATCAACGGATGAATGGGTAAATAAATTGTGGTATATTCACACAATGGAATACTACGCATCGATAAAGAACAGTGACGAATCTCTGAAACATTTCATAACATGGAGGAACCTGGAAGGCATTATGCTGAGCGAAATTAGTCAGAGGCAAAAGGACAAATATTGTATAAGACCACTATTATAAGATCTTGAGAAATAGTAAACCTGAGAAGAACACATACTTTTGTGGTTACGAGGGGGGAAGGGAGGGAGGGAGGGAGAGGGTTTTTTATTGATTAATCAGTAGATAAGAACTGCTTTAGGTGAAGGGAAAGACAACACTCAATACATGGAAGGTCAGCTCAATTGGACTGGACCAAAAGCAAAGAAGTTTCCGGGATAAAATGAATGCTTCAAAGGTCAGCGGAGCAAGCGCGGGGGTCTGGGGAACATGGTTTGCGGGGACTTCTAAGTCAATTGGCAAAATAATTCTATTATGAAATCATTCTGCATCCCACTTTGAAATGTGGCGTCTGGGGTCTTAAATACTAACAAGCGGCCATCTAAGATGCATCAATTGGTCTCAACCCACCTGGAGCAAAGGAAAATGAAGAACACCAAGGCCACACGACAACTAAGAGCCCAAGAGACAGAAAGGGCCACATGAACCAGAGACCTACATCATCCTGAGACCAAAAGAACTAGTTGGTGCCCGGCCACAATCGATGACTGCCCTGACAGGGAGCACAGCAGAGGACCCCTGAGGGAGCAGGAGATCAGTGGGATACAGACCCCAAATTCTCATAAAAAGACCAAACTTAATGGTCTGACTGAGACTGGAGGAATCCCGGCGGCCATGCTCCCCAGACCTTCTGTTGACACAGGACAGGAACCATCCCCGAAGACAACTCATCAGAAATGAAAGGGACCGGTCAGCGAGTGGGAGAGAGATGCTGATGAAGAGTGAGCTAATTATATCAGGTGGACACTTGAGATTGTGTTGGCAACTCTTGTCTGGAGGGGGGATGGGAGGATAGAGAGAGAGGGAAGCAGGCAAAATTGTCAAGAAAGGAGAGACTGAAAGGGCTGACTCAAGAGGGGGAGAGCAAGTGGGAGTAGGGAGTGAGATGTATGTAAACTTATATGTGACAGACTGATTGGATTTGTAAACGTTCACTTGAAGCTTAATAAAAGTTCTTAAAAAAAAAAAGAACAGGGGTGCCCATATTAATCTCAGATAAAATAGACTTTAAAACAAAATCCACCATAAAAGACAAAAAAAGGACACTATATCATGATTAAAGGGATGATCCATCAGGAAGACTTAACGATAATCAACATATACCCACCCAAGGACAGGGCTCCAAAATAAATAAAACAAACTCTAACAGCACCGAAAAGAGAAATTGACAGTTCCACAATAATAGTAGGAGACTTCAACACACGACTCTCAGTAAAGGACACAACATCTAGAAAGAAACTGAACAAAGATACAGAAGAGCTAAAGGGTAAAATCAGGCAATTGACGTCATAGACATATATTGAACACTCCACCCAACAGGTGCAAAGTACACATTCTTTTCCAATGCACATGGAACGTTCTCCAGAGTACACCACATCTTAGGCCCAGAGCAACCCTCAACAAAATCCAAAACATTGAAATAACAGAAAGTATCTTCTCTGAACAAAGAGCCATCAAAGTAGAAATTAACAACAGGAAGAGCAAGGAAAAAAAATCAATTACATGGAAACCGAATAACACTCTGCTTAAAAACCACTGGGTAAGAATAAATCAGATCAGAGACGGAATCAAAAAATTCCTAGAATCATACAAGAATGAAAACACATACTGAAACCTTTGGTACACAGCAAAGGCAGTCCTCAGAGGTCAATTTATAGCACTAGATGTACACATCAAAAAAGAAGAAAGGGACAAAATCAAAACACAACTTTAACAAAGAGAAGGAGAACAGCAAAAGAAGCCCACAGCCACCAGAAGAAAGGAAATAATAAAGATCAGAGCAGAAATAACTGAAATAGAGAATAAAAAACAATAGAAAGAATCAACAAAACCAAAACCTGGTTCTCTGAATGGATCAACAAAATCGACAAACCACTGGCCAAACTGACAAAAGAAAAGCAGGAGAGGATGCAAATAACCCAGATAAGAAATGAAATGGGGGACATTACAACAGACCCAAATGAAATAAAAGGGATCATAACAGAGTATTATGAAAAACGATACACAAAAAATTTGAAAACACAGAGGAAATGAGCAAATTTCTAGAAACACACTACCCACACAATCTAACACAAAATGATGTGGGAAATCTGAACAGGCCCATAACAAGAGAAGAGATTGAAAATGTAATAAAAAAAATTCCCAACACACACACACACAAAAAAAAACCTGGCCCAGATGGCTTCCCTGAAGAATTCTACCAAACATTCAGAGAAGAGTTTATACCAGTGCTATTCAAACAATTTCAGAACTTAGAAAAGGAAGCGATACTTCCTAATTCATTCTATGAAGTCAGCATAACCCTGACACCGTGACCAGGCAAAGAGACCACAAAAATTAAAATTACAGACCAATATCTCTCACGAATACACATGCAAAATTTATCAACAAAATTCTATCCAATAGAATTCATCATCAGATCAAAAAAAAAAAATACACAACAACCAAGTAGGATTTATACCAGGTATGCAAGGATGTTTCAACATTAGGAAATCAATCAGTGTAATCCACCACATAAATAAAAGGAAAGAAAAGAATCACATGATCATCTCAATCAACGCAGAAAATGTATTCAACAAAATCCAACACCGATTTCTGATAAAAACTTTCACTAAAATAGGTATAGAAGGGAAATTTCTCATAATAAAGCACATCTATGCAAAAACAATGGCCAACATCATTCTTAATGGGAAAAGGCTGAAAACAATCCCCTTGAGAACGGGAAAAAGACAAGGATTATGCTTATCACCACTCCTATTTAACATTCTGCTGGAAGTTCTAGCTAGAGCAATAAGGCAAGAAAAAGAAATAAAGGACATCCAAATTGGTAATGAAGAAGTTAAACTGTTCCTATCTGCAGGTGATATGATACTATACATAGAAAACCCAAAAGACTCCATGAGAAAACTATTGGAACTAATAGAAAGCTTCAGCAGAGTAGCAGGATACAACATAAACGTAACAAAAATCAGTTTGATTCCTATACGCCAATAAAGAGAACAATGAAAAGAAAATCAGGAAAACAAAACCATTTATAATAGCCCCTAAAAAAATAAAATACTTAGGAATAAATCTAACCAGGAATGAAAAAGGCCTATACAAAGAAAACTACAAAACACTACTGCAAGAAACCAAAAGAAATCTACATAAACGGAAAAACATACCATGCTCATGGATAGGTAGACTCAACACTGTGAAAATGACAATTCAACCCAAAGCTATTTACAAATACAATGCAATCCCGATGAAAATACCAACAATATTCTTTAAAGAGATGGAAAAACTTATCATTGACTTTATATGGAAAGGGAAGAAGCCACAGATAAGTACAGCACTACTGAAGAAGAAGAATAAAGTAGGAAGACTCACACTACCTGACCTCAGCTACAGTAGTCAAAACAGCCTCATACTGGTACATCGACAGACACCTTGGCCAATGGAATAAAAATGAGAACCCAAATGAAGATCACCTATAGGCATCTGATCTTCAACAAGGGCCCAAAGTCCATCGAATGGGGAAAAGAAAGTCTTTTTAACAAATGCTGCTGGCAAAATTGGATGTCCATCTGCAAAAAAATGAAACAGGACCCATACCTCAAACCATATACAAAAACTAACTCAAAATGGACCAAAGACCTAAATATAAAGCCAAAGCCTATGAAGATTTTGAAGAAAAAATAAGATCAGTGCTAGAGGCCCTAATACATGGCATTAAAAAGATACAAACCACAACCAACAACACACAAATTCCAGATGAAAAGCTAGATAACTGGGATCTTCTAAAAATTAAACACTTATGTTCATCAAAAGATGTCAACAAAGGAATAAAAAGATAACCTACAGACTGGTGGAAAAAAATTGTGTATTACAAATCAGACAAAGGTCTAAACTCTAAAATCTACAAGAAAATCCAATACTTCTACAACAAAAAGACAAATAATCCAATTAAAAAGTGGGCAAAGGAAATGAACAGACACTTCACCAAAGAAGACATACAAGCAGCCAACAGACATGTGAGGAAATGCTTCTGGATCACTAGCCATTAGAGAAATGCAACTTAAAACCACAATGAGACACCATCTCACCCTGGCATTACTGACATGAATCAAAAAAAAAAGAAAATAATGAATGTTGGAGAGGCTGCAAGGAGATTGGAACTTTTATGCACTGCTGACGGCACTGGGTTTTGGTTTTGGGGGTGGGAATGCAAAATGATACAAACATTTTGGAAAATGATATGGCACTTCCTTAGAAAGCTCAAAATAGAAATACCATATGATCCAGCAATCCCAGTCCTAGGAATATATCCTAGAGAAATAAGGGTTGTCACACAAATAGACATATGCACACTTATGTTCACTGCAGCATTGTTCACAATAGCAAAAAATGGAAACAACCTAGATGCCCATCAACAGAAAAATGGAAAAACAAACTGTGGTACATACACATAATGGAATATTACGAAACAATAAAGAACAATGATGAATCTGAGAAGCACCTCATAACATGGCTGAATCTGGAGGGCATTATGCTGAGTGAAATAAGTAAATCACAAAAGGACAAATATTGTATGAGACCACTACTGTAAAAACTCATAAAAAGGTTTACAAACAAAAAGAAACAATCTTTGATGGTTACAAGGAGGAGAAGGGTGGGGTTGGAAAAACACTAAATAGAAAATAGATAAGTGGTAACTTTGGTAAAGGGTAAGACAGTATAGAAAACTGGAGAAGGCAGCACAACTTGTACAAGGCAAGATCATGGAAACTCAATAGACACATCCAAAATCCCTGAGGGAGCAAATTCCTGGACTGAGGACTGTAGGGACCATGGTCTCGGGAAACATGTAGCTCAATTGGCATAAGAGAGTTTATAAAGAAAATGTTCTACATTGGGCTTTGGTGAGTAGCGTCTGAGGTCTTAAAAGCCTGTGAGCAGCAATCTAGAATGCTCCATTGGTCTCCTCCCTTCAGGAGCAAGGAAGAATGAAGAAAAATAAGATACAAGGGAAAGATTAGTCCAAAGGACTAAAGGACCACACCTACCAAGGCCTGCACCGGACTACGTCCAGTACAACTAAATGATGCCTGGCTACCACCACTGACTGCTCTCACAAGGATCACAATAGAGGGCCCCAGACAGAGCTGGAGAAAAATGTAGAACAAAATCCTAACTCAAAAAGAAAGACCAGAATTGCTGGCCTGAGAGAGACTGGAGAAACCCTGAGAGTATGGCCCCCAGTAACCCTTTCAGCTCAGTAATGAAATCACTCCTGAGGTTCACCCTTCAGCCGAAGATTGGACAGGCCCATAAAACAAAACTATGAGTCGGACTCGACTCGAAGGCAATGGGTTTTGTTTTTTGTTTTTATAAAACAAAAGAAGACTAAAGGGACACACCAGCCCAGGGGCAAGAACTAGAAGGCAGGAGGGAACAGGAGAACTGTTAATAGGGAGCCCAAGTTTGAGAAGAGGGAGTGTTGACATGTCGTGTGGTTGTTAACCAATGCCATAAAACAATATGCATACTAGCTGTTTAATGAGAAACCAGTTTGTTCTGTAAACCTTCATCTAAAGTACAATAAAAAATTCTCTGTCTTTGGTTTTGGCAAGTTTGGTTATAATATGTCTTGGTGACTTTCTTTTGGAATCTACCTTGTGTGAGGTTTGGATGAGCATCTTGGATAGATATCTTCTCATCTTTCACGATATCATGGAAGTTTTTCTGCCAACAAATCTTCAACAATTCTCTCTGTATTTTCTGTTATTCTCCCCCCTGCCTCCATTCTGGTACTCTAGTCACTCGTATGTTATTCCTCTTGATAGAGTCCCACATAATTCTTAGAGTTTCTTCATTTTTTAATTCTTTTATCTGATTTTTCCTCAAATATGTTGGTGTCGAGTGCTTTACCTTCAGTCTCACTAATTCTCACTTCCATGGCCTCAGTTCTGCTCCTCTGACTTTCTCTTGAGTTATCTAATTCTGAAATTTCATTTTTAATCTTCTGGATTTCTTATTGCTGTCTCTCTATGGATTCTTACCCAGTGCCACCAACAGCCTATTAAATTTGTTATTACGCCCTTCTCTAATCTTCTTACGTTCCTCTAATGCTTTGTCTGTGTGTTCCTTGTCTTGTTCTGCATTTTGCCTGATCTCCTTGATCTCCTGAAGAATTCTGTGTATTAATCTTTTTTGTATTCTACCTCTGGTAATTCCAGGAAATTCTCTTCATCCGGAAGATTTTTTGATTCTTCGTTTTGGGAGCTTGCTAAAGCCATCATGGTCTGCCTCTTCATGTGGTTTGATATTGACTGCTGTCTCTGAGGCATCAATATGGTATTGTATTTATTTTAATTTATGTTTTCTTACTGTGTTCTAGCTTCTTGTTTTGTTTCATTTTGATGTGCCCAAATAGGCTGCTCGAGTGAGCTAGTTTGATTATTGACACCTTTGAAGCTCTAACGTCCTGTCACCAGCTGGTTAGAGCTGTTACTAGGTATATGAGCCCAGGAGTCCATTTTCTTTTCTTGTATGGATTCAGCTTATGTGTGGTGCAAGCTCTAGCCTAGATAGGAGTGATTGATGTAGGCACAGGTATCTGGCTGCAGTAAGGGGTCATGCACTGAGCATGACAGGAGGCTAACAACTGCCTCTGAGTGTCTATGAGGAAAGAGTGTCCCTGTTCCCTAGAGTGCATAGGTGGGTGGGTTTTGCACCTGGACTATGGGCACCCAATGCTTTTGGTTGTAAGGACTGGGAGGCGTCACTTATCCTTGGACCACTGTCATAGGTGGCTAGGTGGTGAGGATGGAGCTACAAGTCCTCAGTCCCCCGATGTGGGTAGTTCAGGACCCTGCTTAATAGGCAGAATGGTATTAAACATCATGAATCTGCCTCTTCAGCATTTAGCTGAAACAGTTGAAGTTAGACTTCAGGTATATACCCTGTTGTATTGTGCTAATGAGGGCCTATGGTGTTGAAATGGGCCCACACAGGTCTATGCAGAAGTGAAAGGCATTCAAAGTCTGTGGACCCCTTATGCCTGTGCTTAGGCAAAGGAGCTGTTTCTGCCCTGAGTTCCTGGTTTAGGAAAGCCAGCAGATTATTTTTTCCCTGTTTGTTAATTTGTTCCTTCTCCAAGGCTGGAAGAATGGCTCAGGATGAGCTACAGGTCCTATTTCCGGCTCAGAGAAAGCAGCTGTCACTGAAGTCGGTTCGGACCCAGTGCAGAGAGAAAATGGGGCAGGTTAATGGGAGAGAGGTTTTTCCCAAAGGGGTGTTTTTTGGTCCTTGTGGTAGATTAAATGCATGTACTTATCTTTTGCCAGTTGAGAGCCATTTTTCACTGATTCTGCAGGTGTGAGTGGACTCTCCACCACTTGGTCTCTCCCAATGTGGAAAACGTGTCCCAAATGCCACTGCTTGCCTCAGTGCACTCGCCAACGAATCCAGCATGTGGGGTGCCAGTCTCACCAGGTCAGGTCTGGCAACTCCTCACTGCTTCTGGACCATCTTTCCCTCGTATGCCGCTCAGTCCAATTCCTCAACTTTGCCTTTGATGTTCGGGGCTCCTAGCTTGTCATAAATATAACTGTTTCACTTGTTTTTTGGGGTCTTTGTTGTACAAAGGACCACAGGAAGCATCCGACTACTCTGCCATCTTGGCAGAGGTCCTATTTATTTAGTCTTTTGCTGTTCTTGCTTTTTTTTTTTATCAGCTAATCCATTGCTGAAAGCTAGGCCTGACAGCCTTCCTCCTACATTTTCCTCTGAGAATTTTATGGTTTTAGTTTCCACACTCACGTCCCTAATCCATTTTGAATTTTTTTGTGTGTATGGTGTGAGGCATAGATTCTGTTTCATTTTTCTGCATGTGAAAATCCAATTTTCCCAACACCATTTATTGAAGATAAATCTTTCTCCATTGAATGGGATTATCACCCTTGCCAAAAATCAGTTGACCATAGATGTGTGGTTTTATTTCTGGACTTTCAATTCTACTTCATTGGTCTATGTGTCTATTGTTATACCAGTACCAGGCTTTTTTGATTACTGTAACAATATAATATGTTATAAACCAGGAAGTATGAGTTCTCCTACTTTATTCTTCTCCTTCAAAATTGCTCTGGCAATTCAAGGCCTCCTGCCATTCCATATGAAGTTGAGGATTCTTTAAAAAAAAAAAGCTGTTGGAATTTTGACTGGGACTGTATTGAACCTAAAGTCACTATGGTTAGCACTGACATGTTAACAATGTTAAGTAATCCAATCCATGAACATGGAGCAGCTTTCCATTTATTTAGCTCTTCTTTAATCTATTTCAGCAGTGTTTTATAATTTTCATTGTGTAAGTCTTTCATTGTGTAAATTTGTTACTGATTACATTGTGCAAATTTATTACTAGGTGTTTTATTCTTTTACATGCTACTGAAAATGGAATTGTTTCCCAATTTCCCTTTCAAATTTCTCATTGCTGGTGTATAGGACCCAAACAATTTTTTTTGTTGACCTTGTAGCCTGCAACTTTGCTGAATTCTTCTATTAGCTCTAGAAGTTTCCTTGTGGATTCTTTGAGGTTTTCTATATATAGGATCATGTCATCTTCAAATAGAGATAATTCTACTTCCCCTTTTCCAATCTTTATTTATTTGTCTTCTTGCTCTGGCTAAGACTTCTTATATAATATTGAATAGGAGTTGCAAGTGCAGGCACCTTTGTCTTGTTTCCAATTTCAAGAGGAAAGCTTTCTTGAAATTTCTTCTTTCTCCACGGAGTATAACGTTGGCTGATGGTTTTTCATAAAAGCCCTTAATCATTCCTTCTGTATCAATATTGTTGAGGGTTTTCATAAAGAAAGGTGTTGGATTTTATCAAGTGCCATTTTTGCATCCAAAGAGATGATTATGAGGTTCTTTTCCTTTGTTCTATTGATGTGGTATATTAAGTTGGTTGATTTTCTAATGTAGAGCCCTCCTTGCATTCCTGGATTACATTCGATTTGGTCATGGTGTGTAATTCTTTTTGTATGCTGTTGGACTCTGTTTGCTGACATTTTTTTGAGGATTTTTGCAACTGTATTCATAAGGGATATTGGCCTGTAGTTTTCTTTTCTTGTGGTGTCTTTGTCTTGTTTTGGTATCAGAGCTATGTTTGCTTCATAGAATGAATTAGAGGGTGTTCCTACCTTCTCTTCTTTTGGAAGAGTTTACACAGGATTGGTGTCAATTTTTCTGTAAATGTTTGATAGAATTCCTCAGTGAAGCTATCTGGTCCAGGACTTTTATTTACTTATTTGGGGAGTGGGTTGTTCATTGATTCTATCTCTTTACTTGTTATGTGTCTGTTGAGATTTTCTATTTGCCCTGGAGTCAGTTTGGCTAGTTTGTGTGCTTTTAAGAATTTGTCAATTTCATCTAGGCTATCCAGTTTGTTATCATACAGTTGTTAACATAGTAGTTTGTCATAATTATTTTTACTTCTATCATGCCAGATGTAATGTCCCCACTTTCATTTCTTATTTTGGTTATTTGCATTTTCTCTCCTTTTTCCTTAGTAGGCTTAGCTAAAAGTTTGTCAATTTTATTAAAATGTTCAAAGAACCAACTTCTGGTTTTGTTGATTTGGCAGCCTTGGATCTCATACTGGTGGGAGGGGGTGGCAGTAAGTGCCTCAATGTTGTGACCTCCCATAAATGCCTGGTGTTAAACTGTGTGCTTGGAGTGTACATTTAACACAAAAAAGCTGAAGAGGAAGGCAGAGTGAAAATTTCTTTTGGAAATTAACACTTTCAAAACCATTGTGTATACAGGGCAATTAGTAAAGCCACACACATGTTCAGGAAAAAAAAATACAGCATAGATGACACTATACTGTAACCCCAGGCTGATTCTTAACAATACTACAAACCAAACCAGCTTCAGTATTGAAGTCAGGCCTTTAAACAGAGCTAATTTGGAAAAACTGGGAGTGGATTTTTCTTTCCCCCTTTAGTACAAACTTCTTGGGAAATACTAGCTGGACATGAGCTGGTAAACATGGTCCATAGTATCCACACATGTCCAGGAGAAAAGTCATTGCAAAAATAGGGAGGTCACTAAGCAGATAGACTACTATAGCCTTCAAAAAAAATTTTTTTTTCTAATTCCAAACTCTGACTATGAGGAAGGATCTGGGTTTCAGAGCAAAGTCATATGATAGTCAAATGTCCTGCTTTCAACAAAAAAATAAGGAGGAATATAAAGAAAAAGGATGGTCCATTTGAAAGAACAAAATGAGGTGACAGAAACCATCCCTATAGAAGCCCAGTTAATGGAAATTCTAAAAGACTTTTAAAACAATATTATGAAATATGCACAAATAATGAAGGGAAAACATGAACAAGGAAATCAAGAAAACAATACAAGGACAAAATGAAAATATCAATAAAAAGGTAGAAATTATTAAAAGGAGGCAAATAGAATTACTGAAGCTGAAAAATACAACTAAAATAAAAAATTCACTGCAGGTGTTCAACAGAGGGTTTGGGCAGGCAGAAGAAAGAATTAACAAACTTGAATTTAAGACAATTGAAATTACACTATTAAGAGCAAAAAGAAAAAAGATGAAAAAAAGGGAACAGAGTCCAATGGATTTCTGAGACACCATCAGGAAAACAAATATATGCATTATGGGAGGCCCAGAAGGAGAAGAGAGAAAGGAACAGAAAGAATACTTAAAGAAATAATATTGGAAACTTCCCCCAAATTGGCAAATTACATGAATCTACACATCCAAGGGTCACAAAAACTCTAGGTAGGATAAGCCCAAAGAGATCCACAACAGGATACATAAAAAAACATAAAGCTCTCAAAAATAAAAGATAAAGAGAGAACCTTGAAAGAAGAAAGACAGAATTGAATCATCACACTCAAGGAATCCTCAATAAGATTAAGCACTGATTTCTCCTCAGAAACTGTCTTAGTTATCTTGTGCTGCTATAACAGAAATACCAAAAATGGATGACTTTAACTGACAGAAATTTGTTCTCTCACAGTCTAGGAGGTTAGACGTCCAAATTCAGGGTGTTAGCTCCAGGGGAAGGCTTTCTCTCTCTGTTGGCTCTGGGGGAAGGTTCTTGTTATCAACATTCTCCTGGTCTAGGAGATTCTCAGAGCAGGGACACCAGGTCCAAAGGACATGCTCTGCTTCTGGTGCTTCTTTCTTGGTGATATGAGTTTCCTATCCCTCTGCCTGCTTCTCTCTTCTTTTATCTCTTGTAAGGTAAAAGGTGATGCAGGCCACACCCCAAGTAAACTCACTTTACATTGGGTTGGGCTTGTGACCTGAATAAGGGTATTGCATCCCACCCTAATCTTCTTTAACATAACCTAATCTTGCCACATCAACCACAGGCAGAGATTAGGATTTACAATGCATAGGAAAAGTACATCAGATCAGAAATTGGAGGACAACCACAAAATATTGGGAATTATAGCCTAGCCAAGTTGGTACATTTTTAGGGGACACAATTCAATCCATAAAAGAAACCATGCAGGCTAGAAGGCTGTGGGATGACATAATTAAAGTGCTGAATGAAAACAATTGTCAACAAAGAATACTATATCTGACAAACTGCCTTTCAAAAAACAGCAAAACATTAAGACTTTCCCAGATAAACAAAAGCTGAGGAAGTTCAATATCAAGACACCTGCTGTCTTAATATGGGCTCTGTAGAGTAGCAAGACCAATGAAGGGTATATATAAATGTATACAGAGAGATTTAATTCAAGGAAATGGCTCACACAGTTGTGAGGATATGGCTCACGTAGTTGTGTGGGTTGGTAAGTCCCAAATACGTGGGTCAATTTGCAGGTTGAAGATCTCTGCTGATTCATGTGGTTGCAGGGGCTGATAAGCCCAAAATCTGCAGTTCAGGTGGTAGGCTGAAGAGTTCTGAAAACTTACGTCCCAAGAATCAGAGTTCAGGCAACGAGATGGCTGCAGCGTTTAGAGAAAGAGAGAGTTTTGCCAGACCATCCATTTATATACTGGAAGTAGGCCACACTCCAAATGAAACTCCCCTTTCAACTGACTGGCTGCTTCCATCAGATCACAAAATGGAAGGTGATTACGTAGTGTCCACAAAACCACTGAGAATCATAACCTGGCCAAGTTGACACATAACATTAACCATCACAGTTTACCAATTGTCAGCTTATACACATCACTGTAAACCGTATGTAATCTCCAAATAATGACAATTATAAAGTCATACCTACAGCTACTAACATGCTCACAACCAAAAATGCACTAGACTCTTTTATATTTTGTATTTTGTAATAAGTAATGGGATAATGGAGGGGAGAAAACAACGATATTATATAGATACACACACACACAACAAGGAAGAATTACTCATAACAATTACAGTCCTCATTTTTGCAACTGGCCACGTGGTCATGGCTGGTATTTAGAACTACCTTATCCCACTACCCATTCCATAGTACTTTTGCCCTCAGCAAGCACCTCAGATGGTCATAGTTCTTTGCCTGGCAGGGTAACTGTAACCTTCATTCCTGAAGGGTCTGGAGCATTAGCATTCTGTCTGAATTAGATTGTTGTTGTTTTCCACTAACGTTAATCAAAGGGCCTGGTGGTACTAAGAGGTTCCCTAAGGGAGCTCCTGTGTTCCAGACATATTCTTGTTTACCTCCATTATGTAATAACAATTCTATTTCCCCTTGGTAATCAGGATCAATCACACAAGCCAATATGGTAACTCCCTTCTCTGCCTGTTGATTCAGAGGCATGAGGAGCTACTGGGTGGTATCCTTAACTTCAAGTTCAATGGAAACAGTGTTGTGTCTCCTGGTAGGAGCATTCCTCCCTTTGGAACTAAGACCTATAGTCCAGGAGAGGACAGGGTCGTGGTGACAGAAAGCAAAAATTTTGCAAGCTGGTCACTAGGGGTAACTGTGAGTGGTTCCATTCCTATTTCCACCATTTGGTTCCCGGAACCATGAATCCTGACTATGGGAGAAAAAGCACCATATATTGGATGCTGATCGAAAGCATATACAGCCTCCTGGAGAACATTACCCTATGCCTGCAAGATATTTCCACATAGATGGCTACAAAATTGAGTCTTTAAAACACCATTGCATCATTCTATCAAGCCAGCTGATTCAGGATGGTGGGGAACATGGTAAGACCAGTGAATTCCCTTTGTGAGCATGATCCCTTTGTGGCACTTCATTTGTTGTGAAGTGAGTTCCTTGATCTGAGGCAATGCTATGTGGAGTGCCATGACAGTGGATAAACATTTTGTAAATCCACAGATGGTACTTTTGGTAGAAGCACTGCATGCATGGAAGGTAAACCCGTATCCAGAGAAAGCGTCTATCCCAGTAGGAACAAAACACTGCTCTTTCCATTATGGAAGCCATCTAATGTAATCAACCTGTCACTAGGTTGCTGGTTGATTGCCATGAGGAGCAGAGTTAGTATCTGCTACTGGCAGATTGGGCACTCATCTGCGACTTTAACCATATCAGCCTTGAGAGTGGAAGTCAATTTTGCTGAGCCTATGCATAACCTCCATCCCTGCCACCATGGCCACTTTGTTCATGAGCCCATTGGGCAATAACAAGAGTGGCTGGAAAAGAGACTGACTGGTATCCACAGACCTTGTCTCCCTATCCACTTGATTGTCCTATGCCAAGGTCACCCTTTGGTGAGCATTCAGGTGAGATACAAATATCTTCACTCCTTTGGCCCATTCAAAGAAGTCTATTCACATACCCCTTCCCTATACCTCCTTGTCACTGATTTTCCAATTATGTTCCTCCCAATTCCCTGACCATCCAGCCAAACCTTTGGACACAGCCCATGAATCAGTGTACATTTGCACAACTGGCCATTTCTCCTTCCAAATAAAATGAAAAACCAGGTGAACTTCTTGAAGTTCTGCCCAATGGGAAGATTTCTCTTCACCACTGTCCTTCAGGGAAGTGCAAGAAAGTGGCTTCAGTGCTGCAGCTATCCACTTTTGAGTAGTGCCTGCATATTGTGCAGAACTGTCTGTAAACCAGGGAATAGTTTCCTCTTCTTCGGTCAACCAATTGAAAGGAACACCCCATGAGGCCATAGGTGCAGACTGGGGGAGGGAAGTTAATGTGACAGGAGTGGGAATCATGGGCATTTGAATCACTTCCTCGTAACTTACTCATGCCTTTAGAGCCTGATTTTGTATACTACACTTCCATTTGATGATGGAGTGCTGCTGTGCATGTCCAATTTTATGACTCAATTGTATGACTGGGTGTCAGACAACACCTAGTTCACTATGGGCAGCTCAGGCCACATAGTAAATTGGTGGTCTATTGTCATAGATTGAATTATATCCCCCCAAAAATGTATCAACTTGTATAGGCCATGATTCCCTGTATTCTGTGGGGGTCCTCCATTTTGTGATTGTAATTTTATGTTAAAAGGATTAAGGTGGGATTGTAACACCCTTACCAGATCATATCCCTGATCCAATGTAAAGGGAGTTTCCCTGAGGTATGGCCTGCACCACCTTTTATCACTCACAAGATAAAAGGAAAGGGAAGCAAGCAGAGAGTTGGTCACATCATACCACCAAGAAACAGCCCCAGGAGCAGAACACATTCTTTGGTCCTGAGGTTCCTGCGCCAAGATGCTCCCAGACCAAGGGAAGATGGATGACAAGGAACTTCCTCCAAAGCCGACAGAGAGAGAAAACCTTTTTCTGAAGCTGATACCCTGAATTTGGACTTCTAGCCTACTAGACTGTAAGAAAATAAATTTCTCTTTGTTAAACCCATCCACCTGTGATATTTCTGTTATAGCAGCACTAGATGACTAAGACAGTGATTAAGAGTTCAGTCTCTACTAAGACCCAGTAAAAACACAAAAGCTGTTTCTCAAAATGAGAGTAGTTATCTGCAGATGATGGAAGTGCTTTGCCCCAAAATCCTAAGGTTATGTCCTATGATTCATCAACAGAGGCCTGCCAAAGACTCCAGACTGCATCTTTTTCTTCTACTGACTCTTCAAGCACCACTGGATCATATGGTCCAAGGGGAAGAGCAGCTTGTACAGCAGCCTGAAACTATTGCAGAGCCTTCTTTTGTTCTGGGCCCCACTCAAAAGTAGCAGCAAGCAGAGAAGGGGCCAAAATGGTGGAGTAGCCAGATGCTTCTGGTGATCCGTCTTACAAAAAAGACCCCCCAAAACCAGCAAATCGATTATGTATATGACAGCTAGGAATCATGAACATCAAAGACAAAATTAAGAAATTGGACTGAGCAGCAGGGGGAGGGAGAGATGTTCAGAAGCAGCGAGAAGTTGCTGGCCATGACTCAGCGGGAACCAGAGCCCCTCAGCCCTGATCCCCTGGCATGACCACAGTGGGGCTAGCAGTAGCGTTCGAAGCATGGATTCCTTCAGCCAGAGAGAGCAAGCTGCACAGAGTCTACTCATGCCTCCAGAATCAAGCAAAGAACAGCTCTCTTGGCAAAAGATAAGTGTTTGTGCTTAATTTACCATGTGGATCAAAAAGCACCCCATTCAAAAGAACTCTTTCCCATTTATCTGATCTCTCCTCCCTCTGCCTCAGCCCTCCAAGCTGGCTTCAGTGGCAGTCAATTTCCCTGGGCCTGAGATAAGTCCTGCTGCATGACCTGAGCAATCTCCCTGCCTTGAAAAAGGAACAAATTAACAAAGGGGAAAGAATAATCTGCCAGTTCCCCTAAACATGGAACACAGAACAGAAGCCACCATTGTCCAGGTACAAGCAGTCCATGGACCTTGAATGGCTTTCACCCCTGCATGGACCTGTGTGGGCACATTTCAGCAGCATAGGCCCTTTATTCAAAGTGCAACTGTACATGTGCCTGAAGTGGGACTTCAACTGTTTCAGCTGTACGGTGGAGAGGCAGGTTTTTGACATTTGAAACTGCCCTGACTAATAAACGAGGTCCTCACCTACCCACATCATGGGACTGAGGACTAGTGGTTCCAACCAAGCCACCTAGCCACCCACGACAGGGGTCCAAGGATAAGTGGTGCCTCCTAGTTCTTAAAGCCAAAAGCATTGGGTGCCCATGGTCTGGCTGCAGAGCCTACCTATCTGTGTGCTTTAAGGAACAGGACATGCTTTCCTCACAGATACTCAGGGGATGGTTGTCAGCCCCCTGCCTTGCTCAGAGTGTGACCCTCTGCTGCAGCCAGATACCTGTGTTTAAACCCATCACTCATGCTTCCCTAAGACCATAGATAAGAGCCAGCACCACACACTTGGACACCTGAGCTGAATCCATACAGGAAAAGTGAATGGGCTCCTAGGTTCATATACCTGGTAAGAGCTCTAGCCATCTGGTAACAAGACATTAGAGCTTCAAAGGAGCCAATAATCAAGCTAGCTCACACAAGTAGCCTATCTGGGTATATCAGAACAAAACAAATCAAGAAGCTAGGACAGAGTAGGCAAACATAAAATAAATTAATACGATAACTTAAGAATTGCCCAGAGACAATGGTCAATATCAAATTACATAAAGAAGCAGACCATGATCACTTCAACAAGCTCCCAAAACAAAGAATCAAAGAATCTTCTGGATAAAGAAATATTCCTGGAATTGTAAGAAGAACAATACAAAACATTAGTATACAGAACTCTTCAAGAGATAAGGAAAGAGACTAGGCAAAACACAGAAAAGCTAAGGAGCACACAGATAAAGCAGTCGAGGAAATTAAGAAGGTTATTCAAGAGGATAATGAAAAATTTAATAGGCTGTAAGAATCCATAGAGAGGCAGCAATCAGAAATTCAGAAGATTAACAATAAAATTTCAGAATTAGACAACTCAATAAAAAGTCAGAGGAGCAGAACTGAGGAAGTGGAAGGCA
The DNA here is from genome assembly GCF_030014295.1 of Loxodonta africana. Lineage (NCBI taxonomy): Eukaryota > Metazoa > Chordata > Mammalia > Proboscidea > Elephantidae > Loxodonta > Loxodonta africana. The sequence goes on from NC_087369.1 coordinate 62,817,511, forward strand.
GAATTAGGGAGACTGAAGATAAAACACTTGGCAACATAATATTCAAAGAAAAATCAAATAAAAGAACTTAAAAAAATGAAGAAACCCTAAGAATCATGTGGGACTCTATCAAGACAAGTAACCTACGAGTGACTGGAGTACCAGAACAGGGAGGGAGAACAGAAAATACAGACAGAATTGTTGAAGAAAACATCCCTCATACTGTGAAAGATGAAAAAATACCTATCCAAGATGCTCATCGAATGCCACACAATGTAGACCCAAAAAGAAAGTCACCAAGACATATTACAATCAAAAGTGCCAAAAGGGAGAATTTTAGGAGCAGCTTAGGATAAACAAAAAGTCACCTACAAAGGACAGTCAATAAAAATAAGCTCAGACTACTAAGCAGAAACCATGCAGGAAAGAAGAAAATGGGATGACATGCATAAAGCCTTGAAGGAAAACAATTGCCAACCAGGAATCATATAGCCATCAAAACTGTCTTTAAAATACAAAGGTGAAACTAGGACAATTCTAGATAAACAGAAGTTTAGGGGATTTGTAAAAACCAAACCAAAACTACAAGAAATACTAAAGGGACTCCTCGGTTTAGAAAACCAAAACATCAGATAACAACTCAAGACTAGAACACAGGACAGAGCAACCAGATATTAATGCAGATAAGGAAATCACAAAAATAAATCAAGATAAAAAACGCTCAAAACAAGGAAACAGAGATGTCATTATGTAAAAGATGACAATATTAAATCCATAAAGACAGACTTTAAATTTAGTCATAGATCTTTCATATGCATAGGAAGTCAAGATGATAAAAAGAGGTAAAAGTTTGGTTTGAACTTAGAAAAATAGGGTAAATATTAAGGTAACCACAATGGAGGCTAACAATCCTACACATCAAAATAAAATACAAGAAAAACATAAAGACTCAGCAAAAACAAATCAACAACAGTGAAAAAGAGGAAAGGATAATATATAAAGAAAAACTACTCTGTACAAAAATTAAGTGGGAAAAAGAAACTGTCAACAAAACACAAAAAATGACATCAAAATGACAGTGCTAAACTCATACCTATCCATAATTACACTGAATGTAAATGGACTAAATACACCAATAAAGAGACAGACAGTGGCAGAATGGATTAAAAAAAAAACACGATCCGTTTATATGCTACCTAAAGGAGACACACCTTAGACTTAAAGACACAAACTAAAATTTAAAGAGATGGAAAAGACAATATATCAAGCAAACAACGATCAAAACAGAGCAAAAGTGCCAATATTAAATTCTGACAATGTAGACTTTAAGGTTAAATCCACCACAATGGATAAGGGAGGACACTATATAAAGATTAAAGGGACAATTTAGCAGGAGGATATAACAGTATTAAATATTTATGCACCCAACAACAGGGCTGCAAGATACATAAAACAAACTCTAACAGCATTGAAAAGTGAGATAGCTCCACAACAATAGAGACTTCAACACATTACTTTCAGTGAAGGACAGAACACCCAGAAAGAAGCTCAATAAAGACACAGAAGATCTAAATGCCACAATTAACCAACTTGACCTCCTAGACATATACAGAACATTCCACCATACAGCAGCCAAGTATACTTTCTTTTCCAGCGCTGATGTAACCTTCTCTAGAATAGACCACATATTAACTCATAAAACAAGCCTTAACAGAATCCAAAACACCAAAATATTAAAAAGCATCTTCTCTGACCATAAAGCCATAAAAGTAGAAATCAATAACAGAAAAAGCAGGGAAAAGAACTCAAATACTAGGAAACTGAACACCTTGCTCAAAAACTACAGGATTGTAGAAGAAATTAAGGATGGAATAAAGAAATTCGTACAATCCAATAAGAATGAAAACACCTCATGTCAGAACTTTTGAGATACAGCTAAAGCAGTCCTCAGAGGTCAATTTATAGCAATAAATGCACAGTCCAAAAGAAGAAAGGGCCAAAATCAAAGAATAAACCTTAGAACTTGAATAAATAGAAAGAGACCAACAAAAGAAACCCTCAGGCACTAGAAGAAAGCAAAAAAAAAAAAAAAATTAGAGCAGAATTAAATGCAATAGAGAACAGAAAAAAAAAACTGAAAGAGTTAACAAGGCCAAAAACTGATTTCTTTGAAAAGATTAACAAAATCGATAAAGCACTGGCCAAAATGAAAAAAGAAAAACAGGAGAGAAAACAAATAACCTGAATAAGAAATGAGATGGGTGATGTTACAATAGACTGAACTGAAATTAAAAGAATCATATATTATTATGAAAAACTGTATTCTAACAAATATGAAAACCTACAAGAAATGGACAAATTTCTAGAAACACACTGCCTACCTAAACTAACACAAACAGACATATAACAACTAAATAAACCCATAACAAATGAAGAGATTGAAAAGGTAATTAAAAAAAAAACTCCCAACAACAACAACAACAAAAAGCCACGGCCCTGACAGTTTCACTGGAGATTCTACCACTTTCAGAGAAGAGTTAACAACACTACTACTAAAGGTATTTCAGAGCATAGAAAAGGGTGGAATACTCCCAAACTCATTCTGTGAAGCCAGCATAACCCTGATACCAAAACCAGGTAAAGACACCACAGAAATAGAAAATTACAGACCTATTTATCCCTCGTGAACTTAGACACAAAAATCCTCAACAAAATTCTAGCCAATAGAATTTAACAACATATCAAAAAAATAATTCACCATGACCAAGTGGGATTCATACCAGGTATGCAGGAATGGTTCAATATTAGGAAAACAATCAATGTAATCCCTCACTTAAATAAAACAAAAGACAAGAACCACATAATCTTACCAATTGATGTAGAAAAGGCATTTGACAAAGTCCAACACCCACTGAAGATAAAAACTCTCAGCAAAATAGGAATAGAAGGAAATTTCCTCAACATAATAAAGGACATTTATGCAAAGTCAACAGCCAACCTCGTCCTAAATGGAGAGAGTCTGAAAGCATTCCCCTTGAGAACGAGAACCAGACAAGGATGCCCTTTATCACCACTCTTATTCAACATGCGCTGAAGGTCCTAGCCAGAGTAATTAGGCTAGAAAAAGAAATAAGGGCATCCAAATTTATAAAGAAAAATAAAAGTATTTCTATTTGCAGATGACATGATCTTATACACAGGAAACCCTGAAGAATTATCAAGAAAACTACTGAAACTAAGAGTTCAGCAGAGTATCAGGATACAAGACAAACATTCAAAAATCAGCTGGATTCCTTTTCACCATCAAAGAGAATGTCGAAGAGGAAATCACCAAATCACTACCATTTACAATAGCCCCCAAGAAGATAAAATACTTAGGAATAAATATAACCAGAGATGTAAAAGACCCATAAAAAGAAACTACAAGACGCTACTGCAAGAAACCAAAAGAGACCTACAGAAGTGGAAAAACACACCTTGCTCACTGTAAAAATGTCTATTCTACCAAAAGCGATCTATAGATACAATGCAATCCTGATCTAAATACCGATGATGTTTTTTAAAGAGATTCAGAAACAAATCGCCAACTTCATATGAAACAAGAAGCAGCCCTGGATAAGTAAAGCTTTACTGAAGAAGAAGAACAAAGTGGAGGCCTCACACTGCCTGATTTTAGAACCTATTATACCACAACAGTAGTCAAAACAGCCTGGTACTGCTACAACAACACATACATAGACCAGTGGAACAGAATTGAGAATCCAGATATAAATCTATGCACATATGAGCAGCCAATATTTGACGAAGGCCCAAAGTCTGCTAATTGGGGAAAAGACAGTCTCTTTAACAAATGGTGCTGGCATAACTGGATATCCACCTGCAAAAAATGAAACAAAACCCATACCTCACACCATGCACAAAAACTAACTCAGAATGGATCAAAGATCTAAATATAAAATCTAAAGCAATAAAGATGATGGAAGAAAAAATACAGACAACACTAGGAGCCCTAGTACATGGCATAAACAGTGTACAAAACATTACTAACAATGCACAAACAACAGAAGAGAAACTGGATAACTGAGAACTCCTAAAAATCAAACACTTATGCTCATCCAAAGATTTCACCAAAAGGGTAAAAAGATTATCCACAGACTGGGAAAAAGTTTTTGGCTATGACAATTCCGATCAGCGTCTGATCTCAAAAATCTACATGATACTGCAAAAACTCAACAACAAAAAAACAAATACCGCAAATAAAAAACAGGCAAAGGATATGAACAGTCACTTCACCAAAGAGGACATTTAGGCGGCTAACAGATACATGAGGAAATGCTCATAATTATTAGTCATTACAGAAATGCAAATCAAAGCTTCAATGAGATACCATGCCACTGCAACAAGGCTGGCATTAATCCAAAAAACACAAAATAATAAATGTTGGAGAGGTTGTGGAGAGACTGGAACAATTTTACACTGCTGGTGGGAATGTAAAATGGTACAACCACTTTGGAAATCAATTTGACACTACCTTAAAAAGCTAGAAGTAGAGCAACCATATGATCCAGCAATCCCACTCCTTGGAATATATCCTAGAGAAATAAGAGCCCTCACACGAATAGATATATGCACACCCATGTTCATTACAGCACTGTTTACAATAGCAAAAAGATGAAAGCAACCAAGGTGCCCATCAACAGAGGAATTTGGATAAATTATCATTTATTCACATAATGGAATACTATGCAAGGATTAAGAAAGGAGGAATCTGGAAGGCATTATTCTGAGTGAAATTAGTTGCAAAAGGACAAATATTGTATGAGACCACTATTATAAAAACTCAAGGAGAAGTTTAAACACAGAAGAAAATATTCTTTGGTGGTTATTAGAGTGGGGAGGGAGGGAGAAGGGTATTCGCTATTTAGATAGTAGATAAGAACTATTTTAGGTGAAGAGAAAGACAACACACAATACAGGAGAGGTCAGCACAACTGAACTAAACCAAAAGCAAAGAAGTTTCCTGAACACAACTGAACACTTTCAAATCCAGAGTAGCAGGGATGGGGATCTGGGGACCACGGTTTCAGGGGACATCTAGGTAGATCAGCATAACGAAAGTGTATTAAGCAAACGTTCTGCATCTCACTTCGGAGAGTGGCATCTGGGGTCTTAAATGCTAGCAAGTGGCCATCTAAGATGCATCAATTGGTCTCAACCCACCTGGACCAAAAGAGAATGAAGAGCACCAAAGACACAAGGTAAATATGAGCCCAAAAGACAGAAAGGGCCACATAAAACAGAGATTCCACCAGCCTGAGACGGGAAGAACTAGATGGTGCCTGGCTACTACCAATGACTGCCCTGTCAGGGAACATAACAGAGAATACCTGAAGGAGCAAGAGAATGGTGGGATGCAGACCTCAAATTCTTATAAAAATACCAGACTTAATGGTATGACTGAGGATGGTGGAACCCTGGAGGTCATGGTCCCCGGACCCTTTGTTAGCCCAAGACCGGAACCATTCCTGAAGCCAACTCTTCAGACAGGGTTTGGACTGGACTATAAGACAGAAAATGATGCTGGTGAGGAGTGAGCTTCTTGGCTTAAGTAGACACGTGAGACTATGTGGACAGCTCTTGTCTGGAGGCGAGATGACAAGGCAGAGGATTACAGGAGGTGGCTGAATGGACATGGAAAATACAGGGTGGAGAGGAGTAGTGTGCTGTCTCATTAGCGGGTATAGCAGCTAACAATACATAGCAAGATGTGTATAATTTTTTGTATGGGATTCTGACTTGATTTGCAAACTTTCACTTAAAGCACAATAAATAAAGTTAAAAAAATGTAGCACCAAAAAAAAAAAAAAAAAAGGCATTGGCCAGATCAATTGTTGCATACTAGTGAGTGAGCTGTATTAATTTGCTCAGGGGATGAAACTGCATTTTGAACAGCAGCTGCAATTGGAGTTACTACTTGGGTAAATTTACAATAATCCACTGTCATTCTTCAAGATCATTCTGTTTTCTGCACAGGCCAAATAGGCAAGTTGAATTGAGATGTGTTGGGAATCAGTGCCTCCACATCCTTCAAGTCCTTGATGGTGACACTAACCTCTACAATCCCTCCAGGAATTTTGGTAATATCTTTGGCTTATTATTTTCTTAGGTAGGGGCAGTTCTAATGGGTTCCTCTTACCATAATAGCCCTTACTCCACAAATCAGGGATCCAATGTGAAGTTCCTGCCCATTACTGAGTATGTCTATTCCAATTAAGCTTTCTGGAACTGGGGAAATCACTAGAGGATGGGTTCAGGGACCCACTGGACCTGTCAGATGGACCTGAGCTAAGGCTCCATTAAGAGTCTGACCTCCATACACCCCTGCTCTGACTGGTGGGCCACAGTGCCATTTTGGATCTCCCAGAATTCGTATCAGTTCAGAGGCAGTGTCCAATAATCCCTGAAAACATGATTGTTTCCTTTACCCCAACCAATAGTCAGTCTTGTAAAATACCATAGATCCTTTTGGGCAAGACTGGTAGAATAATTAATGGTATACGTTTTTGATAGAGTAGTGGGGTCCTTCCTCAAGGGGTCCCAGCCTCTCTTTCATTCAAGGGACTGTGGGTCTGTAAACTGGAAAACCTTGTGGTGTAGTGCTTAAGTGCTATGGCTGCTAACCAAAGGGTTGGCAGTTGGAATCTGCCAGGCAGTCCTTGGAAGCTGTATGGGGCAGTTCTACTCTGTCCTATGGGGTCGCTATAAGTCGGAATCAACTCAAAGGCACTGGAGTAAACTGGTTCAAGTCTGGGAATTGATTGAGGGGCCCTGACTCTCTATTTTGGTGATTCTGAGACGGCGGGTATGCCAGCCACATTGGTTAAACAGGGGGCCTTATCAAGGGGCAGAGCCGGCCATCTTCAGTAACATACAGAGTTAACTCCCAGCGTGTAAGCTATCCTCTTATTAACCAAAACAGGAACTAATTTCAGTTTTCAGAGTATCTCCTTTTTTAGGTATACTTCTGGTTCTGACTCAGTTAAAAAAACAAGAAACTGGAGTCTTCAGTCTTGGACCAACTCAGGCCCTCCTGAACTTCGCAGTACTGATGACCTTGCCTCTCAGACTACTTATTGACGTCAGAGGCAGAAAAACACCCCCGTCTATGCCCTGGACGAGCAAGATGCCACCTTTGTGGCCCCCCCTTTCAGACTGAACAGGCGTAGAAGACTGGATGGGCTGGAGAACGCCCTCTCATGTCAAACCAATCAGCAAGCTGGCTCCACCCTGGGGTGCTCCTGGGCACCCTAGACCCGATTTACTTTATCCATATAAACCCCTTGTCCTGAGTGACACCTTGGTGACCCGAGTCCCGATGTGCTCCTTTACTTGGCCAACTAAAGGAGGCTTCTTCTTTCGCTTTCATCCACTCTGTTTCTTCACAGCCACGCTGAGTAGACCTTGGAGTGTCAGGTTACATCTTCTGGAGAGGCAGCCAGGAGGGAATCGCTGTGTGTCCGAAGAGGCCCCACTTGGGACCAGAGGAGAACACCCAGGGCGCACCAGAGATTTCTCCAGAGGGATTTTGCCCCCGGTTCCGGAGGAGAGCCTGTCTCCAACCCAACAGTAGCCCTTGGAAAGCGGGAGAAGAACCTTGAGAATTTGGGTAAGTGAATTTGTTTGAGACTTGGTTTATAATTCAACCTGATAGCCGTGCTACTTGGACCTGCCTTGAGGGTTCCTTTAGGGCCCGGCGTTTGAGCAGGAAGAGGAAGCTGTAAGTAGTAGGTTGTTAACCGGTCAGTTTGTAGCTAGCTTTAGAATTTTGGTTTGACTGGTCATTTTGCTATAGGTAAAAGAAAATGGCAACTACCAGAAGCATTCCTGAATGTTCTCCCTTAGGATGTATACTAAAACATTGGAATGTTTGGTTATGATCCTATGAAAAAGAAAAGAATGATTTTTCTTTGTAACAGTTTGGCCACTGTATCACCTCAAAGACAATGTGAGGTGTGGCCCCTAATGGTTCGATGGGGTATAACACCATTTTACAGTTAGATTTGCATTGCACTAAAAAAAAATGGAAAATGGAATGAGAAACATTGTGTAGAAGATTTCATGTCATTGCATAATGACAAGGAAACTCGACAAGTTTGTCAAATTTTTGTTCAGAAAGAAAACAAGAAAAAGCCCTCAGCCCCTGTGTTAACAGGAAGAGATCCTTACGAGCCATTGGGGCTCCCACAGCTGCATTCACCCTATCCACCACAGGCTTCCCCCAGTCTGGATTCAGGTCCGGAACCAGGGGACGCAGTGGCTGTTGGGATTCTAGGGGAAGAGAAGTGTCTTCTCTCCCCATCCCATATGAGGCAAGGGACACCCTATCAAGTTCCTGATTTGGCCTAAAAAGAGTCCTTGCCTGATCAGAACCATGCTCAGGGAACCTGAGGACAATACCCCCTTAGGCAGAACCTAGGGAGAAATGGTGCCATGGTGCAAATACATGTGCCTTTCACCACATCTGATTTATATAATTGGAAAAACTACACTCTGGAATATAGAGAAAACCCACTTAAAATTTGAATTATTTACAACAATTTTTAATTCTTTTGACCCTACTTGGGCAGACTCCTTTAAATACTTTTTTGACTCCTGAAGAAAGGCAAATGGTGTTTGAAAAGGCCAGGAAAGAGGCCCAGCACCGACATGACTCCCAGCCAGGTAACCTGAAGCCCGGTGAGGCCGTTCCCCTTCGGGACCCTCAGTGGAAGCCAAACTACGCCGATGAGTACAATGGGCTCACTCAATACTGGAACTGTTTATCTGCAGGGCTTAAGAATGGGATCCCAAAGCAAAAGAGTCTAAATAAAGTCTACGAAGTCAGACAAAAATTAGATACAGACCCTTCTGCTTTTCTAGAAAAAAAAAATCTTTTCTACTTTCAGACAGTATACCGATTTAGACCCAGAGTTGCCTGAAAATACCAGAATGGTTAATGCTATCTTCATTGGACAAAGCGCCCCAGATATCAGAAAGAAGCTTCAGAAAATGGAAGAGAGCATTAGTATGAACCTTGGACACTTAGTTAAGTTGGCCTTCCAAGTTTATAATAACAGAGAAAAAGAAAAACCACAAGATACCATAGAAGATAGGAGGACCAAGAGACTGGCTACCTTATTGGCTGCAGCCCTACAGGGAGGATCTAATAGACAAAGAGGAGAGCTTCCAGTCAGGAGAGTGCTCAACAAGAGTCCCTTAGTCAAGGAGCAGTGTGCCTACTGTAGGGAAAAAGGTCACTGGAAGAAAGAGTGTCCAAAGCTGTCAAGATAAGTACAGGGGCCATTCAAGCTCTGAATTTAGAAGACTCTGATTATAGGGGACCAGAGGCAGGCTCTCCACCCAAACCTCTGGGTATAATGAATGTGGAAGGAAAACCAACTAAGTTTTTTGTAGACACTGGTTTCACCCACTCAGTCTTAACCTGTACAGTGAGCCCAATCTCTAAGAAAAAGATCTCAGTGACTGGAGTATCAGGAAAAAAAGATACCCGATCCTTCCTCCAATCTTTAACTTGTTCCCTCCTGAATAAAGCAAAAACGCTGACTCACTCTTTTTTGTATATGCCTGAATATCCTATCCCTTTTTAATGGATTTGCTCAGTAACTTACAGGCTCAAATTTATTTTGAACAAGGACAGATGCATGTTGATGTTCCTGCCGAATGTGGTTGGACGGCCCATCTCCTGTTCTGCTGAGAGACAGACTCTTGCCATCAGGGAAAGGTACTTTTCCCAAACCAACATTTAGAAAAAGAAATTAACCCGATTGTCTGGGCCACTCAACAGCCAAGATATGCCCAAAATGCAGAACTGGTTAGAGTCCAGCTGCTACCCAACATCACACCACCATGGGTCAGGTAGTATCCACTAAATCGAGAAGCCCAGGTGGCCATTCATCAGCTCATTGGTGACATACGGTTTTCCCAGAACCTGCGAGCCATTAACCAGGTAACAGTCACCATACATCCCATGGTAGCTAACCCCTACTTTCAACTCTGTCATCCGTTTGGACTTGGTTTTCAGTTTTAGATCTAAAAGATGCCTTGTTCTGTGTTCCTCTGGACGTAAAAAGTCAAGAAATATTGGTGTTTGAGTGGGAGGATCCAAATTCTAGGCAGAAGCAGCAATATTGCTGGACTCTTCTCCCATAAGGATTGAAAAACTCCCCACCATTATTTGGGACCACTTTGGCTAGAGAACTTCAGAGACTAATACTGACTAATGAGGTCCTTCTATGGTATGTAGCCAATCTCCTTATTGCAAGTAATAATGAATTTGATTGCAGTACCAACACAGCACTCACTCCGACTCGATGGCACTGGGTTTTGGGACCAATGAAGCGGCTGTGTTAAACTTCCTGGCTAAGGCTGCATATTGAGTGTCTAGAGAAAAAGCTCAGATTGTGCAACAAAAGGTTACTTATTTAGGATTTATTATCAGTGTGAGACAACAAGAATTACAACGTGAAAGAAAACAGGCCATTTGCAGGCTTGCTCCACCCAAGAACTGCAAACAGCTGCGGGCATTTCTAGGAATGGCAGGATTTTGTAGAATTTGGATCCCAAATTTTGGAAAACTAACCAAACCTTTATATGCCCTCCTGGAAGGCAATGAGACAAATCCATTTGTCTGTACTGGCCACAAACAAAGAGCTCTTGAACAGGTCAAGAAGGCCTTACTAGAGGCCACAGTCCTGGGTATGCCCCACTTGCATAAGCCTTTTGATCTTTTTGTACATGAACATCAACGAATTGCAGCAGGAGTGCTCACCCAACATTTAGGGTCTTTGAGACCTCCTGTGGCTTATTTTTCTAAAAATTTAGGCTCAGTGACTCAAGGATGGTCAGCTTGCTTGAAAGCACTGGCAGCAAATGTCAGAGTGCTAAAAGCCACAAAGACGCTCACTCTAGGGCAGCCAGTGAGCGTATATGCCACTCATTTGGCTCTGACAGTCTTAGAATGGAGAAGCAGCCACTGGTTATCTCAAAGATGAATAACCCAGTACCAAGTTGCCCTGGTGGAAAATCCAAATGTCCAAATCCAGCCAGTGACCACCCTGAATCCAGCCACATTCCTCCCTATATTGCCCTTTGGTGATCCCATACATCATGACTGTGTTCAAATGGTTGATTTAGTATGTGCTAGCTGCCCTGACTTACAGGACAGGCCCTTGGCCTAAGTGGATCTTGAATTCTTCACTGATGGGTGTAGCTTCAAAGAAGGTGGGAAGTGGAAGGCAGGCAATGCAATCATCAGTCTTATTGCAGTTCTGGAAGTGAATGTTTTCCCTAGTGGCACTTCAGCTCAAAAGGCTGAACTGATCACCATGATCCAAACTCTAAGACTGGCCAGGGCAAAACAGGCAAATATTTACATGGATTCAAAATATGTATTTTCAGTTTTACATGCACATGGGGCACTTTGGAGTCAGAGAGAACTGTTAACTTCAACGGGAAAAGAAATTAAGCACAGCCAACAAATGTTACTATTCCTTGAAGCAGTCCTGTTACAAAAAGCTGTAGCTGTAATCCTTCTCCTAACCCACCTCCCCACTGCACTCCAAAACAAGTCCCAAGGCATTCAACAACACCACGTCCTCAAAGCTGGGAACTAAGGGCTGGTTGGGAGGCTCTGCCCCTTTGCCCAGCCACTGGTATTTGGGGTCCATGGACTTGCAGCACCCCTCACCCTAGCCCAGTCCCTTGTGGTCCCATTCAACACTGCACAACCTCATTAGCATAAAACAGCAGGGCATACACCTGAAGACCATTCTCATCTACAGCAGTCAAGAGATAGCTGCAGATTTGTAACATTCACTCCAGCCCCACCTCCAAAGAAGAGGATTTACCCACAGACAACAGGGGTCTGAGGTTCAGGGGTATCACCCACTCCCTCTAGATGCCCATGAAAGGGGTCTGAGAATTAGTGGTCCTTCCCAATCCCTCCAGTCAATGGCCCAAGGATCAGCTCAGTAAAGTGCTCTAGGGAACATGGAAATGTGCTCCATCCAGTCACCCAGGGGCAGTTGTCAGCCCACTATCTTGCCCTACACATCACTCTCCGCTGAAACCAGAGAACTGTGCCTTCTCTGAAAAGCACCACACAGCCCTGTTCATCTAGGACTGTAGGGGAAATTCTGCATCACACAGTGACTGACAAGCCAGAAACCTGTGCCCTGAATAAATGCAAGCCAGCAAGAACAGTAAACAGATTCCTGAGCTCACACACATAGTAGCTGATCTGACCACCTGGAGACAGGACGTGAGAGCTTCAATGTTGCAAACAACCAAAGTAGCTCACATGTCCAGCCTACTTGGGCATATCAAAACAAAACAAAAATAAAAGAAGAAATAAACAAAAATAGATTAAAAGGGGGGGCAGGGCCAAGAAAGCAGAGTAGTCAGTTTCTTTCGGTGAGCCCTCTTACCAAAAAACCCTGAAAAAAACAAGTGAAATGATTATATTTAGAACAAGCTAGGAGCCCTGAACATCTAAGGCAAAGTTAAAAAAATGGACTGAGTGGCAGGGGAAGGGAAGGACAGTTCAAAAGCGGAGAGGAGTTTCCAGACCTGAATCGCCGGGAACTCTCAGGCTGCAATGGGCTGGCGGTAGCATTCAGCCACAGTTTCCTCAGGGAGAAACAGCCACCTGCACAGCCTACTCACACTTCCGGAGTCAGAGAAGAATGGTGCTCTCGGCAAAAGCTAAGTACTTGCATATATTTTACTCCACCTCCAACCCCCAAGCTGACTTCAGTGGCTGTTGATTTCCCTGGGACTGAGATAGGTCCTGCTGTGTGCCCTGAACCATTCTCCCGGCCTTGGAGAAGGAATAAATTCAAGATAATCTGCCAGCCCCACTAACCTGGGGAGCTCAGGACAGAAGTGACTCTTGTCTGGGCATAAACGTTCTGTGGACTTTGAATAACTTTCGTCCCTGCACGGACCTGTATGGGCCTATTTCAGGAGAATGGGCACCTGCTGACAGACTGCAACTGTTTCAGCTGTGTGGTGGAAAGGTGGGTGTTTGATGTTTAACACCTCTTTGCCTATTAAACAGGGTCCTCAACTACCCACATCAGGGGCATGATGACTAATGGCTCCACTCAGGTCACACAGCCAACCGCGACAAGGGTTCAAGGATAACTAGTACCTCCCAGTACTTACAAACAAAAGCATTGGATGCCCATGCTCTGTCTGCAGAATCCACCCACCTGTGAATTCTAGTGAACAGGGATGCGCATTCCTCACAGACAAGCAGGGGATGATTGCCAGCCCCCTACCTAGTTTAGAGCATGACCACCTGCTGCAACCAGATGCTGTATCTACACCAATCACCCCTACCCCTCTAAGACTGTAGGACAGAGCCTGTACACACACTTGATGACCAACTACCTGGGCACCTGAGCTGAATCCATGCAAGAAAAGTGAATGGACTCCTAGGCTCATATAACTGATACCAGCTCTAGCCATCTGGTGACAGGACATTAGAGCTTCAAAGGTGAAAGTAATCAATCCAGTTCACTCAAGCAACCTATTTGGGAAGATCAAAACAAAACAAAGAAAGAAGCTAGAATACAGTAAGCAAACACAAAATAAACTAAAACAATAACTTATAGATGGCACATAGACAACAAACCAAAACCCAGTGCTGTTGAGCCAATACCAAATCACAAAAAGAATCAGACAATGATCTCTTCAACAAGCTCTAAAAACATAGACTCAAGGAATCTTCTGGATGAAGGTCCCTTCCTGGAATTACTGGATGCAGAATACAAAAGATTAATATACAGAACTCTTCAAGACATCGGAAATGAGCTCAGGAAGGAGATAAGGCAATACGCAGAACAAGCCCAGGAACACACAGATAAAGCAGTTGAAGAAATTAAAAAGGTTATTCAAGAACATAATGAAAAAATTTAATATGCTGCAAGAATCCATAGAGAGACAGCAATCAGAAATTCAGAAGATTAAAAATAAAATTACAGAATTAGACAACTCAGTAGACAGAGGAGCAGAACTGAGCAAGTGGAAGTCAGAATTGGTGAGCTTGAAGATAAAGCACTTGGCACCAATATATTTGAAAAAAAATTAGACAAAAGAATTTAAAAAATGAAAAAACCCCAAGAATCATGTGGTGCTCTATCAAGAGAAATAACCTACGAGTGATTGGAGTACCAGAACAGGGAAGGATAACAGAAAATACAGAGAGAATTATTGAAAATTTGTAGGCAGAAAACTTCCCTGATATCGTGAAAGATGGGAAGATATCTACCCAAGATTCCAAGATGCTCATCGAACTGCACATAATTTAGATGTTAAAAGAAATTTACCAAGACATATTATAATCAAACTTGCCAAAACCAAAGATAAAGAGAGAATTTTAAGAGCAGCTAGGGATAAATGAAAAGTCACCTACAAAGGACAGTCAATAAGAATAAGCTTGTACTACCCTGCAGAAACCATGCAGGCAAGAAAGCAAAGGGATGACTTATATAAAGCACTGAACGAAAAACATTGCCAGCCAAGAATCATATATCCTAGAAAACTGTCTCTCAAGTAAGAAGGCAAAAGTAGGACCTTTTTTTTTAAACAGAAGTTTAGGAAATTCATAAAAACCAAACCAAAACTACAGGAAATACTAAAAGGAGTTCTCTGGTTAAAAAATCAATAATAGCAAGTATCAAACCAGATTGGAACACCGGAAAGAGCAATCAGATGTCAATCCAAGGAGGCGGAGCTAAGATGGGGGAATAGACAGATGCTCCCAGCGAAACTTCTTTACAACAAAACAAGTGAAACGAGTATATTTATGACAAGCTAGGATCCCTGAGCATCAAAGGCAAGCTTAGAAAATGAACTGAGGGGCAGGGGGAGGAAAAGATGGTTCAGAAGCAGAGAAGAGTTAACAGACCTGAATTGTGAGGAGCCTTCAGGCACCATTTCTGGGAGCAGCAGCCGTGGGCTGGTACTAGCATCTGGCTGCTGTTTCCTCAGAGAAAGCAGCCAGCCACAAGGCCTACTTACAACTCTAGAACCAGAGAAGAACAGAGCTCTCGGCAAAAGCTAAGTACTTGCGTATATTTTACCACGCTGCCACCTCCCAAGTCGGCTTCATTGGCTGACTTCCCTGGGCCTGAGATAGGCCCTTTTGAGTGCCTAGAGCCATCCTCAGGGCTTTGAAGAAGGAATAAATTTGCAATTAGGGGAAAAGATAATTTGCCAGCTACACTAACCGGTGGAGCTCAGGACAGAGCGGCTCCTGCGCAGGCATAAACGGTCTGTGGACTTTCAGTACCTTTCCCCTCTGCATGGATCTGTGTGGGCTAATTTCAGGAGAATAGGCCCTTGTTGGCAGACTACAACCATCTCAGCTGTGTGGCGAAGAGGTGGGTGTTTGATGTTTGACATTGCTTTGCCTATTAAAAGGGGTCCTAGCCTACCTGCATCAGGGGCCTAAGGACTGGTAGTGCCACTCAGGTCACCAAGCCACCTGCAACAGGGGTCCAAGGATAACTGGTAACCCCCAGTCCTTAAACTAAAAACATTGGGTGCCCATGGTCCATCTGCAGAACACACCCATCTGTACAATCTAGGGAATAAGGACGCGCTTTCCTCAGAGACATGTGGGGGACGATTCTCAGCCCCCTGCCTTGTTCAGAGTGTGCCCCCTGCTGCAACCAGATACCGGTATATACACCAATCACCCCTGCCCCTCTAAGACTCCTGTACCAAACCCTTGATGATCAGCTACCTGGACACCTCAGCTGAATTCATACAAGAAAAGTGAATGGACTCCTAGACTGATATACCTGATAACAGCTCTAGCCAGCTGGGGACAGGACGTCAGAACTCCAAAGGTGAAAATAATCAAGCTAGCTCACTCAAGCAACCCATTTGGGCTTATCAAAACAAAACAAAGCAAGAAGCTACGACACAGTAAGCAAACATAAAATAAATACAATAACGTATTTTTTTTTATAGATGGCTTGGAGACAATAGTCAACATCAAGTCACATAAAGAAACAGACCATGATCGCCTCAACAAGCTCTCAAAACAAAGAATCAAGGGATCTTCTAGATGAAAGTGCTTTCCTGGAATTACCAAAGGCAGAATACAAAAGTTTAATATACAGAACCCTTCAAGACATCAGGAAAGAAATGAGGCAATATGCAGAACAAGACAAGGAACACGAAGATAAAGCAACTGAAGAAATTAGAAAGATTATTCAGGAACATAATGAAAAGTTTAATAAGCTGGAAAAATCCATAGACAGACAGCAATCAGAAATTCACAAGAATAACAATAAAATTACAGAATTAGATAACTCAATAGAAAGTCAGAGGAGCAGAATTGAGCAAGAAGAAGCTAGAATTTCTGAACTCAAAGATAAATCACTTGGCACTAACATACTTGAAGAAAAATCAGATAAAAGAATTTTTAAAAAATGAGGAAACCTTAAGATTCATGTTGGACTCTATCAAGAGAAATAACCTAAGAGTGATTGGAGTACCAGAACAGAGAGGGATAACAGAAAATACAGAGAAAATTGTTGAAGATTTGTTGGCAGAAAACTTCCCTGATATCGTGAAAGATGAGAAGATATCTATCCAAGAAGCTCATCAAACTCCACAGAAGGTAGATGTTAAAAAAAGTCACCAAGACATATTATAATCAAACTTGCCAAAACCAAAGATAAAGAGAGAATTATAAGAGCAGCTTGGGATAACTGAAAAGTCACCTACAAAGGAGAGCTAATAAAAATAAGCTCGGACTGCTCGGCAGAAATCATGCAGGCAAGAAGGCAACGGGATGACTTATATAAAAAAGTGAAGGAAAAAAATTACCAGCCCAGAATTGTACATCCAGCAAAACTCTCTCTCAAATATGAAGATAAAATTAGGACATTTCCAGAGAAACAGAAGTTTAGGGAATTCGTAAAAACCAAACCAAAACTACAAGAAATACTAAAGGGAATTCTTTGATCAGAAAATCAATAATATCAAGTATCAACTGAAGACTAGAACTCTGGGCAGAGCAATCAGAAGTCAACCCAGACCGGGGAATCAAAAAAATAAGTCAAGATCTTAAAAAAATGTGCAAAACAGGGTAATAGCGATGTTATTATGTAAAAGAACACAACATTAAAACAATAAAGAGGGACTAGGAAAGGTAGTCATAGATCCTTCATACGGAGAGGAAGACAAGACGATACAAAGAAATAAAAGTTAGGTTTAAATTTAGAAAAATAGGGGTAAATAATAAGGTAACCACAAAGGAGACAAACTATCCTACACAACAAAATAAAATGCAAGAAAAAAATAGAGGCTCAGTGACAAAATCAACAACCAATATGAGGAAAGGACAGTATATAAAGATAATCTACTCAACACATAAAATTAAGTGGGAAAAAGAAACTGTCAACAACATACAAAAAAAAGACATCAAAGTTATACCACTGAATTCATACCTATCCATAAATACACTGGATGTAAATGGACTAAATGCACCAATAAGGAGACAAAGAGTGGCAGAATGGATTAAAAAACACAATCCGTCTATGTGCTGCCTACAAGAGACGCATCTTAGAGTTAGAGACACACACAAACTAAAATTCAAAGAATGGAAAAAATATATATTAAGCAAACAACAATCAAAAAGGAGCAGGAGTGGCAAAATTAATTTCTGAAAAAAAGACTTTAAAGTTAAATCCATCAGAAAGGATAAAGAAGGACACTAATGATTAAAGTGACAATATAGCAAGAAGATATAACCATATGAAGTATTTATGCACCCAATGACAGAGCTGCAGGATACATAAAACAAACTCCATCAGCATTGAAAAGTGATATAGACAGCTCCACAATAATAGTAGGAGACTTCAACACACCACTTTCAGTGGAGGACAGGACATTCAGAAAGAAGCTCAATAAAGACACGGAAGATCTAAATGCCACAATCAACCAACTTGACCTCATAAACATATACAGAACACTCCACCCAACAGCAACCAAGTGTACTTTCTTTTCTAGTGCACATGGAACATTCTCTAGAATAGACCAAATATTAGGTCATAAAGCAAGCCTTAGCAGAATCCAAAACATTGAAATATTACAAAGCATCTTCTCTGACCATAAGGCTATAAAAGTGGAAATCAATAACAGAAAACGCAGGGAAAAGAATCAAACACCTGGAAACTGAACAATACCCTACTTAAAAAAGACTGGAATAAGGGGAACCTAAGGCAGAATGCCTGTCTTTGTTTCCTAGTGCTGTTGCAATGGACAAGTGGGTGGCTTTAAAGAACAGGGATTTATTTTCTCTTCAAGTCCAGTTCAAGATTTCATCCGTGTAGATTCCTTCCTTGTTGGTAACCCCAGGAGTTCATTGGTTACTTTGACTTGTAGATGTTCCTTGCGTGGTGTCTGTCTTCCCCAATTTGTGTCTGCATGCATGTCTCTGTGTCTATGCTGCTCTTTGCGTAACTTGGAAGTGATTAAGTTTAGGATCCACCCTACACTGGTATCACTTGATGGATTGATTACTTTACATTAGATTGCATTATTGAAAATGAATACATAACATTAGATTAGATCACATCCACAGGTATTGAAGTTAGAATTCCAACACACATGTTTGGGTGACACAGTTCAATCCATAACAATGACAAAATGTAATGTGGTACTCTCGGTGGGTGGAAAGCATCATTACGTAAAAAATGAAGGAACTCTAAATAAAATATGCACTTTAGTTAATAATAATAAAAAGAAGACTGGATTATAGAAGACGTTAAGGATGGAATAAAGAAATTCACAGAATCCAATGAGAATGAAAACGCTTCCTATCAGGACCTTTGGGACACAGCGAAAGCAGTGCTCAGAGGTAAATTTAAAACAGTAAATGCACACATACAAAAGAAGAAAGGGCCGAAATCAAAGAATTATCCCTACAACTTGAACAAATGGAAAGAGAACAACAAGAGTAACTCTCAGGCACCAGAAGAAAAAAAAATAATAAAAATCAGAGCAGAACTAAATGAAATGAAAAAAACGATTTTAAAATTAACAAGACCAAAGCTGGTTCTTTGAAGAAATAAACAAAATTGATAAACCACTGGCCAAACTGACAAAAGAAAAACAGGAGAGGAAGCAAATAACCCGAATAAGAAACGAGAGGGGCAATATTACAACATACTCAACTGAAATTAAAAGAATCATATCAGATTACTATGAAAAATTGTACTCTAACAAATTTGAAAACGTAGAAGAAATGGATGAATTCTTAGAAACACACTACCTACCTAAACAAACACAAACAGAGGTAGAACAACTAAATAGACCCATAACAAAAGAAGAGATTGAAAAGTAATCAAAAAACTCCCAACAAACAACAAAAAAAAACCCTGGTCCAGACGGCTTCACTGCAGAGTTCTACCGAACTTTCAGAGAAGAGTTAACACCACCACTTCTAAAGGTACTTCAGAGCATAGAAAAGAATGGAATAGTCCCAAACTTATTCTATGAAGCCAGCATATCCCTCATACCAAAACAAGGTAAAGACACCACAAAAAGAGAAAATTACAGACTTATATCCCTCATGATCTTAGATGCAAAAATCTTCAACAAAATTCTAGCCAATAGAATTCAACAACATATCAAAAAAATAATTCACCATGATGAAGTGGGATTCGTACCAGGTATGCAGGGATAGTTCAACATTAGAAAAACAATTAATGTAATAAAAATTTTTTTTATCATATACTGGTTTTTTATATCATATAAATAAAGCAAAAGACAAGAACCACATGATCTTATCAATTGATGCAGAAAAGGCATTTGACAAAGTCCAACACCAATTCATGATAAAAACTCTCAACAAAATAGGAATAGAAGGAAAATTCCTCAACATAATAAAGGGCATTTATACAAAGCCAACAGCCAACATCATCCTAAATGGAGAGAGCCTGAAAGCATTCCCCTTGAGATCAAGAACCGGAGAAGGATGCCCTTTATCACCACTCTTATTCAACATTGTGCTGGAGGTCCTAGCCAGAGCAATTAGGCTAGATAAAGAAATAAAGGGCATCCAAATTGGTAAGGAAGATGTAAAAGTATCTCTATGTGCAGATGACATAATCTAATACACAGAAAACCCTAAGGAATCCTCAAGAAAACCACTGAAACTAAGAGAAGAGTTCAGCAGAGTATCAGGATACAAGAAAAACATACAAAAATCAGTTGGATTCCTCTACAGCAACAAAAAGAACTTTGAAGAGAAAATCACCAAAACAGTACCATTTACAGTACACCCCAAAAAGAGAAAATACTTAGGAATAAATCTTACCAGAGGTGTAAAAGACCTTCACAAATAAAAACTACAAGACACTTCCACAAGAAAACAAAAGAGACTTACATAAGTGGAAAAACATAACTTGCTCTTGGGTAGGAAGAATTAAAATTGTAAAAATGTCTATTCTACCAAAAGCCATCTATAGATACAATACAATTCCAATCCAAATTCCAACGAGATTTTTAATGAAATGAAGAAACATATCACCAACTTCATGTGGAAGGGAAAGAGGCCCCGGATAAGTAAAGGTTTACAGAAAAAGAAGAACAAAGTGGGAAGACTCACTCTGCCTGATTATAGAACCTATTATACTGCCACAGTAGTCAAAACAGCCTGGTACTGGTACAACAACAGATACGTAGACCAATGGAACAGAATTGAGAATCCAGATGTAAATCCCCCCACATTTGAGCAGTTGATATTTGACAAAGGCCCAAAGCCTGTTAAATGGGGAAAAGACAGACTGTTTAACAAATGGTGCTGGCATAACTGGACATCCATCTGCACAAAATGAAACAAGACCCATACCTCACACCATGCACTAAAGATAACTCAAAATGGATCAAAGACCCTCATATGAAATATAAAAAGATAAAGATCATGGAAGAAAAAATAGGGACAAAGCTAGGAACACTAATACATGGCATAAATAGTATACAAAACATTACTAACAATGCAGAAGAAAAACTAGATAACTGGAAACTCCTAAAAATCAAACACCTATGCTCATCCAAAGGCTTCGCCAAAAGAGTAAAAAGATTACCTACAGACTGGGAAAAAGCTGTTAGGTATTACATTTCCAATTAGTGTCTGATCTCTAAAATCTACATGATACGGCAGAAACTCAACTACAAAAAGACAAATAACCCAAATAAAAAATGGGCAAAGGGTATGAACAGACACTTCACTAAAGAAGATATTCGGGTAGCTAACAGATACATGAGGAAATGCTCACGATGATTAGGCATTAGAGAAATGCAAATCAAAACTACAATGAGATTCCATTTCACTCCAACAAGGCTAGCATTAATCCAAAAAACACAAAATAATAATGTTGGAGAGGTTGTGGAGAGACTGGAACACTTATACACTGCTAGTGAGAATGTCAAATGGTACAACCACTTTGGAAATAGATTTGGCGCTTCCTTTTTTAAAAAAAAAAAAGCTAGAAACAGAACTACCATACAATCCAGCAATTCCAATCCGTGGAATATATCCTAGAGAAATAAGAGCCTTTACATGAACAGGTATATGCACACCCATGTTTATTGCAGCACTGTTTACAATACAAAAAGATGGAAGAAACGAAGGTGCCCATCAACAGATGAATGGATAAATAAATTATGGTATATTCACACAATGGAATACTACGCTTTGATAAGGAACAACAATGAATCCGTGAAACATTTCTTAACATGGAGGAATCTGGAAGGCATTATGCTGAGTGAAATTAGTCAGTTTCAAAAGGACAAATATTGTATGAGACCACTATTATAGAACTCGAAAAATAATTTAAACAGAGAAGAAAATATTCTTTGATGGTTACAAGGGCAGGGAAAGAGTGAGGGAGAGGGGTTTTTCACTAACTAGATAGTAGATAAGAACTGTTTTAGGTGAACGGAAAGACAACACACAATACAGGAGAGGTCAGCACAACTGGACTAAACCAAAAGCAAAGAAATGTCCTGAATAAACTGAACGCTTCAAAGGCCAGCGTAGCAGCGGTGGGGTTTCAGGGACCATGGTTTCAGGGGACATCTAATTCAATTGGCATAATAAAATCCATTATGAAAACATTCTGCCTCCCACTTTGGAGAGTGGCGCCTGGGGTCTTAAACGCTAACAAGTGGCCATCTAAGATGCATCAATTGGTTGCAACCCACCTGGAGCAAAGGATAATGAAGAACAGCAAAGACACTAGGTAATTATGAGCCCAAGACACAGAAAGGGCCACATAGACCAGAGACTACATCATGAGACCAGAAGAACTAGATGGTGCCTGTCTACAACCGATGACTGCCCTGACAGGGAACACAACAGGGAACCTCTGAGGGAGATGGAGAGCAGTGGTATGCAGATCCCAAATTCTCATAAAAAGGCCAGACCTCATGGTCTGACAAAGACTAGAAGGATCCCAGAGGCCATAATTCCCAGACCTTTATTTAGCCCAAGACAGGAACCATTCCCAAAAGCAATTGTTCAGACAGGGATTGGACTGGATTATGGGATAAAAAATGATACTGGTGCGGAGTGAGCTTCTTGGATCAAGTAGACACATGAGACTATGATGGCAGCTGCTGTCTGGAGGGGAGATAAGAGGGCAGAGGGTTTTGGAAGCTGCCCAAACGGACATGAAAATAGAGAGTGGTGGAAAGGAGTGTGCTGTCTCACCAGAGGTAGAGCAACTAGGATTATATAGCAATGTGTACATAAGTTTTTGTATGAGCGACTGACTTGGTTTGTAAATTTTCACAAAAAGCACAACAAAAAAAATAGAGTAGCGGCAGGGCCAAGATGGCTGACTAGGTAGAAGCTACCTCGGATCCCTCTTGCAACAAAGACTCGGGAAAACAAGTGAATGGATCACATACATGACAATCTACAAACCCTGACCATCAAACACAGATCTAAAGAGTTCACCTGAGTGACAGAAACTCAGCCAGAGCAAGCAGGCTGCACACTGACGCAGCTAACGAGAGAACGAGCAACCACAGGGAAGAAGCAACTGTTTTCAGAGCCTGGAGCCAGCGTCCCAGTCATAAAACCTTGGTGCCGGGCTTTGAACTGGGCGCAGGGGAGATGAGGACGGCTTCCTGAGACGGCGCGAACACGGGACGCAGCCCTAGCCTCCAGAAGTGACCTCGGGGGAAGGCCAGCCAGTGCACGCAGGCAGCGCAGTGATGCGGCTGACAGGAGGAGAAGTCACCAAGAGGCAGCGACTGGTTTTGGAGCTTACAGTGCAGCGTCCCAGCCGGGGAAACTTGGCACTGGGCTTTGGACTAGGAGCAGAGGAACAGACCACGGCTTCTGAGACGGCACAAGCACAGGACGTGGAAATGACTCTCAGTGACAATCTCAACCCAGCCAACACAAGCTACACACCCCTCGGGAATCTCAGATAAAACAATCATCACCAAGCAAGATAAGTACTTTGACTATATTCCTGGGTGCTACTTTCTCCTATCTATCTGATCCCTCCCCTACCCCTCCCAGGCAATTTCATTAACATTGGAATTTCCTGGGCCAGAGGGTGAAGTGCTCTGTGGTTTTTTTGTTTTCTTTTTTTTTTTTTTGTCTGTTTCTAACCCATTCTCCTGGCCTGAGAGAAGCAGCTACAAAAAACGCAGGGACCAAAAATCCTTCCCTGACTTCCCGAAATTGCACTAAAAATACAGAAACAGCTCCAGCCAAGCATATGAGATCCACAGTCTTGGGCTTTCATCCCTACAGGGAACAAGGTGGCTATTATAATGCAAAGACAATTCTGATAGGGATCTGACTGTAATTGTTTTAGCAGATTACTAGAAAGACAAGTTTCCCAGGTCTGATATCTCTACCTATTAAACAGAGTCCTCACTGACCCACAAGGGGGAACTGAGGAATGAAGCTCCACCGAAACCACCTGGCCTCCTGCCATAGGGGTCTGAGGATAGTGACACCTACCAATCTGTAGAGGTACATGCATTGGGTACCTAAGGTACAGCTGCAGAGACCACCCACCAAAGTGCTTTAGGAATAGAGACACGCCTACCTCACTGGCACTTGGGGGAAGCCTGTCAGCATCCTGCCCCCCCCCCGGAGTGAGACCCCATGCTACTACTAGAATCTGGTGCACACAACTATCACCACTACTCTTCTAAGTGAATACGTGACAGTTTACACCACACATTTGGTAACCCAAAATCAGATTCTACTCAAGAATAGTGAATGGACTCTTAGGCTTATATATCTGGTAACAGCCCAAACCACCTGGTAACAGGACATAAGTGATTCAAAGGCTACAACAATCAAGACAGCGCAATCTAGTAGACCATCTACATATATTGAAAGAAAACAAAACAAGATAAGACACAGTGAGCAAATATAAAATAAATCATTAGAATATCTTATAGATGGCTCGGAGACAGCAGTCGATATCAAACCACATAAAGAAGCAGACCATGATTGCTTCTACAACTCCCCAAATTAAAGAATCAAAATCTTTCCCAAATGAAGATACAATCCTGGAATTGCCAGATGCAGAATATAAAAAACTAATTTACAGAAAGCTTCAAGACATCAAGGATGACCTCAGAAATAAAACAAACTCCAGAAAAAGCCAAGGAACACAGTGATAAAGCAGTTGAAGAAATCAAAAAGATTATTCAAGAACATAGTGGAAAAATTAATAAGCTGCAAGAATCCATACAGAGACAGCATTCAGAAATCCAAAAGACTAACAGTAAAATTACAGAATTAGACAACTCAATAGGAAGTCAGAGGAGCAGAATCAAGGAATTGGAATGTAGAGTGGGGGAGCTGGAGGATAAAGCAATTGACATCAATACAATTGAAGAAAAATCAGATAAAAGAATTTGAAAAAATGAAGAAACCCTAAGAATCATGTGGGACTCTATCAAGAAGAATAACTTGCGTGTGATTGGAGTTCCAGAACAAGGAGGGATAACAGAAAATACAGAGAGAATAGTTGAAGATCTGTTAGCAGAAAACTTCCCTGACATCATGAAAAATGAAAGGATATCTATCCAAGATGCTCATTGAACCCCATACACGATTGATCAAAAAAGAAAATTACCAAGACATATTATCATCAATCTTGCCAAAACCAAAGAAAAAGAGAAAATTTTAAAAGCAGCCAGGGATAAAAGAAAGGTCTCCTACAAAGGAGAATCAATAAGAATAAGTTCAGACTACTCAGCAGAAACCATGCAGTTAAGAAGGCAATAGGATGACATAGAGCACTGAAGGAGAAAAACTGCCAGCCAAGGATCATATATCCAGCAAAACTCTCTCTCAAATATGAAGGTGAAATTAAAACATTTACAGATAAACACAGGGTTAGAGAATTTGCAAAAACCAAAACAAAGCTACAAGAAATACTAAAGGAAATTGTTTTGTTACAAAATCAGTAATATCAGATACGAACACAAGACAAGGTCACAGAACAGAACATCCTGTTATCAACTCAAATAGGGAAATCACAAAAACAAATTAAGATTGATTTTAAAATGAAAAAAAATGCTCAAAACAGGGAATCATTGAAGTCATTATGGAAAAGATCATAATAATCAAAAAGAGGGACTGAATACCAGTGGCATAGAACTGCCATATGGAGAGGAAAACAAGGCGATATAGGATGATACAAGTTAGGTTTTTACTTAGAAAAATAGGGGTAAATATTAAGGTAACCACAAAGAGGTCTAAAAATTCCATTACAAAATAAAAAACAAGAAAAACATAACAACTCAGCAAACATAAATCCAACTACTATGAAAATGAGGAACACATAATTTACAAAGAAAAACATCTCAGCACAAAAAAGTAAGGGGAAAAATGAAATTGTCAACAACACACATAAAAAGGCATCAAAATGACAGCACTAAACACATACTTATCTATAATTATACTGAAAGTAAATGGACTAAATGCACCAATAAAGAGACAGAGATTCTCAGGCTGGATAAAGAAACACGATCCGTCTATTTGCTGCCTACAAGAGATACATCTTAGACTTAGAGACACAAACAAACTAAAACTCAAAGGATGGAAAATATATATGAAGCAAACAACAAGCAAAAAAGAGCAGGAGCAGCAATATTAATTGCTGACAAAATAGACTTTAAACTTAAATCCACCACAAAGGATAAAGAAGGACACTACATAATGATTAAAGGGACAATTGACCAGGAAGATATAACCATGTTAAATATTTATGCACCCAATGACAGGGCTGCAAGATATATAAAACAAACTTTAACAGAACTGAAAAGTGAGATAGACACCTCCACAATTATAGTAGGAGACCGCAACACACCACTTTTGGAGAAAGATAGGACTTCCAGTAAGAAGCTCAATGAGACACAGAAGACCTAATTGCTACAGTCAACCAACTTGACCTCATAGACTTATACAGAACACTCCACCCAACAGCTGCAAAGTATACTTTTTTTTCTAGTGCACATGGAACATTCTCTAGAATAGATCACATATTAGGTCATAAAACAAATCTTTGCAGAATCCAAAACATCAAAAAATTACAAAGCATCTTCTCAGACCACAAGGCCATAAAAGTGGAAATCAGTAACAGAAAAATCAGGGAAACGAAATCAAATACTTGGAAACTGAACAATACCCTGCTCAAAAAAGACTGGGTTATAGAAGACATTAAGGACGGAGTAAAGAAATTCATAGAATGCAACGAGAATGAAAACACTTCCTATCAAAACCTCTGAGACACAGCAAAAGCAGTGCTCAGAGGTCAATTTATATCAATAAATGCACACATACATAAAGAAGGAAGAGCCAAAATTAGAGAACTGTCCCTACAACTTGACCAAATTGAAAGCGAGGAACAAAACAATCCATCAGGCACCAGAAGAAAACAAATCATAAAAATTAGAGCTAAACTAAATGAATTAGAGAACAGAAAAACAATTGAAAGAATTACCAAAGCCAAAAGCTGGTTCTTTGAAAAAATTAACAAAATTGATAAACCATTGGCCAGACTAACTAAAGAAATACAGGAAAGGAAATCAATAACCCAAATAAGAAACGAGATGGGCCATATCACAACAGACCCAACTGAAATTAAAAGAATCATATCTGATTATTAAGAAAAATTGTTCTCTAACAAATTTGCAAACCTAGAAGAAATGAATGGAGTCCTAGAAAAACACCACGTACCTAAAGTAATACAATCAGATGTAGAACAACTAAATAGACCCTTAACAAAAAAAGAGATTGAAAAGGTAATCAAAAAACTCCCAACAAAAAAAAATCCTGGCCCGGATGGCTTTACTGCAGAGTTCTACCAAACTTTCAGAGAAGAGTTAACACCACTACTACTAAAGGTATTTCAAAGCATAGAAAATGATGGAATACTACCTAACACATTCTATGAAGCCACCATATTCCTGATACCAAAACCAGATAGATACCACAAGAAAAGAAAATTACACACCTATATCCCTCATGAACATAGATGCAAAAATCCTCAACAAAATGCTAGCCCATAGAATTCAACAACATATCAAAAAAAATAATCCACCACGACCAAGTGGGATTTATACCAGGTAGGCAAGATTGGTTTAATATTAGAAAAACCATTAATTTAACCCACGATATAAATAAAACAAAAGACAAAAACCACATGATCTTATCAATTGATGCAGAAAAGGCATTCGACAAAGCCCAACACTCATTCATGATAAAAACTCTCAGCAAAATAGGAATTGAAGGAAAATTCCTCAACATAATAAAGGGCATCTATATAAAGCCAACAGCCAATATCACTCTAAATGGAGAGAGCCTGAAAGCATTTCCCTTGAGAACAGGAACCAGGCAAGGATGCCCTTTATCACCGCTCTTATTCAACATTGTGCTAGAGGTCCTAGCCAGAGCAATTAGGCTACACAAAGAAATAAAGAGCATCCGGATTGGCAAGGAGGAAGTAAAATTATCTCTATTTGCAGATGACATGATCTTATACACAGAAAACCCTAAGGAATCCTCCAGAAAACTACTGAAACTAATAGAAGAGTTTGGCAGAGTCTCAGGTTATAAGATAAACATACAAAAATCACTTGGATTCCTCTAAATCAACAGAAAGAACATCGAAGAGGAAATCACCAAAACAATACCATTCACAGTAGCCCCCAAGAAGATAAAATACTTAGGAATAAATTTTACCAAAGATGTAAAAGACCTATACAAAGAAAACTACAAAGTACTACTACAAGAAAGGAAAAAGGACCTACTTAAGTGGAAAAACATACCTTGCTCATGGATAGGAAGACTTAACATAGTAAAAATGTCTATTCTACCAAAAGCCATCTATACATCCAATGCCCTTCCTATCCAAATTCCAATGACGTTTTTTAAAGTGAGGGAGAAAGAAATCACCAACTTCATATGGAAGGGAAAGAAGCCCCAGATAAGTAAAGCATTACTGAAAAGGAAGAAGAAAGTGGGAGGCCTCACTCTACCTGATTTTAGAACCTATTATACAGCCACAGTATTCAAAACACCCTGATACTGGTACAACAACAGGCACATAGATCAATGGAACAGAATTGGGAACCCAGATATAAATCCATCCACATATGAGCAGCTGATATTTGACAAAGACCCAGTGTCAGTTAATTGGGGAAAAGAGAGTCTTTTTACCAAATGGTGCTGGCATAACTGGATATCCATTTGCAAAACAATGAAACTGGACCCATACCTCACACCATGCACAAAAACTAACTCCAAGTGGATCAAAGACCTAAACATAAAGACTAAAACGATAAAGATCATGGAAGAAAAAATAGGGCCAACGTTAGGAGCCTTAATAGAAGGCATAAACAAAATACAAAACATTACTAAAAATGACGAAGAGAAACCAGATAACTGTTAAGAATTTTCAGCTATGACATCTCCGACCAGCGCCTGATCTCTAAAATCTATATGATTCTGTAAAAACTCAACCACAAAAAGACAAACAACCCAATCAAAAAGTGGGCAAAGGATATGAACACGCACTTCACTAAAGAAGATATTCAGGCAGCTAACAGATACATGAGAAAATGCTCTCGATTGTTAGCCATTAGAGAAATGCAAATTAAAACTACGATGAGATTCCATCTCACTCCAACAAGGCTGGCATTAATCAAAAAAACACAAAATAAATGTTGGAGAGGCTCTGGAGAGATTGGAACTCTTATACACTGCTGGTGGGAATGTAAAATCATACAACCACTTTGGAAATCTATCTGGCATTTTCTTAAAAAGTTAGAAATAGAACTACCATACAACCCAGAAATCCCACCCCTCGGAATATACCCTAGAGAAATAAGAGCCTTTTCACACCCATGTTTATTGCAGCAGTGTTTACAATAGCAAAAAGCTGGAAGCAACCAAGATGTCCATCAACGGATGAATGCTTAAATAAATAGTGGTATATTCACACAATAGAATACTATGCATCGATAAAGAACAGTGACGAATCTGTGAAACATTCCATAATATGAAGGAACCTGGAAGGCATTATGCTGAGTGAAATTAGTCAGATGCAAAAGGACAAATACTGTATAAGGCCACTATTATAAGATCTTGAGAAATAGTATAAACTGAGAAGAACACATTCTTTTGTGGTTACGAGAGGGGGGCGGAAGGGAGGGTGGGAGAGGGTTATTTACTGATTAGTTAGTAGATAAGAACTACTTTAGGTGAAGGGAAGGACAATACTCAATACCAAAAGCAGTTTCCGGGATAAACCGAATGCTTCAAAGGTCAGCGGAGCAAGGGCGGGGGCTTGGGGACTATGGCTTAAGGGGACTTCTAAGTCAATTGTCATAATAAACTCTATTATGAAAACATTCTGCATCCCAGTTTGAAGTGTGGCATTTGTGGTCCTAAATGCAAACAAGCAGCCATCTAAGATGCATCAATTGGTACAACCCACCCGGATCAAAGGAGAATGAAGAACACCAAGGTCACGAGATAAGTATGAGCCACACTTCAAAATGGGATGAAGAATGTTTTCATAATAGAGTTTATTATGCCAATTGACTTAGAAGTCCCCTTAAGCCATAGTCCCCAAACCCCAGCCCTTGCTCCGCTGACCTTTGAAGCATTCGGTTTATCCTGGAAACTTCTTTGCTTTTGGTCCAGTCCAGTTGAGCTGACCTTCCCTGTATTGAGTATTGTCCTTCCCTTCACCTAAAGTAGTTCTTATCTACTAACTAATCAGTAAATAACCCTCTCCCACCCTCCCTCCCTCCCCCACTCATAACCACAAAAGTATATGTTCTCAGTTTATACTATTTCTCAAGATCTTATAATAGTGGTCTTATTTTTTTTTTATATAGAATATTTGTCCTTTTGCAACTGACTCATTTCGCTCAGCATAATGCCTTCCAGGTTCCTCCATGTTATGAAATGTTTCACAGATTCCTCACTGTTCTTTATCGATGTGTAGTATTCCATTGTGTGAATATACCGCAATTTATTTAACCATTCATCCGTTGATGGACACCTCGATTGCTTCCAGGTTTTTGCTATTCTAAACAGAGCTGCAATAAACATGGGTGTGCATATATCTGTTCGTGTACAGGCTCTTATTTCTCTAGGGTATATTCCGAGGGGTGGGATTCCTGGTTGTATGCTAGTTCTATTTCTAACTTTTTAAGAAAACGCCAAATAGATTTCCAAAGTGGTTGTACCATTTGACATTCCCACCAGCAGTGCATAAGAGTTCCAATCTCTCCACAGCCTCTCCAGCATATATTATTTTGTGTTTTTTCGATTAATGCCAGTCTTGTTGGAGTGAGATGGAATCTCATCGTAGTTTTAATTTGCATTTCTCTAATGCCTAATGATCGAGAGCATTTTCTCATGTATCTGTTAGCTGCCTGAATATCTTCTTTAGTGAAGTGTGTGTTCATATCCTTTGCCCACTTTTTGATTGGGTTGTTTGTCTTTTTGTGCTTGAGTTTTTACAGAATCATATAGATTTTACAGATCGGGCTCTGGTTGGAGATGTCATAGCTGAAAATTCTTTCCCAGTCTGTAGGTGGTCTTTTTACTCTTTTGGTGAAGTCTTTAGATGAGCATAGGTGTTTGATTTTTAGGAGCTCCCAGTTATCTGGTTTCTCTTCGTTATTTTTAGTAATGTTTTGTATTCTGTTTATTCCTTGTATTAGGGCTCCTAAGGTTGTCCCTATTCTTTCTTCCATGATCTTTATCGTTTTAGTCTTTATGTTTAGGTCTTTGATCCACTTGGAGTTAGTTTTTGTGCATGGTGTGAGGTATGGGTCCAGTTTCATTGTTTTGCAAATGGATATCCAGTTATGCCAGCAACATTTGTTAAAAAGACTATCTTTTCCCCACTTAACTGACACTGGGCCTTTGTCAAATATCAGCTGCTCATATGTGGATGGATTTATATCTGGGTTCCCAATTCTGTTCCATTGGTCTATGTGCCTGTTGTTGTACCAGTATCAGGGTGTTTTGAATACTGTGGCTGTATAATAGATTCTAAAATCAGGTAGAGTGAGGCCTCCCACTTTCTTCTTCCTTTTCAGTAATGCTTTACTTATCTGGGGTTTCTTCCCCTTCCATATGAAGTTGGTGATTTCTTTCTCCATCACATTAGAAAACGTCATTGGAATTTGGATCGGAAGTGCATTGGAGGTATAGATGGCATTTGGTAGAATAGACATTTTTACCATGTTAAGTCTTCCTATCCATGAGCAAGGTATGTTTTTCCACGTAAGTAGGTCCTTTTTAGTTTCTTGCACTAGTACTTTGTAGTTTCTTTGTATAGGTCTTTTACATCCTTGGTAAGATTTATTCCTAAGTATTTTATCTTCTTGGGGGCTACTGTGAATGGTATTGATTACGTGATTTCCTCTTCCATGTTCTTTTTGTTGATGTAGAGGAAATCAAGTGATTTTTGTATGTTTATCTTATAACCTGAGACTCTGCCAAACTCTTCTATTAGTTTCAGTAGTTTTCTGGAGGATTCCTTAGGGTTTTCTGTGTATAAGATCATGTCATCTGCAAATAGAGATAATTTTCCTTCCTTCTTGCCAATCCAGACGCCCTTTATTTCTTTGTGTAGCCCAATTGCCCTGGCTAGGACCTCTAGCACAATGTTGAATAAGAACGGTGATAAAGGGCATCCTTGTCTGGTTCCCGTTCTCAAGGGAAATGCTTTCAGGCTCTCTCCATTTAGAGTGGTATTGGCTGTTGGATTTGTATAGATGCCCTTTATTATGTTGAGGAATTTTCCTTCAATTCCTATTTTGCTAAGAGTTTTTATCATGATTGGGTGTTGGGCTTTGTCAAATGCCTTTTCTGCATCAATTGATAAGATCATGTGGTTTTTGTCTTTTGTTTTATTTATATCGTGGGTTACATTAATGGTTTTTCTAATATTAAACCAACCTTGCCTACCTGCTATAAATCCCACATGGTCGTGGTGGATTATTTTTTTTTGATATGTTGTTGAATTCTGTGGGCTGGAATTTTGTTGAGGATTTTTGCATCTATGTTCATGAGGGATATAGGTCTGTAATTTTCTTTTTTTGTGATGTCTTTACCTGGTTTTGGTATCAGGGAGATGGTGGCTTCATAGAATGAGTTAGGCGGTATTCTGTCATTTTCTATGCTTTGAAATACCTTTAGTAGTAATGGCGTTAACTCTTCTCTGAAAATTTGGTAGAACTCTGCAGTGAAACCGTCCGGGCCAGGGCTTTTTTCGGGGGGAGTTTTTTGATTACCTTTTCAATCTCTTTTTTTGTTATGGGTCTATTTAGTTGTTCTACTTCTGATTGTGTTAGTTTAGGTAGGTAGTGTTTTTCTAGGAATTCATCCATTTCTTCTAGGTTTGCAAATTTGTTACAGTACAATTTTTTGTAATAATCTGACACGATTCCTTTAAATTCAGTTGGGTCTGTTGTGATGTGGCCCATCTCGTTTCTTATTCAGGTTATTTGTTTCCTTTCCTGTGTTTCTTTAGTCAGTCTGGCCAATGGTTTATCAATTTTGTTAATTTTTTCAAAGAACCAGCTTTTGGCTTTGTTAATTCTTTCAATTGTTTTTCTGTTCTCTAATTCATTTAGTTCAGCTCTAATTTTTATGATTTGTTTTCTTCTGGTGCCTGATGGATTCTTTTGTTGCTCACTTTCTATTTGTTGAAGCTGTAGGTCAGTTCTCTGATTTGGCTCTTTCTTGTTTTTGTATGTGTGCATTTATCGATATAAATTGACCTCTGAGCACTGCTTTTGCTGTGTCCCAGAGGTTTTGATAGGAAGTATTTTCATTCTCGTTGCATTCTCTGAATTTCTTTATTCCCTCCTTAATGTCTTCTATAACCCAGTCTTTTTTCAGGAGGGTATTGTTCAGTTTCCAATATTTCATTTCTCTTCCCTAATTTTTCCGTTATTGATTCCCACTTTTATGGCCTCGCAGTCTTTGAAGATGCTTTGTAATATTTTGATGTTTTGGATTCTGCAAAGGTTTGTTTTATGACCTAATATGTTGTCTATTCTAGAGAATGTTCCATGTGCGCTAGAAAAAAAAGTATACTTTGCAGCAGTTGGGTGGAGTGTTCTGTATATGTCAATGAGGTCTAGTTGGTTGATTGTAGCAATAAGGTCTTCCGTGTCTCTATTGAACTTCTTACTGGATGTCCTGTCCTTCTCCGAAAGTAGCGTGTTGAAGTCTCCGACTAAAATTGTGGAGGTGTCTATCTCACTTTTCCGTTCTGTTTAAGTTTGTTTTATGTATCTTGCAGCCCTGTCATTGGGTGCATAAATATTTAATATGGTTATATCTTCCTGGTCAATTAGCCCTTTTATCATTATGTAGTGTCCTTCTTTATTCTTTGTGGTGGATTTAACTTTAAAGTCTATTTTGTCAGAAATTAATATTGCTACTCCTGCTCTTTTTTGCTTGTTGTTTGCTTCATATATTTTTTTCCATCCTTTGAGTTTTAGTTTGTTTGTGTCTCTAAGTCTAAGGTGTGTCTCTTGTAGGCAGCAAATAGACGGATCGTGTTTCTTTATCCAGCCTGAGACTCTCTGTCTCTTTATTGGTGCATTTAGTCCATTTACATTCAGCGTAATTATAGATATGTATGTGTTTAGTGCTGTCATTTTGTTGCCTTTTTATGTGTGTTGTTGACAATTTCATTTTTCCACTTATTTTTTTGTGCTGAGACGTTTTGCTTTGTAAATTGTGTGTTCCTCATTTTCATAGTATTTTACTTTATGTTTGCTAAGTCGTCATGTTTTTCTTGGTTTTTATTTTGAGTTATGGAGTTGTTATACCTTTTTGTGGTAACCTTAATATTTACCCCTATTTTTCTAAGTAGAAACCTAACTTGTATTGTCCTATATCGCCTTGTATCTCTCTCCATATGGCAGTTCTATGCCTCCTGTATTTAGTTCCTGTTTTGATTATTGTGATCTTTTACATATTGACTTCAATGATTCCCTGTTTTGAGCATTTTTTTCTTTTTAAATTAATCTTAATTTGTTTTTGTGATTTCCCTCTTTGAGCTGATATCAGGATGCTCTGTTCTGTTCCCTTGTGTTGTGCTGGTATCTGATATTATTGGTTTTCTGACCAAAAAATTTCCTTTAGTATTACTTGTAGCTTTGGTTTGGTTTCTGCAAATTCTCTAAGCTTGTGTTTATCTGTAAATGTTTTAATTTCATCTTCATATTTGAGAGAGAGTTTTGCTGGATATATGATCCTTGGCTGGCAGTTTTTCTCCTTCTGTGTTCTATATATGTCATCCCATTGCCTTCTTGACTGCATGGTTTCTGCTGAGTAGTCTGAACTTATTCTTATTGATTCTCCTTTGTAGGAGACCTTTCTTTTCTCCCTGGCTGCTTTTAAAATTTTCTCTTTATCTTTGGTTTTGGCAAGTTTGATGATAATATGTCTTGTTGTTTTTCTTTTTGGATCAGTCTTGTATGGGTTTCGATGAGCATCTTGGATATATATCCTTTCATCTTTCATGATGTCAGGGAAGTTTTCTGCCAACAGATCTTAAACTATTCTCTCTGTGTTTTCTGTTATCCCTCCCTGTTTTGGGACTCCAATCACACGCAAGTTATTCTTCTTGATAGAGTCCCACATGACTCTTAGGGTTTCTTCATTTTTTTTAATTTTTTTAACTGATTTTTTTCCAGTTATATTGGTGTCAATTCCCTGGTCCTCCAGATCTCCCACTCCACATTCTAATTGCTCGAGTCTGCTCCTCTGACTTCCTATTGCATTGTCTAACTCTGTAATTTTATTGTTAATCTTTTGGATTTCTGAATGCTGTCTCTCGATGGATTCTTGCAACTTATTAATTTTTCTGCTATGTTCTTGAATGATCTTTTTGTGTTCTTTAACTGCTTTATCAGTGTGTTCCTTGGCTTTTTCTGGAGATTGCCTTATTTCATTTCTGAGGTCATCCCTGATGTCTTGAAGCATTCTGTAAAGTAGTTTTTTATATTCTGCATTTGGCAATTCCAGGATTGTATCTTCATTTGGGCAAGATTTTGACTCTTTAGTTTCGGGAGTTGTAGAAGCAATCAAGCTCTGCTTCTTTATGTGGTTTGATATCGACTGCTGTCTCTGAGCCATCACTAAGCTGTTGTAGTGATTTATTCTATATTTGCTCACTGAGTCTTATCTTTTTTTGTTTTCTTTCAATATACGTAGATGGGCTACTAGATAGTGCTGTCTTGATCGTTGTAGCCCTTCAATCACTTATGTCTTATTACCAGCTGGTTTGGGCTGTTACCTGAAATATAAGCCTGAGTCCCTTCACTATTCTTCAGTAGAATCTGATTTTGGCTCATGAAGGGTGTGGTGCAGACTGTCACCTATCCACCTAGAGAAGTAGGGGTGATGGTTGTGTGCACCATATTCTAGTAGCAGCAGGGTTTCACACTCCAGGGGGGGCAGGATGCTGACAGGCTCCCCCCAAGTGTCAATGAGGTAGGTGTGTCTCTATTCCTAAAGCACCTTGATGGGTGTGCTCTGCAGTTGTACCTTAGGCCCCCAATGCAAGTACCTCTACAGATTGGTAGGTGTCACCCTCCTTAGACCCCTAAGGCAGGAGGCTAGGTTGTCTGGGGGGAGCTTCAGCCCTCAGTTCCTTGTTGTGGGTCAGTGAGGGCTCTGTTGAATAGGCAGAGATATCAGACCTGGGAAACTTGTCTTTCCAGTTATCCACTAAAACAATTACAGTCAGATCCCTATCAGAAGTGCCTTTGCATTATAATAGCCACCTTGTTCCCTGTAGGGATGAAAGCCCAAGACTGTGGATCACATATGCTTGGCTGGAGCTGGTTCTGTGTTTTTAGTCCAATTAGGGAAGGATTTTTGGTCCCTGGGTTTTTTGTAGCTGCTTCTCTCAGGCCAGGAGAATGGGTTAGGAAAAGACCAAAAAAAAAAAAAAAGAAAGACAGAAAAACCACAGCGCACTTCACTCTCTGGCTCAGGAAATTCCAATGTTAATGAAGCAGTCCGGGAAGGGGAGGGGAGGGTTCAGATAAATAGGAGAGAGTAGCACGCCAGAATATAGACAAAGTTACTTATCTTGCTTGGGATGACTGTTTTATCTGAGATTCCCGAGGGGTGTGTTGACTGTGTGCACTGGCTGGGTAGAGATTGCCCCCGAGGGTCAGGCTCACGTCCTGTGCTTGTGCTGTCTCAGAAGCCGTGGTCAGTTCCTCCACTCCCAGTCCAAAGCCCAGCGTCAAGGTTCCCTGGCTGGGACACTGCACTCCAGGCTCCAAAATCAGTTGCTGCCTTCCGGGGACTTCTCCCGCTGTCTGCCGCGTAGCTGTGCTGTCTGCGTGCACTGGCTGGGCTTCCCCTGAGGTCACTTCTGGGGGCTGGGGCTGCGTCCCGTGTATGTGCCGTCTTAGGATGCCGTGCTCAGCTTCCCTGCGCCCAGTCCAAAGCCCGGCGCCAAGGTTTCCTTACCGGGACGCTGGCTCCAGGTTCCGAAAACAGTCGCTGCTTCCCCGTGGTTGTTCGTTCTCAGTCTCTGTCACTCAGGTCAACTCTTTAGATCTGTGTTTGATGGTCAGGGTTCGTAGACTGTCATGTATGTGATCGATTCACTTGTTTTTCCAAGTCTTTGTTGCAAGAGGGATCCGAGGTAGCTTCTACCTAGTCAGCCATCATGGCCCCACCTCCTGTTGGCTAGAATTTTGTTGAGGATTTTTGCATCTATATTCATGAGGGATATAGGTCTGTAATTTTCTTTTTTTCTGGTGTCTTTACCTGGTTTTGGTGTCAGGGATATGGTGGCTTCATAGAATGAGTTAGGTAGTATTCCGTCATTTTCTATGCTTTGAGATACCTTTAGTAGTAGTGGTGTGAACTCTTCTGGGAAAGTTTGGTAGAACTCTGCAGTGAAGCCATCCGGGCCAGGGCTTTTTTTTCTTGGGAGTTTTTTGATTACCTTTTCAATCTCTTTTTTTGTTATGGGTCTATTTAGCTCTTCTACTTCTGATTGTGTTAGTTTAGGTAGGTAATGTATTTCTAGGAACTCATCCATTTCTTCTAGGTTTGCAAATTTGTTAGAGTACAATTTTTTGTAATAATCTGATAGGATTCTTTTAATTTCAGTTGGGTCTGTTGTGATATGGCCCATCTCGTCTCTTATTCAGGTTATTTGTTTCCTTTCCTGTATGTCTTTAGTCAGTCTGGCCAATGGTTTATCAATTTTGTTAATTTTGTCAAAGAACCAGCTTTTGGCTTTGTTAATTCTTTCAATTGTTTTTCTGTTCTCTAATTTATTTAGTTCAGCTCTAATTTTTATGATTTGTTTTCTTCTGGTGCCTGACAGATTGTTTTGTTGCTCACGTTCCATTTGTTCAAGTGGTAGGGACAGTTCTCTGATTTGGGCTCTTTCTTCTTTTTGTATGTGTGCATTTATTGATATCAATTGACCTGTGAGCACTGCTTTTGCTGTATCCCAGAGTTTTTGATAGGAAGTTTTCATTCTCGTTGCATTCTGTGAATTTCTTTATGCCCTCCTTAATGTCTTCTATAACCCAGCCTTTTTTCAGCAGGGTATTGTTCAGTTTCCAAGTATTTGATTTCTTTTCCCTAATTTTTCTGTTACCGATTTCCACTTTTATGGCCTTGTGGTCTGAGAAGATGCTTTGTAATATTTCGATGTTTTGGATTCTGCAAAGGTTTGTTTTATGACCTCATATGTGATCTATTCCAGAGTATGTTCCATGTGCACTAGAAAAAAAGTATATTTTGCAGCTGTCGGGTGGAGTGTTCTGTATAGGTCTATGAGGTCAATTTGGTTGATGGTAGCAATTAGGTCTTCCGTGTCTCTATTGAGCTTCTTGCTGGATGTCCTGTCTTTCACCGAAAGTGGTGTGTTGAAGTCTCCTGCTATACTTGTGGAGGTGTCTATCTCACTTTTCAGTTCTGTTAAAGTTTGGTTTATGTATCTTGCAGCCCTGTCATAAATATTTAATATGGTTATATCTTCCTGGTCAATTGTCCCTTGAATCATTGTGTAGTGTCTTTTATTCTTTGCGGTGGATTGAACTTCAAAGTCTATTTTGTCAGAAATTAATATTGCTACTCCTGCTCTATTTTGATTATTGTTCGCTTGATAGCCTTTGAGTTTTAGTTTGTTCGTGTCTCTAAGTCTAAGGTGTGTCTCTTGTAGGCAGCATATAGACGGATCGTGTTTCTTTATCCAGTGTGAGACTCTCTGTCTCTTTATTGGTGCATTTAGTCCATTTACATTCGGTGTAATTATAGATAAGAATGTGTTTAGTGCTGTCATTTTGATGCCTTTTTGTGTGTGTTGTTCGCAATTTCATTTTTCCACTTACTTTTTTGTACTGAGACGTTTTCCTTTGTAAATTGTGTGTTCCTCATTTTCATAGTAGTCGAATTTATGTTTGCTGAGTTGTTATGTTTTTCTTGGTTTTTGTTTTGAGTTATGGAATTGTTAGAACTCTTTGTGGTTACCTTAATTTTTGCCCCTATTTTTCTAAGTAAAAACCTAACTTGTATCATCCCGTATCGCCTTGTTTTCCTCTTCACGTGACAGTTCTATGCCTCCTGTATTTAGTCCCTCTTTCTGATTATTGTGATGTTTTCCATAATGACTTCAATGATTCCCTGTTTTGAGCATTTTTTTTTCTTTTTAAAATTAATCTTAATTTGTTTTTGTGATTTCCTTCTTCGAGTTGATATGAGGATGTTCTGTTCTGTGTCTTTGTGTTGTGTGGTTATCTGATGTTATTGATTTTCTGACCAAACAATTTTCTTTAGTATTTCTTGTAGCTTTGGTTTGGTTTTGGCAAATTCTCTAAGCTTGTGTTCTCTGTAAATGTTTTAATTTCACCTTCAGATTTGAGAGAGAGTTTTGCTGGATAAATGATCCCTGGCTGGCAGTTTTTCTCCTTCAGTGCTCTGTATATGTCATCCCATTGCCTTCTTGACTGCATGGTTTCTGCTGAGTAGTCTGAACTTATTCTTATTGATTCTCCTTTGTAGGAGACCTTTCTTTTATCCCTGTCTGCTTTTGAAATTTTCTCTTTATCTTTGGTTTTGGCAAGTTTGATGATAATATCTGTTGGTGATTTTCTTTTTGGATCAGTCTTAAATGGGGTTCGATGAGCATCTTGGATAGATATCCTTTCATCTTTCGTGATGTCAGGGAAGTTTTCTGCCAACAGATCTTCAACTATTCTCTCTGTATTTTCTGTTATCCCTCCCTGTTCTGGAACTCCAATCATACGCAAGGTATTCTTCTTGATAGAGTCCCACATGACTGTTAAGTTTTCTTCATTTTTTTTAATTCTTTTATCTGATTTTTTTTCAGCTATATTGGTGTCAATACCCTTGTCCTCCAGATCCCCCACTCTGCATTCCAATTGCTCGAGTCTGCTCCTCTGACTTCCTATTGGGTGGTCCAATTCTGCAATTTTACCGTTAATCTTTTGGATTTCTGAATGCTGTCTCTCTATGGATTCTCGTAGCTTATTAATTTTTCCACTATGTTCTTGAATAATCTTTTTGATTTCTTCAACTGCTTTATCAGTGTGTTCCTTGGCTTTTTCTGGAGATTGCCTTATTTCATTTCTGAGGTCATCCCTGATGTCTTGAAGCATTCTGTAAATTAGTTTTTTATATTCTGCATCTGGTAATTCCAGGATTGTATCTTCATCTGGGAAAGATTTTGATTCATTAATTTGGGGAGTTGTAGAAGCAATCATGGTCTGCTTCTTCATGTGGTTTGATATCGACTGCTGTCTCCGAGCCATCTCTAAGACATTGTAGTGACTTATTTTATATTTGCTCACTGAGCCTCATCTTGTTTAGTTTTCTTTCAATATATGTAGATGGGCTACTAGATTGCACCATCTTGATTGTTGGAGCCCTTGAATCACTTATGTCTTACTACCAGCCTTTCTGGGCTGTTACCAGATATATAAGCCGAAGAGTCCATTCACTATTCTTGAGTAGAATCTGATTTGGGGTCATCAAGTGTGTGGTGCAGACTGTCACCTACCCACCTAGAGAAGTAGTGGTGATAGTTGTGTGCACCAGATTCTAGTAGCAGCAGGGTTTCACACTCCGGGGGGGGGGCAGGATGCTGACAGGCTTCCCCCAAGTGCCAGTGAGGTAGGCGTGTCTCTATTCCTAAAGCACTTTGGTGGGTGAGCTCTGCAGCTGTACCTTAGGCCCCCAATGCAAGTACCTCTACAGATTGGTAGGTGTCACCCTCCTTAGACCCCTAAGGCAGGAGGCTATGTGGTCTGGGTGGACCTTCAGCCCTCGGTTCCCTGTTGTGGGTCAGTGAGGGCTCTGTTGAATAGGCAGAGGTATCAGACCTGGGAAACTTGTCTTTCCAGTAATCTGCTAAAACAATTACAGTCAGATCCCTATCAGAAGTGCCTTTGCATTATAATATCCACCGTGTTCCCTGTAGGGATGAAAGCCCCGAGACTGTGGATCACATATGTTTGGCTGGAGCTGGTTCTGTGTTTTTAGTCCAATTAGGGAAGGATTTTTGGTCCCTGGGTTTTTTGTAGCTGCTTCTCTCAGGCCAGGAGAATGGATTAGGAAAATACCAAAAAAAAAAAGAAAGAATGAAAAACCATAGTGCAGTTCACTCTCTGGCTCAGGCAATTCCAATGTTAATGAAGCCACTTGGGAAGGGGAGAGAAGGTTCAGATAAATAGGAGAGAGTAGCACACCAGAATATAGACAAAGTTACTTATCTTGCTTGGGATGACTGTTTTATCTGAGATTCCCGAGGGGCACGTTGACTGTGTGTGCTGGCCGGGTAGAGATTGCCCCCCAGGGTCAGGCCCGCGTCCCGTGCTTGCACTGTCTCAGAAGCCGCATTTAATTCCTCTGCTCCCAGTCCAAACCCCAGCGCCAAGGTTCCCCAGCTGGGACGCCACACTCCAGGCTCCAAAACCAGTCACTGCCTCCCAGTGACTTCTCCTCCTGTCAGCTGCTTCACTGTGCTGACTGCGTGCACTGGCTGGGCTTCCCCCGAGGTCAGTTCGCGGGGCTAGGGCTGTGCCCTATGTTTGTGCCGTCAGAGGATGCCGTGCTCAGCTCCCCTGCACCCAGTTCAAAGCCCGGTGCCTCGGTTTCCTGACTGGGACGCTGGCTCCAGGCTCCAAAAACAGTCGCTGCTTCCCCCTGGTTGTTCATTCTCAGTCTCTGTCACTCAGGTCAACTCTTTAGATCTGAGTTTGATGGTCAGGGTTCGTAGATTGTCCTGTATGTGATCCATTCAGTTTTTTTTCTGAGTCTTTGCTGCAAGAGGGATCCGAGGTAGCTTCTACCTAGTTAGCCATCTTGGCCCCGCCCCTATAAAAACTCTTGAAAAGGTTTACCCACAGAAAGAAAAACTCTTTGATAGTTATGAGGGAGGGGAGTGGGAAAGGAAAACACTCAGTATACATTAGATAAGTGGTAACTTTGGTGAAGGGTAAGACAGTACACAACCCTGGGAAAGCCAGCGCAACTTGAACAAGGCAAGTTCATGGTAGCTTCATAGACACATTCAAATTCCTTGAGGTACCAAATTACTAGGCTGACGTCTGGGGACTATGGTCTCAGGGGAATAACAGCTCAATTGACATAATATAGTTTATAAAGAAAATGTTCTACATCCTACTTTGGTGAGTAGCATCTGGGGTCGTAAAAGCTTGTGAGTGGTCATCTAAGATACTCCACTGGTCCCACTGTGTCTTGAGCAAGGGAGAATGAATAAAACCAAAGACACAATAGAAAGATTAGTCCAAAGGACTAATGAACCACAACTATCACAGTCACCACCAGACTGAGTCCAGCATAACTATATGGTGCCCAGCTACCACCACTGCCTGCTCTTACAGGGATCACAATAGAGGGTCCTGGACAGAACTGGAGAAAAACGTAAAACAAAATTCTAACTCACAAAAAAAGATCAGACTTACTGGTCTGACAGAGACTGGAAAAACCCCGAGAGTATGGCTCCTGGACACCATTTTACTCAGTACTAAAGTATTTTCTGAGGTTCACCCTGAAGTCAAAGATGGGACAGGCCCATAAAACAAAATGAGATTAAATCAGCACACCAACCCAGGCGAAAGGAAGAGAAGGCAGGATGGGACAGGAAAGCTGCTAACAGGAACCCAGTGTCGAGAAAGGGAGAGTTTTAACATGTCATGGGGTTGGCAACCAACGCGACAAAACAATATGTGCATTGACTATTTAGCAAGAAACTTGTTTGCTCTGTAACCTTCACCTAAAGTAAAATTTTTTAAAAAAGAAAATATAGGAATAAGCCTTTTACCTTGGATTAGGCAATGGCTTCTTAGATATGACTTCACAAGTAAAATTAATTGCAGAAAGAATGGATAAATTGAACTTCAACAAAATTAAGCACTATTGTGATGCAAATGATATTATTATATTATACATCGAGAAAATTATAGACATTACAGAATAGGAGAAAATACTTACAAATTATGTATCTGCTAAGAGAATTGTATCCGGAATATATGTTTTTAAATCTTACAACTTATCAACAAAAAGACAAATAACCCAATTAAAAAATGGGCAAAGGATTTGAATAGACCATTTTCTGATGAAAATATACAAATGGCCAATAAGCACATGAAAAGATGCTCAACATCATTAGGTTTTAGGGAAACGCAACTTAAAACCGCAATGAGTCCCCAC
Source organism: Loxodonta africana (assembly GCF_030014295.1). Lineage (NCBI taxonomy): Eukaryota > Metazoa > Chordata > Mammalia > Proboscidea > Elephantidae > Loxodonta > Loxodonta africana. The sequence goes on from NC_087369.1 coordinate 62,860,844, forward strand.
TTCACACTCACTAGAATGTCTAAAATAAAAAAAACATAGACAATAAGTGCTTGAAAGGATGTGGAGAAATTCAAATTCTCATACATTGCTGGTGGAATTGTAAAATGTGGAAGCCACTTCGGAAAATGGTTTGGCAATGCCTCAAAAACTTAAACATAAAGTTACCATATGACGAAGCAATTCCTCTCCCGTAAATATCCAAGAGAAATAAAAACAATTGTCCACTAAAAAACTTGTACCCAAATATTCACAGTAGCAATATTAATAATAGCCAAATTGTGGAACCAACCCAAATGATTATCAACTGATGAATGTGTGAACAAAATGGGTTAAATACATATAATAGAATGTTATTTGGCAATAAAAGTAATGAAGTACTGATAAATGCTGTAACAAGGATGAAGCTTGAAAACATGCTATGTGAAAGAAGTCAGTCATGAAACACCACAAATTGTGTGATTCCATTGATATAAAATGTCCAGAATAGGCAAATCTATACACAAACACACACACACACAAAAAAATTAGTGGCCACCTAGGGCAGTGAGGATGGGGAATGGGAAATAATGGCTAATGGTTTAGGGTTTCTTACTGGGTGATGAAAATGTCCTAAACTTAGATTATTCCAGTGGTTGTACAACTCTGAGTTTTACGCTTTTAATTAGTATATTTATGTCATTGATCCATTTTCAGTTAATTTTTGTATATGGTGTAAGGTAGGGATTGAACTTCATTCTTTTGCATCTGTAGATCCGTTTGTCCCAGTACCATTGTTGAAAATAGAACTCTCAGCTTTATTCCATTTACCCATATACATACACTTATACCAGTACTACTGTATTATTATTATTTTTTTTTTACTGTATTGATTACTGTAGCTTTGTAGTAAATTTTGAAACCAGGGAATTTGTCTCCTCAAACTTTGTATTTCTTTTACAAAATTTTCTTTTTTCAGTTATACTGAGTCTCTTGCATTTTAATATGAATTTTAGGATCAACTTATCAATTTCTGCAAAAAGTGCAGCTGAGACTTCGATAGAGATTACATTAAATATGTAGATCAATTTTGGGAATGTTGTAACAATATCAAGTTTTCTGTTCCAGGAACATAAGATGACTTTCCATTTATTTAGATCTTTTTCAAGGTTTTGTATTTTTTCAGTGCAGAAGTCTTGCAATTCTTCAGTTAGATTTACTTAAGTATTTTATCCTTCTTATGATATTTTAAATGAAATTCCTTATTTAATGTCATGTTTTGATTGTTTATTGCTAGTGTATAGGAAATTGATTTTTTATTTATTTAGTAGCTTTAAGTCAAAGTTTGTTTAAAAATCAAATCAGTCTTTCATACAACAAGCCATATACTCCCTGCCATACACTCCCTGCTGCTTAATGAGACAGCACATTCCTCCTCTCCACCCTGTATTCCCCATGTCTATTTAGCCAGCTCCTGCCCCCCTCTTCCTTCTCATCTCACCACCAGACAGGAGTTTCCTACACAGTCTCACGTATCTACTTGAACCACGAAGTTCACTACTCACCAACATCATTGTCTATCTTATACTCCAGGCCAACCCTGTCTGTAGAGTTGGTTTTGGGAATCGTTCCAATCTTGGGCTATCAAAGGTTCCGGGGACAATGACCGTCAGGGTCCCTCCAGTCTCAGTCAGACCATTAAGCCTGGTCTTTTTACGAGAATTAAAGTTCTGCATACCGAGAGGTGGAGCCAAGATGGCGGAATAGACAGGCGCTTCCAACAAGCCCTCTTTACAACAAAGACCAGAAAAAACAAGTGAAGTGAGTATATTTGTGACAAGCTGGGAGCCCTAAGCTTCAAAGGCAAGCTTAGAAAAGGAACTTAGGGGCAGGGGAGGAAGAGACCGTTCAGAAGTGGAGAGGAGTTACAGGACCTAAATCATGGGGAGCCCTCAGGCACCATTCCCAGAGCGGCGGCAGCGGCGGCGGGCTGGTACTAGTGTTCGGCTGCAGTTTCCTCAGAGAGAAGAAGCCAGCCACACAGCCCACTCACACCTCCAGAACCTGAGGAGAACAGCGCTCTCGGCAAAAACTAAGTACATGCATATACTTTAATGTCCCCCCACACCCGCAAACCGGATTCAGTGGCTGAATTCCCTTGGCCTGAGATAGGCCCTGTTGAGCACCAAGAGCCATCCTTCCAGCTTTGGGGAAGAAAAAAATTTGAATTTGGGGGAAAAGATAATTTGCTAGCTCCACTAACCAGGGGAGCTCAGGACAGAAGTGGCTCCTGTCCAGGCATAAACCATCTGTGGACTTTGAGCACATTTCCCTTCTGCATGGACCTGTGTGGGCCTATTTTGGGAGAATAGGCCCTTGTTGCCACGCTCCAACCATTTCAGCTGTGTGGTGGAGAGCTGGGTTTCTGATGTTTGACATTGCTTTGCCTATTAAAAAGGTCCCCACCTACCCGCACCAGGGACTGAAGGACTGGTAGCTCCACTCAGGTCACCCAGACACCCATGACAGGGGTCCAAAGATAACTGGTACCTCCCAGTCCTTACAACCAAAAACTTTGGGTGCCCATGGTCCATCTGCAAAACCCACCCACCTCCATGCTCTAGGGAAAAGGGATGCGCTTTCCTCAGAGACACTCAGGGGTCAGTTCTCAGCCCTCTACCTTGTTCAGAGTGTGACCCCCTGCTGCAATCAGACACCGGTATACATGCCAATCACCCCTGCCCCTCTAAGACTGTGGGACAGAGACTGTACCATACACTTGATAATCAGCTACCTGGAAACCTGAGCTGAATTCATACAAGAAATCTGAATGGATGCCTAGACTGATATACCTGATAACAGCTCTAGCCATCTGGGGACAGGACGTCAGAGCTCCAAAGGTGAAAATAATCAAGCTAGCTCACTCAAGCAACCCATACGGGTATACCAAAACAAAGCAAGCAGCTATGACACAGTAAGCAAGCATAAACTAATAAAATAACTTATAGACTGCTCTGAAAAAACAGTCAATATCAAGTCACATAAAGAAACAAAGCATGATCACTTCAACAGATTCTCAAAACAAAGAATCCAGGGATCTTCTAGATGAAAATGCATTCCTGGAATTACCAGATGCAGAATACAGAAGTTTAATATACAGAACCCTTCAAGAAATCAGGAAGAAAATGAGGCAATACGCAGAACAAGCCAAGGAACATGCAGATAAAGCAATTGAAGAAATTAGAAAGATTATTCAGGAACATAATGACAAGTTTAAAAAGCTGGAAAAATCCATAGACAGACAGCAATCAGAAATTCAGAAGATTAACAATAAAATTACAGAAGTAGACAACTCAATAGAAAGAGGAGCAGAACTGAGGAAATGGAAGGCAGAATTTCTGAACTTGAAGATAAAGCACGTGACACTAATATATTTGAAGAAAAACCAGATAAAAGAATTTTTTAAAAATGAGGAAACCTTAAGATTCATGTTGGACTCTATCAAGAGAAATAGCCTATGAGTGATTGGAGTACCATAACAGGGAGGGATGACAGAAAATACAGAGAAAATTGTTGAAGATTTGTTGGCAGAAAACTTCCCTGATATCGTGAAAGATGAGAAGATATCTATCCAAGATGCTCATCAAACTCCACACAAGGTAGATGTTAAAAGACAGTCACCAAGACATATTATAATCAAACTTGCCAAAATGAAAAATAAAGAGAGAATTATAAGAGCAGCAAGGGATAAACAAAAAGTCACCTACAAAGGAGGGACAATAAGAATAAGCTCGGACTACTCAGCAGAAACAATGCAGGCAAGATGGCAATGGGATGACATATTTAAAAAACCAAAGGAAAAATGCCTGACAAGATTCATATACCCAGCAAAACTACCTCTTAAATATGAATGTGAAATTAATACATTTCCAGATAAACACAAGTTTAGGGAATTTGTAAAAACCAAAGCAAAACTACAAGAAATACTAAAGGGAGCTCTTTGGTTAGAAAATCAATAATATCAGGTATCAACCCAAGACAAGAACACTGGGCAGAGCAACCAGAAGTCAACCCAGACAGGGCAATCCAAAAAAACAAAGCAAGATTATTTTTTAAAAAGCTCAAAACAGGGTAACAGCTATGTTATTATATAAAAGAAGACAACATTACAATAATAAAGAGGGACTAAGAAATGTAATCATACACCTTCCATATGGAGAGGAAGATACGGCAATACAAAGAAATAAAAGTTAGTTTTAAATTTAGAAAAATAGGGGTAAATAATAAGGTAACCATGAAGGAGACAAAATATCCTACTCATCAAAACAAAATACAAGAGAAAAATAGAGACTCACTGGAAACAAAATCAACAACAACAAATATGAGGAAAGGAGAATATATAAAGATAATCTACTCAGCACATAAAATTAAGTGGGAAAAAGAAACTGTCGACCACACACAAAAAAAGACATCAAAATGATAGCATTAAATTCATACCTATCCATAATTACCCTGAATGTAAATGGACTAAATACACCAATAAAGAGACAGTGGCAGAATGGATTAAAAAACAATATCTGTCTATTTGCTGCCTGCAACAGACACACCTTGGACTTAGAGACACAAACAAACTAAAACTCAAAGGATGGAAAAAAATATATCAAGCAAACAACAATCAAAAAAGAGCAGGAGTGGCAACATTAATTTCTGACAAAATAGACTTTAAACTTAAATCCATCATAAAAGATAAGGAAGGACACTATATAATGATTAAACGGAAAATATACCAAGAAGATACAACCATATTAAATATTTATGCACCCAGTGACAGGGCTGCAAGATACAAAAAACAAACTATCAGCATTGAAAAGTGAGATAGATAGCTCCACAATAATAGTAGGAGACTTCAACACACCACTTTCGCTGAAGGACAGGACATCCAGAAAGAAGCTCAGTAAAGACACGGAAGATCTAAATTCCACAATGAACCAACGTGACCTCGTAGACATATACAGAACACTCCACCCAACAGCAACCAACTATACTTTCTTTTCTAGTGCACATGGAACATTCTCTAGAATAGACCACATATTAGATCATAAAGCAAGCCTTAGCAGAATCCAAAACATTGAAATATTACAAAGCATCTTCTCTGACCATAAGGCCATAAAAGTGGAAATCAATAACGGGAAAAGAAATCAAACACTTGGAAACTGAACAATACCGTGCTCAAAAAAGACTACATTATAGAAGACATTAATGATGAAATAAAGGAATTCGTAGAATCCAATAAGAAGAAAACCATTCCTATCAGAACCTTTGGGACATGGCAAAAGCAGTGCTCACAGAACCATTTATATCAATAAATGCACACATTGAAAAAGAAGAAATGGCCAAAATCAAAGAATTATCTCTACAACTTGAACGAATAGAAAAACACCAACAACAACAAAAAAAAAAAAAACCACAGGCACCGGAAGAAAAATAATTAGAGCTGAACTAAATGAAATAGAAAAATAATTGACAGAATTAACAAGACCAAAAGCTGCCTTTTTGGAAAAAATCAACAAAATTGATAAACCACAGGCCAAACTGACAAAAAAAAAAAAAAAAAAACAGGAGAGGAGGCAAATAACCCAAATAAGAAACTAGATGGGTGATATTACAAAAGACCCAACTAAAATTAAAAGGATCATATGAGATTACTATGAAAAATTGTACTCTAACAAATTTGAAAACCTAGAAGAAATGGATAAATTCCTAGAAACACACTACCTACCTAAACTAACACAAACAAAGGTAGAACAACTAAATACACCCATAACAACAGAAAAGATTGAAAAGGTAATCAAAACTCCCAACAACAACAAAAAAAGCCCTGGTCCGGACTGCTTCACTGCAGAGTTCTACCAAACTTTCAGAGTTAACATCACTACTCCTAAAGGTATTTCAGAGATAGAAAAGGATGGAATACTACCAAACTCATTCTATGAAGCCACCATATCCCTGATACCAAAACCAGGTAAAGATACCACAAGAAAAGAAAATTATAGACCTATATCCATCATGAACATAGATGCAAAAATCCTCAATAAAATTCTAGCCAATAGAATCCAACACAATATCAAAAAAATAATTCACCATGACCAAGTGGGATTCATACCAGGTAGGCAGGGATGGTTCAACATTAGAAAAACAATTCATGTAATCCACCACATAAATAAAACAAAAGATAAGAATCACATGATTTTATCAATTGATGCAGAACAGGCATTTGACAAAGTTCAACACCAATTCATGATAAAAACTCTCAGCAAAATAGGAATAGAAGGAAAATTCCTCAACACAATAAAGGACATTTATACAAAGCCAACAGCCAACATCACCCTAAAAGGAGAGAGCCTGAAAGCATTCCTACTGAGATGGTGAACCAGACAAGGATGCCCTTTATCACCACTCTTATTCAACATTGTGCTGGAAGTCCTAGCCAGAGCAATTAGGCTAGATAAAGAAATAAAAGGCATTCAGATTGGCAAGGAAGAAGTAAAAGTATCTCTATTTGCAGATGACATGATCTTATACACAGAAAACCCTAAGGAAACCTCCAGAAAACTACTGAAACTAATAGAAGAGTTCAGAAGAGTATCACAATACAAGATAAACATACAAAAATCAGTTGGATTCCTCTACACCTACAAAAAGAACACTGAAGAGGAAATCACCAAATCAATGCCATTTACAGTAGCCCCCAAGAATATAAAATAAAAAAAAGGAATAAATCTTATCAGAGATGTAAAAGACTTATACAAAGAAGACTGCACTACACTTCTGCAAGAAACCAAAAGAGACTTACATAAGTGGAAGAACATACCTTGCTCATGGATAGGAAGACTTAACATTATAAAAATGTGTATTCTAGCAAAAGCGATCTATGCATTTAATGCAATTCCAATCAAAACCCCAAGGACATTCTTTAATGAGATGGAGAAACAAATCACCAACTTCATATGGAAGGGAAAGAGGCCCCAGATAAATAAGGCATTACTGAAAAAGAAGAACAAAGTGGGAGGCCTTACTTTATCTGATTTTAGAACCTATTATACTACCGCAGCATTCAAAACAGCCTGGTACTGGTACAAGAACAGATATGTAGACCAATGGAACAGAATTGAGGATCCAGACATAAATCCATCCACATATGAGCAATTGATATTTGACAAAGGCCCGAAAACAGTTAAGTTGGGAAAAGACACTTTTTTTTAACAAATGGTGCTGGCATAACTGGATATCCATCTGCAAAAAAAATGAAACAAGATCCATGCACAAAAACAAGCTCAAAATGGATCAAAGACCTAAATATACAATCTAAAACGATAAAGATCATGGAAGAAAAAATAGGGACAACGTTAAGAGCCCTAATACATGGCATAAACAGTATACAAAACATTATTAAGAATGCAGAAGAAAAACTAGATAACGGGGAGCTCCTAAAAACCAAACACCTATGCTCATCCAAAGACTTCACCCAAAAAGTAAAAAGACTACCTACAGACTGGGAAAAGGTTTTTAGCTATGACATTTCTAATCAGCGTCTGATCCCTAAAATCTACGTTATACTGCAAAAACTCAACTCCAAAAAGACAAATAACCCTATTAAAAATGTGCTAAAGATATGAATAGACACGTCACTAAAGAAGATATTCAGGTAGCTAACATTTTTTAACATACATGAGGAAATGTTCATGATCATTAGCCATTAGAGAAATGCAGATCAAAACTACAAGGAGATTTCATCTCACTCCAAGGCTGGCATTCATCCAAAAAACACAAAATAATAACTGGTGGAGAGGTTGTGGAGAGATTGGAACACTTATACACTGCTGGTGGGAATGTCCAATGGAACAACCACTTTGGAAATTGATTTGGCACTTCCTTAAAAAGCTAGAAATAGAACTACCATAAAAAATAGAACTACCATAAAAAATAGAACTACCATACGATCCAGAAATCCCACTCCTTGGAATATATCCTAGAGAAATAAGAGACTTTACACGAACAGATATATGCACACCCATGTTCATTGCAGCACTGTTTAGAATAGCAAAAAGTTGGAAGCAACCAAAGTGTCCATCAACGGATGAATGGTTAAATAAATTATGGTATATTCACACAATGGAAAACTACCCATCAATAAAGAACAGTGACGAATCTGTGAAACATTTCATAACATGGAGGAAACTGGAAGGCATTATGCTGAGTGGAATTAGTTAGTTGAAAAAGGACAAATATTGTATAAGACCACTATTATAAGAACCTGAAAAATAGTTTAAACTGAGAAGAAAACATTCTTTTGTGGTTACGAGAGGGGGAGGTTGAGGGGGTGGGAGAGGGGTAGTCACTAATTAGTTGGTAGATAAGAACTACTTTAGATGAAGGGAAAGACAACACACAATATGGGGGGTCAGCACACCTGGACTAAACCAAAAGCAAAGAAGTTTCCTGAATAAACTGAACGCTTCGAAGGCCAGTGTAGCAGGGGCAGGGGTTTGGGGACCATGACTTCAGGGGACATCTAAGTCAATTGGCATAATAAAATCTATTAAGAAAACATTCTGCATCCCACTTTGAAGAGTGGCATCTGGGGTCTTAAACACTAGCAAGCAGCCATCAAATATGCATCAATTGGTCTTAGCCCACCTGGGTCAAAGGAGAGTGAAGCACACCAAGGACACAAGGTGATTATGAGCCCAGGAGACAGAAAACGCCACATGAACCAGAGACTACATCATCCTGAGACCAGAAGAACTAGATGGTGCCCAGCTACAACCGATGACTGCCCTGACAGGGAGCACAACAGAGAACCCCCGAGGGAGCAGGAGATCAGTGGGATGCAGACCCCAAATTCTCATAAAAAGACCAGGCTTACTGGTCTGACTGATACTGGAAGGACCCTGGTGGTCATGGCCCCCACACCTTCTGTTGCCCCAGGACAGGAACCATTCCTGAAGCCAACTCTTCAGACATGAATTGAACTGGACAATGGGTTGGAGAGGGATGCTGGTGAGCAGTGAGCTTCTTGGATCAGGTGGAGACTTGAGAGTATGTTGGCATCTCCTGCCTGGAGGGGAGATCAGAGGGTAGAGGGGATTAGAAGCTGGCGAATTGGACACGAAAAGAGAGAGTGGAGGGAGAGAGTGGGGTGTCTTATTAGGGGGAGAGTAATTGGGAGTATGTAGCAAGATGTGTATAAGTTTTTGTGTGAGAGACTGACTTGATTTGTAAACTTTCACTTAAAGCACAATAAAAATTATATATATAAAAAAAAAAGATCTGCATACCACTGATCTCCTGCCCCATCAGGGATTCTCTGTTGTGTTCCCTGCCAGGGCAGTGATCGGTGGTAGCCGGGCACCATCTAGTTCTTTTAGCCTCAGGCTGATGGAGTCTCTGGTTTATGTGGCCCTTTCTGTCTCTTGGGCTCATATTTACCTTCTGTCTTTGATATTCTTCATTCTCCTTTGACCTAGGTGGGTTGAGACCAACTGATGCATATTCGATGGCCGCTTGCTACCGTTTAAGACCCCAGATGCCTCTCACCAAAGTGGAATGCAAAACATGTTCTTAATACATTTTGTTATGCCAATTGACCTAGATGTCCCCTGAAATCATGGCCCCCAGACCCCCATCCCTCCTACTCTGGGCTTCGAAGCATTTGGTTGTATTCAGGAAGCTTTTTTGCTTTTGGCTTAGTCCAGTTGCACTGACTGTCCCCATGGTATGTGTTGCCCTTTCCTTCACTTAAAATTTTTTCCCCTACTATTTTTTTTTTATCTAGTTAGTGAACATTCCTCTCCCTCCCTTCCCACCCTCGTAACCATCAAAGAATATTTTCTTCTCTTTTTAAACTTTATCTAGAGTTCTTATAATAGTGGTCTCATACAGTATTTGTCCTTTTGCAATTGACTAATTTCACTCATCATAATGCCTTCCAGATTCCTCCATGTTATGAAATGTTCCATAGATTCATCACTGTTCTTTATCGATGTGTAGTATTCCATTGTGTGAATATACCATAATTTATTTATCCATTCATCCATTGGTGGCCACATTGGTGTCTTCCATCTTTTTGCTATTTTAAACAGTGCTGCAATGAACATGGGTGCGCATATATCTGTTCTTGTGAAAGCTCTTATTTTTTTAGGGTCTATTCCAAGGAGTGGAATTGCTGGGTCGTATGGTAGTTCTATTTCCAGCTTTTTAAGGAAACGCCAAATTGAGTTCCAAAGTGGCTGTACCATTTTACATTTACACCAGCAGTGTATAAGTGTTCCAATCTCTCTACAACCTGTCCAATATTTATTATCTTGTGTTTTTTGGATTAATGCCAGCCATCTTGGGGTGAGATGAAATCTCATTGTACTTTTGATTTGCATTTCTTTAATACCTAATGATCGTGCCCATTTCGTCATGTATGTGTTAGCAGCCTGAATGCTTCTTTGGTAAAGCGCCTGTTCATATTCCTTGCAAATTTTTTAACTGGGTTATTTGGTTTTTCTTGTTGAGATTTTGCAGTATCATGTAGATTTTAGAGATCAGACGCTGGCAGGAAATGTTATAGCTAAAAACTTCTTCCCAATCTGTAGGAAATCTTTTTACTCTTTTGGTGAAGTCTTTGGAGTAGCATAGGTGTTTGAATTTTAGGGGCTCCCAGTTATCTAATTTCTCTTCTGGTGTTTGTACATTGTTAGGAATGTTTTGTATACTGTTTATGGCATATATTAGGTCTCCTAGCATTGTCCCTATTTTTTTCTTCCAAGATCTTTATCATTTTAGATTTTATATTTAGGTCTTTGTTCCATTTTGAGTTGATTTTTGTGCATGGTGTGAGGTATTGGACTTTTTTTTTTTTTTTTGCAGATGGATATCCAGTTATGCCAGCACCATTTGTTAAAGACATTGTCTTTTCCTCATTTAACAGACTTTGGGTCCTTGTCAAATATCAGCTGCTCATATGTGGATGGTTTTATGTCTGGATTCTCAATTCTGTTCCATTGGTCTATGTATCTGTTGTTTTACCAGTACCAGGCTGTTTTGACTACAGTGGCAGTAAAATGTGTTCTAAAATCTGGTAGTGTGAGGTCTCCCACTTTGTTTTTCTTTTTCACTAGTCCTTTTACTGATCTGGGACCTCTTTCCCTTCCATATGAATTTGGTGATTTGTTTCTCAATCTCATTAAAAAATGTCACTGCTCTTTGGATTGGGGTTGCATTGTATCTATAGATCCTTTTGGGTAGAATAGACATTTTTACAACATTGAGTCTTCCTATCCACGAGCAAGGTATGTCTTTCCACTTATGTAGATCTCTTTTGATTTCTTGAAGTAGGGCCTTATAAATATCTTTGTGTAGATCTTTTATGTCTCTAGTTAGATTTATTCCTAAGTATTTTATCTTCATGGGAGCTGTTGTAAATGGTATTGATTTGGTGTTTTCCTCTTCGACGTTCTCCTTGTTGGTGTAGAAGAATCCAACTGATTTTTGTATGTTTATCTTCTATCCTGATACTCCGCTGAACTCTTCCATTAGTTTCAGTAGTTTTCTTGAGGATTCTTTAGGTTTTTCTGTGTATAAGATCATGTCATCTGCAAACAGAGATACCTTTACTTCTTTGCCAATTCGGATGCTCTTTATTTCTTTATCTAGCCTAATTGCTCTGGCTAGGACCTCCAGCACAAGGTTGAATAAGAGGGGTGATAAAGGGCATCCTTGTCTGGTTCCAGTTCTCAAGAGGAATGCTGTCAGTCTCCCTCCGTTTAGGATGATGTTGGCTGTTGGCTTCGTATGAATGCTCTTTATAATGTTTAGGCATTTTCCTTCTATTCCTATTTTGCTGGGAGTTTTTCTCATGGATGAGTGCTGGACTTTTTGAAATGCCTTTTCTGCATCAATTGATAAGATCATGTGGTTCCTGTCTTTTGTTTTATTTATATGATGGACTACATTGATTGTTTTTCTAATGTTGAACCATCCCTACATAAAATACCTGGTATGAATTCCACTTGGTCTTGGTGAATTATTTTTTTGATATATTGTTGAATTCTATTGGTTACAATTTTGTTGAGGATTTTTTGCATCTAAGATAGTGAGGGATATTGGTCTGTAATTTTCTTTCCTTGTGGTGTCTTTACCTGGTTTTGTTATCAGGGATATGCTGGCTTCATAGAATGAGTTTGGGAGTTTCCGTCCTTTTCTATGCTCTGAAATACATTTAGTAATAGTTGTGTTAACACTTCTCTGAAAGTTTTGGTAGAATTCTCCAGTGAAGCTGTCAGGGCCAGGGCTTTTCTTTGTTGGAAGTTTTTAATTGCCTTTTCAGTCTCCTCTTTTGTTATAGGTTTATTTAATTGTTCTGTCTCTGTGTTAGTTTAGGTAGGTAGTGTGTTTCTAGGAATTTATCCATTTCTTCTAGGTTTTCAAATTTGTTAGAGTACAATTTTTCATAGTAATCTGATATGATCCTTTTAATTTCAGTTGCGTCTGTTGTGATATCGTCCATCTCATTTCTTATTTGGGTTATTTGCTTCATCTCCTGTTTTTCTTTTGTCAGTCTGGCCAATGGTATATCGATTTTGTTAATCTTTTCAAATTACCAGCTTTTGGTCTTGCTAAATCTTTCAATTGTTTTTCTGTTCTCTAGTTCATTTAATTCTGCTCTAATTTTTGTTATTTGCTTTCTTCAGGTGCCTGATGGTTTCTTTTGCAGCTCTCTTTCTTTTTGATCATGTTGTAGTGCTATATCTTGGAATTTGGACCTTTCTTCTTTTTGTATGTGTGCATTGATTGATAAAAATTGACCTCTGGGCACTGCTTTAGCTGTATCCCAAAGGCTCTGATAGGAAGTGTTTTCATTCTCATTGGATTCTATGAATTTCTTTATTCTGTCCTTAATCTCCTCTATAATCCAATTTTTTTATAATCCAATTGTTTTTGAGTAAGTGTTCAATTTTCATGTATTTGATTTCTTTTCCCTGTTTTTTCTGTTATTGACTTCTAGTTTCACGGCTTTATGGTCAGAGAAGATGCTTTGTAATATTTTGATATTTTGGATTCTGTTAAGGCTTGCTTTCTGTCCTAGTATATGATCTATTCTAGAAAATGTTCCATGTGCATTGGAAAAGAAAGTATACTTGGATGCTGTTGGGTGGAGTGTTCTGTATATGTCTATGAGGTAAAGTTTGTTGTTTGTGGCATTTAGCTCTTCCATGTCTTTGTTGAGCTTCTTTCTGGATGTTCCGTCCTTCACTGAATGTGGTATACTGAAGTCTCCTAGTATTATTGCGGAGATGTCTATCTCGCTTTTCAATGCTGTTAGAGTTTGTTTTATGTATCTTGAAGCCCTGTCTTTGGGTGCATAAATATTTAATATGGTAATATCCTCCTGGCATATTGTCCCTTTAATCATTATATAGTGTCCTTCCTTATCCTTTATAGTAGATTTAAGTTTAAAGTCTGTTTTGTCAGAAATTTGTATAGCTACCCCTGCTCTTTTTTGATTGTTGTTTGCTTGATATATATTTTTTCATCCTTTGAGTTTTAGTTTATATCTTTAAGTCTAAGGCGTGTCTCTTATAGACAGCATACAGACAGATCATGTTTATATATATATATGCATTCTACAACTCTCTCTCTTTATTCGTGCATTTAGTCCATTTGCATTCAGCGTGATTATAGATAGGTATGAGTTTAGTGCTGTCATTTTGATGTCTTTTTTTGTGTTGTTGACAGTTTCATTTTTCCACTTATTCTTTTGTGCTGAGTAGTTTTTCTTTGTAAATTGTGTGTTCCTCTTTTTCATTTTTGCTGAGTCTTTATGTTTTTCTTGTATTTTATTTTGATGTGTAGGATTCTTAGTCTCCTTAATATTTACCCCTATTTTTCTAAGTTTAAACCTATCTTGTATCTCCCTATATCACCTTGATTTCCTCTCCGTATGGAAGACCTATGACTACTTTATCTAGTCCCTCTTTTTTGATTTAATGCTGTCATAGTTTACATAATGACATCACTGATTCTCTGTTTTGAGCGTTCTTTTATCTTGATTTATTTTTGTGATTTCCCTATCTGGGTTGATATTTGGTTGCTCTGTCCTGAGTTCTAGTGTAGGGTTGATATCTGATATTATTGATTTTCTATCCAGAGAATTCCCTTTAGTATTTCTTGTAGTTTTGGCTTGGTTTTTGAAAATTCCCTAATTTTCTGTTTATCTGGAAATGTTCTAATTTCACCTTCATATTTGAGAGACAGTTTTGCTGGATATATGGTTCTTGGCTGGCAATTTTTCTCCTTCAGTGCTTTATATGTCAACCCTTTGCCTTCTTGCCTGCATGGTTTCTGCTGAGTAGTCTGAGCTTATTCTTATGGATTCTCCTTTGTCGGTGACTCTTCACTTATCCCTGGCCACTCTTAAAATTTTCTCTTTATCTTTGTTTTTGGCAAGTTTGATTATAATATGCCTTGGTGACTTTCTTTTGGGATCTACCTTGTATGGAGTTCGATAAGCATCTTGGAAAGGTATCCTTTCCTCTTTCACTATGTCAGGGAAGTTTTTGCCAACAAATCTTCAACAACTCTCTCCATATTTTCTGTTATCGCACTCTATTCTGGTACTTCAATCACTTGTAGGCTAATTGTTCTTGATAGAGTCCCACATGATTCTTAGGTTTTCTTTTTCTTTTTTTAATTCTTTTGTCTGATTTTTCTTCAGATATATTGTTTCCAAGTGTTTTATCTTCAATCTCGCTAATTCTGACTTCCAGCTCCTCAATTCTGTCCTGCTGACTTTCTACTGAGTTATCTAATTCTGAAATTTTATTAATCTTCTGAATTTCTGATTACTGTCTCTCTGTGGATTCTTGCAGCCTATTAAACTTTTCATCATGTTCTTGAATAATTTCCTCAACTGCTTTATCTGTGTACTGCTTGATCTTCCTAATGTCTTGAGGAGTTCTGTGTATTAATCTTTTGTACTCTACATCTGGTAATTCCAGGAATACATCTTCATCCAGAAGAGTCCTTGATTCTTTGTTTTTGTTGTTTGTTGAATCGATCATGGTCTACTTCTTTATGTGATTTGGTATCAAATGTTGTCTCTGAGCCATCTATAAGTTATTGTGTTAATTTATTTTGTTTGCTCACTATGTTGTAGCTTCTTGTTTTGTTTTAATATACTCAGATAGGCTACTAGAGTGAGCTAACTTGATTATTGGAAACTTTGAAGCACTAATGTCCTATTACCACATGGCTAGAGCTGTTACCCTGTATATGAGCCTAGGAGCCCTTTCTATTTTTGTATAGATTCAGCTAAGGTGTCCTGGTAGTCAGTCACCTAGAGTGTAGTGCAGGCTCTCACCCACGATCTTAGAGGAGCAGTGGTGATTGGTGTATGCACAGGTTTCTGGTAGTAGCAAGGGGTCACACTCTGAGGAAGGCAGGAGGCTGACAACCTTCCCCTGAATGTCTGTGAAGAAGGCACGTCCCTGTTCTCTAGAGTCCTCTGGGGGGTGGGCTCTGCAGCCAAACCATAGGCATCCAATGCTTTTAAGTGTTAAGAGTGGTAGGCACCACTTATCCTTGGAGGAGCGATCAGATAAATAAGAGAGAGTTCTTTCAAAAGGAGGAGCTATTAGATCTGCATAGTAAATCAGACAGTATCTCTTATCTTGTGCCAAGAGCACCATTTTATCTCAGATTCTGAAGGCATGTGTAGATTGTGTGCACTGACTTGGTTGCATCAGGGGGTCGAGGCTGCAGCACCTCACTTGCCTTCTATCACTGAAGCACCCACATCCTAAACGCCACTGCTAGCCATGCTGCAGTCACACCAGGGGTCAGGGGTGTGCCACTTAGCTTGCCTTCTTTTGCTGAAGCAGCTGCGCCCCTGAACACTACCGCCAGCCCTACCACAGGGGAATAGGGGCTGAGGCTCTGCTACCAACTCGGCAACTCCTCACTGCTTCTGCACCATTGCTCCCTCCCCCGTCACTCACTCCAATTTCTTAACTTTGCCTTTGATGCTCAGGGTTCCTAGCTCGTCATATATATAATCAATTCACTTGTTTTTTCAGGTCTTTGTTGTAAGAGGACCACCAGAAGCATCTTACTACTTTGCCATCTTGGCCCTGCCTCAGGAAATTGATTTTTATATATTCATCTTGTATCCTGCAACCTTGCTGAACTCATTTATTGGTTCTAATAGTTATTTAATGAACTCAGTTGGATTTTCCCTATACAGGGTCTTGTCTTCTGCAAATCAGCTTAGTTTTATGTCTTTCTTTCTAATCTGGATACCTTGTATTTTGTCTTCTTGCCTAGTTGCCCCAGCAAGAACTTCCAGTACAATGTTGAATAGAAGTGGCAAGGGTAGATGGACATGTTCCTGATCTTAAGGTAAAAGCATTCAATCTTTGCCATTAAGTATGATATTAGCTAATGGTTTCTCTGAACGGTCTTTATTAGGTTGAGAAAGTGCCTTTATGTTCCTAGTTTTTTGATCATTTTTATCACGAAAGTGTGTTGAATTTTGTCAAATGCTTTCTCTGTGTCTATTTTGATGACAATATGGGATTTGTCCATTATTTTATTAACATGGTATATGTGATCGTTAAGGTTGTGTGTGTCAACTTGGCTGGGCCATGATTCTCAGTGACAGCTATGTTGTAGTTTGGCAGTTGTATGATGATGTGATCACCTCCATGATGAGATCTGATATAATGTGTTACCTCCATGTTTGGGATCTGCTGTGAGCAGTGAATCAGTTGCAAGGGAGTTTCCTTGGGGGTGTGGTCTGCATCCAGTATAGGTGGACTTTCTGGCAAGGCTCACAGTCTTTTGCTCACTCTGGATCCTGCAACTGGCTCCTGTTCAACAGACCTCCAATTCTTGGGGCTTACCTGCCATCTTGCCTGCCAATCTTGAGATTCATCGGTCTTCAAAGCCTGTGAACCATGGTCCCATTATCTGACTTGTGGATCTTGGGTTTTCCAGCCCCTGAGGCTACATGAATCAGGAGAAACCTCCAGCTTGACCCACAGACTAGGGACATTCTACAACCACATGAGTCATTTCCTTGATATAAATCCGTCTCTATATATTTATATGCTTTTCAGGCTTTGTGTCACTAGAGAACCAAACCTAAGACAATATATTACATTGATTGATTTTGGATGTTAAAACAACTTTTAATTCCTGGGATAAATATTACTTGGTCATTGTGTATAAGGTTTTTTATATGTTTCTAGATTAGGGCTGCTGCTATTTTGTTGAAGATTTTACATCTATGTTCACAGGGTTATTAGTTTCTGTTTTTCTTTTTCTGTAATGTCTTTGTCTGATTTGGTATCAGAGTGACACTGTTCCAATAGAAAGTTTGAGTGTTCCCACTTCTTCCATACTTTAGAAGAGCTTGTGAAGCTTTGGTATTAATTCTTCTTTAAATGTTTCATAGATTTTATCTGTAAAGTCATCTCATCCTGAGATTATTATTGTGGGAAATTTTAAATTTACTAATTCAATCTCTACCTGTTATAGATGTGGTCAGATTTTCTATTTCTTCTTGAGTTAGTTTCAGTAGTTTGTGTTTTTCTAGAAGTCTGTCCATTTTGTCTAAGTCGTCTAATTTATTGGCATACATTGTTTACTGTATTCCCTTGTACCCAAAACAAAACTATACCCATTGCCGCTGAGTTGATTCCAACTCATAGCAACTCTATAGGATAGAGTTTTCGAGGAGCAGCTGGTGGAACTGGTGACATTTTGTTTAGCAGCCTAATGCTTAACCATTACACCACCTCTGTATTCCCTTATAATCTTTTTTGTTTCTTTAAGGTTGGTAGTTATATCTTCTCTTTCATTGTGATCTTTGAAGTTTGAATCTGCTCTCTTTTTTCTTGGTTTGTTTAACTACAGACTTGTCCATTTTGTTGATCTTTCCAAAGAAACAATTTTGGTCTTATTGATTTTCCCTGTTGTTTTTTCCTAGTCTCTACTTCATTTATTTCCACTGTAGTCTTCATTATTCTGTTTTCTTTGCTTACTGTAGGTTTAATTTGCTCTTCTTTATTCTAGTTTTTTTTATTAACTTTTATTGAGCACCAAGTGAACGTTTACAAGTCAAGTCAGTCTGTCACATATAAGTTTATACACATCTTGCTCTGTACTCCCAATTGCTCTCCCCCTAGTGAGTCAGCCCTTCCAGTCTCTCCTTTCGTGACAATTTTGCCAGAATCCAACTCTCTCTAACCTCCCATCCCCCCTCCAGGCAGGAGATGCCAACACAGTCTCAAGTGTCCACCTGATATAATTAGCTCACTCTTCATCAGCATCTCTCTCCTACCCACTGTCCAGTCCCTTTCATGTCTGATGAGTTGTCTTTGGGGATGGTTTCTGTCCTATAACAATAGAAGGTTTGGGGACCATGACTGCCGGGATTCCTCTAGTCTCAGTCAGACCATTAAGTCTGGTCTTTTTATGAGAATTTGGAGTCTGCATCCCACTGATCTCCTGCTCCCTCAAGGGTTCTCTGTTGTGCTCCCTGTCAGGGCAGTCATCGATTGTGGCCGGGCACCAACTAGTTCTTCTGGTCTCAGGATGATGTAGGACTCTGGTTCATGTGGCCCTTTCTGTCTCTTGGGCTCTTAGTTGTCATGTGACCTTGGTGTTCTTCATTCTCCTTTGCTCCAGGTGGGTTGAGACCAATTGATGCATCTTAGATGGCCGCTTGTTAGCATTTAAGGCCCCAGACGCCACATTTCAAAGTGGGATGCAGAATGTTTTCAAAATAGAATTATTTTGCCAATTGACTTAGAAGTCCCCTTAAACCATGGTCCCCAAACCCCCGCCCTTGCTCCGCTGACCTTTGAAGCATTCAGTTTATCCCGGAAACTTCTTTGTTTTTGGTCCAGACCAACTGAGCTGACCTTCCATGTATTGAGTGTTGTCTTTCCCTTCACCTAAAGCAGTTCTTATCTACTAACTAATAAGTAAAAAAACCTCTCCCTCCCTCCCTCCCACCCCCCTCGTAACCACAAAAGTATGTGTTCTTCTCAGTTTATACTATTTCTCAAGATCTTATAATAGTGGACTTATACAATATTTGTCCTTTTGCCTCTGACTCATTTCGCTCAGCATAATGCCTTCCAGGTTCCTCCATGTTATGAAATGTTTCACAGATTCGTCACTATTCTTTATCGATGCGTAGTATTCCATTGTGTGAATATACCACAATTTATTTACCCATTCATCCATTGATGGACACCTTGGTTGCTTCCAGCTTTTTGCTATTGTAAACAGAGCTGCAATAAACATGGGTGCGCATATATCTGTTTGTGTGAAGGCTCTTGTTTCTCTAGAGTATACTCCGACGAGTGGGATTTCTGGGTTGTATGGTAGTTCTATTTCTGTTTAAGATAACGCCAGATAGATTTCCAAAGTGGTTCAACCATTTTACATTCCCACCAGCAGTGCATAAGAGTTCCAATCTCTCCGCAGCCTCTCCAACATTTATTCTTTTGTGTTTTTTGGATTAATGCCAGTCCTCTTGGAGTGAGATGGAATCTCATCATAGTTTTAATTTGCATTTCTCTAATGGCTAATGATGGAGAGCATTTTCTCATGTATCTGTTAGCTGCCTGAATATCTTCTTTAGTGAAGTGTGTGTTCATATCCTTTGCCCACTTCTTCATTGGGTTGTTTGTCTTTTTGTGCTTGAGTTTTTACAGAATCATATAGAATTTAGAGATCAGGCGCTGGTCGGAGATGTCATAGCTGAAAATTCTTTCCCAGTCTGTAGGTGGTCTTTTTACTCTTTTGGTGAAGTCTTTAGATGAGCATAGGTGTTTGATTTTTAGGAGCTCCCAGTTATCTGGTTTCTCTTCGTCATTTTTGGTAATGTTTTATATTCTGTTTATGCCTTGTATTAGGGCTCCTAAGGTTGTCCCTATTTTTTCTTCCATGGTCTTTATCGTTTTAGTCTTTATGTTTAGGTCTTTGATCCACTTGGAGTTAGTTTTTGTGCTTGGTGTGAGGTATGGGTCCTGTTTCATTTTTGTGCAAATGGATATCCAGTTATGCCAGCACCATTTGTTAAAAAGACTATCTTTTCCCCAATTAACTGATACTGGGCCTTTGTCAAATATCAGCTGCTCATATGTGGATGGATTTATATCTGGGTTCTCAATTCTGTTCCACTGGACTATGTGCCTGTTGTTGTACCAATACCAGGCTGTTTTGACTACTGTGGCTGTATAATAGGTTCTGAAATCACGTAGAGTGAGGCCTCCCACTTTCTTTTTCTTTTCAGTAATGCTTTGCTTATCCGAGGCTTCTTTCCCTTCCATATGAAGTTGGTGATTTGTTTCTCCATCACATTAAAAAATGTCATTGGAATTATATCTGATGTGCATTGTATGTATAGATGGCTTTTGGTAGAATAGACATTTTTACTATGTTAAGTCTTCCTATCCATGAGCAAGGTATGTTTTTCCACTTGAGCATGTCCTTTTTAATTTCTTGTAGTAGAGCTTTGTAGTTTTCTTTGTATAGGTCTTTTACATCCTTGGTAAGATTTATTCCTAAGTATTTTACCTTCTTGGGGGCTACTGTGAATGATATTGATTTGGTTATTTCCTCTTCGATGTTCTTTTTGTTGATGTAGAGGAATCCAAGTGATTTTTGTGTGTTTAACTTATAACCTGAGACTCTGCCAAACTCTTGTATTAGTTTCAGTAGTTTTCTGGAGGATTCCTTGGGGTTTTCTGTGTGTAAGATCATGTCATCTGCAAATAGAGATAACTTTACTTCCTCCTTGCCAATCCGGATGCCCTTTATTTCTTTGTCTAGCCTAATTGCTCTGGCTAGGACTTCTACCACAATGTTGAATAAAAGCGGTGATAAAGGGCATCCTTGTCTGGTTCCCGTTCTCAAGGGAAATGCTTTCAGGCTCTCTCCATTTAGAGTGATTTTTTTGGCTGTTGGCTTTGCATAGATGCCCTTCATTATGTTGAGGAATTTTCCTTCAATTCCTATTTTGGTGAGAGTTTTTATCATAAATGAGTGTTGGACTTTGTCAAATGCCTTTTCTGCATCAATTGACAAGATCATGTGGTTTTTGTCTTTTGTTTTATTTATATGGTGGATTACATTAATGGTTTTTCTAATATTAAACCAGCCTTGCATACCTGGTATAAATCTCACTTGGTCGTGGTGAATTATTTTTTTGATATGGTGTTGAGTTCTATGGGCTAGAATTTTGTTGAGGATTTTTGCATCTATGTTCATGAGGGATATAGATCTGTAATTTTCTTTTTTTGTGATGTCTTTACCTGGTTTTGGTATCAGGGAGATGGTGGCTTCATAGAATGAGTTGGGTAGTGTTCCGTCATTTTCTATGCTTTGAAATACCTTTAGTAGCAGTGGTGTTATCTCTTCTCTGAAAGTTTGGTAGAACTCTGCAGTATAGCCATCCGGGCCGGGGCTTTTTTTTGTTGGGAGTTTTTTGATTACCGTTTCAATCTCTTTTTTTGTTATGGGTCTATTTAGTTGTTCTACTTCTGATTGTGTTAGTTTAGGTAGGTAGTGTTTTTCCAGGAATTCATCCATTTCTTCTAGGTTTGCAAATTTGTTAGAGTACATTTTTCTTAATAATCTGATATGATTCTTTTAATTTCAGTTGGGTCTGTTGTGATGTGGCCCTTCTCGTTTCTTATTTGGGTTATTTGTTTCCTTTCCTGTATTTCTTTAGTCAGTCTACCCAAAGGTTTATCAATTCTGTTAATTTTTTCAAAGAACCAGCTTTTGGCTTTGTTAATTCTTTCAATTGTTTTTCTGTTCTCAGCTCTAATTTTTATGATTTGTTTTCTTCTGGTGCCTGATGGGTTCTTTCGTTGCTCACTTTCTATTTGTTCAAGTTGTAGGGACAGTTCTCTGATTTTGGCTCTTTCTTCTTTTTGTATGTGTGCATTTATCGATATAAATTGGCCTCTGAGCACTGCTTTTGCTGTGTCCCAGAGGTTTTGATAGAAAGTATTTTCATTCTTGTTGCATTCTATGAATTTCCTTATTCCCTCCTTGATGTCTTCTATAACCCAGTCTTTTTTCAGGAGGGTATTGTTCAGTTTCCATGTATTTGATTTCTTTTCCCTAGTTTTTCTGTTCTTGATTTCTAGTTTTATTGCCTTGTGGTCTGAGAAGATGCTTTGTAATATTTCGATGTTTTGGATTCTGCAAAGGTTTGTTTTATGACCTAATATGTGGTCTATTCTAGAGAATGTTCCATGTGCGCTAGAAAAAAAAGTATACTTTGCAGCAGTTGGGTGGAGAGTTCTGTGTAAATCAATGAGGTCAAATTGCTTGATTGTTGTAAGTAGGTCTTCCGTGTCTCTATTGAGCTTCTTACTAGATGTCCTGTCCTTCTCCGAAAGTGGTGTGTTGAAGTCTCCTACTATAATTGTGGAGGTGTCTATCTCACTTTTCATTTCTGTTAAATTTTGATTTATGTATCTTGCAGCCCTGTCATTGGGTGCATAAATATTTAATATGGTTATGTCTTCCTGATCAATTGTCCCTTTTATCATTATGTAGTGTCCTTCTTTATCCTTTGTGGTGGATTTAAGTCTAAAGTCTATTTTGTCACAAATTAATATTGCTACTCCTCTTCTTTTTTGCTTATTGTTTGCTTGATATATTTTTTCCATCCTTTGAGTTTTAGTATGTTTGTGTCTCTAAGTCTAAGGTGTGTCTCTTGTAGGCAGCATATAGACGGATCGTGTTTCTTTATCCAGTCCGAGACTCTTTGTCTCTTTATTGGTGCATTTAGTCCATTTACATTCAGCGTAATTATAGATAAATAAGTGTTTAGTGTTGTCATTATGATGCCTTTTTATGTGTGTGGTTGACAATTTTATTTTTCAACTTACTTTTTTGGGCTGAGACGTTTTTCTTTGTAAATTGTGAGATCCTCATATTCATAGTATTTGACTTTATGTTTGTTGAGTCGTTACGTTTTTCTTGGCTTTTATTTCGAGTTATGAAGTTGTTATACCTCTTTGTGGTTACCTTAATATTTACCCCTATTTTTCTAAGTGAAAACCTAACTTGTATTGTCCTATATCGCCTTGTATCCCTCTCCATATGGCAGTTCTATGCCTCCTATGTTTACT
Source organism: Loxodonta africana (assembly GCF_030014295.1). NCBI lineage: Eukaryota > Metazoa > Chordata > Mammalia > Proboscidea > Elephantidae > Loxodonta > Loxodonta africana. Next base: position 62,884,033 of record NC_087369.1, read on the forward strand.
CCCTCTTTTTGATTATTGTGATCTTTTACATATTGACTTCAATGATTCCCTGTTTTGAGCATTTTTTAAAAATTAATCTTGTTTTTGTGATTTCCCTATTTGAGTTGGTATCAGGATGTTCTGTTCTGTGACCTTGTGTTGTGCTGGTATCTGATATTATTGGTTTTCTGACCAAACAATTTCCTTTAGCATTTCTTGTAGCTTTGGTTTGGTTTTTGCAAATTCTCTAAGCTTGTGTTTGTCTGTAAATATCTTAATTTCACCTTCATATTTCAGAGAGAGTTTTGCTGGATATATGATCCTTGGCTGGCAGTTTTTCTCCTTCAGTGCTCTGTATATGTCGTCCCATTGCCTTCTTGCCTGCATGGGTTCTGCTGAGTAGTCTGAACTTATTCTTACTGATTCTCCTTTGTAGGAGACCTTTCTTTTATCCCTGGCTACTTTTAAAATTTTCTCTTTATCTTTGGTTTTGGCAAGTTTGATGATAATATGTCTTGGTGTTTTTCTTTTTGGATCAATCTTAAATGGGGTTCGATGAGCATCTTGGATAGATATCCTTTTGTCTTTCATGATGTCAGGGAAGTTTTCTGTCAGCAGATCTTCAACTATTTTCTCTGTGTTTTCTGTCCTCCCTCCCTGTTCTGGGACTCCAATCACACGCAAGTTATCCTTCTTGATAGAGTCCCACAGGATTCTTAGTGTTTCTTCATTTTTCTTAATTGTTTTATCTGATTTTTTTTCAGCTATGTTGGTGTTAATTCCCTGGTCCTCCAGATTTCCCACTCTGCATTCTAATTGCTCATGTCTGCTCCTCTGACTTCCTATTGTGTTGTCTAATTCTGTAATTTTATTGTTAATCTTTTGGATTTCTGCATGCTATCTCTCTATGGATTCTCGCAACTTATTAATTTTCCACTATGTTCTTGAATAATCTTTTTGAGTTCTTCAACTGTTTTATCAGTGTGTTCCTTGGCTTTTTCTGCAGTTTGCCTTATTTCATTTATGAGGTCATCCCTGATGTCTTGAAGCATTCTGTAAATTAGTTTTTTATATTCTGTATCTGATAATTCCAGGACTGTATCTTCATTTGGGAAAGATTTTGATTGTTTTGTTTGGGGGGTTGTAGAAACTGTCATGGTCTGCTTCTTTATGTGGTTTGATATCGACTGCTGTCTCCGAGCCATCACTAAGATTTAAAAAATATATATATAGTAGTGATTTAGTCTATATTTGCTCACAGAGTCTTATCTTGTTTTGTTTTCTTTCAATATACGTGGATGGGCTACTAGATTGTGCTGTCTCGTTTGTTGTAGCCCTTGACTTACTTATGACCTATTACCAGCTGGTTTGGGCTGTTGCCAGATATATATGCCTGAATCTATTCACTATTCTTGAGTAGAATCTGATTTTGGGTCAGCAAGTGTGTGCTGCACCCTAACACCTATCCACCTCGAGAAGTAGTGGTGATAGTTGTGTGCACCAGATTCTAGTAGCAGCTGGGGTTCACACTCCAGGGGGAGCAGGATGCTGACAGGCTTCCCCCAAGTGTCAGTGAGGTAGGTGTGTCTCTATTCCTAAAGCACCTTGGTGGGAGGGCTCTGCAGCTGTACCTTAGGCCCCCAATGCAAGTACCTCTACTGATTGGTAGGTGTCACCCTCCTTAGACCCCTAAGGCAAGAGGCTAGGTGGTCTGGGGGGAGCTTCAGCCCTCAGTTCCCTGTTGTGGGTCCGTTAGGGCTCTGTTGAATAAGCAGAGATATCAGACCTGGGAAACTTGTTTTTCCAGTAAATCTGCTAAAAAAAATGCAGTCAGATCCCTATCAGAGCTGCCTTTGCATTATAACAGCCACCTTGTTTCCTGTAAGGATGAAAGCCCAAGATTTGGATCATATATGCTTGGCTGTAGCTGGTTCTGTGTTTTTAGTCCAATTAGGAATAGATTTTTGGTCCCTGGGTTTTTGTGGTTCCTTCTCTCAGGCCAGAAGAATGGGTTAGGAAAAGACCAAAAAAAAAAAGTGAAAATCAAAGCCGCGGAGCCGTAGCCGTTCTCTCTCTGGCTCAGGAAATTCCAATGTTAATGAAGAAGTCTGGGAAGAGGAGGGGAGGGTTCAGAAAAACAGGAGAGAGTAGCACCCTGGAATATAGCCAAAGTTGCTTATCTTGCTTGGGATGACTATTTTATCTGAGATTCCCGAGGGGCGTGTCGCCTATGTGTGCTGGCTGTGTGGAGATTGTCCCCGAGGGTCTGGCCCGCTGAAGCCACCGTCAGATCCTCCGCTGCCAGTCCAAAGCCCAGCAGCAAGGTTCCCCTGCTGAGACGCTGCACTCCCGGTTCCAAAATCAGTCACTGCCTCCCGGGGACTTCTCGTCCCGCCATCCGCGTCGCCGTACCACCTCCACGGACGGCTGGGCCCCCTCCTGGTTTTAGTTCAGGGGAGTAGGGCTGCGCCCCGTGTTTGCGCCGTCACAGATGTCGTGTTCAGCTCCCCTGCGCCCAGTCCTAAGCCCGGCGCCAAGGTTACCTGACTGGGACGCTGGCTCCAGGCTCGGAAAACAGTCGCTGCTTCCCCGTAGTTGTTCGTTCTCCGTCTCTGTCACTCAGATCAACTCTTTAAATCTGTGTTTGTTGTTCAGGGTTCGTAGATTGTCATGTATGTGATCGATTCACTTGTTTTTCCGAGTCTTTGTTGCAAGAGGGATCCGAGGTAGCGTGTACCTAGTCAACCGTCTTGGCCCCCTTCCCTGTTCACTTTTTAAAAAAATTTTTATTGTGCTTTAAGTGAAAGTTTACAAATCAAGTCAGTCTCTCACATAAAAACTTATATACATCTTGCAAAAAAAAAAACATCTTGCTACATACTCCCAATTACTCTCCCCCTAATGAGACAGCATGCTCTCTCCCTCCATTCTCCCCATGTCCATTTCGGCAGCATCTGTTCACTTTCTTTGTGCAGATTCAGCTCAGGTGTCCAAGTTATTGGTTATGGAGTGTATGGTGCACGTCCTAAAGTACAGTCCTTGATGGGCAGGGCTGTGTAGGGGAGTTCAGAGCAGGCACAGGTATCTGGCTGCAGTAGAGGTCTATGTGCTGAGCAAGGAGGAAAATGATGGCTGCCCCTGAGTACCTGGGTAGAGGGTATGTCCCTGTCCCCTAGAGTGCATATGGTGGTGGGTTTTGCAGCCAGTCCTTGGTCACCCAGTACTGGTGGCTGTAGGGACTGGGAAGCACTACTTATTCTCGGAACCCTGTTGTAGGTGGCTAGGTGGAGTTGGTGTTACTGCCAGCCCTCAGACCCCTGATGTGGGTGGGTGAGGAGCCTGCTTAATGGGAAAGGAGGTGTCAAATGTCATGAATCTGCAACTTTACCTTGGCTGCTGCAGTTCAAAATAGGCTTCAGGTGTACACCCTGTTGTTCTATGCTAATGAAGGCCTGAAGTGTTCAATTAACTCACACAGGTCTAGGCAGGGGCGAATGGTGCTAAAGTTCTGTGGGCCCCTTATGTCAGTGTCTAGGCAAAGGGGCAGTGCCCACCCTGAGTTCCTGGTTTAGGGGGCATGGCAGGTTTTTAAAGCTGCAAGACTGGTTCAGTGCAGATAGCCCTTAGTTCCTGACTTACGTGGTTTGGCATTAATGAGGGACTGCAGTGTTGAATCAGCCTGCACAGGTCTAGACTGGGGTGAAGGGCACTATAAGTCTGTGGACCCCTTATGCCAGTGCCTACACAAAAGGGCAGTGCCTGCCCTGAGTTCCCAGCTTAGGGGGCGTGGAGATTTTTTTAAGCCATGAGATTGGTTTGGGTGCAGATATCCGTGAGTTCCAGCTTAGGGGGTGTGGCTATTGTTGAATACTGCCAGATTGGTGTTGGAGCAGAGTGGGGTGTACAATGAGTGAGAGGAAAGAGACACTTCTCCACTGTGAAAGTCCCTGAGGTGGAGGGGTTATTTTGATCCCACGTGGTAGTTTAGACGCTTGCACTAAACTTTTGCTCATCCACTGCTGCTTTCCTCTGGCTCTGGAGGCTTGTACAGACTCTCTGCTGCCCGGCATCTCCTGATGTGGTGAAATGTGTCCTGAAGACTACTGCTCACCTCAGCCTGAATGCACTGGTTGACCCAGCCAGCAGGGCGTTGGCAATCTCACAACTGGCATTTCTTCACTGCTTCTGAACTGCCTCTCTTTCCCCCTACCACTCAATCTGACATCTTGACTTTGTCTTTGATGACCAGGACTCCTAGATTGTCATATATAATAGATTAATTTTGTTTTACAGGTCTTTGCTGTAAGAAGGACAACAGGAAGCATCTGACTATTCCACAGTTTTGGCCCCGCCTTCCTGTTTCCATCTTATTGCTAATGAGAATAATGCTGCAATGAATATGGGTGTGCATATGGCTATTTGTGTGACAGCTCTTATTTCTCTAGGATATATTCCTAGGAGTGGGATTGCTGGATCGTATGGTATTTCTATTTCTAGCTTTTTAAGGAGGCCCCATATTGTTTTTCAAAATGGTTGTATCATTTTACATTCCCACCAACAGAGCGTGAGTAAGAGTTCCAGTTTCCCTGCAGCCTCTCCAGCATTTGTAATTTCCTGTTTTTTTATTCATGCCACTAATGTTGGGGTGAGATGGTATCTTGTACTTTGGATTTGCATTTCTCTAATGGCTAGTGATTGCAAGTATTTCCTCATGTGTCTGTTAGCTGCCTGAATGTCTTCTTTGGTGAAGTGTCTGTTCATATCATTGGCCTATTTTTAAATTAGATTATTTGTCTTTTTATTGTAAAGCCATTGGATTCTCCTATAGATTTTAGAGATTAAACTTTGTTGAATATGTCATAGCCAAAAATTTTTTTCCCAGTCTGTAGGTTCTCTTTTTACTCTTTTGGTGAATTCTTTTGATGAGCACAAGTGTTTAATTTTTAGAAGATTCCAGTTATCTACTTTATCTTCTGGAGTTTGGGTACTGTTAGCTACTGTGTTTATCCTATTTATGCTATTTTTTCTTCTACAGTTTTTGTTTTGTTTTGTTTTATATTTAGGTCTTTGCTCCATTTTGAATTAGTTTTTTTGTATGGTGTGAGGTATTGGTCCTGTTTAATTTTTGAACAGATGGACATCCATTTTTACCTGGGGCATTTGTTAAAAAGACTGTCTTTTCTCCATTTGATGGGCTTTGGGCCCTTGCCAAAGATTAGGTGACAGTAGGTGGAGGGATTTACATTTGGGTTCTTGATTCTGTTCCGTTGGTCAAAGGGTCTGTCTTTGTACCAGTATCAGGTTGTTTGGACTACGATAGCTGTATAGTAAGTTCTGAGGTGAGATAGTGGGGATCCTCCTACTTTAGTCTTTTTCTTCAATAAAACAAACATAAAACCCATTGATGTTGAGTCCATTCTGACTCATATTGACCCCATAAGACAGAATAGAACTGTTCCATAGGGTTTCCAAGGAGCTGCTGGCAGATTCGAACTGCTGATTTTTGGTTAACAGCCATAGCTCTTAAACATTGCACCACCACGGGGGCCTCTTTCTTTTCCATATAAAGTTAATGATTAGTTTTTCCATCTTATTAAAGAATGCTGTTGGTATTTGGATCGGGATCACATCATATTGGTAGATTGCTTTGGGTAGAGTTTGCATTTTCACAATGTTGAGTCTATCCATGAGTATGATATGTTTTTCCATTTATGTAGGTCTCTTGGTTTCTTGCAGTAGTGTTTTATAGTTTTCTTTGTATAGGTCTTTTACATACCTGGTTAGATTTGTTCCTAAATATTTTTTTAGGGATTATTATAATTGGTATTGTTTTCCTTATTTCCTTTTTGTAGTTCTCTTTATTGGTGTATAGGAATCAAACTGCTTTTGTATGTTGATCTCATATCCTGCTACTCTGCTGAATCTTTCTATTAGTTCCAGTAGTTTCCTTGTCGGCTGTTTTGAAATCTCCATGTATAGTATAGTATTATATTATCTGCATAAAGGATAGTTTTACAACTTCCTTACCAACTTGGATACCCTTTATCTCTTTTTCTTGCTTTACTGCTCCAGCTAGGACTTCCAACACAATGTTAAATAGGAGTGGTCGTAAAGGGCATCTTTGTCTTGTTCCTGTTCTCAGGCAGAATGTTTTCAGCCTCTCTCCATTAAGAATGATGTTGGTGAGAGGTGGGGCAAAGATGGCAGGGTAGTCAGATGCTTCCAGTGATCCCTCTTACAAAAAAGACCCGAAAAAAAAAGTGAAACAATTATATGTATGACAAGCTAGGAGCCCTGAACATAAAGGCAAAGTTAGAAAACAGATTGAGAGGCGGGGGAGGGAGAGATGGTTCAGAAATGGCAAAGGGTTGCAGGACCTGATTCAATGGGAACCCTCAGTCATGAACCACTGAAGTGACTGTAGTGCGGCTGGTGGTAGCATTCTGGGTGTGGTTTCCTCAGGCATAGACACCAAGCCACACAGCCACCTCATGCCTCTAGAACCAGAAAAGAACTGTGCTCTCAGCAAAACCTGAGTATTTGCTTTTATTTTACTGTGCCCCAGCCCCAAAGGCAGCTTCAGTGGCTGTCAGTTTTCCTGGGCCTGAGATAGATCCTTCTGCATACTCTGGGCCATTATCCCGGCCTTGGAGTAAATCAACAATTGGGGGAGCTCAGGACAGAAGGGCCTCTTGTCCAGGCACAAATGGTCCATGGGTTTTGTATATCTTTCAGCCCTGCATGGACCTGCGTGGCCCATTTCAGGAGAATAGACCCTTGTTGGCAGACTGCAACAGTTTTAGCTGTTGCTCTCTTTCTTTTTGTTCAAGTTGTAGGGATAATTATTTGATTTTGGCCCTTTCTTCTTTTTGGATGTGTGCATTTATTGATATAAATTGACCTCTGAGAGCAACAAAAGAAACCCTCAGGCACCAGAAGAAAGCAAATAATAAAAACGAGAGGAGAATTAAATGAAACACAGTATAGAAAAACAATTGAAAGAGTTAACAAGACCAAAACTGGTTCTTTGAAAAGATTAACAAAATCAGTAAACCACTGGCCAGACTGACAAAATAAAAACAGGAGACAAAGCAAATGATGAATCCATGAAACATTTTATAACATGGAGGAATCTGGAAGGTGTCGTTCTGAGTGAAATTAGTCAGTTGCAAAAGGACAAATATTATATGAGACCACTATCATAGGAACTCAAGAAATAGTTTAAACGGAGAAGAAAATATTCTTTGATGGTTAGGTGAGTGGAAACGGAGGGAAGGTGAGGGGTATTCACTAATTAGATAGTAGACATGATCTATTTTAGGTGAAGGGAAAGACAACACACAGTACAGGAGAGGTCACCACAACTGGACTAAACCAAAACCAAAGAAGTTTCCTGAATAAGCCAAATGCTTTGATGGCCAGCGTAGCAAGGGTGGGGGTTTGGATACCATGGTTTTAGGGGATATCTAGGTCAATTGGCATAATAAAATCTGTTAAGAAAACATTCTGCATCCCACTTTAGAGGGTGGCTTCTGGGCTCTTAAACGCTAGCAACTGGCCATCTCAGATGCATCAACTGGCCTCAGCCTACCTGGAGCGAAGGAAAATGAAGAACACCAAATTCACAAGGCAATTATGAGCCCAAGAGACAGAAAGGGCCACATAAATCAGAGACTATATCAGCCTGAGGCCAGAAGAGCTAGATGGTGCCTGGCTACAACTGATGACTACCCTGAACGGGAACAGAATAGAGAATCCCTGAAGGAACAGAATAGTGGGATGCAGACCTCAAATTCTCATAAAAAGACCAGACTTAATGGTCTGACTGAGACTAGAAGTCCCCCGGAGGTCATGGTCCCCAGACCTTCTGTTAGCCCAAGACAGGAACCATTCCCAATAGCAGCTCCTCAGACAGGGATTGGACTGGACTATAAGATAGAAAATGATACTGGTGAGGAGTGAGCTTCTTGGCTCAAGCAGACACATGTCATGGATGGAATTATGTCCCCCAAAAAATGTGTGTCAACTTGGTTAGGCCAAGATTCCCAGTATTTTGTGGTTGCCCTCCATTTTGTGATTGTAATTTTATGTTGAGAGGATTAGGGTGGGATTGTAACATCACCCTTACTCATCCAAGGTTAAGGGAATTTCCCTGGGGTGTGGCCTGCACCACCTTTTATCTCTCTAGAGATGAAAGGAAAAGGAAGCAAGCAGAGAGTTGGGGACCTCATATCACCAAGAAAGCAGCACCAGGAGCAGAGTGCATCCTTTGGACACAGAGTCCCTGCGTGTGAGAAGCCCCTCAACCAGGGGAAGATTGAGGACAAGGACCTTCCTCCAGAGCTGACAGAGAGAGAAAGCCTTCCCCTGAAGCCAACACCCTGAATTTGGACTTGTAACCTACTAGATTGTGAGAGAATAAATTTCTCTTTGTTAAAGCCATCCACTGTGGTATTTCTGTTATGGCAGAACTAGATAACTAAGATGACACATGAGACTATGTGGACAGCCTCTGTCTAGAGGGGCTGAATGGACATGGGAATATAGGGTGGAGAGAAGGAGTGTGCTGTCTCATTAAGGGGAGAACAACTAGGAGTATATATCAATGTGTATATAAATTTTTGTATGAGAGACTGACTTGATTTGTAAACTTTCACTTATGCACAATAAAAATAAAAATAATTTTTAAAAAGAATGATGCTGACTGTTGGTTTTGTATAGCTGCTCTTTATTATGCTGAGGAATTTCCCTTCTATACCTATTTTATTATTAGTTTTTATCAGGAATGGGTGTTGGACTTTATCAAATGCCTTTTCTGTGTCAATTCAGATGACCATGTGATTCTCTTTTGTTTTATTTATGTGGAGTATTACGTTGATTGATTTTCTAATGTTGAACAACCCTTGCATACATGGTATGAATCCCACTTACCATACCCATTGCCACTGAGTTGATTCCAACTTACAGCGACCCTATAGGACAAAGTGGAATTGCCCCATAGGGGCACAGCTTAGTCTTGTTTCCCTTTTGTACGTGACTTTTTGCTTTTTTCAGGTGCTCTCAGGATTCTTTCTTTGTCTTTAGTGAGTGTGATTATATGTCTTGGTAATTTTGGGGGGGTCTATCCTATATGGGGTTCTTTGAGCTTCTTGGATGGTCGGCTTTTCGTCTTTCATAGTTATCAAGGAAGTTTTCTGTCAGCAAATTTTCAACATTGGTCTGTGTTTTCCATTTCCTCCCCCGTTTGGGGAATTCCAATCACACATTTTTACTTTTGATTTTATCTCACATATTTCTAAGGGGTTCTTCATTTTGCTTCATTCTTTTCCGTGATTTTTCCTTAAAGTGGTATCCAAGGATTTGTCTTCAGTTTCACTGATCATGTCTTCCATTGTTTCAAAATTGCTCAGAACATTCTATTGCACTCTCCATTTCTGAAATCTTGTTGTTTATCTTTTGAATTTCTAATTGCTGTTTTTATATGATTTTGTATGCAGAAAGGCAGGAGGCAAGGGAGATGATATAATAGCGGAGCTAAATGGGTTAGTGAAAGAAGAGAAAGAAGAGCAACGAAAGCATAAAAAGCAAAAGAAAATTTAGAAATGAAGGAAAAAATGAATAAAAAGTAAATAAAATGGCAGTGCAGTAGGATTCTGTGGGGGGTGGGAGTGGGGCAGACCTGGCATGGCAATGTGCTGGTGGCTCTCTAGCTGACCTGTGTGGCTTGGCCTGTCGAGAAGGGGCTAGGTGGGCAGGAGAAAGGGAAGAAAAGAGGTGAAAGAAGATACCGACAATCAGAGAAAAATAAATAAAAAATAAATATGGTGGTGAGAGAGCCAGCCATTAGGGGATAGGTGGATTTGGGGTGCCAGTGAGCTGATGTCTCTCTCACCCGGCAGCATGGTATGGCCTGTCAGGATGTGGTGGAGGCAGTGCAGTGCCTAGGTGGAAGGGAGGAGGAAATGGGAGAAGGGCAAGATAAATAGAAAAATATGGCCCTGAGGGAACCAGCCTGTGGGGATGGTGCAGACCTAAAGAGGCTGTGTGCTAGAGGCTCTCCAGCTGAGCAGTATAGTACAGGCTGCCAAGAAGAGGGGGCGGCACGTGGGGCTAGTGAGTGGGAGAAAGGAAGGTAGGGGGAGGTTGAGAATAAACTACATCAACAAAAAGAAAAATAAATAAAATGACAATAAGGGAGCCGGTTGGTGACAGCAGCACAGACCCAGAAAGGCCAAGCACCAGTGGCTCTCCAGCCAAGCAGTGCAGTATGGCCCTCAAGAAAGGTCGGGGGCAGTGCACAGGGCTAGGTGGGCAGGAGAAAGGAAAGGAAGGAAATGAGAGAGAGAGAAGGAAAACAGAAAAAAGAAAGAACAAAGCAAACAAACCAAAAAATATGGTGCTGAGCAAACCATTGGTAGGGGCAGAACAGACCCGGGGAGACCGTGTGCTTGTGCCCACCCCCACAGCCAAGCAATGCAGCAAGGTCTGTCAAGAAGGAGCAGGGGCAGAACACAGGGCCAGGTGGATGAAAGAAAGGATAGAGAAGAAAAAAAAGAGAAAACAACAACAACAACAAAAATATGGTACTGAAGGAGCCAGCCATCGGGGGTGGACCGAATCCAAGGTCGCCATGCACCAGGGGCCCTCTAGCCCAGTGGTGCAACACTACGCTTTGGGAAGGGGCGAATCTTGGTGGCAGTGAGCTGATTTCTCTCTGGTCCAGTGACTATGGCCTGTTGGAAAGCGACAGAGGCCTTGTACAGGAAAGAGGGGTGGGGAGTATGAAAGCATTTACCCCTGGTTACCGGGTGCTCTGTCTCCTATCAGGAGCTGGGTGAAGTTGCCTTCCCATACTCCCTGTCTGCGTTGCCTGGTGGCTGTAGTCCAAGATGCTGAATCTATGCTGCCTTAGCTGATAGAGGACCTCCACTCCATAGCTCTCCTCATTCTCTGTTGTCAGTTTCTTATTCCATTTGGTGCTTGATCGAGTTCTTTATTCCTTCATTTGGTACTTACGGTTCCAGGATTGACGTTTGTATCTGTTTTACTTGGTTTTTGGGGTCTTTGCTGCAGAGGGCAGGCATGGTGCTTCTGTCTATAGTGCCATGTTGGCTCTGCCCTCAACATGCACTATTTTTTAAAAGGAAAAATAATGCAGTGGAGTAAACTTAATAAAATAACCCTAACTGCTGTTCATTTACATCAACCGATACAAATCAGAGCCATCTTTAATGTTCAAACAACTGTTGTGTATAACATGAAGTTATCTATACAGTGTTTCATAAACTTTGAAAGTAACTGAAGCATAAGTGATCTTCACAAGAAAACAAATTTACATGTTTCATTAGCAAATGATGGGTTTTATTTTCAGAGTTTTTGATTTCAGGAACACAGAGAACATGTACAGTGTAAGTTTAAAAACATGAATTTACTTTGAAATTTGTTTCCCTTTCCTTGGCCTAACAAATGTGTTTAGCGCAGTGTCTAATGGTTAAAACTTAGTTTTCTATTTTAAGGGGAGCTTCAAATTTCAGATTTTGGCTTTTTATAAAGAGCGTTCTGTTTCCACAGCTGCAATCTAGGCTTTGATACAAAGAGTTTTAAAATAGTGCTCATGCCAGGACCTCATTCCAGACCTACTCAGTCAGGATCTCTGGAGGTCTGGGCATCTGTTCTTTTGAAATGCTCCATGGGAGATGTGATGCACAGCTGAGAAGGAGAAGCAGAAGCACATACTCCATTTCATCTGTCCATTTTTTTTAATATAATCTTGGACTTTATAGCTATGTTCGTTATTATTGAATTTTTTTAAATTTATCATTATGTGTCTTCTCTTTTGAAAGCTACTTTTGACATATTTACTTTATTTTACAGCTATATTTAGAACAAGTACGAGCACTCATGAATGTGTTTATTCCACGACTTCCCTTTTCCTACTTAATACCCAGGCAGGCCCAGGGGAGGCAGAAGGGCCTTGGTGCTAGAAAAGGATCTGGAATTCGGTTGTCTTGGTAACCTCTCTGCTGCTGATCTCCCCAACCCTGCACTAAGGAGGGGGCCCTGTGGGTGGGACAACATGTTTCTCCATTCTAGATGCCTTCTTGTGACCAGAACTTGAAGCTAAGGGATAAAGTTGTTTACCAGGGAAACTGTAGTCAAATCCTTCATATTTGTGAGGAATAAAAATCAGGTAGTTGGAATGCAGCATGCATTACAAGAGTCTTCTCACAGACATGGAGCTGTGAGTCTCAACACTGTGATCATCCAAAGGGTTCTTGTGCACACATACCCCACATGCACTGTCACTCTCAAACACACACACATGTGCGTGCACTCACAAGCACTCCTGGCCCAGATGTACACGGTGATTCCATCTGGCAGGAGCATCAAGTATATATGAGGGAGGCAGGTGATAAGGCTGGTAAGGTAGACAGGACCCAAACACACAAAGAGATTGTGGGTATTCCTTATTTTTATTCTATAACAATGACTACTGCACACCTTTTCTTCCACATGACTTACTTGGACATTTGGCATTACCTTTTTAAAACAGCTTTATTGGATTATAATTTACATACCACAAAACCCATGCATTTAGTGTTGTCTCAGTCATCTAGTGCTGCTATAGCAGAAATACTGCAAGTGGATGGCTTCAACAAGAAGAAATTTATTCTCTCACAGTCTAGTAGGGTACTATTACAAATTCAGGGTGTCACCTTTAGGGAGAGGCTTTCTCTCTGTGTCGGCTCTGGAGGAGGTTCCTTGACATCAATCTTCCCTGGTCTAGGAGCTTCTTAGCACAGGAACCTCCAGTCCAAAGGATGCACTTTCTTGGTGCTTCCTTGGTGGTATGAGGTCCCCACCTCTCTGTTCACTTCCCTTTCCTTTTATCTCTTGTAAGATAAAAGGTGGTACAGGCCACACCCTAGGGAAACTCCCTTTACATTGGATCAGGGATATGACCTGAGCAAGGGTGTTACATCCCACACTAATCCTCTTTAATGTAATCTAATTTTACCTCATTAACCACAGGCAGAGATTAAGATTTACAATACATAGGAAAATTATATCAATCATGAAATGGATGACAACCACAAAATATTAGGAATCATGGCCCAGCCAAATTGATACACATATTTTTGGGGAACACAATTCTATCCATGACAAGAGTGTACAGTGGAATGACTGTTGGTAAATGTCCATTTTTAGAACATTTCCATCACCTCAAAAAGATCCCTTGCACCCGTTAGCACTCAACCCCCCTTATTACCTCCAGGTCCAGGCAACTGCTCATCTAATTTCTGTAGATTTGTCTTTTCTGAGCATTTCATAAAAATTAACTCATGCAATATGTGGTGTTTTGTGTCTGGTTCTTTCACTTAACATAATATTTTGAAGATCACCTATGTTATACCACGTATCAATAGTTCATACCTTTTTATTTCTCAGTAGTATTCCACTGTATGTTTACCACAAGTTATTTATCTATTCACCAGATGAGCGATGTTTGGATGGTGTCCACCTTTTGGCTATTATGAATAGTGCTGCTGTGGACATCTGAATACAAGTCTTTGTGTGAATGTGTTTTCATTTCTTGCTCTTGCACGATTGCTAGAACCTCCAGTACAATGTCGAGTACTTGGCTTGTTCCTGATCTTACAGTGAAAGCATCCAATCTTTCAGCAGTAAATATCATGTGAGCTTTAGATTTTTCATAGATGCCTTTTATCAGGTTGAGGAAGTCCCCTTCTATCCCTGATTTCTTAAGCATTTTTATCATGAATGGGTGTTGGATTTTGTCACATGCTTTTCCTGCATCTATCTAGATGATCATGTGATTTTTGTCCTTTATTATATTAATATGGTGTGTTACCTTAATTGATTGAATATTAAACTAAATCTTGTATTCCTGGGATAAATCCCACTTGGTCATGGTGTATAATCCTTTTTATATATTGTTGCATTTGGTTTGCTAATATTTTGTTGAGGATTTTTGCATCTATATTCATGAGAGATATTGGTCTGTAGTTTTCTTGTGATGTGTTTGTCTGGCTTAGTATCAGGGTACTGCTAGCCTCATAGAATGAGGTGGGAAATGCTCCCTTCTCCTCTATATTCCAGAATAGCGTGAAAAAAAAAACTTTTTTTTTTTTTTAGCCTGAAGGATAGGTAATAATATTTCTTCTTTAAATATTTGATTGAATTCACCAGTGAAGTCATCTGGACCTGAGCTTTTCTTTGTGGGGAGATATTTAATTTACAAACTCAATTTCTTTACTTGTTATAGATATATTCAGACTTTTTGTTTCTGCATTGCATTTAACCCCACTCTGTCCCAACATTTTCTTGCCTCCTGGTCGCTTTGCTGTGTTTGGTCTCTATGTCAGAACTTGACAAGCAGGACATCTCGGGACACCACTGAATTTCAGCTTCTAATCTATAACTTGGGATAGTATGCTGTCATAGATATGACCCCTAGGTTCCCTCTTATGCCAATACACAGGTACAAAAACAAAGACTTGGTGGTGGGGATATGGAGAGAGTGCTGACTCCCTGAGTTACACCTGAGTAAGGAATGTCATGCCCATCCATTCTCCATACACTCCCCTTCAGACCGTAGTTAACTCTGTCACCTCCCTCCATGTCCACTGTGTCCCACCTTAATCATCACTCAACTCATCTCCTGGAAACCGTGCCACACAGGGGATCAATATGTGCTCTCTGGCACATTGATGAGTGTCAGAGCTCTCTCCCCAAGAGCAGGGGACTGCCACTGCAATGTCTTCTTGCTTCCCCAGCCTAACACCAAGCAAAGCATTGAGTGGAGGGAGGCAAAGTGAGAAAATCAAAACTTTGATGACTGGCCAAATGATTGATTGGTCACTGGAAGAACTGACTGTACGTGGCTGCTGAACTGACTAGGAGAGTCCACAGAGAGCAGTTCAGTGTTTAGGAAATCAGACAAAACCTTGTGTCTCAGCCACTGCATTATAACCTCTGTGAACTTTCTGCAAAGTGGGGATAATGATTACTGTCCCATCACATTGCGGTGAGGATCCAATTAGGTATGTTGCCAAGACTTCACAGCTGTGAAACGCCCAATGAAGCCACCAGCTCTTTGCACTTTACTTCCATCCTCTCCAGAGGCTATAGTATAGTGAACTGATTAAGAGTGCCAGCGCTGGGGATGGGCCAAGATGGTGGAATAGTCAGATGCTTTGTGTCATCCTTCTTACAACAAAGAATCAAAAAAAACAAAACAAGTGAATCAAATATATCTGGCATTCTAAGAACCCTAATCATCAAAGACAAAGACAAAGAATTGGGCTGACTGCCAGGTAGAAGGGGAGACGATGCAAAAGCAGAGGAAACAGGGAACTACATATTGCAAGATTGCCAGCACCCTGCTAGCTGAGTCTGCACAGCACACACAGGCTGAGGTAAGCAGCAATATCCCAAGCTAAGGTCCACCACATCTAGTGCAGCCAAGCAGCAGCAAATCTGCACACACCTCCAGAACCAAACAGGGATGACATCAGACCTGCGAAAGTTAAGTGCAAGCTCTAAGCCTATTCTGTGTGCTGGCAAAATAAACCCTCCCCACAGAGTTTCACAGCAGTGAAGCACTCCCTTGCCCTTACCCACGCCCCCACCCCACTCCGACACCAGTCCCGCAGCATTCAACAATGCCATGCTCCTTAAGCCAGGAACTCAGGGCCAGTCGAATGGTCCTGCTCCTTCACCCAGCCACTAGAGTACGAGGTCTACAGACTTGCAGTGCTCTTCACCACTTCTTCAGTCCCTTCTGGGTTGATTCAACACTGCACACTCTCATTAGCATAGAACAGCAGGGCATACACCTGAAGTTCATTTTCACCTGCAGCAGCCAAGGAGGAGCTGCAGATTTGTGACATTTGACACCACCTTACCCCTTGAGAAGGGGCCTCATCCACCCACACCAGGACCCTGAGGGACTGTGGTACCACTCACTCCATCTAGCCACAGGGGTCTCAGAATTAGTGGTACCTTCCAATCCCTTCAGCCAACAAATGGAGCATCCAAGGACCAGCTTCACTACCTCCCCACTATGCACTCTAGGAAACAGGCGCACACCCTCCATCCAGGCACCTGAGGGTGCCATCAGCCCCTCGCCTTGCCCTACCACATTGTCCCCCACTGCAACCAGAGACGTGCACCTGCTCTGAACAACCCCTTGCAGCCCTGTCTGGGAAGGACTGTAGGTTAGAGTCTGCACCACACAGTCAGTGACAAACAACCTGGACACCTGTGCCTTAATAACTGCACCCCTGCAAGAACAGTGAACAGAGTCCTGGGCTCACACACCTAGTAGCTGATCTGGCCACCTGGAGACAGGACGTGAGCACTTCAATGATGCCAACAGCCAAAGTAGCTCACACACCCAACCTACTTGGGCATATCAAAACAAAACAAAAATACAGGATGCAGTAAACAAAAATACAATAAATAACTTATTGATGCCTTGATATCGTCACATAAAGAAACATGACAAGATGGCTCCAGCAAGCGACTAAAATAAGGAACAAAAAAACCTTCCAGAAGAAGATAAGGCAATGGAACTACCTGAGAAAGAATTCACAAAAGATTAATATACAGAGCTCTCAAGAGATCAGGAAGGAGATCAGGCAAAACTCAGACAGAGCCAAGGAACACACAGAAAAAGCAATAGAAGGATTCAGGAAAACAATACAAGAACAAAACAAAAGAATAAACAGGCTGCTAGAAACCATACAGAGATAGCAACTAGAAATCCAAAAGATTAACAATAAACTTTCAGAATTAGACAACTCAATAGAAGGTCATAGGAGCAAAATTGAGGCAATGAAAGTCAGAATTAGTGAGATTGAATATGAATCCCTTGACACCAATTTGCTTGAGGAAAAATCAGAAGAAAGATTGAAAAAAACAAAAGCCTAAGAATTATGTGAGATACTATCAAGAGGAATAACCTACAAGGGATCAGAGTACAAGAATGGGGGGTAACAGAAAACACAGAGCAAATTGTTGAAGATTTGCTGGTAGAAAACTTTCCTAAAAAAAGACGAGAATATATCTATCCAAGAAGCTCAATGAACCCCATACAGGATAGTTCCTAAAAGAAAGTCACCAAGACAGATCATAAACAAACTTGCCAGATTTGGTGTGATTAATTACCTTTCTGTGTGGCCTTTCAAGTCATGATCTTGTGACTCTCACCCAGGTGATTGGATGGGGCTGTGTGAATAAGATAATTGTGGGCCACCAAGGGGATTGGTCAGTTTTGCCTTAAAAGAGAGCCAATTCCAGAGCAGAGAGGAGGAACCCACCACCAAAGAAGGACAGACCAGCAGAAGAGACCCAGAAGCAGAGATCTGGCAGCAGGAGACAGTATGGTGGGCTTCCTGGCCCACAGAGAGAGAAAGCTGAGTGCCTTTGAGCAGAGATGGAGGGTCAGGGAGAGGCGTGCCTGCATGCATGGCTGGGAAGAGGCTATCCCTGATGGAAGAATTGTATATTGAGTATTTCTGAGCCTGAATTGTAACTGTTACTTCCCTAATAAACCCCATAATTGTAAGTATGGTCTGCGGATGGTGTGTGACCATTGCTATGAATTATCAAACTGAGTAGAGAGTGCTATGGAAGCAACAGTTGGTGTCACAATTGGTAAAGATGGTGGAGAGAGGAAGTATGTCTGACCCCCACCTTGTAGGAATCAGCCTTGGGCTGTTGATCTTGACTCTCCTTCACCCTTGTGAAGTTGGAGCAGGTCAGACACTGCACCCATACTGGTTTTACACTAAAGCCAAAGATGAAGAAAGCATCTTGAGAGTGGCTAGGGAAATACGAAAAAGCACTACAAAGGAGAACCAGTTAGATTAAGCTCTGACTATTCAGCAGAAACCATGCAAGTAAGAAGGCAATGGAATGACAGACATAAAGCCTTGAAGGAAAAAATTACCAGCCAAGAATTATATATCCAGCAAAATTGTCTCTGAAATATGATGGCAAAATTAGGTCATTTCCAGATAAACAGAAATTAAGGGAATTTGTAAAAACCAGACCAAAATTACAAGAAATATTAAAGGGAGTCCTTTGGTTAGAGAACCAACAACATCAGACAACAATCCAAGACTAAGACACAGGACAGATCAACCAGCTATTAACCAAGGTAGGGAATTCACAAATACAAATCAAAGCTAACAGACTGAAAATAACCAAAGACATCAATATGAAAACAATGACAATGTGAAAACAACACACAAGGAATAAACATTGTAGTCACAGAACTTCCATATGGAGAAGTAGTTAGAAAAATAAGGGTAAATTTCAAGGTAATCACAAAGGAAGCTAACAAACCTACCCATCAAAATAAAAAAGAGGAAAAGCATAAAGACTCAGCAAAGAAAATCAACAATATTGAAAGAGATGAAAAGAAAATACAAAAACAAAAAGAATTCAGCACAGAAAATTAAGTGGAACAAAGAAACTGTCAACACCACAAAAATACAAAAAAATGAAAGCAGTAAATTCATATCTATCAATAATTACACTGAATGTAAATGGCCTAAATGCACCAATAAAGAGACAGAGAGTGGCAGAATGGATAAATAAAACACAATCTGTCTATATGGTATCTACAAGAGACACACCTTAGACACAAAGACATAAACAAACTAAAACTCAAAGGATGGGAAAAAATATATTGAGCAAACAACAACCAAAAAAGAGCAGGAGCAGCAATATTAATCTCCGATACAATAGTCTTTAAAGCAAAATCCTCCGTAAACAGTAAAGAAGAGCACTATGTAAGGATTAAAGGGCCAATTCTCTAGGAGGACGTAACCATAATAAATATATACACACCCGATGCCAAAATACATAAAACAAACTCTAACAGCATGGAAAAGAGAAATAGACAACTCCACAATAATATTAGGAGACTTCAATACACCTCTTTCGGTGAAGGACAGAACATCTAGAAAGAAGCTCAGTAAAGATACGGAAGATCTAAATGTCACAATCAACCAACTTGACTTCCCAGGTATACAAAGAACATTCCCCCACCAGCAGCAAAGTATGCATTCTTTTTCCCTCATACATGGAACATTCTCCAGGATAGACCACATTTTAGGCCACAAAGCAAGGCTTAAGAGAATCAAAAACACCAAAATAACACAAAGCATCTTCTCTGGTCAAAATGCCATAAAAGGAGAAATCAACAAAAGATATTAAAAAAAATAACAAAAGATATAGCAAGGAAAAATTCAAATACATGGAAACTGACCAACACCTTGCTTAAAAACTACTGGGTTATAGAAGAAATCAGGGATGGAATAAAGAAATTCATAGAATCGAATAAGAATGAAAACACATCTTACCAGAACCTTTGGGACACAGCAAAAGCAGTGCTTAAAGGTCAATTTATAGCAATAAACACGCATCCAAAAAGAAGAAAGGGCCAAAATCAAAACATTAACCCTACAACTTGAACAAATAAAAAGAGAGCAGCAAAAAAAGCACCTAGGCACCAGAAGAAAGGAAATAATAAAGATTAGAGCAGAAATAAGGGAAATAGAAAAACAATTTCAAGACTCAATGAGACCAAAAGTTGGTTCTTTGAAAAGTTCAACAAAATCGACAAACCATTGGCCAAACTGACAAAAGAAAAACAGAAGATGACACAAATAACCCAAATAAGAAATGACATGGGTGATATCACAACAGAGTCAACTGAAATTAAAAAAATCATAACAGATTACTATGAAAAATTGTACTCCAACAAATTTGTAAACCTAGAGGAAACAGACAGATTTCTAGAAGCACATTACTTACCTAAACTCACAGAAGTCAACATAAAAAAACCAAACAAACCCATAACAAAAGAAGAGCTTGAAGAGGTAATAAAAAAACAAAAAAGCCCTGGCTTCAATAGTTTCACTGGATAATTCTACTAAACTTTCCGAGAAGAGCTAACACCAATACTACTAAAGCTATTTCAGAGCATAGAAAAGGAAGGAATACTCCTGAACTCATGCTATAAAGGCAGCATAACCCTAATACCAAAGCCAGGCAAAGACAAGACAAAAAAAAAAAAACTACAGATCAATAACTCTCATGAATATAAATGCAAAAATCCTCAATAAAATTCTAGCCAAGAGAATTCAAAAGCATATCAAAAAAATAATAGATGATGACTACAATTGATCTCAACCCACCTGGAGTAAAGGAGAATGAAGAACAACAAAGACACAAGGTAATTATGAGCCCAAGAGGCAGAAAGGGCCACATAAAGCAGAGACTACATTAGCCTGAGGCCAGAAGAACTAGATGGTACCTGGCTACAACCGATGACTGCCCTGACAGGGAACACAACAGAATCCCTGAGGGAGCAGGAGAGCAGTGGGATGCAGTCTTCAAATTCTCATAAAAAGACCAGACATAACGGTCTGACTGAGACTAGAATGACCCTGGAGGTCATGGTCTCCAGACCTTCTGTTAGCCTAAGACAGGAACCATTCCCAAAGCCAACTCTTCAGACAGGGATTGCACTGGACTATGGGATAGACAATGATACTGGTGAAGAAGGAGCTTTTTAGATCAAGTGGACACATGAGACTATGTTGGCATCTCCTGTCTGAAGGGGAGATGAGAGGGTAGAGGGGGTTAGAAGCTGGCCAAATGGACACGAAAAGAGAGACTGGAGGGAAGAATGTGCTGTCTCATTAGGGGGAGAGCAATTAGGAGTATATACCAAAAAAAAAACCCAAACCCAGTGCCGTCGAGTTGATTACGACTCATAGCGACCCTATAGGACAGAGTAGAACTGCCCCATAGAGTTTCCAAGGAGCACCTGGTGGATTCGAACTACCAACCCTTTGGTTAACAGCTGTAGCACTTAACCACTATGCAACCAGGGTCTCCTAGGAGTATATAGCAAGGTGTTTATAAATTTTCTTAAGAGAGTCTGACTTGATTTGTAAACTTTCACTTAAAGCACAATAAAAATTAAAAAAAAAGATGATGACTAAGTGGGATTCATACCAGGTACACACGGATGGTTCAACATTAGAAAATCAATCAATGTAATCCACCACACAAATAAAACAAAATAACCGCATGATCTTATCAATTTACAGAGAAAAAGAATTTGACAAAGTCCAACAACGATTCCTCATAAGAACTCTCAGCAAAATAGAAATAAAAGGGAAATTCCTTGACATAATAAAGGGCATTTACACAAAGCCAACAGGCAACATCATTCTAAATGAAGAGAGATTGAAAGCATTCCCTCTGAAAATGGCAACCAGACAAGGATGCCCTTTATCACCACTCTTATTCAACACTGTGCTGGAGGTCCTAGCCAGAGCAATAAGGGAAGAAAAAGAAATAAAGGGCATCCAAATTGGTAAGGAAGAGGTAAAATTATCCTTATTCGCAGATGGTATTATCTTATACACAGAAAACCCCAAAGAATCCACAAGAAAGCTACTGAAACTAATAGAAGATTTCAGCAAAGTAGCAAGATACAAGATTAACATACAAAAATCAGTAGGATTCCTGTGCACCAACAAAGAGAGCTTTGAAAAGGAAATCACCAAATCAATGCCATTTACAATAGACCTCAACAAGACAAAGTACTTAAGAATAAATCTAACCAGGGATGTAAAAGACCTATACAAAGAAAGCTACAGAAACCAAAAGAGACCTACATAAGTGGAAAAACATGCTATGCTCATGGATTGGAAGACTCAACATTGTGAAATGTCAATACTCTCCAAAGCTATATACAAATACAATGCAATCCTGATCCAAATTCCAAAGGCATTTTTTAATGAGATGGAGAAAAAAGTCACCAACTTCATATAAAAAGGGAAGAGGCCTCGGATAAGTAAAGCATTACTGAAGAAGAATAAAGTGGGAGGCTTCATACGACCTGATTTTAGAATCTATTATACAGCTATAGTAGTCAGAACAGCCTGGTACTTGTACAACAAGAGACACATAGACCAATGGAACAGAATTGAGAACGCAGACATAAATCTACCCAGCTATAAGCAGCTGATGTTTGACAAAGACCCAAAGTCCATTAAATGGGGAAAGAGAGTCTCTTTAACAAATGGTGCTGGCATAACTGGATATCCAGCTGTGAAAAAATGAAGCAGGACCCATACCTCACACCATACACAAAAACTAACTCAAAATGGATCAAATACGTAAATATAAAATCTAAAATGACAAAGACTCTGGAAGAAAAAATAGTGACAACAATAGGGGCCCTAATACACGGCATAAATAATATACAACCCATAACTAACAATGTACAAACACCAGAAGAGAAACTAGATAACTGGGAGCTCCTAAAAATCGAACACTTATGCTCATCCAAAGACTTCACTAAAAGAGTAAAAAGAGAACCTACAGCCTAGGAAAAATTTTTTGGCTACAAAATATCCGTTAAGGGTCTAATCTTTAAAATCTATAAGATACCACAACTCCTCAACAACAAAAAGACAAATAATCTAATTAAAAAATGGGCAAAGGATATGAACAGACACTTCAGCAAAGAAGACATTCAGGCGGCTAACAGACACAGGAGGAAATGCTTGCCATCATTAGCCATTAGAAAAATACAAATCAAAACAACATTGAGATAACCATCTCACCCTGACAATAATGGCACTAATCCAGAAAACACAAAATAACAAATGTTGGAGAGAGTATAAGGAGATTGGAATTCTTATGCACTGTTGGTGGGAATGTAAAATGACACAAACACTTTGGAAAACAATATGGCATTTCCTTAAAAAGCTAGAAATAGAAATACCATATGACCCAGCAATACTACTCCTTAGAAATATACCTTAGAGAAATAAAAGCCATCACACAAATAGACATATGCACACCCATGTTCATTGCAGCATTGTTCACAACAGCAAAAAGATGGAAACAACCTAAATGCCCATCAACAGATGAATGGATAAACAAATTATGGTGCATACACACAATAAAATACTATCCAACAATAAATAACAATGAGGTATACACGAAACATCTCACAACATGAATGAATCTGGAGAGCATTATTCTGAGTGAAATAAGTCAGAAATGGAATATTGTGTGAAACCACTATTGTAACAGCTCAAGAATAGGTTTACACACAGAAGAAAAACATTCCTTGTTATGAGTGTGGGGATGGTGGGGGTGGGGAAATCACTAACTAGATAGTAGACAAGTGTCAATTTCAGTGAAGGGAAGGACAACACACAAGATAGGGAAAGTCAGCACAACTGGACCAAACCAAAGCTAAGAAGTTTCCTAGACACGTCTAAACACTTTGAGGGACTGAATAGCTGGGGCCAGGGCCTTGGGACCACAGTCTTAGGGAACATCTAGGTCAATTGGCATAACATAGCTTATAAAGAAAATGTTCTACATCCTACTTTGGTGTGTAGGGTCCAGGGTCTTAAAAGCCTTCGAGGAACCATCTAAGATACATTTATTGGTCCCTTCCTACCTGGAGCAAAGGAGAATGAAAAAAAAAGACACAAGGAAAATACTAGCTCAAAGGACTAAAGAATCACATGAACCAAAGACTCCACCAGCCTGAGAACAGAAGAACTAGATGGCGCCTGGCTACCACAAATGACCACCTTGACGGAGATCACAACAGGGAGTCCCAGACAGAGCAAGAGAAAAATGTAGAACACAATTCAAATTCATGTAAAAGGACCAGACTTATTGTTCTGTCAGAGCCTGTAGGAACACCCAAAATTATGGCCCCCAGATGCTCTGCTAACCCAGGACTGATACCATTCCTGAAACCTACTTTGCAGACAAAGATTAGACAGGCCTATAAAACAAAAAATAACATACATGAAGAACTTGCTTCTCGGTTCAATCAAATATACAAGACCAAATGGGCAGCTCCTGTCCAAAAGCAAGATGAGAAGGCAGGAAGGGACAGGAACTGGACGAATGCAATGGACACAGGTAACCCCGGGTGGAAAGAGGGTGTGTGCTGTCACATTGTGGGGATTGCAACCAATGTCACAAAACAACATGTGTATAAATTTCTGAATGAAAAATTAACTTGAGCTGTAAACTTTCACCTAAACCATAATTAAAAAAAAAGAGTGCCAGCTCTGAATCCAGACTGCCTAAGTGTGTATATCCACTTCCCCTCTTATTGCCTGTGTGAGCTTGGGAAAGTTACATATCTCTCTGTATTCCACTTTCTCAATTCATAAATTGGGAATAAAATTGTTGCTAAATAAGTGATCTATGGAAGATGATTAAATGACCTAATCATGGACATACCTAGAATATTGTCTGACACCTAGTAACCAATCAAAGTGAAATGCCACTTTACCCCTTGCAAACACACCCCAAAGAACCAGTCCAGATATGGTCCTTTGACTTTCAAGAAAGAAAAGCCCTGTTTTACCTTGACCAGGGAGACAATCCTGGTAGGGTTAATCTAACTCTCAAGCTCTCTAATGAGATCACAAGTTCAGAATCTAATAAACTTATCTGTTCCCAACCCACGTCTGTTGGCAGAACTTGTAGACTTTTGCAGCAAAACTCTGCAGACTACCTAAAACACAGATTGACACAAAGCATAATTTATTTTCACATCAAAGAATGACATGGTCACTTTCTGGGTACACACCATAGGGTCCTGTAGGGAAAAATAATGATGGATTTAATCGCTTATGTCTCTTAAAACAAAAAGATGCATGTCTAAATCCCAATACAGTTTTCCAGTAACTCAATGATTTTCTGGTTCCCATGCAACAGGCATGGAATTCCTATTCACACTTACCGCCCAAAGGGCACCAGACAATGAGGGATGGCTCTTGGAGTAACACTAAGCCAGAGGCACCTGCACAAACACAGAGAAGCTTATTTTGTGGGCAGAGTACTCTGCTTCCAACCCTCCTGTGGGAAGAGGACTCTATTTCCAATGGCTCTGCCTGCCTGATCCATTGCTGGTTCCACTGCAGGACTTTGGACAGTGACTTGACTGTATTCTCTGGTGCCTCCCCAACTCCCATGTTCCGAACTGACAAAGTTTAGAGCTCCCCTTGAGAAACTGTGATCAGCTAATCTGTGATTTAAATGTAGTGATCTCAGATCCAGCAAGAAAAAAACTAAAACTGATAGGCAAATCTAAATTTTAAAGTTAGTTACCTTTCTTACCACGCATATTTATTTCAAAGAGCAGCTCAAGACAAAGTATTCTAATGAAATATGTGAAGATCTGGAGTTAGAAAACCAAAAGTGAAGAACATGCTCGGTATTTCTCAAGTCGAAAGAACCGAAGAAAAATTTCAAGCCTCCAGTTGCAATGTAGAAGGATTCTATGGGCAAACATTTGACTGATTTAGGAAGCATCAAAAGAAGATGGAAGGACTTCCAGCCAAAAGGGCGGCTTAGGCAGACACACCGCATTATCCCTCTACAGCAAAGGCCCAAGAAACCAAGTGAAACAGATACAGATGACAATTCTGGAACCCTGAGCATCAAATGAAAGGATAAAAAACTAGATCAAACACTGATTGGAAAAAGAAACTGGCTAAAAACAGTGAACAAGAAGAGAGAGAGTGGAGAGGTCCTTCCAGCTGCCCCAGCACAATGTGACCATCTTGAGGCAAATATAGCAGCAATCCTGGTTGAGAAGCACAAAAAGGAACTTCACAGAATTCCCAGCAGGACACAGAATAACTGAAGACATACCTAGAGTGAAGCAAGGCCTTGATTTCTAGCTGTAGCCAAAGGGAAGAGCCCAGGCACCCTTGCCTGGTGACCAGCAGAGCACACTCTCCCTCCCCCCACCCTCCTGGTGATCAGCAACACAAACCCCACATCCTGGCAGGCCCTACTGCTGGGCATCAAGGTAGGAGCCCCAACTGCCACCCTCCGCCTGACCCAGCCCCAACTGCCACTCTCCCCCCCCCCCACTGCAACCATCCTGCCCGCCGACCCAGCCAAGTGGTGCATAGGCTGCTCTGGTATGGCAACTACCACCCACTCCACCCCTCTCGCCTGCCAACCCCACTGAGCAGTGGGTAGGCCACTTCGGTGTGGCAATAACAGTCTGTTGCCCCCTCCCACTCACCAACCTTGCCAGTTGGTGGCAGGCAATTCTAGTGTGGTGCTAGCCATTTGCCCCACCCATTCTGACTGCTGACCCTGCCGGGCGGTGGAAAACTACTCCAATTCAGCACCAACCACTTTCACCTCGCTGAACAGCAGTGATCACACACTCATGCACTTGCATGCCTGTCACTCACCCCCTCACACCTGGTGAGTGACAACTGCATGCTTTCACACTTCCTTGCCCATCACCCATCCCCCCACCTGGTGACCCATGGCAACCACATTCCTATACACTTGCCCACCTGCCATCCAACCCCTCTGCCTTCCAACCTCCTCCTCCCCACAGAGCAATCAATGGCAACTATATCCCTGCTCACCCACCACTCCTGCAACCCTACCCACTCAATAAGTGCAACCACTTACTCCCGTGCCACTGGACACATGACAGTGGTCAACACCCACCCAGACCACCTACAGCCACCCAGCATGACCAACAAACAGAAAGCCACACTCACATTACCAACTGCTGCCCCACTCACCCAGAGACAAGTGGTGAGCACTCCAGTGCTGCCACCCTGAGACCAGCGAACCACACAAGCCCCACAGCCCAGATATAACAAAACAAAAAATCAGAATGAAGTAAACAAACATACAATCAATAAATAAATATAACAGCTTAATGCCTTGAAGACAACAGACAATACCAAATCATGTAAAGAAACAGGACAAGACGCCTCAAGAAAATGACAAAAACAAAGAGTCAGAAAATCTTCCTGAAGAAGAAATGGTAATTGAACTACCTGCTAAGGGATTCAAAAGACTTGTATACAGGATCCTCAAAGAGTTCAAGGAGAACACAGGCAAAACTCTAAAAGAATTCAGGAAAACAATACGAGAACAAAGTGACAAAATAGACAATTAGAAACCATACAAAAGCAGCAACTAGAAATCCAGAAGATTAACACTAAAATTTCAGAAATAACGCATGGAAGGACAAAGGAGTAGAACTGAATCAATGGAAGACAGAATCAGTGGAATAGAGTGAAAATCCCTTGATACTAATCTGTTAGAGGAATAATCAGATAAAAGAATGAAGAAAAATGAAGAAGGCCTAAGAGTTATGTGGGACACCATCAAAGGGAATAGTTTACATGTGATCAGAATTCCAGAAAAAAAAAAGCACAAAGAAAAATTTCAAAGATTTGCTGGCAGAAAACTTCCCTAATATCATGAAAGATGAGAAAAATACCCATCTAAGAAGCCCAATGAATCCCACATGGGATAGACCCCAAAAGAAAACCACCAAGATGTATCATAATCAAGTTTTCCAAAACCAAAGATAAAGAATCCTGAAAGCAATTTGGAAAAACAAAATGTTACCTACAAAGCGGAACCAATAAGAGTAATCTGATTTCTCAGCAGAAACCATGCAGGCAAGAAGGCAATGGGATTACATATATAAAACTCTGAAAGAAAGAAAAAAATGCCAACCAAGAATTGTATATCCAGTGAAATTATCTCTCAAATATGATGGCAAAATTAGGACATTTCCAGATAAACAGAAATTAAGGGAATTTGGAATTTGTAAAACAACAGACCAAACTTGCAAGAACTCCTCAAGGGAGAGACCCAACAATGTCAGACAACAACCTGAGATTAAGACACATGGCAACATCACCCTGATACCAACCCAGATAAAGATTTTTCAAAAATAAAATAAAGCTCCAAGGCTAAAAACAGGGAACCAGAGATGTCAATCTCTAAATGACAACAACTTCAAAATAAAAAGGGGGAATAAATGGTGTAGTTACAGGACTTCCATATGGAGAGGAAGTCAAGATGATATCCAGATAGAACAGATTGTTTAAACTTAAGAAGACAAAAGTAAATTTCAGGGTAACCACAAAGAAAATTAATAAGCCTTCTCACCAAAAGAAAAAAAAATCATATTCAGTAAATACAAAATCAACAGCAACAAAGGAAATTAAAAGAAAATCCATAAAGAATCCAGAAAAGCATATGGGACAAAGAAATCATCAGCACCCCCCCCAAAAAAAACACAACAAAGTGACAGCAGTAAATTCACACCTAATGATAATTACACTGAATGTAAATGGATTAAATGCACCAGTCAAGAGACAGAGAGTGGCAGAATGGACAAGAAAACATGACTCATCAATATGCTGCCTACAACGGACACACCTTAGACACAAAGACTAAAATAAGCTAAAAATCAAAGGATGGAAAAATAATATCAAGCAAACAGCAACAAAAAAGAGCAGGAGTGAAAATATTAATCTCTGAAAAAATAGACTTTAAGGCAAACGCCAGCATAAGAGACAAGAAAGGACATTACATATTATTAAAGCGTCAATCCAACAAGAGGAAATAGCATAATATATTTACTGGCTCAATGAAAGAGCTCCAAAACACATAAAACAAACCGTGACAAAATCAAAAAGAAAAATAGACAACTCCACAATAATACTAGGAGACTTTAACGCACCACTTTTGATGAAGGACAGAACAACTAGAAACTCAACAACAATACAGAAGATATAAACAACACGATCAACCAACTTGATCTCATAGACATACACAGAACACTACACCCAACAACAGCACAGTACTCATTCTTTTCCAGCACACATGAATCATTCTCCATAATAGACCATATATTCGGCCACAAAGCAAGCCTCAATAAATTCAAGAACATTGAAATAATACAAAGCATCTTCTCAGATCACAATGCTATAATATTAGAAATCAGTAACTGGAAAAAAAACAAATATATGGAAACTGAATAACATCCTGCTTAAAATTCACTGGGTAATACAAGAAATAAAAAATGAAATAAAAAGTTCCTAGATTCAAACGAGAATGAGAACACAACATACCAAACCAACGACACATTGCAAAAGCAGCGCTCAGAGGACAATTTATAGCAATAAATGCACACATCAAAAAAGAAGAAAGAGCCAAAATCAACACATTAGCCCTGCAACTCCAACAAATAGAGAAAAGAATGGCAAAGAAGCCCACAGCCGCAAAAAAGGAAATAATAAAGATTACAGCAGAAATTAATGAAACAGAAAAACAACGGAAGCGATGAACAAGACTAGAAGTTAGAGGAGGCGGGGCCAAGATGGCTGATTAGGTAGACGCTACCTCGGATCCTTCTTGCAACAAAGACTTGGAAAAACAAGTGAATCAATCACATACATGACAGTCTACGAACCCTGACCGTCAAACACAGATCTAAAGAGTTGACCTGAGTGATAGGTGAGCGAAAAGCTGCACCCTGAACCAGCAACCCATGACCCACTCCACAGCCTTGAGCCCTCGAGGTTCCCTGGTGCCGAGTGGCAGGGCTGATAGCGGCTTGCTGAGGTGGGGCAGGCACGGGACACGGCCCTAACCCCTAGCCCCCTGAAGTAACCTCCTTAGAGACTCAGCCAGCACAAGCAGGCTGCACACTAACGGGGCTAACGAGAGAACGAACCAGCAACCATGGAGAAGCAGTGACTGTTTCCAGAGCCTGGAGCCAGCGTCCCAGTCAGAAAACCCTGGCACCGGGTTTTGGACTGGTTGTAGGAGAGCTGAGCACGGCATCCTGAGACGGCGCAAACACGGGACGCAGCCCTAGCTCCCTGAAGTGACCTCGGGGGAAGCACAGACAGTGACGCGGTTGACAGGAGGAGAAGACACCAGGAGGCAGTGACTGGTTTTGGAGCCAGGAGTGCGGCATCCCAGCTGGGGAACCGAGGCTCTGGGCTTTGGACTGGGAGCGGAGGGACTGACCACGGTTTCTGAGACAGCACATGCACAGAACGTGGGCCTGACTCCGGGGGGGCAATCTCAACCCAGCCAATGCACACAGGCTACCCAGATAAAACAGTCCTCACCAAGCAAGATAAGTAACTTTGTCTATATTCCTGGATGCAACTCTCTCCTATCTACCTGATCCCTCCCCTCCCCTTCCCAGGCGGCTTCATTAACATTGGAATTTCCTGGGCCAGAGAGTGATGTGCTCTGTGGTTTTTTTGTTTGTTTGTTTGTTTTGTCTTTTCCTAAACCATTCTCCTGGCCTGAGAGAAGCAGCTACAAAAAACCCAGGGACCAAAAATCCTTCCCTGACTTCCCGAAATTGGACTAAAAATACAGAACCAGCTCCAGCCAAGCATATGAGATCCACAGTCTTGGGCTTTCATCCCTACAGGGAACAAGGTGGCTATTATAATGCAAAGGCAATTCTGATAGTGATCTGACTGCAATTGTTTTAGGGGATTACTGGAAAGACAAGTTTCCCAGGTCTGATATCTCTACCTATTAAACAGAGCCCTCACTGACCCACAACAGGGAACTGAGGGCTGAAGCTCCACCCAAACCACTGAACCTCCTGCCATAGAGGTCTGAGGATAGTGACATCTACCAATGTATAGAGGTACAAGTATTGGGTGCCTAAGGTACAGCTGCAGAGCCCACCCACCACAGTGCTTTAGGAATAGAGACACACCTACCTCATTGGCACTTGGGGGAAGCCTGTCAGCAGCCTGCCCCCCCGGAAAGTGACCCCTTGCTGCTATTAGAATCTAGTGCACACAACTATCACCACTACTCCTCTAAGTGAAAAGGTGACAGTCTACCCCCATACACTTGATGACCCAAAATCAGATTCTACTCAAGAATAGTGAATGGACTCTTAGGATTATATTTCTGGTAATGGCCCAAACCAGCTGCTAATAAGACATAAGTGATTCAAAGGCTACAACAATCAAGAGAGCGCAATCTAGTAGCCCATCTATGTATATTGAAAGAAAACAAAACAAGATAAGACTCAGTGAGCAAATATAGAATAAATCACTACAATATCTTAGAGATGGCTCGGAGACAGCAGTCGATATCAAACCACATAAAGAAGCAGACCATGATTGCTTCTACAACTCTCCAAATTAAAGAATCAAAATCTTTCCCAAATGAAAATACAATCCTGGAATTGCAGATGCAGAATATAAAAAACTAATTTACAGAATGCTTCAAGACATCAGGGATGACCTCAGAAATGAAATAAGGCAATCTACACAAAAAGCCAAGGAACACACTGATAAAGCAGTTGAAGAAATCAAAAAGATTATTCAAGAACATAGTGGAAAAATTAATAAGCTGCAAGAATCCATGGAGAGACAGCATTCAGAAATCCAAAAGATTAACAGTAAAATTACAGAATTAGACAACTCAATAGGAAGTCAGAGGAGCAGAATCAAGGAATTGGAATGCAGAGTGGGGGGAGGGGTTGGAGGATAAGGCAATTGACACCAATACAGTTGAAGAAAAATCAGATAAAAGAATTTAAAAAAATGAAGAAACCCTAAGAATCATGTGGGACTCTATCCAGAAGAATAACTTGTCTGTGATTGGAGGTCCAGAATGGGGAGGGATAACAGAAAATACAGAGAGAATAGTTGAAGATGTGTTGGCAGAAAACTTCCCTGACATCATGAAAGACGAAAGGATATCTATCCAAGATGCTCATCGAACCCCATTTAAGATTGATCCAAAAAGAAAAACACCAAGACATATTATCATCAAACTTGCCAAAACCAAAGATAAAGAGAAAATTTTAAAAGCAGCCAGGGATAAAAGAAAGGTCTCCTACAAAGGGGAATCAATAAGTTCAGACTCCTCAGCAGAAACCATGCAGTTAAGAAGGCAATGGGATGACATATATAGAGCACTGAAGGAGAAAAACTCCCAGCCAAGGATCATATATCCAGCAAAACTCTCTCTCAAATATGAAGATGAAATTAAAACATTTACAGGTAAACAGAAGCTTAGAGAATTTGCAAAAACCAAACCAAACCTACAAGAAATACTAAAGGAAATTGGACAGAAAATCAATAACATCAGATACCAGCACAACTCAAAGTCACAGAAGAAAAAATCCTGATATCAACTCAAAGAAGGAAATCACAAAAACAAATTAAGGTTAATTTTAAAAAGAAAAA
This sequence comes from Loxodonta africana, assembly GCF_030014295.1. Taxonomy (NCBI): domain Eukaryota; kingdom Metazoa; phylum Chordata; class Mammalia; order Proboscidea; family Elephantidae; genus Loxodonta; species Loxodonta africana. The sequence goes on from NC_087369.1 coordinate 62,916,135, forward strand.
AATGCTCAAAACAGGGAATCATTGAAGTCATTATGGAAAAGATCACAATAATCAAAAAGAGGGACTAAATACAGGTGGCATAGAACTGCCATATGGAGAGGAAAACAAGGCGATATAGGACGATACAAGTTAGGTTTTTACTTAGAAAAATAGGGGTAAATATTAAGGTAACCACAAAGAGTTCTAACAATTCCATAACTCAAAATAAAAACCAAGAAACACATAATGACTCAGCAAACATAAAGTCAAATACTATGAAAATGAGGAACACAAAATTTACATAGAAAAACATCTCAGCACAAAAAAGTAAGTGGAAAAATTAAATTGTCACCAACACATACAAAAAGGCATCAAAATGACAGCACTAAACACAAACTTATCTATAAATATACTGAATGTAAATGGACTAAATGCACCAATAAAGAGACAGAGAGTCTCACACTGGATGAAGAAACACGATCCGTCTATATGCTGACTACAAGAGACACACCTTAGACTTAGAGACACAAACAAAAACTCAAAGGATGGAAAAAAATATATCAAGCAAACAACAATCAAAAAAGAGCAGGAGTAGCAATATTAATTTCTGACAAAATAGACTTTGAAGTTAAATCCACCACAAAGGATAAAGAAGGACACTACATAATGATGAAAGGGACAATTGATCAGGAAGACACAACCATGTTAAATATTTATGCACCCAATGACAGGGCTGCAAGATACATAAAACAAACTTTAACAGAACTGAAAAGTGAGATAGACACCTCCACAGTTATAGTAGGAGACTTCAACACACCACTTTCTGAGAAGGATAGGACTTCCAGTAAGAAGCTCAATAGCGACACGGAAGACCTAATTGCTACAATCAACCAACTTGACCTCATAGACCTATACAGAACACTCCACCTAACAGCTGCAAAGTATACTTTTTTTCTAGCGCACATGGAACATTCTCTAGAATAGATCACATGTTAGCTCATAAAACAAACCTTTGCAGAATCCAAAACATCGAAATATTGCAAAGCATCTTCAAAGACCACAAGGCCATAAAAGTGGAAATCAATAACAGAAAAATCAGGGAAAAGAAATCAAACACTTGGAAACTGAACAATAAAAAAAAAAGACTGGGTTATAGAAGACATTAAGGAGGGAATAAAGAAATTTATAGAATGCAACGAGAATGAAAACACTTCCTATCAAAATCTCTGGGACACAGCAAAAGCAGTGCTCAGAGGTCAATTTATATCGATAAATGCACACATACAAAAAGAAGAAAGAGCCAAAATCAGAGAACTGACCCACAGCTTGAACAAATAGAAAGCGAGCAACAAAAGAATCCATCAGGCACCAGAAGAAAACGAATAAAAAAAATTAGAGCTGAACTAAATGAATTAGAGAACAGAAAAACAATTGAAAGAATTAACAAAGCCAAAAGCTGGTTCTTTGAAAAAATTAACAAAATTGATAAACCATTGGCCAGACTGACTAAAGAAATACAAGAAAGGAAAAAAAAAAACAACCCGAATAAGAGACGAGATGGGCCATATCACAACACACCCAACTGAATTTAAAGGAATCATGTCAGATTATTACAAAAAATTGTACTCTAACAAATTTGCAAACCTGGAAGAAATGGATGAATTCCTAGAAAAACACTACCTACCTAAACTAACACAAGCAGAAGTAGAACAACTAAATAATAAAAAAAACTCCCCCCAAAGAAAGCCCTGGCCCGGATGGTTTCACTGTAGAATTCTACCAACCTTTCAGAGAAGAGTTAACACCACTACTACTAAAGGTATTTCAAAGCATAGAAAATGGTGGAATACTACCTCACTCATTCTATGAAGCCACCATATCCCTGATACCAAAACCAGGTAAAGACATCACAAAAAAAGAAAATTACAGAGCAATATCCCTCATGAACTTAGATGCAAAAATCCTCAACAAAATTCTAGCCAATAGAATTCAACAACACATCAAAAAAATAATCCACCACAACCAAGTGGGATTTATACCAGGTATGCGAGGCTGGTTTAATATTACAAAAACCATTAATGTAATCCACCATATAAATAAAACAAAAGACAAAAACCACATGATCTTATCAATTGATGCAGAAAAGGCATTTCACAAAGTCCAACACCCATTCATGATAAAAACTCTCAGCAAAATAGGAATTGAAGGAAAATTCCTCAACATAATAAAGGGCAACTATACAAATCCAACAGCCAACATCATTCTAAATGGAGAGAGCCTGAAAGCATTTCCCTTGAGAACGGGAACCAGACAAGGATGCCCTTTATCACCGCTCTTATTCAACATTGTGCTAGAAGTCCTAGCCAGAGCAATCAGGCTAGACAAAGAAATAAAGGGCATCCGGATTGGCAAGGAAGAAGTAAAATTATCTCTATTTGCAGATGACATGATCTTATACACAGAAAACCCTAAGGAATCCTCCAGAAAACTACTGAAACTAATAGAAGAGTTCGGCAGAGTCTCAGGTTACAAGATAAACATACAAAAATCACTTGGATTCCTCTACATCAACAAAAAGAACATGGAAGAGGAAATCACCAAAGCAATACCATTCACAGTAGCCCTCAAGAAGATCAAATATTTAGGAATAAATCTTACCAAAGATGTAAAAGACCTATACAAAGAAAACTACAAAGTACTAGTGCAAGAAACTAAAAGGGACCTACATAAGTGGAAAAACATACCTGGCTCATGGATAGGAAGACTTAACACAGTAAAAATGTCTATTCTACCAAAAGCCATCTATACATACAATGCACATCAGATATAATTCCAATGACATTTTTTAATGTGATGGAGAAACAAATCACCAACTTCATATGGAAGGGAAAGAAGCCTCGGATAAGTAAAGCATTACTGAAAAAGAAGAAAATGGGAGGCCTTACTCTACCTGATTTTAGAACATATTATATAGCCACAGTAGTCAAAACAGCCTGGTACTGGTACAACAACAGACACATAGACCAACAGAACAGAATTGAGAACCCAGATATAAATCCATCCACATATGAGCAGCTGATATGTGACAAAGGCCCAGTGTCAGTTAATTGGGGAAAACGTAGTCTTTTTAACAAATGGTGCTGGCATAACTGGATATCCATTTGCAAAAAAAATGAAACAGGACCCATACCTCACACCATGCACAAAAACTAACTCCAAGTGGATCAAAGACCTAAACATAAAGACTAAAACGATAAAGATCATGGAAGAAAAAATAGGGACAACGTTCTAATACAAGGCATAAACAGAATACAAAACGTTACCAAAAATGACGGAGAGAAACCAGATAACTGGGAGTTCCTAAAAATCAAACACCTATGCTCATGTAAAAAAAAACTTCACCAAAAGAGTAAAAAGACCACCTACAGATTGGGAAAAAATTTTCAGCTATGACATATCTGACCACCGCCTGATCTCTAAAATCTATATGATTCTGTTAAAACTCAACCACAAAAAGACAAACAACCCAATCAAAAGTGGGCAAAGGATACGAACACACGCTTCACTAAAGAAGATATTCAGGCAGCTAATAGACACATGAGAAAATGCTCTCGATCATTAGCCATTAGAGAAATGCAAATTAAAACTATGTTGAGATTCCATCTCACTCCAACAAGGCTGGCATTAATCCAAAAAACACCAAATAATAAATGTTGGAGAGGCTGCGGAGAGATTGGAACTCTTATACACTGCTGGTGGGAATGTCAAATGGTACAACCACTTTGGAAATCTATCTGGCGTTATCTTAAACAGTTAGAAATAGAACTACCATACAACCCAGAAATCCCACTCCTCGGAATATACCCTAAAGAAACAAGAGCCTTTACACAAACAGATATATGCACACCCATGTTTATTGCAGCTCTGTTTACAATAGCAAAAAGCTGGAAGCAACCAAGGGGGCCATCAACAGATGAATGGTTAAATAAATTATGGTACAGTCACACAATGGATTACTATGGATCAATAAAGAACAGTAACGAATCTGTGAAACATTTCATAACATGGAGGAACTTGGAAGGAATTATACTGAGTGAAATTAGTCAGATGCAAAAGGACAAATACTGTATAAGACTACTATTATAAGTTCTTGAGAAATAGTATAAACTGAGAAGAACACATTCTTTTGTGGTTACGAGGTGGGGAGGGAGGGTGGGAGAGGGTTGTTTACTGATTAATTAGTAGATAAGAACTACTTTAGGTGAAGGGAAAGACAATACTCAATACAGGGAAGGTCAGCTCAACTGGACTGGACCAAAAGCAAAGAAGTTTCCGGGATAAACTGAATGTTTTGAAGGTCAGCGGAGCAAGGGTGGGGGTTTGGGGACTATGGCTTAAGGGGACTTCTAAGTCAATTGGCAGAATAAACTCTATTATGAAGACATTCTGCATCCCACTTTGAGGTGTGGCATGTGGGGTCTTAAATGCTAACAAGTGGCCATCTAAGATGCATCAACTGGTCTCAACCCACCTGGATCAAAGGAGAATGAAGAACACCAAGGTCACACGATAACTATGAGCCCGAGGCAGAAAGGGCCACATGAACTAGAGACTTACATCATCCTGAGACCAGAAGAACTAGATGGTGCCCGGCTACAACCGATGACTGCCCTGATAGGGAGCACAACAGAGAACTCCTGAGGGAGCAGGAGAACAGTGGGATGCAGACCCCAAATTCTCATAAAAAGACCAGACTTAATGGTCTGACTGAGACTAGAAGAATCCCGGCAGCCATGGTCCCCAAACCTTCTGTTGGCCCAGGACTGGAACCATTCCTGAAGACTACTCATCAGACATGGAAGGGACTGGAGAATGGGCTGGAGAGAGATGCTGATGAAGAGTGAGCTACTTGTATCAGGTGGACACTTGAGACTGTATTGGCATCTCCTGTCTGGAGGGGAGATGGGAGGGTTAGAAACTGGCAAAACGGTCACGAAAGGAGAGACTGGAAGAAGGGAGTGGGCTGACTCATTAGGGGGAGAGTAAATGGGAGTATGGAGCAAGGTGTATATAAGCTTGTATGTGACAGACTGACTTGATTTGTAAACTTTCACTTAAAGCACAATAAAAATTATTTTTAAAAAAAGAGTAGAAGTTAGTTTTTGGAAAGGATTAATAAAATCGACAAACCGCTGGCCAAATTGACAAAGGATAAGAAGGAGAATATGCAGATAACACAAATAGGAAATGAGGTGGGTAACTTTACAACAGAACCAATTGAAATAAAAAGAGTATAACAGAACACTGTCAAGAACTGTACTCCAACAAATTTGAAACTTAGAAGAAATGGACAAATTTCTAGAAACACCCTACCTACCTAAACCAACACAAACTGAGGTAGAAAATTTAAACAGACCCATAACAAAGGAATAAATTGAAGAAGTTATAAAAAAAAAATTGCAACAACAACAAAAAAGACCTGGCCCAGAGAGCTTCAATGGAGAATTCTACCAAACATTCAGCGAAGAGCTGACACCAATTCTACTCAAACTATTCCAGAACATAGAAAAGGATGGAATACTTCAGAATTCATTCTTTGAAGCAAGCATAACCCTGATATCAAAGCCAGGCAAAGACAGCACTAAAAAAGAAAATTATAGGCCAATATCCCTCAGGAATATAGATGCAAAAATTCTCAGCAAAATCCTAGCAAATAGAATCCAACAACATATGAAAAAAACAAAATGCTAGCAAATAGAATCCAACAACATATTTTTTAAAAAATCCACCACATAAATAAAACAAAGGGGAAGAACCACATGATCATATATGATGCAGAAAAGGCATTTGATAAAATCCAATACCCATTCCTGATAAAAACTGTCAGCAAAATAGGAATAGAAGGGGATTTTCTCAACATAATTAAGGGCCTATATAAAAAACCAACAGGCAGCATTACTCTCAATGGAGAGATACTGAAGCATTCTCCTTGGAAACTGGAAACAGACAAGGATGCCCCTTATCACCATTCTAACTCAACACTGTACTGGAAGTCCTAACCACAGCAATAAAACAAGGAAAACAAAAGGCATCCAAATCGGTAAGGAAGAAGTAAAGCTCTCCTTATTTGCAGATGCTATGATCCTGTACATAGAAAATCCCAGAGATTCCACAAAAAAGCTACTGGAACTAATAGAAGGATTCAGCAAAGCGGCAGGGTAAAAGATCGACATACAAAAATCAGTCATATTCCTCTACACTAACAAAAACAATTCCGAAAAGGAAATCGGGAAAACAATACCATTTACAAATGCCCCTGAAAACACAAAATACATAGGAATAAACTTAGCCAAGGATGTAAGAGACTTATAGAAAGAAAACTACAAAATACTACAGGAAGAGACCTACACAACTAGGAAAACATAACATGCTCATGGATTGGAAGACTTAACATTATGAAAGGGTCAATGCTATGTAAAGCAATTTACAGATATAGTGCAATCTAGATCCCGATTCCATCAACATTCTTTAACGAGATGGAAAAACTAATTATCAACTCTCTATGGAAAAGAAAGAGGCCCTGGATAAGCAAAGCACTACTGAAGAAAAAGAACAAAGTAGGAGGCCTCATGCTCCCTGATCTCAGAACCTACTATACAGCCTCAGTAGTCAAAACAGTCTGGTGCTGGTACAACAACAGACACATAGACCAATGGGACAGAATAGAGAAAACAGAAGTAAATCCACCTATGAACAGCTGATCATCAACAAAGGGCTGAAATTCATTAAATGGGGAAGAGATTGTCTCTTTAACAAATGGTGCTGGCAAAACTGGATATCCATTTGCAGAAAAATGAGACAGGATCCATACCCCACACCATACAAAAAAACTAACTCAAGATGGATAAAAGTTCTTAATGTAAAACCTAAAATTATAAAGATTATGGAAGAAAAAATAGGGGAAAACTTGTTGTTGTTAGGTGCCATCAAGTCAGTTCCAACTCATAGTGACCCTATGTACAACAGAACAAAACACTGCCTGATCCTGCGCCATTCTCACAATCGATGTTGCGCTTGAGCCCATTGTTGCAGACACTGTGTCAATCCATCTCATTGAGGGTCTTCCTCTTTTTTGCTGGCCCTCTTCCAAGCATGATGTCCTTCTCCAGGGACTGGTCCCTCCTGGTAACATTTCCAAATTATGTGAGATGAAGTCTTGCCATTCTTGCTTCTAATGAGCATTCTGGATATACTTGTTCCAAGACAGATTTGTTTGTTCTGGCAGTCCATGGTATATTCAATATTCTTCGCCAACACCTTAATTCAAAGGAATCAATTCTTCTTCGGTTTTCCTTATTCATTGTCCAGTTGAAAACACCATGGCTTGGGTCAGGTGCACCTTAATCCTTAAAGAGACATCTTTTTAACTTAGCTTTCAACACTTTAAAGAGGTGTTTTGCAGCAGATTTGCCCAATGCAATGCGTCATTTGATTTCTTGACTGCTGCTTCTATGGGCGTTGGTTGTGGATCCAAGTAAACTTAGGGGGAAACTTAGGGGCCCTGAGGTATGGCATAAATAGATTACCAAACATAAATAAAAATGCATAAACAGCAGAAGATAAGCTAGACTACTGGGACCTCCTAAAAATTAAACACTTATGTGCATCAAAATACTTCTCCAAAAGAGTAAAAAGAGAACCTACAAACTAGGAAAAACTTTTGGCAACAATATATCTGATCTCTAAAATTTATAGAAAACTTCAACACCTTAACAATACCAAAAAAAACAAACAATCCACTTAAAAAATGAGCAGAGGACATGAACAGGCACTTCATTAAAGAAGCCATTCAGGTGGCCAGCAATTAATGAAGAAATGCTTATGATCTTTAGCCATTGTTGCTGTTAGGCATCAGCAAGTCAATTCTGACTCATAGTGACCCTATGTACAACACAACGAAACACTGCCTGGTCCTGCGCCATCCTCACAGTCATTGCTACATTTGAGCACCTCATTGCAGCCACTGTGTCAATCCATCTCATTGAGGGTCTTCCTCTTTTTTGCTGACCCTCTACCTTACCGAGCATGATGTCCTTCTCTAGTGATTGGTCCCTCCTGATAACGTGTCATTAGCTATTAGAGAGATGCAAATCAAAACAACAATGAGATATCACCTCACTCCAGCAATGATGGTAATGATAAAAAACAATCAAATGAACAGAAAACAACAAATGTTGGTAAGGGTGTGATGAGATTGAAACTCTCATACACTGCTGGCGGGATATAAAATGGTACAACCACTGTGGAAAATGGCATGGCACCTCCTTAAAAAGTTAGAAATAGAAATACCATATGATACAACAATCCCACTACTAGGTATATCCCAGACACAAATATCCTAGATAAATAAGTGCCATGACACAAATAGATATATGCACACCCATGTTCATTGTGGCATTATCCACAACAGCAAAAAGATCAAAACAATCTAAGTGACCATCAACAGATAAATGGGTAAAGAAACTGTGGCGCATACACATAATGGAATACTGTGCAACTTTAAAGAATAACGATGAATCCACAAAACATCTCACAACGTGGATGAATCTGGAGGACATTATGCTAAGTCAAATAAGTCAATCACAAAAGGACCAATATTGTATGAGATCACTATTATAAAAAGTAAAGGTTTACACACAGAAAGAAACATTATTTAACGATTATCAGGGATGGAGGGGGAGGAAAGGAAAATCACTAACTAGATAGTAGAAACGTATTAACTTGGGTGAAGAGAAAGACAATACACAATATGGGGGAAATCAGTACAACATGACCAAGGCAAAGGAAGACACTGAGAGGTACGTAAGAGTACAAGGCAACAATGGTAAATATTATTACATATATAAACCTGCAATAACAGTAATAACAATAATTTACAAGTCAATACATAGGTAGATATGTAAGCTGAACAGGTGTGGGATGATGTATGGAAGTACATCCATGATCATATACAAGTTTGGGAGAAGATTTTCTACATACATATTTGTGTGTGCAGCAAATACATCCATGTATATAGTAGAGCACACAGGGAGCACAGTTATGAAAATTCCTTAACCATAACCAAACAACTCCAGGGTATGAGTCATTGGGCTTTTGGGCTTAAGACCATAGTCTCAGGGGACATGTAGGTCAATTGTCGTAACATAGTCCATAAAGACAATGTTCTACATTCTACTTTGGTGAGTAGTGACTGGGGTCTTAAAAGTTTAGGAGCAGAAAAAGCGTGGGAGGTGGAGCCAAGATGATGGAATAGACAGATGCTTCCGGCGAGCCCTCTTTACGACAAAGACCACAAAAAACAAGTGCAACGAGTATATTTGTGACAAGCTGGCAGCCCTGAGCTTCAAAGGCGAGCTTAGAAAACGAACTGAGGGGCAGGGGGAGGAATAGATGGCTCAGAAACGGAGAGGCCTTACCAGACCTGAAACGCCAGGAGCCCTCAGGCACCATTCCTAGGAGTGATTGGGGAGGGCTGTTACTAGTGTTAGGCTACAGTTTCCTTGGGGAGAAGCAGCCAGCCACACAGACTACTCACACCTCTGGACCCTGAGGAGAACGGTGCTCACAGCAAAAGCTAAGTACTTGTGTATATTTTAACCACCTCCCCCCACCCGCAAACCAGCTTCAGTGGCTGAATTCCCTGGGCACCTAGAGCCATCCTCCCAGCCTTGGGGAAGGAAAAAATTTGCATTTGGGGGAAAGATAATTTACTGGCTTCACTAACCGGGGGAGCTCAGGACAGAAGCAGCTCCAGTCCAGGCATAAACCATCCATGGACTTTGAGTACCTTTCCCTTCTGCATGGACCTGTGTGGGCCTATTTTGGGAGAAGAGGCCCTTGTTGGCACACTCCAACCATTTCACCTGTGTGGTGGAGAGGTGGGTGTTTGGCGTTTGACATTGCTTTGCCTATTAAACCAGGTCCTCACCTACCCACATCACGGACCTAAGGACTGGTAGCTCCACTCGGGTCACCCAGTCACATGCAACAGGGGTCCAAAGATAAGTGGTACCTCCCAGTCCTTACAACCAAAATCTTAAGGTGCCCATGGTCCATCTGCAAAACCCACCCAAGTACATGCTTTAGGCAACAGGGAAGCATTTTCCTCAGAGACACTCAGGGGTCAGCCCTCAGCCTCCTGCCTTGTTCAGAGTGTGACCCCCTGCTGCAATCAGATACCGGTATCTATGCCAATCACCCCTGCCCCTCTAAGACTGTAGGAGAGAGCCTGTACCACACACTTGATGATCAGCTACCTGGAAACCTGAGCTGAATTCATACAAGAAAACTGAATGGACTTCTAGACTGATATATCTGATAACAGCTCTAGCCATCTGGAGACAGGACGTCAGAGCTCCAAAGGCAAACATAATCAAGCTAGCTCACTCAAGCAACCCATAGGGGTATACCAAAACAAAACAAAGCAAGAAGCTTCGACACAGTAAGCAAGCATAAACTAATACAATAACTTATTGATGGCTCAGAGACAACAGTCAATATCAAGTCACACAAAGAAACAGACCACAATCACCTCAACAGGCTCTCCAAAAAAAAAGAATCCAGGGATCTTCTAGATGAAAGTGCATTCCTGGAATTACCAGATGCAGAATACAAAAGTTTAATATACAGAACCCTTCAAGACATCAGGAAGGAAATGAGACAATACACAGAACAAGCCAAGGAACACACAGATAAAGCAATTGAAGAAATTAGAAAGATTATTTCTAATCTTAATGAAAAGTTTAATAAGCTGGAAAAATCCATAGACAGGCAGCAATCAGAAATTTGGAAGATTAACAATAAAATTACAGAAGTAGACAACTCAGTAGAAAGTCGAAAGGAGCAGAATTGAACACGTAGAAGCTAAAATTTCTGAACTTGAATATAAATCACTTGGCATTAATATATTTGGAAAAAAGCAGTTAAAAATTAAAAAAAAAATAAAGAAACCTTAAGAATCATGTGGGACTCTATCAGGAGAAATAAGCTACCAGCGATTGGAGTGCCAGAACGGGGAAGGATAACAGAAAAAACAGAATTGTTGAAGATTTTTTGGCAGAAAACTTCCCTGATATCGTGAAAGATGAGAAGATATCTATCCAAGATGCTCATCGAACTCCACATAAGGTAGATGTTAAAAGAAAGTCACCAAGAAATATTATAATCAAACTTGCCAAAACCAAAGATAAAGAGAGAATTACAAGAGCAGGGAGGGATAAACGAAAAGTCACCTACAAAGGAGAACCAATGAGAATAAGCTCGGACTACTCGGCAGAAACCATGCAGGCAATAAGGCAATGGGATGTTGGGATGACATATAAAAAATTGAAGGAAAAAAAATGCCTGCCAAGAATCATATATCCATCAAAACTGTCTCTTAAATATGAAGGTGAAATTAAGACATTTCCGATAGACACAAGTTTAGGGAATTCGTTTTTACCAAACCAAAACTACAAGAAATACTAAAGGGAGTTCTTTGGTTAGAAAATCAATAATATCAGGTATCAACCCAAGACTAGAACACTGGGCAGAGCAAACAGAAATCAACCCAGACAAGAAAATCCAAAAAAAAAGAAAAGAAAGTAAGATTATTAAAAAAAAAAAAAAGCTCAAAACAGGGTAACAGAGATGTTACTAAATAAAAGAAGACAACATTAGAATAATAAAGAGGGACTAAGAAATTTAATCATACACCTTCCATATGGAGAGGAAGGTACGGCGATACAAAGAAATAAAAGTTATGATTAAATTTAGAAAACTAGGGGTAAATACTAAGGTAACCACAAAAGAGACAAACTATCCTACTCATCAAAGTAAAATACAAGAAAAAAATAGAGACTCAGCAGAAACAAAATCAACAACAACAAATATGAGGAAAGGACAATATATAAAGAAAATCTACTCAGCACATAAAATTAAGTGGGAAAAAGAAACTGTCAACAACACACAAAAAAGACATCAAAATGATACCACTAAATTCATACCTATCCATAATTACCCTAAATATAAACGGACTAAATGCACCAATAAAGACACAGAGAGTGGCAGAATGGATTAAAAAACAAGATCCGTCTATATGCTGCCTACAAGAGACACACCTTAGACTTAGAGACACAAACAAATTAAAACTCAAAGGATGGAAAAAAAATATCAAGCAAACAACAATAAAAAAAAAGCAGGAGTGGCAATATTAATTTCTGACAAAATAGACTTTAAAGTTAAATCCATCAGAAAGTATAAGGAAGGACACTATATAATGATTAAAGGGACAATACGCCAAGAAGATAGAGCCATATTAAATATTAACGCACCCAATAACATGGCTGCAAGATACATAAAACAAATTCTATCAGTATTGAAAAGTGATATAGACAGCTCCACGGTAATAGTAGAAGACTTCAACACACCACTTTCGGTGAAGGACAGGGCATCCAGAAAGAAGCTCAAAAATGACATGGAAGATCTAAATGCCACAATCAAACAACTTGACCTCATAGACATATACAGAACACTCCACCCAACAGCAACCCAGTATAGTTTCTTTTCTAGTGCACATGGAACATTCTCTAGAATAGACCAAATATTAGGTCATAAAGCAAGCCTTAGCAGAATCCAAAACATTGAAATATTACAAGGCATCTTCTCTGACCATAGGGCTATAAAAGTGGAAATCAATAACAGGAAAAGCAGGGAAAAGAAATCAAATACTTCGAAGCTGAACAATAATAAAAAAAAATACCCTGCTCAAAAAAGACAGGATTATAGAAAATATTAAGGATAGAGTAAAGAAATTCAAGGAATCCAGTGAGAATGAAAACACTTCCTATCAGAACCTTTGGGATACAGCAAAAGCTGTGCTCAGAGGCCAATTTATATCAATAAATGCACACATCCAAAAGAAAAAAGGGCCAAAATCAAAGTATTATCCCTACAACTTGAAAAGAAAGAGAGCAACAAAAGAAACCCACAGGCACCAGAAGAAAACAAAGAATAAAAATTAGAGCTGAACTAAATGAAATAGAAAACAGAAAAACAATTGAAAGTATTAACAAGACTAAAAGCTGGTTCTTTGAAAAAATCAACAAAATTGATAAACCACTGGCCAAACTGACAAAGGAAAAACAGGAGAGGAAGCAAATAACCCAAATAAGAAATAAGATGGGCGATATTACTACAGACCCAACTGAAATTAAAAGAATCATATCTGATTACTAAGACAAATTGTACTCTAACAAATTTGAAAACCTAGAAGAAATGGATGAATTCCTAGAAACAAACTACCTACCTAAACTAACCCAAACAGAGGTAGAACAACTAAATAGACCCATAACAAAAGAAGAGATTGAAAAAGTAATAAAAAAAACTCCCGACAAAAAAAAGCCCTGGTCCGGAAAGCTTCACTGCAGACTTCTACCAAACTTTCAGAGAAAAGTTAACACCACTACTACTAAAGGTATTTCAGAGCATAGAAAAGGAAGGAATACTACCAAACTCATTCTATGAAGCCACCATATCCCTGATACCAAACCAGGTAAAGACACCACAAGAAAAGAAAATTATAGACCTATATCCATCATGAACGTAGATGCAAAAATCCTCGACAAAATTCTGGTCAATAGAATTCAACAACATATAAAAAAAATAATCCACCATGACCAAGTGGGATTCATACCAGGCATGCAGGGAGGATTCAACATTAGAAAAACAATTAATGTAATCCACCACATAAATAAAACAAAAGATAAGAATCACATGATTTTATCAATTGATGCAGAAAAGGCAATTGACAAAGTTCAACACTTATTCATAATAGAACTCTCAGCAAAATAGGAATAGAAGGAAAATTCCTCAACATAATAAAGGGCATTTATACAAAGCCAACAGCCAACATAGCCCTAAATGGAGAGAGCCTTAAAGCATTCCCATTGAGATCAGGAACCAGACAAGGATGCCCTTTAAAAACACTCTTATTGAACATTGTATTGGAGGTCCTAGCCAGAGCAATTAGGCTAGGTAAAGAAATAAAGGGCATCCGGATTGGCAAGGAAGAAGTCGAAGGATCTCTATTTGCAGATGACATGATCTTATACACAGAAAACCCTAAGGAATCCTCCAGAAAACTACCGAAACTAATAGAAGAGTTCAGCAGAGTATCGAGGTACAAGATAAACATACAAAACTCAGTTGGATTCCTCTACACCAACAAAAAGAACATCGAAGAGGAAATCACCAAATCAATGCCATTTACAGTAGCTCCCAAGAAGATAAAATACTTGGAAATAAATCTTATCAAAGATGTAAAAGACTTATACAAAAAAACTACAGTACACTTCTGCAAGAAACCAAAAGAGACTTACATAATTGGAAAAACATACCTTGCTCATGGATAGGAAGACTTAACATTATAAAAATGCCTATTCTACCAAAAGCGATCTATACATTTAATGCAATTCCGATCCAAATTCCAAACACATTCTTTAATGAGATGGAGAAACAAATCACCAACTTCATATGGAAGGGAAAGAGTCCCCGGATACATAAGGCATTACTGAAAAAGAGGAACAAAGTGGGAGGCCTTACTTTACCTGATTTTAGAACCTATTATACCGCCACAGTAGTCAAAACAGCCTGGTACTGGTACAACAACAGGCACATAGACCAATGGAACAGAATTGAGAATCCAGACATAAATCCATCCATGTATGAGCAGTTGATATTCGACAAAGGCCCCAAAACAGTTAAATGTGGAAAAGACAGTCTTTTTAACAAATGGTGCTGGCATAACTGGATATCCATCTGCAAAAAAATGAAACAGGACCCGTACCTCACTTCATGCACAAAAACAAGCTCAAAATGGACCAAAGACCTAAATATAAAACCTGAAATGATAAAGATCATAGAAGAAAAAATAGGGACAAGGTTAGGAGCCCTAATACATGGCATAAACAGTATACAAAACATTATTAAGAATGCAGAAGAAAAACTAGATAACTGGGAGCTCCTAAAAATCAAACACCTATGCTCATCCAAAGACTTCACCAAAAGATTAAAAAGACTACCTACAGACTGGGAAAAAGTTTTTAGCTATGACATTTCCGATCAGCATCTTATCTTTATCTTATCTCTAAAATCTACATGATTCTGCAAAAACTCAACTCCAAAAAGACAAACAACCCTATTAAAAAATGGGCAAAAGATATGAATAGACACTTCACTAAAGAAGACATTCAGGTAGCTAACAGATACATGAGGAAATGTTCACGATCACTAGTCATTAGAGAAATGCAGATCAAAACTACAATGAGATTTCATCTCACTCCAACAAGGTTGGCATTATTCCAAAAAACACAAAATAGTAAATGCTGGAGAGGTTGTGGAGAGATTGGAAGACTTATACAGTGTTGGTGGGAATGTAAAATGGTACAATCACTTTGGAAATCAATTTGGTTCTTCCTTGAAAAGCTAGAAATAGAACTACCATATGATCCAGAAGTCCCACTCTTCGGAGTATATCCTAGAGAAATAAGAGCCTTTACATGAACAGATACGTGCACGCCCATGTTTATTGCAGCACTGTTTACAATAGCAAAAAGATGGAAGCAATCAAGGTGCCCATCAACGGATGAATGGATAAATAAATTATGGTATGTTCACATGATGGAATACTATGCATCGATAAAGAACAGTGAGGAATCTGTGAAACAGTTCATAACATGGAGGAACCTGGAAGGCATTATGCTGAGTGAAATTAGTCAGCTGCAAATGGAGAAATATTGTATAAGACCACTATTATAAGAACTTAAGAAATAGTTTAAACTGAGAAGAAAACATTCTTCTGTGGTTACGAGAGGGGGGTGGGAGAGAGGGTGAGAGAGGGGTATTCACTAATTAGTTGGTAGATAAGAACTACTTTAGGTGAAGAGAAACACAACACGCAATACAGGGGATGTCAGCACCAGTGGACTAAACCAAAAGCAAAAAAGTTTCCTGAATAAACTCAATGCTTTAAAGGCTGGTGTAGCAGGGGTAGGGGTTTCAGGACCATGGTTTCAGGGGACATCTAAGTCAATTGGCATAATAAAATCTCTTAATAAAACATCCTGCATCCCACTTTGAAGAGTGGTGCCTGAGGTCTTAAACGCTAGCAAGCAGCCATCTAAGAGGCATCAATTGGTCTCAACCCACCTGGATCAAAGGAGAATGAAGCACACCAAGGACACAAGGTAATTATGAGCCCAAGAGACAGAAAGAGCCACATGAACCAGACACTACATCATCCTGAGACCAGAAGAACTAGATGGTGCCCAGCCACAACCGATGACTGCCCTGACAGGGAACACAACAGAGAACCCCTGAGGGAGCAGGAGAGCAGTGGGATGCAGACCCCAAATTCTCATAAAAAGACCAGGCTTACTGGTCTGACTGATACTGGAAGGACCCCAGTGGTCATGGCCCCCAGACCTTGTGTTGGCCCAGGAGAGGAACCATTCTCGAAGCCATCTCTTCAGACATGGATTGGACTGGACAATGGGTCGGAGAAGGATGCTGGTGAGGAGTGAGCTTCTTGGATCAGGTGGACACTTGAGAGTATGTTGGCATCTCCTGCCTGGAGGGTAGATGAGAGGGTAGAGGGGGTTAGAAGCTGGCAAAATGGACATGAAAAGAGAGAGTGGAGGGAGAGACCGGGCTGTCTCATTAGGGGGAGAGTAATTGGGAGTATGTAGCAAGGTGTATATAACGTTTTTGTGTGAGAGAGCTACTTGATTTCTAAACTTTCACTTAAAGCACTATAAAAAGTATAAAAAAAAAGTTTACAAGTAGCCATCTAAGACACAACTATTGGTATCTTCCTGTCCAGAGCAAAGAAGAATGAAGAAAATCAAAGTCTCAAGGAAACAATTAGTCCAAAGGACTAATGGGCCTCAAGAACAAACACCTCCACTAGCCTGAGACCAGAAGAACTAGATGGTGCCTGGCTACCACTACCAACCACTCTGAGCGGGATCACAGTAGAAGATCCTGGACAGAGTGGGAGAAAAATGTAGAGCAAAATTCAAATTCATAAAGAAAGACCAGACTTGCTGGTCTAATAGAGACTGATGGAATCATGAGACTAAGGCCCTTAAAAAAAAAATTTTTAGACACCTTTTAAACCTATAAGGAACGTGATCCTCAGAACAATCAACCACACAAGACCAAAAGGGCAGGATTTTCCCAAAAACAAAGTTCAGAAGGCAGGAAGGGGCAAGAAAGATGGGCGAATGAAAGGAACTCAGGGAGGAAGTGGGCAGAGTGCTGTCACATTGAGGGGATTGCAACTAATGTCACAAAACAAAATGTGTATAAATTGTTGAATGGGAAACTAATTTGCTCTGTAAACTTTCACCCAAACCACAATAAAATGTTCAAAAATAATATGGGAAAAGAAAACAAACAAACAAAAGATGAAGGAATACACAAAAAGAATTGGTCAGACATGGAAGGGACTGTAAAATGGGTTGGAGAGAGATGCTGATGAAGAGTGAGCTACTTGTATCAGGTGGACACTTGAGACTGTGTTGGCATCTCCTGTCTGGAGGGGAGATGGGAGGGTAGAGAGGGTTAGAAACTGGCAAAACGGTCACGAAAGGAGAGACTGGAAGGAGGGAGCAGGCTGACTTATTAGGGGGAGAGTAAACGGGAGTATGTAGTAAGGTGTATATAAGTTTATATGTGACAGACTGACTTGATTTGTAAACTTTCACTTAAAGCACAATAAAAATTATTTTAAAAAAAGAAGAATTCGTCAACTTTTAACCATTTCAGGAGGTAGCATATGATCAAGAATCAGTGGAAATGAAGGACGAAGTCCAAGCTGCACTGAGGCATTGGCAAAAAACAAGGCTTCAGGAATTGATGGAATACCAGTTGAGATGTTTCAACAAATGATGCAGTGCTGGAAGCACTCACTTGTCTATGCAAAGAAATTTGGAAGACAGCTACCTGGCCAAATGACTGGAAGAGATCCATATTTGTGCCCGTTCCAAAGAAAGGTAATCCAACAGAATGTGGAAATTATCAAACAATATCACACACAAGTAAAATTATGCTGGAGATAATTCAAAAACCCTGCAGTAGTACACCAACAGGGAGCTGCCAAAAATTCAAGCTGGTTTCAGAAGAAGACCTGGAGAGAGGGATATCAATGCTGAAGTCAGATGGATCTTGGCTGAAAGCAGAGAATACCAGAAAGATACCTGTGTTTTATTGACTATTCAAGGCATTCGACTGTGTGGATCATAACTAACTGTGGATAACTCTGTGAAGAATGGGAATTCCAGAACACTTAACTGTGCTCATGTGGAACCTGTACGTAGATCAAGAGGCAGTCATTCAAACAGAATAAGGGGTACTGCAGGATTTAAAATCAAGAAAGGTGTGTGTCAGGGTTGTATCCTTTCACCATACTTAATCTGTATGCTGAGCAAATAATCTGAGAAGCTGGACTATATGAAGAAGAACGTGGCATCAGGTTTGGAGGAAGTCTCATTAACAACATTTGATAATGCAGATGAAACAACCTCGCTTGCTCAAAGTGAAGAAGACTTGAAGCACTCACTTACTGATGAAGATAAGACTACAGCCTTCAGTATGGATTACACCTCAACATAAAACAAAAATTCTCACAACTGGACCAAAGCAACATCATGATAAACAGAGAAAAGTTTGAAGTTGTCAAAGATTTCATCTTACTTGGATCCACAATCAATGCCCATGGAAGCAGCAATCAAGAAATAAAACCATGTATTGCATTGGGCAGATCTGCTGCAAAAGACCTCTTTAAAGTGTTAAAAAGCAAATATGTCACCTTGAAGACTAAAGTGCGCCTAACCCAAGCCATGGTATTTTCAATCACTTCATATACATGAGAAAGCTGGACAATGAACAAGGAAGACTGAAGAAGAATTGATGCATTTGAATTATGGTACTGATGAAAAAAAATTTTATTTTTATTTTTTATTGATGAAGAATATTGAATATACTATGGACTGCCAGAAGAACAAACAAATCTGTCTTGGAAGACGTACAGCCAGAATGCTCCTTATAAAAGAGGATAGCGAGGCTTCAACTCACATACTTTGGACATGTTATCAGGAGGGACCAGTACCTAGAGAAGGACATCATGTTTGGTAAAGTAGAGGGTGAGTGAAAAGAGGAAGGCCCTTGATGTATTGACATAGTGGCTGCATAATGGGCTCAAAAATTGCAACAATTGTGAGGATGGTGCAGGACTGGGCAGTGTTTCTTTCTGTTGTATATAAGGTTGCTGTGAGTCAGAACCAACTTGGCACCTAATAACAACAGTATGTATTTGATATGGGCAACTGAGGGAACCCTCCAGAAATTCCTTCAAAGGAGAATAGGACTCAATTATTAAGGAGCAGGAAAACATTTACTTATATTTAGCTTAACATAATCACAATGGTTTAAAAAAAAACAATAATGGTGAACCATGGCGTTCTAATTCCACATCCCTTTCCTACACTTTCTTTAGCTTCAAATTCTTGAACTGGACCTCAGTCTAGCACTGACTTCAGAAATGTCAAACACATGCATTCCAACAGACCTAGTGCTGCTTCTTGAAGGCAGCCAGTAAAATGGGACAAAAGCACATGGACAAAGCATTCACATACATAGGCATTTTATATCTTATTGACAACAAGGGAGGGAGGAAAGACAGAGTTCCAGGGTGGGGAAGTGACAGCATGCATCGTGGGAGCCATATAAGATGAGTTAAGGACCACTGACACCCAGTCTCCCTTGCCATAGGATGCCTCAGAATGATTAAAAAAAAAAAATTCCAGGCAGCAAAGATTAGAACCTTCCTAAAATTGCATCAGGCCTTTTGCTGGTAGAATTTCTAGTCATAACACTGCTCTTGTTATTCCTTACAGTTCGGTCCCCAACAGGAATCCACGCAGAGGATTTGGCAATGCTAGCATCCATGTCTGAATCCTGTCAAGCCTCCATCACGTGAGGACAAGAGTCTCAGTTTCCTTTTAACCACTGTTTTAGGAGCCTCTGAAATGTTCTTTTGCTTTCCTGCTTCCTCTCTTATTGGCACTTCTCCTCTGTCTCCTGCTGTTGGAGCCCCCCTTCTGGCAGAAGGCAGGGCTGCCAGGTACCCAGGCTGTGGGTCAAGCCACCGAGTCCCTGTAGGAGGGATTTCCAGGAGTAAGGATCTGGGACTCCATTCCTCTCTGAAGGGATCCCAGAAATACGCTGCCTATAACTCTGGCAGTATCGACATTCACAGCTTGTGTCTATTCTGCTCTGTCACCTGAGGAAGAGTTTCTGGCTTCCTTTCACCTAACAAGGTGTGCTCGAGGTGCCTCTGTCTCATGTGCCCCACAATTTTTTTTTTTAACTCTGAGGGAACACTGACTTTTCCCATCATCTCTCTTGTAGGGTTTTCTCATCTCTGCACTGCTGTTGGAGAAGCTCCTCTGTTAGAAGGGCAGGGAGTTGGTACCAGGACTAGGGTCAGGGTTACTGAAGCCCATTATTAGTAGGTCTGATGAGGAAGGATGAGAAGCTGCTGTGACTTCCTGAGAAGTTTCTTCAGTGGTCATCTGGAACGATTCAGAAATCCAGGTCGGATTAAATTTCTGGAGTGGATCTGTAGAAGTTTAGTCTGTGCTGGGAGTCCACCCAGGTTCTTCAGCCTGGGCAGAAAGGTGAAGCTGAAGGTTCTCAAATAGCTGGAAGACAACAGGGAACATGTAAAGCCAGAAGAACACAGACTGCAACAATGGTGATAAGAAAGAAAATCCATTATTGTTGTTGTGTGCCGTTGATTTAACCTTTCTGTCCATTTGCTTCCTATCTGTAAAATGGGGATAATAATGTGACCTACCTCCTAGTCTTATTCTGAGGATTCCTTGAGACCATACATTTTGAATGCTTAGAGTAGTACATGACATGTCATAAGCATTTTGAACACAGTAGCTGTTGATCTGTCTTTTGTGTGCCACCTCATGTAAAAGGTAAGTGAATAATACTTATTCTTGGTTTACTTCTTCCCACCCACTCTCAAATATAACTCTAAATGTAATTCATAGACAATAATATCTACTCTTTCCCTAAGGATTTATATCATTTCACGGGTAGCATTTAATTAAATTCCAACAATTTCACCGTGGAGCCTCCATCCTTATTTTTCACTTTCATAATCACTGGCTGAGGGTGTTGTCAGAAACTATGCTTATCTCCCTGTGGAAATCTCTTTATGACTTGCAGTGAAAGTAAATACAAATTTGCTTTACTCTAATTAAAAAACAACAACAACAGCTTCGTTTTCAAAGTCTTGGCACATGGTTCTCCAGCAAGGGGCTCTTTGTGACCATGAGGTATCTATTTCCTCTCTTTTGGAGAACCCTAAATACATTCCCAGAAGTGGCGTACACCACAGCAAAAACTGTTACACAACCTAAAACACTGTCCCTCTTTTACCTATTGTTTTCCCTGTTCTGCACATCAGTCCTCCTGAAATGTCCATTATCAAACCCCATTTTTTGCATGTTGCAATTCCAGCATCTTTTTTTTTTCTACCTTTGCTCGTACACTGCTTCCCGCAGTCAAGCAGGGTAGTGAAAACTTGCTTTGTTACACAAAAGAATCCCACCACCCAAAGGGAATACTGAGGCATATTAAAGATTGGGAACACAATGAAAGCTGTATTGACACTTAGATGAGGATTGTATGAGCTAAAGAGAGGAAATGCTGGGGAGTTTTGTTTTGTTTTGCTTTTTAATTTTTATTTAATTTTTATTGTACTTTAAGTGAAAGTTTACCAATCAAGTCGGTCTCTCAAACAAAAATTTATATACACCTTGCTGTATACTCTTAGTTGCTCTCCCTCTAATGAGACAGCACACTCCTTCTCTCCACCCTTTATTTTCATGTCTGTTCAGCCAGCTTGTGACCCCCTCTGCCCTCTCATCTCCCCTCCAGACAGGAGCTGCCCACACAGTCTCAAGTGTCTACTTGATCCAAGAAGCTCACTCCTCACCAGTATCATTTTCTATCCTATAGTTGCTGGGAAGTTTTTTAAGGGAGTTACAACTAACTCCCTTTACACATAGTAATGGGGTGGAGATGGATTCTAGCCTTGGTCTGACTGGGTGTTTCCCCCTTGCTAGGCTGCCGTCCTTTGACCAACAACCACACTTAGGTCACATCATATAGTCAAACATGCTCCCTTGAACTCTGCTCCCTTGAACTGTGGCTGGTATGTACCCAGTCATATTCTGCCACACATCGAAGAAGATAAAGGCAGAAGACATTGCTCTCCATGTACTTGGCAGTGGGTATTATATTCAGATCTAGAAAACCAACACCCAAAAATGGAGAGAACACATAGAAGTGTGGAAATATTTGCCCATAGTCAGGACGCTTCCTGCCTCCAATAGGTCAATTTTAAGTTAGGATCAGAAAATTGAAAGAGTTGGAGTTGGTGATGGTGGTAGGCAGAATTCTAAGAATGGTCCCCAAAGGCCCTCGCCCTTGTATAATTCCCTTTGCAGTCAATGTGAGGGGACATCACTCCTGTGGTTAATCAAAAGGGAAATTATCCAGATGGGCCTGGTATAATCACACAACTGCTTTCAAAGTAGAGCGTTTTCTCTGGTTGGTAGCAGAACAAGTCAGGGAGGTTAAAAGCATGAGAAGGACTTGATGCACTGAGGCTGAATTTGAAGACATAGGGGGCATATTCAAGGACTGGAGAAAGGCCTCTCAGAGCTGAGAGCAGCTCTCCAGTGACAACTGGCAATAAGACAGAGACCGAAGTCCTACAACCTCAGGAACTGAGTTCTCCTGATAGCCTGAATGAGTGTGGATGCGGACTCTTCCCCAGAGCCTCCAGATAAGAGTCCAGCCCAGGTGATGGCTTGACTTCTGCTTGTGAGACCCAGAGCAGAGAGTCCAGTTGAACCCTCCTGGACTTTGGCCCTACAGAGCTGGGAGGTGACAAATGGGTGTTCTTTTAAACTGCCAAATTGGTGATAATTTGTTACCCAGCAACAGAAAGTTTCAGCAGTCAATGACATGGATTGAATTATGTCCCCCAAAAATATGTGTATCAATTTGGCTAGGCCATGGTTCCTGGTATTTTGTGATTGGCCACAATTTTGTCATCTGAGGTGATTTTCCTATGTGTTATAAGTTCTACCTCTATGATGTAAATGAGGTGGGATAGGCGGAAGTTATGTTAAAGAGGCAGGACTCAATCTACAAGACTGGATTTTTTCTTGACCCAATCTCGTTTGAGATATAAAAAACAGAAGCAAGCAGAGAGACAAGGGGACCTCATACCACCAAGAAAGCAGTGAAGGGAGCAGAGCATGTCCTTTGGACCCAGGGTTTGTGTGTGGACAAGCTCCTAGTCCAGAGAAAGATTGATAGCAAGGACTTTCCTCCAGAACTGAGAGAGAAAGCCTACCCCTGGAGCTGACGCCCTGAATTTGGACCTCTAGCCTACTAGACTGTGAGAGAATACACTTCTGTTTGTTAAAATCATCCACCTTGTGATATTTCTGTTACAACAGCACTAGATGACTAATACCATCATCAATAGGTAGATTTTCACTCCCAATACCACCATAAGGGATTGTTCTTACAAAATGAACACAATCCTTTTCACTCTGGGCTACCAAACCCCAATTTTCTCCTCCCCCTCCACTTTCTCACAGATGGAACATCTGCCTCTGACTAAAATTAATCTGTTCTTCAAGCTTCCTTTTCCATCTGTTGTTAGAAAATTTACAAGTCATTTCCAGAAACACTCAAATTAGCAGCCTCTCAGTCATCTATTTCAGTTGTAAAATCAGGAAAATTTTAGGTTCTTCTCTGCAAGTTTCACAATTTTTTCTCTGAGTGTGGCCTAAATTTGGGGAGGGGCAGTAGGGGCTTTTGACAATAAGGAGAACACTGGAAATGACAGAATGGATACATACATACACACACACATACACAAACACACACGTGCACATACATTTTTTTTTTGCAGGTGGTAACGGTGCTACAAAATAAGGAGGGAGGCCCCTGCACCCAGGAAGTTAGGGACAAGCTATGAAAAGAGAAGTTTCCTGGGGTGTGCCTGGTGTATGATGAGGTGCCTGCCCCACAAGTAGGAAGTGTCAGCTAATATTGGGAGTGTCTGAAGGGTGCTCTAAGCCCAGAACTGGGGGGGGGCAGGGCAGCAGAGAAGTGGCCTTGGACACATCTGGTCACTGGTTGGGAAGCTGCAGTGCGGGAAACAGTGAGAAGCAGAAGCTCCTGCCCACTGGAGTGAGCACCTGCACGGTGGCCTGGCACAGTGGTTTGAGACACAGTCAGATCACTGGTTCAGGTGCTGCAATAGGAACAGAGGTCAGACAAGCTAGGCAGAGTGGCCCTGCTCCCCTGCAGTGAAAGAGGTGGAAAGCAGTGGTCCCAGACCCAAAGTGTGAGGCTCTTCATCTTGATGCGTGTGGCCCTGGCTTAGGTACTCTGGTGCTGGCCCTGCAGGTCATTTTCCACCTGCTCACATACCCCAGACCTCCTTCCAGGAGGCCCTCCCCAAACACCCCACCCCAGGCTATTTCCCAGACATCTTCAGTGGATTCTTCCGTCTTAGGGAAGAGCCTGCCTCCCATCCTTTGGGCTCACCCCTCCAGGGGAGAACTCCTCACCTCCTTTCAATGGTTCTCTGATCCATCTCCAAGGAGTCAGTCAGAAGTCCTTTAGCAGCCTCTTCAGGACCTCCCTCAACTTGGGACTCAAGATTCCCTCACTGACCTCTGAGTTCAATGGTTCCTTCTCTGCAACTTTAGATGAAAGGAATGTTGACCTCTTTGCCTTGAGTTTCTCTCACTAGACCCCGTGGCACCCATGGGAATATGCCACACAGACTACATGGGGCATATTTGACAGAGGGTCCCAGGTTCTGAGCTTTGCGACCCACGGCATGCTAAGCTTGAATTACATCATATGATCTATGCTGATGCTGTGCCTTCTGTGGGCTGTTCCTTCACAAGGACTGAGTGTGCTGGGGCTCCTAAGGCAGACTCTATCCTGGGAGACATAGGACTCCTTTGTCACCAACTTTTGCTTAAGCCTTCCACGAGGGTATGCCATACCTTCCTTACACTGCACAACAGTCTAGGACACTTCCCGCAGCCTTCTGTCTTTCTTAGGCTTGCATCACCTTCTGAGGGCTCTGCCAGGCTTTCCTGGCTCCCTCTTCATTTCCTTTCATGCAGCTATGCAAATCCTTGCGCATTAATCCCCCCTTGGCATCTGCTTCTCATAGGACCAGATTCATACAAACCCATTGCTGATATAGCATTTCTTGCCATCATTTCTTTACATAACTAATTTATCCTTGTTGTTGACACGTTCCTTCCAAAATCTTCATTGCCCCTCATCCCAAAAATAACTCCAAGTTCCCTCAATAGCCGGAGTACCTTTTAAGGGCTCTTTTTGAAGGGAAGGAAGTGCAGGATAGCCCCAGCAATCATGCCATCACAGTTGTGATAGCCAAATAATTTCAGTTTAGTGAACCAAGCTCCCCCTCTCTAATTGAGCTTAGCCCAAGTGTCTTTCCAAAACACTGATACATGGTGAGGAAGGATGCATTCCCAAAGACATCCCAATATTTGAAGTATAGCTTGACTTCACAAAGAGTGTTGACCCAGAGATGATGGAAGAGAAAGGGCACAGAGGATAAGGAAGGCAGACAGGGAATGTTTTCACTAACAGTGTGGGAGAAGAATCCTAACGCAGCATGGAGGGAGAAATTGCATAAGCTCAATCTAGCTCCAGTTTTGAAACTTTCAAAATATTACCTCCCTGGTTTTAGAAGAATTCAACTCCATAGAATAGTTTCACACTCTGGAACCATGAAAGGCTGGGAGAAATTCCCAACATTTGGAATGAGAGACCTCATCCCTCCCTATGCTGTGCAAGAAGTGCATATCCACTCATTGATTACCACTCCTCGTTCCCTCAGCATAGCTAAGTCAGGGTTCAAGTTTTATCAAAGGCTAACTTGTTCTGTGTCTGACTTTAGAAACATGCTGATTTTCATAATGTTTCTTATTTCTAAGTCAAAGACACAAAATTTGAGTGCATCCCCTATCCAAGGCACAAAGAAACAGAAGTCCCTCAACTCCTGCTCTAATGGAGCTTGAGATCTAATCAAGGAGATAAAACCAAGGGAACTTAATCAGCCAGAAAGTGTAAATAAGTTAGCATAGAGTAGAGAAAAATTACAGGAAGTTGGTGTTACTTGTCAAAATCATTGCACATTCATTTACAATAGGAATTCTGATGGAAATCCCTTCAGGCCCTGGTTCTTCTCAGTAAGGAGGTGGCTTTGGAACCAGGCCTTAAGCAGATGGGTTTTGGAAATGTGAGTCCAGAGGAACACGATGCGTTTTACACATAGTAAGTAAACAATTTGAGTAGAGGGTTCCTGAAAGACAGAGAGTCTTGGGAAATACAACTGAAGAGGTACTTTGGGTCCAGGAAGCCTGGAGCACCAACATATTAAGTAGTGGGGTCTTGTTAGAAATGAGCAAAAGTGTGACCCAAATGGCATTTGCAAAAGGTTAATCTGGTAGCGAAGGAAATGATACACTACGGGGTCAGAGAATGAAAAAATCCATTGGAGTGTTATTGAGTCTAAATGTGAGATGAGCATGACCTGACGTTGAGACCTGGCTGTGGTGACTGGAAAGCTATAGGAAAGAGATACCCAAGGAACAGTTGAAAGGTCATGTAAATTCCAGGACATCTGGGGGCTTGGTGAGCTCCACTATTGGAAGGGGAGATGCGTTTAGTTGTAGATATACTAATGTGTATCTGCAGTGAAACTTACCAGTGGAAATGTTCAGCAGAGAGCTGAAAATGCATGACTAGAATCAGGGCAGTGGTGAGGACTAAAACTATAGACTTAGTACTAGTCACTTGCTTAGAAGTAATGTTTGAGGGAAGAGAATCTCAAGGGTTAGAAAGAATACAATGAGATAAGTAGAGGCCTGAGGACTGAACTGGAGGGAAATATGGTGGGGGTGGGGGTGTGGTGAAGAGGATCAGCTAACCAAGGATTCCATGATGGGCTCAAAGAGACAATAGAAAAAGTCGGAGGCAGAGAAGGGAAGAAGAAAGCCTCCAGGAGTGGTGGCTAATAGGCCTTCCTGCTTTTGAGACATAAAAAACCCATTGCTGGAGACATACAAGAGGATAATTGGGAAAAGACATCTAGCATGTTTGTTAACCAGCATATGAGATGACCAAACTAATCTTGCCTCTTCAAGGGAGTGAACAAAGGGACTATCAAGTGATTGGGAAAAAAATGGTGGGATTTTACAGCATTGATGTCTCCAGAAATTCCATCACACTGAACGTCCATGCTCAGAATCAGGCACCTTAATGCAAGGGTATTACACTAAAATAGCTGCAAATTGCTCCCCAAAGCTGTAGCACATGGCATTGATCTTCTTTCTTCTGACATACTTCTTTGCCTTTCCATACAGAAATGGAGAAAGTTCCATAGCATGGCTTCCCAGATCAAGCTGTGATTAGAAATGTCTGAGGGGGGGTGGGGAATCGGGAGATTTTTTTTTTCTGCTCGATCTGGGTTCTTCTAGTTCATTTCAGCCCCTTCCCTTCTGCTTGCATTCCTTATGCAGGTGGCAGGAGCCAGTCACTTCCACTGAGAGGGTGAAAGTCCCTCTTCAGCACAATAGTTCCTTGGGGTATTTCTTCTTTCCTGATGTGCCAAGATCCTTCTCGCACAGGATATCCTTTCATTGTTCCTCACTAGGTCAACCATTTTGCATGAAAGCAGGTTGCTGCTTAAATGCCAAGCTGTGTTTGCCCAAACAGTAGCTCAGGTCCTGTGCTAATGCTGTTACAAGAGAGTTCTCCTTACCAAACCCTAACAGACTTCCTGGTGGCCGGAAAGGCAGCTAATCAACAACTTCTCAACCACCCACACCATGGTGGGTCTGGCCTGTCTTCAAAATTTGGGCCTTAAATATGGACTGGGGAAGGGTGAGCTGGGGGTGAAATGAGGCATCTAGAGCACCCTCTGTTTTTTTTTTTTTCTGAAGGGAAATTATTAGAGGAAGATCATTTCCTCCTGTAAGGGCTGGTATCAAGCCTCAGCCTTGTTCACTTGTGGAGTTGGTGGCTACTGCTTTGAACAAAACTCTTTTCAACACTTTGCCACTTGCTGCAGGGCCATCCTTGCTGTGTGGTTTGCTCCCAATTTTGGGCAATTTTGAATAAAGCTGCTATAAACATTTGTGTGCAGGTGTCTGTGTGGACACACATTTTCATCTTTTAAGGTAAATAACCAGAAGCATAATTGCTGGATCATATGATACACCTATGTGTGACTTTGTAAGAACCTGCTAGACTGTATTCCAAAGTGGCTGTACTAGAGTAGTGTCTGGGGTCTTAAAACCCTGTGAGTGGCCATCCAGGATACTCCACTGGTCTCGCCCCTTCAGGAGCAAGGAAGAATGAAGAAAATTAAAGATACAAGGAAAAGATTAGTCCAAAGGACTAATGGACCACCAGACTGAGTCCAGTAAAACTAGATGGTGCCCGGCTACCACCACTGGCTGCTCTGACAATAGAGGGCCGCAGACAGAACTAGAGAAAATGTAGAACAAAATTCTAACTCAAAAAGAAAGACCACACTTGCTGGCCTGACCAAGACTGGAGAAACCCTGAGAGGATGGCTCCTGGACACCCTTTCAGCTCAGTAATGAAGTCACCCCTGAGGCTCACCCTTCAGCTAGAGATTGGACAGGCCCATAAAACAAAACAAGACTAAAGGGGCACACCAGCCCAGGAGCAGGGACCGGGAAGCAGGAAAGCTGGTAATAGGGAACCCAAGTTTGAGAAGCGAGAGTGTTAACCAAAGTCATAGAACAATGTGTGTATTGACTGTTTAATGAGAAACTACTTTGTTCTGTAAACCTTCATCTAAAGTACAATAAAAAAATTTTTTTTAAAAAGTGGTTGTACTAGTTTTAATTCCCACCAGCAGAGAATGAGAGTTGTGCTACATTCTAGCCAACATCTTGGACTTCAGGCATTCTGCTAGGCGTGTAGTGGTATCTTGCTATTTTGATCTGCAATTGGGCAAATTGTCTGCAAGAGATCTCTTTAAAGTGTTGAAAAGCAAAGATGTTACCTTGAACGCTAAGATGCATCTGACCCAAGCCACGGTATTTTCAATCACATCATATGCATGTGAAAGCTGGACAATGAATAAGGAAGACGGAAGAATTGACGCCTTTGAATTGTGGTGTTGGTGAAGAATATTGAAAATACCACAGACTGCCAGAAGAACAAACAAACGTGTCTTGGAAGAAGTACAACCAGAATGCTCCTTAGAAGCAAGATGGCAAGACTGCATCTTATACACTTTGGACATGTTGTCAGGAGGGATCAGTCTCTGGAAAAGGACATCATGCTTGGTAAAGTACAGGGTCAGTGGAAAAGAGTAACGCCCTTAACGAAATGCATTGACACAGTGGCTGCAACAATGGGCTCGAGCATAACAATGATTGTGAGGATGGCACAGGACCGGGCTGTGTTTTGTTCTGTGGTACCTAGGGTTGCTACGAGTTGGAACCAGCTCAATGGCACCTAACAACAACAACAATGGCATATGATGTTGGGCATCATTTCATATGATTATTTGCCATCTGTATATTTTCTTTGGTGAGGTATCTGTTCAGATACAAAATTGGGTTCTTTGTTTTTTTCTTGTTGAGTTATAAGAATTCTTTGTATTTTTTTATAACAGTCCCTTATCAGATATGTGTTTTGAAAATATTTTCTACCAGCCTGGAGAATGTCTTTTCATTCTCTTAACAGTGTCTTCCACAGGGAAGAAGTTTTTGATTTTAATGAAGTCCAACTTACAATTTTTCATTTGATGAATCATGCTTTTGATGTTGTATCTAAAAAGTCATTGTCAAGTCCAAGGTAACCTAGATTTTCTCCTATGCTATCTTCTCGAAGATGTATAGCTTTGGGTCTCATATATGGGCCTATGATCCATTTTGAGTTAATTTTTGTGAAAGATGTAAGATCTGTGTCTAGATTTTTATTTTATTTTTTGCATGTGGGTGTCCAGTTGTTCTAGCATCATTTATTGAAAACACTATCCTTTCTCAACTGAATTTTTTTTTGTTCCTTTGCAAAAGATCAGTTGACTATATTTTTTGGAGTCTATTTCTGGCCTCTCTATTTGCTTCCATTATTCATTGACACTGTCTTGATTGCTATAGCTTTATAATAAGTCTTGAAGTTGGGTAGTGCTAATCCTCCAATGCTATTCTTCTCCAGTCTGATGGAGTGTTTAATCTATGTGTACATAATACATAAAAAAAAAGAAAAAAACTATAAGGCAACTACAATGAAGAAGAGAGGGCGAAAGGACTATGGCCGTGTGTGGCAAGGACCAGCATGAATCCAACTCCCAAAATATGGAGATTGATCCAGTCCTCACATTCCCGCTTCTCCATCCTCATCGCCAGCTGACCCTGTTGCACCCTGGGCTAGGTCAGAGCTCACAAGTTAAAAGGACACTATCCTTCAGACTGCCAAATAGGTAGATGCCAGCCACAAGTTTGGGGAAGTCCTCACAACATGCAAACCTTCTGACCCGCTGTCCACCAATTTGGGGCTGGTTTTGCATTATTCCTTCAGGATGTTAGCTGCAAGCTCAGGAGTCCATATGACACCCTTATTTTCTGACCTGGTGCATAATTCACTGAAAGGACTCTCAGAATTCATGAAGAGTATATCATATTTATGACTATAAATCTATTATAGCCAAAAAGGATACAAATGAGATGCATAGGGCAAGGTCTAGGAGGGTTCCCAATGAAGAGCTTCCATGTCCCCAGGGACACACTACTCTCCCAAGAGCAGATGTTCTTGCCAACCAGAAAGCTCTCTGAGCTTCCGAGTCTAGTGCTTTCATCGTCTGGTCATGCATGTTAGGCTAAATCATGCCTCCTGAGGGTAGCTGATACAGGCCTCCCGGGTGAGTCTTTTCTGGTCAGCCCAGCTCCCACTTGCCAGCACAAATTCTCAGGTGTGGCCTGGAAGTCCCAGGTCATGGCACCCCAAATACTCCAAAGATTATTTCTCTATAGCAAAACACAAAGGCCACTTTACTTGGGGTAAAACTAGGCCCTTTACCCCACAGGTGGTAATATTTTTCATTTCACTTGAAGTGGCAACATAATGATTCCAAGTTGAGTGTTGAAAGTGAGGTATGTATATTTTCATCCCTAAAGCTGTTACTAAAAATATACACAGAAATATATTCAAAATGCAATAGATAAATTAAAAATAAATTCAAAAATATGTTCAAATAATAAAAAAGACAGGAAAGTGGAAACAGAGAAAAAAAAGAACAAATAGAAAATAAGTAATGGCAGACCTAATAAAGAGTTCCTGGGTGGCACAAATGGTTAAGCACCATATTATTAACCAAAAGGTTGGCAGTTCACACTCACCTAGAGGCACATTGGAAGTAAGGCCTGGTGATCTACTTCTGAAAAGTCACAGACTTGAAAACCCTGTGGGGCAGTTCTACTCTACAACACATGGGGTCACCATGAGTTGCAATCGACTCAACAGCAGCTAACAACAACAGACCTAAATCAAAACATATAACCAATTACATCAAATGTAAATTATTTAAACACACCAATTAAAAGAGACTATTTATCAGAATAGAATAAAAATTATAATAACGAACTCTATCCTGTCTATAAGAATGTTGTACATCCTATTTTGCTGAGTAGTGTCTGGGGTCTTAAAAGCTTGCAAGTGACCATCTAAGATACATCTATTGGCCTCATCTCATCCGGAGCAAAGGGGAATGAAGAAAACCAAAGACACAAGGAAAATATCAGTCCAAAGAACTAATGGACCACATGGACTACAGACTCCAGAAGAACTAGATGGTGCCTGGCTACCACCACCAACTACTCTAGCAAGGATCACAACACAGGGTCCCAGACAGAGCGGGAACAAGAGTCAAATTCACACACATACACACAAAAAAAAAAACCGATGACTGCCCTGACAGGGAGCACAACAGAGAGCCCCTGAGAGAGCAGGAGATCAGTGGAATGCAGACCCCAAATTCT
This sequence comes from Loxodonta africana, assembly GCF_030014295.1. Classification (NCBI taxonomy): domain Eukaryota; kingdom Metazoa; phylum Chordata; class Mammalia; order Proboscidea; family Elephantidae; genus Loxodonta; species Loxodonta africana. The sequence goes on from NC_087369.1 coordinate 62,948,390, forward strand.
CACAAAAAGACCATACTTAATGGTCTGACTGAGACTAGAGGAATCCCAGCGGTCATGGTCCCCAAACCTTCTGTTGGCACAGGACAGGAACCATTCCCGAAGACAACTCATCAGACATGGAAGGGACTGGACAGTGGGTAGGAGAGAGATGCTGATGAAGAGTGAGTTATTTGTATCAGGTGGACACTTGAGACTGTGTTGGCATCTCCTGTCTGGAGGGCAGATGGAAGGGTAGAGAGGGTTGGAAGCTGGCAAAATTGTCACGAAAGGAGAGACTGGAAGGGCTGACTCATTAGGGGGAGAGCAAGTGGGAGTATGGAGTAAGGTGTATATAAACTTATATGTGACAGACTGACTTGATTTGTAAACGTTCACTTGAAGCTCAATAAAAATTAAAAAAAAACACCTATATGAGACCAGTTATCTTCTTGCTGAAGATAATTCAGAAATGGTTGTAGCAGTACATCTACAGGGAACTGCCAAAAATTCAAGCTGGATACAGAAGAGGATGGGGAATGAGGGATATCATTGCTGTTGTCAGATGAATCTTCGCTAAAAGCACAGAATATCAGAAAGATGTTTACCTGTGTTTTATTGACTATGCAAAGGCATTTGGCTGTGTGAATCATAAGAAATTACCAATAACATTGTGAAGAATGGGAATTCCAGAACATTAATTGTGCTCACAAGGAACCTGTACATAGACCAGGATGCATTCTTTCAAACAGAACAAGGGGATACTGTGTGGTTTAAAATCAGGAAATGTGTGTGTCAAGGTTGTATCCTTTCACCATACTTATTCAATCTGTATGCTAAGCAAATAATTTGAGAAGATGAACTATACGAAGAAGAATGTGGTATCAGGATTGGAGGAAGGCTCATTAACAACCTGCAATATACAAGACACAATCTTGCTTGCTGAAAGTGAGCAGGACTTGAAGCACTTACTGATGAAGATCAGACTACAGCTTTCAGTATGGATGACACCTCAACATAAAGAAAACAAAAATCCTCACAACTGGACCAATAAGCAACATCATGATAAACGGAGAAAAGATTGAAGTTGTCAAGGATTCCATTTTACTTGGATCCACAATCAATGCCTATGGAAGCAGCAGTCAAGAAATCAAACAATGTATTGCATTGGGGAAATATGCTGCAAAAGCCCTCTTTAAAATATTAAAAAGCAAAGATGTCACTTTGAGGACTAAGGTGTGGCTGACCCAAGCCATGGTATTTTCAATAGCCTCATATGCATGCAAAAGCTAGACAATAAGGAAGACTGAAAAATTGATGCATTTGAATTATGGTGTTGCCAAAGAATATTGGATGTATCGTGGACTGCCAGAAAAATGAACAAATCTGCTTGGGACAAGTACAGCTAGAATGGGAGGATGGTGAGACTTCAACTCATGTACTTTGGACATATTATCAAAAGGGATCAGTCCCTGGAGAAGGACATCATGCTTAGTAAAGTGCGAGCAAAAAAGAGGAAGATCCTCAATGAAAGGGATTGACACAGTGGCTGCAACAATGAGTCCAAACATAGCAAAGACTGTGAGGATGGCATGGGACTGGGCAATGTTTCAGTCTGTTGTGCATAGGGTCACTATGAGTCAGAGCCAACTCGGCAGCACCTGACAACAACAACAATATAAGACCAAATGGTCAACAATTACTTTAAAACAAAAAGGGGACAGGGAAACTAAATTAAAGGAAATAGAACAACCAGAAAAGAAATAATGAGAATGTTCATGCATCGTGAAGAATGTAACCAGTGTCACTGAACAACTTGTGTAGAAATTGTTGAATGGGAACCTAAACTGCTGTGTAAATCTTCACTGAAAACACAATAAAATATTACTTAAAAAAAAAGAAACCTATGGGCAACTTATGGCCATTATAGGCAGTCCATAGATTACAGGAAGCATGAGAGGTTTTTTAAACCCCTACAATGAGGAAATCTTTGAGGGCACTAATGGGAGCTCCTATTGATTTTATTTTGGATAGATTCTGGAGCCTTTTGTTAGAGACGGATCCCAATCAAGGTAAGCCAATTTGTAGGTAGCTAAAAAAAATTTTTTTTTAAAGCAATACTGAAAGAGAAGAACAAAATAGAAGGACAGAAGGACTCACACTTCCTGATTTTAAAACATATTATACAGCTACAGTAATCAAAATAGCCTGGTACTGGTATAATGGAATAGAATTGAAAGTCCAGAAATAAACCCACTCATCTATGGTAAACTGATTTTTGACAAGGGTGCTAAGTACATTCAATGGGGAAAGAAGGGTCTCTTCAATAAATGGTGTTGGAAAAACCAGATTTCCAGGTACAGAAAAACGAAACAGGATCCATGCCTCACAGCATATAAAAAATGAATTTAAAAAAGGTTAAGGACCTAAATGTACAAACTAAAACCATACAATTCTTAGAGGAAAATGCAGGGGCAATGCTGTCAGACCTAGCTTTTAACAATGAATTATCTAATATAATAACAAAAGGACAAACAGCAAAACACAAAATAAATAAACAGGACCTCATAAAAATTTAAAAATTTTGTTCATCAAAAGACTTTCCAAAAAAAGTGAAAAGAGAACTAACTGGGAGGATATCTTTGGAAACCATATATCCAATAAGAATCTAATAACCAAAATATATATAAAACTTTGACAACTTAACAACAAAAAGGCAAACAACCCAATCGTAAAATGGGCAAAGAACGTGATAGACATTTCACCAAGGAGGACGTTCGAATGGCCATTAAACATATGAAAAGATGCTCAACATCATTAGCCATCAGAGAGATGCGAATCAAAACCACAATGAGATACCACTTCACTCCCACCAGGATGGTTAAAGATAAAAAAAAAAAAAAAACAGAAGATAACAAATGTTGGCAAGTATGTGGGAAAATTGGAACTCCTATCCATTGCTGATAGGAATGCAAAATGGTACAACCATTGTGGAAAACAGCCTGGTGGGTCCTCAAAACACTAAAAATAGAACTACCATATGACCCAGCTATTCCACTCCTAGGCGTATACCCAAAAAGACATGAAGGCAGAGTCTCAAACAGAGACTTGTTGTATGCCAATGTTCATTGCAGCACTATTCACTATAGCCAAGAGGTGGAAACAACCTAAATGCCCATAAACAGATGAATGGATAAACAAAATGTGGTACATATATGCAATGGAATACTACTCAGCCAGTGGAAGAAACGAAGTCTTGATAGACTCTACAATATGGATGGAGCTTGAAAACATTAAGTTAATCCCCAAAAGACAAATATTGCGTGATCTCACTTATCTAAAGGGACAAGAAAAGGCAAATGTATAGACACCAAGGTTTGTTAGTGGTTACCAGGGGTGGGAGGGAGAGGAAAGGGAGGGGTTAACGGTGATAGAAAAATTGTATTGATTAAGGGTAGGTTGCACAGCCGATTATTGTAATTGCTGTCAATAAGTAGTACACCTGTAAAAAGATGAACTAGCAAAAGTTGTGATAGATATATTTACAGCAACAACAAAGAGAAGCTACTGAGGCTTCTTATATACAACCAAATACCTCATGGGATTTAGTTCCTTTTTCATGAGACACCCCAGTTAATTGGCTTAATAATGTGTTTAGTGCTTTTGTTCTATCTCCTGGTTTGTTGCATAGTGCCTGGGATCTTAAAAACTTGCAAGTGGCCATCCAAGGCACAATAATTGTTCTCTATTCACCTGGAGCAACAGAGGAAGAAGGAGGGTCAGGAATAGGAGGAGGATGTGGAATGTGTGGTTAATTGCGTCCATGAATAACTTTCTCCTTCGCCATGAGACCAGAAGAACTGGATGGTGCCTGGCTACCATTACTGAACATTTTGATCAAAGATTTTATAGAAGAATCCTGATCAAAAGGGATAAAATGCAGAACAGAATTTCAAATTTTCATGGAATCCAGATTTCTGGAGCCACAGGGGCTGGATGAACCCATGAAACTACCGCCCTGAGATAATCTTTAAAACTTAAATCAAAAACATCCCCTAAAGTCTTCTTAAAACCAAACAATAGCTTGGTTGAAGTAGTAAAAGAGTCTGCCTTGAGCGTTATGCTCTTTTAAACACTATATGGGATCAAAGTGACAACAGAAACTCAAAAAGATTAGATAGGAACCTTAGGAGGCAGTGAGTTTATGTTAATGGACGAGGAACAAGTCAGAAAAGGAGTGCGAGAATGGTTGTCCAACTCAACAATTTCACTGAATTGTACTTATAGAAAGAGTTGAATTCGTGTGTTTTGCTGTGTATATTCTCAGGAACAGCAACAAAATAAAATTGAAGATAATTGAAAGAGAAAAGTAAAAAGAGGGAAGAAACAGAAAATAATTGATAAAATGGCACACTTAAACCCAAATACACAAGTAATTACATTAAATGTAAATGATCTAAACACAGAAATTAAATCTCAAAGATTGTTAGAATGGATCAACAATAAAAAAGAAAATGTTCATGTAGGCAATTAGCCACACATTCCCTTTTCTCCTCCGATTCCTGTCTCTCCTTTCTCTGTTGCTCCAGGCAATTAGTGACCAATTGTTGTACTTTGAATGGCCGTTTGCAAGCTTTTAAGAGCCCAGGCACTAAGCCATAAACTAGGAGGTGGAACAGAAGCACTAAACATTTTATTAGGCCAATTAACTGGGATGTCCCGTGAAACCATGTCCCTAAACTTCTAAATCAAGAATCTAAATCCTGTGAGGTGTTTGGTTGTACATAAGCAGCCTCAGCAGCTACCCTTTTTGTTATTGTTGTAAATATATATTTACATATCACACATTTGCCATTTCAACTTTTTCAGGTGTACAACTTATTGACAGTTGTCTTAGGCTGGGTTCTCTGGAGAAGCAAAATCAGTAAAAAGTATATATAGAGAGAGACAGATTTATATTAAGGAAATGGTTCATGTGGTTTTTGGAGGCTGTAAGATCCCAAGTTCGGGAGCAGGAAAGAGGATTCTCCTGATTCACATAGACACAGCAGCTGGTGAACCCAAGATCGGTGGGACGGAGAGTAGGGCTATTACACGCTGTGAAGATCAACGAATCTCAAGATCGGCAGGCAAGACTGCAGGTAAGGTGATAGCTCAAGTTCCAAGACTCAGAGGTCAGACGAACAGGAGCCAGATGCAGGATCTAGAACAAGTAAAAGCCTCAGCAAGGTAAGCAGGAAGACACTAGATGGCAGAAGGCAGAGAGATAAAGGCTGAGGGGGGCAGTGAGCCACCACAGGCCCCACCCCTATGGGTACCACAGCAGATCCCATCATGAGGGTGATCACATATTGAATCTCAACAGAGAAGTGATAGCAACATTATACAACTGCCAAAACACTGAGAATCATGGTTCAGCCAAGTTGACACACAATCTTAACTATCACAACAGCAATTCCATTAATCGGCTGTGCAACCCTACTCTTAATCAAAGTGATTTTTCTGTTACTATAAATTGAAACTCAGTACTCCATAAGCAATTGCCCTCCCCTTCTCTCTGCCTCCCATCCTTGGTAACCACTGATAAACTTTAGTCTCTATATATTTGCCTGTCCTTGTCTTTTTATATAAGTGAGGTCATACAGTATTTGTCCTTTTACGATTGACTTATTTCCCTCAGCATAATGTCTTTAAGCTCCACCCATATTGTAGCATGTATCAAGGCTTCATTTCTCTTACTGGCTGAGTAGTATTCCATCGTATGTATGTACCACATTTTGTTTATCCATTCATCCATTGATGGGCATTTAGGATGTTTCCACTTTTGGGGTATTGTGAATACTACTGCAATGAATATTGGGAATGTATGGCTCATTGCCTCCATGAACAACTGCCTCCTATGCTATGATAATGGAAGGACTGGACGGTGCCTGGCTACCATTACTGAACATTTTGATGAAAGACTCTATAGAAGAATCCTGATCAAAAGGAGGAAAATGTAGAACAGAATTTCAAATTCTCATGGAATCCAGACTTCATGGAGCCATAGAGGCTGAACAAATCCCTGAAACTATTGCCCTGAGATAATCTTTAAACCTTAAACCAAAAACATCCCTTGAAGTCTTCTTAAAGCCAAAGAAGTTTAGCTTGACTAGTAAAAATGTCCACCTTGAGCACTGTGCTCTTTTAAAATCTATCTATACAAGATCAAATTGACAATAACAACTCCAAAGCTTAGACAGGGAACTTAGGGAGCAGTGAGTTCATGTTAATAGGGGAAGAACAACTTGGAAAAGGAGGGTCAGAATGGTTGCACAACTTGAAGAATGTAATTAATGACAATGAATTGTACATGTAGAAATTGTTGACCTGGTGTATGTTCTGCTTTGTATATTCTCAACAATAAAAGAATAGAATAAATTATTAAAAAAATAAAACAAGATATGACCCAACTATATGCTATCTCAGAAACCCTGGTGGCGTAGTTAAGAGTTCAGCTGCTAACCAAAAACTTGGCAGTTTGAATTTACCAGGTGCCCCTTGGAAACCCTACAGGGCAGTTCTACTCTATCCTATAGGGTTGCTATGAAATGGAACCGACTTTACAGCAATGGGGTTTTTTTTGTATGCCGTCTAAAAGAAAATCACTTCAAATATAATATTGATCTGTTAAAACAAAAGGATGGAGGAAGATATGCGAGACATACAGTAATAAAAAGAAAACTAACATTAATATTAAATTAAATTAATATTACTGTCTGACAAAGTAGACCATAGAGTAAAGAAAACTATCAGGAATAAAGAGGGACATTACAAACTGATAAAAAGGTCAATTCACCAAGAATACAGGGGACCCCACGACTATTTCAGGTTTGATAATTCACTAAGAGGACTCACAAAATTCAACATATAGTTAAAACTAAGGTTTATTACAGCAAAAGTATACAGAGCAAAACCTGCAAAGGGAAAAATCACATGACCCAAAGTCTAGAAGAAAGCAGCATGAGTTTCCAAGAGTCCTCTCCCATTGGAGTCACACAATTCATTCCTTGAGCAACAAATTTTGGCAACATAAGTGATGTGTTATCTACCGGAGAAGCTCATTAGAGACTCAGTGCCCAGGACTGCTCAAGGAGGTAACCTCTGCCTAGCATATAACAAAATTCAAGAATCACAGATAAAAAGCAGACATTCAGCATAAACCACACTGTTTGTGCAATCAGTTTAGTGATAGTGAGCCACACTTATCACTCAGGGAATGGTGGGAACCTTCTTGAAATGTAAGCTCCCAGACACCAGCCAAAGGACAATCAAGTAAACAGGCCTTTGTAAATACTTTAGACTTGCTATGTTAAGTCTTTTCTGTAGTCAACCCCCTTGCCCCTTGGCCAAGGCATCTTTACAGATAAATTATTATCAATAGGACCGCATGCAGCAAGGTGAGACTAACCTGCAGTATTGATCCCAATTATACCCTTTAGGGGTCTTAGATATATCCAGTTAAAACAAATTCCATTAGCCATAAAGGTCATTTTTAGAAAGGCAGGTCGTTCCCACCTTAGGTTTCTGTATTAACCTTTTTTACCAGGCCCAAGGCATCAATTCAGATACAGCACAACTTTGTCCAGTAAGTTGATGCTGATTTGAATATGTGCCATGGCTGAAGCAGTGTCATGATAAGGTACCCCTGGAAACAAGGAATTTACAATTGTTAGTGTATTCTGGGCAGGACATGCCTTAGTCAGGCTGTACAGATTAACAGGGTCCCCAGTGTGGTGTCCTGTCATGGGATCTCCCATCCTAGCGTTCTCAGTCCAGTCCAATTAATTCAGTTCAGTCCTTGGTTTCAGAGGATCTACCTGAAGGCAGTCAATTCCAGTTGCATTAGTCCTCGAAACCAGTTTATCCTCTTTAAAAGTATGGGGGTCATCTGGAGGTGTTCCGCATGAAAAGTGCAGAGTTGGGGTCACCCCTGTGATTGATTGTAGGCTCAGCAGTCAATCTGAATTCAAACTACTCACAGTACGTTGGAAAGGCATCACTGGGAGTTTTTCTTCTGGAAGAGGGGAAAGTTTCCAGGAACAGTTTTGAAAAACAAAGATTATTAACACCCCCCTTTCCTCCTCCATGTCTCTCCAGGGATCTGGTATGTTTTTTCTCTGTTGTTACAAAATCAGTGTGTCCCATTCAGTAATGAAAATTTCGTATTTTTTAAATAATCTGCTGTCATGCAGACCTTTTGTCTGGAAGGTTTGTATGCAAGAGGGGCAAAAGCATTTTCATAGAAAAACACTTTTATGTAACTTAATCAGAAAGACACATCATATAACATCCCCTCCCTTTTGTCCTTAGCATTTATCCAGTGTGCAAGGCAGAAAAGATCAGTTTTTGAGGAGGATGCTGCACTGAACAATCAAACTGCCTTACTAAGGTATGTATACCAGAAGATAAAGATGAGGGAAGTAAAGTCAGGTGATATCAGTCCACTGTTGTAAACTGCAATTAATCTGGAAAGTCAAACACAAGTGAACAACAGTGAAACACGGAGAGGGGGTCAAGAGTGCAACCTGTGGCAGAAACAAGTTAGGAATGCAATTAGACTTTGAATCAGAAACATAGAGACCATCAGCAGCTGGATTTCAGATGGTCCTGAACAAGCCCTTTTCCTTGGGCATCTGCAGGTGACTTAGATGGTCCAGCCAGTATCCATGATGTTTTCATAGTTTATGGCCTCACAGAGGGGTGTCTTAAATCTGCAACAGCCCCAGATTCTGAGTCATGTTCACTGGGCCTAAGCCTGCTTTCAGTTCAGCACAGCTCCTGCTGAGTCTGAAACAGCCTATTGCGGACAGTATCAGGTTTCAGCTTATCGTCAGGGCCCAGGCAATTGGGATCTGTGAATGACAGCAGCAAGGCAAGAAATGGCAACAACAGGCAGCCCTGTTCCAAGCCCAAGTGACAAACAAGCAAGGCTTTCCCTAGGCCTTTTCATCTTGTCAATCCTGGAGTTCAATTTAACCCACTCAAAATATGTACATCAGGCTGAAAAACCATAAGTTACTAAGGGTCAGACATCAGATTTCACAAGAGCTCATTAGCAACAAAACCCTACTTTTGAAAACTTCCAAATTGTATCTTCATCTTTTTTTTTTTTACATTGTGGCAAAAATACGTATGATGCAACATATGGCAATCCAACATTTTTTAAATGTACAATTCAGTGACATTGATTACATTCTTCGGGTTGTGCAACCATCACCACTATCCTTTGCCAAATATTCCATCGCAATTAACAGAGACCCAGTGCTTCCTAAACACTGACTCCCTTTTTCCCCCTCCCTCCCACCTCTGGTACCACTAAAAAACTTTGTTCTCTATACATTTGCCTGTTAAAGATATGTCATATAAGAAGGATCATATAATATTTGTACCTTTGTGACTGACTTACTTCACTCAGCATAATGCTTTCAAGGTTCACCCATGTTGTAGCATGTATCAGGCAGGGCTTCATTTCTCTTTATGGCTGAGTATGTACGTATTACATTTTATTTATCCATTTATTGGATTTGTGGAAATTTAGGTTGTTTCTACCTTTTGGCTGTTGTCAATAGTGCTGCAATGAACATTGATGTGCATGTGTCTGTTTCAGTGACTGCTTTCAAGTCTCTTGGGTATACACTTAAGAGTGGAATTGCTGGGTCATATGGTAGTTTTATGTTGAAGTGTTTGAAGAACTGCCATGCTGTTTTCCACAGGAGCTGTATCAATTTGCATTCACACCAGCAATCCATGAGGCTTTTGATTACCTCCTCACCAACATTTGTTGTTTTCCATTTCTTTCTTTTTTTTTCCCCTTAGCCATCCTAATGGGGGTGAAATGGTACCTCATTGTGGTTTTGATTTACATCTCAGTAATGGCTTATTTGTATAATTTTGATTAATATCTTAATTTCACTTCTTTTGAATGCAGGAAAAAAAAATTTTTGAAAGCAGGAGAGATGAGAAATTGTAGTGGGTTTGAGGAATGTGGGAGCTCATCAAGGAAAAAAAGATATTAACAGGAGATGGCAGTGTCACAAAACAAGGCATTTATTAGGGCTCTCTTTTTGAGGAGTTTTGCATGTAGAGAAGTCCCTCACAGGAGGAGACCTTCCAAAGGCATGGGGCCACCAGAAGAGGAAGAGGGCAAGAGAATTCCTGGGGGGAGAGGAAAAGCAGAATTGGGGGGCAGGGGCAAGTTAAATGTCTAGGTAATGTCCTTCAGCAGCAAGGTGGGGAGTCTCAGGGTCAGAGAGCTGCAAAAGGCAGCAATAGTTTGGGACATTTTAACTTCAGAGCTTAATCTCACCTGTGGCAAGCAGGTGTTGGGCAAAGTTTCACAGGATATACAAAGCAGGCAGGCTCTAAATAGTGAAAAATGTGATTATTTGGACTATTTTTTTATTTTTTAAATTTATTTTATTTGGGTTGTTTTTAAAGTAACTGGAAGTGTAAAAGTTTGAGTTTGGTGCTGGCAGGCTTTTTTGATAATGGGCCTCAGCTGTCTGTGAAGAAATAAACAACCTGGGGTTAATAGGCAGAGATCATCTTTGGTTTATTCATATAAAGGAAATGAATAAGGGAAATTGAGCCTCCGAGAGCCAAAATCAATAAAGAATGAATTTCTTTTAAGCCCACCTTGGGCAGAGCTACCTGTTTTTCACACCTGGTAGGAATCTCTAGATTTATGCTTTTGCTGTTAGAAATGGGTGACCATGAGGTTTCATTAGAGAGAACAGACACAAAGACACACCCCGGAAAGAAGGAGTGAGAAAACATCCATTATATGCCCTCTGTCTACTTGGCAAGCATCATGCTCATTCCCTGCAGCTCCACTTACCATTAAAGTTGCACTATCTTGTGCTGCCAGACTTGCTTCCTTCAAAACCATCCTCCACAAACTCAAGGAGTGACCTGTTAAATCATACATGTGACTGCTTCACTGTCCTCGTTAAAGTCCTCCAAGAATGGACTTCATAGGGCTCATAATCCTATCTCAAAATTGTAAGCATAATTGTGGGTAGAGGGAGATTCCATAGTTCTTTGATCCCCTCACCAAAGATTAAAAACTGCTTCTCCAGGTGTTCCCTGTCCCTTTTGGGAAAAAACCTAAGCTCCTCAGCAAGACTTTCAATGATCTCACCTCTCTTGGTATTTCTCTCCACCCCTCCTTACTGGAGCCTACCCTGAGCATATAGGTTATTTTCATGCTCTGTACCATTCACTGCACAGTCTGATCTTAGAGTGTGCTGATAGAGCCCAGTGCTGCCCCTCTCTGCCTGGAAAACTCCATTATCAGAACAAGATCAAGAGTCCATGACAAAGCTCTTGTTAATAACCCCCAGACCGATTAAGCCTTCCTTACTCCTTGTATTCTACTTCTATTTAGTTCTGTAACCCTTACAACATGATTGTTTTTGATGATTCTTAAAAGGAGAGACCATTTCCTGCCCAAATCTGTATTGTTAGGCTAGAATCCAGCAAGATACCGGACTAAATGGAATAATTAGAAACATGGCCGTGGGTAAGGCAATTAGTTCATGACTCTGGGTTTTGAATGCAGAAATGGTAATAATTAAAAATATGTTAAAGGAGGAGAAAATGATCTAAAAGTGGTGTTGTTCAATAAGGGTACCACTAGCTATATGTGGTAATTTAAATTTAAATTAATTAAAGTTAAACAAAGCTGAGGGACAGCACCCTCTGGAAGAGGTTCATGAGAAATCTCTTCTTGTTGTTCTGAATCATGGTGACTCCATGCACAGCAGAACAAAATGCTGTCCAGTTCTGTGCCATCCCCATGATGGGTTGCCAATTGGACCATTGTGATCCATAGGGTTTTCATTGGCTGATTTTTTTCTTATTTTTTTATAGTTTTTCTTGTGTTTTAAGTGAAAGTTTACAAATCAAGCCAGTCTCTCACATAAAAACACCTTACTACATACTCCCAATTACTCTCCCCCTAATAAGACAGCCTGCTCCCTCCCTTCACTCTCTCTTTTCATGTCCATTTCGCCAGCTTCTAACCCCCTCCACCCTCTCATCTCCACTCCAGGGACTAGATGACAACATAGTCTCAAATGTCCACCCGATCCAAGAAGCTCACTCCTCACCAGCATCCCTCTCCAACCCACTGTCCAGTCCAATCCATGTCTGAAGAGTTGGCTTCAGGAATGGTTCCTGTCCTGGGGCAACAGAAGATCTGGGGGCCATGACCACTGGGGTCCTCCCAGTCTCAGTCAGACCCTTAAGTCTGGTCTTATGAGAATTTGGGGTCTACAACCCACTACTCTCCTGCTCCCTCAGGGGTTCTCTGTTGTGTTCCCTGTCAGGGCAGTCATTGGTTGTAGCTGGGCACCATCTATTTCTTCTAGTCTCAGGATGATGTAGTCTCTGGTTCATGTGGCCCTTTCTGTCTCTTGGGCTCGTATTTACCTTGTGTCCTTGGTGTGCTTCATTCTCCTTTGATCCAGGTGGGTTGAGACAAATTGATGCATCTTAGATGGCTGCTTGCTAGTTAGTGTTTAAGAACCCAGATGCCACGCTTCAAAGTGGGATGCAGAATGTTTTCTTAATAGATTTTATTATGCGAATTGACTTAGGTGTCCCCTGAAATCATGGTCCCCAAAACCCTGCCCCTGCTACACTGGCCTTTGAAGCATTCAGTTTATTCAGGAAAATTCTTTGCTCTTGGTTTAGTCCACTTGTGCTGACCTCCCCCGTATTGTGTGTTGTCTTTCCCTTCACCTAAAGTAGTTCTTATCTACCAACTAATTAGTGACTACCCCTCTTCCACCCTCCCACCCTCCCTCCTCTCATAACCACAAAAGGAAGTTTTCTTCTCAGTTTAAACTATTTCTCAAGTTTTTATAATAGTGGTCTTATACAATATTTGTCCTTTTGCAACTGAATAATTTCACTCAGCATAATGCCTTCCCGGTCCCTCCATGTTATGAAATGTTTCACAGATTCCTCACTATTCTTTATTGACGTATAGTATTCCATTGTGTGAATATACCATAATTTATATATCAATTCGTCCGTTGATGGGCACCTTGGTTGCTTCCATCTTTTTGCTACAGTAAACAGTGCTGCAATAAACATGGGTGTGTGTATATCTGTTCATGTAAAGGCTCTTATTTCTCTAGGATATGTTCCAAGGAGTGGGATTGCTGGATCGTATGGTAGTTCTATTTCTATATTTTTAAGGAAGCGCCAAATCCATTTCCAAAGTGGTTGTACCATTTGACATTCCCACCAGCAGTGTAGACGTGTTCCAATCTCACCACAGCCTCTCCAACATTTATTATTTTGTGTTTTTTGGATAAATGCCAGCCTTGTTGTAGTGAGATGAAATCTCATTGTAGTTTTGATCTGCATTTCTTTAATGGCTAATGATTGTGAATCTTTCCTCATATATCTGTTAGCTACCTGAATGTCTTCTTTAGTGAAGCATCTATTCATATCTCTTGCCCATTTTTTAATAGGGTTATTTGTCTTTTTGGTGTTGAGTTTTTGCAGTACCATGTAGATTTTAGAGATCAGATGCTGATCAGAAATGTCATAGCTAAAAACTTTTTCCCAGTCTGTAGGTAGTCTTTTTACTCTTTTGGTGAAGTCTTTGGATGAGTATAGGTGTTTGATTTTTGGGAGCTCCCAATTATCTAGTTTTTCTGCTGCATTCTTAATAATGTTTTCTATACTGTTTATGCCATGTATTAGGGCTCCAAACATTGTCCCTATTTTTTCTTCCATGATCTTTATCGTTTCAGATTTTATATTTAGGTCTTTGATCCATTTTGAGCTTGTTTTTGTGCATGGAGTGAGGTATGGGTCTTGCTTCATTTTTTTGCAGATGGATATCCAGTTATGCCAGCACCGTTTGTTAAAAAGACTTTTTCCCCATTTAACTGTTTTGGGGCCATTGTCAAATATCAACTGCTCATATGTGGACGGATTTATGTCTGGATTCTCAATTCTGTTCCACTGGTCTATGTATCTGTTGTTGTACCAGTACCAGGCTGTTTTGACTACTGTGGCGGTATAATAGGTTCTAAAATCAGGTAAAGTAAGGCCTCCCACTTTGTTCTTCTTTTTCAGTAATGCCTTATTTACCCAGGGCCTCTTTCTCTTCCATATGAAGTTGGTAATTTGTGTCTCCATCTCATTAAAGAATGTCGTTGGGATTTCGATCAGAATTGCATTAAATGTATAGATCGCTTTTGGTAGAATAGACATTTTTATAATGTTAAGTCTTCCTATCCATGAGCAAGGTATGTTTTTCCAATTATGTAAGTCTCTTTTGGTTTCTTGCAGAAGTGTAGTGCAGTTTTCCTTGTATAAGTCTTTTACATCTCTGGTAAGATTTATTCCTATGTATTTTATCTTCTTGGAGGCTACTGAAAATGGTATTGATTTGGTGATATCCTCTTTGATATTCTTTTTCTGGTGTGGAGGAATCCAACTGATTTTTGTAAGTTTATCTTGTATCCCAATACTCTGCTGAACTCTTCTATAAGTTTCAGTAGTTTTCTGGAGGATTCCTTAGGGTATTCTGTGTATAAGATCATGTCATCTGCAAATAGAGATACTTTTACTTCTTACTTGCCAATCTGGATGCCCTTTATTTCTTTATCTGGCCTGATTGCTCTGGCTAGAACTTCCAGCACAATGTTGAAAAAGAGCGGTGACAAAGGGCATCCTTGTCTGGTTTCCGAACTCAGTGGGAATGCTTTCAGGCTCTCTCCATTTAGGGTGATGTTGGCTGTTGGCTTTGTATAAATGCCCTTTATTATGTTGAGGAATTTTCCTTCTATTCCTATACTGCTGACAGTTTTATCAAGAATGAGTGTCGAACTTTGTCAAATGCCTTTTCTGCATCAATTGATAAAATCTTGTAATTCTTATCTTTTGTTTTATTTATGTGGTGGATTACATTAATTGTTTTTCTAATGTCAAACCCTTCCTGATACCTGGTATGAATCCCACTTGGTCATGGTGGATTTTTTATATATATATATATATATATAGTTGAATTCTACTGGCTAGAATTTTGTAGAGGATTTTTGCATCTACGTTCATAAGAGACATAAGTCTATAATTTTCTTTTCTTGTGGTGTCTTTACCTGATTTTGGTATCAGGGATATAGTGGCTTCATAGAATGAGTTTGGTAGTATTCCTTCCTTTTCTATGCTCTGAAATACCTTTAGTAGTAGTGGTATTAACTCCTCTCTGAAAGTTTGGTAGAACTCTGCAGTGAAGCCGCCCAGACCAGGGCTTTTTTTTTGTTGTTGGGAGTTTTTTGATTACCTTTTGAATCTTTTCTTTTGTTATGGGTCTATTTAGTTGATCTACCTCTGTTTTTGTTAGTTTAGGTAAGTAGTGTGTTTCTAGGAATTCATCCATTTTTTCCAAGTTTTCAAATTTGTTAGAGTACAATTTGTCATAGTCATGTGATATGATATTTTAATTTCAGTTAAGTCTGTTGTAATATCGCCCATCTCATTTCTTATTTGGGTTATTTGCTTCCTCTCCTGTTTTTCTTTTGTCAGTTTGGCCAGTGGCTCATCAATTTTGTTAATTTTTTCAAAAAAACAGCTTTTGGTCTTGTTAATTCTTTCAATTGTTTTTCTGTTTTCTATTTCATTTAGTTCAGCTCTAATTTTTATTATTTGTTTTCTTCTGGTGCCTGTGGGTTTCTTTTGTTGTTCTCTTTCTATTTGTTCAAGTCGTAGGGATAATTCTTTGATTTTGGCCCTTTCTTTTTGGATGTGTGCATTTATTGATATAAATTGGCTTCTAAGCACCACTTTTGCTGTGTTTCATTCTCATTGGATTCTATGAATTTCTTTATTCCATCCTTAATGTATTCTATACTCCGGTCTTTTTTGAGTGGGGTATTGTTCAGACTCCAAGTGTTTGATTTCTTTTCCCTGCTTTTCCTGTTATTGATTTCCACTTTTATGGCCTTATGGTCAGAGAAGATACTTTGTAATTTTTCAGTGTTTTGGATTCTGCTAAGACTTGCTTTATGAGCTAATATGTGTTCTATTCTAGAGAATGTTCCATGTGCACTAGAAAAGAAAGTATAGTTGGTTGTTGTTGGGTGGAGTGTTCTGTATATGTCCACGAGGTCAAGTTGGTTGATCGTGGCATTTAGATCTTCCATGTCTTTAATGAGCTTCTTTCTGGATGTCCTGTCCTTCACCAAAAGTGGTGTGTTGAAATCTCTTACTATTATTGTGGAGCTGTGTATCACACTTTTCAATGCAGATAGAGTTCGTTTTATGTATCTTGCAGCCCTGTCATTGGGTGCATAAATATTTAATATGGTTATATCTTCTTGGTGTATTGTCCCTTTAATCATTATATAGTGTCCTTCCTTATCCTTTCTGATAGATTTAAGTTTAAAGTCTATTTTGTCAGAAATTAATGTTGCCACTCCTGCTCTTTTTTGATTGTTGTTTGCTGGATATATTTTTTCCATCCTTTGAGTTTTAGTTTGTGTCTCTAAGTCTAAGGTGTGTCTCTTGTAGGCAGCATATAGATGGATCTTGTTTTTTAATCCATTCTGCCACTCTCTGTCTCTTTATTGGTGCATTTAGTCCATTTACATTTAGGGTAATTATGGATAGGTATGAATTTAGTGGTATCATTTTGATGTCTTTTTTTGTGTGTTGTTGACAGTTTCTTTTTCCCACTTAATTTTATGTGCTGAGTAGATTATCTTTACATGTTTTCCTTTCCTCATATTTGTTGTTGTTGATTTTGTTTCTGCTGAGTCTCTATTTTTCTCTTGTATTTTATTTTGATGAGTAGGATAGTTTGTCTCCTTTGTGGTTACCTTATTATGTACCCCTATTTTTCTAAATTAAGACCAACTTTTATTTCTTTGTATTGGCGTATCTTCCTCTCCATATGGAAGGTGTATGATTACATTTCTTAGTCCCTCTTTATTATTCTAATGTTGTTTTCTTTTATATAATAACATCACTGTTACCCTGTTTTGAGCTTTTTTAATAATCTTCCTTTGTTTTTTTTGGATTTCCCTGTCTGGGTTACTTCTGGTTGCTCTGCCTAGTGTTCTAGTCTTGGGTTGACACCTGATATTATTGATATTCTAACCAAAGAACTCCCTTTAGTATTTCTTGTAGTTTTGGTTTGGTTTTTATGAATTACCTAAACTTCTGTTTATCTGGAAATGTCTTAATTTCACCTTCATATTTGAGAGACAGTTTTACTGGATATATAATTCTTGGAAGGCAATTTTTTCCTTCAATTTTTTAAATATGTCATCCCATTGCCTTCTTGCTTGCATGGTTTCTGCCGAGTACTCCGAGTTTATTCTCATTGGCTCTCCTTTGTAGGTGACTTTTCGTTTATCCCTCCTGCTCTTATAATTCTCTTTATCTTTGGTTTTGGCAAGTTTGATTATAACATGTCTTGGTGACTTTCTTTTAACACCTACCTTGTATGGGGTTTGGTGAGCATCTTGGATAGATATCTTCTCATCTTTCACGATATCAGGGAAGTTTTCTGCTAACAAATATTCAACAATTCTCCCTGTATTTTCTGTTATCCCTCCCTGTTCTGGTACTCCAATCACTCGTAGGTTATTTCTCTTAATAGAGTCCCACATGATTCTTAAGGTTTGTTCATTTTTTTGAAAAATTTTAACTGATTTTTCTTCAAATATATTAGTGTCAAGTGATTTATCTTCAAGACAGAAATTCTAGCTTCTACTTGCTCAATTCTGCTCCTCTGACTTTCTATTGAGCTGTCTACTTCTGTAATTTTATTGTTACTCTTCTGAATTTCTGATTGCTGCCTGTCTATGGATTTTTCCAGCTTATTAAACTTTTCATTATGTTCCTGAATAATCTTTCTAATTTCTTCAATTGCTTTGTCTGTGTGTTCCTTGTCTTGTTCTGCATATTGCCTCATTTCCTTCCTGATGTCTTGAAGGGTTCTATATATTAAACTTTTGTGTTCTGCATCTGGTAATTCCAGGAATGCACTTTCATCTAGAAGATCCCTGTATTCTTTGTTTTGAGAGCCTGTTGAGGTGATCATGGTCTGTTTCTTTATGTGACTTGATATTGAATGTTGTCTCTGAGCCATCAATAAGTTATTGTATTAGTTTATGCTTGCTTACTGTGTCATAGCTGCTTGCTTTGCTTTGTTTTGGTATACCCCTATGGGTTGCTTGAGTGAGCTAGCTTGATTATTTTCACCTTTGGAGCTCTGGTGTCCTCTCCCCAGCTGGCTAGAACTGTTATCAGGTAAATCAGTCTAGGATTCCATTCAGTTTTCTTGTATGAATTCAGCTCAGGTTTCCAGGTAGCTGATCATCAAGTGTGTGGTACAAGCTCTGTCCTACAGTCTTAGAGGGGCAGGGGTGATTGGCGTATATACCGGTATCTGATCGCAGCAAGGGGTCATGCTCTGAACAAGGCAGGGGGCTGAGAACCGACCCCCGAGTGTCTCTGTTCCCTACAGCGTGCAGGTGGGTGGGTTCTGCAGATGGACCATAGGCACCCAAAGTTTTGGTTATAAGGACTGGGAGGTACCACTTACCTTTGGACCCCTCTTGCAGGTGGCTGGGTGACCTGAGTGGAGCTACCCGTCCTTAGGTCCCTGATGTGGGTAGGTGGGGACCCTGTTTAATAGGCAAAGCAATGTCAGACATGAAACACCCACCTCTCCTCCGCACAGCTGAAATGGTTGGAGTCTGCCAACAGGGGCCAATTCTCCCGAAATTGGCCCACATAGGTCCATGCAGAAGAGAAAAGTGCTCGAAGTCCACGGACGGTTTATGCCTGGACAGGAGCTGCTTCTGTCCTGAGCTCCCCCAGTTAGTGGAGCTAGCAAATTATCCTTTATCCCAAATGCAAATTTTTTCCTTCACCAAAGCTGGGAGGATGGCTGTAGATGCTCAACAGGGCCTATCTGAGGCCCACGGAATTCAGGCACTGAAGCTGATTTGTGGGTGGGGGGTGTGTTAAAATATACACAAGTAGTTAGCTTTTGCAGAGAGCACTGTTCTCCTCGAGTTCCGGAGGTGTGAGTGGGCTGTGTGGTGGCTGTTTCTCCCTGAGGAAACCGTAGCCAAGTGCTAGTACCAGCCCGCTGCTGCCGCTTCTCCAGGAATGGTGCCTGAGGGCTCCCCGCAATTCAGGTCCAGTAACTCCTCTCCACTTCCAAACGGCCTCTTCCTCCCCCTGCCCCTCAGTTCATTTTCTAAGCTTGCCTTTGAAGCTCAGGGCTCCCAGATTGTCACAAATATACTCATTTCACTTGTTTTTTGGGGTCTTTGCTTTAAAGAGGGCTCGCCGGAAGCGTCTGTCTATTCTGCCATCTTGGCCCCGCCTCCTCATTGGCTGATTTTTCAGATGTAGATTCCCAGGCCTTTCATCCTTCTTCACCTTAGTCTCCAAACTCCACTGAAAACTCTTCAACATTATAGCAACACACAAGCCACCACTGACAGATAGATGGTGGCTATTCATGTGGCGCATTGGCCAGGGGATTGAACAGGTGTCTTAGACTGGGTTCTCTAGAGAAGCAAAACCAGTAAAGCTTATAAATATACATAGAGAGAGATTTATATCAAAGAAACAGCTCACATGATTGTAGAGGGCTAGAACATCCCAAGTCTGTGGATTAGTGTAGAGCATTCTCCCAATTCACATAGCTGCAGGGGCTGGCAAAACCAAGATCAGTAGGTTGGAAAACAGGGCTCTGCTCACAGGCTGTGAACATCTACAAATCCCAAGATTGGCAGATAAGCTGATAGCTCAAGTAGAGATCAGACAAGCATGAGGCAGCTGCAGGATCCAGAGTGAGCCAAAAGCCAGAAAGTCTGCCTATATTTGGATGCAGGCCACACCCCCATGGAAAATCCCTTTCAACTGATTGGCTACTCACAGCAAACCCCATCATGGAAATGTTTACATATACACACTGAAAATCATGACCCAGCCAAATTGACACACAATCTTAACCATCACACCTGGCCTCCCACATAAAAGGTGAGAATTCTACCATTGAATCAACAGTGCTTCATTCAGAAGTTTTAAGGGAATATTTAATCTCAGTCTGGGGTGTTCATGGAATGCTTATGAGATGGCAAAATCACAAGAAGCCAGACACCTCCAGGGGTGTCCTGCCCACTCTGGCTGTAGCCTCACCTGAAGCTGTTTCCCTTCTCGCCACAATCTAGAAGCTTCCCCTTAAATGAGACAGCCCCTGTGAAGTTTGTTCTGTGGTAGAATCAAGCCTCCAAAGTTTTGGGTGTTTTAGCACTCCATAGATAGCTGCACTTGAGCAGGCACCCTGCCCTGCAACTTGATATTTCTGTATATATATTTTAGAAAAATCTGTGAGTTAGCAGAGGGGGAGCTTTCTTATTTATATGACACCAGCAGCTGATGCAGTGATGGGCTTGTTGTAGCCACGCTGGGTGAAAAAATGACCCAACTAGGCAACACTGCCATCTTTCCTATCACTTTTCTACTTATAGGAGACTTAAAGTCATATTGTGTCTTCATTGGAGACAGGTGAGTCATTGAAGACCTAACACTGTGTTCTGATAAGACATGGGGATTACCTAAGCTTTATTCATTTAGCTGGCCATTCAATAAGCACTTATCTAATGCCTTCCATATTCAGTGTACTCTTCAGCATTGGGTATCCAATGGCAAACAAAACAGACATTCTCAACCGTCACAGACTTTATCATCTAGTAAGGGAGCTAGGCATTAAATAAACACACACACACACATACACACAATACAATCCAAGATCGATGTGGTTGGTTGTATGAGTGGGACTAATAGAGCAGAGAAGTAAACTTAGATGGAGGTGTGAAAACGTATATTTCAGCCATAATCTAGCAATGGGCTTAGAATAAAAGACTCTGGATGGCTACTGCTCCTGGAGGTCCATATAATTTGGTCTCAGATTTTTCTTAGAGAGAGGCTTTCAGTCAGACATAAACCTGGCCCTGTGTGGAAGGAAAGGTATCTTTCTCACCCACAGTAGTGCTGGCTTTGATCATCACGGGTACAAAAAATGTTGAGTCAACCATTTTAGCAGATTCTTTGATTTTCTTTCACATTGTATTAAGGAACTTTAAACTTTTGGAATGTCAGTCACGATTCTGGACACCAGAAATTATGCATAGACTTTCTAAAGCTTGTTTCACACAAAGTCCTACATATATTAATTTATCTAGATTTTCCTTATCTCAGGCTGAGCCTAAAATTAAATTCAGGAATTGCAAATTATACCAACAATGCACACCTAAAATCCAAGATACTGACAACCAAATGCTGGCAAGGATGTGGAGAAACAGGAACTTTTCATTCATTGCTGATAAGAATGCAAAACGGTACAGCCACTTTGGAAAACAGTCAGGCAGTTTCTTGTAAAACTATACATAGGTTTACCACACAATCTGGCTATATTGCTTCCAGGTATTTACCCAAATTACCTCAAAACTTATGATCTCGCAAAAAAATTGCACATGAATGTTATCTGTAAACTTAAAATTTCTCTGAAAAATAAAGCATATTAAAAAATATCACCTTTGGGATACAGCAAAGGCACTGCTCAGAGGTCAATTAATAGCAATAGACGCACACATGAAAAAAGAAGAAAGGGACGAAATCAAAACATGAGTTACACAACTCCAACAGATAGAAAGAGAAAAGCAAAAGAAGCCCACAGCCACAAGAAGAAAGGAAATAATAAAGATGAGAGCAGAAAATAGAGAATAGAAAAACAGTAGAAAGAATCAACAAAACCAAAAGTTGGTTCTTTGAAAGAATCATCCAAATCGACAAACCACTGGCCAAATATGATAAAAGAAAAACAGGAAAAGACACAAATAACCCAAAGAAGGAATGAAATGGGGGACATTACAACAGACCAAACTGAAATAAAAAGGATCAAAACAAAATACTATGAAAAACTATACTTCAAAAAGTTTGAAAGCCTAGGGGGGTGGGGCCAAGATGGCTGACTAGGTAGAAGCTACCTCAGATCCCTCTTGCAACAAAGACTTGGAAAAACAAGTGAATCAATCACATACATGACAATCTACGAACCCTGACCATCAAACACAGATCTAAAGAGTTGACTTGAGTGACAGAGACTGAGAACAAACAACCACGGGGAAGCAGCGACTGTTTTCAGAGCCCGGAGCCAGCGTCCCAGTCAGGAAACCTTGGCAACGGGCTTTGGACTGGGCATAGGGGAGCTGAGCACGGCATCCTGTGACGGCACAAACGCGGGACGCAGCCCTAGCCCCCAGAAGTGACCTTGGGGGAAGCCCAGCCAGTGCACGCAGGAAGTGCAGAGATGTGGCTGACAGGAGGAGAAGTCACCAGGAGGCAGCGAAGGTTTTGGAGCCTGGAGTGTGGCATTCCAGCCGGGGAACCTTGGCACTGGGCTTTGGACTGGGAGTGGAGGAACTGACCACAGCTTTTGAGACAGCACAAGCACAGGACACGGGCCTGACCCTCAGAGGCAATCTCTACCCAGCCAGCACACACACTCAACACGCCTTTTGGGAATCTCAGATAAAACAATCATCCCAGGCAAGATAAGTAACTTTGTCTATATTCCAGGATGCTACTCTCTCCTATTTATCTGAACCCTCCCCTTCCCAGGTGGATTCATTAACATTGGAATTGCCTGAGCCAGAGAGTGAAGTATTCTGCGGGTTTTTTCTTTGTTTTCTTTTTTTTTGGTCTTTTCTTAACCCATTCTCCTGGCCTGAGAGAAGCAGCTACAAAAAACCCAGGGATCAAAAATCCTTCCCTAATTGGACTAAAAACACAGAACCAGCTCCAGCCAAACATATGTGATCCACAGTCTTGGGCTTTCATCCCTACAGGGAACAAGGTGGCTATTATAACGCAAAGGCAATTCTGATAGGGATCTGACTGTAATTGTTTTAGCGGATTACTGGAAAGACAAGTTTTCCAGGTCTGATATCTCTGTGTATTCAACAGAGCCCTCACTGACCCACAACAGGGAACTGAGGGCTGAAGCTCCACCCAGACCACCCAGCCTCCTACCTTACAGGTCTAAGGAGGGTGACACCTACCAATCTGTAGAGGTACTTGCATTGGGAGCCTAAGGTACAGTTGCAGAGCCCACCCACCAAAGTGCTTTAGGAATAGAGACACATCTACCTCACTGGCACTTGGGGGAAGTGTGTCAGCCTTCTGTCCCCCCTGGAGTGTGAACCCCAGCTGCTACTAGAATCTAGTGCACACAACTATCACCACTACTTCTCTAGGTGGATAGATGACAGTCTGCACCACACACTTGATGACCCAAAATCAGATTCTACTCAAGAATAGTGAATGGACTCTTAGGATTATATATCTGGTAATGGCCCAAACCAGCTGGTAATAGGACATAAGTGATTCAAGGGCTCCAACAATCAAGACAGCGCAATCTAGTAGCCCATCTACGTATATTGAAAGAAAACAAAACAAGATAAGACTCAGTGAGCAAATATAGAATAAATCACTACAATATCTTAGAGATGGCTCAGAGACAGAAGTCGCTATCAAACCACATAAAGAAGCAGACCATGACTGCTTCTACAACTCCCCAAACTAAAGAATCAAAATCTTTCCCAAATGAAGATACAATCCTGGAATTGCTAGATGCAGAATATAAAAAACGAATTTACAGAATGCTTCAAGACATCAGGGATGACCTCAGAAATGAAATGAGGCAATCTACAGAAAAAGCCAAGGAACACACTGATAAAGCAGTCGAAGAAATCAAAAAGATTATTCAAGAACATAGTGGAAAAATTAATAAGCTGCAAGAATCCATAGAGAGACAGCATTCAGAAATCCAAAAGATTAACAGTAAAATTACAGAATTACACAACTCAATAGGAAGTCAGAGGAGCAGAATCAAGGAATTGGAATGCAGGGTGGGGGATCTGGAGGACAGTGGAATTGACACCAATATAGCTGAAAAAAATCAGATAAAAGAATTTTAAAAAATGAAGAAACCCTAAGAATCATGTGGGACTCTATCCAGAAGAATAACTTGTGTGTGATTGGAGTCCCAGAACAGGGAGGGATAACAGAAAATACAGAGAGAATAGTTGAAGATCTGTTGGCAGAAAACTTCCCTGACATCATGAAAAATGAAAGGCTATCTATCCAAGATGCTCATCGAACCCCATTTAAGATTGATCCAAAAAGAAAAACACCAAGACATATTATCATCAAAATTGCCAAAACCAAAGATAAAGAGAAAATTTTAAAAGCAGTCAGGGATAAAAGAAAGGTCTCCTACAAAGGAGAATCAATAAGAATAAGTTCAGACTACTCAGCAGAAACCATGCAGTCAAGAAGGCAATGGAACGACATATACAGAGCACTGAAGGAGAAAAACTGCCAGCCAAGGATCATATATCCAGCAAAAGTCTCTCTCAAATATGAAGGCAAAATTAAAACATTTACAGATAAACATAAGGTTAGAGAATTTGCAAAAAAACAAACCAAAGCTACAAGAAATACTAAAGGAAATTCATTGGTCAGAAAATCAATAACATCAGATAACCACACAACACAAGGTCACAGAACAGAACATCCTGATATCAACTCAAAGAGGGAAATCACAAAAACAAATTAAGATTAATTTAAAAAGAAAAAACGCTCAAAACAGGGAATCACTGAAGTCAATACGTAAAAGATCACAATAATCAAAAAGAGGGACTAAATACAAGTGGCATAGAACTGCCATATTGAGAGGTAAACAAGGTAATATAGGACAATACAAGTTAGGATTTTACTTAGAAAAATAGGGGTAAATATTAAGGTAACCACAAAGAGGTATAACAACTCCATAACTCAAAACAAAAACCAAGAAAAACATAACGACTCAGCAAACATAAAGTCAAATACTATGAAAATGAGGATCTCACAATTTACAAAGAAAAACGTCTCAGCACAAAAAAGTATGTGGAAAAATGAAATTGTCAACAACACACATAAAAAGGCATCAAAATGACAGCACTAAACACATACTTATCTATAATTATGCTGAATGTAAATGGACTAAACGCACCAATAAAGAGACAGAGAGTCTCACACTGGATAAAGAAACAAGATCTGTCTATATGCTGCCTACAAGAGACACCTTAGACTTAGAGACACAAACTAAAACTCAAAGGATGGAAAAAAATATATCAAGCAAACAACAATCAAAAATGAGCATGAGTAGCAATATTAATTTCTGACAAAATAGACTTTAAAGTTAAATCCACCACAAAGGATAAAGAAGGACACTACATAATGATTAAAGGGACAATGGACCAGGAAGATATAACCATATTAAATATTTATGCACCCAATGACAGGGCTGCAGGATACATAAAACAAACTTTAACAGAACTGAAAAGTGAGATGGACACCTCCACAATTATAGTAGAAGACTTCAACACACCACTTTCGGAGAAGGATAGGACTTCCAGTAAGAACCTCAATAGAGACACGGAAGACCTAATTGCTACAATCAACCAACTTGAACTCATAGACCTATACAGAACACTCCACCTAGCTGCTGCAAAGTATACTTTTTTTCTAGCGCACATGGAACATTCTCTAGAATAGACCACATATTAGGTCATAAAACAAACCTTTGCAGAATCCAAAACATCGAAATATTACAAAGCATCTTCTCAGACCACAAGGCCATAAAAGTGGAAATCAATAACAGAAAAATTAGGGAAAAGAAATCAAATACTTGGAAAGTGAACAATACCCTGCTGAAAAAAGACTGGGTTAGAGAAGACATTAAGGAGGGAATAAAGAAATTCATAGAATGCAACGAGAATGAAAACACTTCCTATCAAAACCTCTGGGACACAGCAAGAGCAGTGCTCAGAGGTCAATTTATATCGATAAAGGCACACATACAAAAAGAAAAAAGAGCGAAAATCAGAGAACTCTCCCTACAACTTGAACAAATAGAAAGTGAGCAACAAAAGAATCCATCAGGCACCAGAAGAAAACAAATAATAAAAATTAGAGCTGAACTAAATGAATTGGAGAACAGAAAAACAATTGAAAGAATTAACAAAGCCAAAAGTTGGTTCTTTGACAAAATTGATAAACCATTGGCCAGACTGACTAAAGAAATACAGGAAAGGAAACAACTAACCCAAATAAGAAATGAGATGGGCCACATCACAACAGACTCAACTGAAATTAAAAGAATTATATCAGATTATTACGAAAAATTGTACTCTAACAAATTTGCGAACCTAGAAGAAATGGATGAATTCCTAGAAAAACACTACCTACCTAAACTAACACAATCAGAAGTAGAACAACTAAATAGACCCAGAACAAAAAAAGAGATTGAAACGGTAATCAAAAAACTCCCAACAAAAAAAAAGCCCTGGCCCAGATGGCTTTACTGCAGAGTTCTACCAAACTTTCAGAGAAGAGTTAACACCACTACTACTAAAGGTATTTCAAAGCATAGAAAATGACGGAATACTCCCTAACTCATTCTATGAAGCTGCCATATCCCTGATACCAAAACCAGGTAAAGACATCACAAAAAAAGAATATTACAGGCCTATTTTTTAATTTTTATATCCCTCATGAACACAGATGCAAAAATCCTCAACAAAATTCTAGCCAATAGAATTCAACAACATATCAAAAAAATAATCCACCACGACCAAGTGGGATTTATACCAGGTATGCAAGGTTGGTTTAATATTAGAAAAACCATTAATGTAATCCACCATATAAATAAAACAAAAGACAAAAACCACATGATCTTATCAATTGATGCAGAAAAGGCATTTGACAATGTCCAACACCCATTTATGATAAAAACTCTCACCAAAATAGAAATTGAAGGAAAATTCCTCAACATAATAAAGGGCATCTATACAAAGCCAACAGCCAACATCACTCTAAATGGAGAGAGCCTGAAAGCATTTCCCTTGAGAACGGGAACCAGACACGGATGCCCTTTATCACCGCTCTTATTCAACATTGTGCTAGAGGTCCTAGCCAGAGCAATTAGGCTAGACAAAGAAATAAACAGCATCCGGATTGGCAAGAAGGAAGTAAAGTTTTCTCTATTTACAGATGACATGATCTTATACACAGAAAACCCTAAGGAATCCTCCAGAAAACTACTGAAACTAATAGATGAGTTTGGCAGAGTCTCGGGTTATAAGATAAACGTACAAAAATCACTTGGATTCCTCTACATCAGCAAAAAGAACATCGAAGAGGAAATCACCAAATCAATACCATTCACAGTAGCCCCCAAGAAGATAAAATACTTAGGAATAAATCTTACCAAAGATGTAAAAGACCTATACAAAGATAACTACAAAGTACTCGTGCAAAAAACTAAAAGGGACTTACATAAGTGGAAAAACATACCTTGTTCATGGATAGGAAGACTTAACATAGTAAAAACGTCTATTCTACCAAAAGCATACAATGCACTTCGGATCCAAATTTCCAATGACATTTTTTAATGTGATGCAGAAAGAAATCACCAACTTCATATGGAAGGGAAAGAAGCCCCGGATAAGTAAAGCATTACTGAAAAAGAAGAAGAAAGTAGGAGGCCTCACTCTACCTGATTTTAGAACCTATTATACAGCCACAGTAGTCAAAACAGCCTGGTACTGGTACAACAACAGGCACATAGACCAATGGAACAGAATTGAGAACCCAGATATAAATCCATCCACATATGAAAAAAAGCAGCTGATATTTGACAAAGGCCCAGTGTCAGTTAATTGGGGAAAAGATAGTCTTTTTAACAAATGGTGCTGGCAGAACTGGATATCCATTTGCAAAAAAATGAAACAGGACCCATACCTCACACCATGCACAAAAACTAACTCCAAGTGGATCAAAGACCTAAAC
This sequence comes from Loxodonta africana, assembly GCF_030014295.1. Lineage (NCBI taxonomy): Eukaryota > Metazoa > Chordata > Mammalia > Proboscidea > Elephantidae > Loxodonta > Loxodonta africana. Next base: position 62,976,353 of record NC_087369.1, read on the forward strand.
ATAAAGACTAAAACGATAAAGATCATGGAAGAAAAAATAGGGACAACCTTAGGAGCCCTAATACCAGGCATAAACAGAATACAAAACATTACTAAAAATGACGAAGAGAAACCAGATAACTGGGAGAAACAGCTCCTTTGCATAGGCACAGGCATAAGGGGTCCACAGATTTTAAATGCCTTTCACCCCTGCATAGACCTGTGTGGGCCCATTTCAACAGGGTAGGCCATCATTAGCAGAGGACAACAAGGTATAAACCTGAAGCCTAACTTCAACTGTTTAAGCTACTGGGTGGAGAGGGAAGTTAGTGTCATTTGACACTGCTCTGCCTATTAAGCAGAGTCCTCACCTACCCGTATCAGGGACGTGAGGACTGGTGGCTCCACCCACAACACCCAGCCACCCTCGACACGGGTCCAAGAATAATCGCGCCTCCCAGTACTTACAGCCAACAGCATTGGATGCCTATGGTCCAGATGCAAAACCCAACTACCTGCACACTCTAAGGAACAGGGACACACTTTCCTCACAGACACAGGTAGTTGTCAGCCCCCTGCCTTGCTCAGCATGTGACTCCCCTATTGCACCCAGGTACCTGAGCCTACACTAATCACCCCTGTTCATCTAGGACTATAGGTGAGAGACTGTGCCACATATTTGGTGACTATCTGGACACCTGAGCTGAATCCATACAAGAAAAGTGAACAGACTCCTCGGCTCACATATTTAGTATCAGCTCTAACAACCTTAGAGCTTCAAAGGCACCAATAACCAAACTAGCTCACTCAAGCAGCCTATTTGGGCATATCAAAATAAAACAAAATGAGAAGCTAGGACACAGTAAGCAAACATAAAATAAATAAATACAAAAACTTATTGATGGCTCAGAGATAATAGTCAATATCAAATCACATAAAAGAGGCAGACCATGACTGCTTCACCAAGCTCCCAAAACAAAGAATCAAGAAATCTACTGGCCGAAGACAGCTTCCTGGAGTTACTGGAGGTAGAACACAAAACATTAATATACAGAACTCTTTAAGAGATCAGGCAAAATGAAGACCAAGCCAAGGAACACACACACAAAGCATTAGAGGAACTTAAGCAGATTAGACAAGAGCATAATGACAAATTTAATAGGCTGCAAGAATCCACGGAGAGACAGCAAACAGAAATCCAGATTAACAATAAAATTTCAGAATTAGACAATTCAATAGAAAGTTATCAGAGCAGAATTGAGGCAAGGGAAGTCAGAATTAGTGACACTGAAGGTAAAGCACTCAGCACCAAAACATTTGAGGAAAAATCAGATAAAAGAACTTTAAAAAATTAAGAAAACCTAAGAATTATGTTGGGGGAAACCCTGGTGGCATAGTGGTTAAGTGCTATGGCTGCTAACCAAAGGGTTGGCAGTTTAAATCCACCAGGCGCTCCTTGGAAACTCTATGGGGCAGTACTACTCTGTTCTATAGGGTAGCTATAAGTCAGACTCAACTCGACGGCACTGGCTTTGGTTTTTTAAGAATTATGTGGGACTCTATCAAGAGTTATAACCTAAGAGTGATTGGAGTACCAGAACGGGGGGGGGGATAACAGAAAATACAGAGAGAATTGTTGAAGATTTGTGGCAGAAAACTTCCCAGATATCGTGAAAGATGAGAAGGTATCTATCCAAGATGCTCATCAAACCCCACACAAGGTAGATCCCAAAAGAAAGTCGCCAAGACATATTATAATTAAACTTGCCAAAATCAAATATAAAGAAAGAATTTTAAGAGCAGCTAGGGATAAATGAAAAGTCACCTACAAAGGAGAGTCAATAAGCCTAAGTGCGGACTACTCAGTAGAAACCATGCAGACAAGAAGGCAATGGGATGACATATATAAAGACTACCCAGTGTCGTCGAGTCGATTCCGACTCATAGCGACCCTATAGGACAGAGTAGAACTGCCCCATAGAGCTTCCAAGGAGCACCTGGGGCATTCGAACTGCCGACCCTTTGGTTAGCAGGGTTAGCACTTAACCACTATGCCACCAGAGTTTCCATATAAAGCCTAGAAGGAAAAAAAATTGCCAGTCAAGAATTATGTATCCAGCAAAATTGCCTCTCAAATATGATGGTGAAATTAGGACATTTCCAGACAAACAGAAATTTAGGGAATTTGCAAAAACCAAACCAAAGTTACAAGAAATACTAAAGGGAGTCCTCCAGTTAGAAAGTCAGAAAACAACCCAAAACTAGAACACAGGACAAAGCAACGAGATACCATCTCAGCCCAATGAGGCTGGCATTAATCCTAAAAGCACAAAATAATAAATGTTGGAGAGGTTGTGGAGAGACTGGAACACTTATGCGCTGCTGATTGGAATGTAAAATGGTACAACCACTTTGGACATTGATTTGGCACTTCCTTGAACAGCTTTTTTTTTTTTGAACAGCTAGAAATAGAACTATCATATGATCCAGCAATTCCACTCCTTGGAACATATACTAGAGAAATAACAGCCTTCACGCTAATAGATGTATGCACACCCATGTTCACTGCAGCACTGTTTACAATAGCAAAAAGATGGAAACCACCAAGGTACCCATCAATAGATGAATGGATAAACAAATTATGGTATATTCACACGATGGACTACAATGATAAAGAACAACAATGAATCTGTGAAACATCTCATAACATGGAGGAATCTGGGAGGCATTATGCTGAGTGAAATCAGTCGCAAAAGGATAAATATTGTATGAGGCCACTATTATAAGAACTCAAGAATAGGTTTAAACAGAGACGACAACATTCTTTGATGGTTACGAGGGTGGGGAGGTGGGGAGGGAGAGGGGTATTCACTAATTAAATAGCAGACAGGAACTATTTTAGGTGAAGGGAAGGACACACACAATACAGGTGAAGTCAGCACAACTGGACTAATCAAAAAGCTGAGAAGTTTCCTGAATACAACCAAACACTTCGAGCAACAGAGTAGCAGCGGCGGGGTTCTGGGGACCATGGTTTCAGGGGACAACTAGGTCAATTGGCATAACGAGGTGTATTAAGAAAACATTCTGCATCCCGCTTTGGTGAGTGGTGTCTGGGGTCTTAAAAGCTAGCAAGCGGCCGTCTAAGATGCTCCAATTGGTCTCAACCCACCTGGAGCAAAGGAGAATGAAGAAAACCAAAGACACAAGGAAAATATGAGCCCAAGAGAAAGAAAGGGCTACATAAACCAGAGACTCCATCAACCTGAGACTGGAAGGACTAGATGGTGCCCGGCTACCACCAATGACTGCCCTGACAGGGAACACAATGGAGAGTTCCTGATGGAGCAGGAGAAAAGTGGGATGCAGACCTCAAATTCTAATAAACAGACCACAGTTAATGGTCTGACTGAGGCTGAAGGACCCCAGATGTCATGGCCCCCAGATTCTCTGTTAGCCCTAAACTAAAACCATTCTCAAAGCCAGCTCTTCAGAGAAAGATTAGACTGGACTATAAGAAATAAAATGATACTGGTGAGGAGTGTGCTTCTTAGCTCAAGTAGACACAGGAGACTATGTGGGCAGCTCCTGACTGGAGGCGAGATGAGAAGGCAGAGCAGGACAGGAGCTAGTTGAATGGACAGGGGAAATACAGGGTGGAGAGACGGAGTGAGCTATCATATTGTAGGGAGAGCAGCTAGGGCCACTAACAAAGTCTGTATAAGTTTTTGTATGAGAAACTGACTTGAATTGTAAACTTTCACTCAAAGCACGATTTAAAAAATGTTCTACATCCTACTTTGTGAGTAGTGTCTGGAGTCTTAAAAGCTTCTGAGTGGCCATCTAATATGCTCCACTGGTCCCACCCCATCTGGAGCAAGGCAGAATGAAGAAAACCAAAGACACAAGGGAGAGATTAGTCCAAAGGACTCATTACAACTACCACAGCCTCACCAGACTGAGTCCAGCACAACTAGATAGTGCCCAGCTACCACCACTACCGACTGCTCTGACAGGGATCACAATAGAGGGTCCTGGATACAGCTGGAGAAAAATGTAGAACAAAATTCTAACTCACAAATAAAGACCATACTTATGGCCTGACAGACTGAAGAAACCCCAAAAGTGTGATCCCTGGACAACATTTTAACTCAGTTCTGGTCACTCCTAAGGTTCACCCTTCAGCCAATGATTAGACAAGCCCATAAAACAAAAGGAAACCCTGGTGACATCGTGGTTAAGAGCTAAGGCTGCTAACCAAAAGGTCGGCAGTTCAAATCCACCAGGCGCTCCTTGGAAACCCTATGGGACAGTTCTACTCTGTCCTACAGGGTCGCCGTGAGTCGAAATTGACTGGATGGCAACGGGTATATGGGATATAAAACAAAAAGAGACTAAATGGGCACACCAGCCCAGGGGCAAGGAAGAGAAGGCGGGGTGGGGGGGACAGGAAAGCTGGTAATGGGGAACCCAAGGTCAAGAAGGAGAGAGTGTTGACATGTAGTGTGGTTGGCAACCAATGTCACAAAACAATATGTGCATTAGTTGTTTAATGAGAAACTAATTTGCTCTGTAAACCTTCATCTAAAGCACAATTGAAAAAAAAAGAGAAGAAAAAATGTCAGGGGATCCGCCAAGAGTCACACACATTTTGGTAGAGCTTGTACTAGAACCTACTCCCTTGCTTCAGAATATTTCATGCAAACTGATGTTTGTTATAAATATGTTTCTCTTTATTAAAAGATCTTTATAAAAATATCTGAAAATTATAGCTGTTGGCTAAAGGACTTATACCCAAAAGTAAGAAAATGCTTTTGTATTGTATAATTCAATATGGCTTTGACCCAACCTGTTTCTGTCTGTGGCAGTCTATAAGACAGGAAATTGGGGTCTGAATTACCTTTTTAAGAGTTTTTGAATATGAATTCTGTCACCTAGAAGCAATAATGCTACCTGTATATTATTAAAGATATAATATTGGAGAAAACAGAAACCCCCTAATTTGCATCCTTAATGGATACCATACCTGCTTCTGGCGTTTTCATAGGCTCTAGGTTTGGTAGAATCTCCCCGTTGACATCAGAACGATCCCTACACTTACCCCCTGTCTTCTGCAGAGCCAGTTTCTGTTGATGAGCTTCTGGTCAGGTGCTGAGAAATAAAAAGGTTATCCATTTAAGCAATAAAACATGAAATATAAATAAGAAATGATAATAATCAGTCCCTCAGTGTTATAAAAGAAAAACCTGTAGGCTAGTGTTGGAAATAGATGTGATACATAAAAATCCCAGGGTCTGTTTTCAGTAACAAGGAAAGCAAGGTTTTTCAAATATTATCCCTTTCTTTTCCTAAGCCTTACCCCAGGCAGCTTAGTGGCCCTTTTTGTACTTGTCCGTTTTGTGCTTACACTTCCCTCATTAAATCAGTGATTGTACTTATTGTACTTACTGTTATTGTACTTATCACATTAAATCATGATTTCTTTGAGTATCTTTGACTAGATTGTGAGCTCAAGGCAGAAATTGTGTCTCTCATTAGTATTTTTACCCTTAACGTATATTACATGGCATGAGTTGTTGTTTTTGTTGTTAGTTGCCATTGAGTTGGCTCTGACTCATGGTGGCCCCATGTACAACAGAATGAAGCATTGCCTGATCCTGCACTGTCTTCAGATCATTGGAATGCTCAAGTTCATTGTCGCAGGCACTGTGTATTTTGAGTGAGGAGGCTATATCACTATATCCATCTATATCACTATATATATATCACTAGTGATATATATATCACATATATAATATAAAATATATATATCACTATATCAGACAATATTCTGTTTTAATCCATAGGGTTTTCATTGGCTAATTTGCAAAAGTAAATCATGAGGACTTTCTTCCTAGTCTCTTAGAAAACATTTTTCCCTACTTTATAGTTATCTTCTTTGAGAACTATAGGTCCCTTCACAGGTCTCTGCAGCCATATTCTGTCCACCTTTACAGGTTTCTGCTGGATCTGGTAGAGAACTTCTGTTTTATTTTTTGGTGTTTTTGTAGGGGAGGTTAGAAACTTGCTGAGGTGCAGTGAATTATTTTTATATGGCCCTTCTAGCCATGGTCTTGTAACTTCCACAAAATGATTGGGTCAGACTATGCAAATAAGGTATATGCAACCCTTGCAGGGGTGGGACAATGCAAATAAGGTACTTGTGAATCCCTTGTAGAGGATTGGCCAGTTTAGCCATCCCTCTAGGCTTTAAAGGTAGCCAATCCCAGAGGCGGAGGGGGAACTCACTGCCATCAAGAAGAGCCAGGCGGAGCACATCTTTTGGATCCAGTGTCCCTGCACTGAGAACCTCCTAGACCCAGGAGACAGAGAGTTTTGTAACACCAGAGAAGGCAAGATGGTGAGAAGCTGCAGCAAGCGTGGGAGAATCCAGCAGTAGAGAAACTGTGGCAGGAGAACTAGGAAACTGGTGTGAGATAGTGGTGGACTTCCTGGCCCACCGTGTAAGGCAGCTACAGTGAGCATGCTGATCCATGGAGCAAGAGAATTGAGCACCTTCAGGCAGGAGACTTCCTGGCAGAGTGGGGTGCCTCTGGACACTTATAGGAAGAGCTAAAAAGCTTTGTAACACTTGCCCAAGCAGGGCAGAAGCCAGGCCAAGAGCATAGGCTGAGGGATAAGAGCCTAGAGACAGGCTTGCCTGCAGGCATGGCCAAGAATAAGCTGTCCTGATGGAAGAGGAACTGCATCCTGAGTTGTTCCTGTTACTTCCAAGTTGATCCTGATCCTGAATTGTAACCTATTACTTCTCTAATAAACCCTGTAACTGTGAGTACTGCCTGTGAGTTTTGTTTGGCCATTCCAACAAATTTTCAAACCCAGAAACCCAGCAGAGAAGTAGAGTGCTGTGGGAGGGACAGATGGTAACAGAATTGGCAAAAATATTGGAGAGTGAAGGTGTGTCTGATTTCCACTTCGTAGGAATCAGCTTTGAGTTGATGTTGATGGTGAGTCTCCTTCCCTCTCCTGAAGTTAGATGAGGTCCAACATCGCCACACCACTTTTACACTTGCTAAGGCTTATACTGCCACATTTCCAGAAATTGATCCATAGGGTTTTTATTGGCTGATTTTCAGAGTGAGATCACCAGGCTTTTCTTCCCAATCTGTCTTAGCCTGGAAGCGCTGATGAAACCTGTTTGGCATCATAGCAACACTCATGTGAACCTCCAGGGTCACACTCTCAACATCCCAGACAGCTGGTGGTGTATCCAACTGATTCATAAACACCCCTCAGATTTTCCCTGTTGGCTGGGCCAGGCAGATGGGAATAGGTAGAAGTCAGACCCAGCCTTTCCCTTGAGCAGTTCACAGTCTGATGGAAGAGGAAAGCCTTTTCAGTGGTGAGATTCCAGGAGCAAAGTGTGTGAGCCAGAGTAAGGGCACCTCTGTCAGGCCTTGGGGAGGACTTCCTGGAGAAGGCAGATCTTGAGAATGGACAGTTGAGAGATGGGTGTGTGTTCCTTTGTCAGAAGAGAGGAAAGGGCGCTCTAGGCCGAGAACATAGCACATGCAAAGTCATAGAGGTATCACAGTGGTAGATCATTGAGGCAAGAGCCAGACCATGATGAACTGTGTGGGCCACGTTCAGGAAAGGAAGGCCATCCATGGGCTGAAGAGGCTTCCTGGGGAAGCACAATGTTATGAGTGGCTGTCTCTCCTAGTGGGCCTACCTGAAATCACAACAGGGCATGGGCTTCCCCCCTTCAGACTTGGTTGCCCCAGCAAATGGGGGCCCCACCCCTTGGTGCTCCCTGCCCTCACCCTAACTCCCATGGCTGGGCAGATAGACAGACACATGAGGAAGATTGGGCCCAGAGCAGGCCAGTGGAAACAGCACTCCTTCAAGAAAAAGGTGGCGATAAAGAGAAGCATAAAAATGCTAAAAAAACACACACACACACACACACACAACCCAAACCCATTGCCATCAAATCAATTCAGACTCCTAGTGATCCTATAGGACAGAGTAAAACTGCTCCATAGGCTTTCCAAGGAGCGGCTGGTGGATTTGAACTATCGACCTCTTGGTTACCAGTCGTAGCTCTTAATCACTGCTCCACCAGGGTTCCATAAAAATCCTGGTGTCCAACAAATAAGTCAGCATATTGTACATGTTTGAGATGCCCAGGAAGAGCTGACTGACATAATGGGAGTTTGCTAGCCGGGATGCCAGGGCATAAATGTTGACTCTACCAAGTCAGACTGAAATCTGTGAGTCAGAATAGCTACCAGGGCCTCTGTGGTCCATTGGTGGGACTGCGTAAGGTGTCAGGGAGGGGGTCTGCCAGGCAGAATGGGTGGGTGATGGGGACCTCAGCAAGGGTACTGTCAGGGGCAGGGCCAGCTCCCCTCTGTAGGGGTGGGGGACTTCAAAAGCAGGGAGAGGCTTGGAACCTGGGGGGGGGGGGCTTGTGGAGTCGGATGACCTGGGCCAAATGTCCCTTTCTAATTGTGTAGTGCTAGGTAGGTCGTGTATGAAGCCACCGTTTCCTTCTCAGTGAGCCAGTGACACTGAGACCTTGTCGGGGTGTTTGTAAAGCTTAGTTGAAGTCACAGATGCCCATTGGTGCCCACAGTTGGTGCACAATAAACGTGCATTTCTCCCCTACCCCCACTCCCTGACTTGGCCTTTGTCTTTCTCCCCCAGGCAGCCTCCCCTACCCCATCTTCTGAGAACTGTCCCCCCATACTGGCTACCAACTTGTCCACCACCATGCACTCTCCCTCAGAAGCTGACTTCCCAGAAACCCAACCTGGGATAATATCCTAGCAGGCCCAAGCTTCCAGGCTTTTGTCCCTATCACAGGGAGAAAAACATGAACAGGACAGGACAAGACAGGAGGGGCCTGCAGACTATATGCCATCCCAGCTCCCCTGAGAGGCAGACCTGGCACCTCATTGACCTCCAGCTTCTGTCCTGAAAACCTGGGCCAGAGTTGGTCAGTCCCCTCCCTCAAGTCTTTAGCCTATCCTGCCATCCTGACTCCAGCCATTCCTAAGCTAACATTTGACTAGGGGTTTGGTTTCATGACTCTGAGCTCCCAGACCAGTGTGTGTACCACAGTGTTCCATGCTGTTCTTCTATTGACCACAGTCATCCTAAGCACATAGAAGCTTATGGTGTGTACCAGGGCACTGGGTCCTCAGAGTGACCCTGGAAGGAAGGAAAGCCAGAGGTTTACAGCCCCATCTTACAGATGATAATATAAAACTGGTCTAAAAGGGACTTGCTATGGTTGTCCAGGGGGAAGAAAGGGAAGAGTTGGGTCTGACTTACAAGCCTACTGGCAGCCTCAGGGCTGGGCTCAGGGGACAGCCCTCTCAGCCATCCAGTCCGTTCTCCACAGGAGATGTCTCCACTCACTGAGTGACAGGAGGCACCTGCTCTCCCACCACAGAATCTTTGCTCTGTACATAGGAAACTGACAGGCAGGAAAAGAGTGAGGGGAGCATAGATAAAGAACAGTGAGGAATCCGTGAAACATTTCATAACATGGAGGAACCGGGAAGGCATTATGCTGAGTGAAATTAGTCAGTTGCAAAAGGACAAATATTGTATAAGACCATTATTATAAGAACTTGTGAAATAGTTTAAACTGAGAAGAAAACATTCTTTTGTGGTTACGTGAGGAGGGTGGGAGGGAGGGTGGGAGAGGGGCATTCATTAATCTGATAGTAGATAAGAACCACTTTAGGTGAAGGAAAAGACAGCACACAATACAGGGGAGGTCAGCACAATTGGACTAAACCAAAAGCAAAGAAGTTTCCTGAATAAACTGAATGCTTTGAAGGCCAGCATAGCAGGGGCAGGGGTCTGGGTACCATGGTTTCAGGGGACACCTAAGTCAATTGGCATAATAAAATCTACTAAGAAAACATTCTGTGTGCCACTTTGAAGAGTGGCGTCTGGGGTCTTAAACACTAGCAAGCAGCCATCTAAGATGCATCAATTGGTCTCAACCCACCTGGATCAAAGGAGAATGAAGAACACCAAGGACACAAGGTAAATACGAGCCCAAGAGACAGAAAGGGCCACATGAACCAGAGACTACATCATCCTGAGACCAGAAGAACTAGATGGTGTCCAGTTACAACCGATGACTGCCCTGACAGGGAACACAACAGAGAACCCCTGAGGGAGCAGGAGAGCAGTGGGATGCAGACCCCAAATTCTCATAAGACCAGACTTAATGGTCTGACTGAGACTGGAAAGACCCCGGTGGTCATGGCTCCCAGACCTTCTGTTGCCCCAGGACAGGAACCGTTCCCAAAGGGAACTCTTCAGACATGGATTGGACTGGACAATGGGTTGGAGAGGGATGTTGGTGAGGCGTGAGCTTCTTGGATCAGGTGGACACTTGAGACTATGTTTGCATCTCCTGCCTGGAGGGGAGATGAAAGGGTGGAGGGGGTTAGAAGCTGGCAAAATGGACACGAAAAGAGAGAGTGGAAGGAGAGAGCGGGCTGTCTCATTAGGGGGGAGAGAAATTGGGAGTGCGTAGCAAGGTGTATATGGGTTTTTTGTGTGAGAGACTGACTTGATTTGTAAACTTTCACTTAAAACACCATAAAAATTAAAAAAAAAAGAGTGAGGGGAAGGGAACGCTAGGCTTAACTGGGGGAGCCACAGACTCCCAACAGCAGAGCCTTAGGACACCCTGACCAAAGGCCAAGTGTGGGGGAAAGACCTCATTTGTGTGGCCAGACAGCCCTGGTTTTGAGTCCCTATCCTTGCATTACCACCTGCATGATGTGGGACAAGTTACCAAACTTCATGGAACTTTGGTATCAGAATCTGTAAAATGGAGCAGTGCCTTCCTTAGCACGAGACTGTAAGGTTTTGAAGAGCTGACACGCAATCAAGTCATACACCGAGCCTCGACCTTGATCAAACACTGAGCCTGAACGCTGGTTGCGTGCAGTCACACTCTGAGACCTAATCCTGATCACATGGTGAACTTTGAGCCTGGTTACATGTAAAGCCCTGACTGCGTTCACACACTGATCTTTGACCCTTGCCACACATGAGTGATCACCCCAGGCAAACACTGAGCCCTGACACTGGTCACAAGCTGAACCTGACTGCTGACACCAGGTGAACTCTGGCTCTAATCATGAGCTGCACCTTGTCCCTAGTCACATGCTGAGCTCAGAACCTGGTCTCCCACTGAGCCCTGAACTTGGTCACATGCTGAGATCTGACACTGGTCAAAAACTGAATTCTGGCTCTGGTTACTGACTAAGCCCTGATCCCAGTAACATGTTGATCCCTTAACATGGCCAACTGCTAATCCCTAACTTTGCTCACACATTGATCCCTGATCTTGGTCACACACTGGCACCTTACCCTGGTCACATACTGAGCCCTGACCATGGATACACCCTGAGTCCTAATCCTGGTAACATAAACCAAAAAAACCAAACCCGTTGTTGTTGAGTCTATTCTGACTCATAGTGATCCTATAGGACAGAGTAGAACTGCCCCATAGGGTTTCCAAGGCTGTGATCTTTGCTGAAGCAGACTGCCACATCTTTCTCCCTGTAGAGCAGCTGATGGGTTCAAACCACCGACCTTTTGGTTAGAAGCCAAGCACTTAAATTTTGCACCACCACGGCTCCCCTCCTGGTAACATAATGAGCCTAAATCTTGTCACACACTGAGCTCTGACCCTGGTCACAGGAGGAGCCCTGACCCCAGTAACATATTTAGTCCTGACAGTGGTAACTCATTGAGTCTTGATGATGGTCACATTCTAAGCCCCCATCCTGGTCACAAACTGAGCCCTGAAACTTATCACACTGTAGTCTCTAACCCTAATGACAAGCTGAGTCCTGGCCCTAGTCAAATGCAGAGTACTCAACCCATTCACAAGTGGAGTAATGGACCATGGTCACACGCTGATCCCTGATACTGGTCACACACTGAACCTGGTTAAATGCTGATTGCTGAACACTGTTGACTAGCTGAACCTTGACCCAGGTCAACTGCTGAGCCCTGAACTCATCACATCCAAAGTCCTGACACTGGTCACACACTGAGCCACATATTGACTCACTTCAGTCACACACTGAGCCCTTAACTTGGTAACAAGCTGAGCCCTGACACTGTACTTTCACTGAGCCACAAGTCTGGTCAGATGCAGAGCCCTAACCCTTGTCAAAAGGATCCCTGGTGCCACAGTGGTTAAGCACTTGGCTGCTAACTGAAAGGTCAGTGATTCGAACACACCAGCTGCTCTGCAGGAGAAAGATGTAGCAGTCTGATTCCCTCAAGATTTACAGCCTTGAAAACCCTATGGGGCAGTTCTACTGTCCCCTAGGGTCACTATGAGTCAGAATTGACTCAACAGCAATGGGTTAACCCTTGTCAAATGATAAGCCTGGAACCCACTCACATGTCCTGACCTTGGTCATACAATGAGCCCTGAACACAGTAACACACTGAGCCCTGACCTGGGTCAAAAACTGAGCCCAGTCAATGGTCACACTCTAATCCTTGATCCTGGTCATGTGCTGTGCCATGATCCTTGTTGCACATTGAGCCCTGAACCTGGATAAATACTGATTCTCTATTTTGAGCCCTGAACCAGGCCACCTGCTGAGCCCCGAACTGCTCATACCCAAAGCCCTAACTCTGTTCACACGCTGAGACCCATCATTGAGCCCTGATTAGAGTCACAGGCAGTGCCCTTACCTGGTCTCATGGTGAGCTCTGACCTTGGTTAAACACTGATCCCTGAGCCTGGTCACAGGCTGATCCCTAATCTCATTGACACGTTCACATGCTGAGGACTGATATCAGGCACATACTGAGCTCAGAATCTATTCACCCACTGAGCTTTGACCCTGGTCAAACACTTAGGTATGACCCTGGTCACATTCTGATCCCTGAACCTGGCCATCTGCTGAACTTTGACTCTGATCACACTCTGATTCCTAACCCAGGTCACCACTGAGCCTTGAACATGTTTGCACACTAAGCTCTGACCCCAGTCACATGTACGCCATTGAACCTGGACATCTCCTAATTCCTGACTCTGGTTACACATTGATCCCTGACCCTGGTCACATGCTGAGGCCTGACCCCAGTTACATGTTTATCTCTGAATCCCTAATTCTGTTCACACATTGATCCCAAAGATAAGTAATACTGAGACCTATCCATGGTCACACTCGGAGCCCTAACTCTAGTCACATGCTAACCTTCACCATGGTCACATGCTGAATCCTGACTCAGGTCACCAACTGATGCCTGACTATGGTCACACACTGAGCCAGACCCAGGTCAATTGTTTAGCTCTATATACCCAGTATGATGGTGAATGTTACATGTCAAATTGGCTAGGCCATGATTCTCAGTGGTTTGGCAGATATTATGTAATCTTCCTCCATTTTGTGATCTGCTGTGAACAGCCATTCAGTTGGAAGGAGAGTTTCTTTGGGGGTGTGGCCTGCATCCAATATATATGGATGTTCCGGCATTTGTCTTGTTATCCTCTGACCTCCGGTTCTTGGGGTATGTGAAGCTTTCGGCCTGCTGCCTGACCTGCAGATTTTGGGTTCACCAGCTCCTGCAACCCGGTGAGCCAACAACCTGTCATCTAACCTGCAGATTTGGGGTTCGTCAGTCCCTGCAACCATGTGAGCCAGGAGAAGCCTCCAGCCTGCTGCCTGACCCATGGATTTGGGACTTACCAGCCTCCACAATTGTGTGAGCCATTTCCTTGAAATAAATCTCTCTACGTATATTTAGGAGCCATGGTGGTGCAGTGGTTAAAAGCTTGGCTGCTAACCAAAAGGTCGGCAGTTCAAATCCACCAGCTGCTCCTTGGAAGCTCTATGGGGCAGTTCTACTCTGTCCTATAGGGTCATTATGAGTTGAAATCGACTTGACAGCAATGGGTTTGGTTTAGATTTTTATATATACATTTCACTGGTTTTGCTCCTCTAAAAGAAACCCTGGCGGCATAGTGGTTAAGAGCTACGGCTGCTAACCAAAAGGTTGGCAGTTGGAATCCACCAGGCACTCCTTGGAAACTCTATGGGGCAGTTCTACTCTGTCCTATAGGGTCACCATAGGGATCAACTCAATGGCAATGGGCTTGGGTGTTTTTTTTTTTTTTTTGCTCCTCTAAAGAACAAAGCCTAAGATACTCAGTCATACCCTGATCCCTGACATTGGTAAGAATTTGATCTTTGACCTTTATCACACACTGAATCCTCACCGTGGTCACACTCTGAGCCCTGGTCCTGGTCACTTGTCACACACTAAGCTGTGACCCAGGCTACATAGTGATCCCTGACCCTGGTACCAGCAGAGTCCTTACTCCACTGAGTCCTGACCCTGGTTACACACTGAATCCTGACTTTCATCACCCAGTGAGTACTGACCCCAGTCACATCTGAGCCCTGACCTCAGTCACACTCAGAGCCTTGACCCTTAATGAAAATTGAGCTCTGAGTCCGGTCACACACTTGACCCTGATGATGGTCAAATGCTGCGCAATGTTGCTGGTCAGACTTTGAGCCCTGATGCTGGTCCACGTGCGGATCTCTGACACTAGTCACACACTCGGTACAGACCCTGGTCACACACCGAGCTCTGACCCTGGTCAAACCTTGGGCCTTGATCTTGGTCACATGCTGAGGACTGAACCCATTCATCCACTGGGTCCTGATTTGGGACATATTCTGAGCCCCGAACCCCAGTCACACACTGAGTACTGAGCATCCATGTAAATCATTGAGTTTTGAACTCTGGTCACCCTCTGAGCCCTGACCTGGTCACATGCTGAGCCCTGACCTCATTTACACACAAAACCCTGATGTTTGTCACTCACTGAGCCCTAACTCCTGTCAACACTGAGCTCTGTCCCTAGTCAAACACTGTACCCTGTTCCTGGTCACAATCTGAACCTTGACACAGGTCACATGCAGAGCTTTACCATGGTCACCCTGCTGTGGATTAATTACTTTTGTGTGCGGCCTTTCTAGCCATGGTCTTGCAACTCCAACCCAGGTAATTTTGTGATAGGGTAATTGTGGCCTACCAAGGGGATTGGTCAATTTTGCCTTAAAAGAGAGCCAATTCCAGAGCAAAGAGGGGGAGCCCACCACCACCAAGGAAGGAGCAAGCAGCAGGAGACCCTCAGCAGGAGAGACCTGAAGCAGGAGACAGTATGGTGGGCTTCCCAGCACATGGAGAGAGAAAGTTGAGTTCCTTTCAACAGAGACTGAGGGCCATGGAGAGGCGCGCCTGCAAGCACAGCTGGGAAGAGTCTATCCTGATGGAAGAACTGTATGTTGAGTGTTCCTGAGCCTGAGTTGTAACTGCTACTTCTCTAATAAACCCCATAAACGTGAGTGTGGTCTGTGAGTTCTGTGTGGCCATTAAAATGAATAATCGAACCCAGTAGAGAAGTAAAGAGTGTTGTGGGAGGGACGGTTGGTGTTAGAGTTGGTAAAGATGGCAGAGACAGGAATCATGTCTGACCTCCGCCTCATAGGGATCAGCCTTGGGCTGTTGATCTTGGTTCTTCTTCCCCCTTTGGGGGTTGGAGGAAGTCAGACACCTCCTCCACGCCATTTTTACACACCCATTGAGCCCTGACCTTTCATGCAGGGAGCCCAGATGCTGGTCACATGTTGAGCCCTGACTATGTTAACACAATGAGCTCTGACCCTGGTCAAACACTGAGCTCTGAATCCTAGTCACACTCTGATTCCTGACCCTGGTAAACCTCTGAGTCCTAATTTTGTTCAAATACCTAACCACAGTCAAACACTGAGCTCTCACCCTGGCCATACATTGAGTCCTAATCTCTGGACAAATGGGGAGCCCTGAACCTTCTCACACCCTGAGCCCTGTCCCTACTCAAACACTGAACCCTGTCCCTGGTCATACACTGAGGTATACCCTGGATAACATACAGCTATGATCATGGTCACATACTGAGACCTGACACTGGTCAGAAACTGACCCCTGACTCTACTCACATGCTGAACCCTCACTCCAATCACACATTGAACCCACACTGTGATGGTTAAGATTGTGTGTCAACTTGGCTGGGTCATGATGCTCAGTGTTTTGGCAGCTGTGTGATGTTGTGGTCACTTCCCTGCTGAGGTTTGATATGTGATCGCCCACATGATGGGATCTGCTGTGAGTAGCCATTCAGTTGAAGGGAAGTTTCCTTGTGGGCGTGGCCTGCATTGAGTGTGAGCAAATGTTCTGGCAAGGTTCAGGGGGCTTCTGTTTGTTCTGGATCCTGCAGTTGTCTGACCTGCAGTTCCTGGGACTTGAGCTAGCAGCTTATATGCAGTCTTGCCTGATGATCTTGGGTTCACCAGCCCCTGTGGCTACATGAGTCAGGAGAAGCCTCTATCCTGACCCACAGCCTCTACAACTATGTATATATATATACACTTTACTGGTTATGCTTCTCTAGAGAACCCAGCCTAAGACATTTGGTACTGAAACTGGTTCTAGAGAAATAAAATTGTAAGGATGAATTTTCTAAATTAGTTCTCAATTCTGCTTAGTCTTAAAGATGTTGATGACTCTGCTTCCAGTAGTAAAGAAGGCACTGCTAATCCGTGGCATGAGGTGGCAATTTAAAAATAAAAAATTTCACCACCAATAGATCAGGCATTGGTGAAAAATGAGGCTCTGGGTGATTGCATGTATGATACTTTCTACAATTTTATCATAATGAGAAGTATAAGGAAGCTGGTTGGTTGGTCCTGCTTTTGCTAGACAAACTGGGGAAAGAAAGAGATGAACTCAGGGCTTCAGAGTCAAAGCCCGAGCACTGCATAAAGGACCTCAAAGTTTCTACTTGTGCCTTAAAAGAAAGCCTTATTTCTTGTAGTAACAGAGCTGATACTGCCAAAAACCAAACCAGAGTCTTAGTGTAAGAGTGACTAAATTACAACGCCATCTCAACTGCCAACCTCAAGAGATGCTTGAAGTTAAAATGAGGGCACCGATTGGGAACAAATGGAATCTTGAAACCTGAGCCTGAGTTATAACTGCTACTTCTCTAATAAACCCCATAAACATGAGTGTGGTCTGTGAGTTCTGGGCCCTGACCCTGGCAATCACTGAGCCTTATCACTTGTCACACTCTACACCTTCACCCTGATGACATGCTGAGCAGTGAAGCTTGTCACATACTGAGAACTGAATCTTTTCACACATTGAGCCCTGACTGTGGTCACACACTGCAACCTGTCCCCAGTCACATGCTGACTCCTAACCTTGGTTACACGATGAGCACTCACTCCAGTTACAAACTCGTTTCTGACCCTAGTCAAGCATTGAGCACTGAATCCTGGTAACACACTGACCCCTGAACCTGGTACCTGATGAGCCCTGGCCCTGATCACACACTGAGTCCTGACCCCAGTTGCTTACTGAAACCTAAGCCTGGTCATACACAGTCCGGAGCCTGGTCGCACACTGAACTCTGACCCAGGTCCAACCCTGATCTCGGAACCCCAATCACACACTGACACCTGATTCTCATCACAAGGAGATTACTGACTGTAGTCAAACACATATCCCTTATCTTGGTCACATGCTGTGCCACGATGTGGTCCCTCATTGATCCCTGAACCTGGTCACATGCTGATTTCTGAATCTGGTCACAGGTTGATCCCTGATGCTGGTAACACATTGAGCCCTGACAGTGGTCACACTCTGAGTTGACTGTGATCACATGCAAACACCTGATCTTTGTCACACACTGAGCCTTGACTCTGGTCATATTTTGAGCCCTAATACTTGTCACACACTGATCTTTGAACCCTCACCTTGGTCAGACATTGATCCCTGACCCTGGCCACATGGTGAGCCCAGAACCTGGTCATCTATTAAGCCTGACCCTCATCACAATCTGAGGCCTGACCCAGGTCACACACACTGATACCTGACCCTAGTCACGTATTTAACCCTGGCTGTGGTCATACTATTAGCCTTGACCCTGCACAAAGGCTGAGACTTCACCCCTGTTACACTCTGAGCCCTTACCCTGGCACATGCTGAGCTGTGACATTGGTCATTCATTGAGTCCTGAACTCAGACACACACTGAACTGTGATCCCAGTCACTCTCAGAGCCTGACTCTGGTCACATGAAGAACCCTGATCCTGATAACATGCTGATCCCTCACTTGGTCACACACTGAACCCTGACCTTGGTCCCCTGGTGAACCCTGACTCTGGTTGCAGTACACTGAACTCTGACTCTGTTATCATGCTGAACCCTAACCCGCATCACCTGCTGAGTTCGGATTCTGATCACACACTGACCAAACCTTGGTCACATGATGAATCTTGTCCTAGATAACAAAATAAGCCCTGACCCTGCTCACATTTGATCCCTGATCCAGGTCACACACCGAGACTTTACCCTGGTCACACGCTGAGCCCTGATCGTGGTCACACTGTCAGCCCTGATCTTGGTCATAAGTTAGCCCTGAATATTCTCACACATAGCTCTGACACTGGTCATTTGCTGAGCCCTGACACTGATCAAACACTGGGCCTGTTATGGATTGAATTATGTCCCCCAAAAATCCTAACCTCTATGCCTGTTGTTATAATCCCATGTGGGAATGGGTTGTCTTTGTTATGTTAACGACACAGGGTTAGTGTAGGGTGTACCTTGAGTCAATCCCTTTTGAAATACGAAAGAGATTAAACAAGCAAGCAAAAAGAGCAGATGGAGTAAGATAGATGCCAAGACACAACAGAGATCTCCAAGGAACCAGGAAGCAGAAGCTGAAGAGACAAGGACCTTCCCTGAGAGCCAAAAGAGAAAGAAAGCCTTCCCTTAGAGCCGGTACCCTGAATTTGGACTTCTAGCCTCCTAAACTGTGAGACAATAAATTTCGGTTTGTTAAAGCCACCCACTTTGGTATTTCTGTTATAGCAGCACTAGATAACTAAGAAAGAGCCCTAATCATGATTACATGCTGAAACCTAAACCTGCTTACCCTGTGAGCTCTGACTCTCATCACACACTGAGGCCTGACCCTGGTCTCACAGTGAGCCCTGTCTCTGGTCACAATGAACCCAGATTCTGATCACATGCTGAGGCCTCACTCTGGTCATACACAAAGTCCTGACAATGGTGACTACCAAAGTCTTGATCCTGGTCATACCCTGGATTCTGGTCATACACTTAATCCTACCCCTATTCAAACACTGACTTCTGACCTTGGTCGTACACTGAGCCCTGACAGTGGACCACAACTAAGTCCTGACCCCTGTCACATGATGAGGCAGGATCCCAGTTAAAACTTGTTCCTAACTCTGGTCACCAACTGATCCCTGAACATGGTCACACAGTGAACCCTCATACTGCTCACATGCTAATCTTGTCACACAGTGAGCTCTGACCCTTGTCATAAAGATTGTCATCTGCTGACACCTGACCCTGTCATACTGAATTCTGAGACTGTTCACATGCTGAACCTTAAACCTGCTTACACTGTGAGCCCTGACACAATGACCCTAATATCAGTCACCTGCTGAGTCTTGACCCTGGTCACACTCTGAACCCTAACTTGGTCACATGTTAGGCCTGAACCTGGTCATACACTGAGCTCTGACACTGGTTACACACTAAACCATGACTCTGATCACACAGTGAGCTCCTCACCTCAGTGCACACTGATACCTGTCACTGTTCACATCTTGACCTCTGACTCTGATCACACACTGACAACTGAACCTGGCCACACACAAAGCTGTAATGGTACTGACACACAGAGCCCTGACCCCCATCACACACTGAGCCCTGCCCCTTATTACATCCAGAGCCCTGAACCTAGCCACACATTGAACTGGGACCATGATCATATGCTGAGCTCTGACCCTACTTTCACACCGAGCCCTGATAATGCCCATATGCCGAACCTTAAACCCACTTACACTGTAGCCCTGAGTCTGTTCACACAATAACCCTAGTATCAGTCAACCACTGAGTCCCGACCCTGGTCACAGACTGAGAACTGACCCTGGTCACATATCCAGGTCTGACCTTAGTCAAACATTGAGTTCTACCCCTAATCAAACACTGAGTCCTGGCCATGGCCACAAACTGAGCTCTGACCCTGTTCATATGATGAACCCTAAGCCTAGTCACTCTGTGAACCCCGACTCTGGTCACTCAATGATCCATACCACAGTCACCTGCTGAGTACTCACCCTGGTCACACACAAAGCTCTGACCTGGTCACATCCTGAGCCCAAAAGCTAGTCACCCACAGACCTGACCATGGTCACAACCTGAGCCCTGACCCTGGTCACACTCTGAGCCCTGAACTGTGGTCACACACTGAGTTCTGACTCTGATAACACACTGAGTTCTGACCTTGTTCATGTGCTGAATGCTAAACTTGGTCAGCCTCTGACATCGTGCTCTATTCATACAATGACCCTAACAGTAGACACTCGCTGAACCTGACCCTAATCACATGCTGAGTCCTGATCCTGCCCCTGGTCATATCCTCAGCTCTGAACATGGTCACACATGGAGGCCTTACCCTGGTCAAACACTGAGGTATGATTGTGGTAAAAACTGAGCCCTGAAGCCAGGTCACACACTGATCTCTGACCCAGTCTAACACTGAGCCCTGACCCTGGTCCCATCCTGAGCCCTTATCCTATTCAACGTCTGAGGCCTTTCCTTTGTCAAACACTGAGCTCTGTCCATGGTCACACACTAAACCCTGACCCTGGAAACATGCACAGCCCTGATCCTGGTCACATACTGAGCCCTCACCCTGGTCACATGCCAGACTCTGACCCTGGTTACACACTGAGTTCTAACATTATACCAATGCAAAACCTTAATCCTGATCATCTTCTGAGCCCCAACTCTGGCTACACATTGAACCTAACCCCCAGTCACTGACTCTGGCAGTGGACGTACGGTCCATGGACACGTGTTATGCCCAGAACCAGGTCACCCACTGAGCTCTGATCTTGGTTACACAACGGGCCCTGCTCTCAGTAACACACTGAGCCCTGACCTTAGTCACACAATGAGCTCTGATCTTGGTCACACATTTAGCTACGACCCTGGAACATGCTAAGTCCTGACCCAGGTCACATCCTGAGCCAAGAACCTGGACTCCCGCTAAGCCCAGACTTAGTCACACAATAAGCAATAAACCTTGTCACACACTGAGCCCTGACTCTAGCAAACACTGAGTCCTGTCAGTAGTCGCACTCTAAACTCTGATTCTGGACACATGCTGATTTGTGACACTTGTAACACGTTGACTTCTGAATCTGGTAACACACTGAGTCCTGACCATACTCATACATTGCGTTCTGATGTTTGTCACATGCTGAATCCTGACTCTGGTCACATACTAACCCTGAGTATGGTCACATGCTGAGCCCTCACCCCAGTCACACACTGAACCCTCACGCTTATAACTCCCTGAGCCATGACACTGAGCATCTGCTGAAGCATGACCCTGGTCAAATGCTTAGTCTAGAGCCAGGTTACCCACTGAGACCCAACCTTGAACACACAATGAGACCTAACCCTGATAACACACTGAGCTCTGACTCTGGTCAAAAACAGCCTCGTCAGTGGTCACACTCTCAGCCCTAATCCTGCTCAAATTCTGAGTCACGACCTTTGGCCCACACTGAGTCCTGAACCTGGTTACACACTGAGCCCTGAATTTGAGCAAACAATGAGCTCTGACCTCAGTCACATGCTGAATCATGCATGACTCCATCACCTATTGAACCTTGAACTTAGTAACAACACGAGTCTTTGTATTGGTCACAAGCTGAGCCCTGAATCTTTTCACACAATGAGCTCTGACCCTAGTGACGTACTAACTTCTAATCCTAGTCAAATAGTGAGCCCTGAACATCCACTGACACCTGACCCTGGTCACAAGCTGAACTCTGACCCTGGTGTGAGACGGGGAACCCTCCCGTTTCAGTAAGCAATTTGGCCTGTGGTCCTGGCTTCTGATAGCCAGACCACACCTAAAGCCAATAAGTGGGGGCTAAACAGACCAGGAAAGACCACCTGGAGGCCCAATGCTAAGCCTCAGGAGGCATGATGTAATCTATCATGGCCACAAGGGGAGGCCAATAAAAGGCCTTGGAATACAGAGACTGTCAATGGAGATTCCCGGATGGGAAGAGCGAATATCTGCTCTCAGTAGGGTAAGCACAGTGGTATATCTAGGTTATTGCGCCAGCCCTGGGTATGTGATGCAACCGAACAGTTTCTATTAACCTAGTATCCTCAAGCATGGTACTGTGTTAGTTAAAAGATTAAGAAGCTTGACTTGTATTTTTGAGATGATATTATGGTGAAATTATCTAAAAGAGGAGTGTCAGATGTTTGGACAGGGGCGCAACTTCAGTGTTTGCCATAGACTACATTTTCTGTAGGTACACCCCTGGCTGTACTGAGTTAATAGGAACTGTTCAGTGGTCCCACGTGTCCAGGGCCAGTGCAATACTTGCCATACCTGCCATACCCTAGTTACATCTCTCGCGTAAGTGTGTCCCTTGGGGACAGGAAAGGCCTGCATCGAGATCCCTCGTGGACCTCAACCTTTGTGTTTGTATCCTTTTTTCTGCTAGATTAAAGATAGCCCTTTCCCTGGAGTTTGTAAGTCATTCAAACAGATTATTGAACCTAAGAAACATAGAAGGGGCTTTTACCCTCTGATCTAGCCCCAGGTAAATGCATATGAGAGACAAAGGGCTGCATGGAGCAGCTGGGGTCTGTACTCACCGAGGAAGGGAAGCAATTGTTGTGTGGAGTGAGATTTATTATCCACCACACATTTGGCATCAAAGGTGGATGATCTCTGTCTCCCGAAACTGGTTTGATACAATTGGTACAGTGAGCAGGATTAGCTAGAAAGAACTCTGATCCTGTACCTGGTCACAGAGGGAATTTTGAACTGGTTACACACTGAGCCCTGACCCTGGTCACTCACTGAGCTCTGGCCCTCTTTATATGCCGAACTTTAAAACTGTTCACCCTGTCAATCCTTGCTCTGGTCACACACTGACCCATAACCCTAGAGAAACACTGAGACTTGTTGTTGTCAAACACTGAGCCTTGTCCCTGGACACAGTGAGCCCTGACCCAGGCCACATGCAGAACCCTGAACATGGTCACACACAGAGCCCTCATACTGGTCACACATGGAGCTCTGATCCTGTGCACAATCTGAATCTTAAGCCTGGTTACCCTGTGAACTCTGACTCTGGTCACATTCTGAGCCCTAATGTTGGTCACACACTAGGACTGACCCTAGTCACACACTGAACTCTGATGCTGGTTACACACTGACCCTGACCCCAGTCACACACTGAGCCCTAACCTTGATCATATACTGATCCTCACCCTGGTTACATGCAGAGCCAAGAACTTGGTCACCCAGCTTTTGACCCTGGTCACACACTGAGCACTGGTCCCAGTCTCATGCTGAGTCCTTACCCAGTCAAATCCTGAACACTGAACCTGGTCAGCTACCGAGTCCTGATCCTAGTCACATGCCATCTTGACTCTGGTCATAATCTTACCTCTGAAACTGGTCACAAACTGAGCCCTAGCCCTGGTCAAACACTGAGCTTTGATTGTGGTCAAACACTGAAACCTGAACTTCAGCCACACGCTTATCTCTGACCCTTGTGATATGCTGATCTCTAACCCTGGTCACATGATGTACTCTGACCCTATTCAATAAATGAAACCTGACTCTAGCCAAACACTGAGCCCTGTACATAGCCATGTGCTGAACTTCATCCCTGGTCACACGCAGAGCCCTTATCCTGGTCATGTACTGAGCTTTTGCCCTGATCACAGGCTAAGCTTTGTCTCTGGTTGCACTCTGAATTCTGACCCTGTTTACATACAGAAACCTAAACGTGGTCAGTGGCTGAGCCCTGACTCAGGTTGCTTTCTGATTCTGACCCCTGACACACACTAAGCCCTGACCTTGGTCACATGCTGAGTCCAGAACCCTGTTATCCACTGAGCACTGATCTTGATCATACAATGAGCCCTGGCTCCATTAAGCAAGGAGCTCTGGCTCCATTCAGACACTGAGTCTCGACCCTCTCAAAACAAATCCTTAACTCTATTCAAACACTGAGTACTCTCCCTGGTCACACACTGAGGCCTGATCCTGGCCACACACAGATCCTAGATATTGCTTATACACTGAGCCTTGAAGTCAATCACCCATTGAGCCATGACTCTGGTGACACGCTGAGCTCTGATCCTGACCACATGGTTAGTCCTTACCCAGGCCACACTCTGAGCCCTCATTCTGGTAACAAACTGAGCCTTAACCCTTAGTCACACACCCCAGCCCTGACCCTGGTCACATGAAAAGCCCTGAAACTGGCCACACACTGAGCTCAGAACCTCATTATTCAGTGAGCACTTAACCAGTTCACTCATTAAGGTTAACCCTGGTCACATTTCGAGTCATGAACCCAGTCATACCTGAGCCCTGACCCTGGTCATCCTCTGAACCCTAACTATGGTCACACGCTAAACCTAACCTCGGTCACTTGCTGAACCCTGACTCTAGTCACACACTAATCCTGACCCTGGTCACACATTGAATACTGGCCTCAGTCACCCATTGAACACTAAGCCCTTTCTCACACTTAGCTCTGATCATGGTCACCCACTGAACCCGGACCATGGTCACACACAGAGCTGTATTGCTACACACTGAGCCCTGATCCTAGTCACATGCTTAGCCCTGACCTTGGTTGCACACTGAGTTCTGACTCTGTTCACATACTCAACCCTAAACATGATCACTATCTGAATTCTGACTCTGGTCACATAATGACCCTAATCCTGATCACTCTCTGAGCCCTGAGTCTGATCTCAAACTGATCCTGACTGTGGCTACACACAGCCCTCACTCCAGTCACCCTCAGCCCTTAACTTGATAATATACCGAGCCTTGACCCTGTGCACCAACTGAGTCGTGAATCTGTTCAAATGCTGAGCCTTAACCCTTGTCAAATGATGAATCTGGAACCCATTCACATGTTAAGCACTGACCCTGGTCAAACAAGGAGCATGAACTCAGTTCAGACACCAAATCCTGTCAGTGGTCACACTAATCCTTAATCCGATTCACATGCTGTGCTGTGATCTTTGTTACACACTGAGCCCTGAACCCGGGGACACACTAAGCCCTGATTCTGATCACATTTGATCCTTGATTCTGGTCACTTGCTGAGCTTTAACCCTGGAAACCTGCAGAGCCCTGACTCTGGGCACAAGCTGAGCCCTGACCCAGGTCAAACACTGAACTCTCTCACTGGTCACACCCCAAGTCCTGACTCTGGTCCCACAATGAGGCCTTACACTGGTCACACGATGAGCCCTGACCCTAATCACATTCTGGGCCCTGACCCTGGTAAAACACTGAGCCCCCACTCGAGCACACACTGAGCCCTGTTCCTTGTCATATATTGAATCCTGAATACCATCACATACTGAGGTCTGACCCTGGTCACATTCTGAGCCCTGATCCTGGTATATGCTGAATCCTGAATCTGATCACACACTAAGCATTGTCCCTGGTTACAAGCTGAGCCCTGATCCCAGTCACATGCTGAGCCCTTATCTTGGTCACCTACTAAGTCCTCTTCTTGGTCACAACCTGAGCCCTGATCCTGGTCATATGCTGAGCCCTGAAATTGTTACACACTGAGCTCTGACCCTTGGGACATGTGGACTGCTGATCCCTGTCAAATGCTGAGCTCTGAGCGATTCACCCATCAATTCCTTACACTGCTCCTGAGCTGAATTCTGACCCTGGTCGTAGAGTAAGCTTTGCACTGGTCACACATTGAGTCCTGACTCTGGGCAAACACTGAGCACTGGAAACTGGTCACAGGTTTATCCCTGACACCAGTTACCCTTTGAGACCTGATTTTGGCCTCACACTAATGGTAACCCTGATGATCATCCACTGAGCCCTAACTTTAGTCACATGCTAAAATCTCAGCCAGGTCACACACTGAGCCCTGACCCTGGTCTAACACTGAACCTTAAACTCTGGACACATGCTGAGCTCTGACTCTGGTCACACACAGAGTCCAGACTTTCTTTGGCTACATGCTAAACCATAGACCAGTTCACTCTCTGAGCCCTGACTCTGGTCACACAATGACCCTAACCCTGGTTACCTTTGGGGCTCTATCCAGGAAACATGCTGAGGCCTGACCCGATCAACCTTCTGAATTGTGACCCTGGTCACACACTGAGCCCTGACCCTGATCACATTCTCGGGTAAGAATCTGGTCACTGGTGAGACTGAACTAGGTCAAACACTGAGCATTGACCTTGGTCACACTGTGAGCTCTAATCCTGTTGAAATGCTGAGTACTTATCCCAGGCATGTGCACAGATGTGACTGTGGTAACATGCTGAGTCCTGACCTTCGTCACATTCTGAGTCCAACACTAAGGCTCTTACTGATCCCTAATATGGTCACACAATGAACACTCATTCTCATTTCAAAAATGAAATGGAACACATAAACATCGATATCCTAGGCATTAGTGAGCTGAAATGGACTGGTATTAGCCATTCTGAATCGGACAATCATATAGTCTACTATGCTGGGAATGACACCTCAAAGAGGAATGGTGTTGCATTCATTGTCAAAAAGAACATTTCAAGATCTATCCTGAAGTACAACGCTGTCAGTGATAGGATAATATCCATATGCCTACAAGGAAGACCAGTTAATACGACTATTATTCAAATTTATGCACAAACCACTAGGGCAAAAGATGAAGAAATAGAAGATTTTTATCAGCTGCTGCAGTCTGAAATTGATCGAACATGCAATCAAGATGCATTGATAATTACTGGTGATTGGAATGTAAAAGTTGGAAACGAAGAAGGACCAAGAGTTGGAAAATATGGCCTTGGTGATAGAAACAATGCCGGAGATCGAATGATAGAATTTTGCAAGACCAACGACTTCTTCATTGCAAATACCTTCTTTCACCAACATAAACGGAGACTATACACATGGACCTTGCCAGATGGAACACACAGAAATCAAATTGACTACATCTGTGGAAAGAGAAGATGGAAAAGCTCAATATCATCAGTCAGAACAAGGCCAGGGGCCGAATGTGGAACAGACCATCAATTGCTTATATGCAAGTTCAAGCTGAAACTGAAGAAAATCAGAGCAAGTCCACGAGAGCCAAAATATGACCTTGAGTATATCCCACCTGAATTTAGAGACCATCTCAAGAATACATTTGACGCGTTGAACACTAGTGCCCGAAGACCAGACGAGTTGTGGAATGACATCAAGGACATCATCCATGAAGAAAGCAAGAGGTCCCTGAAAAGACAGGAAAGAAAAGACCAAGATGGATGTCAGAGGAGACTCTGAAACTTGCTCATGAACGTCGAGAAGCTAAAGCAAAAGGAAGAATTGATGAAGTAAAAGAACTGAACAGAAGATTTCAAAGGGCCTCTCGAGAAGACAAAGTATTATAATGACATGTGCAAAGAGCTGGAGATGGAAAACCAAAAGGGAAGAACATGCTCGGTATTTCTCAAGCTGAAATAACTGAAGAAAAAATTCAAACCTCGAGTTGCAATAGTGAAGGATTCCATGGGGAAAATATTAAACCACGCAGGAAGCATCAAAAGGAGATGGAAGGAATACACAGTCATTATACCAATAAGAATTAGTCGATATTCAACCATTTCAATAGGTGGCATGTGATCAGGAACCGATGGTACTGAAGGAAGAAGTCCAAGCTGCTCTAAAGGCATTGGCGAAAAACAAGGCTCCAGGAATTGATGGAATATCAATTGAGATGTTTCAACAAATGGATGCAGTGCTGCAGGTGCTCACTCGTCTATGCCAAGAAATATGGAAGACAGTTTCCTGGCCAACTGACTGCAAGAGATCCATATTTATGCCTATTCCCAAGAAAGGTGATCCAACCAAATGTGGAAATTAGAGAACAATATCATTAATATCACACGCAAGCAAAATTTTGCTGAAGATCATTCAAAAATGGCTCCAGCAGTATATCGACAGGGAACTGCCAGAAATTCAGGCTGGTTTCAGAAGAGGATGTGGAACCAGGGATATCATTGCTGATGTCAGATGGATCCTGGCTGAAAGCAGAGAATACCAGAAGGATGTTTACCTGTGTTTTATTGACTATGCAAAGGCATTCGACTGTGTGGATCATAACAAACTACGGATAACACTGCGAAGAATGGGAATTCCAGAACACTTAATTGTGCTCATGAGGAACCTTTACATAGATCAAGAGGCAGTTGTTTGGACAGAACAAGGGGATACTGATTGGTTTAAAGTCAGGAAAGGTGTGTGTCAGGGTCGTATCCTTTCACCGTACCTATTCAATCTGTACGTTGAGCAAATAATCCGAGAAGCTGGACTATATGAAGAAGAATGGGGCATCAGGATTGGAGGAAGACTCATTAACAACCTGCATTATGCAGATGATACAGCCTTGCTTGCTGAAAGTGAAGAGGACTTGAAGCACTTACTAATGAAGATCAGAGACCACAGCCTTCAGTATGGATTGCACCTCAACATAAAGAAAACAAAAACCCTCACAACTGGACCAATGAGCAACATCATGATTAACGGAGAAAAGATTGAAGTTGTGAAGGATTTCATTTTACTTGGATCCACAATCAACACCCATGGAAGCAGCAGTCAAGAAATCAAAAGACACATTGCATTGGGCAAATCTGCTGCAAAGGACCTCTTCAAAGTGTTGAAGAGCAAAGATGTCACCCTGAAGACTAAGGTGTGCCTGACCCAAGCCATGGTATTTTCGATCACATCATATGCATGTGAAAGCTGGACAATGAATAAAGAAGACCGAAGAAGAGTTGACGCTTTTGAATTGTGGTGTTGGCGAAGAATATTGAATATACCATGGACTGCCAAAAGAACGAACAAACCTGTCTTGGAAGAAGTGCGGCCAGAATGCTCCTTAGAGGCAAGGATGGCGAGACTGCGTCTTAGATACTTTGGACATGTTGTCAGGAGGGATGAGTCCCTGGAGAAGGACATCATGCTTGGCAGAGTACGGGGTCAGCAGAAAAGAGGAAGACCCTCAACAAGGTGGATTGACACAGTGGCTGCAACAATGAGCTCAAGCATAACAACAATTGTAAGGATGGTGCAGGACCAGGCAGTGTTTCGTTCTGTTGTGCAGAGGGTCGCTATGATTCGGAACCGACTCGATAGCACCTAACAACAACAACAAACGAGCACTCAACCCAGTCCCACACTGAGCCTTGACCCTGCCAAACATAGAATTCTGTCACTGGTCACACTCTAAGCCTGTACTCTGGTCACGCGCTGATATTTAACACTTGTCATGCATTGAGCCCTAATTCCAGTCACACGCTGTGGTGGTTAAGACTGTGTGTCACCTTGGCTGGACCACGATTCTCAGTGTTTTGGCAGTTGTATGATATGATCACTTCCCTGTTGAAATTTGGTATGTGATTACTCCCATGATGGAATCTGCTGAGTGGTACTGGCAGAAGCGGGGCCTGTGGTGGCTCACCACCCCCTCAGCCTTCATCTCTCTTCCCTCCACCTACTTCCTTCCTGCTTACCTTGCCAAGGTTTTTGGCTTGTTCTGGATCCAGCAGCTGCCTCTTGTCTGACCTCTGGTTCTTAGGACTTGAGCTAGCAGCTTACCTGCTGATCTTGGGTTCGCCAGCCCCTGCAGCTACGTGAATCAGGAAAACCTTGCAGTCTTGTATGCGATCTTGGAATTCCTCAACCTTCATAGCTTGTGAGTGGGAGCCCTGCTCTCCAACCTGCTGATCTTGGGTTTGCCAGCTTTTGCAGCTGTGTGAGTCAGGAGAAGCCTGTATCCTGATCCATGGACTTGGGACATTCCAACCTCTACAATCGCAAGAACTATTTCCTTGATGTGAATCTCTCTCTATATATGTTTATATGCTTTACTGGTTTTGCTTCTCTAGAGGACCCAGCCTAAGACGCATGCTGAGCCCTGATCCTGGTCATACATGAAGCCCTGATCCTGGTTACACACTGAGCCCTCTCCTTAGCCAAACACAGAGCTCTCTCCCTGGTCGCACAATGAACCCTGACCCTAGTCACATGCAGAATGCTGACTGTGGTCACACAGACAGCTCTGACACTGCTCACATGCTGGGCCTTAAACCTGGTCACCCTCTGAGCCCTGACTAGTCACACAATGGCCCTAAACCTATCATCTGCTGAGCTCTGAGTCTAATCACACACAGACCCTGACGATGGCCATACATTGAGTCCTGAACCCAGTCACACACAGACCCCTCACTTTGGTCAATCCCTGAGTCCTTACCCAGGTCACATTCTAAGCCTCGACCTTGGTCACATGCTGAACCCTGAATCAGCCTCCTCATTAACCCTAAACCTGGTCACACTATGACCCTAACCCAGGTCACCCAATGAGACCTGACTCTAGTCACACACTAACCCTGACCCTGTTCACCCACCGAGCCTTGACCCTGATCACTGTCCCTAGACACATGCTGAACCCTGAACAAGGTTATTCAAGAATCATAACCCTGGTCACATGCAGAGTTCTGACCCAGGTCACACCTTGAGCTCTCATCCTAGTCACACACTTAACCCTCAACCTGGTAAAACACTGAGCCCTGAATCACGGTCACATGCTGAATCCTGACCCTCATCAAATGCTGAGCCTTTCCCTGATCACATGCAAAGCCTACACTCTGGACACATGCAGAGTGCTGACCATGGTCATACTCTGAGCTCTGAAGCATGTCACACACAGAGCTCTGGTCCTAGTAACATGCTGAGTCCTGACCACAGTCAAATGTGAGTCACGAGCCTGTTGACACACTGAGTGCTGACCTCAATCACACACTAGGCTTGACCCTGATCAAACAGTGTGTGCTTATCCTGGTCATACTGAGCCTTGTCCCCAGTAAAAAGTAAGCCCTGTCCCTAGTCAAACACTAAGCCTGGTCACACACTGAGTCCTGAATCCTGTCAGCCATTGAGGCCCGAACCTGGTCACATGCTGAGCCCTCAAGCTGGTCTTACACTGAACCCCCACCCCAGGCACATATTGAGCCCTGACCCTGGTCACATGCTGAGCACAAAATCCATTCATACACTGACACTTGTACTTGTTCACACAGTAGCCCTGATTATAGTCATACACTGAGCCTGTACCCTGGTCAAACACTGGAGCCCTATCATTGGTCACACTCTAAGTGCTGATCCTGGTCTCATGCGGAACCATGATCTTTGTCCTCCTCTGTGCCCTGACCCTGGTCACACACTGAAACGTGACGCTTATCCCAGGATGTACCCTGACCAGGGTCATTTGCTGAGCCTTGATTTGAGTCAAAAACTGAGCACTTGGGGGCCAAGATGGCGGGCTAGGTGGACGCTACCACGGATCCCTCTTGCAACAAAGACTCGGAAAAACAAGGGAATCGATCACATGCATAACAATCTACGAACTCTGAACAACAAGCACAGACTTAGAGACAGAAAATGAACAAATACGGGCAGACAGCGACCGTTTTCAGAACCAGGAGCCAGCGTACCAGGCAGATGACCTTCGGAGCCCGATCTGGGGCAGAGCCCAGGGGGGCAGACGGCACAGAAAGGGGGCCCACCCCTTCCCCCCCGAACCCATCCGGGAGGAAGTCTAGCTAGTTGGCGCGGGTGGCGTAGAGGCGCAGCCGGAGGGAGAAGCACCCGGGAGGCAGTGACCGATCTGGGAGTGGGGAGAACAGTGTCCCAGCTGGGGTGCTGTCCCGCCGGGAGTTAGGCGAGAGGCGGATGGGGCGCGAGCAGGGGGGGTCAACTATATTTCCCTAAAGTGACCCCGGGGCGGGGCCCACACGTTCGTGCGGGAGGACGCACACCCAGTCCGCGCACGTGGCGCGGCACACCGGAGGGACAAATCCCCGGAGGTGACTGGTCTCGAGGCAGGGAAGGCAGCATCCCAGACGGGGAGCCATTCCGCTGGGATCTGGGCGCGCGCGCCGGCGGGGCGTGAGCGCGGGGTCCATTTTTATTACCCTGAATTGACCCAGGGGGCGGGCCCACCTGGTCGTGCGAGTGACGCCTACCCAGTTCGCACGAGAAGTGTGGCGCGCCGGAAGGAGAAGTCCCCGGGAGGAAGTGACTGGTTCCGGAACGGGGAAAGCAGCGTCCCAACCCGGAAGTCGTCCCGCTGGGATTTGAGCGCGTCCACGGGCGGGGCGTGACCACGGGGCCCAATTATAATCGCCTGAATAGACCCTGGGAGCGGGCCCACCCGTTCGTGCGGGAAACACCCACCCAGTGCGCTCGAGCGGTGCCGCGCACCGGAGGGAGAAGTCCCCGGGAGGAAGTGACTGGCCTCTGAGCAAGGAAAGCAGCGTCCTAGCCAGGGAACCGTCACGCCCGGATTTTGGCGAACGGGGGCGGAGCGTGAACGCGGTGTTCAGCTCTATTGTCTGTGGTGCTACACTCCTAGCTCTCTGATCCCTCCCCCACCCTCCCCAGGCGACCCCATTAACATCCGAATACCCAGAGCCAGAGGGAGAATTCAGATAGGGATCTGACTGCATTTTCTTTTAGCCGACTACCTGGAAAATCTAGTTTCCCAGTGATGGCTCGGAGACAGCAGTCCATATAAAACCACATAAAGAAACAGACCATGACAGCTTCTCCAACCCCCCAAACAAAAGAATCAAAATCTTTCCCAAATGAAGATACAATCCTGGAATTATCAGATACAGAATATAAAAAACTAATTTACAGAATGCTTAAAGACATCACAAATGAAATTAGTATAAATGTAGAAAAAGCCAAGGAACACACTGATAAAACTGTTGAAGAACTCAAAAAGATTATTCAAGAACATAGTGGAAAAATTAACAAGTTGCAAGAATCCATAGAGAGACAGCATGTAGAAATCCAAAAGATTAACAATAAAATTACAGAATTTGACAATGCAATAGAAAGTCAGAGGAGCAGACTCGAGCAATTAGAATGTAGACTGGGACTTCTGGAGGACCAGGGAATCAACACCAACATAGCTGAAAAAAAATCAGATAAAAGAATTTAAAAAAATGAAGAAACCCTAAGAATCATGTGGGACTCTATCAAGGATAACTTGCGAGTGATTGGAGTCCCAGAACAGGGAGGGGGAACAGAAAACACAGAGAAAATAGTTGAAGAAATCCTGACACAAAACTTCCCTGACATCATGAAAGACGAAAGGATATCTATCCAAGATGCTCATCGAACCCCATTTAAGATTGATCCAAAAAGAAAAACACCAAGACATATTATCATCAAACTTGCCAAAACCAAAGACAAACAGAAAATTTTAAAAGCAGCCAGGGAGAAAAGAAAGGTTTCCTTCAAAGGAGAATCAATAAGAATAAGTTCAGACTACTCAGCAGAAACCATGCAGGCAAGAAGGGAATGGGACGACGTATACAGAGCACTGAATGAGAAAAACTGCCAACCAAGGATCATATATCCAGCAAAACTCTCTCTGAAATATGAAGGCGAAATTAAGATATTTACAGATAAACACAAGTTTAGAGAATTTGCAAAAACTAAACCAAGACTGCAAGAAATGCTAAAGGAGATTGTTTGGCCAGATGACCAATAATATCAGGTACCAGCACAATACAAGGTCACAAAACAGAACGTCCTGATATCAACGCAACTCAAATAGGGAAAGCACAAAAACAAACAAATTAAGACTAATTCTAAAAAATAAATAAATAAACAAAATAATACACACAACAGGAAATCATGGAAATCAATAGATAAACGATCACAATAATCAAAAAGAGGGACTAAATATAGGAGGCATTGAACTGCCAGATGGAGAGTGATACAAGGCGATATAGAAGGATACAAGTTAGGTATTTACTTAGAAAAATAGGGGTAAATAAAAAGGTAACCACAAAAAGGAATATCAATTCCATAACTCAAGAAAAAAGCCAAGAAAAACGTAACGACTCAATAAACAAAAAGGTAAACATTATGAAAATGAGGATCTCACAAGCTACTAAGAAAAACGTCTCAGCACAAAAAAGCATGTGGAAAAATGAAATGGCCAACAACACACATGAAAAGGCATCAAAATGACAGCACTAAAAACTTACTTATCTATAATTACGCTGAATGTAAATGGACTAAATGCACCAATAAAGAGACAGAGAGTCACGGACTGGATAAAGAAACACGATCCGTCTATATGCTGCCTACAAGAGACACACCTTAGACTTAGAGACACAAACAAACTAAAACTAAAAGGATGGGAAAAAATATATCAAGGAAACAATAAGCAAAAAAGAAGAGGAGTAGCAATATTAATTTCTCACAAAATAGACTTTAGACTTAAATCTGCCACAAAGGATAAAGAAGGACACTATATAATGATAAAAGGGACAATTGATCAGGAAGACATAACCATATTAAATATTTACGCACCTAATGACAGGGCTGCAAGATACATAAATGAAATTTTAACAGAATTGAAAAGTGAGATAGACACCTCCACATATATAGTAGGAGACTTCAACACACCACTTTCGGAGAAGGACAGGACATCCAGTAAGAAGTTCAATAGAGACACGGAAGACCTACTTACAACAATCAACCAACTTGACCTCATTGACTTATACAGAACTCTCCACCCAACTGCTGCAAAATATACTTTTTTTTCTAGTGCACATGGAACATTCTCTAGAATAGACCACATATTAGGTCATAAAACAAATCTTTCCAGAATCCAAAATATCGAAATATTACAAAGCATCTTCTCAGACCACAAGGCAATGAAGCTAGAAATCAATAACAGAAAAACTAGGGAAAAGAAATCAAATACTTGGAAAATGAACAATACCCTCCTGAAACAAGACTGGGTTATAGAAGACATCAAGGAGGGAATAAGGAAATTCTTAAAAAGCAACGAGAATGAAAATACTTCCTATCAAAACCTCTGGGACACAGCAAAAGCAGTGCTCAGAGGCCAATTTATATCGATAAATGCACACATACAAAAAGAAGAGCCAAAATCAGAGAGCTGTCCCTACAACTTGAACAAATAGAAAGTGAGCAACAAAAGAACCCGTCAGGCACCAGAAGAAAACAAATAATAAAAATTAGAGCTGAACTAAATGAATTAGAGAACAGAAAAACAATTGAAAGAATTAACAAAGCCAAAAGCTGGTTCTTTGAAAAAATTAACAAAATGGATAAACCATTGGCTGGACTGACTAAAGAAAAACAGGAAAGGAAACAAATAACCTGAATAAGAAACGAGAAGGACCACATCACAACAGAACCAAATGAAATCAAAAGAATCATATCAGATTACTACATAAAATTGTACTCTAACAAATTTGAAAACCTAGAAGAAATGGATAAATTCTTGGAACAATACTACTTACCTAAACTAACATATTCAGAAGTAGAACAACTAAATAGACCCATAACAAAAAAAGAAATTGAAACGGTAATCAAAAAACTTCCAACAAAAAAAAGCCCTGGCCCAGATGGCTTCACTGCAGAGTTCTACCAAACCTTCAGAGAAGACTTAACACCATTACTATTGAAGGTATTTCAAAGTATAGAAAAAGACGGAATACTACCCAACTCATTCTATGAAGCTACCATCTCCCTGATACCAAAACCAGGTAAAGACATTACAAAAAAAGAAAATTTTAGACCTATATCCCTCATGAACATAGATGCAAAAATCCTCAACAAAATTCTAGCCAATAGAATCCAACAACACATCAACAAAGTAATACACCCTGATCAAGTGGGATTTATACCAGGTATGCAAGGCTGGTTTAATATCAGAAAAACCATTAATGTAATCCATCACATAAATAAAACAAAAGATAAAAACCACATGATCTTATCAATAGATGCAGAAAAGGCATTTGACAAAGTTCAACACCCATTTATCATAAAAACTCTAAACAAAATAGGAATTGAAGGAAAATTCCTCAACATAATAAAGGGCATCTATGCAAAGCCAACGGCCAATATCACTCTAAATGGAGAGAACCTGAAAGCATTTCCCTTGAGAACGGGAACCAGACAAGGATGCCCTTTATCACCGCTCTTATTCAACATCGTACTTGAAGTCCTAGCCAGGGCAATTAGGCTAGACAAAGAAATAAAGGGTATCCAGATTGGCAAGGAGGAAATAAAGCTATCACTATTTGCAGATGACATGATCGTATACATGGAAAACCCTAAGGAATCCTCCAGAAAAATACTGAAACTAATAGAAGAGTTTGGAAGAGTCTCAGGATATAAAGTAAACATACAAAAATCACTTGGATTCCTCTACATCAACAAAAAGAACACCGAAGAGGAAATAACCAAATCAATACCATTCACAGTAGCCCCCAAGAAGATAAAATACTTAGGAATAAATCTTACCAAGGATGTAAAAGACCTATACAAAGAAAACTATAAAACTCTGCTACTAGAAATTCAAAAGGACATACTTAAGTGGAAAAACATACCCTGCTCATGGATAGGAAGACTTAACATAGTAAAAATGTCTATTCTACCAAAAGCCATTTATACATATAACACACTTTCAATCCAAATACCAATGTCATACTTTAAGGGGATAGAGAAACAAATCACTAATTTCATACGGAACGGAAAGAACCCCCGGATAAGCAAAACATTACTGAAAAAGAAGAAGAAAGTGGGAGGCCTCACTCTACCTGATTTCAGAACCTATTATATAGCTACAGTAGTCAAAACAGCCTGGTACTGGTACAACAACAGGCACATAGACCAATGGAACAGAATTGAGAACCCAGATATAAATGCATCCATGTATGAGCAGCTGATATTTGACAAAGGACCAGTGTCAGTCAATTGGGGAAATAATAGTCTTTTTAACAAATGGTGCTGGCATACCTGGATATCCATTTGCAAAAGAATGAAACAGGACCCATACCTCACACCATGCACAAAAACTAACTCCAAGTGGATCAAAGACCTAAACATAAAGACTAAAACGATAAAAATCATGGAAGAAAAAATAGGATCTACCCTAGGAGCCCTAATACAGGGCATAAACAGAATACAAAACATTACCAAGAATGATGAAGAGAAACCAGATAACTGGGAGCTCCCAAAAATCAAACACCTATGCTCATCTAAAGACTTCACCAAAAGAGTAAAAAGACCACCTACAGACTGGGAAAGAATATTCAGCTATGACATCTCAGACCAGCGCCTGATCTCTAAAATCTACATGATTCTGTCAAAACTCAACCACAAAAAGACAAACAACCCAATCAAGAAGTGGGCAAAGGATATGAACACACATTTCACTAAGGAAGATATTCAGGCAGCCAACAGATACATGAGAAAATGCTCTCGATCATTAGCCATTAGAGAAATGCAAATTAAAACTACGATGAGATTCCATCTCACACCAACTAGACTGGCATTAATTCAAAAAACACAAAATAATAAATGTTGGAGAGGCTGCGGAGAGATTGGAACTCTCATACACTGCTGGTGGGATTGTAAAATGGTACAACCACTTTGGAAATCCATCTGGCGTTATCTTAAACAGTTAGAAATAGAACTACCATACAACCCAGAAATCCCATTCCTCGGAATATACCCTAAAGATACAAGAGCCTTCACACAAACAGATATATGCACACCCATGTTTATTGCAGCTCTGTTTACAATAGCAAAAAGCTGGAAGCAACCAAGATGTCCATCAATGGACGAATGGGTAAATAAATTGTGGTATATTCACACAATGGAATACTACGCATCGATAAAGAACAGTGACGAATCTCTGAAACATTTCATAACATGGAGGAATCTGGAAGGCATTATGCTGAGCGAAATGAGTCAGTTGCAAAAGGACAAATATTGTATAAGAGCACTATTATAAGATCTTGAGAAATAGAAAAAACGGAGAAGAACACAGACTTATGTGGTTACAAAGTGGGGAGGGAGGGAGAGAGGGAGGGAGGGAGAGGGCTTTTTATTGATCAATCTGTAGATAAGAACTGCTTTGGGTGAAGGGAAAGACAACACTCAATACAAGGAAGGTCAGCCTAATTGGACTGGATTAAAAGTAAAGAGGTTTCCGGGATAAAATGAAAGCTTCAAAGGTCAGCGAAGCAGGGGCTGGGGTTTGGGGAACTTGGTTTGAGGGGACTTCTAAGTCAATGGGCAAAACAATTCTATTATGAAAACACTCTGCATCCCACTTTGAATTGTGGCGCCTGGGGTCCTAAATGCCAACAAGCGGCCATCTAAAATACATTAATTGGTCTCAACCCACCTGGAGCAAAGGCAAAGGAAGAACACCAAGGTCACACGACAACTAAGAACCCAAGAGACAGAAAGGGCCACATGAACCAGAGACCTACATTATCCTGAGACCAGAAGAACTAGTTGGTGCCCGGCCACAATCGATGTCTGTCCTGTCAGGGAGCACAACAGACAACTCCTGAGGGAGCTGGAGACCAATGGGATACAGACCCCAAATTCTCATTAAAAGACCACACCTAATGGTATGATTGCGACTAGAGGAATCCCAGAGACAATGCTCCCCAGAACTTCTGATGGCACAGGACAGGAACCATCCCCAAAGACAAATCATCAGGCATGAAAAGGACTGGTCAGCGGAGGGGAGAGAGATGCTGATGAAGAGTGAGCTAATTAAATCAGGTGGACACGGGAGAATGTGTTGGCAACTCTTGACTGGAGGGGGGATGGGAAGATAGAGAGAGAGGGAAGATGGCAAAATTGGCACGAAACGAGAGACTGTAAGGGCTGACTCAATAGGGGGAGAGCAAGTGGAAGAAGGGAGTAAGATGTATGTAAACCTACATGTGACAGACTGATTGGAATGGTAAATGTTCACTTGAAGCTTAATAAAAATTAAAAAAAAAAACAAAACTGAGCACTTATGACTGACCCAGACACCTGCTGAAACCTCACCCTGGTACCATGTGGAGCTTGGACCCTCGTCACACATTGAGCCCTTAGTCCTAAACTGAGCCCTGACCATGGTCACACTCTGACCCCTGATCCTGGTCACATCCTGAGCCTTTATTCTTATCACACGCTAAAGTCTGACCCTGGTTGCATGCTAAGCCCTAAAATAGGTCACTCACTAAGCCTAACTCCACTCACATGTTGAGCTGTGAACCTGGTCAGTCTCTGAACCCTGACTCATGTCACACCTAATCCTAGTCACCCAATGAACCCTGACTATGGTCATAGATTGATCCTGACCCCAGTCACACGCAGAGCCCTGACTGTAACCACACACTGACCCTGACCTCAATCACATGTTTAATACCCCGTGCTGAGCCCTGAACCTTATCAAACACTGAGCTCTAAATCCTGGTCACATGGAAATCCCTGATTCTCATTACAAGCTGAGCTCTGACACTGGTAAATTACAAAGCCCTAACACCAGTCACATG
The DNA here is from genome assembly GCF_030014295.1 of Loxodonta africana. Lineage (NCBI taxonomy): Eukaryota > Metazoa > Chordata > Mammalia > Proboscidea > Elephantidae > Loxodonta > Loxodonta africana. Next base: position 63,015,967 of record NC_087369.1, read on the forward strand.
GAATGACGGGACCCTGGTCAAGCACTAATTCCTGTCTCTACTCAAATGCTGAGCTTTGTCCTTGGTCATACACTGAGCCCTGACTTTGGTCACACACAGCTGGAGCCATAGTCAAAGAATGAGTCTTAACTCTTATCACACATTGAACCCTGTCCCTGGTCACACCTGAGCCTTGATTTTTGGTACATCTTGAGCTTTAAAGCCTGTCATTCACTGGTCCCTGACTCTTGTCACACATTAATTCCCCACTTCAGTCACACACTGAGACCTTGCCCTGGTCATACATTGAGCCCTGAAAATGGTCACCTTATGAGCCTGAATCGTGGTCACATATCTATCCTTGAATCTTGTCACACACCGAGCACTAACTGTGATCACACACTTTGCCGTGATCCTGGTCAAACACTGAGTAGTTTCCTGGTCACACATTTACTCTAACCCTGGTCACCTACTGAGCCCTGCCTGACTGTAGTCATACACTGATTCTAAACCTGGTCACACACTGACATCTGACTCTAGTCACACACTGACCCTGAACTTGGTCACATGCTGAATATAACCCTGGTCACCCACTGAGCCCTGATTCTGAGTACCTGTTGAGCTCTGAATCTGGTCTACTGCTCAAACATAATTCTTGTCACACATTGAACCCTGACTCTGGTAACACACTAAGATCTTGCCCTCGTCACACACTGAGCCCGGACAATGGTCACACTCTCAGCCCTGATAATGGTCACATACTAATCCTTGAATCTTGTTACACACTGAGCTCCGACTCTGATCACACACTTTGCCCTGACCCTAGTCAAACACTGAACATTATTACTGGTCACAAGGAGCTATTATACTTTTTCATATACTGACCCCTGAAAATTTCACAAAATGGGCATAGACTCTAGTCATACACTGAGTCCTTATCCTGGTTACATGCTGAAACTTCACCTCAGTCATAAACTGAGCCTTAAGCATGGTCAAACACTGAGCTCTGGATCCCAGTCAAATGCCGATACCAGATCCCTGTCATATTCTGTTCCCTGGCCCTGGTCACACAAATGAGCCTTGAACCTTGTATATGAGGTTCTAATGCTGGTCACATGCTAAAACTCTGTTGCCACACACTGAGCTGTGAACCTGGTCACGGATTTCTCCTGAACCCTGACTTGGTCACACAAGAAGCCCTGAAACTGGACAAACACTGAGCCATGACCTTGGACACAATGAACCCTGATTCTGGTCACACAGAAAGCCCAGACTGTGGTCACAAAATGAGTCCTGACTTTGATCACACGTTGAAACCTGACCCTGGTTACATGATGAGCCCTGACCCTTATCACACACTAAGCTCTGACCCCGTTCAAATGCTGAACCCTTAATCTGGTACACCTGTGAACCCTGACTTTGGTCACACAATAACCTGTACCACGGTCACCTGCTGAGCCCGCACCCTGGTCATGCAAAGATCTCTGAGCGCAGTCACATACTGATACCTTGCCCTAGTCATATGCTGAGCCCAGAAGCTAGTCACCCACTGAGACCTGACCCTGGTCACAACCTGAGCTCTGACCCTGGTCGCACAATAAACCCTCACCTCGGCAACCCACTGAGCCTTGACCCTGGTCACACACTGAGCCCTCACACTGGCCAAATACTGAGCCATAAACTTATTCACCCACTGAGCCTTCTCTTGGCCACATGATAGGCCTGACATGGATACATATACTGAGCTCTGACCCTGGTAACTGACAGATATCTGACTGTGGTCACACACTGAGCTCTAACACTGATTACATGCTGATCCTTGACCTTGGTTGCACAGTGAGTTCTGACTGTGTTCACATGCTGAAACCTAAACCTACTCCCCCTCTGAGCCCTGACTCTGGTCACACAAACACCTAATCCTGGTCATCACTGAGCACTTAGCCCAGTTACATGCTGAGCCCTGACATGGTGAGCCCTGATATCTGGCACCCACTGAACTGAGATTCTGGTCACACTTTGACTCACGTACTGATCCCAGAACCTAGACTCCCACTGAGCCCTGACTCTGGAAAACACTGAGCTTTGTCACTGGTCACACTCTATGCCCTCACCCTGATGACATGCTGAGTTGTGATGCTTGTCACACACTGAGAACCTGTTCACACATTGAGCCCTGACCCTGATCACATACTGAGCTCTGACCTTGGTTGCACAGAGTTCTGACCCTGTTCACATGCTGAATCCTAAACTCAGTCACCTTCTGAGATCTGACTTGGTCACACAAGAACCCTAACCCTGGGCACTCAGTGAGCCCGACCTCGGTCACATGCTGAGTCCTGATCCTGGTAACATGCTTGGCACTACCCCGGTCATACCCTCAACTCTGAACACGGTCACACACAGAGGCCCTACCCTGGTCAAACACTGAGGTATGATTGTGGTAAAAACTGAACCCTGAAGCTGGGTCACACACTGATCTCTGACTTGGTCAAACATTGAGCCCTGACCCTGGTCCCATGCTGAGCCCTTATCCTATTCAACAACTGAGGCCCGTCTCTAGTCAAACACTAAGCCCTGTCCATGGTCCCACACTAAATCCTGACCCTGTAAACATGCACAGCCCTGATCCTGGTCATATACTGAGACCTCACCCTGCTCACATGCTAGACCCTGACCCTGGTTGCACACTGAGTTCTGACACTATTCCCATGCACAGCCCTTATCTTGATCACCTTCTGAGCCCTGACTCTGGTCACACATTGACCCTAACTCTGTTCACCCACTGAGCCCTGACTATGGTCACACACTGAGTCCAGATCCTAGTCACACACTTAGCTGTTACCCTGGGACATGCTAAGCCCTGATTGGGGTTATATTCTGAGCCAAGAACCCATACACCTGATGACCCCAGATTTGGTCACATGATGAACAATAAACCCAGCCACACACTGAGCTCTGACTCTGGCAAACACTGAGCCCGAACCTCATCACAAACTGAGCCCTGACAATGGTCACATACTGAGCTCAGACCCTTTTCACATGCTGAACCTTAAATCTGTTCACCCTGTCAACACTGACTATAGCCACACACTGACCCCTAACCTTAGTAAAGCATTGAGTCTTGTTCTTAGTCAAACACTGAGGTCCCTGAACACAATGAGCCCAGATGTAGGTCACATGCAGAACTGTGAATATGTCCACACACTGATTCCTCAACTTGATTACCAACTGAGCCCTGTTCCTGTTCACACACTGAGCACTTACTCTGGACTCACGCTGAACTGTGACCCTGTAAACACGCTAAACTCTGATCTTGTCTCTCTTTATGTCTTGCCTCTGATCACACAACGACTGTAACCGCGTAACTCACTGAGACCTGATTCTTATCACATATTGACGCCAAGCCCAGACCCCAGTCACAAGCTGAGCACTGACCTGAAGAACTCCTGAACTATTAACCTGGTTACCCTCTGAGCGTTGATTCTAGTCACATGCTGAGCACAATACCAATTTACACACTGACCCTGACGGTAGTCAAACACTGACCACTGTCACTGGTCACACTCTTAGTGCTGATCCTGATCAAATACTGAGCCATAAACCTTACAGAGCCGTGACCTCAGTCACATTCTGAACCCTGAACTTAGTCACATGATGGGCCCTGAACTCAATCACATGGTAAGTTCTCACTCTAGTCACATAGTGAATTCAGACTCCAGTCAAACATTGAACCATGAACCATGATCCCATGCTGAACACCGACCCAAGACACTACTGAGTTGTTACCCTGGCACCCTCCAAGCCCTGACCTTATCACACCCTGAGACCTGACCATGGTCACATGCAAAATCATGGCCTTGGTCATAAACTGAGCTTTGTCTCTTTTCAAGCACTGATCCTATGGCCACACACTAAGCCCCAACCTTGGTCATATGTACAGACCTGTCGGTGGTCACACACTGAGCCCCGAAACTTGTTACACACTGAACCCTGAGCCAAGTCACAAACCGAGTCCTAACCTTCGTTGCACACTGAGACCTAATCCAGTTCATGTGCTGAACACAAAATTTGATCATGCTCTGGATTCTGATCACACAATGACCCTAGACCCAGCCACCTGTTGAGCTCTGGTTCTAGTCATACCCGAAGTCTGACCACGATCCCACACTGAACCCTGACCCTGGTCCTATGCTAAGCCCTGACCCTAGGCACCTAATAAGTCACCCACTGGACCACGACCCCTGTCACACACTGATCCTCTGAACCAGATCACCCTCTGAGCTCTGACTATGGTCACACATTGATCCTAACCCTGACAATCTGGTGAGCCCTGATTCTAGACACATACTGACTCTGATCCCAGTCACATGCTGAATCCTGACCCTGGTCATCCACCTAGCTATGTTGTCATTCATACACACTGAGTCCTGACTGCGATTAGATGTTGAGCTGTGAACCTAGTTACTTCCTGATCTCTGACTTTTGTTACACGTTGATGCCAGGCCCTGGTCATGTATTGAGGTCTTAATTTTGTCACACACTGAAGTCTGATGTTGGTCACATGTTAAACCTTGACTCTGTTAACATGCCAAACAGGGTACCTGGTTACAAATGGAATCCTCACCCCAGTCACACACTGAGCACTGATCCATCACCCATTGATCCTTGACCCTGGTCATATGTTGAGTTGTGACCCTGGTCACGTGATGAGGCCTGAACCCCTTCACCCACAGATTCCTGGTCTAGGTCACATACCAAGCCTTGACTGAGGTCACACACTGACCTCTGAACCTTGTCAAACATTGAACCCTGACCCCATTCATATGCCGAACCCTTACCTTGGTCACTAACTGAGCTCTGACTCTGGACACCTGCTGAAGCATGACCCTGGTCACACACTGAGCTGTGGCCCTTGTCATATGTTGATCCCAGAACCCATTCACATGCTGAACTCTGATCTTGGTCATGCAATAGCCCTGTCCCCAGTCACACAACTGAGCCCTGACTCTGGTCACACACTGAGCCTTGACTCTGGCCAAACAATGAGCTTTGTCAGTGGTCACACTCTAAGCCCTAGTCCTGTTCACATGCTCAGCTATGACCTTCTTCTTGCACTGGGCACTGTCTATGACCACACACTGAGCCTTCACACTCGTCATGTATAGAACACAGATGCTACTAAAATAATAAGCCTAGCCCTGTTTATACATTGAGCACTAAGCCTGGTCTTCCTCTGAACTCTGAATGGTCACACATTGACCCTAAACCCAGTCACCCAATGCACCCCCACTCTGGTTACAGCTCTGACACATGGAGCCTTGACTCTGTTCAAACATTGAGCCATGATTCAGGTCACATGCTGAGCCCTGATCCTAGCACTTACTGAGCAGCGACCCTGAGCTCTGACCCTGATCATATGCGGAGCCCTGAACCAAGTCACTTACTAAGGCTAACTCTGGTCACATGCTATCCTAGTTACATACGGCTGCTTTAACAGAAATATCACAAATTTATTTTCTCAGTTTAGGAGGCTAGAAGTCTGAATTCAGGGTGCTGGCTCTAGAGGAAGGTTTCCTTTCTCTGTTGGCCCTGGAGGAAGGTCCTTGTCTCTTTGAGCTTCTGCTCCTGGGTGATCTTCATGTGGCTTGGCACCTCTCTTCCCCCATCTCTGCTCACTTGTTTAATATCTTTTTATATGTCCAAAGAGATTGACTCAAGATACACAATACACTAATCCTACCTCATTACCATAACAAAGGCAACCCATTCCAAAGTGGGATTATAACCACAGGCATAGAGGTTAGGATTTACAACACATATGTTTTGGGCACATAATTCAATCCATACTATTGCACTCTTTGGCCCCCAAAGTTGGTGTGCTTGCCACATGCAAAACACATTCACCCCACATCATCCCAAAAGTCTTAAATCAACTTCAAGTCCAAAATCTCATCTTTTGAATCATCTGAATCAAATATTGGTGATACATTAAGTGTATTCCATCCTGGGACAGAATTTCCCTTCATCTATGGACCTGTGAAATCTAGAATACAAGTTATCTGTTTCCAAAGTACAATACTGGAACAGGCATAAGGTATACACTTCCATTACAAATGGGAGAAATTGGAGGGAAAGAAGGGATAATAGGCACCAAGCAAGTACAAAACCCAGCAGAAAAAATTACATTAGCTCTAAAGGCTTGAAAATAATACTCTCTTCTCTGAGACCATCTGGACAATGGCCCTGCCCTCCGGAATCTGGATGTTGGCTATGATCTCTGGATTCTGGGTGGAGGCCTCTCAGTCCTGGGCTTCAGCTCCTCCTTCCAGGCCAACTGGGATGGCAACTCTGCTCTCCTGGCTTTGGGCAACCCCACTCTCCTAGTCCATCTGAGAGGCAATCCTACCCCCTTGACCCCATTCTTCTGCCCCTTGGGCATGGCAGCCCCACTCCTCAGCTTTGGGTGGTGGCCCCATGCCCCTGGGACACCTTAAAAGCAACCTCACACTCTGGATCTGACTCTTTGAAATCTAGAAGACTGTGGCCCCATCCTTTGAGGACCAGGAGACCATGGCCCCACGCTTTGAAACCGAGAAGACCTTGCCTCTGGTGCTCCTTCCAATAGTTCTGCTTTGCCAGGAATGGTCCTTTCCTTTTCTTGGAGAACAGATCTAGCTCCTTTGGCCTGTTTCCTGCCTGAAATTTTCAAGAGGCAGATGGCATTGTTCCCTTTCGCTCTTTCTCTGTCCCTTTTAGTCTCAGCTGATAGGTTTTCTGCTGTGGTAGTTGATTAGAAGATCCACCAGTCACAGGCTTAATCTCTTTAACAAAAGATTGTGTAGCCATGTCCTTGGTGAACATTCTAGGACACGTGTCTTTAGTTTGCACAACAGAATTTTCCAAGTCTTTAAATTCTGTATTCATTTTGCACAGTTCATTTTTAAATCCACCTCTTTCCTCTCACATTTTACTATAAGCAGCATGGCGAAACCATGTGGCCCCTTTAAGATCTTGCTTAGAAATCTCATCAGTCAGATATCCAGTTTTTCACTTACAAGTTCTACCTTCCGGCTGATGTTCAAACATTTGAACATAATTCAGACAGCTCCTTTGCCACTGCATAAAAAGCATTTCCCTTCCTCCATTGTCTAATCACATGTTCATCATTTTCTTCTAAAGCCTCACCAAAAGCACATTTAACATGCACATTTCTAGCAACGTTCTGTTGCTGACACCATATGTATTCTCTAAGATGACAGAGTCTTTATAGCTCTCCTCATTTCCTTCTGAGCCCTCATCAGAATCATCTTCGATGTTCATAATTCTATCAACAGTCTCTTCAAGACAATCTAGTCTTTTACTATCAGGCACCTTAAAACTCTTCCAGCCTCTACCCATTACCCAATCCAAAACTGCTTCCACATTTTAGGTATTTGTTAAAGCAGCAACCCACTCTTCTGGTACCAAATTCTGTCTTAGTTATCTAGTGCTGCTATAACAGAAATACCACAAGTGGGTGGCTTTAACAAACAAAATTTTATTTTCTCACAGTTTAGGAGGTTAGTAGTCTGAATTCAGGGAGCCAGCTCTAGTGGAAAGCTTTCTCTCTTAGCTCTGGAGGAAAGTGCTTGTCTCTTTGAGCTTCTGCTCCTGGGTAATCTTCTGCTCCTGGGTAATCTTCATGTGGTTTGGCCTCTCTCTTCCACCATCTCTGCTGGCTTGTTTAATCTCTTTTCGTATCTCAGAAGGGATTGACTCAAGATACACTCTACACTTATCCAGCCTCATTAGCATAGCAAAGATAGCCCATTCTCAAATGGGATTATAAACACAGGCATACAGGTTAAGATTTACAACACATGTTTTGGAGGGACATAACTCAATCTTTAACACGTGCTGAGTAAATATTTTGGATACACACTGAGTTCTGAACCTGATCACCATATCTTGACTCTGGTTGCACACTGACTGTAACCCTGGTCACCCACTGAACCCTGACTACGGTCACACACTGAGGCCTGGCTCTAGTTACATACTGACCTAGAATTTTGTCACATGCTGAATATGAAACAGGGTCACTCACTGAACCCTAATCCTGGTCACACACTGAGCCCTTATTGCGGGTCTGTCTGTAGGTCTAAACCTGGTCCCCTCCTGAAACATGATTTTTGTCACACTTTAAACCCTGCCTTGTCCTGGTGACACATTGAACCCTGAAAATGGTCACAATCTGATCCCTGATAATAGTTACATACCGATTCCTGAATTTTGTCATGCACTGAGTTCTGACTCTGATCACACACTTTGTCCTAACCCTGGTCAAACACTAAGCATTCTTTCTGGTCCTACACTAACCCATGATCCCGTTTCACATTCTGATCCCCGATAATTTCACAAACTGAGTGCAGACTCTAGTTACATACTGAGTCCTTACCCTGGTCATGTGCTGAGACATCACCCGGATCACAAACTGAACTCTGAACCTGGTCAAACTCAGAGCCTCAGCTGACCATGGTCACAGGCAAAGCTCTGATCCTGGTTTCACTTAAATCCTTGACCCAGGTCATATGCTGGGCTCTGATCCTCGTGAAACACTGAACCCTTTCCCTAGTCACACACTGAGCCTTGACCCTGGTCACATGCTGAACCTTGACTATTCACATGTTGCACCCCAAACCTGGTCACTCTCTGAGCCCTGGCTCAGGTCACACACTGACCCTGACCATGGCCATATACTGAGTCCTGATTCCATTCATATGCTAAGCCTTCCTTCAAACTGAGCTTTGACATCAAACTCTTGCTGAGTCACAATACTGATCACATTCAGAGTCCTAACAACTGTCATATGCTGAGATCAGAACCCATTCATACTCTGAACCCTGACTTTGGTCATGCAAAGTTCCTGACCCCACTCACACACTGAGGTCTGACTCTGGTCACACAATGAGCCCTAACCCTGTCACATGCTTTGTCAGTGGTAACATTCTAAGCCCTGCTCCTGGTCGCGTGCTGAGCCATGATCTTTTACACACACTGACCTCTGTCCATGGTCACTTGCTGAGCCCTCACCCCAGTCAAACACTGAGCCCAGGTCACACTCTAAGTCCTGATTCTCCTCACAACCTGAGCCCTGACCCTGGTCAAATGCAAAGCCCTGACCCTGGTCACACACTGAGACCTGACCCGGTCACATGAAGAGCCCTAACTGTGTTAACACAATGATTCCTGATCATGGACACATGTAGAGTTTTGATCCTGGTCACACGCTGAGCCCTGACTCTGGTCTCACATTGAATTCTTAGCTTGTCCACATGCTAAGTGCTAAACCAGGGCAATCTGAGCCCTGACTTTGGTAACAAAATGACCCTAATTCTGCCGAACAACTGAGCCCTGACTCTAGTCACATGCTGGCCCTCACCATGACCACACTGAACCCTGATACTAGTTCCGTGCTGAGCCCTTGTCCTGGCCACTAACTGAACCCTGACACCAGATGCCTGGTGAGCCATGATGCCAGTCACACAGTGAGCACTAACTTTGGTCACATACTAAGTCCAGAACCCATTCACAAGCTGAATCCTGATATTAGTGGCAACATAACTCTGACCGTGATTATATACAAAGCTCTGATTCTAGTAACCCACTAAGTCTTTACTCTGGTGAAAAATGAGCTTTGTTACTGGTCTCACTCTAAGCCCCAATCCTGGTAACATGCTGAGCCTTGATCCTTTGTCACACATTGATCCCTGTACATGTTCACAAATTGAACCCTGACCCTAGTCAAACCCTGAGCCCTGACCATAGTCACAGCCTGAGCCTTGACTCTTGTCTCACACTGAGATTTTACACTGTTCATATGGCGAACCCTAAACCTAGCCACCCTCTGAGTCCTGACTCTGGCTGCACAGTATGACAATGACTACATGCTGAGTGCTGACTCCATTTGACCCCTTCACTGGCCACTAACTGACCAGGACACCAGACGTCCACTGAGTTCTGTCCCTGGTTACATGCTGAATTTGGTCACATGTTGATCGTAAGCCATTCCCCTGCTGAGCACTGACCTTGTCTATAAAACAGCTCTGACCCCATCACACACTGACTTCTGGCTCTGGTCACCCACTGAGCCCAGATCCTGGTCACATGCTGAGCATTGACCCTGTTGCACAGCGAGCTTTGACCCTGTTCACATGCTTAACCCTAAACTTGTTCACTCCTGAGCTCTAAGTGGTTACACAATGACCTTAAACTCTTTCACTTGCTGAGGCCTTGTTCTTGTCACACACCTGCCCTGATCATGGCTACACATTGAGGCATCACTCAGGTCAAACACTGACTCCTGACCCTGATCACATGCTCAGCCCTGAACCAGGTCACTCACTAAGCATAACGCTGATCACATGCTGAGCCCTGAATCTGAATTCTGCCCACATGTGAAGCCCTAAGTGTTGTCACACACTGACCCTTATCCCAGTCACCCACTGAGTCCTGATGGTTGTCACACATTGACCTGACCCCAGTAACACATTGAGCAGTGACTCTAGTCTGAACATGACCCTAGCCACCCACTGAATCCTGGCCCAGCTCACACATTAAGCCCTAATGCCAGCTGTATGTTGAGCTCTGAACTCAGTCACTCCTTGAACCCTGAATTTTATCACACATATATTCCTGACTCCAGCCTCACACTGAGACCTTATCCTGGCCACACATTGAGTCCTGAGAATTGTCACACTGTGCCCCTGATTCTGGTCACACACTAAGACTTTAATCTTGTCACACACTGAGCCCAGACTCTGGTAACAAGCTCAGCCCTGGCTCTGGTCATCACTTGAGACTTCACCCAAGTTATACTATGAAACTTGAACCATAGTCACAAGCTGATTCCAGACTCCAGTAACCATACTGAGCCCTGAACCTGGTCACATACTGAGCCCTGACCCTAGACAAACACTAAGTCCTATCTTAGTAAAACACTGAAACTCATCTCTGGTCACACACTAAACCCTAAGCCTCGTCACACACAGTGCCCTGACCCCAGTCACATGCTGAACCCAGAACCTGGTAACAAGCAAAGCCCTGACCCTGGTCACATACTGAGTCTCAACACTAGACAAACACTAAGTCCTGTCCTAGTTAAACACTGAGTCCCACCACTGGTCATACACTGAGCCGTAACCATGGGCACACATGGTACCCCGAGTTGGCCACATTCTGAGCCTTGACCCTGGTAACACACTGAGCTCTGAGCCTGAGCGTACGCTGAGCCCTGCACCTGGTCCTCCATAGAGTTTTGATACCACTCACATGCTGAACCCTCACCCTGGTCACATGTTTAGCACTCACCTTGGTATCATACTGAGCCCTGATCTTGGTCCCATGCTAAGTCCTGACCCCAGTCATCCATTGAATCCTGACCATGGTCACACGTTGAATCCAGATCCTGGTCACATGTCTATCCTTGAATCTTGTCACACACTAAAATCTAACCCCAGTGACACATTAAGTTCTGAGCATGGTCAAATGCTGAGCCCTGATCCTATCCATGTGCTAAACCCTGACACTGTTCATACTAAGCCTTGACCCTGCTCACATGCAGAACCTAAGCCTTGTTACAAGCTAAGCCTAAACTTGGTCACTCACTAAACCATGACCCTAGTCATGCACTGAACCCTGACCATGGTCACAATCTTAGCTTTAAACCTCTCACCTGGCCACAAACATATATTGAGGCCCTGAACATGGTGACCTGACTATGAACACACACAAAACCCTGATCCTGGTCACTCACTGATACCAGACCCTAGTCAAACACTGTGTTCTGTTCTTGGTTACACACTGGACCCTGACCCTGGTCACATGGTGAGCTCTGATTCGGGTGTCACATTGAGCTCTTATCCTGTTCACATGCTGAAACTTAAGCCTGGTTACCTCCTGAACCCTGACTCTGATCACACACTGACCCTGACCATGGTTATATGCTGACTCATGACATTGGTCACATGCTGAGCCTTCGACCCAGCCACTAACTGAGCTATGACACCAGGCAGCCACTGAACCATGACCCTCGTCACATGTCGAGCCCTGACACCAGTCACATGGAGAACTTAGAACCCATTCATAAGCTGAGCCCTAACATTGGTCATGCAATAGCCCTGACCCCTGCCACACACTAAGCTCTGATTCTGGTCACACACTGAGCACAGGCCCTGGTTAAACAATAATCTGTCAGTGGTCATACTCTAAGCCCTGCTCCTGGTCACATGCTGAGCCTTGATTTTGTCACACAATGAGCCCTGTCCATGGTCACAAGCTGATCCTTCAACCTGGTCAAATACTATTCAGATACTGAGCCCGGAACCCCAGTCAAATCCTGATTCCTGACCCTGGTCATATGCTAAGCCCTGACTTGTTTCAAACGATGAGCCTGACACTGGTAACACACAAGGCCCTGACCCTGGTCAGATACTAACTTCTGCCCTCAGTCAAATACTGAACCCTATACTGGTCACACACTGAGCTCTATCCCTGGTCAAACATGGAACTCAGACTGTGGTCACGTAATGAGTCCTGACCCTAATCACACACTGAATCCTGACCCTGGTCACATAGTGAACAACAAACTTGTTAACACTCTGAGTTCTGTCCTTGATCTCACACTGAGCCCTCACCCTTGTCACATGCAAAGCCCTGACCCTTATCGCACACTGAACCTTTCCCTGGTCACACACTGAGCACTATCTCTTTTCACATGCTGAACCCAAAATCTTGTCATCCTCTGAGCTTTGACTCTGTTCACACATTGGCCTTAATCCTGGACACCCAATGAGCCCTGACTCTGGTCAAACACTGACCCTGGCCATGGCTACAACCTTAGCCCTGGTACCAATCACACACTAAGCCCTCACCCCATTAATGCCCTGATTCCTGGCTCTTGTCACACATTGATCACTAACAGGTCACAAACAAAGACTATGTATACCCCAGTGAAAAACTGAACCCTGACCATGGTCACACTGTGAGCCCTGATACTGGTCACATACTGAGTCTCTAATCTTGTCACATACCTAGCCATGACCCTGGTCACATATTGAGCCATGACCATGGTCACACCTTGAGCCCTGATCCTTGTTACTTATTGATCCCTGACATTGGTAAAACTCTTAGCCCTGATCTTGGCCACATGTAAAGCCATGACCCCCATTACATGCTAAGCCATGAAGCTGCTCATACTTTGAGCCCTGAGTCTAGTCACACACTAACCCTGACTGTGATTACACTGAATCCTGACCTGGGTCACCAACTGAGCCCTGACTCTGGTCACACACTTTGCCTTGACCCCAGTCACATGCTGAGCCCTGACCTGGTCACATGTTGAGTCCTCATCCCATACACACTGAGCACTGACCTCAATCACATGCTGTTCTCTGATCCCAATCTCTCACTGAGCCCTAAACCCAGTCATCCATTGAGTCCTGACACTGGTCACATGCTGAGTCCTTACCCCAGTATAACACAGAGACTTGAACCTGCTCAAACAATGAGCCATGACTGGTCACCCATTGAGCACCTCTAGGGTTACAATCTGAGCCTTGATCCTGGTCATAAGCCGAGCCCTGAATCTTGTTACACACTGAGGTGGCAGAGCTAGGCAGGACCGAGGGCTGCCTGACTTCTAAGGAATGACTTTGCCATGGCCTAGGAAGGGATGGGGTGGCATCCAAGGGTTCTGGGGAATGAGTTGCTTCTCAGAGTGAGATGGGTCCAAAAGCATCAGGTAGAGCTGGAGAAGGGTGGGCAGGCAGGGTTGGGTCTGTCCTGGGTGTGGCTGAAAATTTTTTTACTTTCAGATAGGGCTGAAAATTGTTGGGGAGAGGGTGTAATTTAACCTTCTATGCTGGCCAACGTGCTCTGGCGTCCTGAGTCCGGGGGATGAGCAGAGCTGCTGTGGATGTAAAGAGCCTGCTAGGCAGAGCCTGACCCAATGGACACCCCCATGGTTTGCCAGCTTTAGGAAAAAACACAACAGTATGCCCAGTTCAATGTAAATTTTAGATAAACAACAAATTTTTTAGTGTAAGTATGCCCCGTGCAATAGTTGGGTCATAAAATCAAAACCCACTGCCATTGTGTTGGTTCTGACTCATAGTGAACTGCTCCGTGGGTTTTCCAAGGCTGTAAATCTTTACAGAAGCAGACCACCACATCTTTCTCCCATGGAGTGACTGGCAGGTTCAAACCAGTGACCTTTCAGCTAGCAGCAAAGCGCTTTAACCACTGCACCACAAGGGTTCCTTAGTTGTGTCATACTTATACTAAAATAGCTTTTCATTGTTTATGTGAAATTCATACTGGTGCCCCATATTGTACCTGGCAACACTACGGGCCACCTACCCACTTCTGGGGCTCTCCTAGCAGCCAGCACACATGCACCTTCTCTTTCAGGACTCCCCTTTCCCTGTAATCCAAGGACCTAGAAGCTAGAGAAGGTGAAGAAGTCCCAGGTAAAGTGTGCTTCAGAGACCTACCTCCAGATGCTTTGAAAGGAGCCCAGGGGCTGAATTGGGGTGGTCAGTGAGCACTGGTGCTGAAGAATGAGGAAGAGGAGTGGTGGGCCCAGAAGGCAGCAGTGGTCTTCCTTAGCCTAACCCCGTACACCGGCTGGGTCCCTGCTAACTCCCACTCACACAGCCATTTTGAGGATTAAATGAGATAATTCAGGTTGAACTCCCAGTTCTTGCTCAGTATCAGGTAAGTGTTGGTTAAGTCCACTGTTTTGTCGTTGTTGTTAGGTGCCATCAAGTTGTTTCCAACTCATAGTAACCCTGTGCATAACAGAATGAAACACTGCCCAGTACTGCACCATCCTCAAAATCATTGTTATGTTTGAGCCCATTGTTGCAGCCACTGTGTCAATCCATCCCATTGAGGGTCTTCCTCTTTTTCGCTGACCCTCTACCAAGCATGATGTCCTTCTCCAGGGACTGCTGCCTCCTGATAACATGTCCAAAACCCGTGAGACAAAGTATCACAATCCTCACTTCCAAGGAACACTCTGGCTGTACTTCTAAAACAGACTTATTCATTCTTTTGGCAGTCCATGGTATATTCAACATTCTTTGCCAACACCATAATTCAAAGGCATCAATTCTTCTTCAGTCTTCCTTATTCATTGTCCAGCTTTTGAATGCATATGAGATGATTGAAAATACCATGGCTTGGGTCAGGCCCACCTTAGTCCTCAAAGTGACATCTTTGCTTTTCAACACTTTAAAGAGGTTTTTTTGCACCAGATTTGTCCAGTACAATAATATGTTGTTCAATTCCTTGCCTGCTGCTTTCATAGGTGTTGATTGTGTATCCACGTAAAATGAAATTGTTGACAACTTCAATCTTTTTCTCCATTTATCATGATGTTGCTTATTGGTCCAGTTATGAGGATTTTTGTTTTCTTTATGTTGAGGTGTAATCCATGCCGAAGGCTCTAGTCTTTAATCATCATCAGTGAATGTGTCAAGTCTTCTTCATTTTCAGCAAGCAAGTTTGTGTCATGTCTATTGCAGGTTGTTAATGAGTCTTCCATCAATCCTGTTGTCATGTTCTTCTTTATATAGTCCAGCTTCTCAGATTATTTTCTCAGCATACAGATTGAATAAGTATGGTAAAAGGATGCAACCCAAACACACACTTTTCTTGATTTTAAACCACCCAGTATCCCCTTGCTCTGTTTGAACAGCTGCCTCTTGGTCTATGTGCAGATTCCTCAAGAGCACAATTAAGTGTCCTGGAGTTCCCATTCTTCACAATGTGATCCATAATTTGTTATGATCCACACAGTCAAATGCCTTTGCATAGTCAATGAAACACAGGTAAACATCTTTCTGGTATTCTCTGCTTCCAGCCAGGATCCATCTGACATCAGCAATGATATCCCTCGTTCCATGTCCTCTCCCAAAACCGGCTTGAATTTCTGGCAGTTCCTGCAAAAGAGAGTTAATACCCCCATGCCATGGACTGAATTGTGTCCCCCAAAAAATGTGTGTATCAACTTGGTTAGGCCATGATTCCCAGTATTCCATTTTGTGATTGTAATTTTATTTTAAGAGGATTAGGGTGGGATTCTAACACTACCCCTACTCAG
Source organism: Loxodonta africana (assembly GCF_030014295.1). Lineage (NCBI taxonomy): Eukaryota > Metazoa > Chordata > Mammalia > Proboscidea > Elephantidae > Loxodonta > Loxodonta africana. The sequence goes on from NC_087369.1 coordinate 63,032,087, forward strand.
GTCACCTCCTTGATCCAATGTAAAGGGAGTTTCCTGGCATGTGGTCTGCACAACCTTTTGTGTTTCAAGAGATAAAAGGAAAGGGAAGCAAGCAGAGAGTTGGGGATCTCATACCACCAAGAAAGCAGCACGGGAAGCAGAGCGCGTCCTTTGAACCTGGGGTCCCTGCACCTGAGAAGCTCCTCAACCAGGAAGCGGTTGATGATGGGGAATCTTCCTCCAGAGCCAACAGAGGAAAGGCTGTCCCCTGGAGCTGACACCCAGAATTTGGACTTTAACTTGCTAGACTGTGAGACAATAAATTTCTCTTTGTTGAAGCCATCCATTTGTGGTATTTCTGTTATAACAGCACTAGATGACTAAGACACCCCATTTTACAGAGAAGGCGCCTGAGGCTCAATGAGGTGGTGTAACTAGGGCTGTATCACAGAGTTAGGAGCTGGGCCTGGGATCCTTGGCTTTTTCTTTACTTGTAGACTTTGAAGGCTTTTTCTTTACTTGTAGACTTTGAAGGCTCTCCCCTCCCAGGCTCTCCTGAATTCTTGAGGCCCAGAGGGAGGAGGGGACTCAAACATGTCCTGGTCCTAGGTTTAAGGTAGAATCCAGTTGGAGCACAGATGTGGTGAGCTTCAATGGGAGAGTGCCCTGGCTCTGTCACAGGGGCCAAGCTCTGCATGGGGGGCAGGGGAAACCCTGATAGCCCTGTAGCATTTGTGGGGTATAGGACTCAGCCACTGGCTCCCTGGGAGGAAGAGGCCTGTGGGAAAGTGCTGCTTCTCACTCCGGCTACACCCCATTTGGTTGGATAGCCCCAGCTAGCTCAATGCAGGAGGAAGGATTTAGACTAGATGACCCTCAGGCCTCATTCATTCATTCATTCCACATCATTCCATGCTGCTTGGTGCCTGGCACTCTTCCAGGGGCTAAGGCTAAAATGGCAAGTAAAAACAGACTCCAACCTTTCTGGGTCATTGTCTTAGTCATCTAGTACTGCTGTAACAGAAATATCACAAATTGATGGCTTTAGCAAAGAGAACTTTATTCCCTCACAGTCTAGTAGGTTACAAGTGCAAATTCAGAGGAAGGCTTTCTCTGTCAGCTCTGGAGGAAGGTCCTTCTCATCGTCTCCCCTTGGTCTGGGAGAATCTCAGCACAGGAACTTCAGGTCCAAAGGACACGCTCTGCTCCCAGCGCTGCTTTCTTGGTGATATGAGGTCCCCAATTCTTCTTGCTTCCCTTTCCTTTTATCTCTTGAGAGATAAAAGGTGGTGCAGGCCACACACCAGGGAAACTCCCTTTACCTTGGATCAGGGAGGTGGCCTGAGTAAGGGTGGTGTTACAATCCCACCCTAATCCTCTTAACATAAAATTAGAATCACAAAATGGTGGACAACTGCACAATACTGGGAATCATGGCCTAATCAAGTTGGCACATATTTTTGGGGGGACACAATTCAATCCATGACAGTTGTTCTATTGGAGGAGACTTGATGACTGTCCAGGGTGGGGAAGTGCCCGTGCTAAGGGGGAGTCTAGGGATCTGGTAGTCATGAGAGCCTCCTGAGGACAGAGACTCTGGGCTGACTGAGGGCTGGACTATGAATGAAGGCATGGTGAGCTTTCCAGGACCAGTGTGTGCAAAGGCTCCTGGCAGGAGCGAGCAGACAGGCTCTGTTGGCAGAACAGGAGGGAGGCCCAGCAAGGGTGACCACTTTTAGAGAAATTTCCTGTGATCACCATACCAAGCATTAACAAGACACCAGGTGCTTTCACAGGGTTTGAAAGGTGAGAGGACTAGACCTGCCCTCTGTCATCCAATGTGGTTGTCCCCAGATAGTCATTGTCTAATGCAACAGGAGGGAGGACACAACAGTGCTTCCCGGAGGTCAAGACAGGGAAAGAGTGAGGCTCAGGGCCTAGTGGGTCTGGTTCCAGGGCTGGAGAGTCACTGCCCTCTCTGTGGTGTCTGTTTTCTGTGGATTGGGCCTGACTGGTGGCCTGTTTCCTCCCCTCTCCCCTCGAAAGCCCTTACTACAGGTCCACAGCCCTTCTGATGCCTGTGCCCAACTCAGGCCATTCTCCAGTAGGCTCGATCTCCCTATGGAGTCCCCAGACACACTCTTGCCTCAGGCCAGTTCTAGAACTAATAGCAACCTGGATGGCAGCAGTAACAGTCACTACACTCTCTGAGCCTTCACATGAACTGGGCCTTGGGCTCTGCAGTAATCATCCAGTTCAGTCCCTGTGCTGTCCATTACAACTCCTGATGTGTGCCATTATTTATGCAGTTTCTTTGTGGATATGTTCATTGACCCTCTTCCCTTCATGAATTTAATCTCCCTATGAGTCAGAATCAGTTCAATGACAGTGGGTTTGGTTTTTATTTGGTTTAGGGGGAAGGGAGCAGTTACCCATTTACCCATTGCCATCTAGTTGATTCTGACTCATAGTGACCCTATAGGACAGAGTAGAACTGCCCCATAGGGTTTCCAAGGCTGTAGCCTTAGTGGCAGCAGACTGCCACATCTTTCTCCTGACGAGCAGCTGGTGGGTTTAAACTGTAGGCCTTTCAGTTAGCAGCTGAGTGCTTACCTGCTGCACCATCAAGGCTCCTTAAGAGAGCAGGAGACCTGGTTAACTGATGTTTCTGTTGTCTAGGCCAAGGTGAGGCACATGGATGCTCAAATACACACTTCCTGACTGAAAGGATAAACACCAACCCTAAGGGGTAGGTGCAAATATTTGTCCATTTTAAAGATGGGAAAACAAAGGCTCAGAGGGGTTGAGTACCTAGCTAGGAAATGGCTGAGCTTTCAAGATTCACACCCAAGTAGGCCTGATTCTGTGCCTGTGCTTATAACTCCTGGGCTTTGCTGCTTCTCTGGAAGGAGGGACAGGAAATGGAGCTAGATAGAGCTCTTGGTGCCCTTGGTAGAGGGTCCACGCACCCTGGCTGAGGCTTTGTCCCTGAGAGTACAGGGACGGGAAGACGGATTGGAGGGTTTGTACCAAGGAGGCAATGTGCCAGGCCTTGAGCCCCCTCTGAAAGATACTGTTTGGCAGGGGGCAGAAATGGGGCTGTGGGGAGCTGTAGAAGCAGATGGTCCCCCTGGGTAAAAGGACCCAGAGAGAAGAGAGTGGAGGAGGGGAGGAGGAAGGGCAGGATAGGGTAGGCTGGATTGTGTAGGGCCTGGAAGGACCCAGCCCCATTCCCCTGAGAGTCCGTTTCTAAGACACCATGCCCCTGCTGTTCTGCCTTTCCTAGAGGCTCATCTCACACTCTGAGCTTATGGCCTGGGAATACCAGAGGCTAGGCGACTCCACGTTTCCCAGTGCCTCAGTCATTCAGGAAAAGCCCAGGCCTTAGCCTTTGGCTCCAGGGCTGCTCACCTCTCTCTGCATTCCACTAGCATTCACCCATCTGTTAGAATCCAAAGGTCTCCTCAGCAGGCATCTACTAAATACCACATAGTTGAGCCACAGCCCTCAAATGGCTGGGGTGCACACTGATGTTAGGGGGCCTCATTGTCGCAGTGATAGGAGGAGAGCTTCTACAACACAGCAAGCAGTCCCCTTATGCCCCAAGTCCTGGGGATGAAGAGGCCTGGCCAAGGGACTGCCAGAGGCCTGGAGGTGCTGGGGATGGGGTGTGACTGGGAGAGGGATAAAAGCTATAGCCTGGGACCTAGAAGATGCCATCAGAGCCCTCAGCTCCCCCTAATCTGAGCCCCCCTCACCCTGCATGAGGTGCACCTCACACCATCTGCTGACCAGGCAGAGCAGACTGGAAACTGAGATGCACCCTCAAGACCTTGGCAACTCTCCATGCAGGGGCTGGGGTACTCTGGACAGGTCCTTGAGGACTGGTCAGGGTCTTTGCCACTCTTGTGTCCCCAGCCCATGCCTGGTCCCCAGTAGGCTCTCTGGGAAGGCCTGCTGAATTTTGCAGAATTCCCTGGAACTCACCTAGATGGCATTTGTTGTAGCCTCCTGTGCCTGTGTCCCTGGGCAAAGAGATGACAGGAAGTTTAGGGGGTGGGGATGGCAAGAAGGACAGGTGAAGCAGGTGGAATCATGCAACCTTTCCTCTTCAAAGCACAGGTCACTGTTCCTTCATCTCTCTAGGCTCAGTCTACCCTCCAGGTATGAGGGCAGGAATGATTTCTCCCAGCAGGGAAGAGAAGGAACAAGAGGAACTCCAGAAAGGGGCTGGCATGAGTACACTCTCCTTGAGGCTCTCATGTTTGCTGGTAGGGCTCTGAGGCCCTGGCTGGGGTCATAGAATGCAGAAATTATCAAAAAATATCATTTATATCATACGGAATTCAAATGCAGAAATTATCAAAAAATATCATTTATATCACACGGAATTCAAATTTTGCTGAAGATCATTCAAAAGCAGCTGCAGCAGCATATCGACAGGGAACTGCCAGAAATTCAAGCTGGATTCAGAAGAGGACATGGAACCAGGGATATCATTGCTGATGTCAGATGGATCCTGGCTGAAAGCAGAGAATACCAGAAGGATGTTTACCTGTGCTTCATTGACTATGTAAAGGCATTCAACCATGTGGATCATAACAAATTATGGATCACATTGTGAAGAATGGGAATTCCAGGACACTTAATTGTGCTATTGAGGAACCTGTACATAGACCAAGAGGCAGCCGTTCAAACAGAATAAGAGGATACTGCATAGTTTAAAATCAAACCCTGTGTGTCAGGGTTGCATCCTTTCACCATACTTATTCAGTCTGTATACCGAGCAAATAATTCCAGAAGCTGGGCTATATTAAGAACACAGCATAAGGATCAGAGGAAGACTCATTAACAACCTGTGTCATGCAGATGATACAGCCTTGCTTGCTGAAAGTGAAGAGGACTTGAAGCACTTACTGATGAAGATCAAAGGCTACAGCCTTCGGTATGGATTACACCTCAATGTAAAGAAAACAAAAATCCTCACAATTGGACCAATAAGCAACATCATGATAAATGGAGAAAATATTGAATTGTCAAGGATTTCATTTTTTTGTTTGTTTTTCTTTCCTTTTTAAGTGCTTTTTTACTGAAAATGTAGCACACAAAATAAAGTACACAAAACATAAATATATAAACTAACAAATTATAAAGCAAACACCCATGTCTACAGCAAAAAAAGAAGACTAATGAGCATCCTGGAAGCCCTTCCTGCCTCCCTTTGCTCGTACAACCCCTTCTCCAACAAATAACTACTGATCTACTTGCTACAATAAATATTTCCTTGCTTTTACTGCATCCCTAAATGTATTGTTTATTTTTTTAATAATTTTTATTGTGCTTTAAGTGAAAGTTTACAAATCAAGTCAGTCTCTCACACAAAAATCCATATACACCTTGCTACACACTCCCAATTACTCTCCCCCTAATGAGACAGCCTGCTCTCTCCCTCCACTCTCTCTTTTCATGTCCTTTTCGCCAGCTCCTAACTCCCTCAAAACAGAAAAACAATTGAAAGACTTAACAAGACCAAAAGCTGGTTTTTTGAAAAACTCAACAAAATTGATAAACCATTGGCCAAACTGACAAAAGAAAAACAGGAGAGGAAGCAAATAACCCAAATAAAAGATGAGATGGGCGATATATTACAACAGACCTAACTGAAATTAAAAGAATCATATCAGATTACTATGAAAAATTATACTGAAAGGATTTCGTTTTACTTGGATCCACAATCAATTGCCATGGAAGCAGCAGTCAAGAAATCATATGACGTATTGCATTGGGAATATCTGCTGCAAAAGACCTCTTTAAAGTGTTAAAAAGCAAAGTTGCCACTTTAAGGACTAAGGTGCACCTGACCCAAGCCATGGTGTCAAGAATGAACAAATCTGTCGTGGAAGAACAGCCAGAATGCTCCTTAGAGGCAAGGATGGCAAGGCCTTGTTGCACACACTTTGGACAAGTTATCAGGAGGGACCAGTCCCTGGAGAAGGACATCATGCTTGGTAAAGTAGAGGGTCAGTGAAAGAGAGGAAGACCTTCAAAGAGATGGTTTGACACAGTGGCTGCAAAAATGGGCTCAAACATAACAACGATTGTGAGGATGGTGCAGGACTGGGAAGTGTTTCATTCTGTTGTACATAGGATCGCTATGAGTCAGAACTGACTTGACAACAACAACAGCAGATCTAGGGGCAGAGGTGCATGTGGGGAGGCCAGAGGAGATGGGTAGACACTGCGCTATGGCAACATTCACCTGCTTCCAAGGTGCCCAGGTGACGGCCCTGCTTCCTCAGGGCTTCTCCAGGGACCTAACCAGTGTGAAGAAAAAAATTAATAACAGACATCTTCCTTTGATTTTAAGGGTTTTTTTTTTTCTGACAGATGAAACCAAAAATTAATGGTAAAAATCCTGACTAAAACTGCAAAAGTATTGACTTGTTTCTTACACCAGCACCTGCTCTACACAGCATTGTAAATTTGCCTTTTTCAGCTAGAAAAGGGTAATCAGTAACAAAATCATTCTTTAATTTAAATTTCAAGAGATCTCATAGCTAGCAATGGGTAAAGGGACAAATCCTCAGAAGCTATTTTTAATGTTAACTCCCAAAACCAAAAAACCAAACCCATTGCCGTCAAGTCGATTCTAACTCATAGCAACCCTAGAGGACAGAGTAGAACTGCACCATAGGGTTTCGGAGAAGTAGCTGGTGGATTCGAACTGCCAACCTTTTGGTTAGCAGTCAAGCTGTTAACCACTGCATTGCCAGGGCTCCACTAAGTTCTTGGTCACCACAGAAACCTGTATTCATTAACGAAAAAATATTCAAAGCATATGTGTAATCTCCAATTTTGGGCAGCATTCATTTTTCACTTTCTAAATCTTGTGGGGAAACTCTCACTCCCCCAATTTGCAAATTACTTATTAAATTATGAAATAATCAAATATTAAATTATTGTTTTGAGCTAATTCAAAGATATATTTTTTTATGTATTAAGAAAATGATCTGCATCCCACTTTGGTGAGTGGCTTCTGAGGTCTTAAACTCTAGCAAGTGCCCATCTAAGATGCATCAATTGGTCTCAACCCACCTGGAGCAAAGGAGAATGAAGAACACCAAAGATACAAGGTAAAGAGGAGCCCAAGAGACAGAAAGGGCCACATAAACCAGACACTACATCAGCCTGAGACCAGAAGAACTAGATGGGGTCCAGCTACTGCCCTGACAGGGAACACAACAGAGAATCCCTGATGAAGCAGGAGAACAGTGGAATGCCGACCTCAAATTCTCGTAAAAAGGTCAGACTTAATGGTCTGACTGAGACTAGAGGGGTCCCGGGGGTCACGGTCCCCAGACCCTCTGTTAGCCCAAGACTGGAACCATTCCCAAAGCCAACTCTTCAAACAGGGGTTGGACTGGACTATAAGACAAAAAATGATACTGGTGAGGAGTGAGCTTCTTGGCTCAAGTAAACACAAGAGACTATGTGGGCAGCTCCTGTCTGGAGGTGAGATGAGGAGGAAGAGGGGGACAGGAGCGGGTTGAATGGTCACGGGGAATACAGGGTGGAGAGGAGGAGTGTGCTGTCTCATTGGGGGAGAGCAGCTAGAAGTACATAGCAAGGTGCGTGTAAGTTTTTGTATTATAGACTGACTTGATTTATAAACTTTCACTTAAAGCACAATAAAAAAGAAAAAAAGATTTATTTTTTTACAATTGTAACTAGCCTACTTTGAGACACTTGTTTTAGAAATGAAATGATCTCCCTGCATGCATATAGAATGACTATTTTGAATGTTAAAAATGAAACACCATTTCTGTAAAATAAGAGTTTTATTCAGATTCAAAGAAATGCAAATTGGGAAGTGCCAAAATGAAAGTTCAAAGTGGCGTTTGGAAGAGGGAGCGTAAGCACACGTCTTTTATACACAATTTTGCAGAACTCTGTACAGAGTTGGGAAGAGTACAGGGGTACATTTGATTGGTTGACATCCAACATGCTCTCCTAAGACTCATTTATCAAGAATTTCTGTTGGTTGGGGTACTCAACCTTAGCCACACTTCCTGCTTTCCAGAGCTGGTTCTTTTTGTTTCCTGCAACATTCTGGGTGTGCCACCTCAGAATGTTGCAGAGCAAGTTATTTTGGTCAAGAGTATGGTCGTGAGCCACATACTCAAAAAGCAGAATCAGGGGCCTAGGACAAAACGAAGTTCAATTCAGATCTGTGTCAGGCATTTTAGTTATGTTAAGTGCCTCAGTTTTAGAGTGCTCTTTCACAGTAATAAACCTTATGTTTCCATATGTTTGAGTTTTTATTATTTTTAACTCCAGTAACCACCATGGAGGAGCCATCACTGCTGCCTCACAGGCATCCCCAGGGCCCCATCAGCATCTTCAATGCCATAGCCACCTCATCTTCACCAGGACCATGGCATGAGCCTATAATGGTGTCATCCTCACCCTTGGATCTCCTGCAGATTTCGCCATTAACACCTCTGTATCACACCCACCACTCCTCTGCTTCCCATCATCTGCTTCAATTAGCAGTCATAAACCACCCCCACCAGCCTCCAACTGGGCACCAGGAGCAGGGGAGCAAAGGGGGACAATATGCAGTTCTGGTTAGGGAGACAGATGTGGGAACAGAGTGGCAGTTCTGGCAAGAAGACTGCAGGGCCACAAGCACCCCCCTCATGGCCACCATTATCACCCATCTTCCACTGGATCATCATTACTGTCACAACCACTCAGCATTGAGTTAAAAGGACTCAATGAGTGTTGTAGCCACCCTCCCTCCCCAGTCTTAGCCTTATCCTTTGGCATTTTAAGTAGAAGAGTTTGGAATGGAGGGGGAGTGGAGGGGGGAGTGGGAGGAGGTGGGAACAGGCTGAATAGGGCTTGAATCCTGGTTTTTGCCACTTATTCACAGTCAGAATGTTACAGGGCAAGGCTTTCCAGCTTGAGACTAAGCCCTGCTTAGGTTCTTACCTTCTTCTGACCAAGAATGACCAGGAGAGGCTCAGAGGTTCCACACAAACAAAGGTTTATTAGGGACAGAAAGAAAGTAAAAGGCTAGAGAGGGAGAGAGGGAGAGGGGTTTCCACCTACATTAGCCTCCACTGAACAAAGGATTTCCTAGGGCTTATAAAAGTTCTTAGGTGGGAAAAAGGCATTATCTTTATTCATTAGATGGGTGGAGATTCCAGGAGAAGGGGAGAGATTATGAAAATCGAACGTGCGCACAGGTAGAATTCAAGATGGGCTTCCTCACAGAGGTTGCTGGAACCAAGACGGAGTCTGTCACAAAGGCTGTAGGAATGTTGAACAGGACTTATTCTGGGATGTTGCCCATGCGCGATGCCTCTGGAGACGGGTCTCTGCTCATGTTTGTCTCATGTGGAAGGTCATTCATAGGCCACGCTGATCTTTACTGTGCATGCTCTGCACATGGTGAGGCCTTGAAAAATAACTCAGGAGGGTTATCAGTAATTTATAGCTGGTCAAGCACACAGGGCCTTGAAATGTAGGCCTTTATCTTGTCTAAGCACCTAGTTTTGTAATTACAAGTAGTTCTCAGGTGCCAGCAGTAAAAGTTATATGGTGGTCTGCTCTTAGGTTTAGATTCTAAAAATATTGAGTCAGAAGTTATTTAATTATAGCTGGTCAAGCACACAGGGCCTTGAAATGTAGCCCTTATTTAATACAGCCAGCCCAATCTCTTCTCTGCCTCAAAAACAGTTTGCCCATCTATAAGTGGGTATGTGAAAACTCAGTCATTCACATAGTCATTGAGTCAACCAATATTTATTAAATGTCTATTCTATGTCAGACCTTGTTCTAGGCACACAGACACATCAGTGAACAAGACAAAGACCTCCACCTTGCTGGGGGAGGACAGACAATATATAATGAGCATAGTAAATAAGGAAATGATACACCATGCTAGGAGGTAAATGGCACTATGGAAACAAAAATAAAGCAGGTAAAGGTAGTTGGGAGCACAGGAGTGAGGGTGGGTTGTGATTTCAAGCAGGATATTCAGGGCAGACCTCGTTATGAAGGTGCTGCTATTTGAGGATGTGAAAAAGGGAGCTATGCAGATATCTTGGGGAAAGCATTCCAGAAAGCATGAACAGCCGTGCCTGCAAATGCTGTAAGGACTGTGACCCAGCAAAGACCCTGGTGTGGCTAGGTGTAAAGGAGAGAGCGTAGGTAGCCTGGATCCTGTGAGGACCTTGGCTTTGACTCTGAGGGAGACAGAACCACTGTGGAGTCTCAGAGATGAGTGCCTGATGGGATCTGCTTTTGCCGTTGGAGAACAGTCTTCACAGAGCACACTGGGAAACGTGCAATGGTGGGCAGGGGCTGTGCCAAATCCAGAAGAGAGAGAGCTGGTGGCTTGGGTCAGAGGTGACTGTGGAGGGGGTCCTTGATGCTCTGAAGGTGAAGCCAGCAGGACTTCTTCATGGATCACAGTGTGAGAGAAAGAAGTGTCCGGGGTGACCCTGAGGTTTAGGCTGGAACAGTCCACCAACTGAGCTGGTGAAGACTGTGGACTGAGGGATGGGAAGATCAAAACTGATTCAGGCACATTACATCTGAGCCCTCTGTCTGCCCTGCCCTTCCTTACCCACTCACAGGACTGGGACAGCTTGGGGAAGAGACAGCCATGAAGGTGTCAAGTAGACCCCGAGTCACTATACAGCTGCAAAAGATTGTAATCTTTCCTCCCTCAATGGGATCAGAGTAAGGTCCTGTCCCACAGCCCCTACACCATCCAGACCCTCTCCTTGCTTCTGGCTACCCCCAAAAAGCCCCCTCTCAATAATACCTCTACTTACAGAGAAGTGGGGGGGGGGCAGGATGGACCCATCTTGAGAGCCTGACATCTTAAAAGTGAGTCCTGAAAATGTCAGTGCTTAACTCAGAGGGCTGAGCAGTGGTGATGGAATCCCAAGCAGGGTAGCTGGGCTGCCCAAGGGAATTAGTATCTTTGTCCAGCTTGGCTTGGGCCAAAGCATTACATTTCCTGCACATCATCTCTGGGGTGTCCTTCCAGCATCAGAGATGTTCAGTACTCTGAGGAGGCCCCTCAGGGGTCTAGGAACCCATGGGCAGCTTTTTCTCTCTCCTCACCCTTCCGGTAGCCCTGATGGATCAGCAGTGACAGCTCAGATTCCCAGGCACCTCCACTCTGGCAGCATCCTCATGGAGTCCTTTGGGGTTCTCCATCCTCTGCTGTCTTCCTCCTCCTTTTGCTACTGCCCCATCCCCATGAGAATTCCCATCTGGGCTTTGCTGACTCAAAAGCCCTATTTCCAGCCACCCCTGCCCACACCCAGACAACGGACATTTGTAGGGGCTTTCAGTGTTTTCTCTTGGAAATAGATTTATTGTTTGTGCAAAAATGATACATGCTCATGGTAAGAAAATTCAGACAATGTAGGAAAGTACAGAGAAGTAGAAGCCACTCCTCTTTGCCCTCCGCCTACCCGGCACAGCAACAACAAACAGTATGTTTAGCATGCTCCCAACTGCTCTGTGTGCAGAGCAATGAAGATCAAAAGGCCCTGAGATGCCAAAGGAGGCTTGTGATTTGGGACCCCAAGGAGCAAGGGGCCAGCTCTGCAGGAGAGGTGCTAGGGGCATCTTTGAAGTTTCCTGAAGAAAGGTGCATTCCAGCTGAGCTCTGGGAGCCTGCCTGGGCATTTATTGGCAGTGAAAAGGTTGAGAGGGATGGAGCAGAAGGGGGACAGGGAGGAGTTAAGGACAACTCTCAGGTTTCTGGCTTTGAAGACCCAGGCCAGGTCTTCATGGAGAGCAGGAGCAGAGTGGAAGTGGACTGAGCAGGACTTGCCAAGTTGGGGCGGCTGGAGGATCTCCAGGTAGACTCTGTAGAGGGGTCTAAATGCAAGTTTTCAGCATGGGGGAGAATGGATGCTGCCAGTGAGAATGGCCTCTGGCAGGGATGCAGTGCAGGACAGGCAGATGAGGCGGAGCCTGGAAACACTGGCATTTGAGGTTAAGATAACCACGTGAAGCCAGGGCAGAGACTAGGCATGGCACCTGTGACCATAGGTGACTACTCCCCCTTAGTGTTTCCATCTTCTCATCTGTAAAATGGAAGCTGATCATTTGAAACCACCCTCCTCCTGGGGCAGATCCAAAGGCACTGAGTGGAAGCGTCAGCAAGCACGGGCCTATTACCTCACATATCTCCTTGAATCAGCCTCCAGCCCTCTGGGACTAACAGGAAGGCAAGCTTTCCTTACTTTGACAGCCATGCTTTCACATGAAAGCTAATGCCTCCCCAAAGTGACAGGCTGCGTGTTGGGGAGAGCAGGGCGTGGGAGCCTGTGTAGCTGGCCTCTCACGCTACCCTGCTGGCATGCAGGTAATTGCTGTATCTGAGCCTCCATTTTTTCATCTGCAGGACAGACCAGGGATGCCTTCCTTGCAGAGTGGCAGGGAGCACTCAGACCCAACCACAGCACCACCTTCTCCGGGGCCCTCACAGTCCCCGCAGAGTGCAGAACCCAGCATGATAGGGCTGGGTGGACCTCAGAGAACCTTGCCCAGCACAGAGCTTGGGGTGATGGAGTCTGTTGTGTTACAGGCCGATGCTGTCCCCTGGCCTGTGAAGGACCTGAGAGCTTAGCATCTGTCTGCATCTGCTTTCTGGGCTGTCCGTCGATGAATTTTGCACTGAACCCTGGCCAAGCCCACCCTAATAAACTGCCACCACTTAACGAGCCATGGCACCTGCTCTCTGTCCATCTGTCAGGGACGGGGGAGGCAGCTTCACTGGCACTGCGAACTCAATGAGATAGAGCTGTCACTATGTCTGAGGTGGGAGATTTGATTGAAAACAGTCCAACACACATAGACAGAGTCAGACAGCAAGAACACCAACTGCAGGTTTGGGCCCCCTCCTGGGATACCTGGTCATAGCAGTGGAGAAAGGAGCTTTAGCCATGGTGGTGGTGGTGGTGGTGGTGGTGGTGTGTGTGTGTGTGTGTGTGTGTTGTAAGTACTTGCTAGGTGTGTGGTGTGCCCAGTGAGGTGGCAACCTGTGTATGTTGAGTGGGCAGGTGGTATAAAATTGGGATACTTCTGTGCTCGTCTGTGTGTGGCATGACATCCACATGTCTGGGGATGTACCAAGGAACTGCACACTGCCCTGAGGACCTTGCTTCTCACTGTGGACCCTTGAGGTGCTAGGGTGCGAGCAAACAGTGAAATGGGATAAGGAAGAAGTGCCTGCACCAGCTTCTCCATTGGCCTGGTTCTCTGGAGGTGGCTTTGCTTTTCTCTTCTTTTCTCCTTTAATCCTTATTGCCCCATCTAAACAGAGAGGTGGGGTGGCCCACCCAGGATTACCAGCAGCCTTTCAGGCCCCTTCACCCAGGCTCACCAAGAAGAGAAGGAGATGGGTTGGCTCTGCTCTACCAGGCAAGTTAAAGAATGTGTAGAAGGGAGGGAGGATAGAGGCTACTGGGTGGGCGGAGGTGCCATCCAGGGAAATGGGAGACTGGGGGGTAGAGCAGGCTGAGGGAAGGGACAGAATCAGAGTGGGGCATGTTGAATCCGAGCTGCCTGTGGGACATGGGGGGGGGGATCAGCAGTAGTCTGGCAGTCCGGAGGGGGTGGGCCTGGGACAGAGAGCTACAGCATGTAGCAGTGTGACAGGAAAACCTGTGGGGTCAGCTCCCAGTCTTCAGAAGAGCCTCCTCAGCCAAAGTGGCTATGTTTGTGCCAGGAGCCCCACCCGCATATCAGCTGACTCAAACTGACCAGTTGGACCAACTGGACACCAGAGGGGCAGTGCCAGGTGCTGGGCATCATGGCAACCACCATTGGGCAGGCTGGGTGGGACCCAGCAGAACAGAGGGAGAGGCCAGTCATCGGGGGGAGGGGCAATTGTTAGCAAAGGGGTGAGGCTGTGCATGGGTCTGCCTCCCTCTACGCACACAGTTCGCCTCAGTATTCCTGCCTCCCTTGGGACTCTGGTTTCCTGCAAGGTTGAAGTAATAGTGGTATGTGTATCATCGTTTCTCTTACATCTTCATTCTACTCTTGAGCCCACCTCCCTGCGTACCTACTATGTGCTGGGCTCTGAGGTAGGGCTGGAGGTATGAGAAGCAAGTCCATAGGCTGGGGTGGAGGAGGTGGCCCACAGGTATACCAACAGCTGAATAATGTGCTACAGTTGGGATGGATGGTTTAAAGAAAAAAATTAGTCTCCATTTTGCAGATAGGAGTGGGATTCAGGTCCTCACCAGACCCCAGGCCTCTCTGATGTCCCCTGTGCTGGGGTCCCCTAAAGGATACAGTTTGTCAAAAGATCATGGCTAGGGAGTATGGACTCTGCCCACAGGGCTTGGGACAGCAGCCAATGTTCTCTCAGCCTCTTCCTTGTTCACTGTTTACCTGACACACCTGATAACTTCAGAGAGGACACCCCCAAACACGTAACCCAAGCTCTCCCTTCCTTGGCCCAAGGCCTCCCATAGCTCCCTGTTGCCTTGGTCCTCAGCTTTCACAGCCCTCTGTAATTGGGTCGTCTTCATTGGGGGACTCCATCTGTGAGGGAGCTGGAGCATTGGATTTATACCTCTTAGCTATGGGTTGGTGGTGCGCCTACTCTGGCACATCTTTGTGGGGTACTTTCCAAGCTCACATACACGTGAGAAGAAACCAGCCCAAAAAGGAGCCATACATTTCCCAGGTGAACCTCAGCCCCAGCAGTGTCAGCTGGTTCTGGCAGAAGGAGCCCCAGCAGGACGCAGGGTGTGCTCCTCTCTGGAGCCTCGAGCACTGCTGGTGGCATCTGGGGTGCATGATCTCCCAGCAGCTGGGCATAGGGCCAAGTGCCTTGTGTTCTTTGGTGTCTTCCACTTAATTTTCATAATAATCTCAGGAGATGGATGTTACTGGTCCCACTTTTCAAAGGAAACAGTGACTAGGAGAAAGTGAGAAACTCTCCTGAAGGCACACGGGCAATGAGAGGTGGGGCAGGATCTTAGGATGTTGGATCCCAAAGCCACTTCAGGAAGCAGTCCATCCATAGGTTCATCAAGCCACCCAACTGAGGTTGGGGGTCTTGTTTGAACTGGACCGACAGTGGGTCCCAGCCCAGGGAAGTGTTCTTAGAAAGGAGAGCTCAATTTTGGGCAGATGGGGTGGGAAGAGGCATCTTTGACCAACTGTGGGACAGGGCCCTGGGCAGGGAGGGATGAGAGCCAAGGCAGGGTCCCCAAAGTAGATTAGAGGTCCTCAAGGTGTGGCCGTTCCAGGCCCCAGCAGGAGCTCACAGGGCCCTGCAGCCTAGGCCCCCAGCAAAGCTAGTGCTGCCTGAGTGACTCAGGTTCTTTGACATCCAGGCCCCTCCCTCTGCAGCTGCAGACCTAGCCCCAAGCACAGACATGGTCCCAGGGCCCACCCTTCAAGGAGAAAGGGAGGAAAGGGCTGCAGCCAGGCAAGAACAGCCTCCAGCCTCCAAGGCAGGAGCTATTATCCTGTTTTAGAGATGAAGAAACTGAGGCTCAAAGACATAAGAGGGGCTTTGCACAAGGTTTCTAATGTGGAAGTGATGGAGCTAATAATGGAACCTAGATGGGTCTGGTTCCAAGGCCAGGGACTTCAGCTGCAGCTCATCATACCCACCTCCTCCCTGGAGCAGGGCCTGGGTCTTGGGTAGGACTAAGGTCTGTGGACTTGCTCTCCCAAGCCTCCTGGATAGGACTGTAGCCTGCCACCTCTGACAGACACCCAGGCAGGGTTGGTCCCACTCAGATATCCTAGGGCAGGCTATGCTTCCTCAGGCTGGGTCCCACAGCAGGCCTGTTTAACTGCCCCCAACCCATACACAAATTCAGCCCCTCCAGTAGAGGATGGACTAAAGGCTAAGGATGGAGGGGTGATCCAGTCCAGGAAGCTAGTATCTGACCAAGGGAAGCCACTCCTCAATCAGTGCTGCCCCCCGCTCACCCCTCTCCACCGTGAGGTGTTAACTCTGGATTGGCCACCCCTTCTCCATGGAAACTGTGGGCAGCCTAAGGAGTGGGCCCAGCCTAAAACGCAGGGCCCTGTAAGCCTAGATATTGGGAATCTGACCTGGTTCTGCCCCTTCCTTCCTCAGTGACCTAGAAGAATCCCTTGCCCTTCTCAGGGCCTCAGTTTCCTCACTCAGGAAACAATAGGAACAGGACGTAGGCTCTCTGAGGGCCCTTGGTACTCCCATGGCCACTGCCTCCAGGTTCCCAGCCCATGATCCCATGATTCAAGGACATAGAGAAGAGGCTGGAATCAATCATCCTGGGTAGAGTGGGGGGACTGCAACCTGTCATCCCACTTAAAGGGACAGGGGGTAGGGGAAAGGCTCCCATTAATAGGAGGGAGCAGCTGAATCCAGAGAGACTGTTCTGAGCTGAGCTGCTTCAACTACCCTCACCCAAGCCTTGCCAGTGTAATTTAAAGAGTATCAAGCAGGCAGACATACCCCAGAGTTATTGTTCCTGCCCCACCATTAGCATAGCACTCTCTGGAGTAAGCATTGCCCTTCCCAGGATCCCCTTTAGAACTCAGAACCACACTGGAGGAGGATGCTCACAATACTAGACCCCCAGCATGTTCAGGATTCCATAGCCTCAGGAGACTATGAGCTTACTGGCCTAGGCATGTTCCAGAAATATCTATGGGGGGTTCCTTCCCACTCAGGGTGGACAGAGATGCCCTGTGGCCCAGAGCTGCTGGCCAACTTCCCAGCTTTGCTGTGGCTACCACTGATTATCAGAGCCTTCAACCAGCAAGGTACAAGCCCCAGGGGTATCTGGAGGAGGGGTTGGAGAACAAATTGGATTTTATATATCCTGGCTGCAAGTGTGAGGAGCTCTGGACATTCGAGCAACACTGGGAGCAACTGGAGGAAAAGGCTCCAGCCTCCTCCAATATCTGATGAGTCAGAAAAAGCTACTAGGCCGGGCGGGTCAGAACAGGGCCAGGCAGCTGCTGGTGGCAGAGCCTGTCCCAGCCAGAGAGAGGACCACCCATTTAGTGAGAGGACAGGGGCAAGGACAAGGGGTTGATATGATAAACAGTATCAAGAGGCAAGCACCTCTGAGAATCCCAGCAGGTTACAGAGGGAAGGAGCCTTAGCTGCCACCTCTCCCTCCTTCACTTCTTGGGAGGCTAAGGCCCAGAGAGGGAATGGGCTTCCCCAAGATCACATAGCAAATTAGCGACAGAGCTGAAATTAGAAACTGTCTCATCATTCCTAGGCCAGACACAGTTTATGGGAACCCATTGTGTGGTCAGAATTGTTGAACTTTTGGGGAGCTTGGGAGTAATGGGAAGAACACAGCCTTGACACATAGTGGTTGAACAAGAGATGTTTGTTCAATGGGAATCGCATCTTAAGGTATGTGCTCAAAAATAGATGTCCTCTTCTCTCCCTTTCTCTCTCCCATATCTTATTAATCAATGTTCTCTCTCCTCTCCCTCCCACCATCAAGCTATCTCTGGTATAGTGGAGGGGGCATGGATTCTGGAATCAGAATGCTCTGGTTCAAATCCTGCCCACCCACTCACAGGCTGTGTGGCATTGGGCAGGTCACTTCACCTCTCTGAGCCTGTTTTCTCATCTATATAGTGGGGGTATTAATGTCTCCATCACAGAGATTTTGAAAGGATGAGATGGGACATGTCAGTAGTGCAGTGGCCAAGGACTCCATCTCACCTCTGGCTTGGCCTGGTGCCCTCTTCATTGCAAGAGCCCACGACTGCCATATGGGACTCTCTGACCATGAGATTCATTGCTGCCAGCCTTAGGACACCCCTGAGCCCCTTGGGCTCTGGGCCACATTCTGCAAAGTTCCCCCAACTGAGTCGAACTCAGGTTGAGGAGATGCATCCTGAGAAGCCCATGGAAGCTTTAAGTGAGGGTCAGCTACATAATTTGAGGGCACAGTGTAAAATGAAAATGTGGGGCTCTGGCCAAAGGCAAGGAAGTCAACGTGCGCTTCCCTCAGGCTTGCTACCTTAACCTGGTACCTGCCTGAGGGTGGGGGAAAGCTTCCACCCAGTCACCTGATGAATGTGCTGTGGTGCTGCCAGACCACAGTGTGGACTGCTATTGCCTAGCTCCACCCCAAAACATCACAGAGTGTGCATCTTCTCTCAACCTTCCTGAGCCTCAAGCAGCCAAGGGAGAGCCTTATGTCACAGAGAGCATGACTGTGCTTTATGCTCTACCTGTCATCATACCCATGCCCAGAGGACCCTGCAGTGCCCTCTGCCTCCTTCTAGCCCTAAAGGCCTCAGTGCAGAGAAAGCCTCCAAAGGGTGTTGGCGATACACTGGAGTGAGCACAGTAAAACTTGGAGCATCTTCCCTGTGTTGGTTGGGATCTCAGTGTGACTGTTTAAAACAGAGGCCAAAATAACTGTCTTCAACAAGCAGAAGTTATTTTTTCTCTCACACATAAAAGCCTGCACTGGCAGGGAGTCTGAGGTCAGGGGAGCACTGTCATCCTCTAGAGTGCTGCTCTTATCTGCATAGTCTAGCCTAGCCTGCATTCCAGCCATGGCCAGCTAGCAGGGAGGGACAAGAGAAAGTGGATGACATCTAGCTTTCTTTAAGGGCCTTACCCAGAAGCCACCCACATCACTTCTGCTCACTGCCCATTGGCCAAAACTTACTCACTGGCTCCATCTAGCAGTGAAGAAGACTGGATAATGCAGTCTTTAGCAGGGTGGCCATGTGTACAGCTAAAGTACTAGGATTCTACTACGAAAAGAAAGAAGAGGTGGATATCAGGAACCACAGGCAGTCATCGCCACATGCCCCATTAGATGGAGCCCGCAGCAGCCTAGAATCCAAGAGAAAGAGCAGAAGCTTGCTGGTGGACACTGGGTGACAGAGTGGGCTTGGATGGCCCTAATATACTTCTGAAGGACTATTTTCTTAGGGACATGGTGGCATGGGTGGCAATCTCCAAGTGGCCCTGGGTCAGCTGCAGAAACAGAGATGAGGCATCATGGTTCTATGGGAAGAGGCTGGCTGGGCATCCAAGTCCCAGCTCTACACTGACAGGGCATGAATGTCCTTGTGCACTGTTACTTCCCCTAATCAAGCCTCAGTTTTCTTATCTGCACATTAGATGATTTGTCTAGGTCAGTGCTTCTCAAATTTTAGTGTGCATTAGAATCACAAGGAGAGGGGGCTTTCTAAAATTCAGATTCCAGGGCCTCACCACTACATATTTCTGATGGGATCATTCCTGGATGAGCCCGAGAATTTGCATTTCTAACAAGCTCCCAGATGACGCTGATGCTTCTGGCCTTGGGCCACTCTTAGAGTAGCATTGGAAGGTGATCTTTAAAGTCTCTTCTGACTCTCTGTGGAGAAGAGGGCACAGTTCTGTGCTCATCTGTCCAAACACTTATCCATCTACCCATCCATTTACTCATTCATTTAGTCAGCCACCCACCCAACCAAACACTGAATGTTTACTGCATGTCTTCTCTATGCTAGTTCAGAGCTGACTCAGGCTTCAGACACAGTGTCCTCCCCACTCCCCACCTCTTACTCAGAGATCACATTCTGATACAATAGAGAGAAGCATGGATTCTATGGAAGTAAGATGAGGGCACTCAAGATCTTATGGGGCCAGAAGGCCTTCCTGGACAGGTGATGCTCACACTGTGTCCTGAACAATGAGTAAAATTAGGTGAAGTCAGGCCGGTGGGAAACATTCTGGCAGGCAGTGCACAGGCACAGAGGTGACAGTTGGGTGCATTTGGAATGAATGCACTGTACCATGGCCTGAGGTGCAGGATGCATGGGGAGGTGGCAGAAGAAGAAGTTGAAGAGGGAGCAAGGAGGCAAGGTCCAAATGGAACTAGAACACCAAGCTTATGAGATTAGATTTATCCTCTGGGGCAGCATTTCTCAAAGTACAACCCAAGAAGCATCACTCGGGAGGGAGGTAAGATGACAGAGTAGTCAGATGCTTCCTGTGGTCCCTCTTACAACAAAGACTGAGAAAAACAAGTGAATCAATTACGTATTACAAGCTCGGAGCCCTGAACATCAAAGGCAAAGTTGAGAAATTGGACTGAGCGGCAAGGGGAGGAAGAAACAGTTCAGAAGCAGCAAGGAGTTGCCAGACTCGACCCGGCAGGAACTGGCACCCTGCAGGTGGAGTCTGCTGGCACGAGTGCAGTGAAAGCAAGCAGTGGTGTTTGGGACGTGTTTTCCGTATCGGGAGAGAACGAGCATCTGAGAGTCTGCTCAACCCTCCAGAACAAGAGAGAAGCGGCCCTCAGTCAGCAAAAGATAAGTACCTGCATTTAAACTACCTCACTGATCCAAAAATATCCCTTCCGGAAAAATCTCTCTTCCGCTTACCTTCTCCCTTCCCACTCTGCACTGGGTCCCAGCTAGCTGCATCTGCTGGGCCGGAAGAGGACACTGCACTCTCCCTGAGCCATTCTCCCAGCCTTGAAAAGGGATCAAATTAACAAACAGGGGAAAAACTAATCTGCCGGCTCCCCTAGCCCCACGACACTGCCAAAAAACTATACTATTAATCTTTCGTCCAGCCTTTCCCAAAAAAATCTATAGCCTTTTATGAGAGTGACGGTTCATTAGGGAAAAGGAAATAATCAGATTTTCGGGGATCGCTAGGACACTAGCACTAATTCAAGTGGACACAAAATGTTACTGTGGCCCACCATTCAGAGTAGGGGCATATAGAGGTCAGGTTATTAATGGAGTCTTAGCTCATGCCTGTTTAACAGTGTGTCCAGTGGGTCTCTGAACCCACCCTGTAGTGGTTTCTCCAGTTCCAGAATGCATAATTGGAATAGACATATATAGCAATGGGCAGAACCCCCATATTGGATCCCTGACATGTGGAGAAAGGGCTATTATGGTAAGAAAAGCCACGTGGAAGCCATTAGAACTGCCCTTACCTAGGAAAATAGTAAACTAAAAGCAATATCACATTCCTGGAGGGCTTGCAAAGATTAGTGCCGTCATCAAGGACTTGAAGGATGCAGGAGTGATGATTCCCACCACATCCCCATTCAACTCGCCTATTTAGCCTGTGCAAAAAACAGATGGATCTTAGAGAATGACAGCGGATTATCAAAAACTTAACCAGGTGGTGACTCCAATTGCAGCTGCTGTTCAAAACATGGTTTCATTGCTTGAGCAACTATTGATTTAGCCAATGCCTTTTTCTCAATTCTGGTTTCAAAGGAACACAAGAAGCAGTTTGCCTTCAGCTGGCAAGGCCAGCATTACACCTTCACTGTCCTACCTCAGAAGTATAGCAACAATCCAGCCCTAAGACATCACACTAGTCCATTACATTGATGACTGGTTGGACCAAGTAAGGAAAAGATATCAATGACTGTAGACTTATTGGTAAGACATTTGCATACTAGAGGGAAGGAACTCAACCTGAAAAAATTCAGGTGCCTTCCACATCAGTGAAATTTCTAGGGGTCCGGTGGCATGGTATGTTGAGATATTTCCTTCTAAAGTGAGGGATAAAATGTTACATCTGGCCCCTCCAACAACTAAAAAGGAAGCATGCCTAGTGGGCCTCTTTGGATTTTGAAGGCAATATATCTCTTATATGGGTGTGTTGCTCCAGTCTATTTATCAAGTGACTCAAAAAGTTGCCAGTTTTGTGTGTGTGTGTGTGTGTGCGCCTTAGGTGAAAGTTTACAGCTCAAGTTAATTTCTCATTCAAAAATTTATACACATAATGGTTTGTGACATTGGTTGTAATCCCCACAATGTGACAGCATGCTCCCCCTAAGCTTCCTATGTCCATTTATCCAGTTCTTGTCCCTTCCTGCTGTCTAGTCTTTCTTTTGGACAGGAGTTTCCCACGTGGTCTCGTATATGTGATTGAATTAAGAAGCACATTCCTCACATGTGTTATTTTTTTGTTTTATAGGCCTGTCTAATCTTTGTCTGAAAAGTGAGCTTTGGGAATGGTTTCAGTTCTGAGTTAGCAGTGTGTCTGGGGGCCATAGTCTAAGGGGTTCCTCCAGTCTCTGTCAGACCAGTAAGCCTCATCTTCTTTTGTGAATTTGAATTCTGTCCTAAATTTTCCTCCCATTCTCTGGGACTCTTTGTTGTGATCACTGCCAGAGCTGTTGGTGGTGGTAGCCAGGCACCATGTAGTTCTTCTGGGCTCAGGCTGTTGGTCCTTTAGTCCTTTGGGCTAATATTTTCCTTGTGTCTTCATTCTCCTTTGCCCTGGACAGAATGGTACCAATAGTTGTATCTTAGATTGCTGCTCTCAAATTTTTAAGACCCCAGATACTACTCACCAAAGTGGGATGTAGAACATTTTCTTTATGAACTATGTCCCCTGAGATTAGGGTCCCCATCCTCCAGCCCCAGCTACTTGGTCCCTAAAAGTGTTTGGATGTATCTAGGAAATGTCTATGCTTTTGCCTTGGTCTAGTTGTGCTGACCTCCCCTATATTGTGTCATGTCTTCCCCTTCTCAAAAGTTGACACTTGTCCACTATCTAGTTAGTGATTCCCTTTCTTACTCCCTCCCCACCCTCATAACCATCAAAGATTGTTTTTTTCACTGTGTAAATCTTTTCTTTCCTCAAGCGTCTGTCAGTTTATCATACTGTGGGGGCTTGTGTGTTGCTGTGATACTGTAAGCTATGCCACCAGTATTCAAATATCAGCAGTATCATCCATGGTGGACAGGTTTCAGTGGAGACTCCAGACTAATACAGACTAGGAAGAAGGACCTGGCAATCTACTTCTGAAAAAAATTATTCCGTGAAAACTTTATGAAGAGCAGTGGAACGTTGTCTGATATACTGCTGAAAGATGAGCCCTTCAGGTGGGAAGGCACTCAAAATATGCCTCCTCAAAGTAGAGTCAACTTTAATGATGTGGTTGGAGTCAAACTTTTTAAACCTTCATTTGCTAATGCGGCATGACTCAAAATGAGAAGAAACAACTGCAAACATCCACTAATAAGAGGAAAGTGGAATGTAAGAACTATGAATCTAGGAAAATTCAAAACTGAAAGATGACGAATAAACACCAATATCCTAGGCATTAGTGAGCTGAAATGAGCTGGTATTGGCCATTTTCAATCAGAAAATCATATGGTCTACTATGCCAGGAATGACAAATTGAAGAGAAAAGGCATTCATTTGTGAGCAAAAAGAACATTTCAAGATCTATAATAAAGTACAACGCTGTCAGTGATAGGATAGCATCCATACACCTACAAGGAAGACCAGTTAATATGATTATTATTCAAATTTATGAACTAACCACTAAGGCCAAAGATTAAAAAATTGAAGATTTTTGCCAACCTCTACAATCTGAAAATGATCAAACATGCAATCAAGACACATTGATAATTACTGGCAATTGGAATTCAAAAGTTGGAAACAAAGAAGGATTGGTAGTTGGAAAATACAGCCTTGATGACAGACTAGATGCTGGAGATCATATGATAGAATTTTTTAAGATTGACTTCACTGCAAATATATTTTAAAAAAATTAACAGTGACTATACACATGGACCTGACTGGATGGAATACACCAGAATCAAAGTGACTGTGAAAGAGACAATGGGCAAGCTCAATATCATCAGTCAGAGCAAGGCCAGGGGCCAACTGCAGACCAGACCATCAACTGCTCATATGCAAGTTCAAGTTGAAGCTGAAGAAAATTAGAACAAGTCCACAAGAGCCAAAGCACGACCTTGAGTATATCCCACTTGAATTTAGAGACCATCTCAAGAATAGATTTGATCCATGGAACACTAATGACCAAAGACCAGATGAGTTGTGAGATGACATCAAGGACATCACACATGAAGAAAGCAAGGGGTCATTATAAAGAGAGGAAAGAAAGTAAAGACCAAAACGGATGTCAGAAGAGACTGAGAAAATGGCGGAGTAGTCAGACGCTTCCGGTGGTCCCTCTTACAACAAAGAACTGAAAAACCAAGTCAATCAATTATATATATGGCAAGCAACGAACCCTGAACATCAAAGGCAAAGTTAAGAAATTGGACTGAGTGGCGGGGGAAGGAGAGATGGTGGAGAAGCAGCAAGGAGTTGCTGGACCTGACTCGGCAGGAACTGGCGCCCCTCAGCCCCGATCCCCTGGCGTGACTGAGGTGAGGCTGGCAGTAGCATTCGGGAGGTGGTTACTTCAGTGAAAGGAGGCAAGCAAAGTGGTGCAGTCGTGATCCCCTGGCGTGACCATGGTGGGTCTGGTGGTACAGTTTGGGATGCAGTTACTTCAGCTAAAGAAGACAAGTGAAGCGGCACAGCCCTGATCCCCTGGTGCGACCATGGCGGGGCCAAGCCTGCAACACAGAATCTATGCACCCCTCTGGGATCACCTAAAAAAACAGTGCTCTTGGCACAAGATAAGTGATTTTGTCTAGTTTACTGCACTGATCTAATAGCTCCCAATTTTGAAAGAACTCTCTCCCATCTATCTGATCCCTCCTCCCTCTGCCCTGAGCCAGCTTCAGTGACAGTCAATTTCCGTGGGCCTGAGATAGGTTGTGCTGCACTCCCTGAGCCATTCTGGTCTTGGAGAAGGAACAAATTAACACACAGGGGAAAAATTATCTGCCCGCTCCCCTAATTTGAGAACTTACAGCAGAAGTGACTCCTGTCCATGCACAAGCAGTCCACAGGTTTTGAATGTCTTTCACCCCTGCATGGACCCAGGTGGCCCCATTTCAGCAGGTAGGCTCTTATTGTTATACGGTAAGGGTGAATGCGCCTAAGGCCCAACTTTAAATGTTTCAGCTGTACAGTGGAGAGGTGGGATTTTGATGTTTGATACCCCTCTGCCTATTAAACAGGGTCCTCACATACCCACAACAGGGGCCTGAGGATTGGTAGCTCCACCCACGACACCCAGCTACCCGTGAGAGGAGTCCAAGGATAAGTGGTGCCTCCCAGGCCTTATAGGTAAAAGCAGTGGGTGCTTATGGTACGGCTGCAGAGCCCACCCACTTGTGTGCTCTAGAGAATAGGGATGTGCCTTCCTCATGGACATTTGGGGGTTGGCTGTCAGCCCCCCCGCCTTGCTCAGTGTGACCCCCCTGCTGCAACCAGAAACCATACACCAATCACCACTGCTCCTCTAATATTGTAGTTGAGCCCCTGCAGCACACACTTGGTGACCGACTACCTGGACACCTGAGCTAAATCTATATAAGAAAAGTGAATGGACTCCTAGGCTCATATACCTGGTAACAGCTCTAGCCATCTGTTGACAGGACATTAGTGCTTCAAAAAAAAAAAAAAAAGGCTTCAATAATCAACTTAGCTCACTCGAGTAGCCTAGTTGAGTATATCAAAACAAAACAAAGCAAGAAGCTAGGACACAGCGAGCAAACATAAAATAATACAATAACTTATAGATGCCTTGGAGACAACAGTCAATATCAAATCACAAAAAGAAGCAGACCATGATCGCTTCAAAAAACTCTCAAAACAAAGAATCAAGGAAGCTTCCAGATGAAGATGTATTCCTAGAAATACCAGCTGTAGAATACAAAAGATTAATATACAGAACTCTTCAAGAGATCAGGAATGAGATCGGGCAAAACAAAGAACAAGCCAAGGAACACACAGGTAAAGCAGTTGAGGAAATTAAGAAGGTTATTAAAGAGCATACTGAAAAATTTAATAGGCTGCAAGAACCCGTAGAGAGACAGCAATCAGAAATTCTGAAGATTAACAATAAAATTAGACAACTCAATAGAAAGTCAGCAGAGCAGAATTGAGGAAATGGAAGTCAGAACTAGTGAGACTGAAGATGAAACACTTACAAACAATATATTCGAAGAAAAA
Organism: Loxodonta africana; assembly: GCF_030014295.1. Lineage (NCBI taxonomy): Eukaryota > Metazoa > Chordata > Mammalia > Proboscidea > Elephantidae > Loxodonta > Loxodonta africana. Next base: position 63,057,957 of record NC_087369.1, read on the forward strand.
TCAGATAAAAGAATTTAAAAAAAGTGAAGAAACCCTGAGAATCATGTGGGACTCTATCAGGAGTCTATGAGTGATTGCAGTACCAGAACAGGGAGGAAAAACAGAAAACACAGAGTGAATTGTTGAAAATTTGTTGGCAGAAAACTTCCCTGATATCGTGAAACATGAGAAGATATCTATCCAAGATGCACATTGAAACCTACACAAGGAAGATCCCAAAAGAAAAGACCAAGATGTATGTAATTAAACTTGCCAAAACCAAAGATAAAGAGAAAATTTTGAGAGTGGCTAGGGATAAATGAAAACTCACCTACAAAGGAGAGTCAATAAGAATAAGCTTGGACTATTCAGCTGAAACCATGTAGGCAAGAAGGCAATGGGATGACATATATAAAGACTTGAAGGAATAAAACTGCCAGCCAAGAATCATATATCCAGCAAAACTGTCTCCCAAATATGAAGGTGAAATTAGGACATTTCCAGATAAACAGAAGTTAAGGGAATTTGCAAAAACAAAACCAGAACTAAAGAAATACTAAAGGGAGACCTGTGCTTAGAAAATCAATAACATCTGATAACAGTCCAAAATAAGAATACAAGACAGAGAAACCAGATATCAACCCTGAGAGGGAAATCACAAAAATATATCAAGACTAAAAAAAAAAAAAAAAGCTCAAAACACGGAAAAAACAATGTCATTATGTAACAGATGACAACATTAAATCAATAAAGAGGGACTAAATAATATAGTCATAAAAAAATAGTCATAGATCTAAATAAATCAATAAGGAGGGACTAAATAATATCCACCCAAACAAATAATATAGTCATAGATCTTTCATACGGAGAAAAAGTCAAGGCAATACCGGGAGATAAAATTTGGTTTTAACTTAGAAAAATACAGGTAAATAATAAGGTAACCACAAAGGAGACTAACAACCCTACACATCAAAATAAAATACAAGAAAAATATAAAGACTCAGCAAAAACAAAATCAACAAAAATGAAAAAGAGGAAAACACAATTTATAAAGAAAAACTACTCAGCAAAAAAATTAAGTGGAAAAATGAAACTCAACAACACACTAAAAAAAAGGTTTCAAAATGACAGCACTAGACTCATACCTATCCATAATTATGCTGAATGAAATGGGCTATAAATGCACCAATTAAGAGACAGAGAGCTGCGGAATGGATAAAAAGCCACATTCCATCTATATGCTGCCTAAAAGAGACACGCCTTAGCCTTAAAGACATAAACAAACTAAAATTCAAAGTATGGAAAAAATACACCAAGCAAACAACAATCAAAAAAAGAGCAACAGTGACAATACTATTTTCTGACAAAACAGAATTTAAACTTAAATCCACCACAAAGGACAAAGAAGGACACTATATAATGAAGGGACAATACACAAGGAGGATATTACCATATTAAATATTTACGCACCCAATGAAAGCACTTCAAGATAAATAAAGCAAACTCTAACAGCACTGGAAAGCAAGACAGCTGCACAATGATAAACCCACTGCCGTCAAGTCAATTCCGACTCATAGCGACCCTATAGGACAGAGTAGAACCACCAGATAGAGTTTCCAAGGAGTGCCTGGCAGACTTGAACTGCTGACCTCTTGGTTAGCAGCCATAGCACTTAACCACTATGCCACCAGGGTTTCCTGATAGTAGGAACAATAGTAGGAGAATTCAACACGCCACTTTCAGTAAAGGACAGAACATCCAGACAGAAGCTCAGTGAAGACAAGGAAGATCTAAAAGCCACAAATGAACCAACTTGACCACATAGACATATACAGAACACTCCACCCAACAGCAGGCAAGTATACTTTCTTTTCCAATGCACATGGGACAATCTCTAGAATAGGCCATATATTAGGTCATAAAGCAAGGCTTAACAGAATCCAAAACATCAAAATATTAAAAAGCATCTTCTATGACCATAAGCCCATAAAACTAGAAATCAATAACAGAAAAAACAGGGAAAAGAAATCAAACACATGGAAACTGGAAAACACCTTGCTCAAAAATGATTTGATCATAGAAGAAATTAAGGACGGAATAAAGAAATTCATAGAATCAAATGAGAATGAAAACACTTCCTATCAGAACCTTTGGGACACAGCTAAAGCAGTGCTCAGAGGTCAATTTATATCAATAAATGCACACATCCAAACAGAAGGGCCAAAATCAAAGAATTATCAATACAACTTGAACAAACAGAGAGCAACAACAACAAAAAAAAAACCTCAGACACCAGAAGAAAGCAAATAATAAAAAATATGCAGAATTAAATGAAAAAGAGAACAGAAAAACAATTGAAAGAGTTAACAAGACCAAAAGCTGGTTCTTCGAAAAGATTAACAAAATCAATAAACCACTGGCCAGACTACAAAAGAATAACAGAAGATGAAGTAAATAACCCAACTAAGAAATGAGATGGGCATTATCACAACAGACCCAATGAAAATTAAAAGAATCATAACAGAATACTATGAAAAACTGTACTCTAACAAATTTGAAAACCTAGAGAAAATGGACAAATTTCTAGAAATACACTACGTACCTAAACTAACATAAACAGAGAGGTAGAACAACTAAAATAAACACATAACAAAAGAAGAGATTGAAAAAATAATTTAATAACTCCCAACAAAAAAAAAGCTCTGGCCCTGGCAGCTTCACTGGAGAATCCTACCAAACTTTCAGAGAAGAGTTAACACGGCTACCACTAAAGGCATTTCAGAGCATAGAAAAGGATGGAATACTCCCAAACTCATCTATGAAGCCAGCATAACCCTGATACCAAAACCAGTAAAGACACCACAAAAAAAGAAAATTACAGACCTATATCCCTTATGAACTTAGACGCAAAAACCCTCAACAAAATTCTAGCCAATAGAATTCAACAATATATCAAAAAACTAATTCACCATGACCAAGTGGATTCATAACAGGTATGCAGGGATGGTTTAACATTAGAAAAACAATCAGTGTAACCCATCGCATAAAACAAAAGACAAGAACCACGTGATCTTATCAATTGATGCAGAAAAGGCGTTTGACAAAGTCGAACACCCATTCATGATAAAAACTCTCAGCAAAATAGGAATAGAAAGAAAATTCTTCAACATAATAAACGGCATTTATATAAAGCCAAGAGCCAACATCATCCTCAGTGGAGTCTGAAAGCATTCCGCTTGAGAATGGGAACCAGACAAGGATGCCCTTTATTACCACTCTTATTCAACATTGTGCTGGAGGTCCTAGCCAGAGCAATTAGGCTAGATAAAGAAATAAAGGGCAACCAAATTTGCAAAGAAGAAGTAAAAGTATCTCTATTTGCAGATGACAGGATCTTATACACAGAAAATCCTAAATAATCCTCAAGAAAACTACTGGAACTAATAGAAGAGTTTACCAGGGTATCAGGATACAAGATAAACATACGTAAATAACTTGGATTACTCTACACCAACAAAGGGAACGTCGAAGAGGAAATCACCAAATCAATACCATTTAGAGTAGCCTTCAAGAAGATATAATACCTAGGAATTAAATCTAACCAGAGACATAAAAGACCTATACAAAGAAAACTACAAGACACAACTTCAAGAAACCAAAGGAGATCTACATAAGTGGAACACATACCTTGCTCATGGATAGGAAGACTCAACATTGTAAAAATGTCTGTTCTACAAAAGTGGCCTATAGATACAATGCAATCCTCATCCAAATACCAGTGACATTTTTTAATGAGATGGAGAAACAAATCACCAACTTCATATGGAAGGGAAAGAGGACCTGGATAAGCAAAGCATTACTGAAAAAGAAGAAGAAAGTGGGAGGTCTCACACTACCTGATTTTAGAACATATTACACTGCCACAGGAGTCAAAACAGCCTGGTACTGGTTCAACAACAGATACATAGACCAACGGAACAGAATTGAAAATCCAGACGTAAGTCCACCCACATATAAGCAGCTGATATTTGGCAAAAGCCCAAAGTCAGTTAAATGGGGAAAAGACAATTTTTTTTAACAAATGGTGCTGGCATAACTGGATATCCATCTGCAAAAAAAATGAAACAAGATCCATACCTCACACCATGCACAAAAACTAACTCAAAATGGATCAAAGACCTAAATATAAAATCTAAAATGATAAAGATCATGGAAGAAAAAATTGGGACAACACTAGGAGCTCTAATACATGGCATAAACAGTATACAAAACATTACTGACAATTCACAAACATGAGAAAAGAAACTAGAAAACTGGGAGCTCCTAACACCTGTGCTCATCCAAACACTTTACCAAAAGAGTAAAAAGATTACCTACAGAGGGGAAAAAAGTTTTTAGCTATGACATTTCTGATCAGCATCTGATCTCTAAAATCTACATGATACTGCAAAACCTCAACAACAAAAAGACAAATAACCCAATTAAAAAATGGGCAAAAGATATGAACGGGAATTTCACCAAAGAAGACATTCAGGCAGCTAAAAGATACTTGAGCAAATGCTCAGGATCATTAGCCATTAAAACAAAAAAAAACCCAGTGCCATCGAGTCGATTAGAGAAATGCAAATCGAAAGTACAATGAGATACCATCTCACCACAACAAGGCTGGCATTAATCCCCCCCCCAAAAAAAAACACTAATAAATTTTGGAGAGGTTCTACAGAGACTGGTGGGAATGTAAAATGGTGCAACCACTTTGGAAATTGATTTGGTGTTTCCTTAAAAGCTAGAAATAGAACTACCATACAATCCAGCAATTCCACTCCTTGGAAAATATAGTAGAGAAGTAAGAGCCTTCACATGAACAGATATATGCACACCCATGTTCATTGCAGTTTACAATAGCAAAAAGATGGAAGCAACCAAGGTGCCCATCAACGGATGAATGGATAAATTAATTATGGGCTATTCACATAATGGAACATTATGCAACAATTAAGAACAATGATTAATCTGTGAAACGTCTCATAACATGGAGGGATTTGGAAGGCATAATGCTGAGTGAAATTAGTCAGTTACAAAAGGACAAATATTGTATGAGACTACTACTATAAGAACTCAAGGAAAAGTTTAAACACAGAAGAAAATATTCTTTGATGGTTACGAGGGTGGGGAGGGAGGGGGAGGGATGTTCACTAATTAGATAGTACTAGAAGTATTTTAGGTGAAGGGAAAGAAAACACACAATACAGGAGAGCCCAGCACAACTGGACTAAACCAAAAGCAGTTTCCTGAATACAATTGAATACTTCAAAGGCCAGAGTAGCAGGGATGGGGGTTTGGGGACCATGGTTTCAGGGGACATCTACGTCATTTGGCATAACAAAATTTATTAAGAAAATGTTCTGCATCCCACTTTGGTGAGTGGTGTCTGGCATCTTAAACGCTAGCAAGCGGCCATCTAAGATGCATCAATTGGTCTCAAACACACCTGGAGCAAAGGCGAATAAAGGATACCAAAGACAAATGGTAAAGATGAGCCCAAAAGACAGAAAGGGCCACATAAACCAGAAACCCCATCAGCCCAAGACCAGAAGAACTAGATGGTGCCTAGCTACCACCAATCACTGCCCTGACAGGGAACACAACAGAGAATCCCTGATGGAGCAGAACAGTGGGATGCAGATCTCAAATTCTCTTTTTTAAAAGCCAGGATTAATGGTTTGACTGAGGCTAGAGGAACCCTGGAGTTCATGGTCCCCAGGCCCTTTGGTAGCCCAAGATTGGAACCATTCCTGAAACCAACTCTCCAGACAGGAATTGTACTGAACTATAAGATAGATAATGATACTAGTGAGGGATGAGCTTCTTGGCTCAAGTAGATACATGAGACTATGTGGGTACCTCCTGCCTGGAGGAGAGATGAAGAAGAGGGGGACAGGAGCTGGTTGAATGGACACAGGGAATACAGGGTGGAGAGGAGGAATGTGCTGTCTCATTAGGGGGAGAGCAGCTAGGAGTACATAGCAAGGTGTACATAAGTTTTTGTATGAGAGACTGGCTTGATTTGTAAACTTTAAAGCACAATAAATAAATTAACAAAAAAAGCAACACTGAAAAAAAAGAAGAGACTCTGAAACTTGCTCTTGAACTTAGAATAGCTAAAGAGAAAGGAAGAAATGATAAAGTAAAAGAGCTGAATGGAAGATTTCAGAGGGTGGCTAGAGAAGACAAATAAAGTATTATAATGACATGTACAAAAACCTGGAGTTAGAAAACCAAAAAGGAAGAACCCACTCAGCATTTTTCAAGATGAAAGAACTGAAGAATTCAAGCCTAGAGTTGCAATGCTGAAGGATTCTATGGGCAAAATACTCAACGATGCAGGAGGCATCAAAAGAAGATGAAGGAATACACAGATTCGCAGTACCAAAAAGAATTGTTCGACAATCAATCATTTCAGGAGGTAGCATACAATCAAGAACCAACAGTACTGAAGGAAGAAGTCCAAAGTGCACTGAAGACACTGGCAAAAAACAAGGGTCCAAGAATTGATGGAATACCAATTGATATGTTTCAACAAATAGATGGAGTGCTGGAAGCGCTAACTTGTCCATGCCAAGAAATTTTGAAGATGGCTACCTGGCCAATAGACTAGAAGTGATCCATATTTATGCCTATTCCAAAGAAAGGTGATCCAACTGAATGCAGAAATTATCAAACAGTATCATTAACATCACAAGCAAGTAAAATTTTACCGAAGATCATTCAAAAGCAGTTGAATTGTCAGAAATTCAAGCTAGATTCAGAAGAGGACGTGGCTGAAAGCAGAGAATACCAGAAAGATGTTTACCTGTGATTTATTGACTATATAAGGGCATTTGACTGTGTGGATCATAACAAATTATGGATCACATTGTGAAAATGTGAATTCCAGGGCACTTAATTGTGCTCATAAGGAACCTGTACATAGACCAAGAGGCAGTTGTTCAGACAGAACAAAGGGCCACTGCATGGTTAAAGTCAGAAAAGGTATGTGTCTGGATTGTATCCTTTAACTATATTTGTTCAATCTGTATGCTGAGCAAATAATCTGAGAAATTGGATTATATTAAGAACAGGGTTTAAGGATTGGAGGAAGACTCAGTAACAACCTGCCTTATGCAGATGACACAACCTTGCTTGCTGAAAGTGAAGAATTGAAGCACTTAGTAATGAAAATCAAAGACTACAGCCGTCAGTATGAATTACACTTCATCATAAAGAAAACAAAAATCCTCACAGCTATACCAATAAGCAACATCATGATAAACAGAGAAAAGATTGAAGTTGTCAAGGATTTCATTTTACTTGAATCTACAATCAATGCCCATGGAAGCAACAGTCAAGAAATCAAAAGACAAATCTCATTGGGAATATCTGCTGCAAAAAAACCTCTTCAAAGTGTTAAAAAGCAAAGATGTTACTTTAACGACTAAGGTGAGCCTAAACCAAGCTATGATGTTTTCAATAGCCCCATATTCATGCGAAAGCTGGAAAATGAATAAGGAAGACTGAAGAATTGACACCATTGAATTATGGTGTTTGAGAACAATATTCCACATAACACGGACTGCCAGAAGAATGAACAAATTCATCCTGGAAGAAGTACAGCCAGAATGCTCCTTAGAGGCAACAATGGTAAGTAAGACTTTGTCTCACATGCTTTGGACATGCTATCAGGAGGGATCAGTCCATGAAGAAGGACATCATGCTTGGTAAAGTGAAAAAGAGGAAGACCTTCAAAGAGATGGGTTGACACAGTGGCTGCAAAAATGGGCTCAAGCATTAGCAACGATTATGAGGATGGCAGTGTTTCATTTTGTTGTACATTTGACTTGAAACCGTCTCAATGGCACCGAACAATAACAACAAAACAACAAACCTTTTTTTGAGTTCTTATAATAGTGGTCTCATACAATATTTGTCCTTTTGTGACTGATTTATTTCACTCAGCATAATGCCCTCCAGATTCATCCATGTTGTGAGATGTTTTGTGGATTCATCATTGTTCTTTATCATTGCTTAGTGTTCCATTGTGTGTATGTGCCATAATTTATCCATTCATCTGTTGATGAGTTGTTTCCATCTTTTTTGCTATTGTGAATAGTGGTGCAATGAACATGGGTGTGCATGTTTCTATCCCTGTGACATCTCTTATTTCTCTAGGCTATATTCCTAGGAGTGGGATTTCTGGATCGTACGGTATTTCTTTTTCTAGCTTTTTAAGGAAGTGCCATATCATTTTCCAAAGTGGTTGTACCATTTTACATTCTCATCAGTAGTGCATAAGAGTTCCTATTGCCCCTAAACTTCTCCATCACCTATTCTTTTGTTTCTTGGAAAGTACCAGTATTGTCAGGTGAGATGGTAACTCATTGTAATTTTGATTTGCATTCCTCTAATGGCTAATGATCCAAAGCATTTCCTTATGTGTCTGTTGGCCACTTGAACGTCTTCTTTAGTGAAGTGTTTGTCCATATCCTTTGCCCATTTTTAAATAGGATTATTTCTCTTTTTGTTTTTGAGATGTTGAAGTATTTTATAAATTTTAGAGATTAAGCCCTTGTCAGATATGTCATAGACAAAATTTTGTTCCCAGTCTGAAGGTTCTTTTTTTACTCTTTTGGTAAAGTCTTTTAATGAGTATAAATGTTTAATTTTTAGGAGTTCCCAGTTATCTAGTTTCTCTTCTGGTGTTTGTGCATTGTTAGTTATGGTTTGTATACTATTTATGCCATGTACTAAGGTCCCTAGCATTGTCCCTATTTTTTCTTCCACGATCATTATCTTTTTAGATTTTATATTTAGGTCTTTGATCCATTTTGAGTTAGTTTTTGTGTATGGTGTGAGCTAGACGTTTTCATTAAAAATGAAAGAAACTGGAGGGAAAGAAGAGATAAAAGGCACCAAGCAAGTCAGCTGAACACATTACATTAGCTCTCAAGGCTTGAAAATAATCCTGTGTTCTCTGAGACCATTTAGGCAATGGCCCTGCCCTCCGGACTCTGGGTGTTGGCCACATTCTCTGGATTCTGTGTGGTGGCCCCTTGGCGTTGGGCTTCAGCTCCACATTCCAAGCCCACTGGGACAGCAACTCTGCTCCCTCGGATTTGGGCGGCCCCATTCTCCTAGTCCATCTCATTAATGACCCTACTCCTTCTGCCCCCAACAGGCCTCCTTCCTCCTTCCCTTAGGCATGGCAGCCCTGGCCCCTCAGCTTTAGGCATCAGATCTGGCCCCATCCCACTGGCACTTGTGAAAGGCAGCCCCACACTCCAGAACTGAGTTGGTGAAGATCTGACTCTTTGAAACCTAGGTGGTTGTAGCCCTAGTCTTTGAAACCCAGCAGGCCATGGTTCCATCATTTGAGGCCTGAGGTCATGGCCCTACCCTTTCAGATTGATGAAGCTCTGCCTCCTGTGTTCCTTATCTCTTCAGCTTCTGCTTCCTGGATCCCTAGACTCACGGCCCCTCGGGCCTCTCCACCTGCACCTGCCCTGCCGGGGCAAGTGTTCCAAAGCTCTTTAGCTCCACCTATAAGTGCCTGGAGGCACCCCACTCTGCCAGCAAACTTTGGCTGGAAGGCACTCAGCTCTCTTCCTCTGTGGGTCGGCAAGCCTAGCTCCACTGATAAGTGTCCGGAGGCTCCACTTCACCAGGAATCTTCCCGCATTTCTCTGCTGCTGCTTCTCGCCATCTGCACCATCTCCAGTGTAACAGCTCTCCTCACTTCCTTCTGAGTCCTCTCCAGAATTGTCTTTGGTGTCCATAATTCCACGAACAATGTGCTTGAGATCCGACTTCAACTGTTTCAGCTGTGCAGTGGAGAGGTGGGTTATTGATGTTTGACACCACTTTGCCTATTAAACAGGGTCCTCACCTACCCACATCAGGGGCCTAAGGACTGGTGGCTCCACCCACATCACCGAGCCACCCGTGACAGGGGTCCAAGGATAAGTGGTGCCCCCCCAGTCCTTACAACCAAAAGCATTGGGTGCTCATGGTCCAGCTGCAGAACCCACCCCCCTGTGTGCTCTAGGAAACAGGGACATGATTTCCTCAAAGACACTCGGGGGATGGTTCTCATCCCCCTTCCTTGTTCAGAGCATGACCCCTGCTGCAGCCAGATACCTGTGCCTACACCAATCACCCCTGCCCCTCTAAGACTGTAGGACAGAGCCTGCACCACACACTTGATGACCAACTACCTGGACACCTGAGCTGAAACGATACAAGAAAAGTGAATGGACTCCTAGGCTCATATACCTGGTAACAGCTCTAGCCATCTGGTGACAGGACATTAGCGCTTCAAAGGTGCAAATAATCAAGCTAACTCATTCAAGCAGCCTATTTGGGCATATCAAAATAAAACAAAGCAAGAAGCTAGGATATAGTGAGCAAACATAAAATAAATTAATACAATAACAGATGGCTCGGAGACAACAGTCAATATCAAACCACATAAAGAAGCAGACCATGATCAACAAGCTCTCAAAGAATCAAGGAATTTTCTGGATGAAGATGTCTTCCTGGAATTACCAGATGTAGAATACAAAAGATTGATATACAGAACTTTTCAAGAGATCAGGAAGGAGATGAGGCAAAATGCAGAACAAACCAAGGAACTCACAGATAAGGCAGTTGAAGAAATTAAAAAGGGTATTCAAGAACATAATGAAAAATTGAATACGCAGCAAGAATCCATAAACAGACAGCAATCAGAAATTCAGAAGATTAACAATACAATTACAGCATTAGACAACTCAATAGAAAGTCAGAGGAGCAAAACTGAGGAAATGGAAAGCAGAATTAGTGAGATAGAAGATAAAACACTTGGCAACAATATATCCAAAGAAAAATCAGATAAAAGAATTTTTTAAAAAGTTAAGAAACCCTAAGAATCATGTGGGACTCTATCAAGAGAAATAACCTACAAGTGATTGGAGTGCCAGAACAGGGAGGGATAACAGAAAATGCAGAGAGAATTGTTGAAGATTTGTTGGCAGAAAACTTCCCTAATATCGTGAAAGATGAGAAGATATCTATCCAAAATGCTCATCGAATCCCACATAAGGTAGATCGCAAAAGAAAGTCACCAAGACATATTATAATCAAACTTGCCACAACCAAAGATAAAAAGAGAATTTTAAGAGTTGCTAGGGCAGTTCTACTCTGTTCTATAGGGTCGCTATGAGTCAGAATCGACTCGACGGCACTGGATCTGGGGAGGGATAAACAAAAAGTCACCTACAAAGGAAAGTCAATAAGAATAAGCTCAGACCACTTGGCAGAAACCATGCAGGCAAGAAGGCAGTGGAATGACTTATATAAAGCATTGAAGGAAAAATATTGCCAGCTAAGAATCATATATCCAGCAAAACTGTCTCTCAAATATGAAGGTGAAATTAGGACATTTCCAGATAAACAGAAGTTTAGGGAATTTGTAAAAAACAAACCAAAACTACAAGAAATACTAAAGGAAGTTCTCTGGTTAGAAAATCAATAAGCTCGGATATCATCCCAAGACTAGAATACAGGACACAGCAACCAGATGTCAACCCAGATAGGGAAATCACAAAAATAAATCAGTATTAAAAAAATGCTCAAAACAAGGAAACAGCAATGTCATGTAAAAGATGACAACATTAAAACAAGAGGGACTAAAAAATGTAGTCATAGATCTTTGATATGGAGAGGAAGTCAAGGTGATATAAAGACATAATTCCACCAACAGCCTCTTCAAGACAATCTAGGCTTTCACTATTGTTGTTGTTAGGTGCCATTGAGTTGCCTCGGACTCACAGTGACCCCATGTACAACGTCCTGCACCACCCTCATAATTGTCATGCTTGAGCCCATTGTTGCAGCCACTGTGTCAATCCATCTCATTGGAGGTCTTCCTCTTTTTCGCTGACCCCCTACTTTACCAAGCATGATGTCCTTCATGTACTGGTCCCTCTTGATAACGTGTCCAAAGTACGTGAGATGAAGTCTCACCGCCCTCTTTGCTTCTAAGAAGCATTCTGGCTGTACTTCTGCCAAGACAGCTTTCTTCATTCTTGGTGGTAGTAGGTCCCCCATCCTCTCAGCTGGATTCTCTCTTTTAGATCTCAAAAGAGATTGACTCAAAGATACAACCTAATCTGGTAGATTGTGTCCTGCCTTATTAACATAACTGCCTCTAATCCTGCCTCATTAATATCATAGAAGTTAGGATTTACAACACATAGGATAATCACATCAGATCATAAAATAGTGGACAACCACACAATACTGGGAATCATGACCTAGTCAAGTAGATACACATTTTGGGAGGACACAGTTCAATCCATAACAAAGAGTAGGTCTAGAATACAGGGGATTCCTTATGACATCTCTTAATACTACCATGCCCTGTGATTAAAGTCAATGGAAAACTACAGTAATCCATTTCCAGCATGACTACTAATGGCCCAGACCCTTCAGGAATGAAGTTTTGGGTCACCCAACCAGGCAGAGAACCATGACCACTTGAGGTGCTTGCTGAGGGTAAAGGGAATATGAATACAGGAAGGTAGTTCTAAATACCAGCTACGACCACACGACCAGTTGCAGAAACAGGACTGTAATTGTATGAGTATTTCTTGCTGGTATGCGTGCATCAAATATTTTTGTTTTCTTCACTTATAAAATATAAGATGTCAACAAGTCTTGTGTGTTTTTGGTTGTAGGTGTATTAGTTGTACCATGTTAGGTGCAAGTGTGACTTTATAATTATCTTTATTTAGAGATTGTGTATGGTTTAGGGAGATGTGTACAGGTGCCAAGCTGACAAGGGATGGACTATGATGGTTAAGGTTGTGCGTCAACTTGGCTGGGCCATTATGCTCAGTGGTTTGGCAGCTCCTTAATGATGTAATCACCTCCATAAAGAGATCTGATATAATCACCTCCATAAAGAGACTTGCTATGAGTACTCAATCAATTAAAAGGGATTTTACTTGGGGGTATGTCCTGCATCCAATATTGGTGGACTTTCTGGCAAAGCTCATGGGCTTTTGCTGCTCTGGGTCCTTCACCTGGCCTCTGGTTCCTGGGACTTGAGCTAGTAGCTTACCTACTGATCTTGGGATTCATCAGCCTCTGCAGCCTGTGAGCCAGTGGCAGCCATCTTGCCTGCTAATCTTGAGATTCATCAGCCTCTGCATCCTGTGAACCAGGAGCCTACTGTCTGACCTGCCAATCTTGGGTTCTCCAGCCCCTGCAGCTACGTGGGTCAGGTGAAGCCTCCAACCTAACCCATGGAACTTGGGAATTTCCAGCCTCTTCCACCGTGTGAGCCATTTCCTCAACAGAAATCTCTCTCTCTCTATGTATATACACATACACATATATAGAGCTCACTGGTTTTGCTTCTCTAAAGAACCCAGCCTAACACACCATTGTTGCAGCCACTGTGTCAATCCATCTCTTTCTCTCTTTCACTGACCCTCCACTTTACCAAGAATATGTCCTTCTTCATGGACTGGTCCCTTTTGAGAACATGTCCAAAGTATGTGAGATGAAGTCTCACCATCCTCACTTCCAAGGAGAACTCTGGCTGTACTTCTTTCAATACAGACTTGTTTGTTCTTCTGGCAGTCTGTGGTATAGTCAATATTCTTCATCAATACCATAATTCAAAAGCTTCAATTCTTCTTCAGTCTTCCTTATTTCATTGTCCAGCTTTTACATCATATGAGATGATTGAAAATACCATGGCTTTGGTTAGATGCACCTTAGTCCTCAAGGTGACATCTTTGCTTTTTAGCACTTTAAAGAGGTCTTTTGCAGCAGATTTGCCCAATGCAATACATCGTTTGATTTCTTGCCCGCTGCTTCCATGGGCATTGATTGTGGATCCAAGTAAAATGAAGTCCTTGACAGCTTCAATACTTTCTCCACTTATCATGATGTTGCTTATTGGTCCAGTTGTGAGGGTTTTTGTTTTCTTTATGTTCAGGCATAATTCAAACTAGATTGTTATAAATTTAGGATATTAATTGTTATCCTCATTGTAACCACCAATAAATAACTAGAATATACCCAGAGAAAGAAATTAAAAAGGAATCAAAACAGTACACTGGAAGACATCAAGGAATAAGAAGGAACAAACTTTTGATACACACAACAACATGGAGGAATCTGAAATGCATTATGTAAAGTGAAAGAAGTCAGACTAAATGGTGGCATACTCTGTGATTTCATTCCATTTTTAAGACATTATTTGGCAAAAGGCAAAACTATAGGGGTAGAAAACAGATCAGTGGTTACCAGGGGCTGGATATCAGGGGAGGGGTTGACCAACAAAGGGCAAGAGGCAATTTTGTGAGGCGATAGAACTATTCTATATCTTGATTGTGGTAATGGTTACATACGTGTATATATTTGTCTAAATTCATAAACTATAGATCAAATACTAAATTATTCTATTTTTAAATTATGCCTCAATACTACAAATAATAAGATACAGAGTACACTGAAGTACTAGAGGGTGACTCAGGAATAACCAAGATGATTGGAATATTACACTTCCAAATGACCTAATGTCAGCAAAGCCAAAGTGTGCAGGAACCACACAATCAGTATTCCAGAAGATTCGAGAGTGTTGGAAGATGTGTTCAGGAAGACCATGTACAACTGGGTTACCTTGGAATAACTGGCTCAATCTTCAACTTGATAAGTGAGCGAAAAAGTTTGGCTCAAGAATCACTGCATCAGAGAAAGGAACAGTGGAAAACTAAGAAATGGCTGTTACCAGGACCTTCAAACCAGACTGTTTCAGTAAAAGGGGAGGAAGCCCCCATACCCACAACTGCCACAAACACTTCCTGTGAGTCCTGGAATTGCTTGGAGTCCTGGTCGTGCCGTGGTTAAGAACTACAGCAAGCTAAGGCTGCTAACCAAAAGGTCAGCAGTTCAAATCCATCAGCCACTCCTTGGAAACCCTATGGGGCAGTTCTCCTCTGTCCTATAGGCTCACTATGAGTCATAATCGACTCAACAGCAACAGTTTTCTTGTTTTACTCTTTCTTTTTTTTGTTGTTTTATGGCCCTGAATCACCTGTGCCTTTTGGTACCAAGCACGCGGAGGAGCTGGTGCCTCTCTTTGAAATTCATCATAGGATTTTCAGCCTTGTGATGCCAAATAGACATGTCTGGGGGCCCCTGGTCCTCCTGGGTCCTTGTTTCTTGTGACATAGACTTATTTGTGCAACTATATTCCTTAGCTTGGGAAGACAACCCTAGAAGCCTAGCAAAGTGTCTCTTCCCCAAGGCGCCCCAGCTGAGGTGGGCTGGCACCAATCTTCAGCATTGCTTCTGCCCCAGCCACACAGCTCCTGACAAAGGTCTGTCACCCCAAGCCTGATCAACAGAAAGACATTACCAAACACCTTTCCTAGGTAGGCTTGAGTCTAAATAGATCCCTAAGGCATTTATCTTTTTCTGTTTAAAAAGTCTCCACTTTTCCTCATTGCCCATATTTCCTATATTCCATTTGAGTGTCTCCTCACCCAAATTTCTGAATCAAAGACAGTCATCAGGTGACTTGGGAAAAATAGAAGATATCAATAAGTTTTCCCTGGCTTTCAGCTTGAGCAAGTTGAGCACTCAAAGAAAGCACCAAAGTCAATACCACCTAAGAATTCCTGCTATTCATTAGCCATCTTTTATCCTTTTCAAAACACTTTTAGGTTATTGTCAAGGTGGAAGGATGTCAGAACTTGTAAATCTACAAGTAATATACAACACCACTGTTATGTAAACACTTCCACTTGGGAAGGAAAGAATGAATTCTTCAATATATATTAGGAAGCTGCCATAACATCGGTATCATACTCCACAAAGGGATCTTAATTGGTTAAGCTGTATATTTATGTTTTGGGTACCTATTAATTAAGAAAAAGTAGTAAAGTCAATTTTTGAAAATCTCTCAGAAATAAGTGGCTGATTTGGAAGACTTGAAGAGACAAATTGAGTATCTTAGGCTGGGTTTTCCAGAGAAGCAAAATTAGTAAAGCCTACATAAATATATATAGAGAGAGAGAGAGAGAGAGAGAGATATTTATATCAAGGAAGTGGCTCACGCGGTTGTAGAGGCTGGAATGTCCCAAGTCTGTGGGTCAGACTGTAGGCTTCTCCTGATTCACATAGCGACAGGGGCTGGTGAACCCAAGATTGGCAGGTCAGACAGCAGGGCTCTGGCTCACAGGCTCCAAAGATTGACAAATCCCAGGATTGGCAGGCAAGACAGCAAGAAAGCTGCTAACTCAAGACCCAAGAACCAGAGGTCAGATGAACAGGAGCCAGCTGTAGGATCCAGATCAAGCAAAAGCTCACAAGCCTTGCCAGAAAGCCCGCCCACATTGAATGCAGGCTACACCCCTAAGGGAACCCCCACAACTGATTACTCACAGCAGATCCTACCATGGAGGTGATCACACCACCACATGACTGCCAAACTACATCACAACTGCCAAACCATTGAGAATCATGGCCCAGCCAAATTGACACACAACTCTAACAATTACATTGAGCAAATTTTCTGGAAAGTTGAATAAATAGACAAAAGGTATGAAACAATAAAAATATAAACTTTTAATAAAGGCTGTCTAGAATAAGATTTTCTAAATGTCCAGACAATAAAAACTGAGGAAAAAGGCAGAGAAATTAGCAAAGAAATAATGCAAGAATGCTCCTAAAAAATAAATGGCATGAATATTCAGCACAAATGAATAAAGATTCAGAAAAAGGTACATTACTGTAAATTTTCAGAATACCAAGAATAAAATTAATAAATTCTAAAAAATATAACAAGACAAACATACCAATGAAATATGTGCAAGAGATTTAAAGAGACAAGTATATGGATTATAAATGAGCACATGAAAATACACACATGTTAAGATACAAATTAAGAAGAGGCGGGGCCAAGATGGCGGACTAGGTGGCCGCTACCGCGGATCCCTCTTGCAACAAAGACTCGGAAAAACAAGTGAATCGATCACATACATAACAATCTACGAACTCTGAACAACAAACACAGACTTAGAGACGGAGAACGAACAAATACGGGCAGACAGCGATCGTTTTCAGAACCAGGAGCCAGCATACCAGGCAGGTGACCTTCGGAGCCCGATCTGGGGCAGAGCCCAGGGGGGCAGACGGCACAGACAAGGGGCCCAGCCCTACCCCCCAAACTCATCCCGGGAGAGAGCCTAGCTGGTTGGCGCGGTCGGCGTAGCGGCGCAGCCGGTGGGAGAAGCACCCGGGAGGCAGTGACAGATCTTGGAGCGGGGAGAGCAGCGTCCCAGCCGGGGAGCCGTCCCGCCAGGAGTTTGGCGGGAAGTGGGCGTGGCGCGAGCATGGGGATCAGCAATATTTCCCTAAAGCGACCCCGGGGGCGGGCCCAGCCGTTTGTGCGGGCGACGCCCACCCAGTTCGCGCGAGAGGTGCCGCGCACCAGAGGGAGAAGTCCCCGGGAGGAAGTGACTGGTCTCGGAGCGGAGAGAGCAGCGCCCCACCCGGGGAGCCGCCCCGCTGGGATTTGGCAGGAGCGGGCGGGGCGTGAGCGTGTTCCCCTGAATAGACCCCGGGGGCGGGCCCAGCTGTTCGTGAGGGCGACGCCCACCCAGGTCGCGCGAGCGGTGCGGCACACCAGAGGGAGAAGTCCCTGGGAGGAAGTGACTGGTCTCGAAGCGGGGAGAGCAGCGTCCCAGCCGGGGAGCCGCCCGCTGGGATTGTGGCGGGCGCGGGCGGGGCGTGAGCGCGGGGACCACTTATATTTCCCTGAATTGACCCCGGGGGTGGGCCCAGCCGTTCGTGCGGGCACGCCCACCCAGTTCGCTCGAGCGGAGCGGCGCGCCGGAGGGAGAAGTCCCCGAGCGGAAGTGACAGGTCTTGGAGCGGGGAGAGCAGCGTCCCAGCCGGGGAGCCGTCCCGCTGGGATTTTGGCAGGCGTGGGCAGAGCTTGAACGCGGGAATCAGCTCTATATTCTGAGGTGCTACACTCCTAGCTCTCTGATCCCTCCCCCACCCTCCCCAGGCAGCTCCATTAACATCCGAATATCCTGAGCCAGAGGGAGAATTCAGATAGGGATCTGACTGCATTTTTTTTAGCTGATTACCTAGAAAAACTAGTTTCCCAGTGATGGCTCGGAGACAGCAGTCCATATCAAACCACATAAAGAAGCAGACCATGACAGCTTCTCCAACCCCACAAACAAAAGAATCAAAATCTTTCCCAAATGAAGATACAATCCTGGAATTATCAGATACAGAATATAAAAAACTAATTTACAGAATGCTTAAAGACATCACAAATGAAATTAGGATAAATGCAGAAAAAGCCAAGGAACACACTGATAAAACTGTTGAAGAACTCAAAAAGATTATTCAAGAACATAGTGGAAAAATTAATAAGTTGCAAGAATCCATAGAGAGATAGCATGTAGAAATCCAAAAGATTAACAATAAAATTACAGAATTAGACAACGCAATAGGAAGTCAGAGGAGCAGACTCGAGCAATTAGAATGTAGACTGGGACTTCTGGAGGACCAGGGAATCAACACCAACATAGCTGAAAAAAAATCAGATAAAAGAATTAAAAAAAAATGAAGAAACCCTAAGAATCATGTGGGACTCTATCAAGAAGGATAACTTGCGAGTGATTGGAGTCCCAGAACAGGGAGGGGGGACAGAAAACACAGAGAAAATAGTTGAAGAACTCCTGACACAAAACTTCCCTGACATCATGAAAGATGAAAGGATATCTATCCAAGATGCTCAAAGAACCCCATTTAAGATTGATCCAAAAAGAAAAACACCAAGACATATTATCATCAAACTTGCCAAAACCAAAGACAAACAGAAAATTTTAAAAGCAGCCAGGGAGAAAAGAAAGGTTTCCTTCAAGGGAAAATCAATACGAATAAGTTCAGACTACTCAGCAGAAACCATGCAGGCAAGAAGGAAATGGGACGACGTATACAGAGCACTGAATGAGAAAAACTGCCAACCAAGGATCATATATCCAGCAAAACTCTCTCTGAAATATGAAGGAGAAATTAAGATATTTATAGATAAACACAAGTTTAGAGAATTTGCAAAAACTAAACCAAGACTGCAAGAAATGCTAAAGGAGATTGTTTGGCCTGATGACCAATAATATCAGGTACCAGCACAATACAAGGTCACAAAACAGAATGTCCTGATATCAACACAACTCAAACAGGGAAAGCAAAAAACAAACAAATTAAGATTAATTCTAAAAAATAAATAAATAAAATAATACACATAACAGGGAATCATGGAAATCAATAGATAAACGATCACAAGAATCAAAAAGAGGGACTAAATATAGGAGGCATTGAACTGCCAGATGGAGAGTGATACAAGGCGATATAGAACGATACACGTTAGGTTTTTACTTAGAAAAATAGGGGTAAATAAGGTAACCACAAAAAGGAATATCAATTCCATAACTCAAGAAAAAAGCCAAGAAAAACGTAACGACTCAACTAAAATAAAGTTAAACATTACGAACATGAGGATCTCACAAGCTACTAAGAAAACCGTCTCAGCACAAAAAAGTATGTGGAAAAATGAAATGGCCAACAACCCACATGAAAAGGCATCAAAATGACAGCACTAAAAACTTATTTATCTATAATTATGCTGAATGTAAATGGACTAAATGCACCAATAAAGAGACAGAGAGTCTCGGACTGGATAAAGAAACACCATCCATCTATATGCTGCCTACAAGAGACACACCTTAGACATAGAGACACAAACAAACTAAAACTCAAAGGATGGAAAAAAATATATCAAGCAAATAATAAGCAAAAAAGAAGAGGAGTAGCAATATTAATTTCTGACAAAATAGACTTTAGACTTAAATCTGCCACAAAGGATAAAGAAGGACACTATATAATGATAAAAGGGACAATTGATCAGGAAGACATAACCATATTAAATATTTATGCACCCAATGACAGGGCTGCAAGATACATAAATCAAATTTTAACAGAATTGAAAAGTGAGATAAACACCTCCACATTTATAGTAGGAGACTTCAACACACCACTTTCGGAGGACAGGACATCCAGTAAGAACCTCAATAGAGACACGGAAGACCTACTTACAACAATCAACCAACTTGACCTCATTGACTTATACAGAACTCTCCACCCAACTGCTGCAAAATATACTTTTTTTCTAGCGCACATGGAACATTCTCTAGAATAGACCACATATTAGGTCAAAAAACAAATCTTTGCAGAATCCAAAACATCGAAATATTACAAAGCATCTTCTTAGACCACAAAGCAATGAAGCTAGAAATCAATAACAGAAAAACTAGGGAAAAGAAATCAAATACTTGGAAAATGAACAATACCCTCCTGAAAAAAGACTGGGTTGTAGAAGACATCAAGGAGGGAATAAGGAAATTCTTAGAAAGCAACGAGAATGAAAATACTTCCTATCAAAACCTCTGGGACACAGCAAAAGCAGTGCTCAGAGGCCAATTTATATCGATAAATGCACACATACAAAAAGAAGAAAGAGCCAAAATCAGAGAACTGTCCCTACAACTTGAACAAATAGAAAGTGAGCAACAAAACAACCCGTCAGGCACCAGAAGAAAACAAATAATAAAAATTAGAGCTGAACTAAATGAATTAGAGAACAGAAAAACAATTGAAAGAATTAACAAAGCCAAAAGCTGGTTCTTTGAAAAAATTAACAAAATTGATAAACCATTGGCTAGACTGACTAAAGAAATACAGGAAAGGAAACAAATAACCCGAATAAGAAACGAGAAGGACCACATCACAACAGAACCAAATGAAATTAAAAGAATAATTTCAGATTACTACGAAAAATTGTACTCTAACAAATTTGAAAACCTAGAAGAAATGGATAAATTCTTGGAAAAATACTACCTACCTAAACTAACACATTCAGAAGTAGAACAACTAAATAGACCCATAACAAAAAAAGAGATTGAAACGGTAATCAAAAAACTTCCAACAAAAAAAAGTCCTGGCCCAGATGGCTTCACTGCAGAGTTCTACCAAACCTTCAGAGAAGACTTAACACCACTACTACTGAAGGTATTTCAAAGCATAGAAAAAGACGGAATACTACCCAACTCATTCTATGAAGCTACCATCTCCCTGATACCAAAACCAGGTAAAGACATTACAAAAAAAGAAAATTATAGACTTATATCCCTCATGAACATAGATGCAAAAATCCTCAACAAAATTCTAGCCAATAGAATCCAACAACACATCAAAAAAATAATTCACCCTGATCAAGTGGGATTTATACCAGGTATGCAAGGCTGGTTTAATATCAGAAAAACCATTAATGTAATCCATCACATAAATAAAACAAAACATAAAAACCACATGATCTTATCAATAGATGCAGAAAAGGCATTTGACAAAGTTCAACACCCATTTATCATAAAAACTCTAAACAAAATAGGAATTGAAGGAAAATTCCTCAACATAATAAAGGGCATCTATGCAAAGCCAACGGCCAATATCACTCTAAATGGAGAGAACCTGAAAGCATTTCCCTTGAGAACGGGAACCAGACAAGGATGCCCTTTATCACCGCTCTTATTCAACATCGTACTTGAAGTCCTAGCCAGGGCAATTAGGCTAGACAAAGAAATAAAGGGTATCCAGATTGGCAAGGAGGAAGTAAAGCTATCACTATTTGCAGATGACATGATCGTATACATGGAAAACCCTAAGGAATCCTCCAGAAAAATACTGAAACTAATAGAAGAGTTTGGAAGAGTCTCAGGTTATAAAATAAACATACAAAAATCACTTGGATTCCTCTACATCAACAAAAAGAACACCGAAGAGGAAATAACCAAATCAATACCATTCACAGTAGCCCCCAAGAAGATAAAATACTTAGGAATAAATCTTACCAAGGATGTAAAAGACCTACACAAAGAAAACTATAAAACTCTGCTACTAGAAATTCAAAAGGACATACTTAAGTGGAAAAACATACCCTGCTCATGGATAGGAAGACTTAACATAGTAAAAATGTCTATTCTACCAAAAGCCATCTATACATATAACGCACTTCCAATCCAAATACCAATGTCATATTTTAAGGGGATAGAGAAACAAATCACTAATTTCATATGGAAGGGAAAGAACCCCCGGATAAGCAAAGCATTACTGAAAAAGAAGAAGAAAGTGGGAGGCCTCACTCTACCTGATTTCAGAACCTATTATATAGCTACAGTAGTCAAAACAGCCTGGTACTGGTACAACAACAGGCACATAGACCAATGGAACAGAATTGAGAATCCAGATATAAATGCATCCATGTATGAGCAGCTGATATTTCACAAAGGACCAGTGTCAGTCAATTGGGGAAATGATAGTCTTTTTAACAAATGGTGCTGGCATAACTGGATATCCATTTGCAAAAGAATGAAACAGGACCCATACCTCACACCATGCACAGAAACTAACTCCAAGTGGATCAAAGACCTAAACATAAAGACTAAAACGATAAAGATCATGGAAGAAAAAATAGGGACAACCCTAGGAGCCCTAATACAGGGCATAAACAGAATACAAAACATTACCAAAAATGATGAAGAGCAACCAGATAACTGGGAGCTCCTAAAAATCAAACACCTATGCTCATCTAAAGACTTCACCAAAAGAGTAAAAAGACCACCTACAGACTGGGAAAGACTTTTCAGCTATGACATCTCCGACCAGCGCCTGATCTCTAAAATCTACATGATTCTGTCAAAACTCAACCACAAAAAGACAAACAACCCAATCAAGAAGTGGGCAAAGGATATGAACACACATTTAACTAAAGAAGATATTCAGGCAGCCAACAGACACATGAGAAAATGCTCCCGATCATTAGCCATTAGAGAAATGCAAATTAAAACTACGATGAGATTCCATCTCACACCAACTAGACTGGCATTAATCCAAAAAACACAAAATAATAAATGTTGGAGAGGCTGCGGAGAGATTGGAACTCTCATACACTGCTGGTGGGATTGTAAAATGGTACAACCACTTTGGAAATCCATCTGGTGTTATCTTAAACAGTTAGAAATAGAACTACCATACAACCCAGAAATCCCACTCCTCGGAATATACCCTAGAGATACAAGAGCCTTCACACAAACAGATATATGCACACCCATGTTTATTGCCGCTGTGTTTACAATAGCAAAAAGCTGGAAGCAACCAAGGTGTCCGTCAACGGATGAATGGGTAAATAAATTGTGGTATATTCACACAATGGAATACTACGCATCGATAAAGAACAGTGACGAATCTCTGAAACATTTCATAACATGGAGGAATCTGGAAGGCATTATGCTGAGCGAAATGAGTCAGAGGCAAAAGGACAAATATTGTATAAGACCACTATTATAAGAGCTTGAGACATAGAAAAAACGGAGAAGAACACATACTTTTGTGGTTACAAAGGGGGGAGGGAGGGAGGGAGGGAGGGAGAGGGTTTTTTATTGATCAATCAGTAGATAAGAACTGCTTTGGGTGAAGGAAAAGACAACACTCAATACAAGGAAGG
This sequence comes from Loxodonta africana, assembly GCF_030014295.1. Taxonomy (NCBI): domain Eukaryota; kingdom Metazoa; phylum Chordata; class Mammalia; order Proboscidea; family Elephantidae; genus Loxodonta; species Loxodonta africana. Next base: position 63,081,607 of record NC_087369.1, read on the forward strand.
TCAGTCTAATTGGACTGGACAAAAAAAAAAAGCAAAGAGATTTCCGGGATAAAATGAAAGCTTCAAAGGTCAGCGGAGCAGGGGCTGGGGTCTGGGGAACACGGTTTGAGGGGACTTCTAAGTCAATGGGCAAAACAATTCTATTATGAAAACATTCTGCATCCCACTTTGAAATGTGGCGTCTGGGGTCTTAAATGCCAACAAGCGGCCATCTAAGATACATCAATTGGTCTCAACCCACCTGGAGCAAAGGCAAAGGAAGAACACCAAGGTCACACGACAACTAAGAACCCAAGAGACAGAAAGGGCCACATGAACCAGAGACCTACATTATCCTAAGACCAGAAGAACTAGTTGGTGCCCGGCCACAATCGATGTCTGCCCTGTCAGGGAGCACAACAGACAACTCCTGAGGGAGCAGGAGACCAATGGGATACAGATCCCAAATTCTCATAAGAAGACCATACTTAATGGTATGACTGCGACTAGAGGAATCCCGGAGGCAATGCTCCCCAGACCTTCTGATGGCACAGGACAGGAACCATCCCCGAAGACAACTCATCAGGCGTGAAAAGGACTGGTCAGTGGGGGGGGGAGAGAGATGCTGATGAAGAGTGAGCTAATTAAATCAGGTGGACACTGGAGAGTTTGTTGGCAACTCTTGACTGGAGGGGGGATGGGAAGATAGGGAGAGAGGGAAGACGGCAAAATTGGCATGAAACGAGAGACTGAAAGGGCTGACTCAATAGGGGGAGAGCAAGTGGGAGAAGGGAGTAAGATGTATGTAAACTTACATGTGACAGACTGATTGGAATAGTAAATGTTCACTTGAAGCTTAATAAAAATTAATTTAAAAAAAAGATATAAATTAAAACCACAATGAGATAACACTGCACATTTATTACCATGACGAAAAAGACAGACCATACCAAGTGTTCTGAAGATGTGAACCAAATGGAACCCTCATAAACTACGGTTTGGAAGGCAAAATGGTACAGCCCACTTTAAAAAATATTTTGGTAGATTGGCAGTAAAGCTTTAACATTCATACCTACTCTTACGTTCATAATGAATCTTGGGACTCTGCTACTTTCTCAGATCAGCGCTCAGTTAGGGCTGCATTGGCTAATTCACTGAAGTCTTTCCATATACAAAGGGGCTGATGAACAGACTAATCAAAAAAAAAAAACAAAACCAAACCCGTTCCCTTCAAGTCGATTCTGACTCATAGCAACCCTGTAGAACAGAGTAGAACTGCCCCATAGGGTTTCCAAGGAGTGCCTGGTGAATTCGAACTCCCAACCTTTCGGTTAGCAGCCACAGCTCTTAACCACTACATAGACCAGAAAAAAAAAAAAAAACATAGACCAGGCCCCCCAGTAAATACTTTTTGAATTAACACAATACTGTCAATCTGGTTGTTTTACTTTTTAAGTGTGAGGTGTATAAATCACTCAGAATCAAGTTTGTGAACCCAGTGATCAGTGAATATGTGAAGTCTTGCTGACATCTTTTGCTCTCACAATGAGAGTTCTCTTCTTGTTTTTCTCCTGCTCCTGGGCTACTCATTCACTTTTTTTCTTCTGGGTCGCTGGCCTGTGTTTCTCCTTATATTTCAACTACTCTGTTTATGTGTCTGTCTGCTCCACCAGTGTGTGATACCCCTTATGGCAAGCACCACGTATCATTGTCTTTTCATTTTCAGTGTCTCAGATATTTCCTGAAACATGGTATAAGCATCAGTGCATGTCTGATTAATTATTTAATTAATCTTTTGTAACAGGCCTGGCAAGAAAAGCATCTCTTCCATTTTGGAATCAGTGTTGTAGATGTTATGTTTGTAGGCACCATATGTGGGGCCATTTCTTTTGTGGCAGACACTGTATGGGAGCGGCTCTGCCATGGTGCCCTGGTGGCTTTGCATGTCCCCACTCAGGCCATGTAGGCAATGCTTGACTGCAGTCTGACCTGGGTACTGGAAGAATACACTGTGATTCCTCTTGGAACAAGGGGAAGTAAGAAGCCCTGTGAGGAGCTGCCAAGAGGTGATTCGTTACTTCCTCCCTATCTTGCTGCGGGGTGGCACCAGGCTCTTTCTCACCCATCGCCCTAGTTTAAGCTGAAAACAAGATGTTCTACCTGGCCTTACATTTGGGTACAGGTGTGGGCTCCACAACAACAGAGTGACCCACCACCTCGGCTGTCTTTGAGCACCTCCAATTCAGGGTCATACGGTGGAATGAGGAACTCAGGGAGTTGACACCATGCTTTTGCCATCATTGTAATAAATTGTTTGAATCCATTTGGACTCATGGTCTACTTACCAGCAGGATCTGTGGAAGCTCGACAAGCCAAACTGGCCACTGCAGTAGTGATCCTTGTGGCCCCGTTAGCCACTGCACTACTCCTTAGGGGCTGCCTGACCACTTGACAGATTCTTGTACTGAGTTGTGGTGTTACATGATCAGAATATTGACTTACTTTTCTTGGCATCACACACAGAAAGGAGCACAGTTCTCAGCACATAGCACTACTTAGGACAGCCTTTGCCAGGCCTCTGTCATTTACAAACCAACGTTAGAATCGATGCCACGTCTGATAGCAACCACACTGTTATTTAATTAACATATTTATTTAAATCAAATCCATTTCTGAATTCAAATTCACTTTAAAAAGTTAACTTGATAGCCTTACTTAAAATTCAAAAGCAGTATCACTTGCTAGAAATGTAGTTGTAAAGGTAAATGAAATGAAAAAAAAATCAAAACTTTAAATGAAACAAATAGAATATAACTAATTAACCAAATCCGTTTCTACTGTAATGCCTACTTCACGTATCTCACTTATCCCTCATAGCAGTAACAGCATAAATATTGTCGTTTCTATTTCAGGGCATAAAGGTCCAAAGAATGTTAAGTGCCTTTCCTACCATCAAACAACCAGTATGTGTCAGGGCCAGGATTGAAACCCATAGCTCTTTCATGCCATAACCTCTAAGGAGATAGTGTAGGTAGTCCCCATGTAATTTAGCCTCAGCAAATTCTCCTGGTTCCTTTCCCTTTTCTCCTATTGTTGTGTGCTGTGGAGTCAATTCCAATTCATAGCAACCCTATAAGGACAGAGTAGAACTGCCCCATAGGGTTTTGTAGGCTGTAATTTTATGGGAGCAGATCGCCAGGTTTTTTCTCCCGCAGAGCCACTGCTGGGTTCGAACAGCTGACCTTTTTGGTTAGCAGCTGAGCACTTAACCATTGCACCACCAAGGTTCCTTCCTTTTCTTCTACTTAGGTCTAATCCTTTCAGCCAGCTCCTCAACTTTGGGTCTTTCACAAATACTGTGACACATTGGGATACCCTACATTTAGTCTCACTTTTTATTTGAACCACAGATTTTCAGTCCTTTTGGATCAGGTAATATGTTTAAACCTCTGTAAAAGGAAGAAATAATTGCTGTTTATAATCCCCTGCCATTTGGGGATTTTTTATTTTGAAGAACTAGGGGAATGTAAGGATGCAAATGGGGGCTCAAAGATGTAACAAAGAATCTTAACTGATGTAGTTTAACAAATTAATGGATGGAAAAAATCCTATGATCATCTCAATAGTAGCAGTACAAGTGTTTAATAAAATTTAATATATTCAAGATAAATCTTAGCAATTTAGAAATAGACTAAAATTCCCCTCGTCTGATAAAAAGAAACCCTGGTAGTGTAGTGGTTAAGTGCTATGGCTGCTAACCAAGAGGTCAGCAGTTCAAATCTGCCAGGCGCTCCTTGGAAACTATCGGGCAGTTCTACTCTGTCCTACAGGGTCGCTATGAGTTGGAATCGACTCAATGGCAGTGGGTTTGGTTTTTTGGTTTGCTTTACTCTGGTAAAGGTTGGTTGCGCCATCTGCGTATCACAGGTTGTTAATGACTCTTCCTTTAATCCTGATGCCCCATTCTTCATATAGTCCAGCTTCTCTGATTATTTGCTTAGCATAGAGATTGAATAAGTATGGTGAAAGGATACAACCCTGATGCACACCTTTCCTGACTTTAAGCCACACAGTATCCCCTTGTTCTGTTAGAATGACTGCCTCTTGGTCTATGTACAGGTTCCTTGTGAGCACAATTAAGTGTTCTGGAATTCCCATTCTTCACAATGTTATCCATAATTTGTTATAATCTACACAGCTGAATGTCTTTGCATAGTCAATAAAACACAGATAAACATCTTTCTGGTATTTTCTGCTTTCAGCCAGGATCCATCTGATATCAGGAATGATATCCCTCACTCCACATTCTCTTCTGAATCTGGCTTGAATTTCAGGCAGTTCCCTGCTGATGTACTGCTGCAACCACTTTTGAATGATCTTCAGAAAAATTTTACTTTTGCGATAATTTCTTACTTATGCAATAATTACTTATGCGATAATTTCCACATTCTGTTGGTTCACCCTTCTTTGGAATAGGCACAAATATGGAAGCACTTACTGATGAAGATCAAAGACCACAGCCTTCAGTGTGGATTACACCTCAACATAAAGAAAACAAAAATCTTCATAGCTGGACCAATAAGCAACATCATGATAAATGGAGAAAATATTAAAGTTGTCAAGGATTTCATTTTACTTGGATCCACAATCAATGTCCATGGAAGCAGCCAGCAAGAAATCAAACAATGCATTGCATTGGGCAAATCCACAAAAGACCTCTTTGAAGTGTTGAAAAGCAAAGATGTCACTTTAGGACTAAGGTGTGCCTGACCCAATTCATAGTGTTTTCAATTGCCTCATATGCATAAGAAAGCTGGACAATGAACAAGGAAGACTGAAGAATTGACACCTTTGATTATGGTGTTGGTGAAGAATATTGAATATACCATGGACTGCCAACAGAATGAACAAATCTGTCTTGGAAGAAGTACAGCCAGAATGCGCCTTACAAGCTAGGATGGAAAGACTTTGTCTCACATATTTTGGACACGTTACCAGGAGGGATCAGTCCCTGGAGAAAGACATCATGCTTAGTAAAGAAGAGGGTCAGCAAAGAAAAGGGAGACCCTCAATGAGTTGACACAGTGGCTGCAACAATAGGGTCAAGCATAACAATTGTGAAGATGGGCACAGGACCAGGCAGTGTTTTGTTCTGTTTTACATAAGGTTGCTATGAATTGGAACCGACTCAACGGTACCTAACAACAACAACTCTGATAAAGTGTATCTACAAAAAAAAGGCAGTTGACATCATTGTAAAATGTGGAAATTTTCCATTTTCAGGAATAAGACAAGGATGTCCACTATCACCAGTTCTACTCAAAACTGCAGGGGGTACTTCTGTCCAATGCCATAAAATGAGAAAAAGGAAATAAAAGGTATAATGTTTAAAATGGCAGAAATAAAACTCTTATTTTTCAAAGATGATATGATTATACATGTTGAAAATCAAAAAGGATCTAGAGATAAACCTTTGGAATTAATATGTATATTTAGCAAGAGTGTTGGATAAAAAATCAATTCCGAAAAATGTCTACATAAATTTACCAGCTCTGATAGCTAGAATATAAAAATTTTAAAAGGTAAAATTTTCAATAGCCTCAAATACCAAGGAATAAATTTAATAAAACATGTGTAAGACTTCTTTACAGAAAATTATTAAACTTTATTGAGAGATTTTAACAGTCAAATTTCCAACATAAGGACAGCATGCACGCTGTCAACTTGTCTTCTTTTAAATTTATGGTTACCCATCACCTATAATATAAACAAAACAATTGGACACATTACTAAGCAGAATTTTATTTAGGTGACACTAAAGGTATACAAGAGATATTACAGTTTATATTTTATAAAATGGACTAAAACCAAAGCCCTAAAGGTAACCTCTTTGACTTAGATCCAGTTAAACCTCTGCATAGACTTTAAATGCAGACTTTTAGGTATATTAACAATAAATATTTATTTTTGTTCCATGAAAGCAGTAACTTTTATTCCTTGTTGAATCTCCAGAGCTTAAACATTGCCTGATTATGCTTTATAATTATTATTTTTAATAAAGAAAAAACATGTCATTAATAACACATTTGTTATGGATTGAATTGTGTTCCCCCATATGTTTCAATTTCGCTAGGCCATGATTTCCAGTATTTTCTGGTTGTCCTCTACTTTCCGATCTGATGTAATTACTCTGTGTGTTGTAAATCCTAACCTCTGTGCTGTTAATGAGGCAGAATCAGAAGTATTTATGTTAATGAGGCAGGACACAATCTACAGGATTAGGTTGTATCTTGAGTCAATCTCTTTTGAGATATAAAAGAGAGAAGTGAGCAGAGAGTAGAGGGACCGCCTATACCAAGAAAAAAGAGCCAGGAGCAGAGCGTGTCCTTAGGACCAGGGGTCCCTGCACTGAGAAACTCCTAGACTGAGGTAAGGATTGATAACAAAGGACCTTCCCCTAAAGCCGACAGGGAGAGAAAGCCCTCCCCTGGAGCTGGTGCCCTGAATTTGGACTTCTAGCCTCCTAAACTGTGAAAGAATAAATTTCTCATTGTTAAAGCCATCTGCTTATGGTATTTCTGTTATTGCAGCACTAGATAACTAAGACAACATTAGAAACTCATCTGTAGCCAATCTCTCACACACTGTCCAGATTTCAACAGTACCAAAATTGTACTTTATGAAACTTGCTTAACGTATTGTACTGCCTTTAATGATATTTACATACTAATATTTACATATTCTATCTATAATATAGGAGCCCTGGTGGTGCAGTGTTTAAAGCGCTCAGCTTCTAACCAAAAGGTTCAAAACCACCAGCAGCTCTGCAGGAGAAAGATGTGGCAGTTTGCTTCCGTAAAGATTTACAGTCTTGAAAACCCTACGGGGCAGTTCTACTCAGAATCGACTCGATGGCAGTGGGTTTGGGTCTTTTGGGGTTTTTTTGTTTGTTTTGCTTTGTTTGTTTGTTTTATCTATAATATAAGGGGCCCTGGTGGCACAATGGTCAAATGCACAGCTGCTAACCGAAAGGTTGGCAATTCAAACCCACCAGCTGCTCTACGGTAGAAAGATATGGCTGTTTGCTCCGGTAAAGATTACAGCCTATGAAATCCTATGGGGCAGTTCTACTCTGTCACTTAGGGTTCCTATCAGTCAGAACTGACTTGACACACACAACAATAACATCCATAATACAGATACGCAGCATTGGTGGTTCAGTGGCAGGATTCTTGCTGAGCTTTCAGGCTAAGATGGGCTAGGAAGAAAGGCCTGGTGATCTATTTCTGAAAATCAGAGAATGGATCACAAAACCAGTGATGGGGATATCTCAGGACCGGGAAGAATTTCCTTCCATTATGCACGGGGGTTGCCATGAGTTGGGGGCCAACTGAAGGGCAGTTAACAACAACAACAATCTATAGTATGGGTAATTACTCCACCAAATTAATATATAAGTATTATCCCTATTCCTCCCTTCCCCCCAGCCCCTGGCAACCTCTAATTTTTGTCTTGATGGATTTGCGTATTCTAGATATTTCATATAAGTGGGATCATATAATATTTGTTCTTTTGTGTCTGGCTTATTTCACTCAGCATAATGCTCTCCAGGTTCATCTATGTGGTGGCTTTTAATAATATTTTTTAAACACACCACTCTTATAAGTGGTATAAGTGCTGTAAGAGACTGTTCAAGTTCAGGACAGATTAAGTCAAATGAACCCATTTAAGGTGGTCAGGATAGACTTGACGGCAACTTTTTTTTTCAATATGAAGTCAAAATTGTGCATACTTTTAGTAAAAATCCAACTACTGTCCCAAAAAACATGAAACAAAAGAAATTTTTTTAAAAAGCATCATTTAAATGTTTTGACTTGAAATGACAGCCTGAATATAGGATAGCTATTTTTTTTAATACAATAATGTCACATGTGCAACTGCTTAGATGAAGTAAATGGAAAGGCCAATATTACATTTCTTTTGTCTCTACTGTGAGTAAGTGCAAAAAAATTTTGTTTGGGCTAGTTTAGCCCTTGTATGGTTGTTTTAAACAGGGTAATCATTTGTTGCCATTTTTACCTATCACCCATTGTCATCGAGTCAATTCCGACTAACAACAACCCTATAGTTTTCACCCACACTCCTTGTGTGATTAGGAATAATGCCTCTTTACATGCTTAAAAACATTCTAGGTTGTACAATAAATTATATGGTCACAAGAGTTTTAAGCCACACCAGGGCAGCATCAAAATTTAAACTGATGTTTATTACAATGTGTTATGTATTTGTTAAAAGGAGACCTTTATAAAAAGATCTGAAAATCATGTATTTGTTAATACATAATATTATCTCTTTTTTAAATGACTTATACCTAAAAATAGGAAATTGCTTTCATATTTTATATTTCAATATGGATTTTACCCAGTTCATTTCTATCTCAGTCTATAAGGTGGGCACTAGGGGGTCTGAACTACCTTTTAAAGAATCTTTATATGTAAATTTTTACTAAAGTGACAATAATGTTTCTTCTACATTATTACAGATATAATAATGTAGAAGACAGAAACTCCAATACTTTGCATTCTTGATGGATGACATACCTGCTTCTGGCAGTTTCAGAGGCTGTAGATTTGGTAGAATTCCTTCTGTGACATCAAGACCATCACCACAATCACCTCCAGTATTTTGAAAAGCCAATTCCTGTTGATCAGCTTCCAGGTTGAGCTCTTAAAAATTAAATGGTGATTATGTGGGGGGCGCAGCCAAGATGGCAGGGTAGTCAGATGCTTCTGGTGGTCCCTCTTATGACAAAGACCCGAAAAAACAAGTGACTCAATTACATATATGACAAGCTGGGAACCCTGAGCATCAAACGCAAAGATAGGAAATTGAACTGAGTGACAGGGGAGGGGGAGACAGTGCAGAAGCAGCGAGGAGTTGCTGAGTCCACAGCAGCGCCTCAGCCCCTATTCCTTGTTGTGACTATGGAGGGGCTGATGGTAGTTTTCGAGGCCGCAGCTGCTTCAGCGACAGAAGGCAAGTGAAGGGGTGCATCCCTGACTCTGTGGCATGACTGCAGCAAGGCTGCCCTTAGCATTTAGGCAAGTGCAGGGACGCAGCCCTGACCCACTGGGGTGATCAAGGCGGGGACCCAGCCAGTGCACGCAATCTACACAGGCCTCCGGAATCTGAGATAAAACAGTGCTCTCAGCACGAGATAAGTGATTTTGTCTAATTTACAACATGGATCTAATAGCTTCTCCTTTTGAAAGAACTCTCTTCTATCTATCTGATCCCTCCTCCCTCTGCCCCAGCCAGCGTCATTAACAGTTGATTTCTCTGGGCCTGAAATCAGTCATGCTACGCTCCCTGAGCCATTCTCCTGGCTTTGGAGAAGGAATAAATTAACAAACGGGGAAAAAATACTCTGCCAACTCCCCTTATCTGGAAACTCAGAGCAGGAGCAGCTCTAGTCCAGGCACAAGCAATCCACAGACTGTCTTTCACCCCTGCATAGATCCAGGTGGCTCCATTTCACAAGATAGGATCTGGCTCTTATATTGCAAGGGTGAATCTGTTTAAGGTCTGACTATAGCTGTTTCAGCTATGTGGTGGGAGAGGCAGGTTTTTGACATTCGATACTGCTCTGCCTACTAAACAGGGCACTTACCAACCCACGGCAGGCACCTGAGGATTGGAGGCTCCAACCACACTACCTAGTCACCTGCGACAGGGATCCAAGGATAAGTGGCGCCTACCAGTCCTTACAGTTAAAATCAGAGCCCACCCACCAGACCACTCTAGAGAAAAGGGATGTGGCTTCTCAGAGACACTTGGGGGAAGGTTGTCAGCCCCCTGCCTTCCTCAGAGTGTGATCCCCTGCTGCTACCAGAAACCTATGCATACACCAATCACCACTGCTCCTCTAGGATCTTAGGTGAGAGACTGCACCACACACTAGGTGACTGACTACCAGGACACCTGAGCTGAATCTATACAAGAATACCAAATGGACTCCTGGTAACAGCTCTAGCCATCTGGTAACAGGACATTAGTGCTTCAAAGGCTCCAATAATCAAGTTAGCTCACTCAAGTAGCCTTTTTGGGTATATAAAAACAAAACAAAGCAAGAAGCTAGGATATAGTGAGCAAACATAAAATAAATTAATACAATAATTTATAGATGGCTCGGAGAGAACAGTCGATATCAAATCACATAAAGAAACAGACCATGATAGTTTCAACAAACTCCCAAAACAAAGAATCAAGGGATCTTCCGGATGAAGATGTATTCTGGGAATTACCAGACGTACAATACAAAAGATTAATATACAGAACTCTTCAAGATATCAGGAAGGAGATCAGGCAGAATGCAGAACAAGCCAAGGAGCACACAGATAAAGCAGTCAAGGAAATTAAGAAGATTATTAAAGAACATAATGGAAAATTTAATAGGCTGCAAGAATACACACAGAGACAGCAATCAGAAATTCCAAAGATTAACAATAAAATTTCAGAATTAGACAACTCAGTAGAAAGTCAGTGGAGCAGAATCAAGGACCTGGAAGTAAGAATTAGTGAGACTGAAGATAAAACACTTGGCAACAATATATTGAAAGAAAAACCAGAGAAAAGAATTTAAAAAAATGAAGAAACCCTAAGAATCATTTGGGACTCTATCAAGAAAAATAACTTACAAGTTATTGGAGTACCAGGACAGGGAGGGATAAAACAAAATAGAGAGAATTGTTGAAGATTTGTTGGCAGAAAACTTCCTTGATATTGTGAAAGATGAAAGGATATCTATCCAAGATGCTCATTGAACCCCATACACACAACTTGCCAAAACCAAAGATAAAGAGAAAATTTTAAGTGCAGCCAGAGATAAATAAAAAGTAACCTACAAAGGAGGGTCAATAAGAATAAGTTCGGACTACACAGCAGAAACCGTGCAAGCAAGAACATAATGGGATGACACATATAAAGCATTGAAGGAGAAAAATTGCCAGCCAAGAATCATATATCCAGCAAAACTGTCTCTCAAATATGAAGGTGAAATTAGGACATTTCCAGATAAACAGAAGCTTAAGGAATTTGCAAAAACCAAACCAAAACTACAAGAAATACTAAAGGGAATTCTCTGGATAGAAAATCAAGAATATTAGATGTCAACCCAAAACTAGAACACAGGACAAAGTAACCAGATATCAACCCTGAGAGGGAAATCACTAAAATAAATCAAGATTTTCTAAAAATGCACAAAACAGGGAATGAGCGATGGCATTATGTAAAAGATGACAACATTAAATCAACAAAGAGAGACTAAATAAAGTAGTCACAGATCTTCCATATGGAGAGGAAATCAAGGCAATATAAGGAGTTACAAGTTAGGTTTAAATTTAGAAAAATAGGGGTAAATATTAAGGTAACCACAAAGAAGACTAACAATCCAACACATCAAAATAAAAAACAAGAAAAATATAAAGACTCGCCAAAAACAAAATCAACTACAATGAAAAAGAGGAACACACAATTTACGAAGAAAAATCTATTCAGCACAAAAGTGGAAAAATGAAACTGTCAACAACACACAAAAAAAGACATCAAAATGACAGCACTAAACTCATATCTATCCATAATTATGCTGAATGTAAAGGGACTAAATGCACCAATAAAGAGACAGAGTTGCAGAATAAATTTTAAAAAAAAGCACGATCCATCTATATGCTGCCTACAAGAGACATACCTTAGACTTAAAGACAAACAAAAACTCAAAGGATGTAAAAAAATAAATCAAGCAAACAACATTCAAAAAAGAGCAGGAGTGGCTATACTAATTTCTGACAAAACAGACTTCGAACTTAAATCTATCACAAAGGACAAGGAAGAACACTATATAATAATTAAAGGGACAATATACCAGGAGGATATTACCATATTAAATATTTATGCACCCAATGACAGGGCTTCAAGATACATAAAACAAACTCTAACAGCACTGAAAAGTGAGATAGACACCACCACAATAATAGTAGGAGACTTCAACACACCACCTTCAGTGAAGGACAGAACATCCAGAAAGGACCTCAATAAAGACACGGAAGAGCTAAATGCCACAATTAACCAACCTGACCTTTGACCTCATAGGCATATACAGAACACTCCACCCAAAAGCATCTAAGTATACTTTATTTTCTAACACACATGGAACATTCTCTAGAATAGACCACATATTAGGCCATAAAGCAAGCCTTAACAGACTCCAAAACATCAAAATATTACAAAGCATCTTCTCTGACCATAAAGCCATAAAACTAGAAGTCAATAACAGAAAAGGTAGGGAAAAGAAACACATGGAAACTGAATAACACTTTGCTCAAAAACGATTGGATTACAAAAGAAATTAAGGACAAAATAAAGAGAGTCACAGAATCCAAAGAGAATGAAAACACTTCCTATCAGAACCTTTGAGACACAGCTGAAGCAGTGATCAGAGCTCAATTTATATCAATAAATGCACACATCCAAAAAGAAGAAAGGGCCAAAATCAAAGAATTACCCCTACAACTTGAACAAACACAAAGAGATCAACAAAAGAAACCTTCAGGCACCAGAAGAAAGCAAATAATAAAAAATAGAGCAGAATTAAATGAAATAGAAAACAAAAAAACAATTGAAAGAGTTAACAAGACCAAAAGCTGGTTCTTTGAAATGATTAACAAAATCGATAAACCATTGGCCAGAATGACAAAAGAAAAACAGGAGATGAAGCAAATAACCCAAATAAGAAATGAGATGGGTGATATCACAACAGACCCAACCGAAATTAAAAGAATCATGTGATGTAAAATTGTACTCTAACAAACATAAAAACCTAGAGGAAATGGACAAATTTCCAGAAACTCACCACCTACCTAAACCAACACAAACAGAGGCAGAACAACTAAATAAACCCATAACAAAAGAAGAGATTGAAATAATAACTTAAAATCTCCCAACAAAGAAAAGCCCTGTCCCTGATGGCTTCGCTGGAGAATTCTACCAAACTTTCAGAGAAGAGTTAACACCTACCACTAAAGGTATATCAGAGCATAGAAAAGGATGGAATACTCCCAAACTCATTCTATGAAGCCAGCATAACCCTGATACCAAAACCAGGTAAAGACTCCACAAAAAAATAAAATTATAGACCAATATCCCTCATGAACTTAGATGCAAAAACCCTCAACAAAATTCTAGCCAGTGGAATTCAACAGCATATCAAAAAAAAAAATTCACCACAACCAAGTGGGATTCATACCAGGTATACAGGGATGGTTCAACATTAGAAAAACAATCAATGTAATCTGTCGTATAATTAAATAAAAGACAAGAACCACATGATCTTATCAATTGATGCAGAAAAGTCCAACAACCCATTCATGATAAAAACTCTCAGCAAAATAGGAATAGAAGGAAAATTCCTAAACATTATATAAAGTTCATTTATACAAAGCCAACAGCCAACATCATCCTAAATGGAGAGAGACTGAAAGCATTCCTCTTGAGAACGGGAACCATGTAAGCATGCCCCTTATTATCACTCTTATACAACGTTGTGCTGGAGGTCCTAGCCAGAGCTGTTAGGCTAGATAAAGAAATAAAGGGCATCCAAACTGGCAAAGAAGAAGCAAAAGTGTCTCTGCAGATGACATGATCTTATATACCGAAAAACCAAAAGAATCCTCAAGAAAACTACTGAAACTAATAGAAGAGTTTAGCAGAGTATAAGGATATAAGACAAACATACATAAATCAGTTAGATTCCTCTACACCAACAAAGAGAACATCGAAGAGGAAATCACCAAATCAATACTGCTTACAATAGCCCCTAAGAAGATAAAATACTTAGGAATAAATCTAACCAGAGATGTAAAAGACCTATACAGGGAAAACTATAAGACACAACTGCAAGAAACCAAAAGAGACCTACATAAGTGGAAAAACATACCTTGCTCGTGGCTAGGAAGACTCAACATTATAAAAATGTCTATTCTGCCCAAAGCGATCTATAGATACAATGCAATCCCGATCCAAATACCAGTGACATTTTTTAATGAGATAGAGAAACAAATCACCAACTTCATATGAAAGGGAAAGAGGCCCCGGGTAAGTAAAGCATTAATGAAAAAGAAAAACAAAGTGGGAGGCCTCACACTACCTGATTTTAGAACATATTATACCGCCACAGGAGTCAAAACAGCCTGGTACTGCTAAAACAACAGATACATAGACCAATGGGACAGAATTGAGAATCCAGACATAAATCCATCCATATATGAGAAGCTGATATTTGACAAAGGCCCAAAGTCTGTTAAATGGGGAAAAGACAGTCTCTTTAACAAATGGTACTGGAATAACTGAATATCCATTGCAAAAAACAGAGACAAGACCCATACCTCACACCATGCACAAAAGCCAACTCAAAATGGACCAAAGACCTAAATATAAAATCTAAAACAATATAAAGATCACGGAAGAAAAAATAGGGACAACGCTAGGAGCCTTAATACATGGCAGAAACAGTACACAAGAGATTACTAAAAATGTACAAACACCAGAAGAGAAGTAGATAACTGGGATTTCCTAAAAGCCAAACACCTACGCTCACCCAAAGACTTCACCAAAAGACTAAAAAGATTACCTGCAGATTGTGAAAAAGTTTTTAGCTATGACATTTCCGATCACCATCTGATCTCTAAAATCTACATGATACTGCAAAAACTCAACAACAAAAAGACAAATAACCCAATTTAAAAATGGGCAAAGGATATGAACACACACTTCACCAGAGAAGACGTTCAGGCTGCTAACAGATACTTGAGGAAATGCTGTTAGAGAATTAGCTATTAGAGAAACGCAAATCGAAACTACAGTGATTCCATCTCACCCCAACAATGCTGCCATTAATACAAAAAATGCAAAATAATAAATTTTGTAAAGGATGTGGAGAGACTGGAACACTTATACACTGCTGGTGGGAATGTAAAATGGTACAGCCACTTCGGAAACCAATTTGGCACTTCCTTAAAAAGCTAGAAATAGAACTACCATACAACCAAGCAATTCTGCTCCTTGGAATATACCCTAAAGGGCCTTCACATGGACAGATACATGCACACCCATGTTCATTGAAGCACTGTTTACAATAACAAAAAGATGGAAGCAGCCAAGGTGCCCTTCAATGGATAAATAAATTATGGTACATTCACACAATGAAATACTACCCAGTGATTATGAACGATGAATCTGTGAAACACTTCATCATAACATGGAGGAATCTGGAAGGCATTATGCTGAGTGAAATTAGTCAGTTGCAAAAGGACAAATATCATATGAGACCACTATTATAAGAAATATAAAGTTTAAACACAGATGAAAATATTCTTTGATGGTTACGAGGGTGGGGAGCAAGGGAGAGGGATATTCACTAACTAGACAGTAGACAAAAAATTTTTTTAGGTGAAGGGAAGGGCAACACATAACACGGGGATAGTCAGTACACCTGGACTAAAGCAAAAACGAAGTTTCCTGAATACAGTCAAAAGCTTTGAAGGCCAGAGTAGCAGGGATGGAGGTCTTGGGACCATGGTTTCAGGGAACATCTAGGTCAACTGGCATAACAAAATGTATTAAGAAAACGTTCTGCATTCCGCTATGGTGAGATGCATCTGGGGTCTTAAACGTTAGCAAGTAGCCATCAAAGGTGCATAAATTGGTCTCAACCCACCTGGAGCAAAGGAGAATGAAGAACACCAAAGACACAAGGTAAATATGAGCCCAAGAGACAGAAAGGGCCACATAAACCAGAGACTCCATCAGCCTGAGACCAGAAGAACTAGATGGTGCCCGGCTACCACAGATCACTGCCCTGGCAAAGAACACAACAGAGAATCCCTGATGGAGCAGGAAAACACTGGGATGCAGATCTTTAATTCTCATAAAAAGACTGTGCTTGACAGTCTGATTGAGACCAGAGAGACCCTGACGGTCATGGTCCCCAGACCCTTTGACAACCCAAGATTGGAACCATTCCCAAAACCAACTCTACAGACAGGGATTGGCCTGGACTGTAACACAGACAACGATGCTTGTGAGGAGTGAATTTCATGGCTCAAGTAGACACATGAGACTATGTGGGCGACTCCTGTCTGTTGGCAAGATGAAATGGAAGAGGGGGACAGAAGCTGGTTGAACGCGCCCGGGGAATACAGGATGGAGAGGAGGAATGTGCTGTCTCATTAAAGGGAGAGCAGCTGGGAGTGCAGGGTGGGGTGTGAATGGCTTTTTGTGTGAGAGACTAACTTGTAAACTTTCACCTAAAGCACAATAAATAAATTAAAAAGAAAAAAATAAAATAAAATTGTTATCAATTTAAGCAGTCAAACATGAAAGATATTATTAAGGAAACTGTAATATTCATTCTCTCAGTGTTACGAAATCAAAGCCTGTAGGCTAGCATGGCAAAATATGTGATTGGGGGGGGGCGGTGCATAAGAACCTCAAGGGCATTATTTTAAGAATTTGTTGCCAGTAAAAAGGAAGGCAGATTTTTCAAATATTACCCTCTTTCTTTCCCAAGACTGCCTTCACACAACTTAGTTACCCATTCGTAGTTACCTGTTATCGCACTTGCTACTGTACTTATTACATTAAATCAGTGATTTCAGTCTCTCTGATGAAATTGTGAGCTCAAGAAATCTGTCTCTTATTATTTATACTCCTAGAACCGAGCATACAATGTGGCATGAATACATACCAATAAATGTTGAGTGGGGGAAAAAAGTCTTAAAAATACAGAAAACAAGTGTAAATTTAAGAACATTCTGCAAAACTGGTCTGATCTCTTGAAACTTGTCAATATCATGAACAATAAACAAGGTCTGAAGAAGTGCTCCAGATGAAAGAGTAAATAGAAATGACAACTAAATGCAATACTATCCTTAATCGGACACTGGGTCAGAAAAAATAAACTGTAAATGAAATTATTGAGACAAATGAGAAAATCTGAATATAGATTTCATATTAAATGATTGCATTTTCTCATTGTTAAATTTCCTGAATTTGACAATTGTACAGTAGTTATTCAAGAGGCTTGCTTTTTTTTCTTTCTTCTTAGGATACACACACACTTATGGTACTTATGGTAAACCAAAACCTGTTGCTGTCAAGTCGAGCTCGACTCATAGCAACCCTGCAGGACAGAGTAGAGATGCCCCATAGAGTTTCCAAGGAACCACTGGTGGATTCAAACTGACTTCCTTTTGGTTAGCAGCCAAACACTTAAACCACTGTACCATCAGGGCTCCAGTACTTATGGTAAAAAAAACTAAAAAAAAAAAAGGTAGAGGGTCATAATATTTGAAACTGAATCTAAATAATCCAGCATTAATAATAAACATAGTATCAATGTGTATGTGCGTGAGTGCATACAGTGACATAAAAAGAGGAGAGAAGAATGAGAGAAGGAAAAGAAAGGGGGAGAGGAAGGGAAGCAAGTGGATATGGCACTAATGTAGCAAAAACTTGACAACTGGTCAATCTAGGTGAAAAGTGTATAACAGTGAAGTGCAAAAAAAAACGGTGAAGTGTACATACGTACAAAGCTTGACGAAGGTAAACGCTGTCACTGAAAAGTACCCAATAAAAAGGACCTGTTGGTAATTGCTATCGTTGTTGTTCTTAGGTGCCATCAAGTCAGTTCTGACTCAAAGCGACCCTGTGTACCACAGAACGAAACACTGCCTGGTCCTGTGCCATCCTTACAATGGTTGTTATGCTTGAGCCCACTGTTGCAGCCACTGTATCCATCCATCTCATTAAGGGTCTTCCTTTTTTCCACTGACCCTGTACTTTACCAAGCATGATGTCCTTTTCCAGGAACTGATCCCTCCTGATAACATGTCCAAAGTACGTAAGACACAGTCTCGCCATCCTTGCTTCTAAGGAACATTCTGGTTGTGTTTCTTCCAAGACAGATTTGTTTGTTCTTTTGGCAGTCCATGGTATATTCAATATTCTTCACCAACACCACAATTCAAAGGCATCAATTTTTCTTCAGTCTTTCTTATTCATTGTTCAGCTTTCACATGCATATGAGGCAATTGAAAACACCATGGCTTGGGTCAGGCGCACCTTAGTCTTCAAGATGACATCTTTGCTCTTCAACACTTTAAAGAGGTCCTTTGCAGCAGATTTGTCCAGTGCGGATCTGTCGTTTATTTCTTGACTGCTGCTTCCATGGCTGTTGATTGTGGATCCAAGTAAAATGAAATCCTTGACAACTTCAATCTTTTCTCCGTTTATCATGATGTGGCTTATTGGTCCAGTTGTGAGGTTTGTTTTCTTTGTGCTGAGGTGTAATCCATACTGAAGGCTGTGGTCTTTGATCTTCGTCAGTAAGTGCTTCAAGTCCTCTTCATTTTCAGCAAGCAAGGTTGTGTCATCTGCATAACACAGGTTGTTAATGAGTCTTCCTTCAATCCTGATGCACTGTTCTTCTTCATATAGTCCAGCTTCTTGGATTATTTGCTCAACATACAGACTGAATAGGTATGGTGAAAGGATACAACCCTGACGCACACCTTTCCTGCCTTTGAACCACTCAGTATCCCCTTGTTCTGTCTGAACTGCCTCTTGATCTATGTACAGGCAACTGACTAGAAGAGATCCATATTCATTCTTATTCCCAAGAAAGGTGATCCAACCAAACGTGGAAATTATCAAACAATATCATTAATATCACACGCAAGCAAAATTTTGCTGAAGATCATTCAAAAGCAGCTGCAGCAGTATATTGACAGGCAACTGCCAGAAATTCAAGCTGGATTCAGAAGAGGACATGGAACCAGGGATATCATTGCTGATGTCAGATGGATCCTGGCTGAAAGCAGAGAATACCAGAAGGATATTTACCTGTGTTTTACTGACTATGCAAAGGCATTTGACTGTGTGGTAATTGCTATGGCATATATAATTTTGAAACAACAGCAAAAACAACCAAAAAATATATATGAAGGTATATACGTATGTACGTAGGCATATATATGTATTTAAAAAAAAAAACAAACATACCAGTTGCCGCTGAGTCGATTCCAACCCACAGTGACCTTAGAGGACAGAGTAGCACTGCCCCATAGGGCTTCCAAGGAGCCGCTGGTGGATTTGAACTGCCAGCTTTCTGGTTGGCAGCCATATCACTAAACCACTGCATATATGTGTGTGTATATAGATGTACGGATGTGTATATGTATCTGCATCTATGCGACTGTACAGACATATATCCATATATATAATAAAGAACATAGGGACCACAGTTGTGGATACTTTTTAGACATAACCAAACACCTCACAAGATTAGATTTCTGGGTTTAAAGGATTAGGACCATAGTCTTGTGGGACATCTGGGTCAACTGGCATGATATAGTTCATTATGTTCTCTATTCTAGTTTGGTGAGTAGTGTCTGCTTCTTAAAGCTTGCCAGCAGCCATCTGAGATACAACTATTGGTCTCTACTCATCTGGAGCAAAGGAGAAAGAAGGAAACCAAAGACTTAAAGAAGAGACTAGTCTACAGTACAGTCTACATGAACCATGGCCTCATCTACCCTGAGACCTGGAGAACTAGATGGTGCCCAGCTACCACTGCCAACAGTTCTAATTAGGGCCACTATAGAAGGACCCTGGTAAAATGTGAGAAAAATATGGAACAGAATCTCAAAGTCCTATAAAAACAAACAAACAAAAATAGAAACAGACCTACTGGACTGATTGAGACTGGAGGACTCCCCAAGACTGTGGCCCTGATATACTCTTCAAATCTTGAACTAGAAGTGACCCCTGATGTCACCTTGCAGCTAAACAAGATTGGCTCAAAAAATAATGAATATCACCAATAAGTACTGTGCCCCTTTTAAAAAAATCACCTATATGAGACCAAACAGTCAACAATTACTTTAAGACAAAGAGGAGAATGTAAGGGGCCACGGAAACAAGATAATGGAAACGGAACAACCAGAACGGCAATAATGAAAATGTTCAGGCATTATGAAGAATGTAACCAATGTCACTGTAACAACTTGTGAAGAAATTTTTGAATGGGAGCCTAAACTGATGTGTAAACCCTCCCTGAAAACACAACAGGATATAATTAATTTAAAAAAAAATAATGAAAAAGCAATAGAATAAACCTAAGGAAAAAGGAAGGAACACTTAATAAACCAACCAAACTAAACTGTGGAGTCGATTCCGACTCATAGCAACCCTACAGGACAGAGAAAAACTGCCCCGTAGGGTCTCCAAGAGCCAGCTGGTGGATTCAAACTGCCTACCTTTTTTTAGTTAGAAGCCGAACTCTTAATCACTGTTTTGCGAGACTGTGCGAAACGGCACTATTTCCCCTTCACGTTTTGATGTTAATCGGTTAAAACTATTGTAACCATATAATTTACTGTATAAACTGGAATGGTTTTAAGCATATAAAGCGGCATTATTCGTAATTATACCAAGGCAATGGGTGAAAGTAGGAGCCCTGGTGGCACAGTGGTTAAGCGCTTAGCTGCTAAACAAAAGCTCAGCGGTTTGAACCCATCAGCGGCGTAGGAGAGAGATGTTTGACAGCCTGTTTCCTTAAAGATTTGCAGCCTTGGAAACCCTGTGAGACAGTTCTACTCTGTTCTATAGGGCCACCATGAGTCAGAATCGACTTGATAGCAATGGGTTTGGTCTTTTGGTTTACGGGTGAAATGGGGACAAGTGGTTACCCTACTTAAAACAACCACATAATAATAAACTAGCCCAAAGAAATGTTTTGGTATTCATCCACAATAGAGACAAAACAAATGTTCTATTTACTTCGCTTCCTGCAGTCCCAAGTGTCACATTGTTTTAGCTATCCTATATTAAGAACTCATGATAGTGGACATCCTTGTCTTATTCCTCACCTGAAATGAAAAATTTTCTACATTTCACCGTGTTTACTGTGCTTTTGTTGTAGATACACTTTATCGGAGTACGGAAGTTCCAGTCTATTCCCAGTTTGCTAAAAATGTTTATTTTGAATATATGTTGAATTTCATCAAACACTTGTACTGCACCTACTTAGATAATCATAGAATTTTTCCTCTATAAATACGTCGATGTCTTATTATATAAATAGGCCAGAGGTGGCCCCTGTGTATTAGCCTAATATTGCTTCCATGTTGTTTAATTCTTCACAGCAGGCTAGGCTAGCCCAAAGCCCACTGGCTCCAAACTAAACTTCTTATACATCCCACAGCTTTAAATATAGCTGGAATAAGCATATTTTTAGCCATTTAGAGCCTGCCTATTTTGCATGTCTCACAAAACTGCAGCCAACATCTGCTAACCATAGATAAGACAAACCCTATGGCTAACCCTGAGGCTATATTTTTAAAAAAGCTCAAGTGGCTGCTGTCCTTCAGAATTATCTGACCCAGAGACTCCCCACCTTGCTGCTGAGTGAGATTACCTAGACACAAAAGGCCCTTCTCCAATTTCCCTTTTCCCCTAGGAGTTCCCTTGCCCTATTCCCCTTTGTGGTGGTGTTCCTGTGCAGCTGTTTCTGGAAGGTCTCCTGCTGGAACTTCCCTCTTATGCAACAGTGTTCAAGCACCGTTCAATAATACTACCATCTCGTGGTTCTTGATCAGCCCCCAAATCCTCGAATATACCACAAGTGGTGACGAGGATGGCGTTTCAGTGATGACTAAGGCATCAACATGGGGTATGCCCAGTCAGTAGAGCAATCAGTTGGCAAAGTGACCCTGAATGGCCTGTGCCTCATCACCCTGGCCAAGCAGTAGGACCAGTGTTTGAGTAAACCCATATTGTTAAAACTGACCTTTGGGGTCAGAAGCACTGATCTGCCTGAGGATGGAGGCCAACCCATCCACCTGGATCCCCCACAAGTCAGGAGCAGGGTACACTAAATCACAAGACACTTGTTGGGCTTTGCTCATGGCAGCTTCTCACCAGGACAGCATGCAGAGAGGAGGTAGGAGCTTAAACTCCTAAGGGAAATGGGACATGAGACTGGGATTCTCTAGAGGAAGAGGCGGCACAGTCTCACCATGAGAGTGACTGGGATCATTTAATCTCTGCCCTGCCAGGAACCACTCTTAAAGTAATAAAAACCAAAAAAGGCAAAAGGGGAGGGCCAGGAAGGAGGAGTCAGTTCTTGTTTAGAGGAAGTGAGGGGTTCCCTCTCTCACCCTGAAGACCAGTCTCTCTTTAAAGACCTAGCTCAGAAACCAAATGAAAAAGGGGCTGCTTGGCTCAATATTTTTTTATATGGCTGTATAGAATGTACCCGGCTGGGAGTGAGTGTCACCTTACTGCAGCTGACACTAAACAATTAGCTACCGTAGTCAGGAATAGAAAGATGGTATCCCTGCTAAAGGACCCTATACAATTGGTGTGGAAAGTGGGTATGAGCCACAGAGGAGGCTTTGGACCCCCGTCTACAGACGCCCTGCAAATGTGGATTTTTATGGACTGGAAAGCTGCCTACTTTACGTTGAGCCTCATAACCACCTGGGAACACTGTGAATGGAAAACACTGGCCAAACACAAGATCTTCTCCAGCTGGGGATGTTGGAGTAGGCTTACCGAGCAACCAAGGGTGTGTGGCATGATGACTTGGCAAGTCCGGAGGAGGCTGAATTGAGTCCTGAGCCCACCCAGTTGTTTCTTACTGGGGCTCCTGACAAATAAAAACCCTCCTTACTGGCAAAGGAGCCCTGGTGGCATAGTGGTTAAGAGCTCGGCTGCTAACCAAAAGGTCAGCAGTTCAAATCCACCAGCCACTTCTTGGAAACCCTATGGGGCAGTTCTACTCTGTCCTGTAGAGTCTCTATGAGTCAGAACTGACTCGATGGCACCTAACAACAGCAACACTGGCAATGATGGTTAATGCTAAAACAATTTAAGAGGCCATAGATGCCCTGGATTTAACAGAAACTCATGAAAGACGAGCTCAGTATCAAATGTTGCCTGTTAATTCTTCAAAAAAAAAAATAACCCACCTGACCTAAATCAAAATTACTATCAACACAAAGAAGGACAAAGTGGGAGGCCTCACACTTCCTAACTTCAAAACATATTACACAGCTGCACTAATCAAAACAGCCTGGTACTGATTTAATGATAGACACATAGATCAATGGAATAGAATTGAAAACCCAGAAATAAATCCAAACATCTATGGTCAACTGATTTTTGACCGAGGGAGCCAAATCCATTCAATGGGGAAGGAACTGTCTCTTCAACAAATGGTGCTGGCCAAACTGGATTTCCACATAAGGAAACAAGATCCATACCTCACACCATACACAAGAAGTAATTCAAAATGGATCAAAGACCTAAATGTTAAATCTAAAACCATATACTTCCTGGAAGAAAACATAGGAGCAAGCTTTTCAGTGATGGATAATTAAACACAACGAATGCACGAGCAACAGAAAACAAAATAGATAACTGGGACCCTCATGAAAGTTAAATACTTATGTTCATCAAAAGACTTTATCAAAAGAGTAAGGGGACAACCTACAGACTGGGGAAAAAAATCTTTGGGAATGATATAACTGACAAGGGTCTAATATCTAAAGTATATAGAGCACGTCTACAACTTAATGACAAAAAGACAAATAACCCAATGAAAAAATGGGCAAAGGACATGAACAGACATTTCACCAAAGAGGATATTCAAATGGCCAACAGACATATGAAAAGAGGCTCAATGTCATTAGTCATCAGAGAAATGCAAATCAAAACCACAATGAGCTATCATTTCACTTCCACTAGGATGAACAAGATTTAAAAAAAAAAACGGAAAGCGACAGGTGTTGGAAGGGATGTGGAGAAACTGGAACCCTCGTCCACTGCAGGTGGGAATGCAAAATGGTACAGCTGTTGTGGAAACAGTCTGGCGGTTCCTCAAAAAACCGGAGGTAGAGTTGCCAAAAGACCCAATAATTCTACTCCTAGGTATATACCCTAGGGATCTAATAGAAATAACATGAACAGACCTGTGTTCATCACAGCACTATTCACAATAGCAAAAAGATGGAAACAACCTAAGTGCCTGTCAACAGATGAATGGACACGTAAAACGTGGTACGTACATGCAATGGAATTCTACTCAGTGATAAGGAAAAATGAGTTCTCAAAACATCCTGGAACATGAATGAACCTGGAGGACATTAAGTTGAGTGAAATAAGCCAATCACAACAAAACAAATATTGTATGTTCTCACTTTTATGAAATGATATGAACAAGTAAATATACATTAGTGGTCATCAGGAATGGGGGTGGCGGAGAGGGGGATTCACTCTCTAGATAGTAGACGCCCGTTATTTTTGGTGTTGGGAAAGTTAACACTGAAAGAGGGTGCTGGGTACACAGTTTGATGAAGGTAAATAATGTCAGTAAAATCTACACAAGAAAAAAGGACCTGTTGGTAATTGCTATGGCATATATAATTTTGAAACAACAGTGAAAACAACCAAAAAAATATATGCATGTGTGTGTATATATGTATGTAGGCAGGCAGGCATATATGTGTGTACTTATTGCTGTCAAGTGGATTCTGACTCATAGAGACCCTACAGGACAGAGTAGAACTTCCCCACAGGGTTCCCAAGGGTGTAATCTTTACAGAAACAGACTGCCAATTCTTTCTCCTGTGGAGCGCTTGTGGGTTCAAATCGCTGACCATTGTTCCACGAGGACTCCTTATGTATATATGCGTAAAGGTATGCATATAAGTGTGTATATATAGGTATATGCATATAAGTGTGTATATATAGGTATATGCATTTGTATATGCATCTACCTGACTGTATGCACATATATTCATATGTATATATATGAATATATACATATGAATATATTCATATACATTTATATATATAGGTATAATAAAAGCACATCGGGGACACAGTTACGGATACTTAGACATAAACACCTCGTGGGATTGGTTTTCTGAGTTTGAAGGATTAGGACCATAGTCTCATGGAACATCTTGGTCAGCTGGCATGGTTCATAAAGTTATTCACATCTTAGTTTGGTGAGTAGTGTCTGCTTCTTAAAGCTACCAAATGGCCATCTAAGATACAACTATTAGTCTCTACTGTTTGGAGCAAAACAGAAAGAAGGAAACCAAAGACTCAAAGGAGAAATTAGTCTACAGGAAAAATAGTCCACATGAACCACAGCCTCATCTATTCTGAGACCAGAAGAACTAGATGGTGCTCGGCGACCACTACTGATCATTCTAATCAGGACCCGGATAGATGGACCCTCATAGAATGGGATAAAAATGTGGAACAGAACCTCAAATTCTTAAAACAAAAGAACAGACCTACTGGACTGGTTGAGACTGGAGGACTCCCCAAGACTATTGCCCTGAGATATTCTTCAAATCTCAAACCAAAACTAGCCCCTGAGGTCACCTCATATCTAAGTAACAGATTGGCTCAAAAAATAATGAGTATCACTCCTAAGTACTGTGCTCCTTTCAAAAATCACCTATATGAGACCAAATGGTCTACAATTACTTTAAAACAAAGAGGGGAATATAAGGGGGCAGGGAAACTAGATTAAAGGAAACGGAAGAACCAGAATGGAATTAGTGAGAATGCTTGTGCATTGTGCAAAATGTAACCAATGTCACTGAACAATTTGTGCAGAAATTGTTGAATGGGAACTTAAACTGCTGTGTAAACCTTCTCTGAAAACACAATAAAATTATTATTTCCAAAAACATTACTATCAACAGCGAGGTCGCCCCCTCCTAGGCCAAACAACCAACCTATAGTTGGGACCCTGCTTAAGCATGAACCCCAAAATGAATAAGGGAGGTTATATTGGTGCCCTAAGGGACAAAAAAAAAAGGGACAAGAGGGTCATAAATTGCATGATCTCTTGTAAATCGGTGGAGCAATTAGAATACTTACAGGGGTTAGATTATACAATCCATGGAGGCATCCTTTTCAGGAGCAGCCATATCTTCCATGCCTGACCCTCATTTTCACCAGTGGCAGGGATCCACTCCCACAAAGGAACCTGAGAGTCACGGAAGTGGGCTCCTTCCAGCAGAGAATCGCCCTTTTACCGCATTGACTATGATTTTGGGCTTCAAAGAATAAACAACACTGGAAACTCCAAAGAATAAACAATACTGGGCTGTGTTAGATGTGGGTGCCCAAATCTTTCTAATCTAATCCCAGGAAGGACTCAAGCTTTTAAGGAACCCCCCCCCCCCGCCCAGGAGGCGATCGGCTTGGGAGGAGAATTAATTAAAGGGGCATTTTTCTGCTTAACTATTAAAGTTGGCCCAGTTTTGTTAATAGATGTTTCTCTCCTGGTTGTTCCCTCCAAGATTATCCCCTTTCCCATTGCTGGAATGAAATTTCTCAGCAGGTAACCTCATAGAACAAGCCTAAGATTTTTATGCTGTTGGTGGGTGCTGCCAGGTTGGAACCCGTTAACCTTCTGCTACCAGTGTGGGTAGTAAATATGCCACTGCACCAGCTAAGGCAAAACATGGAAGTATCACAGTCTGTCACAGCTGACTTAGTTAAAGAAGAGGTACTGATTCCTACCAGCTCACCTTTGAAAGGCAAACATTCACAGACAAAAACATAGCCTGTGTTTAAAGCCGCTACTAATGAGTGGAGGTTAACTATAGACTATAGAGAGTTAAACAAGGATGTTCCCTTTATTAGAACATCTCTACCAGATATCGTCACCTTAATGGATGACGTTCAAAATATTAAGGACCTAGGAAATTGGTATTTTCCTAGGGTTTTTGTAATAAAGTACCACACACTGGGTGCTTAAAACAACAGAAATTTACTCCTCATAGGATTTTGAAATTAGGGTGTCAGCAATGTCGATTCCTTCCGAGGGCTTTGAGGGAGAATCTGCTCCATGCCTCTCTCCTAATTTTTGGCAACAGCTCACAGTCTTTGGCTTGTGGCAGCATAACTCAAATCTCCACCTCCACCTTCACATGACTGTCTTCCCTGTGTGTCAGTCTGTCTTGTGTATCTTCTCCAGTCATATTGGATTAGGGCCTACCCTACTGCAGTATGACCTCGTGTTAACTAATGACAAAACCCTATTTCCAAATAAGGTCAAAAGCCCTATTTCCAAATAAGGTCATATTCACAGGTACCGGGGGTTAGGATTTCAACATATCTTTTGGGGGGATATAATTCAGCTCATAACAATGGGTAAATGGCTTGGAGTACAGACTTGACTAACATGTTCTATTCAGTAAAAATTTTGCAGGAGTCAACCACAATTTGCCTTCACCCTTGAGGGTCAACGGTACACCTTTACCTGGTTGTCTATGTCTTAAATAGCCCTGCAGCTGCACATGGGCTTTGCAGAAAGGGCCTAGATGACCACCCCACACTTCTACCAGAAACTTGGCTTTGACATTTTCCTCACTGGACTGACCTCACAGGCTATCACAACCACGAGTAAACCTCTCCCCTGAGGAGGGATCGGCAGTTGCCCTACATAAGGTACAAAGACCTTCCCAGTCTGTAAAATTTGGGGCTACATTTGGAACTCACAAGGGTGAACTATTCCCAATCCACTAAGACAAGCTCCTAGCACTCCAACTTCCCAGAACGGTAAATGAGGCCCAACGTCTGGTAGGTATGTTTGGATTTTAGTGCCAACACATTCGTTCTTCACCTCCAATATTAGTTGGCCCGTATCTATCAAATCACCCATAAGTCTTCCACTTTTTAGTGAGGGCTTAAGCAACAACAGGCACTAGGCACTAGTAAAGCAGGCCACTACTTTGGCCTTCCCACTAGTGCCCCAAGGACGAGACCTACAATTAGAAGTTTTGGGCACCCCAAAATTTGCTTCTTGGAGCCTCTAGACCAAATGGACAGGCAAATGCCTACCCATGGGCTTTTGGTGTAAGGAGCTACCCACAGTCAGACCAAAGGAATTCACCACCAGAGAGGCAACTCCTGATGGCCTACTGGGAACTCACTGAAGCTGAAGCCTTCACTGGGGCAGAACCAATTACCCCATAGAATGAGATTCTATTACTCTCTGGGTAATGGAAAAAGCTCCCCATTAAGTTGGATCAGCACCAGAAGCCTCCACATTAAAATAGAAGTTGGATTGACAGGATCGAGCAAAACCTGGCCTTACTGGAGTGTCAAAACTTCATGAGGAAATAGTTACATAACCTGCAACTGAGGCTAACTTGCCAAAAACCCCCAGATACCTCTGCCTCTTGCTCAATGGGGACTGGAGGGAGGATGGTCAGCACCCTCAAAACAAGAAAAGCAGTGGTCTGTCTTTACCAATGGACCGGGCATGGGGTATAAAGGAGCCAGACAATGGAGAGCTGCAGCCTATCACCCCTATTCATATATTGCAATTTTCATATGACCAAAGTGCCACATGGGCCAAGCTACCTTCAGTACTCCTAACAAGAGAGTATGCCCTTGACAAACATCTTTCGAAACTTCATATCTTAACCAACTCTTGGTCAGTGGCTAATGGGCTAAACTCCTTGGCTGAGACTCGAGCAAAGCCAAGGCTGGAAAATACTAGGCCAAGATATTTGGGGTAAGGAGATGTGGAAAAAATTGCCAAACTGCCCCCCACCCCCACCCCAGTCTCCCCATCCTGGTACAACACACCTTGGCACTCACTAAAGGAGACATGAAGGAGACACAACACAACACCAAAGTCACAACACCAGAGTCAGCGAGCAAACCAAACCACCAAAGCAGGTAAGCTTCTTGAAAGAGAGTGAATCCCCAGAACTTTGGGATGAGCCACACTACCCCTTCTTTCAGTGGGCACACGAGCAGTCAGGGCATTTGGGCATTATAGAGTTACAAAAATGGATTGCTAGTACTGGGCCTACCACATGGGAGGAGACATTTATAGACAAGGGCCAAGAGACTTCACTGGGCCTCTCCCTGAAGCAGCAGGGAGCCATCAAATATGCCTTAACAATGGCAGATACCTACATAGGCCTCCTATTGGCTTACCCACGTAAGGCACCAACCTCTGCTAACCTTATTGAGGAGTTAAAAAACAGCTTTTACAGCCTTTGGAAGCACCACAGGTTATACTGACTTAGGCTCCCACTTCACCACAAAGCAAACACAACAATGGGCATTACAAAATAACATTGTTACAAAATAACATTTTTCACCTACCTTATTGTCCTATGGCAGCAGGTATCATGGAATGATATAATGGGCTTTTAAAACAAGGTCCTTAACCACGGACCCCCCCCCGCCCCCCGCTGGCTGCTAATCGATATGTTCTAGGAAGGTAGTGTATACAACATAATATTACCTGGGCCAAGTCGTGTCTGAAAAATGTGGGACTACAATCAGCTCGGGAATTCTTCCCTCAACTAAACTTTTCACGATACCAACTGCAAGTTTTACATAGCCCCTGGTGGAAGCAGGTTCTATAGCAAATGCAACACTGACTGCCCTCAGTAAACAATCATAGGTCTTGGTGTTAAGAGTAAAGACAATTTCCACCAAAAAAAAAAAAAAAAACATTTAATTCCATGGGGAAGTCTAACTGCTCACTGCGTGGGAGTTTCTTCACCTAAATTGACAACTACTTGCTTAATGACTAATTACAAAACTTGCCAGGCTTACCAAAACCACCATTAACCAGGACTTGGGAAGTATTTGAGGGCGATTTCTCCCCTGTGTTACTCTTCTGGGGGTGCCTTTAAAAGCACACAAACCCCACCTTGTGAAAGATGGAAACAATAATGAGAAACCCAGTAGCAAAGCTAATCTGGGAGGAAACTTACTGGTGTAGTCACACCATCAGCTCACAGGGTGAGACCACACAAACAGCTGCCCTCCCCTCTGCCATGCCCCTGGGCTGGCTTCACGACAGCTCTCGAAGCAGAACTGCTCTGAGGGCGACCCTTATCCGGGGTACACCCAGGCTCAGTGGGGCAGGCGCTCTAGGCGGGCCCTCTTGTGCTTCAGATAGGTGCCCTGTGCTTTGGAAAGATGACCTGTGCTTTGGACAGGCCCCCTGCACTTGAGGCGGAGATTCTACCACTGTCCAGCCCTCTCAGGGTCTCTGTTCCTTCTGGTGTTGTTGCAGCCCTAAGTGCATTACATTCTCAGCCCACTTTCTCAGCCCACTCTGCTGCCACTTCTCCGTTCAGTGGATGGTGGCTTTTGCTTTCTCCTGGCCTCTGCTGCATTTTCTACCTGTTCTGCACTCTTACTGGGTCCAGGGTTTTCGCTGTTACTAGTGCTGGTCTGGAAACCCTGATGGCATAGTGGTTAAGCGCTACGGCTGCTAACCAAAAGGTCAGCAGTTCAAATCCGCCAGGCACTCCTTGGAAACTCTATGGGGCAGTTCTACTCTGTCCTATAGGGTCGCTATGAGTCGGAATCGACTCGACGGCAGTGGGTTTGGTTTTTTTTTGGTTAGTACTGGTCTCTTCTGAAAATTTTCCAATCTCTTATCCTCCAGCTGACATTTCCACCCTGGGATAAGGCTGGGGAAGGGGGGCGGTTTCTTCAGCACAGAGCTCCCATGTCCCCAGGGGATGTGCTCATCCCTCCTCTGGGAGCAGAATGTTCACACTCTCCAGCCCAGGAAGCTGCAGTGAGCCTCGGTTTTCCAGACTTTTATTGGCCTAACCATGAGCCTCCTGAGGACTGGTCAGCATCAGACCCCCCAGGTGATTCCTTTTAGTTGAGTAGGCCCGTACTCAGTGGCCACAGGTGTGGCCTTACTCTCAGAGCCAAAATGCCAACTTGTTCACTGCAAAGAGGTTCCATACCTCACAAGTACCAAGGTAAGAAGATCCAGTAAGAGAGGCTGTGTGAAAGGCCAGGTTCCCTCAGAGGGGGAAAAATTCATGGGGCACATAAGATGGAAAAGCCTCAATCACACGGCACCTTACCGAGTTGAAAGCGAAGGAGGAATCTCTTCCTCACGGGGTAAAGATCAGAATAGATGTGAACATCATTACTGCCGTATGCATAGGGGGAACCACAAAGGGTAGAATCCACCCTCTTGGAAAATGCTACTTCAGGACCTTAGCAAATTGGCTCCAGCCCTGGTACCATCCAGACCTGCCGCCTACCAGAAGGGCTGCCCCAAGAGCAGGAAGACAGAAGAGCCATCAAGAGAGGCAGAAGAAAAGCAAAAGTATTTTCCGGAGGCTCCTAAATACTGTTGTTGTTAGGTGCCATCGAGTCAATTCCAACTCATAGTGACCCTATGTACAACAGAAGGAAACGCTGCCCTAACCCGTGCCATTCTCATCATTCTCACAATCGTTGCTGTTTGAGCCCATCGTTGCAGCCACTGGGTCAATCCATCTCGCTGAGGGTCTTCCTCTTTTTCACTGACCCTCTACCAAGCATGATTGTCTTTCTCCAGGGACTGGTGCCTCCTGATAACATGTCCAAAGCACATGAGACTAAGTCTTATCATCCTCGCTTCAAAGAGCATTCTGGCTGTACTCCTTCCAAGACAGATTTGTTTGTTCCTCTGGCAGTCCATGGTATATTCAATATTCTTCACCAACAGCATAATTCAAATGATCCTAAAATAATAAATAAATAATGAGATTTTTTATAGTTAAAATAAATCGCCCTCATGTGATGAGATTACAGTTGATTCAGATGTGTGCATATTGCTTTTGCCAGTTCCTTTGGTTGAAATTTGGGGAAATCAAACAATTAAGAATGGAGAGTAGGAACAGCAAGATCCAGTGTTTTGACAAAAAAAAAAAAATCTTGTTAGCACGAGATGTGATCCAGCTCTAGGAAAGCAGCAATCATTCCTCCAGTAATTCCTCCAGGGTCACTCTGGGACATGCTGGGAGGAGCTACTCTACGGTAAGGGAGACTGGACAGTTTGGTTTTCATGATGCAACTTGTCTTTTTCCCTCCTTGGATCTTTGTTTATTCCCCCTATCCTGCTGGCAATAAGGAATAAAGGATCTGTGTAGGGTGTGAACGTCTTGCTGATTTCAATATTCTTTTTTCCCCCATTTGATTGACTGGCCACAAGAGAAAGCACTATGTCTGAGGAAGTGCACACATGTTTTAGAATTTTCAGGTCAATAATAAGATGAGATCCATTTTTAAAGTTTTGAGTCCAAAGAATGTGTTGCAAGTACATGTCGGAATAGAATGCGTCGGCTTCACACTGGTTTGGGTAAAACGTTAAACTTATAAGGCAAGTGTAGTGAAATATTTTTATACTCCTTTACAATTGGGTACTAATCTCTGCCTGAAGGAATTTTCAGCACCAAATACTCATGTACATAAAAGGAATTTATGTTCAAAGTCAGATATTTTAAGCAATATCGCATGGATTATTATTTCATCAATGGGCACTGCACCTGTAGATTTAGAATAGGGGCATAGGAAAGGAGTCTTTGAACATATTTGCATTACTCTCCGGGGTACCATGGTCGGAACGGCACTTGGAGCAGCCAGGCAGGATACACCACTCATCCACGTGGAGAGCAATGGGAAGCAGAATACCCTGCCCACGGTGTGAGCATCTGCACGATACATTCTCTCCTCTCTGGTGCCCTGCTGTGTTCATCAAAAGGAACCTTTGAGAGAGTGAAAAGGAAAGCACGAAGTACTCATATACAGGATATATAAAGAACTCCTAAAAATCAGTGGAAAATATAGACGTATTTGACCTTATGATGTCACAGAGATCAGTAGTATCAAAGAGAAAAAAAAAAAACTAACCTGGTTAATACCTCAAGCATCTCTAATGATGCCCTCCTTTTCATTCCTGACTATTGATCAATTTTACTTTCTCGATTTTTAAATTCATCTTGTTGGGAGTTTATCAATTCTATTAATCTTTTCAAAGAATCAACTGTTGCCTTTCTGGTTTTACTATATTGTTCATCTGTATTCTTATTTCTTTGATTTTTGCTCTCATATTTATTACTTATTTTGGATTCAATTGGCCATTTTTTTTTCAATAGCTTCTGGAGATGTAGACTTAGATTATGAATTTCCACCCTTTCTCCTTCTCTAATATATGCAGTTAAGACTTTAGATTACCTCTAAGCATTGCTTCACCTGTATCCCATACAATTTGTGGCATTGTCTTAGTTACCTAGTGCTGCTATAACAGAAATACCACAAGTGGACGGCTTTAACAAAGAGAAATGTATTCTGTCACAGTTTAGGAGGCCAGATGTATGAATTCAGGGTGCCAGCTCTAGTGAAAGGCCTCCTCTCTCTCTCTCAGCTCTGGAATAACTTCCTTGTCATCAGTCTTCCTGTGGTCTAGGAACTGGTCAGCGCAGCGACCCTGGGTCCAAAGGACATGCTCTGCTCTCGGCTCTTCTTTCTGGGTGGTAGGAGGTCCCTCTCCTCTCTTCTCGCTTCTCTCTTTTATATCTCAAAAGAGATTGACTCAAGATACAACCTAATCCTGTAGATTGAGTCCTACCTCATTAACATAACTGCCTCTAATCCTGCCTCATTGACATCACAGAGATTAGGACTTACAACACACAGGAAAATTACATCAGATCACAAAATCGAGGACAACCACACAATACTGGGAATCATGGCCTAGCCAAGTTGACGCACATTTTTGGGGGACACAATTCAATCCACAACACCCATCGTCATTAACGTTTGGTTAAAAATATTTTCGAATTTTCAGAGTGATTCATTCTTTGATTCATAGGTTAGTTAGAATTATATTTCTTCATTTCTAGGCGGTCAGAGATTGTCCAGTTATGTGGTCAATGTCTCCAACTCAAAGACCTCTGGGGGTGTGCTGTCCTCTCCATCAGATCCAGATGTGGCTCTTCTTGCTGTGAAGACCTGAACCTGCCTGCTAGGCTGCCACACGACATTTCGAACCCCAGCTTGTGTGCATGCTGGGGAGCCGAGGGCCACTTAGTCCCTCAGCCTGCCCACGTGCTGTGCAAACAGGAGTCCTTTAGATCACTCTTTCGGATCTTGGACGCTGGGGAGGCAAAGGTCCTTCTGCTAGTCAATTATCTTTTAAAGAAATTCACATAATATGAAAAAACTTATACCTCCCCACTGACCAACATCAACGCCCTAGAAAATACCCAAATGGCCTAAACACTACATATCCACTTGAGTGGTGCAACATCTAAACCTTGTTCAAAAACATACAATTTTGGGATCAATTTTTCACATGATGGTCAAGCCTCCCCCAGTGCTGTAGAGCCAGGTCTCTGCCTATTCATTCATTTGATTTATCAGTGGGTCAGTCTCCAGCCTGCTTGATCTGGAGAGAGGATATGATATGTCTGTGCTTTTTTGCTCCTAATCTGCTATAATGTAAATGAAGAGTGACTTGTCCAATGGACCTTCCACTCTGGGCTACGAGAGGTGTCCTTTCAGCATCTGCTGAACTTTAGAGCTACCTCGAAAGACAACAGAGTCACACGATTCAGAGATGCACTATTATGGCTATTTAACAGAAATAGGGCTGCACCTACTTTCAGGCAAAGCTGGTTTAGCGTAGAGTTTGCCCTAAATAAATAGCTGTAGATATGACTCTAAATGTAATGGAAATGTCAAAATAAGCCTTGAAAAAAAAAAAGGGTAGGTAATAATTTTAAAAAGGAAGGTAGGGCCTCCCCGCCTTTCACGATCTGGCTTCTGCTATGTTCCCTCCTCATCACCTACCTACCCCACGTGTACTTTATATCCACTTCTGTGCTCCTCTCGGCTGTGAGAAGTGCTTGTGACTACACACGTGTACACACATTTGCATGTGTGCGAGGACCGTTGCGACAAACACGTTTATCACAATTCAACCTGAGTCTTAGTTTTCTCGTTTGTTAGTTTTTCTCCGGTGCCAGATGGACTCAGCTTCAGTTTCCCTGGTAACCAGTTTGGATCTTTGTCTCAATCTCTGGTCACACACACACGCACGCACGCACGCACGCACGCACGCACAGAGAGAGACACAGAGAGAGAGATGGAAAGGCATGTTTCCCATCTCTTACGGCCTTTCCAGCTGTTGCCTGAGACGACTGACCCAGTGGGGTGAGCAGCAGAGCGGTTACCAAGACAACCTAATTCCAGACCCCTTTCCAGCACTGAGGCCCTTCTCCCTCCACCTGCCAGCTTGGACTTCACCTGAGAATAGGGATGTGCTTTGGCTAAGAGTGAAGGAGGAGGGGTATGGCTGAGGGTTTTGATATCTTGGGATCCCCTCAGAAGGGACTGGAAGAGGCCGAGAGTCACAAAGAAAGTTAGCTGTAGAGCCCAGGAGAGGTAGCGTGAGATACCAGAAGACAATGAAGACCATAAGTATAGTTCCGTGATCTTCTGCAGCCGTACACAGTGCGAGAACCATCTCCTGAAGCCAGGCTCCAGGGCTCAGGCCCTGGGAGATGAGGTCTGGGTTATCTAAAGATAAGGGAGCCTGGTGTCACTTGTGGAGGGCAATGAGATGCCTCGAGGGGGCCCTGCTCACTCAGCAACAGCTCTCAACC
The DNA here is from genome assembly GCF_030014295.1 of Loxodonta africana. Lineage (NCBI taxonomy): Eukaryota > Metazoa > Chordata > Mammalia > Proboscidea > Elephantidae > Loxodonta > Loxodonta africana. The sequence goes on from NC_087369.1 coordinate 63,117,165, forward strand.
GTTGCACACTCTGTGGGTCTCTCTGTCTGCTCCTCTCTTCTTTCTGTGCTCTGTTGTGGGGGTCCATTTATGGAGGTTTCGAAGGAGTCCTGGGTTAAAGGAGAAGAGGAGGCAAGGACGGCACATTCCCATGCTAAATGTGGACAGATGAGACGGTGGGCAGGAGGAGCTGGTGGAGGTGGGGTGCCGAGATCACAAAGTCACTGGGTGCTCCTCAGAAGGCATGGGCACTGTGGTTATTTATTCTCTCTGACTGGTCTGATCTTCATCATGAGTGCCCACCCTCTGGACTGAACGATAAGGGGGAAAAAGCCACTGAATGTATGTCTAATCCGTAAGTGTCGTTTGTGAATGGTCCGTTTGTATCAATGCTCAATCTGTTTGGTGAAAGTGCTCTCAGTATAAAAATGGCATGGGGGCAGTGTCTGACGTCCTCAAACCTTACAAGGAGGAAGGAGAATCGGGATCAACAGCCCGAGGCTGATTCCTATGAGGCGGGGGCCAGACATGCCTCCTCTCTCTGCCAGCTTTACCAACTCTGACACCAACTGTCCCTCCCACAACACTCTCTACTTCTCTGCTGGGTTCAATAATTCATTGCAATGGTCACACAGAACTCACAGACCATACTCACAATTATGGGAGTTTATTAGGGAAGTAACAGGTTACAATTCAGGCTCAGGAACACTCAAGGATATAGTTCTTCGATCAGGACAGCCTCTTCCCAGCCATGCTCACAGGCACGCCTCTCCCTGGCCCTAGGCCTCTGCCCAAAGGCACTCAGCTTTCTCTCGCCGTGGGCCAGGAAGCCCACTGTGCCGTCTCCTGCTGCCGGCTCTCTGCCGCCAGGTCTCTGCTGTCACTTCTCACTGCGTTTAGTGTTACAGTTCTCTGTCTGTTTCCTGGTTCCAGGAGCTTCTCAGCACAGGGATCCCAGATGGAAAGGATGTGCTGGTTCCTGGCTGTTCTTCCTTGGTGGTGGTGGGCTCTTCTCTTCCCTGCCTCTGAGGTGGCTCATTTGAAGCCCTGCGAGATGGCAAGACAGGCCGATCCCTTTGGTGGGCCACAGTTACCCTATCACACGGTCCCGCCCAATCACCTGGGTGGTCGTTACAAGACCATGGCTAGAAAGGCAATATTGAGTAGTTCATTACACCACACTCAGATTTCCACCCAGCCCCATGATGTTTCCCCAGTGGGGAAGGGGTATGGCTTATAAGTCTCCGAGGTGCTGTGGGAAGGGGATCTCTGACCTATTCAGGTTGCTCTCAGGGTCCTCAGTGGTTTCTGCGACAAGGATGACACGTGGCCCTGGGTCCTGCTGGGGATGCTGACCTCCATCGCCCATGTCCATGGCTGGTGTAAGTTGTATGTTTGTCTCTCATCTTGGTCAGGGCCTGGTGCTATGCCCTGGCTGACTTGGCCTCAGCTCCTCTGTGCTGGCATCTGCAGACCCTCTGAATCTGGGGCCTCTCCTCCCTTCCACCAGGGCCAGCACTGTCCACTCCATAGCCACAGCTGCAGGGTCACCTAGCCCCTTGCCAGGTTGGGCTTCCTTTATGGTAGAAGCCCTGGCTCTGGACTCAGCCATTTTCCACATCCCCGCTTCAGGGAATGAAGCCCACCCCGCCAGGGTCTCACCTACCCCACAGCAGAAGCCAAGGTCAGTTCAGAAAGCTAAATTCCCAAATTCTAGCCACCCCTCTGCCCAAGGGAGCTGCTGGGTCATCCTGTAAAGTGAATCCTCTGGGTCCCAAATGTGAATGGGGGCAAACCCCCTTTACATGGAGTGCCCCTCCACCTCTCTGACACACTCCCTTGTCTGAGATGAGGCCCAGAGAGGGCAGACTGAGACACGAGTAGTGTCTTACCTCCATCTGCCACTGCCTCCGTGTGCCTTCTGATCTCCTGCGGCTGGGAGACAACACTCTCTTCGACTTGTGTTTCATGTCGACCAAAGGCACATTCACCTCCAGAATTCAGCCTTATTGGAACACAGGGAGAAAGAGAGTGGCTAAATGATTAAAGGATAATAATAATAACCACAAAATAGAAGAGATTACAAAATAGGACTCCCTTATACCTCATCAGCAGGACAAGAGCTCTGTAAAAATAAGCTCGGGGTTCAAAGAGAGGCATCACGCTTAAAACCGGGCCTACGAGCTGCTGTGTCAACGGTCTTAATGTGAGTGTCCAGAGAGCTTATCTCCTAAGCGATCTGTCCCCATCCTCTTCTGCCAACTATTCAGGATAGTTGAGCTGTGCTGCTCAACTCTCCTGAAGCATGTGATGTGTTCCAGGAGGTACAGGGCCAAGCGCGGGTGTATGTTCATGTCTGCATGCGTCCTAGAACTTTGTGGAAGCCCTGGAAACCTTTTGATTGGCCAACATCTTCCTCTTTCTCCCTCTAATTTATCATGGATATGTCATTTAAAATGGCAGTAATTTCACAATTTAGAAGGAAAACAAGGTAGGTAAATGTATTCATTACAGCTTTTATACACACACCCAGAGTCCTACAGGAGTTACTGTGGGCATATATGAATTGCAAAACGATTTGTAGAATTGACGGGAGATTCTTCAGTAACTTCTCTCCCCTCCCCTACTCCCCTATAAGGAGGCAATAACAGGTCTCAAGTGGCCCTTTAATCGGCATTCAACCAACATTTATGGAACCTCTCTTAATAGGTTTTTGGCACTCTTGTAGAATCCGGTAATATACCATTTAGGTGGGTCAACAGAAGACCAACCAAGCAGTGAATAAATAAGTTCAGATCGGGATACGTGTTAGGAAGAAAACAACGCAGCTCATAGGCTAGAAACCTGCTCCTTTACACAGGGTGGTCAGGGAAGGCCTCTTGGAGAAGGTCAGACTTGAGTAAAGACCCTAAGGTTCAGAAGAAAGACCTGGGGGTAGACTCTTCCGGCAAAGAGAACTGCAATTATAGAAGCCTTAATGAGGAAACAAGCTTGGCATGTTCAAGGAACAGAACTAGGGCAGTGGTATTGTAGTGAAGGCAAGAGATGATGAAATTGTTTGGATGTGAAAGTAGAAGGAGGGGCTGGAAACAGGATATACTCAGAAGATCCAATCAAGAGGCCTTGCTGATGGATTGCAGTGGAAAACAAACAAAACACATCCAAGAGGTGTGCTTGGGACATGCTAAATGCAAGATGCCTCTGGGGGATTCAAACAAAGAGACAGGTAAGTCTGGATCTCAGGGGACAAAAAGGTTGTTCCACGAGAGAGAAATTTGGAAGATCACACTATGCAGATCATGTATGATGGCAAAATGGATGAAATCACCCAGGCAGAGAGTGTAGCATGAGAAGGGGGCCTGGTTAAAAGTCATGCAGAAACAGGTGCAAATAATGGACACCGAGAAGGCGTGCAGAGGCTATTGTAGTTGGAGGGACAATCAGGAGAGTACACCACCACAAATCTAAAAATAAAAAATAAAATGAAAGGAAGGAAGGAAGGGAGGGGTGGGGGAATGAAGGGAAGGAGAGTAGGTTTCAAAGGAGGGAATTGTCAAATACACCAAAGGCACTTGGGCGATATAGTATGATGAGGATTAATTAGGTCTTTGGTGCCCTGGTGGCACAGTGGTTAAGTGTTTGGCTGCTGGCACTTTGAATCCACTAGCAGCTCCCTGGAAACCCTACGGGGCAGTCCTACTCTGTCCTGTAGGGTCGCTATAAGGCAGAATCGACTCGATGGCAATGGGCTGGTTTTTTGGTTTTTTTCTTGGTACCCTTGGAAAAAGCACTTTCCTTTGGGGGGAATGAGGGTAGAAGCTCAACTGCAAACAGAATGGTTATACAATAAGTGGAGACATGTTTGGTGTTTGGAGCATCAGGGAAAATGTGGCAGCACCTTGGAGGAAAATGGGATAAGGCTTTATATATTATTTCATGCTGTTTAAGGTGTAAGAAACAAGAGCATGTTCGTAGATGATGGGATGACCTAGTGGAGACGGAGAAGGCGATGATTCAGGAGAAAGGAACGATAATTGCAAAAAGCCTACCCCTTGAGAAGGTGGAAAGGCATTGAATCCAGAGCAGAGGTGAAGGGTCCAGCCTCAAGTAGGATCTGGTAACTTCCTCCAGAGGGGCAACACAGAATACAAGTGCCGATTCAGGGTTTTGGGGAAGTGGTGAGAGAGTGCCTGTCTGATCATTTGTTTTTCCAACAAAGTATCAGTGAATATCTTGAGAACAGTGGGTGATGGTTTCTGTGGAGTGGAGAGTGCAGAGAGTTACTGGGGTTTTACCAGGAGAGAAGGGAGAAAGGAGCCAAAGAGGTGTGTTTGACCTGGAGAGTGAACAGCTCTGAGTAAGCAGGGTAAGGAAGGGCCTGGGGATTGTGAGGAACGCGGTGTGGTGGGTGGTCTGGGGTCTCCACGAGGTTGAAGCCTCTGGATGCAGGGGCAGTAGAGGGAGTGAGCTGGGAGGAAGGGACGTGGTGTTGGTGATGATGAGGGAGGAGGGATCAAACAAATGGAGATCATGGAGGGTTGCACGACCATGGGCGCGGGGAGGCTCAGGGGGCGTGGAGGAGAGCATCCCCGAGGACTCAGAGGCTCTGGTGGTGGCCGGGTCAGCCTCGGGGATGCTGAGATCCCCAGGAAGGACGAGGAGGGAGGGCGGAGAAGACGGTCAGTGTGCCAGGAGAGCAACTTGTCCCAAAGCTAGGGAGGGTGGCTGGGTGGGAGAGGGTGGCAGGGGCTTGGTAGCGGTCCCGCACGGGGGCCGTCGGGCGGCAGGAGCTGGACATCCCGGCCCGACCCTTACCAGTCACCTCACAGAGGCCTCCCGTAAGGTCACCAGCTTGCCGACACCGGGAGGGACGCCGGCAGGGACGGCACTCCGCTCCCACCCGCAGGCCCAGAACCCGCCAATCCCAGGCAGCCCCGCCCACCAGGCCGAGTCCCGCGCAGGGTGGAGTGACGTCCTTTTTCACCGCTGTTGCTATGGTTCCGAGGGCGGGACTAGGGGAGGCTTCCGGTACCTGGGACGGTTGGCCGCGGATGCTTGGGCCGGAACCGTTCTCCCCCCCCCTCACCTTCCTCCCGCCTCGCTTCCTCTGCCAAGTCTCCAGGGGTAAAAACCAGCAGGAAAGAGCCTCCCCCAGCCCCCACCCCCTCTCCCCGTTCCGGTCGCCTGCGCTTTCTTCGACCTGTAGATGGCAGTGCTGCGCCGTGCGGGCGCGCGCGTTCCGCGCCTCCCCCGCCCCTTGTGCTTGAAAAAACGCGGCGGAGGCGTTCCAGGCAGAGGTGGGGTTGCGGCTTCTTGGGGATGGTTCCCAAAAACCTCGCCGCCCGGGGACAAAGCCGGCCCTTTTGATTTTCAAATTGACATTTGAAAAGCTGCGTGGGGCTGCTGGGGGCCCTTAGCAACTGGTAGTTCTGCGTGGTCTGGTCATCCTCTTTCCCCAAGTTTGTCCTGGGGTTTTATGGCCCTGTTATTGATTAAAAAAAAAAAAAAAAAAATTTTTTTTTTTTTTTAAATCAACAAAGTCTTTTCATTATAGAACTCGCTCAATCGCAACGTGGAGAACTTGGAAGACCGGGAAAGTACAATAAGCAAAGCTACCCTTATCTACAGCCCCACCACCTAGCGTGTAAGTGAGACAACGACCATTAATTATATTTTGTGATATATCTCGCTCATAAAGGTGCATTTTAAACATACTGAGGTTCATATTGTATCGTGACTTAAACACCCTGCCTTTTAAACTGTTTTGCACCTTTGAAAAAGCGTTTCGATATGTTCAGTCTTTTTTGTTTAAAAAGGTAATACAAACGTATTATAAAAAGTTGAAAGTTTCACGAAGGCTTGAGGTCAACGTACAATAACCCATGATCCAAAGACAACCATCTCAACACACCCTTTATGAGGGCAGGAGCTGTGGTGTGTGATGGTTTCACTCTTTTGTTCTCAGCACCTGGAAGAGGACCTACACTTAGTGGGGGCTCAGTAAATATTGTGAAATGAAATAATATTCACATCTTCCGGTCATGTTTCTTTATATGTACTCTCTCTCTTCATACCAATGGATTATATCATCAGTTTTCTACATGATTTTGTTTTTCATTTGCCATTTTGTAGTCAGCATTGGCTTATGTCATTAAGATTTTTCAAATATCCATTTTACTGGCCTCAGCCAGGCCAACTGACTTGCTGAAGGCCATTTAGCTGGTTGATAACAGAGTCAGGATAGAGCCCAGGTCGTTCCGGGCTCAAGGCTCTTTCCTTCATCCCATAATAATCTCAGTAAGACTTAAAGTGAATGAGATGCATCCTAGAATTACATCGGTGCATGTGGTGGATCGTTTATCATTGCTCCATGTTTTATTGGCTCTCAGTATGTTTACTGGCTATCTTTCCACAGGACCCTGCCCTGGAACATGGTCAAGTCTTAGGACGGAGATTCTGGAAGGCGTGCTGAGGTTATTTGGTCCAATAGTAAATACCTACAGGCAGCCTAGCTTGCTACAGTGGATTGTCGATTTGGGTCAAGGAGGGCCTCCATGAGTCGGAATCGACTCCACAGCAACTAACAACAACAAATGAGGGGAGAAGGGTATAAAAACCACACTGAATATGAACTTGTTGTTAGTTGCCATCCAGTCGATTCCGACTCATGGCGACCTTGTGTATACAGAGTAGAACAGCTCCATAGGGTTTTCAAGACTGTGACCAGGTCTGTCTTCCTAGGCACCTCTGGGTGGTTTCGAACCGCTAACCTTCCGGCTAGTAGTCAAACGCTTAACTGTTTGCGCCACCCAGGGACTCCGAATATGAATTTAGGGGCCCAATTACCGATATGCTATTGGAATTAGGATGGAGGCGGTGGTGGTTCAGTGGTAGAATTCTCTTCCGTGTGGGAGACCCGGGTTTGAGTCCTGGCCAGTGCATCTCAGGTGCAGCCACCACTCATCTGTCGGTGGGGGCTTGCATGTTGCTATGATGCTGAACAGGTTTCAGCAGAGGTTCCAGACTAAGATGGACTAGGAAGAAAGGCCTGGCAATCTACTTCCAAAAATCAGCCAGTGAAAACCCTGTGGGTCACCACAGCCTGATCCACAAGTGATCATGGGAATGGCTCAGGACAGGGCAGCATTTTGTTCTGTTGTGCATGGAGTCACCATGAATCGGAGGCTGTCTCAAAGGCAGCTAACAACGCGAACAATTGGGATTAGGGACATGGTATATATGAAGCATGGAGTCCCTGGGTGGTTCAAAAGGTTGATGTGCTGGGCTGCTAACCAAAAGCCTGGAGGTTTGAGTCCACCCTGAGGCGCCTCAGAAGACAGGCCTGGTGACCTACTTCCAAAAAATCAGCCACTGAAAACCCTATGATCATAGTTCTACTGTGACATACATGGGGTCACCGTGAGTCTGAATTGACTCAGATGGCAACTTTTTTTTTTTTTAATATTGTCTTAGTCATCTAGTGCTGCTATAACAGAAATAACACAAGTGGATGGCTTTAACAAAGAGAAATGTATTCTCTCACAGCCCAGTAGGTTACAAGTCCAAATTCAGGATGTCAGCTCCAGGGGCACGCTTTCTCTCTGTTTCGGCTCTGGAGGAAGGTCCTCGTCCTCAAGCTTCCCCTGGTCGAGGAGTTTCTCAGGCGCAGGGACCCTGTGTCCAAAGGACAGGCTCTGCTCCTGGTGCTGCTTTCTTGGTGGTATGAGGTCCCCGACTCTCTGCTTGCTTACCTTTCCTTTTATCTCTTGAGAGATAAAAGGTGGTGCAGGCCACACCCCAGGGAAACTCCCTTTACCTTGGATCAGGGAAGTGACCTGAGTAAGGGTGGTGTTACAATCCCACCCTAATTCTCTGGACATAAAATTACAATCACAAAATGGAGGACAACCACAAGGTACTGGGAATCATGGCCTAACCAAGTTGACACATATATTTGGGGGGACACAATTCCATCCATGACGAATATATATGAAGCAAGCGAAATAAGTAAGCAGTATATATGCAGCAAGCCCGATCTGACTGCCACGTTCGTTCTCTAAGTCCAGCAGTCCAGCTATACTTCTGAAGCTTCTTCGGGCATGCCTCACATCATTGGGGAAAAAAATCCCATATTTTCCACAAAAGAAAAATTTCATTTAAACTACTGTAGCCACATAATCTGAATTCATTTATACTGGCAACTCCTTAACCATAAAAGAAGTCGTTTGATGTGTACTAATTAATTTTCTCTTTGTCCAGGGTTTCATGGAGTGCCTTGGGCCAGGGCTCACGAGAACGTCCCCCTTCCAGTCCGGGGTCTGCCATATCTGCCTATTTTACCATCTGACTCAGTCTAAGTTACTGGGGGTGTGGGGAGGTGGATCCGGGGAGGATATTGGCTAGAGAGCTCCTGTTCCCAGCAAAGAAACTCCTCTTTTTTCTCTTAGGTATTGGATTTTTTTTTTCCAAAAAGAAAGCTTTCTTTTACTTTAAAAAAGAGTTTGAAATTCATTGGTCTACATGATCTCTAAGATTTTCTCTGTGCTCAGTCTCCCAGTGGTGAGAGGAAGATTGGAGAGAAATGAAATTATAAAAATGAGTAGACTCAGCCATCCTTAGGAGTAAAAACCAAAAAACCAAACCCGTTGCCATCAAGTCGATTCCGACTCCATAGCGTACTTCCAGGACAGAGCAGAACTTCCCCATAGGGTTTCCAGGGAGCGGCTGGTGGATTCGAACTGCCAACCTTTATTTTTGGTTAGCAGCCAAGCTCTTAACCACTGTGCCACCAGGGCTCCATCCTTAGGAGTACCACACACTTAAAAGTAAACGCCAAGTGGAGAGCTGGGGCTAATATCTGATCAATTATAGGGTGTCTGCAAGAACTATAGTGTCAAAACCTACAATCTGATTATTTACTGATGGGGGACACGGGGCTGAAGATGTAATCTTGCCAATCGTTAGAAACATTTTTGGGAGAAAAATGTCTCAAGGAAGTAATCAGCAAGGAGCCCAGAGAAAGGAGCATGAAGAGCAGGTAGGGCTCATTCTTAATCTAGTACCGTCCAAGGGAGAGGACCATGGCCAGGCCAATGTGATGATTCTGGCACCTAGGGAGATGACCTCCAATTTTGAGGCAGGGGTGATTTGTGTGACTTTCCCTAGAGCTTAGGAGAAGTTCTTAAAAGCAGCCCATCCCCAGTGTCCTAACGCTCTCCTCTCCGTGCTACCTCTCGGGCATGTATATTCTGGTCGCTGGAAAGACCAGAATATATCCCCTGTTGTAAAGGAAGAAATGGCCATGTGTAATTAAACATCTGGGTCGTAATTTTGGTTAGAGCAACCCAAAGCATGACCAAGACTTGGTACACTGATAAAAATAGTCTTGGACCAAGTTACTGCCAGTCTCTGTGTTTTCATTTGGGTGGCCAACTGGCTTCCCCTCAGACCTGGCATTCTTACTGTAGCACATTCCTATTCCACTTCGGTGATCACGTTAAGATGAAGGTAACAATTGCTTAGGTCAGATGCATGATGATAGCACGTTCGTTTCGTGATTAATTACACCTTGTTTTCACCATTTTATTAACATCCAAGCATTTTGAAGAATTACACAGGTAAGGTCTTATCTCCTGGGAGATAGGAAGGGAGCTGAAATGATGGATTTCACTTTACAGCTAGACAACTAAGTCTTAGATTGAGGTGAATGATATAGTCCACTGCAGCTCACACATCCACCATTTCTATCAGAACAAGCCTACACTGAGAGCCACAACTTCCTTAATAAAGTTGGACTTTTAGTAAGAATGTTGTGGAGTAGAGGGAATTGAACTCAGGGTGCCAAGGTCTTTCATTAATTTACAGTTTTCAAATATCCAGACCTAAAATCAAAACATTAGGATTAAGGCCTGTCACGGTAGGCATCCAACTCACATAGCAGGTGTATAGCTGTGTATAAGATATATCAAATTAAGTGCCTTTCAAAAGGCTGTATTCTGCTTCCCTTCCCTGCCCTAGCCTCTTGCCTCCTAATTATAAAAAGTTAAACTTTAAAAAGTTTTCATGAAAATAGATTATGCAGCATTGTACAAATGGGATGGGCCACTTTGGCTTAAACGTGTGCCTCCTTTATTTTACTGCTGTTTCCCTCCTGGGTTTAGAAGCCGTTCTGATAGTACTTGACTCTTGTATAAGGGGCATCCACATTCTGAAAACATCTGACTGAGGAAGTCTGTGGTTCTTCTTCAAACCTGGTCTTCTTCATCAGTGAGCCCTGGAAATGCCAAGTAGTTTGTGCTACAATCTCAACTGTGAAGTAACCGTTATGTCATAATACATAGCTGGCACAGCAACAGTAACTGGTTAACATGACACAAGAAAATCCTCTCCAGTGTTTGCCCCTACATCACCTTCATAAGGACTTTAATGGTGAATAGACACTGGCAGCCACCTGTCTTCAGTGCTATCCTATGGAAGGGGTTAAAATCATGTAACCTGGAATTGTAATTTCAGGGCATGAAGACGATGAGCTTAATTAGGTAAAGTTTGAAAACTTAGCCATTAAACTCTTCCTGTTCTTATTTCATTCATTTACAATTAGAAAACTAATTTTTAGAAATCAAACTTACGGCTTGACTTTACTCAGAGTTCCTGTTTTATATTTTTCCTCTCTGCTTGGTAATGGTGCACTTTCGACTTTAAGTCTCTGGGGTGGCAGACAGTGAATTACAGTTTCTCAGAGAAGATCTCAAATTTATACGTTGCCACTCATTTGCAGTTTAAGTGTCTCGTTGAGTGATTTCCCCCACCCTCACCCCCACTCTCTTTGTGATTTGTTTTCAGGAAAAGAAGAAGGAATGGCAATAAAGAAGACAACCACCATTCCCCCCACTCCAAAAGGAGTAAGAGAAACCTTGTCTTTCAGGATTCTCTAGATGCAGAGGTAGGACACGTGCTCTGATAAAGTCTTTCTCCATTCATTCATTGCCTAAGCTAAATTATCTAATCTGTGCTGTGCAGTTAAAAGAAATGTATTATTCAAAGAAACTTTTGTAAAAACTAATAATCTCCCTTGTTGCAGTGGCTTTGGACCTTTTTTTTTTTTTTTTTTTTTTAAATCACAGCCCCTTTGAAAATCTGATGAATGCCATGGACCCCATACACTCACACACAAAAACAACCTCTCCATCCTACCAAAATTTGGAGTTTTTTAGAAGCCCACAGACCATGGAAACACCCATCCATGGAACCCCTATTTAATAATATTTTAGAAAGTAACCTGTGTTTTAGAAGTTTATGACCTTTACTTTTTGTTCTTTAGACGTGAACATTTTGTTGCTTCAGTTCATGTGTCTTTATAATTGAACCAAAACAAATAAGAAATCCCATTTTGAAGTGTTTTCACTTTTCCACTATGTTGTTCTGAGAAAGGCTGCAATTTTCTACAATGCATGGTTTCTTGAAGCGCTGTTTAATATATGGATAATAAAGAGAAAATTTCCAGGTTTTCACATAATTTACCTTTAAATGCTCCGATGGATTTGGTTAGGATAATCTGTTTCACTTACTCCCATTTCTAAATTCCAGCTTCTAAGGCAGCTGCTCATTTTATGATTCTAGGGTTGGAATGTACACTGAGGTGAAAAAAAATTTTTTTTTCTCCTGTTGAGGTTCACATAAATGAAAAGCACTGAGGCATAGGGAGGGGGATGGAGATGAGGGGAAAGCTAGGACTTGAAAGAAAATAAAATACTTGGTTCATTTGTATTAGGAAGAACTACACAATTATGAAGAATTACACAATTCTATATTATAAATGTAATATGTATTCCAGTTCTGTTTTCATGAAGATAGATAATTAATATTCCTCCTCATCTCTTCCTATTTCGCTTATCTACTGGTTCTTGCATTAGCCTGTTAAGGTGGTTTTTTTTCCCCTTCCTACCTTATTTTTCCCTCAAGTTGCTGGGTCTTTTCTCTCCCCTTTACCTCCTAGCCGTAATCTGCATTCACTGCCTGTTATTTTTCATCTCCTTTGATGCAGCTACTCACTAAAACTTGGCTCCCTCCACCCACCTACTTTTCTGCTATGATATTTCTCAGGGATCACCTGAGATCTTGCTAAATTCATTCAACAAATCTTTGCTGAGCACCTTCCAGTGGCCAAGCATTGTCCATGGTGCTTGAGGTCAACTTAGGTGTCTCAGTCCTTTCTTCAACGACTCCTTTCTATTCTACCTCCAGTGTGTGTCAAATAATGTCCTTCCCTTTACATTTCCACAATCCTAATTCAGGCCTTCCTTCCCTCTTGCTTGATGCATTGCAAAGCTTCCCAGGTGGTCTCTGTGCTCTCAGTCTCTCCCTACCCCATTCATCCCACATGCACCCGCTAGAATCATGTTCCTAAGTGCAGATCTGAGTATGTTTATTTTTGCTCAAGCACCTGGTCCCACAGACCCCTTAACATGACATTCAGAGCTCTCAATAACCCAACCATAACTTCTCTTGCATAGTCTGTCTCCCTCTAACTCCTCTGTAGGAGGCTCCAGCCACTCATCATGTTACTTGCTTCATCTTCTCAAACACTGCTCTTCACCCTGCTTTTGATCTTGTTCCCCCAGTTTGTAACACCCTGCCTCTTAATATTCTTCTGATCCTCCAAGGCCCAGTTCAGATGTCATCCATCTTAAGGGGCCTCCCCTTGTTCCTCCAGTCAGCATCTGCTTGCTGCTAGATTCCAGTCATTGCAATAGCTTGGCACTGTCATTCTTGAAGTAATCTTCTTCACTGGGCTCGGGAATTACCTGTTGAATGCCCCAGTAGCCCTGGCAAAGCGCATCATTGTACATAGTAGGCACACAAGTATTGTTTGGGATTTTCTGTGGGGAGGGGAGGGCATCACGACAACCTGTGGAGTCCTGGCAGGGGCACGTTAAGCAAACCGACAAAAAGCTCCACAGGCGATTCTGATGCCTCTCCCAAAATAGAATGTGCTATAGAAAATCTCTGCTGGACGCTACTGAGCTTCTTTGGTTATGGGGTACATAGGCAGATTTCATTAAGGCCTAAACGAACCTAACTTCCCACCTCTTAACATAGACCTGGACTCCAGGACTTTTGTGAGGTGCCTTTGTGAATATTGTGTAGTGAGATACTGTGAGTTTGGTCAGAATCTTCATGAACCTAACTTCATTTTGCTTGTGTACATGAATTTGCAAGGGATTCTGTTTCACAGAGCATGGCCCTATTCTCCTTTGATTGTTAATACTGTTTTGCCATGAAAATACCTTGTGCAGATATCACCATTAAGCCTAAGATCTGAGAGAAATGACATGAGGTTTGTAACTGTCAAATGGGATAAACATTGTGACGAGGAGTCTCTCTGTAAGGAGTCAGGAGAATGGTGAAAAAGCTGAGGTATTTACTGGGTCTTTCTTAGTCCTGAAGCATTTAGAATCTCATTTCTCTTCAGATTCAAGTGTAATAAGGTCAACACTTTTGTGCTAGGACAGCAGTTTCAATTTTCAAAACCATGTACCATCAAGGAGTTAACTTTTCCTCCATGAGCCATCTGACAATAAAAGGCTTCCCTAAGCAGGACATCCCACATGAAGTACGTTCACAAGGGTAAGTTGCGGCACAGTGTTGCTGAACCCGGAAAGGTGGGTTCCTTGTCTGGCACACTCAGACTTGCCGATGATCTGGACACTGGTCTTTGAAAAAGAGAAAGTAACTTTATTGCAATGCGCAGAGCAAGGAGCCCGGAGGAAGTCCCTCAGATCCGACTCCCCCAGCTATGGGGAAGCAAGGCTTATATGTGATTTGGGTAGCAAGACGGAGGCTGCACAGGCGTACTGGGGAGGGAAAATTCTAGAAGGAAGACGTTGCAGGAATTATGGCGGCCAGGAAACAGGAAGTGATGTGGTTCTTGTTGGCCCTCTCACTTCGGAATGGGGTCCGGGTAATGATTTTCCTTCTGATTCGTTCCACCTGTTGCAGCATCCTCTGTTGAGGTCAACTGACGGTCACAGCTGGCTCTTTGCCTCTGCGGGGCAGGCCGAATCTGGCTTAAGGACTGATGGAAATTTACTGGCATTCGTAGGGTGAGGTTACAACAGCAAGGCTATGTTTATTAGATAAACAGTATTATTAGCCTAGCAAATGAGAGTGAATATGACATTTTAGATGTATGTTAATAGTTTAAAGGCAGCTAAACATTCTTCCTAAATTTTTTTTTTCTTTTTTACAGCATCACAGATCATTTTAAGTCTTTGTTTTGAAGCCAGAAGTAGCTGAATCCAAAAGCAGACTTTCCCTGGTCTTGTAGTAGCCTTCTTGAGTTTTCTTTCTTACAGATAGAATATTTACTTTTCGTAAAAGAAATACATTTGCTGTATATGATTTAGAAACTAAAGATAGCCAACATATAAAAATAAAAACTGGACTAAAGTCAAAAACTTTGTATATTTTTCCAACCGATTATTGGAGCAGACATTCATATGTTAAAAACATTTTAAAACCATATGCCACACTATACATACTGATTTGTAACCTTTGCAAATGATGTCAGGGACATCCTCGTGTATTAGGATATATACAACTATATCCTCATTGTTAATGGCTGACGACATTCTATTGTATGAATGGATGCACTATAACTTAACCACTTCCCTGTTTACTGACATTTAGTTGCTTCTGATTTTCACCTAGTAAAAACAATGCAGAGGCGTAGCGAGGGAGGGGGCAGAGAGGTGCAAGTCAAAGAGGGGACCAGACAAGGCGTGGAATGACATTCCGAGACCCCACAAATATGAAAGGTGCCTGATCGAGGCAGCGGGACGGCATTTCTGCTGAGTCGCTATCAACGTATATCCATCTTGAAATTGGGAGGGGGCGCAGTCCCCCTGGGTGCTCGAATTGGGGAGGGGGCAACTTAGAGATGGCTTCTGGGCACTCATTACCCCCTCTATGTCCCTGAGACAATGCTGATATTGTAAACAATGTTTCAACACTCATTTGCACGTATGTCTCTATAGAGTTGAGTTTAAAAACTTTTTAAATGAACTAGAGTTGGAAGTAGATCTATTTTTTTTTCCCTGAGAGCTATTTTACAGAAATCCCATCTAGCCTATTAATTTTACCGTACTGTTAAATTTTCCCAGCATAGCATCACCCTAGCCACTATAGTGTAAAATGAATATGTTGTAATTTGACATGAAAACTTGATTCATTAAAACCCAGTTCTAGTTCTTGCCTTATTTTTCTCAGACGGTATCTGTAACTAAAAACAATAAGGAATGCCAACTAAGAGGAACCAAAGTGTGTGTGGTAGGTTTCTTATCCAATGTAATAGCCTACTTAATATTTGAATATTCTTAACCTCACTAGTTTGTGCCTGTGGAGGTTCTAGAATTTTTCACTCTGGGCCAGGACCGTCTATTCTTGAACTGTCTTGACATTAAGTCCTCAAATCAATTTGATTGCTGTTGCTGTTAACCCAGCCATCCGACTTCATTTGGCCATCACTTATCAGGTGGTAAGTACATAATCGTCACACGTTTGTTTGTACGTAGGTATGTAAGTATGGAGCCCCGGTGGTTAAGACCACGGCTGGTAGCCAAAAGGTCAGCAGTTTGAATGTACCAACCGCTCCTTGGAAACCCTATGGGGCAGTTCTACTCTGTCCTATAGGGTGGCTATGAATCGGTATGAGTCAGAATCCACTGGATGGCAAGGGGTTTTTTGTCTTTTTTTTTATTTTGGTTTGTGCCCAGAGGCCCTCTTATTTGCTATGGGCATAACAGGTATTGTTACTACAGCCTGTAGCACTTCTTTGGAGTCTGAGAAGTTACTTCTCTGATGCAAATTACTGGAATAAATGGTGCAAACAGGGACAAAGGATGTGCGAAGGAATTTGGAGTGAGACGCCCTGTGTTTAAATCTTCACCCTGCCACTTCCTAGCTGTGTGAACGTGGGCACATCAGTGACCTCAGCTTCCTCATCTGTAAACTAGGGCTGTTAGTCCCAACCTACTTTACAGGGTTGTTCTGAGGATAGAATGAACTATCTTAAGTGGGTGTACTTTGTAAACTGTCAAGCCCAGCATAGAGTTTGATGCTGTTATTCTCCGAACTGAATAGGAAAAAATATTGTAATAGCATAATAGTGATCCTGTTTCTGTCTTTTTCCTCCCAGCCTTCAAGCAGTGATAATGATAGGAGCAGCGGCAGCAGCATTAATAGCCCGGAGAGAGCGAGTGGCCCAGGAAGCAGTTTAAACCAGACTGGTGCTGAACTCAACCCCAACATCCCTCAGTCCTTCTACGAGAAGGCTGCTCTATGCCAGGGTCCCTACTTCCACATCAGCCAACTCTTGAAGGAGGCACACTTCCACAGCCTGCGGCAGAGAGGACGGTCTTCTCCAACCAGATGAACTAGGAGCTCCTTGTTCCAAACTAAAATTTGCTTTAAAGAGCAATCGCACGCACACAAAAAAGTCTGTTGGCTTTTCAGTCCATATTTTAAATAACAGGCTAATGGACAATTGTTTACTTGTGGTTTTGCTACACTATTGCAATGTCAAAGGGACTTTGAAGCAATTTTTATAGAATTCTTTTCAGGTTGGGTGTCAAATCCACGTCAAGGTAGCAGTATGAGGAAACCGCATCTGTGTGTTGAATGCGTAGCATGTCCAAGTCAGGTTGGCTTCCAGATCTGTCAGTCAGAAACTCTACTTCATGTCAAGGAACCCTGGTGGCATAGTGGTTAAGGGCTCAGCTGCTAACCTACTCTGTCCCATAGGGTCACTATGAGTCGGAAGCGACTCCATGGCACCGAATGACAACAACTTTATGTCAAAAGGTCTTTTAAAATGTGGAAGGTCTTCTTTTTTCTTTTTCATGCAGTTGATTCAGTCGGCTAGTAAAGGCTGTGTAGTTTTAACAAAAACAAAAACAAAACACCTAAGTTGCTTTTTCAAAGCATGGAAAACTTGATTCAGTCTTGCACTGAAATGAACTGCCATGCTGCCTCTCAGAAAGCAGATGTCCTATTGAAATTCCCCTCTCCTTGTAACAGGAGTCCCTGGGTGGTGCAAACGGTTAACACGCTCAGCTGCTAACCTAAAGGTTGGAGGTTCGAGTCCACCCAGAGGTGCCTGGCCATCTACTTTCAAAAATCAGCCGTTGAAAACCCTAAGGAGCACGGTTCTACTCTGACACAAACGGGGTCACCATGAGTCAGAGTCGACTCAAGGGCAACTGGTCTAACAGGAGAACAATTAGATCCAATTAGACTGTGTAAGTGAAACCCTCTCTAACAACTGCCTTCAGAATGTATTCTCAGACACCTTCTGTATCATTAGCTCTTCAAAGCGTGCATTTCAGACTTGGCTTGGTCAGTGCATAATAACTTTTTGTCTTAAATGCAAACTTGTTATGCTGACAGCTTTTGTTTTCTCATTTAAAATTTCACCTATTATGTCTAGAGTTTATGCTGATAAAGTGGAAGCTACTCGAACTGGTGCTTGAGTAACACAAGTATTGTGAAACTGGGTCAGACAACCATCCACTTTGTGCTTCAAGGGTCCCTTCATAGAGACACTAGGGGGCCAGCTTCTGTCATTGAAACTGTAAAGATCGGCATGGCTTAGAAATAGTGAGCTGAGGTGCCTTTAGAAGAAACAGGCAGTAGTATTTACTTAGAGAGAGGTGGGTATGTGTCCGTGTTCTTCAGTCATACCAAAGAGGCATCCAGGTTTGAATAGTGACTGCACAGATGTGTATGCTACCTCAGTGATAAGCTGTACGAAAAAGGAAACAGAATGCATCAGGCCATCTGCCCTGGAGAGTGCCAGATACAACCTGACACTGACCGAGAGTGTAATAAAATTCTCCTGCCTGCTCATGTTGTCTTCTCCACAATACTTGGACGTCCCCATAGCACAGACAAGGAGACCTGAGAAATAAGGCCACTCTAGAAAGAGGTCTTTGCCAGTTGTCCAGATTTAGAAAAGATGTAAGGGAACAGAATGACCGAAAGAAGGATGAGATTTTATTAAGTGACAGAACTAACGATTGAAAAGTGAGAACTATCTTAGGAAAAGGATAACACACACGCACACACACACACACCCCTTCTTTCCATAGTCATGTAGTATGGTTAAGGTTTTAAGGTCAGTTACTTGATACGTAATTTTAGTGTTATGGGAAAAAGTTACAGCAGCATTGACCCCACGCTTATAGAATATATAGATCCTTTTTTCCCCCCTCAATTAGACTTGTCGTGCAAGAAAGAACTTTTACTATTTCTACTGTCTCCGAAGTTGTAAAACCAGATGTTTAGCAAAAAGACTTTTGACCTGATAGCAGGGAATGTAGGAAGGATACCTAGCTACCACTTTCTATAACAATACAGCCAACAACCAAGTACTAAAGGAGACAATCTGTTTTAACTCTTAAGCCACATGTGTACAACACGATTCAGAAAAGCCCAGGAAGGCTCTTGCAGGCTTAAATACATGATATCCCACTGAAACAAAGTGTGTATTAAAAATGCAAGTGTCATCAAAGACCTGAGAAAGCAAATTTCCTTTCATTCTCCACCTTACGTGGGTGATGAGACCATCACCAGGAGCAAACATCATTTTTTTCAAAATAAGTTCAATCTTGGTCCAGGGTCGGCAGTGTAAGTCTCTTACCCTAGTAAGTACAATGTGGAATCTCCAGCTTATCTTTTGCAGACTTTCTAAGTCTTGGCAGCCTGATATATATTTCCATTATGAGGTGAATAAGCATCTTTTAAAATATCTGTTAGCTCACACTGGTAAGAGCTGGTACTTACTCATTGCTCGGCCCTTAAAAGCACCATTGTTTTTGTGCATTTTGTCATTCAGCTTTCCATCATATACTTAAAAGGGAGCTATCTGGGCTGTTGGGTGGGAGATGATGACAGGATGAACCTTTTGGTGTATGCACTGACCTGAGCTTTTCTTTTGGCGCTTTCACTGGCTGACCTAGCCTTTTGAGTGCTTGCCATGCTCCGTGGAAAAAGTCAACACCCCACGACAGGATGAGGGAATGTCGGTAATATGAGCAGGAGGTTTCAGGGCCCAGCCAAAGTCTACTTTAAGTCACTTACCTGATCCAATTCGATGTCAGTGGTAGTATATTATGTGGTTTTGGGGGAACTGAATCTACTGCTCCTTGAGGTGAACTGATTCACTGTACCAGTCACCAATCCAGAGACACAGAGACACCTTTTTCTCGTCAAAAGGAGCAAAATAAAATGTTCATCGATTATTAAACAGGTAAAAGTGATAATCACTGCTCTGTTGCCGGTCATCGCTGCTTTGTTCCCAAGCATCTATTTGGGGGTTTATTCTTCTGCCATGTTAATGCTTCAAAATAACTTTTTCTTTTTTCAGAATCACCACAGGTGAGTGGCTTATAGTCATGTACCTCTTTTGCTTTATACTTCTTTTGTAGCCTTTGGTTAACCTAATAATCTTTGTCTACAACTAAAGGAGTCAGATCATGGTTACCTCAGCTTTTGGGAGCTTTCAACCCAATCCTGCATACGGCCCTTATATCTAACTTAGGTATCTGCCCCTAACTGGCCTCCCAAAACTACATTCTGGAGTATTAGGTGGAGTAGCAAGTTAGTTTCATAATTTGACCCTGTACTGCTTCATTCACTCGAAGCCTGTTTCTGTCTTCACTTATATAAGTTTGCTGTACAGGTAAGAAAGGTTGCTATTGAGGAGTGTGGCATAAATCACCCAGTTCAAATGGATGGTCAAGAGCTTTCAGGTACTCAGTCACTTTCCCGATCCTGAAAAATGATTAGTGTCCTTACACTCTAAATTTTCTTAGGATTGGAAAAAAAACACCTATGGAAGGATCTTCAGAATGACACAGTAATTATCTCCAAAAATCCACTCCTCCATGAAAGCACCTAGAACCCTGGGGGAAAAAAAAAAGGTCAAAATCAACTTTTCCAAAGTTCTGGAAATTAACCAAACACTTGCAATAATTCAGGAAGCATTTACTCAAGAAAAATGGCTAAATATCAGTAAGAAAACTGAACTTTATGATGTATGAATTTTTGCTTCCCCATCCTCCTCTCCCCAAGCTCTGCAGTAGCCTTCCAAACCAGCAGTTTGCAGCCACGGTGGCTGAGAAAACTAGCAGCCTAGATGCCCCTGGAACAGATAGGCCAGATTTGGAGCTACTCAGCCCTATCCACAGAGAAGTATCACTAGTTGACCTATCTGGCGTTTCCCTGGAAAAGCCCCATTTGCAGAACTGTTGATTATTTGACTTGACTCAGAGTTCCCTCTATGGGAAAAGCCCTATACCCAGGGCGTTTGTTGAAAAAACAAATGTGACAATTTTTTTTAAGTCACAGGTGCCTGAGGTGGCAATGACAGTTGGGAAAATAAGCAGCTGGACTAAAACTTCAAAGGAAGATCTGGGGGAGTGAGCTAGCTGTCCACAGGGGACTTTGAAAAGCTCCAAAATATTCCCGAGGATCTACAAGGCCCACACACATGTATAGCCTTGTGTGCATATGCCAGGAAAGACCTGAGAATGCCCTAATCTTCCACCTCTGGGTGGGCCTTAGGCTCTGTGCAAGCAGGAAGTGAAGGCTAAGGCAGAAGTTGTAATCTGCCAGAGTATGGAAGGTAAAACCCCAACACACACAGCTAGTCACTAAGTAAATGTTGGGAGACTTTTGGTTCAAGGCATTTAAAGAAGTTAAGGAAGTTTCTGTCTGATCATTAGTTCACAACTAAGCTAATCAAGAAAAGACTTCAGTGGCCACACACAACAGAATATATACCTTACAGAGTACATCCAGGAAAATTATTAAACAAACAAACAGCAACAACAACAATGACAACAACAAACACTGGGGTGGAGTGGGGGGAGGAAGGATCTGATATACAGAGTGACCACATTATATTATTTAAAATTTTTGTCTCATAACAAAAACTTACAAGAATGCAAAGAAACAGGAAATTATGACACACACGCACACACACGCAAGTCAATAGGAACTGTTCCTGAGGAAGCCCAGGTATGGAGCTTACTAGACAAAGCCTTTAAATTAGCCGTGATAAATATGTGCAAAAGCTGAAGAAAAACATGTCTAAACAAATTAAAGTATGACAATAATGCCTCATCAAATGGAGGATATCAACAAAGAGAAAAGATACTAGAGAAGACCCAAATACAAATTCTGGAGTTGAAAAGTACCATAACTGAAATGACACTTCGGTGGAAATTTCAGCTCCAAAAGAGATTTGCACTGGAAGAAGAAGGAATCAGCAAACTTGGGGACAGGTAATTGAGATTATCCCGTCTCAAGAAAAAATAAAATAAAATAAAATAACGAAAGTGGAACAGAGCCTCGGAGACATATGGGACACCATCAAGTATACCGATATTTACCTAGAGGGAATCCCAGAAGAAGAGGAGAGAGAGAGGAGGGCAGAAAGAATATTTGAAGAAATAATGGCCAAAAACTTCCCAAATTTGATGAAAAACATTAATCTCCACATCCAAGGAGCTCAAAGTACTCAGAGTGGCATAAACGGAAAGCACTCCACATCTAGATACATTATAGTCAAATCGTCAAAAGCGGAAGACAGAGAATCTCAAATGCAGAAGAACCAACCATTCATCACATGCACAGGATCCTCAGTAAGATTAATAGCTGTCTTTTCGCCAGAAATCACGACATAGTCAAGGTGCTGAAAGCACTGAATTCTAGATTCAGCAAATCTATCATTCAAAAGTGAAGGCAAAATTAAGACATTCCCAGATAGAAAAACCATAGAATCTGTCACTAACAGGCCTGTCCTACAAGAAATTCTAAAGAGAGTCCTTTGGGCTGAAAAGAAAGGGCAGTAGATGACTCAAAATGAGAAGAAACAGCTGCAAACATCCATTAATAATCGGAACGTGGAATGCACGAAGTATGAATCTAGGAAAACTGGAAGTCATCAAAAATGAAATGGAACGCATAAACATCCGTATCCTAGGCATTACTGAGCTGAAATGGACTGGTATTGGCCATTTTGAATCCAACAATTATGTTGTTTACTATGCCAGGAATGACAACTTGAAGAGGAATGGTGTTGCATTCATCGTCAAAAAGAACATTTCAAGATCTATCCTGAAGTACAACGCCGTCAGTGATAGGATAATATCCATACGCCTACAAGGAAGACCAGTTAATACGACTATTACTCAAATTTACCCACTAATCACTAAGGACAAAGATGAAGAAACTGAAGATTTTTTACCAACTTCTGCAGTCTGAAATTGACAGAACATACAATCAGGATGCGTTGATAATTACTGGTGATTGGACTGGGAAAGTTGGAAACAAAGAAGAAGGCTCGGTAGTTGGAAAATATGGCCTTGGGGATAGAAATGATGCCGGAGATCGCACGATAGCATTTTGCAAGACCAGTGACTTCTTCATTGCAAATACCTTTTTTTCACCAACATAAACGGCGACTATATTTTTTTATACATATACATGGACCTTGCCAGGTGGAATACACAGGAATCAAATTGACTACATCTGTGGAAAAAGAGGATGGAAAAGCTCAATATCATCAGTCAGAACAAGGTCAGGGGCCAACTTGCTCACATGCAAGTTCAAGTTGAAGCTGAAGAAAATTAGAACAAGTCCACGAGAGCCAAAGTACAACCTTGAGGATAAAACAACAACAAAAAAAAAGCCAAACCTGTTGCCGTTGAGTTGATTCCGACTCATAGCGACCCTATAGGATAGAGAAGAACTGCCCCATAGAGTCGCCAAGGAGCGCCTGGTGGATTCGAACTGCTGACCTTCTGGTCAGCAGCCGTAGCACTTAACCACGACGCCACCAAGGTTTCCACCTTGAGGATATCCCACCTGAATTTAGAGACCATCTCAAGAATAGATTTGACCCGTTGAACGCTAATGACCAAAGACTAGATGAGTTGTGGACATCATACATGAAGAAAGCAAGAGGTCATTAAAAAGACAGGAAAGAAAGAAAAGACCAAAATGGATGTCAGAAGAGACTCTGAAACTTGCTCTTGAACGTCGTGTAGCTAAAGCGAACGAAAGAAATGATGAAGTAAAAGAGCTGAACAGAAGATTTAAAGGGTGGCTCAAGGAAACAAAGTATGACAATGACATGTGCGAAGACCTGGAGTCAGAAAACCAAAAGGGAAGAACACGCTTGGGCGTTTTTCAAACTGAAAGACCTGAAGAAAAAATTCAAGCCTGGAGTTGCAATATTGAAGGATTCTACAGGGAAAATATTAAATGACGAAGGAAGCATCAAGACCAGATGGAAGGAATACACAGCTTTACAATACCAAAAAAAATTGATCGACGTTCAACTATTTCGGGAGGTAGCATACGATCAGGAGCTGATGGTACTGAAGGAAGAGGTCCAAGCTGCGCTGAAGGCACTGGCATAAAACAAGGCTCCAGGAATTGACGGAATACCAATTGAGATGTTTCAACAAAAGGATGTAGTGCTGGAAGTGCTCACTCATCTCTTCCAGGAAATCTGGATGACTGCTACCTGGCCAGCCAAGTGGAAGAGATCCATATTTATGCTTAAATATGCCTATTTATGCATATTTATGCTCCAAAGAGAGGTGATCCAACCAAATGCGGAAATTATCAAACAATATCATTAACATCACATGCAAGTCAAATTTTGCTGAATATCATTCAAAAGCAGCTGCAGCCGTACCTCGACAGGGAACTGCCTGAAATTCAAGCCGGATTCAGAAGAGGACATGGAGACAGGGATACCGTTGCCGATGTCAGGTGGATCCTGGCTGAAAGCAGAGAATACCGGAGGGATGTTTACCTGTGTTTTATTGACTATTCAAAGGCATTTGACTGTGTGAATCATAACAAATTATGGATCACATTGCAAAGAATGGGAATTCCAGAACACTTAATTGTGCTCATCAGGAACCTGTACATAGACCAAGAGGCAGTCGTTCGAACAGAACAAGGGGATACTGCATGGTTTGAAGTCAGGAAAGATATGCGTCAGGGTTGTATCCTTTCACCAAAATTATTCAATCTGTATGCTGGGCAAATAACCCGAGAAGCTGAACTATATGAAGAACTGGGCGTCAGGATTGGGGGAAGACTCGTTAACAACCTGCATCATGCAAGTGACACAACCTTACGTGCTGAAAGTGAAGAGGACTCGAAGCACTGACTGATGAAAGTCAAAGACCACAGCCTTCAGTATGGATTACACCTCTACATAAAGAAAACAAAAATCCTCACGACTGAACCAATAAGCAACATCATGATAAATGGAGAAAAGATTGACGTTGTCAAGGATTTCATTTTACTTGGATCCACAATCCACAGCCATGGAGGCAGCAGTCAAGAAATCAAAGGACGTATTGCATCGGGCAAATCTGCTGCAAAAGACCTCTTTAAAGTGTTGAAGAGCAAAGATGTCACCTTGAAGACTAAGGTGCGCCTGACCCAAGCCACGGTGTGTTCAATCACCTCATATGCACGCAAAAGCTGGGCAATGAATAAGGAAGACCGAAGAAAAATTGACGCCTCTGAGTTGTGGTGTTGGCGAAGAATATTGAAGACACCATGGACTGCCGAAAGAAAGAACAAATCTGTCTTGGAAGAAGTACAACCAGAATGCTCCTTAGAAGCAAGGATGGTGAGACTACAACTCACATACTTTAGGCATGTTATCCGGAGGGGTCAGTCCCTGGAGAAGAACATCATGCTTGGTAAAGCAGACGGTCAGCGAAAAAGAGGAAGACCCTCAACCAGATGGATTGACACAGTAGCTGCAACAATGGGCTCAAGGCCGGGCAGTGTTTCATTCTGTTGTGCATAGGGTCACTATGAGTTGGAACCGACTCGATGGCACCTAACAACAACAACAAAAAAACAACAACAAGAACAGACAATAAGTCAAATCCACACAAAAAAAGTGAATTGCTCTGTTAAAGTTAACTCCATAAGTAAATATGAAAGACAGTATCAATGTATTTTTGTTTGTACACTTCTCTTCTCCAATCCAATTTGAAAGACAACTACATAAAGCAATAATTTCAAATTATGTTGAAGACCTTATAGTGTATAAAGATGTAATTCGTATGACAAGAATAGCACAAAGGAGCAGGAGGGAATGGAAGTATATTGAAGCAAAGTTTGTGAACACTGTTGAAACTAAGTTGGTATTAACCTGAACTGTGTTGTTTTAAGCTGAGATGTTAATTGTAACCCTCATGGGCAGCCAATAAGAAAATAACTAAAAATACATAGTAAAAGAAACAGCAAGCAAATAAAAGTAGTACATTAGAAAATATCCGTTTAACACAGGAGGAGGCAGTAGTGGAGGAACAACAAAGACATAAGACGTAGAGAAAACAAATAACCAAAGGGCACACATCGATCCTACTTTATCAGTAATTAGGTTACAAGTAAATAGGTTAAACAATCAATCAAAAGGCAAAATGAATAAGAAAACATGATGCAAGTATATGCTGACTACAAGAGAGACCCTTGTTTAGATCCGAAGACACAAATAGGTTGAGAGTAAAAGGATGGAAAAAGATATACCTTGCAAAAAGAGAATTTGAGTACTACTTGAGCTTGAGTGCGAATGTACTAATTGCCACTGAATCGCTCACTTTAAAAGGGCTAAATTTTATGTGAATTTCACCTCAATAAAAATAAATGAAGAAAAAAAAAAGCGTTACTAGAGACAAAGAAGGATATTTTATGATGGTAAAACGGCCAAACCATCAGGACAACATAACAAGTAAAAGCATATACGTACCTAAGAGCAGAGCCCCTAAATGCATAAAGCAAAAACCGACAGAATTGAAGGGAGAAACAGACAAATCAACAATTGTAATTGGAAACTACAATACCTCACTTTCAATAACGGATAGCCAACTAGAGAGAAGATGATAAAGGAAATAGAAGACTTGAACGACACTGTAAACCAACTAGACCTAGCAGACATCGATAGAACACTCCACCCACCAACAGCAGAGTATGTACACGTTCTGCTCCAGTGCATTCTCCAGGATAGACCATATGTTAGGCTATTAAACAAGTAATAAGCAATTCAAAAGTATTGAAATCATCCAAAGTAGGTTTTCAGCCACGATGTAATTAAATTAAAAATCAGTAACAAGGAAATTTGGGAAGTTCAGAAATATATAGAAATTAAGCAAAGAAATCACAAGGAAATTTAGAAAACACTCTGAGATGAATGAAAATGAAAACACATCATACCAAAACTTGTGGGATGCAGCTAAAGCGGTGCTTAGGAGCCCTGGTGGTGTAGTGGTTAAGACTTCTGCTGCTAACCAAAAGGTCGGCAGTTCGAATCCACCAACCACTCCCTGGAAACCCCATGGGGCGGTTCGACTCTGTCCAAAGCAGCGCTTAGAGGAAAATTTATTGCCGTAAATGCCTCTATTAATGAAGAAGAAAAATATTAAATCAATAAACCAGCCTTCCACCTTAAGAAACTAGAAAAAGAACAGCAAACTAAACCCAAAGTGAACAAATGAAGGAAAATAAAGATTAGAAAAACAGAGAAAATAAAAAAACCAAAGTTGGTTTTCTGAAAAGAGCAACAAAATTGGCAAACCCTTAGCTGCAGTGACCAAGAAAAAGAGAGTAGACTAATTACTAAAGCCACAAATGAAAGGAGGAGCATCACTTCTGACCTTACAGCAGTAAAAAAAAAAAAAAAAAAATTATAAGGTAATGCTATGAATAACTGTATACCAACAAATTAGATAAACTGGCTGAAAAGGACGAGTTCCTAGAAAGGCACACACCTCCAAAACCTGACTCAGGAAAGAAGGTATTTTTGAGAATAAACAGAAGATTAGACTTCTCTGGATTTTATCCAAAATTAGGAGTTTGAAGAAAGGAAGCCAAGTTTACTCAAGAGGTAAGATTGGTCCCCATCTTAGAAATGTTACTAAAGAAATGGGAATATAGAGCAAGGGCAGAATGTTTCATAGACAATGGGGTGGGGATGGAGGTTGGGGAGAGAGTACTGCCCTTAAATAAAAGAACCGATTATATGCCACACTCTGCGATTTCCTCACAATAACCCGAGGTAGATGTGGTGTGGGCTCTCCATTTCACAGGCAAGGAGAGGGAGGCTGGCAGCAGGTTATCCACACGACAGCATCCTGAAGAACTTGAGAAGGGTTAATGATTTGCTGAAAGGCACGCAGTGGGCAAGCAGCAGTGCCAGGGCTGGAACCCAGGTCTTTTCTACTTTGAAGCAGGCCGCCTTTCCTCTTGTATCGAACTGCATTTTTAGTGAAGACCAGTTTGACCCTCAGAGCTGGAGATGACTACTAACTGGGCATTTTTACCAGGCCTGACAACCGAGCTGAGTCATCCCAAACACTTTGAACTGTTGAAGCGGGCCACTGAAATCCAGGAAAAAGTCACTCTTTCTCTCTGTCTGTCTGTCTGTCCTAGGGTAGATTCTCTAGAGAAGCAAAACCAGTAAAGAGTATAAAATATCTACATAAAAAAAAAAACAAACCAAACCTGTTGCCTTCGAGTCGATTCTGACTCATACCGACGCTATAGGACAGAGTAGAACTGCCCCATAGGGTTTCCAAGGAGTGGCTGGTGGATTCCAACCGCCGACCTTTTGGTTAGCAGCTGAACGCTTAACCACTGAGATTTATATCAAGGAAATAACTCCCGCCCTCGTAGAGGCTGGGAAGTCCTGATTCATGTAGCCACAGGGGCTGTTGAACCCAAGATCCACAGGACAGACAGCAGGGCTCTTGCTCACAGGCTGCAAAGATAGATGAATCCCAAGATGGGCAAGCAAGATGGCAGGAAAGCTGCTAGCTCAAGTCCGAAGCACTGGAGGTCAGATGAACAGGAGCCAGCTGCAGGATCCAGAGTGAGGAAAAGCCTGCGAGCCTTGCCAGAGAATCCACCTGTATTAGATGTAGGCCACACCCCTAAAGAAACTTCCTTTCAACTGATTGGCTGCTCACAGCAGATCCCATCATGGAGGTGACCACATTATATCAAATCTCACCATGGAGGTGATCACATCATCACATGACTGCCAAACTACATCATAACTGCCAAACCACTGTGAATCATGGGCCAGCCAAGCTGACACACGACTTTAACAATAACACCATCTATCTCTGTGAGAGAGAAGGGAAAAAGTTCTAACACCAGTATGAGATGTGGTAAATATGGATGGGTTTAACTGTACAAGGCTTATATGCCTGGGTTGTTGACCTTTCAAATCAGTCTCTCCTGCATGCGCACCAGACTAATACAATGTGAACCTCTCCAATTAACAGATACCAAAGCCCTTGGTTAAGTGACGCTTTTGTCATTCTCTCTTTGGTCCCTGGCAGATGTCATTGAGTTTTACCTTGCTGTTTTCACCTAAGAGTAGTGACGATTATCAGTGTGATTCCCTAGTTAACATGCAGCCTTTGCTCCTCCTAAACAGAACCTGGCTATTGCTACAGAATAAAAGAATAATTAAGTAATTTCATCTAGAGAACGGTTTGCTCTTTGCTTAACCCCACACCCGTGTTGTCTCCACAGTAGTAAATTAGTAAGGAAACAAAGTTTTCTTTTAGGTATCCATCGGAACCTACATGTTGAACGGCTTTCCAAACTCTCATTCCTTTCTGCCTGGCAGTTTTTTTCCCCCCCTTCCTATTTTCAAACCAAGTCTTCTGTAAAGTGTCAGTCGAATACCTATAGAAGGAGTCAGATCGTGGAGGTGACATTGAAACCAGATTTTGTCTCCTCCTGAATTTTTAGTTCATCCCTACTGGTGGCTGTGGTCTGGGCACAGAGAAAGTAATGACTGGTTGAATCCATATGCCAAGGCCAGGCAAAAAAGGGGAAATATTCTCACCAAGAATCCATTTAGATCCATCGTAGGGTTCGTTTAAGCTAAAAGAGTAATCTTGAGACCAGCTGTACAAGAGTGGCACAGCTGCTTCCACCGCGTGTGGGACCCTACGCTGGTGAACCTTTGATTGACTGGCAATTGCCATGTCCTTTTGGCCACGGTATTGTTATAAGCAATGGGAATTTTCTGCTACTGACAACACTGTACATCTAGTTGCCACTTCTTAGGAGACTCATAGAGACTGTAGGGGAAAATGATGTTTAGGTTGAAGAGCAGAAAACAGCCTTCTTCAGGGAGAAAACACTTAATTCATTCTCATGTGATCCGAGGAAACAGTCCCAAGTTTTCAGTCGAGAAGATCTAGCTAAAATGAGCAAAAAGATTTTCTATCTATGCCGTCAACGATAAAGTGAAAGTACCTATGGAATAAGGATGGCTCTTCTGTTACTACTAAGGGAATTCTTTCAGTAAGCAAGAGTGGAAGATAATGATTTAAGATAAAAAGAGGTCTAGGTGATGAACATGGAAAGTACAAGTTGACATGTCACTCAGTTTAACAACGCCCAGGCTCCATATTTGGTATTGCGTTAGACTCAGACATAGGAGTAGGTCTTTAACTTCCTGTCACTTGGCCCAGGTAGGATCCATTCCCTTCGTTTTCCATTGTCTCTGTTTTATTCATATCCCTAGAATCCCTTGGTGGTTTCTCTGAGCTCCTGGAGTTGCCCCAAATGCATTGCTCTGGATGGGACACAGTTCTTCCAGTGGCTGGCAGGATCAGGCCATGAAAAGTACAGCGTGTAGTTCGACATTGTTGTGGACATCCTGTTGCCCTTGCATAGCTTCTTCAATGCTTTGCAGCTCTACCCAGGTGCAGCATCCGATGTGCTTCCTACATGCCACGGAGTGATTCCGGAGCATTTCCTGCACAGTCCCAGCATCTTAAATCTGTCAGAGGAAGACTTTTTGGCCTGCATGGCAAAGACCTCGTTGGGCTGGAAGGAGTCACCACAAGGGAGATAAGCTAGGAAGTTGTCCAGTTTAATTTAAATTAAATTAATCCAGATTAGTTTAGAGTCTACAGCTAAAGGGAAGTTCTGCTCACAAGGACCAACTGCTGAGCTTTGGTGGAGAGGCCACTACTGGCAAACAGACCCTGGTTTGTCACATTGACCCAGGCAGCATCAGAAGTCAGGTCATTAGGACTCTGGCCCGAGGAAGGGAGACATGCTATGCTCCAACTGGATCTGTTTATTTGGAGTAGAATTGCTGGCGCTGGTTTCAAGATCCTGAGGCGCTGAAACCAGGAATTCTTTGGAGCTACTGGAGTCGAAGCCTCTATTTGCCAGTCTGAAAGACAGTGAGAGGAGCATTCTCAGCAAATTCATTCCAGGCAATCTCAACTCAGGGGTACCGAGCGGCAATGTATCTTAGCACCCAGATTGCCCCTGGACTCCATTGAGAAGGATGTCAACGAACAAAGAGGCCACTGCTAATGAACGTGGGCATATTCCCTAACCACTGACTGAGGCTTGGTCTCTCTTTCAGCTCAAGGGTCTGTATCTATGTTAATTTCTTTTATTTATTTATTTTTTATTGTGCTTCAAGTGAAAGTTTACAACTCAAGTCAGTTTCTCATACAGAAACTTATACACACAACCTGGTTGCTCTCCCTACAGTATGACAGCACTCTCCACCCTGTATTTCCCATGTCCATTCAACCAGCTCCAGTCCCCCTCTGCCTTCTCATCTCGCCTCTGGACAGGAGCTGCCCACTTAGTCTCATGTGTCTACTTGAGCTAAGAAGCACACTCCTCACCGGTATATATAGGCTTTCTCTTAACAATTTTATTTCAGCTTTAATCATAACAGCAAACAATTAGAAACAACTCAAATGTCCATCAATGAGAAAGTACATAAGCAAATCGTAGTATGTACACAAAATAAAAGGAATAAATCTCAAAAATAAATCCTTCACTCAAATTTTATGTTGAATGAAAGAAGCCAGACACAAAAGACCACATGTCGCATGATCCCATTTATATGAAGTTTGAAAAGAGACAAAAACTAATCTATGGGAATAGAAATCGAATAGTGATTGATTCTGGGTGGTGGTGGTGGGGTCATGGACTGAAAAGGGGCATGAGGGAACTATCTACGATGCTGGAAATATTGTATATCTTGACTAGGATATTTGTTCCGCAGGTATCTGTATCAGTTGGGGTTCTCCAGAAAGACAGAACGAATAGTATGTATCACAGCAACATCTAGTGTTTGACTAAACAACTGCACACAATAGCCTAGCCAAGATGACAGAAAAATTAACCATCACAGTTCCCAATGGCTTTTTTTTTCTTTAATGTTCGTTGACTTCTTTTATTCAAACCTACCCCATCTTGCATTGTTCCTTGTTCCGTCTTGTTCCATGTGACCCACCCAGGTTCTACTGTCTACCCTCCAGCCAGTGATCTCACATCATGGAAATCCACCGTGAGTTGTGAATTAAGTGCTGGACACAAAAGATGGCATGGTCAGCTCCATGTGGACCCTGGTCTGTTGGTAAACAGTCCAAAGGCGTGGTTGTAGGATGTGATCTTCCAACCTCAGAATTCTCCTGATGGGTCAGGAGCCTTACACCAAACAAATAAGAAAATCTGGGCCCGCTTCCTGCAAGAGGAGGACTTGGCACTCCAAATAACAACCTCCTCAAGCACTCATTGTTTATTTAAGGAAAACAAACTAATATGGCTACACACTTTAAAAATTATAATTTTAAGTAAATTAAAAAACCTAAAGATCTGTATGCTAACCATTTGTGGTTAGCATATACTTGCACGTAGATGACTCGAGGTCACAATGGTATAAGCAGAGGGCTGAGAGTCAAGCAACCAGGATTCTATTATCAACTAGCTGAGCGACCATGGACCAGTTATTGTGCTCGACACTCGGGCTCCCGGATCATCTTCTGTACAACGGGAATGATAGCAGCCTCATCTTTCATTTATTCATCTGAAATATTGTTGAGCCCTGCCCTGAGGGTAGTGGTGGTGTCTCAGTTATCTGGTGCTGCTATAGCAGAAATACC
The DNA here is from genome assembly GCF_030014295.1 of Loxodonta africana. Taxonomy (NCBI): domain Eukaryota; kingdom Metazoa; phylum Chordata; class Mammalia; order Proboscidea; family Elephantidae; genus Loxodonta; species Loxodonta africana. The sequence continues at coordinate 63,149,186 of NC_087369.1, forward strand.
ACAAGTGGATGGCTTTAAGAAACAAATTTATTCTCTCACAGTCCAGGAGGCTAGAAGTCCGAATTCAGGGAGCTAGCTTCAGGGGAAGGCTTTCTCTGTCGGTTCTGGGGGAAGGGCCTTGTCATCAATCTTCCCCTGATCTAGGAGATTCTCAGCCCATGGACTCAGGGTCCAAAGGAGGCGCTCTGCTCCTGGCACCTCTTTCTTGGTGGTATGAGGTCCCTCTCCTCTCTGCTCGCTTTTCTCTTTTATATCTCAAAAGAGATTGACTCAAGATACAACCTAATCCTGTAGATTGAGTCCTGCCTCATTGAGGTAACTGCCTCTAGTCCTACCTCATTAACATCATAGAGGTTAGGATTTACAACACACAGGATAATCACATCAGATAACAAAATGGTGGACAACCACGCAGTACTGGGAATCATGGTCTAGCCAAGTTGACACACGTTTTGGGGGGGAGGGGAGCACAATTCAAGCCATAACAGGTGGCATCAAACAGAAGAGCCCGGGCTTTAGAGTTAGCGAAAGCTGTGTTCAAATTTCAGCTAGTTTACTTACAGTTTAAGCCTTGGGCAAGTTACTTAACCTCTCTGAGCCTTTTCTTCATCTGTAAAATGAGAATGATAATCTTGCCTTCTACTTCATAGAATTGTGTGGAGGATTAAATTGGACAATACATGTCAAGCTCCTAGAACAGGCCCTGACATATAGCAAGTGCTCAACCCACTCCATTATTGTGTTTATTAGCTCTGTGACTTTAGGTAAAGTTGTTACATAAAAATGTATTTTTCCTTAATTATAATGTGGCCATATTCTAAGGTGTATCTATTTCATAGAGTGCTGTTAAGACAGGGAGCAAAGGCCCTGAGATCGGAGGGAGCGTGTTTGAGAAATAGCGAAGAGACCGGTGTGGTTAGAGGAGAAGCAAGTAAAAGAGAAATAGGCTATACTATCAGCGAGGTAATAGGGGGTTGAGTGTGGAACCTAGAGACTTAGTAAGACAAGGAACAGAGGGGCCCCCAAATCTGCAAACAAAGTAATAAGAAATGGGCCAGGGCGCAGAAACGAAGCCACTCCCCAGAACAATGGGGCAGGGTATCTAAAAATAGCACGCAAACTTCTTTGAAGTTGCCTTTCGGAAGCAGCTGGAGAAAACCAGGTCCAGGGACATGCGCAGAACATCCACCTGTGACCGCTGTGTGACCTTCCACCAGGGGCGGTGAGGGGCTACAGCCCTAGCCGGGGAATCGAACCCGGGGAGCAAGAGACTGCGCAGGCGTGACACCCCGTAATAAGTCCTGCTGCGAATCCCAGAGGCCTCCGGGACAGGAGCCATCTTGGAAAGCTGCTCCCGCGGGCACTGTAGTTAATATATCCCCGCCTGTGCCTATGAACAAACATGAATCTTTTCCCTGCCCAATTAGGGCCGTCTTTTGTTCTGGGAGATGAGGGTAAGCCTTGCTCTAGGCCCTCCTCTTCTCCCTGCTTGCAAGCCTCTTCAATAAAGCTTTGCTCCTGTGGAAAACTACGTGCCTTACCTGCTCATTCTTGACCAGTGAGAGGCAAGAACCTTATTCTGGTAGCACTGCGAGGATTAAAGTGTGGTGTCTGACACTTAGTACGCATTTCAAAAATGTTAACTCCCCTTTTACCCAGGGGATTGTGAATATTAAGGAATAAACTTCTAGGTACTTGGAGGAGACTCGTATAGTGCTTTAGTGCCCAGGCTTTGGAGGAGAACCTGGATTTGAATCCCATATCCGCTTTGTGGTTTTTGGTAAATTACTTAACTTCTCTTAGCCTCAGTTTTCTCACCTCAATAGTTTCATCTCCAGGACTGTTGTAAGGTTTAGAATACAAGGAGCTTGAGACAGCGTTTAACACACAGTAAACATTCATTTAATGGTAGCTAGTTTTTATTTTTTTTAGTTTTTAGTATGATGTATGATGGGTTTTTTTTTTTTTTTAGTTTTTAGTATGATGAGTTTTAGTATGATGGTGGCACAGTGGTTAAGAGCTCAGCTGCCAACCAAAAGGTCGGCAGTTCGAATCCTTGGAAACCCTAGGAGGTAGCTCCGTCCCATAGGGTCACCATGAGTCGGAATCGACTCGACGGCAGCCGGTTTAGTATGATGGTAGAGGTATACTTCGGTGGTATACTTTAACATCGAAAGAGTCCATGATATATAGTAAATGCTCAATAAGTACCTATTGACTATAATTAAATTCTGAAAATATTGTTCTTAGGTAGATTTTCACCTTTGGGGATCATTTAGCCTTTTAAAAATTAGTTTTCTCCTTTTTACATAAATGACCTATTATTGTTATCAAAAATTGAAGAAGTACAGTCAAGAATAAGGAAGAAACAAACAAAAAAAGCTCTCCCAAATCCTACCAGGCGGAGACAATCACCATCAACAATTTGGAGAATATCTTTCCAGATCAACATACCCGTATAAAGTTTGCACACATGCATGCACACAAGTGTATACATATGGGACCATATAGTAGATACCATTTTGTAATCTACAGTTTTTCACTAAACAAAATGTCCAAGGCGGTGAATATTGATCTTCCTTCCTTTTCTTTTTTTTATTGTGCTTTAAGTGAAAGTTTTCAATTCAAGACAGTTTCTCATACAAAAACTGATGCACACATTATCATGTGATCCTAGTGACTCTCCCTACAATGTGACAGCACACTCCTTCTCTCCACACAGTATTTCCTGTGTCCATTCAACCCGCTCCTGTTCCCCTCTGCCTTCTTATCTCGCCTCCAGACAGGAGCTGCCCACATAGTCTCCTGTGTCTACTTGAGCTAAGAAGCACACTCCTCACCAGTATCGTTTTATGTCTTATAGTCCAGTCTAATCTTCGTCTGAAGAGTTGGCTTCAGGAATGGTTTTAGTTTGGGGCTAACAGAGAGTCCACCTCTGGGGTCCCTCTGGTCTCAGTCAGACCATTAAGTCTAGTCTTTTTACTAGAATTTGAGGTCCGCACCCCACTTTTCTCCTGCTCCATCAGGGATTCTCTGTTGTGTTCCCTGTCACGGCAGTCATTGGTGGTAGCCGGGCACCATCTAGTTCTTCCGGTCTCAGGCGGATATAGTCTCTGGTTTATGTGGCCCTTTCTGTCTCTTGGGCTCACATTTTCCTTGTGTCTTTGGTGTTCTTCGTTCTCCTTTGCTCCAGGTGGCATGAGATCAATTGATTCATCTTAGATGGCCACTTGCCAGCTTTTGAGACCCCAGACGCCACTCACCAAAGTGGGATGCACAATGTTTTCTTAATAACACTTTGCTATGCCAATTGACCTAGATGTGACCTGAAACCATGGTCCCCAGACCCCAGCCCCTGCTACTCTGTCCCTCAAAGTGTTTGCTTGTATTCAGGAAGCTTCTTAGCTTTTGGATTAGTCCAGTTGTGCTGACTAGCCCTGAATTGTGTGTTGTCCTTCCCTTCACCTAAAATAATTATGTCTACTATCTAATTAGTGAATACTCCTCCCCCTCCCTCCCTCCCTCCCTCCCTCCCTCCCTCCCTCCCTCCCCACCCTGGTAACCATCAAGGAATGTTTTCTTCTGTGTTTAAACCTTTTCTTGAGTTCTTATGATAGTGGTCTCATACAATATTTGTCCTTTTGCGACTGACTAGTTTCACTCAGCATAATGCCTTCCAGATTCCTCCGTGTTATGAGATGTTTCACGGATTTATCCTTGTTCTTAATCATTGCATGTATATACCATAATTTGTTTATCCATTCATCCGTTGATGGGCACCTTGGTTGTTTCCATCTTTTTTGGTACAGTAAACAGTGCTGCAATGAACGCAGGTGTGCATATATCTATTTGTGTGAAGACTCTTATTTCTTTAAGATGTATTCTAAGGAGTGAGATTGCTGGATCTTATGGTAGCTCTATTTCTAGCTTTCTAAGGAAGCGCCAAATCGATTTCCAAAGTGGTTGTACCATTTTACATTCCCACCAGCAGTGTGTATGTGTTCCAGTCTCTCCGCAACCTCTCCAATGTTAATTTTTTATTTTTTATTAATGCCAGCCTTGTTGGGGTGACATGGTATCTCACTGTAGTTTTGATTTGCATTTTTCTCTGATGGCTAATGATCATGAGCATTTCCTCATGTATCTGTTAGCCACCTTAATGTCTTCTTTGGTGAAGTGCCTGTTCATATCCTTTGCCCATTTTTTAATTGGGTTATTTGACTTTTTTATTGTTGAGGTTTTGCAGTATCTTGTAGATTTTAGGAAACCCTGGTGGCTTAAGAGTGGTTAAGTGTTAACCAAAAGGTTGGCAGTTCAAATCCACCAGGCGCTCCTTGGAAACTCTATGGGGCGGTTCTACTCTGTCCTGTAGGGTGGCTATGAGTCGGAATGGACTTGACGTCAACGGCTTTGGGTTTTTTTTTTTTTTTTTTTGGTTGATTTTAGGGATTAGACGCTGATCGGATTTGTCATAGCCAAATTTTTTTTCCTAGCCTGTATGTAGTCTTTTTACTCTTTTGGTGAAGTCTTTGGATGAGCATAAGTGTTTGATTTTTAGGAGCTCCCAGTTATCCTGTTTCTCTTCAGGTGTTTGTGCATTGTTAGTAATGTTTCGTGTACTGTTTATGCCATGTATTAGGGCTCCTGCCGTTGTCCCTATTTTTTCTTCCATGATCTTTATCGTTTTAGATTTTATATTTAGGTCTTTGATTCCTTTTGAGTTAGTTTTTGTGCATGGTGTGAGGTATGGGCCTTTTTTCATTTTTTTACAAATGGATATCCAGTTATTTCAGCACCATTTGTTAAAGAGACTGTCTTTTCCACATTTAAGAGACGTTGGGCCTTTGTCAAATATCAGCTGCTCACAGGAGGGTAAATTTACGTCTGGATTCTCAAGTCTGTCCCATTGGTCTATGTATCTGTTGTCGTACCAGTACCAGGCTGTTTTGACTACTGTGGCAGTATAATAAGTTCTAAAATCAGGTAGTGTGAGGTCTCCCACTTTGTTCATCTTTTTCAGTAATGCTTTACTTATCCGGGGCCTCTGCCCTTTCCATACGAAGTTGGTGATTTCTTTCTCCATCTCATTAAAAAATGCCATTGGAATTTGGACCGGGATTGCATCATAACTGTAGATCGCTTTGGGTAGAATAGACATTTTCACAATGTTGAGTCTTCCTATCCATGAGCAAGGTATGGTTTTCCACTTACGTAGGTCTCTTTTGGTTTCTTGCAGTAGTGTCTTGAAGTTTTCTTTGTATAGGTCTTTTACTTCTCTGGTTAGATTTATTCCTAAGTATTTTATCTTCTTGTGGGCTGTCATAAATGGTATTGATTTGGTCATTTCCTCTTGGTGGTGTAGAGGAATCCAACTGATTTTTGTATGTTTATCTTGTATCCTGATACTCTGCTGAACTCTTCTATTAGTTCCAGTAGATTTCTTGTGGATTCTTTAGGGTTTTCTGTGTATAAGATCATGTCATCTGCAAATCGAGATACTTTTACTTCTTCTTTGCCAATTTGGATATGTTTTTTTTCTTTATCTAGCCTAATGACTCTGGCTAGGACCTCCAGCACAATGCTGAATAAGAGTGGTGATAAAGGGCATCCTTGTCTGGTTCCCGCTCTCAAGGGGAATGCTTTCGGACTCTCTCCATTTAGGATGATGTTGGCTGTTGGCTTTGTATAAGTGCCCTGTATTATGCTGAGGGATTTCCCTTCTATTCCTATTTTGCTGAAAGTTTTTATCATGAATGGGTGTTGGACTTTGTCAGATACCTTTTCTGCGTCAATCGATAAGATCATGTGGTTCTTGTCTTTTGTTTTGTTTGTATGATGTATTACAGCCATTGTTTTTCTAATGTTGAACTATTCCAGCATACCTGGTATGACTCCCACTCGGTCACGGTGAATTATTTTTTTGATATGTTGTTGAATTCTATTGGCTAGAATTTTGTTGAGCATTTTTGCGTCTAAGTTCATAAGGTATATAGGTCTGTAATTTTCTTTTTCGTGTGTGGTGTCTTTACCTGGTTTTGGTATCAGGGAAACGCTGGCTGCATAGAATGAGTTTGGGAGTGTTCCATCCTTTTCTATGCTCTGAAATACCTTTAGTAGCAGTGGTGTTAACTCTTCTCTGAAAGCGTGGTAGAATTCTCCAGGGAAGCCATCAGGGCCTGGGATTTTTCTGTTGTTGTTGGGAGATTTTTAATTACCTTTTCAATCTCTTCTTTTGTTATGGGTTTATTTAGTTGTTCCGCCTCTGAGTTAGTTTAGGTAGATAGTGTGTTTCTAGAAATTTGTCCATTTCCTCTAGGTTTTCAAATTCGTTACAGTACAGTTTTTCATAGTATTCTGTTATGATTCTTTTCATTTCAGTTGGGTCTGCTGGGATATCGCCCATCCCATTTCTTGTTCAGGTTATTTGCTTCCTCTCCTGTATTTCTTCTGTCAGTTTGGGCAATGGTTTATCGACTTTATCGCTCTTTTCAAAGAACCAGCTTTTGGTCTTGTTAACTCTTTCGATTGTCTTTCTATTCTCTATTTCGTTTAATTCGGCTCTAAATTTTATTATCTGCTTTCTTTTGGTGCCCGACGGTTTCTTTTCTTGTTCCCTTTCTATTTGTTGGAGTTCTTGGTTTAATTCTTTGATTTTGGCCCTTTCTCCTTTTTGGATGTGTGCATTTATTGCTATAAATCGACCTCTGAGCATTGCTTTTGCTGTGTTCCAGAGGCTGTGGTAGGATGTGTTTTCATTCTCACTTGATTCTATGAATTTCTTTATTCCGTCCTTAATTTCTTCTATAACCCAATAGTTTTGAGCAAGGCGTTCAGTTTCCATATGTTTGATTTTTTCTTTCCTTGATTTTTCTGTTATTGATTCCTACTTTTATGGCTTTATGGTCTGAAAAGATGCTTTGTAATATTTCGATGTTTTGGATTCTGTTAAGGCTTGATTTATGGCCTAAAAAAGGGGTCTGTTCTGAAGAATGTTCCCTGTGCGTTGAAAAAGAAAGTATACTTGGTTGCTGTTGGGTGGAGTCTTCTGTATATGTCTATGAGGTCAAGTTGGTTGATTTAGGTCTTCTGTGTCTTTATTGAGCTTCTTTCTGGACGTTCTGTTCTTCACCGAAAGTTGCGTGTTGAACTCTCCTACGATTATTTTGGAGCTGTCTATCTCTCCTTTCAATGCTGTTAGAGTTTAAGTATTTTGGAGCCCTGTCATGTGGTGTGTGAATATTTATCATGGTTATGTCATCCTGGTGTATTGACCCTTCAGTCATTATATAGTGTCCTTATCCTTTGTGGTGGATTTTACTTTAAAGTCTATTTTGTCAGAAATTAATATTGCCACTCCTGTTCCTTTTTGATTGCTGTTTGCTTGATATGTTTTTTCCATCCTTTGAGTTTTAGTTTGTTTGTCTCTTTAAGCCTAGGGTGTGTCTCTTGTAGGCACCATATGGACAGATCTTTTTTTTTTTTTAATGCATTCGGCCACTCTCTGTCTCTTTATTCGTGCATTTAGTCCATTTGCATTCAGCATAGTTATTGATAGGTATGAGTTTAGTGCTGTCATTTTGATGTCTTTTTTGTGTGTGTTGTTGACAGTTTCTCTGTTCCACTTAATTTTCTGTGCTGAGTCGTTTTCCTTTATATATTATCTTTTCCTCTTTTTCATTGTTGTTGATTTTGTTTTTGCTGAGTCTTTATGTTTTCCTTGTTTTTTTATTTTGATGCATAGGATTGTTAGTGTCCTTTGTGGTTACCTTAATATTTACCTCTATTTTTCTGAGTTTAAGCCAATCTTTTATTTCTTTATATCGCCTTGACCTCCTCTCCGTATGAAAGATCTATGACTACATTTTTTAGTCCCTCTTTTTTGTTTTGATGTTGTCATCTTTTACATAATGACTTCTCTGTTTCTCTGTTTTGAGAGTTTTAGCTTTGATTTATTTTTGTGATTTCCCTATCTGGGTTGATATCTGGTTGCTCTGTCCTCTGTCCTAGTCTTGGGTTGTTATTGAGGTTACTGATTTTCTATCCAGAAGACTCCCTTTAGTATTTCCTGTAGTTCTGGTTTGGTTTTTGCAATTTCTCTTAACTTCTGTTTCTCTGGGAATGTTCTAATTTTGGTATCATATTTGAGAGATAGTTTTGCTGAATATATAATTCTTGGCTGGCAGTTTTTTTACTTCAATGCTTTATATAAGTCATCCCATTGCCTTTTTGCCTGCATGGTTTCTGCTGAGTAGTCCGAGCTTAGTCTTATTGACTCTCCTCAGTAAGAGACTTTTCGTTTATCCCTGGCCACTCTTAAAATTCTCTCTTTATCTTTGGTTTTGGCAAGTTTGATTATAATATGTCTTGGTGACTTTCTTTTGGGATCTACCTTGTGTGGGGTTTGATGAGCATCTTGTATAGATATCTTCTCATCTTTCATGATATCGGGGAAGTTTTCTGCCACAAATCTTGAACAATGCTCTCTGTATTTTCTGTTATTCCCCCCTCCCTCATTCTGGTACTCCAGTCACTCATAGGTTATTCTTCTTGATAGAGTCCCACATAATTCTTAGGGTTTCTTCATTTTTTTTAATTCTATTATCTGATATTTCCTCAAATACTTTGGTGTCAAGTGCTTTATCTTCAACATCACTAATCCTGACTTCCATTGCCTCAATTCTGCTCCTATGACTTTCTATTGAGTTTTCTAATTCTAAAATTTTATTGTTTACCTTCTGGGTTTCTGTTTGCTGTCTCTCTATGGATTCTTGAAGCCTATTAAGTTTGTAATTATGCTCTTCTCTAATCTTCTTTAGTTCCTCTAATGATTTTTCTGTATGTTCCTTGGCTTGTTCAGCATTTTTCCTGATCTCTTGAAGAATTGTGTGTATTAATCTCTTGTATTCTACCTCTGGTAATTCTAGGAAGTTCTCTTCATCCAGAAGATTTCTTGATTCTTTGTTTTCAGAGCTTGCTTAAGCCATGATGGTCTGCCTCTTTATGTGTTTTGATATTGACTGTTGTCTCTGAGCCGTCAATAAGTTATTGTTTTTGTTTATTTTATGTTTGCTTACTGTGTCCTAGCTTCTTGTTTTGTTTTGGTAAGCCCAAATAGGCTGCTCGAGTGAGCTAGTTTGTTTACTGGCGCCTATGAAGCTCTAATGTCTGTCACCAGGTGGTTAGAGTTGTTGCTAGGTATATGAACTCAGAAGTCCATTTATTTTCCTTCTATGGATTCAGCTCAGGTGTCCAGGTAGGTGGTCACCAACAAGGTAGTTGGTGCAGGCTCTCACCTACAGTCCTAGACAAGCAGCGCTGATTGCTGTAGGCACAGGTATCCAGGTGCAGGAGGGCATCACACACTGAGCAAGGCAGGGAGCTTTCAGCCACCCGTGAGTGTCTGTGAGATAAGCATGTCCCTGTTCCCTAGAGTGTGTAGGTGGGTGGGTTTTGAAGCTGGACTGTGGGCACCCAATGCTGTTGGCAATAAGGACTGGGAGGCACCACTTATTCTTGGACACCTGTTGCGGGTGATTAGGTGTCATGGGTGGAGCCACCAGTCATCAGGCCCCTGATGTGGATAGGTGAGGACCCTGCTTAATAGGCAGAGTGGTGTCAAATGTCACGAACCTGCCTCTCCACCATATAGCTGAAACAGGTGAAGTCAGACTTTAGTTATATACCTTGTTGTACTGTGCTAATGAGGGCCTATGCTGTTGAAATGGGCCCACACAGGTCTATGCAGGGGTGAGAGGCATTCAAAGCCCATGGGCCCCTTATGCCTGTGCCTAGGCAAAGGAGCTGTTTCTGCCCTGAGTTCCAGGCTTAGGGGAGCTGGCAGATGGTTTTTTCCCTGACTGTTAATTTTTTCCCTCTCCAAGTCCAGGAGAATGGCTCAGGATGTGGGACGGGTCCTTCTTTCAGCTCAGGGAAGGCCGCTATCATTGAAGCCGGCTCGGGCCCCATGCAGAGTGGGGAGGGATCAGGTAAATGGGAGAGTGTTTTTTTCCCAAAGGGGTGTTTTTTGATCTGCGTGGTAGATTAGACACATGTACTTACCTCGCTATGAGTCGGAATCGACTCAATAGCAGTGGTTTTTTGGTTTACTTATCTCTTGCTGATTGAGCTCTGCCTTTCGCTGACTCTGGAGGCATGAGTGGACTTTCCACTGCTTGGTCCCTCCTGATATAGAAAACGTGTCCCAAAAGCCAGGGGTTGCCTTTCCGTGCTTTTGCCAACAGATCCAGCCTGTAGGGTGCCAGTTCCTGCAGAGACAGGCCTGGCAACTCCTCTCTGAACCATCTCTCACTCCCCCTGCCGCTCAGTCTGACTCCTCAACTTTGCCCTTGATGGTCAGGTCTCCCAGACTGTCATATATAATTGATTCACTTGCATTTTCGTGTCATTGTTGTAAGAGGAAGCATCTGACTACTCAACCATCTTGGCCCTGCCTCCAGGAAACATCGTAAATGAAAATAATGGCCATCCAATGCTTGCAGAGGAGAGGGGATCTGAAAAAGTTAGTGTCTTCCCGCATTAGGTGTTGCTCGAAGAATGCTCTAAGGCTGAATTTGTAAAACCAAGGAGAGGGATTGGGGTCTAGGTCACCTCCCTGGTTGCAGTTCTGCAGCAGGACCAGCAACCAGGGGGATTGCAGCAACCAGCTACAGGGACCAGCAGCCCCACTCCCCTGTGCAGGATGCAGGGGGAAAGCAGAGTCTTCTGCCCAGAGGATGAGCTCAGGTGGTGTTAGTCCTGGTGTCCCTGCCTTAGGTGCTCCAGGAGCCATGCCTTGCTATGTGATTTCCCTGTGTGGTGCGTGTGAATAGCACTTTCATGCCTGCTCCACGCGGCAAAGTATATCATTGCTTTGTATTTTATTTTGTATTTTGACTTTTCATGACATAGTTGATTAAATATATTAATTTTTTCCTTGGTAGATAACCCCTATCCAACCATAACATTGTGTTGATGGGAAAATAAGTTTTTTCCTGTGGAAATATCCCTTTTACTGTAGTCTGAAAATGCAGTTTGGAGCTGTATTTCAAGAAAAATCATTGACATTTTTGTCCCTCAGCACTGACTTCAAATATATGAGTTAATATACAATCGATTCCACATTTGGGATTACATCAGAGAGCTTAGGTGTTAAAGTAGCTTTGTAAGGCTTGTTTCCAAACTCAGGAGATGAGAAGAAAGAAAAGGGTTGTCGTATTTGTTGCTCAGAAGACCTAGGATTGAACTAGAGATTCAGTGTGAGTGTGCGCATGTGTGGTGGAAGGGGTGGGAGATGTGGTCATAATCACTGAGGGGGACCAGTTGCATCCTGTGTGCCTGGCAGTGTGTTGGCTATTTCATCTGTTTTACCTCAGTGAATCGTCCACAATAGCCCTATAATTTTGCTGCCATCATTTTCTGCAAATTACAAGGGAGATTCAAGCTCAGAGAACTCAGAAATTTGCTCAAGTTTAGAGTTTGGAAGTTGCTATGGTGGGATAGGAGCCTAGAAAGTCCGATTTTCAGTCTCTATTTTTAATGGCCGTACTCCCTGATGAATGTCAAACAGTTAAAAATAAAATCTAATCCATCAATGTTACGTCTGCAAACCCCAATATTTACATTCTTTAACTCATAAAGCATGAGTTAAGGATGTTATGCGTTAATGTTATGGGCATCAGCATGCTGTTGTCCCCATTTGCAGAGAGAATTCTCTTTGCCCAACATGAAAAGGCAATGACTCTGGCTTCCATGAAGGTTGTGTCAGTGAGGGATGCTGGGGTCACCCACGCAGGAGGTAGATTTCTTTCTTCCATAAAGTTTCAGTGTCTACCACCTCCAGGTCCTCGGGCAGGAGATGAAAAGTGGCTCTTTTGTCAAGGTACTGGTCAGGCTCTTTAAGGTTGCAAGGCAACCTGGGCAATAGCGACTTATTGCAAGGATGTTGTTGTTGTTTAGGTGCCATCGAGTCAATTTCAACTCATAGTGACCCTGTGTGATAGAGTAGAAGTGCCCCACAGGATTTTCTAGGCTGTAATTTTTTAATCTTCATGGGAGCAGATCACCAGGTCTTTTTCCCACAGAGCGGCTGTGTGTGTTTGAACCACCAACCTTTCAGTTAGCAGCCGAGCACGTAACCATTTTGCCACGAGGCACCAGGGCTCCTATTGCAAGGATACGAGAGAGTGGAGGGGAGGGGGCATGTTGCTTGCTTTTTAAGTGTGTATCTCTCACAGTGCATACCCTTCCAGCCTGGGAAAGACTCCAAGCCTCACAGAGAATCTCAACAGTCCAGCAATCCTATTAATATTAATGGTATCCTGAGTTCGGAATGTGTACTTTCCCCATGTTCCCCCAGAAATTATCTGATTGGGTCCTTTTTCCACCACCCAGTAAAAGGCTCCTCCACTGGGTGGAGTTACAGCAGACCAATCTCAGGAGCAAGAGTTCTCCCTTATGCCCACCCAGTCCATGTCTGCCCTTTTGTCAAAAAATTTGAAATATGAAAAAAACCCTTTGAGAAAGGGTCCTCCAATCTCTCTCTTTCCCCATTTGCTTCTTGCACATGTCTTCTCCCTTTGGGAGAGAGGCTAAGATATTGTTTCCTGTACTAGGGAATATCCAAGGTGGCATCCAAAATTTTCAGGGTGAACTCCTCACCCGTTGCAAAGAGTGAGTCATCAACAGATCATTCTGAAAGCACGTAGAGGACCAGTCTTTAAACTGGGTTCCTCACACTCCTGGCAGCCATGTGGATGCACAATGTCTTTTCAAGACATTATGAGCACAGATGCTTTCAGGGATTCAATGTCCATATTTTCTTGCTGTCTTAAGTATCTTTTCCTAAAACTGATTTGCCAGAAAATGGTTTATCCACTCCCATTTTCCGCCTTCCATTTGATAACCTTCCTCCCACCACTTCCCAAAAGGATGCCCTAATTACCACACACACACACAGTGCTCTCATTCTGGCATACCTGTTTGGGCATGTAATACTGTCTTTGAGTACCCAACACCAACTGCACCTTTCTTCTGAATGATATCTTGATCTCACCTTCCCAGCTACCGTGCTTCCTCCCACCCCCATCATCTTCTGACTGTTGGGCCCTCCGTTCTAAATGACCCCACCCACCTATCTGGTGCATAATTTCAGGTCTGTACAAGCCTTATCCCTAGAGATTTCACAGATCCTATGTGTAGGGAATAGAAGGATATGTCCAAGTCTTCTAACATGCTATATTTAAGAGATGACTTTGTTGGTCTCCATTACCTGGACCCTGCATACCTATCCAAACTCATCTCCCTAGACTCCCTTTTCACATCTCATGGGCTTATGTCACTGTAACAAATGTCTCCCAGTAGGAACTACAATACTTAGAAGTTGTCAGGAAATTGTACCTAACAATTACTTTACCTTCTCATAAATAATTAAATGCATTCATTTTTCCTCTGTTATTATAGGCTTTGTTCTTGGATGGGAAGGATAGGTCTCAGGAATGGAGGTACTGAAGATGTGAAGAGAAGATGGTGTAAATATTTTGGAGACGTGTAAGAGAAGGAAAAAGGGGAAATCAATGGAATAAAATAAAGTTAGAGGCTATCTATACTATGCTCTGTGTGGGTTTTATCATCTAATTGCTCAAGTTTGAAAGTCAGGGCTTGTCTTATATTAGCTGTCTAACCCAGGGGAAGTTACCTAACCTCGCATGGACTCAGTATTTTAGTGTGTGAACATGGGATCAATGATATTTTCTTTGAAGGTTTGATGTTCCAATGAGAGAAAATAGATGAAGTTCTTAAAATATACAAATCATTAGATTTATTATTACTTATACTTATTCTGGTAATGTGGTGCCTTGCGTGTTGCTGTGATGCTGGAAGCTATGCCATCAGTATTTCAAATACCAGCAGGGTTACCCCTGGTGGACAGGTTTCAGAGGAGCCTCCAGACTAAGACACACTAGGAAGGAGGACCTGACAACCTACTTCTAAAAAAAAAAAAATGGCCAGAGAAAAACTCTATGAATAGCAGGGGAACATTGTCTGATACAATGCCAGAAGATGAGACTCTCAGGTTGGGAGACACTTAAAATACAACTAAGAGCTGCCTTCTCAAAGTAGACCAAAAAAAAAAAAAACCCAAAACCATTGCTGTTTAGTCAGTTCTGACTCATAGCAACACCATAGGACAGGGTAGAACTGCCCCATAGGGCTTCTAAGGAGTGGCAGGTGGATTTGAACTGCTGACCTTTTGGTTAGCAGCCAAGCTCTTAATCACTGGACCACCAGGGCTCTGAAATGGACTCGCATTGGCTATTTTGAATCTGACAAACATATGATCTACTATGCCAGGAATGATAAATTGAAGAGGAAAAGCATCATATTCATTGTCAAAAAGAATATTTCAAGAGTTCTACTGAAGTACAACACTGTCAGTGATAGGATAATATCCATATGCCTACAAGGAAGATCTTTTATTATTCAAATTTCTCACCAACCACTAATGCCAAAGATGAAGAAATTGAAGATTTTTAACCAAATTCTGAAATCCGAAATTGATCAGACATGCAATCAAGATACACTGATAATTACTGGTGATTGGAATGTGAAAGTTGGAAAAAAAAGGATCAATAGTTCGAAAATATGGCCTTGGTGATAGAAATGATGCCAGAGATCACATGGTAGAATTTTGCAAGACCAACGACCAATTCTTTTGAAATATATTTTTTCAGCAATATAAATGGCGACTATACACGTGGACCTTGCCAGATGCAATACACAGGAATCAAATCAACTACATTTGTGGAAAGAGACAATGGAGAAGTCCAATATCATCAATCACAACAAGATCAGGGGTTGACTGTGGAACAGGCCATTAATTGTTCCTATGCAAGTTTAAGTTGAAGCTGAAGAAAATTAAAACAAGTCCGAGAGAGCCAAAGTGTAACCTTGAGTATATCCCATCTGAATATAGAGACCATCTCAAGAATAGATTTGAAGCACTGAACACTAATGACTGAAGACTAGACGAGTTGTGGGATGACATCAAGGACATCATACATGAAGAAAGCAAGAGGTCACTAAAAAGACAGTAAAGAAAGAAAAGACCAAAATAGATGTCAGAAGAGACTCTGATACTTGCTGTTGAATGTAGAGTAGCTAAAGCAAATGGAAGAAATGATGAAATAAAAGAGTTGAACAGAAGATTCCAAACGGCAGCTTGAGAAGACAAAGTGAAGTATCATAATGAAATGTGCAAAGACCTGGAGTTAGAAAACCAAGAGAAGAGCATGCTTGGCATTTTTCAAGCTGAAATAACCAAAGAAAAAATTCAAGTCTCAAGTCGCAATATTGATGGATTCTATGGGCAAAATATTAAGCTGCGCAGGAAGCATCAAAAGCAGATGGAAGGGATATACAGAGTCACTGTACCAAAAAGAACTGGACGATGTTCAACCATTTCAGAAGGTGGCATATGATCAAGAATTGATGGTATTGAAGGAAGAAGTCTAAGCCTAACTGATGGCATTGGCGAAAAACAAGGCTCCAGGAATTGATGGAAAACAATTGAGATGTTTTAAGAAACGGGTGCAATGATGGAAGTGTTTACTCATCTATGCCAAGAATTTAGAAGACAGCTACCTGGCCAACCAACTGGAAGAGATCCATATTTATGCCTATTCCCAAGAAAGGTGATCCAAACAAATGTGGAAATTATCGAACAATATCATTAATATCACACGCAAGTCAAATTTTGCTGAAGATAATCCAAAAACGGTTGCAACACTACATTGAAAGGGAACTGCCAGAAATTCAAGCCGGAGTCAGAAGAGGACGTGGAACCAGGGATATCATTGCTGATGTTAGATGGATATTGGCTGAAAGCAGATAATACTAGAAAGATGTTTGCCTGTGTTTCACTGACTATGCAAAGGCATTTGACTGTGTGGAACATAAATTATGGATAACATGGCAAAGAATGGGAATTCCAGAACACTTAATTGGGCTCATGAGGAATCTATATATATAGACCAAGAGGTAGTCGTTCAAACAGAACAAGGGGATACTGTGTGGTTTAAAGTCAGGAAAGGTGTGCATCAGGGTTGCATCCTTTCACCGTACTTATTCAATCTATATGTTGAGCGTATAATCTGAGTAGCTGCAATATGCAGAGGACACAACCCTGCTTGGTGAAAGTGAAGAGGACTTGAAGTACTTACTGATGAAGATCAGTATGAATTATACCTCAACGTAAAGAACTCAAAAGTCCTCACAACTAGACCAATAAGCAACATAATAAGTGGAGAAAAGATTGATGTTGTCAAGGATTTCATTTTACTTGAATCCACAGTCAACGCCTATGGAAGCAGTAGTGAAGAAATCAAACGATGTATTACATTGAGAAAATCTGCTGCAAAAGATCTCTTTAAAGTGTTGAAAAGCAAATATGTCACTTTAAGGACTAAAGTGTGCTTGACCCAAGCCATGGTATTTTCAATTGTCTCATATGCATGAGAAAGTCAGACAATGTATAAGGAAGACCAAAGAAGAATTTATGCCTTTGAATTACAGTGTTGGCAAAGAATATTGAATATACCACGGACTGCCGGAAGAACAAGCAAGTCTGTCTTGGAAGAAGTACAACCAGGGTGCTCCTTAGAAGCAAAGATGGCAAGACTTCGTCTCACATACTTTGGTCAAGTTATCAAGAGGGATCAGTCCCTGGAGAAGGACATCATACTTGGTAAAGTAGAGGGTCAGTGAAAAAGAGGTAGACCCTCAATGAGATGGACTAACACAGTGGCTGCAACAATGGGCTCAAACATAGCAATAATTGTGAGGATGGTGCAGGACCAGGCAGTGTTTCATTCTGTTGTACACAGGGTTTCTATGAGTTGGAAGCAACTCGAAAGCACCTAACAACAATGACATCTATTCTGATACTTACTTTAAAATATCCTATAGTACTGCCTTCACAGTATTTTGTTTTTGGAGCCCCAGTGGCACAGGGTTAAGAGTTTGGCTGCTAACCAGAAGGCTGGCAGTTCGAATCCACCAGCTGCTCCTTGAAAACCCTATGGGACAGTTCTACTCCGTCCTGTAGCGTCACCATGAGTCAGAATCAACTCAGCAGCAACAGGTTTGGATTTTTTTGTTTGTCTTGTTTACTCTTTTAAATGTTTATATTAAATAAAAGCATTGGCAGTATGCATCAGATGCATAAATTGTAAAGGTGACGCTTAATGCTTGAGTCTGGGAAATGGCGTCCTTAGTAATGCACTATACTGAGAATTGTGCCAGCTACTGTGTGGAAGTCCATAGGAAAGTTACTTGTATTCTACCCATTGAACATCTCACAGGTGACTAGACACACTTACAAGAAATCTAATTTAAAAAGCTAGAGGAGAAAGATGTAAACAATCAATATAATCAATTTATAATTTACACAGAATGTTAGAAGGTACTAATTGCTACAGTGAGGGGAAAAAAGTAGAGCAAGGCAAAAGAGTTTTGGAATTTGGCAAGCTTTTAATATTAAACTTAATATTATGAGTATAATATTAAACTTAATATTATGAGTATAATATTAAACTTAATATTATGAGTATAATATTAAACTTAATATTATGAGTATAATATTAAACTTAATATTATACTCATAATATTAAACTTAATATTATACTCATAATATTAAACTTAATATTATACTCATAATATTAAACTTAATATTATACTCATAATATTAAACTTAATATTATACTCATAATATTAAACTTAATATTATACTCATAATATTAAACTTATTGATCCAGTTCTCACAACTGGACCAATAAACAACATCATGATAAATGGAGAAAGGTTGAATCCTTTCACCATATTTATTCAATCTATATACTGAGCTAATAATCCAAAAAGCTGGACTATATGAAGAACAAGGCATAAGGATTGAAGGAAGGCTCATTAGCAACCTGCGTTATGCAGATGACACAATCTTGCTTGCTGAAATGAAGAGGACTTGAAGCACTTACTGTTGAAGATCAAAGACCACAGCCTTCAGTATGGATTACACCTTTACATAAAGAAAACAAAAATCGTCACAACTGGACCAATGAGCAACATCGTGATAAATGGAGAAAAGATGGAACTTGTCAAGGATTTCATTTTACTTGGATCCACAATCAACACCCATGGAAGCAGCAGTCAAGAAATCAAATGAAGCATTGCATTGGGCAAATCTGCTTCAAAAGTCCTTTTTAAAGTGTTAAAAAGCAAAGATGTCATCTTGAAGACTAAGGGGCAACTGACTCAACTCATGATGTTTTCGGTCACCTCATAGGTATGCAAAAGCTGGGCAATGAATAAGACTGAAGAAGAATTGATGCCTTTCAATTGTGGTCTTGATGAAGAATATTGAATATACCATGGACTGCCAGAAGAACAAAGCAATATCTGTCTTGGAAGAAGTACAGCCAGAATGCTCCTTAGAAGCAAGGATGGTGAGATTACGTCTCACATACTTTGAACGTGTTATCAGGAGGGACCAGTCCCTGGAGAAGGACATCATGCTTGGTAAAGTGGAGGGTCATCGAAAAAAAGGAAGACCCTCAGTGAGATGGATTGACACAGTGGCTTCAACAATGGGCTCAAGCATAACAACAATTGTGACAATGGCACAGGACCAGGCAGTATTTTGTTCTGTTGTACATAGGGTCACTATGAGTTGGAACCAACTTGACAGCACCTAACAACAACATATTAACAGAGTGATCAGGGTAGGCTTCACTGAGATGACATTTCCACAAAAACTTGAAAGGGGAGGGAGAGTCAGGCAAGCAGAGATTTGGGTTTAGTGCTTTCTAGACAGAGGAAACAGCTGGGGAGAAGTGTCTGAAGCACAGCCTTGAAGACACATAAGACACTGCAAGGAGGCTGGTGCAGCAGGACAGCAGTGCATGAGAGGTGAATGGAAGGTAGAGAGGGCAGAGGGTGACAGGGGCTACAGCAGCTAATCAGAAAAGCACAACCAGCAGTTACAGATGTGGAATTACAAGTCTGGGCAAGGTTGTAGCATTAATGCAAAGGAGGGACAAGGGAAGAGAAAAGAGACTGGGGATGATCTCTGTGTCTGTCACAGAGTGGGACTTTTTTTTTCTCTGAGTGGTAAAAATGTGTTCAGTGGCTGGGCTGAGTATCAGAAAATTCTAGGAGAAAATGATTAATAGGTGTTATACATCATAAAAAGCAAAGATAGACATATACACCTTGAACAATTTTTAATTGACCCAATGATGCTCTGAGATCCATGCAGCAGGCATGAGGGTGCTATTTACATTTACCAAGGAAGGGGACCAAACAACAAGGAATGGCCCCTGGAGCACCTAGGCCAGGGGCACCAGCAGCAATAAGCAGGAGTTCATCCTTTGGGCAGGAGAGTCTACTCCCCTCTGCCTTAAGCTCTGGGTTTTATTGCCTCATATATCCCTCACTGGATACTGGAGAAGTGGGCAACCTGGAAACATCAACAGGAGCAGACAAAAAACAAACAAACCAACAAAAAAACTTCAATATATAGCAACTCTCTCTAGCCAAAATACCCATCGGTGCATGAAATGTGTAACTAAGCAGGCCCAATTCTACTTGTATCTTGGTTTTCTCAGCCCACACACATGAAACTATTCATGGTTTCTGGAGAGAAAAAATTACAGAAAACCAGTCCATTAGGTCTCAGTCATTTTTATACTTTAGTTGGTATACTCTGTCTCCCCCATGAGGTAATATGAGGCAGGGGTGTTTTCTGTCGTGTCCACTGCTATATCCACTGTGCTTAGAACAGGTCGTGGTGCTCTCACATATTTATTCCACTTAATGAATGATCTACAAATATGAAGAGACAAGGCTAGAATATGAAGCCTGTCACGAAGTCTGTAAGTGTCATGCTCCCTTAGTTATCTAGTGCTGCTGTAACAGAAATACACAAGTGGGTGGCTTTAACAAGAAGAAATTTATTCTATCACAGTTTAGAAGGCTGGAAGTCTGAATTCAGGGCACCAGCTCCAGGGGAAGTCTTTCACTTTCTGTTAGCTCTGGGGAAGGTCCTTGTCATCAATCTTCCCCTGGTGTAGGAGCTTCTCAGTGCAGGAAGCCCAGGTCCAAAGGACACGCTCCACTACTGGCTCTCCTTGCTTGGCAGTAATAAGGTCCCTCTCCTCTCTGCTCTATTTTCTCTTTTATATCTCAAAAGAGATTTACTCAAGATACAACCATATCCTGTAGATTAAGTCCTGCCTCACTAGTATAACTGCCTCTAATCCTGCCTCATTAACGTCATAAACCTCAAAACCCACTGCCGTCGAGTTGATTCCAACTCATAGCAATCTCGTAAAGTTACCAAGGCTGTAAACCTCTATGGAAATATATTGCTACATCTTTCTCCCACAGAGCCACTGATGGTTTTGAACCTTTCATTTAGCAGCCAATCACTTTAACCACTGCACCACCAGGGCTCCTTATTAACATCATAGAGGTTACAATTTACAACACATAAGTTAATCATATCAGATCACAAAATGGTGGACAACCACACAATACTGGGAATCAAGGCCTAACCAAATTGACACACATTTTGGGGGGGCACAATTCAATCCATAACACATGCTAAGTAGCTGGTAATTCCTTCTTCTAAGGGTAGTTGCATGTTTACATACATTATTGATCCTGGGCCTCTCAACAGACCTTCAAGGTAAGTGCTCTAGTCGTCTTTTAAATTTGAGGGAACCGAGGATTTCATCGTGGACCAGAATCTTTGCATCTCTCTGCTCTGCCATTTTACATGCTGAATTAAACCTCAGGGTGGTCCCAAGATTGCTGTAACTTTTTGTTAGAATTTTATTATGGTAAAATATATATGACCAAAAAATTGCCATTTTAACCATTTTTAAGTGTACAATTTGGTGACATTAATTACATTCACGATGTTATGGAATTAACCACCATCTATTTCGGAAAGTTTTTTTTTTTATCTTTTGAAACAGAAACTCAGTACCCATTCAGCAATAACTCTCCACTTCCCCTCCCCCTCATATCCTAGTAACCACTAATAAACTTTGGTCTCTATGCAGTTGCCTATCCTAGATATTTCATATAAGTGGGATCATACAATACTTGTCCTTTTGTGTCTGATTTTTTTCACTTAGTGTAATGTTTTAAGGTTCGTCCATGTTGTACCATGTATCAGAACTTCATTTCTTTTATTGACTGAATAATAGTTGATTGTGTGTATACACATTTTATTTATCCATTCATCTGTTGAATGAATTGGGTTGTTTTCAATTTTTTACTATTATGATGAATGCTGGAAATAACATTGGAGTACAAGTGTCTGTTTGAGTCCTTGCTTTCAAGTCTTCTGGTCATCTACCTAGGAATAAAATTGCTGGATCATATGGTAATTCTATGATTAAATTTTTGAGGAACCACTGAATTGTTTTCTACAGCAGCTGCACTATTTTACATTCCCACCAACAATGCACGAGGATTCCAGTTTCTCCATATCCATACTAACTTATTTTTTTCATTAAAAAAAAATAAGCATGCTAGTAGATGTGAAGTGGAATCTCACTGTGAGTCACTATAAGTCTTTCAGGACTCACAACTCAAAAATTATATATTTACAAGCAAAAGAGGAATCTCTATACCTGATATTTTGTAGGCTCACAGAATTATTTCACATAAGTCTCACAGCACACATTCACTCTTTTCACCCAGACCAATGCTGGGTCACATACCAATTGTTCAGTCAGTCAGGGTCAAGACAAAGGGGATGGCCTTGGACATCTTATATGGAATGATTTGGAGGTGCATTGGATGTTGGGGAGTCAATCATAATATTCCTTGCACCAACACGTACACTGGATGAGAGGATTTGTGTGTGTGTGTGTGTACGCATGTGTGAGGAGAGATGGCGAGAGAGACAGAGAATGATACAGAAAGACAAAGATTGAGACAACCTACAGAGGGGGGTATAAATGTGTGGGAATGTGTAGAGTGAAAAGAGACTGAAAGTTTTGATACTCTGCTTATCCCTATTTACAGGTGAAGAAATCGAAGCTCAGATATGTGTATAGTCCTAGAACAGGTTTATCCTCTAAGTAGAAGAACCAGGAATCCCTGATGCAGGGTCTGCCCTCCTAACCTCCAAGTGCTATAAGCTCTACAGACTGTGAGACATTGTCCCCCTTAAGCACTCTAAGCCTCAGGTTCCTCATCTGTATAATGAGGATAAGAGTAAGATCTACTCTACCTGGATATTCTGAAGTATTAATAACTGGTATAGTAACAGCTATACTTTATTGAATGAGTAGCAAGTATTATCATCACATGACAATATATGGACTCTAGGCACTGTGTGAGGTAGGGACACAGGGATGGTTCCTGTGAAAAATAAAAAATGTGTTTGTAAGAACTCATTGTGTCTATATTTTAGTACAGATTCCAGATATTGGATTTCATCTTTCTATTGACCTCAGAAATATAAAGCACATTTATAAGACTTACAGAGCCCTGGTGACACAGTGGTTAAGAACTTGGCTACTAACCAAGAGGTTGGCAGTTCAAACCCACCAGCCACTCTTTGGAAACCCTATGTGGCAGTTCTACTCTGTCCTATAGAGTCACTATGAGTCAGAATCGACTTGATGGCAGCAGGTTTGGTTTTGGTTTTTATAGGACTTTCACTTCTAGAAAGATGGGGTAGACATACTTTTTTCTATTCCCTGGACATTATATATAAACATAAGAAGATTCTGGAAGAAGGTGAGAAGGTGGTAGAACTTGGGATGAGAGAAACAACACAGCAGTGAGTTCTCTGGGTTTTCTTTTTGCCTTATACACCCCACACTAGATAGCGGAGAAGTGGACAACCTGGAAATGCAATACAGGACAGACCAACAACAAAAAGACACAAAAAAGTCAGCTCTCTCTAGCCAAAGGACCAGAAAGGGGACAGCCTAGAAAGAGAGAAGACTTGTAGACAATAATTGCTCTAATCTACCCCAGCCAGCCATACAACAAAGAAAAAATTATGAACCCACCCCAACCACCAGCAAAGGTCAAGTGGAGACCCTAGACTTCCACCCTGGCCAGGATTTAACAAGGTGGCCCACCTCATCTCCTCCCCAGGGTGGTGTCAGAGAAGACCTAGGTCTATAATGAATATCCCCCACCGTGGTGTCATTTGGAACCACATGGGAAGCCTAGACTTACAGCCCCACCAGGAGTTAACGAGGAACCTCTCCCCCAAGATAGACCATATCCCAGGCCATAAAACAAACCTCAAAAAGCTTGGAACAACTGAAATCGTGCAAAATGTATTCTCTGACCACAAAGGAATCAAACTAGAAATCAATAAGAAAAGATAACAGGAAATTCTTCCAACACTTGGAAACAAAACAATTAACTTCTAAATATTCCATTGGTCAAAGTGGAAGTCTTAAGGGAAAAGAAAACATACATTGAACTGAATGAAAATAAAAATATATCAAAATTCGTGCGACACAGCTAAAGCAGTTTTGAGAGGAGAAATTATAGCACTAAATGCTTCCATTAGAAAAGAGGAAAAGTCTCAAATCAATAATGTAAACTCCCACCTCAAAAAACAAGAAAAAGAAGAGAAGATAAACCTAAAAGAAGCAGAAGCAAGGAAATAACAATGATAAAATCAGAAGTCAATTAAATTGAAAACAGAAAGACAACAAAGAAAATCAATGAAGCACAAAACTGGTTCTCAGAAAAGGTCAATAAAATTGGCACACCTCTGGCAAGACCGACAAATTAAAAAGGAGAGAAGACACAAATTACTAATATCAGGGATGAAACAGGTACTATCACTACCAACCCCACAGACATCAAAAGTATAAGAAATATTACATATAAAAGTATATTATACATATACTTTTGACAACTTAGATGAAATGTGCCAACTCCTCAAAAAGTGGAAACAAGCACAACATAACTGATAAGAAATAGATGGTTTGAATAGCTCTATAAATATTAAGAAAATTGAATTTATAATTTTAAAATTTCTGAAAAAGAAATCTCCAGGCATAGATGGTTTCACTGGAGATTTCTACCAAATGTTTAAAGAAGAATTAACACCAATTCTACACAATCCCTTCCACAAAATGGAAAAGGAAGGAAAGTTTCCAGTTCATTTTATGAAGCTAGTATTATCCTGCTACCAAAACCAGACAAAAACCTTACAAATAAGACTACTGACCAATATGCCTCATGAATATGGATGCAAAAGTCCTTAACAAAATATTATTAACTAGAATTCAGCAAACAAGAATTCACTACAACCAAATTGGATTTAGTCCAGGGACACAAGGCTGGTTCAACATTTGGAAATCAATCAATGTAATCCACAATTTAGTAGTGTAAAGAATAAAAACCTAATTCATCTTATGAATTGATGCAGCAAATACATTTGACAAAATTCATCACCAATTCATGATTTTAAAAATAATCTCAGATAATTAGGGTTAGAGGGAAACCTCCGCAAACTGATAAAGAACCTATACACAAATCATAAAGTTAGCATTATATTTAATACTGAAAGGCTAAATTCTTTCCCCCTAAGATCTGGAACAAGGCAAGGATTTTTGCTCTCACCACTGTTATTCGACAGAGTACTTGAAGTCCTAGCCAGCACAATAAGGGAAGAAAAGGAAAGGAAAGGCGTACAGTATGAGAAGAAATAAAACTGTCCCTGTTGGGATATTACATAATCACCTACATAGACAATCTCAAGGAATCCACAACAAAACAAACAAAAACTCCTAGAACTGATAAGTGAGTTCAGCAAAGTTGCAGGACACAAGATCAACATACAAAAATCAGTAGTATTTTTATGTATTAGCAATGAACACTTGGAAACCAAAATTTAAATGCAATACCATTTATAATCACTCAATAAAATAAAATATTTAAGTGGAAATCTAAGAAAACATGTACAGGGATTTTATGCTGAAAACACCAAAATGCTGATGCAGGAAATCAAGGAAGATTTAAATAAATGGAGAGAGGTGCTGTGCTCACGGTTGCAAGAGTCAACATAGTAAAGATGTCAATTTTCCCAAATTGATATACAGGTTCAATACAATTCCTATCAAAATCCCAGCAGGATATTTTGTACATACAGACAAATTATTTTAAAATGTATATGAAAAAACAAATGTACTAGAATACCTAAAACAATTTTGAAAAGGAAGAGTAAAGTGCAGGAATCACTCTATCTGATTTCAAGACTTATTGTACAGCTACAGTAATCAAGACTATGGTGCTGGCAACAAGATAGACATATAGATCAATGGGACAGAATAGAGAGCCCAGAAATAGCCCCATACACAAGTTCAAACAACTGATTTTTAGAAAAGGTGCAAAAGCAGTTCAATAACAAATGATGCCGAAGCAATTGGATATCTGTGGATGTAGGAGGGGAAAGAACCTATACCTAATACATTATACAAAAATTAACTGAGAGTGGATTATAGATTTAAATGCAAAACATAAAGCTATGACACTTTTAAAGGATAACAAAATATTTGAGACCTCAGTCTTGGTGATTTTTTTATAGACATGACACCAAAATCACAATCTATAAAAGAAAAAATCAATAAAGATTTGATAATAAGAGGATGAAAAGACAAGCCACAGGTTGGGAGAAAGTATTTGCAAAGGATATATCTGAAAAAGTCACATATCTAGAACATATAAAAAAAAAAGAACATATAAAGAACTCTCAAAACTCAATAGTGAAAACAAAAACAAGCATCTGTCAGAAAATGTAAAAAAGACAAGGAGAGGCATTTCACAGAAGAGGATATATGGATGAGCCCTGGTGGTGCAATGGTCAAAAGGTCAGTGGTTCAAACTCACCAGCCCATCCTCCAGAGAAAAGGCCTAGTAATCTGTTCCCGTAAAAATTACAGCCTAAGGGATTGGACTGGACTCTGGGATAGAAAATGATACTTGTGAAGAGTGAGCTTCTTGGATCAAGTAGACACATGAGACTATGTGGGCAGCTCCTGTCTGGAGGGGAGATAAGACAGCAGAAGGGTCAGAAACTGGCCGAATGGACACAAAAATAGAGACTGGAGAGAAGGATTGTGCTGTCTCATTAGGGGGAGAACAACTAGGAGTATATAGCAAGGTGTATATAAATTTTTGTATGAAAGACTGACTCAATTTGTAAACTTTCACTTAAAGCACAATAAAGATTTTTTTTAAAGAGAAAGAAAAAAAAAGATTACAGCCTAGGAAATCCTATGTGGCAGTTCTACTCTGTCCTATGAGGTCTCTATGAGTCCAAATCGACTTGACATAACACAAAAACAACAATAAGCATACAAAAAGCTGTTCAACATCATCAGCCATTACCCATTAAACCAAACCCTTGTGGAGTCCACAGCTGGGTAAATTAGCAGTTGAGTGCAAACCATTTGCACCATCTAGGGACCTCACACAACTATTAGAAGACAAAGCAAAAAAAAAATTTTAAATGTCAATGCCAAATGCTGGAGGGGACTAGGAGGAACTGAATGTCTCAAACATTGATGGTGGGTATGTAAAATGGAACAGCCACTCTGGAAAAGTTTGTCAATTTCTTAAAAAATAAACTAAGAACCTATGACTCCCCTGACAGGGAGCACAACAGAGAGCCCCTGAGGGAGCAGGAGAATAGTGGGATGCAGACCCCAAATTCTCATAAAAAGACCAGACTTAATGGTCTGACTAAGACTAGAAGAATCCCGGTGGTCATGTCCCCAAAACTTCTGTTGGCCCAGGACAGGAACTATTCCTGAAGACTACTCATCAGACATGGATTGGACTGAACAATGGGTTGGAGAGAGACGCTGATGAGGAGTGAGCTACTTGTATCAGGTGGACACTTGAGACTATGTTGGCATCTCCTGTCTAGAGGGGAGATGGGAGCGTAGAGGGGGTTAGAAACTGGCAAAACGGTCACAAAAGTAGAGACTGGAAGGAGGGTGCGGGCTGATTCATTAGGGGGAGAGTAAGTGGGAGTATGCAGTCAGGTGTATATAAGTTTATATGTGACAGACTGACTTGATTTGTAAACTTTCACTTAAAGCACAATAAAAATTATCAAAAAAAATAAACTAAGCATACAATTACCATACCATCCAGTAATCACATTCCTGCATCTTCATCCCAGAGAAATGAAAATTATATCCACACTAAAACCTGTACACCATTGTTCATAGTGGCTTAATTTATAAAAATTGGAAACAATCAAAATGTCCACCAACAGATGAATGAAACTCTGGTACATCCATACCATGGAAAACTATTGTTGTTCTTACGTGCTGTCAAGTCATTTCCAGCTCATAACGACCCTACGTACAACAGAAGGAAACACTGCCCAGTCCTGCTCCATCCTCATAATCGTTGCTATGCTTGAGCCCATCGTTGCAGACACTGTGTCAATCCATCTCATTGAGGGTCTTCCTCTTTTTCATTGACCCTCTACTTTACCAAGCATGATATACTTCTCCAGGTACTGGTCCCTCCTTACAACATGTCCAAAGTACATGAGAAAAGTCTCATCATCCTTGCTTCTAAAGAGCACTCTGGATGTACTTCTTCCAAGACAGACTTGTTCAGTCTTCTGGCAATCCATGATATAGTCAATGTTCTTTGCCAATACCATAATTCAGAGACATCAATTCTTCTCTGGTCTTCCTTATTAATTGTCCAGCTTTTGCATGCATATGATGCGATTGAAAATACCATGGCTTGGTCCTCAATGTGACATCTTTGCTTTTCAACACTTTAAAGGGGTCTTTTGCAGCAGATTTGCCCTATGCAATGCTTCATTTGATATCTTGACTGCTGCTTCCATGGGTGTTGATTGTGGATCCAAGTAAAATGAAATCCTTGACAACTTCAATCTTTTCTCCGTTTATCATGCTGTTGCTTATTGGTCCAGTTGTGAGGATTTTTGTCTTCTTTATGTTAAGATGGAAACCCTGGTGGCGTAGTGGTTTTTTTTTTTTTTTTTAATATTAAGATGTAATCCACCCTGAAGGCCTTAGTCTTTGATCTTCATTAGTAAGTGCTTCCAAGTCCTCTTCACTTTCAGCAAGCAAGGTTGTGTCATCTGCATATCGCAGATTATTAACGAGTCTTCCTCCAATCCTGATGCCACGTTCTTCTTCATATAGTCCAGCTTCTCAGATTTTTTGCTCAGCATATGGGTTGAATAAGTATGGTGAAAGGATACAACCCAGACACACACCTTTCCTGATTTTAACCACATAGTATCCTTGTGTTATGTTCCAAGGACTGACTCTTGGTCCATGTACAGGTTCCTCATGAGCCCAGTTAAGTATTCTGGAATTCTCAGTCTTTGCACTGTTATCCATAATTTGTTATGATCCACACAATCGAATGCCTTTGCGTAGTCAATAAAACACAGGTAAACATCTTTCTGGTATTCTCTGCTTTCAGCCAAGATCCATCTGACATCAGCAATGATATCCCTTGTTCCACATCCTCTCCTGAATCCGGCTTGAATTTCTGGCAGTTCATTGTTGATGTACTGCTGCAATAGTTTTTGAATTATCTTCAGCAAAATTTTACTTGGGTGTGATATGGAATACTACTCAGCAATAAAAAGGAATGATACATACAAAATGCCACATACCGTATGATTTCTTTTATACAACATTCTTGAAATTTAAAAAATCATACAGATGGAGAACAGTTTAATCGCTGTTAAACTGTAGGAATTTTGCAGGGGAGGGCAGTGGGTGTGGGTGTGACTATAAAAGGGTAGCATGAGGGAGATCTCCATGGGGATGGAATAGTTTTGTATCTTGTTTGTGGTGGTGCTTACAGAAATCTACAGCTGTGATAAAATGACATAAAACTATATATGCTGTTGTTAGGTGCCGTCGAGTCGGTTCTGACTCATAGAAACCCTATAGAACAGAGTAGAGCTGTGCCATAGGGTTTCCAAGGAGTGGCTGGTGGATTCAAACTGCCTACCTTTGGTTAGCAGCCATAGCTCTTAACCACTGTGCCACCAGGGCTTTAAAACTATATATACACATTGTATTAGTGTCAGTTTCCTGGTTTTGATATTGTACTATAGTTATGTAAGATGCCACCATTGGAAGAAACTGGGTGAAAGGTACACAGGACCCCTCTGTACTATCTTTGCAAGTTCCTGTAAATTCATAATGATTTAAAAATAAAAACTTAAAAAAAAATAACACACACACACACACATTCCATCAGACCTAGTACTTCCTTTGAGATCCAGCCAATAAAATGGAATAAGAGCACTTTGAAAACAGCAAGTCAGAAACACTACATAGATTGTTTATATCTTATTGGCAGCAAGATACAGAGGAAAGACAGAACCCTGAGAAGGAAAAATGACAACTTGCACCATGGGAACAGTATTATGCAGAGTATATACTATTGTCACCTAGTTGCCCTTGCCATAGAGGAGCTCCTCCCAGCATGCCCCGCGGTGACCTTAAAATTTACTAGAGGAAATATTGCTACGTTCCTGGAACTGGATTGAATTGCCAACTGATAGGATTCTTTATCATAAGGCTTGATCCTTTTATTATTCTTCTTGAACATGATTCACTCTGTTCCCACAAGGATTTTGTCCAAGGAGTTAGCAGTATTGACACTTATGATCCCATCCATTCTGATCTTCACCCGAGGATGAAAGCTTTAGATTTATTTCACCCACCCTTTTAGAAGCCTCTGAAATATTCTTTTGCTTTTCTGCTGCCTCTGTTTTTGGCTCTTCTCCCCTCTTTCCTATACCCTTTTTTGTAGAAGAGAGGGCTCTTCTCCTGTCTTTCCTGCTTCCTTTCTTGTAGAAGATGGGGCTGAATGGTACCAGTGTTGAGTGTCAAGTTGTTGAGTTCTTGTATTAGTTTATCCCAGGAGGAAGAATGAGAAGTTACTTTCCTCTCCATTGAGATCCCAGAAGTGTTCGCCCTATAGCTCTGGCAGTAGCAGCATTTGCATTTGATCTCTTCTGATCTATATCACTTGAGGAACAGGTTTTTGCTTCTCTTTCAACCTGATAAGGTGCCACGGGCTTGACATATCTCTGTCTTGTGTGCTCCACTAACTTTTTTTTCTTCTGAGGTAACTTTGAACTTCCCCACTGCTGCTCTTCTTCCATTCTCTCAAAGAAAAAAAAAGCGTATATTAGAAACACTAAGAGTATCTTAGCTCAAAAACAGCCAAATAAAATTTTTTAAAAAAGAACAAGTACAAAATAATTTTTTAGCTATAAAAAAAGAGTATATTGAGGAGGCGGGGCCAAGATGGCTGACTAGGTAGAAGCTACTGCAGACCCCTCTTGCAACAAAGACTTAGAAAAATAAGTGACTCGATCACATACATGACAATCTATGAACCCTGACCATCAAACACAGAACTAAAGAGTTGACCTGAGTGAAAAGGGAGGGAAAAGCCGAGCCTTGAAGCAGCGACTGCTTCTGAAACTGGCGTCCCGCTCCACAGCCTTGAGCCCTTGCAGTTCCCTGGTGCCAGAGAGCTAGGGCTGATTGTGGCTTACTGAGATGGGGCAAGCATGGGACACAGCCCTAACCCCTAACCCCCTGGAGTAACCTCAGTAGAGACTCAGCCAGAGCAAGCAGGCTGCACACTGATGCAGCTGACAAGGCAACGAGCAACCACGGGGAAGCAGCGATGGTTTTCAGAGCCTGGAGCCAGCGTCCCAGTCAGAAAACCTTGGCGCCAGGATTTGGACTAAGCTCAGAGGAGCTGAGCACGGCTTCCTGAGATGGCGCAAGCACAGGATGCAGCCCTAGCCCCCTGAAGTAACCTAGGGGAAAACCTAGCCAGTGGACGCAGGCTGCACAATGACGTGGCTGATAGGAGGAGAAATCGCTGGGAAGCAGCAACTGCTTTTGGAGCCTGGACTGCTGCATCCCAGTCAGAAAACCTTGGCGCTGGACTTTGGACTAGGAGCGGAGGAGCTCGTCACGGCTCCCTGAGATGGCACAAGCACAGGACTCAGGCCTGACCCTCAGGGGCAATCTCGACCCAGTCAGCAGCACAGAGGCTACATACCCCTCTGGAATCTCAGATAAAAGAGTCATCGCCAAGCAAGATAAGTAACTTTGTCTATATTGCCCAGCTACTCTCTCCTATCTATCTGATCCCTCCACTCCCTGCCCCAGGTGGCTTCATTGACATTGGAATTTCCTGGGCCAGGGAGTGAAGCACTCTGCATGGTTTTTGTTTGTTTCCCTAACCCATTCTCCTGGCCTGAGGGAAGCAACAACTAACAACCCAGGGGGAAAAAATCCTTCCCTGACTTCCCTAAACTGGAATAAAAATACAGAACCAGCTCCAGCCAAGCATATGAGATCCACAGTCTTTGGCTTTCATCCCTACAGGGAACAAGGTGGCTATTATAATGCAAAGGCAATTCTGATGGAGATCTGACTGTAATTGTTTTAGTGGAGCAGTGGAAAAACAAATTTTTGAGCTCTGATACCTCGCTACCTATTAAACAGAGCCCTCACTGATCCACAGTGGGGAACTGAGAGCTGAAGCTCCACCCAAACCACCTAGCCACCTGCTAAAATGGCCTGAGGATAGTGAGGCCTGCCAATCTTTACAGGTACAAACATTGGGTGCCTAAGTTACAGCTGCAGAGCCCACCCACCAAAGTGATCTAGGAATAGAGACACACCTACCTCACTGGCACATGGGGGAAGGCTGTCAGTATCCTGCCCTCCTTGGAGTGTGACCCCCTGCCACTACTAGAATCTGGTGCACACAACTATCACCACTACTCCTCTAAGTTAATAGGTGACAGTCTACACCACACACTTGGTGACCCAAAATCAGAACACCTAAGCTGATTCTATTCAAGAATAGTGAATAGACTGTTAGGCTTATATATCTGGTAACAGCTCAAACCAGCTGGTAATAGGACATAAGTGATCCAAAGGCTACAACAATCAAGACAGCGCAATCTAGTAGCCCATCTGAGTATATTGAAACAAAACAAAACAAGACTCAGTGAGCAAATATAAAATAAATCATCACAATATCTTATAGATGGCTCAGAGACAGCAGTCGATATCAAAACACATAAAAAACAGACCATGATTGCTTCTACAAATCCCCAAATTAAAGACTCAAAATCTTTCCCAAATTAAGATACAATCCTGGAATTGCCAGATGCAGAATATAAAAAACTAATTTACAGAATGCTTCAAGACATCAGGGATGACCTCAGAAATGAAATAAGGCAATCAACATAAAAAGCCAAGGAACACACTGATAAAGCAGTTGAAGAAATCAAAAAGATTATTCAAGAAAATAGTGGAAAAATTAATAAGCTGCAAGAATCCATGGAGAGACAGCATTCAGAAATCCAAAAAATTAACAATAAAATTACAGAATTAGTGCAATAGGAAGTCAGAGGAGCAAAATTGAGGAATTGGAATGCAGAGTGGGGGAGTTGGAGGATAAGGGAATTGACACAAATATAGTTAAAGAAAAATCAGATAAAAGAATTAAAAAAAAATGAAGAAACCCTGAGAATCATGTGAGACTCTATCAAGAAGAATAACTTGCGTGTGATTGGAGTTCCAGAACAGGGAAGGATAACAGAAAATACAGAGAGAATAGTTGAAGATCTGTTGGCAGAAAACCCCCCTGGCATTTTGAAAGATGAAAGGATATCTATCCAAGATGCTCATCAAAACCCATACAGGACTGATCCAAAAAGAAAATCACCAAGACATATTATCATCAAACTTGCCAAAACCAAAGATAAAGAGAAAATTTTAAAAGCAGCCAGGGAGAAAAGAAAAGTCACCTACAAAGGAGAATCAATAAGAATAAGTTCAGACTACTCGGCAAAAACCATGCAGGCAAGAAGGCAATGGGATGACATATATAGAACACTGAAGGAGAAAAACTGCCAGCCAAGGATCATATATCCAGCAAAACTCTCTCTCAAATATGAAGGTGAAATTAAAACATTTACGGATAAACACAAGCTTAGAGAATTTGCAAAAACCAAACCAAAGCTACAAGAATTACTAAAGGAAATTCTTTGGTCAGAAAATCAATAATATCAGATACCAACACAACACAAGGTCACAGAACAGAACATCCTGATATCAACTCAAATAGGGAAATTACAAAAACAAATTAAGATTAATTTAAAAAAGAAAAAATGCTCAAAACATGGTATCACTGAAGTCATTATGTAAAAGATTACAATAATCAAAAAAGAGGGCCTAAATACAGGAGGCATAGATCTTCCATATGCAGAGGAAAACAAGGTGCTACAAAACGATACAAGTTAGGTTTTTACTTAGGAAAATAGGGGTTAAAAATTACGGTAACCACAAAGAGGTCTAACAATTCCATACTTCAAAATAAAAAAGGAAAACATAACAACTCAGCAAAAATAAATTCAACTACTATGAATATGAATATGAGGAACTCACAATTTACAAAGAAAAACTTCTCAGCATAAAAAAGTGGAAAAATGAAATTGTCAGCAACACATACAAAAAGGCATCAAATTACAGCACTAAACTCATACTTATCTATAATTATGCTGAATGTGAGTGGACTAAATGCACCAATAAAGAGACAGGGAGTCCCAGACTGGATTAAAAAAAACATGATCCGTCTATATGCTGCCTACAAGAGACACACCTTAGACTTAGAGACACAAATAAACTAAAACTCAAAGGATGGAAAATATATATCAAGCAAACAACAATCAAAAAAGAGCAGGAGTGGCAATATTAATTTCTGATAATTTAGGCTTCAAAGTTAAATCCACCACAAAGGATAAAGAAGGACACTACATAATGATTAAAGGGACAATTTACCAGGAAGATATAACCATATTAAATATTTATGCACCCAATGACAGGGCCGCAAGATACACATAAAACAAACTTTTACAGAATTGAAAAATGAGATAGACACCTCCACAATTATAGTAGGAGACTTCAACACACCATTTTCGAAGAAGGATAAGACTTCCAGTAAGAAGCTCGGTAGAGACACGGAAGATCTAATTGCTACAATCAACCAACTTGACCTCATAGACCTACAGAACACTCCACCCAACAGCTGCAAAGGATACTTTTTTTTCTAGTGCGCATGAAACATTCTTTAGAATACATCACATATTAGGTCATAAAACAAACCTTTGCAGAATCCAAAACACTGAAATATTAAAAAGCATCTTCTTAGACCATAAGGCCATAAAACTAGAAATCAATAACAGGAAAATCAGGGAAAAGAAATCCAATACTTGGAAAATGAACAATACCCTGCTCAAAAAAGACTGGGTTATAGAAGACATTAAGGACGGAGTAAAGAAATTCATAGAATGCAACGAGAATGAAAACACTTCCTATTAAAACCTCTGGGACACAGCAAAAGCAGTGCTCAGAGGTCAATTTATATCGACAAATGCACACATACATAAAGAAGAAAGAGCCAAAATCAGAGAACTGTCCCTACAACTTGAACAAATAGAAAGCAAACAACAAAAGATTCCATCAGGCACCAGAAGAAAACAAATAATAAAAATTAGAGAAGAATTAAATGAATTAGAGAACAGAAAAACAAGTGAAAGAGTTAACAAAGCCAAAAGCTGGTTCTTTGAAAAAATTAACAAAAGTGATAAACCATTTGCTAGACTGGACAAAGAAATACAGGAAAGGAAACAAATAACCCAAATAAGAAATGAGATGGGCCACATCACCACAGACCCAACTGAAGTTAAAAGAATCATATCAGATTACTATGAAAACTTGTACTCTTAACAAATTTGAAAACCTAGGAGAAATGGATGAATTCCTAGAAACACACTACATACCTAAACTAACGCAATCAGAAATAGAACAACTAAATAGACCCATAACGAAAAAAGAGATTGTAAAGGTAATCGAAAACTCCCAACAAAAAAAAGCCCTGGCCCGGACGGCTTCCCTGCAGAGTTCCACAAAACTTTCAGAGAAGAGTTAACATCACCACTACTAAAGGTGTTTCAAAGCAAAGAAAAGGATGGAATACAACCTAACTCATTCTCTATGAAGCCAGCATATCCCTGGTAGCAAAACCACGTAAACACACCACAAAAAAAGAAAATTGCAGACCTATATCCCTCAGGAACATAGATGCAAAAATCCTCAACAAAATTCTAGCCAATAGAATTCAACAATATATCAAAAAAATGACCCACCACGACCAAGTGGGATTTATACCAGGTATGCAAGTTTGGTTCAATATTAGAAAAACAACTAATGTAATCCACCATATAAATAAAACAAAAGACAAAAACCACATGATCTTATCAATTGATGCAGAAAAGGCATTTGACAAAGTCCAACACCCAGTCATGATAAAAGCTCTCAGCAAAATACGAATAGAAGGAAAATTCCTCAACATAATAAAGGGCATTTATACAAAGCGAACAGTCAACATCATCCTAAATGGAGACAGCCTGAAAGCATTTCCCTTGAGAATGGGAACGAGATAAGGATGCCCTTTACCACCGCTCTTATTCAACATTGTGCTAGAAGTCCTAGCCAGAGCAATTAGGCTAGACAAAGAAATAAAGGGCATCCGGATTGGCAAGGAAGAAGTAAAATTATCTCTATTTACAGATGACGTGATCTTATACACAGAAAACCCTAAGGAATCCTCAAGAAAACTACTGAAACTAATAGAAGAGTTTGGCAGAGTCTCAGGTTGCAAGATAAACATACAAAAATCACTTGGGTTCCTCTTCATCAGCAAAAAGAACATCGAAGAGGAAATCACCAAATCAATACCATTCACAGTAACCCCCAAGAAGATAAAATACTTAGGAATAAATCTTACCAAAGATGTAAAAGACAAAGAAAACTACAAAGTTCTACTGCAAGAAACTAAAAGGGACATACCTTGCTCATGGATAGGAAGACTTAACATAGTAAAAATATCTATTCTACCAAAAGCCATCTATACATACAATGCACTTCCGATCCAAATTCCAATGACATTTTTTTATGTAATGGAGAAACAAATCACCAACTTCATATGGAAGGGAAAGAAGCCCCAGATAAGTAAAGCATTACTGAAAAAGAAGAACAAAGTGAGAGGCCTCACTCTACCTGATTTTAGAACATATTATACAGCCACAGTAGTCAAAACAACCTGGTACTGGTACAACAACAGGCACATAGACCAATGGAACAGAATTGGGAACCCAGATATAAATCCATCCACATATGAGCAGCTGATATTTGACAAAGGCCCAGTGTCAGTTAATTGGGGAAAAGATAGTCTTTTTACCAAATGGTGCTGGCATAACTGGATATCCATCTGCAAAAAAATGAAACAGGACCCATACCTCACACTATGCACAAAAACTAACTCCAAATGGATCAAGGACCTAAACATAAAGACTAAAATGATAAAGATCATGGAAGAAAAAATAGGGACAACGTCAGGAGCCCTAATACAAGGCATAAACAGAATACAAAACATTACTAAAAATGGCGAAGAGGAACCAGATAACTGGGAGCTCCTAAAAATCAAACACCTATGCTCATCTAAAGACTTCACCAAAAGAGTAAAAAGACCACCTACAGACTGGGAAAAAATTTTCAGCTATGACATCTCCGACCAGTGCCTGATCTCTAAAATCTACATGATTCTGTTAAAACTCAACCACAAAAAGACAAACAACCCAATTAAAAATTGGGCAAAGGATATGAACACGCACTTCACTAAAGAAGATATTCAGGCGGCTAAGAGATACGTGAAGAAATGCTCTCGATCATTGGCCATTAGAGAAATCCAAATTAAAACCATGATGAGATTCCATCTCACTCCAACAAGGCTGGCATTAATCCAAAAAACACAAAATAATAAATGTTGGAGAGGCTGTGGAGAGATTGGAACTCTTATACACTGCTGGTGGGAATGTCCAATGGTACAATCACTTTGGAAATCTATCTGGCATTTTCTTAAAAAGTTAGAAATAGAACTACCATAAAAAAAAAATACAACCCAGAAATCCCACTCCTCGGAATATATCCTAGAGAAATAAGAGCCTTTACACAAACAGATATATGCACACCCATGTTTATTGTAGCACTGTTTACAAT
The DNA here is from genome assembly GCF_030014295.1 of Loxodonta africana. NCBI lineage: Eukaryota > Metazoa > Chordata > Mammalia > Proboscidea > Elephantidae > Loxodonta > Loxodonta africana. Next base: position 63,186,412 of record NC_087369.1, read on the forward strand.
AGGAAAAAGATGGAGGCAACCAAGGTGGCCATCAACGGACGAATGGATAAATAAATTATGGTATATTCACACAGTGGGATACTACACATTGATAAAGAACAATGATGAATCTGTGGAACATTTCATAACATGGAGGAACCTGGAAGGCATTATACTGATTGAAATTAGTCTGTTGCAAAAGGACAAATATTGTATAATACCACTATTATAAGATCTTGAGAAATAGTTTAAACAGAGAAGAAAATATTCTTTTGTGGTTATGAGAAGGGGGAGGGAGGGAGGGTGGGAGAGGGTTATTTACTGATTAAATAGTAGGTAAGAACTACTTTAGGTGAAGGGAAAGACAACACTCAATACAGGGGAGGTCAGCACAACTGGACTTGACCAAAAGCAAAGAAGTTTCCTGAATAAACTGAATACTTGGAAGATCAGTGGAGCAAGGGCGGGGGTTTGGGGACTATGGCTTCAGGGGACATCTAAATCAATTGGAAAAATACATTCTATTAAGAAAACATTCTGCATCCCACTTTGAAGTGTGGTGTCTGGGGTCTTAAAAGTTAACAAGCGAGCATCTAAGATGCATCAATTGGTCTCAACCCACCTGGATCAAAGGAGAATGAAGAACACCAGCGTCACAAGGTAATTATGAGCCCAAGAGACAGAAAGGGCCACGAGACTACATCATCCTGAGACCAGAAGAACTAGATGGTGCCCGGCCACAAGCGATGACTGCCCTGACAGGGAGCACAACGGAGAACCCCTGAGGGAGCGGGAGATCAGTGGGATGCAGACCCCAAATTCTCATTAAAAAAAAAACAGACTTAATGGTCTGACTGAGACTAGAAGAATTCCGGTGGTCATGGTCCCCAAACCTTCTGTTGGCCCAGGACAGGAACCTTTCCTGAAGACAACTCATCAGACATGGAAGGGACTGGACAATGGGTTGGAGAGAGATGCTGATGAGGAGTGAGCTACTTGTATCAGGTGGACACTTGAGACTGTTTGGCATCTCCTGTCTGGAGGGGAGATGGGAGGGTAGAGAGGGTTAGAAACTGGCAAAATTGTCACGAAAGGAGAGACTTGAAGGGCTGACTCATTAGGGGGAGAGTAAGTGGGAGTATGGAGTAAGGTGTATATAAGCTTATATGTGAGAGACTGACTTGATTTGTAAACTTTCACTTAAAACACAATAAAAATTATTTTTAAAAAAAGGAAAGAAAAAAAGAGTATATTGAAAAGATGTCTTGTCATATATCATTCATGGAATACCTACAAACACACATACAACTGAAATTCAGATTTCTAAATTAATTTGTTAGGTTATTTCTTTTGATGGGCAGCAAAGTAAGCAAACAATTTTGTCTGAACATTTGGAATATTTGTCTTAATCTAATTTGCTCCCTACTGGATTACACATGCCACAAGAAACCTCAGATCACATTTCTTCAAGTGATGAGTACAGAAGTCAGTTTCTTAATGTACGAAGACTGATTTTTTTGGTGCACCGCTATACAAAAAGCCTACTCTTTAATTTTTTTTTAATCACTTACTCCCTCCATCAGGTTGTGTAATGTAATATGAGGTAGTCCTATCTCAGTGGATGCCTTGAGATTCTTCTCAGGCCCCACAAATAAATTTACTCTTGATCCTAGGAGGTAAAGTGTTAAGGACAATGATTAAATTCACACTGCTACCTGATGGACGGGAAGAATGAAAACAATAAAAATGAGTGTCCTTAACTCAACCCTTCACCACCCCTCTTTTCCTCAGTGACAGTTACTCACCTTAGACAGATAAAGGTTTGAGATTCCTTGGAACAAATATGCGTCTATGTTTTCTGGAGTTTTCTCCCCCAAGTCACGCCCCTCCTTAAGACAGGTAAAAGAATTTAGAGGAAGGAAGTGAACCTAAAGAGAAAGTTATTGGTCACAGATTCAGTTTGCTAACCTTTTACTTTTACAACCTTTTGAAACATTTCCCTTCTATCCAATTTGAAATATATCTACTGAGTGCCTGTCTCACAACATTCCTAGTGCCAGGAGTGGGGATACAGAAATGTGTGGTGGATAACAGCTGCCATTTATTCAGTGTTGCTTCTGTGCCAGGTAATGTGAGCTAGGGATTTTACAGCCATTACCTCATTAATCCTCCCCCAAAACTTTTTCTATTACTTTATTGTATTTTGGTGAAAGTTTACACAGCAAATCAGGTTCCCATTTAATAATTCCTATACATATTTTTCAGTGACATTGCTTACATTTTTCACAATGTGTCAACGTTCTCATTACTTCCATTCTGGTCATTCCATTTTCATTAATCCAGCTTCCCTGCCCCCACCCCTTACCTTCTCATCTTTGCTTTAGGGTAAATGTTGACCATTTGGTCTCACACAGATGATTTTTTTTTAAGGAGCACAGTATTCATGGGTGGTATTGTTTATTTTATGTGCCAATCTGTTATTTAGCTGAAAGGTAACCTTGGGGGGTGTGATTTAGTACATAGTTTAAAGGTTATCTCAGGAAGATAGTCTTGGGGGTTCCTCTAGTCTCTACCAGTCCAGTAAGTCTTGCCTTTTTTTAAATTTTGAGTTTTGTTCTACATTTCTTTCCCATTCACCCAGGACCATCTATTGTAGCCCTAGTCAGAATAGTCAGTAGTGGTAGCCGGGCACCATCTAGTTCTGGTCTCCCAATACTTTCAAAGCAGTTAAGATTATCGTTATTCTGCAGAAGAGGAGGCTGAGACTTAATGGTAGAATGACTTAAGTGTCAGGGCCAGGACTGGAATTCACATGTGTTCCATCTTACACCCAAATCAATGTCAATGAGAATCGTACATCAAAATCAATGTCAATGAGAATTGTGAGTGAGGTGGCGTAGAGGCTGAGAACTGAGAGGTAGCAAGGGTCAAGTCATGAAGAGCATCGAACGCCATGCTAAGAGCAGCAATAAAAAGGCACAGACCATTTTGTGTAGCTTGGAATAATCCTCACCCAGCAAGTAGCTGCAAAAAAAAATCTCCCTGGGGACAGAGCTGGGCCTGAGCTCAGCTGATTCATACAATATAAGGGATTATATATTTATAATTCCAGAAGTCTTTGGGCGGTACAAGTTGTCAATGCACTAGGCTGCTAACCACAAGGTTGGAGGTTGAAGTCTACCTACAGACACCTCAGAAAAAAGGCCTGATGATCTACTTCCAAAAAATCAACTACTGAAAACCCTGTGGAGCCCAAGTCTACTCTAAAGCACATGGGGTTGCCATGAGTCAGAAATGACTCTGTGCCAACTGTTTTTTCTTTGTTTTTAAAACTTATAATTCCTAGATATGGACATACTTGGGAGAGGGTGGTGAGTGCAGACCAACAGCATCTGGATGAAAGGGTTGGTGCACAGAAGAAAAGCTGACAATACTACAGCAGAGGAAGGAGAGGTCTTGGTAAGATCCTTTACCTCTCTGAACCTGTTTTCTATCTGTACACTGAGGATAATAAGACCCACCATTCCTGGGTATGTCAAGTGTGTGAGTGATTAACTAGCACAGGGCTGGTCCATTATATGTTTATTAAAAATGGTAGCCATTTCACTCCTAAAATTGATGCTAAGAAAATAACTAGACAAGTGTAAGAAGATTTATAACTAAAGAAGTTACTAGCTTTTGTCGTAATAGTGGAAAACTGGAAACAAAGACCACAAAATAAGGGCTTGGATGAATAAATTAAACTTCATACTTGCAATGGAATGTTATGCATTTAAACCTCTGAACGTGCCTTCAAATTGTCAGACCAAATCCGGGAAGTAATGTCTGGCTCCTGTAGAAAAGGGGTTGAAACACCTTTTGTGTTATCTTTAACTCCCAGGACATCCTAATGCTGCCCCATTCTTCTGGAAGCTGCCACCTCACCCAACCCCCTACCCCTAAACACACCTGGCAAAAACCTAGTCAAACGTCATGTCTCAACTCACTTGGTACTTCCTCAGGGCAGCTTTACCTTGCTCTGCTAAAGATCATTCTCTGTATCATTTATCATTTTATTATAATTGCTTGCATAATTATCTGTCTTCCCCACTAGGTTAATATCCCCCTTGCCTAGAACAGTGTTCCTTTCAGGCACACTCCCACCTTAGGTGTTTACTCTTGCACTGGTTCTCCCTGTTTCTCCAGATATCCATGTGCCTTGATGCCTCACTGTCTTCAGGTATCTGCTCAAATGTCATCTTTTCTATGAGGCTGACCTGGAACACCCCTTTTAAAACCACATACCCACCAATCAGTGTTGCTTTAAAAAAAAATCTTACCCAACAATAGGGTTTTGTATGTGCTATATAGGGAAATATCATCTGAAAAGTCAATTTCTAATCACTGAATAGTTTCCCAGCTGGAATGGGTTCTACTTAAGAAAACTGTCAACCAAGGATACACTGAATTTATATACACTGCTGCTCATTGACTTATTTTAACAAAACTGTCTACATCAGTACATACTAATAAGAAACAGAATATACTAAAATTGGGTCTAATCATAAGTCACATGCTGACTAGCTTTTGTCTCTCTCACACACTGTCATGGATTGAATCATGTCTCCCAAAAAATGTATCAACTTGGTTAGGCCATGTGTGGTTGTCTTCCATTTTGTGATTTTCTTATGTGTTATAAATCATAATCTTTGCTGTGGTTAAAAGGATTAGGGTGGGATTGTAACACCACCCTTACTCAGATCTCCTCCCTGATCCAATGTAAAACGAGTTTCCCAGGTATGTGGCCTTCACCAACTTTTATCTTTCAAGAGATAAAAGAGAAGGTAAGCAAGCAGAGAGTTGGGGACCTCCTACCACCAAGAAAGCAGCACAAGGAGCAGAGTGCATCCTTTGGACACGGGGTCCCTGCATCTGAGAAGCTCCTCAACAGGGGAAGTTTAAGGACAAGGAATCTTCCTCCAGGGTCGACAGAGAGAGAAGGCCTTCCCCTGGAGCCAATGCCCTGAATTTGAACTTGTAACCTACTAGGCTGTGAGAAAATAAATTTCTCTTTGTTAAAGCCATCCACTTGTGGTATTTCTGTTATGGCAGCACTAGATGACTACAACAGAATTTGGTACCAAGAGAGTGGGGTACTGCTCTAACAGGCACCTAAAATATGGAATCGGTTTTGAAACTGTGAATAGATAGAGTTGCGACAGCGGCAGAGGACCAGTGCAGCAGAGAACCTGCAGTGGCAGAGGAGCAGCAACAGCAGAGAACCAACAGCAGCAGAACCAGGAGACCAGCGTGAGACGGTGCTGGAGCTGACTCACGGAGCAAGAGAGCTGAGTGCCTGTGCACCTGAGGCTTCCTGGTGGAATAGGGTGCCACCAGGCACTTACTGGTGGGGCTAGGCTTGCTGACCCACAGAGCCAGAGAGCTGAGTGCCTGTGTGCAGGAGGCTTCCTGGCGGAGCGGGGTGCCTCCAGGCACTTATCGGTGGAGCTACTGAGCTTTGGAACTTGCCCCAGCTTGAGGCCCGAAGAGCAGAGAGGCCAAGAAACCAGGAAACAGAAGCTGAAGAGACAAGAAAACAAGAAGCTGAGCTGCCTCAGTCTCAAAAGGTACGGCCATGACCTCAGGGGTTTCAAAGTGTAGAGCCAGGTCCTCTGGTGGGTCTAAGAGTGGAGTCGCCACTCAGATGGACTAGGATAATGGTGCGCCTAAGGCCAAGGGAGCAGAGTTGCCGTTCCAGTGAGCCTGGAAGGTGGAGCTGAAGCCCAGGGCCCAGAGGCCTCTACTCAGAATCTGGAGAGTGTGGCCAATGCCCAGAGGCTGGAGGGCAGGGTTATTGTGTAAATTGCCTCAGAGAAGAGAAGATTGTCTTCAAGGCTTTGAGGGCTAATGTAATGTGTTCTGCTGACTTGCTTGGTGCCTGTTATACCTTCTTTCCCTTCAGTTTCTCCTATTGGTAATGGAAATGTCCAGCTTGTGTATGTTCTACCATTGTACCCTTGTAAACCGATAACTTGTGTTCTAGATTTCACAGATCAAGAAGAATTTTTGGATTTTAGACTTAGAGTTAAGACTTTGCTATGATAGGATGGGGTGAATATGTTTTTAATGTTGCAAGGATGTGATTTTTTGGGGGCCAAAGGGTAGAATGTCATGGGTTGAATTATGTCCCCCCCAAAAATGTATCAGCTTGATTAGGTCATGTGTGGTTGTCCTCCATTCTGTGATTTTCCTATGTGTTATAAGTCATAATCTTTGCCTGTGGTTAAAAGGATTAAGTGGGATTGTAACACCACCCTTACCCAGGTCACCTCCCTGATCCAAGGTAAAGGGATCTTCCTTGGGATGTGGTCTGCATCACCTTTTATCTCTCAAGAGATAAAAGGAAAGAGAAGCTAGCAGAGAGTTGGGGACCTCATACCACCAAGAAAACAGCACCAGGAGCAGAGTGTGTCCTTTGGACATGGGGTCCCTGTGCCTGAGAAGCTCCTCGACCAGAGTAAGATTGAAGACAAGAACCTTCCTCCAGAGCCGACAGATAGAGAAAGCCTTCCCCTGGAGCCAACACCCTGAATTGGAACTTCTAACCTACTAGACTGTGAGAAAATAAATTTCTCTTTGTTAAAGCCGTCCACTTGTGGTATTTCTGTTACGGCAGCACTAGATGACTAAGACACACACACACACACACATATATATATATATACATATATACATATACACACACATACACTCACTCTAGGAAAAAAAGATTTTCTGGTGATCTCAATACTGGAAATGCAGATGATCCCAACACAGAAAACATAGTTAAATAAGTATTTAAATTATTTTATTGTTTTGGAGGAGACCAGGAGGGTGTATGGGAATGTGAGGAGAATAATGCCAAGGAAAATTATTTCTAAGCAACAGTTGGCATAAAACATCACTGCATAAGAATAATACATCTAATTGTTTGAACTGTTCTGAGCACTTCAAGTTTCTTCTCTGATCATGAAAGGTCAGTTAAGTGTTTCCTAATTCATTTATGGGTGCTCATTTTCCATCCTTAAATAGAATGTCTAAACTCCATAGACAAAGACTGTGTTGTCTTCTAGTTCTGGCTTTGCAACAAATATCTGGCAGAATAGGTATACAGCATTTGAGTTGAAGGAAGAAGAGTAAAAGAAAGTTGACTGGCTGACATGGCGTGTCTGCTAGAATGACACAGTAGATTGCTACAGAGCTGCCTAATGTTGGGGAAACATCCATAGGGTCCAGACAATAAGTCTCAATTCCCTGCGTTACTATCTTGAGACCTCTACAAAAAAAAAAAAGTGAGCATAATTATATGCTTACACCTCTTGCATTGTATTGAGGAGCATGTGAGATAAGGAATATAAATGTCGATGCTCACAGGTATGACACAAACTTCTGGAATTCTCTCTTAGCACTTGATATCCCTTAGAGAGGCAGTGACTGAAGCCATCAGGAATGCCAGCTGTGGAGCCACACAGCTTAGGTTTGTATCCCAGCACCCCCAGTCACAAGCTGTTTTACTTTGGGCAAGTTATATAACATCTCTGGGTCTCAATCTCATTTGTCAGTTGGGCAAAATGATTGTATCTAATTTATAGAGTTATTGAGGATGATTAAATGAGGTGTAACATGTGAAATATACTGTTGAATGCCTGGCACAGAGGACACAGAGGACACAATCAGTATATCTCAGTTTATGGTTATGGCAGCTTGTTATGATCAGTAACACCTCCCTGCAACATACACGTAACCTGAGTCCCAGGTTTAAATTTAGGCCTACGAATTATAAGTAAAAATACCCTTATCCTCCTACTCCCACTCCTGAGATAAGGGAAGGACCCTGCAAGGTCATTTTAATTTTCAAGCTCTCTGTTGAAATCCCAAGGGAGGAACATAGTTCACATGAACTTGCACGTTCACAAGTCACTTCCGGATACCCAAGAAGTTGATTTTTGATGCAACACAGCTCTGGCTAAACCCATTGCCATTGAGTCGGTGCTCTGGTGCTCTGGCTAGGTCATCAAAAACAGGTTTTCCCAGAGTAGTATTTATTTTCTCATTGGAAGAATGTTATGATGACTGATTGGGTACTTATCAGAGGGCTCTACAGAAAAAACAGATTTAATCATTTACAGGTCATGAAAAGCAAGACACACCTCTTAACCTTGATGACATTTTAAAACAGCACAGTGAAGCTTTAGGTCCCATACTAGAAAAATGACAGCACTGTTCATATTCATCACACAGTGGGCACCAATAAACAAAGAGTGGCCGGTGGAATACCTTAGTGAAGGGTTAATGCACTAGCATATGAAGGTGATCACAACTGTGGGCAGGAGCTTCTGCCTCCAAATGCTTCCAACACTGAAGACTGGGGCCACAGTGCCTGGCTGCCCCCAATGTCATTCCTACTTCAGCACCCCAGCTTGTGGCCAGACTATGTCCCCAGTCCCATTTCCTATTCCTCTGTCTTCAAGCTTAGAACTCCCCCTTGAGTGACTTGTGCTTTAGCGGCTCTTCTCTCCTATGCCAGTTTAGTGTTTTCTTAGGATTTTCTCAACCTGATCCTGTAATAAGTCTACCCACCGTATTTCAGGGATTCCCTGTAATTCCTCAAGCACAGGTTCTCTTTTTGTAATTTTCCAGTGTAATTATGAATCAAGGATAAATCTCTATGCCAGCATATTTTGAGATATATGCCTGGAGGGAAGGGCTAGGGCCTCTTCTTTTCCTGAATGGCACCTATGCCTCTGTTCTATGAAATAAAATAACCTACTTAGCAAGGTCGTGTTCTTCCAGTAAGTATTTACTAAGGGCCAACTCTGTTACATCAGTCCTCTGTTTGTGGGAAGCCATCAGCGAATTACTCACTGTTGCCCCAGCCTGCATTGTCCAAGATACATTATGAAGAGAAAAATGTGGATATTACACTAGTACGATAAAGTTCTGGGCAAAGTGTGGGAATAAAAAACACAAACACCCTCTGAATAGAAAATCGAACCAAGAGATTTTCTCTGTCCACTCATTTACAGTATATTATTTCCAATAAACAAATTGATGCAATAATTAAAGCTATACCATTTTGAGTGTGTAGCACATGTCATCATCACTCAAACAAGAAACATGTTCTAAGCACCTGCTGGGCACCAAGCTCTAGGATCTATGCTTTGGTAAACTTTGTGCACACAGGAATGTTACATGTGGGATAACAGCCCTCAAGGAGCTAACAGTCACCAGAAGATAATTGGAAAACAACGGAGATGAGAACCATGGCAGGGGTGAGCCAGGGGATGCTCAGAACATAGAAGAGGTGTTCAGAAATGGCTTCTTACATAATATTATATGATATTTTTACCCCCATTTGCAGGTTAGGTAATGGCGGACCAGAGAGATTAAGCAACTTGTTCAAGGTCACATAGCTAGACAGTGGGGGAGTCATTTTTCAACCTACATCTATTGAAAGGCAAAGTCCTATACACTGTGTATTTTACCAATTTCCCCATCATGATATGGTCATCTGTTGTTTTTTAAAATAATTTATTTTATTTTGTTGTTGATGTTGAGCATATATACAGCAGAACAAATACAAATTCAGCAATGGTCATCTGTTTTTATGAACATTCACCATCTTTACTTCCTCCTTGCTCTACTTACCCCTTACAATCTTAAAGCCTACTGAATATAATAAAGACACCTTTTGTACATATGAGGACTTTATTATAGCAAAAAATGGATTGTTACTTGTCACGCATCTTGGCACAGCCCAAACTGAATGTTAAGCTTTAATCTGTATTCCACCCAAATGATGGCTTAATGAGAAATGGATCATTGCTGTCAGAGCGTTAACTGGACTGTTATGCTCACCATCAAACACAACTTAATGACTCTACCTACATGCAGTTATCAACTGGAAACCCACTGCTCCTCTCTAAAGTGATTCACAAAATCTTGTAATGGTGAATTTTATCAAATGCCAGGAATTCCCATGCTAGAGATAATACCTCTTTGATTTTCTATATTTATGCGTGCCACTTATTGGGCATTGTTAAAAATACTGCTCATTACCATCTTGTCTTACTTGCTTTTTTATCACTGATAACTCTGAGTGATAGTCAAACAATGCCATTAGCACCTGATTATTTTACATACTAATCATATCACCAAATTTTTAGTAACTGTGCAATCCTAATGCCCATGATCTGCTTCACTCCAGCAAACTGGTTAGCCAAGGAGTCATTCACTCTACATATTCCTGACAAACTTGCCTATATAATTATAAACTAATGCAGGAAACAACATAGTAAAAACATGTCTAATGATACCTTACATATTCCAGGAAGAGTTCTCTAATTACTTCAATATGGAAATAGAGGTTTCCATATTGAATTAGTTTTCCATTGCTGCTGTAACAATTTGTCACAATCTTCATGGCCTCAAATGACACAAATTTACTATCTCACAGTTTCTATGTCAGAAGTTCAGTTGGGCTTGACTGGGTCCTCTGCTCAGGGTTTTACAATGCCAAAATCAAGATGTCTGCAGGGATGCGTTGCTTACTGGAGTCTCTGAGGGTGGAGATGTTTCCAACCTCATTTAGCTTATTGGCAGAATGCAGTTCCTTGTGATCATAAGTCTGATGTCCCCATTTCCTCCCTAGCTGTCAGCTAAGGACCAGTTTTTGCTCCTAGAGGCTGCCTGCGTTCCTTCTCATGCTTTCCCTGTGGCCTCCCCCAGCAACAGTGGGTCTAGTCTCTCTCACACTTTGAACCTGACATCCCCTTCTGCAGCATCCCTCTGATTGACTCTTATGCTTTCTTCTTCTGCATTTAAGGGCTCATGTGATTACGCTGGATCCACTCAAATAATCCAGGAAAGTTTCCCTATGTCAAGGTCAACTGAATTACATCTGCAAAGTTCCTTTGGAATACCTAGATGTGTGTTTGATTGAATAACCAGCAGAGGGGAATCTTGGGGGAGGGGATATCTTTAGAATTCTGCCTACCACACATATATAAATACTTTAATTATTTTTATCTTTTTTGAGGGATGGTGATAAAATGTGTGGCACAATGTCAAGGAAATAATGATCTCTGAGCACTGATTCAAACCCAAATATCTCCCAAATGCTAAAGATCCTGTTTCTCTAACCAGAAAAAGAGAAAATAGTCTATAGACAGAGTTTTAATGACAGCTCTGACATTTAAGACAGGGCATCTGAGGAATACAACTATCACTTAGAAATCCCCATTCATGGCTATCAATCAAAACTGTATTCATACACGTTATTTTAGAAGCATTAACTTGTGCCTGGCCTGTGTTTAGAAGATACTCTCTCTCTCTCTGGATCACCTCCTCATTGCCTTGATGCCAAGTGGTACCTCTGATCTTCTGGCCACAAAATGAAGTGCTGCTGTTGGAGAAGAATAGAAATTAGACCACCCAGAGGAGAAGCCCTCCTGAGATCCTAGAGAGTCTGCACTTTCCAGTATCTGTCCCTCAGGGAGTGGTGATTGGACTCAAGTGATTCTTGAGGGAAAGGAGGACACCCTGGAGAGTGGATCTTTACTTACAGGAATGGTGCAGGTGAGATAAACAGGGTCCAGGGGCTTAATTGAAATCAGCTTCTTGTTGTGACAAAATGGTTAGATTTTTTCTTTTCATGTGAAATACAGCACTACTCCCTGATCGAGACCCCTGAAACTAACAGACCCCCCACCCCCCACCCCTCACTGGATAGTGGCAACACTAGAGAGGTCCTCCCTCAGGTTTTGGTAGTTTGCTGGGACAACTGACTCCTGATGACAAAAGAAAAGTTTCCAGGGCACTGGGGGGTGATGTAACAGTGGAGTGACAGAGAAACTCCATCCCTCTGGTAGTGATAGGGAGAGGGGATGAATCCTGGCATGATTACTGCAAACTATTATAATTGTCCTCAAATTTTAGATTATAAAACTGAGGCACAGAAGGTTTAAGTATGAAGCTCAAGGTAACAGATAAAATAAATGCTGGAGCCTAGATTCAAACCCTTGTTTCACCTGTTTTTCACCACGTCAGGAATGTGGTGAAACCCATGTGACATTGTACATTACAGATTAATAAGTAAACACAAGTAAGTCCGTGTGCACCTTGCTTAATGTATGCCCATGGGTACCTTGTTTACTGGTTAATCTGACCCTGCGTATGACTGTTGAAGATCAGATGTTGGGATGAGGATATTGGGCAGATATGAAAACAAACATCAATTTTCTGATCTTCCAATTAGGGCTATATCTGGATGAAAGGCAAAGGTAAAACTTTTACTGAATAGAATGTGGTGGAAGCTCTTCATAAATTTCCCCAGATGTTATTCAGTCTCAGAATAAGTTCAGTGGAAACAGAGTCTGAAAGAGCAGGTTGTCTGTAGGAATCCTTGCTCTTAATAGAAAACACATGGAAAGAGTCAACCTTGCATTTTCCACACATAGTATTGTTTTTGAGAGTGAATCCCGGAATTGTGTATTTAAGATGAAAGAGCAGTGATATGGAAATAATCTTATTCCTTTATGACATCATGGGGACAGTGACTTAAACAGTCTTAGAAACACCCTGCTCATAGACTCTTTGTTAAATGAGATAATTATTTGCCATCATGATTTAAACCAGATGAGTCAAGATTTTCTGTTTTGGCAAAAGAAAATTGCTCATCTGAGAATTCTCCCTGTGCCAGGAGGCTTATTTCCTGTTTGGTTTGCTCTGAGTCACCAGGAAAGCAGGAATCAGCTGTCTGCTGACTTCTGGGGTCTCTTTCAAGGACTATGAAGAGGCTTCATCCATCCCATTGGCACCGTCAGAAGGTTCCACAAACCCATCAAGGGAATGATGACACTTTCTTCAATATCTAGTAAATGGCAGCAAATGATTGCTGGCACAATTGATAGCAGACTGACCTGTGAGGGTGAACTTTCACAAAGAGCACGCATAATTTTAAGGCACTTAGCATTACTGAAGGGGCTGACAAAGGAGTAGGCCAAAACTCCATTTTATTTCTGTTCCTAAAAAAAAAAAAAAATTTTTTTTTTGTTTTTTTATTTACTTGTTTAAAATTAACCTCTGTACTAGCTTCACAAGTAACAGAAAGGGGGGTAGCAAGAATATGATTATGCTTAAGCCAGGAGAAAATGTCTCAAGAAATATATATGTTCTGCTTAAGATCATTTTTATTCTCAGAAAGTACCTAATAAAACCATGTTTTGCTTAAAATTGTTTTGTTCTTAGAAAGTACATATGTAAGACCATATTTTACTTAAGGTTATTTGTGCTAAGACCACTCCCAGGAAGATGTGCTCACGTATGGAATGTGTTTCTGTGAGTAATCACACGTAAAGATCTTGTGACCAGGATCATTCTGTAACTATTTTACAACATTAATCATATCCTGTAATTGTTTTCAAAATGTCAACCAATCCTGTATAAAAGGCACTGTAAAAATCCTATCCCTGGGAAGCACTTAGCAGGGGGCATTTAGCACCTTGCTTAGTGTTTCCCCCATCTATGGCTGCTCTATGACCCTTGCTGCTCTCCATCCTCAATAAAAACTCTCTTGCTTCTAATTTTAAACAGAGTTGGTGATTTTTAGCTCTTTCACATATTTGGTGTCAGAAGTCATGATTTCGAGCTCTACTACAACTTTATCCGCTTACAGGCTGTCACATCATACCTAAGAATGATACGATGTGCAGACAAAAAGGAAAGTATAGAAATGGCACCTATCCTGCCCTATACCCAATGCCTTCACCCTGCAGGCCAAGGATAAGCTAGAACTGCAGGGGTCTTGGAACCCTTACCCTCCATACTGATGTGTGGCTTACACATGCACAGTGTGGATACCTCCTTCTGGACCATGGCTTGACTTTGTGCATCTCCATGTTTCCCACCCCAGGGAGAGCAGGAGTGAATTGGGTCTAAGGCCTCATCCAGACAAGACTGATGGATCACCAGCTATAGAAGCTCCAGGATATAAACAGGGCTAACTAGTAACCAGTTGCTGTCGAGTTGACTCTGACTCATGGTGAGACTCTGATTCATACTTTTCTATATGCTCAGAGTAGAACTGTGCTCCCTAGGGTTTTCAATGGCTGATTTTTCTGAGATAGATTGCCAAGCCTTTCTTCCAAGGCACCTCTGAGTAGACTTGAACTGCCAACTTTTTGGTTAGAAGCTGAGCATGTTAGCTGTTTGCACCACTCGGGGACTCCATAACCAGGGCTGGCCTCCCACAACTCATCCTTCAGAGAACCTAGGTCTTCCTGGCGGGGGGTGGGGAAGGGGTGATCTGGATCTAAAATTAATGAATTTCCTGCCATGTTCCAGGCAGAAGAGAGGAGATTCAAATTGATTTTGACTAAAAAATTGTTATATAATGATAACAGTCTCTAGAGTATATTAGGCATTTACTAAATCATGCTACTATGATACTATTATTACTACTACTGCCACTGCTGCTGCTATTATTGCTACTATTAGTTCTCCTTTACTACTTCCTATGTACCAGGCACAGTATCAAATGAGGTACTTTCATTTATCTTTTAACATGCAAAACAACTGTTCTTATCATCCCGTTTAACAGATCAAGAAACAGACACTCAGAGTTAGAGTAACTTTCTCAAGTTGCCACAAGTAGTAATTGTTAGAGATCAGGTTCTAATTCAGGTCTGCCACATTACAAAGCCAGTTTTACTAACCCATGAGCTTACTAACCTAGGGTGATGGTAAACTATGTTAGAATATGCTGGCTGCTGGTTCTGGGGACCTGGACAATAACACCTTCTGAACCACTCAAATACTTAGTAGCTTAAAACAAAAATGTATTACTCTCTCTCACAATTCCGTGGGTTGACTTGTATTAGCTGCGCACTTCTCCCTTGGGGTCAACTCTTGCAGTTATAACCCGATGTGGGCTGGAGCTGCAGTGATCAGAAAGCTGTACTGGCCTGGACTTCCAAATTGGTTCACTCACATGACTAGCTTTTGATGCTGACTATTGGCTCATTTGGGGTAGGCAACCCTAGCATCTCCATCTGGCCTCTTCATGTGGTTTCGGTTTCTCATAGCATGGCATTTGTGTTCTCAGAGGGAGCACCTCATGGGTGAAAGTTTCAAGAGACATGGGTGGAATTAAGTCTTATGACCTAGGCTTGAAAGAAACATATATCACTTCTGCCACATTTTATGGGTCAGAACAAGCTCATATTCAAGGGGAGGAAAGTTATGCTCCATCTCAAGGTATGAGAATCAATGTGCGCGTAGAGGGACAGGTTATTGATGTGGCTCTCTTTTAAAAATAACTATCACAGTGAGGATGTGGTGAACCAGCACTTGCACTCCTGCAGGCAGGACTGCATAAGCTGGGAAAAAGCATCAACTGTATAAACATGCAAACCCTCAGATACAGCAGCCTCCCTTCAAATCATTTTGTTCCCAGGAAATAATCAGACAGATTTATGAACTATGTTATTGCCCTAGTTTTATTGGTAATAGTGGAAAACTGGAAACAAACTAAATGCCCATCAGAAGGAGGTTGGTTGAATATATTGGGTTACACCCATACACATTGGAATGTAATGTATTTAAAAGTATAGGTGTGCCTTAAGATCTTCAGGCCATACCCAGGGGTGAAGCAGGGGACATGGCCCCTGTAGAGAAGGAATTAAGACCACTAAGGCCACCAGACCCTCTGTGTTGTCCTTGGCACCAGAACCTCACACAGGTTGTTCCAACTTTCTTTAATAGTCTTCCACAACCACCCCCCAGTCCTGTTTTCCCTTGGGAATCTCCTAATTATTCTTCAAGTCTCACCTTACATTGTACTTCTTTGGGCAAGCCTCATCTGACTCCCCTCAGCTAAGCTAGTTTTCCCTGCCAAGTCTTCTCCCATCCCCCTTAGTTTTCCTCAAGTGTTAGGTAAATGCATATCACTTTGTTGTAACACCTTGCACCACCAAGTGTGGGAGCTCACACTGTTACTACTCTGACCAGTGTCTAAAAGTAGGGTTTGGAGGTCTTAGGATGTATATGCCAGGTATATTTTCTCCTCATGGTGTCTGCAGTGGCAGATTCTACTATCTACCTCGGGTATTAACCCCTAGATCCAGATATCACTGCATGTAAGAGATTTCATAATTTTCAGTATAGAGTACCCTTTGATTCATGAGACATTTGTGTTGTTGTTGTTAGGTGCCATCGAGTCCGTTTCGACTCATAGCGACCCTATATGAGACATTTAGTGTTTTGAAAATTTTCACTTATATGGGTTTTTTTCTAGTTATTATTACAGGTTTCCTGTCATTCAACTATAGTTTAAAAGCTGTTAGAAGAAAAGAATAAAATATTACTGAGAGTTTTGAAAGAAAATGGCAAAGAATGGAAAGACACTCTAGCCTAGTTTAGGCATAAGTATGGGGGTTTGGGAAACTCTGGCGGCATAGTGGTTAAGTGCTACAGCTGCTAACCAAAAGATTGGCAGTTCGAATCCACCGGGTGCTCCTTGGAAACTTTATGGGGCAGTTCTACTCTGACCTATAGGGTCGTTATGAGTCGGAATTGACTCGATGGCAAAGAGTTTTTTTGTTTGTTTTATGGGAGTTTGCTGCCCACTGGAGTAAGCCACTACAAAGGCTCCCTTAGGTAACAAATTCCCCATGCTCCAGCCTCATCACAGGACATGTACAGATCTATTTTGTTCCCTCGTTCTAACAGGGATGTTCTTTGGTGGATATATAGTCACAAGCACATCACAGTGTGCCCCACCCATCTCAATGACCCTGCTAGGGGTGGGGCACAATAGAACTGTAGCATTTGAGGAGAAATTACTGAGATTTCTCCAAGTCTACTGATAGAGACAAATTCTAGGTTTGGAGCAGAAGATCATAGTTCTTGCATGCTGTCCATTCTTTCTGTTAAATCCCTTAGCACACAAATCATAGTTATTTCAAATTTCTGGTCTGATATTTTCAAAACCTCTTCATGTTGGAGTCTGATGCTGATGCTTGCCCTGTCTCTACAGAGTGTGGTTTTTTTGTTTTTTGCTTCCTTTAAGCATGACTTACAACTTTTTGTTGAAACTGGACATGATGTATCAGGTAACAGGAACAGACATTAAAAAGGCCTGTAGTGGGAGGTTTACGCTTGTTTGTCTGGGAGTTAGCTTTGCTTACTCTTTGTTGTAGCTGTGGTGTCAGAGGCTAAAATTTTACCTAGTGCCCTTGTTGTGGTCTCCTCTGTTGTTTCTGGTTTTCCCTAACCAAACCAAACTCATTGCCGTAGAATCGATTCCAACTCGTAGTGACCCTATAGGACAGAGTAGAGCTGCCCCATAGAGTTTACAAGAAGCACCTGGTGGATTTGAACTGCTGACCTTTTGGTTAGCAGCTATAGCACTTAACCACTATGCCACCAGGGTTTCCCTAGAGACTCCTTACTAGGGCCTGAAGCTTTCGAGTTTTTCTACTGCAATCCCCATTATGTGAGCAGAGAGATGGAAACACTAAGAATAAAAAGGAAATGCTAGAAATAAATGAGTCAGAATCAACTTGATGGCAACAGTTTTGTTTTGTTTTGTTTTGCTACCAAAAATGAAGGATGCCTCCAGGATTCATCAGTAGACTGGATATGAACAAGAAAGAATCAGTGAGATTAGAGATATGTCAATAGAAACTTCACAAACTGAAAAGCCAAGAGAAAAAAGAGTGAAAAGAAAGGAACAGAATATCCAAGAGTGATACAACAATTACAAAATGTGTACATACATGCAATGAGAAGACTAGGAGAGAAAGGACAGAAGAAATATTTGAAGTAATAATGGCTCGGAATTTTCCAAAATTAATGACAGAAAACAAGCCAATAGTCCAGGAAGCTCAGAGAACACCAGGCAGGATAAATACCAAAAAACTTACCAAAAAACTTACACCTAGGCATATCATATTCAATCTGCATAAAATCAAAGTCAAAGACGAAATTGCGGAAAAATCCAGAGGAAAAAAGACCTTACCTATAGAGCAACAAGGGTAATAAAAATATCAGACTTTTCTTCAGAAACCATGCAAGCAAGAAGAGATTGTAGCGGAATATTTAAAGTGTTGAAAGAAAAAAACCCCACAGACCTAGAATTCTGTATCCAAAAAATTATCCTTTCAAAGTGAAGAAGATATGAAGACTTTTTCAGACAAACAAAAATTGAAGGAATTTGTCATCAGCAGACCTGCCTTGCAAGAAATGTTGCAAGAAATTCTTCAGAAAGAAGGTAAATGATATGGGTCAGAAACTCAGACCTACAATAAGAAAAGAGCATTATAAAAAGGAATAAATGAAGGTAAAGTAAAATCTTTAACATTTCTTATTCTAAATTGATGCAAAATATAATACTTTGCTCAAAATAATAATAGCAAAAATGAATTGGGGGATTATAGCTTATGTATAAATGAAATGGTGTCCTAGTGGTGCAGTGGTTAAGAGCTTAGCTGCTAATCAGAAAAGGTCAGCAGTTCAAATCCACCACCCACTCCTTGAAAACCCAATGGGACAGTTTTACTCTGTCCTATAGAGTTGCTTCCAGTTGGAATTGACTTGATGGCAATGGATTTTTTTTTAATATATAAGTAAAATGAATGAAAGCAACATAATAAAGGAGGACGGAAGGAATTGCAAATACTCTGCTACACGGTATCTACTTGTGAAGTTGTGTAGTTTCATTTAAAGTGGACTAAGATCAAATAGGAGGTGGGGCCAAGATGGTAGAATTGCCAGATCTTCCGGCGATCCCTCTTACAACAAAGACCTGAAAAATCAAGTGAAACGATTATATTTATGACAAATTAGGAGCCCTGAACATCAAAGGCAAAGTTAGAAAATGGATTAACTGGCAGGGATATAACCATATTAAATATTTATACACCCAATCACAGGGCTGCAAGACACATGAAACAAACTCTAACAGCATTGAAAAGTGAGATGGCTCCACAATTATAGTAGGAGACTTCAACACACCACTTTCGGTAAAAGACAGGACATCCAGAAAGAAGCTCAATAAAGACACGGAAGATCTTAATGCCACAATCAACCAACTCAACCTTATAGACATATACAGAACATGCCACCCAACTGCAGCCAAGTATATTTTCTTCTCTTGTCCACATGGAACAGTCTCTAGAATAGGCCACATATTAGGTCATAAAGCAAGCTTTAGCAGAATCCAAAACATCGAACTATTGCAAAGCATCTTCTCTGACCATAAGGCCTTAAAAATACAAATCAACAACAGAAAAGCAGGGAAAACAAATCAAATACTTGGAAACTGAACAACACCCTGCTCAAAAAAGACTGGGCTATAGAAGACATTAAGGAAGGGATAAAGAAATTCATAGAATCCAATGAGAATGAAACCACTTCCTATCAGAACCTTTGGGACACAGCAAAAGCAGTGCTCAGAGGTCATTGCACACATACAAAAGGAAGAAAGGACCAAAATCAAAGAATTATCCCTACAGCTTGAACAAATAGAAAGAGAGCAACAAAAGAAATCTTCAAGCACAAGAAGAAAGGAAATAATAAAAATTAGAGCAGAACTAAATGAAATAGAAAACGGAAAAACAATTGAAAGAGTTAACAAGACCAAAAGCTGGTTCTTTGAAACAATTAACAAAATTGATAAACTGTTGTCCAAACTGACAACAGAAAAACAGGAGAGGAAGCAAATAACCCAAATAAGAAATGCGATGGGCGATATTACAACAGACCCAACTGAAATTAAAAGAATTATATCAGATTACTATGAAAAATTGTACTCTAAAAAATTTGAAAACCTAGAAGAAATGGATGAATTCCTAGAAACACACTACCTACCTAAACTAACACAAACAGAGGTAGAAAAACTAAATAGACCCATAACAAAAGAAGAGATTGAAAAAGTAATAAAAAAAACTCCTAACAACAACAACAAAAAAAGCCCTGGCCCGGATGGCTTCACTGCAGAGTTCTACCAAACCTTCAGAGAAGAATTAACACCACCACTACTGAAGGTATTTCAGAACATAGAAAAGGATGGAATACTCCCAAACACATTCTATGAAACCAGCATATCCCTGATACCAAAACCAGGGAAAGACAAAAATTACAGGCCTATATCTTTATATCCCTTAGGAACTTAGATGCAAAAACCCTAAACAAAATTCTAGCCAATAGAACTCAACAATATATCAAAAAATATAATTCATCATGACCAAGTGGGTTTAATACCAGGTATTTTAATACCAGGATGGTTCAACATTAAAAAAACAATTGATGTAATACATCATATAAATAAAACAAATGACAAGAACCGCATGATTTTATCAATTGATGCAGAAAAAGCATATGACAAAGTTGAACAACCATTCATGATAAAAACCCTCAGCAAAATAGAAATAGAAGGAAAATTCCTCAACATAATAAAGGGCATTTATACAAAGCCAACGGCCAACATCATCCTAAATGGAGAGAGTCTAAAAGCATTCCCCTTGAGATTGGGAACCACACAAGGATGCCCTTTATTACCGCTCTTATTCAACATTGTGCTGGAGGTCCTAGCCAGAGCAATCAGGCTAGATAAAGAAATAAAGGCATCCAGATTGGTAAAGAAGAAGTAAAGGTACCTCTATTTGCAGATGACATGATTTTATACACAGAAAACCCTAAGGAATCCTCAAGAAAACTACTGAAACTAATAGAAGAGTTCAGCAAAGTATCGGGCTACAAGATAAACATACAAAAATCAGTTAGATTCCCCTACACCAACAAAAAGAACATCGAAGAAGAAATGACCAAATCAATACCACTTAGAGTAGCCCCCAAGAAGATAAAATATTTAGGAATAAATCTTACCGGAGATGTAAAAGACTTATACAAAGAAAACAACAAAACACTTCTGCAAGAAACCAAAAAGAGACAGAAGGTTTAACATTGTAAAAATGTCTGTTCTACCAAAAGCGATCTATAGATCCAATGCAATTCCGATCCAAATTCCAACAACATTTTTTAATGAGATGGAGAAACAAACCACCAACTTCATATGGAAGGGGAAGAGGCCCTGGATAAGTAAAGCATTACTGAAAAAGAAGAACAAAGTGGGAAGACTCACTCTACCTGATTTTAGAACCTATTATACCACCACAGTAGTCAAAATAGCCTGGTAGTGGTACAACAGATACATAGAACAGTGGAACAGAATTGAGAATCCAGACATAAATCCATCCACATATGAGCAGTTGATATTTGACAAAGGCCCAAAGTCAGTTAAATGGGGAAAGGACAGTCTTTTTAACAAATGGTGATGGCATAACTGGATATCCATTTGCAAAAAAATGAAACAAGACCCATACCTCACACCATGCACAAAAGTAACTCAGAAGGGATCAAAGACCTAAATATAAAATCTAAAATGATAAAGACCGTGGAAGAAAAAATAGGGACAATACTAGGAGTCCTAATACATGGCATAAACAGTATACAGAACATTCCTAACAATGCAGAAGAGAAACTAGATAACTGGGAGCGCCTAAAAATCAAACACCTATGCAAACCCTGGTGGCGTAGTGGTTAAGTACTACGGCTGCTAACCAAAAGGTCGGCAGTTCAAATCCACCAGGCTCTCCTTGGAAACTCTATGAGGCAGTTCTACTCTGTCCTATAGGGTTGCTATGAGTCAGAATCGACTCGATGGCAGTGGGTTTTGTTTTTTTTTTTTTTTTGGTGATGTTCATCCAAAGACTTCACCAAAAGAGTAAAAAGTTTACCTACAGACTGGGAAAAAATTTTTAGCTATGACATTTCCGATCAGAGTCTGATATCTAAAATCTACATGTTACTGCAAAAACTCAACTACAAAAAGACAAACAACCCAATTAAAAAGTAGGCAAAGGATACGAACTGACACTTTACTAAAGAAGACATTCAGGTGGCTAACAGGTACATGAGATAACAGGTACATCACGATCATTAGCCATTAGAGAAATGCAATTCAAAACTAGAATGAGATTCCATCTCACTCCAACAAGACTGACATTAATCCAAAAAACAAAATAATAAATGTTGGAGAGGTTGTGGAGAGACTGGAACACTTGTACACTGCTGGTGGGAATGTAAAATGGTACAACCACTTTGGAAATTGATTCAGCGCTTCCTTAAAAAACTAGAAATAGAACTACCATACGATCCAGCAATCCCACTCCTTGGAATATATCCGAGAGAAATAAGAGCCTTTACATGAACAGATATATGCACACCCATGTTCATTGCAGCACTGTTTATAATAGCAAAAAGTTGGAAGCAACCAAGGTGCCCATCAACAGATGAATGAATAAACAAATTATGGTATATTCACATTGGAATATTACACATCAATAAAGAACAATGATGAATCTGTGAAACATCCATAACATGGAGGAACCTGGAAGGCATTATGCTGAGTGAAATTAGTCAGTTGCAAAAGGACAAATATTGTATGAGACCACTATTATAAGAACTCGAGAAATAGTTTAAACAGAGAAGAGAATATTCTTTGATGGTTACGAGAGCGGGGCGGCACGGAGGGAGGGAAGGAGAGGGGCATTCACTAATTAGATAGTAGATAAGAACTATTTTAGGTGAAGGGAAAGACAACACACAATACTGGAGAGCCCAGCACAACTGGACTAAACGAAAAACAAAGAAGTTTCTGGAATAAATTGAATGCTTCGAATGCTGGCGTAGCAGGGACAGGGGTTTGGGGACCATGGTTTCAGGGGACATCTAAGTCAACTGGCATAATAAAATCTGTGAAGAAAACATTCTGCATCCCACCTTGGAGAGAGGCATTTGGGGTCTTAAACGCTAGCAAGCAGCCATCTAAGATGCATCAATTGGTCTCAACCCACCTGGATCAAAGGAGAATGAAGAACACCAAGGACACAAGGTAATTACAAGCCCAAGAGACAGAAAGGACCACATAAACCAGGGACTACATCAGCCTGAGACCAGAAGAGCTAGATTGTGCCCAGCTACAACCGATGACTACCCTGACAGGGAACACAACAGAGAACCCCTGAGAGAGCAGGAGAGCAGTGGGATGCAGACCCCAAATTCTCATAAAAAGTCCAGACTTAATGGTCTGACTGAGACAAGAATGACCCCAGAAGTCGTGGCCCCCAGACCTTCTGTTGCCCCAGGACAGGAACCATTCCCGAAGCCAACTCTTCAGACATGGATTGGGCTGGACAATGGGTTAGAGAGGGATGCTTGTGAGGAGTGAGCTTCTTGGATCAGGTGGACACTTGAGACTACGCTGGCATCTTCTCCCTAGAGGGGAGATGAGAGGGTAGAGGGGGTTAGAAGCTGGCAAAATGGACACGAAAAGAGAGAGTGGAGGGAGGGAGCAGGTTGTCTCAGGGGTAGAGCAATTGGGAGTATGTAGGAAGGTGTATATAAGTTTTTGTGTGAGAGACTGACTTGATTTGTAAACTTTCACTTAAAGCACAATAAAAATTAAAAAAATATGAACTCGCTCTTATTTAAAAATTAAAACCTTTATATCATTCCTTTTCACCACGAAATTGTGTTTTCATTAAAATGCTCCCTCTCAATTTTATCTGCATATATGTTAATGCTTGAACATCTCTCATTGATCA
The DNA here is from genome assembly GCF_030014295.1 of Loxodonta africana. Lineage (NCBI taxonomy): Eukaryota > Metazoa > Chordata > Mammalia > Proboscidea > Elephantidae > Loxodonta > Loxodonta africana. Next base: position 63,210,075 of record NC_087369.1, read on the forward strand.
CCCCGGTTTACTTCTAAAAAACAAAAATATGTATGTCAATTTAAATTAAATTATATATTGAACTTCCTTTGGCTATTATGTCCTGAGTATTTAAAAACTTCGTCTGGGCTGTGTTATCTTTATGATTATTATTAGTAAAAAAAAAATAGTAATTGTTACTATGATTACTAGTGGCTCAAAACAATATAAAATATGGCAAGATTTCATGGATAATTGTTAATCATGCAAAGTAATTTTCTATGAAAATTCATTTATTAATGAGTGGGAGGGTGCTTTGGCTAAATATATTTTTCTGACATCAATATTTCAAATTGTCCATTGTCTGTCAATGCAGAGGATTTTACATTTTGGGGCAACACAACATTGCTGTATTTGAGATGTGCTAGCCAAAACCATCAGGCTTCAGTACTAAATATTGTATTATATCAATTGTGGAAACATGGAAAACACAGATTTTAAAAAACTATGGAAAATATTGAAAATGGTTATAAGTAGGTGGTTTTGTTATTCTTTTTTCTTCTCACAGTATTCCAGTGTGACTATAATTACATATTTTAAAAAAGTAAATCTCTACAGTCTGAGGGAGAAATAAAGGAGTGAATTTATGGCAAAACTTCTCAGGGGATTTTGTAAATTCCCACACCCAATGGGTGGATCAAGGGAGCATAGGCCCTCTCTGTGAGAACAGTGAAGTAGGTTTCTGGAGGACTGAAAAGCACATGGATTTCATGGAGATCTTCTGTGCAAAACTTGAATGGCCTTTAGTGTGAAAATGGTAGAACAATTCTGATAAGAGGAAGCTACCACTCTGATCCACTCCCTCTCTTCATCTCTTCCTTTGATAGTAAAATCATCTCTTACCTGACCCCATCCCACCTCCTCCACCTCTTGCCCCCTGCCATCTATTCTGAAGGAGAGTTCTGTTTCCTCTGTGCCTTCATACTTGGAGTTTAAAACCATGCTCATGCCTGGGCAACATTCCAGACCTACTGAATTAGAATCTCCAGAGATAGGTAGCCCAGGCTTTTCTCCCCTTGAAAATTCTGGAGTAGGTATGGAGAGGCGGGAAAGAGAAGTTGAGGCTGAAAAGTAAGGCAGGACCCAGATAACAAAAGGAATGGTTATGTGTGGATGGAAGTCAAATTTCATATCTTTTAACATTATGACACATCTTTTTTTATAAATTATTTTGATATTTACATTAAATTTTAGCCCATATTTTTAATAACCTGTTTAGGAATAAACTTATGCTGTACTAGCTTCACTTGAAAGAAAATACAGCTGCTACTTAAAAATAAAATAAATGGATTGGTAAGTACATCTCTGAGTTCTGTGAGTCTTTGGTGGTTTGTGGCAGCCTGGTTCTTAGAGTGTGCTGAAATGACAGGTCCTGAAATCCAGAAGTGGAAGTCATTTCACTAGTCTGCTTTTCATTTAGGGCACCTTTAGGAGGAAAAAGACACAAAGAGTTCCTCTATTTGGATAGGTCAAGTTGTACAGCCTCTTGCTGTTTCCAAATCGTAGTTGAAATCAATTCAACTTTCACTAACACCCACCACATGTCTCAATCTCCGTTCTTGGTCCTGCTGTGATCTTGCCTCCTAGCCCCTGGTCTCTCTTTGGTCTGTGATAGGATGTGACATTCTGGAGATCTCTGAACACCTCTTGCTTGAGCTCTAATCTGTAAATTTGAGTCAGTATACATTCTCAGAAATGACCTACAGTTCCCCGTGTAACCCTCACAACTCTTTCACAGAGATACACACACACTCACTCATACATGTTGGAGCCATGGGCTTGTCAGGCCTGGATCTTTCTCTGGTCTATTTCCCACTATCCTTGACCTCCCGGTCCTTTGGCTTGGTTCCATGGCTCACCTGAGTTGTTCAGGAGACAACCAGAGACATACAGTAGCCATGTGGTTTGGATGTGTCCAACCAGGGAGAATGAATACCCGTCAGGCTTCCACAGTGTAGTTCCCTCATCCGTCTGCCGAAGAATAGGTAGAAGTAAGGCCACTCTTCAGAGGAGAGAACAAGTTTAGCGAGAGCTACCTATAGAGAGATCCTGCAGCAATTCTGGGACACCATTGAGCACAGAGATAGCCAATAGGAGAATCTTCCCCAAATGTCTCAGCTTGGTATTTCCTGATCCTTTGGCAAAACTTTCCAGATACAAGCCCAGGAATTTGGTTGGAAAAGTCCATTCAAAAGGGAAGAGCCATCTTATAAAGAAAGTCTATCCCACAATGGGAAAAGCCGTTTTGGAACAAGGATGCAAACTTGAAAATTACCCCCGCGATCACATACGTCTTGCTAGAGACGCTACAAGTCAGAGCCTCATGCCAGGAACCTACACAGAGGGCTCTAATGGGAGGCCCCACTAGTCTTGCTTGGTTCCTACACAAAGAAGAATCTTGGTGGGGCTGCCCGGGCCTATAACAGGCGGAGAGAGTCCAAGGCATGGGCTGTACATTCATATATCCTGGAAACATGATGAGTCACATGACCAAGACTTCCACAGACAAGGAATGTGCCACCTATCCTTTCATCAGGGTAAACACAGGGCAAGACAGTCTTGTGCCCAGTAACACTGCAACATCAGGCTCCTTTGTATCACAGCCAGTGGACTCTGCTTGTGAGCGACAGCTGTATCACAGGACTTCTGAACTCCAGCCTCCTGTGGGCACCCAGCTTAATCTGTAAGAGAAGAAAATGCAGAACTTCATTTGTTGCCAGCTCCTCTTAGCCCGTGTCTTATAGATCTGACATCCTATGGGGCCCATAACTTGACCCAAACACAACCTCCCACCCTCAGAATCACTGCTGTAAAGTGAGGATTATAATAGGACCTACCTCATGAGGTTTTTGTGAGAGTAAATGGATCAAGTTATCACAGTGTGCCTGGCACAGAGTAAGTTCTCAGTGATGTTAGTGTCTTATTACCATTACTATTATTACTATCATTATTTATGTTGTCGTAGCAGATCAAGGATCTTTCTCTACTAAAATGGGAGAGGGTCTCAGTAGTCACGTTACCCTGTCCACTTCATCTACAGAGATTAGAGTTGTAGCATGTGGAGTGGCTGTTTGGAGACTCAGCTATAGCCTCTGGTCACATTGCAAGGCTGGGGTTCTGTGTTGCTGAATGTGGCATATGCTTTGACCAAGCAACCAAGACATGCTGTAGTTTCTTCTCTGGCAAATGCAGCCTGTCTCTCAGGAAGAACACATGGGTATGTTAACAAGGAGGTTGGGGATTAGGGGTGGGGAAGGTGATCCCCTCAGTTACACCCTAGGAAGGAAAGTCACACCCACCCATTCTCCAAGTGCCCTCCTGCAGACTGTGGTTAAGTCTGCCACCTCCCCCATGTCCACTTCCTCCAACCCAATCCTCCTCACTCCTTTCATCTCCTGGAAACCTGTGTCATGTCACACAGGGGATCAATCAAGTGCTCTCCAACACATCCCTGAGTATCAGCTCTCTCTCTTGATTAAATGCTCGTTACCCAGGAACAGGGACTGTGTCTGCAATTTCTTCTCACATCGCGACCACAGTAGCCAGCAAAGAGTAGAGTGGAAGAAGGCAAGGGGAGAGGATTAAGGACTTCGTGATTGGTAAAATGATTGACAGGTGGATCGGCCTTGAGAGAACCACCCAGACATCCATCTGCTGTAGTGCAAACAAGCCATCCCAGAGCTTGAGTCTCATCTGTCTCTAATAGTAGCTGTGTGACTTTCTGAGGGTGTTTACCCTCTCTGAAATGCAGGTTTCATTATGAGGAAAGGGGGTAATTATATTCTTCCACTGCAACATTGTGAAGATTATAAGGGACAAAGGAATTGAAATATCACAGGAAGAAGACTTTCACTGAACGTGACTTATCGAAGCTGCAACAACAACAGATCGGAATTCTTTTGATCACCTCAGCCTTGTCCACTCCACTCACACGCACGCATGACACACACACGCATACACTCACACACATTCAAGCACTCACCCATGCACGCACACATGTGCTGATATTTAAACCCAAGATTTTGAGTTTCTTAGGTAATCCTTCAGTCACACCTTTTGAGTTGGGGACAATACTTGCAAAGTCGTGTTAAGACTGAAGTTTTCTGATGAGATCACAATGGCAAAACCCATTTCATCTCATCTTACATGTTCTGGACTCTCTTCAGGGCTCAGAAGAGCGATCTGATTTTTGCTACAACACACCTCTACAGATGTCATTGTATACAGACTTCCGCAGAGCTGAACTAATTTTCCCACCCAAAGAATGTAATGATCTGCTTGAGTATAACCACCAGGGAACAAAATTAGTAATTTTAATACCTTTGTTTCAGGACATGAGAAGACATACATTCACTCAAGGACAAATAGTCATATAGCACAATGATGCTCTGGTTCCCACACAGCAGGTGTGAAAGAGCTCTTCACATGTGCCACAAGAGGGGCACCAGCAAGCAAAGGATGGCACTTGAAGCTCTTAAGCCAGGCATACCAGCACCAACATGCAGCTGCTACCCATGGCTGCCTGCACGAGGAGAGGACTCATGCTGGCTGGACACTCTGACTGCTGTTCCCTAGCAGCACCCACTTTCCAATGCTGTGTTTCATATAGACAAGTTTAGAGCATCTTTCGGCAACTCCGAAAATTGACAGGACTCCTAATATTCAGCAGTCCTCCTCAGGTCCCACTCAGCTCCAGGCCCGGATTCTGTCTTCTCTAGAATGAGGCCATGTTGCAGTCTCCTCGTGGCCTTATCATATCTACAAGGCACCTCTGGTAACAACCTGCATTCCCTTCAGTCTTGAAAATGTTCTTTTTTCCTAGTTCACTGATTCTCAGCTGGGTACAGTGTGGCCAGAGTAATTTTATCCACCTACACCTGCCAGCAACTCCTCTAGGGAAAGGTACACAGAGTTGCCTCCTCCATAGAGAGGACAATCAGGTAGGGGATGCAAGAGGTAGAAGTGGGGAATTGGTGGAACCACTCTTAAAATGTTTTATTCCAATTTCTGGTGGGCTCTGCTGAGCTGTAGGTCTTATTACCTAAGGGACTAAGGTTTCCACCAGATGACTTGGTAATGGGCCCCCTGAACTGAAAGCTGAGCCCAGGCCACCTGGCCATTTTGGGCCTCTCCTGTACACTAGGAGAGGAGGCAAGGAAGGTGTTGCATGTTGTTGGTTGATGTAGCTCATCTGACTCTCCAAGGAAATAGAACTGCTTCCATATAGTTTGATGTACCTCCTCCTATTCAGTCTTTTTTTCAATTTTTAAAAACTTTTTATTGTGCATTCAGAAAGGTGCAGCAAATAGTTGAGTATACAAACAGAAGATTAGAGAAACCACCACCCAGATGAAGACATGGAGAGGACTATCTAGTAGGCAGAGGAAGAAAGTTGGTTTCTGCAATTATAGAAGGAATATGCAGCCCTTATGAAAAATGAGGGACCTTTCTAAACACAATGAAGAAGGAAAAAAGGAAACACTCCACACACTTATGGAGAATTACTGAAAACAAAAAACATTGGTGCACTCATCTTTTTTTTTTTTAATAACTTTTATTAAGCTTCAAGTGAACGTTTACAAATCCAATCAGTCTGTCACATATAAGTTTACATACATCTCACTCCCTACTCCCACTTGCTCTCCCCCTCTTGAGTCAGCCCTTTCAGTCTCTCCTTTCTTGACAATTTTGCCGGCTTCCCTCTCTCTCTATCCTCCCATCCCCTCTCCAGACAAGAGTAGCCAACACAATCTCAAGTGTCCACCTGATATAATTAGCTCACTCTTCATCAGCGTCACTCTCCCACCCGCTGACCAGTCCCTTTCATGTCTGATGAGTTGTCTTCGGGGATGGTTCCTGTCCTGTGTCAACTGAAGGTCTGGGGAGCATGGCCGCCGGGATTCCTCTAGTCTCAGTCAGACCATTAAGTATGGTCTTTTTATGAGAATTTGGGGTCTGTATCCCACTGATCTCCTGCTCCCTCAGGGGTCCTCTGCTGTGCTCCCTGTCAGGGCAGTCATCGATTGTGGCCTGGCACCAACTAGTTCTTCTGGTCTCAGGATGATGTAGGTCTCTGGTTCATGTGGCCCTTTCTGTCTCTTGGGCTCTTAGTTGTCGTGTGGCCTTGGTGTTCTTCATTTTCCTTTGCTCCAGGTGGGTTGAGACCAATTGATGCATCTTAGATGGCCGCTTGTTAGCATTTAAGACCCCAGACGCCACATTTCAAAGTGGGATGCAGAATGATTTCATAATAGAATTATTTTGCCAATTGACTTAGAAGTCCCCGCAAACCATGTTCCCCAGACCCCCGCACTTGCTCCGCTGACCTTTGAAGCATTCATTTTATCCCGGAAACTTCTTTGCTTTTGGTCCAGTCCAATTGAGCTGACCTTCCATGTATTGAGTGTTGTCTTTCCCTTCACCTAAAGCAGTTCTTATCTACTGATTAATCAATAAAAAAAACCCTCTCCCACCCTCCCTCCCTCCCCCCCTCGTAACCACAAAAGTATGTGTTCTTCTCAGGTTTACTATTTCTCAAGATCTTATAATAGTGGTCTTATACAATATTTGTCCTTTTGCCTCTGACTAATTTTGCTCAGCATAATGCCCTCCAGGTTCCTCCATGTTATGAAATGTTTCAGAGATTCGTCACTGTTCTTTATCGATGTGTAGTATTCCATTGTGTGAATATACCACAATTTATTTACCCATTCATCCATTGATGGACACCTTGGTTGCTTCCAACTTTTTGCTATTGTAAACAGAGCTGCAATAAACATGGGTGTGCATATATCTGTTTGTATGAAGGCTCTTGTATCTCTAGGGTATATTCCCAGGAGTGGGATTTCTGGGTTGTATGGTAGTTCTATTTCTAACTGTTTATGATAACACCAGATAGATTTCCAAAGTGGTTGTATCGTTTCACATTCCCACCAGCAGTGTATGAGAGTTCCAATCTCTCCGCAGCCTCTCCAACATTTATTATTTTGTGTTTTTTGGATTAATGCCAGCCTTGCTGGTGTGAAATGGAATCTCATGGTAGTTTTAATTTGCATTTCTCTAATGGCTAATGATCGAGAGCATTTTCTCATGTATCTGTTGGCTGCCTGAATATCTTCTTTAGTGAAATGTGTGTTCATATCCTTTGCCCACTTCTTGATTGGGTTGTTTGTCTTTTTGTGGTTGAGTTTTGACAGAATCATGTAGATTTTAGAGATCAGGCGCTGGTCGGAGATGTCATAGCTGAAAATTCTTTCCCAATCTGTAGGTGGTCTTTTTACTCTTTTGGAGAAGTCTTTAGATGAGCATAGGTGTTTGATTTTTAGGAGCTCCCAGTTATCTGGTTGCTCTTCATCATTTTTGGTAATGTTTTGTATTCTGTTTATGCCCTGTATTAGGGCTCCTAGGGTTGTCCCTATTTTTTCTTCCATGATCTTTATCATTTTAGTCTTTATGTTTAGGTCTTTGATCCACTTGGAGTTAGTTTTTGTGCATGGTGTGAGGTATGGGTTCTGTTTCATTTTTTTGCAAATGGATATCCAGTTATGCCAGCACCATTTGTTAAAAAGGCTATCTTTTCCCCAATTAATTGACACTGGTCCTTTGTCAAATATCAGCTGCTCATACGTGGATGGATCTATGTCTGGGTTCTCAATTCTGTTCCATTGGTCTATGTGCCTGTTGTTGTACCAGTACCAGGCTGTTTTGACTACTGTGGCTGTATAATAGCTTCTGAAGTCAGGTAAAGTGAGGCCTCCCACTTTCTTCTTCTTTTTCAGTAGTGCTTTGCTTATCCGGGGCTTCTTTCCCTTCCATATGAAATTGGTGATTTGTTTCTCTATCCCCTTAAAATATGACATTGGAATTTGGATCAGAAGTGCGTTAAATGTATAGATGGCTTTTGGTAGAATAGACATTTTTACTATGTTAAGTCTTCCTATCCATGAGCAAGGTATGTTTTTCCACTTAAGTATGTCCTTTTGAATTTCTTGTAGTAGAGCTTTGTAGTTTTCTTTGTATAGGTCTTTTACATCCTTGGTAAGATTTATTCCTAAGTATCTTCTTGGGGGCTACTGTGAATGGTATTGATTTGGTGATTTCCTCTTCGGTGTTCTTTTTGTTGATGTAGAGGAATCCAAGTGATTTTTGTATGTTTATTTTATAACCTGAGACTCTGCCAAACTCTTCTATTAGTTTCAGTAGTTTTCTGGAGGATTCTTTAGGGTTTTCTGTGTATATAGTCATGTCATCTGCGAATAGTGATAACTTTACTTCCTCCTTGCCAATCCGGATACCTTTTATTTCTTTGTCTAGCCTAATTGCCCTGGCTAGGACTTCAAGTACGATGTTGAATAAGAGCGGTGATAAAGGGCATCCTTCTCTGGTTCCCGTTCTCAAGGGAAATGCTTTCAGGTTCTCTCCATTTAGAGTGATATTGGTTGTTGGCTTTGCATAGATGCCCTTTATTATGTTGAGGAATTTTCCTTCAATTCCTATTTTGGTAAGAGTTTTTATCATAAATGGGTGTTGAACTTTGTCAAATGCCTTTTCTGCATCTATTGATAAGATCATGTGGTTTTTGTCTTTTGTTTTATTTATGTGATGGATTACATTAATGGTTTTTCTGATATTAAACCAGCCTTGCATACCTGGTATAAATCCCACTTGATCAGGGTGAATGATTTTTTTGATGTGTTGTTGGATTCTATTGGCTAGAATTTTGTTGAGGATTTTTGCATCAATGTTCATGAGGGATATAGGTCTGTAATTTTCTTTTTTTGTAATGTCTTTACCTGGTTTTGGTATCAGGGAGATGGTGGCTTCATAGAATGAGTTGGGTCGTATTCCGTCATTTGCTATGCTTTGGAATACCTTCAGAAGTAGTGGTGTTAACTCTTCTCTGAAAGTTTGGTAGAACTCTGCAGTGAAGCCGTCCGGGCCAGGGCTTTTTTTTGTTGGGAGTTTTTTGATTACCGTTTCAATCTCTTTTTTTGTTATGGGTCTATTTAGTTGTTCTACTTCCGAATGTGTTAGTTTAGGTAGGTAGTGTTTTTCCAGGAATTCATCCATTTCTTCTAGGTTTGCAAATTTGTTAGAGTACAATTTTTCATAATAATCTGAAATTATTCTTTTAATTTCATTTGGTTCTGTTGTGATGTAGTCCTTCTCGTTTCTTATTCGGGTTATTTGTTTCCTTTCCTGTATTTCTTTAGTCAGTCTAGCCAATGGTTTATCAATTTTGTTAATTTTTTCAAAGAACCAGCTTTTGGCTTTGTTAATTCTTTCAATTGTTTTTCTGTTCTCTAATTCATTTAGTTCAGCTCTAATTTTTATGATTTGTTTTCTTCTGGTGCCTGATGGATTCTTTTGTTGCTCACTTTCTCTTTGTTCAAGTTGTAGGGACAGTTCTCTGATTTTGGCTCTTTCTTCTTTTTGTATGTGTGCATTTATCGATATAAATTGACCTCTGAGCACTGCTTTTGCTGTGTCCCAGAGGTTTTGATAGGAAGTATTTTCATTCTCGTTGCTTTCTATGAATTTCCTTATTCCCTCCTTGATGTCTTCTATAACCCAGTCTTTTTTCAGGAGGGTATTGTTCATTTTCCAAGTATTTGATTTCTTTTCCCTAGTTTTTCTGTCATTGATCTCTAGTTTTATTGCCTTGTGGTCTGAGAAGATGCTTTGTAATATTTCAATGTTTTGGATTCTGCAAAGGTTTGTTTTATGACCTAATATGTGGTCTATTCTAGAGAATGTTCCATGTGCGCTAGAAAAAAAAGTATATTTTGCAGCAGTTGGGTGGAGAGTTCTGTATAAGTCAATGAGGTCAAGTTGGTTGATTGTTGTAATTAGATCTTCCGTGTCTCTATTGAGCTTCTTACTGGATGTCCTGTCCTTCTCCGAAAGTGGTGTGTTGAAGTCTCCTACTATAATTGTGGAGGTATCTATCTCACTTTTCAATTCTGTTAAAATTTGATTTATGTATCTTGCAGCCCTGTCATTGGGTGCATAAATATTTAATATGGTTATGTCTTCCTGATCAATTGTCCCTTTTATCATTATATAGTGTCCTTCTTTATCCTTTGTGGTGGATTTAAGTCTAAAGTCTATTTTGTCAGAAATTAATATTGCTACTCCTCTTCTTTTTTGCTTATTGTTTGCTTGATATACTTTTTTCCATCCTTTGAGTTTTAGTTTGTTTGTGTCTCTAAGTCTAAGGTGTGTCTCTTGTAGGCAGCATATAGACGGATCGTGTTTCTTTATCCAGTCCGTGACTCTCTGTCTCTTTATTGGTGCATTTAGTGCATTTACATTCAGGGTAATTATAGATAAATAAGTTTTTAGTGCTGTCATTTTGATGCCTTTTTATGTGTGTTGTTGACAATTTCATTTTTCTGCATACTTTTCTGTGCTGAGGCGTTTTTCTTAGTAAATTGTGAGATCCTCATTTTCATAGTGTTTGACTTTATGTTAGTTGAGTCGTTACGTTTTTCTTGGCTTTTATCTTGAGTTATAGAGTTGTTATACCTTTTTGTAGTTACCTTATTATTTACCCCTATTTTTCTAAGTAAAAACCTAACTTGTATTGTTCTATATCGCCTTGTATCACTCTCCATATGGCAGTTCAATGCCTCCTGTATTTAGTCCCTCTTTTTGATTATTGTGATCTTTTACCTATTGACTTCCATGATTCCCTGTTATATGTATTTTTTTTTAATTAATCTTAATTTGTTTGTTTTTGTGATTTCCCTATTTGAGTTGATATCAGGATGTTCTGTTTTGTGACCTTGTGTTGTGCTGATATCTGATATTATTGGTTCTCTGACCAAACAATATCCTTTAGTATTTCTTGTAGCTTTGGTTTGGTTTTTGCAAATTCTCTAAACTTGTGTTTGTCTGTAAATATCTTAATTTCGCCTTCACATTTCAGAGAGAGTTTTGCTGGATATATGATCCTTGGCTGGCAGTTTTTCTCCTTCAGTGTTCTGTATATGTCGTCCCATTCCCTTCTTGCCTGCATGGTTTCTGCTGAGTAGTCTGAACTTATTCTTATTGATTCTCCCTTGAAGGAAACCTTTCTTTTCTCCCTGGCTGCTTTTAAAATTTTCTGTTTATCTTTGGTTTTGGTGAGTTTGATGATAATATGTCTTGGTGTTTTTCTTTTTGGATCAGTCTTAAATGGGGTTCGATGAGCATCTTGGATAGCTATCCTTTCGTCTTTCATGATGTCAGGGAAGTTTTCTGTCAGGAGTTCTTCAACTATTTTCTCTGTGTTTTCTGTCCCCCCTCCCTGTTCTGGGACTCCAATCATCCGCAGGTTATCCTTCTTGATAGAGTCCCACATAATTCTTAGGGTTTCTTCATTTTTTTTAATTCTTTTATCTGATTTTTTTTCAGCTATGTTGATGTTGATTCCCTGGTCCTCCAGATGTCCCAGTCTGCATTCTAATTGCTCGAGTCTGCTCCTCTGACTTCCTATTGCGTTGTCTAATTCTGTAATTTTATTGTTAATCTTTTGGATTTCTACATGTTGTCTCTCTATGGATTCTTGCAACATTAATTTTTCCACTATGTTCTTGAATAATCTTTTTGAGTTCTTCAACAGTTTTATCGGTGTGTTCCTTGGCTTTTTCTGCAGTTATCCTAATTTCATTTGTGATATCTTTAAGCATTCTGTAAATTAGTTTTTTATATTCTGTATCTGATTATTCCAAGACTGTATCTTCATTTGGGAAAGATTTTGATTCTTTTGTTTGGGGGGTTGGAGAAGCTGTCATGGTCTGCTTCTTTAAGTGGTTTGATATGGATTGTTGTCTCCGAGCCGTCACTGGGAAACTAGTTTTTCCAGAAAATCCCCTAAAAAAAAATGCAGTCAGACCCCTATCAGAGTTCTCCCTCTGGCTCAGGCTATTCGGATGTTAATGAAGCCGCCTGGGGAGGGTGGGGGAGGGAACAGAGAGATAGGAGAGTAGCGCCTCAGAATATAGCCAGAGTTGCTTGTCTTGCTTGGAATGACTATTATATCTGAGATTCCCACAGGCGCGTCGCCTATGTGTGCTGGCTGTGTGGAGATTGCCCCCGGGGGGTCTGGCCCGCTGGAGTCACGGTCAGATCCTCCGCTTCCAGCCCCACGCCCAGCGTCAAGGCTCCCCTACTGGGACGGTGCACTCTCGACTCCAAAATCAGTCGCTGCCTCCCGGGGACTTCTCGTCCCTTCAGCCGCGTGGCCGTGCCGCCTCCGCGAACCAGGTGCGCCCCCTCCCGGGGTTAGTTCAGATGGGTAGAGCAGCTCCCCGTTCTTGTGCCGTGACTGAGTGTCCCGGCTGGGACGCTGTTCCCCCCGCTCCAATACCAGTCGCTGCCTCCTGGAGACTTCTCCTATCGGCTGCGTCCCATGCCGCCCGCGCGACCCGGCTGGGCCCCTTCCCGTGGTTAGTTCAGGGGGGTGGAGCAGCTCTCCGTGTTTATGCCGTACCTGCATCCAGTCCAAATCCCGGCGAGACGGTTCCCCAGCTGGGACGCTGCTCTTCCTGCTCCAAGACCAGTTACTGCCTCCTGGGGACTTCTCCTACCAGGTGTGTCCCACGCCGCCCGCGGAACTGGCTGGTCTCCCTCCCGGGGTTAGTTCGGGGGGGGGAGCAGCTCTCTGCGCTTGTGCCGTACCTGACTGGCACGCTGGCTCCAGGCTCTGGAAACAATCGCTGCTTCCCCGTATTAGTTCGTTCTCCGTCTCTAAATCTGTGTTTGTTGTTCAGGGTTCGTAGATTGTTATGTATGTGATCGATTCACTTGTTTTTCCGTGTCTTTGTTGTAAGAGGGATCCGAGGTAGCGTCTGCCTAGTCCGCCATCTTGGCTCCACCTGGTGCACTTATCTTTTAAAGCCATGATAATTCTTTCATATACTTGATCTCATAGCTTAATTAAAAGGATTGTAATCTCAAGTGTTGAACTGACAAATTGTCCTTGGATGTGGGGGAAAATCATTACAGGGCTAATTTACCTCTCAAACTCTCTGATGAGATCACAAGATGAAATTCCATTCCATATTAGCTACATCAGCAAGCAGGTTGTCTCAGAAGATAACTTATTTTCACATTTGGAGAAAATTATTTTATGTGGTTGGGTAATAATCAGAGAACTCTAGAGGGGAAACTTTGAGAGATTCAATGAAGTAAATGTCTTAAAAATCAAGACAGGCATCTAAACCCTGACACATTTGTCCATTAACTCAGTGATGCCCTTGGTCCCATGCACAATAGCCACATGAGGGGCACTCAAGAACAAGGGGTGATATCTGAATCACCACAGCCAGTAGCACCAGCACTAACATTTAGGTGCTCATGTCTGTATTCAGGATACTCTGCTTCCCACTGCTGATCAATAGGGGAAGAGTGTTTATCCTGCTTGGCTGCTTCAACTGCTGTTCCAATTATGGCACCCACTCGGTGACCCAAATGTGTTCCCAGGCTCCTCCCTTATTCGGAGTCTGCCAATTTAATGCTTCCCTTGAGATATTGTGATCAGCTGCCCTGAGATTTGAATTCAATCAACTCAGATCTGGCAGGACAAAAACCAATACCAATAAACAAACTGGTGTTTTAATGTTACCTTCCTTTGAAACATACATCTATTTGGTATTCACAATTGAAACAGCAAATCAGAAATGTCTTCAAGGGACAATAATAAAACCAAAAAAACCAAACCCATTGTTGTCGAGTTGATTCCGACTCATGGCAACACCATGTGTTAGAGTAGAACTGTGCCCTGTAGCGTTTTCTTGGAAGCAGTTTGTCAGGCCTTTCTTCCTTGGAGCCGCTGAGTGGTTTCAAACTGCCAACCTTTAAGTCAGCAGCTGATTGCATACTGCTTGCACCACCCAGGCAGCTTAGGGAGGTAAGGAGGGAAAACTTATTTACTTACATGTACGTTACCCGAATCGAGTGTTTAGCCCAAACAATAAATTCCACATCCATTTCCCATGCATTCTCTTGCTTTAAATTCTTGACATCTCATCTTATTGACTTAGGTTCAATAGTCCAAATGTGCAACACACATGCGTTCCATCAGACCTAGTGGTTCTTCGTGGAGGCAATCAACGGCATGGGACAAAAAGCACATGGGCGTCAGGAAGGCAATCACACTCCATAGATATTTTATATCATACTGACAACAAGATAAGGAGGGGAAGACAGAATTCCAAGGCGAGAAAGTGACAACTTGCATCTTGAGAACCATATCAAGGGGATTTAAGAACCTTTGTGATCCCATCATCCTTTCCATAGACTAGCTCCTCCCACCACACCCCAAAAGAATGTTAAAATGCATTGAAGGAAAGATTAGGACTCTCCTGAAATTGCATCAAACCTCTTGCTAGTCGGATTTCTACTCATAACATTGCTCTTGTTACTCCTCTCCTTGAACTATTTCTTACATTTTGGTCCCCAAACGGAATCCATGCCAACGATCTGACAACACTAGCATCTATGCCTGAATCCACTTAGGTGTCCATCACATGAGGACAAGAGTCTCAGTTTTCTTTTAGCCACTGTTTTAGTGACTCCAGATGGACTTATAGAACACTGTTTCTGAGGCATTCTTGCCAAAATATCAAGCGTGAATGTGATGAAGACTCCAGATCTAACTCCCAAGCTACAAGAAAGGCACAGGACATGGGAGTGTGTTAAAGAGCGCTAACGGAATGAAGCCGGCAACATCCAGCATGTGGGAGACTCTAAGAGCGAAAGACTCAATTGACACAAGAAAAAGTGAGAGAAAGAGGGTGAGTTTGACAGAGCAGTAACAGGCATATCAACCAATTGTAATTCATGAGGCTATATGGGCAGCTGAGTTGAAGAAAACATTAGTATTTATGAGAAAATAAAGGAAATTTTATCTGGGAATGAATGTTGAAGATTTTAAGGAAGCATTAGTAATTACTGTTTAGACATGATAATGCCACATATTGTATTTTTAGAGCAGTATTTTTAAGGTGTCTTTATCTTTGTAGAGTAAGTATGGATTAAGTGATTTGCCTCAAAATAACCTGGAGGGGCAGGGGAAGTTGCTGGGTGTAGATGAATTAAGATTGACCAAGAATTCATAATTGTTCAAGATGGGTGATATCTACATATTGGTTCTTTAGAATATTCTGTCTTGTCATGTATTTGTTTAACATTATTTATAACAAAAAGGTTTTTTTTCTAATGTCCAAAGCCACATGTAAAAATGGGGTGGGGTTGTCTGACCTCATCTAACTTCAGGAGGGGGAGGAGAAAGAATCACCATCAGCATCAGCCCAAAGTTAATTGCTATGAGGTGGAGGTCAGACATACCTCCCCCCTCCAACATTTTACCAATTTGGACACCAGCTGTCCCTCCCATGACACTCTCTACTTCTCTGCTGCATTCAATAATTCTTTGCAATGGCCACACAGAACTCATAGACCATACTTATAGTTATGGGGTTTATTAGGGAAGTAACAGGTTAAAATTCAGGATCAGGAATGACTCAGATACAGTTAGTTCTTTGCTCAGGACAACTTCTCAGCCGTGCCTGCAAGCAGGCCTCTCTCTCTCTCTCTCTTTCTGTCTTGGATCCTTGGCCCCTGGGCCTGGCCTCTGCCCTGCTCCAGCAAGTGTTACAAAGCTCTTTAACTCTGCCAATAAGTGCCCAGGAAGCACTCCACTCTACCAGTAAGCCTCGGCCCAAAGGCACTCAGCTCTCTCACTCTGTGAGTTTTCACACCCACCATAGCCACCTTGCTCAGTGGGCTGGGAAGCCCACCATGCCATCTTGATTTGGTCTCCTTGTTCTGCTGCCACCGTTTCTCTGCCACTGCTTCTTGTCATCTTGTACAGTCTCTGGCATTACAGCTCTTTCTCTCTGTCTCCTGGCTCTAGGGGATTCTCAGCACAGGGACTCCAAGTCCAAAGGACACCACCCACTCCTGGCTCTTCTTTCTTGGTGGTAGTGAGGTCACCTCTCTGCTCTGGGGTTGGATCTCTTTTAAGCCTAGTGAGATGACAAAACTGACCAATCCCCTCCTTGAGGTTCCGTACACTTTATTTGCATGGTCTCACCTCTGCAAGAGTTCCATGCACCTTATTTTCATTAGCAGCAAGCTGTCCAATCCCTTTGGTGGGCCACAAGCACTTTATTTGCATAGTCTCACCCAATCATTGTGTGGGAGTCACAAGAACTATGACTAAAAGGGCCTTATTAAGTAAGTCACTGCACCACACCACATACAAAAAAGAATTTATTGTCAATGGACTGCACAAGGAGCCCTGGTGGCACAATGGCTAAAGTGCATGGCTGCTAACCAAAAGGTCAGCAGTTTGAACCCACCAGCCTCTCCTCGGGAGAAAGGTGTGCCAGTCTGCTCCCGTAAAGATTTACAGCCTTGGAAATCCTATAAGGGCAGTTCTACTCTGTCCTATAGGGTTGCCATAAGTCAGAATCGACTCAATGGCAATGGGTTTGGGTTTTTTTTTTGAATTGCACAAATGAAATAAACATATGTGCAGAATGGAGAAACACACACACATACAAAATATCATCAGGAGATTGAAAGAGACTTGGTGACATTGGTAGGCAGAATTCTAAGAAAGGCCCCCAGTGGTCCTTAGCCTTGTATAATTCCCTCTTCAGTCAATGCGAGGGGACATTACTCCGGTGATTAATCAAGAGAGAAATTATTCAGGTGGGCCTAAACTAATCACATGAGCTCTTTCAAAGTAAAGAGCATTTTCTCTGGCTGGTAGCAAAAGGAGAAGCCAGGGAGATTACCATATTTTTTTCACAAAAAGCATGCCCACGTAAATAACGTGCACACACATATAACGCTTGGGAATGACGGAATTATGTTCAAAAGCCCTGACATAGCACGCCCGTGCATACACCCCGCATGTCTCCTAATATTTCCACAAGTGGATTTCAGCCTCATTCAACAGTCCAGGAATGTTACTTTTGCTCATATTTGTATAATAAAGGTATACACCTTGTCAAGAAGTCATGGATGGAGTTTGGTAAGACCTGGGTAATCAGAAAATAAATAGTTGAAACTGTATGTTTCTATTAATTTAAGTTGATAATTATATCCCCGTCACTTTTGAGTCATCAATTGGAACCTTGAACCTACTGAAGCCTGTCCATAAATCACGTGCTGTCAATGGGAAAAGTAAACAAAAGAAAAAAAATTTTTTTTTACACAAAGTGAAGCATAAATGGCATAAATGGCATCAAGTATTCCATCTGTACTGACATAATTATCACAGTCTCTTCCGAATCTGGCTTTTAATTGGAGGAGTAAGCAAAG
The DNA here is from genome assembly GCF_030014295.1 of Loxodonta africana. Lineage (NCBI taxonomy): Eukaryota > Metazoa > Chordata > Mammalia > Proboscidea > Elephantidae > Loxodonta > Loxodonta africana. The sequence continues at coordinate 63,227,412 of NC_087369.1, forward strand.
GAAAACCGATAGACGATTGCTTTTGGCTTAAGAGTTGAATGCTAAAACCTTATCAGATCACCTTAAGTGAAACCACTAAGCTTTGTTAGGTCTGCTTACTTCGTAGTCTAATTATGCCTTATTAGCACCAATGTCTTTGATCAATGATCATATGTCACCTTAGTCACATGCTTGCGAGTATATAAAAAGACCCTTGCTTCTTGTACACCTCACATTTGAATTTTGTTCTCTTTACTAGAACCCCCAGTTATCGATTATATTGTGCAAGTTTTTTCAGTTTATAAATCTAAATCTCAGAACCCTTTAGGATCATGGCAGGAATTAAACACAAGTCCTACACCACTGACTTCAAACTGAAAGTTGTTGTGAGGGCAGAAGAAACAAGCAACAGAGCAGCATTGAGAGTTCGAGGTTGGAGAGTTGTCCATTCACGAATGGAGAAAGGAGAAAAAGGAGCTAGAGAAAAGGAATCCTCAAAAACTCGCACGTCATGGGCCCAAAATAAAATGGCCTGAGTTGGAGAACGACTTGAAAAAGTGGATTATTTCTCGAAGGGAACAAAATCAAGCTGTCTCTACTGTCACAATTCAGATCAAAGAAAAGATTCTGGAAAATGAAAGAGGAATTCCAGATTTCAAGGCAGGTTTCACCTGGATTTCTAAATTCATAAAAAGGAATGGCCTTTCTCTGAGAATGAGAACCATGTAGGCCAGCAGCTTCCAGATGACTGGGAGCAAAAGATGGTCAACTTCTGAGAATTCATCACCAAAGAAATCTCTGAACTTGGAATCTCTGCAGTGGATGTAATTAATATGAATGAGGTTCTGATGTCTTTTGACATCCTGGCCACCAGGACTGAAGTTGCTTCAGGTACAAAAACTGTAGCCAGTACAACCACCACTGGGCACAAGAGGACTTGCTTCACTGTACTCCTTGATTGCACTGTGAGTGGGGTGAAATAAAGCCTATGGTGATTTTCAAGAGAGTTACCATGCCCCGTGAAAAACTGCTCACCAGTGTGGTTGTTCATTGTGATAAGAAGGGATGGATGGACTGTGATGTTATGAAAGTATGGGTAGATAAATGTTATAGGGCCAGGCAGGGGGTTTTCTTTTCAAAGAAGTCTACTAATTTTTGACGCCATGGCTGCTGACAGAAAAAATGTTCAAAATTATATTAACTCAACTGATGCCCATGTAGCAGTCATACCTGCTGGCCTTACCTGCAAGCTACAGCTGCTAGATATAGTGGTCAACTGTCAGTTAAAGACTTTCGTGAGAAGAGAGTGGGATGAATGGATGCAGTCTGGGAATTGTGAGTTCACATCATCAGGACGACTGAAGCAGGCAATGTTAACAGAAGTCTGCAAATGAGTGGCCTCTGTTTGAGGGAAAATAACCCTAGAAACCAGCTGAAATGGCTTCGGAAAGCCGGGAATTGTGTAACAGCCGAATACTGATGACAAAGATGAAGATGCTGAAGGCAGTGATGAGGATGACATCAGTTCAGAAGTCACAGAAGAGCACCTACAGGCAGCTTTGAGATGCTTCAATGATAATAGTGAAGAGACTTCGAAGGGCTCCGAGAGTAGGATGATGATGATAATGAATGAATAAACTAAAATAGCCTATTTTAAGATGAAAACACGATTTATACTGGTGACTTTTATTTGTTGATTTCAAAGACATTGATTATCAAAAATTATGTTGCAGTTTAAGAATTATGAAAGCAATAAAATTCAAACAATTCCTTGATCTTCATGCATGCATACTCTTTGGTTTCAACATGGCATCCCATTTCCATCACGAACCCGTTCAGTTCACCATTGGTTGCACTTGGTTTAGGAAAATATCTGCCTTTACGAAGTTTCCGTGAGATCAGTTTTATCCTGGCAACATTAAATCTGTTGGACAGAAAAAAAATTGAAATTTTTAAAGTCATCAACATGTAAAAAAAAAATCGGTATAACAGGCCTATAAAGTAACACCAGAGGGGAGTTGTGCAGTTTGCAAAAAAGCATGAGAAGGCCTTGATACACCAAGGCTGGATTTGAAGACAGAGGGGCCATATTCAAGGACTGGAGAGAAGCCTCCCGGAGCTGAGAGTAGCTCTCCAGCGACAGCTGGCAATGATATGGAGACTGAAGTTCTACAACCTCAGAAACTGAGTTCTCCCAACAGCCTGAATGAATGAGGATGCTGACTTTGCCCCAGAGCCTCCAGATAAGAGCCCAGCCCAGGCGACACCTTGACTTCTACTTGTGAGACCCTTAGCAGACAGCCAAGTCGAGTACTCCTGGACTTGAACCTGACAGAACTGTAAGGTAACAAATGGGTGTCATTTTAAGCTGCTAAATTGGTGATAATTTTTTATGCAGCAATAGAAAGTTTCACTCCCGATGCCACATAAGGGATTGTTCTTATTATAATGAACCCAATCCTCTTCATTCTGGGCTACCAAACCCCAATTTCCTTCTCCCCACTTTCTCACAGAGGAGCATCTGCCTCTGGCTGAAATTAATCTGTTTTTTAGGCCTCCTTTTCCATCTGTTGTTTGAAAAATCATGAACCATTTCTGGAAACACTCAAATTAGAAGCCTCTCAGTCATCTATTTTAGTTGTAAAATCAGGCCTAAATTTGGGGAGGGGCAGCAGGAGCTTTTGACAATCAGAGGAACACTGGAAATGACAGAATGGATATATACTTATATGCACATTCGTGTATATACATACATACACACACACATACATTTTTTTTCAGGTGATAACAGTGCTACAAAATAAGCAGGTGGGCCCCCTGCACCCAGGAAGTTAAGGTATGAAAACAGAAGTTTCCTGGGGCGTGCCTGGTGTATGAGGAGGGGCCTGCCCCACATTTGGGAAGTGTCAGCCAACGTTGGGAGTGCTCTAAGCCCAGAGCTGGAGGCCAGGGTAGCAGAAAAGTGGCCTTGGACACATCCAGTCACTGATTGGGAAGCTGCAGTACAGGAAACAGTGAGAAGCAGAAGCTCCTGCCCACTGGAGTGAGCACCTGCATAGTGGCCTGGCACAGTGGTTTGGGGCATAGCCAGGTCACTGGTTCAGGTGCTGCAATAGGAACAGTGGTCAGATGAGCTAGGCAGAGTGGCCCTGCTCTCCTGCAGGGGAAGAGGTAGAAAGCAGAGGTCTCTGCCCCAAAATGTGAGGCTCTTCATCTTGATGTTTGTGGCCCTGGCTTAGGTGCTCTGGCACTAGCCCTCCAGGTCATTTTCCACCTGACCACATACCCCAGGGCTCCTTCCAGGGGGCCTCCCCCAAACTCCCACCCCAGGCTACTTCCCAGACATTCTCAGTGGATTCTCCTGTCTTAGGAAAGAGTCTGCCTCCCATCCTTTGGGCTCACCTCCCCAGGGGAGACTTCCTCAACTTCTTTCACTGGTTCTCTGATCCATCTCCAAGGAGTCAGTCAGAAGTTGTTCAGCAGCCTTGTCAGGACCTCCCCTAACTTGGAACTCCAGATTCCCTCACCTCACCTCTGGGTTCAATGGTTCCTTCTCCGCAACTTTAGATGAAAGGAATGTTGACCTCTTTGCCTTAGATTTCTCTCACTAGACCCCATGGCAGCCATGACAATATGCCACACAGACTACATAAGGCATATCTGACAGAGGGTCCCAGATTCTGAGCTTTGGGACCCCCAGCATGCTAAGCTTGAACTACATCACATGATCTATGCTGATGCCACACCTCCTACGCGCTACTCCTTGACAAGGACTGAGTGTGCTGGGGATCCTAAGGCAGACCCCATCCTGGGAGACACCAGACTCCTTTGTCACCAACTTTGGCTCAAGCCTTCCACGAGGCTATGCCAAACCTTCCTTACACCGCACAGCGGCCTAGGACACTTCATCCAACCTTCTCTACTTCTCAGGCTTGCATCATGATCTGAGGGCTCTGCCAGCCTTCCCTGGCTCCCTCCTCATTTCTTTTCATGCAAATGTACAAATCCTTGCACATTAATCCCTCCTTGGCATCTGCTTCTCGTAGGACCAGATTCACACAAACCTGTTGCTGATATAGCATTTCTTGCCACTATTTCTTTACATAACTAATTTATCCTTGTTGTTGACATGTGCCTTCCAAAATCTTCATTGTCCCTCATGCCAAAAATAACTCCAAGTTTCTTCAATAGCCGGTGTTCCTTTTAAGGGCTCTTTTTGAAGGGAAGGAAATGCAGGATAGCCCCAGCAATCATGCCATCACAGTTGTGATAGCCAAATAATTCCAGTTTAGTGAACAAAGATCCCTCTCTCTATTGAGCTTAGCCCAAGTGTCCTTGCAAAAAAATGATACTTAGTCTTGGTGAGGAAGGATGCATTCCCAAAGACATCCCAATATTTGAAGTATGGTTTGATTTCACAAAGAGTGTTGACCCAGAGATGATGGAAGTGAAAGGGCATGGAGGGTAAGGAAGGCAGACAGGGAATGTTTTCACTAACAATGTGGGAGAAGAATCCTAACGCAGCATGGAGGGAGAAATTGCACAAGCTCAATCTAGCTCCAGTTTTGAAACTTCAAAATATTACCTACCTGGTTTTAGAAGAATTCAAGTCCGTAAAATAGTTTCACACTCTGGAACCATGAAAGACTGGGAGAAATTCCCAACATTTGGAATGAGAGACCTCATCCCTCCCTATGCCGTGCAAGAAGTTTATATCCACCCATTGTTTACCACTCTTCGTTTCCTCAGCGTAGCTAAGTCAGGGTTCAAGTTTTATCAAAGGTTTTTTTTTTTTAACTTGTTCTGTGTCTGACTTTGGAAACATGTTGATTTCCACAGAGCTTCTTATTGTTAAGAATTTGAGTGCCTCCCCTGTTCAAGGCACAAAGAAACTCCTGCTCTGAAGGGGCTTGAGATCTAATCAAGGAGATGAAACCAAGGAAAGTTAATCAGCCAAAAAGTGTAAATAAGTTAGAATAGCGGAGAGAAAAAATTACAGGAAGTTGGCGATTACTTGTCAAAATCATTGCACATTCATTTACCATAGGAATTCTGGTGGAAATCACTTCAGGCCCCAGTCTTTCTCAGTAAGCAGGTGGCTTTGGAGCTAGACCCAAAGCAGATGGGGTTTGGAAATGTGGGTCTAGCGGGGAAATGATGCCTTTTACATGCAGTAAGTAACCAATTTGAGTAGAGGGTTCCTGGAAGACAGAGAGTCGTGGGAAATACAACTGAAGAGGTACTTTGGGTCCAGGAAACCTGGACCACCAACATATTAAGCAGCGGGGTCCTTTTAGAAACGAGCAAAGGTGTGACCCAAGTGGCATTTGCAAAAGGTTAATCTGGCAGCAAAGGAAAGGATAGACTAGAGGGTCAGAGAATGAAAACATCCATTGGAGTGTTATTGAGTCAATCGAAATGTGAGATGAGCATGACTTGACTTTGAGACCTGGATGTGGTGACTGAAAACCTATAGGGAAGAGATATCCAAGGAACAGTCAAAAGGTCGTGGAAGTACCGGGACATCTGGGGGCTTGGTGGTGGGATGTACTAAGGGAAAAAGATGTGAGTGAGCTCTATTTTTGGAAGAGGAGATGCATTTAGATGTAGATATACTAATATGAGTTGGCAGTGAAACTTACCGGTGGAAATGTTCAGCAGGGAGCTGAAAATGCATGACTGGAATCAGGGCAGTGGTGAGGACTAACTATAGACCTAGTACTAGTCACCTGCATAGAAGTAATGTTTGAGGGAAGAGAATCTTGAGGGTTAGAGAGGATACAATGAGATGAGTAGAGGTCTGAGGACTGAACCTGCAGAAAATATGGTGGGGGTGGGGGGTGGTGAAGAGGATCAGCTAGCCAAGGATTCCACGGTGGGCTCAAAGAGACAAGAAAAAAAGTAGAAGCCAGAACATCAGAGAAGGGAAGGAGAAAGCCTCCAGGAGTGGTGGCTAATAGGCCTTCCTGTTATTGAGGCATACAAGAGGATAACTGAGAAAAGGCACCTAGCATGTTTGTTAACCAGCACGTGAGATCACCAAATTAAGCTTGCCTCTTCATTGGAGTGAACAAAGGGGCTATCAAGCAATAGGAAAAAAAAATGGTGGGATTTTACAGAATTGATGTTTCCAGTAATTCCATCAAACTGAACGTCCATGCTCAGAATCAGGCACCTTAATGCAAGGGTATTACACTAAAATAGCTGCAAATTGTTCCTCAAAGCTGCAGAACATGGCATTGATCTTCTTTCTTCTGACATAGTTCTTTGCCTTTTCATGCAGCCATGGAACAAGTTTCACAGCATGGCTGCCCAGATCAAGCTCCAATTAGAAATTCCTGAGAGGGGAAAAAAAAATCTGGAGCTTGACGGTGGACTCTCAGTATCTCCATGCCTGCTCTGCTGCCACTTTCACAGTCTGCTTTATCTGAGTTCTAGTTCATTTCAGCCCCTTCCCTTCTGCTTGCATTCCTTATGCTCTTCTGGCAGGTGGCAGGAGCCAGTCACTTCCGTTGAGGGCATAGCTGAAAGATCTCTAGTGAAAGTCACTCTTTAGCACAATAGTTTCATGGGGTATTTTTTATTTCCTGATGTGCCAAGGTCCTTCTCGCAAGGTATTCCCTGCCGACCTTTGTCATTCAGTATATCCTTTCATTGTTCCTCACTAGGTCAATCATTTTGCATGAAAGCAAGTTGCTGCTTAAATGCCTAGCTGTGTTTGCCCAAGCAGTAGCTCAGGCCCTGTGCGCTATAATGGTGTTACAAGAGAGTTCTCCTCACCAAACCCTAGCAGACTTCCTGGTGGCCAGAAAGGCAGCTAACCAACAACTTCTTAACCATCCACACCATGGTGAGTCTGGCCTGTCTTCAAAATTTGGACCTTAAACATGGGATGAGGAAGGGTGAGCTGGGGTGAATTGAGGCATCCAGAGCACCTTCATTTTTTATTTTTCCGAAGGGAAATTGTTAGAGGAAGATCATTTCCTCCTGTAGGGGCTGGTATCAAGCTTCAGTTTTGTTCACTCATGCAGTTGGTGGCCACCACTTTGAACCAAACTCTCTTCAATGCTTTACCAGAAGCCTTGCTGAGAGAGCCATTCCTGCCATGCGGTTTGCTTTTCTCCATTCTGGAGATCATCACAGCCATAGCTCACCTGCCTTTTCTGGTCCATTCAACTGATATTTTGGGGAGAGCCCTGGTGGCATACTGGTTAAGAGCTACAGCTGCTAACCAAAATGTCGGCAGTTTGAATCCACCACCTGCTCCTTGGAAACCCTATGGGACAGTTCTGCTCTGTCCTATAGGGTCGCTGTGAGTCGGAATCAACTCGACGGCAACAGGTTTCATTTTTTACCATGTTGCCTGCGGATTTAGCAGTGAACCAGACATACATAGACACCTCCTGTGTGGAGGTCATAGTCTAGAGTGAGAGGCAGATGTTACACTTATAAATATGCAAATGTTTCTTTAATTTCAATATTGATGAGTGCCATAAAGCAAAAGTAATAAGTTGCCTTGGAAAGATATAACAGGGACCTTACTAAGCCTGGATGGTCAGAGATGGCTTCCCTGGGGAAGTGGCATTTGAATTAAAATCCGAAGGATGAATAAGAATTATCCAGGTGAAGAAAGCAGGAGGGATTGCCAGGCAAAAGGAAGAGCATATGCGAAGGCCTGAGTCAAGACGTATCTTGGTATATGTGAGGCTCTAAGAGAAAGCCAGTGAGGTTGGGAGCTATTGAATGAGGAAAGGAAAGTGGCATGAGATGAGCCTGGAGAGATAGGTAAGGATAGGTCATGCAAAGGCTTGAAGTTCAGGCTAAGGGTATTGTGCATTATCCCCAAAGCAGAGGGTAGCCTTCCCCAGCCGTCCAGGCCCCTTTCACTCCCTCGCTGTGTCTCTCCACATGCCTTATACTGTATCTTTTGCAGCATTTGTCATAATTGAAATTAAACAAATGTTTTCATAGTTGTGTTTAGTCACACAGACCATCATATGGGATCTGGAGCAGGAGAGTAATGTAATCAAAACTCTAACTTTAAATGATTGCAGCTTTTATGGGACTGTGGTGAAATGAGTTCCTTTATGTGGCCTTTTGCCTTGGTTCTTTGGAAAAACAGCTTGAGAGATTTTTCCCATAGGCCCTGAGGAGTTACATTTGCCCTCATTTCCTACCCCAGAGGGTTTGTTACTTTTGTCCAGGTTCATTAACATTTTCTGGGTAAGCTATAAACAAGGATGGCTTGATACTTTTTGTCTGGTTATAGGCTGCAGCATGCCCTGTGATTGGTATGCACCTTACAGGCATTGGTCAATAGACTGTGCAAATGAAGTGAGTTGTAGCCTATTATGTAAATGAAGTTTTGTGGCCTACCAAGAGGCGATTGGTCAGTTAGTGGCCCTGGTGGGAGCGCTATGCCTTGAAATTAGAAGGAGTTGTGTATATAAGCAGCCAACCCCACTGAGGTTTCTGAGGAGAAAGAGAGAAACATAAAGAGAAGCAGCAGGGAGAAGTATAAGGAATAAAGAGAGAAGAAGCAGGAAGAGAGAAAGGAGGCAAGGAACCCCCTACAAGAGCTGTAACACAGGTCAAGGGCTCTAACACTGAAGCCAGAGAGAGGCCCAGAAGGGGCCCAGTGGCAGAGCCAGTGGAGACAGATAGCAGGACCAAGAGGAACCTGTTCTCAAGGGGCTGAAAGGAGGCTTCCACAGTTGAGAGAAGCTGAGAGAGCTGTTCTGCACTGAAGAAGGGAGACATTGCCTACATGGTTCCTGATTCTGATTCCTGAGTTGTATAGCCTGTTGATCTTGATCCCAAGGTGTACCCTGTTCCTTAATAAACCACGTTACTGTAAGTATGGTCTGTGAGTTCTGTGTGGTCATTGCAAAGGATTATCAAACCCGGAAGAGAAGTAGAAAGTGCCGGGTGAGGGACTGCTGGTATCAGAATTAGTAAAAAATTTAGAGAGCAGAGGTATCTTGGACCTCCACCTCATCATGATCAGCACAAGGCTGATCTTCATTCCAGTTATCCCCCATGACATTAGACAGATTCTGTTGATACTATCACACTACCACTGTAGCCATTTTACAGTGACAATTGATCACAGTGGGGGTGGAGTGGATGTTGTAGGGTGACAACAAGGCTCTTACAATAATCTGGGGAGAGATGATGGTGGTTTGGATTAGTGGTAGCAGCAAAGATGGACCTAATTGGACAAATTGGAGATCTGTTTCAGGGAAGGGGATTTAGTAATGGCTTGGCTGTGGAGGATGTGGGGAAGGATGTGTCACAGTTAACCAGAAAATAATATAATTACAAGGTGAAGGTAATAAGATAATGTTTGAAAATAAGAAGGGTGAGACGACTGAGCCCTTCAAATGGAGAGGTGGAGTGAGTGATAATCATTCTTCCCCAGCAAATTTATTTGCTCCAAGGGCGGAGTTCTGGAAAAATGAGTCTTAGAAATTAACAGAGATAGGAGGTGAGACCAAGATGGCAGAGTACTCAGATGCTTCCTATGGTCCCTCTTACAACAAAGACACGAAAATGCAAGTGAATCGATTATATATCACCGTCTGGGAGCCCTAACCATTAAGGCCAAAGTTGAGGAGTGAGACTGAGAAGCAGGGGGAGTGAGAGATGGTTCAGAAGCAGAGAAGAGTTGCCAGACCTGCCTCTGGATAGAAAATCAGTAACCTCAATAACAACCCAAGACTAGGACAGAGGACAGAGCAACCAGATATCAACCCAGATAGGGAAATCACAAAAATAAATCAAAGCTAAAACTCTCAAAACAGGGAAACAGAGAAGTCATTATGTAAAAGATGACAACATCAAAACAAAAAAGAGGGACTAAAAAATGTAGTCATAGATCTTTCATACGGAGAGGAGGTCAAGGCGATATAAAGAAATAAAAGATTGGCTTAAACTCAGAAAAATAGAGGTAAATATTAAGGTAACCACAAAGGACACTAACAATCCTATGCATCAAAATAAAAAAACAAGGAAAACATAAAGACTCAGCAAAAACAAAATCAACAACAATGAAAAAGAGGAAAAGATAATATATAAAGGAAAACGACTCAGCACAGAAAATTAAGTGGAACAGAGAAACTGTCAACAACACACACAAAAAAGACATCAAAATGACAGCACTAAACTCATACCTATCAATAACTATGCTGAATGCAAATGGACTAAATGCACGAATAAAGAGACAGAGAGTGGCCGAATGCATTAAAAAAAAAAAAAGATCTGTCCATATGGTGCCTACAAGAGACACACCCTAGGCTTAAAGAGACAAACAAACTAAAACTCAAAGGATGGAAAAAACATATCAAGCAAACAGCAATCAAAAAGGAACAGGAGTGGCAATATTAATTTCTGACAAAATAGACTTTAAAGTAAAATCCACCACAAAGGATAAGGACACTATATAATGACTGAAGGGTCAATACACCAGGATGACATAACCATGATAAATATTCACACACCACATGACAGGGCTCCAAAATACTTAAACTCTAACAGCATTGAAAGGAGAGATAGACAGCTCCAAAATAATCGTAGGAGAGTTCAACACGCAACTTTCGGTGAAGAACAGAACGTCCAGAAAGAAGCTCAATAAAGACACAGAAGACCTAAATCAACCAACTTGACCTCATAGACATATACAGAAGACTCCACCCAACAGCAACCAAGTATACTTTCTTTTTCAACGCACAGGGAACATTCTTCAGAACAGACCCCTTTTTTAGGCCATAAATCAAGCCTTAACAGAATCCAAAACATCGAAATATTACAAAGCATCTTTTCAGACCATAAAGCCATAAAAGTAGGAATCAATAACAGAAAAATCAAGGAAAGAAAAAATCAAACATATGGAAACTGAACGCCTTGCTCAAAACTATTGGGTTATAGAAGAAATTAAGGACGGAATAAAGAAATTCATAGAATCAAGTGAGAATGAAAACACATCCTACCACAGCCTCTGGAACACAGCAAAAGCAATGCTCAGAGGTCGATTTATAGCAATAAATGCACACATCCAAAAAGGAGAAAGGGCCAAAATCAAAGAATTAAACCAAGAACTCCAACAAATAGAAAGGGAACAAGAAAAGAAACCGTCGGGCACCAAAAGAAAGCAGATAATAAAATTTAGAGCCGAATTAAACGAAATAGAGAATAGAAAGACAATCGAAAGAGTTAACAAGACCAAAAGCTGGTTCTTTGAAAAGAGCGATAAAGTCGATAAACCATTGCCCAAACTGACAGAAGAAATACAGGAGAGGAAGCAAATAACCTGAACAAGAAATGGGATGGGCGATATCCCAGCAGACCCAACTGAAATGAAAAGAATCATAACAGAATACTATGAAAAACTGTACTGTAACGAATTTGAAAACCTAGAGGAAATGGACAAATTTCTAGAAACACACTATCTACCTAAACTAACTCAGAGGCGGAACAACTAAATAAACCCATAACAAAAGAAGAGATTGAAAAGGTAATTAAAAATCTCCCAACAACAACAGAAAAATCCCAGGCCCTGATGGCTTCCCTGGAGAATTCTACCACGCTTTCAGAGAAGAGTTAACACCACTGCTACTAAAGGTATTTCAGAGCATAGAAAAGGATGGAACACTCCCAAACTCATTCTATGCAGCCAGCGTTTCCCTGATACCAAAACCAGGTAAAGACACCACACACGAAAAAGAAAATTACAGACCTATATACCTTATGAACTTAGACGCAAAAATGCTCAACAAAATTCTAGCCAATAGAATTCAACAACATATCAAAAAAATAATTCACCGTGACCGAGTGGGAGTCATACCAGGTATGCTGGAATAGTTCAACATTAGAAAAACAATGGCTGTAATACATCATACAAACAAAACAAAAGACAAGAACCACATGATCTTATCGATTGACGCAGAAAAGGTATCTGACAAAGTCCAACACCCATTCATGATAAAAACTTTCAGCAAAATAGGAATAGAAGGGAAATCCCTCAGCATAATACAGGGCACTTATACAAAGCCAACAGCCAACATCATCCTAAATGGAGAGAGTCCGAAAGCATTCCCCTTGAGAGCGGGAACCAGACAAGGATGCCCTTTATCACCACTCTTATTCAGCATTGTGCTGGAGGTCCTAGCCAGAGTCATTAGGCTAGATAAAGAAAAAAAACATATCCAAATTGGCAAAGAAGAAGTAAAAGTATCTCGATTTGCAGATGACATGATCTTATACACAGAAAACCCTAAAGAATCCACAAGAAATCTACTGGAACTAATAGAAGAGTTCAGCAGAGTATCAGGATACAAGATAAACATACAAAAATCAGTTGGATTCCTCTACACCACCAAGAGGAAATGACCAAATCAATACCATTTATGACAGCCCACAAGAAGATAAAATACTTAGGAATAAATCTAACCAGAGAAGTAAAAGACCTATACAAAGAAAACTTCAAGACACTACTGCAAGAAACCAAAAGAGACCTACGTAAGTGGAAAACCATACCTTGCTCATGGATAGGAAGACTCAACATTGTGAAAATGTCTATTCTACCCAAAGCGATCTACAGTTATGATGCAATCCCGGTCCAAATTCCAATGGCATTTTTTAATGAGATGGAGAAAGAAATCACCAACTTCGTATGGAAAGGGCAGAGGCCCCGGATAAGTAAAGCATTACTGAAAAAGATGAACAAAGTGGGAGACCTCACACTACCTGATTTTAGAACTTATTATACTGCCACAGTAGTCAAAACAGCCTGGTACTGGTACGACAACAGATACATAGACCAATGGGACAGACTTGAGAATCCAGACGTAAATTTACCCTCCTGTGAGCAGCTGATATTTGACAAAGGCCCAACGTCTCTTAAATGTGGAAAAGACAGTCTCTTTAACAAATGGTGCTGAAATAACTGGATATCCATTTGTAAAAAAATGAAAAAAGGCCCATACCTCACACCATGCACAAAAACTAACTCAAAAGGAATCAAAGACCTAAATATAAAATCTAAAACGATAAAGATCATGGAAGAAAAAATAGGGACAACGGCAGGAGCCCTAATACATGGCATAAACAGTACACGAAACATTACTAACAATGCACAAACACCTGAAGAGAAACAGGATAACTGGGAGCTCCTAAAAATCAAACACTTATGCTCATCCAAAGACTTCACCAAAAGAGTAAAAAGACTACATACAGGCTAGGAAAAAAAATTTGGCTATGACAAATCCGATCAGCGTCTAATCCCTAAAATCAACCAAAAAAAAAAAAAAAAAAACCCAAAGCCGTTGACGTCAAGTCCATTCCGACTCATAGCCACCCTACAGGACAGAGTAGAACCGCCCCATAGAGTTTCCAAGGAGCGCCTGGTGGATTTGAACTGCCAACCTTTTGGTTAACACTTAACCACTCTTAAGCCACCAGGGTTTCCTAAAATCTACAAGATACTGCAAAACCTCAACAATAAAAAAGTCAAATAACCCAATTAAAAAATGGGCAAAGGATATGAACAGGCACTTCACCAAAGAAGACATTAAGGTGGCTAACAGATACATGAGGAAATGCTCATGATCATTAGCCATCAGAGAAAAATGCAAATCAAAACTACAGTGAGATACCATGTCACCCCAACAAGGCTGGCATTAATAAAAAATAAAAAATTAACATTGGAGAGGTTGCGGAGAGACTGGAACACATACACACTGCTGGTGGGAATGTAAAATGGTACAACCACTTTGGAAATCGATTTGGCGCTTCCTTAGAAAGCTAGAAATAGAGCTACCATAAGATCCAGCAATCTCACTCCTTAGAATACATCTTAAAGAAATAAGAGTCTTCACACAAATAGATATATGCACACCTGCGTTCATTGCAGCACTGTTTACTGTACCAAAAAAGATGGAAACAACCAAGGTGCCCATCAACGGATGAATGGATAAACAAATTATGGTATATACATGCAATGATTAAGAACAAGGATAAATCCGTGAAACATCTCATAACACGGAGGAATCTGGAAGGCATTATGCTGAGTGAAACTAGTCAGTCGCAAAAGGACAAATATTGTATGAGACCACTATCATAAGAACTCAAGAAAAGGTTTAAACACAGAAGAAAACATTCCTTGATGGTTACCAGGGTGGGGAGGGAGGGAGGGAGGGAGGGAGGGAGGGAGGGAGGGAGGGGGAGGAGTATTCACTAATTAGATAGTAGACATAATTATTTTAGGTGAAGGGAAGGACAACACACAATTCAGGGCTAGTCAGCACAACTGGACTAATCCAAAAGCTAAGAAGCTTCCTGAATACAAGCAAACACTTTGAGGGACAGAGTAGCAGGGGCTGGGGTCTGGGGACCATGGTTTCAGGTCACATCTAGGTCAATTGGCATAGCAAAGTGTTATTAAGAAAACATTGTGCATCCCACTTTGGTGAGTGGCGTCTGGGGTCTCAAAAGCTGGCAAGTGGCCATCTAAGATGAATCAATTGATCTCATGCCACCTGGAGCAAAGGAGAACGAAGAACACCAAAGACACAAGGAAAATGTGAGCCCAAGAGACAGAAAGGGCCACATAAACCAGAGACTATATCCGCCTGAGACCGGAAGAACTAGATGGTGCCCGGCTACCACCAATGACTGCCGTGACAGGGAACACAACAGAGAATCCCTGATGGAGCAGGAGAAAAGTGGGGTGCGGACCTCAAATTCTAGTAAAAAGACTAGACTTAATGGTCTGACTGAGACCAGAGGGACCCCAGAGGTGGACTCTCTGTTAGCCCCAAACTAAAACCATTCCTGAAGCCAACTCTTCAGACGAAGATTAGACTGGACTATAAGACATAAAACGATACTGGTGAGGAGTGTGCTTCTTAGCTCAAGTAGACACAGGAGACTATGTGGGCAGCTCCTGTCTGGAGGCGAGATAAGAAGGCAGAGGGGAACAGGAGCGGGTTGAATGGACACAGGAAATACTGTGTGGAGAGAAGGAGTGTGCTGTCACATTGTAGGGAGAGTCACTAGGATCACATGATAATGTGTGCATCAGTTTTTGTATGAGAAACTGTCTTGAATTGAAAACTTTCACTTAAAGCACAATAAAAAAAAGAAAAGGAAGGAAGATCAATATTCACCGCCTTGGACATTTTGTTTAGTGAAAAACTGTAGATTACAAAATGGTATCTACTATATGGTCCCATATGTATACACTTGTGTGCATGCATGTGTGCAAACTTTATACGGGTATGTTGATCTGGAAAGATATTCTCCAAATTGTTGATGGTGATTGTCTCCGCCTGGTAGGATTTGGGAGAGCTTTTTTTGTTTGTTTCTTCCTTATTCTTGACTGTACTTCTTCAATTTTTGATAACAATAATAGGTCATTTATGTAAAAAGGAGAAAACTAATTTTTAAAAGGCTAAATGATCCCCAAAGGTGAAAATCTACCTAAGAACAATATTTTCAGAATTTAATTATAGTCAATAGGTACTTATTGAGCATTTACTATATATCATGGACTCTTTCGATGTTAAAGTATACCACCGAAGTATACCTCTACCATCATACTAAACCGGCTGCCGTCGAGTCGATTCCGACTCATGGTGACCCTATGGGACGGAGCTACCTCCTAGGGTTTCCAAGGATTCGAACTGCCGACCTTTTGGTTGGCAGCTGAGCTCTTAACCACTGTGCCACCATCATACTAAAACTCATCATACTAAAAACTAAAAAAAAAAAAAAACCCATCATACATCATACTAAAAACTAAAAAAAATAAAAACTAGCTACCATTAAATGAATGTTTACTGTGTGTTAAACGCTGTCTCAAGCTCCTTGTATTCTAAACCTTACAACAGTCCTGGAGATGAAACTATTGAGGTGAGAAAACTGAGGCTAAGAGAAGTTAAGTAATTTACCAAAAACCACAAAGCGGATATGGGATTCAAATCCAGGTTCTCCTCCAAAGCCTGGGCACTAAAGCACTATACGAGTCTCCTCCAAGTACCTAGAAGTTTATTCCTTAATATTCACAATCCCCTGGGTAAAAGGGGAGTTAACATTTTTGAAATGCGTACTAAGTGTCAGACACCACACTTTAATCCTCGCAGTGCTACCAGAATAAGGTTCTTGCCTCTCACTGGTCAAGAATGAGCAGGTAAGGCACGTAGTTTTCCACAGGAGCAAAGCTTTATTGAAGAGGCTTGCAAGCAGGGAGAAGAGGAGGGCCTAGAGCAAGGCTTACCCTCATCTCCCAGAACAAAAGACGGCCCTAATTGGGCAGGGAAAAGATTCATGTTTGTTCATAGGCACAGGCGGGGATATATTAACTACAGTGCCCGCGGGAGCAGCTTTCCAAGATGGCTCCTGTCCCGGAGGCCTCTGGGATTCGCAGCAGGACTTATTACGGGGTGTCACGCCTGCGCAGTCTCTTGCTCCCCGGGTTCGATTCCCCGGCTAGGGCTGTAGCCCCTCACCGCCCCTGGTGGAAGGTCACACAGCGGTCACAGGTGGATGTTCTGCGCATGTCCCTGGACCTGGTTTTCTCCAGCTGCTTCCGAAAGGCAACTTCAAAGAAGTTTGCGTGCTATTTTTAGATACCCTGCCCCATTGTTCTGGGGAGTGGCTTCGTTTCTGCGCCCTGGCCCATTTCTTATTACTTTGTTTGCAGATTTGGGGGCCCCTCTGTTCCTTGTCTTACTAAGTCTCTAGGTTCCACACTCAACCCCCTATTACCTCGCTGATAGTATAGCCTATTTCTCTTTTACTTGCTTCTCCTCTAACCACACCGGTCTCTTCGCTATTTCTCAAACACGCTCCCTCCGATCTCAGGGCCTTTGCTCCCTGTCTTAACAGCACTCTATGAAATAGATACACCTTAGAATATGGCCACATTATAATTAAGGAAAAATACATTTTTATGTAACAACTTTACCTAAAGTCACAGAGCTAATAAACACAATAATGGAGTGGGTTGAGCACTTGCTATATGTCAGGGCCTGTTCTAGGAGCTTGACATGTATTGTCCAATTTAATCCTCCACACAATTCTATGAAGTAGAAGGCAAGATTATCATTCTCATTTTACAGATGAAGAAAAGGCTCAGAGAGGTTAAGTAACTTGCCCAAGGCTTAAACTGTAAGTAAACTAGCTGAAATTTGAACACAGCTTTCGCTAACTCTAAAGCCCGGGCTCTTCTGTTTGATGCCACCTGTTATGGCTTGAATTGTGCTCCCCTCCCCCCCAAAACGTGTGTCAACTTGGCTAGACCATGATTCCCAGTACTGCGTGGTTGTCCACCATTTTGTTATCTGATGTGATTATCCTGTGTGTTGTAAATCCTAACCTCTATGATGTTAATGAGGTAGGACTAGAGGCAGTTACCTCAATGAGGCAGGACTCAATCTACAGGATTAGGTTGTATCTTGAGTCAATCTCTTTTGAGATATAAAAGAGAAAAGCGAGCAGAGAGGAGAGGGACCTCATACCACCAAGAAAGAGGTGCCAGGAGCAGAGCGCCTCCTTTGGACCCTGAGTCCATGGGCTGAGAATCTCCTAGATCAGGGGAAGATTGATGACAAGGCCCTTCCCCCAGAACCGACAGAGAAAGCCTTCCCCTGAAGCTAGCTCCCTGAATTCGGACTTCTAGCCTCCTGGACTGTGAGAGAATAAATTTGTTTCTTAAAGCCATCCACTTGTGGTATTTCTGCTATAGCAGCACCAGATAACTGAGACACCACCACTACCCTCAGGGCAGGGCTCAACAATATTTCAGATGAATAAATGAAAGATGAGGCTGCTATCATTCCCGTTGTACAGAAGATGATCCGGGAGCCCGAGTGTCGAGCACAATAACTGGTCCATGGTCGCTCAGCTAGTTGATAATAGAATCCTGGTTGCTTGACTCTCAGCCCTCTGCTTATACCATTGTGACCTCGAGTCATCTACGTGCAAGTATATGCTAACCACAAATGGTTAGCATACAGATCTTTAGGTTTTTTAATTTACTTAAAATTATAATTTTTAAAGTGTGTAGCCATATTAGTTTGTTTTCCTTAAATAAACAATGAGTGCTTGAGGAGGTTGTTATTTGGAGTGCCAAGTCCTCCTCTTGCAGGAAGCGGGCCCAGATTTTCTTATTTGTTTGGTGTAAGGCTCCTGACCCATCAGGAGAATTCTGAGGTTGGAAGATCACATCCTACAACCACGCCTTTGGACTGTTTACCAACAGACCAGGGTCCACATGGAGCTGACCATGCCATCTTTTGTGTCCAGCACTTAATTCACAACTCACGGTGGATTTCCATGATGTGAGATCACTGGCTGGAGGGTAGACAGTAGAACCTGGGTGGGTCACATGGAACAAGACGGAACAAGGAACAATGCAAGATGGGGTAGGTTTGAATAAAAGAAGTCAACGAACATTAAAGAAAAAAAAAGCCATTGGGAACTGTGATGGTTAATTTTTCTGTCATCTTGGCTAGGCTATTGTGTGCAGTTGTTTAGTCAAACACTAGATGTTGCTGTGATACATACTATTCGTTCTGTCTTTCTGGAGAACCCCAACTGATACAGATACCTGCGGAACAAATATCCTAGTCAAGATATACAATATTTCCAGCATCGTAGATAGTTCCCTCATGCCCCTTTTCAGTCCATGACCCCACCACCACCACCCAGAATCAATCACTATTCGATTTCTATTCCCATAGATTAGTTTTTGTCTCTTTTCAAACTTCATATAAATGGGATCATGCGACATGTGGTCTTTTGTGTCTGGCTTCTTTCATTCAACATAAAATTTGAGTGAAGGATTTATTTTTGAGATTTATTCCTTTTATTTTGTGTACATACTACGATTTGCTTATGTACTTTCTCATTGATGGACATTTGAGTTGTTTCTAATTGTTTGCTGTTATGATTAAAGCTGAAATAAAATTGTTAAGAGAAAGCCTATATATACCGGTGAGGAGTGTGCTTCTTAGCTCAAGTAGACACATGAGACTAAGTGGGCAGCTCCTGTCCAGAGGCGAGATGAGAAGGCAGAGGGGGACTGGAGCTGGTTGAATGGACATGGGAAATACAGGGTGGAGAGTGCTGTCATACTGTAGGGAGAGCAACCAGGTTGTGTGTATAAGTTTCTGTATGAGAAACTGACTTGAGTTGTAAACTTTCACTTGAAGCACAATAAAAAATAAATAAATAAAAGAAATTAACATAGATACAGACCCTTGAGCTGAAAGAGAGACCAAGCCTCAGTCAGTGGTTAGGGAATATGCCCACGTTCATTAGCAGTGGCCTCTTTGTTCGTTGACATCCTTCTCAATGGAGTCCAGGGGCAATCTGGGTGCTAAGATACATTGCCGCTCGGTACCCCTGAGTTGAGATTGCCTGGAATGAATTTGCTGAGAATGCTCCTCTCACTGTCTTTCAGACTGGCAAATAGAGGCTTCGACTCCAGTAGCTCCAAAGAATTCCTGGTTTCAGCGCCTCAGGATCTTGAAACCAGCGCCAGCAATTCTACTCCAAATAAACAGATCCAGTTGGAGCATAGCATGTCTCCCTTCCTCGGGCCAGAGTCCTAATGACCTGACTTCTGATGCTGCCTGGGTCAATGTGACAAACCAGGGTCTGTTTGCCAGTAGTGGCCTCTCCACCAAAGCTCAGCAGTTGGTCCTTGTGAGCAGAACTTCCCTTTAGCTGTAGACTCTAAACTAATCTGGATTAATTTAATTTAAATTAAACTGGACAACTTCCTAGCTTATCTCCCTTGTGGTGACTCCTTCCAGCCCAACGAGGTCTTTGCCATGCAGGCCAAAAAGTCTTCCTCTGACAGATTTAAGATGCTGGGACTGTGCAGGAAATGCTCCGGAATCACTCCGTGGCATGTAGGAAGCACATCGGATGCTGCACCTGGGTAGAGCTGCAAAGCATTGAAGAAGCTATGCAAGGGCAACAGGATGTCCACAACAATGTCGAACTACACGCTGTACTTTTCATGGCCTGATCCTGCCAGCCACTGGAAGAACTGTGTCCCATCCAGAGCAATGCATTTGGGGCAACTCCAGGAGCTCAGAGAAACCACCAAGGGATTCTAGGGATATGAATAAAACAGAGACAATGGAAAACGAAGGGAATGGATCCTACCTGGGCCAAGTGACAGGAAGTTAAAGACCTACTCCTATGTCTGAGTCTAACGCAATACCAAATATGGAGCCTGGGCGTTGTTAAACTGAGTGACATGTCAACTTGTACTTTCCATGTTCATCACCTAGACCTCTTTTTATCTTAAATCATTATCTTCCACTCTTGCTTACTGAAAGAATTCCCTTAGTAGTAACAGAAGAGCCATCCTTATTCCATAGGTACTTTCACTTTATCGTTGACGGCATAGATAGAAAATCTTTTTGCTCATTTTAGCTAGATCTTCTCGACTGAAAACTTGGGACTGTTTCCTCGGATCACATGAGAATGAATTAAGTGTTTTCTCCCTGAAGAAGGCTGTTTTCTGCTCTTCAACCTAAACATCATTTTCCCCTACAGTCTCTATGAGTCTCCTAAGAAGTGGCAACTAGATGTACAGTGTTGTCAGTAGCAGAAAATTCCCATTGCTTATAACAATACCGTGGCCAAAAGGACATGGCAATTGCCAGTCAATCAAAGGTTCACCAGCGTAGGGTCCCACACGCGGTGGAAGCAGCTGTGCCACTCTTGTACAGCTGGTCTCAAGATTACTCTTTTAGCTTAAACGAACCCTACGATGGATCTAAATGGATTCTTGGTGAGAATATTTCCCCTTTTTTGCCTGGCCTTGGCATATGGATTCAACCAGTCATTACTTTCTCTGTGCCCAGACCACAGCCACCAGTAGGGATGAACTAAAAATTCAGGAGGAGACAAAATCTGGTTTCAATGTCACCTCCACGATCTGACTCCTTCTATAGGTATTCGACTGACACTTTACAGAAGACTTGGTTTGAAAATAGGAAGGGGGGGAAAAAAACTGCCAGGCAGAAAGGAATGAGAGTTTGGAAAGCCGTTCAACATGTAGGTTCCGATGGATACCTAAAAGAAAACTTTGTTTCCTTACTAATTTACTACTGTGGAGACAACACGGGTGTGGGGTTAAGCAAAGAGCAAACCGTTCTCTAGATGAAATTACTTAATTATTCTTTTATTCTGTAGCAATAGCCAGGTTCTGTTTAGGAGGAGCAAAGGCTGCATGTTAACTAGGGAATCACACTGATAATCGTCACTACTCTTAGGTGAAAACAGCAAGGTAAAACTCAATGACATCTGCCAGGGACCAAAGAGAGAATGACAAAAGCGTCACTTAACCAAGGGCTTTGGTATCTGTTAATTGGAGAGGTTCACATTGTATTAGTCTGGTGCGCATGCAGGAGAGACTGATTTGAAAGGTCAACAACCCAGGCATATAAGCCTTGTACAGTTAAACCCATCCATATTTACCACATCTCATACTGGTGTTAGAACTTTTTCCCTTCTCTCTCACAGAGATAGATGGTGTTATTGTTAAAGTCGTGTGTCAGCTTGGCTGGCCCATGATTCACAGTGGTTTGGCAGTTATGATGTAGTTTGGCAGTCATGTGATGATGTGATCACCTCCATGGTGAGATTTGATATAATGTGGTCACCTCCATGATGGGATCTGCTGTGAGCAGCCAATCAGTTGAAAGGAAGTTTCTTTAGGGGTGTGGCCTACATCTAATACAGGTGGATTCTCTGGCAAGGCTCGCAGGCTTTTCCTCACTCTGGATCCTGCAGCTGGCTCCTGTTCATCTGACCTCCAGTGCTTCGGACTTGAGCTAGCAGCTTTCCTGCCATCTTGCTTGCCCATCTTGGGATTCATCTATCTTTGCAGCCTGTGAGCAAGAGCCCTGCTGTCTGTCCTGTGGATCTTGGGTTCAACAGCCCCTGTGGCTACATGAATCAGGACTTCCCAGCCTCTACGAGGGCGGGAGTTATTTCCTTGATATAAATCTCAGTGGTTAAGCGTTCAGCTGCTAACCAAAAGGTCGGCGGTTGGAATCCACCAGCCACTCCTTGGAAACCCTATGGGGCAGTTCTACTCTGTCCTATAGCGTCGGTATGAGTCAGAATCGACTCGAAGGCAACAGGTTTGGTTTGTTTTTTTTTTTATGTAGATATTTTATACTCTTTACTGGTTTTGCTTCTCTAGAGAATCTACCCTAGGACAGACAGACAGACAGAGAGAAAGAGTGACTTTTTCCTGGATTTCAGTGGCCCGCTTCAACAGTTCAAAGTGTTTGGGATGACTCAGCTCGGTTGTCAGGCCTGGTAAAAATGCCCAGTTAGTAGTCATCTCCAGCTCTGAGGGTCAAACTGGTCTTCACTAAAAATGCAGTTCGATACAAGAGGAAAGGCGGCCTGCTTCAAAGTAGAAAAGACCTGGGTTCCAGCCCTGGCACTGCTGCTTGCCCACTGCGTGCCTTTCAGCAAATCATTAACCCTTCTCAAGTTCTTCAGGATGCTGTCGTGTGGATAACCTGCTGCCAGCCTCCCTCTCCTTGCCTGTGAAATGGAGAGCCCACACCACATCTACCTCGGGTTATTGTGAGGAAATCGCAGAGTGTGGCATATAATCGGTTCTTTTATTTAAGGGCAGTACTCTCTCCCCAACCTCCATCCCCACCCCATTGTCTATGAAACATTCTGCCCTTGCTCTATATTCCCATTTCTTTAGTAACATTTCTAAGATGGGGACCAATCTTACCTCTTGAGTAAACTTGGCTTCCTTTCTTCAAACTCCTAATTTTGGATAAAATCCAGAGAAGTCTAATCTTCTGTTTATTCTCAAAAATACCTTCTTTCCTGAGTCAGGTTTTGGAGGTGTGTGCCTTTCTAGGAACTCGTCCTTTTCAGCCAGTTTATCTAATTTGTTGGTATACAGTTATTCATAGCATTACCTTATAATTTTTTTTTTTTTTTTTTTACTGCTGTAAGGTCAGAAGTGATGCTCCTCCTTTCATTTGTGGCTTTAGTAATTAGTCTACTCTCTTTTTCTTGGTCACTGCAGCTAAGGGTTTGCCAATTTTGTTGCTCTTTTCAGAAAACCAACTTTGGTTTTTTTATTTTCTCTGTTTTTCTAATCTTTATTTTCCTTCATTTGTTCACTTTGGGTTTAGTTTGCTGTTCTTTTTCTAGTTTCTTAAGGTGGAAGGCTGGTTTATTGATTTAATATTTTTCTTCTTCATTAATAGAGGCATTTACGGCAATAAATTTTCCTCTAAGCGCTGCTTTGGACAGAGTCGAACCGCCCCATGGGGTTTCCAGGGAGTGGTTGGTGGATTCGAACTGCCGACCTTTTGGTTAGCAGCAGAAGTCTTAACCACTACACCACCAGGGCTCCTAAGCACCGCTTTAGCTGCATCCCACAAGTTTTGGTATGATGTGTTTTCATTTTCATTCATCTCAGAGTGTTTTCTAAATTTCCTTGTGATTTCTTTGCTTAATTTCTATATATTTCTGAACTTCCCAAATTTCCTTGTTACTGATTTTTAATTTAATTACATCGTGGCTGAAAACCTACTTTGGATGATTTCAATACTTTTGAATTGCTTATTACTTGTTTAATAGCCTAACATATGGTCTATCCTGGAGAATGCACTGGAGCAGAACGTGTACATACTCTGCTGTTGGTGGGTGGAGTGTTCTATCGATGTCTGCTAGGTCTAGTTGGTTTACAGTGTCGTTCAAGTCTTCTATTTCCTTTATCATCTTCTCTCTAGTTGGCTATCCGTTATTGAAAGTGAGGTATTGTAGTTTCCAATTACAATTGTTGATTTGTCTGTTTCTCCCTTCAATTCTGTCGGTTTTTGCTTTATGCATTTAGGGGCTCTGCTCTTAGGTACGTATATGCTTTTACTTGTTATGTTGTCCTGATGGTTTGGCCGTTTTACCATCATAAAATATCCTTCTTTGTCTCTAGTAACGCTTTTTTTTTTCTTCATTTATTTTTATTGAGGTGAAATTCACATAAAATTTAGCCCTTTTAAAGTGAGCGATTCAGTGGCAATTAGTACATTCGCACTCAAGCTCAAGTAGTACTCAAATTCTCTTTTTGCAAGGTATATCTTTTTCCATCCTTTTACTCTCAACCTATTTGTGTCTTCGGATCTAAACAAGGGTCTCTCTTGTAGTCAGCATATACTTGCATCATGTTTTCTTATTCATTTTGCCTTTTGATTGATTGTTTAACCTATTTACTTGTAACCTAATTACTGATAAAGTAGGATCGATGTGTGCCCTTTGGTTATTTGTTTTCTCTACGTCTTATGTCTTTGTTGTTCCTCCACTACTGCCTCCTCCTGTGTTAAACGGATATTTTCTAATGTACTACTTTTATTTGCTTGCTGTTTCTTTTACTATGTATTTTTAGTTATTTTCTTATTGGCTGCCCATGAGGGTTACAATTAACATCTCAGCTTAAAACAACACAGTTCAGGTTAATACCAACTTAGTTTCAACAGTGTTCACAAACTTTGCTTCAATATACTTCCATTCCCTCCTGCTCCTTTGTGCTATTCTTGTCATACGAATTACATCTTTATACACTATAAGGTCTTCAACATAATTTGAAATTATTGCTTTATGTAGTTGTCTTTCAAATTGGATTGGAGAAGAGAAGTGTACAAACAAAAATACATTGATACTGTCTTTCATATTTACTTATGGAGTTAACTTTAACAGAGCAATTCACTTTTTTTGTGTGGATTTGACTTATTGTCTGTTCTTGTTGTTGTTTTTTTGTTGTTGTTGTTAGGTGCCATCGAGTCGGTTCCAACTCATAGTGACCCTATGCACAACAGAATGAAACACTGCCCGGCCTTGAGCCCATTGTTGCAGCTACTGTGTCAATCCATCTGGTTGAGGGTCTTCCTCTTTTTCGCTGACCGTCTGCTTTACCAAGCATGATGTTCTTCTCCAGGGACTGACCCCTCCGGATAACATGCCTAAAGTATGTGAGTTGTAGTCTCACCATCCTTGCTTCTAAGGAGCATTCTGGTTGTACTTCTTCCAAGACAGATTTGTTCTTTCTTTCGGCAGTCCATGGTGTCTTCAATATTCTTCGCCAACACCACAACTCAGAGGCGTCAATTTTTCTTCGGTCTTCCTTATTCATTGCCCAGCTTTTGCGTGCATATGAGGTGATTGAACACACCGTGGCTTGGGTCAGGCGCACCTTAGTCTTCAAGGTGACATCTTTGCTCTTCAACACTTTAAAGAGGTCTTTTGCAGCAGATTTGCCCGATGCAATACGTCCTTTGATTTCTTGACTGCTGCCTCCATGGCTGTGGATTGTGGATCCAAGTAAAATGAAATCCTTGACAACGTCAATCTTTTCTCCATTTATCATGATGTTGCTTATTGGTTCAGTCGTGAGGATTTTTGTTTTCTTTATGTAGAGGTGTAATCCATACTGAAGGCTGTGGTCTTTGACTTTCATCAGTCAGTGCTTCGAGTCCTCTTCACTTTCAGCACGTAAGGTTGTGTCACTTGCATGATGCAGGTTGTTAACGAGTCTTCCCCCAATCCTGACGCCCAGTTCTTCATATAGTTCAGCTTCTCGGGTTATTTGCCCAGCATACAGATTGAATAATTTTGGTGAAAGGATACAACCCTGACGCACATCTTTCCTGACTTCAAACCATGCAGTATCCCCTTGTTCTGTTCGAACGACTGCCTCTTGGTCTATGTACAGGTTCCTGATGAGCACAATTAAGTGTTCTGGAATTCCCATTCTTTGCAATGTGATCCATAATTTGTTATGATTCACACAGTCAAATGCCTTTGAATAGTCAATAAAACACAGGTAAACATCCCTCCGGTATTCTCTGCTTTCAGCCAGGATCCACCTGACATCGGCAACGGTATCCCTGTCTCCATGTCCTCTTCTGAATCCGGCTTGAATTTCAGGCAGTTCCCTGTCGAGGTACGGCTGCAGCTGCTTTTGAATGATATTCAGCAAAATTTGACTTGCATGTGATGTTAATGATATTGTTTGATAATTTCCGCATTTGGTTGGATCACCTCTCTTTGGAGCATAAATATGCATAAATAGGCATATTTAAGCATAAATATGGATCTCTTCCACTTGGCTGGCCAGGTAGCAGTCATCCAGATTTCCTGGAAGAGATGAGTGAGCACTTCCAGCACTACATCCTTTTGTTGAAACATCTCAATTGGTATTCCGTCAATTCCTGGAGCCTTGTTTTATGCCAGTGCCTTCAGCGCAGCTTGGACCTCTTCCTTCAGTACCATCAGCTCCTGATCGTATGCTACCTCCCGAAATAGTTGAACGTCGATCAATTTTTTTTGGTATTGTAAAGCTGTGTATTCCTTCCATCTGGTCTTGATGCTTCCTTCGTCATTTAATATTTTCCCTGTAGAATCCTTCAATATTGCAACTCCAGGCTTGAATTTTTTCTTCAGGTCTTTCAGTTTGAAAAACGCCCAAGCGTGTTCTTCCCTTTTGGTTTTCTGACTCCAGGTCTTCGCACATGTCATTGTCATACTTTGTTTCCTTGAGCCACCCTTTAAATCTTCTGTTCAGCTCTTTTACTTCATCATTTCTTTCGTTCGCTTTAGCTACACGACGTTCAAGAGCAAGTTTCAGAGTCTCTTCTGACATCCATTTTGGTCTTTTCTTTCTTTCCTGTCTTTTTAATGACCTCTTGCTTTCTTCATGTATGATGTCCACAACTCATCTGGTCTTTGGTCATTAGCGTTCAACGGGTCAAATCTATTCTTGAGATGGTCTCTAAATTCAGGTGGGATATCCTCAAGGTGGAAACCTTGGTGGCGTCGTGGTTAAGTGCTACGGCTGCTGACCAGAAGGTCAGCAGTTCGAATCCACCAGGCGCTCCTTGGCGACTCTATGGGGCAGTTCTTCTCTATCCTATAGGGTCGCTATGAGTCGGAATCAACTCAACGGCAACAGGTTTGGCTTTTTTTTTGTTGTTGTTTTATCCTCAAGGTTGTACTTTGGCTCTCGTGGACTTGTTCTAATTTTCTTCAGCTTCAACTTGAACTTGCATGTGAGCAAGTTGGCCCCTGACCTTGTTCTGACTGATGATATTGAGCTTTTCCATCCTCTTTTTCCACAGATGTAGTCAATTTGATTCCTGTGTATTCCACCTGGCAAGGTCCATGTATATGTATAAAAAAATATAGTCGCCGTTTATGTTGGTGAAAAAAAGGTATTTGCAATGAAGAAGTCACTGGTCTTGCAAAATGCTATCGTGCGATCTCCGGCATCATTTCTATCCCCAAGGCCATATTTTCCAACTACCGAGCCTTCTTCTTTGTTTCCAACTTTCCCAGTCCAATCACCAGTAATTATCAACGCATCCTGATTGTATGTTCTGTCAATTTCAGACTGCAGAAGTTGGTAAAAAATCTTCAGTTTCTTCATCTTTGTCCTTAGTGATTAGTGGGTAAATTTGAGTAATAGTCGTATTAACTGGTCTTCCTTGTAGGCGTATGGATATTATCCTATCACTGACGGCGTTGTACTTCAGGATAGATCTTGAAATGTTCTTTTTGACGATGAATGCAACACCATTCCTCTTCAAGTTGTCATTCCTGGCATAGTAAACAACATAATTGTTGGATTCAAAATGGCCAATACCAGTCCATTTCAGCTCAGTAATGCCTAGGATACGGATGTTTATGCGTTCCATTTCATTTTTGATGACTTCCAGTTTTCCTAGATTCATACTTCGTGCATTCCACGTTCCGATTATTAATGGATGTTTGCAGCTGTTTCTTCTCATTTTGAGTCATCTACTGCCCTTTCTTTTCAGCCCAAAGGACTCTCTTTAGAATTTCTTGTAGGACAGGCCTGTTAGTGACAGATTCTATGGTTTTTCTATCTGGGAATGTCTTAATTTTGCCTTCACTTTTGAATGATAGATTTGCTGAATCTAGAATTCAGTGCTTTCAGCACCTTGACTATGTCGTGATTTCTGGCGAAAAGACAGCTATTAATCTTACTGAGGATCCTGTGCATGTGATGAATGGTTGGTTCTTCTGCATTTGAGATTCTCTGTCTTCCGCTTTTGACGATTTGACTATAATGTATCTAGATGTGGAGTGCTTTCCGTTTATGCCACTCTGAGTACTTTGAGCTCCTTGGATGTGGAGATTAATGTTTTTCATCAAATTTGGGAAGTTTTTGGCCATTATTTCTTCAAATATTCTTTCTGCCCTCCTCTCTCTCTCCTCTTCTTCTGGGATTCCCTCTAGGTAAATATCGGTATACTTGATGGTGTCCCATATGTCTCCGAGGCTCTGTTCCACTTTCGTTATTTTATTTTATTTTATTTTTTCTTGAGACGGGATAATCTCAATTACCTGTCCCCAAGTTTGCTGATTCCTTCTTCTTCCAGTGCAAATCTCTTTTGGAGCTGAAATTTCCACCGAAGTGTCATTTCAGTTATGGTACTTTTCAACTCCAGAATTTGTATTTGGGTCTTCTCTAGTATCTTTTCTCTTTGTTGATATCCTCCATTTGATGAGGCATTATTGTCATACTTTAATTTGTTTAGACATGTTTTTCTTCAGCTTTTGCACATATTTATCACGGCTAATTTAAAGGCTTTGTCTAGTAAGCTCCATACCTGGGCTTCCTCAGGAACAGTTCCTATTGACTTGCGTGTGTGTGCGTGTGTGTCATAATTTCCTGTTTCTTTGCATTCTTGTAAGTTTTTGTTATGAGACAAAAATTTTAAATAATATAATGTGGTCACTCTGTATATCAGATCCTTCCTCCCCCCACTCCACCCCAGTGTTTGTTGTTGTCATTGTTGTTGTTGCTGTTTGTTTGTTTAATAATTTTCCTGGATGTACTCTGTAAGGTATATATTCTGTTGTGTGTGGCCACTGAAGTCTTTTCTTGATTAGCTTAGTTGTGAACTAATGATCAGACAGAAACTTCCTTAACTTCTTTAAATGCCTTGAACCAAAAGTCTCCCAACATTTACTTAGTGACTAGCTGTGTGTGTTGGGGTTTTACCTTCCATACTCTGGCAGATTACAACTTCTGCCTTAGCCTTCACTTCCTGCTTGCACAGAGCCTAAGGCCCACCCAGAGGTGGAAGATTAGGGCATTCTCAGGTCTTTCCTGGCATATGCACACAAGGCTATACATGTGTGTGGGCCTTGTAGATCCTCGGGAATATTTTGGAGCTTTTCAAAGTCCCCTGTGGACAGCTAGCTCACTCCCCCAGATCTTCCTTTGAAGTTTTAGTCCAGCTGCTTATTTTCCCAACTGTCATTGCCACCTCAGGCACCTGTGACTTAAAAAAAATTGTCACATTTGTTTTTTCAACAAACGCCCTGGGTATAGGGCTTTTCCCATAGAGGGAACTCTGAGTCAAGTCAAATAATCAACAGTTCTGCAAATGGGGCTTTTCCAGGGAAACGCCAGATAGGTCAACTAGTGATACTTCTCTGTGGATAGGGCTGAGTAGCTCCAAATCTGGCCTATCTGTTCCAGGGGCATCTAGGCTGCTAGTTTTCTCAGCCACCGTGGCTGCAAACTGCTGGTTTGGAAGGCTACTGCAGAGCTTGGGGAGAGGAGGATGGGGAAGCAAAAATTCATACATCATAAAGTTCAGTTTTCTTACTGATATTTAGCCATTTTTCTTGAGTAAATGCTTCCTGAATTATTGCAAGTGTTTGGTTAATTTCCAGAACTTTGGAAAAGTTGATTTTGACCTTTTTTTTTTCCCCCAGGGTTCTAGGTGCTTTCATGGAGGAGTGGATTTTTGGAGATAATTACTGTGTCATTCTGAAGATCCTTCCATAGGTGTTTTTTTTCCAATCCTAAGAAAATTTAGAGTGTAAGGACACTAATCATTTTTCAGGATCGGGAAAGTGACTGAGTACCTGAAAGCTCTTGACCATCCATTTGAACTGGGTGATTTATGCCACACTCCTCAATAGCAACCTTTCTTACCTGTACAGCAAACTTATATAAGTGAAGACAGAAACAGGCTTCGAGTGAATGAAGCAGTACAGGGTCAAATTATGAAACTAACTTGCTACTCCACCTAATACTCCAGAATGTAGTTTTGGGAGGCCAGTTAGGGGCAGATACCTAAGTTAGATATAAGGGCCGTATGCAGGATTGGGTTGAAAGCTCCCAAAAGCTGAGGTAACCATGATCTGACTCCTTTAGTTGTAGACAAAGATTATTAGGTTAACCAAAGGCTACAAAAGAAGTATAAAGCAAAAGAGGTACATGACTATAAGCCACTCACCTGTGGTGATTCTGAAAAAAGAAAAAGTTATTTTGAAGCATTAACATGGCAGAAGAATAAACCCCCAAATAGATGCTTGGGAACAAAGCAGCGATGACCGGCAACAGAGCAGTGATTATCACTTTTACCTGTTTAATAATCGATGAACATTTTATTTTGCTCCTTTTGACGAGAAAAAGGTGTCTCTGTGTCTCTGGATTGGTGACTGGTACAGTGAATCAGTTCACCTCAAGGAGCAGTAGATTCAGTTCCCCCAAAACCACATAATATACTACCACTGACATCGAATTGGATCAGGTAAGTGACTTAAAGTAGACTTTGGCTGGGCCCTGAAACCTCCTGCTCATATTACCGACATTCCCTCATCCTGTCGTGGGGTGTTGACTTTTTCCACGGAGCATGGCAAGCACTCAAAAGGCTAGGTCAGCCAGTGAAAGCGCCAAAAGAAAAGCTCAGGTCAGTGCATACACCAAAAGGTTCATCCTGTCATCATCTCCCACCCAACAGCCCAGATAGCTCCCTTTTAAGTATATGATGGAAAGCTGAATGACAAAATGCACAAAAACAATGGTGCTTTTAAGGGCCGAGCAATGAGTAAGTACCAGCTCTTACCAGTGTGAGCTAACAGATATTTTAAAAGATGCTTATTCACCTCATAATGGAAATATATATCAGGCTGCCAAGACTTAGAAAGTCTGCAAAAGATAAGCTGGAGATTCCACATTGTACTTACTAGGGTAAGAGACTTACACTGCCGACCCTGGACCAAGATTGAACTTATTTTGAAAAAAATGATGTTTGCTCCTGGTGATGGTCTCATCACCCACGTAAGGTGGAGAATGAAAGGAAATTTGCTTTCTCAGGTCTTTGATGACACTTGCATTTTTAATACACACTTTGTTTCAGTGGGATATCATGTATTTAAGCCTGCAAGAGCCTTCCTGGGCTTTTCTGAATCGTGTTGTACACATGTGGCTTAAGAGTTAAAACAGATTGTCTCCTTTAGTACTTGGTTGTTGGCTGTATTGTTATAGAAAGTGGTAGCTAGGTATCCTTCCTACATTCCCTGCTATCAGGTCAAAAGTCTTTTTGCTAAACATCTGGTTTTACAACTTCGGAGACAGTAGAAATAGTAAAAGTTCTTTCTTGCACGACAAGTCTAATTGAGGGGGGAAAAAAGGATCTATATATTCTATAAGCGTGGGGTCAATGCTGCTGTAACTTTTTCCCATAACACTAAAATTACGTATCAAGTAACTGACCTTAAAACCTTAACCATACTACATGACTATGGAAAGAAGGGGTGTGTGTGTGTGTGCGTGTGTGTTATCCTTTTCCTAAGATAGTTCTCACTTTTCAATCGTTAGTTCTGTCACTTAATAAAATCTCATCCTTCTTTCGGTCATTCTGTTCCCTTACATCTTTTCTAAATCTGGACAACTGGCAAAGACCTCTTTCTAGAGTGGCCTTATTTCTCAGGTCTCCTTGTCTGTGCTATGGGGACGTCCAAGTATTGTGGAGAAGACAACATGAGCAGGCAGGAGAATTTTATTACACTCTCGGTCAGTGTCAGGTTGTATCTGGCACTCTCCAGGGCAGATGGCCTGATGCATTCTGTTTCCTTTTTCGTACAGCTTATCACTGAGGTAGCATACACATCTGTGCAGTCACTATTCAAACCTGGATGCCTCTTTGGTATGACTGAAGAACACGGACACATACCCACCTCTCTCTAAGTAAATACTACTGCCTGTTTCTTCTAAAGGCACCTCAGCTCACTATTTCTAAGCCATGCCGATCTTTACAGTTTCAATGACAGAAGCTGGCCCCCTAGTGTCTCTATGAAGGGACCCTTGAAGCACAAAGTGGATGGTTGTCTGACCCAGTTTCACAATACTTGTGTTACTCAAGCACCAGTTCGAGTAGCTTCCACTTTATCAGCATAAACTCTAGACATAATAGGTGAAATTTTAAATGAGAAAACAAAAGCTGTCAGCATAACAAGTTTGCATTTAAGACAAAAAGTTATTATGCACTGACCAAGCCAAGTCTGAAATGCACGCTTTGAAGAGCTAATGATACAGAAGGTGTCTGAGAATACATTCTGAAGGCAGTTGTTAGAGAGGGTTTCACTTACACAGTCTAATTGGATCTAATTGTTCTCCTGTTAGACCAGTTGCCCTTGAGTCGACTCTGACTCATGGTGACCCCGTTTGTGTCAGAGTAGAACCGTGCTCCTTAGGGTTTTCAACGGCTGATTTTTGAAAGTAGATGGCCAGGCACCTCTGGGTGGACTCGAACCTCCAACCTTTAGGTTAGCAGCTGAGCGTGTTAACCGTTTGCACCACCCAGGGACTCCTGTTACAAGGAGAGGGGAATTTCAATAGGACATCTGCTTTCTGAGAGGCAGCATGGCAGTTCATTTCAGTGCAAGACTGAATCAAGTTTTCCATGCTTTGAAAAAGCAACTTAGGTGTTTTGTTTTTGTTTTTGTTAAAACTACACAGCCTTTACTAGCCGACTGAATCAACTGCATGAAAAAGAAAAAAGAAGACCTTCCACATTTTAAAAGACCTTTTGACATAAAGTTGTTGTCATTCGGTGCCATGG
The DNA here is from genome assembly GCF_030014295.1 of Loxodonta africana. Lineage (NCBI taxonomy): Eukaryota > Metazoa > Chordata > Mammalia > Proboscidea > Elephantidae > Loxodonta > Loxodonta africana. Next base: position 63,260,336 of record NC_087369.1, read on the forward strand.
AGTCGCTTCCGACTCATAGTGACCCTATGGGACAGAGTAGGTTAGCAGCTGAGCCCTTAACCACTATGCCACCAGGGTTCCTTGACATGAAGTAGAGTTTCTGACTGACAGATCTGGAAGCCAACCTGACTTGGACATGCTACGCATTCAACACACAGATGCGGTTTCCTCATACTGCTACCTTGACGTGGATTTGACACCCAACCTGAAAAGAATTCTATAAAAATTGCTTCAAAGTCCCTTTGACATTGCAATAGTGTAGCAAAACCACAAGTAAACAATTGTCCATTAGCCTGTTATTTAAAATATGGACTGAAAAGCCAACAGACTTTTTTGTGTGCGTGCGATTGCTCTTTAAAGCAAATTTTAGTTTGGAACAAGGAGCTCCTAGTTCATCTGGTTGGAGAAGACCGTCCTCTCTGCCGCAGGCTGTGGAAGTGTGCCTCCTTCAAGAGTTGGCTGATGTGGAAGTAGGGACCCTGGCATAGAGCAGCCTTCTCGTAGAAGGACTGAGGGATGTTGGGGTTGAGTTCAGCACCAGTCTGGTTTAAACTGCTTCCTGGGCCACTCGCTCTCTCCGGGCTATTAATGCTGCTGCCGCTGCTCCTATCATTATCACTGCTTGAAGGCTGGGAGGAAAAAGACAGAAACAGGATCACTATTATGCTATTACAATATTTTTTCCTATTCAGTTCGGAGAATAACAGCATCAAACTCTATGCTGGGCTTGACAGTTTACAAAGTACACCCACTTAAGATAGTTCATTCTATCCTCAGAACAACCCTGTAAAGTAGGTTGGGACTAACAGCCCTAGTTTACAGATGAGGAAGCTGAGGTCACTGATGTGCCCACGTTCACACAGCTAGGAAGTGGCAGGGTGAAGATTTAAACACAGGGCGTCTCACTCCAAATTCCTTCGCACATCCTTTGTCCCTGTTTGCACCATTTATTCCAGTAATTTGCATCAGAGAAGTAACTTCTCAGACTCCAAAGAAGTGCTACAGGCTGTAGTAACAATACCTGTTATGCCCATAGCAAATAAGAGGGCCTCTGGGCACAAACCAAAATAAAAAAAAAGACAAAAAACCCCTTGCCATCCAGTGGATTCTGACTCATACCGATTCATAGCCACCCTATAGGACAGAGTAGAACTGCCCCATAGGGTTTCCAAGGAGCGGTTGGTACATTCAAACTGCTGACCTTTTGGCTACCAGCCGTGGTCTTAACCACCGGGGCTCCATACTTACATACCTACGTACAAACAAACGTGTGACGATTATGTACTTACCACCTGATAAGTGATGGCCAAATGAAGTCGGATGGCTGGGTTAACAGCAACAGCAATCAAATTGATTTGAGGACTTAATGTCAAGACAGTTCAAGAATAGACGGTCCTGGCCCAGAGTGAAAAATTCTAGAACCTCCACAGGCACAAACTAGTGAGGTTAAGAATATTCAAATATTAAGTAGGCTATTACATTGGATAAGAAACCTACCACACACACTTTGGTTCCTCTTAGTTGGCATTCCTTATTGTTTTTAGTTACAGATACCGTCTGAGAAAAATAAGGCAAGAACTAGAACTGGGTTTTAATGAATCAAGTTTTCATGTCAAATTACAACATATTCATTTTACACTATAGTGGCTAGGGTGATGCTATGCTGGGAAAATTTAACAGTACGGTAAAATTAATAGGCTAGATGGGATTTCTGTAAAATAGCTCTCAGGGAAAAAAAAATAGATCTACTTCCAACTCTAGTTCATTTAAAAAGTTTTTAAACTCAACTCTATAGAGACATACGTGCAAATGAGTGTTGAAACATTGTTTACAATATCAGCATTGTCTCAGGGACATAGAGGGGGTAATGAGTGCCCAGAAGCCATCTCTAAGTTGCCCCCTCCCCAATTCGAGCACCCAGGGGGACTGCGCCCCCTCCCAATTTCAAGATGGATATACGTTGATAGCGACTCAGCAGAAATGCCGTCCCGCTGCCTCGATCAGGCACCTTTCATATTTGTGGGGTCTCGGAATGTCATTCCACGCCTTGTCTGGTCCCCTCTTTGACTTGCACCTCTCTGCCCCCTCCCTCGCTACGCCTCTGCATTGTTTTTACTAGGTGAAAATCAGAAGCAACTAAATGTCAGTAAACAGGGAAGTGGTTAAGTTATAGTGCATCCATTCATACAATAGAATGTCGTCAGCCATTAACAATGAGGATATAGTTGTATATATCCTAATACACGAGGATGTCCCTGACATCATTTGCAAAGGTTACAAATCAGTATGTATAGTGTGGCATATGGTTTTAAAATGTTTTTAACATATGAATGTCTGCTCCAATAATCGGTTGGAAAAATATACAAAGTTTTTGACTTTAGTCCAGTTTTTATTTTTATATGTTGGCTATCTTTAGTTTCTAAATCATATACAGCAAATGTATTTCTTTTACGAAAAGTAAATATTCTATCTGTAAGAAAGAAAACTCAAGAAGGCTACTACAAGACCAGGGAAAGTCTGCTTTTGGATTCAGCTACTTCTGGCTTCAAAACAAAGACTTAAAATGATCTGTGATGCTGTAAAAAAGAAAAAAAAAATTTAGGAAGAATGTTTAGCTGCCTTTAAACTATTAACATACATCTAAAATGTCATATTCACTCTCATTTGCTAGGCTAATAATACTGTTTATCTAATAAACATAGCCTTGCTGTTGTAACCTCACCCTACGAATGCCAGTAAATTTCCATCAGTCCTTAAGCCAGATTCGGCCTGCCCCGCAGAGGCAAAGAGCCAGCTGTGACCGTCAGTTGACCTCAACAGAGGATGCTGCAACAGGTGGAACGAATCAGAAGGAAAATCATTACCCGGACCCCATTCCGAAGTGAGAGGGCCAACAAGAACCACATCACTTCCTGTTTCCTGGCCGCCATAATTCCTGCAACGTCTTCCTTCTAGAATTTTCCCTCCCCAGTACGCCTGTGCAGCCTCCGTCTTGCTACCCAAATCACATATAAGCCTTGCTTCCCCATAGCTGGGGGAGTCGGATCTGAGGGACTTCCTCCGGGCTCCTTGCTCTGCGCATTGCAATAAAGTTACTTTCTCTTTTTCAAAGACCAGTGTCCAGATCATCGGCAAGTCTGAGTGTGCCAGACAAGGAACCCACCTTTCCGGGTTCAGCAACACTGTGCCGCAACTTACCCTTGTGAATGTACTTCATGTGGGATGTCCTGCTTAGGGAAGCCTTTTATTGTCAGATGGCTCATGGAGGAAAAGTTAACTCCTTGATGGTACATGGTTTTGAAAATTGAAACTGCTGTCCTAGCACAAAAGTGTTGACCTTATTACACTTGAATCTGAAGAGAAATGAGATTCTAAATGCTTCAGGACTAAGAAAGACCCAGTAAATACCTCAGCTTTTTCACCATTCTCCTGACTCCTTACAGAGAGACTCCTCGTCACAATGTTTATCCCATTTGACAGTTACAAACCTCATGTCATTTCTCTCAGATCTTAGGCTTAATGGTGATATCTGCACAAGGTATTTTCATGGCAAAACAGTATTAACAATCAAAGGAGAATAGGGCCATGCTCTGTGAAACAGAATCCCTTGCAAATTCATGTACACAAGCAAAATGAAGTTAGGTTCATGAAGATTCTGACCAAACTCACAGTATCTCACTACACAATATTCACAAAGGCACCTCACAAAAGTCCTGGAGTCCAGGTCTATGTTAAGAGGTGGGAAGTTAGGTTCGTTTAGGCCTTAATGAAATCTGCCTATGTACCCCATAACCAAAGAAGCTCAGTAGCGTCCAGCAGAGATTTTCTATAGCACATTCTATTTTGGGAGAGGCATCAGAATCGCCTGTGGAGCTTTTTGTCGGTTTGCTTAACGTGCCCCTGCCAGGACTCCACAGGTTGTCGTGATGCCCTCCCCTCCCCACAGAAAATCCCAAACAATACTTGTGTGCCTACTATGTACAATGATGCGCTTTGCCAGGGCTACTGGGGCATTCAACAGGTAATTCCCGAGCCCAGTGAAGAAGATTACTTCAAGAATGACAGTGCCAAGCTATTGCAATGACTGGAATCTAGCAGCAAGCAGATGCTGACTGGAGGAACAAGGGGAGGCCCCTTAAGATGGATGACATCTGAACTGGGCCTTGGAGGATCAGAAGAATATTAAGAGGCAGGGTGTTACAAACTGGGGGAACAAGATCAAAAGCAGGGTGAAGAGCAGTGTTTGAGAAGATGAAGCAAGTAACATGATGAGTGGCTGGAGCCTCCTACAGAGGAGTTAGAGGGAGACAGACTATGCAAGAGAAGTTATGGTTGGGTTATTGAGAGCTCTGAATGTCATGTTAAGGGGTCTGTGGGACCAGGTGCTTGAGCAAAAATAAACATACTCAGATCTGCACTTAGGAACATGATTCTAGCGGGTGCATGTGGGATGAATGGGGTAGGGAGAGACTGAGAGCACAGAGACCACCTGGGAAGCTTTGCAATGCATCAAGCAAGAGGGAAGGAAGGCCTGAATTAGGATTGTGGAAATGTAAAGGGAAGGACATTATTTGACACACACTGGAGGTAGAATAGAAAGGAGTCGTTGAAGAAAGGACTGAGACACCTAAGTTGACCTCAAGCACCATGGACAATGCTTGGCCACTGGAAGGTGCTCAGCAAAGATTTGTTGAATGAATTTAGCAAGATCTCAGGTGATCCCTGAGAAATATCATAGCAGAAAAGTAGGTGGGTGGAGGGAGCCAAGTTTTAGTGAGTAGCTGCATCAAAGGAGATGAAAAATAACAGGCAGTGAATGCAGATTACGGCTAGGAGGTAAAGGGGAGAGAAAAGACCCAGCAACTTGAGGGAAAAATAAGGTAGGAAGGGGAAAAAAAACCACCTTAACAGGCTAATGCAAGAACCAGTAGATAAGCGAAATAGGAAGAGATGAGGAGGAATATTAATTATCTATCTTCATGAAAACAGAACTGGAATACATATTACATTTATAATATAGAATTGTGTAATTCTTCATAATTGTGTAGTTCTTCCTAATACAAATGAACCAAGTATTTTATTTTCTTTCAAGTCCTAGCTTTCCCCTCATCTCCATCCCCCTCCCTATGCCTCAGTGCTTTTCATTTATGTGAACCTCAACAGGAGAAAAAAAAATTTTTTTCACCTCAGTGTACATTCCAACCCTAGAATCATAAAATGAGCAGCTGCCTTAGAAGCTGGAATTTAGAAATGGGAGTAAGTGAAACAGATTATCCTAACCAAATCCATCGGAGCATTTAAAGGTAAATTATGTGAAAACCTGGAAATTTTCTCTTTATTATCCATATATTAAACAGCGCTTCAAGAAACCATGCATTGTAGAAAATTGCAGCCTTTCTCAGAACAACATAGTGGAAAAGTGAAAACACTTCAAAATGGGATTTCTTATTTGTTTTGGTTCAATTATAAAGACACATGAACTGAAGCAACAAAATGTTCACGTCTAAAGAACAAAAAGTAAAGGTCATAAACTTCTAAAACACAGGTTACTTTCTAAAATATTATTAAATAGGGGTTCCATGGATGGGTGTTTCCATGGTCTGTGGGCTTCTAAAAAACTCCAAATTTTGGTAGGATGGAGAGGTTGTTTTTGTGTGTGAGTGTATGGGGTCCATGGCATTCATCAGATTTTCAAAGGGGCTGTGATTTAAAAAAAAAAAAAAAAAAAAAAGGTCCAAAGCCACTGCAACAAGGGAGATTATTAGTTTTTACAAAAGTTTCTTTGAATAATACATTTCTTTTAACTGCACAGCACAGATTAGATAATTTACCTTAGGCAATGAATGAATGGAGAAAGACTTTATCAGAGCACGTGTCCTACCTCTGCATCTAGAGAATCCTGAAAGACAAGGTTTCTCTTACTCCTTTTGGAGTGGGGGGAATGGTGGTTGTCTTCTTTATTGCCATTCCTTCTTCTTTTCCTGAAAACAAATCACAAAGAGAGTGGGGGTGAGGGTGGGGGAAATCACTCAACGAGACACTTAAACTGCAAATGAGTGGCAACGTATAAATTTGAGATCTTCTCTGAGAAACTGTAATTCACTGTCTGCCACCCCAGAGACTTAAAGTCGAAAGTGCACCATTACCAAGCAGAGAGGAAAAATATAAAACAGGAACTCTGAGTAAAGTCAAGCCGTAAGTTTGATTTCTAAAAATTAGTTTTCTAATTGTAAATGAATGAAATAAGAACAGGAAGAGTTTAATGGCTAAGTTTTCAAACTTTACCTAATTAAGCTCATCGTCTTCATGCCCTGAAATTACAATTCCAGGTTACATGATTTTAACCCCTTCCATAGGATAGCACTGAAGACAGGTGGCTGCCAGTGTCTATTCACCATTAAAGTCCTTATGAAGGTGATGTAGGGGCAAACACTGGAGAGGATTTTCTTGTGTCATGTTAACCAGTTACTGTTGCTGTGCCAGCTATGTATTATGACATAACGGTTACTTCACAGTTGAGATTGTAGCACAAACTACTTGGCATTTCCAGGGCTCACTGATGAAGAAGACCAGGTTTGAAGAAGAACCACAGACTTCCTCAGTCAGATGTTTTCAGAATGTGGATGCCCCTTATACAAGAGTCAAGTACTATCAGAACGGCTTCTAAACCCAGGAGGGAAACAGCAGTAAAATAAAGGAGGCACACGTTTAAGCCAAAGTGGCCCATCCCATATGTACAATGCTGCATAATCTATTTTCATGAAAACTTTTTAAAGTTTAACTTTTTATAATTAGGAGGCAAGAGGCTAGGGCAGGGAAGGGAAGCAGAATACAGCCTTTTGAAAGGCACTTAATTTGATATATCTTATACACAGCTATACACCTGCTATGTGAGTTGGATGCCTACCGTGACAGGCCTTAATCCTAATGTTTTGATTTTAGGTCTGGATATTTGAAAACTGTAAATTAATGAAAGACCTTGGCACCCTGAGTTCAATTCCCTCTACTCCACAACATTCTTACTAAAAGTCCAACTTTATTAAGGAAGTTGTGGCTCTCAGTGTAGGCTTGTTCTGATAGAAATGGTGGATGTGTGAGCTGCAGTGGACTATATCATTCACCTCAATCTAAGACTTAGTTGTCTAGCTGTAAAGTGAAATCCATCATTTCAGCTCCCTTCCTATCTCCCAGGAGATAAGACCTTACCTGTGTAATTCTTCAAAATGCTTGGATGTTAATAAAATGGTGAAAACAAGGTGTAATTAATCACGAAACGAACGTGCTATCATCATGCATCTGACCTAAGCAATTGTTACCTTCATCTTAACGTGATCACCGAAGTGGAATAGGAATGTGCTACAGTAAGAATGCCAGGTCTGAGGGGAAGCCAGTTGGCCACCCAAATGAAAACACAGAGACTGGCAGTAACTTGGTCCAAGACTATTTTTATCAGTGTACCAAGTCTTGGTCATGCTTTGGGTTGCTCTAACCAAAATTACGACCCAGATGTTTAATTACACATGGCCATTTCTTCCTTTACAACAGGGGATATATTCTGGTCTTTCCAGCGACCAGAATATACATGCCCGAGAGGTAGCACGGAGAGGAGAGCGTTAGGACACTGGGGATGGGCTGCTTTTAAGAACTTCTCCTAAGCTCTAGGGAAAGTCACACAAATCACCCCTGCCTCAAAATTGGAGGTCATCTCCCTAGGTGCCAGAATCATCACATTGGCCTGGCCATGGTCCTCTCCCTTGGACGGTACTAGATTAAGAATGAGCCCTACCTGCTCTTCATGCTCCTTTCTCTGGGCTCCTTGCTGATTACTTCCTTGAGACATTTTTCTCCCAAAAATGTTTCTAACGATTGGCAAGATTACATCTTCAGCCCCGTGTCCCCCATCAGTAAATAATCAGATTGTAGGTTTTGACACTATAGTTCTTGCAGACACCCTATAATTGATCAGATATTAGCCCCAGCTCTCCACTTGGCGTTTACTTTTAAGTGTGTGGTACTCCTAAGGATGGAGCCCTGGTGGCACAGTGGTTAAGAGCTTGGCTGCTAACCAAAAATAAAGGTTGGCAGTTCGAATCCACCAGCCGCTCCCTGGAAACCCTATGGGGAAGTTCTGCTCTGTCCTGGAAGTACGCTATGGAGTCGGAATCGACTTGATGGCAACGGGTTTGGTTTTTTGGTTTTTACTCCTAAGGATGGCTGAGTCTACTCATTTTTATAATTTCATTTCTCTCCAATCTTCCTCTCACCACTGGGAGACTGAGCACAGAGAAAATCTTAGAGATCATGTAGACCAATGAATTTCAAACTCTTTTTTAAAGTAAAAGAAAGCTTTCTTTTTGGAAAAAAAAAATCCAATACCTAAGAGAAAAAAGAGGAGTTTCTTTGCTGGGAACAGGAGCTCTCTAGCCAATATCCTCCCCGGATCCACCTCCCCACACCCCCAGTAACTTAGACTGAGTCAGATGGTAAAATAGGCAGATATGGCAGACCCCGGACTGGAAGGGGGACGTTCTCGTGAGCCCTGGCCCAAGGCACTCCATGAAACCCTGGACAAAGAGAAAATTAATTAGTACACATCAAACGACTTCTTTTATGGTTAAGGAGTTGCCAGTATAAATGAATTCAGATTATGTGGCTACAGTAGTTTAAATGAAATTTTTCTTTTGTGGAAAATATGGGATTTTTTTCCCCAATGATGTGAGGCATGCCCGAAGAAGCTTCAGAAGTATAGCTGGACTGCTGGACTTAGAGAACGAACGTGGCAGTCAGATCGGGCTTGCTGCATATATACTGCTTACTTATTTCGCTTGCTTCATATATATTCGTCATGGATGGAATTGTGTCCCCCCAAATATATGTGTCAACTTGGTTAGGCCATGATTCCCAGTACCTTGTGGTTGTCCTCCATTTTGTGATTGTAATTTTATGTCCAGAGAATTAGGGTGGGATTGTAACACCACCCTTACTCAGGTCACTTCCCTGATCCAAGGTAAAGGGAGTTTCCCTGGGGTGTGGCCTGCACCACCTTTTATCTCTCAAGAGATAAAAGGAAAGGTAAGCAAGCAGAGAGTCGGGGACCTCATACCACCAAGAAAGCAGCACCAGGAGCAGAGCCTGTCCTTTGGACACAGGGTCCCTGCGCCTGAGAAACTCCTCGACCAGGGGAAGCTTGAGGACGAGGACCTTCCTCCAGAGCCGAAACAGAGAGAAAGCGTGCCCCTGGAGCTGACATCCTGAATTTGGACTTGTAACCTACTGGGCTGTGAGAGAATACATTTCTCTTTGTTAAAGCCATCCACTTGTGTTATTTCTGTTATAGCAGCACTAGATGACTAAGACAATATTAAAAAAAAAAAAAAGTTGCCATCTGAGTCAATTCAGACTCACGGTGACCCCATGTATGTCACAGTAGAACTATGATCATAGGGTTTTCAGTGGCTGATTTTTTGGAAGTAGGTCACCAGGCCTGTCTTCTGAGGCGCCTCAGGGTGGACTCAAACCTCCAGGCTTTTGGTTAGCAGCCCAGCACATCAACCTTTTGAACCACCCAGGGACTCCATGCTTCATATATACCATGTCCCTAATCCCAATTGTTCGCGTTGTTAGCTGCCTTTGAGACAGCCTCCGATTCATGGTGACTCCATGCACAACAGAACAAAATGCTGCCCTGTCCTGAGCCATTCCCATGATCACTTGTGGATCAGGCTGTGGTGACCCACAGGGTTTTCACTGGCTGATTTTTGGAAGTAGATTGCCAGGCCTTTCTTCCTAGTCCATCTTAGTCTGGAACCTCTGCTGAAACCTGTTCAGCATCATAGCAACATGCAAGCCCCCACCGACAGATGAGTGGTGGCTGCACCTGAGATGCACTGGCCAGGACTCAAACCCGGGTCTCCCACACGGAAGAGAATTCTACCACTGAACCACCACCGCCTCCATCCTAATTCCAATAGCATATCGGTAATTGGGCCCCTAAATTCATATTCGGAGTCCCTGGGTGGCGCAAACAGTTAAGCGTTTGACTACTAGCCGGAAGGTTAGCGGTTCGAAACCACCCAGAGGTGCCTAGGAAGACAGACCTGGTCACAGTCTTGAAAACCCTATGGAGCTGTTCTACTCTGTATACACAAGGTCGCCATGAGTCGGAATCGACTGGATGGCAACTAACAACAAGTTCATATTCAGTGTGGTTTTTATACCCTTCTCCCCTCATTTGTTGTTGTTAGTTGCTGTGGAGTCGATTCCGACTCATGGAGGCCCTCCTTGACCCAAATCGACAATCCACTGTAGCAAGCTAGGCTGCCTGTAGGTATTTACTATTGGACCAAATAACCTCAGCACGCCTTCCAGAATCTCCGTCCTAAGACTTGACCATGTTCCAGGGCAGGGTCCTGTGGAAAGATAGCCAGTAAACATACTGAGAGCCAATAAAACATGGAGCAATGATAAACGATCCACCACATGCACCGATGTAATTCTAGGATGCATCTCATTCACTTTAAGTCTTACTGAGATTATTATGGGATGAAGGAAAGAGCCTTGAGCCCGGAACGACCTGGGCTCTATCCTGACTCTGTTATCAACCAGCTAAATGGCCTTCAGCAAGTCAGTTGGCCTGGCTGAGGCCAGTAAAATGGATATTTGAAAAATCTTAATGACATAAGCCAATGCTGACTACAAAATGGCAAATGAAAAACAAAATCATGTAGAAAACTGATGATATAATCCATTGGTATGAAGAGAGAGAGTACATATAAAGAAACATGACCGGAAGATGTGAATATTATTTCATTTCACAATATTTACTGAGCCCCCACTAAGTGTAGGTCCTCTTCCAGGTGCTGAGAACAAAAGAGTGAAACCATCACACACCACAGCTCCTGCCCTCATAAAGGGTGTGTTGAGATGGTTGTCTTTGGATCATGGGTTATTGTACGTTGACCTCAAGCCTTCGTGAAACTTTCAACTTTTTATAATACGTTTGTATTACCTTTTAAACAAAAAAGACTGAACATATCGAAACGCTTTTTCAAAGGTGCAAAACAGTTTAAAAGGCAGGGTGTTTAAGTCACGATACAATATGAACCTCAGTATGTTTAAAATGCACCTTTATGAGCGAGATATATCACAAAATATAATTAATGGTCGTTGTCTCACTTACACGCTAGGTGGTGGGGCTGTAGATAAGGGTAGCTTTGCTTATTGTACTTTCCCGGTCTTCCAAGTTCTCCACGTTGCGATTGAGCGAGTTCTATAATGAAAAGACTTTGTTGATTTAAAAAAAAAAAAAAATTTTTTTTTTTTTTTTTTTTTAATCAATAACAGGGCCATAAAACCCCAGGACAAACTTGGGGAAAGAGGATGACCAGACCACGCAGAACTACCAGTTGCTAAGGGCCCCCAGCAGCCCCACGCAGCTTTTCAAATGTCAATTTGAAAATCAAAAGGGCCGGCTTTGTCCCCGGGTGGCGAGGTTTTTGGGAACCATCCCCAAGAAGCCGCAACCCCACCTCTGCCTGGAACGCCTCCGCCGCGTTTTTTCAAGCACAAGGGGCGGGGGAGGCGCGGAACGCGCGCGCCCGCACGGCGCAGCACTGCCATCTACAGGTCGAAGAAAGCGCAGGCGACCGGAACGGGGGGAGGGGGTGGGGGCTGGGGGAGGCTCTTTCCTGCTGGTTTTTACCCCTGGAGACTTGGCAGAGGAAGCGAGGCGGGAGGAAGGTGAGGGGGGGGGAGAACGGTTCCGGCCCAAGCATCCGCGGCCAACCGTCCCAGGTACCGGAAGCCTCCCCTAGTCCCGCCCTCGGAACCATAGCAACAGCGGTGAAAAAGGACGTCACTCCACCCTGCGCGGGACTCGGCCTGGTGGGCGGGGCTGCCTGGGATTGGCGGGTTCTGGGCCTGCGGGTGGGAGCGGAGTGCCGTCCCTGCCGGCGTCCCTCCCGGTGTCGGCAAGCTGGTGACCTTACGGGAGGCCTCTGTGAGGTGACTGGTAAGGGTCGGGCCGGGATGTCCAGCTCCTGCCGCCCGACGGCCCCCGTGCGGGACCGCTACCAAGCCCCTGCCACCCTCTCCCACCCAGCCACCCTCCCTAGCTTTGGGACAAGTTGCTCTCCTGGCACACTGACCGTCTTCTCCGCCCTCCCTCCTCGTCCTTCCTGGGGATCTCAGCATCCCCGAGGCTGACCCGGCCACCACCAGAGCCTCTGAGTCCTCGGGGATGCTCTCCTCCACGCCCCCTGAGCCTCCCCGCGCCCATGGTCGTGCAACCCTCCATGATCTCCATTTGTTTGATCCCTCCTCCCTCATCATCACCAACACCACGTCCCTTCCTCCCAGCTCACTCCCTCTACTGCCCCTGCATCCAGAGGCTTCAACCTCGTGGAGACCCCAGACCACCCACCACACCGCGTTCCTCACAATCCCCAGGCCCTTCCTTACCCTGCTTACTCAGAGCTGTTCACTCTCCAGGTCAAACACACCTCTTTGGCTCCTTTCTCCCTTCTCTCCTGGTAAAACCCCAGTAACTCTCTGCACTCTCCACTCCACAGAAACCATCACCCACTGTTCTCAAGATATTCACTGATACTTTGTTGGAAAAACAAATGATCAGACAGGCACTCTCTCACCACTTCCCCAAAACCCTGAATCGGCACTTGTATTCTGTGTTGCCCCTCTGGAGGAAGTTACCAGATCCTACTTGAGGCTGGACCCTTCACCTCTGCTCTGGATTCAATGCCTTTCCACCTTCTCAAGGGGTAGGCTTTTTGCAATTATCGTTCCTTTCTCCTGAATCATCGCCTTCTCCGTCTCCACTAGGTCATCCCATCATCTACGAACATGCTCTTGTTTCTTACACCTTAAACAGCATGAAATAATATATAAAGCCTTATCCCATTTTCCTCCAAGGTGCTGCCACATTTTCCCTGATGCTCCAAACACCAAACATGTCTCCACTTATTGTATAACCATTCTGTTTGCAGTTGAGCTTCTACCCTCATTCCCCCCAAAGGAAAGTGCTTTTTCCAAGGGTACCAAGAAAAAAACCAAAAAACCAGCCCATTGCCATCGAGTCGATTCTGCCTTATAGCGACCCTACAGGACAGAGTAGGACTGCCCCGTAGGGTTTCCAGGGAGCTGCTAGTGGATTCAAAGTGCCAGCAGCCAAACACTTAACCACTGTGCCACCAGGGCACCAAAGACCTAATTAATCCTCATCATACTATATCGCCCAAGTGCCTTTGGTGTATTTGACAATTCCCTCCTTTGAAACCTACTCTCCTTCCCTTCATTCCCCCACCCCTCCCTTCCTTCCTTCCTTTCATTTTATTTTTTATTTTTAGATTTGTGGTGGTGTACTCTCCTGATTGTCCCTCCAACTACAATAGCCTCTGCACGCCTTCTCGGTGTCCATTATTTGCACCTGTTTCTGCATGACTTTTAACCAGGCCCCCTTCTCATGCTACACTCTCTGCCTGGGTGATTTCATCCATTTTGCCATCATACATGATCTGCATAGTGTGATCTTCCAAATTTCTCTCTCGTGGAACAACCTTTTTGTCCCCTGAGATCCAGACTTACCTGTCTCTTTGTTTGAATCCCCCAGAGGCATCTTGCATTTAGCATGTCCCAAGCACACCTCTTGGATGTGTTTTGTTTGTTTTCCACTGCAATCCATCAGCAAGGCCTCTTGATTGGATCTTCTGAGTATATCCTGTTTCCAGCCCCTCCTTCTACTTTCACATCCAAACAATTTCATCATCTCTTGCCTTCACTACAATACCACTGCCCTAGTTCTGTTCCTTGAACATGCCAAGCTTGTTTCCTCATTAAGGCTTCTATAATTGCAGTTCTCTTTGCCGGAAGAGTCTACCCCCAGGTCTTTCTTCTGAACCTTAGGGTCTTTACTCAAGTCTGACCTTCTCCAAGAGGCCTTCCCTGACCACCCTGTGTAAAGGAGCAGGTTTCTAGCCTATGAGCTGCGTTGTTTTCTTCCTAACACGTATCCCGATCTGAACTTATTTATTCACTGCTTGGTTGGTCTTCTGTTGACCCACCTAAATGGTATATTACCGGATTCTACAAGAGTGCCAAAAACCTATTAAGAGAGGTTCCATAAATGTTGGTTGAATGCCGATTAAAGGGCCACTTGAGACCTGTTATTGCCTCCTTATAGGGGAGTAGGGGAGGGGAGAGAAGTTACTGAAGAATCTCCCGTCAATTCTACAAATCGTTTTGCAATTCATATATGCCCACAGTAACTCCTGTAGGACTCTGGGTGTGTGTATAAAAGCTGTAATGAATACATTTACCTACCTTGTTTTCCTTCTAAATTGTGAAATTACTGCCATTTTAAATGACATATCCATGATAAATTAGAGGGAGAAAGAGGAAGATGTTGGCCAATCAAAAGGTTTCCAGGGCTTCCACAAAGTTCTAGGACGCATGCAGACATGAACATACACCCGCGCTTGGCCCTGTACCTCCTGGAACACATCACATGCTTCAGGAGAGTTGAGCAGCACAGCTCAACTATCCTGAATAGTTGGCAGAAGAGGATGGGGACAGATCGCTTAGGAGATAAGCTCTCTGGACACTCACATTAAGACCGTTGACACAGCAGCTCGTAGGCCCGGTTTTAAGCGTGATGCCTCTCTTTGAACCCCGAGCTTATTTTTACAGAGCTCTTGTCCTGCTGATGAGGTATAAGGGAGTCCTATTTTGTAATCTCTTCTATTTTGTGGTTATTATTATTATCCTTTAATCATTTAGCCACTCTCTTTCTCCCTGTGTTCCAATAAGGCTGAATTCTGGAGGTGAATGTGCCTTTGGTCGACATGAAACACAAGTCGAAGAGAGTGTTGTCTCCCAGCCGCAGGAGATCAGAAGGCACACGGAGGCAGTGGCAGATGGAGGTAAGACACTACTCGTGTCTCAGTCTGCCCTCTCTGGGCCTCATCTCAGACAAGGGAGTGTGTCAGAGAGGTGGAGGGGCACTCCATGTAAAGGGGGTTTGCCCCCATTCACATTTGGGACCCAGAGGATTCACTTTACAGGATGACCCAGCAGCTCCCTTGGGCAGAGGGGTGGCTAGAATTTGGGAATTTAGCTTTCTGAACTGACCTTGGCTTCTGCTGTGGGGTAGGTGAGACCCTGGCGGGGTGGGCTTCATTCCCTGAAGCGGGGATGTGGAAAATGGCTGAGTCCAGAGCCAGGGCTTCTACCATAAAGGAAGCCCAACCTGGCAAGGGGCTAGGTGACCCTGCAGCTGTGGCTATGGAGTGGACAGTGCTGGCCCTGGTGGAAGGGAGGAGAGGCCCCAGATTCAGAGGGTCTGCAGATGCCAGCACAGAGGAGCTGAGGCCAAGTCAGCCAGGGCATAGCACCAGGCCCTGACCAAGATGAGAGACAAACATACAACTTACACCAGCCATGGACATGGGCGATGGAGGTCAGCATCCCCAGCAGGACCCAGGGCCACGTGTCATCCTTGTCGCAGAAACCACTGAGGACCCTGAGAGCAACCTGAATAGGTCAGAGATCCCCTTCCCACAGCACCTCGGAGACTTATAAGCCATACCCCTTCCCCACTGGGGAAACATCATGGGGCTGGGTGGAAATCTGAGTGTGGTGTAATGAACTACTCAATATTGCCTTTCTAGCCATGGTCTTGTAACGACCACCCAGGTGATTGGGCGGGACCGTGTGATAGGGTAACTGTGGCCCACCAAAGGGATCGGCCTGTCTTGCCATCTCGCAGGGCTTCAAATGAGCCACCTCAGAGGCAGGGAAGAGAAGAGCCCACCACCACCAAGGAAGAACAGCCAGGAACCAGCACATCCTTTCCATCTGGGATCCCTGTGCTGAGAAGCTCCTGGAACCAGGAAACAGACAGAGAACTGTAACACTAAACGCAGTGAGAAGTGACAGCAGAGACCTGGCGGCAGAGAGCCGGCAGCAGGAGACGGCACAGTGGGCTTCCTGGCCCACGGCGAGAGAAAGCTGAGTGCCTTTGGGCAGAGGCCTAGGGCCAGGGAGAGGCGTGCCTGTGAGCATGGCTGGGAAGAGGCTGTCCTGATCGAAGAACTATATCCTTGAGTGTTCCTGAGCCTGAATTGTAACCTGTTACTTCCCTAATAAACTCCCATAATTGTGAGTATGGTCTGTGAGTTCTGTGTGACCATTGCAATGAATTATTGAACCCAGCAGAGAAGTAGAGAGTGTTGTGGGAGGGACAGTTGGTGTCAGAGTTGGTAAAGCTGGCAGAGAGAGGAGGCATGTCTGGCCCCCGCCTCATAGGAATCAGCCTCGGGCTGTTGATCCCGATTCTCCTTCCTCCTTGTAAGGTTTGAGGACGTCAGACACTGCCCCCATGCCATTTTTATACTGAGAGCACTTTCACCAAACAGATTGAGCATTGATACAAACGGACCATTCACAAACGACACTTACGGATTAGACATACATTCAGTGGCTTTTTCCCCCTTATCGTTCAGTCCAGAGGGTGGGCACTCATGATGAAGATCAGACCAGTCAGAGAGAATAAATAACCACAGTGCCCATGCCTTCTGAGGAGCACCCAGTGACTTTGTGATCTCGGCACCCCACCTCCACCAGCTCCTCCTGCCCACCGTCTCATCTGTCCACATTTAGCATGGGAATGTGCCGTCCTTGCCTCCTCTTCTCCTTTAACCCAGGACTCCTTCGAAACCTCCATAAATGGACCCCCACAACAGAGCACAGAAAGAAGAGAGGAGCAGACAGAGAGACCCACAGAGTGTGCAACGGTTGAGAGCTGTTGCTGAGTGAGCAGGGCCCCCTCGAGGCATCTCATTGCCCTCCACAAGTGACACCAGGCTCCCTTATCTTTAGATAACCCAGACCTCATCTCCCAGGGCCTGAGCCCTGGAGCCTGGCTTCAGGAGATGGTTCTCGCACTGTGTACGGCTGCAGAAGATCACGGAACTATACTTATGGTCTTCATTGTCTTCTGGTATCTCACGCTACCTCTCCTGGGCTCTACAGCTAACTTTCTTTGTGACTCTCGGCCTCTTCCAGTCCCTTCTGAGGGGATCCCAAGATATCAAAACCCTCAGCCATACCCCTCCTCCTTCACTCTTAGCCAAAGCACATCCCTATTCTCAGGTGAAGTCCAAGCTGGCAGGTGGAGGGAGAAGGGCCTCAGTGCTGGAAAGGGGTCTGGAATTAGGTTGTCTTGGTAACCGCTCTGCTGCTCACCCCACTGGGTCAGTCGTCTCAGGCAACAGCTGGAAAGGCCGTAAGAGATGGGAAACATGCCTTTCCATCTCTCTCTCTGTGTCTCTCTCTGTGCGTGCGTGCGTGCGTGCGTGCGTGCGTGTGTGTGTGACCAGAGATTGAGACAAAGATCCAAACTGGTTACCAGGGAAACTGAAGCTGAGTCCATCTGGCACCGGAGAAAAACTAACAAACGAGAAAACTAAGACTCAGGTTGAATTGTGATAAACGTGTTTGTCGCAACGGTCCTCGCACACATGCAAATGTGTGTACACGTGTGTAGTCACAAGCACTTCTCACAGCCGAGAGGAGCACAGAAGTGGATATAAAGTACACGTGGGGTAGGTAGGTGATGAGGAGGGAACATAGCAGAAGCCAGATCGTGAAAGGCGGGGAGGCCCTACCTTCCTTTTTAAAATTATTACCTACCCTTTTTTTTTTTCAAGGCTTATTTTGACATTTCCATTACATTTAGAGTCATATCTACAGCTATTTATTTAGGGCAAACTCTACGCTAAACCAGCTTTGCCTGAAAGTAGGTGCAGCCCTATTTCTGTTAAATAGCCATAATAGTGCATCTCTGAATCGTGTGACTCTGTTGTCTTTCGAGGTAGCTCTAAAGTTCAGCAGATGCTGAAAGGACACCTCTCGTAGCCCAGAGTGGAAGGTCCATTGGACAAGTCACTCTTCATTTACATTATAGCAGATTAGGAGCAAAAAAGCACAGACATATCATATCCTCTCTCCAGATCAAGCAGGCTGGAGACTGACCCACTGATAAATCAAATGAATGAATAGGCAGAGACCTGGCTCTACAGCACTGGGGGAGGCTTGACCATCATGTGAAAAATTGATCCCAAAATTGTATGTTTTTGAACAAGGTTTAGATGTTGCACCACTCAAGTGGATATGTAGTGTTTAGGCCATTTGGGTATTTTCTAGGGCGTTGATGTTGGTCAGTGGGGAGGTATAAGTTTTTTCATATTATGTGAATTTCTTTAAAAGATAATTGACTAGCAGAAGGACCTTTGCCTCCCCAGCGTCCAAGATCCGAAAGAGTGATCTAAAGGACTCCTGTTTGCACAGCACGTGGGCAGGCTGAGGGACTAAGTGGCCCTCGGCTCCCCAGCATGCACACAAGCTGGGGTTCGAAATGTCGTGTGGCAGCCTAGCAGGCAGGTTCAGGTCTTCACAGCAAGAAGAGCCACATCTGGATCTGATGGAGAGGACAGCACACCCCCAGAGGTCTTTGAGTTGGAGACATTGACCACATAACTGGACAATCTCTGACCGCCTAGAAATGAAGAAATATAATTCTAACTAACCTATGAATCAAAGAATGAATCACTCTGAAAATTCGAAAATATTTTTAACCAAACGTTAATGACGATGGGTGTTGTGGATTGAATTGTGTCCCCCAAAAATGTGCGTCAACTTGGCTAGGCCATGATTCCCAGTATTGTGTGGTTGTCCTCGATTTTGTGATCTGATGTAATTTTCCTGTGTGTTGTAAGTCCTAATCTCTGTGATGTCAATGAGGCAGGATTAGAGGCAGTTATGTTAATGAGGTAGGACTCAATCTACAGGATTAGGTTGTATCTTGAGTCAATCTCTTTTGAGATATAAAAGAGAGAAGCGAGAAGAGAGGAGAGGGACCTCCTACCACCCAGAAAGAAGAGCCGAGAGCAGAGCATGTCCTTTGGACCCAGGGTCGCTGCGCTGACCAGTTCCTAGACCACAGGAAGACTGATGACAAGGAAGTTATTCCAGAGCTGAGAGAGAGAGAGGAGGCCTTTCACTAGAGCTGGCACCCTGAATTCATACATCTGGCCTCCTAAACTGTGACAGAATACATTTCTCTTTGTTAAAGCCGTCCACTTGTGGTATTTCTGTTATAGCAGCACTAGGTAACTAAGACAATGCCACAAATTGTATGGGATACAGGTGAAGCAATGCTTAGAGGTAATCTAAAGTCTTAACTGCATATATTAGAGAAGGAGAAAGGGTGGAAATTCATAATCTAAGTCTACATCTCCAGAAGCTATTGAAAAAAAAATGGCCAATTGAATCCAAAATAAGTAATAAATATGAGAGCAAAAATCAAAGAAATAAGAATACAGATGAACAATATAGTAAAACCAGAAAGGCAACAGTTGATTCTTTGAAAAGATTAATAGAATTGATAAACTCCCAACAAGATGAATTTAAAAATCGAGAAAGTAAAATTGATCAATAGTCAGGAATGAAAAGGAGGGCATCATTAGAGATGCTTGAGGTATTAACCAGGTTAGTTTTTTTTTTTTCTCTTTGATACTACTGATCTCTGTGACATCATAAGGTCAAATACGTCTATATTTTCCACTGATTTTTAGGAGTTCTTTATATATCCTGTATATGAGTACTTCGTGCTTTCCTTTTCACTCTCTCAAAGGTTCCTTTTGATGAACACAGCAGGGCACCAGAGAGGAGAGAATGTATCGTGCAGATGCTCACACCGTGGGCAGGGTATTCTGCTTCCCATTGCTCTCCACGTGGATGAGTGGTGTATCCTGCCTGGCTGCTCCAAGTGCCGTTCCGACCATGGTACCCCGGAGAGTAATGCAAATATGTTCAAAGACTCCTTTCCTATGCCCCTATTCTAAATCTACAGGGGCAGTGCCCATTGATGAAATAATAATCCATGCGATATTGCTTAAAATATCTGACTTTGAACATAAATTCCTTTTATGTACATGAGTATTTGGTGCTGAAAATTCCTTCAGGCAGAGATTAGTACCCAATTGTAAAGGAGTATAAAAATATTTCACTACACTTGCCTTATAAGTTTAACGTTTTACCCAAACCAGTGTGAAGCCGACGCATTCTATTCCGACATGCACTTGCAACACATTCTTTGGACTCAAAACTTTAAAAATGGATCTCATCTTATTATTGACCTGAAAATTCTAAAACGTGTGCACTTCCTCAGACATAGTGCTTTCTCTTGTGGCCAGTCAATCAAATGGGGGAAAAAAGAATATTGAAATCAGCAAGACGTTCACACCCTACACAGATCCTTTATTCCTTATTGCCAGCAGGATAGGGGGAATAAACAAAGATCCAAGGAGGGAAAAAGACAAGTTGCATCACTATGAGTTCTGTGTGGCCATCGCAACGAATTACCAAACCCAGCACAGTAGAGTGCCATGGGGAGGACAGTTGGTGTCAGAATTAGTTAAAAGGTTTCTTATATCTGACCTGTACCTCGTAGAGATCAGCCTTGTACTGATCTTGATTCTCATTATCCCCCGTGAAGTTCGACAAGTTCTGACACTACTGCTACCATTTTACATCACCCCAGTGTTTCCAGTTTTTTTGCTATTACAGTGTTACTGTATACACATTGCTTACCTCTTCCTGGTTTATGTGTATGTATAAGAATGCCCACCACCGCTAGTTTAGGATGGCAAAAAAGTAAATCAAACACTACCTAAATATCCAACGGAGAGTGACTAAATAAACCATGGCTATAATAAATAATGAGGAGCCCTGGTAGCACAGTGGTTAAAGCTTTCGGCTGCTAACCAAAAGGTCAGCGGTTCAAACCCACCAGCCACTCCAGAGGAGGAAAATGTGGTAGTCTGCTTCCATAAAAATCACAGCCTTGGAAACCCTATGGGGCAGTTCTACTCTGTCCTATAGAGTCGCTACGAGTCAGAATTGACTCGAAAGCAATGGGTTTGATTTTTGGTTTGGTATAATGAAAATGAAATATCAAAAAAATCATTTCAAAATATGTGAACCCGCTGTTTGGATAAATTACCTAAGTGTCAAACAGATGGACGCTGTGATAACTCATGGTTCCAAAGACGGCATATGCAGAAAACCCTGAAGAGCACTGACTAAAACCAGTCCCTTCAGAAGGAAGGGGCAGAGCCAGCCCTAGGCTACCCCCAGCTATCCACTGTGATAAAGAGCATTCCAAAGCTAAAACCCTTGGCATGACTGGACTTCCAGCTGGGGTTTGACCTCAATCCTTTCTTGTCCTAAGCAACTCCATCTTAGATTTCTAGGTGTAAGTTTCTGTCATACAATGCAGCTTGTCATTTTTGCAAAGCCTTCCACTGTACCCTGACCTACTTAGATAGATGTGGTTTTCCTGCTAGAGGAAGCATTTGCAGTTAGAAATGGCCAATGTTAAAATATATATATAATTTAAGACCTATACATGTTAGACAGAATTGTGAAACATGTGATTCTAACTACTATGCCAGTTTTCAGAAAATGCCTCCTTCACCCTCCCTCAAAAAATGTTTTTCTAACCTGTCCTTGGGTCCTTACATTTTCTTTATAAACTTGCTCAGCCTAAACCCAAGGGGGACCTAACCCCCCTTAAAACTTAGAATTAATTAATGTTACAAAGTTATGGCTTCTCTGTACCAAAAACGTTTTTCCCTCCTTAAGTATTAGATATAATTATCCTAAAACTTTTCTTATATTTTCAACAGAATTCCCATCATAATGCTAAAGTAACTCAATTTAACATGGACTACAGATGTCTAGGTGCCAGAAAACAAGTGGTTTTAGAGATCAGCCAGGATCCTGTCACCTGGAGTCATCCTTGCAAAGTATGTCAATACCTGCCAGGATAGTCAACGGAGGTGTTGCCACTTGTAGCTTTGAATACATTAACCAATTAACAATATATATATTCTATATATATATATATATATATTCAATATATCTATTCAATCTGTATGCTGAGCAAATAATCTGAGAAGCTGGACTATATGAAGAACAAGGCATCAGGATTGGAGGAAGACTCATTAACAACCTGTGTTATGCAGATGACACAACCTTGCTTGCTGAAAGTGAAGAGGACTTGAAGCACTTACTGATGAAGATCAAAGACCACAGCCTTCAGTATGGATTGTACCTCAACATAAAGAAAACAAAAATCCTCACAACTGGACCAATGAGCAACATCATGATAAACGGAGAAAAGATTGAAGTTGTCAAGGATTTCATTTTACTTGGATCCGCAATCAACAGCCATGGAAGCAGCAGTCAAGATGTCAAAAGATGCATTGCATTGGGTAAATTTGCTGCAAAGGACCTCTTTAAAGTGTTGAAGAGCAAAGATGTCACCTTGAAGACTAAGGTGTGCCTGACCCAAGCCATGGTATTTTCAATTGCATCATATGCATGTGAAAGCTGGACAATGAATAAGGAAGACCGAAGAAGAGCTGACGCCTTTGAATTGTGGTGTTGGCGAAGAATATTGAATATACCATGGACTGCCAAAAGAATGAACAAATCTGTCTTAGAAGTACAACCAGAATGCTCTTTAGAGGCAAGGATGGCAGGACTGCATCTTCCGTACTTTGGACATGTTGTTATGAGGGATCAGTCCCTGGAAAAGGAAATCATGCTTGGCAGAGTACAGGGTCAGTGGAAAAGAGGAAGACCTTCAACGAGGTGGATTAACACAGTGGCTGCAACAATGAGCTCAAGCAGAACAATGACTGTAAGGATAGCTCAGGACCGGGCAGTGTTTCATTCTGTTGTGCATAGGGTCGCTATGAGTAGGAGCCAACTCGACAGCACCTAACAAAACAATGATCTTTTGCTTGAAGTTTTTTTTCTTCATAAGTCTTTGTGTTACTGTAGCCGCCCCCACCCATTCCCCAAGCACATTGTTGGATTTCTCCCAGCACTGTGTCTCCCCATTTTGCAGAACACTTTCTTGGCCATAATAAAACTCTTTTTTAAAATCTAAACAGACGTGTGGTGTGTTTACACTACAACAACATGCAGAGAGGAAGGCTCCACAAGACACCCCAGCCGGGGGCCCACACACCCAGAGGCCTCTGACCCCCCAGGTGTGAATATTCCATCCTCTGTCCATTCTCTGTCTTCTCTGGGGCCATCCCTGTCTGGGAGGTGAGAAGCCCCCTGCTGGCAAAGGCGGGAATGGCTGTAACCTGGACAGTTCATGGCTGAGCTATACTTGGTGACACCCAGACCTCACCAGCTGGCCACAGCCACCCATGGAGCCACATTAGCCACTCATGGCTCTTCTACCCTGACTGGTCATTTTGACTCTAAGCAGAGCTCAGGTTTGGACCAGGAGTTGGAGGGGTTGTAGTATTAGGTAGGTGAAAGGTCCTGGCTGAAGGCAGAGGACAGACAGCAGGGGCCACCGTGAGATTAAGATACTGAGCCTAGTAACAAGGAAGTGGAGGAGGTTGAGAAGATCAGGGAGGACCCCTGCAAAGAGCTGTATTTAGGAGTGATGAGAACACAGGAAGCCTTCAGGGCCTCAGTTTCCTCATCTGTAAGCTGGTGATAAAAATTTGTACTTGTGGGGTTGTTGTGAGAAAAGCATGATTCATGTAAAGTCATCAGCCAGTGTCTGGCCCAGAGAAACAGTGAAGTAAATGCTGAGAGTACTGCTAGTTATTATTACAGGAATCACTCCATGTTAATTGACTGTTGACCTGTTGTTCCCCCCATGGGATGGGGAACTTCCTTCCTTCGAGTGTAGGCCCTATCTGTCCACCTCTGTGGCCCCAGTATGGGGACAGTGGCAGTCAACCCAAAGGCCTGGGAAGGCAGGGGATGTTTGCTAGGCAGAATAATGGCCCCCAAAGATGTCCATGTCCTAATCCCCAGAACCTGTGAATACATTCCTTATGTAGCAAAAGGGACTTTGCGGTTTGATTAAATTAAACATCTTGCTACGGGGAGATTATCCTGGAGTATCCAGGTGGACCCAGTGCAATCACAAGGGTCCTCATAAGTGAAAGGAGACAGGGGAGTCACTGCCAGAGTGATTTGATGTGAGAAAGACTCAACTGGCTACTGCTGACTTTGAAGATGGAAGAAGGGTCGCAAATCAAGGAATGCAGGCAGCCTCTAGAAGCTGTGAAAGTCAAGAGAACAAATTTTCTCTTCGAGCCTCCAGAAGGAACACAGCCCTGCCCACAGCTTAGTTTTAGCCCAGAGAGCCCATGTTAGACTTCTGACCACCAGAACTGTAAGATAATACATTTGTGTTTTTTTAAGCTGGTAAATTTGTTATATTAGCAATAGAAAACTACCACAGGCGGGAACATGCATCCTTCCCTCCCTCCTTCCCAAGCTCCCATTTTTGTCAAAAAGGTCCTGAGGCCCCTACAAGATGGTACCCCTGAGATGCTGAGGTGGTGGCCCTGTCCCCTCTGCCAGCCTTAGAGAAAGGGAGACTGTGAGGGTGCAGGTTCCCAGGGGAGAATTTGTGGTGACCCAGTGCCTTTCAAGGGGCCAAGCCAGGAAGGGGCACGTGGAGGCAGGGGAAATTTCTTATTTTGTATGAGGTGTACGCATTGTACATTGTGATGATAATACACACACCACAGAGGGGGCAGGGGCATCATGGATAAGAGAGATTATAACACTTGTAGAGAGGAGTGATGACAGCTGATGTTTACTCAATGTTTCTTCTGTACCAGGCATGGCTCTAGGTGACTGACTAGTTATCTCATTTAACCCTCAGAGTTATTAACCCTGATGACAGATGACCAAAGGGAGGCACAGAGAGCTTAAGAGACCTGCCCATTATGTGACATGGTAGCAATTTTATCCAGGGCTGCCTCATTCCACAGCACCTGCTCTTACCCACCCTGCCACATAGCTTCGACTACAAGATCAATCAAATGTGGTCTCAGAGGAGGGCCCAAAGCCCACAACTACCCTGCCTGGTAGGCATCAGCCCCCTTTTAAAAATGAGGAAACTGAGGATTAGAAAGGACAAATGGCTTGCTCAAGGTCACAAAGCTGGAAAACAGCAAAGCCAGCATTTGAACCCAGGCCTGACTTCAAACCACGTTTACTTTCTACACTGTGTACCAGCAGGTGATTAAACATTTCACAGTGATACCATTGCTTGAGAAACCCTGTGCAATGTGAGAATCAATGCGGCTGTTGAAAGGAAACAAGGACCCCAAATGTCTGAAGCAGAGCAGAGGAAGTGCTTGAACTTGTGGGGATTACGAGGTGGGGGTGCCCAGGGGTTGTTCTTATTGTTCTTTGGTACCTTCAAGTTGGTCCCAACTCATAGTGACCCTACGTACAACAGAACAAAACACTGCCCGGTCCTGCACCATCGTCACAATCATTGTTATGCTTGATCCCACTGTTGGAGCCAGTGTGTCAATCCACCTGGTTGAGGGCTTTCCTCTTTTTCGCTGATCCTCTACATTAACAAGCATGATGTCCTTCTCCAGGGACTGGTCCTTCCCAATAATGTGTCCAAAGTATGTGGTGTAGTCTTGTCATCCTTGCTTCTAAGGAGCATTCTCACTGTACTTCTTCCAGGACAGATTTGTTTGTCCTTCTGGCAGTCCACAGTATATTCAATATTCTTCACCAACACCACAACTCAAAGGCGTCAATTCTTCTTCAGTCATATTCATTGTCCAGCTTTCACAAGTATATGAGGCAACTGAAAACAATACGACTTGGGTCAGGCGAACCTTAGTCTTCCAGGTGACATCTTTGCTTTTTAACACTTTATAAAGAGGTTTTTTGCAGCAGATTTTCCCAATGCAATGAATGCATCTTTTGATTTCTTGACTGCTGCTTCCATGGCTGTTGATTGTGGACTGAAGTAAAATGAAATCCTTGACAACTTCCATCTTTTCTCCATTCATCATGATGTTGCTTATTGATCCAGTTGTGAGGATTTTGTTTTCTTCATGTTGAGGTGTAATCCATACTGAAGGCTGTGGTCTTTGATCTTCATCAGTAAGTGCTTCAAGTCCTCTTCATTTTTAGTGAGTAAGGTTGTGTCACTGCATAATGCAGGTTGTTAATGAGTCTTCCTTAGATCTTGATGCCCTGTTCTTCATATAGTCCAGCTTCTCAGAATATTTGCTCAGCATATAGACTGAATAAGTATGGTGGAAGGATACAACCCTGACACACACCTTTCCTAACTTCAAACCACACAGTATCCCCTTGTTCTGTTTGAACTAATGCCTCTTGGTCTATGTACAGGTTCCTCATAAGTACAATTAAGTGTTCTGGCATTGCCATTCTTCACAATGTTATCCATAATTTCTTACAATCCACACAGTCGAATGCCTTTGCATAGTCAATAAAACACAGGTAAACATCTTTCTGGTATTCTCTGCTTTTAACAAGGATCCATCTGACATCAGCAATGATATCCCTGGTTCTACATCCTCTTCTGAATTCCCTTTCATTTTCTGGCAGTTCCCTGTCAATGTACTGCTGCAGCTGCTTTGAATGATCTTCAGCAAAATTTGACTTGCCATGATATTAATGATATTGTTCGATAATTTCCACATTCGGTTCAATCACCTTTCTTTGGAATAGGCATAGATATGGATCTCTTCCACCTGGTTGGCCAGGTAGCTATCTTGCAAATTTCTTGGCATAGACGAGTGAGCACTTCCAGCACTGCATCCTTTTGTTGAAACATCTCAATTAGTATTTCGTCAATTCCTTGAGCCTTGTTTTTCGCCAATGCCTTCAGTGCAACTTGGACCTCTTCCTACAATATCATCAGTTCCTGATCATAGGCTACCTCCTGAAATGGTTGAAAGTCAACCAATTCTTTTTTGTATAGTGACTCTGTATTACTTACATCTTCTTTTGATGCTTCCTGCATCGTTTAATATTTTCCCTGTAGAATCCTTCAGTATTGCAACTCGAGGCGTCAATTTTTGCTTTAGTTTTTTCAGCCTGAGAAATGCCGAGCGTGCTCTTCTCTTTTGGATTTCTAACTCCACATGTTTGCACATAATTTAATACTTTACTTTGTCTTCTCAAGCCACCCTTTGAAATCTTCTGTTCAGCTCTTTAGCTACTCGTTAGCTTTAGCTACTCAACGTTCAAGAGTAAGTTTCAGAGTCTCTTCTGAAATCCATTTTGGTCTTTTCTTTCTTTCCTGTCTTTTTAATGACCTCTTGCTTTCTTCATGTATGTGTACTTGATGTCATTCCACAACTCATCTGGTCATCGGTAATTAGTGTTCAATGCATCAAATCTATTCTTGAGGTGGTCTCTAAATTCAGGTGGTCATACTTTGGCTCTCATGGACTTGTTCTAATTTTCTTCAGCTTCAACTTCAACTTGCACATGAACAATTGATGGTTTTTTCCACAGTCAGCCCCTGGCCTAGTTCTAACTGATAATGTTGAGCTTTTCCATTGTCTTTTTCCACAGATGTAGTCAATTTGATTCCTGCATTTTCCATCTGGCAAGGTCCATGGGTATAGTCACCATTTATGCTGTTGAAAAAAAGGTATTTGCAATGAAGAAGTCGTTGGTCTTGAAAATTCAATCATAAGATCTCCGGCATTGTTTCTATCACCAAGGCCATATATTTTCCAGCTACTGAACCTTTTTCTTTGTTTCCAACATTCACATTCCAATCACCAGTAATTATCAACGCATCCTGATTGCATGTTCAATCAATTTCAGACTGCAGCAGTTGGTAAAAATCTTCAAATTCTTTATCTTTGGCCTTAGTGGTTGGTGCGTAAATTTGAATAATTAACTGTTCTTCCTTGGAGGCGTATGGATGTCATCCTGTCACTGACACCATTGTACCTCAGTATAGAACTTGAAATATTCTTTTTGACGATAAATACAACACCATTTCTCTTCAAGTTATCATTCTTGGCATAGTACACTATATGACTGTCTGATTCAAAATGGCCAATACCAGTCCATTTCAGCTCACTAATTCCTTGGATATCAAACTTTATACGCTCCATTTCACCTTTGGCAATTTCTAATTTTCCTAGATTCATACTTTATACATTTCATATTTCGATTACTAATGGATGTTTGCAGCTGTTCTCATTTTGAGCCATGCCACATCAGCAAATGAAAGTCCCAAACGCTTGACTCCATGTACTTCATTAAGGTCTACTCTACTTTGAGGAGGCAGCTCCTTCCCAGTTGTCTTTTGAGTGCCTTCCAACCTGTGGGGCTCATCTTCCAGCACTGTATCAGACAGTGTTCCACTGCTATTCATAAGGTTTTCACTGCCTAATTCTTTTCAGAAGTAGACCACCAGGTTCTTCTTCCTTGTCTTAGTCTGGAAGCTCAGGTGAAACCTGTCTGCCATGGGTGACCTCACTGGTCTTTGAATACTGGTGGCATAGCTTCCAGCATCACAGCAACACACAAGCACCCACAGTATAACAAACTGAAAGACATGTGGTGTTAGGGAAACTTATATGCTACCAGCTGAGAGCTGCTGAATGAAAGTAATGATTCTCATTCTGACGAAACAAAAAGTACACCTAAAAAACACCTAGGAGCCCTGATGGTGCAGTGGTTAAGAGATCAGCGGCTTACCAAAAGGTCAGCAGTTCAAATCCACGAGCCACTCCTTGGAAACCCCATGGGCAGTTCTACTCTGTCCTACAGGGTCGCTATGAGTCGAAATCAACTCAACGGCAACAGGTTGTTTTTTAAAAAATAACACCTAAGGGGGGAATGTTAAGGAAGGGAAGGGAAGGCTTGTTGTATTTCACTGTTTCAACATCCATCAGAGTGATAGTTTAATTAATGAATTCTTATGAAAGTATCTCTTTTTAAGACATTCAACTGTATCAAAACAAAGAATCTTCCAGATGAAGACATCTCCTGGAAATACCAGACGTAGAACACAAAAGATTAATTTACAGAACTCTTCAAGAGATCAGGAAGGAGATCAGGCAAAATGCAGAATAAGCCAAGAAACACATAGATAAAGCACTGGAGGAAATGAAGAAGATTATTCAAGAGCATAATGGAAAATTTAATAGGCTGCAAGAATCCATAGAGAGAAACCAATCAGAAATTCAGAAGATTAACCATAAAATTTCAGAAATAGAAAGTCAGAGGAGCAGAACTGAGGAAACAGAAGTGAGAATTTGTGACCTTGAAGACAAAACGCTTGGCACCAATATATTCAAAGAAAAATCAGATGAAAGATTTTTTTTTAAATGAAGAAACCCTAAGAATCATGTGGAACTCTACCAAGAGAAATAACCTACAAGTACTTGGAGTACCAGAGCAGGAAGGGAGAAGAGAAAAAACACAGAGAATTGCTGAAGATTTGTTAGCTGAAAACATCCCTGAGATCATGAAAGATGAGAAGATATCTATCCAAGATGCTCACAGAACCCCACACAAGGCAGATCCCAAAAGAAAGTCACTAAGACATGTTATAATCAAACTTGCCAAAACCAAAGATAAAGAGAATTTTAAGAGCAGCTACAGATAGATGAAAAGTCACCTACAAAGAAGAGTCAATAAGAATAAGCTCGGACTACTCAGCAGAAACCATGCAGGCAAAAAGGCAACGGGATGACTTATATAAAGGATTGAAGGAAAAAAATTCCAACCAAGAACCATATATCCAGCAAAACGGTCTTTCAAATATGAAGGCAAAATTAATACATTTCCAGATAAACAGAAGTTTGTGGAATTTGCAAAAACCAAACCAAAACTACAAGAAATATTAAAGGGGGACCTCTTGTTAGAAAATCAGTAACATTAGATATCAACCCAACACTAGAACACAGGACAGTGCAACAAGATATCAATACAGATAGAGAAATCAGATGACAACGTTAAATCAATAAAGAGAGACTAAAAAATGTAGTCAAAGATCTTTCATATGGAGAGGAAGTCAAGGCAACATAAAGAAATAAAAGTCTGGTTTAAACTTAGAAAAATATGGGTAAATATTAAGGTAACCACAAAGGAGAAAAACAATCCCACATATCAAAATAAAATACAAGAAAAACATAAAGACTCAGCAAAAACAAAATCAACACCAATGAAAAGTGGAAAACAGAATACATAAAGAAAAACTACTCAGCACAAAAAATTAGGTGGAAAAAGGCACTGTGAACAACACACAAAAAAAGACATCAAAATGACAACACTAAACATATATCTATCCATAATTACGCTCAATGTAAATGGAATAAATGCACCAGTAAACAGACAGAGTGGCAAAATGGATAAAAAAAACACGATCCATCTACATGATGCCTACAAGAGGCACACCTTAGACTTAGACACACACAAACTAAAACTTAAAGGATGGAAAAAATATATCAAGCAAACAACAATCAAAAACAGGAGTGACAATGTTGATTTCTGACAAAATAGACTTTAAAGTTAAGCCCACCAAAAAGGATAAGGAAGGACACTATATAATGATTAAAGAGACAATATACCAGGAATATGTAACCATATTAAATATTTACACACCCAATGACAGGGCTTCAAGATACATAAAAGAAACTCTAACAGCAATGAAAAGTGAGATAGACAGCTCCACAATAATAGTAGGAGACTTCAACACACCACATTTGGTGAAGGACAGAACATCCAGAAAGAAGCTCATTAAAGACACAGAAGATCTAAATGCCACAATCAGCCAACTTGACGTCATCAACATATACAGAACACTGCACCCAACAGCAGCCAAGTATACTTTCTTTTCCAATGCACATGGAACATTCTCTAGAATAGAACACATATTAGGTCACAAACGAAGCCTTAACAGAATCCAAAACATCAAAATATTACAAAGCATCTTCTCTGGCCATAAAGCCATAAAAGTAGAAATCAATAACAGAAAATGTAGGAAAAGAAATCAAACACTTGGAAACTGAACAACGCCTTGCTCAAAAATGACTGGGTTATAGAATAAATCAAGGACGGAACAAAGAAATCCATAGAATCCAATGAGAAACAAAAGACTTCCTATCAGAACCTCTGGGACACAGCAAAAGCAGTGCTCAGAGGTCAATTCATATCAATAAATGCACACATCCAAAAAAGAAAAAAGGGCCAAAATCAAAGAATTACTCCTATAACTTGAACAGAAAGAGAACAAAAGAGAAGCCCTCAGGCACCAAAAGAAAACAAATAATAAAAATTAGACCAGAATTAAATTAGAGAACGGAAAAACAATTGAAAGAATTAACAAAACCAAAAGCTGATTCTTTGAAAAAATCAGCAAAATTGATAAACCGTTGGCCAAACTGACAAAAGAAAAACAGGAGAGGAAGCAAATAACCAGACTAATAAATGAGATGGGCAATATCACAACAGACCCAACTAAAATGAAAAGAATCATATCAGATTACTATGAAAAATTGGGCTCTAACAAATTTGAAAACCTAGAAGAAATTCGTGAATTTCTGGAAACACACCACCTACCTAAACTAACACAAAAAGAGGTAGAACAACTAAATGAACTCACAACAAAAGAAGAGATTGAAAAGATAATTTAAAAACTCCCAACAAAAAAAAAGCCCTGGCCCTGACGGCTTCACTGCTGAATTCTATGACGCTTTCAGAGAAGAGTTAACACCACTACTACTAAAGGTATTTCAGAGCATAGAAAAGGATGGAACACTCCTAAACTGATTCTAGGAAGCCAGCATATTCCTGATAAACAAAACCAGGTAAAAAAAATAAAATAAAATAAAGACACCACAAAAAAGAAAATTACAGACCTATATCCGTCATGAACTTAGATGCAAAAATCCCCAACAAAATTCAACCCAATAGAATTCAAC
Source organism: Loxodonta africana (assembly GCF_030014295.1). Lineage (NCBI taxonomy): Eukaryota > Metazoa > Chordata > Mammalia > Proboscidea > Elephantidae > Loxodonta > Loxodonta africana. Next base: position 63,292,195 of record NC_087369.1, read on the forward strand.
AACATATCAAAAAAATAATTCACCATGACCAAGTGGAATTCACACCTGGTATGCAGGAATGGTTCAACATTACAAAAACAATCAACGTAATCCATCGTATAAATAAAACAAAAGACAAGAACCACGTGACCTTATCAACGGATGCAGACAAGGCATTTGACAAAGCTCAACACCCATTCATGATAAAAACTCTCAGCAAAATAGGAATAGAAGGAAAATTCTTCAACATAAATAAAGGGCATTTATACGAAGCCAACAGCCAACATCATCCTAAATGGAGAGAGTCTGAAAACATTCCCCTTGAGATCCGGAACCAGAAAAGGATGCCCTTTATCACCACTCTTATTCAACATGGCGCTGGTGGTCCTAGCCAGAGCAATAAGGCTAGATAAAGAAATAATGGGCATTCAAATTGGTAAGGAAGAAGTAAAAGTATCTCTATCTGCAGATGACATGATCTTATACACAGAAAACCCTAAAAAGTCCTCAAGAAAATTACTGAAACTAATAGAAAGGTTCAGCAGAGGATCAGGATACGAAATAAACATACAAAAATCAGTTGAATTCTTCTACATCAACAAAGAGAAAGTCACCAAATAAGTACCATTTACAATAGCCCCGAAGAAGATAAAAAACTTAGAAATAAATCTAACCAGAGACATAAAAGACCTATACAAAGAAAGCTACAAAACACTATGCAAGAAACCAAAAGAGACCTACATACGTGGAAAAACATACCTTGCTCATGGATAGGAAGACTCAACATTGTAAAAATGTCTATTCTACCCAAAGCGATCTATAGATACAATGCAATTCTGTTCCAAATTCCAATGACATTGTTTAATGAGATGGAGAAACAAACCACCAACTTCATATGGAAGGGCAAGAGGCCCCGGATAGGTAAAGCATTACTGAAAAAGAACAAAGTGGGAGGCCTCACACTACCTGATTTTAGAACATATTATACCGCCACAGTAGTCAAAACAGCGTGGTACTGGTACAACAACAGATACATAGACCAATGGAACAGAATTGAGAATCCAGACATAAATTCATCCATCCACCTATAAGCAGCTAATATTTGACAAAAGCCCAAAGTCAGTTAAATGGGGAAAAGACAGTCTCTTTAACAAATGGTGCTGGCATAACTAGGTATGTATCTGCAAAAAATTGAAAAAAAAAATCCATACCTCACACTATGCACAAAAACTAACTCAAAATGGATCAAAGACCTAAATATAAAATCCAGAACGATAAAGATCATGGAAGAAAAAATAGGGACAACGCTAAGAGCCCTAATACATGCCATAAACAGTACACAAAACATTACTAACAATGCACAAACACCAGAAGAGAAACTAGATAACTGGGAGCTCCTAAAAATCAAACACTTATGCTCATCCAAAGACTTCACCAAAAGAGTAAAAAGATTACCTACAGACTGGGAAAATATTTTTAGCTACGACAATTCCCGATCAGCATCTGATCTCTAAAATCTACATGATACTGCAAAAACTCAACTACAAAAAGACAACCCAGTTAAAAAATGGGCAAAGGATATGAACAGGCACTTCACCAAAGAAGACAATCAGGCAGCTAACAGATACAGGAGGAAATGCTTTCAATCATTAGCCATTAGAGAAATGCAAATCAAAACTATAATGAGATAGCATCTCACTCCAACAAGGCTGGCATGAATCCAGAAAAACACAATAAATGTTGGAGAGATGGAGAGACTGGAACACTTACACACTGCTGGTAAAGACGTTAAATGGTACAACCACTTTGGAAATCGATTTGGTGCTTCCTTAAAAAGCTAGAAATAGAACTACCATACGATCCACCAATCCCACTTCTCTGAATATACCCTAGAGAAATAAGAGCCTTCACACAGATATACGCACACCCATGTTCACTGCAGCACTGTTTATAATAGCAAAAAGAGGACGCAACCAAGGTGCCCATCAACAGATGAATGGACAAATAAACTACGGTATATTTACACAATGGACTACTCTGCAACGATAAAGAACAATGAATCCGTGAAACATTTCATAATGTGGTGGAATCTGGAAGGCATTATGCTACGTGAAATTAGTCAGTTGCAAAAGGACAAATAGTATATAAGACCACTATCATAAGAACTCAAGAAATAGTTTAAACACAGAAGAAAATATTCCTTGATGGTTAAGAGGGTGGGGAGGAAGGGAGAGGGATATTCACTAGTTAGATAGTAAACAAGAACTATTTTAGGTGAAACGAAAGACAACACACAATACAGTAGAGGTCAGCACAACTGGACTAAACCAAAAGTAAAGAAGTTTCCTGAATACAATTGAATACTTCAAAGGCCAGAGTAGCAGGGGCAGGGGTCTGTGAGCCATGGTTTCAAGGGACGTCTATGTTAACTGGCATAAGAATATGTATTAAGAAAACATTCTGCATTCCACTTTGGTGAGTGCCGTCTGGGGTCTTAAACGCTAGCAAGCGGCCATCTAAGATGCATCAATTGGTCTCAGCCCACCTGGAGCAAAGGAGAATGAAGAACACCAAAGACACAAGGTAATTATGAGCCCGAGAGACAGAAAGGGCCACATAAACCAGAAAGTACATCAGCCTGAGATCAGAAGAACTAGATAGTGCCCAGCTACAACCGAGGACTGCCCTGACAGGGAACACAACAGAGAATCCCTGATGGAGCAGAAGAACAGTGGGATACAGACCTCAAATTCTAGTAAAAACACCAGACTTAATGGTCTGACTGAGACTGGAGAGACCCCAGAGGTCATGGTTCCCCGACCTTCTGTTAGCCTAAGACTGGAACCATTCTCAAAGCCAACTCTTCAGACAGGGATTGGACTGGACAGAAAATGATACTGGTGAGGAGTGAGCTTCTTAGCTCAAGTAGACACGTGAGATTATGTGGGCAGCTCCTGTTTGGAGGCAAGATGAGAAGGCAGAGTGGGACAGGAGCTGGCTGAATAGAAGTGGGGAATACAGGGTGGAGAGGAGGAACGTGCTATCTCATTAGGGGGAGAGCAACTAGGAGTACACAGTAAGGTGTATATAAGTTTTTTTATGAGAGACTGACTTGATTTGTAAACTTTCACTTAAAGCACAATAAAAAAAAATTTTTAAGAAAGAAATTCAAGTATAAAACATATAAAATTGATAGCTCTCACTGGCTCAAAAGCCATGTTCCTACAAGCACATTTGTTTTTTCTAAAGGAAAATAAATCATTTTTTTTACCATTTTTATTTTCAAACAATCTCAGTCTTACTAAAAATTTGCAAAGATCTTCTTTCCCCTGAGCCATCTGAGAGTAAGATGCTAAGATAAGGAACATCACTCTTACAACCAAGGACATTCTCCTATATAACCACAATATAACCATCAAAATCTGGAAATGACCATTGATACAGTACTACCACCAGACCCTCAGGCCCATTAAATTTTGCCAATAATACAGTTTCTAGACAGCAAAAGGATCCAGTTCAGAATCATACACTGTATTTAGTTATCATATCTCTTTATCATGAAAACAACCCAATCTAGTTGCCATTGAAGCAACTCATAGCGACCCCCGATTTGTCAGGGTAGAATTGTGCTCCATAAGACTTTCAATGGCTGATTTTTTGGAAGTAGATCACTAGGCCTTTCTTCTGAGGCACCTCTGGGTGGACTCGATCTGCCAACCCCTCAGTTAACTGCCAAGCGCTTAACCATTTGCACCATGTCCATCAATCTGGAACAGTCCCTCTGTCCTTCCTTCACTTTCATGGCCTTGGCACTTTGGGAAACTGTAGGGCAGTTATTTTGTATGATGCCCTCAGTTTGGGTTTGTCCAATGTTTCTTCATGATTAGGCTCAGGTTACATATCTTTGGCAAGAATTTCACATAAGTGATATTCTGTTCTCACTGTCTCCTATCACATGGTAAATAATTTTGATTTGTCCCACTTCTGATGATGCTCACTTATATCAAGTGATCAAGGTAGTGTCTGCCTACAAAGTTAAACTTTTCCTATTTGTAATTAAGAAGTACAGGCAGTCCCCAGATTACATATAAGTTCTGTTCTTAAGTCTGCCTTTAAGTCGAATGTAACGTAAGTCAGAACAGTTAGGTATGTTTGTATCTAATGTCAATCAAGTTTTTGTCTTAGTATATGGTATAGTGTACCCTTCTATGCATAAAAAACATTAAAGAAATACTTCCAGATACACTAAAACATATTTAACATAAAAATACAATAACAATAATGTTTTCATATGCATTGCAAAGTAGCATCCATTTGTTATTATGAACCATTGAATATATCTTGAATTTTTAATATAATAGACTTTATGGGGGGTTAGTTCATAACTACAGGTTGTACAACTACAGGTTGTATGTAAGTCAGATGTCCATAACCCGAGGACTGCCTGTATTTTGCTGGGAGGTCTTTTGGAATTAAATATTCTGTTCTTCATCAAACCTGCAATTGATTCATTTATTTATTTGTATCAATGTGGACTTGGATTTCCTATTTACTCAATGGGCTATAATCCATTACTATCATTAATTAGTTTGATGCTAAAATCGTCCCTAGTTTGGCCAGTACGAGCCCCTTCAAACTAGTTTCTGTGTCCTTCTTACATCATTCTTTGAACATTTCCGTATTATTGGCACCTCAAGTTGTTTCAGGCTCATCCTGTCTTTTCCCTCCCCCAGTCCTTGAACCAACCATTCTTCAAAAGAGCCATGGTTCCCTTTAATGGAGAATGGTACTAAGAGGCCAAGATCTGGGGCTTGGGTGTGCTCTTTGCAATTGGGGCATTGTTGTTTCCAGGCCCTCTGGAGTATATATATGTACACACATACACACACATGCATATACACACTTACATCCATACCTATTCATCAATGTATCCATACATACACACACATATATTGAACACCATGAGTTCATGTGGAGACCTCTAATTCTAGTGTAATTCCTCAGGGTTTGTTCTAGTTTTCTTCCTTTCTATATTTGAAACTCCCTTTTCTGAAAGGGCTCTGACTCCTATTATCCTTAATAATTTACTTAGTTCATCAATCCCAATGTCTATAAACCACCCTTCCCCCATGCAGCCCACCTCACAGGCTGTGCTGAACCCTCCCCAGCCCATGACCTCCTCACCCCGCTCAGGCTTATATACTTATGCCAGTTAGCCCTCCCCCTCAACCCCACACGGACATCCTTCTTGCCCCCTTGAGCTCCAACACCCACTCCAGGCTGTCCCTGTGCATGGATGGCCTCCTCACCGTGCCTGGACTCTGAATCCCCAAATGAGGATGCCCCTCCACACATATACTTGCTTGCTCTGCCCCACCTAATGGCTCTAGAACTAATTGTTCATGCACAAAAGGGAAGGGAAGGGGAAGAGAAAGGGTAACTATAAAACAATCAACTTATTAACGTGAATTGAGCCAAACCCAAGGAATATTATGACGCTAGTGTGCTTTTTCTCACTCTCCCCCAGCTTCCCCTTTCTGCCTCTAACTCCTACCCCAGTTTCTTTCTCAGTCCTAAAGTCCTGCCCTCCATCAAAAGTAGAAATGCTGTGATGGCCATGATTCCCCTATTATAATTTATACTGTTCAGTTGGCTGACATTCAGGGTGAATGGTATCCTCCCTACAGCTGTGACATTCAATCCCTCTGTCTCCCATAATGGAGTAGAAGATTTCACAACCTCTTGTAGGAATTTCAGATGTGAGCAGGAGAGCAGGCTTGGGGTACTTTTCTGAGTCTCGGGTTCCTCATCTGTAAAATAGGGATAACCCTGCTTCCCTTGCAAGCTGTGGAGAAACAGACATATAGTAATACCAGATACTTTCTAATGAGTGCTATGTACCAAACCCCGTGATGAGGGTTTTGCCAGTATCACAAGAGTCCTTGATATTCCAGGAACGCACTAGGTGGGTTTCCCCCTCAGGGCTTTTGCACTTGCTGTTCCTTCCACCTAGAATGCTCTTCTCCCAGACCTGCCCCTCATTTCCTTTGAGTCTCTATTAATCATCATATTTTCAGGGAGGCCTTCCCTCATCACCCTGAATAAAATAACAACACCCTCCCCACATACCCTTCCCCTGACCCTGCCTAATTTTCAACAAAGCACTTGCCACCCTCTGATGGACTACATATTTACAGATCAATGCTATGAGGTCAGGGACTTTGTTTTGTTCTCTGTTATATCCTCAGTACCTAGAACAGTAATCAGGCACATACCAGATGCTCAGAAAATTCTTGTTGAAGGTGGCTGGGAGCCAGATACTTTAGACACATTGCTAAGATGCACAAATACCCTTCATGGGGGACACTAGCACTAATTTATTGATTATGAAATATACTAAGGCTCGAGGAGAAAAATGACTTGGCCAACAACCAGGACTTGGGGGCTCCAGGCTTTGAAAGTTTGTTTGCCAAGCTCCAAACCCACAGTTCCTGCACAGAGACCTCACGAAAAAGAAGTAAGAGACTTCACTCCCAAGACAGAGACTTCCAAGCAGCTCAGATACCCAAGGACACCAAAAAGAGCCCCCTGAACTCACATCCTAAGACACAGACTCCAAGAATTCCTGCACAGAGAGCGCACAACTTGAGACACAGACCCCCAAACAGAACAGAGGCCATACACACTACAACACGCTCTCCCCAAACAGACCAAAATCCTCAACCCTGGGAAACTAAATTGCTTAGATAACTCACGACCTGGTCACAGACCACTAAACTACTCAGAGACCTCCCGACCTAATACAAAGACCCCAGAAACAGAAACACGGAAGTTAAAATAACTCAGAAACATCACATAACCTTAAGATAAAGTCCCTCAGGCAACTCAAAAAACATACACCCTACACATAAACAAACAAACAAAAAAAACCCGTTGCCACTGAGTCAATTTCAACTCATAGCAGCCCTATAGGACAGAGGAGACCCCCCCGCAAACAGCTCAGAAACTTCACACCTTAAGACACGTATCTCCCCTCCCCAAGCAGCTCAGAAACTTGACAACTTGGGACCCAAAATCACAAACAGCTCAATGACCTCACATAATGGGCTATGTGATGATTGATCCAGGGACACAAATGCTCAAACAGCTCAGAAAATACACACACAGAGAAGCGGGGCAAGATGGCAGAGTAAACAGTCACTCCCATCTACCTGCTGCAACTAACCCACTGAATAACAAATAGAAACAAGCACAGACTGAGATCTCAGACCTCTGGATGGCAGGTGAAGTGCTGCAGAGTCAACGTGAATCCAGAAACAGGCAAGAGGAGAAGCAGGATCAGCACAGAAGCTGAGACATTCAAGCTGCTGATATCCAGAGGACTGCGGTCATTGCAGCCATTTGGGGACAGGGATAGGCAACACCTTGAACAAAGAACACAGGATGCGAGCTAAACTGAGGAAGGTGTAGTACAATTACGGTTACGCAGATTGGCTGTGGGAGTTCATGAGAAGGGGAGCAGGAAGGCCGTGGTGCTGTGAATGGGTGCTGTTGAATCGGATAGCACTAGGACCCAGATATACTGAAAAGCTGAGTGACACATCCATCAGCTAGGGTGAGAAATATACATCAACTAGGCAACACAGCAGAAAACAACTGGCTCCGTGCCCACAACTGGGTTCCCTAAAAAAAAACTATACAGGGTTGCACATGAGGGTAAGACAGAAAGGCTTCCCGTCCTCACCTCGAGAAAGCTGAGCCCCACCACTTCCCTCCAGAGTCAGCAGAAAACTCCCACCTATGAGCAATCAGTCACAGAGGAGAAAGCATCCTTTAATCTGACAGAGGGAAGGGAAGGAACCCAGCCCCAGGAATACAGTCTGAGCTACACCTAAACCGAGCTACACCTAAACAGAGAGACTCTCACACACCAGTAAAGTCAGCCACCCTAGGAAGAACCAGCCAGAGTAAGCACCCAGAGACTAAAAACTTTTCAAAACACCTAGAAGCCGTGGCAATAGGCATGGAACAGAATTAAAAAAAAAAAAACCAGAAACAGAAACACGGAAGTTAAAAAAACTCAGAAACATCACATAACCTTAAGATAAAGTCCCTCAGGCAACTCAAAAAACATACACCCTACATAACAGAGATAAATCCTCGGACAGAACTGACTCATTGCTAAAAGAGAATGAGGGAAAGAGTGCCCTCTAGTGGTACTTAGAAGACCAAAAACAAAACCAAACTCAGAAGACAAGTGACGGTAAAAACCTAACAAAAATATTCCCATGAAAACAAAAAAAATTTTTTTCAAACTATCACAAAAAGATATTAAAATTAACAAGGTTCAACAAAAAGTAATAAAACAAAAAAATCACAAAAGAAGAAGGACCAATCAAAAGAAAACCATGAAGAAGAAGGAATTTCTCCTATGGAGACCAGGATAATGGAAAAAATAGAAGACTTCCAGACAATGGTATTAAATATGTTTAAAGAACGGAAAAAACACACAGAAAACAAACTGATGGAGATCAGGAAACAACAAAATGAGAAACTGAATAAGGAGATTGAAAACATTACAAAAACAAAGAGAATAACCAGAAGTGAAAAATAAAATAACTGATTTAGAAAATGCAAGAGAAATATTCAAGAGTAGATTTGAACAGACAAGAGAATACGTTAACTAAAAGACAGAGTAACTTATTATGTCCAAGGAGAAACAAGAAAAAAGAACAAAGAAAACTGAACAAAACCAAATGGAAATGTGGGAGTCAATTAAGAAATCTTATAATGGAATTTTTGGAATCCCAGAGCATCATGATGATAATAAAGGCATAAAAAGAATTTTCCAAGAGATAATATTAGAAACTTTCCCAGACCTAAACAGGAACCAAGCCTGCAAATACAGGAAGCTACATGAACTCCAAATAGAAGAAATAAAAAATATCCACCTCACAGCACTTTCTAATAAAATTCCTGGAAACCAACAAAAAGGAGAAAATTCTGAAAGCAGCAAGAGAAAGCCCAATATAACATAGCAAGGTCTTTAATAAGAATTAGTGCAAATTTCTCCCCAGAAACCCTGGAGGCCAGAAGACAATGAAGCGACATATATAAGACATTGAATGAAAACAATTGCCAACCAAGAATTCCTTACACAGCAAAGCAGTTATTCAAAAATGTGGGGGAAAGTTCAACAACCTCTCAGGATAAAAACTGTCAGCAAAATAGGAATAGAAGGAAAATTCCTCAACATAATAAACGGCATTAAAAAAATTTTTTTTTTTATACAAAGCCAACAGCCAACATCACCCTAAATGGAGAGAGCCTGAAAGCATTCCCATTGTGATCAGGAACCAGAGAAGGATGCCCTTTATCACCGCTGTTATTCAACATTGTGTTGGAGGTCCTAGCCAGAGCAATTAGGCTAGGTAAAGAAATGAAGGGCATCCAGATTGGCAAGGAAGAATAAAAGTATCTCTATTTGCAGATGCCATGATCTTATACATAGAAAGCCCCAAGGAATCCTCAAGAAAACCACTGAAAACTACAGCAGAGTATCGGGATACAAGATAAACATGCAAAAATCAGTTGGATTCCTCTACACCAACAAAAAAAACATCAAAGAGGAAATCACCAAATCAATGCCATTTACAGTAGCCCCAAGAAGATAAAATATTTAGGAATAAATCTTACCAGAGAGGTCAAAGACTTCTACAAAGAAAACTACAGTACACTTCTGCAAGAAACCAAAAGAGACTTACATAAGTAGAAAAATATACCTTGCTCATGGATAGAAAGACTTAACATTATAAAAATGTCTACTCTATCAAAAGCGATCTACACATTTAATGCAATTCCGATCCAAATCCCAACGACATTCTTTAATGAGATGGAGAAACAAATCGCCAATCTCATATGGAAGGGAAAGAGGCCCCAGATAAATAAGGCATTCTTGAAAAAGAAGAACATAAGTGGGAGGCCTTACTTTACCTGATTTTAGAACCTATTATACTGCCACAGAGTAGTCAAAACAGCCTGGTACTGGTACAACAAGATACCTAGACCAATAGAACAGAATTGAGAATCCAGACATAAATACATCCACATATGAGCAGTTGATATTTGACAAAGGCCCCAAAACAGTTAAATGGGGAAAAGACCGTCGTTTTAAAAAATGGTGCTGGCATAACTGGATAACCATCTGCAAAAAAAAGAAACAAGACCCATACCTTACTCCATGCACAAAAACGAACTCAAAATGGATCAAAGACCTAAATATAAAATCTAAAACGATAAAGATCAGGAAGAAACAATAGGGACAACATTAGGAGCCCTAATACATGGTGTAAACTGTATGGAAAACATTATAAATAACATATAAGAAAAACAAGATAACTGGGAGCTCCTAAAAATCAAACACCTATGCTCATCCAAAGACTTCACCAAAAGTGTAAAACAACTACCTACAGAGTGGGAAAAAGATTTTAGCTATGACATTTCTGATCAGCGCCTGATCTCTAAAATCTACATGATACTGCAAAAACTCAACTACAAAAAGACAAATAACCCAATTAAAAAATGGGCAAAAGATATCAATAGACACTTCACTAAAGAAGACATTCAGGTAGCTAACAGATACATGAGGAAATGTTCAACATCATTAGCCATTACAGAAATGCAGATCGAAACTACAATGAGATTTCACCTCACTCCAACAAGGCTGGCATTAATCCAAAAAACACAAAATAATAAATGTTGGAGAGGCTGTGGAAAGATTAGAACACTTATACACTGCTGGTGGGAATGTCAAATGGTACAACCACTTTGGAAATCAATTTGGCACTTCCTTAAAAAGCTAGAAATAGAACTACCATACAATCCAGCAATCCCACTCCTTGGAATATGTCCTAGAAAAATAAGAGCCTTTACATGAGCGATATATGCACACCCGTGTTCACTGCAGCACTGTTTACAATAGCAAAAAGATGGAAGCAACGAAGGTGCCCATCAACGGATGAATGGATAAATAATGGCATATTCACACAATGGAATACTACGCATTGATAAAGAACAGTGAGGAATCTGTGAAACATTTCATACCATGGAGGAACCTGGAAGGCATTATGCTGAGTGAAATTAGTCAGTTGCAAAAGGACAAATATTGTATAAGACCACTACTACAAGAACTTGAGAAATAGTTTAAACTGGGAAGAAAACATTCTTTTATGATTACGAGAGTGGGTAGGGAGGGAGGGTGGGAGAGGGGTATTCACTAATTAGATAGTAGATAAGAACTACTTTAGGTGAAGGGAAAGACAACACACAATACAATGGAGGTCAGCACAGCTGGACTAAACCAAAAGCAAAGTTTCCTGAATAAACTGAATGCTTCGAAGGCCAGCGTAGCAGGGGCAGGAGTTTGGGGACCATGGTTTCAGGGGACATCTAAGTCAATTGGCATAATAAAATCTATTAAGAAAACATTCTGCATCCCACTTTGAAGAGTGGCATCTGGGGTCTTAAATGCTAGCAAGCAGAAAAGATGCATCAATTGGTCTCAACCCACCTGGATCAAAGGAGAATGAAGCACACCAAGGACACAAGGTAATTACGAGCCCAGGAGACAGAAAGGCCCACATGAACCAGAGACTGTATTGTCCTGAGATCAGAAAAACTAGATGGTGCTCAGCTACAACCGATGACTGCCCTGACAGGAAACACAACAGAGAACCCCTGAGGGAGCAGGAGAGCAGTGGGATGCAGACCCCAAATTCTCATAAAAAGACCAGACTTAATGGTCTGACTGAGACTGGAAGGACCCCGGTGGTCACGGCCCCCAGACCTTCTGTTGGCCCAGGACAGGAACCATTCCCGAAGCCAACTCTTCAGACATAGATTGGACTGGACAATGGGTTGGAGAGGGATGCTGGTGAGGAGTGAGCTTCTTGGATCAGGTGGACACTTGAGAGTATGTTGGCATCTCCTGCCTGGAGGGGAGATGAGAGGGTAGAGGGGGTTAGAAGCTGGCGAAATTGACACAAAAAGAGAGAGTGGAGGGAAAGGGCAGGCTCTCATTAGGGGGAGAGTAATTGGGAGTATGTAGCAAGGTGTATATAAGTTTTTGTGTGAGAGACTGACTTGATTTGTAAACTTTCGCTTAAAGCACAATAAAAATTAGTTTTCTTGTGGAATCTTTAGGGTTTTCTATGTATAGGATCATGTCATCTATGAATAGAAATACTTTTATTTCTTCCTTTCTGATTCAGATGCTTTTTATTTCTCTTTCTTGCCTTATTGCTCTGGTCAGGACTACTAGTAAAATGTTGAATAAGAGTGGTGATAATGGACATCCTTGTCTTGTTCCCATTCTCAAGGGGAAGGCTCTCAGTCTTTCTCCATGGAGATTAACATCGGCTGTTAGTTTTGCATTTATGCCCTTAATTATGTTGAGAAATTTCCCTTGTATTCCTGTTTTGGTGAGAGTTTTTTTTTTTTAAATCAGGAAAGGGTATTGGATTTTATCAAATGACTTTTCTGTGTCAACTGATATGATCATACGGTTCTTTTACTTTCGTTTACTTATGTGGTGTATTACATTGATAGATTTTCTAATACTGAACCACCCTTGCAATCCTGGTATGAATCCCACTTGATTGTGGTGTATTATTATTTTATATGACTAAGACAACGACAGAGCTAGAGAAAGCGTAGAACAAAATTCAAACTCACACACACACACACACACACACAAACCAACTTACTCGTCTGACAGAGATTGGAGAAACCTCCAGAGTATGGTCCCCAGACACCCTTTTAACTCAGTACTGAAGTCACTCCTGAGGCTCACCCTTCAGCCAAAGATTAGACAGACCCATAAAACAAACAATAATACAGGTAGCTCAGCCATGCATACAAGACTAAATGGGCACACCAGCCCAGGGGTAAGAACAAGAAGGCAGGAGGGGACAGGAAAGCTGGACAAATGAAAATTAGGTACCCAAGGTAAAGAAGGGGAGAGTGCTGACACATTGCAGGGTTGGCAACCAATGTCACAAAACAATATGTGTGTTAATTGTTTAATGAGAAACTAATTTGTTCTGTAAACCTTCATCTAAGGCACAATAATAGAAAAAAAGTACCATTTACAATAGCCTGGCAAACAATAAAATACCTAGGAATCAACCTAACCAAGGACCAAGGACATAAAAGGCTTAAACAATGAAAATTATAAAAGACTACTACAAGAAAGACCTACATAAATGGAAGGACATCCCATGCTCATGGATTGAAGACTTAAAAAAGCAAAAATGTCAACTCTACCTAAAGTGATCTACAGATACAATGCAATCCTGATACAAATACCAACAACATTTTTTACTAAAATGTAAAAACTAATGACCAACTTTATATGAAAAGGAAAGACACCTGAATAGCCAAAGCATTACTGAAGAAGAACAAAATAGCTGGCCTCACATTACGATATATCAAAACATAATATACAGCCACTGTAAACAAGACAGCCTGGTATTGGTTCAATGACAGATACATAGACCAATGGAATAGAATTGAGAACCCAGGAAAAAAATCCATCCATTTACGGATAACTGATTTTTGACAAGGGGTCAAAGTCCATTCCATGGGGAAGAAACAATCTCTTTAATAAATTGTGGGACAAAACTGGATATCCACTTGCAGAAAAATGAAACAGGATCCATTCCTCACATCATACACTAAACTAACTCAAAACAGATAAAAGACCTAAATGTTAAAGCTAGAACTATAAAGTTCCTGGAAGAAAACATAGGGAAAAAACTACTGGACCTAATCTGTGAAAATAGGCTAACAAACATAACTATGAATGCATAAACAGCAGAAGACAAAATACATAATTGGGAACTCATAAAAATTAAAAACCTATGCTCATTGAAAGAGTTTATTAAAAGAGCAAAAAGACAACCTACAGACTGGGAAAAATCTTCGAGAACAACAAATCATATAAGGGCCTAATCTCTAAAGTTTATAGAAAAATTTAAAAACTCAACAACAAAATGACAAACAACCCAATTATAAAATGGGCAAAAAACATGAACAGACACTTCATGAAAGAAGACATTCAAATGGCCAGAAACACATGAAAACCTCATCATCAGCCATTAGAGAGATACAAACCAAAACTACCATGAGATACCATCTCACCCCAGCTAAAAAGTGACACTGATTAAAAAATAATAACAACAAATGTTGGCAAGGATATGCTAAGACTGGAATTCTTACCTATTGCTGGTAGAACCAGAAAATGATACAACCACTATGGAAAATGGTGGGGGGAGGGGCGGATTTCGCCTACAAGGAAGACCACTTAATACAACTATTATTCAAATTTACACACCAACCACTAAGGCCAAAGATGAAGAAATAGAAGATTTTTATGAGCTGCTGAAGTCTGAAATAGATCGAACATGCAGTCAGGATGCATTGATAATTACCGGTGATTGGAATGCGAAAGTTGAAAACAAAGAAGGATCAGTAGTTGGAAAATATGGCCTTGGTGACAGAAAAAATGCCAGAGATCGAATGATAGAATTTTGCAAGACCAATGACATCATTGCAAATACCTTTTTTCACCAACATAAACGGCGACTATACACGTGGACCTCACCAGATGAACACATAGGAATCAAATTGACTACATCTGTGGAAAGAGACGATGGAAAAGCTCAATATCATCAGTCAGAACAAGGCCAGGGGCCAAATGTGGAACAGACCATCAGTTGTTCCTATGCAAGTTCAAGCTGAAACTGAAGAAAATCAGAGCAAGTCCACGAGAGCCAAAATATGACCTTGAGTATATCCCACCTGAATTTAGAGACCATCTCAAGAACAGATTTGACGCACTGAACACTAGTGACCAAAGACCAGACGAATTGTGGAATGACATCAAGGACATCATACATGAAGAAAGCAAGAGGACACTGAAAAGACAGGAAAGAAAGAAAAGATCATGATGGATGTCAGAGGGGAGAATCTGCAACTTGCTCATGAACGCTGAGCAGCTAAAGCAAAAGGAAGAAGTGATGAAGTAAAAGCACTGAACAGAAGATTTTAAAGGGAGCTCGAGAAGACAAAGTAAAGTATTATAATGACATGTGCAAAGAGTTGGAGATAGAAAACCAAAAGGAAAGAACACGCTCGGCGTTTCTCAAGCTGAAAGAACTGAGGAAAAAATTCAAGCCTCACGTTGCAATAGGAAGCATCAAAGAAGGTGGAAGGAATACAGAGTCATTATACCAAAAAGAATGAGTCGATGTTCAACAATTCCAAGAGGTAGCATATGATCAGGCACCGATGGTACTCAAGGAAGAAGTCCAAGCTGCTCTGAAGGCACCGGCGAAAAACAAGGCTGCAGGACTCGACGGAATATCAACAGAGATGTTTCAACAAATGGATGCAGTGCTGGAAGTGCTCACTCATCTATGCCAAGAAATATGGAAGAGAGCTTCCTGGCCAACTGGCTGGAAGAGATCCATATTTATGCCTATTCCCAAGAAAGGTGATCGAACCGAATGTGGAAATTATAGAACAATATCATTAATATCACATGCAAGCAAAATTTTGCTGAAGATCATTCAAAAACGGCTGCAGCAGTATATCGACAGGGAACTGCCAGAAATTCAGGCTGGTTTCAGAAGAGGACGTGGAACCAGGGATATCATTTCTGATGTCAGATGGATCCTGGCTGACAGCAGAGAATACCAGAAGGATGTTTACCTGTGTTTTACTGACTATGCAAAGACATTCGACTGTGTGGATCATAACAAATTACAGATAACATTGCAAAGAATGGGAATTCCAGAACACTTAATTGTGCTCATGAGGAACCTTTCCATAAATCAAGAGGCAGCTGTCCAGACAGAACAAGGGGATACTGAGTAGTTTAAAGTCAGGAAAAGTATGCGTCAGGGTTGTATCCTTTCACCATACCTATTCAATCTGTATGTTGGGCAAATAATCCAAGAAGCTGGACTATATGAAGAAGAACAGGGCATCAGGATTGGAGGAAAACTAACAACCTGCGTGATGCAGATGACACAACCTTGCTTGCTGGAAGTGAAGGGGACTTGAGGCACTTACTTACGAAGATCAGAGACCACAGCCTTCAGTATCAATTGCACCTCAACATGAAGATAACAAAAATCCTCACAACTGGACCAATAAGCAACAGCACGACAAACAGAGAAAAGACTGAAGTTGTCAAGGATTTCATTTTACTTGGATCCGCAATCAACACCCATGGAAGCAGCAGTCAAGAAATCAAACGACGCATTTCATTGGGTAAATCTGCTGCAAAGGACCTCTTTAAAGTGTTGAAAAGCAAAGATGTCACCTTGAAGACTAAGGTGTGCCTGACCCACGCCATTATATTTTCAGCTGCATCATATGCATGGGAAAGCTGGACAAGGAATAAGCAAGACCGAAGAAGAACTGATGTCTTTGAATTGTGGTGTTGGCGAAGAATATTGAATATACCACGGACTGCCAAAAGAACGAACAAATCTGTCTTGGAGTAAGTGCAACAAGAATGCTCCTTAGAAGCAAGGATGGCAAGACTGCGCCTTACATACTTCGGACATATTGTCAGGAGGGATCAGTCCCTGGAGGACATCATGCTTGGCAGAGTAAAGGGTCAGCGGAAAAGAGGAAGACCCTCAATGAGGTGGATTGACACAGTGGCTACAACAACAAGCTCAAGCATAACAATGCTTTTAAGGATGGCGCAGGACTGGGCAGTGTTTCGTTCTGTTGTGCATAGGGTCACTATGAGTTGGAACCAACTCGACGGCACCTAACAACAACAGCTATGGAAAATGGTATGGTGCTACCTAAAAAAATGAGAAATAGAAATATGATCCAGCAATCCCACTCCTAGGTATATACCCTAGAGATCTAATAGAGACATGGAGAGATATTTGCACACCCACGTTCAGTGCAGCATTATTCACAATAGCAAGAAAATGGAAACAAACCAAATGTCCATCACTGGATAAATGGATAAGCCAAACATGGTACATACAGAGCACAATGTTTGCTGGTGGTTACCAGGGAGAGGTTGGGGTGGGGGAGGGAGGAGGAGGAATCACGCTGTACATTGTAGATACTTGTTATTTTTGGAAAAGTGAAAAGTTGTACCAAATGTGGGTGTAGTAAGCACAGCTTGACCAAAGTAAACAGTGTCACTGAGAAATGCTCAAGAGAAAAAGATGTTTGTACTAAAGAATTTGACATACATAATTTAGTAACAAAACCAACAAAGACCAAGAAAAATGAGCGTATGGTCACATATGTATGTGTATAGGCATACAGGTATACAGACAGGTACAGGTGTATACATACGTGCACACAAATAGAAATAACTATATATACGTGAAGTAAAGATGTGTGTATGTAAGCATTCATACTCATAGAGGATACAATTACAGACAACTCTCAGATATAACCAAGCACTTTAAGAGATTGGTTTTCTGGTTTTGAGGGACAACTCAGTCAACTGACACGATATAGTTCACAAAGTTCTTGTTCTGCATCCAAGGGAGCTGAGTAGCGTCTGGGGGTCTTAAAAGCTTGAGAGCAGCCATCTAAGACACAAGTGTTGTTCTCTACTCGTCAGGACCAAAAGAGAAAGAAGGAAACCAAAGTCTCAGAGAAGAAACTAGTCTGCACGGCTAATAGCCTGCATGAGCCAAGGCCTCATCTACCCTGAGACCAGAAGAACTAGATAGATGGTGCCGGCCTACCACAACTGACCATTCTGATGAAGACTACAATAGATGAACCCTGATAGAGTGAGAGAAAAATGTGGAACAGAACTCAAATACTTAAAAAGTCCAGACTTGCTGGACCAATTGAGACCAGAGGACTGCCTGAGACTATCACCCTGAGATACTGTTTAAACCTTGAACCAAAACTATCCCGAGACCACCTTTTAGTGAAATAACAGAGCAGCACACAAAATAAAGGATATTACCTGTGAGTACAGAGCTCTATTTAAAAAAAAGAGACCAAAAGGTCAACAATTAAAGCAAAGATGAGAAGAGGGCAGGGAAACTAGAGTACTGGAAATGGAACAAACAGAACTCAATGAAAGAGAAGACATTGTGAAAAATGTAGCTAATGTCACTGAACAAATTGTATATAAATTGTCAAATAGGAACCTAATTTGCTGTGTAAACTTTCACCAAAAACACAATACTATTAAAAGATAATGAAAATGCACGCCCAGATACACAAACACACACACACAGCCTAAGAGATCTCATGCCATGCCACAGAAAATCCCACTCAGATAAAATACTTCACAAGCCGAGATACAACCCCCTAGAGAGTTGAGTCTTCACACCTTGTGATCAAATACCCCCAAACAGCATCCGAGATGTCATACCTAGCGATAAATATCATCATACTTACTTATAAACTTTACTTGCTAGGCAGAAACACCAAACAAGCTCAGGGACCTCTCCCTGGACAGTAAACGAATGCATCTGTAGCAAAGACAGTGCGGACCAAAAGCGCCTGACGGGCTTGTGGCTGAGTTACCGGTAAACAAGAGAGAGAGCTCGCGTAAAGACAGCTCCCGTCATTCCGCGCTTTGAGCGTACGACTCTGGAACCCTGTCACTGACTGGTGTGGCATCTTCAGTCCTTTGGGGGCACTCGGTTTGTGAGTAGCCCAACTCAGAGAAAGGATTCTCCTACGGCCAGACTTCCAGCTCGGTAACTATCGCGCGGGCCCCAAACCTACGGCCAATGAGAACGAGGCTTGCGAGATGGGGGCGGGACTGGGGGGGGGCACTTCCGGAGTCACTCAGCAGCCTGGAAGGGCTTAGTTTGGCAATCGCGGTGACCAATCACGGTCCAGTACGGTCCTTGACGCTTCCCTGCTCCACTTCCCGGAGCCAATCTAATGCCCCTTTGCAGTCCCCGGATGGATTAGCCTCTGTAGAAACGAACGGGCAGAGTTCGCGAAGTGAGAACGGTGGCTGCATTCTCAGACCCGGTGTCCACTCGCTTTCGAATGGGCCTAGAGACCGGTGTGGTGAACGTGGGGATGGACCGTTAGTGCCGTCGAGAAATGTGGTTGATGTCCGCGCGATTGACGGCACTGGATTTGGTTGGTTGGTAGTAGTAGTACCGACAGAGCCCTGGTGGCGCAGTGGTTAAGTGTTAAGGCTGCTAACCAAAAAGGTTGGCAGTTCGAATCCACCAGCCGCTCCTTGAAAACCCTGAGGCAGTTCTACTCTGTTCTGTAGGGTCGCTATGAGTCGGAATCCCCTCGATGGCAACGGCTTTGGTTGTCATTTTTTAGTAGTGCTGAGGAGCCCTGGTGACGCAGTGCTTAAGCGCTGCACTGCTAACCTAAACGTCAGCTGTTTGAACGCACCAGCCTGCTCCTGCTGGAGAAAATGTGGCAGTCGGCTTCCGGAAAGATTTACGGCCTTAGGAAACCCTATGGGGCAGTTCTAACTCTGTCCCATAGGGTCACTACGGGTGGAAATCAACTGGATGGCAGTGGGTTTGGGGTTTTTGTTTGTTTGTTTTTAGAAGTGTAGCCCTGGTGGCGCAGTGGCTATGGCTGCTAATCAAATGGTGGGCAGTTCGAATCCTCCAGCTGCTCCTTGGGAACTCTATGGGGCAGTTCTACCCTGTCCTATAGGGTCGCTATGAGTCAGAATGACTGACTCCACGGCAACGGTTTGGTTTGGTTTTTTAAACACACAATAGATTACTCCAAAATGCAGTCCCCTCCCCAGTGGTACCTCCCTGAATGGACAGTCCTATCAGTGCACCGCTCAGTGGTATGTCCCAAGACAGAACTGTTCCATCCTATGCGCCCCCTAGTGGTGCAAACAGGGAATAGCTGGTCGATGCACGTGCCCATGAACCATTCCAGACTGGTCTCCAAAGGGAGAGAGGCAGGGGCAGATTATCCAACAGGCAGGGTAAGAACGGTGCTTACCTTGCATACCAGATCATCTGTAAAGAAAAATTTCACGTTTTCACCACATCAAAGATTCTGCTTCTAGGTATGGCTGGCATCTTTCTCCCAACCCCATACCACCTTCCTACAGAAGCAAAGCCTCTTTTCAAATTCGTAATCCCTGACAGGGGCAGATGACTCAGTAAGCAAGGTAAGCGCGGGCTTACTTGTGCTTACTTACTAAGCTGTACTGAACAATTTCACATGGATTTTTGTGAAATTGTTCACTACAGATGATCTGGTAAGCAAGGTAAGCACGCCCCTGGAGAGGGCAAAATCAGGATGAAAACTCCACAGCTTCCTGCAGTCTTGAACACGGAAAAAAGTCTTTTAAAGACGAAACTTAACTCCAGGCAGTGTCTGCCATTATAACATGTCCCCCGGGTAATGCAGAGTATGTCTAATCACAGGCCTGCTGGCCTGGGGACCCAATCACTGTTCCCCAAGGGACAGAAATCACAAGGCTTCCAAAAGGTCAGAAGACCCAGTGTGGGCCAGGCCACTGTACTTGACTGTCAGCAGGACTTTTGGGAGCTGTTAGGGATGGGGCAACCTCCCAGTGGCCCCAGTGACCCTGAGTAGGTCAGATAAAGACCATAGGACTTTGTCACCAACCTGTCGCCCCTGAACATGTTATCTAACAGAATCCTTGACCTGTCTAGCTGTGTTTCTCACTACAACTTTGCATTTGTTTACTTATTTACACATTCATTCAATTCTGCCCAAATTATGTGCCAGGCACATAATTAAGTGATAGGAATACAGCTATAAAGGAATAGACAAAAACCCCTGTCCTCGTGGAGCTTACATTCTATTGGGATCATACACATAAAAATGTAAGTATGTAATGTGTCACGTGGTGGTAATTACTGTGATAAAAATTAAATCAGGGTAACGAAATAGATAGGGGAGCATTTCTAGAGTGGCCAAAGGAGATCTTCCTGAGAATGTGACACTTGAGCTGAAACCTACAGGAGATGAGTATCTGGGAGTAAAGCATTCCAGGCAGAGGTAAGAGCCAGTGCAAAAGACCTGGGTTGAAACTGCCAAGCGTGTATGAGGAACGGTGAGGAAGCCAGTGTGATTGGCACAGCGTGATCAAGGAAAGAGAAGTAGGTGATGAGTTAGGATCTTCTGGGCCATGGTGAGGACTTTCACTTACTCTGAGTGAGGTGGGAGCCATGGGAGGGTTTTTAGCAGAGCAGTCCTCATACCTTTTTCAGAGACGAGAGACCCAGGTCACTCAGTGTATAAGGAGGAGCTCCTGGTTTCCCCCAAAGAAGGGTCCCTTCCACAGCCCCACTGCAGCTGAACATGCCTTCCTTGGACAATCCTTCAGACTCAGGAGGGACCCCTCCAACTGCTCCCCATGGAAATCTATGTCAGATGACTATATCTACAAGAGGAGCTGAAAAGGGTCCTGACAAACATGACTGAGGTTACAACCAGCCCTGTATGTGAGCAAGACAGTAACAGACGCAGAAAAGACAGAAAGAAAGAGAATTAGACAGGAAGAGAGATTCTATTTCTGGCAGCCCCTGCCCCCGCTGAATTAGCCTTTTTGTAGACCCCATCCACACCTGTCTCTACAGGAAAAGAAATCCTCTCCCCAGGGACTGTTTCTAGGCAATGACTCAGTTGCCCTTGGCCTGGGCCCCAGTCATGAGGGAAGGTACCCTCCTGTCACCACCTCGACATACATCAGGATATGAACACATTTCAGTTATGGGGAGGCTCATGCTGCCCATGGGGTCTCCCACTCCCTCTCAGGCCCTTGGGTGCCCTCCTGCTGATTCCCAGTGCAAAAAATGCTTTAAAGGGGGAAGGGTAGCAGGGACCTCTATACTTGCTGTTGGGTCTTGTGCAAACTGATGAATCAGGTATTTCCCCACCTGTGTGCAGGCATATTAGCTCTACTTTAGCCACTACCTCCGCTGATAATCTGAGGATTATATTCTGTATCAAGTCCCCAGCAGTGTGTGTGTGTGTGTGTGTGTGTGTGTGTGTGTGTGTGTGTGTGTGTGACAGAGAGAGAGCAACATCCATCCACTGAGCCAGTTACAGGGTCCTTGTTGCCCTGGGCAAACCTCTTCCCTTCTCCCCACTCTGCTTGTCACCTCCCTCCACCAAACCCCACCTCTGCCTGAGCCTTCCCCTGACTCCTGCATGAGCCCAAATTTATATTCAACTCCTCCTCTCTTCATGAGCTGAGGACTGTGAGCACTTCACCCATCCTCACTTGGCTTCAGCCTCTTCAGCTGCAAATGGTGACCTCCACATAGGGTGTTTGGCAGATAAACTGAGTCAGTATATGTACATAGGTTTCTCACTTGACCCTGAGCAAGTGTTGATGTTAGCAAGTGTTGATTACCATGGGATCCTACATACTGCCCATAACTGAGAACTCGTGCTCCCTAAGGACAGTGATCCTTTGTTTTCATCTCTGTAGTACCAGGTGTTATGGATTGAATTGAGTGCCCAAAAAACATCCGTCAACTTGGCTAGGTCACAATTCCCAGTATTGTATGATTGTCTACCATTTTGTCATCTGACGTGATTTCCCTATGTGTTGTAAATCCTATCACTATGACGTAACGAGATGGATTAAAACCCACTGCTGTCAAATCAATTTGGACAGAGTAGAACTGCCTCATAGGGTTTCCAAGGAGCAGCTGGTGAATTCTAACTGCCGACCTTTTGCATACAGGTTGTAGTGAAGAGTAAATGAGATGATCCCAGTAAGAGCCTTCACAGGCCCTGGCACATAACAGATGTAAAACAAACAATAGCCAGTATCATTTGTGTCATTATTATTGTTATCAGAAATGCTCATTTTAATCATCGCTTAAGTCCTTTAATACTCATAACGTCCCTGAGATGTGGTTATTGTTATTATCACCATTTTACAGATGAGTAAACTGAGGTACTATGCGTCAGTTAACTAACTTAAGATCACCATAACGAAGAAAGGAAGTGCCAGCACTCACTCCTAGGTCTGTCTGGCCCCAGAGCTCCTGCCCATAACCCCTGACTGTGCTTACTCCATAGCAGTATCAGCGACAGCAGTAGCCACTGAGGTTGTAAAAGCAGCCAAAGCTGAGCAAAGACCCCATCTTCACAGTCCCTGAAAAAGATGTCATCCCCAGGACATGCTGTGGAAAGACTAGCTATTTGGAGAATTCTCAGTCTCAGTGAGCCACTATTCCCTCTGCTTGTCCTATGGGCTGGAGGATCCATCTGTGGGTCCTGTCTTCCTGGGACCTCTGAGCCACCAGCAGGGCCAACTCCAAGGCTGACCTGAGCAACACACACCTCTCTCTGCACTGCTAGGTGGAACGTGATGATTCTAGGGACCTCCTACCCTTGGACCCAACTGACTCTCCACACCTCCTTCCTGGCACTCTCCGCTTCGAGTAGCTGCAACAGCCCACATTCACCCAGTGGATGAGAATTCACCCAGTGGTTGAGGAAACTGAGGTGCCAAGGAGTTAGACAGCTTGCCCTGGGTCTCACCACTAATCTGTGGCAAAGCCTGGATTCACACACACGCATTCTGACTCTAGGCCCCTGACCTAAAACAACATCCTATTCTGCCTCTAGTTTCAAATGCTCTTTAAATGATGCTGACATGCCACATGCCTTACACATGTCTCTAGCACCTTTGTAATGGTTGATTTTATGTGTGAACTTGGCTAGGCTATGATTCTCAGTAGTTTGGCAGACACTAGACTGGTTGCTATTCCATAATGTAACATAAAGTAACGTAATGTAATCACCTACCAAGATATGATTTGATGCAATCAACCAACCAGTTGAAAGGGGAGTTTCCCTGGGGATGTGATCTGCATCCAGACTATAAATGAATATACTGACAGAGCTCACTCACTCTCTGTCTCTTGAACCTGCACTCTTCTTGTTGCCTGAACTATAGATCTTGATACATAAGCCTGAAGAAGTTTCTGGCCTACCGCATGACCTACAGATTTTGGATCTGTCAGACCCCCCCACTTGCCAGCCTCCACGATTTCGTGAGCCATCTCCTTGAAGTAAATCTCTCTCTCTATATATATATATAAATATATATATATGTGTGTGTGTATATATGTAATGTATGTATGTATATATACATATGTTTTAGTTACCTAGTGCTGCTATAACAGAAATACCAAGTAGATGGCTTTAACAAACAAATTTATTCTCTCACAGTCCAGGAGGCTAGAAGTTTGAATTCAATTCAGGGCACCAGCTCCAGGGGAAGGCTTTCTCCATCCATAAACTCTGGAGGAAGGCCCTTGTCATCAATCTTCTGGTCTAGGAGCTTCTCCGTGCAGGGATCCCAGGTCCAAAAGACACACTCTGCTCCTGTCACTAGTTTCTTGGTGGTATGAGGTCTCTCTGCCCATGTCTCTCTGCTCGCTTCTCTCTTTCATATCTCAAAGAGATTGACTTAAGACACAACCTAATCTTCTAAATTGAGTCCTGCCTCATTAACATAACTGCCACTAATCTCACCTCATTAACATCATAGAGGTAGGATTTACAACACATAAGAAAATCGCATCAGATGACAAAATGGTGGACAATCACACAATACTGGGAATCATGGCCTAGCCAAGTTGGCACACGCTTGGGGGACACCATATATACTGTATTTTTTGCAAGTAATCCGCCCATGTAAATAACACACCAAACATATAATTCATGGAAATGCTGAAATTAAGTAAAACATATATATGTTTTGTGACATTTCCAGAAGTGAATTTTAGCCTCATTCACCTGTCCTCCCATATTACAGGTAAATCATATCGCTCTGTTCATTTTCTATCATTCTGTTCATTTCCTTTAATCTCCTGCTTAAACCAAACCCAAACCAAACCCGTTGCTGTCGAGTCAATTCCGACTCACAGTGACCCTACAGGACAGGGTAGAACTGCCCCATAAGGTTTCCAAGGAGTGACTGGTAGATTTGAACTTGCCGGTCTTTTTGGTTAGCAGCCGAGCTCTTAACCACTGTGCGACCAGGGCTCCTTATCCTATATAAAAATAGTCCAAAAATGTTACTTGTGATCATAATTGTATAATAAAGGTATAAGCCATGGTGAAGAAGTCATAGATAGGGTTTGACAGTTACCTGTAAAAAAAGACAACAAAAAAAAGACCACTGCTGTCAAGCCATCCTGGTAATCAGAAAATAAACAATCAAAATGGTGTTTGTTTCCATTATTTAAGTCGATAATAACTACCTTAAGTGAAGTTTCCATGTGATCAGAAAAAGAAATCGAAATCAGTAGCATATAAACAAAATTGGCATAGAGTGCTTACAAAAATAACACATGGGGGGGTTGCATGGTTGGCAAAAATGTATTTAATGTGTGCATTATTTGGATACAGATATGCTATGTGTGTGTGTGTGTGTGTGTGTATAAAGCCCTGGTGATGCAATGGTTAAGAGCTATGGCTGCTAACCAAAGGGTCAGCAGTTAGAATCCACCAGCTGCTCCTTGAAAACCCTGTGGGGCAGTTCTTTCTCCTCTAGGGTTGCCATGATATGTGTGTGTGTATGTCTCACTGGTTTTGCTCCTCTACAGAACCCAAACTAAGGCAATCATCATCATCATCATAAGTGATAGCAACAGCTGTTAAGTCTTTACACTGAGAGAACCTGGGAAGTTTCCCTCATCCTCTTCATCACAGAACACACACATCATATGATAAGCATGACAAGCCTTTTAACATGGCATTTAAAGCCTAATTCTAGACTGACCTAGGAATAGGCTCTGACCATAATGGATTAACAGGATCTGAATTTACCTTCCCACTTTAAACAACTAAAACTTAAAAAAAAAATTGAAACAACAGTTTTCAGACACAGTTCAGCAGGCAGCACAGGACATTAATACCTGAAAGAAAGAAAAAAGTGAGATGAGTACTACAATTGCCCCCATCTTACTGCCTGGAGAGAGCTCTCAGGCATCAGTGCAGGAAAAGGGAGCCCAAACAGAGTCAAGCATTCCCCCAGAGTTGAGGCCACAGAATTGAGAATTCAGGGAAGCCAAGGCAGGTAGAATTCATAGAGCAGATGACCAAAAAGAACAGAGAGCTACAAAGAGAGAGCTCCAGAGATCTGCCAAGGCTGCCCCTTAAAACTTCAGCTGAATTCTGATCAACATGAGCGAATACTACCCAAGGCCTTAAAAAAACAAACACACACTAAAAACTAGTGGGTGGAAGAACAACCTCAGCGCTCACCAGGGGATGGTAATTGTTTATGTTCTCACCTGTAAGAGGGGGAAGAAAACTTCCTGTGGTGGTAGAGTACTCAGCAAGATGTTGTCTCAGTAGTGGGGCAAATTAGACCTAGACTAAGGACTGCTCTGGTCCCATTTAGTAATGCTTGAAAGCAAGCCTCAAAAGGATAAAACTGTTTCCAAGTAACTTAACTGCATCCCAAAACAAAGTTCAAAATCACTTAAAGGAATAAAAGTAATAATAACAACAGCAACTACGATAAAACCCAAAACACAACAAGGTAAAATTCACAATGCCTGACATCTGATAAAAAAATTATCAGGCATGCATAGAATCAGAAAAATGCAACCAATAATAAGGAGAAAAATCAATCAATCGAGACTTCCGGCCAACAGGGCACCAAAGACAGAAGCACTATGCTGTCCTTCCACAGCAAAGACCCGAAAAACCAAGTAAAACAAAGACAAATGTCATTCCTGGAACCTGAAGTGCCAAATGAAGAGATAGAGAACTCAGCCAAGCACCGAATGGAATTAGAAACTGACAGGATAGAAAAGAAGGGCAGATACTTGCAGAGGCCCACATCAGCTAACGCAACACAGATCCACCATCTTGGACTTCTGTGGGGAATCGGCAGACAGGGACCACGGGAAAGCAGCTTCCCGGAACCCCCAGCAGGAGACAGAGTACCCGGTAACCAGCAATACACGCTCTCCCATCCCCCATTCTCTCCCTGCTGCTCTACCTACAAGCTTCCTGGCTGGCTGAGGTGGCTGCCGGCCAGGAAGTGCAGCGTCTCTGCCACTTGGATTTACCCCGCCCACATCGGAGATCAGTGGACAGAGAGTATGGGAAAGGAGCTTCACGAAGTTCCCAGCAGGAGACAGACCACCCGGTAATGAGCTATACACGCTTTCCTAGCTCCCTCCCTTCTTCCCCCCGCCTTCCCACCAGCCACAGTCTCTTGGCTGGGAGGCAACTGCTTTGGCATCAGGCTGCTTGGATTCGCCCTGCCCACACTGGCCAGGCCCCTAAGCTGGTATTGCTTCTTTCCGTCTCTTTTGGTTTCTTCTGTGGCTCCTTTCCCTGGAACACCTGGCTCCGTGTGTCATCTTTGCTTCTTCTTGAAAGGCTGTGAAGCCATGTTCAACTGGGGAACCACTCCCCTGGCCCACGAGACCATGCTGGTGCGACCCTTGTGGCTTTTTTTCCTTTTTTTTTTTTTTTTTTTGCTTTGTTTGTTTTCTTTTCACAGCTTGGGAGCCCCTTCTAGCCGGGCTGCACAGCATGGCTTAGAAGCTACTCCCCCAATCTGAGCAGCCTAGTAGGTGGGATCCCTGGGGGTATTTCGTTTCTTCTTCTTTTTTTTTTTTTTCCTTTTCTCTTTTTCTATTTCTGTGTGTCTTCATTTCTCAGTTCTCGTCTCTCTACACCTCTCTTCCTGTCTCCTCAATACCTGGGGCTGTGTGACATCTACACCCCCTCTAGCCATGCTATACTGTGCTACCTGGGAGCCACTTCCCTGGTCTTAGCAGCCTCACTGGTGGGACTCTGGGACTCCTGGAAGCCTTTTTTTTTTTCTTTTCCAAATTTTTATCTAGTTTTTTTCTCCTTCTTTTTCCCCTACTCTTTTTCTTTTTCCTTTTCTCCATTTCTCGATTTCTCATCTCTCCACTCCAATGGCAAGCTCCCTTAGCACTTTTTTCTCTTTGTTTGCTTGTTTGTTTTTTGCTCCTATTTTTCTCTCCTTTCTCTCCTCTTCCCCATACCCCTATTAGCTCCACACATCACAAACTCCCCGGAGGAGGTTCCTGCCTACCTGCACCATGCACTGAACATCACACCTCTGAGCAGCACAGGCACGGCCTACTGGAACCTGCCCAGCACTGATTTCTGGTCCGCCCTGTCAGCCCTGGTACATGGCACAAACAACCCATCCCAGCCCCTCCCCTTCAGCTGGACCTGCCCTACTGCACCATAGCTGAATGACTGGCCCTGCCCATTGGACAAGGAGGTAAAAAGTATCATGACTACAGATAAGCAAACAACAAAGAATGCACAGCCCGCTTGCTCAGACATAACCAAATAAAACAAAAAAGCAGGATGAAACAAACAAATCTACAATCAAGAAACAGAGAAAATAACTACTGAATGTCCCGAAGACAGCAGATAATATCAAAACATATTAAAAAAAAGAGGACCAGATGGGTCTAGTAGGCATCCAAAAAAAAAAAAAAACACCAGATGACTTTCCAGTAGAAGAAAAGGCACTAGAACTACCTGACAGGGAATTCAAATCTCTAATATTCAGAGCAATCCAAGGGTTGAAGCAAAAAGCAGACAAAAATGAAGAAAAAATAGACAAATTTTTGGAAAAGGCAGACAAATTCATGGGAAATACAGACAAAAAAATGAAACAATTCAGGAAAGTAATACAGGAACAAAATGCCAAAATAAATTCAAAACTAGAAATCATACAAAAACAACAATTAGAAATCCAAAAGATAAATAACAAGATTTCAGAAATGGACAGTGTCATAGAAGGGCTGAGGAGCAGGTTTGAAACGATGGAAGACAGAATTAGTGAAATTGAAGACAAACACTCAGATACAACTCTGTTTGAGGAAAAATCAGAAAAAGGACTGAAGAAACCCTGAGAATTATGTGGGTACAATGTAAAGCAAAAATCTGCAAATGATCAGAGTTCCAAAACAGGGAGAGAAAACGGAAAACACAGAGAGGATCATTGAAGAATTGCTGACAGAAAACTTCCCTAATATCATGAATGATGAAAAGCCGACTATCCAAGAAGTTCAACGAACCCCATGTACGATAGACCCCAAAAGAAAAACACCAAGGCATATCATAATTACACTCACTAAAACCAAAGACAAAGAAAACATCCTGCAGCAGCTCGAGAAATACAAAACGTCACATACAGAGGAGAAACAATAAGACTGAGCTCTGATTACTCAGCAGAAACCATGCAGGCAAGAAGGCAATGGGATGACTATATATAAAACCTTGAAAGAAAAAAATTGCCAACCAAGAATAATATATCCTGGAAAACTTTCATTCAGATGTGATGGTGAAATTAGGACATTTCGAGATAAACAGAAATTAAGGGAATATGTAAAAACCAAACCAAACTTAAAAGAATTAATAAAGGAAGTCCTTCCGTCTAAGAACAAACATCAGGCCACAGCCTGAAGCTCAGATTCAAGATTGTACCAGTCAGATACCAAACTAGGAAATGAACTCTCAAAACCAAAACAATTGCAACAGGGGACCGAAGAAGTTAATCTGTAAATGACAAGAATGTCAGAACAATTAAAAAAAAAACCTGTATAGAAGTTTCTAATGGAGAGGAAGGCAATGCGATACCAAGATAGACTGGTTCAAACCTAGGAGGATAAGGGTAAATTTCAAGGTAACCACAAAGAAAGTTAACAAACCTACTCATCAAAATAAAGAAGAAAAACAAAGTCCCAATAAAAACAGAATCTACAAAAACGAAATCCACAAATAAAAGGAACTCAGCACAGGAGAATAAGTGGAACAACAACAAAAAAAAACCCATTAGCACCACACACACACACACAAAAAAAAAAACTACAAAATGACAGCAATAAACTCAACGATAAAGAACAGCGATGAATCTGTGAAGCATCCCATAACAGGAGAATATTATGTTGAGTGAAATAAGTCAATCACGAAAGGACAAATATTGCATGAGACCACTACTGTAAAAACTCATGAAAAGGTTTACATACAAAAAGAAACAATATTTGATGTTTATGAGGGAGGGGAGGTCCGGGGATGGAAAAACACTTTTTTTTTTTGGTGAAGAGTAAGACAGTACACGGTACTGGGGAAGCCAGCACAATCTGTACAAGGCAAGCCCATGGTAGCTCCATAGACACATCCAAACTCCCTGAGGGACCGAATTGCTTGGCTGAGGGGTGTGGGAACATGGTCTCAGGGAACATCTAGCTTAACTGTCATAACAGAGTTTATAAAGAAAATGGTCTACATTCTACTTTGGTGAGTAGCATCTGGGGTCTTAAAAGCCTGTGAGCAGCCATCTAGGATACTCCACTGGTCTCACCCCTTCGGGAGCAAGGAAGAATGAAGAAAACTAAAGACACAAGGGAAAGATTAGTCCAAAGGACTAATGGACCACATCTACCACGGCCTCCACCAGACTGAGTCCAGTACAACTAGATGGTGCCTGGCTACCATCACTGACCACCCTGACAGAGATCACAATAAAGGGTCCCAGACAGAGCTGGAGAAAAATGTAGAACAAAATTCTAACTCAAAAAGAAAGACCAGGCTTGCTGGCCTGACAGAGACTGGAGAAACCCTGAGAGTATGGCCCCTGAACACCCTTTCAACTCAGTAATGAGGCCACTTCTGAGGTTCACCCTTCAGCCAAAGATTGAACAGGCCCATGGAACAAAACAAGACTAAAGGGGCACACTAGCCCTGGGGCAGGGACTGGAAGGTAGGAGGGAACAGGAAAGGTGGTAATAGGGAACCCAGGGTTGAGAAGGGAGAGTGTTGACATGTCATGGGGTTGTTAACCGATGTCATACAACAATGTATGTACTAACTGATGAGTTCAATTAAAAAAAATCAATCAATAGAAACAGAGTCAGAAATGGCACAGATGATAGAGCTAAGTGACAAGGACATTAAAACAGCTATTATAAATGTATTCTTTATGTTGAAGAAGGTAGAGAAAAGAGTGAGCATGTTAAAGGGGACATGAAGATATAGAAAAGGCCGGAATTGAACTTGTAGAAATGAGAAATACATGGTTGGAGATGAAGAGTACACTGGATGGGCTTAACAGCAGATGAGACATTATAGAAGAAAAGACTAGTGACCTTGAAGACCTATGAGATAAAACAGCCAAAATGAAGCACATGGGGGGAAAAAAACTTGTTATAAAATGAATAGAGTAACAGTGATCTGTAGCACAATCCCAGGCAGCCTAATATACATGTTATTGGAGTTGCTAGAGGGAGGTGGACACAAAAAATATTTACAGAAATAATGGCTAAAAATTTTCCAGAATTGATGCAAACAATAAAACTGTACATCCAAGGACCTCAATGAATCCCAAGCACATGAAACCTAAAGAAAACTACACCAAGGCACATTGTAGTCAAAATGTTTAAAAGCAGAAAAAAAGAGATAATCTTTAAAGCAGCCAGAGAAAAAAGGCTAAACGCTGCCTAAAAGAAGCCCAATTTGAAAGTAAAGATGTAAATACGTTAAAAGTAATAGGATGGGCCACTTAGGGGATTCCACATTCAGAATGGCACCATGAGGAGTTCAATGGGCCCCTTACCCAGTGAAACAAACATAGTGAAAATTATTATTATTTATACTTCATTTTATTTTTGTCATTGTATTTGAAAATATACAAAGCAGAACATACACCAGTTCAACAATTTTATATGAACAATTCAGTGACATTGATTACAGTCTTTGAGTTGTGCAACCACTCTCATCCTCCTTTTCTGACTTGTTTCTCCTCCACTAACATAAACTTACTGCCCCATGAGTTTCCTATCTAATCCTTCAAGTAGCTATTGTCAGTTTGACCCCATATAGATAAATCTTAAAAGAGCTCAATGGTCAAAGGAAATGGGTCAAGATGGTGGAGTAAACACTCGCTCCCATTTATCCCCAGCAGCTAATACACCAAACATCAAATAAAAACAAGAACAGACTGAGATCTCAGAGCTCCGGATGGTAGCTGAAGTGTTTGAGAGTTGAGGTGAGTCTAGAAATGGGAGAGCACTGAAGCTGAGAGATTCTAGCTGCAGGCATCTGAGGACTCAGCTCATTGCAGCCATTTTGGGAATGGGACAGGCAACACTCTGAACAAAGAACACAGGATGGGAACTAAACTGAGGAAGCTGTAGTCCTATTAAGGTTGTGCAGATTGGCTGAGGGAGTTCATGGCCATGCACTTGGGAGGGGGAGCAGGGAAGCTGAGGTACTGTGAGTGAGGGCTATTGACTGTCCCTGAGACCCAAGGCTGATGGTCTCTAGGATCCAGATACAGTGAAGAGCTGTGGGTTCCATCCTTCAGCCAGGGCAAGAAAAATTCATCAAATAGGCAGCACAGTGAAAAACAACTGGCTCCCTGCCCACAACTGGCCACTACAGGAAGGCCTCCACAGGGTCGCCCGTGAAGGAAGGTCATAAATCACTCCCTACCCTCACCTCTGTTTGGTTTTACCCTCACCTCAGGAAAGCTGAGCCCCACCACTTCAATCCTAATTTGTGACCAGAAGAAAGTCTGGTGCATGCGCAGTTAGCCACAGAAGGAAAGCCATACCCCAATCCTACAAAGGATAGGAAGGAATCCAGCTGCAGGAGTGTAGTCTGGGGTACCACCTAACCCACAGAAGACAAAGGGACCCTAACACACCAGCAAAATCAGCCACCTTAGGGAGAACCAGCCAAAGTAAGCACCCAGAGACTTCAAACATTTCAAAATGCCTAAAACCTGTGGCACTAGACTAGAAGCTGAGAAGAATAGAGATAAATCCTCAGACAGAACTCTGGACTCAGCACTGAAAAAGTGTAAGAACAAGAGTGCCCTCTAGTGGAACTGAGGAAAAGATAAAAACAACCAAAACCAAACTTGTTCCTGTTGAGTGGATTCCAACTCCTATCGACCCTATAGGACAGAGTAGAACTGCCCCACAGGGTTTCCAAGTAGTGGCTGGTGGATTTGAATTGCCGACCTTTTGGTTAGCAGTTGAGATCTTAGCCACTGTGCCATCAGGGCTCCCCCAACAAATATCATTCCCTTGAAAATCAGAAAACTCAGATTTTCAAAATATTACAAAAAAAATCAAAATGTCTCATGTTCAACATAAAATATTAAAAACACACAAAATCACAAGAGAAGAAGGACAAATCAAAACAAAAACATTAGAAGTGAAAATTTCTCCAGTGGAGACCAGTATAATGGAAAAAATAGAACACTTCCAGACATGGTGTTAAATATGTTTCAATAAAGCAAAAAAACACATGGAAAACAACTAATGAAGATTGGGAAACAAATTGAGGAACAACATGAGAAATTCAATAAGGAGACTGAAAACAAAAAGAGAGAGAGAATTATTGGAACTGAAGAATAAAATAATTGAATTAGAAAATGCAAGAGAAACATTCAACAATAGAGTCAAACAGACAGAAGACAGAATATGTGTACTCAAAGACAGAGTAACTGAACTTTATTAAGCTGCAAGAGAAACGAGAGAAAAGAAGAAACGTGAACAAAGCCAAAGAGAAATGTGGGATTCAATTAAGAAACCTAACATAATCTAACATAATCCTAATGTTGTTCTAATTGCAATTCCAGAGCACCATGATAACAGTAAAGGCATAGAAAGAATTTCCCAAGAGATAATCACAGGGATTTTACAAGACCTGACTAGGGAACCAAGCCTGCAAATACAGAAAGCTACACAAACTCTAAGTAAAAGAAACACAGAGGCCCACCTCGCATCACACTCTAAAAATTCCTGAAAACCAAAGACAAAGAACGAATTCTGAAAGCAGCAAAAATAAAACACGATGTAACGTAATAAGGGTCCTTCACAAGGATTAATGCAGATGTCTCCCCAGAAGCCCTAGAGGCCAGAAGACAATGGAGTGACATATATAAAATATTGAACAAAAACCATCACAAACCAAGAATTCTTTCCCCAGCAAATTCGTCATTCAAAAGCAAGGGGGAAATCAAGACATTCCCAAATAAATAAAAGCTCTGGGACTGTGCCACTACCAGACCAGCTCTGCAAGTATTACTTAAGGGAGTTTTCCAAATGGAAAGAAAAGAACATTAAACAAATACTCAAACCTACACATGGGAAATAAAATAAAAAGGGAGAGAGAGATCTCAAAAAAAAAAATGCAACAGGACAGGCAAATATATGTTATTTTCAGGGAATAAACTCAACAGTAAAGTTCCAGAAGAAATACAGCATCATGTGCACAAAAAATAAGTACAAATTAAACTTATTGGATATAGGATATACAATGATGTCAATGGAGACTCATCAACAGAAAAGGGGGAGGAAGGAGTAAAACAGGAATAGATTTGGTATGTTAATGTTGTATGTTACTTTTAGTTTGTATGTTAAATGTTGTTGCAATTGCAAATTGTGTAATATAATATATGTGGTAACCACTAAGAAATCACCTAGAAAAAATACGAGAAGGGAGAGATCAAGAAGGCTCATCACAAGAAAGCAGCCAAACATAAAATATAACAGAAAAATGAGACTAAAAATACAAAGGAAATATAAGACTCTCAAAAAACAAATAACTAAATGAATGAAGTAGACACTTTATTTTCAGTAATAACCTTAAATGTGAATGGTCTAAACTCAGTGCAAAAGGCAGACAGTGACAGAATGCATTAAAAAAAAAAACCCATGATCCATCCTTTGCTGCCTACAAGAAACACACCTTAGACTTAGGGACACAAACAGACTGAACGTTAAAGGATGGAAAAAAAATACTCCTTGCAGCCAGTAACCAAAAAAGAGCAGAGGTGGCCACATGATATCAGATAAAACAGACTTTAAATCAAAATCTATTACAACAGGTAAAGAAGGACATTACATAATAATAAAGGGGTCAATACATAAAAGAAGACATAGCAATTATAAATATATGTGCACCTAACACAATGCTCCAAAATACATGAAAAGAATTATTGACTAATATGAAAGGAGCAATAGACAACTCCACAGTAATAGTTGGGGACTTCAGCACACACTTTCAATTCTAGACAGGTCATCTAAAAAGAAGATCACTAAGAACATTGAGGACTTAAATAAAACCCTAAGCCAATTAAACCTGACGAACATATACGGAACATACCTCCTATCGTCAGAACAATACACATTTTTCTCCAGTGCACATGAATCATTTTCCAGAATAGACCTTATGCTAGAACACAAAACAAGGCTCAACAAATTCCAAAAGATTGATTTTATACAAAGCATCTTCTCAGACTATAACAGCATGAGGCTAGAAATCAACAACAGGAAAAATAAGTGAAAAAATTACATGGAAACTAACACACAACTAAAAAACTATTGGGTCATAGAAGAAATCAAAAGTGAAATTAAAAAGTACTTAAAATCAAACAAAATGAAAACATGGCATATCGAAACCTTTGGGACACAGCAAAAGCAGTTCTGAGAGGGGAATTCATAGCAATAAATGCGTACATTCAAAAATAAGAAAGATCCAAAATTGATGACTGAAACTGACAACTTGAACAATTTTGCAAGAACAAAAGAAGACCAAAGCTACGAGAAGAAAGGAAATAATAGAGATCAGAGCAGAAATAAACAAAATAGAAAACAGAAAAGCAATAGATAGAATCAATGAAATACACAAACCACTGGCTAGACTGACAAAAAAAAACAACAAAATAAGATATGAAACTTTAGACATTACAAGAGATCCAAATGAGATAAAGATCATAACAGAATAATATGAAAAACTGAGCTCCAACAAATTTGAAAACCTAGATGAAATGGACAAATCCCTAGAACCATACTACCTACCTAACACAAACACAGGTAGAAAATCTGAGCAGACCCATTTATAAAAGAAGTGATTGAAGATGTCATCAAAAAAACCTTCCAGCAACAACAAAAAAAGTCCAAGACCAGGTAGTCGCACTGGAGAATTTTACCAAACATTCACAGGAGAGTTGGCACAAATTCTACAAAAACTCTTCAAAAACAAAAAAGGAAGGAATACATCCTAACTTATTCTATGAAGCCAGTATCACCCTGATACCAAAACCAGGCAAAGACATCACAAAAAAGAAAATCACAGACCAATATCCCTCATGAATATAGATGCAAAATTTTTCAACAGAATTCAGCAACATATAAAAAAAAATAATACACCACGATCAAGTGGGATTCATACTAGGATTGCCAGGGTGGTTCAACATTAGAAAATAAATCAGTGTAATTCACGACATAAATAAAAGGAAAAGAACCATACGATCATATCAATTGATGCAGAAAGGGCATTTGATAAAATCCAACACCGTTTCCTGACAAAAACTCTCAGCAAAATAAGAATAGAAGGGAAATTTTGCAACATAATTAAGGGCATATGTGCAAAACCTGATGGCACAGTTGTTAAGAGCTTGGCTGCTAACCAAAAGGTCAGCAGTTTGAATCCACTAGCTGTGCCTTAGAAACCCTGTGGGGCAGTTCTACTCTGTCCTTTAGGGTCGCTATGAGTCTGAACCAACTTGATAGCACATAACAACATAACAACAACATGCAAAAACCGAAAGCCAACATTATTCTCCATGGAAAAAGACTGGGACCCTACCCCTTGAGAATGGAAACGAAGCAAGGATTCCCATTATCACCACTCTTATTCAATGTTTTACTGGAAATCCTAGCCAGAACAATAAGACAAGAAAGAGAAATAAAAGGTATCCAAATCAGAAAGGAGTCATAAAACTATCTATTTACAGATGATGTTATCCTATACATAGTAAACCCTAAGGTTTCCACAAGAAAACTCCTGGAACTAACAGAATTCAGCAACATTGCAGGGTACAAGAACAACACACAAAAATCAGTTGGTTTCCTTTACACTGACAAGGAGTATTCCGAAAAGGAAATCAAGAAAATAATGCCATTTACGGTAGCCTCCAAAATGATAAAATATCTAAGAATTATATTATACAATGAAAATTATAAAAAAAACTACTACAAGAGGAGGAAGACTCATTAATGACCTGCGTTATGCAGATGACACAACCTTGCTTGTTGAAAGTAAAGAGGACTTAAAGCACTTCCTGATGAAGATCAGAGACTGCAGCCTTCAGTGTGGATTATACCTCAACGTAAAGAAAACAAAAATCCTCACAACTGGACCAATAAGTAACATCATGATAAACGGAGAAAAGATTGATGTTGTCAATGATTTCATTTTACTTGGATCCGCAATCAACACCCACGGAAGCAGCAGTCAGGAAATCAAAAGATGCATTGCAATGGGCAAATTTGCTGCAAAACACCTCTTTAAAGTGTTAAAAAGCAAAGATGTCACCTAGAAGACTAAGGTGCACCTGACTTAAACCATTTCAATCGCCTCATATGCATATGAAAGCTGGACAATGAATAAGGAAGACTGAAGAATTGACGCCTTTGAATTATGGTGTTGGCAAAGAATACTGAATATACCATGGACTGCCAAAAGAACGAACAAATCCGTCTTGGAAGAAGTACATCCAGAATGCTCCTTAAAAGTGAGGATGGCAGTGAAGAAGGACATCATGCTTGGTAAATTAGAGGGTCAGCAAAAGAGAGGAAGACCCTCAACCAGATGGATTGACAAATTGGCTGCAACAATGGGCTCAAGTATAACAAAGATCACAAGGATGGTGCAGGACCAGACAGTATTTCGTTCTGTTGTACATAGTGTTGCTATGAGTTGGAATTGACTCGATGGCACCTAACAACTATAAGAGACTAAAAAAGGGAAAAAAAAACCTGTTGCTGTCAAGTCAATTCTGATTCAAAGCAACCCTATAGGACAGAGTAGAACTACCCCCACAGAGTTTCCAAGGAGCACCTGGTGGATTCAGACTGCCATCCTTTTGGTTAGCAGCTGTAGCTCTTAACCACATGCCACCAGGGTTTCCGAGACTAAAAGAGACCTACATAAATGGAAGTACATTCTGTATTCCTGGATTGGAAGACTTAATACAGTGAAAAATGTCAATTTTACCTAAAGCAATTTACAGATACAATGCAATTCCAATAAAAAAAAAACTCAACATTTTTTACTGATTGGAAAAGCTAATGACCAGCTATATACGGAAAGGAAAGATACCCCAAATAGCCAAAGTAATACAGAAGAAGAATAAAGCAGGAGACCTCACACTCCCCTATGTCATAGCATAGTATACAGTCACTGTAATCAAAACAGCCTGGTAATGGTTCAACAATAGACACATAGGCCAATGGAATTGAATTGAGAACCCAGAAATAAATCCGTTCATTTATGGACAACCTATTTTCGACAAGGGGACAAAGTCCATGCAATGGGGAAGAAACAGTCTCTTTAATAAATGGTGCTGGCAAAACTGGATATCAAACTGCAGAAAAATGAAACAGGAACCACACCTTACACCATACAGGAAAAACTACCTCAAAATGGATCAAAGACCTAAATATTAAACGTAAAACTATTAAAGTTCATGGAAGAAAACTATGGGACATAATCTTTGTAAAAATAGGGTAACAAACATAACTACAAAAGCATGACTAGCAGAAGACCAATTAGATAACTGGGACCTCATAAAAATTAAAAACTTATGCTCATCAAAAGACTTTATCAAAAGAATAAAAAGACAACCTACAGACTGGGAAAAAATCTTTGGAAATGATTGGACCCAATAAGGGTCTAATCTCTAAAATTTATAGAAAACTTCAACAACTCAACACCAAAAAAACGAACAACCCAATCATAAAATGTGCAAAACACATGAACAGAAACTTCACCAAAGAGGACTTTCAAGAAGCCGACAAATACATGAAAAGATGCTTACAATCATTAGCCATTAAACCATTGCCATTGAGTCGATTCCAACTTATAGCCACCCTGTAGGAGAGAGTAGAACTGCCCCATAGGGTTTCCAAGGCTGTAATCTTTATGGAAGCAGACTGCCACATCTTTCTTCCTCATCATTAACCATTAGAGAGATGCAAATCAAAACTACCATGAGATACCTTCTCACCCCAGCTAAAATGACTGATTAAAAAAAGCAGATAACAACAAATGTTGGCAAGGGTGTGCTGAGATTGAAACCCTTGTCTATTGCTGGAGGGACTGTAAAATGGTACAACTACTATGGAAAACAGTATGGCACATCCTCAAAAAAACTAGAAATAGAAATACCTTATGATCCAGCAATCGCATTCCTAGGTATATACACTAGAGATCTAACAAAAGAGACACAAATAAACATATGCACAACTATGTTTATTGCAGCATTATTCACAATAACAAAAAAAAAAGGAAACAAGCTAAGTGTCCATCAATGGATGAATGGATAAGCAAAATGTGGTACATACATACAATGGAATACTAGCAACTATAAAGAACAAGGATGAGTCCGCGAAACATTTTATAGCATGGATGGACCTGGAGGACATAATGCTAAGTGAAATAAGTCGATCACATAAGGACAAATATTGGATGATCCCACATTTATAAGAAGACAAGAATAGATGTATATAGAGACCAAAGTTCATTGGTGGTTACCAGGAAGGGGTGGGGGGCAGAGGGGGAATCACACTGGATCATAGATACTTGTTATTTTTAATGATGGGAAAAGTAGCTTGGAATGTTGGTGTAGTGAGCACAGCCTGACCAAAGTAAACAATATCACTAAGAAGTATGTTTGTACTAAGGGATTTGACATACATAATTTGGCAGCAACACCAGCGATGATCAAAAAAATGAGTGTTTGGTCGCATATGTATGTGCATAGGCATATAGGTACACAGGTACGTACAGGTGTACACATGTGTGTGCACAGATAAAAGTATCTATGTGTATGTGTAAGTACAAATATGTGTGTGCAGGCACATATATTCATAGACGACACAATCATAGATTAAAAAAATTTTTTTTTCTCAGACATAACCAAACACCTTGTGAGATTGGTTTTCTGGGTTCAAAGGCTTAGGACCTTAGTCTCATAGGACAACTCAGTCTACTGGCACAACATAGTTCACAAAGTTCATGTTCTGTATCCTAGTGAGGTGAGTAGCGTCTGGAGTCTTAAAAGCTTGAGACCAGTCATCTAAGATACAACCGTTGATCTCTACTCGTCCGAACCAGAAAAGAAAGAAGGAAACCAAAGGCTCAAAGAAAAAAAACTAGTCCATGTGGCTTATAGCCTACAAGAGCCACAGCCTCATCTATCCTGAGACCAGAAGAACTAGATGATGCCCGGCTACCATTACTGACCCTTCTGACCAGGGCCACAACAGATGGTCCTTGGTAGAATGGGAGGAAAATGTAGAGCAGAACTCAAGCTCTTAAAAAGTCCAAACTTTTTGGGCCAGTCGAGACTACCTGAGACTATCATCCCGAGATACTCTTTAAACCTTGCAGTGAGTCTTTCCCCTGAGATCACCTTTTAGTGAAATAACAGAGTGGCACACAGAATAAAGGATATTACCCATAAGGGCAGTACTCTACTAAAAAACCATCTATATGAAGCCAAAAGCTCAACAGTTACTCTAAAGCAAAGACAAGAAGATAGGGGGCAGGGAAACTAGAATACCAGAAACAGAACAACCAGAATGCAATTAAAGAGAATGTTGACACATTGTGGAAAATGTTACTAACGTCACTGAACGATTTGTATAGAATTGTCAAATGAGAACCTAATTTACTGTGTAAACTTTCACCAAAAACACAATAAAATAGTATTAAAAAAAATAGCTCAATGGTCAAGGCACATATTCGTTTTTTTTTTTTAGAGGACAATTTTTTTTTTCAATTTTATTGTTTTAGGTGAAAGTTTACAGGGCAAATTAGTTTCTAATTCAAAAATTTATGCACAAATTGTTTTGTTACAGTGGTTGCAATCCAGCAATGTTTCACCACTCTCCCCTTTTCCCTTTCCATTTCCACCCAAGGTTCTCAGCATCCATTCGTCCAGTTTTCCTGGCCCTTCCTGCCTTCTCATCTTTGCTTTTGGGCAGGTGTTGCCCATTTGGTCTTGTGTACTTGATTGACTAAGAAACACTTTCCTCAAATGTGTTACTGTTTGTTTTATACCCATTGCCTATAAAACTGTTTGTTTTATAGGCCTGTCTAATCTTTGGCTGAAAGGTGGACTTCTGAGTTAACAGGATGCCCGGGGGCCATAGTCTTGGGGGCTCCTCCAGTCTCTGTTAGACCAGTAAGTCTGATCCTTTTTTGTGAGTTTGAATTTTGTTCTACATTTTTCTCCCACTCTGTCTGGGACCCTCTACTGTGATCCCTATCGGAGTCGTGGCTGGTGATAGATGGACACGTTCTAGTGTTTCTGGGCTCGGGCTGGTGGAGGCTGTGATTCATGTGATCCATTAGTCCTTCAGACTACTATCTTCCTTGTGTCTTTGGTTTTCTTCATTCTCCTTTTCTCTGAACATGCTGGGACCAGTAGATGTATTTTAGATGGCTGCTCACTCCTGAGCTTTTAGGATCCCAGAAGCTACTTCACCAAAGTAGGATGTAGAACATTTTCTTTATGAACTGTGTTATGCCAATTGACCTAGATGTCCCCCAAGACCATGGACCCTAGCCCTCAGCCCCCGGAACTCAGTCCCTCAAGCTTCTATGGCTTTCCCTTGGTCATGTTGTGCTGACTTCCCCTATATTGTGTGTTGTCTTACCCTTCACCAAAGTTAACACTTGTCTACTATCCAGTTAGTGATTTCCCCGCCTCAATCGTCCCCTCCCTCGTAACCATCAAAGATTTTTGTTGTTGTTGTTCCTGTGTGTAAACCTTTTCTTGGGTTTTTATAATAGTGGTCTCATACAATATTTTTCCTTTTGTGATCGACTTATTTCACTCAGCATGATGCCCTCCAAATTCATCCATGTTGTGAGATGTTTCACGGTTTCATCATTATTCTTTATCACTGCATAGTATTCCGTTGTGTGTATATACCATAATTTGTTTATCCATTCGTCTGTTGATGGGCACTTAGGTTGTTTCCTTCTTTTTGCTATTGTGAATAATGCTGCAATGAACATGCATGTGCATATGTCTATTCATGTGACGGCTCTTATTTCTCTAGGATATATTCCTAGGAGCGGTATTGCTGGATTGTATGGTATTTCTATTTCTAGCTTTTTAAGGAGGCGCAATATTGTTTTCCATAGTGGTTGAAACATTTTACACTCCCACCAGAAGTGCCTAAGAGTTCCAATCTCCCTGCAACTGCGCCAACATTTGTTATTTTCTGTTTTTTTTAATTAGTGCCAGTAATGTTGGGATGGGATGGTATCTCATTATAGTTTTGAATTGCATTTCTCTAACGGAGTATTTCCTCAGGTGTCTGTTAGCTGTCTGAATGTCTTCTTTTGTGAAGTGTATGTTCATATTCTTTGCTCATTTTTTAGTTGGATTATTTATCTTTTTGTTGTTGGGGTGTTCAAGTATTCTATAGATTTTACAGATCAGATGCTTGTCAGATATGCCATAACCGAACAAATTTTCCCAGTCTGTAGGTTCTCTTTGTACTCTTTTGATGAAGTCTTTTGATGAACATAGGTGTTTAATTTTTAGGAGCTCCCAGTTATCTAGTTTATCTTCTTGTGTTTGTGCATTTTTAGTTATGATTTGTATTCTATTTATGCCATGTATTAGGGCTCCTAGCATTATCCCTATTTTTTCTTCCATGATCTTTATCATATAGGTTTTGTATTTAGGTCTTTGATCCATTTTGCGTTAGTTTTTGTGTATGATTTGAGGTATGGGTCCTATTTCATTTTTTTACAGATGGACATCCAGTTTTGCCAGCACGATTTGTTTTAAAAAAAACTGTCTTTTCCCCATTTAATGGACTTTGGTCCTTTGTCAAAGATCAGCTAACCATAGGTGGATGGATTTACATCAGCATTCTCGATTCTGCTCCATTGGTCTATGTGTCTGTTGTTGTACCACTATCAGGCTGTTTTGACTACTGTGGCTGTATAATAGATTCTGAGATCAGGTAGTGTGAGGGTTCCTACTTTGTTCTTTTTCTTCAATAATGCTTTGCTTATCCTGGGCCTCTTTCCTTTCCATATAAAGTTGGTGATTAGTTTTTCCACCTCGGTAAAGAATGCTGTTGGTATTTGGATTGGGATTGCATTATATCTGTAGATCACTTTGGGTAGAATTGACATTTTCGCAATGTTGAATCTTCCTATCCATAAGCATGGTATGTTTTTTCCATTTATGTAGGTCTCATTTGCTTTCTTGCAGTAGTTTTTTGTAGTTTTCTTTGTATATCCCTGGTTAGACTTTTTTCTAAATATTTTATCTTTTTAGGGGCTATTATCAATGGTATTGTTTTCCCCATTTCCTTTTCAAAGTTCTCTTT
Source organism: Loxodonta africana (assembly GCF_030014295.1). Taxonomy (NCBI): domain Eukaryota; kingdom Metazoa; phylum Chordata; class Mammalia; order Proboscidea; family Elephantidae; genus Loxodonta; species Loxodonta africana. The sequence goes on from NC_087369.1 coordinate 63,335,640, forward strand.
GTTGGCGTAGGAATCCAACTGATTTTTTGCATGTTGATCTTGTATCCTGCTGCTCTGCTGAACCTTTCTATTAGTTCCAGTAGTTTTCTTGTGGAATCTTTGGGGATCTCTATGTATAGGGTCATATCACCTGCAAATAGGGATAGTTTTACTTCTTCCTTTCCAATTTGGATGTCCTTTATTTTTTTTTTCTTGCCTTACTGCTCTAGCTAGGACTTCCAGCACAATGTTAAATAGGAGTGATGATAAAGGGCATCCTTGTCTTGTTCCCGTTCTCAGGGGGAATGCTTTCGGCCTCTCTCCATTGAGAATAATGTTGGCTGTTGGTTTTGTATAGATGCTTTTTATTATGTTGAGGAATTTCCCTTCTGCTCCTATTTTATTGAGAATTTTTATCATGAATGGGTGTTGGACTTTATCAAATGCCTTTTCTGCATTGATTGAGATGATCATGTGATTCTTTTCTTTTGTTCTATTTATGTGGTGATTACTTTGATTGATTTAGTAATGTTGAACCAACACACAGCAGACATTCTTTACTAGTTCAGCTGAACTATTGTTTGGTTTTAAGAAGACTTCAGAGGGTATTTTTGGTTTAAGGTTTAAAGATTATCTCTTTAAATAGTTTTGGTGGTTCATCTAGCTTCAATGGCTCCAGGAAGTCTGAAATCCATGAGAATTTGAAATTCTGTTCTCCATTTTCCCCCTTTTGATCAGGATTCTTCTATACCTTTGATCATAATGTTCAGTATTGGTATCTGGACACCATCCAGTTCTTCTGGTCTCATGGCAAAGGAGGCTGTTGTTTATGGAGGCAATTAGCCACACATTCCATTTCCTCTTTCTATTCCTTGAAAATTATTATTTTTAACTAAACAAAACATTTAAAGTCTCCAGAAATCATCCCAAGGGCACACAACAAATAAACATTTTTTTGACAAAATCTTTGAAATCTTAAGAACAGTGAGGGCTGCCTGACTACCACCAGTGACGGCCTGGACAGGAAACACAACAGAGAATCCCTGATGGAACAGGAGAAAAGTGGGATGCAGACCTCAAATTCTCATAAAAAGACCAGACTTCATGGTCTGACTGAGACTAGAAGGACCCTGGAGGTCATGGTCCCCAGACCTCTTGCTAGCCCAACACTGGAACCATTCCCAAAGCCAACTCTTCAGACAGGGATTGAACTGGATTATAAGACAGAAAATGATACTGGTGAGGAGTGAGCTTTTTGGCTCAAGTAGACACATGAGACCATGTGGGCAGCTCCTGTGTGGAGGGGAGATGGGAAGGCAAGAGGGGGACAGGAGCTGGCTGAATGGACATGGGGAATACAGGGTGGAGAGGAGTGTGCCGTCTCATTAAGGGGGAGAGCAACTAAGCATACATAGCAAGGTGTATATAAATTTTTGTATGAGAGACTGGCTTGATTTGTAAACTTTCACTTAAAGCACAATAAAAAAATACTTATAAACTGGCAGGTCATGGGTCATATCCATCCCATGGATGTGTTTTGTTTGGCCAAGGAAATGCTATAATATTCATAAACTGATTTGTAGCATTTTAAAATAAGAAGAATATATATGGGGGAAAAAAAGAACAGTGAGCACCTGTGGCACTTAGCCATGACCTCCTCTATCCTCCATCACCTCCCCTGCTAAGCTAGATGGAAGGTCCACTCCACAAAGACGTGGCCAAGAAAATGGTAAAACTTGTCCCTTCAGTATCCAGTCAAGGGATACAGTAACTCACTGGAAGGGGCAGGACTCCAGCATTTCTCATCCCCTCCAACTCTAAGTTGCAAAAACAAATTCCTGGTGATTGCAGCCAAGATTTCAAGGGCTGGCTCCTTTCCTCAACCCTCACTCAAGGGGATGGAGGCTGTACCCCAGGCACAGCAGGCAGATAATACTGGTGCCCAATTACCCGTGGATCACCTTTGCCCCAGCTTGCTTCTGGGGGAAGGTTCCAGCTAAGAAAAGCAGAAAGTAACACTCCCACACAGCACCTAGAGCAGTGGCTCAGAGATTTTGCCCAGGGAGAGAGACAGTCCATAAGAAAAGAGAGCTCCAAAGTTTTCCCCAAAGGAACTGACTTAATTTAAAACAGAGTGTGGGAAACCTCAAGCATAAAATTGCTCTCAAAAACAATAGTGATTTTGCCAGTAAGCAATTAAAAGCAGGCTGTTAGCTCTATGAGAACAACAAGCCAAACCAACTGAGGTTCTAGCCAGGGCAATTAGGCAAGGAAAAAAAGAGAGAAATAAAAGGCATCCAGATTAGAAAGAAGTAAAACTATCTCTATTTGCAGATGACATACTCTTGTATATAGAAAGTCCTAAGAAAGCCACTAAAAATTTTTTGGAGCTTAGAAATTAGTTCAGCAAATTCACAGGATGAAAGATCAATATATAAAAATCAATTGTATTTCTATACACTAGAAAAGAAAAACTTAAAATGAAATTAAAGAAACAATTCTATTTGCAATAGAATTAAAATTAATAAAATAGTACATTTGACAAAAGAAATGTAAGACTGAAAACTGCAAAACAACATTGAAAAAAATTAAAGAACATATAAATAAGTAGGAACATATCTCATGTTCGTGTATCAGAAGACTTAATAGTGTTAAGATGCCAATACTTCCCAAATTGATTCTACAGATTCACTTTCACTTTCAAAATTCTGCCCTTTTTGCATAAATTGACAAGCTGATCCTAAAATTCACCAAAAAATTAACTCAAAATGGATCACAGATCTAAATTAAAAGCTAAAACTATAAAACTCTTAGAAGAAAACAAGCACAAAACTTCATGAAAATGGATTAGGTAATGTTTCCTTAGATATGACAAGAAAAGCACAACAAAAGATAAAATAGATAAATTGAAAAAAAAATTTTTTTTGAACTTCATCAAAATTAAAAACTTTTATGCTGCAAAGGACACCATCGAGAAAGTGAAAACACAACCCATAGAATAGTTGAAAACTATTGGAAATTATATACCTGATAAGTGACTTGTATCTATATTATAGAAAGCACTTTCACAACTCAATAATGAAAAGACAAATATCTCAATTTAAAAATGGGCAAAGGGGAGGCAGAGCCAAGATGGCAGAGTAGTCACACACTTCTGGTGGTCCCTCTTACAACAAAGACCCCCCCAAAAAATATGAAAAGCTAGGAGCCCTGAACATCAAAGGCAAAGTTAAGAAATCGGACTGAGCAGCAGGGGGAGAGAGAGACGATTCAGAAGCAGTGAGCAGTTGCCGGACCTGACTCAGCAGGAGCTGGCACCCCTCAGCCCTGATTCCCTGCTGTGACCACACCAGGGCTGGCAGCAGCATTCGGGATGTGGTTTCCTCAATGAGAGAGAGCAAGTGGCAGAGTTTACTCATGCCCCTGGAATCAGAGCAGAACAGCACTGTCAGTAAAAGATAAGTGCTTCTGTCTAATTTACCACAGGGATCAAAAAGCACCCCTTTTGAAAGAACTCTCTCTGATTTATCTGATCCCTCCTCCCTCTGCCCCACCCCCAAGCCAGCTTCACGGGTGGCCTACTTCCCTTGGTCTGAAATAGGTCCTGCTGTGTGCCCTGAGCCATTCTCCCAGCCTTGGAGAAGGAAAAAAACTAACAAGTGGGGAAAAAATCATCTATCAGCTCCCCAAAACTGGGAACTCAGGGCAGAATGGCTCCTGTCCAGGCACAAGCAGTCCACAGACTTTGAATGTCTTTCACCCTTGCATGGACTTGTGTGGGCCCATTTCAGGAGATTAGGCCCTTGTTGGCACAGTGCAGCAGTGTATGTGCCTGAGGTCTGACATCGACTGTTTCAGTTGTGAGGTGGAGAGGTGGGTTTTTTTGATGTTTGACACCTCTCTGCCTATTAAGCAAGGTCCTCACCTACCCACACCAGGGCCTGAGAACTGGTGGCTTCACCCATGCCACTTAGCCACCTGCAACGGGGGTCCAAGGATAAGTGCTGCCTCCCAGTCCTTACAGCCAAAAGCATTGGGTGCCCATGGTCTGGATGCAGAGCCCACCCACCTGTGTGCTGTAGAGAACAGGGATGCGCTCTCCTCACAGGCATTCAGGGGATGGCTGTCAGCCCCCTGCCTTGCTCAGAGTGTGACCCCCTGCTTCAACCAGATATCTGTGCCTACACAAATCATCCCTGCTCCTCTAAGACTGTAGGTGAGAGCCTGCACCACACATCTGGTGACTGACTACCTGGACACCTGAGCTGAATCCATACAAAAAAAGTGAATGGACTCCTAGGCTCATATACCTGGTAACAGCTCTAGTCATCTGGCGACAGGACATTAGAGCTTTGAGGTGCCAATAATCAAGCTAGTTCACTCGAGCAGCCTATTTGAGTATATCAAAACAAAACAAAGCAAGAAGCTAGGACACAGGAAGGAAACATAAAATAAATTAATACAATAACTTATAGATGGCTTGGAGACAACAGTCAATATCAAATCACATAAAGAAGCAGACCATGATCATTTCAACAAGCTCCCAAAACAAAGAATCAAGGATTCTTCTGAGTGAAGATATCTCCTGGAAAATATGAAAGATTAATATACAGAACTCTTCAAGAGATCAGGAAGGAGATGAGGCAAAATGCAGAATAAGCCAAGGAACATACAGATAAAGCAGTTGAGGAAATTAAGAAGGTTATTTAAGAGCATAATGAAAAATTTAATAAGCTGCAAGACTTCATAGAGAGAAACCAATCAGAAATTCAGGATATTAACAATAAAATTTCAGAATTAGACAACTCAGTAGAAAGTCAGAGGAGCAGAATTGAGGAAATTGAAGTCAGAATTCGTGAGATTGAAGATAACACACATGGCACCAATATATTCAAAGAAAAATCAGATAAAAAATTTAAAAAAAATTAAGAAACCCTAAGGATCATGTGGGACTCTATCAAGAGAAATATGAGTGATTGGAGTACCAGAACAAGTAGGGAGAACAGATAATGCAGAGAGATTTGTTGGCAGAGAACATCCCTGATATCATGAAATATGAGAAGATATCTATCCAATATGCTCATCGAATCCCACAAAAGGTAGATCCCAAAAGAAAGTCACCAAGACATATTATAATCAAACTTGCCAAAACCAAAGATAAAGAGAGAATTTTAAGAGCAGCTAGGGTAGGGATATACAAAAAGTTGCCTATGAAGGAGAGTCAATAAGGGTAAGCATGGACTATTCAACAGAAACCAATCAGGCAAGAAGGCAATGCAAAGACATATATAAAGCATTTAAGGAAAAAAAATTGCCAACCATGAATCATATATCCAGCAAAACTGTCTCCCAAATATGAAGGTGAAATTAGGACATTTCCAGTTAAACAGAAGCTTAGGAAATTTGCAAAAACCAAACCAAAACTACAAGAAATACTAAAGGGAGACCTCTGGTTAGAAAATCAATAACATCAGATAACAACCCAAGGCTAGAACACAGGACAGAGCAATCAGATATCAGCCAAGATTAATCACAAAAATAAATCAAGATAAAAAATGCTCAAAACAAGGAAACAGCAATGTCACTGTATAAAAGGTGACAACATTAAATCAATAAAGAGGGACGAAAAAATGTAGTCATAGATCTTTCATATGCAGAGGAAGTCAAGGCGATACAAAAAGATAAAAGTTTGGTTTCAATTTAGAAAAATAGGGAAAAAGATAAGGTAACCACAAAGGAGAAAAACAATCCCACACATCAAAATAAAATACAAGAAAAATGTAAAAACTCAACAAAAACAAAATGAACAACAATGAAAAAGAGGAAAAGAAAATATATAAAGAAATACTACTCAGCACAGAAAATTAAGTGGAAAAAAGAAACTGTCAACAACACACAAGAAAAGACATCAAAATGACAGCACTAAACTCATACCTATCCATAAATGCACTGAATGTAAATGGGCTAAATGCACCAATAAAGAGACAGAGAGTGGCAGAATGGATTAAAAAAACATGATCCATCTATATGCTGCCTACAAGAGACACACCTTAGACTTAAAGACACAAACAAATTAAAATTAAATATGGAAAAAAATAAATCAAGCAAACAACAACCAAAAAGAGCAGAAGTGGCAATATTAATTTCTGACAAAATAGACTTTAAAGTTAAATCCACCACAAAGGATAGGAAGGACACTATGTAATGATTAAAGGGACAATATACCAGGAGGGGAAACCCTGGTGGCATAGTGGTTAAGTGCTACAGCTGCTAACCAAGAGGTCGGCAGTTCAAAACCACCAGGGACTCCTTGGAAACTCTATGGGGCAGTTCTACTCCATCCTATAGGGTCGCTATGAGTCGGAATTGACTCGACAGCAGTGGGTTTGGTTTTGGTTTATACCAGGAGGATATAACCATATTAAATATTTATGCACCCACGACAGGTCTTCAAGATACATAAAACAAACTCTGACAGCATTGAAAAGCGAGATAGACAGGTCAACAATAATAGTAGGAGACTTCAACACACCACTTTTGGTGAAGGACTGAACATCCAGAAAGAAGCTCAATAGAGACACGGGAGATCTAAATGCCACAGTCAACCAACTTGACCTCATGGACATATACAGAACACTCCACCCAACAGCAGCCAAGTGTACTTTCTTTTCCAATGCACATGGAACATTCTCCAGATTAGACCACATATTAGGTCATAAAGCAAGCCTTAACAGAATCCAAAACATAGAAATATTACAAAGCATCTTCTCTGATCATAAAGCCATAAAAGTAGGAATCAATAACAGAAAAAGCAGGGAGAAGAAATCGAATACATGGAAACTGAACAAACCCTGCTCAAAAACTACTGGGTTATAGAAGAAGTTAAGAATGAAATAAAGAAATTCATAGAAGCCAATGAGAATGAAAACACTTCCTATCAGAATCTTTGGGACACAGCAAAAGCAGTGCTGAGAGGTCAATTTATAGCAATAAATGCACACATCCAAAATGAAGAAAGGGCCAAAATCAAAGAATTATCCCTACAACTTGAACAAATAGAAAGAGAACAACAGAAGAAATGCTCAGGCACCAGAAGAAAGCAAATACTAAAAATTAGAGCAGAATTAAATGAAATAGAGGACAGAAAAACAATTGAAAGACTTAACAAGACCAAAAGCTAGCTCTTTGAAAAGATTAACAAAATTGATAAACTTTTGACCAAACTAACAAAAGAAAAACAGGAGTGGAAGCAAATAACCCAAATAAGAAATGAGATGGTTGATATCACAACAGACCCAACTGAAATTAAAAGAATCGTGTTAGATTACTACAAAAAATTTTACTCTAACACATTTGAAAACCTAGAAGAAATGGACAAACTTCTAGAAACACACTACCTACCTAAACTAACACAAACAGAGCTACAACAACTAAATAAACCTATAACAAATGAAGAGATTGAAAGGGTAATTTTAAAACTCTGAATTAAAAAAAAAAAAAAAACCCTGGCCCTGACAGCTTCACTGGAGAAGTCTACCAAACTTTTGGAGAAGAGTTAACACCACTACTACTAAAGGTATTTCAGAGCATAGAAAAGGATGAAATACTCCCAAACTCATTCTATGAAGCCAGCATTTCCCTGATACCAAAACCAGGTAAAGACACCACAAAAAAAGAAAATTACAGATGTATATCCCTCATGAATTCAACAACATATCAAAAAAAAAAAAACAAAACAAATTCACCATGACCAAGTGGGATTCATACCAGGTATGTAGGGATGGTTCAACATTAAAAAAAAAAATCAATGTAATCCATCACATATATAAAACAAAAGACAAGAACCACATGATCTTATCAATTGATGCAGAAAAGGCATTTAACAAAGTCCAACACCCATTCATGATAAAAACTTTCAGCAAAATAGGAATAGAAGGGAAATTCTTAAACATTATAAAGGGCATTTATACAAAGCCAACAGCCAATATCATCTTAAATGGAGAGAGTCTAAAAGCATTCCCCTTAAGAACGGGAACCAGACAAGGATACTCTTTATCACCACTCTTATTCAACGTTGTGCTAGAGGTCCTAGCTAGAGCAATTAAACCAAACCAAACCAAACCCAGTGCCATCGAGTCGATTCCGACTTATAGCGACCCTATAGGACAGAGTAGAACTGTCCCATAGAGTTTTCAAGGAGCACCTGGCGGATTTGAACTGCCGACCCTTTGGTTAGCAGCCGTAGCACTTAACCACTACACCACCAGGGTTTCTGCTAGAGCAATTAGGGTAGATAAAGAAATAAAGGACATCCAAATTGATAAGGAAGAAGTAAAAGTATCTCTGTTTGCAGATGACATGATCTTATACACAGAAAACCCTAAAGAGTCCTCAAGAAAACTACTGAAACTAATAGAAAGGTTCAGCAGAGGATCAGGATACAAGATAAACATACAAAAATCAGTTGGATTCCTCTACACCAACAAAGACAACGTCAAAGAGTAAATCACCAAATCAATACCATTTACACTAGCCCCCAAGAAGATAAAATACTTAGGAATAAATCTAACCAGAGATGTAAAAGACCTATACAAAGAAAAGTACAAGACGCTACTGCAAGAAACCAAAAGAGACCTACATAAGTGGAAAACATACCATGCTTATGGACAGGAAGACTCAACATTGTAAAACTGTCCATTCTACCCAAAACGATCCATAGACACAATGCAATCCCGATCCGAATACCAATGACAGTTTTTAATGAGGTGGAGAAACAAATCACCAACTTCATATGGATAAGGAAAAGAGGCCCCGGATAAGTAAAGCATTACTGAAAAAGAGGAACGAAGTGGGAGGCCTCACACTACCTGATTTTAGAAACTATTATAGTGCCACAGTAGTCAAAACAGCCTGGTACTGGTATAACAACAGATACATAGACCAATGGAACAGAATTGAGAATCCAGACATAAATCCATCCACATATGAGCAGCTGATATTTGACAAAGGCCCAAAGTCTGTTAAATGGGAAAAGACAGTCTCTTTTAACAAATGGTGCTGGCATAACTGGATATCCATTTCTAAAAAATGAACCAAGACCCATACCTCACACCATGCACAAAAGCTAGCTCAAAATGGATCAAAAACCTAAATATAACATCTAAAACGATAAAGGTCATGGAAGAAAAAATAGGGACAACTCAAGGAGCTCTAATACATAGCATAAACAAACAAACAAACAAAGTATACAAAACATTGCTAACAATGCACAAACACCGGAAGAGAAACTAGATAACTGGGAGCTCCTAAAAATCAAACACCTATGCCCATCCAAAGACTTCACCAAAAGACAAAAAAGATTACCTACAGACTGGGAAAAAATTTTGGCCACAACAAATCCGATCAGTGTCTGGTCTCTAAAATCTACGTGATACTGCAAAAACTCAACAACAAAAACACAAATAACCCAATTAAAAAAGGGGGAAATGATATGAACAGGCACTTCACCAAAGAAGACATTCAGGTAGCTAACAGATACATCAGGAAATGCTCAGAATCATTAACCATTAGAGAAATGCAAATCAAAGCTACAATGAGATACCATGTCACCCCAATGAGGCTGGCATTAATCTAAAAAACACAAAATAATAAATGTTCAAAAGGTTCTCCAGAGACTGGAACACGTATACACTGCTGGTGGGAATGTAAAATGGTGCAACCACTTTGGAAATTGATTTGGCACTTCCTTAAAAAGCTATAAATAGAACTGCCATACAATCCAGTAGTCCCACTCCTAGGAATATATCCTAGAGAAATAAGAGCCTTCACACAAACAGATATATGCACACCCATGTTCACTGCAGCACTGTTTAAAATAGCAAAAAGATGGAAGCAACCAAGGTGCTAATCAACAGATGAATGGATACATAAATTATGGTATATTCACATAATGGAATACTACACAAAGATTATGAACAACAATGAATCCGTGAGACATCTCATAACATGGAGGAATCTGGAAGGCATTATGCTGAGTGAAATTAGTTGCAAAAGGACAAATATTGTATGAGACCACTATTATAAGAACTCAAGAAAAACTTTAAACACAGAAGAAAATATTCTTTAATGGTTTCGAGGGTGGGGAGGGAGGGAGAGTGGTATTCACTAATTAGATATGAAACAAGAACTATTTTAGGTGAAGGGAAAGACAACACACAATGCAGGAGTGATCAGTACAACTGTACTAAACCAAAATCAAAGCAGTTTCCTGAATACAACAGAACACTTAGAAAGCCAGAGTAGTGGGGGTGGGGATCTGGGGACCATGGTTTCAGGGGATATCTAGGTCAATTGGCATAACAAAATGTATTAAGAAAAAGTTCTGCATCCCACTTTGGTGAATGGCATCTAGGGTCTTAAACACTAGCAAGTGGCCATCTAAGATGAATCAATTGGTCTCAACCCACCTGGAGTAAAGGAGAATGAAGAACACCAAAGGTACAACACAGAAGATGACCCCAAGAGACAGAAAGGGCCACATAAACTAGAGACTATCTCATCCTGAGACCAGAAGAACTAGATGACTGCCCTGACAGGGAACACAACAGAGAATCCGTGATGGAACAGAGCAGTGGAATGCAGACCTCAAATTCTCGTAAAAAGACCAGATTTAACAGTCTGACTGAGACTAGAGGGACCCCGGAGGTCATGGTCCCTGGACCCTCTGTTAGCCCAAGACTGGAACCATTCCCGAAGCCAACCCTTCAGACAGGGATTGGACTGGACTATAAGACAGAAAATGATACTGGTGAGGAGTGAGCTTCTTGGCTCAAGCAGACACGGGAGACTACATGGGCAGCTCCTGTCTGGAGGCAAGATGAAAAGGCAAAGGAGGACAGGAGCTGGTTGAATGGACACAGGGAATACAGGGTGGACAGGAGGAATGTGCTGTCTCATTAGGGAGAGAGCAGCTAGGAGTTTATAGCAAGGTGTGTATAAGTTTTTGTATGAGAGACTGCCTTGATTTGTAAACTTTCACTTAAAGCACAATAAATTTTAAAGAATGGGCAAAGGATCCGAATAGAAGTTTCTTCAAAGAAAAAATACAAATGGCCAATAATATTTCATGAATATTATTGAATGAAATACAATACAATGAAATATTATTCGGCAACAAAAAGAGTAAAGTACTGATACATGCTACAACATGGATCAATGTCGGTAAATATTATCCTGAGTGACAGAAGGCAATCATAAAAGACCACATATTGTATGATTCCACTCATATGAAATTTCCAGAATAGGCACATTTATACAGACAGATGGTAGATTAGTGGTTGCTTAACATTGGGGTGAAGGGGAAAGAGGAATGACTGCTAATGTGTATGCAGTCCTTGAGGGGGTGATGAAAATGTTCTAAAAATGATTGTGGTGATTGTTGTACAATACGGTAAATGTGCATATACTAAAAAGCCATTGAGATGTACACTTTAAAGGGTAACTTGTGATATGACACCAAAAGCACAAGCAACAGAAGAAAAAATAGGTAAACTGGACTTAATCAAAATTTAAAACTTTTGTGCATCAAAGGACTTTATCAAGAAAGTGAAGAAACGACCTACAGAATAGGAGAAAATACTTGGTGACTATATATCTGATAAAGGTTTAGGATCCAAAAAATATAAAGAACTCCTATAATTCAACAACAAAAAGACAAACAGCCCGATTAAAAAATGGGCCAATGACTTGAATAGATATTTCTCCCGGAACAGGTATATAGAATAGCTATTTCTCCAAGTATATAAATACCCAACAAGCACATGAAAAGATGCTCAATATCAATATCATAGGGAGATGCAAATCAAAACCACAATGAGATAACACTTCACATCTACTAAAACGGCTATTACCAGAAAAATAGAAAATAATAACTGTTGGCAAACAAAGAAATTGGAACCCTCGTGTGTTGGTGGTGGGAATGTAAAACAGTGCAGCTGTTGTGGAAAACAGTTTGGTGGTTCCTCAAAAAGTTAAACTTAGATTTACCATATGACCCAGGAATTCCACTCCTAGGTATATACCCAAAATAATTGAAAGCAAGGACTCAAACAAATATTTGTACACCAATGTTCATAGCAGCATTATTCACAGTATTCAAAAGGTGGAAACAACCCAAGTGTTCATCAACAGATGAATGGATGAACAAAATGTGGCATGTATATACAATAGAACATTATTCAGCCATAAAGAGAAATGGAGTTCTGATACATAGTACAGCATGGATGAACCTTGAAAACATTATGCTGAGTTAAACAAATGAGACACAAAAGGATGAATATTGTATGATTTCACTTATGTGAAATATACATAATAGGCAAATGTGTAGAGACAAAAGTTTATTGGTAGTTACTAGAGGCTGAGGGAGATGGAGGAACAAGGAGTTATTGCTTAAGGGGTACTGAGTTTCTCTTTGGGGTGATGAAAACTTTTGGAAATGAATAGTGGTGATGGTTGCACAACATTGTGAATGTAATTAGTGTCACTAAATTGTCCGCTTAAAATGGTTAGAATAGAAAACATTCTGTTATACATATTTTTTATGAAAGTAAACATTTTTGAAAGGTGAATTCTACCTCAATAAAGCTGTTATTTAAAAAATAAATGAGGGAACTTTTTGTGGTGATGAAAATGTTTGATCTCTCATGATGGTGTTTAGACAGATGTATATGTTAGTCAAAACTCATCAAACTACACGTAAAATGAGTGCATATTATAGTATGTAAATTGTACCTCAATAAAGTTTTTCTAAAGAAAAAAAGTAAAAAGATGGGAAAAATATACTAAGCAAACACCAATAAAAAGAAAGTTGTAGTGGTTGCATTAATATCAGAGAAAGTAGATTTCAGAGCAAAGAATGTTACCAGGGATTAAAGAAGACTATTTTATAACATTATCATAAAATAATAATAATTCATCAGGAGGGCATAATAATTCTGAATATTTATGTACCTAATAACAGTTTGAGTATATATTAAGCAAAAACTTACAGATCTGATAGGAGAAGCAGAAAAATTCATAATTATAATTGAAGAATTTAACATGCTTTTCTCAGTAATCAATAGGACAAGTAGACAAAAAAAAATCAGTAAGAATATAAAAGATTTTAGCAACACTATCAACCAAATTTACCCAACTGGCATTTATAGAACATGCGACCCAACAACAGCAGAATGGATACTCTTTTCTATACTATTGCACACAGAACAGTTACCAAGATAGACCATTGTAGTTGGTTGAATAGTGGCTCCAAAAAATATATGTTCAAGTTTTAACCCCCAGAACCTGTGAATGTGACCTTATTTGGAAAAAAGGTTGTCTCAGACTGGGTTCTCTAGAGAAGCAAAACCAGTAAAGTGTATAAATATATAGAGACAGAGATTTATTTCAAGGAAATAGCTCACATGGTTGTGGAGGCTGGGAAGTCCAAAGTCCGTGGATAAGGATAGAGGCTTCTCCTGATTCACATAGCTGCAGGGGCTGGTAAACCAAAGATCGGCAGGTCAGAGAGTAGGGCTCTTGCTTACAGGCTGTGAACATCAACAAACCCCAAGACTTGGCAGGCAAGATTGCAGGTAAGCTGCTAGCTCTACTCCCAAGAACGGGAGGTCACAAAAACAGGAGCCAGCTGCAGAATCCAGAGCAGGCAAAAGCCAGAACATCCACTTATACTGAATGCAGGCCACATGCCCAAGGAAACTCCCTTTCAACTGATTTGCTACTCACAGCAGATCCCATCATGGAGGTGATCCCATATCAAATCTCAACAGGGAAGTGATCACAACATTATACAACTGCCAAAACACTGAGAATCATGGCCCAGCCAAGTTGACCCACAATCTTAACCATCACAAGGGTCTTTGCATATGTAATTAAGTTAAATATCTTGAAATGAGATCATTCTGGATTGAGAGTAGGCCCTAGTTCCAATGACAGGTGTCCCTATAAGAGAAAGGCAAAAGGAGATTTGAGACATAAAGACACAGAGGGGAAGGTGGTGTGAAGGCAGAGGTAGAGATAGGAGTAGTGCATCTACAAGACAAAGAACACCAGAGATTACTGGCAGCCACCAGAAGCTAGGAGAGGCATGTAACGGATTCTCTCTCAGAGGCTCCAGAAGGAACCAGCCTTGCTGACACCTTGATTTCAGACTTCTGGCCTCCAAAACTGTGAGAGGATAAATTTCTGCTGTTTTAAGCCACCAAGCTTTTTTTTTTTTTTTTATTAACTCTTATTAAGCTTCAAGTGAACGTTTACAAATCAAGTCAGACTGTCACATATAAGTTTATATACACCTTACTCCGTACTCCCACTTGCTCTCCCCCTAATGAGTCAGCCCTTCCAGTCTCTCCTTTCGTGACAATTTTGCCAGCTTCCAACTCTCTCTATCCTCCCATCCCCCCTCCAGACAGGAGATGCCAACACAGTCTCAAGTGTCCACCTGATATAATTAGCTCACTCTTCACCAGCATCTCTCTCCTACCCACTGTCCAGTCCCTTTCATGTCTGATGAGTTGTCTTCGGGAATGGTTCCTGTCCTGGGCCAAGAGAAGGTTTGGGGACCATGACCGCTGGGATTCCTCTAGTCTCAGTCAGACCACTAAGTCTGGTCTTTTTATGAGAATTTGGGGTCTGCATCCCACTGACCTCCTGCTCCCTCAGGGATTCTCTGTTGTGCTCCCTGTCAGGGCAGTCATTGATTGTGGCCTGGCACCAACTGGTTCTTCTGGTCTCAGGATGATGGAGGTCTCTGGTTCGTGTGGCCCTTTCTGTCTCTTGGGCTCTTAGTTATCGTGTGACCTTGGTGTTCTTCATTCTCCTTTGCTCCAGGTAGGTTGAGACCAATTGATGTATCTTAGATGGCCGCTTGTTAGCATTTAAGACCCCAGACGCCACATTTCAAAGTGGGATGCAGAATGTTTTCATAATAGAATTATTTTGCCAATTGACTTAGAAGTCCCCTTAAACCACGGTCCCCAAACCCCTGCCCTTGCTCCGCTGACCTTTGAAAAAAAAAAAAAGCATTCAGTTTATCCTGGAAACTTCTTTGCTTTTGGTCCAGTCCAGTTGAGCTGACCTTCCATGTATTGAGTATTGTCCTTCCCTTCACCTAAAGCAGTTCTTAGCTACTAACTAATCAGTAAAAAACCCTCTCCCACCCTCCCTCCCACCCCCCCCACCCCCCTCACGTAACCACAAAAGTATGTGTTCTTCTCAGTTTATACTGTTTCTCAAGACCTTATAATAGTGGTCTTATACAATATTTGTCCTTTTGCCTCTGACTAATTTCACTCAGCATAATGCCTTCTAGGTTCCTCCATGTTATGAAATGTTTCACAGATTCGTCACTGTTCTTTATCGATGCGTAGTATTCCATTGTGTGAATATACCACAATTTATTGAACCATTCATCCGTTGATGGACACCTTGGTTGCTTCCAGCTTTTTGCTATTGTAAACAGAGCTGCAATAAACATGGGTGTGCATATATCTGTTTGTGTGAAGGCTCTTATTTCTCTAGGGTATATTCCGAGGAGTGGGATTTCTGGGTTGTATGGTAGTTCTATTTCTAACTGTTTAAGATAATGCCAGATAGATTTCCAAAGTGGTTGTACCATTTGACATTCCCACCAGCAGTGCATAAGAGTTCCAATCTCTCCGCAGCCTCTCCAGCATTTATTATTTTGTGTTTTTTGGATTAATGCCAGCCTTGTTGGAGTGAGATGGAATCTCATCGTAGTTTTAATTTGCATTTCTCTAATGGCTAATGATCGAGAGCATTTTCTCATGTATCTGTTAGCTGCCTGAATATCCTCTTTAGTGAAGTGTGTGTTCATATCCTTTGCCCACTTCTTGATTGGGTTGTTTGTCTTTTTGTGGTTGAGTTTTGACAGAATCGTATAGATTTTAGAGATCAGGCGCTGGTCGGAGATGTCATAGCTGAAAATTCTTTCCCAGTCTGTAGGTGGTCTTTTTACTCTTTTGGTGAAGTCTTTAGATGAGCATAGGTGTTTGATTTTTAGGAGCTCCCAGTTATCTGGTTTCTCTTCGTCATTTTTGGTAATGTTTTGTATTCTGTTTATGCCTTGTATTAGGGCTCCTAAGGTTGTCCCTATTTTTTCTTCCATGATCTTTATCGTTTTAGTCTTTATATTTAGGTCTTTGATCCACTTGGAGTTAGTTTTTGTGCATGGTGTGAGGTATGGGTCCTTGTTCGTTTTTTTGCAAGTGGATATCCAGTTCTGCCAGCACCATTTGTTAAAAAGACTATCTTTTCCCCAATTAACTGACACTGGGCCTTTGTCAAATATCAGCTGCTCATATGTGGATGGATTTATATCTGGGTTCTCAATTCTGTTCCACTGGTCTATGTGCCTGTTGTTGTACCAGTACCAGGCTGTTTTGACTACTGTGGCTGTATAATAGGTTCTGAAATCAGGTAGAGCGAGGCCTCCCACTTTCTTCTTCTTTTTCAGTAATGCTTTGCTTACCCGAGGCTTCTTTCCCTTCCATATGAAGTTGGTGATTTGTTTCTCTATCACCTTAAAAAAATGACATTGGAATTTGGACCGGAAGTGCATTGTATGTATAGATGGCTTTTGGTAGAATAGGCATTTTTACTATGTTAAGTCTTCCTATCCATGAGCAAGGTATGTTTTTCCACTTAAGTATGTCCTTTTTAATTTCTTGTAGTAGAGCTTTGTAGTTTTCTTTGTATAGGTCTTTTACATCCTTGGTAAGATTTATTCCTAAGTATTTTATCTTCTTGGGGGCTACTGTGAATGGTATTGATTTGGTGATTTCCTCTTCGATGTTCTTTTTGTTGATGTAGAGGAATCCAAGTGATTTTTGTATGTTTATCTTATAACCTGAGACTCTGCCAAACTCTTCTATTAGTTTCAATAGTTTTCTGGAGGATTCCTCAGGGTTTTCTGTGTATAAGATCATGTCATCTGCAAATAGAGATAACTTTACTTCCTCCTTGCCAATCCGGATGCCCTTTATTTCTTTGTCTAGCCTAATTGCTCTGGCTAGGACTTCTAGCGCAATGTTGAATAAGAGCGGTGATAAAGGGCATCCTTCTCTGGTTCCCGTTCTCAGGGGAAATGCTTTCAGGCTCTCTCCATTTAGAGTGATGTTGGCTGTTGGCTTTGCATAGATGCCCTTTATTATGTTGAGGAATTTTCCTTCAATTCCTATTTTGGTGAGAGTTTTTATTATAAATGGGTGTTGGACTTTGTCAAATGCCTTTTCTGCATCAATTGATAAGATCATGTGGTTTTTGTCTTTTGTTTTATTTATATGGTGGATTACATTAATCGTTTTTCTAATATTAAACCAGCCTTGCATACCTGGTATAAATCCCACTTGGTCGTGGTGGATTATTTTTTTGATATGTTGTTGAATTCTATTGGCTAGAATTTTGTTGAGGATTTTTGCATCTATGTTCATGAGGGATATAGGTCTGTAATTTTCTTTTTTTGTGATGTCTTTACCTGGTTTGGTATCAGGGAGATGGTAGCTTGGTAGAATGAGTTGGGTAGTATTCCGTCATTTTCTATGCTTTGAAATACCTTTAGTAGCAGTGGTGTTAACTCTTCTCTGAAAGTTTGGTAGAACTCTGCAGTATAGCCATCCGGGCCAGGGCTTTTTTTTGGTGGGAGTTTTTTGATTACCGTTTCAATCTCTTTTTTTTTGTTATGGGTCTATTTAGTTGTTCTACTTCTGATTGTGTTAGTTTAGGTAGGTAGTGTTTTTCCAGGAATTCATCCATTTCTTCTAGGTTTGCAAATTTGTTAGAGTACAATTTTTCTTAATAATCTGATATGATTCTTTTAATTTCAGTTGGGTATGTTGTGATGTGGCCCTTCTCGTTTCTTACTCGGGTTATTTTTTCCTTTCCTGTTTTTCTTTAGTCAGTCTGGCCAATGGTTTATCAATTTTGTTAATTTTTTCAAAGAACCAGCTTTTGGCTTTGTTAATTCTTCCAATTGTTTTTCTGTTCTCTAATTCATTTAGTTCAGCTCTAATTTTTATGATTTGTTTTCTTCTGGTGCCTGATGGATTCTTTTGTTGCTCACTTTCTATTTGTTCAAGTTGTAGGGACAGTTCTCTGATTTTGGCTCTTTCTTCTTTTTGTATGTGTGCATTTATTGATATAAATTGGCCTCTGAGCACTGCTTTTGCTGTGTCCCAGAGGTTTTGATAGGAAGTATTTTCTTTCTTGTTGCATTCTATGAATTTCCTTATTCCCTCCTTAATGTCGTCTATAATCCAGTGTTTTTTCGGCAGGGTATTGTTCAGTTTCCAAGTATTTGATTTCTTTTCCCTAGTTTTTCTGTTATTGATTTCTAGTTTTATTGCCTTGTGGTCTGAGAAGATGCTTTGTAATATTTCAATGTTTTGGATTCTGCAAAGGTTTGTTTTATGACCTAATATGTGGTCTATTCTAGAGAACGTTCCATGTGCGCTAGAAGAAAAGGTATACTTTGCAGCAGTTGGGTGGAGAGTTCCGTATAAGTCAATGAGGTCAAGTTGGTTGATTGTTGTAATTAGGTCTTCTGTGTCTCTATTGAGCTTCTTACTGGATGTCCTGTCCTTCTCTGAAAGTGGTGTGTTGAAGTCTCCTACTATAATTGTGGAGGTGTCTATCTCACTTTTCAGTTCTGTTAAAATTTCTTTTATGTATCTTGCAGCCCTGTCATTGGGTGCATAAATATTTAATATGGATATATCTTCCTGATCAATTGCCCCTTTTATTATTATGTAGTGTCCTTCTTTATCCTTTGTGGTGGATTTAAGTTTAAAGTCTATTTTGTCAGAAAATAATATTGCTACTCCTCTTCGTTTTTGCTTATTGTTTGCTTGATATATTTTTTTCCATCCTTTGAGTTTTAGTTTGTTTGTGTCTCTAAGTCTAAGGTGTGTCTCTTGTAGGCAGCATATAGACGGATCGTGTTTCTTTATCCAGTCCGAGACTGTCTCTTTATTGGTGCATTTAGTCCATTTACATTCAGCGTAATTATAGATAAGTAATTTTTTAAGTGTTTAGTGTTGTCATTTTGATGCGTTTTTATGTGTGTTGTTGACAATTTCATTTTTCCACTTACTTTTTTGTGCTGAGACGTTTTTCTTTGTAAATTGTGAGATCCTCATTTTCATAGTATTTGACTTTATGTTTGTTGAGTTGTTATGTTTTTCTTGGCTTTTATTTTGAGTTATGGAGTTGTTATACCTCTTTGTGGTTACCTTAATATTTACCCCTATTTTTCTAAGTAAAAGCCTGACTTGTATTGTCCTATATCGCCTTGTGTCCCTCTCCATATGGCAGTTCTATGCCACCTGTATTTAGTTCCTCTTTTTGATTATTGTGATCTTTTACGTATTGACTTCAATGATTCCCTGTTTTGCGCATTTTTTTTAATTAATCTTAATTTGTTTTTGTGATTTCCCTATTTGAGTTGATATCAGGATGTTGTGTTCTGTGACCTTGTGTTGTGCTGGTATCTGATATTATTGGTTTTCTGACCAAACAATTTCCTTTAGTATTTCTTGTAGCTTTGGTTTGGTTTTTGCAAATTCTCTAAGCTTGTGTTTATCTGTAAATATCTTAATTTCGCCTTCATATTTGAGAGAGAGTTTTGCTGGATATATGGATCCTTGGCTGGCAGTTTTTCTCCTTCAGTGCTCTGTATATGTCATCCCATTGCCTTCTTGCCTGCACAGTTTCTGCTGAGTAGTCTGAACTTATTCTTGTTGATTCTCCCTTGAAGGGGACCTTTCTTTTCTCCCTGGCTGCTTTTAAAATTTTCTCTTTATCTTTGGTTTTGGCAAGTTTGATGATAATATGTCTTGGTGTTTTTCTTTTTGGATCAATCTTAAATGGGGTTCGATGAGCATCTTGGATAGATATCCTTTCGTCTTTCATGATGTCAGGGAACTTTTCTGTCAGCAGATCTTCAACTATTTTCTCTGTGTTTTCTGTCCTCCCTCCCTGTCCTGGGACTCCAATCACACGCAAGTTATCCTTCTTGATAGAGTCCCACACGATTCTTAGGGTTTCTTCTTTTTTTTAAATTCTTTTATCTGATTTTTTTCAGCTATGTTAAATAAAATTAGTTTTTTTTTTTAATGTTGGTGTTAATTCCCTGGTCCTCCAGATTTCCCACTCTGCATTCTAATTGCTCACGTCTGCTTCTCTGACTTCCTTTTGCATTGTCTAATTCTGTAATTTTATTGTTAATCTTTTGGATTTCTGAATGCTGTCTGTCTATGGATTCTTGTAACTTTTTAATTTTTCCACTATGTTCTTGAATAATCTTTTTGAGTTCTTCAACTGTTTTATCACTGTGTTCCTTGGCTTTTTATGCAGTTTGCCTTATTTCATTTCTGAGGTCATCCCTGATGTCTTGAAGCATTCTGTAAATTAGTTTTTTATATTCTGCATCTGGCAATTCCAGGATTGTATCTTCATTTGGGAAAGATTTTGATTCTTTTGTTTGGGGGGTTGTAGAAGCTGTCATGGCCTGCTTCTTTATGTGGTTTGCTATCGACTGCTGTCTCCGAGTCATCACTAAGATTAAGATATAGTAGTGATTTACTCTATAATTGCTCACTGAGTCTTATCTTGTTTTGTTTTCTTGCAATATACGTGGATGGGCTACTAGATTGTGCTGTCTTGTTTGTTGTAGCCCTTAACTTACTTATGACCTATTACCAGCTGGTTTGGGCTGTTGCCAGATATATATGCCTGAGTCTCTTCACTATTCTTGAGTAGAATCTGATTTTGGGTCATCAGTGTGTGTTGCACTCTAACACCTATCCACCTCGAGAAGTAGTGGTGATAGTTGTGTGCACCAGATTCTATTAGCAGCTGGGGTTCACACTCCAGGGGGAGCAGGATGCTGACAGGCTTCCCCCAAGTGTCAATGAGGTAGGTGTGTCTCTATTCCTATAGCACCTTGGTGGGAGGGCTCTGCAGCTGTACCTTAGGCCCCCAATGCAAGTACCCCTACTGATTGGTAGGTGTCACCCTCCTTAGACCCCTAAGGCAAGAGGCTAGGTGGTCTGAGGGGAGCTTCAGCCCTCAGTTCCCTGTTGTGAGTCAGTTAGGGCTCTGTTGAGTAAGCAGAGGTATCAGACCTGGGAAACTTGTTTTTCCAGTAAATTCGCTAAAAAAAATGCAGTCAGATCCCTATCAGAACTTCCTTTGCATTATACCAGCCACCTTCTTCCCTGTAAGGATGAAAGCCGGAGATTTGGATCACATATGCTTGGCTGTAGCTGGTTCTGTGTTTTTAGTCCAATTAGGGATGGATTTTTGGTCCCTGGGTTTTTTGTGGTTGCTTCTCTCAGGCTGGAAGAATGGGTTAGGAAAAGACCAAAAAAAAAAAGGGGGGGGGGAGCAAAGCTGCGGAGCCAGAGCCATTCTCCCTCTGTCTCAGGAAATTCCAATGTTAATGAAGCCGCCTGACTGGGATGCTGGCTCCAGGCTCCGAAAACAGTCGCTGCTTCCCCGTAGTTGTTCATTCTCTGTCTCTGTCTCTCAGGTCAACTCTTTAAATCTGTGTCTGTTGTTCAGGGTTCATAGATTGTCATGTATGTGATCGATTCACTTGTTTTTCAGAGTCTTTGTTGCAAGAGGGATCCGAGGTAGCGTCTACCTAGTCACCCATCTTGGCCCCCTCCTCACCACCAAGCTTTTGACAATTTATTATAACAACCCTAGGAAACTAATACAACCATAGTCTGAACCATAAAGCAAATCTCCATAAACTTAAAAGATTCACATCATGCAAAGCATTTTCTCTCAATACAGTGGAATTAAATTAGAAATAAATTTTAAAGGGTATTTGGAAAATATGTAAACATTCGGAAACAAAATACCACACTTCTAAATGACTATTTTGTCAAAGAAGAAATAAAAAGGGAAATTAGAAATAATTTTCAACTTAAGAGAAATGAAAAACAACATTATCAATATTTGCGGGATGAAACTAAAGCAGTGCTTAGGGGAAACTTTATAGCATTAAAATGCCTATTTTGTAAAAGTAGA
Source organism: Loxodonta africana (assembly GCF_030014295.1). Lineage (NCBI taxonomy): Eukaryota > Metazoa > Chordata > Mammalia > Proboscidea > Elephantidae > Loxodonta > Loxodonta africana. The sequence continues at coordinate 63,357,729 of NC_087369.1, forward strand.
AAGATATTAAATCAATGACTTCAGCTTCTGACAAAATAAACTAGAAAGAAGACCAAATAAAGCCCAAGATATGCAGAAGAAGGAAATAATAATAAGAGCAGAATTCAATAAAACAAAAAAGGGGGGAAATGCAGAAAATCGATAAATCCAAAGTTGGTCTCATTACGAGATCAATAAAATTGTTGAAATCCTAGGCAGATAGTGAATAGACGCCGGAAATAGCAAGCAATTGCTGGAGAGGGATCCCGCTCGTTTCTTTACGGCTGCGATCCCCCCAGACTCCTGGCAGCCACCTAACGTGTATACCTGGACACCAGCATGGGAATCATTGTGCTGGAGCTGTACTGGAAGCATGCTCCGAAGACCTGTAAGAACTTTGCTGAGTTGCCTGGTTGAGGTTATTACAATGGCACCAAATTCTACAGGGTCATCAAAGACTTCATGATCCAAGGAGGTGACCCAACAGAAACAGGTCGAGGTGGCCCATCTATCTTCGGCAAGCAGTTTGAAGATGAACTTCATCCAGACTTGAAATTCACAGGTGCCAGAATTCTCACAGTAGCCAGTGCAGAGCCAGACACAAACAATAGCCAGTTCTTTGTGACCCTGGCTCCCACCCAGGCTCGACAGTAAACACACCATTTTTGGCCTCATGTGCTGGGGTATAGGCATGCTGAATCGAGTGGGAATGGTGGAAACAAACTCTCAGGACTGCCCTGTGGACAACGTGAAGATCATCAAGACATACCCTTCTAAGTAGACTTGCTGCCTTTCTGGGTACACCCAGGTCTTTGGGTCCTCTGAGATGGCCCCAGGGAGCCAGCTTCCAGACCTATAACTACATATAACTGTAAACTTCATTTTGGCCTTGCAAATCATGGAGTTGAGGAAGCCTGGGGTCTTGGGTGAGTTAGAGATGGAAGTGTATTTTATATTTTAATAGGATGCTTCTTTTTCCCTGGCACCGAAGTTGACAGAGCATTTACGGAAATGCTCATACATGTTCAGGCACAGGTTACATCCACTGCAAATGACCCATACTGCTCCTTCTTGTGTGTGTCTGCTATGATACACTTGGAACAAAATGAAGCAGAATCTCTGTCAGTCCTCAGTGTCTAACCAGACTTCTTTCTGGAGAGATTGATATTCTGGCCTACTCTGCAGTCTTCAGTGGCTTATAGCACAGAATTCAAAACTGAGTAGTGTCTGTCAGCCAGCCTTTTTAACTCTGTGCACATCCTATTGCGGTCTTCTACATTTGTTCTTCCAAGGAGTGTATGCATCTCTCTATATATTTTCCCTCAAAACCAGAGCATCAACACTGCTGTTTCCAACACTTAGACACAACACTCAAAGCCACACTGAATTTTTGCCAAATGGAAAATGCATCCAACAATCAAGTTCCTAAGACGGTGTCAAGTAGGGGATGATAATGTGTAATAAGCAAAAGAATTTATTAAAAAGAAGCAGAAGCACTGGCCATTTTTTCCCCAGGAAGGAATAGAAATTTGTAGTGAGCACGAGGACAGACTGACTTCTCCTTAAAAAGCAATATTCTCATGCAAGAGAAAGGCACCACTTAAGTTTTTTTTTTTTTAACCTAAGATTCTAGAGAAACTAGATAAGAGATTTTTATATGTTGAGGTTTTGTTTCGTTTTTTAAAATCTTCCTGTTTCATTGGAGGAGTAAGAGAGAGGAGGGAAGTTAACTCCTATGTAATACATAGAAATTTCTAAAATAAAATGCCATGAGTGGTTAAAAAAATATCCTAGGCAAAATGATCAGGTAAAAAGAGTAATGACTGAGGGGACAATACTACAGATCTCACAGGCTTTAAAAGAATAACAATGGAATATTATGAACAACTTGATGCCAATAAATTCAACAACTTAGATGAAACACACATATTCTTTGAAATACATAAACTATTAAAATCTCACCCAAAAGAAATAACCTGAATAAACATATGTTTATTAAATAAACTTGTAGTTTAAAACCTTCCCATAATGAAAACTCCAGGCCCAGTTGACTTCATTAGTAAATTCTACCAAATATTTAAGGAAAAAATACTATCACTTTTACATAAACTCTTTCAGGAAAGTGAAGAGGAAGAGCATTACACAACCCATTTCTGTGAGACCAGAATTAAACTGATGACAAAATAAGAAAAAGAAATTACAAATAAAGAAAACTACAGACCAATATTCTTCATGAACATATACACAAAAATTCTGAACACAGATTTATCAAGTAGAATCCAATTATATGTAAATAGATCATCATAACCAAGTGAAGTTTTATCCTAGGAGTCAAAAGTTGGTTTAATATTCCAAAATCAATCAATGTAATTCAAAATATTAACAGAATAAAAATAAAACCTGTATGACCATGTCAACAGAGGCAGAAAAGCACTTGAAAAACTTCAACAGCCATTCCTGATAAAAACTCTCACCAAACTAGGAATAGAAGAAAATATCCTCAACCTGATAAAAAGGCATCTAAGGTCAGCAGTTCAAATTCACCAGGCGCTCCTTGGAAAGTCTATGGGGCAGTTCTACTCTGTCCTACAGGGTCGCTATGAGTCGGAATCAACTCGAAGGCAACAGGTTTGGTTTTTTTTTTTTCCGTGACGTCATAATCAATGGGGGAAGACAGAATGCTTTCTCCTTAAGACTGGCAAAAAGACAAGAATGCCTGAATTCCCTACTTCTATTCAACATTGTGCCCTTGCAATATAGTAAGAAAAATAAAAGGTATACAGGATATAAAGGAAGAAGTAAAACTGTCTTTTTCACATCTGTCATTATGTAGAAAATTCTAAGAACTCTACAAAACAGAAACTACCAAATGAGTTTTTCAAGGTTGAAGAATAAGAAAATCAACTATTCCTATATAAACCAAACCCAGTGCCATCGAGTTGATTCCAACTCATAGCGACCCTATAGGACAGAGTAGAACCGCCCCATAGAGTTTCCAAGGAGCGCCTGGTGGATTTGAACTGCTGACCTTTTGGTTAGCAGCCGTAGCACTTAACCACTATGCCACAGGGGTTTCCATTCCTATATACTAGCAATTAAAAATCAGAAATTGAAATAAAAGATACCATTTACAATAGCACCACAAAATATAAAATACTTAGGGATAAATTTGACAAAAGGTGTGTAAGACTCATACACTGAAAATTACAAAACATTCCTGAGAATAATTAAAGATCTAAATAAATGAAGAGATATCCTATGTTCACAGACTGGAAGACTCAATATTGCTAAGATACGTAAATTAACAAGCAGATTCTAAAATTCGTATGGAAATGCAAAGGACCTGGAACAGCCAAAACAACCCTGAAAAAGAACAAAGTTAGGGGACTTACCAGTATCAGTTGCCATGGAGTGGATTCATGGTAACACCATGTATGTCAGAGTAGAACTTTATGGTTTTCAATTGCTGATTTTTTGGAAGTAGATCTCCAGGCCTTTCTTCCAAGGTGCCTCTGGGTGGACTCAAACCTCCACCCTTTTGGTTAGCAAACAAGCAAGTGAAACGTTTGCACCACCCAGAGGATTTGCACTACCTGATTTTTTTGTGCTACAGTAATCAACATGGTGTGGTATTGGTGTAAAATCAATGGAAAAGAAGAGAGTCAGGAAATAGACCACACGCATATGGTCAATTGATTTTCGACAAAAATGTAAGTGCGATTCAATGGAGAAAGAATAGTCTTTTCAATATATGGTACTAGAACAATCGGAGAGCCATATGCAAAAAGAAAATAGAAACTTGACAATTACCTCACAACATACACAAAAATTAACACAAAATGGATCATAGACCTAAATGTAAAACCAAAAACTAAAAAAGTTTATTGAAGAAAATGTAGGAGAAGTTCTTAGTCACCTTTGGTTTGGCGAAGAGTTCCTAAGTAGATTACAAAAAGCATGGATATAAAAGAAGCACTGATAACTTGAACTTCATCAAAATTGGAAAGTTTTGTTTTTCAAAAAGATATTATTGTTAGTTGCCATCAAATAGACTCTGACTCATGATGACCTTAATGTATAATAAAACAAAAAGTTGCCCAGTCCTGTGCCATCTTCATGATCATTGGTACGTTTGAGTACATTGTTGCGGCTATTGTGTCAATCTATCTTCTTGAAGGTTTTCCTCGTTTTCACTGAGCCTCTACTTTACCAAACACGATGTTCCTTTTCTAGCTTTTGGTCTTTCATGATGACATGTCTGTCCAAAGTAAGCAATCCGAAGTCTCGCCATCCTCACTTCTAAGGAGCGTTCTGGTTGTATTTAAGACTGACTGATTTGTTCTTTCTTCTGGGGGTGCGTGGTATTCTTTGCCAACATCACCGTTCAAATGCATCAATTCTTTTTCTGTCTTCCTTTTTTGTTGTCCGGCTTTCACGTGTATACAAGGCAGTTGAAAAGATCATGGCTTGGGTCAAGTGTACTTTAGTCATCAAAGTGACCAGTTTGCTTTTTAAAACTTTATAGAGGTCTTTTGCCCCTGTGCCACTATGGCTCACTCCTCTTTTGCAGCAGATTTCCCCAATTCAATATATCATTTGATTTCTTGACTGCTGCTTCCATGGACCTTGATTCTTGATCCAAGTACAATGAAATCATTAACAACTTCAAATTTCTCTTTGTTTATCATGATGTTTATCAGTCCAGTTGTGAGCATTTTCATTTTCTTCACATTCAGGCATAACCCATAGTGAAGGCTATAGTCTTTGACCTTCATCAATAAGTGCTGCAAGTCATCATCATTTTTGTCCAGCAAAGTTGTGTTAGCTGTGTATTGCAGGTTGTTAATGAGTCTTCTTCCTGTCCTGATGCCATGTTCTTCAGCTTCACAGATTATCTGTTCAGCATACAGATTGAGTAATTAAGGTGAAAAGATACAACCCTGGCTCACACCTTTTCCAAATTGGAACCACAAATATCCCCTTATTCTCTTCCAAGGACTGCCTCTTGATTCATGTACAGCTTCCACACAAGTGCATTTAAGTGTTCCGGGATTCTCATTTTTCATAATGTTATTCGTAATTTTATTTTATTTTTTCTATTTTTTATGGAAATTTTGATGAAGGTTTTAGAACAAACTAGTTTCTCATCAAACAGTACACACATTGTTTTATGACATCGGTTAACAACTCCACGACATGTCAACACTCTCCCTTCTCAACCCTGGGTTTCCTATTACCAGCTTTCCTCTTCCCTCCTACCTTCCAGTCCCTGCCCCAGGGCTGGTGCGCCCCTTTAGTTTTGTTTTGTTCCATGGGACCCTGCAATCTTTGGCTGAAGGGTGAACCTCAGGAGTGGCCTCATTACTGAGCTGAAAGGGTGTCCAGGGGCCATACTTTCAGAGTTTCTTCAGTCTCTGTCAGGCCACCAAGTCTGGTCATTCTTTTTGAGTTGGAATTTTGTTCTACATTTTTCTCCAGTGCTGTCTGGGACCCTTTATTGTGATCCCTGTTGGAGAAGTCAGTGATGGTAGCCCGGCACCATCTAGTTGCACTGGACTCAGTCTGGTGGAGGCCATGGTAGATGTCTTGCCCCTGTATCTTTAGTTTTCTTCGGTCTTCCTTGCTCCTGAAGGGGTGAGACCAGTGGGAGTATCCTTGATGGCCTCTCACAGGCTTTTAAGACCCCAGATGCTACTCACCAATGTAGAATGTAGAACATTTTCTTTATAAACTATGTTATGCCCATTGAGCTAGACATTCCCCTAGACTATGGTCCCCACAGCCCTTAGCCCAGCAATTCTGTCCCTCAGGGAGTTTGGATGCATCTATGGAGCTTCCGTGACCTCGCCTTGTACAAGTCGTGCTGGCTTCCCCGGTATTGTGTACTGTCTTACCCTTCACCAAAGTTACCACTTATCTATTGCCTACTTAGTGTTTTTCCATCCCCACCCCTCCCCTCCCTTGTAACCATCCAAATACTGTTTCTTTTTGTATGTAAACCTTTTCATGAGTTTTTACAGTAGCGGTCTCATACAATATTTATCCTTTTGTGATTGACTTATTTCATTCAGCATAATGCCCTCCAGATGCATCCATGTTATGAGATGCTTCACAGATTCATCACTGTTCTTTAGTGTTGCGTAATACTCCATTGTGTGTATGTACTGGTTTGTTTATCCATTCATCTGTTGATGGGCATCTAGGTTGTTTCCGTCTTTTTGCTATTATGATCAGTGCTGCAATGAACATGGGTGTACATATGTCTATTCCTGTGACGACTCTTATTTCTCTATGATATATTCCTAGGAGTGCGATTGCTGGATCAAATGGTATTTCTATTTCTAGCTTTCTAAGGAAGTGCCATATTGTTTTCCAAAAAGGTTGTATCATTTTGCATTCCCACCAGCAGTGCATAAGAGTTCCGATCTCCCGGCATTCTCTCCAACATTTGTTATTCTCTGTTTTATTGGCTCGTGTCAGTAATGCTGGGGTGAGATGGTATCTCATTGTGGTTTTGATTTGCATTTCTCTGATGGCTAGTGATCATGAGTACTTCCTCATGTGTCTGTTGGCCGCTTCTTTGGTGAAGTGTCTGTTCATTTCCTTTGCCCATTTTTTATGTTATTCGTAATTTTATATGATCCACACAATCGAATACCTTCGACTGGTCAATAAAACACAGGTAAACATCTTTCTGGTGTTCTCTGCTTTTGGCCAAGATCCATGTGACATCAGCAATGATATCCCTCATTCCACACCCTCTTCTGAGTCTGGCTTGAACTTCTGGCAATTCCCTGTTGATGCACAAATACAGTAATTTTTAATTTATCTTTAGCAAAACTTTGCTAGCATGTGTTTTTTTAAATTTCTTTTTATTGTTGTTGAAAATATACATAGCAAAACATACACCAATTCAACAATTTCACATGTACAATTCAGTGACATTGATTATATTCTTCGAGTTGTACAACGTTCTTGCCCTCCTTTTCTGAGTTGTTCCTCCCCCATTTACATAAACCCACTGCCCCCTAAGGTTCCCATCTAATCTTTTGAGCTGCTGTTGTCAATTTGATCCCATATCGATAGATCTTTAAAGAACTCAGTACTCAAGGCAGGCATTTTTTACTAGTTAAGCTGAACTGTTGTTTGGTTTTAAGACTTTAGAGGATATTTTTGGTTTAAAGATTATCTCAGGCCAATGGTTTCAGAGGTTCATCCAGCCTCAATTGCTCCGGAAAGTCTGGAGTCCATGAGAATTTGAAATTCTCTTCTGCATTTTCCCCCTTTTCTTCAGGATTCTTCTATAGAATCTTTGATCAAAATGTTGAGTAATGGTAGCCAAGCACCACCCAGTTCTTCTGGTTCATGGCAAAGGAGGCAGTTGTTCATGGAGGCGATTAGCCACACATTCCATTTCCTCCCCCTATTCCTGACTCTTCTTCTTCCTCTATTGCTCCAGATGAATAGAGCTCAAGCTAGTGTGTGATGTCAATGATATTGTTTGATGATTTCCACATTTCGTTTGATCGCCTTTCTTAGGAATGGACACAAATATGAATCTCTTTCAGTTTGTTGGCCAGGTAGCTGTCTTCCAAATTCCTTGACGTAGACAAATAAGTGCTTCAGTGTTGCATCCGTTTACGCAACTGATGTTTTAGCAATTTCTAGAGCCTTGTTTTTTGCCAGTACCTTTGGTGTAGCTTGAATTTCTTCCTTCAGAGCATGCAATTCTTGATCACATGCTGCCTCCTGAAATGGTTGAACATCAACCAATTCTTTTTGTTTAGTGACTCTGTTTTCCTTCCAACTTCTTTTGATGCTTCTTGTGCCATTCAAGTTTCTGCCCATAGAATACTTCAGTAATGCAACTAGAGGCTTGAATTTTCTCTTCAGTTCTTCCAGCTCAAAACATGCCAACCACGTTCTTCCCTTTTTATTTTCTAACTCCAGATCTTTGCATATTTCATCATAATACTAAAGATACTCTTATGAAAATTGCAAAATCAGTACTTCTGACTCTAACTACTTGGACAGGTCAAAATTCACAAGTTAAGGGCCCAGTCCTCCACAAGACTGTCCTCACTTCAGACACCAGCTTCAAGCTCAAGGGTTCCCAGGCCATCTGTGCTTCTGACAAACTAATTACAAATTCCCACTACTCCCTCAGAATAACAGCCACAAGTTAGAGGGCTCCCAAGGCCACCCTCACATCTGACCAACTGGCTAAAAATTCAGAGGTTCCAACTACCTTCTCAGGACACCAGCAATAAGCTTGGATATTCCTAGGACACCCAAACTTCTGACCAACTGGCTACAAATTAGAGAGTTCCCACTACCCCATAAGATTCGATCACTAGAACAACTTGCAGACTGAGGAAAATACTATAATTATGGTTAGAGCTTTATTATGGCAGCAAGGATACAAATTACAACCAGCCAAAAGAAGAGACCTATTCAGGTAAGGTCTGGGAGGGCCCCAAATGTGAAGCTTCTGTGTCCTGTCCTTGTGGAGTCAGGATGTGTCACTTGGTGTGCATGATGTGGTGCAGTGATGTATTGTCATCAGGGAAGGTCACTAGAGCTTTGAGTGCCCAGAGTTTTTATTAGGGTTTCATAACATGTTGCTTGTTGTTGTTAGGGACTGTCAAGTCGGTCCCGACTCATAGCGCGACCCTATGTACAACAGAAGGAAATGCTCCCCAATCCTGCTCCATCCTTACAATCATTGCTATGTTTGAGCCCATCATTATACCCACTGTGTCAATCCATCTCCTTGAGGGTCTTCCTCTCTTTCACTGACCCTCTACTTTACCAAACAAGATGTCTTTCTCCTGGATCTGGTCCCTCCTGATAACATATCCAAAGTATGTGAGACAAAGTCTCACCATCCTTGCTTCCAAGGAGCACTCTGGCTGTACTTGTCCCAAGACAGATTTTTTCATTCTGGCAGTCCATGGTATATTCAATATTCTTTGCCAACACCATAATACAAAGGCATTAATTCTTCGGTTTTCTGTATTCATTGTCCAGCTTTCACATGCATATGAGGCAACTGAAAACACCATGGTTTGGGTCAGGCCCACCTTAGTCCTCAAAGTAAAATCATTGCTTTTTAACATTTTAAATAGTTCTTTTGCAGCAGACATAACATAGGCTTGATTAATTAAATCATTGACTACATGTTTGAACTAAATTTTCATCCCCCCTACCCTCTGGAGGTTGGGCTGATATCACTTGGTGGGTCTTTCTGGTGTGACCAACCCCCACCATGAGTCATCTTGTTAGCATAAACAATTAGGTATGGCCCAGAGGCCCTCCATGAAGAACAAGGGCACTCCAATCACTGGAGAAATTTAAAGGGTTTAGAGGTTACCTCCCAGAAACTAGGGACAAAGGCCAAATGTTTTAAGTAAAGTTAATTCTTCACCCCACAAAAATGAAATGGCAAGCCACAGACTGGGAGAAAAATCTTTGCACAACATATATATAATAGAGGACTTGTATCCAGAATATGAAGTGCCTTGGTGGTACAGTGGTTAAGAGCTCAGGTGCTAACCAAAGGTTGGCAGTTCAAATCCACCAGCCGCTCCTTGGAAACCCTATGGGGCAGTTCTACTCTGTCCTGTAGGATTGTTATGAGTAGGAATTGACTTGGCAGCAGCAGATTTTTTTTTGTAGGTTTATACAGAATATGTAAAGAAACTCTCAAAACTCAGTAATACGGAACCCAGGGCAGAAAGGGGGAGAGTGTTGACACATTGCGGGGAATGAAACCAAGATCATGAAATACTTTTTGTACAAATTATCTAATGGGAAACTAATTTTCTCTGTAAACTTTCACCTAATGCACAATTAAAAATAAAAAATCTCAATAATGAGGAATCAAACAATTCAATCTTTAAAATGGGAAAAAAATCTGACAGATATTTCACTATAGAAGATATACAGATGACAAATAAATGCATGAAAAACTGCTAAACATCACTGGACATTTGTTGTTGCTGTTGTTAGGTGCCATCGAGTCAGTTCCGACTCATAGCGACCCTACGCACAACAGAATGAAACACTGCCAGGTCCTGCACCATCCTTACAATTGTTGTCATGCATGAGCCCATTGCTGCAGCTGCTGTCTCAATCCACCTCGTTGAGGGTCTTCCTTTTTTCCGCTGACCCTGTACTTTACCAAGCATGATGTCCTTCTCCAGGGACTGATCTCTTCTGACATCACGTCCAAAGTATGTAAGACACAGCCTCACCATCCTTGCTTCTAAGGAGCATTCTGGTTGTACTTCTTCCAAGACAGATTTGTTCGTTCTTTTGGCAGTCCATGGTATATTCAATATTCTTCGCCAACACCACAATTCAAAGGTGTCAATTCTTCTTCCGTCTTTCTTATTCATTGTCCAGCTTTCACATGCATATGATGCGATTGAAAATACCATGGCTTGGGTCAGGCGCATCTTAGTCTTCAAGGTGACATCTTTGCTTTTCAACACTTTAAAGAGGTCTTTTGCAGCAGATTTGCCCAATGCAATGCGTCATTTGATTTCTTGACTGCTGCTTCCGTGCCCGTTGATTGTGGATCCAAATAAAATGAAATCCTTGACAACATCAATCTTTTCTCCATTTATCACGATGTTGCTTATTGGTCCAGTTGTAAGGATTTTTGTTTTCTTTATGTTGAGGTGTAATTCACACTGAAGGCTGTGGTCTTTGATCATTAGTAAGTGCTTCAAGTCCTCTTCACTTTCAGCAAGCAAGGTTGTGTCATCTGCATAATGCGGGTTGTTAATGAGTCTTCCTCCAAACCTGGTGCCCCGTTCTTCTTCATATAGTCCAGCTTTTCGGAGTATTTGCTCAGCATACAGATTGAGTAGGCATAGTGAAAGGATACAACCCTGATGTACACCTTTCCTGACTTAAACCACGCAGTGTCCCCTCGTTCTGTTTGAACAACTGCCTCTTGGTCTATGTACGGGTTACTTATGAGCACAATTAAGTGTTCTGGAATTCCCATCCTTCGCAATGTTATCCATAATTTGCTAAGATTCATACAGTCCAATGCCTTTGCATAGTCAATAAAACACAGGTAAGCATCCCTCCGGTATACTTTGCTTTCAGCCGGGATCCATCTGACATCATCAATGATATCCTTGGTTCCACATCCTCTTCTGAATCTGGCTTGAATTTCTGGCAGTTCCCTGCAGCAGCTTTTGAATGATCTTCAGCAAAATTTTGTTTGGGTGTGATATTAATGATTAATTTCTGCATTTGGTTGGATCATCTTTCTTGGGAACAGGCATAAATATGGATCTCTTCCAGTCAATTGACCGGGAAGCTGTCTTCCATATTTCTTAGCATAGATGAGCGAGCACTTCTGGTGCTACATTTGTTTGTTGAAACACCATTTGTCATTAGGGAAATGCAAATTAAAACCACAATGAGGTAGCACTACATGCTTATTAAAATGGCTAAAATTAAAAAGACTGACCATTCCAAGTGCTGGCAAGTACATGAAAAAGCTGGAACTCTCCTACAATGCTGGTGGGAATGAAATGGAACAATTACATTGGAAAACAGTTTAGCAGGTTCTTGCAGTTAAACATACATCTACTATACAATTTAGGCTTCTCACTCATATAAATTTACTAAAGGAAATGAAAGCATATGTCCCTACAGAGGTGTCTGCACAAATGTTCATAGCAGCTTTATTTGTGATAGACAAAAACTGGAAGCAACCCCAATATCCATCAACAGGTGAATGGATAAATTGTGGTATATAAACACAAAGGAACACTACTGTAAAAACAGCCTGGGGGTGGTGTCTGGCCTCCTCTAACTTCACAAGGGGGAAGAAGACTCAAGATCAACAGCCCAAGGCTGATTCCTATGAGGCAGCGGTCAGACAACCCTCCTCTCTCCACCATCTTTACCAATTCCAACACCAACCATCCCTCCCACGACACTCTACTTCTCTGTTGGGTTCGATAATTCATTACAATGGCCACATAGAACTCACAGACCATACTTAATGATTATGGGATTTATTAGGGAAGTAACAGGTTACAATTCAGGCTCAGGAACACTCAAGGATACAATTCTTCCATCAGGAAAGCCTCTTCCCAGCTTGCTCTTTTGGTCTCCTGCTTCCAGGAGCTTCTCAGTGCAGGAATCCTGAGTCCAAAGGACGGGCTGGCTCCTGGATGTTCTTCTTTGGTGGTGGTAGGCTCAGTCCTCTCTTTCCCACCTCTGACATGGTTCATTTCAAGCCCAGCGGGATGGCAAAACCGACCAATCCCCTTGGTGGATCACAATTACCCTATCACACCATCCTGCCCAATCACTTGGGTCAGAGTTATAAGACCATGGCTAGAAAGGCCACACAAAAGCTATCCATCGCACTGCAACTACTCAGCACTGAAAAAGAACAAACTATTGATACACGCAAACACATGGATGAATTTCAAGCTAATTATGTTGAATGAAAGAAACTAGATTAACAAAGAGAACATGCTATATGACTCCATTATATAAAATTATAGGAAATGCAAACTAACATATTAGTAGACTTGCAGATGGATTGGATGTGGGATGTAAAAGAGAGAGAAGACAGAGGAGTCAAGAATAATGCTAAGATAAGCCAGCCACAAAAGGACAAATACTGTATGATCCCACCTATATGAAATACTTAGAATAAGCAAGCGTAAAGAGACCAAAGTTTATTACCAGAGTTGGGAGGGGGAAAGGAGAGCTCAATGCTTAGAGGACACTGAGCTTCTATTAAGGACCATGGTATAATTTGGGAATGAATAAGGATAGTGGTTGAACAACATGATGAACATAATTAAAGCCATTGAACTGTTCATGTGAAGATTGTTGAAATGTCAAATGTTTTATTACATATATACTTAACACAATAAAAAAAAAGTTGGACAAGGCTGGGATTAATCCAAAAAACACAAAATAATAAATGTTGGAGAGGCTGTGGAGAGATTCGAACACTTATACACTGCTGGTGGGAATGTCAAATGGTACAACCACTTTGGAAATTGATTTGGTGCTTCCTTAAAAAGCTAGAAATAGAACTACTATATGATCCAGCAATCCCACTCCTTAGAATATATCCTAGAGAAATAAGAACCTTTACACGAACAGATATATGCACACCCATGTTTATTGCAGCACTGTTTACAATAGCAAAAAGATGGAAGCAACCAAGGTACCCATCAATGGACGAATGGTTAAGTAAATTATGTATATTCACACAATGGAATACTACGCATCGATAAAGAACAGTGAGGAATCTGTGAAACATTTCATAACATGGAGGAACCTGGAAGGCATTATGCTGAGTGAAATTAGTCAGTTGCAAAAGGACAAATATTATATAAAACCACTATTATAAGAACTTGAGAAATAGTTTAAACTAAGATGAAAACATTCTTTTGTGGTTACAAGAGGACCGACGGTGGGAGGGTGGGAGAGGAGTATTCACTAATTAGTTAATAGTTAAGAACTACTTTAGGTGAAGGGAAAGACAACACACAATACAGGGGAGGTCAGCACAGCTGGACTAAACCAAAGCAGTTTCCTGAATAAACTGAATGCTTCGAAGGCCAGTGTAGCAGGGGCAGGGGTTTGGGGACCATGGTTTCAGGGGACATCTAAGTCAACTGGCATAATAAAATCTATTAAGAAAACGTTCTGCATCCCACTTTGAAGAATGCCATCTGGGGTCTTAAACGCTAGCAAGCAGCCATCTAAGATGTATCAATTGGTCTCAACCCACCTGGATCAAAGGAGAATGAAGCACACCAAGGACACAAGGTAATTATGAGCCCAAGAGACAGAAAGGGCCACATGAACCAGAGACTACATCATCCTGAGACGAGAAGAACTAGATGGTGCCCAGCTACAACCGATGACTGCCCTGACAGGGAACACAACAGAGAACCCCTGAGGGAGCAGGAGAGCAGTGGGATGCAGACCCCAAATTCTCATGAAAAGACCAGACTTAATGGTCTGACTGAGACTGGAAGGGCCCCGGTGGTCATGGCCCCCAGACCTTCTGTTGGACCTGGACAGGAATCATTCCCGCAGCCAACTCTTTAGACATAGATTGGACTGGACAATGGGTTGGAGAGGGATGCTGGTGAGGAGTGAGCTTCTTGGATCAGGTGGACACTTGAGAGTATGTTGGCACCTCCTGCCTGGAGGGGAGATGAGAGGGTAGAGGGGGTTAAAAGCTAGCGAAATGGACATGAAAAGAGAGAGTGGAGGGAGAGAGTGGGCTGTCTCATTAGGGGGAGAGTAATTGGGAGTATGTAGCAAGGTGTATATAAGTTTTTATGTGAGAGACTGACTTGATTTGGAAACTTGCACTTAAAGCACAATAAAAATTATAAAAAAAAAAAGTGACCTATGAGGTAGAGGGTGTGAGAGGGCATAGGGAAAGGATGGAAGCAAGGTTTCATTGAGTAAGTCTTATTACATAGTTCAGATTTTGGAGACATAAAAATATTTCACACTTTAAAAAATTAAAATTTAATCAAAAATTTAAAATTCAATTCCTGAAAATTGAAAATAAACACAAATGAATGAATCTAACTATATCACATTGGTGACATAACTTCCAGAGAAAATTTATTATTTCCAGCAGCTTTAGAACATAGTGTTTTGAATGCATATCCTTAGTGGAATATATTCTAAGGACAAACAGGACTGCTAAGAAACCTTAGACTTCTTTCAGAAGTCTAATTGTTGGTAGAAATATTGGTTTTATTATTTTAATGCAAAGAAGCCATTATATAAATGTTGTTAGGAGCTAAGATTGTCAGTATAAGAGAAAAGTGATACAAGCATAAAATCCAAAAAATTTCATAAACACCCTGGAATATTAATTTCAAATTGGAAATATCAAGATGATCCAATGACTTTTTTGCTTCTCTTAAAAAATATTTTTACTTGCTCTGTTCATTGAAAAGACCTAGAAGCAGTGATATCCCAGTATCAGTAAACACACCTAGCACCAATGTCTTGGTATCTAAATACATCCCCACTAAATGGAACTAGAGCTCCTTGGAGAAATGGCTAGGTAATTACAAGTCTGGGGCAGGAAATGTCCAAGATGATCATGGAACATCTTGTAATACCAGAAACCAAAAAACAAACCAACAAAAAATTCCAAAGCTACTGGTGTCATGTCAAAAAAACACAGAAGCAAACTTAAAGATGCTCCTTCTGGCCAAACGTGGGGCAATGTAAACATCAAACAGCATAATGATTGTAATGAATTAAAACACACTGAATATATTTCTCTTAAAAAAACAAGAGTTCACAATGATGCTTAAAACAGAAAGAAGGGGGAAAAAAGACAAAACAAACACTTCATTTAAACCATTGGGAAAAACTAGGCATCTGAAACTTGGCATTTATAAAGACAGAATTATATATTTATCTTGTCCTTCCTATATTAACTGTATTTTGGGATAACCCAACAGTCCAAGATGGTGAGAGAAAGTTCTTATAGAAGAGTGCCAGTTAATGAATCCAGAAAAGTGATTGAATTAGAAAGATCACCATTTTGCAAGCCCTAATAAACTGATTCAGGCAATGATCATCAATAAATGAAACTATTACATGAAAGGTCAACGGGGAAATTTACCATGGAGGGATCTGGCTACTACAACCTGTCTTAGTTATCTAGTGCTACTATAACAGAAATACCACAAGTGTGTGTCTTTAATGAACAGAAATTTATTTTCTCATAGTTTAAAAAAAAAATTTTTTTTATTGTTTGTAGTTAGGTGCCATCAAGTTGGTTCCAACTCATAGTGACCCTACGTACAACAGGTCGAAACACTTCCCAGTCCTGCACCATCCTCACAATCATTGCTGTATTTGAGCCTAATGTTGCAGCCACTGTGTCAATCACACTGACCCTCTACCTTACCAAGGATGATGTCCTTCTCCAGGGTCTGGTCCCTCTTGAAAACAAGTCCAAAGTACTCAAGTCGAAGTCTTGCCATCCTCACTTCCAAGGAGCACTCTTGCTGTACTTCTTCCAAGACACACTTGTTCGTTCTTCTGGAAGTCCATGGTATTTTAAATATTCTTTGCCAGCACCATAATTCAAAAGCATCAATTCTTCTTTGGTCTTCCTCATTCATTGTCCAGCTTTTGCGTGCATATGAGGTGATTGAAAATATTACGGCTTGGGTGCGGTGCACCTTAGTCCTCAAAGTGACTTCTTTGCTTTTCAACACTTTAAAGAGGTATTTTGCAGCAGATTTGCCCAATGCAATACGCTGTTTGATTTCTTGACTGCTGCTTCCATGGGTGTTGATTATGGACCCAGGTAAAATGAAATCCTTGACAACTTCAAATTTTCTTCACTTATCATAATGCTGCTTATTGCCTCAGTTGTGAGGATTTTTGTTTTCTTTAAGTTTAGGTGTAATCCATACTGAAGGGTGTGTTCCTTGACCTTCATCAGTAAGTCCTTCAAGTCCTCTTCGCTTTCAGCAAACAAGGTTGTGTCATCTGCATCTCACAGGTTGTTAATGAGTCTTTCTTCAATCTTGATGCTTCATTCTTCTTCATATAGCCCGGATTCTTAGATTATTTGCTCAGCATACAGATTGAATAAGTATGGTGAAAGGATACAACCCTGATGCACACCTTTTCTGATTTTAAACTGTATAGTATCTCCTTGCTCTGTTAGAACAACTGCCTCTTGGTCGACTGTTTGAGCACAATTGTTCCAGAGTTCTCATTCTTTACAATGTTATCCATAATTTATTATGATCCACACAGTCAAATGCCTTTGCATAGTCAACAAAACACAGGTAAACATCCTTCTGGTATTCTCTGCTTTCAGCCAAGATCCATCTGGCATCAGCAGTGATATCTCTTGTCCCACATTCTCTTCTGAATCCAGTTTGAATTTCTGGCTATTCCCTGTAGATGTACTGGCTGCAACAATTTTTGAATTATCTTCAGCAAAATTTTACTTGCATATGATATTTTTCGATAATTTCTGCATTCTAGATCATCTTTCTTTGGAATGGACACAAATATGGATCTCTTCCAGTCAGTTGGCCAGGTAACTGTCTTCCATGTTTCTTGGCATGGATGAGTGAGTACCTCCAGTGATGCATCTGTTTGTTGAAGCATCTTGTCCTAGTTATCTCGTGCTGCCATAACAGAAATACCACAAGTGGATGGGCTTTAACAAGGAGAAATCTATTCTTTCACAGTTTAGGAGCCTATAAATTCAAATTCAGGGTGTCAGGTCCAGGGGAAGGCTTTCTCCGTCGGCTCTGGAGGAAGGTCCTTGTCATCGATCTTCCCCTGGGTCTAGGAGCTTCTCAGCACAGGGACCCTGGTCCAAAGGAAGCACCTCGCTCCTGGCTCTTCTTTCTTGGTGATATGAGGTACCTCCCCTCTCGGTTCGATTTTTTTATGTCTCAAAAGAGATTGACTCAAGATACAACCTAATATTGTAGATTGAGTCCTGCCTCATTAACATAACTTCCATAACATAATTCTGCCTCATTAACATCATAGAGGTTAGAATGCACAACACATAGGATAATCACATCAGATCACAAAATGGTGGACAACCACACAATACTGGGAATCATGGCCTAGCCAAGTTGGCACACATTTTGGGGGGACACAATTCAATCCATAACATTCCACTCTTTGGCTCCAAAAAATTTATGTCCCTGCCACATGTAAAACACATTCACCTCATCATATCATAGCAAAAGCCTTAAATCAACTCCAAGTTCAAAATTCAAAAATTCCTCCTCATCTGTGAAATCTGGAATACAAGTTATCTGCTTCCAAAATACAGCAGTGTAACGGGACAAGGTAGACATTTCCATTACAAACGGGAGAAATTGGAGGGAAAGAAGGGATAACAGGCATCAAGCAAGTCAGCCAAGCACATTATATTAGCTCTCAAGGCTTGAAAATAACCCTCTCTTCTCTGAGACCATCTGGGCAATGACCCTGTCCTCCAGACTCTGGGTGTTGGCCACACTCTCCAAATTCTGAGCCCACTGGAAGGACAACCCAGCTCCCCTGCACTTGGGCAACCCCATTCTCCTGATCCATCCGACTGGCGACTCCACCCACCCCCTTGGCCCTGGCAGATCTGACCCCATCCCGCTGGCACTCTTGAAAGGCAGCCCCACACTCAGAACCAAGTTGGTAGAAATCTGACTCTTTGAAACCTGAATTTTCCATCCAGTGAGGACCATGTGTATAGTCGCCGTTTATGTTGTTGAAAAAAAGATATTTGCAATGAATAAGTTGTTGGTCTTGCAAAATTCTACCATGTGATCTCTGGCATCATTTCTATCACCAAGGCCAAATTTTCCAACTACCGATCCTTCTTCATTTCCAACTTTCACGTCCCAATCACCAGTAATTACCAATGCATCTTGATTTCATGTTTGATCAATTTCAGACTACAGAAGTTGGTAAAAAATCTTCAATTTCCTCATCTTTGGCCTTAGTGGTTGGTGCATAAATTTAAATAATAGTCGTATTAACTGGTCTTCCTTGTAGGTGTAGGGATATTATCCTATCACTGACAGCATTGTACTTCAGGATAGTACAATGAATGTTCTTTTTGATGATGAACATGACGCCATTCCTCTTCAGTTTGTCATTTTGTTACCAATTGCCAATCTGACACAAAGGGTCTTTGTCTTTTCCCAAGGAAGAATACATGCGAAAGACAAACTTTATCTTCAGCAAGCTTTATTTTGCTTGAGTCAAGCAAAAGGAGTCAGTAGGGGACTAAGCCTCTCCAAAAGGCTGACTCAAAAAGGCAAGAAAGACTAGGGCTTATATGGGTTTGGTGGAGACAATCGAGTAATGAATATTTAGTGGGCTTCTTTCAAGGAGCAGGTACTTCTCAGAATGGCGGTGCATGTTAATTTGGTTTTGCACGCATCTGGAATCCAAGATGGAACCTGCTGATATTCAAGATGGAGTCCTCTCAGCAGCCGTTGGCATCACTTATGGGGTATAATGCAAGCGCACTGATCTTTGGCACTACTTCACCATCTTCCGAGGGCTAAGAAATGTTAAACGGTGGTCACACTTTGTTCTTCTGTGCATGCGGAAGCCTGTAAAGGGGAAGGGACTGGAAAAACTTAAGAAGGCGATAGTAATTCATGGGTTGTTTCAACCTTATCTCGTGTTGACAGGGTGTGGTTCTTGTTTACCCAACTTCTAAATGTTAATCTTTTAACAGCTCTTTTGTTCCACCAGCGCAGTTAACCCTATCTGTCTCAATTTCTGGCATAGTAGACTATGTGATTGATTCAAAAGGGCCCATACCAGCCTATTTCAGCTTACAAATGCCTAGGATATCAACCTTTATGTATTCCATTTCATTTTTGAAGCCTTCGAATTTTCCTAGATTCATACTTCATACATGCCATGTTCCATTTATTAATGGATTTTTGCAATTGTTTCTTCTCAGTTTGAGTCGTGCCACATCAGCAAATAAAAGTCCCAAAAGCTTTACTCCATTCACATCATTAAGGCTGACTCTACTTTGAAGAGGAAGTTCTTTCCCAGTTGTACTTTGAGTGCCTTCCAACCTGAGGGGCTCATCTTCCGTCACTATAGGAGACACTGTTCTGCTGCTATTCATAAGGTTTTCACTGGTGGTCTACTACTGAAAAAATTGACCAGTGAAAACCTTATGAATAATCTCGCAGTTTAGAAGGCTAGAAGTCCAAATCCAGGGTGCCAGCTACTATGGAAGACTTTTTGTCTCTGTCAGCTCTGGAGGAAGGTCCTTGTCTCTTTTCAGCTTCTTTTCCTCAGCGATCTTCATGTGGCTTGGCATCTATTTTCCCCATCTGTGCTTGCTTCTCTGCACCTATCTGCTTGCACACGTTACACTGATATGGCCTCATTAACATAACAACGAAAACCCACTGCCAAATGAAATTAGACCCATAAGTATAGGGGTTAGGATTCAACTTGATGGCACATGACAACAATGACTATTGATGAGTCCCTGGGTGGTGCAAATGGTTAAGTGCTCAGCTACTAGCTGAAAGATTAGCAGTTTGAACCCACTCAAAGACACCTCAGAAGACAGGCCCTGCAATCTGCTTCCAAAAGGTTACAGCCTTGAAAACTCTATGGAACACAGTTTTACTTGACACACATGGGGTCTCCATGACTCAGAACTGACTGAAGGGCAACTAACAACAATGACTAAGGACATTGAGCATATTTTCATATGCTTGTTGGCCATTTGTATATCTTCTTTGGAGAAATGTTTATTTAAGTCCTTTGCCCATTTTTTGATTGGGTTGTTTGTCTTTTTGCTGTTAAATTGTAGGAGTTCTTTATATATTCTGGGTATTACACCCTTATCAGATACATGGTTCCAAAACTGTTCTCCTAAACTGTAGGTTGTCTCTTCATTTTGTTAATAAAGTCCTTTGATTTACAAAAGTTTTTCATATTGATGAAGTTCAATTTACTTTGTTTTGTCTTTCACTGCTCGTTCCACTAATGAATCTTAATATCATTAAAGGCAGAAGCAACAGACATTACGTGCCTCCCGGTGTGATGAAATAGTAATCACACATCACCACCTCTGAAATGTTCTTGTAAATAAATAAATAAATAACCTGAATGCAATACGGTCTTAAAAGCTAACTTCCATTTCCAGGAAAAGTGGGGAGTAGAAAACATCCTAAATGACACCACAAGGGAGCAAACAGGTAACTCCAGAAGATGTGTCCCTCTACAGGGCAACTGCAATAAGTCTTCCATGAAACCAAAAGGGAGAAGGGAGGATCTACTCTAGATTAAGAGGCCCTCAAGAGACATCAAACAATGCAGTGTGTGGATATTGTTTTGGTCCTGATTAGAACAAGCCCACTGTAAAATTTTTGGAAAAAAATTTATTTTATTGTGTTTTAGGTGAAAGTTTACAGCGCAAATTAGTTTCGAATTCAAAAATTCATATGAAAATTGTTTTGTGACATTGGTTGCAATCCCTGCAATGTGTCAGCACTCTCCCCTTTATACCCCAGGCTCCCCATGTCCATTCATCCAGTTTTCCTGTCCCTTGCTGCCTTCTTGTCTTTGCTTTTGGGAAGGTGTTGTCCATTTGATCTCATGTACTTGATTGAACTAAGAAGCCTGTTCCTCATATGTGTTATTCTTTGTTTTATAAACCTATTTAATCTTTGGCTGAAAGGTGGACTTTGGGGGTGGCTTCAGTTCTGAGTTAGCAGGGTGCTCAGAGGCCATAGTCTCAGGAGTTCCTCCAGACCAGTAAGTCTGGTATAAAATAAAATTTTTGAGGTAATTGGGAAAACTTGATTATGGAGACAATGGGGTAATTGTGGACTTGCTATTATTAGACATTGTTGTTGTTAGGTGCTGTAGAGTCAATTTCGACTCATAGCGACCCCATGTCACAGAGTAGAACTGCCCCATAGAGTTTTCTAGGCTGTAGTCTTTACAGAAGCAGATTGCTAGGTCTTTCTCTTGCCGATTTGCTGGGTGGGTTAGCAGCCCAGTGCTTAACCCTTACGCCAGCAGGACTCCTTATTAGACATTAAACCCAAAAAAAAAAACCCATTACCATCAAGTCGATTCTGACTCATAGTGACGTAAGGACAGAGTAGAACTGCCCCATAGGGTTCCCAAGGAGCGGCTGGTGAATTCAAACTGCCAGCCTTTTGGTTAGCTGCCGAACTCTGAACCACTGCGCGACCAGGGCTCCTATTAGACATTACCAAGGAATTATTACTTTGCTTAAGTGTAATAATGGTATAGTGATTTTATTAAAACATGCCCAATTTTTTAAGAAATGCATACTGAAGTATAGAGAGATAAAGTGATGCAATTTCTGGGATTTGCTTTGAAATACTTCAACAAATGACAAAATGGAATATATGAAACAAATATGGCAAAATCTTGTATGTTGTCCAATCTGTGTGTGTGTGTGTGTGTGTATGTGTGTGTTCATGGTACTACTCTCCGCTTTGTATGCTTGAAATGTTCATAATAAAAAAAATTAAAGTTTGCTGAGTGAATAAAAGCGTGCCTTGACTCTAAGGAAAAAAATCAGTATAAGTTGGACAAAAGCATTTTTATTCAAGCCTGGGGTGAAAACCTTGTTTGAGTTAGTAACTAGGACAGTTAAGCAAGGGTAAGAAATGTACCAAACCATTTCCAACTGTTTATATACCAAGTTGACCATTCCCTATAACAAAAAATTTTGCTTTTTTTTTTTTTTTTAATGAAAGAGCAATCAATGCTGGGAGTTCTTGGGGGTTCTGTTAATATTCTATTTCTTGAGCTGAGCAGTAGTTACATTGGTGTTCACTTTATAACTACTTGTTAATCTGCAAGTATAAGTCTTAGGTACATTTCTGTCTGCATATTATATTTCACAATAAAAAGTTGAATTCTTAAAAAACATTATTGAATGGTAAAACGTGGTACTCTTTTGCCCAATTCAGTGAAACCTAGACTGGTTAAGCAGACCACAGAAGCCCCATAATGGTGCTTTTGCCCATCTGGTAGTAGAGCGTTGTCATTTCTAAAAAAAAAAAAAACAGAGAGAACTTTTTAAATCCTCTAAAACATGCCCATCTCCCCCATCCTGCCCCCCTACCCCCCATTCCCAGCTCAGAGAGATGAACAGAGGGGCACAGGCAGAAGACAACCAGGGCTCTCCCATTCATAAGAGTGTTGCAGTTGATTCAAAAAGGGGAGCAGTGGCTAGAAGCTTGTGACTCAGTTTCCTCTGCCTTCTCCCTCTGTAGCTCTGCTTGTTAGTTTCTATGTGCTCATCTCAAAGACACAGGGGTTTTTTGGAGAACCTTTTTTTCACACTACCAAGGGAGGAAGCCTGCTTCAGGGTGAGGGGGTAGAGTTGGAAGTTTGAGTCCAGCTGGCCTCTCCTACCCTTCTGTCCTCACTCTGTTCCTCATCACCTCTAACAACCTCACCAAAACAATCCTTTCTCTTGAGGGCCTCGGAAGGACATAGATTGCAAGCTAACTGAGGGAAAACCAAAATATGAGTCCTGGTCAAGATCTCTGTCTTTGAGAGAAAGTCTGAGATCCTTCTCCTGGCATTCAAGATCTGATCCCTGCCTGATGAGCATCCCCCCAAGTAAAAAAAAAAAACCTGTTGCCATCAAGTCGATTCCGACTCTACATCCCCCACTTAGGCCACACCGAATTGCTTCCAGTATGCTCCAAACATGCCTTGCCTTCTGGAACCCCCATACCTTTTATACAGGCTGTTTCACTCACCTAGTCACCTTTTCTAATTTAATAAATATGTAAATGGTACTGATTATATGCCCTGGCACTGTTCTGAACAGTTTACAAATATTGCCTCATTTAATCCCCACAACCTTATGTTGTAAGCATTATTATTACCTCCATTTCACAGATAAGGAACCTGAAGCACAAGGAGGGTAAGAGGCAAGGATTCAAACATTTGCAGTCTGGCTCCAGAGTCCATGCTGTTAGCCACTGTACCATACTGCCTCTCAAACTCCTTCCATCTCACTTCCACTTTTTCCACACTTATCTTGGGTATCAATACCTCTTCCCACCCTCTCCTAACGTATCTGAGCTCCCACAGCTCCTAGTTCCCACCTCTGCCCTGGAAAACCCTGGCGGTGTAGTGGTTAAGAGCTATGGCCGCTAACCAAGAGGTTAGCAGTTCAAATCCACCAGATGCACCTTGGAAACTCTATGGGGCAGTTCTGCTCCATCCTATAGGGCCACTATGAGTCAGAATTGACTCGCGGCAATGGTACATTATGATGAAACAATCCGATTGCTTCTTTTAATTTTTCATTAAAAAATGTTTTAACTGAAATATACATAAATAAAAGTACATGAGACATAAATTCACAGCTATTGATGAAATGTTACTAAGTAAAAAAAATTTTCTTTAATAACCCATGTAATCGGCGCTAAAATCAAGAAACAGAACATTTCCAGCACCTTAGAAGGTCTCCTTGGGCCCTCCTTCTACTCAGACCCCAAAGGTAATCACTATTGTGACTTCTATCACCCTAAATTAGTTTTGCCTCTTCTACAAATTTATATAAATGGAATCATACAGTATGCACTCTTTTGTGTTTGGTTATTTTGCTCAGCATGTTTGCAGGATTCATCCATATCATTGTGTATAGTTGTGGGTCATTTCTTCTCATCGATGTGCAGTATTCTGTTGTGCAAACATACCACATTCTCCTGTTGAAGAGCATTTGGGTTGTTTCCAGTTTGGACTATTACGAACAGCACATTTATGAACATTATAGTATATGTCTTTTGGTAAACATATATAAGCATTTCTTTTGGGCATGTACCTAGGAGTTGAATTGCTGGGTCATGGGGTATGCATATGGTCACCTTTAATAGATATTGCTAAGCATTTTTCGAAGTGGTTACATCAATTCATACTCTCATTAGCATTGTATGAGAATTCCAGTTGCTCCATATTCTTACCAACATTCAATATTGTCTGTCTTTTTCATTTTAGCCATTCTAGTTGGTGTTGGTGTGGTTTTATTTTACATTTTTTTGACTACTAATGAAGTTGAGCACATTTTTCTAAGTTTATTGGCCAGTTGGATATCTTCTTTTGTAAGGTGCCTGTTCAAGTGTCTTGCCTGTTAGTCTATTGGGTTATCTGTCTTCTTCTTATTGACTGGTAGGAGTTCTTTATATAGTCTGGATATGAGTCTTTTACTGGATAATATGTTTTGCAAATATATTCTCCATTATTCAACTTGCCTTTTTGCAGTCTTAATGGTGTCTTTTGGTGATCGGAAGTTTTTTATTTTAATGTAGTCCAATTTATCAGTCTTTTCCTTTCTGGTAAGTGCTCCTTGTTTAAGAAGTCTTTCTTTCACCCCAGGGTCATGAAGATATTCTCTTATATCAGACTTTAGAAGCTTTATTGTTTTACCTTTTATATTAACGTTTTAATATGCAGCAAATTGATTTGGGGGTATTGTGCGAGATATATATTTTTATATATTGAATTAATCCAGAACCATACACTGAAAAGACTGTCCTCTACTGCTCTGCAGTGCCAACTTTGTTATAAATCAAGGGTCTGTATATGCATGGGTCACTTACTGGATTCTATTCTGTTCCACTGATCTGTTTATCTATCTTTGCAACAATGCTGCCCCTGTTAATTATCTCACCTTATTCCTCTTTTTTAAGAATGTCTTGGCTATTCTTGGCCCTTTACAATTCTAAAGAAATATTAAAATCAGCTTGTCAAATTACACACACACACACACATACACACAGAGGCACACACACCTGTTGGGATTTTAGTTAGTAGTTCATTGGCTCTATCAATTTGAGAAGGCTGACATCATTACAATTCCTAAACATGGTCTATCGCTCCACTTATTTAGGTCTTCTGTAATTTCTTTCAATGATGTCTTATATTTTGCTGTGTAGAGGTCTTTTACATTTTCATTAAATTTATTACTGGATATTTGATATGCATTAATGCTAGTGTAAATGGTACCCTCTATTTTTTCATTTTCTAGTGCTTTCTTTAACCACTACGCCACCAGGGTTTCCATGCTTTCTTGCTGGTATATAGAAAAATAACTATTTTTTTATATTGGCCTCATGTCTTACAATGCTGATAAACTTATTAATTCTAATAATTTTTCTATAAATTCTTTTCGATTTTCTTATATGCTAAAATCATATCATCTGCAAATAATTGTATATCTTCCTTTTTATTTATTTTCCTTGCTTTAGTGCACTGGCCAGTACAATTTAAATAAAAGTAGTTATAGTGGCCATCCTTGTCTCATTCCCAATCTTAGAGGAAAAGTATTCAACATATCCCCATTAGATGTGATATTTGCTGTAAGTTTTTTGTAAATAACATATATTAAATTAAGAAATTTAAGTTTGCTAAGTTTTTTGTCATGGTATGTTTTTTGCATTTATTGAAATGATCATATAATTTTTCTCCATATCCCTGGGAGAATTTGTGCAAAATTAGAAAATTAGGATTTTTTTTTTCTTTCAATATTTGGTAGAATTCACCATTGAAATTCTGGACCTGGAAATACTTTGCGGAAAGGTTTTTAATTACAAATTCAATAGTTATAGGATTATTCAGACTTTTTATTTACTCTTGTGTGAGTTGTAGTAAATTATGGCATTTTCCAGGAATTTTCCCATTTTATCTAAATTTCTTGGTATAAAGTTCTTCATAATTCCCTCTTATTATATATTTAGCATCTCTGTGACCTGGATTGTGTCCCTTTTTATTCCCAATACTGGTTCTGTGCCTTCTGTATACTTTTTCTTAATCAGTCTCACAGGGGTTTATCATTTTCCTAGTTTTTTCAAAGAACCAACTTTTGTCTGTGTTGAGCTCTCTGTTGTAGTTCTGTTTTCTATTTCATTGATTTCTGCTCTTATCTCTATTATTTCCTTCCTCCTGCTTTCTTTAAATTACATTTATTTGCTATAATTTTCTAACTTCTAGAGATGGAGGCCTAGCTCACTGATTTTTTACCTTTTTTAAAATAACATATGAATTTAAGGCTATAAATTTCTAAGAATAGCCTTAGAAGCATCCCACAAGATTGCATATGTAATACTTTCATTATCAGTCAGTTCAAAATATTTTCTAATTCCCACTATGATTTTATGTTGGACTCATGGGTTTCTCTCCCTCTCCAAAGTATAGTGCCCAAACTTCAGTAGGCAAAAAAATAACCACTGGAGGGTCTGGTCAAAATGCAGGCTTTGGAGCCCTGTTTCAAACCTACTAGATTAGTATTTCTGGGAGTTGGGTCTGGAGATATACATTTCACATGCTCTCCAGGGGATTCAGATGCAGTGGGTTCTAGGACCACGGTTTGGTAGTAGAGCATAAGCTACCTAAGGGCAGGGAACAAGTCTTATATACCTGTATCTCCAATGCACAGCACTGGGCCTAGCATAAAAAAAAAGCATAAAGCTATGTTTAATAAATGAATGTACCAATGGCTGAAAAAAGGAAATAAAATAAAATGTCTTATATCGAGAGAATTCGGATTCTTGAATGCTAAAATTAGGAGAACCACAGTGGCATCATTTGGTCCCAATTTAATCCCATCAAGGACAGAAAAAAAAATCCCCTTGTCTTCAAATCTCTGCTGTCCCAAAACTTGGCCTGGGTGCATGCGTGTCTACTGGCCCAGAGAAGTCAGGGGTGGCAGGGGAGGTATCCCGAAAGGGGCTGTTCAGAGCTGGGCAACGCTCCTCCCCACCCATCCCTCCCACCCCACTCTCTAGGCCTTGCCTGGTGCCGAACCCCATTGTAGATAAGATTATCTATCCTACCTGTCAGAGCATCAAGCATCCCTCCCATCCCAAAGCTTTTGAGAAACTTCCACCAGAACTTTCTGGCCGGTTCCCAACCTCAGACACCACCCCCATCCCCTGCCTTCTCTCCACTTGTAGCCCCTGTTGCTCTCTCAGCAGCCTCCTGGTGACCTTTCTCCCACTTCCATGCATGCCTCTCTTGTGCATCTCAGAAGGGCCAGAACCTGTCTCCCCCAGCCGGCTATTGTTCTGGCAGCACAGCTGCCACGCCAGCATCCCCACCCACCTAGCCAGCCAGACAGCCAGCCAGCCAGGCAGCCAGACAGACAGACAGACAGACAGACAGACAGACAGACAGCCACCCAGCCAGCCAGCCAGCCACCCAGCCAGCCAGCCACCCAGCCAGCCAGCCAGCCACCCAGCCGACTGCTCCCTGGCCCAGCCAGCCCTCCCCCTCCCCGCCCCACCCAAGGGAGGACCAGGCTGGTGGCTGGGAGTCACCCTGCCTGCTCAACCTCTCTCCTTCCCTCCCTCTCCCTCCCTGCCTCCCTCCCTCCTCCTCCCGCCCCTGAGGCAGGGACCGTGCAAATCAAGGAGAGGGGGGACAGACAAGCTAGATAGGGTCCAGCCCAGAGCCCCAGACTCCCCGCTGATGCCCCATCCAGGCTGAGTATCCCCAGTATCTTGGGCCCTGGATTTGTGTGAGCTGGGGTGGTTCCCAGGCCAAGAGGATACCTTTGTCAGGCCCATGGTGCCCCCGTTTTGCATCAGGACCCCCCTTGAATGCTCTGAGCCACCCTCTTCAACCCGGATCTAAAACCCAGACACAGCTATCAGGCCAGCCCTTCTCTTTACCCCACCCCCTCTTTCTGGCGTCCATCCCCTCCCCAACACCACCTCTGCTGCTGCCTCTGGCTGTGGACCTGCACCTCTTCCCCAGCCTCACCAGGTCTGGGATGTGGGGTGAGCCTAGATGAGAGCCCCCGAACCTGGGGCTCTCCCAGGCCATGGCCCGAGTGCACCCAGGGAGGATCCCCAGACCCTGAGCATCTGGTAGAGGCTTGGCAGAGTCCCCACAGGGACCGTGTCTTCTGAGGACAAAAGGCGCCGGCCAGCAGGCAGCCAGGGTGGAGTGGCGGTAGAGGGGGATGTGGAGATGGTAGGGGACTGGCAGCCAGGCGGGCAGACGGGTAGCAGGGACAGCGCTGGC
Source organism: Loxodonta africana (assembly GCF_030014295.1). Classification (NCBI taxonomy): domain Eukaryota; kingdom Metazoa; phylum Chordata; class Mammalia; order Proboscidea; family Elephantidae; genus Loxodonta; species Loxodonta africana. The sequence goes on from NC_087369.1 coordinate 63,386,304, forward strand.
CCCCCTCCCAGCTTGGCGGTGTCATGAAGAAGGGGGTGGGAGTGTGTAGTGGGGGAAGCACCTGCCAGGACTCCCACCTGCCAGCTGGCTGGGCACCCCAAGGCTGTGTGCTGCCTACCTGGTGTTCCCCAACACCCCAGTCCTGCTCAGTGCACCTCTCCAGTGCCTGCTTCCCCTGATGCCTTTGATTTATACCAGTCCTGCTGTATCCACGGCAACAGAAGCAGGAGTGTCACTGGTCGCCAGACCACTGAGGGTCCCATGATGTGGCCTGGTCTGTGATTTATCCTGAGTGCAACAGCTTGAGCCCCCTTTCTGGATTTCAAGACAACCCTGCTGAGAGAACTCAGGTAAGCAGTCAGCACCCTCTACCAAGGATGGGGGCTGGGACTTATCCTCTGTCTCCCCACACAATATTTCAGAGTCTCCATCACTACCACGCTCTCTGTTTCTGACTGCCTGTCAGTCTCTCTGTATTTCTGCTCCATCAGAGGGGCTTTCTGGCACCCGAGCCTAGACACTCTTCTAGCCATCCCCATCTTCCCCAATCCCAGATGTCCCATGAGAAAGGGAACCACCACCTGTTTCCCCGCACAGGATCTGTTTTTATCATTATGGTCATGCTTGGGCATGAAGCTGTGTTAATATTTCCTTGTTTGCTAGTAGAAGGGATGCCTAGGAGCTTCCCTCACAATGTCTGCACTCTAGCCTCCTGCAGCTGCCTCCTCTCCATCCTCCCTTACTCCCCTCCAGGTTCCTTGGCCTGCATGCACGGTGTGTGTGTGTGTGCGCGTGTGCATGTGCGTGTGCGTGTGTGCTTGTGTGTGTGAGCACCTAGGTAGCAGGCGGGTAGGTAGACATGACAGAGAAGGTGCCCCTAGCCCAAACCAAACCTCCCACACTTGCCTTTTGTCTATCCTTCCTTCCTTCCTTCCTTCCTTCCTTCCTTCCTTCCTTCCTTCCTTCCTTCCTTCCTTCCTTCCTTCCTTCCTTCCTCCCTCCCTCCCTCCCTCCCTCCCTCCTTCCTTCCTTCTTTCCTTCTTTTCCTCCCCCCTTCCCTCCTTCACCTGTCTTTCCCCACAGGTAGCACAGACTTGTGCCTGCTCACCATTGAAGATATTGCTGTGATTCCCAGCTAGGGGGAGAAAGCTGCTGTAGGGCTGAAGGAAGGTGAGGTGGGGATGGGGAGCACTTCCAGGCCCTACGTTGCCTGATGGCTTCATGATGGCTTTCTGGGAGCAAAGACCAAGCCACATGACAACCTACAGGGGCCAGGCACAACATGGCCATCCCCACAGTTTGCACCCCAGCCTCCATCACAAGGCTCTCTATCTCTCTGTCTGATGCTCATGTTGTGTCTGGGACTTCCAGAGTTTATGGCCTTGTGTACAGTCACCGGAAGTCCCTATGCCCACCTCCCCAATTCTTGTCTGGTGATGCAGGAAAGCCTGATACATGGAGAAGACGGATTCTATCAGGGACATTTTCCCCAACTACTAGATCTGCAACTTCAGTGAAAGCATGCTTACAGAGCGTCAGTTTTCCCATCTGTCAAAGTGGCTGATAATCTTTCCTTCATGGGTATGTCTAGGGATTAAATGAGTTGATGCATGTCCATAAAGGATGTGGCATAGAAGTGGCACCAAACCAATGTCATCAAAGCTCATGGTCAGTATTGTTACTGATTATTTATGATTAATATTGCTATTAATTATTTGGGGGAGTAACTCATCCCTCTTCTCCAAGGTCTCAGCAGAGATCTGGTGGGGGCGGCAGGTAGACGATTTTGGAGAAGGAAAGGGGTGGCAGAGGCAGCTCTATGTTGTTACTTCTCATTTGTAAGGAGTGACAAGTGGGGCTTGTGGGCAGAGCCTGTCATCCTCACTTTACTCCAGCCTTCTTTCCCTACACTTTTCTGTGTATGACCACACACACATACACACTCAGAGGCTTGAGCCCCAAAGAGCTAGCAGAGGACTGACTTGGAGCCTGCAGCATTCCTGACTCTGATGATGTATGTGTCTTCCCGTTGAGGGTTTACTTGGCAAGAGTTTGGGCTGTGGTCAGTGGTTGGCCAGGCTTGGAGACAAGGCTGAGCTTCTGAGATTGCAGAGCTTAGGGTAGAGCTGGGGTGTGGCCCATTCAACAGCCAGACCTGTAGGAAGGGGTCCCAGAGAACTGCTATCCTGGAGCCCGGGGTGGGGACAGGTTGGGATCTGCTGGTTGGTTTGCAGTGGAACATGAAGTAAAGGCTTGGTAGCTGAAGGAGGGTCCTCAAGGCCAGGCTTGGAGCAGGCAGAGGGAAAAGACTGAAGCCCAGAAGACCCCTCTGTGGGGACAGGGAGGGGTGAGACTTTTGGACTTTTCTGAAGAAGCATTTGGCGTGGAAGGGAGAGGACCCAGCCTGTGGTCCGGAGGCATCTGGACCTGAGCATGGGTGTGTATATGTGACTGAAAATGTGTGATTGTGTGTGCAGTCTGTGTATGTGTGCATGTCTGTTTATGGGCACTGTGGATGTATACAAGTCTCTCTGTGAGCAAGTCTTACGATGGTGTGTGTGAGTGTGTGGATGTCTGGATAAGCTTGTATGTGTACAGAGGAGTAGGTATGACTGTGCGTGCCTGTCAGGGTGAGCAAGTGGGCATGTTTGATTATAAGCCTGACTGAGGGTTGCTCTGAGGCAATAAAAAAAAAAGTTGACGTCTAGTTGATTCCGAATCATAGAGACCCTTGTCTTGTTGTACATGTGTGTGGTATCAATGTGCCTTTGAATGTACACCTGTGTATACATGTCTGATTGTGTGTGTGAGCTTGTGGGTTTTGAAATGCCTGGGTATGTATGTCTGATTAGGTGAATGCCTAGTTATATCTCAGTGTGTGTATTTGTGTATGCCCATATAAGTGTGGGTGTATCTAAATGGTATGTTTGTGAATGTAAGGACATATATGTGTACAACGTCCATGCATGTATGGAAGGGTATGTGTGTGTGAACAGAATATGGATGTGCCTGTGATGTACATGTATGAATAGGCCTGGGTATGAATGTGTATGTGGACTTACCAGCATTTTTAATTGATTGCATAGCCTCTGTGGACAAACCTATAGTTCTAGGTCTGACTGGGAAAATGTTAGTGTAGATTGGCACACCAGTATAAGCAGAACTAATTGTGTGGGTAAGGGAAAGTGTGTAACTATATGTTGCGTGCATGAAAATATATTTTGTCGGTATACATATGTGTGCACATCTGATTGCCTATGAGTATGGCTGTGGGGGTGTGTGCCTGTATATAGATATGCACATCGGGCTGTGTGCATGGGTAAGTGGATACATTTGTGTATATGTCTAATTGTGTTTGTGGGCACACTGTTGTGTGCGTGTATGTCTGATTGTGGTATGTGTGAGTAGCTACATTTTATAATATTTGGGTGTGCACGACTCATTATGTGTTTTGTTTGAATTTCTGAGTGTGAAAGTGAATATGGGTTTGCATATGCCTGTGTGTGACTGTAAGTGTACGTGTGTATATGCTAGTATGTGTAAACATTTGGCTGTGTGTATATTTGAGTGAAAATGTATATATGCCTGTGTGTTCATGCACATATACTTGTGTGTATATATGAGTGTATGCCTGTCTAAATGTACAGGTGTGCCAATGTACCAGTTTGTACAGTTCTAATTATATGTATATGTGTGTTTGTGTTTATATGTCATTGCTTGTTTGGGAGCACATGTTGTAGAACATTGTAAGTGAATGTATGTTTGTGCATGCTGTTCTTGATCTACAAGTGTATTTGGGTGTGTATGTGTGTGTGTATGTCATTGTGTGTGTCAATTCTTGTGCAGGTATACAAGTGTGTGTGAGAATATTTGAGTGTGTGCATGTGTGTAAACACACCTTTGGTTCCAAGTCAGTCTGTTCGAATGTAAGTATAATCTTTTTTTTTTTTCGCATAGCTTCTCATACAGGTGTATGAATATGTGTGGATAGACATGGTGTACGTATCTGACTTTGATTGCATGAGTGTATTTTGTGACTATGCTTGTGTTTCTAAGTCTGAATGTGTGCATATAGGAAATAATGATATACGAGTCTATATACATGTGAATATGTGCATAGGTGTACATACCCAGCTGTGTGTACAAGTCTGCTTGTGTTAGAATGCCTGTATATGTATAAATCATCTCATTTACAGACGTGCATATCTAGGAGTATATGTGTTGCGAGTACGTCCATGTGTGACTGTATGTGAATATACTTGTGTGGATGTGTCTGGATGTTCATTGTCTGATTGGATGTGAGACAGAGTCTATCGGTCTATGGGTATGTATAAGTATTCCTATGTGTAAACCTGTATTTATGAGTGAATTAATGTCATCCACGGGCATTATGTCATGTGACTATGTCGTGAATATGTCATGCAGGTACGCCTATGTTTAGGAGTGAATGAATGTGCACATGTGTGACCAGGTATGAGTGTGCATTGCCATGAGTGTGCCTATGTATAGGGATGAGTGTAGATATGTGTGCACATGCATGCCTGATGGTGAGAGAGAGGGAGACTTAGCCTTGAGCCTGTGTAGATAGGCCTTATCGCTGAAAGGGGGTTATAAGGGAGGGTATTTATAAGTTTGTTTACGAGTTTGTGTGAGTCTGTGTGTACCCCAGATGTATTCATGCACACGTCTGACAGTCAGTGATGCCTTGCTAGACCATGCCTGTCTATAACTGTGTAGACATCATGCAGGAGGGTAAGTTATGGGACCTGGCTGACCCATGACCTCCTTCTGGGGCCTCTCTGGCCTTGACCATGTGCTGAGCTTTCATGGGGGTCTCAGGATAATTCCTGTCATCATTCACATCCAGGAAGTGGAGACCAATCATGACTGATGTCCTTCTGGGGAAGGGCACCTGTGTCCTCTGTAGAAAATGATTCCTTGAAACACGAAGACCTCTCTTCCTGTCCCCCCACCATCAAACACCTAGAGCAGAATGGTTCTAGAGTTGGTAAATGGTTTCCACAGAGAGTACCCAAATTACTCTATCTAAGCAGAAATCTAGACATGAATGTGTATGCATGAGTGAAGATATATCTGTGTGGGGTGGTGTATGTGTGTGTAGTGTAGTATATCTGGTGAGGGAGAGAAACGAAGAATCTGCGTTGTGTGTATGTGTCTTAGTCATCTAGTGCTGCCATAACAGAAATACCACAAGTGGATGGCTTTAGCAAAGAGGAATTTATTTTCTCAGAGTCTAGTAGGTTACAAGTCCAAATGCAGAATGTCAGCTCCAGGGGAAGGCTTTCTCTCTCTGTCAGCCTTCTCATCAATGTCCCCCCAGACAAAGAGCTTCTTCAAGCAGGGACCCCGGTCTAAAGGATGTGCTCTGCTCCTGGTGCTTCTTTCTTGGTGGCATGAGGTCCCCAACTCTCTGCTTTCTTCCCTTTCCTTTTATCTCTTGAGAGATAAAAGGTGGTGCAGGCCACAACCCAGGGAAACTCCCTTTACCTTGGATCAGGGAGGTGACCTGAGTGAGGGTCGTGCTACAATCCCACCCTAATCCTCTCAACATAAAATTACAATCACAAAATGGAGGACAACCATACAATGCTGGGAATCATGGCCTAACCAAGTTGATACACACATTTTGGGGGGGACATAATTCAATCCATGACATTCCACCCTTTTGCCCCCCCAAAATCACATTCTTGCAGCATGCAAAACATATTCATCCCATCATAGCATAGCAAAAGTCTTAAATCAAGTCCAAAATTCAAAAATTCCTCTTCATCTGTGAAATCTAGAACACAAGTAATCTGCTTCCAAAGGTGCAATGGCAGAAAAGGCACAAGCTAGACATTTCCATTACAAATGGGAGAAACTGGAGAGAAAGAAGGCATAACAGGCACCAAGCAAGTTAGGAGAACACGTTACATTAGCCCTCAAAGCTTTGAAAATAACCTTTGTTCTCTGAGACAATTTACACAATAGCTCTGCCCTCCAGACTCTAGGTATTGGCCACACTCTCTGGATTCTGAGCGGAGGCCCCTCAGCCCTGGGCTTCAGCTGCATCTTCCAGGCTCACTGGAACAGCAACTCTGCTCCCTCAGCTTTAGGCACACCATTATCCTAGTCCAACTGAGTGGCAGCTTCACCCTTAGATACCCCAGAGGCCGTGGCTCCACCCTTAGAATCCCCAGAGGTCCTGGCAATACTTTTTGAGACTGAGGCAGCTTGGCTTCTTGTGTTTCTTGTCTCTTCAGCTTCTCCTTCCTGGTTTCTTGGCCTTTTGGCTTCTAGGGGCTCATGCCCTCTTCTGCCCTACTGGGGCAAGTGTTCCAAAGCTCTGTAGCTCCACCAGTAAGTGCCTGGAGGCACTCCACTCCTCCAGGAAGCCTTCTGCACACAGGCACTTGGCTCTCTGGCTCCGTGGGTCAGCAAGCCTAGCTCCACCGGTAAGTGCCCGGAGGCACCCCACTCTGCCGGGAAGCCTCCTGCGCGCAGGCACTCAGCTCTCTCACTCCATGGGCTGGCTCCAGCGCTGTGTCACCCTGGTCTCCTGGTTCTGCTGCTACCGGCTCACTGCTCCTGCAGCCAGTCCTCTGCTGCTGCTTCTCACCATCTGTGCCCTCTCTGCTTCTCACTTCTTTCTGAGTCTTCTATCCACTCACAGTTTCAAAACCGCTTCCACATTTCAGGTATCTGTTAGAGCAGCACCCCACTCTCTTGGTACCAAATTCTGTTTTAGTTATCTAGTGCTGCCATAACAGAAATATCACAAGTGGATGGCTTTAACAAAGGGACAACCATACAATATTGGGAATCATGGTCTAACCAAGTTGATACACACATTTTTGGGGGGGACATAATTCAATCCATGACAGTGTGTAACAAAGACCATGAGTGTTTCTGTGTAGGGTGCTATGTGAGACATTTGGGTGTATTTGGGAGAAACGGTGTGTGAGGTAGTATGAGAGCATGGGAATCCCTGGGTGGTGCAAATATTTAATGTGTTTGGCTGCTAATCAAAAGGTTGGAGTTTACCCAGAGGCACCTCAGAAGAAAGGCCTGACAATCTACTTCCAAAAACTCAACCATTGAAAAATTTTATGGAGCACTGTTCTACTCTGACATAAGGTCGCTCGCTATGAGTCAGAGTTGACTCAATGGCAACTGGTGGTGGTGGTGGTGGTGGATGAGAATATGGGCCTACTTGGGTGAAGGATGGTATGAATAAGAGTTGCGTATACCTCTGTGGGAATATGTGTGAGATATGTGTATTTCAGGGGTATGTAAGTGTCGGTGTATCTGGATGGTGTGTGAAAGTATGTGGGAGTACCTGGACGGTATGTGTGTATGTGTTCAATTGTGTAGATGTATCAGCATTGTGTGTGTAAGAGCAAGTGTGGAAGCATCTGGGTGATGGGTAATAGATTCATTGGGGGGGTAATAAGTGTCAGTATATCTGGATGGTGTGTAGGTGGGTGAGAACATAAGTGTATCTGGGTGATGGAAGTGTGTGATGGGGTGTATCTGAATGATTGTGTGTGTGAGAGAGAGAATTTTGGCACATCTGGGTGGGGTGGTGAGTTTATCTGAGTGTATGTAATTGAGGATGTCTATGGATGGTGTGTGGGACTACATCTGGGTGAGATGTGTGTGTGTTGTGTGAGTATAACTGGATTGTATGTGTCTCTGAGAGGTCTGCATTGTGTGTGTGAAGTGTGGATATGTCTGGATGGTTGTGAGTAAGAGAGAGATTTGGGCATATATCTGAGTTGTGTATATATATAAGACAGAGTGTGGATGTTTCTGAGTGAGGAGAGTGTGAAAGCGTGAATGTATTTGGATGAAGGAGATACACCATCAGGTGTATCTGGATGGTGTGTGACAGTTTGAGTGTAACTGGATCGGGGGTGAGGGAGTTTGAGTGGATGTGGATGAGCTATGTGTGTGAAGTGTGCATGTGCCTGGATGGAGTGTGTGAGAGAGAAAGTGTGCAGGTACATGTGGGTTGTGTATGAGAGTGTGTAGATGTACTTTGGGTGGAGTGTGGTTGAATGTGGGTGTATCTGGATGGTGTAGGGGGTGAGAGCACAGGTGTGAGGGCACAGGTGAGCTTTGATTGTGTACCTGGGCTGGGTGTGTGAGTGTGTATGTATTTGGGTGTGTGTGTGTGAATGTGTGTGTATAACTAAATAAGGTTGTGAAAGAGAGATTTTGGGGGTTTAGCTGGGTGAGATGTGTGTGTATGGAGTGTGGGTGCATCTTTGTGGTGTGGAGGGGATGAGATCACGGATGTATCTGGACACCTGAGTGTGTGGAGATGTGTACTCAGATGGTGTGTGTGAGCTGGATATATCCAGGTGGAATGTAGAATGTAGATAGTAATAGGGTGTATCTAGACAGTGTTTGTGGGTGTGAGAGTATCTCAATGATCTGCATGGGATGAATCTGGATGGTATGTATGTATGAGAGGGTAGATGTATCTGGGTGGGGCTGTGTGAGTGTGGGTATCTATCGATTGTGTGTGGATGGATATCTGAATGATGCGTGTGTCTGTGTGCATGTGTGGATGTATTTGGGTTAGGAATTTATGAGTGTGAGTACTGAGTGGGGTGTGTGTAAGTGTAGTGTATTTGAATGATGTGTCTATCGTTGTGGGTGCATCTTGATACTGTGTGTGAGAGAGATTGTAGGTGTGCCTGGGTTGAGTTGGATGTGAAGGATCTGAGTTGGGGGTGTATAAGTTTGTGTGTATCTGGATGTTGTATGTGAGAGTGTGGGTTTGAAGGCTTATGTAAGTGTGGCTGTATCTGGGTGGAGTACATGTGAGTGTAGGTGTTTTGAGGTGTGTGTGTGAGTGTGGGTATATGTGTGAGGGAATATGGATGTCTCTCTATTGGGTTTATGTGTGAAAGTGGGTGCATCTGAATGGGTGTGTACGAAAGAGAATGTGGGTGGATCTGGGTTGGGGTGTGAGAGTGTGGTTATATCTGGGCAGGATGTGTGTGGTCCTGTCTTTACGTGCATGAGAGAGTGGGAGAGGGTGTATCTGGATGGTGTGTGTGAGAGAGAGAGAGCGTGTATGGATGAATCAGTGTGGAGTGCATGAATGTGAGTGTATTGGTTGGGGGTGTGAGTGGATGTATCTGGTCAGTGTGTGTGAGAACTTTTAAGTGTCTTTGGGCAGAGAATGTATCTGAGAATGCGGGTATATCTGTATATGAGTATAGGTTTATCTGGATGGTGTTAGGTGGTGTATCTGGGTGTTTCGTGTGTCCGATAGTGTGGATGTGGGTTTGTACTTATGTGTGTACCAGTATGTATATAAAACCATGGGTGTGTGAGAAAGGGTGTGTCTACGAGGTGGATAGAGGGCGTTCGTTCCTATATGTATATTTCCCAGTGCACACACATTTGGGCGTATGAGTGAAGACACCTGTAGTGCGGTGTCTATGTGAGTGCAGGTGTTACCTGTGTGGCTGGTAACTCTGCATATGTGAGCATGCTCCTGTCAGTGTGTGTGTGTGCATGACAGTGTATTTTATCTGAATATGTAAACAAGTTTGTATTGGTCAGTATGTGAATGCGTGCATGTGAACCTCTGTTGTATCTATAAATGCAAGAAGGTTGGTATCCAGGTTTATATGTGATGGTGTGGGTAGATCTGTATGTATGTGTCTCTCTGTGTGTGTGTGTGCGTGTAGCAGGTTTGTGTCTATATGATCATGTGCTAGGATGTGTGTATCTGTGTTGTGTGAGTGTATGTGTAGGTGTAAATGAGTGTGTGCATCTGGGGGTTTGTATCTCTCTGCATTTATAAACATCAGTGGGTACGCGAGTGTGCATGCATGAGTCTGAATCACTCTGCGTGCCTACTTGCCTCTGGGTGTGTGCAGCAGTGAGCATGAGCGATATGCCTATATGTATGAGCATATTTGTACCTGTGTGTATGTGCTTGTGTGCCAGGGCAGATTTGCAAGAATGAGTTTGTATAAGATAGTGGGGTTTTATCTCTTAGTGTAAAGCCAGTGGGGTTGGGGCGGGATCCTGGATCTGTAGGACATGAGCAGGACTTGATCTGTGTCTGAATGCCAATTCTTGTATCTGTGCATGCACACCAGTGTCTATAAGTGTGTATGTAGATCTATACAATTTGGTTTACATGCATGTGCTTATGTGAATTGTGAATGTGTCTCTGCCTAGTTCTGTAGTTCTGTAAAAGGTGGATTATATCTGTGTGTGTGTATTGTGTATCTTTGTGTGATGTGCTGGTAGCTGGTGTCTTAGTTATCTAGTGCTGTAACAGAAATACCAAAAGTGGGTGCCTTTAACAAACAGAAATTTATTTATTTATTTCAGGGCGCTGGCTCTAGGGGAAGGTTTTCTCTCTGTGTCAGCTCTGGGAGAAGGTCCTTATCTCTTTTCAGCTTCTGTTTCTCAGTTCCTTGGCAATCTTCATGTGGCCTGGCATCTGTCTTCCCCTATCTCTGCTTGTTTACTTGCTTGCTTGCTTAATGTGCTCTGTTATATCTCAACAGTTAATTCAAGACACACTCTACACTAATACTGCCTTACTAACATAACAAAGAAAACCCATTCCCAAACAGGATTATAACCACAGATACAAGGGTTAGGATTTACAGCACATATTTTGGGGGGACACAATTCAATCCATAACATAAGGGTACCTACATACAAGCCTAACTGTTTATAGATGAGGAGGGCTGTGTGCATATGTCTGTATATGAGTGCCTGGTTGTGCTTATCAGCTGGTGTAAGCCTGGACGTAAGTGCAAATTTGAATCTGTGTGTACACATGTGCCACGTGCACGCACCTGCCTGAGTGTGCTAGTGTGTTTCTATGCAATGTGACTAGATGTGACTGTTAGGGCATTCACAGCCTGGCCACACAAAGAAAGTGAAATATTTACATGCCACACTGGAAAAAACTGAAGGGGATTTACAGGTATTGTACTAGGGTTTGGTGATAATAGATTCCTTACATTTTCTTTATATTATTTAATTGTGGCAAGAAAAACAAAAGGGCAATGTTTTATTAAATATTGAATTCGTATACAACTTTCCAATGAAATATTTTCAGAATTTTTTCGTGACATACTTGAGCTCACATCTAGAAACATAACTTTTTTTATTCACTGATATGAATTTGTAGTGGTCAACATTTGTGCCCACTTCTTCTGAGCCTTTGGTTATGACTGCCCTCATTTTAATCTTGTTTTGGTAAATCTGTTAGTGCTGAACATAGATCCTCTATATCAAGTTATTTGTGTTTCTTGGTAAAAACCTAAACAAAAAAAAATGAAGCAAACAACCATTGGTAGTTTTGACACAGACATAAACTTCCAGCATGGGCTTCCATTTCCTGATCTTAGAAGGTATGCTGTTGAAGGTAAGATCCATTCCATGGATCAGTACATCCTTCTTGGCTGTTTAAAACCTAAGTGTGTGAGGAGTTTGTGAGAAATTTATGAGCTAAAGGAAGAATTTCAGCACTTTTTTGTGAATGATTCTAACTTTTCAGATTTGATGCTTACTGGCTTCAACAACGGCTTTTTGAGCACAGGGATAAAACTTTATAAAAATTTTAAAGACACTAAAAAATATATTAAAGTATATTTGAAGCATTCAAAGTAAAATTTAAACTTAGGAGAGTGAGGTTAAGTATGGTTCCCTGTGTGATGTTTAGTTGAGGTTATAATTTGAATACTAAAGAAGACTTATTAAGATGAGAAATGTCTATGCCTATTTGGAGAAATACATCCTTATTTTGAAATACTCCAAATGAAATTTCTGTTGGATTCAAAATTCATGAGCATTTGTCACAAGAAATTTCAATATCACATCTGATTGAAAGAAAGGATCTAACCATTGGTGGGAAAGGAGTTTCAATGAGTAAAAAAAAAAAATACTCTTTGACCATTTGTTACCACCTACTTATGCAAAAGGAGCCCTGGTGGCGTAGTGGTTAAGAGCTTGGCTGCTAACCAAAAGGTCAGCAGTTTGAATCCACCAGCTGCTCCTTGGAAACTGCTCCTTGGAAACTCTATGGGGCAAGCTCTATTCTGTCCTGTGGCGTCACTATGAGTCACTCACTATGAGTCGGAATCAACTCGATGGCAACGGGTTTTTTTGTTTGTTTGTTTGGTACTTATGCAGTTTCCTGTTGATGGTGACTACAAAGAGATAGAAGATATCATGTAGCTATTTCAAGCATAAAACCTGGGTCTCTGCCTGGCTATGGCAAGAACAAATGAAATTATGAAAGGCAGGAGGAAAAGGGAGGCACAAGAAAGCAGTTGTTCCATTTCTAAAGAAAGGTTGGTATGGTGTGAAAGCAGAAGCTATATTGAACACAGAAACTGCTTGATGTTTCAGAGAAACCACAATGGCATCTGATGCCCCCAAAGCTGGCGTTTTTGAGGTAAGCTTGCTGACCTCCAGAACCAGGCAGCTACACTTCATAAATTCAAGTGGATTACTGAGGATATTAGGGCAAAATGTACCTTAACAACTAGTAAAGAATGTCTGCCTTGAGCATTATGCTGTTTTCAGATCTGTCTATACGGGATCAAATTGAAGAGCAACTTGAAAGATTAGATAGGAAGCTTAAGGGGCAGTGAGTTTATGTTAATGGAGGAGGAATAATTTGGAAAAGAAGGGTGGGAATGGTTGCACAACTCAAATAATGTAATCAACGTCACTGAATTGTACATGCAGAAATTGTTAAAAGGCTCTAATTACTTCGCTGAATCTCCTATAGCTTGTTATGCCCAAGCATTTACATATTGGAATACAAATTATTTTCTTATAAATCACTTCCATTTTTTTCTTGTTTAAATTGTAATTAAGGCACTATATGCATTATCTTCTAAAAGTACATGTGTGAATAGGTTATATTATCTAAAAATTTCATTTCCGGGGAGAAAAGGAGTGACTAGTGCCTCCAAGAAGGGTGTGTGTGCGCGCATGCCAGTGTCCCTAGGTGTGAGCTGGTTGCTGTCTGTCACTCTCCATAGCAGTAGGATATGTGTTTGTGTGAGTCTTTGAGTGTGTAGGTATTCACGTAAGGAGCCCTGGTGGCGCTGTGATTAAGCGCTCAGCTTCTAACCAGAAGGTCGGCTGTTTGAACCCACCAGCCATTCCTCAGGAGAAAGTTGTGGCAATCTACTTCCGTAAAGATTTACAGTCTTGGGAACCGTATGGGGCAGTTCTACCCTGTCCTACAGAGTTGCTATGAGTCGGAATCGACTCCATGGCAATGGTTTTTTGGTGGCATAGTGAGTGGTTAAGTGCTACGGCTGCTAACCAAGAGGTCAGCAGTTCGAATCCGCCAGGAGCTTCTTGGAAACTCTATGGGGCAGTTCTACTCTGCCCTATAGGGTCGCTATGAGTTGGAATCAACTCGACGGCAGCGGGTTTGGTTTTTGGTTTGGTTTGGGTTTTTGTTTGTTTTTTTATTTTGGTTTGTTTGTTTGTTTTAGGTGCTTGTATATGAGGCTTTCTGGGCACAAGCAAGTGTGAATGTGTTACATGCGTGCCCACGTCCTCTTAGCCTGGGCTGTGGCTGCCAGTCTGCTCAGGAGAGCCCTCTCCTCACTTGTTGATCAAATCTCCCCAGCTTTCCTGGCAAATGCTGCTATTGTTTTTTGTTTCTTTGTTTTAGTTTTTTACTTCACTCAGACTCCGGGTTCACATTATCCGCCGTCTCGGTCTTAGTGTGTCTGTGTCGCCTTCTCTATTTCTGTGTCTCTCTCCAACTCCTCCCTACATCTGTCTCTCACTCCCCATCCTGCTCTGTTTCAATCTTTTGCTCTATCTTTCCTTCATTATCCCTTTCCCCCATCTCCCTGCCTGTCTCTCTCTACCACTCTCTGTTCCTCTGTTTTTTTTTCCTCTCTTTCTATTTCTATCTCTGTTTATCTCCCTTCTCTGTCTGTCTTGCTCTCTGTTTTTGTATGTGTGTCCCTCTCTTTTTATCTCTCTCTCTCCTTTTCCTTTCTGTCTCTATTTCTATCTCCTTCCTCTCTGTGTGTTAAGACTTTCTCTCATTTCTGTTTGTTTCTCTCCCTCTTTCTCTTTCTCCCTCCTACGACTCTGTCTTTCTGACACAGACACCTCTCTCTTTACCTCTCACTGTATATGTCTCTATGACTCTCTTACATTCAGCCTTTCTCTGTCCCTATCATTTTCCCCCCTGCATCCCCTCAAGGCTAAGGAGTGTGTCTGTGTATGTGTGTGTGCACATTCACACACATAATTCTGTGGGGGCTATCAGGTCAGGCCTTGAAGGGCTAAAAGGGGGCCCACCAACCCCACTTCTCCCCAGCCCCTGTCCTAGCACCCTCTCGTGGCCTGCTGGCACAAATTCTGAGACTTTGGGGTGCCATCAAAACAGACTGACCCCAAATTCTTGTAAAAAGACCAGACTTAATGGTCTGACTGAGACTAAAATGACCCCAGAGGTCATGGTCCCCAGACCTTCTGTTAGCCCAAGATAGGAACCATTCCCAAAGCCAACTCTTCAGACAGGGATTGGACTGGACTAAACCAAAAACCAAACCCACTGCCGTCGAGTCAATTCCAACTCGTAGTGGCCCTATAGGACAGAGTAGAACTGCCCGATAGAGTTTCCAAGGAGCGCCTGGCAGATTCGAACTGCCGACCTCTTGGTTAGCAGCCGTAGCACTTGAACATTACGCCACCAGTGTTTCCTGGACTGGACTATGGGATAGTAAATGATGCTGGTGAAGAATGAGCTTCTTGGATTAAGTGGACACATGAGTCTCTGTTGGCATCTCCTGTCTGGAGGGGAGATTAGAGAGCAGAGGGGGTCAGAAGCTGTCCAAATGGACACGAAAATAGAGAGTGGGGGGGTACGAGTGTGCTGTCTCATTAGGGGGAGAGCAATTAGGAGTATATAGCAAGGTGTATATAAGTTTTTGTATGAGAGACTGACTTATTTGTAAACTTTCACTTAAAGTACAATAAAAATTAAAAAAAAAAAAAAAAGAGCCTGGTCCCAGGTGGCTGTGGCAGGCCAGGTTGGATTGAGCTGGGAATCAGTGCAGAGAGGAAACTTTTTTCCTGGGAGGAAGATGGTAGGAAGACATTTACTCAACCCCTACTTCCCCCAAACTCTAGCCGATTCCTAGCCCCAATAGTAATTCTGAGCCTTTCCAGCTTCTTCTGCCCAAGTTGCCTTGCTGCCTTCCTTCTCAGACCTGCCCTGGTACCTTATCACATCCCCACACTCCCTGCCCCAGCCCACACACACCAGGAGTTCTCCTATTTCTCCCAAACCTTGCCTGTGCCACTTCCACTGCCAGATCAACTCCCGAGGCCTCTTTTTCAGTTGTATCCTACCTGGATGCCTCTAGGAAGCCCCTCTCTGACGCACCAGCCCATTTCGTCCCACAGTCAATTAATATGACATATTTTTACTGAGAGCCTACCATATGCTATCTATTGCTCTTCTAGATGAGAGTGAGTGACAGAGTCTATAATCCCTGCCTTCGTGGTGCTTTCATTCTAATCAGGTGAGGCAGGCAATAAACCAAAATTTAAAAAGTAAATTGTATGGTGTGTTCCCAAAAAACCCACTGCCGTCAAGTCAGTTCCGACTCAGTGACCTTATGGGACAGAGTAGAACTGCCAAGGAGCGCCTGGTAGACTCAAAGTGCCAACCTTTTGGTTAACAGCTGTAGTTCTTAACCACTATGCCACCAGGGTTTCCATATGGTGTGTTAGAAGGAATAAATTCTATGAAGAAAAATAAAGCAGGGAAAAGGACATAACAGTGCTATTCTCGCTCACCTGGATCGCCGCGGGAACCTCCTAAGTAGTCTCCCTACTTCCACCTTTGCCCTGCATGGTCTGTTCTCACAGCAGCAAACAGGATCCTGTTAAATTCTAAGTCAGACCATGTCTTTCCTCTGCTCAAAACCCCATGACTCCCATCTCATTCAGAGTCAAAGTCCTCACTATGGCCTCCATGGTCTGACCTTATTACCTCTCTGACCTTACCTACCACCATTTTCTGCCTCACTCTGTTCCACCTACACTGGCCTCCTGGCTGTTCCTCAAATGTGCCAGGTATATATAGTCCCGCCTCAGGGCTTGTGCTCTGGCAATTCCCTCTGCCTAGACTTATCTTCCCCCAGATACCTACATGGCCCACTCTCTCCTGTCCTTCAGATCTTGCTCAGATAATACCTCCTGCATGAAGTCTTTCCCTCTCCACCCCATCTAAAATTGCAACACCTCTTCTACCCCAGCACTTTCTGTCTCCCTTAACATTCTCTTACATACTTTATATATGTATCTTCTTTATTATGTAGAATATAGGCTCTACAAGGGCAGGGATTTTTGTCTGTCTGGTTCATAGCTGTATTCCCAGTGCCTAGAACAGTGCCTGGCACACAGTAGATGCTCAATAAATACTTTTTCAATGAATAAATGAATACACACAAGCATACTTACATCTTTATAGTCACACATACTCCCCACCACACTTAAAGTAAAAGCCAAAGTCCTCATCATGGCCTACAAGGACCTACGTGATCTCACCTCCTATCCCTATCTCCCTCGCTCACTGCATTCCAGCCACACTGGCCTTTCAGCTGTTCTGGAGCACGCTAAGCACATTCCTGATCATAAGTAAAGAAATCCATTTAGCGAGTGGCTACGAGCACTTTAAAAAAATGAAATAGAATAGAAACTAGTGGGGTACATTACAATAGGGTCGGCACTATTTTGTTAAACTTTTGGTTCAGAGGTGTGTGTGTGTGTACATACTGCGTTGTGATGTGAAATGTATTTCTTACTATGAGTGGCATTCAAAAAAGTTTAAAGAACACATTAGGGCTTTGTAAAGGGGAAGAAGGGCTGCAACAACATCGCCACCTCACAGACCCACCAATGGAAAAAACAGGTAACCGAAGCCATCCAGAAAGATGAAGCACCCTTACCCAGCAAAGAGAGGGTAGGACCAGGAGTGGGCCAAGGGCAGGGCTTGACACCAGCTGGGGAGTAATTGGCAGGGGGGAGGGGCACACAGACACACTAACCCTGCTTTCTGTTTCTCCCTCACCTTTCCTTTCCATTGTTTTTCACTGTCTCTTACTCTTGTCTCTCTCGCTCTTGCTCTCCTTGTCTCTCTGCTCTAACTCTCTCTTTATCCCTCTACACTCATCCCCTCCATTTCTGTCTCAATTTCTAACCATTTATATCTTTGTTGCCATTTTTCTATCTTTTTGTTCTCTTTCTTTCCCACTGTCTCTATGTCTGTCTGTGTTTTTCTCTCTCTGTCTCTTTCCTGCCCTCATCTCTCTGTCTGTCTGTGTCTATGTCTCCCCCAGTATCCCTACTTGCAGGTGCAGCCCAGCAAGTTAGCTGATGGAGTCTCACAGGGCCCCTGGAGTACCAGACTGGCTGACCCCATAGGGTTGAGAGCAGCCTCTGCCCCTCAGTATGGCCAACACCACTGGAGAGCCCGAGGAGGTGAGCGGCGCACTATCCCCGCCATCAGCATCAGCTTATGTGAAGCTGGTGCTTCTGGGATTGATCATGTGTGTGAGCCTGGCGGGCAATGCCATCTTATCCCTGCTGGTACTCAAGGAGCGAGCCCTGCACAAGGCTCCTTACTACTTTCTGCTGGACCTGTGCCTGGCCGATGGCATACGCTCTGCAGTTTGCTTCCCCTTCGTATTGGCTTCTGTGCGCCACGGCTCCTCATGGACCTTCAGTGCACTCAGCTGCAAGATTGTGGCTTTTATGGCCGTGCTCTTTTGCTTCCACGCGGCCTTCATGCTCTTCTGCATCAGCATCACCCGCTACATGGCCATCGCCCACCACCGCTTCTATGCCAAGCGCATGACACTCTGGACATGCGCAGCTGTCATCTGCATGGCCTGGACCCTGTCTGTAGCCATGGCCTTCCCACCTGTCTTTGACGTGGGCACCTACAAGTTTATCCGTGAGGAGGACCAGTGCATCTTTGAGCATCGCTACTTCAAGGCCAATGACACGCTGGGTTTCATGCTCATGTTGGCTGTGCTCATGGCAGCCACACACGCTGTCTATGGCAAGCTGCTTCTCTTCGAGTATCGTCACCGCAAGATGAAGCCAGTGCAGATGGTGCCAGCCATCAGCCAGAACTGGACATTCCATGGCCCTGGGGCCACCGGTCAGGCTGCTGCCAACTGGATCGCTGGCTTTGGCCGCGGGCCCATGCCACCAACCCTGCTGGGTATCCGGCAGAATGGGCACACAGCTAGCCGACGGCTGCTGGGCATGGACGAGGTCAAGGGCGAAAAGCAGCTGGGTCGCATGTTCTATGCAATCACACTACTCTTCCTGCTCCTCTGGTCACCCTACATCGTGGCCTGCTACTGGCGGGTATTTGTGAAAGCCTGCGCTGTGCCCCACCGCTACCTGGCCACTGCTGTTTGGATGAGCTTCGCCCAGGCTGCCGTCAACCCAATCGTCTGTTTCCTGCTCAACAAGGACCTCAAGAAGTGCCTGAGGACTCACGCCCCCTGCTGGGGCGCAGGAGGTGCCCCGGTTCCCAGAGAACCCTACTGTGTCATGTGAAACAGGCTGGAAGGCAGGCAGGCAGAGAGAAGGTCATGGCCACCATAATGGGGCCAACAGCAAGGGAGGGTGGAGCCCCATACAGGAGCCTTCCTTTCTGAGCTCTAGCCCCAGCTCCTAGAACCACCCATAGTCTAGGCACTTTTGCCAACACTTCCCAGGGTTAGGACTGGGGAAAAGGTGTTTCTAGTTTTGGGGAGCCTGTCTCTGCCACCTCATTGTTTTCTTCTTCTCCTTCTCCTTCTCCTTCTCCTTCTCCTTCTCCTTCTCCTTCTCCTTCTCCTTCTCCTTCTCCTTCTCCTTCTCCTTCTCCTTCTCCTTCTCCTTCTCCTTCTCCTTCTCCTTCTCCTTCTCCTTCTCCTTCTCCTCCTCCTTCTCCTCCTCCTTCTCCTCCTCCTTCTCCTCCTCCTTCTCCTCCTCCTTCTCCTCCTCCTCCTCTTCCTCCTCCTCCTCCTCCTCTCCCTCCTCCCCCCTCCTCCTTCTTCTTCTTCTTTCTCTATCTCCCTCACCCTCTCTCTTTCGCTCAAGTGGCAATTCAGAAAAAGAAAACAAAATGCAGGTTTTTCTACTAACAGCTGAGAAGACAGGCTTTCTTGTTTTAATGTCCCTCCTTCTGACATTGTCCACAGGAGGAAAATTTGTCCTGTAAAATAGACTTCCGGAGCTCTTATTGCCCCCTCTGCTCCCATGAACCCCTTCTTTCAAGTCCTTTAGTGAGGCGTGGATGCTTTAAGGAGGAATTGATCTAAAGCTTCTGACAAAAGGGACCAAAAAGGGTGTTGGGTCCCAGGAAGCAGGGCTGTTTAATTGCTATGTTATATGCAATGTTGTTTTAGGCTAACCCTGGTCCCAAGCCCAGTATCTTTCCCTCCGCAACATGTCCAGACCTCCCAAGTATTTCTTGAGCTAGGAGGGGATGAAGAGGGGCCTTCAGGGATAGGCCCAGGCTAGATGAAGAGCAGGATGTGAGCTAAACTCCTTGAGCTGACTGCATTCTCTCAAGCTGCCTCCTCAATTCCCGACCCCCAACTCTTCTTTCTGAGGATGGAAATCCACTCTAGCCCCACTAGTGCTAATGTGGGTGCCATACAGGCAGGGGAACCTCCCCAAGGAAGTGTAGGGAGGGAGCTGGACTCCCCAGAGTAGCTGGACCCCAAAGCCTGGAGTCAGAGCAGAATTCAACTCCAGAATTTCTTCCTGGGTTCATGCCACTCTTCTGAAGATGAAAATTTGTTTCAGGCCTTGGTAACTCTTAGAGATATAAACCCCGAGGCACTGTGGACTTGTGTCCACTAGTATCTGACCTCTTTTTGTCCCCCTCAAGCCTCAGGGGCCTCAAGCTCCTCATTAACTGTCCTTGACCTTCTGGGTTCTCAGCCCTAAACTTCCCTCCTCCATGTAGCCCTTTCCCCCTTCCTGCCTCCACCCAAAGAGGAGTAGATTTCAACCAGCTCACCCAGGTGAGAGATCCCAGGCCAGGAGCAGAATCCACTCTGGGCTCACTTCAAGGCCAGTTCTTGCAGATGTGTGAGCCAAGCTGGCACTCCTTTGCCTGGTCTTGCTCAGGATCCCTGTCCCCCTCTAATTTCCAGGGGAGGGATCTGTATTTATCCCCTTTCCCTTCCCTATATAAATCCCTGTCCTAAGTTCCCTTTCTGCCCCATGACAGCCCCAGAACTGGAGAAGCCTTGACCTAAAAAGACTGGGGAAGGCACTCTAGGCAGAAGAGACATTAATGAGCCTGGCTGTGGAGTGGCCCTGGAAAGGCAGGCCAGAGTGGCTGGGAGTGGGGTGTGCCTGTTCTCTCAGTAATTGGGATACCTTTCACAGGGGATGGGGTGGGGAGCCAAGAGTGGATAGGGTATATTCAGGAGGACTTTCCTCCATTTTTTTTTTCTGACTGCCTGGATTCACCATTGGATTTTGTAAATGGAAAAACTGAAATGAATAATGCGATACTGGATGTTTTCTCTTTCTGGCCGTGTTGTGTGCCTGTGTGTCCTGTCTGTGTGACCACATGTGAGGAGGTATGCTTGAGTGAGACAGTATGTGTCTGTGTGACTTTGTGTGGGGAGGCACTCCTGAGGAAAACTTGCCTGATGCACACATGTGAGCAAATGCCAGTATGTGGAGATATATACAAGCATGTGGCGCATCTGCGCACACACACACACACACATACAGCACCTAGGTGAGAAGAAACAAACTATAGTGTGTGCCTGTGGCAGCAAGTAGAGTGGTTGGAGAGATGGAACTTGAAAACTGTGTGTATGTGTATAGCAAGAGGGTAGACTCCTTTGTCACAAGATCTTCCTCCCTTGGCCCAGGTTCTGAGCGTGGGGGTCAGGATACTTGAAAACCCTATCTATCTCTTCCCAAAGCCTGGAACCCTCAGGCACCACCCTCAAACCTTGTCTCAGTCTCCTACCCAAGACTTAAATAAGGTGTGCCTGAAACTGGACCACCATGAAGAAGAGGGACTGGGCATTCAAGATAAAACTCAGGGGAACTGAAAGGGGTAGGAAATACCTCCCTCCTGTAAAGTAATGACTTCTGGAGAGACTGCAAAGTCTGGGATGGGAGCCCTTCCTAAGCGTTCAACTGTATACAGCTGGGACTTTGGTAAGCTTTGACTAAATTCAGAGGGAGGGATGTCACAGGGGAAAAAAACCGAGTCTGGGAGTCTATCCAGCCAGACTGCTCCCTGAGCACTCCATTAATTTACAATCTATTTATTTACTTATTCTCTCAGGTGTACAGAATTGAGTTGACCATACTACTCAGTTCTTGGCACACTGTATCATCATTGGTCCATGCGAGGCCCTTGTATTCTTTTTTTTTTTTCTTTCCCCTTCATCACCCATCCTTGATCAAGTTCCCCCGCCCCACATAGGCGCCCACTCTCGTGTATTTAACGTATGTCCTTCCAATCCACCATTTATGTGTTTATTTACATATATGTGTATCTGTGAAAAATATATGGCATTGTTGTGTTTTAATTTACATAAACAGTATTGTACTATAAATCTTGTTCTGTTTCTTTTTTCACTCAACATTCTGTTTTTGAGAGATACAGCCTTGTTGCCGTATGTAGGTCTAATTCATTCTAGTGGTGCATCTTATACATATATCACATTTTTCTTATCCATTTCCCCGATGATAGATCCCTACGCTGCCTCCAATTCTCTGCTACTACAAGGCTGCACTGGACAGTCTTCTACACATCTTTATAGGGACATCTAACTTAGAGAAGAAACTTAAGCTTGAGGTTGGCAATGTTTTGGCTGAGGTTACAAAGTGAGAGGCAGAGCCTTGATGTGAATCCCAGATCAAAGCCAGAGCTCCACCACCATACCTCACAAGAGCACATCCATCTCTGACAAAAAAAAAAAAAATCTAAAATACAATTAAAAACAGCAAACACTGGGGAGTAAAGGATGGAAAGAAGGACTGTTTAGTAGATGAAGAGATAGGAAGTCCTAGAAAAATCCAGCAGATGAGCTGTATCACATTTTAATGACGCACAGGAAGTTACGATTTTTTGTTATTACTTCTTAAACCATTTTGCAAAGGTGGAAAACGCCATGGCAAAACCTAGCCCCAAACCAATGGCCCTGGGTGTCTAAATTCCAAGCTCCTTTAGAGCAGCTTGGAAACCCTGGTGGCAGTGGTTAAGTGCTACGGCTGCTAACCAAAGGGTTGGCAGTTCGAATCCGCCAGGCGCTCCTCAGAAACTGTATGGGGCAGTTCTATTCTGTCCTATAGGGTCGCTATGAGTCGGAAACGACTCGAGGGCACTGGGTTGGGTTTGGTTTGGGTTAGAGCAACTTGAGCCTTGAGGGGCCATATCAGAGTTCGCCCCAGGCACAGAAGGGGCAGATTTACCAAGTGCGTAGTCGCTGAAGGGAAGGGGGAGAAACGATAGCGAAGCTCTCTCTGTTTTATTTAAGCACATCCTGCTCAGTGCCTGTGTTTGTTTGGTGTTTTGTTGCATTTTGTTTTGTTCTCTGGTCATCAGAACCACCGGTAATTTTCCCAACGGATTGAACATTTGGAGAGTGAGACCCGCTCCTGCACCTCGGCTTTCCGCCCAGCCAATCGCCTTGCATTTCCCTCTCGTTGCTGGAGGAGTCAGCCCGAGGATTGGTGGGTCCAACAGGAGCCAATCGGAACGTGATTACTTGTAGTGTTGGCAAGCAGATTGCTTGAGAGTGGGCTGGGGTCTAGAGAGCGCCGCCGTGGGCGGCTGGCAGCCAATGGCGAGGCAGAACAGGCGCCTTGCGTCTGGGTGGGGGCGGGACATTGGCGGTTGGCGCGGAGGGAGTAGGTTAGGCGCTGTGGGAGGGAACGCCAGAGCTAGGCGGTGACTGCGGCCTGGTCGCGTGAGGTGCGGCAGCTCCACTTCAGGTGTGACTAGCAGCGAGGCCGTGGTGGGAAGCTTAGGGTCGAGCGCAATCCCCTGAGCTTTGTGATCGCTGTCACCATGGACCGCCCGGATGAGGAGCCTCCAGCTAAGACCTGCCGCCTGAGCAGTGCCGAGCTCCCTCAGCGCGACTTGCCGCCGCCGGCGCTCCTTTGGCTGCCTTTGCCTCCACCTCAGCAGCGCCCGAGGCTCCGGGAGGAAACCGAGGTGGCACAGGTGCTGGCAGACATGAGTGGGGGGAGACTGGGCCCTGCTCTGCCCCCGCCGCCACCCTATGTCATTCTGGAGGAGGGGGGGATCCGCGCGTACTTCACCCTGGGCGCTGGGAGTCCTGGCTGGGAGCCTGCAATCGAGTCAGGGTACGGCGGGGCGCCCCCTCCCACGGGAAGCCTAGACACACAGGCTGCTTCAGAGGTTTCTGGGGGAGGCCTGGAAATCGGGTTTCAGGTTACCGGGCCCAGCAGCCTTGCTGTGGAGAAGGCCCGAGAAACCTGTAGCGCAGCGGGGTGGCGGTCCCAGAGGTTAGCTGGTCCAAAGAGGAAGGAAGAGGCTGTTATCATAGTGGAAGAAGAGGATGATGATGAAAAGGAAGGTGAGAAGAGGAAGAGGAGGAGGAGGAAGAAGCAGAGGAAGGTGAAGAAGGAAAGCAGAGAGAAGAATGCCGAGAGGATGGAGTACATCCTGCAGGCACTGGAGAGTATTCAACTGGACCTGGAGGCGGTGAACATCAAGGCAGGCAAGGCCTTCCTCCGTCTCAAGCGCAAATTCATCCAGATGCGAAGACCCTTCCTGGAGCGCAGAGACCTCATCATTCAGCACATCCCAGGCTTCTGGGTCAACGCAGTATCCTTGTCGTCAATACTCATGGACTGGGAGCCCATGACAGGAAGGAGGGGTTGGGGGAGGGATAGACTGTGTGAAAGGGAATGGGTGAGGGCCAGAGATACGGGTGGGCTCACCATCAGAAGAATGACTAGGTTTGGTGGAGGAGGGATGGAAAGAGGGGGGCAAAACAGCAAAGAAGCTGGAGTATAGGTGGCGAAGGGGGGAGGGCGTCACACAGCATAAAAACTGGACCACAGATGAGAAGGTGGGGAGAGGAGAGGCATAGCATTAAAAAATGGATCACAGGTGGTGAAAGGGGAAGGGTAGTGAGGGGCACATAATAGAAAAATTGGACCAGAGATGGTGAAAGAAGGACAGGAGGGACACACAGAAGATAAACTGCCTCAGAGACAGTGAGGCAGAGGGAGAGGAAACGCACATAGCAGAAAAATGAACCCAGAGAGGGTGAAGAAGGAAGGGAGGGATACAGCAGAGAAATACCCAGAAAGAATGTTTAGGTCACACATGGCTCTACAAGCCTAGGTCTCTGCTTAGACAGTAGAGAGACCCCAATCCTGGCTGGGAGCACCTCACATTCGAGGGAAGTGGAATATAGGGGCTGGAACCCCTGCAGAGTCAGGAGAGGAGGAGCCTGGGTGTGGAGAGATCAAGGAGTTAAATGAAGGAAAGGGAAGGGTGGAAGGAATCCCATTCACTATTGGTGCAACATGTTGGGAACACATGGGTTAACATCCTGAGAGAGCATTACATGGATACAGACCCTTCATATCCTGATACAAAGCATCACATGATCACAGGTTCTTAGCACCCAGACACACAACAGCATCTGGAAACAGGCTCCCAACAGGCAGATACTGTACACAAAATCATGTGTTCATGGGCCCTTAGCACCGAGGCACATGACATCACATGATCATAGGCCTCCAGCACACAGACACACAGGATCATATGAACACATTTCCCCAGCCCCGAGACACAGCTTTACATGGATACAGGCCCTTAACAACCAGACACACAATATCATCTAGACACAGGCCCTCAACACCAAGACATGCAGTAGCATATGAACAAAGGCCTTCAGCACCCATACACATAGTATTTTGTGGACACAGGACCTCAGCCAGCACCAAGACACAGCATTATGTGACGGTGGGCCCTCAGCAGCCAGGTGCATCATCACTTGACACAGGCCTTCAGCCCTAGACACATATCTTATGAACACAAGCCCTCAGCACCCAGAGATACAACACCACGTGGGCATAGCCCTCTCAGTATCTAGACACACAGCAATTGTATGAACTGTGGCCAGGCCACTTAACAGATGTTTAACACTGCATAAGTGTGGGTGCTCTCAATGCACAGGTAACATCATGGGAATAAAAGTACGGGTCATATCCCAGGACCCACTTGCTCCACACAAATCACGGGAACAGAGGAGCAATCCTTTTGCTCCAGCCTCTTCTCTGCCCTGTCTGGCCCTTCTTTCTTCCCTTCCTCATTGAACAGTCAATCCTTGACCTAAACTGCTCCCCTCATCAGTTCCTCAACCACCCCAAAATTTCAATCTTGATCAACCAACGTGATGAAGACATTTTTCGCTACTTGACCAATCTACAGGTCAGGCCAAAGAAACATTTGGTAGTAGGACCAGGCAAGAAGTCTGGTCCTTGGAGGTGGTGGGGTGGGAGTGGGAGGGGCCTTGGTGTGACAGGGACAGATTCTACTATTACCCCTGAGCAGGTACAGGATCTCAGACATGTCTCCATGGGCTACAAAATGAAGCTGTACTTCCAGACAAACCCCTACTTCACAAACATGGTGATTGTCAAGGAGTTCCAGCATAACCGCTCAGGTAAGAGGCAGTCCCAGGGCAAGTCCATCCCCTTATCCAGTCCCCTCTCCATAGCCTCATCTCCCCCCAGGCCGGCTGGTGTCTCACTCCACCCCAATCCGCTGGCACCGGGGCCAGGAACCCCAGGCCCGCAGGCACAGGAACCAGAACACCAGCCACAGCTTCTTCAACTGGTTCTCAAACCACAGCCTCCCAGAGGCTGACAGGATTGCTGAGGTAGGGCCCCTCCTGGCATTGGCAGAGAGGGCCTTGCTAGCCCTGCCCCTGGGTACCTAGAGAAGTGGGAATACACGTCTGGGGCCTATACTTGTGGTTTTGTTCTTCCTTTTCCCCTGTCTTTCAACAGATTATCAAGAATGACCTGTGGGTTAATCCTCTACGATACTACATGATGGGAGAAGGGGGCTACAGGGCAAACAGAAAGAAGCAAGAGGAGTTAAGGTGATGGGGGGTTGGTGGCTGAGAGATGGTTTGTTAGGGATCAGGAAAAGACTAGGTTAGTGTCACGCAAGATTTATAGAGCCAAAAGGCACCTTTGAGATAATCCAGTCCAATATGTTTTACAAGTGGGGAAATGATGCCCAGAACTAGGATGTGATTGGCCTAATGTTACATAGGGATAGAAATGGGACTCTCCCCACCCCAGCCTCCTCCCTGGGAGCCCTTGTAGCCTACTGGATCCCCAGTTACCACCTTTCAGTATCTTCCCTGGGTACACCCCCACACACACACCAACCCCATACTTAGCCCCAGGCTCCCCCACAGTAATACCAAGGATGAATGTGAGGTGATGATCCTGGAAGATTCTGACAACTATCAAGCAGTGAAAGACATTATCAGCGAGACCTCAGACAGTGATTCAACATCCGACAATGAAACCCTTTATGACATCAAGATCTCTGACTTCATGGAGACGACTGACTACTTCGAGACCACTGACAATGAGATAACTGACATCAGTGAAAGTCTCTGTGACAGTGAGAGCCCTGACCACAATGAGAGCCCTGACAGTGAGACCACTGATAACAATGAGAGCACCAACAGCGAGACCACTGATAATGAGAACACTGACAACATTGAGAGTGCCAATGACGAGAGCCCCAGCAACAACAGTGAGAACCCTGAAAACAATAACAAGAATGTCAATGACAATGAGAATCCTGCTAACAATAATGAGAGCCCTTACAACAATGATGAGAACGCTGATGGTAACAGCGATAAGAACCTCAGTGGTGATGATGAGAGCCCTGAAGGTAGTAACCAGAGCAACAATGGCAACAACCAGGGCAGCAGTGATAGTGACAATGAAGGAGATATCGAGGGCAGTGATGATGAAAATAATGATGGCAATGAAGGTGACAGTGAGGGCAGTGATGATGATGGCAATGAAGGTGACAGTGAGGGCAGTGATGATGGCAATGAAGGTGACAATGAGGGCAGTGATGATGATGATGAAGACATTGAGGGCTATGAGAATGACTTTGCAGACCCTGACAAGGATCAAGATAACAGCAACAACCAGAACGACAATGAGATAGAGGACATCTCAGAAGAAGAGTCAGAGGAAGAAGAAGAGGAGGGCAATGAGGAAGGTGAGCTAGACCCCTCTTGCCTCCCCATCTCTTCTCTCAGAGAAAGGCTGTCAGGGGGCAGGGGATCAAGGCATAAACCCAGTCTGCTCTCCTGGAGCAAAGAGAAAGCATTCTGTGCGGCTTTTTAAACAAAGCCCAGGGAATGTTTAACTTACAAATCTAGCAAAACCAAAGAAACGGATTTCAGTTCTTGCTGATGGGTAGACAGGATGTGATAGAGCAAAAGACAAATGAAGAGTGGAAGGACAATTCACACACACACACACACACACACACACACACACGTGCATGCACATGCGTGCATGAACACAGAGGAAAAACAGTGGCAATCACATTACAATTCAACACACTCTGTACCCAGCCCTGTCTTTCGGGGAACTCCCAGGTTTGTTTGGGGGTGGATGTGTGGAGCTGAAGTGTACAGTACACTCTGTGAGCCCAGAGGAGGAAGCAGCTAATTCTACCTGAAGAGTGGGAAAGGGGATAACTAGAGAAGGAGGTGACATTTCAATTGGAAGCTGCATTCATGCTGAGGAGTATTCCCTGGGGGAAGGGATCACATGAGCAAGGACCTGGAAGGGTGAAAATACGTAGTACAAGGACCCTTCACTAGTTCTGAAAGCTGCTTCTCTCAAAAAACAACTCAGTGGTCAAATATGCTGGGGAAATACTGCACACAGTAATATCCTCTTGTAGAGTCACGTGTACATTAGCACCTTAAAGGTTCTGAGAAGTCCTGTTGTAAGAAACCTATTTAACTTTATGGAACTCAGCATTTCCCAAACTTCTTTGACCACAGAAGCCACTGTTCACTGCTCACCACAGAACACAATTTGTGAAATGCTGAAGAAAGGTTGCATGTGGGATTTGAGAGAAAAGGGCAGATTTAAGGTGACTCCCAGGTTTGTTTCAGACCTGGATGACTGGTGAAAGGAGGTTGCATTTCCTGGGATGGGGAATGTGGGGTGGTGGGATTGGTGGGGTAGAGGAAGGAACGTGAAAGTTGGAAGGGCTTGTTAGAAACCTAGGTACAGGTGGCTCAGAGGCAGGTAGTTGGTTATATGTCTGGGAATGAGGTGGAGACTTGGAAGTTGTAAAGAAAGGGGTTAACAAGCCAGAGCAGTATCCTAGCCCTAAAGCCACTAACATTTAAGGGCTGGGGAGCATTATGGGTTCAGTTAACATTAATGAAGTGCTTACTATGTGCCAGGCACTATTTTAAGTGCTTTTCTTGTTTTAACTCACTTAATCCTCACAGCAACTCCTATGAGGTAGGTACTACTCCCCACTTTACAGATGAGGAAACTGAGCTGTGATTGGGTAGAGGTAGGAGAACCGGGTGATGGAATCTTGCGTTCAGTGCCTAATTCTGCTGAAAGGTCAAGTAAAATAAGGACTGGGATATGTCCATTGGATTTGGGGCTAAATAAATAATTTATGACTTTGTTGAGAGTAGTTTCAGGGCATCAGTGAAGCCAGATCACGGGAGGAAGGGGAGGATAAGCAGGGAGTAAGGTAATGGAGTCAGAGTGGTAGGGGAAGAGGATAGCAGGGGGCAGGCAAGGAGATGTTTGAGTCTGGCTGTAGGCATACAAAGGAGGAGAGGTAGACTCCTGAGGAAGGTGGGGTTTTTGGCCATGGGTTCCCTGGCAAGCTTCCACTGAGGGCAAGGGTGGGGCACAAAAGAAGAAAGCATTGTGAATGAATAGATGTTGACTCAATCTATTTTCAGGTAAAATAGGGAAACAGGTAGTTGTGAGTCCTCTTCCACCTCCCACCTGATGGTATCTGTTCTGAGAAGGGGAGGCAGAGCTGTCTACCGATTCCTGGAGTGGGAGGGGGAGTAGGGAATTGGGCTGAAGAAGACAGACTTGGTCCTCTTTGGACCAACCTGGGGAAAAGGAGTACCAAAAAAAAAAAAAACCCAAACCCACTGCCGTTAAGTCGATTCTGACTCATAGCGACCCTATAGGACAGAGTAGAACTGTGCCATAGAGCTTCCAAGGAGCGCCTGGCGGATTCAAACTGCCAACCTTTTGGTTGGCAGCTGTAGCACTTAAACGCTGAGCCACCAGGGTGGGGAAAAGGAGTAGGGGAGGTTTATTCAGTTGTGGTTAGAGCTCAGGAAGAAAAGCACACTGAGACATAAGGGAGGAGAAAAGGCTACTTTCAGAGGTGTATCAGTCTTGACAGGACAGAGACAGGGACCCCACCCTGCCTTCCTGCTTCCCTTCCATCCCCCCTCACTCTGTGAGCTTGCTTGAGTTCATACGTACACTCTTGGCTGCTTAAGCACGCAGAGGCGCGTGGCAAGTGGTCCCAGACCTCCAAAAGCCCTGGCTATAGGCCCTGTTCCCTACTGGATTGACATCTACCTTGCCCATCTATAACCTTCTTCCTCCATTTTCCCCTCCTTGCCTCTCTTTCCCATACAGGCAGTGAGCAAGACAGCGATGACGAGGCAGGAGGCGAAGACTCCGACGTGGGGGAGGTGCTTCAGGCCCCAAACTCTTGGGTCAACCCAGAAAAGTGGGGGAAAACAAGATAAACTCCTTACCCTTGGTGGGGGGAGCCTCTGCATCCACCTCCCCCTTCCCCTTTGCCCTCCCCCTTCCCCTTTGCCCTCCCCCTCATCTAGGGCCGTGTGGCCCCACTTTGCTCTTCTGGGGGGTGATCGACGTTTTACACAGGTTTAAAATTAATTTTTATGGTTTAGTAATTGCAGTTCTTATTTTGGGGGCGAGGGAAAGGGAGACTCCCCCTTCCTTTCGCCCCCTCCTCCCCCATAGGCTTCTGTGTGCTGCTAAACGTATTTATTGTGTTGCCTTTGCCAGGGCCTCTCAATCTCCTAGTCAGTGCTTGTCCCAGCGCCCACTCCCACCGTGATTCTAGAGTAGACACCCTGATCCAGAAGCTGGGAGGGCCATTGTGGCCTGCGTCACAGCCACGCAGTGGCCTTGAGAGGGCTCAGCTGCCATTCTGTCCTCCCAAGCCTCTTTCCCGCTTCATCCCTCTCCTTTCCTCACCATTCCCCTGCTAGCCCTCTTGTCGGTGCCAGGCCACTTAGCCGTTCCTGCTTTCCCGCACCCCTCCCCCCAGAAGCCCCGCCTCGTTCTCTGTGAACCCAGGTAATCGTAATAAAATTCTAAGCAAATTCGAAGTGCTGCTTCTTGTCATTTGTCCCGCCCAGTGCGCCGCCCTGAGTAGCTGGTCTCCCCTAGCACAGGTGCTCACGTAGCCGCTTCATCTGAGCAATTACAGGCAAGATTGTGGTTGCAGCGGGATTGGCTGGCCCGGGGCAAATTCCGCCCAGCCGCCGAGGTGCTTCATCAGACCAATGCGAACTGCCTTGGCCAAGGACTGGGCGATGCTGAGGAAGCCCTTATTGTCCTTGGCGGCTGCAAGGTACTCGGCGGCTAGCGAAGAGCGGCCTGCCCCTTCTCTCACTCAGGCGCACGAATGCCCTGCGCCCTAGAATATTTATTTAATGGTTCATCTTTTCATTTATTGTGCGTCAGATTTTTCCTCAGGCCTAAGTGTAAGCTGGGCGTGGGGGAACCAGAGGAATCCATTTTTCTCGCTCTCATGTAATGGAAAAATATATATATACCAGTCCAGGCATCACAGCCGTGTTGCAGAAGCGCTCTACCCTCTCAAGGAGAGGGTGCAGTGTCCCTGGACCTGGGTTTGGGAAAGAAGGCAGGAAAAGATGGCCCAGGACGAGGAGCTTGTGTGCGCAGACATAGAGATAAGGGAAATTACTATGTAGCTGTGCGATGGGGGTTGGAGGGAATTGAGCGTCTGAAAGACAAGCTTTATCTTGGAGACCTTGGAAAGGCTGAGTTTTAATTTTTGGATATAGTAACTTTATTTCAATGGACACAAGAAATATTTCCCAGATTCTTTCTGAATCATAGCGATACATGTATCTCCTACAATTTGCCTCCTGAAATGCCCTTATTTTGCTGGAAGCCTTCTGATATGGTCAGATTTGCATTTTAGAAAATGCCCTCTGGTGACCATCAGGAGAATAGATTGGAGGGAGGGAGAGCATGAGGAAGTGGCATGGTGAGAATGAGAGTTATTTGTTGTTGTTTTTAATGAACTATTTTAGAACCGTTTTAGATTTACAGAATTAATGTGAAGATAATACAGAGTTCCCATGTACCCCACACTGTCCTATTATTAACACTTTACTATGGTACATTTGTCACAATTATGAACCAATATTGATTACTATTATTAACTAAAGTCCATGCTTTATTCATATTTCCTTAGTTTTTACCTAATGGGTTCTTTGTGTTCCAGGGTCCCATCCAGGTTACCACTTAGATTTACTTATCATGTCTCCGTATACTCATCTTGGCTGTGACAGTTCCTCAGACTTTCCTTGTTTTTGATAATCCTTAGTCATCAAAGTTTTGAGGAGTACTGGTGAGGTATTTTATAGATGTTGCACAATTGGGATTTGTCTGATTTTTTTCTCATGATTAGACTGGGGTTATGGGTTTTTTGGAGGAAGACCACAGAGATAAATTGCTTTTCTCAACACATCATATCAAGGATACATACTATCAACATGATTTATCACTGTTGATGTTAACCTTGATCACCTGGCTGAGGTAGTGTTTGTCAGGTTTCTCCATTGTAAAGTTACTCCTCCCCCCCATACTGTACTCTTTGGAAGGAAGCCACAAAGCACAGCGCACACTTAGGGAGTGGGGAGTTATGCTCCACCTCCTTAATGGAGAGTATCTAAATAAATTAATTGGAATTCTTCTGCATGAGAGATTTGTCTATTCTATGAGAGCTTTTAGGAGGTTGGAATCTACAGGATTCAGGGAATGTCCCTCCTTAGGTGACAAAAAAAACCAGCAGTGGCTCCCCCAGTAGGGGGTGTGGAGGATGGTTGGGGAGGAATCCTATTATTCATTCAGCAAACACTTATTGAGCACCTACTATGTGACAGGTAATGAATTGAGTGATATAGCAAGGAAACAAGATAGACCAAGTCTTTATTCTCCTGGAGCTCATAATTTAAGACAGATATTCTTAACATTTTTTGTTCCATGGACCCCTTTGGTGACTGTCTTAGCTACATAGTGCTGCTATAACAGAAATACCACAAGTGGGTGGCTTTCACAAACAGAAATTTGTTCTCTCACAGTTTAGGAGGCTAGAAGTCCAAATTCTGGGTGCCAGCTCTAAGGGAAGCCTTTCTCTCTCTGTTGGTTCTGGGGGAAGGTCCTTGTCATCAATCTTCCCCTAGTCTAGGAGTTTCTCAGTGCAGGGACCCTGGTCCAAAGGATGCACTCTGCTGTCGGTGCTTTTTTTCTTGGTGGTATGAGGTTCCCCTGCTCACTTCTGTCTTTTACATCTCAAAAGAGATTGACTCAAGACACAACCTAATCTTGTAGATGATTGAGTCCTGCCTCATTAATATAATTGTCTGTAATCCTGTATCATTAACATCATAACCTGGAAAAACCCATTGCCGTCGAGTTGATTCTGACTCATAGCGACCCGATAAGACAGAGTAGAAGTGCCCCATAGGGTTTCCAAGGAGCACCTGGTGGACTTGAACTGCCCACCTTTTGGTTAGCAGCCAAGATGTAGGATTTACAATACATAGGAAAATCACCTCAGATGACAAAGTGGTGTACAATCACACAATACTGGAAATCATGGCTTAGCTAAGTTGACACACATTTTTTGGGGACACAACTCAATCCACAACAGTGACCTTTGGACTCCTACGGACCATTCCTTAGAAAAAAAGTATCTTTTAAATGCATAAAATATAATACTTAGAATTACAAAGGAAACTAACTATATTGAAATACTAAAAAACCCGTGGCGACCCTATAGGACACAGTAGAGCTGCCCCATAGGGTTTCCAAGGTGGTAAATCTTTATGGAAGCAGACTGCCACATCTTTCTCCCATGGAGTGGCTGGTGGGTTGGAACTGCTGACCTTTCGGTTAGCAGGCAAGAACGTAACCACTGTGCAACCAGGGGTCCTATACTGAAATGTAATTATTAAAATATAGAAAAAGCAAATATGTGCTATAGTAATATATGGGGAAAAAATATATGGGCTTTCTCGTTAATCTATTAAATCATAATATCTAATGGAGAGTCTAATGACTATCATTTTAAAATAGTGATGAGATTACATGATGTTTCAAGAGATCTGCAACATCTATAAGGAGCATTTGTAATGTGATATAAAAATCTCTGTTACTTCTATTGGTAACAAAGTCACAAGTACAACTACCACTACTGTGGTTAGTTACATTCAATATTCAAAAACTTACAAATTTCAATTAGTGGAAAAGTGAAAATAAAGATGTAAAATTTTTCCCATTCAAGTTCATGGACCCCCTCCAAATTCTGTCCTGGACTCAACTGGAGGTCTGTGGAACCCTAATTAAGAACCCATGGTTTTTAATTTGAACTCCCTTCTTAAAGAGCTTTCATTTGTTACAAACCCATGTTCATTGCAGCATTATTTACAATAGCAAATAATGGAAACAACCTAAATGCCCATCAACGGATAAATGGATAAGCAAAATGTGGTGCATACATACAACGGAATACTATGCAACTATAAAGAACAATGATGACTACGCAAAACTTATTATAACATGGATGGACCTGGAGGACATAATGCTAAGTGAAATAAGTCAATCACATAAAGACAAATATTGGATGAACCCACTTTTATAAGAAGACAAGAACAGATGTATATACCAAGATCAAGGTTCATTGGTGGTTACTAGGGAGGGGGGAATCACACCTTAGATCGTAGGTACTTGTTATTTTTGGACATGGAAAAAGTAGCACTGAATGTGAGCAGAGCTTGACCAAAGTAAACAATGTCACTAAGAAACACTCAAGGGAAAAGGATGTTTGCACCAAGGGAAAAGGATGTTTGCACTAAAGAATTTGACATATATAATTTGGCAACAAGACCAACAATGGCAGAAAAAATGAGTGTATGGTCACATATGTATGTGCATAGGCATATAGATGTACAGGTAGGTACAGGTGTATACACACGTATGCATAGATAGAAGTAGCTATAACAGGTGTAAGTAAAGATATGCATGTGCAGGCATGTATATTCACAGAGGACAGAATTATAGATGACTCTCAGACATAACCAAACACCTTAAGAGATTGGTTTTCTGGATTTGAAGGCTTACGACCTCAGTCTCATGGGACAACTTGGTCAACCGGCATAATGTAGTTCACGAAGTTCTTGTTCTGCATCCTAGTGAGGTGAGTAGCATCTGGGGTCTGAAAAGGTTGAGAGCAGCCATCTAAGACACAACTACTGGTCTCTACTCATCAGGACCAAAAGAGAAAGAAGGAAACCAAAGGCTCAGAGAAGAAACTATTCTATAGGACTACATGAGCCACGGCCTCATCTACCCTAAGACCAGAAGAACTAGATGGTGCCGGCTACCACTACTGACCCTTCTGGTGAGGGCCACAATAGATGAACCCTGAAAGAATGGAAGAAAAACAAAAAACTCAAATTCGTAAAAAGTCCAGACTTGATGGACCAATTGAGACCAGAGAACTCCCTGAGACTGTATCACCTTGAGATACTCTTTAAACCTTGAACTAAAATTATCCTGAGACCATCTTTTAGTGAAATAACAGAGCAGCACACAAAATAAAGGATATTACCCATGAGTACGGTGCTCTATTTAAATACAAAAAAAAAAAAAACTATATGACACCAGAAGGTCAACAATTACTTTAAAGCAAAGATGAGAAGGGGGCAGAGAAACTAGAGTACCAGAAATGGAGAAAACAGAATGCACTAAAAGAGAATGTTGACTCATTGTGAAAAATGTAACTAAGGTCACTGAACAAATTGTATAGAAATTGTCAAACTTTCACCAAAAACACAATTAAAAAAAATTTTTTTAAAGAGCTTTCATTTAGAGGACATAGACGTGGGTTTTATTCTGGGCTTTATTGCTGTGTAACATCAAGCCAATTGGTTTGCCTTTTTTGGGCCATAATTCCCTCAGTCTATAATTGTAAAATATTAATAATGACAAGTGCAAAGGCCTGGAGTTAGAAAACCAAAAGGGAAGAACACGCTCAGCATTTCTCAAGCTGAAAGAACTGAAGAAAAAATTCAAGCCTCGGGTTGCAATATTGAAGGATTCGACGGGGAAAATATTGAATAATGCACGAAGCATCAAAAGAAAGGTAATCCAACTGAATGTGGAAATTATTGAACAATTTTTTTTATCATTAATATCACACTGAAGTAAAATTTTGTTGAAGATCATTCAAAAGTGGTTGCAGCAGTCCATTGACAGGGAACTGCCAGAAATTCAAGCTGGATTCAGGAGAGGATGTGGAACCAGGGATGTCATTGCTGATGTCAGATGGATCCCGGCTGAAAGCAGAGAATACCAGAAAGATGTTTACCTGTGTTTTATTGACTATGCAAAGGCATTGGACTGTGTGGATCATAACAAATTATGGATAACATTGCGAAGAATGGGAATTCCAGAACACTTAATTGCGCTCATAAGTAACCTGTACATAGACCAAGAGGCAGTTGTTCAAACAGAACGAGGGGACACTGCATGGTTTAAGTCAGGAAAGGTGTGCATCAGGGTTGTGTCCTTTCACCATACTTACTCAATCTGTATACTGAGCAGATAATCTGAGAAGCTGGACTATATGAAGAAGAACGGGGCGCCAGGACTGGAGGAAGACTCATTAACAACCTGCATTATGCAGACGACACCACCTCATTTGCTGAAAGTAAAGAAGACTTGAAGCACTTACTGATGAAGATCAGAGACCACAGCCTTCAGTATGGATTACACCTCAACATAAAGAGAACAAAAATCCTCACAACTGGACTAATAAACAACATCATGATAAAAGGAGAAAAGATTGAAGTTGTCAAGGATTTCATTTTACTCGGATCCACAATCAACACCCATGGAAGCAACAGTCAAGAAATCAAAAGACGCATTGCATTGGGCAAATCTGCTGTAAAAGACCTCTTTAAAGTGTTCAAAAGCAAAGAAGTCACCTCGAAGATTAAGAAGATTAAGGTGCACCTGACCCAAACCACCGTGTTTTCAATCGCCTCATATGCATGCAAAAGCTGGACAATGAGTAAGGAAGACTGAAGAAGAATTGTCGCCTTTGAATTACAGTGTTGACAAAGAATATTGAATGCACCATGGACTTCCAAAAGAACAAACAAATCTGTCTTGGAAGAAGTACAGCCAGAATGCTCCTTAGAAACGAGGATGGCAAGACTAGTCTCACAAACTTTGGAGATGTTATCAGCAGGGACCAGTCCCTGGAGAAGGACATCATGCTTGGTAAAGTTGAGGGTCAGCGAAAAAGAGGAAGACCCCCCAACCAGATTGATTGACACAGTGGCTGCAACAATGGGCTCGAGCATAACAACAATTGTGAGGATGGCCCAGGACCAGGCAGTGTTTCACTGTGTTGTATATATAGGGTCGTTATGAGTCGGAAGCCACTGGAAGGCACCTAAGAACAACAACAAATGGGAAAGGGGAAAATTGGGGGGTGGGGTGGCGGAAGGCAGGGCTAACTATTTATGCCCAGGCAATTACCTTGTGCTCTCTTATTCAGTCCTCACAACGACATACACACACCCACCCATTGCCATCGAGTCGATTCTGACTCATAGTGACCCTGTAGGACAGAGTAGAACTGCCCCTCAAGGGTTTCCAAGAGAGGCTGGTGGATTCGAACTGCTGACCTTTTGGTTGGCAGCCAAACTCTTAACCACTGTGCCACCAGGGCTCCCACAACGACATAGTGAAGGATTTTTAAATTATCTTCCCATTTCACAGATGGGGAAACCCTGGTGGCGTAGTGGTTAACTACCACAGCTGCTAACCGAAAGGTCAGCAGTTCGAATCCACCAGGAGCTCCTTGGAAACTCTACGGGGCACTTCTACTCTGTCCTATAGGGTCACTATGAGTCGGAATCGACTCGACAGCAGTGGGATTTTTGGGTTCACAGATGGGCAAACTGAGGCTCCTAGCAAGGTTATCACATGAGCAATGTCTTGGTAAGTAAGTAGCAGGGGCTGGTGGGGGACTGGACGGATCTCTAGAACCACCTCATCCTCCACCCCAGGTGTGGATGGAGTTAGGAACTCTGCTCACTTTGAGCGAAAGACCTGACTCTGAAATTTCTTTCCTGCAGTTGTAGTTTGAGGTATGGGAATTTGGGAGCAAGACGTGGGAAATTAAGGATGGAGTTATGCCTTTTTATGGAGCAACGGAAGCACAATGTAGTTTACAGAAAGTAACACGTCAAGAGACTAGGGTTGGCTGATTGCTCAGAGGCTAGTCTAGCTTTGGGCTTCACTCCAGGCGTGTTCCCAACTAACCTCTTAAAACCCTGTCCAATAGGCGGGCAAAGGGCAATGAGAACTACTTTACTGGCCAATCCTATTAAAGGGGTCGACTTTGGCTCCTAAACCAATC
This sequence comes from Loxodonta africana, assembly GCF_030014295.1. Taxonomy (NCBI): domain Eukaryota; kingdom Metazoa; phylum Chordata; class Mammalia; order Proboscidea; family Elephantidae; genus Loxodonta; species Loxodonta africana. The sequence continues at coordinate 63,424,156 of NC_087369.1, forward strand.
AAAGACCCCCAAGGGGGTGGTGTGTTTTTTCAGCCTGGATTCTGGCTGGCTTCCTAAAAAAAAGTGGGTAAAAATAGTGTTCCATCTCCAGCCAATCCCAGGGAAGGCAGGAGGGCACTCCTCCAATGGGAACCCGGGAGCCTTGGGTAGCGGGCGGACATCTGTAACCCAGCTCTCCCTCGGGCCCGCGGAAGGACGCATCCAGTATATTTGCGAGATCCAGCCGGCAGCCCGTCGTATGTATTCGTGTGAGGCAGCTGCGGTGCGGGCGCTGACAGCCAGTGGTGTCCGGTGAGAAGCTGCAAAGATAGAAGTGGGGGTAAAGATGGGAGAGGGGGAGAGGCCAGGGCGGAGCGCAAGAGGGGCGGGGCCCGGGCGAGCTTTTACCTGGGTGGCCTCTCAACCTTAAAGCAGGTTGCGGAGGGTCGAGCTGGTAGCGGAGGAAGAGCGAGTGCTCCTACAGCTCCCGGGCAGCAACCAGGTAAGTACCCTGCGGAGCACAGCGCCTGTAACCACCTCCACCGCCCCCACCCGGAGTCTCCTGGGAAACTGCTCCATGCAGGTCTTCGGTGCATGTGACCAACTGAATGCGTGTCTGTATATCTCCAGCTCTCTCTTTCTCTTCCCCTCTCTCCCCCTCTCCCCATCTCTTTGTCTCCATCTTTACATCTTTTCCGTCTGTCTCTCCATCTCTGAGACAAACCAGACAGCCCAGACCTGGGAAGTTGAATCCTGATCCGACCAGTTTAAACTAACCTCGAGACCTTGAGCAATCTACCTCACACATCTGTGGTCCAGTTTCCCCATCTGTTAAATGGGAGTCTAATAATCTCTGCCTGTGATACTGCATGTACATCACTTTGCCCAGGACCCGACCCCTAAAAAATGTTTAATAAATAGTGATTATCATGATTGAAAAGAATATCATCTCTCTTGATCTCTATCTTTGTTTTCTCCCGATCTCGGACCCTCCCCATATTGGGTCTTCTTTCTGAATGCTTGTCTTTCCCCGTTATTGTTTTCCTCTTTCCACGTGTCTCTTAACCACTTCTAAAGAGAGTAGAGGTAATGTATTGTTTATAACAATGAGGTTGGCCTGAGGGCATTCGGGATTGCTCTGTAGGTAAAAAATGGAGCCTGGCTTGGGCTGCCTCTGGTCTCACAGAACCCTCTTTGTTCCCCATCCTATTCTGTTAGACAGGTAAAGACACCCATAGTGGAGAGTATCTTAAAGAGTGGATCAAGCCCTTTATGCTATCTAATCTTAGCCACGACAAGAAGCCCAGGGATCTCCTGGTTACATCTCTGGACATCCTCTTTTCTGTCCCCATCCTGAAATCCTTCAACCAGGCCTTCTGATCATCAGCAAAATCCCCTCCATTGTGACCCTGGCTTTTGAATAGTCCCTTCATTATTTATTTATTTTGCCATGCCTTGGTAGTTCTCATGCCTGTTGGACTCATCCATTATATAATGTGTATTTTGAAATGCATCCTTCACTATTCTGAAATCAAAGTGCATAGATAATAGAATCTATCTACACGTATTTAAAAAATCCCCCAAAATGAATATAATGCCCTAATTGTAACATAAAGGAGAAATAAAGGAAAAGGTATTTATGATAAAGCAATATATATATATATATATCGGTATGTAAAGACTCAGATATGACTCCATTAGAAGACATAATGAAATAGGCTTAAACATAATGAAATGTTCCTGCAGTAATGATACTTGCACCTGTGGATGTGACAGCTACACATATGTTGATTGGTGACTCAGAAACCAAAAGTACAGTGATGTGATTTTCCTAAATGACGAACAATTCTTCATAAAGTTCTAAACAAAACTGTCTTCCTTAATTTATATAACTGTTGAATTTCTGAAAAAGTCAATATAAAAAAATACATGATCTAGCCACCATTAACTCTCAGACCTTATCTTCTACCACTCTCCCCCTTGCTCACTCTTTTCCATCCATACTGGCCTTCTTAATGTTGCTTGAACACAGTAGGTACACTTCCACCTCAGGCCCTTTTTGCACTGGGCTATTCCCCCTACCTAGAATGTTCTTAGGAGCTCTGGTGGTACAGTGGTTAAAGCACTTGGCTGATGACCAAAAAGTCAGTGGCTTGAACCCACCAGCCGCCCTGGGGGAGAAAGAAGTGGCAGACAGCTTCCGTAAAGATTTACAGCCTTGGAAACCCAATGGGGCAGTTCTGCTGTATCCTATAGGATCGCCATGAGTCGGAATCGACTTGACGGCCATGGATTAGAATGCTCTTCCCCCTAATATCTACCAGGCTCATGCCTTCACTTTTTTCAGGCCTGTCTTGCTCAATGAAGCCTACCCTGACCACCTCGTTTAAAATTGCAGCCGTCCCCTAGCATTTACCCTGCTGGCAGTGGGTTTTATTTTTTCCACAGTACTCTTCACCTTCTTACAGAATATATAATTTACCTCTTTATTATGTTTGTTGTTTAGAGTCATCTTCCTGATGTATCCCTATTACCTAAAACAGTGCTTGGCACATAGTAGGCTCTGTCAATACATATTTTTTAAATGAATAACTGAACGAATGAACAGGTTTTCCATCTCTACATGATTGTCTGGTGGGACATGCTAAAATTGAATGTGGGTTAGTTTTTTGCTGTGCGGGGCTGTCTTGTGTATTGCAGCATGCTGGGCGTCTCTCACTCATACCCACCAAATGTCACGAGCACTCCAATTATTGTAACAATCAAAAATGCTCCCCAAACGCCCCTTGACTTCCCCAATTACCCAGTGAGAATCCTCTGAGCTCTCTGTTCCACCAGCAGCCCTCGCATACCTCTTACCAAGAGGCTGGGAGGTGGGGATAGGTGCTCCTGATTGCCCTTTCCAGACATTTTTTTGCCTTCCTCTTAAACAACCCATACATTTTTTAGAATTTTTTGATGTTTATTTTAAAATAATTTCAGACTTATAAAAAAGGTATAAAAATAGTACAAAGAATTCCCATATATCATTCACTCAGATTCCCCAAATGTTAACAAATTATGTAACTATAGTTCAGTGATCAAACTCAGGAAATTAACACTGGAAATTAATATTTAGTGAATACAATATTATTAACAAAAGTACAGAATTTGTTCAGATTTTACCAGTGCTTCCATTAGTACGATTTTTCTCTTCTAGGATCCAATCTAGGATCCCACATTATGTCTCCTTAGTCTCCCCTAGCCTGGGACAGTTCCTCAGTTTCCTTTGTCTTTCATGACTTTGATATTTTTGAAGAGTCCTGGCCACTTATTTTATAAAATGTCTTTTATTTTGGGTTTTCCTGATGTTGCCTTGTGATTACATTTCTTATGCATTTTTGGCAAGAATACAACACAAGAAGTGTTGTATCTTAAGTGTTTCATGTCAGAAGGCACATGATATCAATTTGTCCCAATACTGATTTTGTTGACTACTTGGTTAAGGTGCTGTCTGCCAAGTTTCTTCCCTGTCGTTACTCTTTTTTCCTTTGTAATTAATAAGTAATTTATGGAGAGAGACTTTGAATTATGTAATTAACCACCCTGTTTTAATCTCAGATTATCAGACTATACCATCGACTACCCCTCTGTGTCATAGTCATTTAAAGACACACAAATAATTGCCCCATCACTCTTCATTCCTAGAAGGTTTAACTCCTAGCTTACTGTCACTCTCTTTGACACTACTCCGTTCCTAATTCTTAGTGATTTTATCATCCTCGGAAATGATCCTTCCAGTGTTCTTATTTCTCAGTTCTGTGACCTGCTCTCCTACAGTAATCTTGCCCTTCCACCGCATCTTAGCCAATCCACTCCAATAGTCTTACCCTTGATCTTTTCATTACCAATGACTGCATTGCCCTATAATCCTATCCTTCTAGCTCACTCTCTCTGGTATTCCAACTGCAATAATCTTTCAACCCCACTGGGACTTATTATGTTTTACTTCCCCCACATTCTCATGTTTCTCCTTTAATCATCTTAGATTCCATGTTCCATCATTATAATCATTCTCTTGCACACATCCTCACCTCCCTGGCCCCTCTATCACTTCAGCATACTCACCAGGCAAAACCCAACCCTTTTTAAATCCAACTTTCTGTCTGCTCCATGCCTGGACCCATACAGCTCAACATAGCCAGAGAAAAGCCACAGGCTTACTAACTGGTCTTATTTTAAATCTATGAACACTAACCTCAGCTGGTCCCTTAATCCTGTCCACTAGTCTACTGCAGTCCCCTATGACATTCACTCTCCTAGATGACTATTTCACACCTTCTCTCTCTTCTCAAACCTCCAGCATCTCCTCTCCCATCCTTACTCTCAGGTTTCATACTTGACTGAAAAATTAAAAGCATCAGAAGAAAACTTCCACAGATTCCCACCACCACATCCACCCACCGAACAGCATGTATAGTGCCAAACGGCTTACCCTGCTGCTTTCTCTGTTATTAGGGATAAACCATCCCTGCTGTGATCAAAATCTAATCCCTTGCCACGTGAACCAGAGACTCCCCCAGCCTGAGACCAGAAGAACTAGATGGTGCCTGGCTACCACCAATGACAACTCTGACAGGGATCACAACAGGGAGTCCTGGACAGAGCAGGAAAAAATTATAGAACAAAATTCAAACTCACAAAAAAAAGACCAGCTTACTGGTCTGACAGAGACTGGAGGAACCCTTGAGACCGTGGCCACTGCACACTCTGCTAACTCTAAACTCCCGAGCCCGCTTTTCAGACAAAGATTAGACAGGCCTATAAAACAACCAATAACACACGTGAGAAAAGTGCTTCTTAGTTCAATCAAATACATGAGACCGAATGGGCAACTCCTGTCCAAAAGCAAGACAAGAAGGCAGGAACGTACAAGAACTGGGCGAATAGACATAAGGACCCTGGGATGGAAAGGGGGAGCATGTTGTTACATTGTAGGGATTGTAACCAATGTCACAAAACAATGTGTGTATAAATTTTTGAATGAGAAATTGAACTCTAAACTTTCACCTAAAGCACAATTGAAAAAAAATTCCATCCCTCCACTTCAGGCACTAGATCCCATCCCCCCTTACCTATTCAAGGACATCACCCTAGCAATTTCCTCCCCTCTTTCCTGCATCATCAGTTGCCTCCTCTCTACAAGATAATTCCCATCATCACTCAGACATTGTGTTACTGCTTTCATCTTTTTGTTACAGCTTTATTGAGATATATTTCACATACCATAAAATTCACTGATTCAGAGGGGGAATTCAGTGGTTTTTATTATATTCACAGGGTTGTGCAACCATCACCATAATCATTTTTAGAACATTTTCATCATCCCACAAAAGAAACCCCATACCCATTAAACAGTCATTCCCCATTAAACCCCCCCAGCCCTAAACTCGGTGCTGTCGTGTCAGTTCTGACTCATAGTGACCCTATACTTTCTGTCTCTACAGATTTGCTTGCTTTAGACACTTTATATAAATGGAATCATATAATATATTGGCCTTTTATGACTGGATTCTTTCTACTTCCAAAAGATCACGGCCATTGAAAACCCTCTGGAGCACGGTCCTACTCTCAAACACATGCGGTCACCATGAGTCGGAATCGACTTGACGGTTACTGGTTTGATTTTTTTGGTTTTCTTTCACTTAGAAGTGTTTTTGAGTTTCATCCAAGTTTTTATGTGGACATATGTTTTCATATCTCTTGGGCCAAAACCTAAGAGTGGAATTGCTGAGTCATATATTGACTCTGGAGCCCCTGGTGGCACAGTAGTTAAGAGCTCAGGCTACTAAGCAAAAGGTTAGCAGTTCGAATCCACCAGCCGCTCCTCGGAAACCCTATGAGGCAGTTCTACTCTGCCCTATAGGGTCGCTATGAGTCAGAATCAACTTGATGACAATGAGTTTTGTTTTTTTTTTTTTTTTGGTTCTATATCTGACTTTTTGAGGAACTGCCAAATTGTTTTCCAAAGCAGCTACACGATTTTACATTCCCACCAGCAATGTATGAATGTTCCAATTGATTACACTCGGCCTAGTGCATGTAAGGAGCCCTTGTGGCTCAGTGGTTAAGATTTCGGCTGCTAACCAAAAGGTAAGCAGTTCAAATCTACCAACCTCTCCTTGGAAACCCTATGGGGCAGTTCTACTCTGTCCTGTAGGGTCGCAATGAGTCAGAATTAATGGCAACAGGTTTTTGGTTTTTTACTGAGTATAAAGTGGTAACTCATTGTGGTTTTGATTTGCATTTCTACAATAACTAATGGTATTGAACATCTTTTTATGTGTTTATTCAACATTTATATATCTTTGTAGAAATGTCTATTCAAATCTTTAGCTCATTTTTTAAAATAATTTTTCATTGTACTTTAGGTGAAGGTTTACAGAACAAACTAATTTCTCTTTAAACAGTCAGTACACACGTTGTTCTATGACATTGATTAACAACTCCACAACATGTCAACACTCTCCCTTCTAATTGGGTTCCCTATTACCAGCTTTCCTGTTCCCTCCTGCCTCCTAGTCCCTGCCCCTGGGCTAGTGTGCCCCTTTAGTCTCGTTTTTAGCTCGTTTTTAATTAAGTTGTCTTTATTGTTAAATTGTAGGAGTTCTTTATATATTTCAGATACAGGTCTCTTCTCAAATATATGCTTCACAGATATTTTCTCTTATTCTGAGTTGTTCACATTCTTGATGGTGGCCTTTGATGTACCAAAATTTTTAATTTTGGTAAAGCCTAATTTATCTTTTTTTAAACCATTATCTAACTCCTACATTCTCTTCTAGGGATTTTATAGTTTTAGCTCTTACATTTAGGATTTAGGTCTGCTATCCATTTTGAGTTAATTTTGGTATGAGATAGGGATCCAAATTCATTCTTTTGCTTGTGGATATCTGGTTGCCCCAGTAGCTTTTGTTGAAAAAAGTATCCTTTCTCCCATTTAATTGTCATGGCAACCTTGTCAAAAATAATAAATTGACTATCAATCATAAACGTAAAGGTTAATTTCTAGACTCTCAATTTTATTCTATTGATTAACATATATCTGTCCCTGTGCTCGAAACCCTGGTGGCGTAGTGGTTAAGTGCTACCACTGTTAAGAGGTCAGCAGTTCGAATCCGCCAGGCACTCCTTGGAAACTCTACGGGGCAGTTCTACTCTGTCCTATAGGGTCGCTGTGAGTTGGAATTGACTCGACGGCAGTGGGTTTGGTTTGGTTTTTGGTCCCTATGCCAGAACCACACTATCTTGACTGCTGTAGCTGGGTAGTAAGTTTTGAATAAGGAAGTAGGAGTCCTCCACTTTCGTTCTTTTTCAAGATTATTTTGGTATTCTGTGTTGCTTAAATTTCCATATGAATTTTAGGATCCACTTGTCAATTTCTACAAAAAAAATAGCTGGAATTTTGATAGGAATTATGTTGAATCTGTAGATCAATTTGGGGAGTACTTCCATCTTAGCAATGTCAGGTCTTCCTGTACATGACATGGGATGTCTTTCCATGTATTTAGATCTTTAATTTCTTTCAACAGTGTTTTATAGTTTTCAGTGTACAAGTCTTGCCCTTCTTTTGTTGAGTTTATTCCTAGGTATTTTATTATTTTCTCAATTTTACTTTTGGATTGTTTATTGCTAGTATATAGAAATACAATTGATTTTTGTTTATTGATCTTCTCTCCTGCCACATTGCTGAACTTGTTTATTAGTTCAAATAGTTTTTTAATGGATTCCTTAGGATTTTCTATATACACAAGATCATAGCATCTGCAAGTAGAGATAGTTTTATTTCTTCTTTTCCAGTCTGGGGGTCTTTTATTTCCTTTTCATACCTAATTGCCCTGGCTAGACCTTCCAATACAATGCTGACTAGAGGTGGGGAGAATAGACATCCTTTTCTTGTTCTTGATTTTAAGGGGAAAGTACTGTCTTTTTTCCATTAAGTATGATATTAACTGTGAGGTTTTTTTTATAGATACCCTTTACAGGTTGAGGAAGTTCCCTTCTGTTCTTAATTTGTCTAGTGTTTTTGCCATGAATGGGTGTTGGATTTTGTCAAGTGCTTTTTCTGCATCTATTGAGATGACCATGTGGATTTCATGCTTTATTCTGTTAATGTGGTATGTTTGGTTTTCAGATGCTAAACCAATCTTGCACTGCTGGAATAAATCCCATTTGGTCACATTATATAATACTTCTTATATCTTTTTTTTTTAATAATTTTTATTGTGCTTTAAGTGAAAGTTTACAAATCAAGTCAGTCTCTCACACAAAAACTTATATACACCTTGCTACGTACTCCCAACTACTCTCCCTGTAATGAGACGGCCTCCTCCCTCCCTCCTGTCTCTCTTTTCGTGTCCAATTACTTCTTATATCTTATTGGACTTGGTTTGCTAGTATTTTGTTGAAGATTTTGCATCTATATTCATAAGGGATATTGGTCTCTAGTTTTCTTTTCTTCTAATATCTTTTCTGGTCTGGGTATCAGAGTAATACTGTCTGCATAGAATGAATTAGAGATCGCAAATTCACCAAGTTCTCATTCCACCATTCCATTGATCTCCTATTGCTCCTGTATTTTAAAAGAATTAAAAACCCTCCTTATCCCACATTCCGTTGCAACTATGACTCTGTTTCTGTAGTCCCCTAACAGCAAAAACTCTCCAAAAGAGTTGTCTGTCCTCATTTCTTCCTACTCTTCTTCCATTCTCTCTTTTTTCATTTTTTGTTAGATATATAATAAAAGAATTTATATATATATATATTTCCTACTATTCTATTTTTGGAAGAGTTTGTGAAGGATTGGTGTTTGTTTTATATATGTCAATTTTTTGTTGTTCTTTCTCTGTTCCTTGAGTCCTTTTCTTTGTATTAAGTAGCTCTTTTCTGCTATAACTTTTTTTTAATTAATTTTTATTAAGCTTCAAGTGAACATTTACCATTCCAATCAGTCTGTCACATGTAGGTTTACATACATCTTACTCCCTTCTCCCACTTGCTCTCCCCCTATTGAGTCAGCCCTTTCAGTCTCCGTTTCGTGCTAATTTTGCCATCTTCCCTCTCTCCCTATCTTCCCATCCCCCCTCCAGTCAAGAGTTGCCAACACACTCTCCAGTGTCCACCTGATTTAATTAGCTCACTCTTCATCAGCATCTCTCTCCCCCCCCCACTGACCAGTCCTTTTCATGCCTGATGATTTGTCTTCGGGGATGGTTCCTGTCCTGTGCCATCAGAAGTTCTGGGGAGCATTGTCTCTGGGATTCCTCTAGTCGCAGTCATACCATTAGGTATGGTCTTTTTATGAGAATTTGGGATCTGTATCCCATTGGTCTCCTGCTCCCTCAGGAGTTGTCTGTTGTGCTCCCTGACAGGGCAGACATCGATTGTGGCCAGGCACCAACTAGTTCTTCTGGTCTCAGGATAATGTAGGTCTCTGGTTCATGTGGCCCTTTCTGTCTCTTGGGTTCTTAGTTGTCGTGTGACCTTGGTGTTCTTCCTTTGCCTTTGCTCCAGGTGGGTTGAGACCAATTGATGTATCTTAGATGGCCGCTTGTTGGCATTTAGGACCCCAGGCGCCACAATTCAAAGTGGAATTCTGCTATAACTTTTTAATTCCCTTATTTCTTTTACTATGTATTTTTTGAGTTAAGTTCTTAGTGGTTGCCCAGGGGCTTACAATTAACATCTAATGTGAAACAATCTATTATGGAAAAAAATAACTAACTTAATTTCAGTAATGTGCATAAATTTTGCTGTGATACACCACCACTTCCTCTCCTTCCTCTGTACTATTGTCATACAAATTAAATCTGTATACATTAAAAGCCCATCAACACAGTTTTATAATTATTGTTTTTCTTCATTCTTCTTTATTTCTGCTTCTCAGGTTGGGTAATCTCTATTGACCTGTCTTCAAGTTAGCTTTTTCTTTCTTCTGCCAGCTTAAATCTGTTGTTGAACCCCACTAGTGAATTTTTCATTTCAGTTATTGTGCTTTTCAACTCAGATTTTCCATTTGATTCTTTTTTATAATTTCTCTTTGTTGATATTCTTTATTTGGCAACAGGACATTCTCCAAAAAAAAAACTACTTCCCTTTAATTCTTTAGACTTGGTTTCCTTTAGTTCTTTGAACATATTTATAATAGCTAATTTAAAGCCTTTGTCTGTTAAGTCCAAAACATGGACCACCTCAGGGACATTTTCTGTTGACTGCTTTTTTCCTGTGTATGTGGCATTTTTTATGTGGCATACTTTCCTGTTTCTTTGAATGTCTCACAATTTTTTGTTGAAAACTAGACATTTTAAATAAGCTATTCTAACAACTCTGGTATCAGATTCATCCACCCCCAAGGTTTGTTGCTGTTGCTTTTTTGTGATATTTCTTGTGGTTTCTTGTTTCTGTTTATTTATTTAGTGATTTTCCTGGACTAATTCTGTAGATTGTATATTCCCTGCAGTGTGTGGTCCCTGAGTTCTCTGCTAGATTTTTTTAAGTTCTTATTTTTATTTTTAAACCTGGCTTCCTAGAGGTCACACCTGGGTAATTATAATTTGGTGGTTGGCCAAAGATTAGCACTGTAAAGTTGCTGTTTTCCCTTTCCATACTCTGTTCCTTAGAATAATCTAGCTCACCCTCAAGGAGGGAGGGTGGAATTAAACTCTACCTCCTGGAGGGGGTTGTAACTACAACATTATTTGGAATTCTGAAGGAAGACTTGTCTCTTCTCCAATTATTTAATTATTTATTTGTTTATATCAATATGAGCTCATACATATTTAATAATTTGAGTTATAATCTAATACTATATTATGTTTTTTTGCTCAAATAGTTATAGCTTAGGCCACTCAGGGCTCTTTCATGCTGGCTCCTGTGTTATAGCTTAGGCCACTCAGGGCTCTTTCATGCTGGCTCATTTTGTTTTTGAGTGCTTCCTTACTTTTTTGGCACTACACGATGTTCCAGGTTCATGTAGTATTTTCCTGCCCCAGCCCTAGAATCAGCCATCTCTCCAGGAAGCCCTGATTCCTTTAATTGGAGAACCGTATCTTTTATTATTTCTTACAAGTTGTCTGTAGATTCTTTTGTGTGTTCTATGTTGATAATCATATCAACTATAAATAATAACAGTTCAGGGTTTTTTTTTTCTTCACAGTCTTTATACCTTTATTTGTTTTGTCTGACCAAGATAACCAAGACCTCCAGTACAGTGCTGAATAGCAAAGGTGATAGTGGACCTCCTTGTCTCGTTGCATATTTTACAGGAAATGCCACTAACTTTTCCATGTTAAGAATGATATTTGCTGTAGGTTTCTACAGGTTTTACCAGGTTAAGCAAGTTCCATCCTATTCCTCTATGCTAAGAGGTTTTCTTTTTGGTTTTTTTTTTTTTTAATCATGAAAGAGTGTTGATTTTTTTTTTAATCAAATGCTCTTTCTGTTTCTTAGGATGCTTATGCATTTTTTCCTTCAATAACCTGATAATGTGGTAAATGCCATTTATAGATTTTTCTGATGTTGTACCACTTTTGCATTTCTGGTAATAAACACAACTTTTCCTTTATATATAGTACAGGATTTGGTTTAAGGGGCCCTGGTGGCACAGTGGTTAAGCACTCAGCTACTGATGGAAATGTTGGTGGTTCAAACCCACCAGTCACTCCTTGGGAGAAAGATGTGGCAATCTGCCTCTATACAGATTAGAGCCTTGGAAACCCTATGGGGCAATTCTACTCTGTCCGGTAGGGTCATTATATGTCAGAATCAACTCGTCAGCAATAGGTTTTTTTTTTTTAATTTGATTTGCTAATTTTTTGTTAGGATTTTTTCATCTACGCCCATGAGTGACATTGATCTTTAATTTTCCTTTTACATGATGCCCTCATTTGCTTTTGGTATCAAGGTTCACTGGCATAGAATGAATCAGGAAGTGTTCCCTCTTACAAGTCTCTGGAAGATGATGTATGACTTTGGAATAATCTGATCCTTGAAAGTTTGGTAGAACTCTCCAGTAAAACCATCAGGGTCTGATTTTTTTCCTTTTTAATTTTGAACTAGTATTAAACTTCTTAAATAAAATCTTATAAAACTTTTAAATGAGAAACTTAAAATTTGCCTCCATAACATATTGTTTTATATCAGGTTTTATGCTTGAAATAGCCACACACAAATCCTGATCAAGGCTTCTTAATGATGAATTCTTCAAGATCTTGACAGCCACTGTCAACAAAAATCTGTTTGCACAAGTAGGTGATAAAATATTTAAAACCATTTTTAACTTGTTCAAAAATGTATAACAATTGAAATCATATCTAACAGTTTTTTTTTGTTTCACTGACAAATATATTGTTGAAATTTCTTGTGATAATGTGAGTATATTTCAAATCCATTTGAACATTTTCGTATTAACTATTCCAAAATAATGATGAAGCTCTTATTTGCAGACTATGCATCATTGTTAGAACCATCACCCTGCAGCTAGTTTGGACACCACTAAAAGGGCACACCAGCTGCAAACGGATAGAATTCGTGAAGATAGAGTTTCAGGGCTGCCACCTGGAGCTACACCCTCCAGAAGCCCCTGCTTGGCCTCCCTGCATCCAACCAGCCACATCTCTGTGCATGGTGTTTCTTGGAAACTGGAACATAGACTCTTCCAGCAGCTCTACAGACTCCTTGTCTTCAGTGAGCACAAGACCACGCAGCTGACTACTGAAGAGGATGTCCAGGTGATAAAGCACCTCCTTGGCCCCACTTAACATGTTTACTGCAAAGCAGTAACCGAGTGCTGGATGTTATTCATTTGTACTCACCACCTCCATGAACTTTAGAGGGATTATTTGTCAGACCCCACTTCACTAAGGGCCCTCCTCTAAGGATCTCCAAAGGAGGTTACCCATAGGGAGAGGTGGCTTGCCTAGGGTCTCCATTGCCACAGGTCCCACCTGGACACCTCAAGGGCTGAGGAGATCAATATCTCTTCACCTACCTGTAATCCACATACCAACTAGAAAGCTCTGCCTGCCAGTTTTTGTTTGGTTGGTTGTTTTTTGATAGGAAGATTTCTAGCTACTGCTTCAATTCCTTTTATAGGTATAAGACTATTCTGAATTTCTTTTTCTTCTCGAATCAATTTTGTTATATTTTTCTAGGAATTGGTACATTTTACCTACATTTTCAAATTTATTGGCATAAAGTTCCCTTATATTTTTATTCTCTGCTGTATCTAATCTGTAGTTATGTCTCCTTTTTCATTGTTAATATTGGTTATTTGTGCCTTCTCACTTTTTTTCTTGATCAATCTCACCAGAAGTTTGTCTATTTTATTAGTCTTTTCAAAGAACCAACTTTTGGCTTTGTTGCTCCTTTCTATTGTGTCTTTGTTTTCTATTTCACTAATTTCGGCTCTTATCTTTTTTGATCTCCTTCCTTCCACATTCTTTGGGTTTATTCTTTTGTTCTTTTTCTAGCTTCTTAAATTGGACATTGAGCTCATTAATTTTCACCCTTTCTTGTATTCTGATTTGTGCATTTAAGGATATAAATTGCTCTCTATAACTACTGCTTTTCTACAAGTTTAGATATATAATATGTTCATTGTTATTCAATTCCAAGTCCTTTTACGTTTCCATAACCCATGAGTTAATGTAGAAGTATGCTTTTAAATTTCTAAATGCTCGAGGATTTTAAATCTTACCTCTTTGTTATTGAAACCTGTCTTAATTGCATTATGGTCAGAGGATGTGATCAGTGTGATAACAACCCTGAAATTTATTGAGACTTGTTTTAGCTGTAGTACGTGATCAATTTTTTTAATGTTTCCTATGTGATTTATAAAAATGTGTGTTCTCTAATTGTTAAATACAGGGTTTTACATATGTCTGTTATCAAGTTTATTAATTGTGTTCAGATTTTCTTTATCTGTACTGATTTGTTGTGATATACCAATAATTGAAAGAAGTGTGTTAATATTCAACTATGATGGTGGATTTATCAATTTCTCCTTGTAGTTCTATCATTTTTTGCTTTATATACTTTGAGATTATTTTATTAGGAACATTCAAATTAAGAATTGTTGTATATTCCTGGTGAATTGAGCCTTTAATCCTTATATAATGACCCTCTCTACCCCAATAACACATTTTTCCTTGAAGTCTGTTTTATATTATGGTAATATATCAACGCAAGCTTTTCTTTTTGTTATTTGTGCGGTATACAATTTTCCATCCTTTTACTTTTCAATATTTTCATGCCTTCATACTTTAACTATGTGTCTTGTAAACAGCATATGTGTGAACTTTTAAAAAAATCTAATCCGATGGTCATTGTCTTTTAATGGGCAAGTTTGGTCTGTGTATATTTACTTTGATATATTCAGACTTTTTTCTACCATCACACTTTTTTATTTCTATTTGCCCCTGTCTCACCTTTTCTATGCTTCATTTTTCTCTTTTCTTTCCAATTTTTTGGTTTTGAATTTTTTTAATTCGTTTTTTTCCTCCTTATGATTTGGAATTTACATATTCTTTTTCTGTTCTTTCTGTGGTTATCCTTCAAATTTTATCATACATGTTTAACTTACAAAGTCTGAAGTTAAATGGTATTTTCATCCCCATCTTGAAGAATACAAGCACCTTAGAAACCCTTCAACTCTAGTCATTTACATGCTGTTGTTTTCAAGTATGTTAGTTCTTTTTTTTTCCTAAGCTCACAAATTATTATTATTTTGTATAGACAGTGTTTGTTTGGACTTAGTTGCATACATTCTTGCATCTCAAAGCATCTTTTTGAGTCATTCTCCTTCATTGTGAATGCAGAGTTTCTTGTTGTTAGGTGCCATTGAGTCAATTTTAACTAAAAGCAACCACATGGGACAGAGTAGAACTGCCCCATAGGGTTTTCTTGGCTGTAATCTTTCAGAAGCAGATTGCCAGGTCTTTCTCCTGCGGAGCCGCTGGGTGGGGTTGAACTGCCAACCTTTCGGTTAACAGCCAAGTGCTTAACTGTTTGGCACCACCAGGGCTCCTTGAATACAATGCTTAGATATTCTTTAAGTGCAGTTCTCTTGGTGTTAAATTCTCCCAGTCTTTGTTATATGTAAATGTCTTTATTTTACCCTCACTCTTGAAAGATAATTTACTACAGGTGTTTTTGCCTAACATTTAGAATATATAATCCCATCTTCTTTTACCTTTGACAAGTCTGCTTTGTTGCTCTTGAGAAGTCTAATTGCTGTTTTTTGGAGGTGTTTTGTTCTTACGCTGGCTGCTCCTAAAATCTTTTCTCTCTGACTTTTATTTTTGAAGAAAGGTGTGTAGGGTTCCTGCAGTTTCATTCTAACATATTTAGGCATGTATTTCTTTATTCTACTTTGGAAAAGTTTTGCTTCATGGCTTAGTAGATTTATGTTTTCCATAATTTCTGGAAAATTCTCAGCCATTATCTCTTCAAATATTGCCTTTCTTCTACTATTTCTATTTTCTTCTTTATCAGACCATAAATAGGTATATTTTGGACCTCCTCATTCTGTCATCCATATCTCCTAACATCTCTAATATTTTCTCTCTCTTTATCTTCTTGTGTTTCATTTTGGGCAAATTCTACATCTATATCTTTCAGTTTACTGACTCTCTATTCAGCTGTGTCTAATCTGATGTTTAATCTGTCCATTGGGTTATTTCAACAATTTTTATATTTTTCATTTGTATAAGCTTCATGTGTTTTACTTGCTAATCTGCCTAGTCATTCCTAATAGTCTCTTGTTGCTTGCTCATCTTTGTGATTGCAACATTATTTCTTTAAACATTTCATACAATTTTTGTTTAATCAATATTCATTCTTACATGAGTATGGCATTGTAAATGTTGTTTACATCTAAAACACATTACATATCCTTTCTTGTGCACTGTTTGTTTTTCTAGGAGCTAATAATTGTCTTTTTTTTTGTATAGTGTTCTAGGACCTATTACAAATTCTTCCCTGAAATGCTTTTTAAAATTCAAGTCAGATCATATCCCTCCTCTGCTCAAAATCCTCCCATGGCTCCCAGCTCCCTCAGAATAAAAATAAAAACCAAAGTCCTTGCCATGGCCTGAAAGTACCCAAACAGTCTGGCCCCTGTTTCTTCTCTGACCTCATTACGTGTCACTCTCCTTATCACTCACTTCGCTCCAGTCACACTGGCCTCCTTGCTATTCCTCAAACATACTACCAAGTGCCCTTCACAGGGCTTTTGTACATGCTGTTCTCGCTGCCTGAAACACTCTTCCTCCAAGATAATCTGATAACTTGTCTGCCCACTTCCAATGTGCTCAAATGTTACCTCCTTAGAGAGGCATTTCCTGACCAACAAATCTAAAATAGCCCCATTCACCAGTTCTTTCTATCCCCTTATCCTACTTTATGTCTTATGTTTTTCTACAAAGTGCTGATCACCACCTGATATATTTAATATTTATTTATTGTAGTTAGTGTGTGTCTCTCCCCAGTAGACTGTAAGCTCCATGAAAACAGGGACTTTTGTTCACTCCTGTATCCCCAGTGTCAAGAGCAGTGCATGGTAATATTTAGAAGATAATAAATATTTGTGGAACAAACTGAATTAATTAATTAACATGGAGGATAGAGAGACAAATGCCTTGAATACTAGGCTAGGCCTGGGGGCTTGAATGCTATGCTGGGGAGCTTGGATATCATTGTTCAGAGGGGTGGAGACTGTGAAGAAGCAATGAGGATAGCTCTAGAGTTCTTATGAAAAGTTCTCAGTTCCTAGCGTGGCGACTGACAAAACTCCATGTTCTCTGTTTGACTGGTTCTGCACCCTAGAGCTCCTCAAGGAAAACCTGCCTCTTTTTCAAACAGCTTCCAAACTTGTGTTGTCGGGCCTGCCTGTTACTTGATGAAAAACAAAGCCCCAGCTTTGACTGGACCTTCTGATCCCAACTAGGAAGCCCCTTCCTCTTGCCCTGTGGGGGACTGTTTCTTGGTCCTTATGCCAGCATAACCTCTCCCCCGCCACACACACATTAGGCTTTTTCTGTGGTACCTGAGGGAGGGGATGTTGTGTGCAGAAGCAGCCATAATGCCTGGCACATAGTAAGTGCTATTATAGTGGTGAATACTACAGGGAGGTAAGTCTTATTAGTGCAAGACTTTTTTTCCATTGTTAAGGCTACAACAAGCTGCAGGTTTTAGTCCTGATTTTACCCCTGAATCCTTTGGAGACCATCCTGGTTCTAGTGTTCCTGCCTTTTGGATACTAATTATGTTGTCTAATGTTGTGGCCTTCTGGTTTTGTGTCTCATGCCATCCGTGTACACAGAGCCCTCTGGTACCCCACTGGAGACCTCCCTCTCCAGCCAGCATTAGTTCATTGATCATTATCACACTGGGTTCAATCATCCAACCAGTTACAAGTTCAGTTGAAAAAAGTTTGACTAAAGACCTGCTATGTGTGAGATCCCCTGCTCTACACGAGAATGAACAAAGTTTGTTCCCAGACACAGAACCATAATTTCAGAGCAGTGTAGTCAGTGCAATAACAGTAGTAGGCACAATAGACTGAGAACCCCAATAGGAACACATAACCCAGCTCAGGAGACCAGAAAAGTTTTCTTAGAAGTGATGGCACATATGAACTGAATCTTAAAAGATAACTAGGATTCTACTAGGTGATTAACAAGGGGGATGAGAGGTCAGTCCAGGCAGAGGGTACAGCATGGGCAAAGGCCCAAAGATGGGAAGCAACATGGTGTATACAAACTTGCCTAACTACACTCCCAGTTCACTTGTCTTTCCATAAGATCATCCTGGAAGACTTTGGCACATACAAAAATCCAGACATGAGTTTGTGGCCTTCCCTGGCATGTCAGTCTGGTAACTATTCAGAAAGGCAATGAGAGGTTGGTCTGACATGACTGTTCGTGAGCTCATCCACACCAGCTTCCAGTATCCCTGGCTTCCTTGTCTAGACCATGGAGTTTATGTGACCTGTTTCCTTCACACCTCCCCTGGGGTCAGCGTGTTGCCCCAGGAGTTTTGGCATTCATTCACACCCATAATAATACAAGAAATGTGGGTTTTGGAGTCTGGCAGGCCCAATTTCAAAGCATGGAGCCCCCACATCTTTATTGTGTGACCTTAGCCAATTCACCTACTTTCTCTGAGTATCAGTTTCCTCATCAGTAAAATGGGGCTTGTGTCCACCTTGGATGGTTGCTGTGAATATTAGAGTGTATGTAAAGTGCCTGGCATCTTGTCACTGTTTATTAAACACCTACTACTATATTTTTTTTTTTTTTACTATAGGGTCGCTGTGAGTCTGAATCAACTTGACAGCAACAGATTTAGTTTGGTTTGGTTTACTATCAGTATTAAAGGGAGAACATCGTAGTGGTTAAAAGCATGAGCTGTAGCTCCAGGATTTGGATTGTAGCTCAACTACTGTGACCTTGGTTCAAATACTGGATCCGATACTAAAGCCTTAGTTTTCTCATTTGTAAATTAGGGTTACTGTACCTACCTCAGGGTTATTTTGTGTATTATTATAGCAGTGTAAGATATGCAGACCCCTCCCTGACCTGCCCCCTCTAGGGACCCCGTTCTCAAGGGAAACTACCCCCTCTTCAGCCTTTTCTCTAAGGCTGACAAAGAGGACAGGTTTGCCCTCTCGGTGTCATCGAGCTGCCATCTTATGGGAATTTTCTAATGTTAATCTGCTCTTGTGTTTATGGGATCAAACCCAACATTTTTATGGTATATTAGTCTTTTTTTATTCATCCTGAATTTGGTTTGCTAATAATTTGTTTAGTATTTTTACATCTTTGGTCATGAATAATTTTCCTTTCTCTACCATGTTTGCCTAGTCAAGTTTATACTGGTATCATCCAATAAGTATAGTTTTCCAGGAATTGGTCCAGTCCATCTAAGTTTCCAAATTCATTTTATTCTCTTATTTTTTTTAATTTCTGCTTTACATTGCTCACATTAGCTTTGCCTTTTCTCTCTTTTTTGAGTTTTTTTTAAGTGGTTAGCCTTATAATTTTACCATACATATTTAGCCTAAAGTCTAAACATTATTATAACTGCCCACCCAAACAATACAATCTTATAAAACATTTAATGTCTCTCAATTTATATGTTACTGTTTTCTAATATTTTAGTTCTTCATTTTTTAAACGCCAAACTCCCCAAAATAGACATTAATGATACTATTATTTTATGCAGACAGTATTTAGATTTAAATACTTGTTTACAATATCATTTGCTGACCTTCCTTCTTACACCTCAGACTTCCCTTTTTGGAATTTTTTCCTCCTTGAAATATTTATTTTAGAAGATCCTTTAGTGCAAATCTCTTAATTGGAAACTCCCTCAATCTGTGTCCGTTTGTAAATGACTTTCTTTTTCTTCTTGGAAGATAGGTTTGTTGGATACCCAATTCTAAATTACCTTTTTTTTTCTTAACACTTAGAAAATGTTACAGCATTCTCTTTTGGTTGCTCTTGAGAAGTCTGCTGTCAGTCTAAACTGTTGTCATCTGTAGGTGTTCTTTCTCTCTGGCTGCTTTGACTATTACTCGACTCTAAGAGCTATTTTTTGTTCTTTAAATATTCCTTTTTATAGCTTCCTGATCTTGCTTTATTTTTTTCTTGTCACTCTGAGGACATTAAATAATAGTGTTTTTTAAGTGTTTTCCCTGCATAATTTCTGTTTCCATGTATGTATATTTGTGTGTCAGCAGCAGTGAGAAACTCTCCCTGATGCCAAATTTGGCCAAAGGCACCACAGATGCCAAAGGCGTAACATATTCTGAAGGCTTATAGATAGTTTTTGTAGATTGTGTGTGTGGTAGGGGGGAGCATCTCTCTATTAATGTACAACCCTGAATCAGGGCCACAACTTATGTCACTTGAGAGTATGGTAGTATAGTGGACTTTGGAGCCAGACTGCATGGGTTCAAATACTCAATCTGCCTTTTCATAGCTGAACAAGTCACTTAACCTCTATATTCTTTAGTTTCTTCTTCTGTAAAAATGGGGTAATAGTAGTACTTACTTCATAAGGTTGTTGAGGGTATTAAATGTGTTAATATATATAAGGTGTTTAGAGGAGTGCCTGTTACATACCTACAGCTAATGTAAGCACTTTCTGTGTGTTTGCTATTGTTGCCATGATTAATTTTGTGCTGAAGGGATTTACGGGAGTAGAAGAGCTTCTGTGGTACAATGAGGAAAGCACAGAGTATATCCTGCCCTGTATGTTCCCCCCAATATCTTGGAAACAAAAGCCATCCACAAAAAACACAAAGTCAGGAGTTTGAAGGAGTTATTTGGGCACTTTAGGGTCTGAGATATCAAGTTCATTAGGTAGTCACACTGGTACAGGATTCTCTAGTGGGAAAATGGAAAGCATTGTTTAAGGGTGGGCACCTCTGGAGAAGAGACCCATTTTGGATTTTTCCTCATTGGAGAAGAGCAATACCAAATGGGGGAGGAGTGACAGTGAGGGGTTAACCTAGGATAAGCAATTTCCTAAGGCACAGTCTCTTTAAAGCATTTAATAATGCTTTTCTCTTCAGAACTTACCTGTCAGATAATGAGATACTTGAAAAGGGCGTGAAGGCTTTTCAGGTTGGGAACATGCCTCAGTTGAGGGACAAGACTGCTTCCAGGAGTTGATTCACACTCTCAGAGGTAGGACTGACCACATCAAAAACACTTTCTTTGTTCTAAATTACCTTGAGCCCTCTTTAAGTTTGGGAAAGGTCCCAGCCTTAGTAACCATCCCAGACACAGTCTAAATGATGTGAATAGGAGGAGTGGATCATTCTGAACAGAGGGGCTTGGTGGGGAGGCAAATTTGAGAAAACATTAATGTCAAAAGTTAAAGTTCAGGGGGGCACTAAGCTTTTGTTAAGGGTGATGGAAAAATTTGAAAACAGTGGTGATGGTTGCACACCAGGATGAACATAATTAATGTCATTGGATTGTACATATAAAAAATGTTGAAATGGCAAATGTTTTGTTTTACCACAATAAAAAAATGAAAGTTTAAGAGATGCAAAAATTATAAACAAATTTTATCAAATCAAATCCAACAATATATTAAAAGGATAATATATCACAACCAAGTAGGGTTTATCCCAGGAATGCAGGGTTAGTTTAACGTTAGAAAATCGGTGAATGCAATTCAGCTCTTTTGGTGCTTCCTGGATTGTTAAGAACATCCATATATGGGAGAGAGTGCAGCACTTCTCTGAGGACAGTGGAGGCCCCGTGCTGGGACTCCTCCCAGACCTTGCCTGATACATCTCTTCACTTGTATCCTTGTATCCTTTCTGGTTATAATAAATGGGTAACTGCTGTAAATTTCTTGAGGGCAGAAACCTTGTCTTTTTTAATCATCTCAACAACGCTTTAAGTGGTTCCTAGGCCTGCATACCATATCCTCTGTAATCTGGCACTTGTATACCTTTCCAGCCTGGTCTCCAGCTACTCCCCAGGACTCACTCTGTACTGCAGAAACACCACAGCACCCACACTGTCTCATTCTTCTGCGCTGGAGTGAATCCTGCCTCCACTCTCAGAAGCTATGTGACGTGGGGCTTTTGCAAATTGCTTTGTCTTAATTTTCTCGTTTGCATAATGGAAATAGGAGGAGTGCTCATTTCACAGAATTGTTATGAGGATTAAATGAGATTTGTGTAAGTTAGGCACTTAGCATGGAGCTTGATACATAGTAAGCATTCAAAAAATTTAGCAATTATTACTCTTATCACTGTTCCTCTACATAGCTAAACTTTCACTGCTCACGTATAACACTATAATATGATTTGTTCATGTGTAGAATCCACACCAGAGTGTAATCTCCTTTAAAAAAGCAGCCATGTATTATCTTGTATTTTAGCACAGTGCCTGGCACATTACGGGTACTTATTAAATTGGACTATTTAATACTACCCATCATTCAAGGCCCAGTTGAACTCCCCTCTCCTCCACTAATATTTATCTAACGATTCCAGTCCTTTGGATTTTCCCTTCCCAGAATTCTTGGACCACTGCCTGACTAATCATATGCTATCTTGCATTATATGTAGAAGTGTTGTTTCAATGAGGCTACAAGCTCCTCCAGGGCAGACACCATGTGTTATATTGTTTGTCTGCCCAGTAACATCTAGTATTTTCAGTTGCAAAGTGAGTGCTTAATAATTACTTGTGAATTAAAATATTACTGCCCTTAGGAGGCCCCCTCATCTTTATCAGCAAGTCATCTTTCTCTTTCTAATAAAATTCAGCTAACAACTAAAAAAAAAAAGAATGCAATTCACCATATTAACAAAGCTGAAAAGAAAAAACCATATGATCATTGCAATAAATGCAGAAAAAAGTATTTGACAAAATCAACATCCATTCCTGATAAAAAAAAAAAAACTCTTAGAAAAATAGGAATAGAAGGGTATTTCCTCAACCTGATATAGGGCATCTGCAAAAACCTACAGTTATCATAGTTAATGGTGAAAGACTGAATGCTTCCCCCCCACCAAGATCATGAACAAGACAAGGATGCCCACTCTCTCCACTGCTATTCAACATTGTACTGGAGGTCCTAACCAGTGTAATCAGGGAGGAAAAAAATAAAAGGTATCCAGATTGGAAAACAAGAAGTAAAGCTGTCTTTATTTGCAGATGACATGACCATCTAGATAGAAAATCCAATGGAATCTGCAGAAAAAGAAAAAAAACTTCTAGAACAAATCAGTGAGTACAGCAAGATTGCAGGGTACAGGTACAAGATCAATATACTAAAACCAATTGTATAAATATATACTAGCAATGAACAATTGGACATAAAATTTTTAATTACCATTTAAAATAGCATCAAAAATATGAAATACTTAGAGATAAATCTGACAGAAGATGTGAAAGATGTGTACACTGAGAACTACAGAGTATTGCTGAGAGAAAGAAGACCAAAATAAAAAGAAAGATATACTTTGTTCATGGGTTGGAAAACTCAGTATTGTGAAGATATTAATTCTCAAAGATGGTAGAATAGTCAGACACTTCCTGTCATCCCTCTTACAACAAAGGCCTGAAAAAACAAGTGAATCGATTATATATGACAATCTAGGAGCCCTGATCATCAACGACAAAGCTGAAGAGTCAGACTGAGCAGCAAGGGGAAGGAGAAATAATTCAAAAGCAGCAAAGAAATGGCTGGTCATGAGGTTGCCGGCACCCTGCTGGCTGGGTCAGCCGGCACATGTGGACTAAGGTGAGCAGTAACATTTGGGACATAACACATCAGGAGAGGCCGGATGGCAAAGAGTCTGCACAAGCCTCAGGAGCTGAGTGGAAGTGGCGCAGGAGCTGAGTGGAAGTGGCGGTGGACCTGAGAAGGTTAAGTGCAAGCATATAACCTACCACACGGGGGCAAAGTAACCCCTCCCCCTCTGAGTGTTTCACAGCAGAGAAGCACTTACTTCCCCTCACCCACCCCCCACCCCATGAGTCTGGCAGTATTCAACAACTGCCACGCCCCCTAAGCCGAAACTCAGGACTGTCTGAGCCCACACCAGCCTTGCAGCTTTAAAAAATTAAAAAACACCATGTCCCTAAGCCAGGAGCTCAGGGCAGGATGGGAGGCCCAGCCCTTTCATCCAGCCACTGGCATGAGTGGTCCACAGACCCTTTACCCCTGCCTAGACCTGTGTGGACCAATTCAACCTGTCATGCCCTCATTAGCATAAAACAATGGGGCATACACCTGAAGCCCATTTCCAACTGCAACAGCCAAGGGGGAGCTGCAGATTTGTAACATTCAACATCACCCTGCCCATTAAGCAGGAATATTACCCACCCACATTAGGGGCATGAGGGCTGGCAGTACCACCCACTCCACCTAGCCACCCACAACTGGGGCCTGAGAATAAGTGATGCCCTTCAGTCCCTCCAGTGAACAGCACCAGCTGTCCAAGGACTGGCTGCAATACCCCGCCCACCCCCGCCACTACATGCTCAAGAAAACAGGGACATGCCCTCCACCCAGGTACTCAGGGGCAGCTGTCAGCCCCCTGCCTTGCTCCACACATAGCATCCTACTGCAGCCAGATACCTGTGCCTGCCCCAACCACCCCATGCAGCACTGCCCAGCTAGGACTGTAGGTGAGAGTCTGCACCTTGCACTCAGTGACTGAGGACCTGGACACCTGTGCCACCCCGCACAAGAAAAGTGAACAGACTCCTGGGCTCACACACTTAGTAGCTACTCTGACCACCTGGAGACAGGATGCGAGAGATTCAAAACAGCTCACATGCCAGCCTACTGGGGCATATCAAAACAAAACAAAAAGCTAGGACACAGTAAACAAACATAAAATAAATATAATAACTTATTGTTGGCTCAGAGACAACAGTCAATATCAAATCACATACAGAAGCAGGTCAAGATGGTTCCAGCAAGTGAACAAAATAAAATAACCAAGAAACCTTTCAGAGGAAAATAAGGTCATGGAATTACCTGAGTTAGAATTCAAATGACTAGTATACAGACCTTTCCAAGAGATCTGGAAGGAAATCAGACAAAACTCAGACCAAACCAAGGAACACACAGACAAAGCAATAGAGGAATTCAGGAAAACAATACAAGAAAAAAATGACAAATGTAATAGGCTGCTAGAAACCATAGACAGCAACTAGAAATCAAAAACATTAACTGTAAAACTTCAGAATTAGACAACTCAATACAGGGTCATAGGAGAAGAATTGAGGCAGTGGAAGTGAGAATTAATGAGATTGAAGATAAATCCCTTGACACCAATTTTTTTGAGGAAAAATCAGAAAAAAACAATTTTTAAAAAATGACAAAAGCCTCAGAATTATGTGGGACACTATCAAGAGGAAAAATCTATGAGTGATTGGAGTAACAGATGGGGTAATAACAGAAAACACAGAATTGTTGAAGATTTGCTGGCAGGAGACTTCCCTGATGTCATGAAAGACAAGAAGATATCTATCCAAGAAGCTCAACAAACCTCACACAGGGTAGATCCTAAAGGAAAGTAACCAAACTGGCCAAAACCAAAGACAAAGATAGAATCTTGAGAGTGGCCAGGGATAAATAAAAAGTCACCTGCAAAGGAGAACCAATAAGATTAAGCTCTGATTACTCAGAAGAAACCATGCAGGCAAGAAGGCAATGGGATGACATATATAAAGTCTTGAAGGAAAAAATTTCCCAGCCAAGAATTAATTATATATCCATCAAAACTGTCTCTCAAATATGATGGTGAAAATAGGTCATTTTCAGATAAACAGAAGTTAAGGGAATTTGTAAAAACCAAACCAAAATTACAAGAAATATTAACGGGAGTCCTCTGGTTAGAGAACCAGCAGTACCAGACAACAACCCAAGACGAGAACATAGGACAGGTCAACCAGTCATCAACCCAGATAGGTAAGTCACAAAAACAACTCAAAGCTAAAAGACCAAAAATAGAGAACCAGAGATGTCAATATGTAAATGATAGCAATGTCAAAATAAAAAAGAGGGAATAAACAGTTTAGGCATAGAATTTCCATATGGAGAGGAAGTTAAGGAGATATCAAGAAATAAAAGATCAGCTTAAACTTAGAAAAATAAAGGTAAATTTTAAAGTAACCACAAAGGAAGCTAACAGATCTTTCCATCAAAAGAAAAAAAACATAAACATTCAGCAAACACAAAATCAACAATAATGAAAAAGATGTAAATACACAAAGAAAAATGACTCAGCACAGAAAATTAAGTGAAACAAAGAAAAAAAATGACAGCAGTAAACTTATACCTATCAATAATTACACTGAATGTAAATGGACTAAATGCACCAATGAAGAGACAGTGGCAGAGTGGGTTAAAAAAAAAAAAACATGATCCATCTATATGCTGCCTACAAGAGGCACACCTTAGACTCAAAGACACAAACTAAAACTCGAAGAATGGAAAACAATATATCAAGCAAACAACAATGAAAAAAGAGCAGGAGTGGCAGTATTAATCTCTGACAAAATGCACTTTAAAGTAAAATCTACCACAAAGGACAAGGAAGGACATTACATAGTGATTAAAGGGTCAATACACCAGGAAGACATAACCACATTAAATATATATACGCACCCAATGGCAGGGCTCCAAAATACATAAAAGAAATTCTAACAACATTAAAAAGAGAAATAGATTCACAATAATAGTCGGAGATTTCAACACACCACTTTCGGTGAAGGACAGAACATCTAGAAACTCAGTAAAGATACAGAAGATCTAAATGCTACAATCAATCAACTTGACCTCATAGACATATACAGAACACCCAACAGCAGCCAAGTATACGTTCTTTTCCAGTGCACATGGAACATTGTCCAAAATAAACCACATTTTAGGCCACAAAGCAAGTCTAAAAAAATTTCAAAACATCAAAGTATTACAAAGCATCTTTTCTGACCACGATGCCATAAAAGTAGAAATCAATAGCAGAAAGAGAAAGGAAAAAAAAAATCTAATACATGAAAACTGAACACCTTGCTCAAAAACTACTGAGTTTTAGAAGAAATCAAGGGCAGAATAAAGAAACTTATGTAATCAAATGAGAATGAAAACGCATCTTACCATAACCTTTGGGAAACAGCAATAACAGTGCTCAAAGGTCAATTTATAGTCATAAAGGCACACATCAAAAAAGAAGAGAGGGCCACAATCAAAATATTAACCCTACAGCTTGAAAAAATAGAGAGCATCAAAAGAACCCCTCAGCCACCAGAAGAAAGGAAATAATAAAGATTAGAGCAGAAATAAATGAAATAGAGAACAAAAAAACAATAGAACCTACTAGACCAGAAGTTGGTTCTTTGAAAAGATCAACAAAATTGACAGACCATTGGCCAAACTGACAAAAGAAAAACAGGAGAGGAAGCAAATAACCCAAATAAGAAATTAAATGGCCAATGTCACAATAGACCCAACTGAAATAAAAAAGATCAGAACAGAATGCTGTGAAAAATTGTACTCCAACAAGTTTGAAAACCTGGAGGAAATGGGCAGATTTCTAGAAACACACTGCCTACCTAAACTAACACAAACTGAGGTAGAAAAACTAAATAAACACATAAGAAAAGAACAGATCGAAGAGGTAATTAAAAAAAAAATACCAACAAAATAAAAGCCCTGGTCTGGAAGGCTTCATTGGAGAATTCTACCAAACTTTCAGAGAAGAGTTAACACCAGGACTACTAAAGGTATTTCAGAGCATAGAAAAAGATGGAATACTCCGGAACTCATCCTATGAAACCAGCATAACCTGATACCAAAGCCAGGTAAAGACACCACAAAAAAAAAATTTACAGACCAATATCCCTCATGAACATATACGCAAAAACCCTCAACAAAATTCTAGCCGATAGAATTTCAGCATATCAAAAAGATAATTCATAATGACCAGGTAGGATTCATACCACGTATGCAGGGATGGTTCAACATTAGAAAAATAATCAATGTAATCCACTACATAAATAAAACAAAAGATAAGAACCACACGATCTTATTAATTGGTGCAGAAAAGGCATTTGACAAAGTCCAACACCCATTCCTGATAAACACTCTCAGCAAAATGGGAATAGAAGGGAAATTCCTTGACATAATAAAGGGCATTTATACAAAGCCAACAACAGCCAACATCATTCTAAATGGAGACAGACTGAAAGCATTCCCCTAGAGAACAAGAACCAGACAAGGATGCCCAGTATCACCATTCTTATTCTACATTGTGCTGTAGGTCCTAGCCGGAGCAATGAGGCAAGAAAAAGAAATAAAGGGCATACAAATTGGTAAGGAAGTAAAAGTATCCCTATTTGCAGATGACATGATCTTATACACAGAAAACCCCAAAGAATCCACAAGAAAACTACTGAAACTAATAGATTTCAGCAAAGTGTCAGGGTAAAAGATAAATGTACAAAAATCAGTTGGATTCCTCTACAGCAACAAAGACAACTTTGAAAAGGAAATTGCCAAATCAATGCCATTTACAATAGCCCCCAAGAAGATAAAGTACTTAGGAATAAATCTAACCAGAGATGTAAAAGACCTATACACAGAAAACTACAAAACACTACTGCGAGAAACCAAAAGAGACCTACGTAAGTGGAAGAACATACTATGATCACAGATAGGAAGACTCAACATTGTGAAAGTGTCAATTCTACTCAAAGAGATCTAGAAATATAATGCAACCCTGATCCAAATTCCAACGACATTTTTTAACAAGATGGAGAAACAAATCACCAACTTCATATGGAAAGGCCCTGGATAAGTGAAGTATTACTGAAGGAGAACAAAGTGGGAGGCCTCACACTACTTGCTTTTAGAACCTATTATATCGCCACAGTAGTCAGAACAGCCTGGTACTGGTAAAACGACAGATACATAGACCAATGGAACAGAATTGAGAACCCAGACATAAGTCCATGCACCTATGAGCAGCTGATATTTGACAAAGGTTCAAAGTCTGTTAAGTGGGGAAAAGACAGTCTCTTTAATAAATGGTGCTGGCATAATTGGATATCCATCTGCAAAAAAATGAAACTGGAGCCATACCTCACACCATACACAAAAACTAACTCAAAATGGATCAAAGACCAAAATATAAAATCCAAAATGATAAAGATCATGGAAGAAAAAAAGGCACAATGCTAGGAGCCCTAATACATGGCATAAATAGAATAAAAATTATAACTAACAAGGCACAAATACCAGAAGAGAAACTAGATATCTGGGAGCTCCTAAAAATCAAACACTTATACTCATCAAAGACTTCACCAAAAGAATATAAAAAGAACCTACAGACTGGGGAAAAAAAATGGGCTACAACATATCTGATAAGGGTCTAATTTCTAAAATCTACAAGATACTGCAACACCTCAACAACAAAAACACAAATAACCCTGTTAAAAAATGGGCAAAGGATATGAACAGACACTTCACTAAAGAAGATATTTAGGCGGCTAACAGACACATGAGGAAATGCTCACGATCATTAGCCATTAGAGAAATGCAAATCAAAACTACAATGAGATACCATCTCACCCCAACAAGGCTTGCACTAAGCCAAAAAACACAAAATAATAGATGTTGGAGAGGTTGTGGAGAAATCGGAACACTTATGCAATTGCTGGTGAGAATGTAAAATGGTACAACCGCTTTGGAAAATGATTTGGCTCTTAATAAAATTTATTATTTTATTTAAAAAGCTAGAAATAGAAATATCATATGATCCAGCAATCCCACTCCTAGGAATATATCCTAGTGAAATAAGAGGCATCACACGAATAGACATATGCACACCCATGTTCATTGCAGCATTGTTCACAATAGCAAAGGTGG
The DNA here is from genome assembly GCF_030014295.1 of Loxodonta africana. Taxonomy (NCBI): domain Eukaryota; kingdom Metazoa; phylum Chordata; class Mammalia; order Proboscidea; family Elephantidae; genus Loxodonta; species Loxodonta africana. The sequence goes on from NC_087369.1 coordinate 63,453,586, forward strand.
AAACGACCTAGGTGCCCATCAACAGTCGAATATGGATAAACAAATTATAGTACATACACACAATGGAATACTACACGATAAAGAACAATGATGAATCTGGCAAAAATCTCACAACATGGATGAATCTGGAGGGCATTATGCTGAGTGAAATTAGTCACAAAAGGACAAATATTATACGAGACCATTATTATAAGAGCTCAAGAAAAGACAAACACAGAAAAAAGCATCCTTTGATGGTTGTGGGGGAGGAGGGAATTCATTAGATAGTAGACAAGGATCAACTTCGGTGAAGGGAAGGACAACACACAGTACAAGGAAAGTCAGCACAACTGGACCAAAGCAAAAGCTAAGAAATTTTCTGGATACATCCAAACACTTTGAGAGACAGAGTAGCTCCTGTTGGGGCTTGGGGACCATAGTTTCTGGGGACATCTATGTCAATTGGTGTAACAAAATTTATTTTGAAAATATTCTGCATCCCACTTTGGTGAGTGGTGTCTGGGGTCTTAAAAGCTTGCAAGCAGCCATTTAAGATGCATCAATTGGTCCCATCCCACTTGGAGCAAAAGAGAATGAAGAAAACTAAAGATACAAGGAAAATATTAGCCCAGGATACTAAAGGACCACATAAACCAGGGACTCCACCAGCCTGAAAACAGAAGAACTAGATGGTGCCTGGCTATCACCAGTAACTGCCCTGACAGAGAACACAACAGAGAGTCAGACGAAGTGGGAGGAAAGTGTGGAGCAGAACTCAAATTCACATAAAAAGATCAGACTTAATGGTCTGATGGAGACTGGAGGAACCCCCAAAACTATGGCCTCCAGACACTGTATTAACCCAGAACTGAAACCATTCCCGAAGCTCCCTCTTCAGACAAAGATTAGACAAGACCATAAAACAAAAAGTAATACACGTGAGGAGTGTGCTTCTTAGTTCAATCAGATACACAAGACCAAATGGGCAGCTCCTGTCCAGAGGCAGGATAAGAAGGCAGGAAGGGACAGGAACCGGTTGAATGGACACAGGGAACCCAGGATGGAAAGGGGTAGCGTGCTGTCACATTGTGAGGATTACAACTAATGTCACGAAACAATATGTATACAAATTGTTGTATGAGAAATTAACTTGAGCTGTAAACTTTCACCTAAAGCGCATACACACACACATACAAGATATCAATTCTCCACAAATTGATCTATAAATGCAATGCAATCCCTATACAAATCTCATCAAGCTTATTTGAAGAAATTGACAGGCTGATCCTAAAATTCATATGGAAACACAGAGTCTCTAGAGAGCCTGGTACATAGTGTAGAAGCCCTGGTTAGGGTCCAGCCTTCCCATAGGATCTGGACCATTAGTGGAGCTCAGGCAGAGAGGAAAAACATTGGCGGGACCTCCAGTTGCAAACAGGCCTACAAGGGATATGAGCAAGCAGTTTCTTGAAATAGAAAACCCAAAAAGCTAACAGGAATAAGAAAAGGTGCTCAAATGCATTAGTTATCAGAAAAGTGCAAAATTAAACTACAAGGAAATTTCACTTTATGTGTCAGAAACAGGCAAATGTTTAAAAAGCTGGATCATGCCAAGTCCTGTAGCGGGGATATGGGGGTATAGGGACCCTCATGCACTTCTAGTGGTAATGTGGACTTCAGCAACCATCTGAGATGAATGTGGCAGTACATAGTCAACATAGTCAAATTCATGGGCCCTCTGAAGAAATTCTCATACAGATCCATAAAGGGTCATATAGGAGAATATTCATTACGGTGTAGTTTGCAATGGTGGGGAGTTTGAGGCATTCTGGGTGTCCATCATTGGGGAAGTAGAGGAAAATAGTGGGGAATACACTTCCACACTTCACAGAGAGCCTCTTAGCAGTTATATGTGAGTTAGTTAGATGTGCACAGAGCAACACTGATGATCTTCAAAATGTAGTACTGAGTGAAAAAAGAATGAGCCATATACCACAATACTATTTTCACACATTACAAATACACATGAAATACACGTTTTACAAGAACTCACAGAAACAAAAGGGTATAAGTTAAACACATTCAAAAATACGCCTATGTTGTGGGAGTTGAGGGAGGAATGGGAGTGTGGATAATAGAGAATAAATAAAACAAGGGTGGGACGAAAAACCAAACAGAAAGTACAGATTCCCTTGGCCTAGGCCACCCACTCCCCATGCCATTCACCCTTTGGTATCGACTCTTCCCTAAGGAGGAAGCAGCCATACTTGTCCTCTGTTAACCTGAGAACAGAATGCCCAGGTGAGCCTGGCTAAAATGTGGTGGCTTCATACTTTGCCTAACTGCAGGGGGAGAGATGAGAATTACCATCAGCTCAAAGCTGATTTCTATGAGGTGAAGCCCAGATATACCTCTCCTCTCCAACTGTTTTACCAATTCTGACACCAGCCATTCCTCCCAGAGCGCTCTCTACTTCTCTTCTGGGTTCAATAATTCATTGCAGTGGCCACACAGAACTCACGGACCACACTTAAGATTATGGATTTATTAGGGAAGTAACAGGTTACAATTCAGGATCAGGATCAACTTGGAAATAATAGGAACAACTAAGGAGACAGGATACAGTTTGTCAGTCAGGACAGCTTCCAACCTATCCTTTGCTGTGCCCACAGGTAGGCAGGACTTGCTTTTGCCCATGCCCACTGCCAACCCTTGCTAACGGCCAGTACCATGCTCAAGTAAGTGTTACAGCTCTTTAGCTCTGCCAGTAAGTGCAGAAGCACCCCATTCCACCAGGAAGCCTTTTGCCTGAAGATGCTCAGCTCTCTCACTCCATGGGTCAGCAAGCCCACTGCAACCATCTGCCAGTCTTGTGCCTCTGCTGTCCTGTGCCTGCTGTCTCTTGCTGCTGCCATCTCAAGCCGCCTCCAGTGTAACAGCTCAGTTCCCTGTCTCCTGGGTCTAGGAGGCCCTCAGTGCAGTTGAGAATATATACAGCAAAAATACACCAATTCAACATATACAATTTAGTGACATTAATTACATTCTTTGAATTGTACACCCATTCTCACCCTCCTTTTCTGAATGTTCCTCCCTCAGTAACAAATTCACTGCCCCTTAATGTTCCTATCTTATCTTTCGAGTTGCTATTGCCAATTTGATCCTATATAGATAGTTCTTGGAAGAGTATAATGCTCAAGGAAGACCATTTTTATTAGTTAAGCTAAACTATTGTTCAGTTTTAAGATGGGATGAGTATATTTTTGGTTTAAGGTTTAAGATTATCTTAGGGCAGTAGTTTCAGGGGTTCATCCAGAAAGTCTACAGTCCATGAGAATTTTAAATTCTGTTCTATGTTTTCTCACTTTTCATCAGGATTCTTCTATGGAATCTTTGATCAAAATGTTCAGTAATGGTAGCCGGGCACCATCCAGTTCTTCTGGTCTCATGGCAAAGGAGGCAGTTGTTCAAAGAGGCAATTAGCCACACATTCCATATTCTCCTCCTTTTCCTGACTCTCCTTCCTCTGTTGCTCCAGGTGAATAGAATAGAGACCAATTATTGTGCGTTGGATGGCTGCTTGCAAGCTTTTAAGACCCCAGGCACTATGCAACGAACTAGGAGGTAGAACAGAAGCTCTAAACACATTATTAGGCCAATTAACTGGGATGTCCCATGAAACCATGACCCTAAACCTCCAAAGCAAGGAACCAAACCCTGTGAAGTTTTTGGTTGTACATAAGTAGCCTCAGTAGCTACTCTTTTTTTTTTCCATTGCTGTAAATATATCTATCACACAACTTTTGCTAATTTGCCACAGGTGTACAACTTACTGATAGCAATTATGATATTTGGCTGTGCAACCCTACCCTTAATCAGTGCTATTTTTCCATCACTATTAACCCCCCTTTCTCCTTCCCTCCTGACCCTGGTTGCCACTAATAAACTTTGTTCTCTATACATTTGTCTTTTCTTGTTGTTTTATATAAGTGAGGTCATAAAATATTTGTCCTTTTTCACTCAGCATAATGTCTTCAAGCTCCATCCATACTGTAGCATGTATCAAGACTTCATTTCTCTTACTGACTGAGTAGTATTCCGTTGTATGTATGTACCACATTTTGTTTATCCATTCATGTGTTGATGGGCATATAGGTTGTTTACATCTTTTGCAGAATAGTGCTTCAGTGAACATTGGTGTATTAGTCTCTTTTTCAGTCTCTGCTTTCAAGTCTTTTGGGTATATACCTAGGAGTGGAATTGCTGAGTCATACGGTAGTTCTATTTTTAGTTTTTTGAGGAACCACCACACTGTTTTCTACAATGGCTGTACTATTTTGCTTTCCCACCAGCAACGGATAAGTTGTTCTGATTTCCCCACATCCTCTCCAACATTTGTTATTTTCTGGATTTTTTGGTTTGTTGATTTTTTATCTTAGCCGTCCTAGAAGGAATGAAGTGGTATCTCATTGTAGTTTTGATTTTCATCTCTCTGATGGCTGATGATGCTGAGCATCTTTTCATGTGTTTGGTGGCCATCTGAATGTCATCTTTGGTGAAATGTCTATTCAAGTCCTTTGCCCATTTATGATTGGGTTATTTGTCTTTTTGTCATTAAGTTGTCAAAGTTTTATGTATATTTTGGTTATTAGATTCTTATTGGACATGTAGTTTCTGAAGATATTCTTCCAGTTGGTAGCTTGTCTTTTCACTTTTTTGTAAAGAGTTTTGATGAACAAAAGTTTTTAATTTTTATGAGGTCCTATTTATTTATTTTGTCTTTTGCTCTTGGTACTTTTGTTATTATATTAAAAAAAATTATATTAGATAATCCCTTATTGAAAGCTAGGCCTGACAGCATTACCCCTGCTTGTTCTTCTAAGCACTTTTTGGTTTTAATTCGCACATTTAGTTTCTTAATCCATTTTGAATTTGTTTTTGTGTATGGTGTGAGACATGGATCCTGTTTCATTTTTCTGCATGTAGAAATCCAATTCTCCCAGCGCCATTTATTGAAGAGACTCTTCTTTCCCCATTGAATGGACTTACCACCCTTGTCAAAAATCAGTTGACCAGAGATGTGTGGGTTTATTTCTGGACTCTCAATTCTGTTCCATTGGTTTCTGTGTCTATTGTTATATGAGTACCAGGCTGTTTTGATTACTGTAGTACAGAATGTTTTAAAACCAGAAAGTGTGAGTCCTCCTGCTATGTTCTTCTCTTGCAACATTGTTTTAGCTATTTGGGGCCTCTTGCCATTCCATATATAGTTTAGGATTGGTTTTTACATTTCTGTAAAGAAGGCTGTTAGAATTCTGATCAGGATTGCATTGAATCTGTAGATCGCTTTGGGTAGTATTGACATCTTAACAATATTAAGTGCTCCAGTCCATGAACATTGAACTTCTTTCCATTTATTTAAGTCTTTTTTAATCTCTTTCAGAAGTGTTTTTTAATTTTCATTGTTTAAGTTCTTCACATCCCTAGTTAGATTTATTCCTATTTATTTATTTATTCCTATTTATTTCTCTTAGATGCTATTGTAAATGGAATTATTTCCCTAATTTCCCTTTCAGATTTCTCATTGGTGGTGTATAGAAACCCAGCTAATTTTTGTTTGTTGACCTTGTACCCTGCAACTTTGCTAAATTCCTCTATTAGCTCTAGAAGTTTTCTTTTGAACTTTTTGGGATTTTCTATATATAGCATCATATCATCCACAAATAAGAGATAATTTTACTTCTTCTTTTCCTATATGGATACCTTTTATTTCTTTTTCTTGTCTTATTGCTCTGGCTAGCACTTCTAATACAATATTGAATAGAAGCAGTGAGAGCAGGCACCCTTAACTTGTTCCTGATTTCAAGGGTAAAGCTCTCAGTCTTTCTCCCAGAAGTATAATGTTGGCTGTTGGCTTTTATTATATGCCCTGAATCATATTGCGGAATTTTCCTTCTATTCCAGCCTTCTTTAGAGTTTTCATCAAGAAAGGGTGTTGGCGAATAAAAAAAAACAGGAAATAGCAAATGTTGGAGAGGATGCGGGGAGATTGGAACTCTTATGCACTGCTGGTGGGAATGCAAAATGATACAACCATTTTGGAAAATGATGTGGCACTTCCTTAGAAAGTTAGAAATAGAAATAACATATGATCCAGCAATCCCACTCCTAGGAATATATCCTAGAGAAATAAGAGTCGTCACACAAATAGGCATATGCACATCCATGTTCATTGCAGCATTTTTCACAATACCAAAAAGATGGAAACAACCTAGATGCCCATCAACAGATGAATGGATAAACAAACTGTGGTACATACACACAATGGAGTATTACTTAATGCTAAAGAACAATGATGAATCTGTGAAGCATCTCCTAGCATGGGTGAATCTGGAGGGCATTATGCTGAGTGAAATAAGTCAATCACAAAATGACAAATATTGTATGAGACCGCTACTGTAAAAACTTATGAAAAATTTACATACAAAAAGAAACAATCTTTGATGGTTACAAGAGAGGGGAGGGGTGGGGATGGAAAATCACTAAGTAGACAATAGATACGTGGTTATTTTGGTGAAGAGTAAGACAGTACACAATACTGGGGAAGTCAGCACAACTTGTACAAGACAAAGCCCTGGAAGCTCCATAGACGCATCCAAACTCCCTGAGGGACGGAATTGCTAGGCTGAGGGCTGTGGGGACCATGGTCTAGGGGAATGTCTACCTCAATGGGCATAACATAGTTTATAAAGAAAATGTTCTGCATTCTACTTTGGTGAGTAGCATCTGGGGTATTAAAAGCCTGTGAGCTGCCATCTAGGATACTCCACTGGTCTCACCCCTTCGGAAGCAAGGAAGAATGAAGAAAACTAAAGACACAAGGGAAAGATTAGTCCAAAGGACTAATGGACCACATCTACCACGGCCTCCGCCAGACTGAGTCCAGTACAACTAGATGGTGCCCGGCTACCACCACTGACTGCCCTGACAGGGATCACAATAGAGAGTCCCAGACAGAGCTGGAGAAAAATGTAGAACAAAATTCCAACTCAAAAAGACCAGACCTGCCAGCCTGACAGAGACTGGAAAAACCCTGGGAGTATGGACCCCAGACACCCTTCAGCTCAGTAATGAAGTGCTTCTGAGTTTCACCCTTCAGCCAAAGATTGGACAGGCCCATAAAACAAAATGAGACCAAAGGGGCATACCAGCCCAGGGGCAAGGACTGGAAGGAAGGAAGGGGCAGGAAAGCTGGTAATAGGGAGCCCAAGGTTGAGAAGGGAGAGTGTTGACATATTGTGGGCTTGTTAACCAATATCATAAAACAACATGTGTACTAACTGTAAAAAAAGAAAGAGGGTTGGATTTTATTAAATGCTGTTTCTGCATCCATAGAGATGATCATGTGGTTCTTTTCCTTTGTTCTACTGATATGGTGTATTATGTTTGTTGATTTTCGATTTTCTAATGTTGAACCATCCCTGCGTTCCTGGAATAAATCCCACTTTGTCATGGTGTATGGCTCTTTTAACATGCTGTTAGATTCCATTTGCTAGTATTTTGTTGAGGATTTTTGCATCTATACTCATAAGAGATACTGGCCTGTAGTTTTCTTTTCTTGTGTTGTCTTTGTCTGGTTTGGGTATCAGGCTTCTGTTTGCTTCATAGAATGAATTAGGGAGAGTATTCCTTCCCTGGTTGTTATTGATGGTAATTGGGTTCCCCCCCACCCCCATTTCTATGGGATTGGCTCTTTTAAGCCTAGCAGGATGGCATAACTGACCAATCAGGTTTTGGTAGGCAACAGGAACCTTATTTGCATAGTCACTACCCTATCCCTGCAAGTGTTTTGCACCTCATTTGCACAGTACTGTCCAATCCCTTTGCAATATTGTGGCCCAGCAAATCATCTTGGCAGAACTACAAACCCAGGGCCAGAAAGGCCGTATATAAAGAGAAACCCATTTTCCTGCACTGACCCATATTTTGACCAGATGCTGCTGAAGCTCCTGCACACCCCTCCTCCAGGTGCTCACATTTCACCCCACAGAAGTTAAATGCTTTGATCCACAACTGAGAATGAAAGTTGGTCATGGAGAGCTTAGAAGCAGAAAAGTCAGAGCAGCCCACTTCCGCTCAAACCATATTTTTATGAGATGACTAATTTATGATCTATACAACAGGCCTACCAGTGCCGTGGACCGTGGTGAGCCATATATGTACTTCCCTGGACTCACTCATGACCTTACCCAATGCCTTCCCCAGAAGCAGTTCTCATCTAGTAGTTCAAATATTGCCCCTTCATTAACCAGCTAGGTGTGTGCTTCTCACGCAGGGGTCCAAAACAAAGTACCATATTGTCTATGTATTGATACATAAATGGGAAGTAAAACTTTAAAGAAATGCAAGGGACTGAGAACTTAAAAGTCAGGATAGTAGTTTCCTCTGGGGCAAAGAGGGAGATATGTGAAGAGATACACAAGAGGCTTCTAAAATACTGTAATGTTCTATTTCTTAACCTGGTTGGTGTTTGTTTTGTTATTCTTCTTTAAACTGTACATATAAATTTTAGATACTTTTCTGTATGTTGAATACATTTAAAAATTTGAAAGAAACGCAGAGATTTCAAATCCATTTACACATAAACCCATTTACACATAACAGAACATGTCTCTCTGCTCACTTCTCTCTTTTAAATCTCAAAAGAGATTGGCCCAAGACACAGTCCAATCTTGTAGACTGAGTCCTGCCTTGTTAACATAACTGCCACTAACCCCATCTCATTAACATCATAGAGACAGGATTTACAACACGTACAAAAAATCTCATCAGATGACAAAATGGTGGACAATCACACAATACTGGGAACCATGGGCTAGCCTAATTGGTACACATATTTTGGGGGGACACAATTCAATCCATGACATACCAGGTACAAAAATAGATTCTAGATAGATTGAGGACCTAAATGTGAAAGATAAAACTATATTGTTAATAGAAGAAATTATAGGAGTGTATCTTTGTTATCTACCAGTTGCGTCGAGTCGATAGGGGCTTGGAATGACTTATTAGACAAAACTTCAAGATTATAATACATATGGTAAAGTGTTGATTAATCACATAAAAATTAAGGATTTGTGTTTGATGCAAGACGCTATGGACAAAAGGTAAGAGAGTGTACAAATTGGAGAGGATATTTGCAATGTCTAAATTAATAAAGGATTAATATCTAGAATATACAAGGAGCTCCTGTGAACCAATAGAAAATTGAGCAAAGCATAAAACGCAATTTTCAGGAGAGATGTGTAAAGCAAACAGCATATGATGAGGTTGCTCAAGATCCTTGTATATCTGAGAAATTGAAATGACTGTGGTATATCAATTTATATCTATCAAACTGACAAAATTAGAATGCAGGATAATGCCAAGTGCTGGTAGAAATGTGAAGACCTACAAACCCTCCTGTGTGGGCCGGTGGGTGTGTGGACTAAGTCAGCCATTATGAAGAGCATATGTATTAGATATACATATGCTTTATGACTCAACAATTGTTCCCCTGGTAAAAAGCCCAGGAAAATACACCGATATCTAAGGGGACAAATGTGACGGTGTTCATCACGGCATTAGGCAGAAAAATTAGAAGTTTACAAGGGCAAAAATACGAGCCCTCCCTTGGTAAAGTGGAGGGAGTGCCTGGGTACCCTGTAGTTCTGAAAGTCGGTTCCAGGGTTGGGAGTTATTGACAGTTGAAATTTTTAAAATAATGATAAATGCTTTTTTAATATCTCTAACAAGCATTTGCAATTTTTTTTCAATTTTTCTGAAATTATATTTGGAGGGTGGAGTTTTCACATGGCTCCCCATGTGAACTTCATGATTCATTATTATGCTGACATAAAAGACTTTATGTGCAGCTCCCTCCACCAGAAAGCAACTCAGGAAGGCGGGGTGGCGGGGAGGGGGGCTGTTCTATGCAGCACTTCTCTGACCTTCTCTGGGAATCATCAGTTAATTGGATTTTTACTTTAGTCCTGTTCATCAAGATACTTTGTTTTGCGTGCATATGTATAATATGTAAATTTTCATTAGATTCAATCTGCTCTTATTTTCTCAGATTTTTTTAGGAACATGAAAGTTATGTCTTCTTTGTCATCAGAATCATCAGCATCTAATATTAAGTGTGCTGAAAGGAACATAATTGATTGTGTTTATTAGTTGTTACTTCCTAACTCTTTTCCCTTCCTTCTTCCTTCCCTCCCTTCCTTCCTTTTTCCCCTTCTTTTTTGTTTCTCTCTCCTTTCTTTCTCTGTCACTCTCCCTCACCCATTTCTTTTTCTCCCTTCCTCTCTGTATTGTAATATTTTGCTGTTAACAATTAGCCAAAGTCTGATTTTTGATGGAATTTGATTATGAATTATTTCCTTCCAAGAAGAAAAAGTATGAAAACATGAGTTATTTAATTAAATTGATTCATTAAAAAAATTAGACAGGGTTAATTATAGACTTTTGAGCTTCAGAAAAATAAATTATTCAAATATGTTCATATGTGACTGTTAAATAATATTTTTAAAGTTTTCATTATTAAGTTAACCAAAAGTAATGTACCATTTACCATGTGCAGGTTTTTAAAAATTACAATGCAATTTGTTCTAAAGCACTTCTTAATGCATCCTAACATTTAAAAATCATTTTTGAGAACCTAAAATATAAATAGATTTAATTTATACAGGTAGCTATTTTGTATCATAATGGACAACTTTTTGAGTGAAGGTGGAAAGTCATTGTATTTCCAAGACTAATTCAGTGTCCATAAATAATGTTTAAGTCAGACGATCATCTCAAATTTAGATTTGGGTGTTCAATAGGCCCTTATTCCTCAGCCTAAATGTCTGATCTGCATGGAAAATTACCAAGAGAAGCAACAATGCTAAGCAGACTATTCCAGGTCAAAATATTCAAACAACTATTTTATGAATTATTTTTTTATTTTGAAGTAATCACAAAGTTAAAGAAAAGATGCAAAAACAGTACAGAGAACTTTTTCCCTGAACCCTTTGATAGCAAATTGCAGACCTGGTGCCCCATCATTTCTGAACACTTTAATGTATACTTTCTACAAACAAGGACATTTTCCTACAACCATCAATGTCATGAAATTAATCTTGATACCTTACTACCACCAAATCCTCAGAACCCACTCCAATTTCACGAACTATTCTAATAATGCTTTTTATAGCAAAATGATCCAATTCAGGATCATGCATTGCTTTTTTTTTGGCAACCATCAACACTATTTATTTCCCAAACCTTTTTTTTTAATCTTTGAAAGTCTTTTTTTTTTTTAATTTTATTGCGCTGTAGGTGAAAGTGTACAGCTCAAGTTAATTTCTCATTCAAAACTTCATACACATATTGTTCTGTGACATTAGTTGCAATCCCCACAATGTGACAGCGCTGTCCCCATTTCCACCTCAGGTTCCCTGTATCCATTCCCCCAGGTCCTGTCCCTTCCTGGCTTCTGGTCTTGCTTTTGGCCAGGAGTCCCTATTCATTCTTATATATTTCATTGAACTGAAGAAGCAAGTTCCTCATGTGTGGTATCGTTTGTTTTATAGGCCTGTCTGAAAAGTGGGCTTGGGAGTGTTTTCAGTTCTGAGTTAGTTGAGTGTCTGGGGACCGTAGTCTCGGGGGTTCCTCCAGTCTCTGTCAGACCTGTAAATCTGGCCTTTTTTTGTGTGTGTGAATTTGAATTTTGTTCTACATTTTTTTCCTGCTCTGTCCGGGACTCTCTGTTGTGATTCACATCAGAGTGGTTGATGGTGGTAGCAGGGCACCATCCAGTTCCTCTGGTCTTAGGCTGGTGGAGCCTCTGGCTCATGTGGTCCTTTAGTCCTCTGGACTAATGTCTTCCTTGTGTCTTTGGTTTTCTTCATTCTGCTTTGCTACTTACAGGATGGGAACTGTAGATGTGTTTTAGCTGGCCACTAGCAAGCTTTTAAGACCTCAGATGCTACTCACCAAAGTGGGATGTAGAACATTTTCTTTATGAACTATGTTATGCCGACTAACCCAGATGTACCCCAAGACCATGGTCCCCAGCCCCCAGTCCCAGCAACTCAGTTCCTCAAGGTGTTAGATGATGTGTCTAGGAAGCTTATATACCTTTGTGTTGGTCAAGTGGTGCTGACTGCCCTTATATTGTGTGTTGTCTTTCCTTTCACCAAATTTGACACTTGTCTACTATCTAGTTAGTGATTTCCCCTCACCCTCCCTCCCCACCCTCATAACCATCAAAGAATTTTTTTTCTATGTGTCAAGCTTTTCTTGAGTTCTTACAATAGTGGTTTCATACAATATCTGTCTTTTTGTGACTGACATTTCATTCAGCATAATGCCCTCCAGGTTCATCCATGTTGTGAGATGTTTCCTGGATTCATCATTGTTCTTTATTGTTGCATAGTATTCCATTGTGTGTATGTACCATAATTTCTTTATCTATTCATCTGTTGATGGGCATTTAGGCCATCCATGTTTTTGCTATTGTGAATAGTGCTGCAGTGAACATGGGAGTTCATATATCTATTCGTGTGACAGCTCTTATTTCTCTAGGGTATAGCGCTAGGAGTGAGATTGCTGGATCTTACTATACTTCTATTTCTAGCTTTTTAAGGAGGCGCCATGTCATTTTGCAAAGTGATTGTACCATTTTACATTCCCACCAGTGCATAAAAGTTCCAATATCCTCACAACCTCTCCAACATTTGTTATTTTCTGTTTTTTGGATCAGTACCAGTATTGTCAGGGTGAGATGGTGTCTTGTTGTAGTTTTAATTTGCATTTTTTTTAATGGCCAGCAATCAGGAGCATTTCCTCATGTGTCTGTTAGCCACCTGAATGTCTTCTTTGGTAAAGTATATGTTAATATACTTTGCCCCTTTTTAAGTTGGATTATTTGGCTTTTTATTATTGAGGTGTCAAAGTATTTTGTAGATTTTAGAGATGAGACCCTTGATGGATATGTCGTAGCCAACATTTTTTTTCCCAGTCTGTAGGTTCTCTTTTTACTCTTTTGGTGAAATCTTTTGATGAGTGTGTTTAATTTTTAGGAGCTCCCAGTTATCTAGTTTCTCTTCTGATGTTTGTGTATTGTTAGTTATGGTTTGTATATTACTTATGCCATGTATTAGACCCCCTAGCATAGTCGCTGTTTTTTCTTCCATGACATTTGTCATGGATTGAATTGTGTCCGCCAAAAAATATGTGTCAACTTGCTTAGGCCATGTGTGGCTGTCCTCCATTTTGTGATTTTCCTATGTATTATAAATCATAATCTCTGCCTGTGGTTAAAGAGGATTAGAGTGGGATGTAAAACCCTCATTCAGGCCAAATTCCTGGTGCAGTGCAAAAGGATTTTCCCTGGGGTGTGGCCTGCACCACCTTTTATCTCTCAAGAGATAAAAGGAAAGGGAAGCAAGCAGAGAGTTGGGGGCCTCATACCACCAAGAAAGCAGCACCAGGAACAGAGTGAGTCCTTTACACGGGGTCCCAGCTCCTGAGAAGCTCCTCGACCAGGAGAAAATTGAGGACAAAGACCTTCCTCCAGAGCCGACAGAGAGAGAAAGCCTAAAGCCGACGCTCTGGTTTTGGACTTGTAACCTACCAGACTGTGAGAAAATAAACTTCTCTTTGTTAAAGCCATCCACTTGTGGTATTTCTGTCATGGCAGCACTAGATGACTAAGACATTTATCATTTTAGATTTAGGTCTTCAATCCATTTTTAGTTAGTTTTTGTATATGGTGTGAGTTATGATCTTGTTTCATTTTCTTACAGATGGATATCCAGTTATGCCAGCACCATTTGTTAAAGAGGCTGCTTTTCCTCATATAATGGACTTTGGCCCTTTGTCAAATATCAGCTGCTCATAGATGGATGGATTTATGTCTGAGTTCTCGATTCTGTTCCTTTGGTCTATGTGTCTGTTGTTGTACCACTACCAGGCTGTTTTGACTACCATAGCTGTATAAATACGTTCTAAGATCAAGTAGCGTGAGGCCTCCCACTTTGTTCTTCTTCTTCAGTAATGCTTTACTTACCTGGGGTCTCTTCCCTTTCCATATAAAGTTGGTGATTTGTTTCTTCATCTTGTTAAAGAATGCTGTCAGAATTTGAATTGAGATTGCTCTGTATCTGTAGATCGTTTTGGGTAGTATTGATATTTTCACAATGTTGAGTGTTCCTATCCATGACCATGGTAAGTTTTTCCACTTATTTAGGTCTCTTTTGGTTTCTTGCAGTAGTGTCTTGTAGTTTCCTTTGTATAGGTCTTTTACATCTCTGGTTAGGTTTATTCCTAAGTACTTTATCTTCTTGGGGGCTATTGTAAATGGTATTGATTTGGTGATTTCCTTTTTGAAGTTCTCTTTGTTGGTGTAGAGGACTTCAACTGACTTTTGTATGTTAATCTTTTATCCTGCTACTTTGCTGAAATACTCTATTGGTTCAGGCAGCTTTCCTGTGGATTCTTTGGGGTTTTCTGTGTATAAGATCATATCATCTGCAAATAGGGATAGTTTCACCTCTTCTTTACCAATTTGGTTGCCTTTTATTTCTTTTTCTTGCCTTATTGCCCTAACTAGAACTTCCAGCATGATGTTGAATAAGAGTTGTGATCCTCTGGACACCCTTGTAACTCAGTACTGAAGTCACTCCTGAGGTTCACCCTTCAGTCAAAGATTAGACAGGCCCATAAAACAAACAATAATACATGTACCTCAGTCATATATACAAGACTAAATGGGCACATCAGCCCAGGGGCAAGGATGAGAAGGCAAGAAGGGACAGGAAAGCTGGACGAATGGAAATGAGGAACCCAAGGTCGAGAAGGCGAGAGTGGTGACACGTCACGGGGTTGGCAACAAATGTCACAAAACAATATGTGTATTAATTGTTCAATGAGAAACTAATTTGCTGTGTAAACCTTCATCTAAAGCACAATTGAAAAAAAAAAAAGAGTGGTGATAAAGGGCATCCTTATCCGGTTCCTGTTCTCAAAGGAAATGCTTTCAGTCTCTCTCTATTTAGGATGATGTTGGCTGTTGGTTTTGTGTAAATTCCCTTTATTATGTCGAGGAATTTCCCTTCTAGCACTATTTTGCTGAGAGTTTTTATCAGGAACGGATGTCAGACTTTGTCAAATGCCTTTTCTTCATCAATTGATATGATCATGTGTCTTAGTTATCTAGTGTTGCTATAACAGAAATACCACAAGTGGATGGCTTTAACAAAGAGAAATTTATTCTCTCACAGTCTAGAAGACTACAAGTCCAAATTCAGAATACCACCTTCTCTCTCTCTGTTGGCTCTAGAGGAAGGTCCTTGTCATCAATCTTCGCCTGGTCTGGGAGCTTCTCCACACAGGAACCATGGGTCCAAAAGACACACTTTGCTCCCGGTGCTGCTTTCTTGGTGGTATGAGGTCCCCACATCTCTCTGCTGTGTTCTCTCTTTTATATCTCAAAAGAGATTGGCTTAACACACAACCCAATCTTGTAGATTGAGTCCTGCCTCATTAACATAACTTCTGCTAATTCCACCTCGTTAACATCATAGAGGTAGGATTTACAACACATAGGACAATCACATCAGATGACAAAATGGTGGACAGCCACACAATACTGGAAATCATGGCCTAGCCACGTTGACACACATTTTTGGGAGACATAATTCAATCCGTAACATCATGTGATTCCTTTATTTATGTGGTGAATTATGTTGATTGATTTTCTAATGTTGAACCATCCCGGCATACCTGATATGAATCCTACTTGGTCATGATGTATTGGTTTTTGATATGCTATTGAATTCTGTTGGCTAGAATTTTGTTGAGAATTTTTGCCTCTATGCTCATGAGATATATTGGTCTGTAGTTTTCTTTTTTTGTGGTGTCTTTGCCTGGCTTTGGTATCAGGGTTATGCCAGCTTAGTAAAATGAACTTGAGAGTATTCCTCCCTTTTCTTTGCTCTGAAATAGTTTGAGTAGTATTGGTATGAGTTTTCCTCCAAAAGTTTGTTAGAATTCTCTACTGAAGCCATCTGGGCCAGGGCTTTATTTTGTTGGGAGTTTTTTTTTTTTTTTTAACCTCTTCAATCTCTTCTTTTGGTGTGAGTCTGTTTAGTTTTTTTTACATCAGTTTGTGTTAGTTTAAATAGGTAGTGTGTTTCTAGAAATTTGTCCATTTCCTCTAGGTTGTCAAATCTGTTTGTTAGAGTACAGTTTTTCATAGTATTCTTTTTATTTCAGTTGGGTCTGTTGTGACATCACCCATCTCAATTCTTATTCAGGTTATTTGCTTCCTCCCTGTTTTCCTTTTGTCAGTTTGGCCAATGGTTTTTCAATTTTTGTTGGTCTTTTCAAAGAATCAACTTTTGGTCTGGTAGATTTTATTGTTTTTCTGTTCTCTTTTTCATTTATTTCTGCTCTAAACTTTATTATTTCCTTTCTTCTAGTAGCTGAGAGTTTCTTTTGCTGCTTTATTTATTCAAGTTGTAGGGTTAATGTTTTCATTTTAGACCTTTCTTCTTTTTTGATGTTGCTGTTGGTAGGTTCCGTCGAGTTGGTTCCAACTCATAGCGACCCTATGCACAACAGAACGAAACACTGCCCGGTCCTGCGCCATCCTTACAATTGTTGTTATGCTTGAGCTCATTGTTGCAGCCACTGTGTCAATCCACCTTGTTGAGGGTCTTCCTCTTTTCTGCTGACCCTGTACTCTGCCAAGCATGATGTCCTTCTCCAGGGACTGATCCCCCCTGAAAATATGTCCAAAGTATGTAAGACGCAGTGTCGCCATCCCTGCTTCTAAGGAGCATTCTGGTTGCACTTCTTCCAAGACAGATTTGTTCATTCTTTTGGCAGTCCATGGTATATTCAATATTCTTCTCCAGCACCACAATTCAAAGGCATCGATTCTTCTTTGGTCTTCTTTATTCATTGTCCAGCTTTCCCATGCATATGATGCAATTGAAAATACCACGGCTTGGGTCAGGCACACCTTACTCTTCAAGGCAACATCTTTGCTTTTTAATACTTTAAAGAGGTCCTTTGCAGCAGATTTGCCCAGTGCAATGCATCATTTGATTTCTTGACTCCTGCTTCCATGGCTGTTGATTGTGGATCCAAATAAAATGAAATCCTTGACAACTTCAATCTTTTCTCCATTTATCATGATGTTGTTTATTGGTCCAGTTGTGAGGATTTTTGTTTATGTTGAGGTGCAATCCATACTGAAGGCTGTGGTCTCTGATCTTCATTAGTAAGTGCTTCAAGTCCTTTTCACTTTCAGCAAGCAAGGTTGTGTCATCTGCATAATGCAGGTTGTTAATGAATCTTCCTCCAATCCTGATGCCCCATTCTTCTTCATATAGTCCAGCTTCTGAGATTATTTGCTCAGTATACAGATTGAATAGGTATGGTGAAAGGATACAACCCTGACGCACACCTTTCTGGACTTTAAACTATGCAGTATCCCCTTGTTCTGTCCAAACAGCTGCCTCTTGATCTATGTAAAGGTTCCTCATGAGCACAATTAAGTGATCTGGAACTCTCGTTCTTCACAATGTTATCCATAATTTGTTATGATCCACACAGTTGAATGCCTTTGTGTAGTCAATAAAACACAGGTAAACATCTTTCTGGTATTCTCTTCTTTCAGCCAGGATCCATCTGACATCAGCAACGATATCCCTGGTTCCATGTCCTCTTCTGAAACCAGCCTGAATTTCTGGGAGTTCCCTGTCAATACACTGCTGCAACTGTTTTTGAATGATCTTCACAAAATTTTGCTTCCGTGTGATATCAGTGATATTGTTCTATAATTTCTGCATTTGGTTAGATCACCTTTCTTGGGAATAGGCACAAATATGGATCTCTTCCAGTCATTTGGCCAGGAAGCTGTCTTCCATATTTCTTGGCATAGATGAGTGAGCACCTCCAGCACTGCATCTGTTTGTTGAAACATCTCTGTGTTGCTGTGATGCTGGAAACTATGCTGCCAGTATTCAGATAACAGCAGGGTCACCCATGGAGGACGGGTTTTAGCTGAGCTTCCAGACTAAGACAGACTAGGAAGAAGGACCTGGCAGTCTACTTCTGAAAAGCATTAGCCAGTGAAAACCTTATGAATAGCAGCAGAACATTGTCTGATATAGTGGTGGAAAATGAGCCCCCCAGGTTGGAAGGCACTCAAAAGATGACTGGGGAAGAGCTGCCTCCTCAAAGTAGAGCCGACTTTAATGATGTGGATGGAGTAAAGCTTTTGGGACCTTCATTTGCTGATGTGGCACGACTCAAAAGGAGAAGACACAGCTGCAAACATCCATTAATAATCAGAACCTGGGATGTACGAAGTATGAATCTAGGAAAATTGGAAATCATCAAAAATGAAATGGAATGCATAAACATCGATATCCTAGGCATTAGTGAGCTGAAATGGACTGGTACTGGCCATTTGGAATCAGACAATCATATAGTCTACTATGCTGGCAATGACAACTTGAAGAGGAATGGTGTTGCATTCATTGTCAAAAAGAACATTTCAAGATCTATCCTGAAGTACAACGCTGTCAGTGATACGATAATATCCATACGCCTGCAAGGAAGACCAGTTAATATGACTATTATTCAAATTTACGCATCAACCACTAAGGCCAAAGATGAACAAATAGAAGTTTTTTTTTACTTTTAATTTTTTTATTAACTTTTATTGAGCTTCAAGTGAACGTTTACAAATCAAGTCAGACTGTCACATATAAGTTTATATACACCTTACTCCGTTCTCCCACTTGCTCTCCCCCTAATGAGTCAGCCCTTCCAGTCTCTCCTTTCATGACAATTTTGCCAGCTTCCAACTCTCTCTATCCTCCCATCCCTCCTCCAGACAGGAGATGCCAACACAGTCTCAAGTGTCCACCTGATATCATTAGCTCACTCTTCATCAGAATCTCTCTCCTACCCACTGTCCAGTCCCTTTCAAGTCTGCTGAGATGTCTTTGGGAATGATTCCTGTCCTGGGCCAAGAGAAGGTTTGGGGACCATGACCGCCGGGATTCCTCTAGTCTCAGTCAGACCATTAAGTATGGTCTTTTTGTGAGAATTTGGGGTCTGCATCCCACTGATCTCCTGCTCCCTCAGGGGTTCTCTGTTGTGCTCCCTGTCAGGGCAGTCATCGGTTGTGGCCGGGCACCATCTAGTTCTTCTGGTCTCAGGATGACATAAGTCTGTAGTTCATGTGTCCCTTTCTGTCTCTTGGGCTCTTAGTTATCGTGTGACCTTGGTGTTCTTCATTCTCCTTTGCTCCAGGTGGGTTGAGACCAATTGATGCATCTTAGATGGCCGCTTGTTAGCATTTAAGACCCCAGAGGCCACATTTCAAAGTGGGATGCAGAATGTTTTCATAATAGAATTATTTTGCCAATTGACTTAGAAGTCCCCTTAAGCCATAGTCCCCAAACCCCCGCCCTTGCTCCGCTGACCTTTGAAGTATTCAGTTTATCCCGGAAACTTCTTTGCTTTTGGTCCAGTCCAGTCCAGTTGAGCTGACCTTCCATGTATTGAGTATTGTCCTTCCCTTCACCTAAAGCAGTACTTATCTACTAATTAATCAGTAAAAAACCCTCTCCCACCCTCCCTCCCTCCCCCCTCGTAACCACAAAAGTATGTGTTCTTCTCAGTTTATACTATTTCTCAAGATCTTATAATAGTGGTCTTATACAATATTTGTCCTTTTGCCTCTGACTAATTTCGCTCAGCATAATGCCTTCCAGGTTCCTCCATGTTATGTATGAAATGTTTCACAGATTCATCACTGTTCTTTATCGATGCGTAGTATCCCATTGTGTGAATATACCACAATTTATTTACCCATTCATCCGTTGATGGACACCTTGGTTGCTTCCAGCTTTTTGCTATTGTAAACAGAGCTGCAATAAACATGGGTGTGCATGCATCTGTTCGTGTGAAGGCTCTTATTTCTCTAGGGTATATTCCGAGGAGTGGGATTTCTGGGTTGTATGGTAGTTCTATTTCTAACTTTTTAAGAAAATGCCAGATGGATTTCCAAAGTGGTTGTACCATTTGACATTCCCACCAGCAGTGTATAAGAGTTCCAATCTCTCCGCAGCCTCTCCAACATTTATTATTTTGTGTTTTTTGGATTAATGCCAGCCTTGTTGGAGTGAGATGGAATCTCATCGTAGTTTTAATTTGCATTTCTCTAATGGCTAATGATCGAGAGCATTTTCTCATGTATCTGTTAGCTGCCTGAATATCTTCTTTAGTGAAGTGCGTGTTCATATCCTTTGCCCACTTCTTGATTGGGTTGTTTGTCTTTTTGTGGTTGAGTTTTGACAGAATCATATAGATTTTAGAGATCAGGCGCTGGTCGGAGATGTCATAGCTGAAAATTCTTTCCCAGTCTGTAGGTGGTCTTTTTACTCTTTTGGTGAAGTCTTTAGATGAGCATAGGTGTTTGATTTTTAGGAGCTCCCAGTTATCTGGTTTCTCTTCGTCATTTTTGGTAATGTTTTGTATTCTGTTTATGCCTTTAGGCTCCTAGGGTTGTCCCTATTTTTTCTTCCATGGTCTTTATCATTTTAGTCTTTATGTTTAGGTCTTTGATCCACTTGGAGTTAGTTAAGAAATAGAAGATTTTTATCAGCTGCTGCAGTCTGAAATTGATTGAACGTGCAATCAGGATGCATTGATAATTACTGGTGATTGGAATGCGAAAGTTGGAAACAAAGAAGAAGGATCAGTAGTTCGAAAATATGGCCTTGGTCATAGAAACAATGCCAGAAATCAAATTATAGAATGTTGCAAGACCAACAACTTCTTCATTGCAAATACCTTTTTTCACCAACATAAACGGCAACTATACTCATGGATAGAACATACAGGAGTCTAATTGACTACATCTGTGGAAAGAGACGATGGAAGAGCTCAATATCATCAGTCAGAACAAGGCCAGGGGCCGACTGTGGAACAGACCATCAATTGCTCATATGCAAGTTCAAGCTGAAACTGAAGAAAATCAGAGCAAGTCCACAAGAGCAAAAATATGACCTTGAGTATATCCTACCTGAATTTAGAGACCATCTGAATAATAGATTTGAGGCATTGAACACTAGTGACCAAAAGACCAGACGAGTTGTGGAAGGACATCATACGTGAAGAAAGCAAGAGGTCATTGAAAAGACAGGAAAGAAAGAAAAGACCAAGATGGATGTCAGAGGAGACTCTGAAACTTGCTCACGAACGTCAAGCAGCTAAAGCAAAAGGAAGAAATGATGAAGTAAAAGAGCTGAACAGATTTCAAAGGGCGATTCAAGAAGACAAAGTAAAGTATTACAATGACATGTGCAAAGAGCTGGAGGTGGAAAACCAAAAGAGAAGAACACGCTCAGCATTTCTAAAGCCGAAAGAACTGAGGGAAAAATTCAAGCCTCAAGTTGCAATAGTGAAGGATTCTATGGGGAAAATATTAAAACAATGAAGGAAGCATCAAAAGAAGATGGAAGGAATACACAGAGTCATTATACCAAAAAGAATTAGTTGATGTTCAACCATTTCAAGAAGCAACATATGATCAGGAACTGATGGTACTGAAGGAAGAAGTGCAACTTGCTCTGAAGGCATTGGTGACTCTTTTTTGATGTGTGCATTTATCGCTATAAATTGACCTCTGAGCACTGTTTTTGCTGTGTCCCAAAGGTTTTGGTAAGATGTGTTTTCATTCTCATTTGATTCTATGAATTTTTTTAATTCCATTCTTCATTTCTATTGAAAACTATTACCCAGTAGTATTAAAGCAAGGTGTTGTTCAGTTTCCATGTATTAAATTTTTTTTTCCTTGCTGTTTCTGTTATTGATTTGATTTATACTTTTATGGCATTGTGATCAGAGAAGATGCTTTGTGTTATTTCTGTGTTTTGAAATTTTTTAAGTCTTACTTAGTGGTCTAAAATGTCAACTATTCTGGAGAATGTTCCATGTACATTGGAAAAGAATGTATACCTTGCTGCTGTTGGGTGGGATATTGTTCTGTATATGCCTATGAGGTTGAGTGTGTTGATTGAGGCCTTAAGATCTTTTTTACCTTTGTTGAGTTTCTTTCTGTCCACTGAAAGCAGGTGTTGAAGTCTCCTACGACTATTGTGGAACTATTTCTCTTTTCAGTGCTGTTAGAGTTTATGTATTTTGGAGTCTTGTCATTGGGTGAGTATATATTTATTATGGTTATATTCTCTCGGTGTATTGACACTTTAATCATTATATAATGCCCGTCCTTATCCTTTGTAGTAGATTTTGCTTTAAAGTTTATTTTATCAGAGATTAATATTGCCACTCCTGCTCTTTTTTGGTTATTGTTTGCTTGATATATATTTTTTCCATCCTTTGAGTTTTAGTTTGTTTATGTCTTCGTGCCTAAGGTGTGTCTGTTGTAGACAGAATATAGATGGATTGTGTATTTTAATCCATTCTGGCACTCTCTGTCTCTTTAGTGGTGCATTTACACCATTTACATTCATTATAATTATTGATAGGTGTGAGTTTACTACTGTCACTTTTGTTTGTTTATGGTTTCTTTGTTCCACTTAATTTCCTGTGCTGAGTTATTTTTGTTTATGGATTTTCTTTTCATTTCTTTCATTATTGTGGATTTTGTGTTTGCTAAGTCTTTATGTTTTTCTTTTTTATTTTGATGGGTGGGTTTGTTAGCTTCCTTTGTGGTTACCTTGTGATTTTCCTTTATTTTTCTAAGTTTAAACAAGTGCTTTATTTCTTGATATCACCTTGACTTCCTCTCCATATGGAAGCTCTGTGACTACACCATTTGTTCCCTCTTTTTTGTTTTGACATTGCTGTCATTAACATATAGACACCTCTGGTTCCCTATTTTCAGCCTTTTAGCTTTGTTTCATTTTCGTGAATTCCCTATATGGGTTGGTATCTGGTTGATCTGTCCTGTGTCCTAGCCTTAGAGTATTGTCTGATGTTGTTGGTTCTCTAATCAGAGGACTCCCTTTTATATTTCTTATAATTTTGGTCTGGTTTTTACACATTCCCTTAATTTCTATTTATCTGGAAATGACCTAATTTTACCATCATATTTGAGAGACAATTTTGCTGGATAAATATTTCTTTGTTGTAATTTTTTTTTTCAAGACTTTATATATGTCATCCCATTGCCTTCTTGCCTGCATGGTTTCTGCTGAGTGATCAGAGCTTAGTCTTATTGGTTCTCCTTTGTAAGTGACTTTTCATTTATCTCTAGTTATTCTCAGGATTCTTTCTTTGTCTTTGATTTTGGCAAGTTTGATTATGATATGTCATGGTGACTTTCTTTTGGGTTCTACCCTGTATGAGGTTCGTTGAGCTCTTGGACAGATATCTACTCTTCTTTCGTGATATTGAGGAAGTTTTCTGCCAGCAAATCTTCAACAATTCTCTCTGTGTTTTCTGTTACAGCCCCCCCCAACCATTGTGGAACTCTGCTCACTTTTTACAGTTTTCCTTTTTATAGGAAATATAATTCTTAGACTTTCTTCATTCTTTTTTTTTTTTTTTTTTTTGGTCCTCAAAAAAATTGGTTTCACATCTCATAACATGGAGGAATCTGGAAGGCATTATGCTGAGTGAAATTAGTCAGTCGCGAAAGGACAAATATTGTATGAGACCATTATTATAAGAACCCAAAAAAGGGTTTAAACACAGAAGAAAACATTCTTTGATGGTTATGAGGGTGGGGAGGGAGGGAAGGAGAGGGTATCCACTAAACTAGATAGGAGACAAGAATTATTTTAAGTGAAGGGAAGGACAACACACAATACAGGAGATGTCAGCAGAACTGGACTAAACCAAAAGCTAGGAAGTTTCCTGAATACAACCAAACACTTCGAGGGACAGAGTAGCAGGGGCAGGGGTCTGGGGACCATGGTTTCAGGGGACATCTAGGTCAATTGGCATAACAAAGTGCATTAAGAAAACATTCTGCATCCCACTTTGGTGAGTGGCATCTGGGGTCTTAAAATCTAGCAAGCGATCATCTAAGATGCATCAATTGGTCTCAACCAACCTGGAGCAAAGGAGAATGAAGAACACCAAAGACACAAGGAAAATATGAGCCCAAGAGACAGAAAAGGCCACATAAACCAGAGACTCCATCAGCCTGAGACCTGAAGAACTAGGTGGTGCCCGGCTACCATCAATGACTGCCCTGACAGGGAACACAACAGAGAATCCCTGATTGAGCGGGATAGAAATGGGGATGCAGACCTCAAATTCTAGTAAAAAGATGAGACTTAATGGCCTGACGAGACCGGAAGGACCCCAGAGGACAAGGCCACCAGACTCTCTGTTAGCCCAAAACTAAAACCATTCTCGAAGCCAACTCTTCAGGCAAAGATTAGACTGGACTATAAGACACAAAATGATACTGGTGAGGAGTGTGCTTCTTAGCGCAAGTAGATACATGAGACTATGTGGGCAGCTCCTGTCTGGAGGTGAGATGGGAAGGCTGAGGGGAACAGGAGCTGGTTGAATGGACATGAGAAAACTAGGTTGAAGAGAAGGAGTGTGCTGTCACATTGTAGGGAGAGCAACTAGAGTCACATAACAATGTGTGTGTAAGTTTTTGTATAAGAAATTGTCTTGAATTGCAAACTTTCACTTAAAGCGCAATAAAAATTAAAAAGATAAATAAATGTTTTCAAGGGATTTATCTTCAGTCTCACTAATTCTGACTTTCATTGTCTCAGTTATGCTCCTATGATCTTCTATTGAGTTAATTCTGAAATTTTATTGTTAATCTTTTGGATTCCTAGATGCTGTTTTTATATGGTTTATAGTAGCCTTTTTATTCTGTTATTTTATTCTTGTATTGTTTTCCTGAGTTCTTCTATTGCTTTGTTTGTGTGTTCCTTGTTTTGGTTTGTGTGTTTTGGATCTCCTTCTTGATCTCTTTGAGAGCTCTGTGTATTAGTCTTTTGAATTCTTTATCAGATAGTTCTATTGCCTCATCTTCCTCTGGTTCTTCATTTTGGTTGCTTGCTGGAGCCATCTTGTCCTGCTTCTTTACGTGATTTGATATTGACAGTTGTCTCCAAAGCATGAAGAAGTTATTATATTTATTTATTTATTGTGTGTTTCTTTACTGCATCCTGAATATTTGTTTTGATATATCCAAGTAGGCTGGGCGTGTATGCTACTCTGGTCATTAATCTGGCCACGGTGAAGCTCTCACATCCTGTCTCCAGGTGTGTGGGGCATCTACGACGTGTGTGAGCCTGGGAGTCTGTTCACTGTTCTCGCGTGACTGCTGAGGTTGTAGGTTACGTTTTTGGTGAAGTGATGAATCTGTCCTGCTGGTCATTTGGCTGTGGGTGCAAGGGGTGTTCTCCCTGGTCATTGGGTTGGGTGTTGTCTGTGTGCCTTGCTGCTTGCTGGTTGATTGGGGTGCAGGTGCCTGGGTCATCGGTCACCAAGTGTGTGGTGTGGAGACTCTACCTATAGTCCTGGGTTTGGCTGAGTGGGGGTGTTTGGAGCAGGCACAGGTCTCTGGTTGCAGTGGGAGGGTGATGAGGGGCAAGACGGGACTGTTGGATGCCACCAGGTGCCCCAATGGAGGGTGTTCCTGTCCTTGGGCCTCCGGTGCCATTGGCTTGAAGGATTGGGGGGGTGCCACTGGTTCTCAGGCCCCCGTTGTGGGTGGCTGAATGGAGCAGGGGGTACCACCAGCCCTCAGACCCCTGATGTGGATGTTTGAGGCCTCTTCTTAGAGGGTGGAGTAGTGTCGAATGCCACAGATCTGCAGTTCCCAATTGGCTGCTGCCAGTGAAAATGGGTTCAGCTGGGAGCTCTGCTCACCCTATGCCAATGTGTGGCCAATGTTGTGCCAAGTAGGCCAGCAAGGCACTGGTGCAGGTGATCGGAGGGGATGGAGTTTGCTGCAGGCCCATGGACCACTTATGCCTGTGGCTGGGCAAAGGGGCGGGTGCCTCCAGACCAGGGACATAACTTTTCTGCTTGGGGGCATGATGATGTTGAATGCCCAGGCTGGTGTCTGAGCGAGGAGGGAGATAAATGTGGCGGAGGGAGTGCTCATTGACCCATGGAGCTCTGGTGGGGGGAGGGCTGTGGTGCACATGGGGTGGCTTGGGAGCTTGCACTTAACTTTCCCAGGTCTGATGTCTCCCCTGCTCCTCTTATTTTCTAAGTCCTTCCTAACTCTATGGTCCAGCCCTGGAACCAACAATTTCTCCAAGGAGGCAGCAATACGATATATTGAATTAAAATATATACGTGTGTGTGTGTGTATGCGTGCATGCACGCTTTATATATATCAGAAATGCATTTATATGTAACAACTTTATTGAAATGTAATTAACATCCCATACTATTCACCCATTTAAAGTATACAATTCAGTGGTTTTTAATATATTCATGTAAGAGTTGTACAACCACTTCATGCTCCGGCTCCATCCTTCTTACCTTGAGGCATTCTTTAAAATATTTTTATCTGTTTATGTTTGAAATCTATGTTTAAAACAGTTTTTATCATCCCAAAGAGAAACCCTGAAACCATTGTCAGTCACAGCCCATTTTCCTCCAACCCCCTGCACCCAGCCCTAGGAAACCTCTAATTTACTTTCTGGATATTTCATATAAATGGAATCATACAATACGTGGTTTTTTATGTCTGGCTTCTCTCACTCAGATAAAGTTTTCAAGGTTCATCCATGTTGTAGCATGTATCAGTGCTTCATTCCTTTTTATTGCCAAATAATATTCTCTTGCGTGAAGAAGCTTCCTGAATAAAATGAACACTTCGAAGGCCAGCGTAGCCAGGGGCAGGGGTTTGGGGACCATGGTTTCAGGGGACATCTAAGTCAATTGGCATAATAAAATCTATTAAGAAAACATTCTGCATCCCACTTTGGAGAGTGGCGTCTGGGGTCTTAAATGCTAGCAAGTGGCTATCTAAGATGCATCAATTTCTCTCAACCTTCCTGGAGCAAGGAAGAATGAAGAACACCAAAGACACAAGATATTTATGAGCCTAAGAGACAGAAAAGACCACATAAACTAGAGACTACATCAGCCTGAGACCAGAAGAACTAGATGGTGCCTGGCTACAACCGATGACTGCCCTGACAGGGAACACAACAGAGAACCCCTGAGAGAGCAAGAGAGCAGGAGAGCAGTGGGATGCAGACCCCAAATTCTCATAAAAAGACCAGACTTAATGGTCACACTAGGACTAGAAGGACCGCAGAGGCCATGGTCCCCAGACCTTCTGTTGGCCCAAGACAGGAACCATTCCCAAAGCCAACTCTTCACACAGGGCTTGGACTGAAATATGGGATGGAAGATGATACTGGTGAAGAACAAGTTTCTTGGATCAAGTAGACACATGAGACTATGTTGGCATCTCCTGTCTGGAGGGGAGATGAGAGGGCAGAGGGGGCCAGAAGCTGCCAGAATGGACACCAAGAGAGAAAGTGGAGGGACGAAGTGTGCTGTCTCATTGGGGGAGAGCAATTAGGAGTGTTTTTTTTTTTTTTTTTTAGCAAGGTATATATAAATTTTTGTATGAGAGGCTGACTTGATTTGTAAACTTCCACTTAAAGCACAATAAAAAAAAATTCTATTGCATGGATATACCACATTTCATTTATCCATTTATTCATTTGTGGGCTGTTATGAATAATGGGCAGAAATATATTTTAAGATATATTCAAGAGACTGTACATCTCCCATCAACTCCAACTACTGCACAGCACTCCATGGCATGCAAACTCCATATTTTCTGTGTGACTCCCCAAGGATGTACACCCAGATTGCTTCCAGATCTTTGCCATTACAAATTATGAGGTCGTGAGCATCCTGTAACATGTCTCCTTATGTACCTTTGGGAGAAACTCAGCTCCCAAACTTCCCCCCAGATTAGGCTCTTCTGCTCAAAGGTAGGCTCTCGGAGCATCCCCTCCCACCATCTTTCTCTCATACACAGACTCCTGCCTCCATGATGGCTGCCTTCCTCTATTCCTCAGCCTTACTTGAACTTCCCTCCCTTCCCCCCTTCTCCATTCCAGAGTCCACATCTAATCACAAGGTCTCTAGGGTTCCTTTTCCGAGTCTAAGCTTCTTTCCCTTTCTCTACTTACCTTCCTCCCCAGGAAAGAAAAGTGGGACCTTCTAGCAGGTGTCTCAAGGTAAGAAGGATGGAGCTGGAGCATGAAGTGGAGGGGATCTCTTCACTTCAAAGGGTTGGGTGTCTTCCCACCAGACTCGGGCCTGACCCTCGGGGGCAATCGCTACCCAGCCAGCGCACAGAGTCGACGCGCCCCCCTCGGGAATCTCAGATAAAACAGTCATTCCAAGCAAGATAAGTAACTTTCTCTATATTCTGGGGTGCTACTCTCTCCTATTTATCTGATACCTCCCCTCCCCTTCCCAGACTGCTTCATTAACATTGGAATTTCCTGAGCCAGAAAGTGAACTGTGCTGCGGTTTTTCTTTCTTTCTTTCTTTCTTTTTTTTTTTTTTTTTTTTGGTCTTTTCCTAACCCATTCTCCTGGCCTGAGAGAAGCAGCTACAAAAAAACCAGGGACCAAAAATCCTTCCCTAATTGGACTAAAAACACAGAACCAGCTCCAGCCAAGCATATGTGATCCACAGTCTCATGCTTTCATCCCTACAGGGAACAAGGCGGCTATTATAATGCAAAGGCAATTCTGATAGGGGTCTGACTGTAATTGTTTTAGCGGATTACTGAAAAGACAAGTTTCCCAGGTCTGATATCTCTGCCTATTCAACAGACCCCTCACTGACCCACAACAGGGAACTGAAGGCTGAAGCTCCCCTCAGACCACCTAGCCTCCTGCCTTAGGGGTCTAAGGAGGGTGACACCTATCAATCTGTAGAGGTACTTGCATTGGGGGCCTAAGGTACAGCTGCAGATCCCACCCACCAAAGTGCTTTAGGAATAAAGACACACCTACCTCACTGGCACTTGGGGGAAGCCTGTCAGCATCCTGCCCCCCCCCAGAGTGTGAAGCCCTGCTGCTACTAGAATCTGGTGCACACAACTATCACCACTACTTCTCTAGGTGGATAGATGACAGTCTGCACCACACACTTGATGACCCAAAATCAGATTCTACTCAAGAATAGTGAATGGACCCTTAGGCTTATATATCTGGTAACAGCCCAAACCAGCTGGTAATAGGACATAAGTGACTCAAGGGCTACAACAATCAAGACAGCACAATCTAGTAGCCCATCTACATATATTGAAAGAAAACAAAACAAGATAAGACTCAGTGAGCAAATATAGAATAAATCACTACAATATCTTAGTGATGGCTTGGAGACAGCAGTCGATATCAAACCACATAAAGAAGCAGACCATGATTGCTTCTACAACTCCCCAAACTAAAGAATAAAAATCTTTCCCAAATGAAGATGCAATCCTGGAATTGCCAGATGCAGAATATAAAAAACTAATTTACAGAATGCTTCAAGACAGCAGGGATGACCTCAGAAATGAAATAAGGCAATCTACACAAAAAGCCAAGGAACACACTGATAAAGCAGTTGAACTCAAAAAGATTATTCAAGAACATAATGGAAAAATTAATAAGTTGCAAGAATCCATACAGAGACAGCATTCAGAAATCCAAAAGACTAACAATAAAATTACAGAAGTAGACAACGCAATAGGAAGTCAGAGGAGCAGACTCGAGCAATTAGAATGCAGAGTGGGAAATCTGGAGGACCAGGGAATTGACACAAATATATCTGAAAAAAAATCAGATAAAAGAATTAAAAAAAATGAAGAAACCCTAAGAATCATGTGGGACTCTATCAAGAAGAATAACTTGTGTGTGATTGGAGTCCCAGAACAAGGAGGCATAATAGAAAATACAGAGAGAATAGTTGAAGATCTGTTGGCAGAAAACTTCCCTGACATCATGAAAGACAAAAGGATATCTACCCGAGATGCTCATCGAACCCCATTTAAGATTGATCCAAAAAGAAAATCACCAACAGATATTATCATCAAACTTGCCAAAACCAAAGATAAAGAGAAAATTTTAAAAGCAGCCAGGGATAAAGGAAAGGTCTCCTACAAAGGAGAATCAATAAGAATAAGTTCAGACTACTCAGCAGAAACCATGCAGTCAAGAAGGCAATGGGATGACATATATAGAGCACTGAAGGAGAAAAACTGCCAGCCAAGGATCATATATCCAGCAAAACTCTCTCTCAAATATGAAGCGAAATTAAAATACTTACAGATAAACACAAGCTTAGAGAATTGGCAAAAACCAAACCAAAGCTACAAGAAATACTAAAGGAAATTGGTCAGAAAATCAATAATATCAGATACCAGCACAACACAAGGTCACAGAACAGAACATCCTGATACCAACTCAAATAGGGAAATCACAAAAACAAATTAAGATTAATTTTAAAAAGAAAAAAAAACGCTCAAAACAGGGAATCATTGACATCAATATGTAAAAGATCACAATAATCAAAAAGAGGGACTAAATACAGGTGGCATAGAACTGCCATATGGAGAGGGATACAAGGCGATATAGGACAACTTAGGTTTTTACTTAGAAAAATAGGGGTAAATATTAAGATAACCACAAAGAGGTATAACAACTCCATAACTAAAATAAAAACCAAGAAAAAAAACATACCGACTCAGCAAACATAAAGTCAAATACTATGAAAATGAGGAACACACAATTTACAAAGAAAAACGTCTCAGCACAAAAAAGTAAGTGGAAAAAATGAGATTGTCAACAACACACATAAAAAGGCATCAAAATGACAACACTAAACACATACTTATCTATAATTACACTGAATGTAAATGGACTAAACACACCAATAAAGAGACAGAGAGTCTCAGACTGGATAAAGAAACATGATCCGTATATATGCTGCCTACAAGAGACACACCTTAGACTTAGAGACACAAACAAACTAAAACTCAAAGGATGGAAAAAAATATATCAAGCAAACAATAAGCAAAAAAGAAGAGGAGTAGCAATATTAATTTCTGACAAAATAGACTTTAAAGTTAAATCCACCACAAAGGATAAAGAAGGACACTACATAATGATTAAAGCGACAATTGACCAGGAAGACATAACCATAATAAATATTTATGCACCCAATGACAGGGCTGCAAGATACATAAAACAAACTTTAACAGAACTGAAAAGTGAGATACACACCTCCACAGTTACAGCAGGAGACTTCAACACACCACTTTCGGTGAAGGACAGGACATCCAGAAAGAAACTCAATAGAGACACAGAAGACCTAATTGCTACAATCAACCAACTTGACTTCATTGACTTATACAGAACACTCCACCCAACTGCTGCAAAGTATACTTTTTTTTCTAGCGCACATGGAACAATCTCCAGAATAGACCACATATTAGGTCATAAAACAAACCTTTGCAGAATCCAAAACATTGAATATTACAAAGCATCTTCTCAGACCATAAGGCCATAAAAGTGGAATTCAATAACAGAAAAATTAGGAAAAAGAAATCAAATACTTGGAAACTGAACAATACCCTCCTGAAAAAAGACTGGGTTATAGAAGACATAAAGGAGGGAATAAAAAAATTCATAGAATGCAACGAGAATGAAAACACTTCCTATCAAAACCTCTGGGACACAGCAAAAGCAGTGCTCAGAGGTCAATTTATATCGATAAATGCACACATACAAGAAGAAGAAAGAGCCAAAATCAGGGAACAGTCCGTACAACTTGAACAAATAGAAAGTGAGCAACAAAAGAATCCATCAGGCACCAGAAGAAAACAAATAATAAAAATTAGAGCTGAACTAAATGAATTAGAGAACAGGAAAATAATTGAAAGAATTAGCAAAGGCAAAAGCTGGTTCTTTGAAAAAATTGACAAAATTGATAAACCATTGGCCAGACTGACTAAAGAAAAACAGGAAAGGAAACAAATAACCCGAATAAGAAACGAGAAGGGCCACATCACAACAGACCCAACTGAAATTAAAAGAATCATATCAGATTATTACGAAAAATTGTACTCTAACAAATTTGCAAACCTAGAAGAAATGGATGAATTCCTGGAAAAACACTACCTACCTAAACTAACACATTCAGAAGTAGAACAACTAAATAGACCCATAACAAAAAAAAGAGATTGAAATGGTAATCAAAAAACTCCCCCCCCAAAAAAAAAAAAGCCCTGGCCCGGACGGCTTCACTGCAGAGTTCTACCAAACTTTCAGAGAAGAGTTAACACCACTACTACTAAAGGTATTTCAAAGCATAGAAAATGACAGAATACTATGAAGCCACCATATCCCTGATACCAAAACCAGGTAAAGACATCACAAAAAAAGAAAATTACAGACCTATATCCCTCAAGAACATAGATGCAAAAATCCTCAACAAAATTCTAGCCAATAGAATTCAACAACAAATCAAAAAAAAAAAATCCACCATGACCAAGTGGGATTTATACCAGGTATTTTTTTTATGCAAGGCTGGTTTAATATTAGAAAAACCATTAATGTAATCCAGCATATAAATAAAACAAAAGACAAAAACCACATGATCTTATCAATTGATGCAGAAAAGGCATTTGACAAAGTCCAACACTCATTTATGATAAAAACTCTCAGCAAAATAGGAATTGAAAGAAAATTCCTCAACATAATAAAAGGCATCTTATACAAAGCCAACAGCCAACATCACTCTAAATGGAGAGAGCCTAAAAGCATTTCCCTTGAGAACGGGAACCAGAGAAGGATGCCCTTTATCACCGCTCTTATTCAACATTGTGCTAGAGGTCCTAGCCAGAGCAATTAGGCTAGACAAAGAAATAAAGGGCATCTGGATTGGCAAGGAGGAAGTAAAATTATCTCTATTTGCAGATGACATGATCTTATACACAGAAAACCCTAAGGAATCCTCCAGAAAACTACTGAAACTAATAGAAGAGTTTGGCAGAGTCTCAGGTTATAAGATAAACATACAAAAATCACTTGGATTCCTCTACATCAACAAAAAGAACATCGAAGAGGAAATCACCAAATCAATACCATTCACAGTAGCCCCCAAGAAGATAAAATACTTAGGAATAAATCTTACCAAAGACGTAAAAGACCTATACAAAGAAAACTACAAAGTACTAGTGCAAGAAACTAAAAAGGACCCACCTAAGTGGAAGAACATACCTTGCTCATGGATAGGAAGACTTAACACAGTAAAAATGTCTATTCTACCAAAAGCCATCTATACGTACAATGCACTTCCGATCCAAATTTCAATGTCACTTTTTAATGTGATGGAGAAACAAATCACCAACTTCATATGGAAGGGAAAGAAGCCTCGGATAAGCAAAGCATTACTGAAAAAGAAGAAGAAAGTGGGAGGCCTCACTCTACCTGATTTCAGAACCTATTATACAGCCACAGTAGTCAAAACAGCCTGGTACTGGTACAACAACAGGCACATAGACCAATGGAACAGAATTGAGAACCCAGATATAAATCCACCCACATATGAGCAGTTGATATTTGACAAAGGCCCAGTGTCAGTTAATTGGGGAAAAGATAGTCTTTTTAACAAATGGTGCTGGCCTAACTGGATATCCATTTGCAAAAAAATGAAACAGGACCCATACCTCACACCATGCACAAAAACTAACTCCAAGTGGATCAAAGACCTAAACATAAAGACTAAAACGATAAAGACAATGGAAGAAAAAATAGGGACAACCCTAGGAGCCCTAATTCAAGGCATAAACAGAATACGAAATATTACCAAAAATGATGAAAAGAAACCAGAAAACTGGGAGCTCCTAAAAATCGAACACCTATGCTCATCTAAAGACTTCACCAAAAGAGTAAAAAGACCACCTACAGACTGGGAAAGAATTCTCAGTTATGACATCTCCGGCCAGCACCTGATCTCTGAAATCTATATGATTCTGTTAAAACTCAACCACAAAAAGACAAACAACCCAATCAAGAAGTGGGCAAAGGATATGAACACGCACTTCACTAAAGAAGATATTCAGGCAGCTAACAGATACATGAGAAAATGCTCTCGATCATTAGCCATTAGAGAAATGCAAATTAAAACTACGATGAGATTCCATCTCACTCCAACAAGGCTGGCATTAATCCAAAAAACACAAAATAATAAATGTTGGAGAGGCTGCGGAGAGATTGGAACTCTTATACACTGCTGGTGGGAATGTCAAATGGTACAACCACTTTGGAAATCCATCTGGCATTTTCTTAAAAAGTTAGAAATAGAACTACCATACAACCCAGAAATCCCACTCCTCGGAATATACCCTAGAGAAATAAGAGCCTTCACACGAACAGATGCATGCACACTCATGTTTATTGCAGCTCTGTTTACAATAGCAAAAAGCTGGAAGCAACCAAGGTGTCCATCAACGGATGAATGGTTCAATAAATTGTGGTATATTCACACAATGGAATACTACGCATCGATAAAGAACAGTGACGAATCTGTGAAACATTTCATAACATGGAGGAACCTGGAAGGCATTATGCTGAGTGAAATTAGTCAGAGGCAAAAGGACAAATATTGTATAAGACCACTATTATAAGATCTTGAGAAATAGTATAAACTGAGAAGAACACATACTTTTGTGGTTACGAGGGGGGAGGGAGGGAGGGTGGGAGAGGGTTTTTTACTGATTAGTTAGTAGATAAGAACTACTTTAGGTGAAGGGAAGGACAATACTCGATACACAGAAGGTCAGCTCAACTGGACTGGACCAAAAGCAAAGAAGTTTCTGGGATAAACTGAATGCTTCGAAGGTCAGCGGAGCAAGGGCGGGGGCTTGGGGACTATGGCTTAAGGGGACTTCTAAGTCAATTGGCAAAATAATTCTATTATGAAAACGTTCTGCATCCCACTTTGAAATGTGGCATCTGGGGTCTTAAATGCTAACAAGCGGCCATCTAAGATGCATCAATTGGTCTCAACCCACCTGAATCAAAGAAGAATGAAGAACACCAAGGGCACACAACAACTCTGAGCCCAAGAGACAGAAAGGGCCACATGAACCAGAGACTTACATCATCCTGAGACCAGAAGAACTAGATGGTGCCAGGCCACAACCGATGACTGCCCTGACAGGGAGCACAACAGAGAACCCCTGAGGGAGCAGGAGATCAGTGGGATGCAGACCCCAAATTCTCATAAAAAGACCAGACTTAATGGTCTGACTCAGACTAGAGGAAACCCGGTGGTCATGGTCCCCAAACCTTCTGTTGGCCCAGGACAGGAACCATTCCCAAAGACAACTCATCAGACATGGAAGGTACTGGACAATGGGTTGGAGAGTGATGCTGATGAAGAGTGAGCTACTTGTGTCAGGTGGGCACTTGAGACTGTGTTGGCATCTCCTGTCTGGAGGGGAGATAGGAGGGTAGAGAGGGTTAGAAACTGGCAAAATTGTCACGAAAGGAGAGACTTGAAGGGCTGACTCATTAGGGGGAGAGTAAGTGGGAGTATGGAGTAAGGTGTATATAAGCTTATATGTGACTGACTTGATTTGTAAACGTTCACTTAAAGCTCAATAAAAACTATTAAAAAAAAAAGGGCTGGGTGTCTTCCAACGCTACCTTGAGGCTGCTGTCTTCCTGGAGTTCACAGCTGATTATGGAGGTCACAATCAACGTTCTCCTCACCAACCTCAATGACCCTGGCCCTATAAGCCCTGCAGTTTTCCACCTCATCTCCCTGCCACCCTACTTCCAGTGTTCCAGCAGTTCCCAGTGAGACAAGCTGGGTCCTGTTATCTAGTCTTCAGGTGTTTGCTCCTGTTGAACCCTCAGGTTGATTCTCCTCCTTCTCCTCATAACCTGGAAAACACTCATCTCTCCAGACAGCTCATCCTCAGCTTCTCTGTGGGACCTTACCTCACCCCTTCCGTCAGGCACAGAAAAGTGGAAATCTTGGCTATGAATAACATAATATCTGAAACAAATAACACAATAGATGGGATAAATAGTAGATTGAATACAGATGAGGAATTAATAAGTGAGTTGGAAGATCAGATTGAAGAACTCTCTCAGAAGGCAGCAGGAAAGGATAAAAATATAGAAAATACTCTTCATAACAGTCTCAGAAAGTGTAAAAATAAATAAATAAAAACAGGAGAAAATATTTGAAAAACGGAGATGAATATCCCAGGATTAAAGCTTGCTGGTGTAAAAATGGCTTTGGGGCAGTGTCTGACCTCCTCCAACCCCACGAGGGGGAAGGAGAACCAAGATCAACAGTGCAAAGCTGAGTCTCGTGAGGTGGATGCTACAGAAGCCTCCTCTCTCTGCCGTTTTTTCTAATTCTGACACCAACTGTCTCTCACACAGCACTCTCTACTTCTCTTCTGGGTTCAATAATTCATTGCAATGGCCACACAGAACTCATAGACAGTACTCACAATTATGGGGTTTATTAGGGAAGTAACAGTTACAATTCAGGCTCAGGAGCACTCAAGATACAGTTCTTCCATCAGGACAACCTCTTCCCAACCGTGCTCACGGGCACACCTGGCCCTGGCCCAAAGGCACTCAGCTTTCTCTCTTCATGGGCCAGGAAGCCCACAGCACTGCCTCCTGCTGCCAGGTCTCTCCTGCCACCGCTTCTTACCATCTTCAGGGTTACAGCTTGCTCGCTTCCTCTCGTTCTCCTGCTTTCAGGATCTTCTCAGCACAAGGATTCTGGACCCAAAGGACGCACTCTCCGCTCCTGGCTCTTCTTCCTTGGTAGTGGTAGGATCCTCCTCTCTGCTCTGGAATTGACTCTCTTTTAAGGCACAGCTGACCAGTCGCCTTGGTGAGCGGCAATTACCCTATCACACAGTCCCATCCAATCACCTGGGTAGGAGTTATAAGACCATGGGTAGAAAGGCCACACAAAAGTAATCAATCACGCTGCAGCTGGATACAAAACCAGTTTTCAAATATCAATTACATTTCCACATGCAAGCAGATACTGTTAGAAAATAAAAATTTTAGACCAGGCTCTGGGAAGATGGTGACGTAAACAGACCATTGTTTCAATCTTCACAAATACAACAAGGACTCAGTGCTCAGGATTGAGAGACTCTGAATCAGGGAGCAGAGGAAAGCCAGTGGGGAAGAATCAACAAATCAATAATTTGTTACATTATGAATCACATATGGTAGGAAAATTGCTTTTCCCACCGTCCCTGTCCCTCCCCTAGCCATGCAGGCCACCAACTGCTGTAAACTGGGTAAGTGGCCCCAGCAAAAGAGCCTGCTTCCCTAACCACCACACTCTCTGCCTGTACAAAGAGACAGGATCCCAAGCTTCTGCTCTAAAATCAAAAAGGCAGACCTCCCTGGAGGTCTGTTTGGAGTGTGCCAGCACCTCTCCTACCTGGACACTGTCAGCTGCAAGTCTACTGTGAATTGCTACAGAAGGCCCCTGCATTGGAGTCTGATCCCATAGTCAACACTCTACCTGCCCCCGCCCCCCCCCAACCACCGTGCACCATATAGCTCAGGCCTCTGAAACCAACAGGACAGACCTTGTGGGGAATCAGTTTTAGTCTGTCTGCTCCACTTTCTTGTCAGCACTGAGAACTGCTGACTGACTCTGCTGTGTGATAGGAAGCATATATACTGAGTGGAGCCTATACCCACAGCCAACATACTACAGAGGGATTCTGATAGCAACAAGGCAGATCCTCCCTTGGGGTCCATTCTGGGTGTGACAACCCCTCCCCCACCCGGACACTGACACCCGCAAGCCATCTGTGAATTGCTACAGAAGGCCCCTGGAGTGGAGTCTGCTCCCATAGTCAGCACTCTACCTGTCTCCCTGTGCACCCCAGAGCTGAGACCTCTGAAACCAACAGGACAAACTTCCTGGGGGGTCAATTTGGGTTAGTCTGTCCTCAATTCTGGTTGGCACTGAGGACTGTTGATGGAAGCTAGGCTGCTAGGAAGCAGGCATCTTGAGTGAAGGGTACACTCACAGCCAACAGTCTATTGGGTGGGGCTCTAATAGCAATAAGGCAGACCCATGTGGGATCCTGGAAACCCTGGCAGTGTAGTGGTTAAGAGCTACGGCTGCTAACCAAAACATTGGCAGTTCGAATCCACCAGGCGCTCTTTGGAAACTCTATGGGGCAGTTCTACTCTGTCCTATAGGGTCTCTATGAGTCAGAATCGACTCAACGGCAACGGGTATGTGGGGTTCTGACCAGATAGTGGCACCCCCTCCACCACTTGGTAACTGTTGATTGACAGGCTGTTGCAAACTACTACAGAAGGTCCCTACAGTGGAGTCTGCTCCCACAGTTAGCACTCTGCCTATCTCCCTGTGCACCCCATAGCTCAGGCCTCTGAAATCAACAGGACAGACCTCCCTGGGGGTCAGTTTGGGTCTGTCTGCTCTTCCTTCTGGTCAGTGCTAAGGACTTCTGAGTGAGGCTGTTGTGTGCTAGGAAGCAGGCACCTTGAGTGGAGGCTACATCCACAGCCAACATACTATGGGATGGGCTCTGATAGCAGTAAGGCAGACCTCCCTGGGGGTCTGTTCGGAGCATGACAACCCCTCCCCCACCCGGTAACTGTCAGCTGCTGGACTGATACGGACTCCTACAGGAGATTTCCTACAGTGGAGCCAAAAGGTGGGTCACCTAAGTGGAGACTACTCCCTCCACCTCCACAGGGCTGCTGGAGCTCTGAAACCAAAAACACAGATCTCTTGGAGATCCTTCTTGGGAATGCCAGCCCCTTCTCCTCCAAAATAGAGGCAAGTCTGCCTCTGCTTCCCCTGAATGCCAGTTCAGTTATATTCAGCCCCTACAAAGCAAGGAAGAAAGCCTCAGGCAAAACTGGAAGGCAACACCCAGCCCCAAAGGGAGCTTGCTGGATGTGGGTTTTCCGACTCAAAACATAATTGCAGAAACAGAGAAGGGAAGGGAGTAGCAACCAGAAAGAGGTGATTGCACCACCTGGTGGGCAGATTAGTACACAATATCTTGCCTGAGTGACAGTACCCACTGGTGGACATATTGACCACAGTGTGTTCTCTGGTGTGTTTGGGAGACAGTTGAAAACTAAGATGTGGAACTTTCAAATCTTAATTAAAACAGGGAGGGAGAGGGAATTATCACAGAGAAGGAGAGGAAACAATAAGCAAAGGCCAGAGGCTCTGCCTGCCTAAGATTTTATTGCTAAAAGTAGTGCAGGCAAAAACACCAAACAATGGGGAGAACTGAGAAAGTTAACACCCTTGAAGATTCCAATGCCCCAACAAAAAAATCACAAGACACCCAAAGAAAAGATAAACATCCCATCAAATAAACATGATGAAGGGAGCGAAAGCAAATCTAGGGAAGACCAAATAATAAAAAAAAAATGGAAGAATATAACACAACAACAAACACTTAAGGGAAAACAGACAAAGAGCTAGAAGAAATAAGGGAAACAATGCAAGGACAAAATGAGGATCTAAAAAAAGAGATATTGCAACTGAAAGGGACAATAACTGAAACAAGAAACACAATAGGAGTTACCAACAGATTTAATGAGGAAGAAAAAAGAATCAGCAAGTTAAAGTATAAGACAGTCAAAATTACAGAGGCTGAAGAGCAAGAAGAACAAAGGCTTAAGAAGGCTGAGCACATTTTAATGGAATTATGGGAGAACAAGAGACCTAATGTACGCATCATGGGAATTCCAGAGGAGATAAGAGAAAGGGATGGAAAGAATATTCGAAGAAATAATGACAGAAAATTTCCCCAACCTGACAAAAGACATGAATCTACAAATCCAAGAAGCTCAAAGAACTCAAAGCAGGATAAATCCAAAGAGATCTACACTGAGACATCATAGGCTCTCAAAAGGTAAGGATAAAGAGAGAATCCTGAAAGCAGTGGGAGAGAAGCAAACAGTCACATATGAGGATTCCAATAAGATTAAGTGCCAATTTCTCCTCTGAAACATTGGGGGTCAGAAGGCAATGGAATGATATATTTAAATTGCTAAAAAAAAAAAAAAAGAACTGTCAACCAAGAATACTATAGCTTCTTGGTTCTTCAAGAATGAGGCTGAAATTAAAATATTCCCAGACAAACAGAAGCTGAGAGAGTTCATATCCACCAGCCCAACCCTAAAAAAAAAATAAAAATAGTGAGCAGAGTTCTGCAGATGGAAGGGAAAAGACACTAGAAAGTAATTCAAAGCCAAACATAAAAAAGAAAAATTCCCAATAAAGGAGATTTCATTGACGATTATAAGGGCTAATTTAAGGCATACATGCTTGATAATTCTAATTGTTTTGTCCTTAATGTTTTTTAACAACAAATGTATAAAAAGCAAGGATAAAATTATGTTACAGGGCACATGAAATATAAAGATGTAATCGGTGATAACAACAACAAAAGCAAGGGGAGAGGAATGATATAGGTATGTTACTGAAGTTAAGTTGATACCAACTTATCCTAGGATTTTATAATTAACCAAAAAAAAAAAAAAAACCCACTGCCGTCAAGTCAATTCCGACTCATAGCAACCCTATAGGACAGAGTAGAACTGCCCCATAGAGTTTCCAAGGAGAGCCTGTCGGATTCGAACTGCAGACCTCATAATTAGCAGCCGTAGTTTTATAATTACAAGCTGTTAAATATAATATTCATGGTAACCACTAAATGTAATATTCATGATAACCAATAACAAAATATCTAAAAATCATATACAAAAGGAAAGGAGAAGATAACCAAAATATCTCACTAAAATAAACCAACAAAACACAAAAGCAGGTAGTACTAAAGGAAAAAAGAAAAAGAAGGCTTAAGACACACAAAACACAAATGACAAAATGCCAGAAGTAAGCCACTTCTTCTTGGTAATCAAATGAATGTAAATGGACTAAGTGCTTCAAGAAAAGGCAGAGAGTGGCAGAATGGATTAAAAAAAAAACATGATCCAACTATATACTGTTTACAAGATACACACCTTAGACTCAAGGACACAAATAAGTTGCAAGTGAACAGATGGGAAAAAAAATATTCCATTCAAATAATAACCAAAAGAGCTGGGGTGGTGATCTTAATATCAGATGAAGTAAACTTTAAGACTAAATCTGTTAGAAGATATAAAAATGGGCATTATGTAGTGATAAAAGGGTCAAATAATCAAGATTTAACAATCATGAATATATATGCACCCAACATTGGAGCACCTAAATATATAAAGCAAACACTGATAGAATCGAAAGGAGAAATAGATAGCACTACAATAATAGTAGGAGACTTCAAAACATTGCTTTTGATATTGTACAGAACATCTGGAAAGATCAAAAAGGAAACTGAATGACACTATAAACCAACTAGACATAACAGACGTATATAAAACACTCCACCCAACAACAGCACAATATACATTCTACTTCAGTGCACATGTATTATTCACCAGGACAGACTACATGTTATGTCGCAAAGCAAGTGTTGATAAGTTTAAAAAGATTGAAATCATACAAAGTGTTTTCTCTGACTGCAATGCAGTAAAGCTAAATAAAATATAATATATTTTGCAGTAAAGCTAGAAATCAATAAAAACAAAAAGCCTGGAAAAGACCCAAAAGTATGGAAATTAAACAACACGCTGTTACAAATTTGTCAAGGAAGAAATAAAAAAAGAAATCACAAATTTCTTAGAGTCAAATGAAAATGAAAGCACAACATACCAAAACTTATGGGTTGCAGCAAAGGAAGTACTCAGAGGGAAACTTACAGCAATAAATGCCTACATGAAAAAAGAAGAAAGACCTCAAATCGACAGCCTAACTCGACAACTCCAGTAACTAGGAAGAGAAGAGCAAAGTAAGTGCCATGGATTGAATTATGTCCTCCCAAAAATGTGTGTATCAACTTGGTTAGATCATGATTCCCAGTATTGTGTAGTTGTCCTCCATTTTGTGATTATAATTTTATGTTAAGAGGATTAGGGTGGGATTGTAACATCACCCTTACTCAGGTCACCTCCCTGATCCAATGTAAAGGGAGTTTCCCTGGGGTGTGGCCTGCACCACCTTTTATCTCTTAAGAGATAAAAGGAAAGAGAAGCAAGCAGAGAGCTGAGGACCTCATACCACCAAGAAAGCAGTGCCAGGAGCAGAGCACATCCTTTGGACCCAGGGTTCCTGCACAAAGAAGCTCCTAGTCCTCGGGAAGACTGATCAGAAGGCCGACGGAGAGAGAAAGCCTTCACCTGGAGCTGACAGCCCGAATTTGGACTTTTAGCCTACTTTTCTGTGAAGAAATAAATTTCTCTTTGTTAAAGCAATCCACTTGTGATATTTCTGTTATAGCAGCACTAGATGACTCAGACAGTAAGCTTAAACCTATAGAAGTAACTAAAGATCAGAAGAGAAATAAAATTGAAAACAGAAAAACAATAGAGTGAAACAACAAAACCAGAAGTTGGTTCTTTGAAAAGATCAATAAAATTGACAGACCTTTAGCTAGACTGACAAAGAAAAAAGGAGAAAAAATTCAGTTAACCAAGACAAGTAATGAAAAAGGGACATTACAGATGACCTGATAGAAATAAAGAGAATTATGACGGAATATTATGAACAGCTCTTCAGCAACAAACTGGATAACTTAGATGAAATGGACGAATTCTTAGACTCACACGACCTACCCAGATTGACGTAAGAGGAAATAGAAAGTCTCAACAGACCCATAACAAGTGAAGAGATTGAATCAGTGATCAAAAACCACCCCAAGAAAATAAGTCCTGAGAGGGTCCAGGAAAGAGCAGGAGAAAAATGTAGAACAAAATTCAGACTCACAAAAAAGACCAGACTTACTAGTCTACAAAAACTGGAGGAATCCCTGAGACTATGGCCCTGCTAACTCAGAACTGAAGCCACTCCCAAAGTCCACCTTTCAGCCAAAGATTAGACAGGCCTATAAAACAAATGATAACACACATGAAGAATGTGCTTCTTAGTTCAATCAAGTATATGAGACCAAATGGGTAACACCTTCCCAAAAGCAAAGAAGGCAGGAAAGGACAAGAAAATTGGACAAATGGATACGGGGAACCCGGGGCGTAAAGATAAAGGGGGAGAGTGCTGACACATTGCAGAGATTGCAACCAATGTCACAAAACAATTTGTGTACACATTTTTAAATGAGAAAATAATTTATGCTGTAAACTTTCACCTAAAGCACAAAAAATGAAAAAAGGAAGATTCCTGGACCAGATGGTAGAATTATACCAAGCATTTAGAGAAGAATTGATACCAATACTGTATAAACTCTTTGAAAAGATGAAGAAAGAAGCAATACTCCCTAATTTATTTTATAAAGCAAACATAGCCCTGATACCAAAACCAGACAAAGACATCACAACAAAAGAACACTATAGGCCAATTATCTCTTATGAGTATAGGTGCAAGAATCCTCAAACAAAATATCAGTGGATAAAATCCAACAACATATTAAAAGTCATACACCATGATAAGTGGAATTTATTCCAGGAATGCAGAAATGGTTCAACAGAAGAAAATCAATCAAAGTAATACACCACATCAATAGAACAAAGGAAAAGAACCATGTGATTAACTCTACGGATGCAGAAAAAAAACCTTTGACAAAATCCAACACCTACTCTTGATGAAAACTCTAAAGAAGATTGGAATAGAAGTTCCTCAATATGATTCAGACATACATGAAAAGCTAACACCCAGCATTATACTTAATGGAGAAAGATTGAGAACTTTCCCATTTGAAATCGGGAACAAGACAAGGGTGCCTGCTCTCACCACTTCTATTCAATATTGTATTAGAAGTGCTAGCCAGAGCAATAAGACAAGAAAAAGAAATAAAAGTTTTCCAGATTGGAAAAGAAGTAAAATTATCTCTATTTGCAGTTGTCATGGTCCTATATATAGAAAATCCCAGAGATTCCACAAGAAAGATTCTCAAGCTAATAGAGGAATTTGGCAAAATTTCAGGGTACAAGGTCAATGAACAAAAATCAGCTGGGTTTCTATACACCAGCTATGAGTAATCTGAAAGGGAAATTAGGGAAACAATTCCATTTATAATAGCATCTAAGAGAAAAAAAAATACCTAGGAATAAATTTAACCAGGGATGTGAAGGACTTATACAATCAAAATTATAAAACACTGCTGAAAGAGATTAAAGAAGACTTAAATAAATGGAAAGATATTCCATGTTCATGAGTTGGAAGACAATATTGTTAAGGTGTCAATAGTACCCCAAGTGACCTAGATTCAACACGATCTCGATCAAAATTCCAAAAGCCTTCTTTACAGAAATGTAAAAACCAGACTTGAACTTTATATGGAATGGCAGGAAGCCCTGAATAGTTAAAGCAATGTTGAAAGAGAAGAACAAAGTAGGAGGACTCACGCTTCCTGATTTTAAAACATGCCACACAGCTACAGTAA
Organism: Loxodonta africana; assembly: GCF_030014295.1. Classification (NCBI taxonomy): domain Eukaryota; kingdom Metazoa; phylum Chordata; class Mammalia; order Proboscidea; family Elephantidae; genus Loxodonta; species Loxodonta africana. The sequence goes on from NC_087369.1 coordinate 63,498,152, forward strand.
TCAAAACAGCCTGGTACTGTAGACTCATAGACCAATGGAATAGAATTGAGAGTCCAGAAATAAACCCATACTTCTGTTGTCAACTGATCTTTGACAAGGATGCTAAGTCCATTCAATGGGGAAAGAAGAGTCTCTCCAATAAATGGTGTTAGGAAAATTGGATTTCCACATGCAGAAAAATGAAATAGGATCCATGCTTCACACCATACACAAAAACAAATTCAAAAAGGACCTAAATGTGGAAACCCAAACCATAAAACTCTTGAACACAAAATAAATAAATGGGACTTCATAAAAATTAAAAACTTTTGTTCATCAAAAGGCTTTACCAAAAAAACAAGCTACCCACTGGGAGAATATCTTCGGAAACCATATACCCAATCAGAATCTACTAACCAAAACATATGTAAAACTTTGACAACTTAACAACAAAAAGACAAATAGCCCAATCATAAAATGGGCAAAGAACTTGAATAGACATTTCACCAAAGAGGACATTCAAATGGCCACCAAACACATGAAAAGATGCTCAGAGTCATTAGCCATCAGAGAGCTGCAAATCGAAACCACATTGTACTTATACAAGAAAATGGCTTTCTTTTTGAGATGCATACTTAAGTTCTTAGTGTCCACCTACATTTTCGGACTCTCATTTTTATTGGGAAGCTATGTGCCACCAGCAGGCTAGGGCCTGTATAACTGTTTGAAATGAAAGAAACTGGTGTGTGCCACTAATTACTGTTTTATAGGGTATTTATTGTATGAGGTGGTGCATCCTGGAGATGTGGTTGTGCAAAACTTTTGTCTCTTTTGTCTTTTCTACGATGAGCTAGACCTTGTAAGTATATTTCCAGGTTCCTGTGTGTTATTTGGAAGTTGCGTTTCTCACGATGATTCTGTCTTTGCATGACTACCTCATTTTCAGGCGCCATACAATGTATGTGCCTGTAGGGATCTAGAAGTTGATGCAGAGAATGCAGCACTAAGAAGATGAAGACTCGAACCACAATTATGTGCCAGCATTGCAAGGTGGCTTTATGTGTTATCCCATGTTTTGAAAAGTTTCACCAAATAAAATAAAATTGCTAAGATAACAAGATGACACAGTGGCTGCAACGCTGGGCTCAAGCATAGCAAGTATTGTGAGAATGGCGCAGGGCCGGGCAGTGTTTTGTTCTGTTGTACATAGGGTTGCTATGAGTTGGAACTGACTCGACAGCACCTAACAACAACAAGATAACATGATATTTTTCCTTGCCGTATCCCCCGCCTCTACCACCCCCCAGAGTCCAGAGGGACATTTGTCTCCCACATAATATGTGTCAAAACCTACCAAAAATTCAGACACACTCAGTGATTCAGCATGCATTCCATTAATGAAAAAACATTATATCAACAAAAAATTAAGAGCAGAAAATAATTTGGTCATGAAAGGGTTAAAATATTCCAAGAAAGAGGAGGAGGGAGGAAGAGGCATAGAAAGGAGGAGGAAGGGATGGGGAGGGAGAAAAAGATGTGAAACAAATATGGGAAAACACATTCATGGTTTTTGAAGCTTGATGATGGATACATTGGGGTTTTGTAGCCTGTAATTTTGATTACATTTAGAAATTTTCATAATAAAACATTTATAAAGAGAAAAAAGCTAGGAAGTCATTAATTCTGGTCCGGGGGAGGGAGTTGTCATCAGGAAAGGGCATGTGGGCAGTTTCTTCAGTTTTGGTAATTTTCTATTTCTTGACAGGAGTGGTGGTTACACAGATGTTTGCTTTTTTTGTGTTTGTTTACACATAGCCTTTGTGATGGTTAAGGTTCTGTGTCAGCTTGGCTGGGCCATAATTCTTAGTGGTTTGGCAGTTATGTAATGATCTAGTTTAGCAGTTATGTAATGATGTAGTTTGCAGTTATGTAATGTAGTCATGCTCCATTATGTGATCTCATGTGATCAGCCAATCAGTTGTAAGGGGAGTTTCCTCAGGCGTGTGGCCTGCATCTAAAATAGATATGGACGTTCTAGCAAAGCTCACTTGCTTGCTGTTAGGGATTGAATTATGTCTCCCAAAATGTGTGTCAGCTTGGCTAGGCCATGATTCCCATTGTTATGTGATTTCCATCATTTTGTGATCTGATGTGATTATCCTATGTGTTGTAAAACCTAGCCTCTATTGGTTTTATGATGTTAATGAGGCAGAACTCAATCTACAGGATTAGGTTGTATCTTGAGTCGATCTCTTTTGAGATATAAAACAGAGAATCCAGCAGAGAGGAGAGGGACCTCTTACCACCAAGAAAGAAGAGCTGGGAGCGGAGTCTATCCTTTGGACCCAGGGTTCCAGTGCTGAGAAGCTCCTATACAAGGGGAAGATTGATGACAAGGATCACCCCTTAGAGCCGACAGAGAGAGAAAGCCTTCCCCTGGAGTTGGCGCCCTGAATTCGGACTTCTAGACTGTGAGAGAATAAATTTCTCTTTGTTAAAGTCATCCACTTGTGGTACGTCTGTTATAGCAGCACTAGAAAACTAAGACACTTTTTTTGATCCTGCATCTGGCTCGACATCATCTGACCTCTGCTTCTTGGGTCAGAGCCAGTGACCTGCCATATTACCTGCCCATCTTGGGATTTGTTAGCCTCCACAGCCTGTGATCCAGTGGCCTGTCGTCTTACCTGCCAATCTTGAATTCGTCAGCCCCTGCAGCTATGTGAGTCAGGAGAAGCCTCCAGCCTGACCCCTGACCCCCAGACATGGGACTTGCCAGCCTCTACAACTGTGTGAGCCATTTCCTTGAGATAAATCTCTCTCTTTCTATATATATATTTTTATATATATATGTATATACCATACCCGTTGCCGTCGAGTAGATTCCGACTCATAGCGACCCTAAAAGACAGAGTGAACTGCCCCATAGAGTTTCCGAGGAGCACCTGGTGGATTTGAACTGCCAACCTTTTGGTTAGCAGCCGTAGCATCTAACCACTACACCACCAGGGTTTCCATATATGTGTGTGTGTGTGTGTGTGTATTTATATACACACACACACACACACATATGTATACATAAAAACCAGTAATTTTGCTTTTCTAGAGAACCCAGTCTAAGACATTTGATATTGAGAATGGTTCTAGACAAACAAAATCATAAAGATAAGTTTTCTAAATTGGTTCTCAAGCCTGACTAGTCTTGAAGACACGGATGACTCTGTTAGTAAAGAAAAAACACCAACCTTGTTGCCGTTGAGTCGATTCCAACTCATAGCGACCCTATAGAACAGAGTAGAACTGCCTGGAGTGCCTGGTGGATTCAAACTGCCAACCTTTTGGTTAGCAGCTGAACTCTTAACCACTACACCACCACTGCTAATCCATGGCATGAGGTGCCAATATTAATATGCAAAATATCACCACCACCATCAATAGATCAAGTATTGGTGAGAAGCGAGGCTCTGGGTGATCACATGTTTTATACTTTTCTACAATTTTGTCAGAATGAGAATTATTAGGAAGCTGGTTGGTTGGTCCTACTTTTGCTAGACAAAATGGTGAAAGGGGTGAGCTCAGGGATTGGACTATAAGACAGATAATGATACTGGTGAGGTGTGAGCTTCTTGGCTCAGTAGACACATGAGACTATGTGGGCAACGCCTGTCTGAAGGCAAGATTAGAAGGAAGAGGGGGACAGGAGCTGGTTGAATGGACATGGGGAATACAAGGGGGAGAGGAGGAATGTGCTGTCTTATTAGGGGGAGAGCAGCTAGGAGTACATAGCAAGGTGTATATAAATTTTTGTATGAGAGATTGACTTGATTTGTAAACTTTCACTTAAAGCACAAAAATATTAAATAATTTTTAAAAAGTGTGGAATAGTGGTTCAAGTTACAAAGTTGGATCAGTCTGAGTTTATTGATATGGGCCCACTAAGCACAGATTCTTCATTCAGTGTTTCAGCTCGAGAGGTTAGGAAAGGATCTAATAGTTTATTCAATTGGTTTGCTGAAGTATGGATTACATGGTGGCCTACACTAAATCAAGTTGAAGTATCAGACCTGCCTGGGTATACTTAGAAGAAGGTATCACCAAAGGCTTAGGGAAATTGTCATCGAGTGGATTTATCAGTTTAAACCCACAGACCCACACATGGAGTGCCCAGAGGACACACCTTTTACCACAATGGTAAGGAACAAATTTGTGACGGGAGCCCAAGCTACCTTGAAGACTGCTATAATTATTTTATGTAAATCAGATTTGACAGTGGGAACTGCCCTAACTGAATTAGGACACCCAACTACAATGGGGCTGATTGGACCTCATTGTAGTAGGGACCAAGTGGCAGCACTCAATTGACAGAGACATGGTGGGTGTGGTTACTGCAATGAACAGCAGAGTCAAAGCAGTAATCAGAATAGTCTGACTCATACAAACTTATGGTTGGCCACTTAGTCATGTTGTTTGTAGGAGTGAAATAGGTGGGAAATCTACTAAATATTTACTTGATCTGTACAAGCAGAAGAATTCTAGGGCAAGTGAACAGCAGTCCAACTTGAATCGCCATAATAGAAAGTCACGGCCCCTCAATCAATTCCCAGACTTGAGTGAGTTTACAGACATACAACCCCTTGAATGAAGGGGAGGCCAGGTCCCCTTGAGAAAGGGCCCCCCACTTACACTGCCAAAAATTTATACTGTTTATCTTTCTCCCAGCCTTCTCCAAAAGGATCTATGGCCTTTTACAAGAGTGACTGTTCATTGGGGAAAAGGAAATAATCAGACTTTTCAGGGATTACTGGATACTGCCTCTGAACTGACACTAACTCCAGGAGACCCAAAATGTCACTGTGACCCAGCAGTCAGGGTGGGGACATATGGAGGTCAGATTACTAATGGAGTCTTAGCTCAGGTTCATCTCACAGTGGGTACAGTGGGTCCCTGAACCCATCCTGTAGGGATTCCCCCGTTCCAGAATGCATAATTGGAGTAGATGTACTCAGCAACTGGCAGAACCCTCACACTGGATCCCTAACAAGTGGAGTTAGGGCAATTATGGTAGGAAAAGCCAACTGGAAACCATTAGAACCGCCCCTACCTAGGAGAATAGTAAACCAAAAGCAATACTGCATTCCTGGAGGGATTGCAGTGATTACTGCCACCATCAAGAACTTGAAGGATGCAGGGGTGGTGATTCTTACCACATCCCCATTCGACTCCCCTATTTGGCCCGTGCAAAAAACAAATGGATCTTGGAGAATGACAGTGGGTTGTTGTAAACTTAACCCGGCAGTGACTACAATTGCAGCTGCTGTTACAGATGTGGTTTCATTGCTTGAGCAAATTAATACATCTTCTGGTACCTGGTATGCAGTAATTGATCCAGCCAATGCCTTTTTCTCGATTCCCATTTCAAAGCAACACCAGAAGCAGTTTGCCTTCAGCTGACAATGCCAGCAATACACCTTCACTATCCTACCACAAGAGTATATCAACTCTCCAGCCCTATGTCATAATTTAGTCCACCAGAAACTTGATCACTTTTCCCTTCCACAAGACGTCACACTGGTCCATTACATTGATGACATTATGCTAATTGGACCTAGTAAAGAAGAAGTACCAATGACTGTGGACTTATTGGTAAAACATTTGTGTGCTGGATGGAGGGAAATTAATCTGATAAAAATTCAGACACCTTCGACCTCAGTGAAATATCCAGGGGTCCAGCAGTGTGGGGCATGTCATAATATTCCTTCTAAAGTGAAAGATAAGTTATTGCATCTGGCCTCTCCTACAACTAAAATGGAGGCACAATGTCTGGTAGGCCTCTTTAGGTTTTGGAGGCAACATATCCCTCATTTGGGTGTGCTACTTGGCCTATTTATCAAGTGACTTCAAAAGCTGCTAGTTTTGAGTGGGTCCCATAACAAGAGAAGGCTCTACAACAGGTTCAGGCTGCCATGCAAGCTGCTATGCCCCTTGGACCATGTGATCCAGCTGATCCAATGGTGCTTGAAGTGTCATTGGCAGATAGAGATGCTGTTTGGAGTCTTTGGCAGGCCCTTATTGGTGAATCTCAGCGCAGACCCTTAGGATTTTGGAGTAAAGCCCTGCCATCCTCTGTAGATAACTATTCTTTTGAGAAACAGCTTTTGGCCTGTTTCTGAGCCTTAGTAGAGGCCGAATGCTTAACCATGGACCACCAAGTCATCATGTGGCCGGAGCTGCCCATCATGAACTGGGTGTTATCTGACCCACAGAGTCATAAAGTTGGACGTGCACAGTGGTGTACACGAAATCAGGCTTGAGTAAGTTGCATGAGGAAGTGGCCCAAATGCCCATGGTCTCCACTCCTGTCACATTGCCTGCCCTCTCCCAGTCTGCACCTATGGCCTCATGGGGAGTTCCTTATGATCAGCTGACTGAGGAAGAGAAAACTCATGCCTGGTTTACAAATGGTTCTGCACGATATGCAGGCACTCAAAAGTGGACAGTGGTAGCACCACAGCCCCTTTCTGGGACCTCCCTGAAGGGCAGTGGTGAAGGGAAATCCTCCCAGTGGGCACAACTTCAAGCAGTACAACTGGTTGTTCACTTTGCTTGGAAGGAGAAATGGCCAGATGTGCGACCACATACTGATTCATGGGCTGTGGCCAATGGTTTGGCTGGCTGGTCAGGGACTTGGAAGGAACATGATTGGAAAATTGATGACAAAGAGGTATAGGGAAAAGGTATGTGGGTAGACCCCTCAGAATGGGCCAAAGAAGTGAAGATATTCGTGTCTCATATGAATGCTCAACAACGGGTGACCTCGGCAGAGGAGGATTTTAACTATCAAGTGTATAGTATGACATGTTCTGTGGAAACCAGTCATTCTCTTTCCCTAGCCACTCCTGTCATTGCCCAATGGGTTCGTGAACAGAGTGGCCATGGTGGCAGGGATGGAGGTTATGCATGGCCTCAGCAACATGGACTTCCATTCATCAAGGCTGACTTGCCTACAACTACTGCTGAATGCCCAATCTACCAGCAGCAGAGGCCAACCCTGAGTCCCCGATATAGCACCATTCCTTGAGGTGATCAGCCAGCAACCTGGTGGCAGGTTGATTACACTGGACCACTTCCATCCTGGAAAGGGAAGCTTTTTGTTCTTACTGGGATAGACACTTACTCTGGATACAGATTTGCTTTCCCCACCCACGATGCCTCTGCCAAAACTACCATCTGCAGACTCACAGAATGCCTTATCCGTTGTTATGGTATCCCACACAGCATCACCTCAGAACAAGGGACTCACTTCACAGCAAATGAAGTATGATGGTGGGTTCATGCTCATGGAACTCACTGGTCTTACCATGTTCCCCATCATCCTGAAGCAGCTGGCTTGATAGAAAAGTGGAATGGCCTTCTAAAGACACAATTACGGTCCCACCTAGGTGGCAACACTTAGCAGGGATGGGCAATGGTCTCCAGAAGGCTGTGTATGTTCTAAACCAGCGTCCAATATATGGTGCTGTTTCTCCCATAGCCAGGATCCACGGTTCCAGGAATACAGGGATGGAGATGGGAGTGGCACCACTCACTATTACCCCTAGTGACCCACTCACAACATTTTTGGCTCCTGTCCCCACAACCCTATGCTCTGTGGATCTAGAGGTCTTAATTCCAAAGGGAGGAATGCTCCCACCTAGAGAGACACAACATGGATTCCATTGAACTGGAAGTTAAGAATGCCACCTGGCCAGTTTGGCCTCCTCATGCCTTTGGATCAGCAGGCAAGGAAAGGAGTTACCATAATTGGCTGGTGTGATTGACCCTGACTACCAAGGAGAAATCGGATTGATGTTGCATAATGGAGGTAAAAAAGAGTATGTCTGGAATACAGGAGATCCCTTAGGGCATCTCTTAGTACTACCATTCTCTGGGTTTAAAGTCAATGGAAAACTACAGCAACCCAATTCTCACATGACTACTAATGGCCCAGGCCCTTCAGGAATGAAGATTTGGGTCACCCCACCAGGCAAACAACCACAACCAGCTGAGCTGCTTACTGAGGATAAAGGGAATACAGAATGAGTGGTGGAAGAAGGTAGTTCTAAATACCAGTTATGACCACGTGATGAGTTGCAGAAACGAGGACTGTAATTTGTATGAATATTTCTTTTTTGTATGTGTGTATCAAATATGTTTGTTTTCTTCACTTATAAAATATAACATGTAAATGGGGCTAGTTCATTTTTGGTTGTACACGTTAGTTGTATCCTATTAGGCACAAGTATAACTTTGTAATTGTCTTTATTTAGAGATTGTGTATGGTTTAAGTAGATGTGTACAGGTGCCAAGTTGACAAGGGGTGGACAGTGGTGGTTGTAAGGCCAATCTGTTGTAAGGGGAGTTTCCTCAGGGGTGTGGCTGGCATCTGATATATATGTATATATGGATGTTCTAGCAAAGCTACCTTGCTCACTCTGGATCCTGCATCTAGCTCATCATCATCTGGCCTTCAGCTCCTGGGACTTGAGCCAGCAGCCTGCCGTATTGCCTGCCGATCTCGGATTCGTCAGCCTCCACAGCTACGTGAGTCAGGAGAAGCCTCCAGCCTGACGCCTGACCCATAGACTTGGGACTTGCCAGCCTCTACAACCACTTGAGCCATTTCCTTGAGATAAATCTCTCTCTCTCTTCCTCTCTATGTGTGTGTGCATATGTGCACTGGTTTTGCTTCTCTCTAGAAAAGTACCCAGCCTAAGACATCTTTCCTGTATGTGATTATATTTCACAATTTTAAAAGGTAAATAAAGCAGGAGATAGTTTTGTATAAATACTGTTTAATTTTACTACATAGGACCTTTCAGGTAAATAATGTTCTTGCACCATGAAACTGTTACCCATAGAAACTAAGGAACAACAGATTGCCGCTGTTTGGAGTAATAATCAATCTTTATATCATTTGAAGTGGCTCACCTTTATATTTAATATGTAAATTGTTAAATATTTTAGAGTGAGGATGAAATGGGTCAGCTTGTACATTTTCTTTCCAATCTCTTCTAATATATGTTAAACTAGTAGGGAAATCTTTTGTGTTCATTATTTCCTTTGCTTGAATTCAAATCAAAATATTTGAGGAGAGAAACTTTATTCTTGCAATTTCAGTGCATTTTTCAACATGTCCTGTATCTTGGAACCTCAGCAACTCAATGCTTCCTGCTTTTGAAGAAAAGTGATGGACACTACATCCAGGCCTAGCTCATAAAATTCCCCCACATGGTCTTTTCCTCTTCTGGTTAGCTGAAATGGAGACGACAACAGAACAATGGTGACCGTGTTTTGAAGATAAAAGATGCCTGGGCCGCTTAATCATCACTTAGAAGAGTGTGGCCAAACTACTAACACCTGTTTTGGAATATCACATGAGCAAAAAGTAAACTTTTATTGCTAAATCACAGAGTTTTTTTTTTTTCTGTCCCAGAAGCAGCTTTCCTTAACTAATACACGAGTGTGTACTCACATCCTTAAAAGGCATTGCAATTTTTTCTTTCCTTTTTTTTATTTCTTTCCTTGTAGATCAGGGGTCAGGGTAAGCGAACATGATAATGGACTCCCTGATTTCAATGGGAATGATGCGATCACCTCCAGAGACAAAGAGGGTGTCGCTCCTATAATGGGCAGCAGAACCATAGCAGTAATCAGAATGGTTTGCCCAGCCGCTGGATGCACTTTTAACCCAGAACTGAAACCATTCCTGAAGTCCACTCTTCAGACAAAGATTAAACAGGACTATAAAATAAAAAATAATACACGTGAGGAACGTACTTCTTAGTTCAATAAGATATACAAGACCAAATGGGCAGCTCCTGTCCAAAAGCAGGATGAGAAGGCGAGAAGGGACAGGAACTGGTCGAATGGACACAGGGAATCCGGGTGGAAAGGCGGAGTGTGCTGTCACATTGTGGGGATTGCAACTAACGTCACAAAACAATATGTGTATAAATTTTTGAATGAGAAATTAACTTGAGCTGTAAAGTTTCACCTAAAGCATAATTAAAAAAAAAAAGTGGTTTGACCTGTGGGGATCTGTAGTAGTGGCTAAATATTAAAGCATAGCTTCCCTAGAATGAAAATAGTGATTGTTGTTGTTATTAGGTGCTGTTGAGTTGATTCTGACTCATAGTGACCCCATATACAACACAACAAAACACTGCCTGGTCCTGCCCCATTCTCACAATCGTTATTATACTTAAGCCCATTGTTGCAGCCACTGTGTGAATCTATCTCATTGAGGGTCTTCCTCTTTTTCACTGACCCTCTACTATACCAAGCATGACGTCCTTCTCCAGGGACTGATCCCTCCTGATAACACGTCCAAAATCTGTGAGACGTAGTCTCACCATCTTTGCCATTAAGGAGCATTCTGGTTGTACTTCTTCCAAGACAGATTTGTTCGTTCTTTTAGCAGTCCATGGTATATTCAATATTCTTCTCCAACACCACAATTCAAAGGTGTCAATTCTTCTTCCATCTTCCTTATTCATCGTCCAGCTTTCACATGCATACGAGGCAACTGGTAACACGATGGCTTGGGTCAGGTGCACCTTAGTCTTCAACGTGACATCTTTGCTTTTCAACACTTTAAGGAGGTCTTTTGCAACAGATTTGCCCAGTGCAATGCGTCTTTTGATTTCTTGACTGCTGCTTCCATGGGTATTGATTGTGGATCCAAGTAAAATGAAATCCTTGACAACTTCAATCTTTTCTCCATTTATTGTGATATTATGATGTTGCTTATTCGTCCAGTTGTGAGGATTTTTGTTTTATGTTGAGGTGTAATCCATATTGAAGGCTTTGATCTTCATCAGTAAGTACTTCAAGTCCTCATCACTTTCAACAAGCAAGGTTGTGTCATCTGCATGACGCAGGTTGTTAATGAGTCCTCTTCCAATACTGATGCTCCGTTCTTCTTCATATAGTCCAGCTTCTGAGATTATTTGCTCAGCATACAGATTGAATAGGTATGCTGAAAGGATACCACCCGATGCACACCTTTCTGGACTTTAAACCACGCAGTATCCCCTTTTTCTGTTCAAATGACTGCCTCTCGATGTATGTACAGGTTCCTCATGAGCACAATTAGCATTCTGGAATTCCCATTCTTCACAATGTTATCCATAATTTGTTATGATCCATACAGTTGAATGCCTTTGCATAGTCAATAAAAGACAGGTAAACAGGTTTCTGGTATTCTCTGCTTTCAGTCAGGATCCATCTGACATCAGCAATGATATCCCTGGTTCCACATCCTCTTCTGACTCTGGCTTGAATTTCTAGCAGTTTCCTGTTGATATACCGCTGCAGCCGCTTCTGAATGATTTTCAGCAAAATTTTACTTGTGTGTGATATTGTTTGATAATTTCCGCGTTCGGTTGGATCACCTTCCTTGGGAATAGGCATAAATATGGATCTCTTCCAGTCGGTTGGCCAGGTAGCTGTCTTGCAAATTTCTTGTTATAGACGAGTTAGCACCTCCAGCACTACATCTGTTTGTTGAAACATCTCAGTTGGTAATCTGTCAATCCTGGAGCCTTTTTTTTTGGCAATGCTTTCAGTGCAGCTTGGACTTCTTCCTTCAGTACTATCAGTTCCTGATCATATGCTGCCTCATGAAATGGTTGAACATCAACCAATTCTTTTTGCTATATATATAAAAAAAACTGTATATTCCTTCCATCTTCATTTGATGCTTCCTGTGTCATTTAATATTTTCTCCACAGAATCCTTCAATATTGCAACTCAAGATGGACAGCCTGATAAAGTCCTACTTGATCTCTGTAACAACAACAACAAAAAATCTTCTAGTGTGGCAAGTGGAGGCCTGATCTAGTCCCCAAAATGTAGAGTCCCAGCCTCTCCACCAGTTCACAGATTAGAGCCCCTTGAATGAAGGGGAGGTTGGGTACAGTTAGGAAGGAACTTGCCGCAGTTTTCAAAAGTGTGTATGGTGAAATCTCCCTCCTTGTTTTCCCCAAAGGGACCTGCAGCCAGGGTAATTGTGCTCTGGGGACGGGAAAATACTCAGACCTTTTGAAATAACTGGATACTGGCTCTCTGAGTTAATGTTAATCCCAGGTGAACTAGAATGTCACTGTGGTCCACCAGTCAGAATGGGATCAGAAAATACATGAAGTCTGAGCCCGACTCCTTTTCATATACGGCCCAAACCAGAAAACCAAAGCCGTTGCCCTCGAGTCAATTCCGACACATAGTGACTCTACAGGACAGAGTAGAACTGCCCCATGGAGTTTTCATGGACTGCCTGGTGGATTCAAACTACCAACCTTTTGGTCAGCAGCCATAACACTTAACCAACTACACCACCAGGGTTTCCATATTGGGCCCAGGGGATCCCAAACCCCATCCTGTAGTGATTTCCCCAGTTCCTGGATACATTATTGGAATACATATGCATTAATCTGAAGAACAAAATAGACCAAAAAGAACAAAAAGACCGGATTGAGACGCTCTTCTGGAAATCAACAGGAAAGAATAAAGAGATCAAAATGTTTTTTAAAATACTAAAGAAATAGAGGATAAAATTGTAAGTGGCCTCACTGAGATAATAGGAGTCCCAGAAGCAGAGAAAAATAAAAACGGTAAAAAAAAAAAAAAAAAAAAAAAAAGATCTAGTTTGTGAATAAATAGCTGAGCATAAGTGACCTGTGCAACCTGAGCTACTTAACGGTGAGCTGTGTAACATGCCTTCATCAAATAGAATAGGTTTATACATGCAGGTCTAGAAAAGCAGGTGGATCAGACTCCCACCTGTTTCAGTGCTATCCCTTTCTCACGCATGCCTAAGGCCTCATGGGGAGTCCCTGACTAAGGGATACAGTATTCAAACTTGGTTTACAGGTGGTTCTGCTGGCACCAGCTGGAAGTGGCTAGCTGAAGCATTACAGTCCCTTTTAGGATAGATCCTGAAGAATAAATAGTGGAGGGAAATTCTCCCAGTAGGAAAACTTCCTGGTCAGAAGTATAAATCTCTACTGATTCATGAGTAGTCACTAATTTTTTTGGCTAGTCAAGAGCTTCAAAAGAACAGGACTGGGCCTGGCTCTTTTCTCCGAGTGTCGGGCGCCACCCATGGCCAAGGTGCCCGAGCCCAACACCAGGGCTGCTAAAGGCACCGCAGCCAGAGTCCTGGAGGCATTGGGCTGGGACGGCCCGGAGTTCACTGCCCCCAGCCCGGGAGTTATGAGATCCAATACTATGGACCAGCCAAGTGGGTTAGCACACCTGTTGAATCTACAGACCATCCAGACTAGCTTTACAAAACTGAGCAGCTACATCGAAGGCAAAAACGAGAGAGATGAAAATAAAGATGACAGCTCCAGTGACAAGCTACCTGGAGCCAGGTTCAGGCCCTTTCAGTGAGTCTACCATTACCATTTCCCTGTATATCACCTCTGAACAGCAATCTGATCTGCCCAAGCCTTCACAGTCAGATGTCTTCATTGAAGACAGAGCTGAAATGACTGTGTTTGTATGGTATGGAGAACAACTTTTGACATTAGCAAACATTTTGAAGGAAGAAGGAAAAGTTTTCAATGAAAAACTTTACTACACTGTAGGCTACAATGTCCTTTTAAGTTGCTTAATAGAAATAATCAAGTGTGGTTGATTGAGAAAAATGTACCCTCCAAAGAAAATGAATGAGAGAATGAAGAAAATTCCACTGCAAGGGGAAAAACTTCTGCTTACTACAGACATCAACACTAATTGTGTGTGTGTGTCTAGTATCTTCTACCTGAAGGTACTACTATGAACTGAGGTTATTTCCAATGTGCCTTTTTAATGTCTGAAGCTTTATCTAGATACACAGATAGAATAACAGGGGACAGTATTCTGTAAGTATGTATATTTGTCATCTTTATTTCTATGAGGATCCAGGGAAATATGTTGCTTCCTCCCTCTTTACTTCATCACAGTTGTGTTGTCCTTTTTCTACTTGGATTTGTGCCACTTAGATGTTACCCCCTCCAGATACTAATAAAAATTTTAAAAAATAAAAAAAAGAGAAGGATTGAAATATCGTTGATAAGGAGGTCTGGGGAAGAGACACACAGATGTCCCTCTTGGATGGGAACAGAGTATGGGGATATTCATGTCCCACATAAATGAGCAGCAGAGAGAATCCACTGTGGAGGAAGATTTCAATCAGGTGGGCAAGATGTCCTCTTCTGTGGATGTCAGCCAACCTCTATCCCTGCCAACTTTTTCCTTGTCCAAAGGACTTCTGAACAAAATGGCCACAGTGGCAAGTATGGAGGTTATGCATGGGCTCGACCGTATAGGCTGCCACCAAGGCCAATCTGGGTATAGCCACTGCTGTGTGCCCAACCTGCCAACAGCAGAGATCAACAGCCCTGGTATGGAATTATTTCCTGGTGACAGCTGATTACAGAGAGTACAAAATGAGAAGAGGTTATTGACCCGTTGCTGTTGAGTCAATTCCGACTCATAGCAGCCCTATAGGGACACAGTAGAACTGCCCCATAGGGTTTCCAAGGCTGTAATCTTTATGGAAGCAGACTGCCATATCTTTCTCCCAGAGAGCTGCAGATGGGTTTGAACCGCCGACCTTTTAGTTAGCAGCCAAATGCTTAACCGCTGCACCACCAGGGTTCCAAAGAGGCTATTAACCAAAACCCATTAGCATCGAGTCGGTTCCGACTCATAGCGACCCTATAGGCCCCCAAAATTCTATCAGGAAGCAAGCTCAAAATTCTACTATCAGGAAGCAGGCTGAGACAACTACTCAGCTGCAAACATCTACTGCCTTTCAAGAAAAAGGAAAGAAGATATAGAAAATGGAACCAAGAGGCCAGAGTGAACCAATAGCCACAGAGAATTATTCCGTCCTTGAAACTTAATCAAGGAACTTCCATTTACCCAGCTGGATTTCAGAATTGCTACAGACTTGTGATTACTTTGTGTCTCCCATTTTGCTCCTTTTTGAACTGGAATGTCTGCAGCAGTTATCCTATGCCTAGCCTACCACTGTGTGTTAGGTGCATTGGGGGCAGATAACTTGTCTCTTTAAGTTCACAAATCCTATAGATGGAGAAAAATTGTACTCAAGGAGACATACTTAAGGAGTACATGCAAGGAGCCTCATTCACATATGTACTTGATTTAAATGCTGTAATGGGATGAGACTTTTAAAGAACTTGGGAAAGAATGAATGTATTTGCATGTGGAAGGGATGTTTTAGCGGCTGTAGGATGAACTGTAGTAGTCAGTCTCCAAGATGGCCCCCAATGATCTGTTTCCTGGTATTCACACCCTTGTGTAATCTCCTGTCCTTGAGAACAGCCTGGACCCAGGGATTTAGTCTAATAAATGGAATATAGCAAAAGTGATGTCACTTTTGAGATTAGGTTATAAAGACTGTGACTTCCATCTTGTCTGTTCTCTCATCTCACTTGATTGCTCTGATGAAGCCAGCTGCCATGTTGTAAGCTGCCTATGGAAAGGCTCACATGGTGAGGAACCTGAAGGTATCCTCCGGCCAACAGCCAGCAAGAAACTGAGGTCCTCAGCCCAAAAGCATGTAAGGAACTGAATCTTGGCAACAACCATGAGTGAGCTTGGAAGGAGATCCTTCTCCAGTCAAGCCTTGAGATAACTGCAGCCCAGCTGACAACTGCAGTCTGTGAAAGGCCCTGAAGTAGAAGACCCAGCTATGTCGTACCTGTATTCCTGACTCACAGAAACTGTAAGATAAATATTAAGCCACTACGTTTTGGGGTAATTTGTTATGCGGCAATACATAGCTAATATAGGCCAGCATGGAGGTTCTGCATAAGCTCAGCAAGGCCAAAGTGCTATAGCCACTGCTGAGTTCCCAACCTGCCAACAGCAGAGATCAACACTGTAACTATTTCCTGGTGGCAGGCTGATTACTTTGGAGCCTTTCTGTCATACAGAGGGCAGTGATTTGTCTTCACTGGAATAGACACTTATTCTGGCTATGTACTTGCTTTTCTTGCCTGTGCTTCTTGCAGGTCTAAGGTTCACAGAGACTTAGTGGAAATCCCAGTTCCGCCAGGCTGATATGCTGGGCCAGGTCTGTTTTTCTAGGGGTCCGTTTTGAGGGGGTGCTCCCTTACCTGGAATGTGAGTGCCCCAGGGGAAAGAGCCCTCTCTGCCTCCCAACCTCTCTTCTCCCATCACAATTTCAGGACTTCCTGGGAAGCATGGTTAGTGTCCGCTCCTTCAGGGACCCATGAACCTGAAACCCTACCCCCATGGGGTGATAATCTGTATCAGTGAGTTTTTATGAAATGCAAAGTAAGAGTTCACATGCAGGGTGAGGCCTCAACTGCTACTCCTGTCTCCCCTCCTTCCAAGCCCAGATTGTGCCCTGGCCTACAAGTGTGGACAGAGAAGACTCTGGCCTGGCCACTTCCTCCAGGAGCTTGGGAGTGGGAGAGACAGACCCATTAACCCTAGAGTATTTCAGACACCATGCAAGGCATAGTGGAGGCACTAGGGAGGTCAGGTGGGCATGAGGAAAAAGTCCTTAGAAGTGATGCTTCTCCACATCCCCTTGTCACCTGTGGACCCAGTTGACACCCTGAAAGGATGTGGTAACCTCTGGGAGGATGCAGCACCAAGGTAGTGCCCCAACAGCAGAAAATGACATTGAAATAACAAGACACCCTTTGCTTCCCCAATCATTCCCTCAACCTCTATGCCTCTGGTGCACCCCCTGAGCCAATCACTCCTCCCTTTCTAGGAAAGTACACAGGGAAAGGGAACAGATCTGGAAATAAACTTTCTGGAAGAGGCGAGATTGACCTGGGTCTTGCAGGATGGGGGCTAGGACCTTTCCTGCAAAGCTCATGGGATGCTACATCTGCTGTGACACGGGCAGAAAGTGTGAGGATGGGGCAAGAAGGCACCTAAATGGGAAAGGCTGTCTGGAAACTGGTGAGAGGTGGGCCCATACCTTGGAGGACCCCTACTCCAACCCTAGTAGTTCTCGAGCCTGAAGATTTTGGGCACCATCTCTTCCCCCAACTCTGGCCAGTTCCGGTGGCTGATTGCCTTGGGGTAGAGATCAGTAGTGAAGTGCTGAGGTTGAGTCCCTGCTTCTTCCAGCTCCCAGGCCCCAGTCTCTTCTGATGTCTTCTCCTCCATCCCCCTTTTCATGATCAATTCCAGATAGGTGGGCAGAAAAAAGATTAAGTTTTTCCCTTGGACTGGGGCCTGGGGTTAAGTTGAGCCCAGGATAGGGCTGTCCACAGACCCCTGCCTCCCGTTGTATAGCCCCAGTGACCCTTAACAGGAAGACTGGGTGAGGCAAGGCTGGGCCAGACCTTCTACCAAACAAAGCGTGGGTTTTCTCACACATCACTAGATTTCTATCAAACGGAAATCTTCGCGGGGGGTGCGGAGCGGAGCAAAATGAACCCACTGAAAATTCAGAAGAGGAAGAAAAAAATAGGGAGTGCTGAGCTCCAGGGCTAGAGATCAGAGCTTGGCTTTTAACTTCTCCATGCAGTCCCTTGAAGGAGGGAAACCCTTGAAGAGCTGGGCATGATGTGAAGCTGGCTGGCTTTTACCAGGGCTTCAATACTCCCACTTCCTCCACTGTATCGTTCCATCATGGGCAGACTCTGAACACAGAACACTCAGGACCACAAAGGAGGGTCTAAGATCCCTTTATGAACGTGATGCAAGTTGGTTACGCTTCCTGCCAGAAAAAGATACACATGCAAACCCCCGTTAAGATATGTAAACCATTTCAAGTGACGGTCCCTGATACAGTCCAACATCCTCGTTTTAAGGACTTTGGGGTGTAGCAGGGACTCTGTCCAACTGCTATGAGACCATTAATATGTACATTTAAAAGTGAACTCAGCACTTGAAACCATTATGCTAAGCGGAAGAAGCCTGTCACAAAGGACCACATATTATATGATTCCATTAATACCAATGTCCAGAATAGGCAAATCCATAGACACAGAAAGTAGATAGTGGTTCTCTAGGGCTTGGAGGCTTGGGGGACAATGCCTAAGAGGTACAGTTTCTTTTTAGGGTGATGAAAATATTCTAAAATTAAAAATATGGTTGCACAACTCTGAATATACTAAAAGCCACTGAACTGTACAGTGATTTGTATGATATGTGAACTTTATCTCAATAAAGCTGTTTTTCATTAAAAAAAGTGAGCACAAGCATTTTGGCTTTAGTCTCCCTTCAGCAGGGGCAGAAACTCTTTAGAGTGGAGAAAATAATGCGGGGAGGATCCCTGAACGTGGCATATGGGTTGGACAGTAACACGTTCCTACAACGATTAAGTATATGTATCTTTATATATATTAAGGGCAATGAAGCATCTTAGGTTTTAAGCAGAGTAACATGATCATATCTGCATTTTAGAAATATCCTCAGAATCACTGAATTGTACATTCAAAACAGGTGAGTTTTACGGTATGCAAATTATACCTCAATAAAGCTGTGGAAAAAAAAATCCCTCTGGCACCTTGATAAGGATGAAATGGAGGGCATGAAGTTGGAGGAAACTGTTGCAGGACTTTAGATGAGAGGTGCCAAGGTCTGTCTGTTGGGAGTTGGGGAAAACTGGCTTGGGGGTGAAAGGTTGGGGTCCAACGTTAAGAGAGAACCTGGTGGAACTCAATTCAGATCCCCGAGCACCCTGGCTTCAGCCTTAGTGCTCCTGCCAGCACTACAGCTGCTCTACTGACAGGTGATGGAGGCACTGTTCTCCCCCTTCTAAGAGAAATGCACTTCAGAAACGTGTTTCCAAAAAATGTTGCTAAGGGTTTATTTCTAACAAGAGGAAAATAATAAAATAAAATTAACATAGGCTTCAGTTGAAACCAAGCTTCTTTTGCTTTTTTTCTTTTGAACAAATTAATTACACACCAACAATCTTCTTTTATTACAACATGAACCCAGGAGGAGGAAAGGAGACAGGGGAAGACCGGGAGGGAGGGCTGAGGTGGTTGTGAGGACAAGCACCAAAAGCTTTCTTCAGATTACAGGGAGCCCTGTTATGTTCAACTCCTCAACCAAATTTATTTAAAATAAAAAAAAACTGTGAGCACAGCTATGTGAAGTTTCCTCCTCCTGGGTGGAACAGTCAGGGGAAGGGAGGAGAAGGGAGAGGGAAGAGAATGGGGGAGGGAAGAGAAAGAGGGAAGCAAGGTTAGTGTAACATAGCCGGCCAGGGCTGGAACCAGGGAAGAGAAGGGAGAGGAGATTCCCCAGCTTGCATATGCACTGGCCCTGTCTCTGGAATGGTGCTGGCACGGCCTCTGCCACCCACCCTGCCCACCTACCCATCCATTGATCTGCCTCAGGTGTCTGGGAATGCTGGTTAGAGGCTACCAGGGAGGGGGACTCCAGGGGCCGGCCCCCAGGAGCTGAGGTCTGAACGATACCTTGGAGTCAGAATACGAAAGTCAAAGGACTTCGGTGGTAGGCTGGGGGAGTGGCCATCCCCCCAGCCCACCTGCCCACCTCCCAGGAAGCAGGCTTGATGGTCAGAGAAAGGATCCTTGAGGCCAAGGGGGGGTCTGTTCTAGGCTCAGCCACTGTCACAACTGTTGCTGAGGCGGCTGTTGTGAGCTGGCCATATGCAGCTGGGGAGTCAGAGTGGAGAAAGTGGCAGAGAAGCCTGAACTGGCCGCTAGCCCCGGCTCCAAGCCATTCTGGTTCTCCTGGGGGATGGGGCTGCCAGTGGTGGGGAGGGGAGGGATGGGACCCTCACCCCCAGTCTCCTCCTCCAGCTCTTCTTCCTCCTGGGCCTCCTCAGCCTCTGGCCCTGAGCTCCGTACCCTCTTTGGCTCTAGCTCCTCTCGGGCTGGGTCATCACCCTCCCCACCCCGATCCACCTTCCTCCGCCGCCGCTTCTCCAGGGCCCGGCCCCGTGCCCGACTCCCATGATGCTCTGCCTTCTCCAGCTGTAATCAGAGATAGGCAGAAAGGGATTGTGGGCCACTGGTCAGGCCTGGGCTTCTTGCCCAGTTGGCTTGACCCCTGGCCATACCCATGACCCCTTTCCTCACCTCCAAAAGTGTGCGGATCCGCTCCAAGTCAGGAGGCTTCCCAGCCTGTAGAAGCTGCCAGATGCTGTGGTTCTCATCCAGAGTCACCTCAAGCAGGTCCCCCTCCATCATGAGCTCTTCCAGGGGGGCCCGGGTTGCCTCAGGCAGCTCCAACATGGGCCCAGTCAACTGTGGTAACAGCGAGGACAGCAACTCCAAGTCTGGAAGGTTGTGGGGACAGGCTGGGTTAGAGGCAGCCCTGGTCTTACCCCAACCACCATGACAGAGCAGAGGATCACATGGGTCACTCTGATGACATCCAGTCAACAGTATACCCACACCCAGACCTACCTCTCTTACCTGAGCCCTCCCCCAGGGCTACCTTCTCAGGACTGGTCACACTGTCTCCGTTTTCTAGCAACCCCTGGACCTGCCAACGGGAGCAAGAATGGGTAGGGGTAACTGAACTGAAAACCCAACTCACTGCCGTCAAGTCGAATCCGACTCATAGCAACCCTACAGGACAGAGTAGAACTGCCTCACAGGGTTTCCAAGGCTGTGACCTTCACGGAAGCAGACTGCCACATCTTTTTCCCATGGAGCAGCTTGTGGGTTTGAAGAGCCACCTTTTGGTTGGCAGTTGAGTGCTTAACCACTGTGCCACCAGGGTTCCTCCCAACTGAACCGAAGAAACAGACCCTATTCTTCCTCCCCAACTCCAAACTTGGGACCTTCCACCTCCTGAAGGAGGATGGAGACTCAGGCTGCCAGCAGGGAGCATCATCTGGAGATCTGGACAGGATACAGAATGGCAGGGAGGCAGGGTCAAGGGAGACTGAATGCTGGAAGACAGGGACAGGACTGGAGCCTCCTAAACAGGGGTAGGGGCTAGGGGATAGGGATCTGAGGACAAGTACTGGGCTGGCAGCTCACCTTAGGCATATCCTTGCCACTGCCCTCTCTGAGAGGGTCAGAGGCAGGGACTGAAGGGTAGGTGGGGGGTTCCTCCGGCCTGGGTTCAGATGCAGAATGGCAGGGAGGCAGGGTCAAAGGAGACTGAAAATTGAAGGACAGGGATAGGGCTGGAGCCTAAACAAGGGTAGGGGCTAGGAGATAAGGATCTGAGGACAAGTGCTGAGCAGGCAGCTCACCTTAGGCATATCCTTGCCGCTGCCCTCTCTGAGAGGGTCAGAAGCAGGAACTGAAGGATAGGTAGGGGGTTCCTCCAGCCTGGGTTCAGCTTGCACCAACTGATGAAGCTCAGCCAGCCGTCTCAACAAGGCAGTCACATCCTCAGAGGCCAGAGCCTGCCTGGCACGGCCTTGCCAGCTGATGGCCCTCTCTGTGAGGCACTGTAGAGCTTCACCCTCAGGCAGCCGCACAGGCAGTCTCTGCAGGGCTACTAGCAGTGCCAGGATGGTCTCTAGGCGTGGGCGCCGTGAGCGCATGCACAGTGGACACAGGAATTTGGTGTCCCACTCCCACCAGGCCAGTAGTGGGGATGAGATGGGACTGGACCTCGGGGAGCTGAGGAGGCGCGGCACCGATACACATCGCCCATGGAACCAGTCCTGACATAGGTCACACTGCAGAGCTCCCACCCCAGCCGGCACCTGCCCACACACACAGATGGAGGTTGCAGAGGAAGCTGTGGTCAACGATGACAGTGGACTGGGCTTGGCTGAGTTGGTGCGACGCAGCTGCAGGATACCCTCCTTCTCCTTCTGTTCCCCCTCCTTGAAGGCCACAATCTGCCATGCCCAGGGCAGGGGGAGATCAGGTTACCACCCAGTCCTCTCCCTTCTCTCACCCCTTTAACTCACTCCCAAACCGGGAAAACTGAGGCTCAGGGGGCAAGTGGTCACCCATGGTCACCCAGCTCAGACACGCTATCATAATCACCAAGCATCAGTCATTGCAGGGAGACACCGAGAACCCAACTTCTCTCCAGCTATGCCCAAGCTCCTTACCACAGAGCCTGGGTCCCTGAGGTCCTGCGCAGACAGCCCCAGCAGCTCTGTGTCAGATTTGTACAACCCCAACTCCTTCTCCATCCACCGGCTTCGTTTGGTGCTGTCTGAGCCAGCGTCTGCACATGGGCAAAGAACCTGAGGCAGGCAGAAAGAGAGGGAATGAACTGGCATCCCCTACCCTCCACGCCCTTACCTCTATCTACCCTGCCCACCCCCCGCCAAAAAAAAAAAACCCATTGCCATCAAGTCATTTCTGACTCTCAGTGACCCTACAGGACAGAGTAGAATTACCCCCCAGAGTTTCCAAGGAGCGTCTGGTGGATTCAAACTGCCAACCTTTTGGTTAGCAGCCAAGCTCTTAACCACTATGGCACCAGGGCTCCCCTCCCCTCTCCAGACCCCTCAAAAAACCTGTGTTCTCATATGAGTCACCTCACAACAGCCAGGCCAGGGGCAGGTGAGGCTGTGGGTCAGGGTCCTAGGCCTCACCTCCAGCAGCGTGTAGCAAGAATTCTTCTTGAGGAAGGTCTTGGAGGCCTTCTCCCTCCACGAGTGTGCTGTCAGTACCTGCAGCTCTAGCTGTCTCAGCTCCTCCAGCCCCACGGGTAAGTCCCGGCCCACAGCCACCAGGCCTTCCAAGTCATCCAAGCAGGGATAGTGGTCACCATTCTGGGAACAGGGGCAAGAGAAAGCTCAGTTCAACTTGCCAACATCCACTAATACTTACTCTTACTGGGAAGTTGGACTGGATTCACAGTCTTGAGGCAGAAAAAAAGAGGGATCATCCTAAGGAAGGGAACACCTACCTGCCCCTCTCCCCAAACTCCTACTACATTCATGAGTTCAGCTCCAAAATATCCAGTCAGTCTCCAGGACTACCAGATTAGTTATTCTGTTATGCTTTGCGCCTCTTCTATCCTCCTCCATGCCAATAGCCCCTGCCTAGCTCCACTCCTCCATCACCTGCCTCCCTGCCCCAACCATTCTCATCCTCACCAGCTCCTCTCCTCCCCTCCTCCCTCAAGCCAGCTTCCCAAACCCTCTTCACACTGCCCACCAGGCACATTTGTACTTCTTTTTTATGTATCATGCCCTTTTCCTCTCTAACCAACCCAACCCAGTATAACCCAACATATGTGTCATCTCTTCCCAGCTGGACTGAAGGCCTCGGCGGGGGGAGAGGACAGGGTCCTCACTTGGATCTCATCCACATCAGCAATCCAGGCCCGGGCCTTAGCAAGAGCCTCCTTGAGAGCCTGGATGTTGGGCAGGTGAACAGGGATGTTTTCTGCCTCACGGATTATGGCCTCCAGAGTGGCCGGTGGATGCTTCTGCCTAAAGGTAGGGGGAAAAAAAAGAGACTCGGTCTGGGGGTGGTTTGCCTAACCAGAAGCTGAAACCTGGCCACCAGATCTAACTGCATGGGCTCCTGGGGTGCCTGTTATTCCTGCTGACACTTGGGCTTACTTGCTTGTATTCTGCCTATGTGTGGCTGCCAGTCTCTGTCCCAGATTGCATGCACCCAACTTCATCCTTCTGCCATAACTCCTGCACCTCTGCCTATCCACCAGTCTGTCAGCCTGCCCCGTGTGTGGTGTCTTTCTACAGAGATCTATCTGCCTGAATGTGTACATGTCAGCCAGTAAGGCTAGTCCTCTATAAATCCCTATCTGTCCACCTCTGCATCTCTACCAAGATAGGGAAAAAGAGGGCAGGAGAGTCAATACATCAACGCAGGAGTCTAGTCCCCAAGGTTACCCATGGGAATCATCTTCGGGTTCTCCACTGTACGTTAAAGGATGGAGTAGGGAAGGGAAGGGAAGAGGCTCAACCTACCTGGCCTCCAGACAGAGATGGGCCTTCTCCTCCCAGCGTTCAGCTATGGTCAGCAGCTCCTGCAACTCAGCCCGGGCCTTATCCACAGCAGGGCTAGGGGCTACACTGGCGCCCGCAACCAACAGTCCCCGCATGACAGCCAGGGTGCCCCTTCGGGCTGAGGGGGCCAGCGTGCGTTTCACCTCATCCAGCCATCGCGCTTGTTCCACCTGCCTTTGGAGCTGCTGGGTCTCAGGTACCTCTACCCCCAGCCTCTGCCCCCTCTCCAACAGGGACTGCAGCAGCCCTGGACTAGAGGGCAGTGAGGCCAAGGCCTCACAGGCTTCAGTTTGGTATGCTTCCACCTGTTCCAGAAAACCCTACCAAGATACAGAAAAACAAACCCCTCAGCTGGGCTCGCTCAGAGGTCCCACCACCAGATAGCCTTGTCTCACCTACCTTCTTACCCTCCAGTCTTTTTGGAAAAGAGAGCCTACCTTGGGCTGGGCTTTCCTCCTCCATGCCCTAAAACAGTGGTTCCCAAAACTGACTGCCCATTAGAATACCCTGAGGAACTTGTTAAAAATGCAGTTTCCTGGGCCCCCCTTCTAGAGATTCTTAATAAGGGTTGGTTAGGAATCTGTGCTTTAACTCCCCAGAGGATTCTGATGTATAGCACCAAGAGAGCCTCTGCCCAAAAATGCTATGCTTAGTCTTCTCACAAACCTTTTATGTTCATACTAGTGCCCACTGCCATCTCCATCCCACTTCTCCCCTACCTTTGTAAACTTCACAACTTGCAGGCCCCCCACACACCATTTTCACTTCCTTCTCCTCCCTCAACTTTCACATATGGGGTTTCAGGTTCATATCCAGTCTCTTCCCCCATCTCTTCTCCTAACAGAGTTAACATTCCCTTAACTCTGCATCCTGTATTCATACCCTTGCCACCTACCCCTCAAATCCCATTTCTAAGAGGCAGTCACTAGATGCTCTGCCTCATACCTTTCATTATTTTTTCACATGTGCACCCTGTCTTGGCCAAATACTAAGCTATTTAAGGAGCTAAGAGAGCCCTGCTGCTTAGCTCCCCTCCCCACCCCCCGGATCCCTCAGCAGCACTTCAAACCCACCCCTCCTCACCTTGACATCCCCAATCTGGTGCATGGCACAAGGCAGGTTGTTCATCTGGTCCAGAAAGGTCCGGAGCTCAGCCAGGGTCATTTGTAGACCAGCCACCCTGTAGGGGCTACAGAGTTTCACATATGGGATTTCAGGTCCAAATTGAGTCTCTTCCCCAATCTCTTTTGCTAAGACCCAACACTTTTCTTCACCACACAAGCCTGCCTCGATTTCTCATACCTCAGAGTTCTCCCAGCTGCCCCAATAGAGGGAGGGTTTTAAGATAATGAGTATTAAATTAAGATTTGAGGGAAAAGAATCAAGAGAGAATATATTTGGGGGGAGGTGGGGAGGCCTTGGAAATTAACTGATAACAAGCTTGACTTTTCAATCCATCCTCTGCTGAGAACTCTAAAGCTGTGTCGCTATGATCAAGTTTATGCTTCTGTGTCCTTGCCCCTAAACCTTGCACAACTTCTCCCTGCCTGTCCCTCAAATCTCCTCCAATCTCCTCTAGGTACTGATAAAAATAAACATTTTTAGGTATCTTATCACTGAGGCTCTCCTCTCCATTCTATGTTGCCTAGTCTCCTTGTCTTCCCCAATACCTTCCAGGCCACCACCTTACACTCCAGTGCTTGTGTCAGCTTCCTGCTGATTTCCAGTGTACCCAATGGTGCTCACAGTCCACCTCTTGTAGCACTTTTCCAAGATGCTAAATACTCAGCAGGCTATCTCTGCCCCAACATCTCATGCTGCCATACCCAGCTTCCTGGCCGCTGACCAGTCCCAGAGCCCGGGACACGCAAGCCTCTGCTTCACTCAGGCAGTTCTTCAGTCGTTGTAGCAGCTCACTGTTAGGAAATCTTCGCTCACGGGCCTCAGACTCTAGTGCTCTCAGCTCTTCAAGGCCTGGAAAGAGAATGAGAGCAGCAAGGAGTAGGCAGTATTGAGGAAAGGCAAGAAGGGAGTTTGGGAATACAGGAGAAAAGGGACTAGAACTTGCCTGTGGAGTCCCTCCGTCCCCCCATCACTCACTGCGCTTCCGCCCATCCTCCACCTCCAGAGCCACTCGCACTTTGTTGGCCCAGGTGTCAAAGGACTCAGCCCGAACCTTCAGCTTATGGAGCATGGCAGGCAGTTCATCTAAGGTATACCGATACCTAGAGGAAGAGGAAACGGAAGAGCACATCTGGCCTAATTCTGCATCCTCCTCTTTGCCCCACTTCCTCCAGGTGGGTCCCATGCTCACCGCAGGTACTGCCGGCTACTAGAGCACTTGCAGAGGTCATTGATGTGGGAAAGGCAGACGAGGCCATCTGGGCAGTCATAGCAGGCCAGGGCTGATAAGAAACAAGTGGTCTTGCACTTGATGCACTGGCGCTCATCATCTGGGAGCAGCTCAAAAGCCTCTCGTTCAGCCTCCGTGATGCCCTGGGAGTGTTCAACCGACATACATTATACAGGAGGAGAACAGGGTTATGGAAACCCCATCTCAGCCACCACTGAGCCCCACTTTAGACTACAACCTCTGCTGATGGCTGTGGGGAAGACCAAACCCCACAGGGCATACCTGCCTCTGTAAAGTTCAGACTCTCAAAGCTGGGGGGATCAGATGAAGAAGGACAAGATCAGTTTGTGCTGAGGCAAGGAGAATTTTATAGAGAAAGGAAAATCAGGTAAGATTCAGATAAGCAGAAAGGACCTTTTGGGCAAGAAAAAGCAAGGAAAATGGTGGACCAAGGCATGGAGAGTCAGCAATGTGTGGGAGTGGCCAAGAGATAGGCCTGGCTAGTGTGGAGGGCACATGCTGAGTAACCATGTTAGCTTCCAGTTATTCAGTGCCCACTGTGTTCCAAATGCTGTAATGGTTATTTACTAGACAAGAGACACTGCATACACCTATCTAACATAAAAATTCAACTGTATGTGCTTCCATCTAGTCTTTAAAGATATAAGCTTTTCCCAATGATGCTGAACAACAACTAAGCCAATGATGGCATCTGTTGCTCAGATGAAGAAAAAGCAATCTGTTCCAAAAATGGAGGAAAAGCTGGCTGTGCTGGAGTAATTTCAAGACAATACAATGCTATATGGGCAATTTTAGGGATTTTAAAAGGAAATTTTGACTATAACAATTTTGTCTCATATACTGACTTGTCTAAAACCTATCCCCTACAACCTTACTTATATAAAAAGACAAGGACAGGCAAATGTACTGAGACCAAAAATTATTAGTAGTTATAAAGGGAGGGAGGGAGGGGAAAAGGGGGGGGTGTTATTTCTTATGGAATACTGAGTTTCGGTTTATGGTAATGGAAAAATTGCACACAGTAAGGGTAGGCCTACGTAACTGATTAATGTAATTGCTGTCAATATGCTGAATACCTATAAAAAGTTGAATTAACAAAAGTTGTGTGATATATTTACAACGACAAAAAACAAAAAAGAATAGCAACTGAGGCTGCTTAGGTACAACCAAACACCTCATGGGATTTGGTTCCTTCGTTTGGTGGGTTAGGGTCATGGTTTCATGGGACACCCCAGTTAACTATCCTAATAACTTGTTCAATGCTTCTCTTCTACCCCCTAGTTTGTTGTGTAGGGCCTGAGGTCTTAAAAGCTTGCAAGCAGTCATCCAAGGCACAACTGGTCTCTATTTGCCTAGAGCAACAGAGAAAGAAGGAGAGCAAGAATAGGAGGAGGAAATGGAATGTGTGGCTCACTGTCTCCATGAACAACTGCCTCCTTTGCCATGAGAACCACTTGGAAAAGGAGTGAGAATGGTTGCACGACTCAATGAATGTAATCGATGTCACTGAATTGTACATGTGGGAACTGCTGAGTTGGTGTTTATGTTTTGCTGTGTATACTTCTCAACAACAACAAAGGTAATTTAAAAATTACCCACATAAGATATGAAGAGTCCACTGCACATTAAAACTTCAGCTCTGCCACTTATTAGCTGTGTAATCTTCAGTAAATTATTTAAACCTTTCTCAGTTTCCGTTTCCTTATCTTGTAAAATGGAGACAACAGTAGCAGCCCTCATTGGGTTGTCATGACGATTAACAAAGATAAAGCAAGTAAGGACTTAGAAAAGTATCTTAGCACTTAGAATAAGAGTTCAACAAATATTTACTGTTATTAACTTTAATTTTCAGATAAGGATTACCTATTTCATATGCCTATCTCATTTTACTAAGGAGGAAACCAAATCTTAAGAGTCAGTAACTTACCCAAAGTAGGAATTTGACTGCAGTCAATTCTGTCTCCAAAGCCAGACAATGCTCTTTCTTTTTTTATTTTGGATCATGGACTCCTCTGATAATTGGATGCAAACTATGAGCCCTCTCCCCAGAAAAGTACTCAAACACAATCTTTTATAGAATTTCAATATTAGGGAGGATCCCAAACCCTCCTCTAAGATAAGGCAAGGGCCAAGTGTAAAAAATTCTGAATGTCAGGATAAAACCAAAAAACCAAACCCACTGCCACTGAGTCGATTCAGACTCATAGCAACCCTGCAGAACAGAGTAGAACCACCCCACAGGATTTCCAAGGACATAAATCTTTGCAGAAGCAGACTACCACATTTTTCTCCTGAGGAGCGGCTGATTTGTACTGCCAACCTTTTGGTTTGCTTAACCACTGCGCCACCAGAACATCTAGTCCCCCCACCTAGCTCTGGGTCCTTTCCACAGCCTGCAACAGCCACAGAGTCACCATTTAAGAACAGTGCTAAACGGCTCTTAGAGAGCTAATCCGTTAGAGAGAGAGAGAAAATGATGCCTGGAAAAGCCCAGCACCTCATCAACTAACACCACAGACTGAGAGGCCCCAAACTTCCAACACTTCCTGTAGCTGCAATTCTCCTTACAGCCCATGCTCATGGTAGAGTTATAAATGAGCTTTAAAATAAGTATTACCCAAACAGGCAGGAAAGACCAGCATTGCTCTGTAATCTTATGGAGTACTCTCACTAAGTTGACTCCCTAACTGGGCAAGCACAGAGCTTTAAGAGAAAGGTGGAAATGACTTAAGTGGACTTTATAACTGCAGCAGCCCTCACTCATCTACACACACAACTGACATATGTTTATGAGAAATCTATTAAAGTAGCACCTCCTTCTACTTGGTAATATTACCCTAGTTCGAATTGTTGAGCCATTTGAATGAATTAAAATGGCATTTCCTAATATTCCACATTTCAATCATTTTCTTCATGTATTAATATCAATAATCATAGCAGCAGCTACACTGCAAGTATAGTAATAGATGCTCTGGCATAAACCACCTTGCTCAAGCTTTACAACCACCTTGCAAGTTAGGTACTTATTCCCATTTTACAGAGTGGGAAAGCGAGATGATGAATGGTTAAGTAACTTGAAAAGGTGCCCAGCTAATCATCGGTGGGGATTTCATATGCTAGTCTGTCTTGTTGGGTTACGTAAATAATGATGAATAGCAGCTACACTAGCACCTACCGTTGGCCACTTACTTAACAAACATTATCTTTAATTCACTCATCTATCCAAAAAGATAAGCATTATTATAATCCTCATTTTTCAGATGGGGAAACTGACAGTGAGGTAAACAAACTTGCCTAAGGCTGTTGGTTAATGGTAGAGCAGAGAATGGTATGCAGTTTTCAACCCAGATGCATTCAGTTCTTTTCACTACATCCTAAGAGTACAATCTACATCTTCTACTTCTTGGTGCTGCTTCTTCCTCCCCACCACCCATGTCTCCCCCCGCCGCCCCCACGCTAGGGTACCTGACCCAAGGTGCTCGCCCCATGACCCACCTTCTCCAGCAGGGCCTTTCGTAGACGCCGCTCTTCTTGCACCATGATGAACATCTCCTTATGCACAGCTGCTGCCAGGTTCAGGTCCAGCTTCTCTGGGCAGGCAGCCATCTTGCAGATGAGCTCCTCATGGGAGAAGACGCAGTATCTGCGGAGCCGGCGGTAGTGCTCAATGCACTGGCGCCCAGCAGGCAGCTGTGGACAGGTTCAAGGTTGAGTGTGGCCAAGTCTGGAGGCCGTGGAGCCTCAGCTGCACCGTAACACTCCTGTTTCTGCTTGCCAGTCCACCAACATTCCAAACTCACCCAGTCAGCAGTGCAAAAGTTGACAGCCTCAGCAAAGTTGTAGCCTTGGTTGAAGCCACTGTGGTAAGCACGGGGGAAGGTGATAACAAATTCTCCTGCACACTGGTTTGTGCGGACAACCTGAGGAGGAAAAGCCAAAGTTGGTGAGACAGACGTTTTTCACAGCCTGCATAAACCTGATTTAAGCGCAGGGTCCTTAAAGAGACAAAGGAAAGCCTCAGGAACACATACAGTCTGACAACAGAATCTCAAATCTTCCAACACTTAAAGGACTATGGTCTTTGCTCACAAGTTTCTGATTTGTATTTCAGATGACAGTAAGATTTGAGGGTCAAAAGTAGCAAGTGTACATACCAAAATATTTCAACTTCCTCAGTAATTTTTATAAAAATACCACTTCTCATTAAACTGGAAACCCTGGTGGCATAGTAGTTAAAAGCTACAGCTGCTAACCAAAAGGTCGGCAGTTCAAATCCACCAGGCGCTCCCTGGAAACCCTATGGGGTAGTTCTACCCTGTCCCATAGGGTCACTATGAGTCAGAATCAACTCGACGGCAATGGGTTTGGTTTTTTGGTTTTCTCATTAAACTGGCAACTTTTTTCACTAAGATTTGTTTTTATCAGTCATATACACAGTGTCAAGAATCAAATGGTTCTACAAGGTTTATTACAAAATCAGCAGGCCCCGACTCCTCCCTGCCATTCTCTCCCAACAAAGGTGATCAGTTTCACCTCTTCCAATTATTTCTGTAGTCACCTTCATGTTACCTAAATAACATACTTCTAGACTATGTTAGAAGTCCCTGGGTGGTACAAAGAGTTAATGCATGCAGCTGTTAACCAAAAGGTTGGAGGTTACAGTCCACCCACAGGTGCCTCAGAAGAAAGGCCTGGTGATATAATTCCAAAAAATCAGCCATGAAAACCCTACGGAGCACAGTTCTACTCAGGAAACACTCCACAGCAACTAGTTTTTTCAGACTATGTTAAAAATAGCCGGTTTCTCAATTTGCTTCCTTTTCTATGTATGTATTAATAGTTTAATCCTAAACTTTCTAACAAGTATCCAAATCTCCTTCCTATCAATTTTCACCTTTCTGTAGCAGTCTCTTGGGGAGTCTTCTAATCTCTTCCAATCTGGACCAGCTGCCCTCCCTGGACCATCACTCTCCTGGGACAAACCTGTTCCCTAGATCCCATGTTTTCCTCTATTTCTTTGTTGTGCTCTAGCTTTTTCCAACAGCTTCCTGAGAAATAATGGTAAGAAGCTTTTTTTGAAAATCTCTCTTTTCTATCTCACACTTGACTGATAATTTGACTGGATATGGAATTCTACATTGAAAATCATTTTGAAGTCATCTTCTAGTTTCAGTGTTGCTGTTGAAAAGTCTGAAGCCATTCTGATTCCTAATGCTTTGAATTAAACATGTTTTCTCTCTCAGGAAACTTTGAGGATTTTTCTGGTCTCAGTATTTGATATGAAAATTCCTAAGATATATCTTTGGTGTGGATGTGTTTTCATCCATGTATTAGGTGGGCTCTTTTGATTCTGGAAACTTATGTCCTTCAGCTCTGGGAAATTTTCTTGAATGATTTCATTAATGATTTCTTCTGCTTAGTTTTCTCTATTCTTTCCAGAACTCCTATCATTTGAATTATTTAACCTCCTATACAGATCCTCCAACTTTGTTCATTTCTTTTTATTCCATCTTCTGTGGGATTTCCCTTTTTTTTTTTTATCTTCTAAACTTTCTTTTGAGCTTTTCAATTCTGCTACCATAATTTTAATTTCCAAGAGCTCTTTTTGGTTCTAAGTATGTTCCTTTTTAATAGTATCTTCTTATTTCACGTTGGCAACATATGCTTATTCTGAAGGTACTGAGATTTCTTTTCCTTTTCTTTTGAAGTTTACTTCTCCCTGCCTAGTCTGTTTTCTAAATTGATTTCTTTCTGGTTGTTTGGTTCTCTTTCGCTTTTATAGGTTTTCCTCAGTTGTCTCTTCATCTGTGGCTGTCTGCTTATATTTGAGAGAGAAAAAAGCTGAATGAAATCTCTGAGTACATAAGCTCGTCAACTGTGAGCTTCACTACAGGGTGATTTGGCTGGGCCATTCAACTTGGGAAACTCTAATTCTCTCCTCAGACTAGTCAGATCCCCCAGAGAAAACTACCAATTTCTTGCCTTTAGGAAAAAGGGGTGGCTGCCAGTGTTCTAAGACCCAAGTGCAGGGAGATGGCTGGGAAGCTCAACATCCACTATGCATACATTGGTGAATCCTAGCTATTTGCACTGTAACTTCATCCTCAACTGTACGCAGAAGACCTCAATCTAGAGACTGTTTTAACTTCTTCAAAAATAAATCTCCAGTCTTTTGTTAGAATGAGGGAGGGTCAGATTCCCAGCTGCCCAGCACGGGAAGAGATCTCAGTTTCTTATACAGACTTGAACCTATTCTTATTTTAACCCTATCCATCTTTACCCCCAGAATGCCTAGGGCCATCAACTCCTGAACCTTTGGGGGTTTCTGCAGTGTAAACCAGGTTGGTGCTCAGATATCCCAAGACTGGTTTAAGATTCAGTTTTCTCACCTATTTTCTAGTTTCAAGATTTTTGTTTTGAAATCCGTGATTCTTATTTTCTCCATCTCTGTAATTTTTTTTTTTTAAGGGGGTTTCAGTAAGGAGTAGAAGTGGCCACGTGTATGTTTCTGTCACCATTTTTACTGAGAGATCTCACAAAGCTTTTTAAGATGAATATTCAATGCTAGTGAAAATCAAAACCAAACATGTTGTCACTGCGTCGATTCTGACTCGTAACGACCCTATAGGACAGGGCAGAATTGCCCCATAGGTTTCCAAAGAACGGCTAGTAGATTCAACCTGCCGACCTTTTGGCTAGCAGCCGAGCTCTTAACCACACCACCAGGACTCCAATGCTAGTGAAGATACAGTGAAATAAGTACCTTGCTGATAAGGGGATCAATAGATTCTACTCTCTGGAAGGCAAATGTGTTAATATGTTCCAAGAACCTAAAATGTTTATACCCTTCAACTCAATGATTCCTCTGCTAGGATTCTAGATTAATTTGGAGAAAATTAACGTTCTAATAATATCGAATCTTCCCATTCACAAATATATCTCCACATTTATTTGGGTCATACATCAGCTCCCACCCCCACTATTTTTTCTCAAATCTATCCCTACTTAGAGGCAACATAAGCATTTCTTGCCTATATTATTGCACTAGCCTCCGTTATCAACCACCAGAATGGTTTTCTAAAACCTGCAAATCTGACCATGTCATGCCTCTCCTGAGAGCCCCTTACTTGAATCCCCATCCCTGACAAGCACACTTACTCTTCCCCTATAAAACTTTTCCAACTGCCCCTTCCTTAGTGACCCAGTCTATTGTTCTTTTGTAGCACCTCTTACACTTTATTCCCCTTATTGACTCATCTCTGTCTTCCACTCAACCATGCATACACACTGAAGGCAGATACTAGTTTATGTATCTTCAGGGTGCTGACCAGAAGCTTTGTATACAGAAGTAGCTCTAGAAATACTGCAGAATTACCTAGTCCCAGTCTTAATTTTACGATGTGAAAACTAAGTTCCAGAGAAACCTCAGACAGAACAAGAAGTAGAATCTAGTGCTCCTGACTCTTCATCTCAACCTGTCCCCTCATTTTGGCCATGTCACTTTATTGTTTTCTATGTGGGTGTTTAGAAAAGCTCGCCTCACATTCAACAGCTGTTAAAAATGGCAATTACGAATAGCCAAATGGAAAAAAAAACACCCAAATGTGCATCAACTGGTGCCCAGATAAACAAAATATAGTATATTCATACCATGAAATACTATATCCAGCCATAAAAAAGAACGAAATACTGATACATGCTAAAATGTGGATAAACCTCAAAAACATTGTTCTAAATGAGAGAATAACAACAAGAAAACTAGCTCAATTATTACGTAGCTTATTTTAAGTTTTATAGCAATTGGAAATGTAACTCCTTTACAAGAAGATGCCAATATCCTAGTGTTAGAGAAGAACCGAGGATTGCGGTTTTGTTTTTAAATGATACAATTAGTGTGACTTTAGAAGTCGTTATTATCTACATGGGGGCAACAGTGGTTCAGTAGTAGAATTCTCGCCTTCCATACAGGAGACCTGGGTTTGATTCCTGGCCAATGCCCTTCAAGCACAGCCACCATCCCTGTCTGTCAGAACTGGATTCAGCAGAGCTTCTAGACTAAGACAGACTCAGAAGAACAGCCTGGTGATCTATTTCCCAAAATCAGAAAACCCTACAGATCACAATGGTCCAATCCTGTTGTAAATGGGGTCGTCACGAGTCAGACGCCAACTTGACTGCAACTAACAGAGAGAAGCCAGACACAAAAAAACATATATTATATGATGTCATTTATATGAAATGTCCAGAAAAGGAAAATTTAGAGACATAGCAAATTAGTGGCTGCCAGGGACTAGGGTTAGAACTGCAAATGACTACAAATGGGCATGAAGGATACTTTTGGGGTGATGAAAATGTAAAACGATTGTGGTGATGGTAGTACATACCCAGTGCCGTCGAGTCGATTCCGACTCATAGCGACCCTATTGGACAGAGTAGAACCGCCCCATAGAGTATCCAAGGAGCACCTGGCGGATTCGAACTGAAATTCACTGAATTGTGCACTTAAAATGGGTGAATTTTACAGTCTGTAAATTATACTGCAGTAAAGCTGCTTTTAAAAAAGGATGGTTATAAATATTACATAATAATGAAGTAAAAATCATTCTAGATCAACACTGTCCAATATAAATATGTTAGCCACATATGTAATTTTAAATTTTCTAGTAGCCATATTGAAAAGTAAAAACAGGTGAATTGATTTCAATACATTTTTAATTAATATATTCACATTATAATTTCAATGTATAACTGGTATACAAAATTATTAATGAGATAATTTACATTCTTTGTTTCGTACTATCTGGAAATCCAGTGTATACTGGATTTTAGCACATTTCAGTTGGGACTAGTCACATTTCAAGTACTCAGTAGCTGTTATGTGGCTAGTGGCTACCAAACTGGACAGTGCAGTTCCAGGCCATGAAACTTACAAAACAGATTATAAAATTCATACACCGATTACTGCTATGTCAAAATTTACACAGAAAAGCAACAGGGAAACATAACGAGGTGTTTAGGGTGGGGGGGAATAGGGATAACGTCTCTATTTTCCATTTTATGGAAAGGGGTCATGTTTCTTTTTAACAAAAATAATATTATGTACCTATAAAAAGAAATGGCCTCCTCCCACCAAAGGAGGCCCCAGAGAGGAGGTTAAAGATAGCTCTGAGGGAGTTCCAGCTGGCTAAACTGCAGCATGCCAGCATGAGAACATGAAAATCACAGATGCCTTGGATTAGGGGGATACTGCCAAGGCCAAAGAGCCTGGAGATGCTGGCAACTACCTATAGAAGGGGCAGGGCAGATAGAGGGCAGGGTGATGAAGCAGCAGCTGGCCAGAGAAGCTGGTGTGCTGAGTGGGAGAAATGATGTGGAAGTAGAAGAGCATGTGTTTAAAAGTCTGTGATAGTTTTTTGTTTATTTTTTAAAAAGGTAAGAAGTGAACAGCTCCATGACTCTCTTGGAGCCCTGGTGGCGCAACGGTTAAGCGTTCGGCTACTAACCAAAAGTCGGCAGTTCGAATCTACCTACCGCTCCTTGCAAACCCTATGGAGCGGTTCTACTGTGTCCTATAGGGTCACTATGATGACACCTTAGATGCCCAAATCCTTAAGAGATTCCTTTTCTACTCTTCCAACTATCCTTGGCATTACAGGCAAGGAGCCCTGCTGGCGCAGTGGTTAAGAGCTCGGCTGCTAACCAAAAGGTCTGCAGGTCGAATCCACCAGCCACTCCTCGGAAACCCTATGGGGCAGTTCTACTCTGTCCTATAGGGTAGCTGTGAGTTGGAATCGGCTCCACAGCAATGGGTTTGGTTTTTTTTTTTTTTTTGATGCTGTGCTACATAGGTCAGGAAAAGAGGAGTATGAGTAAAGGTCAGACTAAACGTCCACTTGTGAAACAGCAGAAGTGGAAGGCAAGATCATTTCAACATCTTCAGTCTAGTAATTCTTAAATGCGTAAAGAAGGAAAAGGATATCCCCGTTCTGAGTGGAGGAGGGTTGCCTCGACTGTTGTAGGTTGCGTCTCCCTGTCCAATTCCCAGGATATCCCAAACCTCAGTTAAACATCACTCGAGTGTACAATAGAAAAAAAATCGGTACTCACAGGGTGTGTAGTACACATCAAAACAATATTGCTCTAGTCGAGGCTCTATTATACGGATGTCCAGGGCTATCTCAGACAGTAATTCAATATTTACTGATTGCCTACCATATTCCACGCATTA
This sequence comes from Loxodonta africana, assembly GCF_030014295.1. Lineage (NCBI taxonomy): Eukaryota > Metazoa > Chordata > Mammalia > Proboscidea > Elephantidae > Loxodonta > Loxodonta africana. Next base: position 63,534,659 of record NC_087369.1, read on the forward strand.
GACCAAGTGGCAGGGTGGCCAAGGCCGGGGGGGAGATGGGAATAAATAGGGAGATGTAACACAGAGTAACACTTGAAGCAGAGATGGAGAACGTACTAATTACTACACCTTCAGGACTGTGGATCAGGCTGTTTTAAGATCCATGTCAAATAAATTGGCTGATGCTTATCAATACTAGAAATTACCCAACGGGTAAGCCAGGTTGTCTACCCAGCATACATTTTATAGCGTAGGAGAAAAGTACACAGAGAAGGATAGGCCGGGTCTCCGGGTTCGACTTTTGAACTGTTAAATAAGTAAAAAGACCTACCGACTGCTCTGTGAAGGTAAACAGCATGGCAAGTGTGACAGAGACTGGTAGTTGTCCCCTAATATTCATTCTCGCTTTCTTTCATAATAACATGACCTCCAATTTTTTTTTTTTTTTTTTTTAATTTACATGACCATCCAGATTAAAAATCAAATTTCCAGTTCCCTTGCAGCTGGATGTGGCCATGTGACTATGTTTTGACTAACAGGAGATGAGCGACGTGTGCCCTTATAAGTAAGGGCATTCAACTAGCGCTTCTATATCTGTCTTCCACTGGTTGGAATGTGGATGTGATAATAAGCCATCCTTAAGGTGTTACCCACAATCACATTGCCCAGAGGGCTCACCACCACACCGTGTAACTAGCCACTATTATTTTGAGTATCTTTTAGAGTGGCAAAGGTTCCTAGGTAGTACAAATAGTTTGTACTTGACTACTAACCTAAAAGTTAGCAATTCGAACCCACCCAGTGGCACCACAGACGAAAGGCCTGGCAATCTGCTTTCATAAAGATTACAGCCAAGAAAACCCTATGGACCGGTTGCACTCTGTTTAACTCATGGGGTCGCCATGAGTCGGAATCAACTTGATGGCAACAGGATTATTAGAGTGGTCAAACATACGGTCCGACTAATACAGAAAGGGAATGAGAATGGGGCAAGACTCCAAATGACAACTACCATCACCACAAAGGACAGCACTAAATTATTCCTACCTGTTATGAATTGAATTGTGTCCCCTAAAGAGATATGCTGAAGTCCTAACCCCTGGTACCTTCATTGTGACCTTGTTTGGAAATGGAGTCTTTGAAGATGTCATCAGTTAACATGAGGTCATACTGCAGTAGGGCGGATCCTAATCCACTGAGTGGTGTCTTTATATAGAGAAGAAGAGACACCAACAGACACACAGAGGGAAGGACACCACGTGACAACAGAAGCAGAAATTGCTGCAGCTGCAAGTCAACGTATGCCTGGGACTACCAGAAGCTAGGGGACAAGAAAGGATCTTCCCCTACAGCCTTTAGAAAGAGCGTGGCCCCGATGACACTCAAAATTCGGACTTCTAGCCTCTAGAACTGTGAGGCAAGAAATTTCTATTCTTATACATCACCCAATTTGTGGTACTGTGTTACAACAGCCCTAGGAAACTAATACACTACTCCTTGTCCCTGTTTCCTGGGCACTCACCGGCACACCATGGGACATGAGGGTGTTGGGATTCATGAGGGTGACAAGTTGGTGCAAGAGGTCAGGCTGGCTATCAAACAGCTCAGGTGTCAGCTTCTTCATCACTTCTTCCAAATGTTCAGCTGCAAGCGAGGGTACCCCATACCAGGTCTTTGGCTCACCCCTGCCCAAGGAGAAAGGGGATACATAGAGTGGTCACACCCATGGTCATGCAAGGAGCCTGCCCTGACTGCCTCCCTGGCTCCTCAGGGCCCCTCTTACCAGTGGAGGTAGTTAATGGAGTAACTCCAGTGATCTTCAATATGCCAGCAAAATGCTGAGAAGACCATGCCCACATAGAGCCAGGGCACCTTCATGCCTGAGATATCTGCATTGATGTGGCACAGTACAGACTGCTCCAACACCGGCATAACATTCAGGTTCCAACCACTGGTAGCATACTCCTGTCAGGTCAGGTATTTGCAAAAAGGGGATGAGGATCATCCTAAGGGAACTAAGATCTTAAGTTATTTGCGCTAGCCTGAGGAACCTTAATTCTGAGGTCACAGATCTTTTTGAAACACCGAAGAAATATTATAGGTTTTCTCTCCCCAAAAGTATACACAAAATTTTACCTTCAATTTCAGGGAGGTTACAGATACACTTACCATCAAAATACCTACAAATTAAAAACCCTTGCTCTGCAACTTGAAAGATAGGAACCTTAGCGGGCAGTTCATAGGGACAACTCAGAAAAGGAGTGTGAGAATGTTTGCACAACTTGAAGGATGCAATCAGACACTGAACTGTACGTGTAGAAACTGTTGAACTGGTGCATGTTTTGCCGTGCATATTTTCAAGAAAATAAAATAAATTACAATAAACAAACAACAAATAATAGTAACGGAGCAGATGCCCCAAACCCCCCCACCCCCGACCCTTGCCATCTGGAAAAAACAAAACAAAATCCTGCTCTAAACCAAAAGGCACCTTTCCCTTGAGGTAGACCTGGGTCCTCACTTTTTCTTGCAGATACAAACCCAGTCCCTGAACATTTCTTATGAATGCAGCCAGGCATGCTGCCAGACATTTCCTATACCTTCTCGTTTAATTTTTATAACAAATTTGCAAGGTAGATATTATTCCCATTTTGGTGAAAGAACCAATCTCATGTCGGCACATACCAGGTCCTAGGTTGCATTCTTTACACGCAACATTTCATATCTCACCACAATCATGTAAGGCAGGCATAATTATCCCCACATTACAGCAATACGGAGTCTTTCATATATTAAATGAGTTGCCTAAGCTCACCCAGCTGACATATAACCATAAATCATCCACTCACCTCCTCCTCAGGAGTTAGATGCCGCTTACTGTCACTGACAGGGAAACCACTGCCAAATTCTTTGGAATGGATGTCAGCCCCATACTCAACAGTCACATCTTCTTCAATGCTATTCACCAGCCGCCAGAACTCTTTCTCCACAAGTTCTGTGGGCACCATCTGGGGGGACAGGGGTAGCAGATAACCGTGGACTATCATATCCTGGACCCACTGTCCCAAGAGGACTGAGACCATCAGGCACCAATACTTACAACCCTAGCCCCAATACTACCCCAGCCCTCCATCACCTACGTGCACGGGCATGTTGAAGTAGTCAGCTTTAAAGGAGTCAGCCATCTCGCCAAAGCTCTGCAGAGTGTATTCCCGGGTAGCCTGCTCAAAGCCAAAGGCTTCAGGGGGCCGCTTACACTCCTGAAACTCAAAGGAGAACATCTCATCAAGGCAGAAGCAAGAAGTGGAGAATCCTTAACAGTGGAGCTGGAATATGGGGTAGGAGTAGGGAGGGAGAACAACCCTAGGTCTGTGCTAGGATCCTGGGCAGCCTTCAATTTATAGCTCCACCTTTTTCTCCCGTCACAATGTTAAATTAGTTTTTTCATTCCCCACATGCATTTCTACCACGCTTTTGCTCATACAGTTCCTCCCTGGTGGAGTGTCCTCTTCCACTTTCTTTCATTGATACTTCAAATTCCAACTCCAGTCCCATAACCTCCAGGAAGCTTTCCCTCATCACTACAGCCCATGACCGTTCCTTCCTTTAGGACTTTAGGGTTTGGTTTTGTTTTTTTATCTAAACCATGGGTTCTCACTTAAATATGCTATCCTATGCTCTTCTGCCACCATTTTTCTGTCTAGCTAAAATTTGAGTTCATACACAATGATTAGGGAAGCATTCCTACGCCTAGACTGGTACTACAGGCCTGGGAAAATGAACTATGGCACCAGATTCTATGGTGTTAAACCCCACACTGTCCTTTTAAATTGTCTCAGAAGACAGAATGTGGATCTAATTCAGTCTCTGTTCGTAGTTTTAAATAAGAATTGTGCACACCCCAGACTAAGACACACAACCTGCTCGTTTCTGAAAAATAAATGCCAATCTGGTTCATTGGCCCACGACCACTTTAGAGAGTCATGGAAAGGTGGCAGTCTTCCTCGTACACGGTACAGTTTGTATACAAACTCCTCCCACTGGAATGCCCACTACCAAGGCCATTACGTACTGCTCTGATCTCTTTACTCATCTGTGTATGTGTGTTTACATGTGCGCTTGCACACTCAGTCTCTATGACCACAGCTAAGTCCTTAAGGTTTCTGCGTCCAGAAACCCAGAGGCAAACGTAGAAGCACCCAGAATTTGGATGAAGGAAGGCCACCCTGCCAGATTTCCCAGGCCTCTTAGACCTCACTGCTGCTTCAGCTGCTCTCCACATGCCCCTACCCACACTAGGTACGTTCTCCTGTGTACCGCTGCTCCTGTTGTTTTTCCAACCCCAGTCTGGAATATTCCTAGTTAAAGTCTGTTGTGTTGTTGTTAGGTGCCATCTAGTCAATTTTGACTCATAGTCATAGCATGTGACAGGACAGAATGCCCGATAGGGTTTCCTTGGCTGAAATCTTTATGGAAGGAGATCGCCAGGCCTTTTCTCCTGCAGAGCCGCTGGTGGGTCTGAAATGCTAACCTGTCGGTTAGTAGCCGAGTGCTTAACCACTGCACCACCAGGGCTCCCTAGTTAAAAGTCTACATCATTGCAAACCAATCCAAATATCATGGTTAAGAAGGAAACAACTAAATAAATACTATATCCATGTGATGGACTATCCTGTATCCCCTAAAAGAAAAAAGTCATACTTGTGAATAAATTTAGTAATATAGAAAAATGACTATGAAATAACAAATGAAAACATGTAAGATCCCAAACTTGTTAAAGATAGTTATGAATACACAACAGCAAAAAGATTAGAAGGAAATATACCAGACTATTAATAGGTGCTTTTTAGGATGATAGGTAATTTTTCTATTTTCTAAGCTTTCTAAAAAATAAAAATATGTAGCAATCAAAAGAACAATATTTTCTTCATATTCCTATCCTTCAAACCTCATTCCTGACATCTTCTCTGATTATTGCCCTTAGTCATTTTCCTCTCCTCTGAACTTCTACACCTCAGAATTTGCAATACACAATTTAGCATCTGGTTGTACGTCATCATATACAGTCTATCTAATCATGAATCTTGCCTCCCTAGGTGGTCTGGGAGCTCCCAGAGGACAGAAGAAGCAATGGCTGCGTCAACTCCTCCTCTTTCCCTGAAAGCTCTGCCCAGCCTAGCCTCCTCACCCCAGGCACCCAAAACTTAAGACTGTGACTAAGCTAGAAAGCGGCCCTCAACAAGGCCAGATGAAGAAAGACAACTACACCCTATGAGGTATATGTGGACTGAGGCTGGGGAGGTCTTACCGCCATGACACACTTTGGGCACCGCCAGACACCCTTGGGGATCTCAGGTAGAGGAGGCAGCAGGCAGAAAATGTGGTAGTTGTCATCACAGCCATCACATAGCAAGAGCTTGTCATCTTCATCCCCTCGGGAACACATCCGGCATATATATGACTCGATCTGCCAGGGGAGGGAAGCAAAAGTTCATCAACCGAAACCCTGTCCAGCCTTCAAACATCAGGCCCCTCCAGACAGTACCCCGGTTCATACAGCTCTCCATTACAAACCTACTGCGTTTGCTGGTTGGATCAGCTGGATCATTCATGGTCCTTGGACAGGCTATTCATACTAGGTCTGCAGTTTAACTGCAGAGCTGTGAGCGTAGGCCCTTTATCACACGATCATTTGTTCAACAAATGCTTACCGAACACCTAAGTGTTAAGCACCATGCTAGACTCTGCGGTCATAAAGATGTGTAAGATGTGGTATCTGCCTTCTAAGAATATACAGAACTCTAGAGATACATGCTCATACAAGTTAAAACCTCAGTGTGAAAACTGCCAATGGCGGCCCATAAAGTGCACTGTAGGAGCCTAGAGAAGGAAACACTCAAATCAGCTGAAGAAAGGGAGAGACAGCCTTGAGAAAAGACTTTATTGAAAAGGTAACGCTTGAAACTGGCTGAAACCTGAAGGCAAACTGAGGTTTGGCAATGGGGCAGAGAGGCAGGGGGAAAGTCTTCGAGGCAGAAGAAAAAAGCACGTGCAAAGTGTGAGGGAGTGAAAGAGCATGGAGTACCTTAGAAGAAAAAATGAACACACCTATAAATAGTTCAGTGTGGCTACAGCAGAGAAGTGAGGTGCGCAGTGCTGGGAAATGAGGCTAGAGGTCAGCAGGAACTAGCTCACAGATGGTAATGAGGAGCTTAGCCTTTATCCTGAAGCAATGGAGAGTTGAGTCTCCTCCGGACCCTTCCAAGCACTTCATGTTGACAGCACTTGATCACCCTTTCCTATTCTTTGTTCCATGCAAGTTGGCCTTGTTTTCCCCAATTAAGTGAGCTACATGAGGGCAGGGCCCATCAGGCCTGCTTTTCTGCTTAATGCAACCTGGTCCAGTGCCATGACATGGAAATGTTTGTTGAAGGGACCAGAAATGGGTCCTTGAAGGGTCCTTACAAATTGGGCATTGCTGTGGTTCCTCCGCAGTCTCATCGTCATTTTGGTGCAGGGCTCTGGGCTGTGACTCAGCTCCTCCTTGCTCTCCAGGAAGGTCTTAGGTGAGGTTGACTCCACCTTCACATCCCCTCCAGGCTCCTCCTTCACCACCACAGTGGGGGGACACTCAGGCCCTTCCTTATCTGGGAGAGAAAAGCAGCTCTAAAGTACAGGTCCGAGACAGTTACCGCCCTGCCTCCTCTCCCCAGGTGAGTCCAACCTTCACACTGGCTTAGCCTGTTAAGCCTCACCTTTCTTCCGCAGAGTCTTATCCTTGGCCATGAGGCCCAGGCCCATCATCTTGGGACCGGCCCCATAGATCTGTAGCTTCTTCAGCTCTGGATTCTTTTCAATGTCTTCCTCTGTGGGTTCCGGCTAGGAAGAAAGACATGAATGTATCAAGACTGCTATCTGGGGCAGACTGCCCCATCATAAAAAAACAATAGCTAGACTATATATCACCTGGGCTCATGCCAGGGGCTGAGGCATAGGCAGGCCAGGGCAAAGTGAGCTCCCTCTTCAGCCCTCTCTTGGAAAGGAATTTGGACGAGATCTCAGTTTTCTCAACTGTAAAATGAGAACATTAACCCCTACCTTACAGAGTTATGAGGGGACTGAAGATAATATATATAAAAAAATGTAACAGTGCTTGGCACAGAATAAGCATTCAACAAATGGTAGTGACTAATATGATCTGCTAAATTACATGCTTTAATGAGCCCAGGGACAGTGTCTGTCTTGTCCTGTTGTATCCCCAGTGCCTAGAAAATGCCTGGCATACAAGCCTCTGCCTAGAGGTAAAATACAGGTATAAGGAGAAAGAAGAGTTTTACTTCTATGAGCACAGTGAGCAAGGAATGGAACAAGACAGGCAAGAAGGACAGACATGCAACAGATATTGTACTAAAAGATCAAGAGCCAGCTCAGACACTCAGCTGAGGGCAGAAGAAAGAGCAAGAGTGACGGAAGAGAGGCACACTAACGCTCAAAACTCAGAGAACTGACAAAAGGGACACAACCTTGGCCAGAGGGAGGGAGAAAACTCACTCCACTCCCAAAGCCCTAAGATAGATGGGGGAAGTACTCACATCAGGCTGCAATCTCTTGGCCCGCCGGCCATAGCTGTTGAACTTGGAAGGCTGCACAGACTGTCGAAGGGGGATGCTGTGGGGTTTGTATTCCTTGTCCTTCTCCTCATTATCAAATGGACGTGTGTTACACTGCTGGGTAAAGATGAGGGGTAAGGGTTAGGGCATGGGGCTCCAGCCTCCAACAGCGAGGGCTTCCCTTTTACCCTCACCCACTGACAAAGCTGTGGTTCCACTCAACTAGCCCGTACCAACAGCCCCTGCTCAACTAGTCTTCCTCATTGACACCACATACACTTTGGGAATTATTCTCAGTGCCTTTGCTTATGCCATTCTTTCTTCCAAACACCTCCCCCCACAACTTTCTCCCCAACCACACAAGACTCATCTCTTCCCAGATCTCTCCAGCCCGAAACATCTCTCCTTCCTCTGAATTTCTCTATTATTTAAGGTCTTATCTCATAATGGATAGTAGGCTGGCCATACAGACCAAAAAACTCTAGGACCTCTGACCCTGAGCAGTACGGAAAGATTATAAGCATCACTAGGAATGGATAAAGTCTAGGTCCTAAGTCTCTAGTCCACAGAACCAGTTCCATTAAGAAAATGTATCTGGGGGTAAAGCCTCCCTCCACTTCAGCCTAGTGTCCTTACCACAAGGTTGGCTCCAGACTGGTACATCTCATAGGGATAAATGATGCGTTCATAGTGGGAACGCAGCAGGGAGCCAATGTTTTTCCCTGGTGGGTAGTTGAGGCGCTGGGCCACACGGGCCCACCGACGGTCCTTGCAGATGGCTTCATAACCACCTTCCTCCACCACGATCTGAAATGACAAACAGGAAGGGACATGGATATGTTGTGTGTATATACAACAGGGAACAGGCCTGTAGAAAAGGCAATGAGGACGACTCTAGCTTCTCACATCACTGGAGGCTATCCCCCTCTTCCCAACCACCACCACCCAGAGTCAGCAAGAGACACTAAGAAGTTCTGACGATAGCTTGTATGTTGCCAGGCTATGCTGCTTCTACTGCAGCACAGCAACCCAATATCCAAACCAAGGGGGGCCCCCAAAATGCCAAGGCTATTTGTGTGGGGGGTGGGTGGGGGATTGAGAAAAACCTATTCTTACTTTGCTGAGGCTGTAGAGGTCCAAGATCCGCCGTTCTACATTGGGAATCTTTAAGGAGGAGCCCTGGATTTCCCAGAATTTGGCAATCTGATCCAAGTAGTTCAGCTTCACTCTTGTCTGGGCCTGGGGAAGAAATGGCTCAAAGAGGCTGGCCTCCTCACTGGGAACTGACTCCTGCCTGTCTCTGGCCCAATCTCAGGGGAAGAGAAAGGGTACAGCCCACCTACATTACCCAGGGCCTCTCCCAATGAACTGGACTCCAGGCTCTACTGAACTAGGTAGTGCTTATCCCCACCTACATTCTCACCTCTGGCACCTTCTAGTCAATTAGGTAAGCCCAAGGTCTCAAAACAGGGGAGGGTACAACATTCAAAACTTTATATACATTCTCTCTCAATCTCCCTTACAGGATTGTATGAGTATTATCTCTTTTACACACGAGGAAACAGAGACTCACACAGCAAGTATTAGGAGATTTGGGATTTAAATAACTTAAGTTGTGGCTTCTCCTCTGCTACTAATTTGCTGTACAGTCTTGAACAAATCAGTTCCACATTCTGAACCCTTATTTTCTGATTTATAAAAGGAGAATAAAATAACTGCCCAATCCACTTACCCGAGAGGGGTGGATTTAATGAGAAAAACAGTGAAGACCCTCTGGAAGCTTCAAAATTCTATCTAAGCTCTAGGCATGTTTTAGAGAACAAAGGCTCCAGAGAACGCACTCATCTTTTTACGCGCCATGAAACTTGGTCCACAGTGGCTGAAGACTAAGAATGCGTACTATAAACAGGTTGGCCTAAAGGACTAAGAGATAGTACACCAAAGCAGCACTGGCACCTGGCCAACCCAGGACCCAATGTAGGCCAAAGATCCCAGAACAAGGCACGTACCATGCTTCCTTGAAATCTCAGTAGCCCAAAAAGGGCTCCCAAAGGCCTCAAGCCTATCACCTCACCCTGGTCAGAGGGTCTGTTCTAGGGAAAACTAGATAGTCACCACGATTCACTATCTTGCCCTGGTCCCTTTCTATGTCATAAATGAGGAAAACTAAGATCTACTTGTGGAAATGACCTACGACTCCTTGGCTGTGGGAACCCCTAAGGGTCCAGAAACCCTATTCCCTCCACCTCAGCCCTTAGTTTTCTGGCCTTGGCCTCATCCCTGCTCTTCTCCCCCCCCCCCCCCCCCCCCCACCATTAGCCACTACCATCCCTCTGGAAATCCTGCCCCTGTCTTGTCCTAGGCTATACCTTGACCAAACTATACCACCACAGGCTTGGTCAGATACATTTCTTTAAGGAACCTGTACCGCCCCCCCCCACCAGAGGTGACTTTTGCCCTTACCAAAACAGCACCTAGACTGAGTCTAGGACAGTGGCTACCAATGTGCGGCAATTTTGTTCCCCTGGGGACATTTGGAGATGTTCTGCGACAGTTTTGGTTGTCATAACCCAAAGGGGATAATACTGGCATCTAACAGGTACAGGTCAGGGATGCTGATAAACATCCAACAATGCATAGGATATTCCTTACAACAAACAATTGTCTGGCCCCAAAGGTCAATAGTGCCGAGGTTGAGAAACTCTAGTCTAGAAGACAAAGAAGCTTTTAAGTCGTGGATGTTCAGCTGGGCCTAATTCCATCCCCCACTCCCACGAGCACGCCAGAACATCTACTAAAGCTTGTGGATACAGAATAATTAATTGGGGAGGAGGTGGTAGCATTCTTCTATCCTGCATCTTCCTTGGAAAACTCCAGGACCTCACCCGGAACTGGCTTTAGGGCACCTACTCTCATTATCCCAGGGCATTCTTAAGCCCTTAGTGGAGAACCCCACCTACTCATGGAAAGGGCCTAGACTTCCTACATATAACAAGAGGGAGAAGGCATGCCCTACTTGCCTGATCCCCTGCCCAAGTTTTTAACTATTCCAGCCTCCACATAGACTAGTTCTTGTACTGTTCCCATCCATCTACCTCACCTTCCATCTTACCAAACAACACAGATGGAAGGTAGATAACACAGTTATGAATGAGTTGGATAAATGAGGCCACATTCAGCTGGCCTAGCAAGAAAGGGTCTCAGCTGGCACCATATTTCCCTTTCGTTGAACCAGGTATGATAGGCTGGTTGACAGGGGAGCTTCAGAAATAGCAAACCTTCGTTCAGAGAAAATAAATGTCACTGCTCTTGGTTATATTCAGAGCTCTGAAGATTCCTTCATGCCCTGGGTATGCAAAGGAGATGCAATTTCATAGACAAGAGGATAAAAGCCTAGTTAGGTAAAGCACCTTAGCCAGGGAGGGCATGAGGGAAGTGGGATCAGAGTTCAAGTACTCATTCTCCCCACCCCCACCACCAGCTGCTAGTCTTCTCACCTCTAGTTCATTCAGCCTCTGGATTCTGGGGGTAAACCTGAAGTTGTCTACTTCCACAGCAAAGGGTGGCTGCCAGTCCTGAAAGGGTAGAGAAGGGAAAGAGACTTGGGTCACTCCAGCACAGTGCAAGACTATAGGGTACCAAAAGCAGCTCAGCATCCCATTCACACCTTTCCAGACCTCCAGGCAACCTAGACCCTTTCATCTGGCAAAAGCCCAACCCACCATGCAGAACTCACAACAGGGCCGAGCAGCCCCTCAAGTCCATATACAAGGCCCCACGCACATGCCCTGGGAAATTTCTCCTGAGTCCCTCCCAACAGTACAGTGCCAGGCTCTCAAGAAATAGAGAGATGGGGCCCCAAACAGTGAACTCTAAACATTCCCTACACTCACATTAATCCCTCGTCTCCTAGCCATGCACTATAAGACACTCAGTCTAAGAGTATTGGGAAGCACACAGAATCTGCGGTCAGAGTCCTGGCTTCATGTTCTAGCTCTACTACATACTACTAGCTATAGGATTTTACCTTTCTAAGCGTGTTTTCTCATCTGTAAGGTAGGAATATGAATTCTTGCCCTGACTTCCTCACAAGACTGACATGGAAAATTAAACTAGCTTCAAACAAAAGTGTTATTCAAAGACATCATCATTAAGAGTTGATATCTAAGGCTGATCTCACCACCTAGTACACATGCAGAGTAGCTCAGCTCCAATTCTGGCAGGATTTAAAGGTTTGCGCCTTTAATGTCTGTTCTCTCAGTTTAAAGGCCTGAGATAGATATTGGAGGCAAGAGCAAGGAACAGGGAGCAAGAATCTGCATTACTCACTGGGTCTGGAAGGCTTCCTGTGGGTTCTCTTACACACCTGCCATGTACAGGAAGAGGCAGGAGAGCAAGTCCAGTGGGGGAGGGGGGTGGTGGTGGTGGGGGTGGTGGTGTATGCTGGGATGCCTGACTGTGGTGGCAAAGAATGGGAAGATTTGGGGAAGCGGGGGAGGGAAGTCAGGGAAAGGTAATAAAAGTGGGGGAGACTCTGCTTTGACAAATTGAAGCTTGTTCTGTCTTGCCCAAGGGTAGCTGTGGAGAGTTCCCTCCCTAGCCCCCTCCGAGCCTCCCATGTGTTCCTCTCCTCCCCCGAGCTCTGGCTCCTGATGGGGTGGGGGAAAGAACCTCGAATAACCTAGACCAATGCCCTCATTTTACTAAGGAAAGTGGGGCCCAGAGAAAGAAAGGTGCTTTCTCTAAAATCACATGCTCAGTTAGTATCTTCTGACCTCCAATCCAAGGCTCTGCATTATACCTACCAGTGATATATATACACACACATGCACACATCCATACGGGTGGGGGTGGGGGGGGGTGGGCAACAGTAAAACAGAAGAAAAAGCTGCTGTCCTCCTCTGCACACACGTTTAGAAACGGGGCCAGACGACTCACTTACATGCACGCATACTCCTCCCCCAACCTGAAGCAGGCAGAAAACACCTGGTGCACAGTGAAACAGGGGCAAAAAAAAAAGTATGTAGGCTAAAATGGTATGACTCAAACTCAGACAAGCTCCCAAAAGGGTTCCATGTCCTCTTGCCTTCCATTAGAGCATAGCACTCCCCTTAGGGCAGGTAACCCCGGTAAAAAGGTGCTCATACCCAAAACTCCAGGCACCCTTCTTTCCTGCTGAATCAAGTTCTAGACAAGAATAAGTGCAACATCAAGGAACTCATGACAGGCAATAGCAGAATTGAGATTTCTAGAGCAGGAGCTGTGGGTGCAACAGACAACTGGGGAAGGTCCAACAAATCTTCCAGCCTGGGACCTACAAGCTCCCTTACCCTCCCTTTAGTCCCACACTGTTGTCTATCAAATGTTCAGTATTATCAGGATATGGTGATAAAAAGGTTAGCTACCTTTATGCAAGATGCACAGACCAATCAGCTTGGAGGTGAGCTATGAGTCCTGGGCCTGCTCCAAGGTACCAACACTCTCCTCCCACTTATTTTCCCCAAGTACAACAGTCACCTGTCCAGCAAGTCGGATTCCAAACCTCCCTTCCACAGGCAAACCTCCAATTCCCAGATACTCATCTGCACAAAGGCTCCCACTCTGGGCCCATGTGCCACTTTAGTGAATTTCAAATTCCAGCCAGAAGAAGGTTCAGCTGCCTAAAGGAGTAGCCCCGGACAAGGAGAGAGAGGAAAAAAAAAAAAAACCAGAGAGCCAGGTCTCTCGGATTAGAGGAAGCGGACTGCTGAGGTAGATAAGTGTAACAAAGGACGGCCCCCTGCTGGCCACACACACCTCCTTCCTGGTCCCCCAAGGCAGGGTAACGACCACCAGCTCAAGGCTAGCCTGCCCAGCTAAGCCCAACACAGAAAAAAATCAATGTCAGGCCTCAACTACCTACTGTTGTCAGATAATGCCTCTTTCCTACAAGTGTGCCCAGGACTCCGGCCTCTCCCTTCTGCTAGCCTTCCTGACATCTCACTACCCACTGCCACTCCCTTACCAAGGACAAGGATACCTCAGAGGTCTGTGGCCAGGCTCCAACAGGGGAGAAACTGGCTTACCCCACACCCCTCAAAGGATCCATCTTAAACTAGCCTAGACCTGTGGCTGAGCACCAGAAAGTATCGAGGTGAAAAAGGAGGTCTGCGGTGCCCTCCTCCAGTAGGAGTGAGGCTTCCCATCTCATTCCAGTCAGGAGACATTCACTCAAAAACACCCTGTTCCAGCCAAATCAATTCCTGTCCTTGGAATCCCAAGTGGTCACTGAACACCACATATCATCATTTGTCCCCCATGCCAGCAAGGCGTCAGTTGTCCTAGCCCCTGGGGAAACTTCTGGTCTGAAGCCAGGCCTAAGAGCAAAGATACACCCTTTGCTGCTGACCTCTGGGAATGAGGTGTTCCAAAGGCACCCTCTTCCATAGCTTCATTCTGTTTCTGGGAGCCCAGGAATGCCCTATCCTCTGGGACCTCCTACATTCTGGGACAGAGCAAAGTAGACATCTTCCAAGGACTGGTAACCCACCCCCAAGCTGATTGGTCCAAGACTCTCTATAAGAAATCAAGTTGGGGGGGCGGAGGGTGTGATATGCAGGAAAGGCCCTGACAATGTCTTCGACCCTGATTAGGAAAGGAGATAATTCCCTGAACCCATCTCAGAGGAAAGAACTGTGAGACCAACTCTGGTCCACCAGGCTATTATCACAGACTGGCCTGGAATGGGCAGTGTTGAGTAAATATGAGTCAACTCACTTAGGGGAAAATCAACAGCCACATCAAACACCTTCACAGTCACAATAATTGTCACTTATCTAGTGCCTACAACACACAGGCACTACCTAGCTTAATCTAATTCTCTCAATAACCATTCAAAGTACACGAAACCCATCTCACAGGCTCAGAGAGATTATGTTACTTGCCCAAGGTCACACAGCTAGCTAGTAAGCTGCAGAGTAGAGTTTTGAACTCAGGTCTGTCTCCCTTCAAAACTGTGATCTTTCCACTACATCAGGCTGCCTTCCTTAAGAGACGTGATTGACAGCAGATGAGAGAACCGCCTTATTAGCGCAGCCCTGACCTGGGTGGTCGGTGGTAACTAAGAAATGTGTGGGGTGCCTCTCTGTGAACTCTCCCCCGCCCACTAGGCATCCCTGAAGACTGGGGTGGGGAGGGGGGTGTGCCTCTGATCCAGGTAACTATGGACTTCATATCACGAGAGGACCCCCGGCCCCAGCATTCTTTTTCCGACCCGGGCAGCATCCACAACAGTTCCAGCGCCCCCACCCCCACCCCCACCCCCCGCTCCCCCACACCTTGAGCTGCCCTCCACCCGACTTCTCCGCCAGGTACCCTAGTTCCCCGCCCTCCCCCCGCCGCCCTCCATCGCCGACCCTGTCGCCGGCGACCAGTAGCCCTGGGCCTTACCGCGGGTGGGCGGATCTTGCAAATGCCCGACTTCTCCGCAATGGGCCTGATTTTCGCGATGTAGCCAAGCGGGTCTCGGAACTCGGCCCAGCTGGGCTCGAACACCGGGCACTCCGGCGGCGGTAGGAAGTCGTCGGACCCTGGCTCCATGGTGGGCCCTACAGCTGGGCCAAGTATCAGGAGGGCTCGGACCGCCCTTAAGGACTCATGGCGCCGCCGCTGTCTGAAGCCAAGGCACTGCTCGGGGACTAGGCCCTAAGCAGGGCGGCCGCCGCCCGCCGAGGGCCTAGGGGGCGTGTGGCTGCCGTGTTCTGAGAGTCTCAGGCTGCCGCTACTGCTACCGCCTCTTCGTTCCACTCCTTTCCTTCCAAACTGTGCCAATGACTCCCAACTACCGCAGCCTTCACCGCCAGTTAGCTCCCCATCGCGGCGGCCCTCATCGCTACCGCAGCCATCTTAGTTTGTCAGCCTCTTCCCCCCTCCCGCTCCCTCCACACCACAACAAACCGGATCCCTCCGCAGTATGTCCCTCCTAGCCTCGTATGCCTCGTATTAGACCAAATCCTAGGAAGCCTTCATCCCTTGGGGAGCGAGCTGAATCAGCTGGCGTGGATTCCCTAGGTGAAAGCAGAAACTCAAAAGTACCGCTCCAACTGAGAGAAAATAGTCCACAACAGCGGCGGAGGAGCAAGATTGTAATTACTAGGTCTTCTTTCCGGATGGGTCGGCGGTGCACGTTTAAAGGCCAGTTTTGCGCATGCGCGTTGTGGAGACAGACCGGAAGAGGAGCTGGAGTCAGTGGGTGGTGGGTCAACTGGCACCCCCCCACCCCGCCGTGCACCTCAGCCCTGCAGTGTTTCTCGCCCCCATGCTCTTTCCCTTTTCATTCAGGTCTTTCTGATATGGGCAACGGAAGGCGGTCTCGGGTACCTAATTGCAAGGGACCCCTTTTGGTGGCCGTGACACCCCTGGGGCTTTGAGGTTCTACAAGAAGTAAGGAAGGCGGCTGCTCACTCCCCGGGGATTGTGGATTTTTTAGAATCCTGGGCCCCAAGGAGAGGAAGAAAGTATTTATTTTGTCCAAGGTCATGTAGAGGTCTCTCAGAGATGGGTTCTTAGCTCAAAGTCATTGCCAATTAGCATTTTAATGAACATTGTCAACTGATCTGTGTGTACTTCTGATGTGTGTACATTTGTGGGGTGCACTACTACGAAATAAGCCTGGGCGTATGTATATTTTAATTATGGGACGTTTAGCGACAGCGTATTTATCCATTGCTTACCAGTGCCTGGAGTCCCTGGTGCCTCGTAGGGTTTCCAAGGAGCTGCTGGTGGATTTGAACTGCTGACCTTTTGGTTAGCAGACAAGCTCTTAACCATTGTGCTACCAGGGCTCCATTTATTGTATATAGTTCCTGTCATATGCATCCGTGCTCCTAGTATGTGTACATTTACTTCTATTGTGTGTATGTTCTTCGAGTAGTTTCTGAATAGGTTTATTTCTACTATTTTGAATGCATAGCAAAGTAGTACTTTGTCCACATATATCAGGCATCTACTGCATTTGATAATCTATATTATTCATCAGTTATGGGCCTACTGTATACAGTTTAAACACCTACTGTATACATATTAGAATACTTGTGTACACACTGATTAAATGTTTATTTTGTGTTCCTCCACCAGATTGAGTTCCTTAAGGGCAGGGACATGTGGCCTTATACATCCTCAGCACCTGGTGTGGTAAGCATTGAATGAATGCTGAGTGAACGAAAGAACAAATGAATGAGACTGAAAATCACATATACTCTTTGTAAACATCTCTGTACTGTAAGCTTGGATATGTTTGAAGGAGGTAGGTGGTGTCATTCCTTCATCCAGTTAACTGTTCCTAATCACATACTGTGTGCCAGTTAGGTACATTCTGCCCATTTCAGTACTGAGCTAAGGACATCCCATTTGAGGGAGCAGGGCACACAGGTAAGAGCTCACACCCTGGAGTCAGACAGTGCTGCCATTTTCTACTTATGTGACCTTTGGCAAGTTCCAACTTCTGAAACTGAAATGGGGATGATGATAATACCTCTGAGGTTTGCTGAACAGTGGGTTTCTCAGTATCTGTAGCTGTTATTTTTATATCTGGGAGTCAACAACAAATATGTCATACTCATTAAGAGCCTACTTTGTGCCAGGCATTTTGCCTAGGGATTTCATATTTTTTATCACCTGAATCTTTACATTACCTTGAATGTTCAAGATCTTTATACTCACTTGCTGTTGAGGAAATTTGTCCCAAGTAATACAAATAGCAAGTGACATCTCCTGTCTAGTTTTCTAGGTATCAGGGAAAACCTCAACCTCTCCACACCAGAAACAAAGTGAATGACCCAAGTGAACAACTGTCTGGATGGGGAAACAGAAAGCTAGGCAAGGTGATGCTGCTAATAGTAATATCGCTAGCATCTAACAGCCCACATACCTCTTTCATATCAGTTATTTCCCTTGATCTTTGCAACAGTCGAGAAAGAAGTAGGTCAGGTTTCCCATTCTGTAGATGAGGAACTAAGCCCCCAAAAGATTGAACAACTTGCCCAGTGTTACACAGGAAGTTGCTGACTCCTGGTCAAATGCTCTTCCTGTTGCTTGCCCTCACCAGGAATAGAACTGGGCTGGAGAAGGATGAGGAGAATGAAAAAGGTGGGAGAATATGCCAAATCCTAAGCTGAAGGAAGCCTTTCCATCTGGAGGCAGCTCAGTAAAGGGCAAACGGAATGACTCAGGAGTCAGGAGACCAGGGTTTAGGTCTCAGCTCAACTCAGGCTTCCCACAGCCTTCTCTGAGGTCCTTAGCCCAGATACAACCCCCATCCTGGAAGGACAAATAGAAATTGCATAGAGTTTTTTAAGTCAGTCAGATCAAATTCATTCACAAATATTTATTAAATTCCAACTATGCACCAGGCATTTATCTGGGCACTGGGAATATAACAGTAACCGAAACAGACATGGTCCGTCCTTTCCTAGGGCTGACATTCACCCACTGAGATCTCACCTCTCTGAGCCTTGATAAAGCATTTATACAACAAGGCTAAATAATCCCTTTCTCACAGGGTTGTTATGAAGATTGGAGCTAATGATGGCTGCCATTCATCAAGGGTCAGGGGCTATGAAAGAAGGCTTGTTTTACAGATGAGAAGTATAAACTTACCGGAGTACTTGGCTAGTAAGTGGCAGATCCAGAATTCAAACCCAGGTCTGTCAGACTGCCATACAACTCTGACTATAAAAGTCTCAGCATGGTGCTCCCCACACAGTAAGGTGGGGAAATGGGTCCCTTTCCCAAGCATTAGGTTCTGCTAAGGAGTTCCTGTGTGGCATAAATGGTTAAGCACTTTGCTGCTAACTGAAAGGCTGGTGGCAGTTAGAACCCACCTAGTGGCACCTCAGAAGAAAGGCCTGGCAATCTGCTTCCAAAAGGTCACAGCCTTGAAAACCCTAGGGAGTGCAGTTCTATTCTGAAACACATGGACTCACCATGAGTAGGAATCAATTCAATGGCAACTGGTTTTTGTTTTGTTTTGTTTTTTTGGAGAGGTTAAACAATTTTTTCACATATAATAGCTATGTAAAGTTTTCCCTTAATTTTTATTTGCCCGTTTTTATTGCTCCCCCCTCCCCCCCTCCCCCGCTTTCTTTCTTTAAGCAAAAACAGGGGTGGATTATAAGGATACAAAAGCATCTCACATAACTCAAGGGCAAAAAATGCACTTGAGACTGTAAGGGTTTGGAACCTGGAACTGGAGAGCAGAATAGGTTCTAAATATCAATAGGGAGACGTCATAAGGGAGTGCTGTCTATTGCAGCCTCTCACTGGTCTCTGTAACAGGTAAGGAAGTGCTGGAGAAAGAAAACCTCTAACATTGTAATGAAAGATCAGCTGGTCTCTAAACCTTAACCACATAAATCCAGAGGATGGATTTTTACAAGTTCCACCAGTGTGGCACCACAGCAACTTCTCTGCCATCCAGTGAGCTACGGCTGTGCCCTCTCTGCAGCAACTGGTTTTTTTGTTGTTGTTTTTGCATCTTGTTGGGGACCAACCTGAGTCTGGGCACTGCAAGCTTAAGAACTGGGAAGCATCAGGGAGCTCACCCTGGCCCAGGGGGTTCGCTTAGCTTCATCTACCCACCTGGGAGAGGGCCTGGCATGGAGTTGGCGCACAGCAGTAATTGAAAGACTTGGCTGGACTCGCAACCACACTCAACCCATCCGTGTCTTATGGATGAACTGGATGAGAGTGACTCTGTGCCTCATTTTTTTTTTTCATTTGTAAAATAGGGTCCCTTCTAGCTCTGAAGTGGGTATGAGCTCTAACTCCTAAAGAGCTCTGGAATCTATCCCCTCTTCTCTACATCATCTTCTACTTCACAGTTGAGCTATTTATTGTTTTGGGTTTAACCTGGACTATTAAAAGAACCTCCTCAAGGTGTCTGTATGAACTCGTGGTATTTATATACATAGATACAGAGAAATATAGATGTCTATTATGTGCTTAATACATATATATAACAATAAAATGATATATTCAAAATAGTGATAATTCAAAATAAATTATTATAATGGTGGATTATAACTCATCGACTAAAAATCCATGAGTCCATACTGATATAAGTAAATAAGATGAGGGAAAAGGTTTGAAAGCTCTTCCTTAGAGTGTCAATGTATACAAAAACTTTTTCCAAATGAAAAATCAAACTCTGAAAATGTAGCTATAACACCTAGTGCCTAAGTCTTGGTTCCTAAATACCATTCTCTACTAAAAGAAAAAACAAACCAAGAGTCCTTGGAGAGATAAATGGCTGATTGAAGGCTGGGCCAAGGAAAGTACAAATGGGCCTAGAGCATCTTGTGGTGCCAGAAAACAAGGAAGTGCTCAAAGAAACATGAAGAGATGTCAAAAGGACACAGGAGCCAGCTTTAAGGGCCTCCTGCTGGCCAAAACTGGGCCATTTTGAACATCAAAATAAAGAATAAGAGTAATGTGTTACAATTCATTGAATAAAATAAATGTGGGAGAAGGGAAGGCTCTTTCTTAAAATAGAATGCTAACTTATGCATGTAGAAAGAATAATGGCATTAGAAAATCACCATTTGGTAACCACAACCATAATAGTTTAAGGGGAGAACCATCAGTGAATGCTAAAACTAGTAGGTGAAAGTTTGAGGAGTTACAGGATATTTACATAGTCTCAGTGGATCTCTCTACAAGCTACTCATTAATTACAAAGGTAAAAATAGTAATTTTACAGTAGAGAAACTATGTGTCACCGGGTCCTACTTTAGCTTCTACTGAGGCTGGGGTGAAAACCCTGGTGGTGTAGTAGGTTAAGTACTATGGCTGCTGACCAAAAGGTTGGCAGTTCAAATCCACCAGGCTCTCCTTGGAAACCCTATGGGGGCAGTTCTGCTCTGTCCTATAGGGTCACTATGAGTTGGAATCAACTCAGTGGCAATGGGTTTGGTTTTGGTTTTTTGAATCTGGGGTGAGAAATCTGTTGGCAACAGAGGAATGGGGATATGCAGAGAAGGATTCCCTATCTCCATGCTTGGTATATGCTGCACCCACTGCCTGGGCTGCCCTCTCCCATTCCTTTTTTACTATTCCACCAACACCTTGCAGTCTCTCACACCTCCAGGCCTTTGCATAAGCTGCTCCCTCTGACAAATGTCCTTCTTTACCTGGCTAATTCCTATGCACCCTTCAAGACTCAGCTTAAGGGACTGATCTAGAAAACGTTCCCCGACCCCCACCCCAAGTTAGGTTTTCTCCTTCCTTTATGCTCCATTTCTTTCTGGGCCTGCACTTATTGTATTGACATTATCCCCACCAGGCTGTACACTCCTAAAGGTCTAATTCTACACTGTCCAATATGGTAGCCACTACCCACATGTGGCTATTTAAATTTAAATAAAAAATTCAGCTCCGCAGTCACACTAGCCACATTTCAAATGCCCAATAGCCACAGGTGGCTAGTGGCTACTTTATTGGACAACACAGATACAGACATTTCCATTTCCAGGAAGATCTACTGGACAGCACTGATCTACAACAAGGATAAGAACTCTATGCGATTCTAGGATCTGTGTCCCTTGTTATGTGTTGTCCCTCCTTATCTACATCCCTGAAGAGATTGGCAGTAGAACATTTGATATGAGGACAGCCAATGGGCTTGTTCTCAGGTCCTTAGAGAAATGGGAATGTGAGGAGATGAACTACCCCTACACAGTCTGGATGATGAGCCTCTGCGGAGAGGGAGAGAATAGGGCAGAGACAATCCAGTGCTAAGACTGCAATGATGAGGAGAGGAGTAGACCTTAGGAAGGAGATGAAACATGAGGAGGTCCCAGAGGAGCCCCAAAGCTGGTATACAGCAAAGATACCTTACTCTAAGGTTTAGCTTAGAATGAACTATTCATCCATTCATTCAGTCAACAAAATTTTAGTGACATTTGTGCTGTGCCAGGTACTGTGCTGGACAACACCCTGGACAGACCAGTATCATTCTCCAGGCACTTGTGGCCTGGTAGGGGAGATAGACAGTGACATGAGGGATCTCCAAGCACATCTTGTAAAGGACGGGTCCTTTAAGCCCATCTTGCAAGAGTGGGAAAATATTTATCAGGGATATTGGGGAAAGTATGTCTGGAGGGGAAAAAGCACAGGTAATACTGAGGTTGGAAAATACAAGCATTTTCAGGGAACAGTGAGCACTTGGCCAAAGTGTGGGTAAGGAATGAGAGGACTACAGAAAGAGGCTGGAAGCACAGCATGGAGGACCTCCAGTGTCACAACAAGGATTTTGCTTTCATTTCTGTATGTGGCCAAGAATAGCTTACTGCATCTCTAGCAGGGAATAGGTACTTCACATGCCTCTGTTAAAGGTTGCCCTGCAAGATTATTATACCCATTTTCCAGGTGGAAGACCAGGCTCTGAAACGCCAGGTGACTTGTCAGAGGCGACACAGTGAAGTCACTGAGCCAGGATTTGCGTGTGGAAAGCTGAGCTTTGGGAAGATAAATCCAGCATCAAGTTGAGGTTGGAAAAAGGGAGAATGACCAAAGGTAGTGCAGCTTGGTCTACCAGGGAAGAAACAAAAAAATACTGATTGGACTTGATTCAGGGCCCTCTGGGCCTAAATTCTGGTCCTTGAAAACTTGAGGAGGCACTAAATGCTTACATGGTCTCAGCTGCGGAGGGGTGGGGGGGGTGTCGTTTTGTTTTCTGCTAGGTGTCCTGGGGCTGCCTTTGAATGTGCAAATGAGGAAAAAAACAAAGACAATTGGTCAAAGCCGCTAAAGAATAGGACCATTCAAACCATTCTCTCTTAGAGGCCACTCCAGGTTCTAGGAAGGCAGCAAAAATATTTACTGACTGCTGCTCCTGGGAACCCTGAGGACCCTAGCCTAGAGCCATTGCTCTGCCCCATCCCTCAGGTGCTATGCTGAGACTCAGGACATCATGGTGCTATAAACATCCCATTTCATAGGGAGGCAATTTGTGGGGCGGGAAAGGGACCTGGGCTAGAAGTCAGGAAAACCCTGTCTTCTGACTTGCTACGTGGCTTTAGGAAAGACCCTTCCCTGCTCTGGGCTTTTCTCCTCGTCTGTAAACTAAAAGGAATTCAGCTATGTTGTGTATATACACAGAGCCCTTATAATGTATCTAGCTCTGTGCCTTCCTGGGCCAAGCCACCCTCCCCACCCCTCAAGAATAGAGATGTGGCTAGCAGTTGTGGAGGGGGACTCCAGGGCAAAGCCAGGCCAGCCACAGAAGGGTGTGGATAGATGACACAAGAGTGGAAGGAAATACCAAACCTGTGGAAGAGAAAGGAACTAACTTGTTGAGCACCTTACTCCATGCAGGCTGCTTGACTTTCATTACTTCATGGAACCATCAAAACTCCAAGTGGCAAAGGCTTATCATCCCCAGTTTTAAATTGAGGAAACTGAGACTAAGGGTAACTTTCCCAAATTCACATGCTTAGGGAGTGGAAAACCCAGGATTGAACTAGATCAACTCCAAAGTCTATACTCTCCCACTATGTCATGCAGACCATTTATGAAATGAGATAGGGAAAAATCCCTCACCCCCACCTCCCACCCAACCAAAATACCTTGCCCACCCACTTGCCTGAACTGCCATTAGCACAATACCTCCCTGGGTTAAGGCCCCTTTCTCTTGGGGCTCCACAGTGGAGGGAGGGGGCATAAGTAGGAGGCAGAGGCAGGAGGTGAGCACAAGGTCTTTTATGAGGCATCAAATATACATTCTTATATACAAGAAGGAAAAAAGACAATGTCTGAACCCCGGCTCCTCTCCGTACAACCCCTCCCACTGCCCTCCTCCCTTGCCCCCAAGCCCCGGGGTCCCTGACCCTTCATACAGCCAAGGTCTGTCTGTCTGTACTACAGCCCATGGTAGAGAGGGGAGAGGGAGGCAGGAGCTGAGAAAGGGGCTTGATATGTAGGACAAGAAGAGGAGCTGGGGCTTGTAAAAAATATATTTATAATAAATAAATGGCTGGAGAGGCAGAGGAGATTTTGAAGGACAGAAGGACTCAGGCATCTTGGCTCCCAGCCCCCACTTTGATGGCTTCCATCTCTGCCTCAGGAAGGACATCTTGGGCTCATAATGGCCCTCTGGGAGCCTCTCTCCCTAGGGCTGATGCTGGGTACCCTGCCCCAGCGAGGTGTATGTGGGCAGTATCTGTAAAGTGCATTGTCTTCAGTTGTAGGTAGGGTAGGTGTAAGGGAATGGGGGGGGGGCATGCAATATGGGTGAGGGAGGGCAGTGCCCTTCTCATCCCAGACCTGGGCCCCCCAAAATCTATCTGGACGTCAATCAGGATAAGAACGTTGTGTTGCTGGGAGAGGCAAGGTCCTGAAGCTGAAGAGGGCTGGGCTGGGGGCTATTGGAGAAAGGGCATAGACTGGCTCTAGAGAGAAAGCATTGTCCCATCTAGGAGCTAGCATAAGCAGGATCCTACCTACCAGTGCATTGGCAGTCTATGTCCTCCAGCAGGCAGAAAGACACATAGAGGTGTGTGGCCAGGCCCTGAGGTCAGAGAGAGGGCCAAGCCCGCTGAGGTTTAGCCACAACTCTACAGAGCTCTCTCCTAGCCCCACACACCCAGAGGAACCTTGGGGAAACCTTCACCTCTACAGCTCTGGAGGCCTATCCTTCTCTCCCAGCCAGAGATGAAAGGGAGCTCATTTGGCCTGGAGGTCTAAAGCCCCCCAGCCAGACCTCCAGAGAAAAGGGGGAAAGAAGAAGAGAGGAAAAAGAGGAAGAGGATCTCTGAAAGATCCTCACTACTTCCTAGAGCTAGACAGCCCTGAGTCCAGGCTTCAAGTGGCAGGGGTCCTCAAATCTGGAAGGAAACCCATGATGACTATACTGTGGGAGTTAGAAGAGGGATCCCAAGGCAGGGAAGAAGGGGCAAAGAGGACATTTCTATATGTATATATATTTTGGAAAAACTTAGGAAGAAAAGAGGGTACAAGGGCCCTCTGCAGTCATTTCCCCAGACCTTCCTGGGCCCCAGCTCACTATCCATTCATCAGACCACGGTGCTGATCCGACTTGGCTTGGCCTTGGGGTTTGCAGTGGGTGGGTTGGCTGTGCCAGGGGGCCCAGAGGCGTGCAGTGGGCCATGGGGTGAGGTGGGCGGCAGAGGCGAGTGTGGGGTGTGGGGTGAGGGTGGAGGCAGTGGTGGGTAGGAAGGGTGGGGTGGGATGGGTGAGTGTGGTGACAATGGTGACTGGGGATGATGGGGGTGGGAGTAGGAGCCTCCTGATGGCCGGGATCCAGGGCCCCCAGCTGCCCCTGCAGCTGGCATCATCTGTGGGTGGTGACTAAAGATGAAGTGCTTGGGGCCCTGTTTGTGGGCTGGAGGGTGTTGGGGGGCAGGACTGTACAGGGGCAGTGGGGATGTGGGCTGGTGCAGGGGGTGGCGGCCATGTGGGACAAACTGAGGGTGCCCTCCAGCCCCCCGTCTGGGAGCCCTGCCTGGCCGGCCCAAGGTATAGTGCTGGGGGCCTGGGACTGGGCCATGTGCATGAAAGTGACGATGTGGCCCCACAGGTGGGGCTGAGGCTGGAGGTGGTGGAATGGAGCCCAGTTGGGGCAGGGGTGGGGGCTGCTGAGGAGGTGGGGGTAGAGGGGGCTGCTGGGGTGGGAGGTAAGGTGGTGGGGCAGGGCCTGGTCCTTGGCAATACTGGGCATGCAGGGCCTGGAGCTTGGACTGCCCATCAGGCAGCACCCCTAGGCCACCATGGCTGTGACCATGGTGGTGGTGGTGGTGGTGGTGGTGGGTGGAAGAAGCAGATGAAGAGGAGGCAGAGGCCTGGCCTGTTGGCGGTGGTGGCATCTGGAAGGGCCCCTTGCCCCGCTTGCTTCCAAATAGGGAGCCCAGGAAGGATGAGGAGTTGGAGACGGGCCTCTGGCTCTTGTACTCCTCTGGCGGCGGGGGTGGGGGCGGAGGTGGCATCCTCTGGTGAGGGCGTGGACTGCTAATAACAGACCCCTGGAAGCGGGAGGGGGGAAGTCAGGCCAGTCTAGATGTCCTAAACCCCCAACCCTAAACTCCACCCCTGTCCCTTAGGGCTGGAGCTAGGGAGACAGAACTCCCGAGTCATAATAATAATAGTAAAATAATAGTCCTTTACTCGTACATGGGCTTCCCAGATTGCAAAGCTCTGCAGTCACATTCACTATCTCATCTGAGCCTCAGGTGGGAGAGGAATAATTAGTATTACCTCTTTATTACCCCCATTTTGCAGGCAGGGAAAACGTTAGGCCCAGAGAGGCAGAGTGGCTTGCTCAGGGTCAAAGAGCAAGACTTGGAGGTAACAGCTTCTTATGACCCAACTCCAAGGGCATCACTACTTAGAGTCTGCCCTGGGGTTGGGAGGGGGCATGGGAGAGTGGAAGACAGACTGAGAGACAGGCAGAGTGAGGACAGACAGAGTTGAGGACAGATGGAGAGAATGGTTGGCTGGGAGAGAAGCCACACGGTTCCCAGCATGGAAGGGGGAGAAGCAACAGGTCCCCTCTTCCTCTGGGGTTCCATGCCCGGGGCAGGGCTCATGCAAAAGACGAGTGGGGCAAGAGCTGGCACTTACTTCAGTGGTGCTGTCCAGCGATCCCACGCTGTTACGCCGCCCCCGCTTCCCTGCACCCACAAGCAAGGAGCCCAGCGTCAGAGCAGCAACCCCCCCTCCCCACCCTGTTGGGCTCTAGAGCTGGGCACCAGGCCTGGGCCCCTCCCGAGGACAGACACCCCATTATCCCTTTCCCCCATTGAAGAGGGGGAGGTGGGGAGGAGGAGAGGTGGAGAAGAAGAGAGGAGGAAAAGATGGAGGAGGAGGAGAGGTGGTACAGGAGAGAGAAAAGAGGAAAAAGAGGAGGAGATGTGGAGCAGCAAGAGAGAGGGGCTAAGACTGTGGCCCCACTTCACACTCCCTGACCCAAACCCTGGGCTCCACCTGTTCTGTCCTGGCTACCAGGCCCCCTGTGGCACAGTGCCCAGGGCTCTGGATGAAGGCAGGGTATGTGTGCGTGTGGCAGGTTGAGGGAAGGCTGGTGGACAGTGATAGGAGGCAAAGAGGACACCTGGTCCCACATCTCCCCAGCTAGGACAGGGGTCCAGAAAACTTACCTGCATCAGAGAGGTCTCGCAGGGAACTGCTGAGTGCACCTCGTTTGAGCCCATCGCCTGCCCCATAAGTGTCCTCCAGGCTACTGCGGGCCAGTGTCCCATTCACTGAGTCCTTGGCCCCTCCAGGCTGTGAGGCGTTAGGCCGCATCAAACCTTTCTGCTTCTCTAGCTCCGCTGGATGGCAGTGGGGGAGACAGAGAGCAAAGGTCAGGAATAGGAGTGAGACCTTACCTGACTGACCCCAGGTGCCTTACTCTTCCTCCCTCCCTCTCTTCTCCAGGACTCCTGTTTTGCCCTCTGAAGAGGTAGCACATGTTTTTCCCCAAGCCTCAGCTTCATCTCTGAGGCTTGCTCAGTGCCCAGCCCATCTCGCACCATCTCCTTTTGCTCAGTCTTCCCTTCATCCCTTTCAATGCTTGCTCTTCCTTCCCCTTTCCCCTTCTTTTCACTGTCCTTTTTTTCTGCCCTCTTTCAATCCGATTTCCCAAACCACCCTTGCCCTTTAACAAAAAAGCTTCCCAGAAGATGGTTCCCTAGAGAACAGGGAGGTCCTTGCGGCCTATGGCAAAGGGCAACCTTTCCAGACCTCACTCAGTTCTCCAATACCTTACTCCAGAGCAGAGAGACTCCTGGAAGAACAGGAGCAGGAAACTGACAGGAATTGAATCCTTTATTATGTGCTGGTAGTAGGCTGGGTGCTATACATCATACTTCATCTCTCTCAAGCCTCACAACAGTTTTGAGGTAAGTATTATCATCCACATTTTTCAAAGGAAAAAACTGAGAATCAGAGAAGTCATAGAGCTTGCCCAGGATCATACAGCTGGAAAAGGTAGAGCTGACATCTGGAAGCAGGTCTGCCTGACTCTGGAGCCTGTGCTCTCTCAGCCTCCTTATACCCCAACTCCCTATTGCCCTTCCCTCCTCTTGGTATGCTAATTCCTCTCTCTGAATTTTCCCAGGGTCTCTAAAAAAAAAAAAAAATTTGGTCTCTAGTGAACTGAAATTTCAGACCCTGCCTTGCTGAGTAGAGTGCACCCTGGAACTCTGAAGGCCTCACCAAGGAGCTGTCCAATGTCCTTGTCTCCTTCTGTCGGCCTGCCTCGTTCTCCTTAACACAATGTTAATTAACTGTGACAAGGAACTGGGACTGCTTAGCCTGGAGAAGAGAAAACTTGGAGGGCATTGGGAGGGAGGAAATGTAATCACTATTTTTTATTATGTATGATCAAAATGACTTGGCATAACCCCTGGAGGCTGGGAGGATAGGTCATCAGGACTCAACTCAAGAATTAACATGTGGGGAGAGTAGAAGAGAGGGTGGGAAGAGGAATGATATTTGTTGAACACCTAAGATGTATTAGGACACTTCATCTACCTTATCTCTCTTGATCTCCACAACTCTGTGAAGGAGATTTCACTATCCCAATTTCATGTATGAAGAAACTGGGGCTCAGAGGGTTAAGCAACTTGGCCCCGTTTACCCAGATAATAAGTAGCATACCTGGGATCTGAAAATACAGTCCTACCTTCCAATACCCTGATTCTTCTCCCTGCTGCCTTTCAATAGAAGAAGAGTTGGCTCATAATTAGGGCTTGGAATAATAATCTGAGGTTGGGAAGTTATGAGCACCTTGTCACTGAAGGTATTCAAATGGAGGTTGAAGGTTCCTAGAATGAGGGTAGGAAGGTTGGACAAGCTAACTCTCAACTCTGAGATTCTGAGAGGACAGGATTCTTGGTTTCTGCAGGGCAGTATATTAGGAGAGGGGAAAGGAGGTGTGGCTAGGCTACTCACACTCCACACGGTATTTCTCCATCTCCTGCACTTCAGCAATGGATTCGCGTAGGTCAGATGTAAAGCGCAGTCGGTCCTGGAGGCTGGGAGCATTGAAGATGATAAGGACTTTCCGCTCTCCGCCAGGTACTGCAGACAACAACTTGATCCCAAACTGATAATCTGTGGGGAAAGGGAGGTAGCTGGGTAGTTTGGGCACCTCTGTCAGGATTGAAGCGAGGTGGCTCATAAGTGAAACGATTTTTCCGATGTGCAACTCTGATCATGCCCCCTCTCTGCTCAAGAATCTTCAGTGGCTCCCCTTTGCCCCCAAAATCCCCAAACTCCTGGTAGTCGTGATCCTGTTACTCCCTATACTCTAGGGTATAAAGGCAAACTGAACTCTGTGCTGTTCTTTAGAAACCCTGTCCTTTACACCTCTGCCTGTACTCACATTGCATCTGCTGCCCAGAATGTCACCCAACAAAGCTTCTCCTAGCTCGGTTCTCCAGGGCACACCGTGATAGCCAAAGCTTCAGCCTCCCCTCTCCCCAGAGAACACATTATGGTTCTCTGTAAGACCCAGGGAGCTAGACCCAAGCTGTACTCCACCCTGGCCTGCCCTTCATCCTGTGACCAATTAGGTGCTGTGGAGGCCTTACCAGTACCAGTACTAGTTACAATCGAGTCAATTCTGACTCATGGTGACCCCATGTGTGCAGAGTAGAACTGTTCCATAGGATTTTCAAGGCTGTGACCATTCAGAAGCAGATTACCAGGCCTTTCTTCTGAGGCGCCTCTGGGTGGGTTAGTAGCCCAGTGTTTAACCATTTGTGCCACCCAGGAACTCCTTGGAGACATTAGCCCAGTTGTAAAGGACTCCAAAAACTGGAGGCTGATGGAGCTGAGTAGTTGGCTAGGAAAGGCAGTCATGGGAGGCTGATATGGATGAAGGATGAGCATGGGGGCCATGGCGTAGACTCCTGAGTGGCTGGGCTTCAAGAAGGGACTCACATGAATTCTGGAAGAGCTGCATGTGCATTTCCACAAGGGGAAAGGACTGACGGAAGCTGTATGTCACCAAGATCTTCTTCTTCTGGAAAATTTTGGTGACCTTTGGATGGGATGGGGAAAAGACAAGAGGCAGGGTTTGGGGTGGGAAATTTCCACATGGCACCTATTTCTAGTATCCTCCCTCCCCTCCCATCCCCAGTAACAGACATATACACATGAACACACATACCCACAAGTTGGGCAGAACTGAAGCTTGAGGAGCAGAACAGGGAAGATGGGAGAAAAATGCAAGTTCCTGATGCAAGGATGATGCACAGCAGGCATTTAAGATTTTTACAAAAATTAACTGAATGCTGCTCCCTCCAGGAAGCCTGTCCTAACACCCCACACAAATATGTTTTTTTCCCTTCTCTGAGTTTCCAGAGTGCTGGTCTGTTTTTTTGTGGTCCAGTACCTTTCACTTGTCAGGCTTTATGATAGTCCTCTGAGATATATGATTGCCTCCTGCTGGACTGGAAGTGCCAAGGCAGGCGGCCCCCACCCCACTGGGTCTAGCACATAAAGACAAATCTCTGTTGAACAGCGCTGGTCTTACTCTCAACCAGGGCTTTGAACCGGTTCTGTTCAAACCCCTGCTGAGAATTTGCATTTCTAACAATTCCTGCTGAGATTTTGCTATTCTCATAAGTTCCCAGGAAGTTATACATAAGAATCACCTGGGGGATCTTTTTAAAATATAGATTCCGATTCATTATTTCTGGAGTGGAAATGCAAATTCTCAGCAGGGAATCATTAGAAATGCAAATTCTCAGCAGCTGTTTGAACCAGACTGAACTGGTTTGAAGCCTTGCTGTCAGCAACTGAAGGTCTTTATCAAGTACTTGGGCACTCTGGACTCAATTAACATAGGCTGCAAATAGTCTGCAAATGGTTCTTAAAAGCAAAGTTATTTGATTTCAGGATGGTTACAGCACACAGTTAGGCAACACATTTTTTTAGGTCCTTTGGACTGTAAGTGCCTTGAGAACAAGGACTGTGTCTGATTCATCTCTGTGTACCCAGTGCCTAGCACAGTTGGATACACAACAACTGTCAATATGTAATGGATGTTTAAACATTTACTGAGCACCTAGGTAGGCCAGGCACTCCTCAGGGCTAGGCCATTCCACATCCAACATCTTATTTAATCCTCATGACAACCCTATGAGGTAGGGATTAGCCCTATTTCAGAGGAGGAAATTTAGGCTCAGAGAGGGCTTTGGAGGTGCTTATCTAAAGTAGTGGTTCTCAACTGGGGGTGATTTTGCCCCAGACATGGCACTTAGCAATGTCTGCAGACATTTTTCCTGGGGAGGGGGGAGTGCTAATGGCATCTAGCAGGCAGAGACAAGGGTGCTGCTAAACTTCCTACAATGCACAGCTCCCAACAACAAAGAATTATCTTGTGCCCAATGGCAATAGTGCCAGGGTTGAGAAACCTTGCTCTAAAGGAGAGAAGAACAATAGGAGACAGGACTACTGCCCTCAAATCCCTGAAGAGCTCTCAGAGCAGAGGGAGAACACTTGTGCTCTATGATCCCAAGGGTCGAGTGAAGACTGTTGGAAGAAACTCATAGACAGATTCTAGCAGTCAAAGCTTTCTGACAAGGAAACTGGCTGCCTTGGAGGCAGGCAGCTTTCTGTCCCTGCAGTCATATAAGCAAGGGACCATCTAGGAGGCTAGTTCTTGCCCTGGGTAAGAGGTTTCACAGGAGACTCAGAAATTCCCTTCCAGCCCGCAGAGTCCTAAGAGTCCCACCCCTGAGACAAGTGTCTGTCCTGGTGATGAGCTCTGTTTTAAGGCTGATTCAAACATCCCAGTGACCCAACGGTTTCAGACTAAACCCAGGATCACAGATTTACATCCCCCTACCCAACCCTCTGGGCTATTAAGGTGGACAAGGATATTTCCTACACTACCCAGATTGTAAGTCTGTCATTTCCCCTGGTCCTCACATTTTCTGCCCTGTGTGGCTGTCACTACCTCTGAATCAAGGGTGGATTAACCAATAAGCAAGGTAAGCATAGGCTTACTTGTGCTTACTTACTAACCTGTAGTGAACAACTTCATATATTTTCACCACATCAAAGATTCCACTTCTAGGTATGGCTGGCATCTCTCCCCAACCCCACAGCACCTTTCTACTGAATCAAAGCCTCTTTTCAAATTTACAGTCCCTGACAGGGGCAGATGATCCAATAACCAAGGTAAGTACAGGTTTACTTGCTAATCTGTAGTAAACAATTGAATTGTAGTAAACAATAGAAAAGGCCTATACCTTGCCCAAGATCACATCAATCACATGGCAGAGAACCTCATCCACCATGCTTCCACCCACCAATGTTAACATGGTTCACACCAGACCCAGGGTCCAAGCTCATCTCCCTTCCATCTCCTCCCCCATAATGCTCATACCACAAGGAGATCATTGAAGAGGAAGACCTCCCGCTGATGCAACCCTAGCCTCTGGGGGCGGTTTGGATCTGGCACCTCGTAGAGCTGGCAGCAGCAAACCAGTCGACGGTGAGGGAGAGACAGAACCTAGATAGGTATGAAGAAATAGGTGTCAGCAAGGCCAGCCCGCCAGCTTCAGATCTCTGGCACCTTAACATTCAACAGCAAAAGGAAGTTTATCTCTGATACTTACCACTGTCACTCTGACACAAGATATAAGCTACTAAGTTCTAAGTGTTGCTGCTGCCTTGCCTTTGTCTCTGTGTAGTTCCTTCTGTTTGGAATGCCTTTCTTGGCCATCTCCATATGGCCACATTGCACTCTTCCTTCAAAGCCCAATTCTAACATTAATCTCTTCCAAGAAGTATTTCCTGATTTCCTCATGCTGGAAATAACCTCTCCCCCTTTTGTGTTCCCTTTAACTAGACTATAAGGCAGAGGTATTATTTGTGATTTTGTCTGACACCATCACTGGTCTGTGAGTGCTCCCAAGGATGGACACAGTGTCTGATTCATATCCGTGTCTTTGGTGCCCAGTGAAATGCCAGGCTCAGTGGAAAGGCACCTGGAAATGTTTGCTGACTAGATGCCTATAGTGTGTTCTTGCTTTTGTTACCAGCTTGGCTCCTCACTTGGGATGAAGAGGCAAAACCAGAGGTAGGAAGGTGCTAATGTTTATACTGCACCAGCTATGTACCTTGCAACATAACGTGCTAGATGCATTCATGTAGAGCAACTCACTTCATCTGCACCACAGCCTCCTGGGGGGATACATTATCATTCAATCCATTTGGCAGGTAAGGGGAACCCAGGACTTAGAAAGGTGCAGTGACTTTCCAAACAGTGGCAGAGGCAGACCAGAACCCTGTCCGCTCGGCAGCCTCCCAAGGCACTTACGGGTTTCTTGCCCACAATCATGCGCTCCACGGCCTGCACCTGGGACACATGGTCATCATTGGTCCGCAGTTCACGCCCCTGGATGCGCTGGTAGATGCCTACCAGGAGGTCTCGGGGGATGTCTTCACCATTGTCAACCCCTAGGTTTGGGGAGTAACACAGGGATTTAACACATAAATATATTGAGTGGGTGGTAGCGGTTCTCCACAACACCTCACACCCAGGCATGGGCCATGATAATGGTCAGAATTAGAGGGAGTGGGCTCCCTAAATCCCTGAGCCAGGACTAGGGACAGATAAGGTGCCCTTCAGCAAAACAGCCAATTGCTTTCTTCCCTGGGGTGGGGATTTTGTCTAAACAACTCAGAACATACTGTGATTAAAACAATCAGATAACTTTTTTTTTATATTTCTAATTAGCAAAAATAATTTTAAATAATACCCAGTGTTAGTAAGACTACATGGAAGTGGGCACGTATATTAGCATAACTATTCTGAAAGGTAATTTGACAAGAGCCTAAATATTGATACTCCGTGATTACTATTCTAGAAATCTGCCCTAAGGAAGTAATCAGAAATATGCTGATTAATATATGTACAGGATGTTCACTAAGTGTCATCAGGATAGGGAAATTTTGGAAACAACCTAAGTTCTAACAATAGAAGAACGGTTAAGTAAAATATAGTATATCCATTTAATAAAATAATATATAGTTATCAAAACTTGATATTTACCAAAAGATTTCAATGACATGAGAGAATTCTCGTGGCAAGTTAAGTGAGAAGAGCAGCTTAATAAATTGCATGTACAGCATGAGGAAAAAAGATAAGAAAATACATACTAATATTAACCAATTTTGGGTGATTAAAAGGAATTTTCTAATTTTCCAAAATCTCTGAAATGAGCATGTATTACTTTTGTTTGCTTATTTATTTAATACTGGGGGGATTAGTATATATATGTATGTATATATATACACACACACACAGAAAAATAATATGAATGAGCAAACAATGGCAGGACTCTAGAAGACAGCTCCAGATAGCCTCTGATCTAACTGCCCCCTCCCAAGTCTACCACGTTTCTCAACTCCTGATTGTCTGCTGAGTAAAACCCACTCACTCTCCTCTCTAGACCTCCTGCTAGGGTAAATGTTTTTTCCTTCGGAAATGTCACACCTCCTCGGACACACGCTAAAGGAACATCCTTCATCTCACTGCCTTTTTACCTTAGCTGCCAGAGAGCTTAAAGTCCATCAACTGTGCAAATCCCCCAATGGTCAGCAAATTTGTTTTGTCTTATTTTTCCCCCTCAAACTCTATTCCCTCTTCCATTTCTATTTAAAGAATTTAATATCTGTGCCATTTTTAGTAGGCTGCTCTTTGGAGAGAGGCAGGGCTTGACATCAATACAATAAACCAAGAAAAAGGATCAAAGTGATACCTTTTATCTGATATTCAAGGCCCTCAAATATTGCTTCCAACTGACCTTCTCAACCAGTTTACCCACCCTGCCTCAATTATTGTCTATACAACTTAACATTTCCCACTTCTGTGCCTTTATTATTCTTATGCTTACACTATCTCCTTCAAGGCCCACTTCAAAATACTGCTTCCTCCAGGGCTTTCCCTTCTTTGAGCTCTGACTGAACTTTTGGTCTCTCTGACATCACTGTGCACTTTCTGTCTTGTTAGTTATCTGGGTACAAGTCAGTCTCTCCCACAAACAGGAAGCTCTCTCAGGATAGGGACTATGACAGACTCCTCTCCATTGTCCTCAGCACTCATCATAGGACCTAGTACACAGTAGGCACTCGGTAAGTGTTGACTGGCTGGCTGGTTAGTTGAATGAATGAAGGAATGTATGTATGCATAAATGAGCCTTTATGGGCATAAATAAAGAAGAGAAGAAAAGAAGGAGTGAACGAATAAGCAGATGGGTGAATAAGTGAGTTAGTGAATTAGTGTGAGCTCTGTAAGAAGCCAAGACTTTTATCTGTCAGGTTCGCTGCTTTAACCCCAGAGCCTAGAATAGAGTCTGATATACAGCAGATGCTCAGTAAATATTCAGTGCATGAATGAGTAAATAGATAAATGAATATTTGAATAAGGCAAAATGAGCGCCCTGGGAACATCCAGTCTTGGCAGAAAGTGAAGCATCACAGGTTGATTTCCAGGGAGATGATTTGATCTCCCTCATCCTTCCCCTCCCCCACCACTTCCCTGCCCACTTTCCCTTCTGAGGAGGACAGGAAAAGCTGATAGGGAGGTCTGGTCACCTCTCAGGTTCTTGATGAAGTCATCTAGTTTCATCTTGCGTTCAGCCTTGACGCTGGGACTGTACATGTCGGTATTGAGGAGAATGATGGCAAAAGCAAGGATGAAGATGGTGTCTGGGTTCCGGAACTGGCGCACAAGGGCTGGGTTACACACACAGTACCGCTGGCTGCAGGGCAGAAGGGGCCAAGGCCAGGCTGAGGCACCAGCAACCTCTACCTATACACCATCCTCCCACTCTGGTACCACGAACCCTTTCCTTCAAGAAATACTCCCTAGTCCTTTGGATCTTCAGAGTTTCCCCCAAGACTAGCACATAAAAATCACAATCCCTATCTTTTACTAAGCTTTGCCGGGGGCTTTATGTACACTGTCTCATGTAATCCCATCACAATCTTGCAAAGGTAGCTATTAGCAGCCCCATTTTACAGATGAAGTGACTGGTGCTCAAAGTGGTGAGGTAACTTGCCAAAGATAATAGAGCTAGTAAATGGTGAAGCCAGGATGAAAACTCAGATCTTTCTGACTGCAAAACAAATCCTTCTCCCATAATGGGAAACAAGTTCTCATCAACTCTCTGTTTCTCCTCTAAATATTCCAAAGTGGTGAAGATCAGGATTTACATCCAGGTCTGTCTGACTCCCAAAGCATTTATAGTAGAGTATAATGGTTAAGTTCATGGATCATGGACTTGGACAGACTTGGAGTTCAAATCCTGGTTCCACCACTTACTCATTGTATGACTCTGGGCAAGTTACTGAAAACTTTCTAAACTTCAGGTTCCTCATCTGCAAAATGGGAGTAATAATAAAAGCACCTAAACTCATAGGGTTGTTGTGAGTATTCACTGAAATTATCATGTGGTGTGCCTAGCTCAGCACCTGATACACAATGAGTGCTCAACGAAATGTTAGCTGTTATTGCTGTTGTTGTTGTCATTTACTGAATGCCCATGTTCCAGATGCTAAGCCAGATACTTTATATACACTACCTCTGAGCCTCACAACTGCCTTACAACATAGGATTTATAATTTCTGTTTTATGGTGAGGATACTATGAGGTGACTTGTAAACACATACTACATTGCCTCCCCCCCCCGCCCCGCCCCCAAAGAAGAGAGGGGCAGCTTTAAGAGTACGAAGCAGGCATACCTGAAGGCTTCAATGAGTCGCTCCACTTTCTGGGCCTCACCCTGAACTCGAATATGGGATTGGAACTTCCGGAGTGCATCATCCAAATCCATGGAGGAGAAGTCCATCTCATCTACCACACAGCTGTGGAATAAAGGAGGGGGTGTGGCACTCTCAATTCCTCTGCAGAAAACCTCTGACCCATCCTGACCTGCTTGAATGGACAGACACCTCCACTGACAGACTTCTAAAATATGGACCCATGGCCCAAACAAGTACATAATGAGGATAGAATGTTTGAAATTGAATCCATCCTGGAAAATCCAGGAAGGACACATGGTTACCAAAGGTCCTTCCCATCAACCCACTCATGGCAGAGATGGGAAAATTGAGGCTCAAAGCAGGCCATAGGACACACATGCCTTGCCCAATGCCACACAGAAGACTTTACGGGGCCAGGAGAGATTAGACCTAATCCTTTGGGAGCAAGAAGGTCTCTTCATCCTGTTTTCAAAGTTTAACTGAGCAAAAGGGACAGGCTGCCCCCTTCCTCCCTCCTGCTCTCCTTTTCCAGGAATCCCTGGCCCTGCCTGCCCATCCTGAGGTTCTCACTCCAACACGTCTCTGTTGAACTGCTTCTGTCGGTTCCCTAGGAATTCCCCTATCATCTGCCGGCTCAGGCCTTTCCGCTCCAGGATGAAGTGAGCCACTCCCACTGGCGTGTCTGACAGGAAGCCCCGCTCAATCAGATACTGGATACCCTTCTCTGGCTTCCTGCAGAAAGAAGGGAGGTAGATGAGATGACTGTCTTTCTGGAGCTGTACCCTCTGTTTCATTTCTTGAACTATTTTTGGGCCCAATCATGGCCTCAGAGAACCAAGGTAATACAGAATTTGGTCTAATCCCTTCATGGTACAGATGAGGAAACTGAGGCCTAGGGAGAGGAAGCCACTTGCTCATTTCACAGAGCTTCAAAATTCCAAGGTCCTATTTTCAACCCAATTTCCTCCTTCACTGGAGCTATACCACAGTTAAAAGAAAATTAATATTTAATGACAGCCTGCTCTATTGCTCTATGCCAAAACCCACTATGCCAAGAGCTTTAATATTCACTGCAAGCCTGAGAGAAGGCCTGAGCTCCAGGCTAAGCCCCTCTCTCCAAGTCACAGAACCTCAGAGTAAGGAATAAATAAAGAGGTTACTTTGAGCTTTGTCCCATGTCCCATCCAGGCAGGTCTCACCAGCCTTTGTCAATGTTTGCATAGACAAGGTGTTCCCCACTTTCCAGAAATCTGGGTCTAGAGTGTACTAGTTCCCATTTTTGGAACCCCAGAAACTTAAAACCTCACAAGGTTAGAATTTGGAAGAGACTTTGGTGCTATAGGAGCCTCAGATCCATCACTTACTGGTTGTAATGACTCTGGGCAATTCCTTTTACTTCTCCAAGCCTCAGTTTCCTTATCTATAAAATAGGGACACTGCTACCCAAGTTATTATGAGAATTAAATATAGGTGGCAGTGTTTAATAGGCTATCAAAATGTAAAACATTGTTTTCTCATTATTTTCCAATCAAATGTCATATTCCCACCTTACTCCTAAGTACCTGGCACAAGACCAGGTGCCTAGAAAGAGCTCAGGCACAGTCACTGACTAGCCTGTCACTCCACCCCACCCCCTAATACCTCAAATATACATACCTTGCTATTTGACAGAAAAACTGAAGCCCAGGGAAGGAACATACCTTCCCCAGGGTTATACAGTGAGATTGGCCAAAATTAGATGAGAGGTCCAGGTTTTCTGTTTCCCAAACTAGGGCTCTTTCTACCCTATATTGCCTCTCCACTAATTAGGTGAGGTGGGGCAGACAAGGCTCGAAATTTTAAAGTGTGAACTGGGGCTAAGAGAGTGGGAACATCTTGCCCAATATCTCACAGCCTGTCAGTGGCAGTACTAGGACTAGAACCTAAGTGCTCTGGGGGTCTTTCTACTCTGCCAATCCTCTTCCCTGAACGGCTGGGAAGAAATACCATTCCACAAAATGATAGAATGGCAGAACCAAGATCCACTGCTTGGAGCTCAGTTCTGGGGGCCAAAGTGCCTATGGCAGGGTAGGGAAGAGTGAGAAGGCTAAAATGGAAACCACATACTTATTGAAGAGGTTGAGGCCGATTCTGTAGTGCCGCCTCTGTACCACATCGTTGTTGAAGGCTGGTGAGTCCCAGCTGTGCCTCGTCTCCCGCTGGTAAGTCTGCTTACAGAGGCCAGTGGCTGGAGGCTCCCGCAGGCTGTCCCGAGAAGAGGAGCCAGAGCTGCAGTTGATGGTCTCATTGGAATTGCTGGAGCTGTCAAGGCTCTCATTATCTCCACCATCAGAGTTCTCACCTGCTGCCTCACACTTCCCCAACCTCCGACCCCCAGGGACACCACTGGGCCCAGTGCCACTGTTGGGGGCTGGTGGCAGGGGCCCTGGAGGGGCTGGGGCTGGGCCCTCAGGGGCTGGGTAGTGTCGGTGTGGGATTGGGGCCCTGCCTGGTGGCCCCTTGTGCTTCAGGGTCCCATGGGGGCTGCAGCCATCAGCCTCATACACCAGCTGGCGGTGGACAGAGCCGCGATCTGAGCGGTCGCTCAGGTCCACGGAGCTGTCGCTAGGAGGCTCAATAGTAAGCAGGGGAAGGTGTGCAGCCCGCAGTCGGAAATCCCGGCACTCCAAGCACCCAGGACCCCTGCGAGTGCCTTCCTCACGGCCACCATCTTCCCGGGTCCCTGGAGGCACTGGTGGAGGAACTGGCGGGAGAGGGGCTGGTGCCCAGAACTCAGGCCGGCCCTGGGTTGGGGGCTCTGTGCTGGGCAGTCGCTCAGGGGATGGTGGGGGAACTGGTTCATCCAGGTAGAGGGGAAGGTCGCTGAAGGAGGTGGCTGAGCTATCCTCCTGCTGTTCTTTCGACTCCCGCTTCTCCAGTTGGGCTGACCCTGGCTCCTCAGACATGGGCCCTGATGGATGGCAGTTCAGGGCCTCATCGATGGATTCAGCCAGAGACTTTACCTGTTGTGGGGGGAGGGAGAAAAAGGAAGGAAAGACAAAGGGGAGTATGGTGGAAGGGTGGGAATGAAGAAGGGAGGGAAGGAAGAAGGAGGAATTTTCCTGGTGAGTTAGTCAATACAGGGATTCCCCTTCTCCCCCCACAGGTTCCCTGATGTCTATAACATAACTCTCAGGGAGCCATTGTGAGCTCACAGGAGCTGGAACTAATGCCTACAAGTTCCCTTCTCCGATACACTAATTCCTCCTTCATGTTCATGTGGACCCAAGCCAAATGCTACCTCCTCTCTGATTCAATCCACATTCCTGCCTCTGTCATCCCACAGGGTTGACAGCTTCCTCTGGGTTCCCGGAACTCTCTATCTGGTTCTGTCTCAGGAAAACTATAATATTTAGCCTTAAGAATCTGGACCATGTCTGGAAACTCTGCCTCCGTGTGATATCTAGCTTCCAAGATGGCCCCCAATAACCCTCACCTCCTGGTTTTCACATCTTTGTATACCACAGTGTACTAGCATTGGTCTGTGTGGCCTATAGCATATGGCAGAAGAGATGATGTGTCACTTTTGAGATTAGGTTATAAAAGACTGCAACTTCTGTCTCGGGTGCTCTCGCTTGTGCTCTCTTTCAGACCACTTGCTCAGGAGGAGGGGGTAGCCTCTATGGAGAGGCCCACGTGGCGAGGAACTGATGCTTCCTGCCAACAGCCAAGTGAGTGAACTTGGAAGCAGACCCATTGGCCTTAGTCAAGTCCTCAGGGATTGCAGTCCCAGCCTACATCTTGATTGCAACCTCATGAGAGACCCACTAGCCAAGCAAGCCACCTCTAGATTCCAGGCCCTCAGAAACTATATGAGATAATAAATGTTTGTTGTTTAAGCTCAGTTTTAAACTGATAAATTTTGAAGCAATGGATAAGTAACACATTTCCCCACCAGACTTGGATAGCACTGAGAGCTGGGACCAGGTTTATTCCTCTATACCTCACCAGACTGTGATTGCCCCCATTTCCCTGCTTGAGGGCTGAGTCCAGGCCTGGTTTCTCTCTTTTTAGCTCAGTTCAACACACTGCTTGACACAAAACAGATATTCAATTAAATGTTTACATTATGAATGAATGGATGAATGATATAGATCTTCCCTTCAATTCTTCTCTCCTTCCCTCCACCCTCTCTTCCTTCACTAGTTCCAATGAAGTATGCCCAGGCTGATGGCTGGGCCAGATCACAGAGATTAGAGCCCAGTGATTGTTTTTCTTATAAAGCTTCACTCATTCATTCACTCATTCAACAATTTCTACCAAGTGGCTCCTTGGTTTTAGGAAGGAAACTAACATGTACTTAGCAGCTACCATGTACTAAGTGCTTTCATATGTATTACCTAGTTGAAGTGAATTGTCAAAACAGTTTTAAAAATATCTATTTTATTGACTGTGTTTCAGTAAGGTTAAACAGTTTGTTCAAGGTCACACAGCTAGGAAATGGCAGAACTGGGATTCAAACCTGGGCAGATATGACCTCCTACCACCATCACTGCCTGTTATGTGCCCACCCTTCCATGCTTTTGCTAATGCAATGCCTATGCAAGCAACACCCTCTCAACTATTACCAACTTGCTAAATCTTATCTATCTGGTAAGACCCAGCTCCAATGCTGTTTTCTCAAAGAAGCCTTCTCAGGTCCTCCCGGAAGAAAATTTGTTCTCCCGTCCCTGGGTTTTCACAGTACTGTATGTGATTCTTTCTCAGGGCTCTGAGCACATACTACTTCAGGAGATAGTAATGTGTACATGTTTGCCACTTCCTACTGGACTGGGAGACCCTTGAGAACAGGGACTGTGGCCAGCTCACTTGTCCCCCCTCACAATGCCCAGTACAGAGCCTGGTACATGGTAGTGTGGTATAATGGAAAGAACGTGGGCTTTGGAATCAGACAGAGCTGGGTTCCAATCTAGTTTGGGGAAGTCACTTCACTTTTCAGAGCCTCATAGCCTCAGTCTCCTCCTCTATAAAATAGGGATAACAAGTCCTGTCTTGCAGATCTGTTATGAGGCATACACAGTACCTGGCACGTAGTAGGAACTCACTAGCTGTTAGTTAAGCCTTAATTTGATAGTGGAACAAGTTTCAAATAGTGAAGACTTTTCTTACTCGTTCTATACACCCAGATTCTTAATTTGGTTGTTTTAACTACATTTTTTGACTTGCAATTTTTCTCTCTTAATTTTCACAGCCCTCACTCACATTGTAGCTATTTGTTTTTATTAAATGCTTGTTGTGCAACTTCTTTCAGTTTGGAGTATAGGTAAAAAGTAAAAGGAGTAGCTACAGCATGGATATGAGGAAGAAAGGCCCATTTCAGGGATCCTGACCTGTTTGGAGAAGGAGTCCTCCAGCTCTGTGATGTCATTAGAAAATTCTCCAGATGTGGTGACAGAGCTTCCACCACCATCAATGCCCCCACCACAGGAGCCTCCATATGAGAGCCCTCGTTCAAGCCGGTGGCTCCGGGCACCAGCCATGGCACCCTCGTCCAGCGAGGCAGGCTTGCCCTCGAAGTACGCGGGGTTCTGTGCCTTCTCATACTCCTCA
This sequence comes from Loxodonta africana, assembly GCF_030014295.1. NCBI lineage: Eukaryota > Metazoa > Chordata > Mammalia > Proboscidea > Elephantidae > Loxodonta > Loxodonta africana. The sequence goes on from NC_087369.1 coordinate 63,576,616, forward strand.
AAGGAGAATTGCATCCTCATGTTAGAAAGGATGATGCGGCGGGACATGCGGCTCTCAGAAGCTGAACTGCGTAGTCGCTCAAAATTCTTGTTCATGCGATACTGGCGGAAGGCTGTCTGGATGGTCCTGGCAGCCCTACGGCTCAGGAAGGAGCCCCCATACTTCCTCTCCAGCATTTCCACCTGTCAGGGGAGGTTCAAGGGAAACAAGGTGAGAAATGCACTACAGACTCATCTCCCTGGGCTCTCAAGCACATCCACACAAGTCACTGCTAACTGCTAAGAGTTGCCTGAATGTGCCCAGCTGTGCTCTCACAGTGCTGTGTTCTACCTTTAATCAGAGATAGCACCTGTCACGTGATATTGGCTAATGTTTCTCCTCTTTTAAATTACAAGATGTACATGTCATTATTAAAAAAAAAGAAAGAAATACATAGAGAAACCAAAAAGGAAAGAAAGGAAGAAATAGAGAGCAAGAAGGAGGAAGAGAGAGAGGGAGGGAGAGAAGAGAGGGAAAGAGGGAGGAAAGAAAGAAAAGAAGGAGGGGGGAGGGAGGGAAGGAAGATTGACTCACTTAAAGTCCCATTACCTAGGCGTAGCCACAATTAACATTTTGGTATATGTCCTTCCAGTTTTTTTTTTCTACACATAATATTTTTTTTTTCTCTCTCTCTTTAGTATCTCACTGTTCTGAAATTGTCAAGTTATGTATATGCTTCCTCCATTAGACTGAGTTTTTTGAGGACAGGGTCCAGGTCTCATCTTTCTATCTCCAGTGCTAGCAATAAATGTTTGCTGACTGAATATAAGAGTCAGTGGACATGTGGTGAATAAGTTAGTGAGTCCCCAGTAGGGTGAAGAGTCCTGGAGCCAGTCTTCTCCAGTTCCAGCCTCACTATCCCTCCCTGGATACCACCCTGAAATGCCACATCCAAATCCCTCCCTTGGCTCTCTATTGCACCCCCACCCCCCACTCCCAGCCAGAGAGCCACCTCTTCAGCACCTTCTTGTCCTGCAGGTCTGTGGAGAGTTCATAGCTGTCCGATAGGGCCTTGGAGCGCTTTATCTCCTCCTCCTCTTGCTTCCTCAGGGCGACGCTGGCTGGCTGGAGGCGTGCCCGCTGAGCCCAGGGAAGGCCCACCCCAACAGGGGGGCCCCCCATGTGGCTACTGGTGGGGGGCATCTGGCTCAGTCTGTAGGGGGGTTGACTCCCAGGACTATCAACCGCTGTGCTCAGGTCACTGCCTGGGGCATCACCCTCCACACTGTGGGGATGAGATAAGATGAGCCAGGATATGGGAATAGCACAGGGGCCTGCTGGGCCCAGACTGAGAGTGGTTGTACTATATCCCTCCCCTCAGCCTATCCACTCCAACTTCTTCACGGATACGGGAACCTCAATGCTTAAAGGCCAAAGAGGAGTCCAGCCCCTCAAACTGTCTCCTCACTGCCCTCGCAGTTCCTTCTGTTCAGGCCCCCTTGCCTTCACAGCCCAATCCTCATTCCCCTACAGTCCTGTTCCCTCACAGCTCCATCCTCAAACCCCTTCTCCCTACCTTACAGACTTCCTCCCCTTACAGTTCCATCCTCTTAGACTCTTTTCCCTCAAGGCTCTGTCTTCTCACAGTCTTGTCCCCAGTCCTACTCCCAGCCACTTCCCCTCACAGCCTTATCCCCACACCAGTTTCCTCCCAGCCCCTCAAGCTCCTTTTTCTAATAATCCTGTCTCCTAAGAGCTCCATCCTCACCTTCTTCCCCTGACAGACCAATTCCCTTATAGCCCCACCCCCAGACCCCCTTTCCTTACAGTTCCATCCCTTCATGGCCCTGAGGGAACAGTGTGCTGTGGTTTCCCTCCCACCACTATTCCCAGCACCACCCCCTCTCAGTCCTGTCCCCAGGTACCACAGGCCCATTCCTGTATCCTGCCCATCCAGGCTCTCCTACCCTCCCCTGCCCAGACCTGCCCCCTGCAGCTCCACCCCTGCCCTCAGCTGCCTGGACTACTGGCTGGCCAGTTCCCAGGGTTCCCTGACTGTGGTGGGGGGGGGGAGGGGGGAGGGCTGGCTCAGTGACAGTAGAAGGCTCCTCCCATCGAGCATCCTCACAGGTAAAGAGCTGCCCTGAGGGGCAGCTTCCTTTTTTTCCTCATGGCCTCCTCTCTTCAGCTGAGGAAGAGGGGCAGGGGCCTCCAGGCCCAAGAGTAGCAGGAACTGGGCACCAGGTCTTGCCCGTCCTGATTACTCAGAGCTGTTGTTCCGCCGGAACCTGCTCCCATGGTGCTATGGCAACCAGGCTGCCAGGGAACCCAGGTGGTGACAAAGCCCTGGCGTCGTGAGCCGAGCCAGGCATGGTAAGGAACCAAAGAGGCGAGAAAAAAGGGGAGGGTTTGGAAGGGGAGGAATAGACAGGTGAGGCATGGAGGGGGTGGTGGGGGAAATGGGTGTGGCTGGGGTCCAGTGATAGGTAATGCTGGGGCCCCGAGAGTGACTGGTTTTGGGGGCACAGGGTTGGGGGGCTCTTGGCTGGTGAAAGGGTTAAGAGGCCACCCCCAGCCCTACTTTGCAGAGGCCAGGGTGCAGGGTATGGGCAAGCTGCGGTGGGTGTGGGGGGTTCCCTACCAGTGCAGGAGCTTGAACTACAGCAGGCCTGCCAACCTTGCAGAAGAGCACTGCAGTCATTACATGGTGGCCACGAGGCCAGGTTCTGGGAGTGGTGGGGAGGCTGCATCCACAAGGCTGCTTGGCCCCCACTCTGGTGGCAACTCCCACCCACTGCTTATCCTCTACCCTCCAAAGTGCTAGTTTGCAGCACTGCCAGGAACAGGGCAGAAACAGACTGGGGGGACTGCCTTCCACCCCAAATACTCTCTCCTCCTGGGCCTCAGGGGCCCTGATGTCACCCTCCAGGGGACAGACCGAGCCCAGCCCACCCTAGGCATCTAAGATGCTCCTCTCCTCCCCCTTAGGACTGTAGGATCCCACCCACCAACCTCTTAAACCTCTACCCTCCCAGCACACAGCTTGAGCCTTATTATAATCATGAACCATCCACAGCTCCCACTGCTCACAGAGATAGCCCAAGTTCCTTATTCTGGCATTTGAGGCTTTTCCAAAATATAATGGCTAATACTTACAGTGCACTTAGTATGTTCATGTACCATTCTTATCACTTGACATTCAATAACTAGTTTAATCTTCAACCAACTCCATGGGGTAGGTATTATTTATCTTTATCTTACATACAAGGAAACTGAGGTTCAGAGAGGTTGAGTAACATATCTATGGTCACACAGCTATTAATGATAGACCCAGGATTCAAATTCAGGCAGTCTGACTCCAGAGCCCACATTTTTTTTTCGTGTGTGTGCTTTAAGTGAAAGTTTACAAATCAAGTCAGTCTCTCATACAAAAATTTATATACACCTTGCTATGTACACTTAGTTGCTCTCCCCCTAATAAGACAGCACACTCCTCTCTACGCTATATCCCCCGTGTCCATTCAGCCAGCTTCTGTCCCCCTCTGCCTTCTCATCTTCCCTCCAAATGGGAGCTGCCCACATAGTCTCATGTGTCTACTTGAGCCAAGAAGCTCACTCCTCACCAGTATCATTTTCTATCTTATAGTCCAGTCCAATCCCTGTCTGAAGAGTGGGCTTTAGGAATGGTTCCAGTCTTGGGCTAACAGAAGGTCTGGGGACCATGACCTCCGGGGTCCTTCTAGTCTCAGTCAGGTCATTAAGTCTGGTCTTTTTTTTTACAAGAATTTGAGGTCTGCATCCCACTGCTCTCCTGCTCCATCGGGGATTCTCTGTTGTGTTCCCTGTCAGGGCAGTCCTCGGTTGTAGCTGGGCACCATCTAGTTCTTCTGGTCTCAGGCTGAAGTAGTCTCTGATTTATGTGGCCCTTTCTGTTTTTTTGTTCTGTCTCTTGGGCTCATAATTACCTTGTGTCTTTGGTGTTTTTCATTCTCTCTTGCTCCAGGTGGGTCGAGACAAATTGATGCATCTTAGATGGCCGCTTGCTAGCATTTAAGACCCCAGATGCTACTCACCAAAGTGGGATGCAGAATGTTTTCTTAATAGATTTTATTGTGCCAATTGACCTAGATGTCCCCTGAAATCATGGTCCCCAGACCCTCAACGCTGCTACTCTGGCCTTCAAAGCGTTCGGTTTATTCAGGAAACTTCTTTGCTTTTGGTTTAGTCCAGTTGTGCTGACCTCTCCTGTATTGTGTGTTATCTTTCCCTTCACCTAAAATAGTTCTTGTCTACTGCCTAATTAGTGAATACCCCTCTCCCTCCTTCCCCACCCTTGTAGCCATCTGTTTAAACTATTTCTTGAGTTCTTATTATAGTGGTCTCATACAATATTTGCCCTTTTTTTTCTAGTGAAGCGGTTTTTTTAATTTTGTTTTTTTAAATAATTTTTATTGTGCTTTAAGTTTACAAATCAAGTCAGTCTGTCACATATAAGCTTATATACACCTTACTCCATACTCCCACTTACCCTCCCCCTAATGAGTCAGCCCGCTCCCTTCTTCCAGTCTCTCATTTCGTGACAATTTTGTCAGTTTCTAACCTTCTCTACCCTCCTATCTCCCCTCCAGACAGGAGATGCCAACACAGTCTCAAATGTCCACCTGATAATATTTGCCCTTTTGCAACTGACTAATTTCACTCAGCATAATGCCTTCTGGATTCCTCCATGTTATGAAATGTTTCATGGATTCATAGTTGTTCTTTATTGGTGCGTAGTATTCCACTGTGTGAATATACCATAATTCATTTATCCATTCATCCATTGATGGGCACCTTGGTTGCTCCCATCTTTTTGCTATTGTATACAGTGCTGCAATGAACGTGGGTGTGCATGTATCTGTTTGTGTAAAGGCTCTTATTTCTGTAGGATATATTCCAAGGAGTGGGATTGTTGGATCATATGGTAGTTCTATTTCTAGCTTTTTGAGGAAGTGCCAAATTGATTTCCAAAGTAATTGTACCTTTTTACATTCCCACCAGCAGTGTATGTGTTCCAGTCTCTCCACAACCTCTCCAACATTTATTATTTTGTGTTTTTTGGATTAATGCCAGCCTTGTTGGAGTGAGATGGTATCTCAGTGTAGTTTCAATTTGCATTTCTCTAATCAGAGCCCATATTCTTCAACACTAAACTATACTGCAGGGTGGGCTGCCAGCCTGGCTCAGCTCCTGTTTCTCCCAAATACTTCTCTGGTTCCACCTCCAAAACTTTGCTTATACAGTACTTTCCACCTGAAATGCATTGTCCATCATCTCTGCCACCTGCAATCTGAGAACCCCTCCCCCAAGTCCCAGTTCTGTCAAGGTTCAGGTCACATGCTACCACTAAGAAGCCCTCCTGAATCCTGCCTCCAGCCAGAAAGTATTGCTGATCTTGTTCAGAGCTCCCACACACAGCATGTGTCTATCCTTCTTTGTATGGCACAGGTTAGCTTTAGCAAAGTGTGACAAACAATTGTGTTCATGACTCCCAGAATCCCAGTACATACAGGAAGAGAGCTTGGTAATCTCCTAGGTAGTACAGAGCACAGGGCCTGGCACAGAACAGGTGCTCAATACAAGCTTCTAAAGTGAGGGAGTGGATGACTGAGCTCTGGCAGCTGCTCTAATGAACACTTTCACCTGAACTTTTACCACAGCCTCCAACATCCTCTTCTAATCCATCTTCCACCCTGTGGCCAGAGAGAGCTTTCAAAAAGTACAAATCTGATCATTTCACTCCTCCACTTAAAACTTTTCCATGGCTCCCCATCATTCATTTGACAAAGAATTGAGCACTTTCTACGTGCTAGGCACAATGCTGTTGTTGTTAGCCACCGTCCAGTCGCCCCCGACTCATGGAGTTCCCATGTGCAATGGGATTGGATCATTGTTGTCCCTAGAGTTTTCACTGGCTGATTTTTGGAAGTAGATTGCCAGGCCTTTCTTCCTACTCTGCCTTAGTCTGGAAGCTCCACTAAAACCTGTTCAGCATCATAGCAACACACAAGCCTCCACTGACAGATGGGCGGCAGCTGTGCATGAGGTGTGTTGGCTGGGAATCGAATCCAGGTCTTCCACAAGGAAAGTGAGAACGAACTACCACTGCTCTCTGGATAGTGTTGGGATGCTGGAAATATAATAGTGAACAAGATGCACAAAATCTGTCCCCTCATGGAGGTGGTATTCTAGTGGGAGAAGCAGGCTACAAAGAAATACACAAAATAAACACATACTATAATTTAGGTAGGGATAGGTGCTAAGAAGGAAAACAAAAAGAGTGATAGGAGGTGCTTTTTTAGATGTGATGGTCAGGGAAGGTCTTTCTGAAGAAATCGCACAGAAGCAGAGCCCTGACGGAAGTAAGCGAGTAAGCTGTGAGGCTATCTGAGGCAAGAGCAGTCCAGACAGAGGATAGAACTGTGCCTGGCATGTCTGAGGAACATCGAGGAGGCCAGTGTAGCTGCAAGCAGAGTGAGCAAGGTAATGGAGGCCAAGTTATGAAGGGCATTGAGCCCACGATAAAGACTTTACCTTTTGCTCTGATTAAGATGAGCAGAGGAGGGACATGATCTAACAGGTTTTACAGGAATCATCATCCATAGAATAATCTCCAACTTACTCACCATGGCTATGGGTAGCTCTCTTGACTTAAGAGCAGCCTTATATACCCTCTGCCCCATTACCTCTGGGACAGATTATCCAATAGGCAAGGTAAACACAGTGCTTACCTTGCTTACCAGATCATTTGTAGTGAAATTATTCACTACAGATTAGGAAGTAAGCTCAAGAACGCCCATGCCAGGGACTGTAAATTTGAAAAGAGGCTTTGATTCTGTAGGAAGGTGCTTTGGGATTGGGAGAGAGACAGATGCTAGCCATACCTAGAAGAAACATCTTTGATGTGGTAAAAAAAAATGTGAAATTGTTCATTACAGATAATCTGGTAAGCAAGGTAACCATCATGCTTACCTTGCCTATTGGATAATCTGCCCCTGATACCCCAGCCTGGCAAACTCCAGCTGCCTGTCAACATTTAGCTTAGGTGTGTCCTTCTGTGGCCACCTGTCCTCTCCATGCAGGCAGGCTTACAGGGCCACCTCCATCCCTAGGACAGGGGTATTAATTAGCTCATTTAATCCACACAATTTATTGAGGCAGGTACCCCATTTTATAGATGAGGCCACTGAGGCTCAGAGAGGTGATGTAAACCTGCTCAAGGTTACACAGCTATTAAGTGAGAAAGCTGGGATGCAAACATCTTGTTTCTCCCCAACTCTTGGCTCTGTACCATCCTTGGGTCTCTACTCTTTGGCAATTCCCTACCCTTGAGAGCTTACCTTCTTTTTGGTTGCAAAGGAAATAGTGGTAGGGAGTCCAGGCTGTCAACACAGACTCCCAAGAGGAGGCCTGGCAAAAAGGAGAGTGTTTGAGGGGGTTGTTCCTGACATCACACACATGGTTGAAGAAACAGGACCTGGGATGTAGAATCCTCCAAGTCAGAGCCCCAAAGACACTTGAGGCCGTGTCAATCACATGGAAAACCTCTTTCCTTCCCTGTGTTTCTCTCTCACACATATACACACACAGAGAACATGAGGTAGAGTAAAAAGCTGGGCAGGGCTAGGTTCAGGTCCTGACTGCCATTGACTATCTGTGTGACCCTGGGCATGTCGCTTTACCTCTCTGCACCTCAGTTTCTCATCTGCACAGGGCCTGTGCAAACACAATCCCCCCTTTGGATTCCTGGGCTTCAGAAAGAGTATGGGAGACCCTCCTCTCTCTGTGGGCTCCTCCAAGCCAGGAACAAAGGGCACATGTGCACTCTCTCTCTCTTTCTCTCTCTCTCACACACACAGGTACAAAAACACAGGCACATCCAAAGGCCAACAAACCTAGAAGCAAACATACCCCCCCAAAAAACAGATGAAAACAGATACGAACCCGTGAAGACATGCACACGTACAGACACAACCACACACAGATTACTTGTAAACCAACACACACAACCCTGCACCCACATCCACTGGCTGCCGGGCTATTTTACAAGGAAAATTGGAGAGCATCCTCTGCAGACGGGGAATAAGCCATGTTACACAAATAGTAACACGGACAAAGCAGATAGTTATCAGAGCTGAGAAACAGAGAAAGTGCTGGGAGTGCTCAGGAGAGAGATCCATTCTGCTTGGGTTGGGGAGCTGAGCAGAATAAATACAAACTCATACTAAACTGCACACCTTTCCTATGGCAGCCATTTTCTGCACATTATTTAATAAAAAAAAATTTTTTAATCTATTTTTAACTTTTTATGGCAAATGTGAGGGAAGAATCAGGATTCCATTTTACAGATGAAGAAAAAGGCTCATAGGGGAAGTGGCTGCCAAATATCTTGGGGTTCACAAGCGCAAGGACGCCTGTTCTAGTTCCCCTACTGCCCTGAAGGCTTCCTGGGGGAGAAAGCTTTTGAACTGGGCCTTGCCTAGGAGAAGCTAGTAGAGACAAGGAGTGAGGCAACCTTATGAGCCAAGGCATTAAGATGGGGAGAAGTGGGGCAGGAAGTTTCATAGGGATTTGGGGCTGGCCTGCCCATGCATGGTGGGGGCAATGACCCTCCCCAGAAGCTGCTCCTGCTGGGAGATCTTCTCTCCCTTCTTCCCTTTATTGGCACTGCCTGGAGCTAGGCAGCCAGCAGGGGATGGGATCAGGATGCAGTTGCCATGGAAATGAATGGGGGCTATTGCCATGGAAACCATAAGATGAGGGCAAGAGGAAGCTGGGGGTGCTGAGGACTATCCCCATGACAACTTAGGCTGGAAGAAGGGGACTGGAAGTGAGAGACAAGAAAAGATGAGGAGGTCTGTACATCTAGACAGGGCCAGGAGCTTTGGGCTCTGGGAGGAAAAGACTGGGCAAGGAGAAGACTGGACCCAGCAAGAGGGGCCACCAACCACCTCTCTTTCCTCCAACAGTTCTTCTGCAAGCTGTTTCTGTTGCCTGATCCCAGTACCTCTAAGATTCCAAACCTGAACGCAGCCTGGCTTGGCACAGGGGCTGACAGGGAAGAAGGAGGCCCCCTAAGGGGCTGACTGGGTGGTACAGTGGATAAACACAGGCTTTGGGAGCACACAGATCTGGGTTTGAAATCTGGCTCTGGTTTGTTTTTTTTTCTCTTTTCAGTCCTAAAAATAATACTTGTCATTTACTGAGTACCTACTCTTTGCTAAGCATAGCAACTCTTCAGAATCTGGGTTGTTCTCCCTAAGGAGAAAACAAAGATGAGGAAACTGAGGTACAGAGAGATGAAATAACTCAGCAGTGGTGGAGCCAGGATTCAAACAAAGTGTCTCTCAACGCAAAGCTTATCCCACACTAGGCACTGAGCAGCCCCTCAAAGGTTGAGAGCCTTTGCATTCTTCATCTCTCCATGGCTTCCTACAGTGCTACACAAAGGGCCAGATGCTGGGTGAATATTTGTGGAGTGTGTGAATGAGGAAGCAACACAGGAGGAAGCAGGAAAGACTGAGGTTAGATGGAAGAAGTCCCTGTCTTCAAGAGCAATGACTCATGGGTTTGGCTGGCCAAAGGCAGAAGAAGATCCACAGAGCTGGAATGGACTTTATGAACCATCCAATCCCACCAAATCCTAATTGAGGCTCAAAGAGTCAAAGTGACTTGTCCAGGGTCACACAGGATGAGAACCCAAATCTGCTTACTTATCTTCTAGGCCAGTGTCCCACTTTTGGCCTCAGAGGTCCCTCTGAATCTGTCTAGTCTCCCTCTCACCCAGCTCCTTTAAGCTCCAAAACATCAGCAACAGCAGGCTACTTGCAATTCCTAGACTAGGGCAAGCTGATCCACATCCCCATATCTTTGCTCATACTCTTCCTTTGTTTCTTCTGCCCAGAATGTCCTCCCTTTCCCCCTCACCCCCAGCCTTCATCAATCTGGGTGAGCTCATCTTTCTACTGCCGTACGCTGGGCAGGCAGGCCTTCCTGGGAAGTTAGTTCTGGACTCCCTCCTCTGTGTCTTAGGCACACTCGTATCATGATGAGCCCTTATCACTGGCTAACTTGTGATTCTCTCTTGAAGCATCTATGCCCCCACCCCATTCCTCCTCCCTTGACTACAAATTTCCCAAGGGCAGTGGCCTGGTATGATTCACCTCTTGAACCCACCATGCCCAGGCCAGGTCCAGCAAACAGCAGATGCTCAGAAGCTACCCTGGTGCTCTAAGACCACAGGTAGCAGTCATGTGTCTGTGTGGGACCATCCTGTCTGACAATTGTTACGCTGAAAGTCACAGTCCCACATGCTCAAAAGCCACCCACACCCAGTCTTGTGATTATATCCATCAAACACATCCATAGAGTCTGCTAGGCACAGAAAGTCACTACTTCATACAATCGACCTCACACACTCAGAATTCTGCACACTGAGTCTCACACAGTTATGCTCCCTTAGTTACATAATAGAGCACTCTTAGATCTACACAGTCCCACACAGAGGCAGGCACACATATGCACAGGCACACAGAGACCACATATACATACATATTCCCCTCACATCTGATAAACCTTCCCCCCTTCCCACAGCACAGGTCCTCTGCCCTAGCCAACTTGTACAGGAGTCTACATCCCTACAGCTCCCAGAAGAGTTATCTCTGACCTTGACTTGACTTCTCCCTCCATTTAGTCCAACCACCACTGAACACATACTTCCTTATATCTTCACTCAAATGAAGGGTAGAATGGTCTCCTCCCTAGCTGCAGGTCACCCAGATTCACACACCCTGGAGAGCCAGTTGAACTGAGTAATCTACTCACCATAGCCCAACATGACCCTGGATCCCTCCACCAGGCTTTTCTCCATGCTGTCCTTGCCTCCCATAATGCCTTCTCACCACCTTGCCACCTATCCAAACCCTTCCCAGCATTCAAGGCCCAATTCTTGCCCCTTTTCCTCTGGCAAGTCCTCCTGGATTCCCCCAGTCCACCTTGACACCTCCCTCCTCTTTGGGCCAGGGACATATTTTGCTCATTACTGAAGCCATTTCTGCTCAGTCATTTTTGCCCTTCACACCCTGCCTACCTTCCCAAAGGATTTCTCATCTCCCCTGGGAGATGGAGAACCGTGGAGAATACAGCCACTGTCTTACTTTTGATCTTTCACTATATGAAGCTTGAGGCTTTGCACATATAGGTGCTCAAACAATGCTTTTTGGAAATGTTAAATAATGGAGGAAGGGAGGGAGTCGTTGTTAGGTGCTTTGAGTTGGTTATGACTCATAGTGACCCTATATACAACAGAACAAAACACTGCCCAGTCCTGTACCATCCTCACAATCATTACTATGCTTGAGCTCATTGAGGGAGGGAGGGAGGGAGGGAGGGAAGGAGGGAGGGAGGGAGGAATAAATGAGAACTTGAATGAGTAAATGAGTAGATGAGCTGAGTAACTGAGTAAGTAAAGCAATGAATGAAGGAATGAGGTGAGACTCTGGAAAAACTACATGATCAATGTTATGGGGACATCGAAGGGAGGGAGGAAAGGTGAGGTGAGACTCTCACTTGGGCCTCAGTCAAAACAAGAGTCACCTATCACTGCACCCTTTCCCAGCTGTGCATCAGACCCTATGCTGGGCTCTTCACATTCTTCCTTGCTAATCTTTATGACGACCTAGAGAGGTAGATATATTCCCACCGTATTTAGGAGGAAAATGAAGCTCGAGAAGAAGAAAATACTTGCTTAAGGTTATACAGATAGTATATACAACTTTTGGCAGAACCAAAAGTTAAACTCAGATTTGTCTAATGCCAAAGGTTCAGAAAGGGAAAAGTCAAGGTATAAGCCCACTTCGGGGTCTCCTGACTTTGCTCCTAACATAGACACCATGGAAGGTGTGGGTCCTACAGACCCGTAAAGGATACCTTCTACTCTCCTGTCAACAGCCTCCACGAATTCTTAGAATCAGCTTCTGGAGCTTCTGGCCAGGTACAAGAAATATTCAAGGTCACTGTATCTGGGGGAAATGGCTTCCTCTCAGATTCAGAGAACCCTAAACTTGTAGAATCATAGATTCTTAAAAGTACAGAATCAAAGAATCTTAACATCACAAAATATTAATCACACTATCAGAAATTTCAAATAGTAGAATCATGAAATCTTAAAACCACAGCCTTGGAGAATCTAAAAATCACAGCATTGTAAAAACAGAAATCACAGAATGGCATGGAATGCCAAATAACCACCGAATTATTCTCTCTTAAATTCATATAATCATAGTTTCTGGAAATCATAGCTTCTCCAAATCACAGAATGTCAGCGCTAGAAGAGCCCTTGGAGATCCATTGATCCAACCTCCCTCCTCATTTTACAGATGGTGAAGCTGCGTACCAGAAAGGTCAAGCAACATGTCCAAGGTTAGCCAGCTCATGTTGCCTCAGGCTAAAGGGTGAAGAAGGCACCCCCCAATGCCCATGTTGAGGCACCGTACCACTCATTCATTTAATTGCTTTTTGGGTGTTGACAATACCGTCAGTCACAGTCCCTACTCTCTCCTAACTCCTGCTCCCAGCCCTGGGTAGGAAAGAAAATAAAGCCCTGGTGGAGATGAGGAGAAGGAAGACAGGGTGGGGTGGAACATATATCAGACAGAGAGAAGAGATCAGCTTTTTATTGACAGAAATTCCTTTGTACACAGCAACGCACACTCTGAAAGGCCTTCTCCTCCTGATCATATTTACAGAGCATTATGAGAGTGGCAGGGAGCATGAGATAAGGCCTTCAAGCAGTGGAGGAGATGGCAGCACTGGCTACAGTACAGGAATGACAGGGAACCAGGCAGGCTGGGTGCTGCCCCTGTCTGGTCCTCTGAGCCCTAGGCACCCTGCATCTCTGTGCTCACAGAGGACAGAGGTAGGTCCTTGGGATGTCATTTGGAGACCTCTCCAGGAATGGCAGGCTCCAGGATGCCTGGGAAGTGGGAATGCAGGTGTAGGAGGGTCCAGGCTCCAAGCTCCAAGCTCTGCTTCTCCCACATTTCAGTCAGACCTAGGGCTCCAGCTCTTTATAATTCAGGGGCTGGAGTTCAGGAGAGACAGCAGTAGGGGTGAGAATTCCAAGAAGGTGGGGGAGGAATGGGCACGATGCTTGCTCATCTGGTTCCTGAAGCAGGGGACAGGGTCCCATGGGGGATCCATGGGGGCTTGAGGGGGGGCTGGTTAAGGCTTTTGCTTCTGCATAGAAAATGACCCTTGTCCTCTCAGTTACCGAGAGGAGGGACTGCTGCACTCGGAGGCTGGACAGCAGAACTGGTGAGCGGCTTCCTCTTCCTCTTCCTCAGTCTCCTCCTCCTCCTCCTCTTCCCTGGGGTCAGGAAGGGCAGGGTAGAGGCCACAGGTGGTGGGTGACAGAGAGAGGCAGAGGCATTAGTTGGCAGAGCAGGGGAGATTCATGAAGGGCAGGAGCCAGGGCGGTGGGGCTAGGATGGGGGTCCAAATGAGGGGGCCAGTGTGATGGATTATCCAGGGTCACTCACAACTCAGTCTCCAAAGAACCTGTTGCTGGTTCTGTCCTGGAATAGCACCCCTCCCCCACCCACAGGTTGGGCTCAGTTTTGAAGAACTCCTGAGTTACAAGTCATACCCAGTATAAACTCCATTTCTGACCCTGACGGGTTCCCAAATTTCATATATATGGACCAGGACCTGGTAGGCTAATCTTCTGGGGACAGCCAAGGAAACAGTATCACCCCATTCCCAGACACCTTGGTCTGGGGAAGGCAGTAAGTATGGGATCCAGGAAACAGGAGAGTTTCTAGGAGGATTAGAAAGAGATAGGAAAGAAAGGGCAGGTAAGGGAAGGCACTGCTGTCCATCAGACAGACAAGTGCATGCACACACGCACACGCATGCACACCCACCCACCCACCCTTATACTCTGGCTCTGGGCATGCCAGCTACTCTGGGCAAGTAGCTCCCCCTTTATAAATAATAGCAATCTGCTCTATGCTGCCATGCTCCATACATTATTTCATTTAACCCCCACACAAACCTGCAAAGTAATATTTTAGAGATAAGGGATCTGAAGCTCACAGAGGTTAGATAACCTTTCCAAGGTCACATAGTTGGGAAAATGGTAGAGCCAAGGTTTGAATCCAGAGTTCTTAGAGCTCTAAATCTCAGACTCATCCCACTAGGTCCCTGGGATGGATTTGGCACTATCTCTAGAAATCCATCCTGCCCTTGAAGGACAGACATTTGTGTTTCCTGAAGGCTGAGGGTTGGGAAAGCAGGAGATGCTGAGAAATGGAGTGTGGAAAGCGCACAGGCTTTGGGAGCAAACAGACCTGGGTTCAAATCCCAGCTCTACAAGTACTTCCAGGCTAATGTGACCCTAGGCATGTTATTGCCCCTCTCTGAGCCTCAATTTTTTCATCTGTAAAAATGGGGCTCGTGATGCCAACCCCATAGGACTATTGCAAGGACTAGAACATTCGTCAAGTACCTGGAAAACAACAGCAATGGAAACCTGGCAGTGATTATTGTTAACTGCGCATGAACTGAATCTAATTCTCAAGGTGGCCATTTGCACATACACAGAAGCAGCCACAGCAGCAGGAGAGGAGAGGGTTACTGCAGGAATAAGCACCTGCCCCTAGGATACCCTTGAGCAGGACCAGTCTACATGTGGTAGTCACTGAAGCTGGGCTACAGTTTCATGGGGTGGATAGACAGATAAGAGGGCTGGGAGGGTGCTTTGCAGTAAAAAGGGGATAGCCAATGAAACAGTATCACTACATTCCCAGACCCCCTGGCCCAGGGGAGGCAATAATTATGGGATTCAGGAAACAGGAGGATTCAAAAGAGATAGGGAAGGCACTGCTTTCTATCTGACAGACAAGTACAAGCACACACACACGCAAATGCCCTTCTATACTCAGAGTTCCCTCTGAAATATTGTTCCACAGGATCATTGAGTCAGCAGAATCATTCCAATCAGTACTCAAGTCCTGGGCAATTAGCTCCCGCTTTCTGAGTCTCCCATTCTTCATCTATAAAATAAGAAGAAAAAGCCACACCTCTCAAGGCTGTTATAAGGAACAAATGAAATTCCAGTCCCACTGCTCATTCCCTTCCTATCCTGGCCAGAGCACTGCTCTCTCTCACCTTGACATTTCAGTCATCTCTTAATTTCTTCTCCTTACCCTCTTGGACCACATTAGCTTTCCTAAAGCCTACCTTCAAGTATGTCTCTCTTCTGCTCAGACACCCACCTTGGCTCCCCATTGCTTCCAGGATAAAGTTTAGACTCCTCAACTTGGCACTCAAGGCTCCCCCACCATATGGCCTCACCTGGCCTTTCCTGCCAGGTGGAAAAAGCATGGGCTTTAGGGTCAGACAGACTTGGGTTTGAATATCAGCCCCATCACCTACTAGCTGGGTGACCTTGGGTCCATTTCTTCACCTCTCTGGGACTCATTCTTCTTATCCATAAAATGAGGAAATATCTATTCTGCAGGGTATGGTAGGATTAAACGAATTCAAGTACATAAAACATCTGCCACAGGGTAGGTTTGGTGCTTAATAGATAGTACAACAAAACAAACCAACAACAAACCAGTTGCCATGGAGTCAATTCCAACTCATGAAGACCCCATATGTGTCAGACTAGAACTGTGCTACACACGGTTTTTGATGGTTGATTTTTCAGAAGTAGATTGCCAGGCCTGTGGTAACTTATTATTACTGTCATTATCACTGGCATCAATATTATCCTACGCATGAAATTGATCAAACATGCAGTCAGGATGCATTGATAATTACTGGAGATTGGAATGTGAAAGCTGGAAACAAAGAAGGATCGGTAGTTGGAAAATATGGCCTTGGTGATAGGAATGATGTTGGAGATTGCATGATAGAATCTTGCAAGACCAATGACTTCTTTACTGCAAATGTTCACCAACATAAACAGCGAAAACTATACATGTGGATCTTGCTAGATGGACTACACAGAAATCAAATCTACTACATCTGTAGGAAGAGATGATGGAAAAGCTCAGTATCATCAATCAGAACAAGGCCAGGGGCCAACTATGGAACAGGCCATCAATTGCTCATATACAAGTTGAAGTTGAAACTGAAAGAAAATTAGAACAAGTCGACCTTGAGTATATCCCACATGAATTTAGAGACCATCTCAAGAATAGATTTGACACGTTGAACACTAATGCCCGAAGACCAGATGAGTTGTGGAATGACATCAGGGACATCATACTTGAAGAAAGCAAGCAATCATTAAAAAGACAGGAGAGAAAGAAAAGGCCAAAATGGATGTCAGAAGAGACTTTGAAACTTGTTCTTGAATGTCGAGTAGCTAAAGCAAAAGGACAAAATGATGAAGTAAAAGAGGTGAACAGAAGACTTCAAAGGGCGGCTCGAGAAGACAAAGTAAAGTATTACAATGACATGTGCAAAAAGCTGGAAAACCAAGAGGGAAGAACACGCTTAGCGTTTCTCAAGCTGAAAGAACTGAAGAAAAAATTCAAGCCTTCAGTTGCAATATTGAAGGATTCTATGGGGAAAATATTAACCTACTCTGGAAGCATCAAAAGAAGATGGAAGGAATACACAGAGTCACTGTATCAAAAAGAACTGGTCGATGTTCAACCATATGATCAGGAACCAATGGCGCTGAAGGAAGAAGTCCAAGCTGCACTGAAGGCATTGGCGAAAAACAAGGCTCCAGGAATTGATGGAATACCAACTGAGATGTTTCAACAAACAGATGCAGCACTGGAAGTACACACTCGTCTATGCCAAGAAATTTGCAAGGTAGCTACCTGGCCAACCGATTGGAAGAGATCCATATTTATGCCTATTCCCAAGAATGTTGATACCACCAAATATGGAAATTATCAAACAATATCATTAATATCACACGCATTTTACTTGGATCCACAATCAATACCAATGGGAGTAAGCAGTCCAGAAATCAAAAGATGCATTGCACCGGGCAAATTTGCTGGAAAAGACCTCTCCAAAGTGTTGAAAAGCAAAGATGGCACCTTGGAGACTAAGGTGAGCCTGACCCAAGCCATGATGTTTTTAATTGCCTCCTGTACATGTGAAAGCTGGACAATGAATAAGGAAGACTGAAGAAGAATTGACATCTTTGAATTGTGGTATTGGAGAAAAATATTGAAAAGACTGCCAAAAGAACGGACAAATCTGTCTTGGAAGAAGTACAACCAGAATGCTCCTTAGAAGCAATGATGGCAATACTACGTCTCACATACTTTGGACATGTTGTCAGGAGGGATCAGTCCCTGGAGAAGGACATCATACTTGATAAAGTAGAGGGTCAGTGAAAAAGAGGAAGACCCTCGATGAGATATATTGACACAGTGGCTGCAACAATGGGCTTAAGCACAACAATTGTGAGGATGGCGCAGGACCAGGCAGTGTTTCGTTCTGTTGTACATAGGGTCACTACGAGTTGGAACAGACTTGATGGCACCTAATAACAACATGATGTTGGTGGTACTGTGTCCTTTTTAACAGATAAGGAACTAGACTCAGAGATGTGAACTGAAGTTATTCAAGTTCACCCAACTAGTGAGTGACAGAGTTGGAATTGAAACTGGGACATGTTAGCTCCAAGGAAAGTCATGGTCTACCATGCCTTGCTGCCCTGGACTGTAAGATGGGAGATGGCATCAGCAGGAGAACAGGAGCAAGAATCTGGGCCAGAGCTCCCTTCCTGGACTCCATTTTTCAGGACTATCTACTCTTATTTTCCCTCCTGTGTCACCTTCATACCAAGACCGGAAACCTGACTCTCTCTTATTATGATGCAATCCTCTTCACCCCATGCACTACTCTCAGCCTTCTCATTCCAAAGCCCCACTTGGTCAAGTCCATCCTTTACTCCAGGACCATCCCCAGATGTATACAGCTTTTAGGTATATTCAATGCGATGCTACACACATTGCTATGAGAAAAACAAGACACAGATGGCTCCTACCCTTCAAAAGTTGATAGTGAACCAGGAGTTTTGCATATATCATCTCCAATCCTAAAAACAGCCCTGAGAGGTAAGTAGGCATTATTCCTACTATACACATAAGGAAACAGAGGCTCAAAGGTTAAATGACTTAGCCAAAGTCATAGAGTTGGTAAGTGGTAGAACTTGGACTTAAGTAGATGTACTGACTCAAAGACCTATTTTTCCCCCCATAATGCTTGGGGAGAGCCAAAATGTGGGCAAGACCATTTCTGGAGAGAGAGGGGGATAAAGAAAAGCTACTACTTTCTCAAGACTCAGTACAATGTCACCTCCTTCAGTAAGCCTTCCCTGGCTCCCAAATGGGGTTAAGTGCCCCTCCTCTGGGCTCCTACAGCACTCTGAGCCTACTTCTGTCCCACCTCAAACCACACTATGCTGTCATTGCCTGTGTGTCTCTCTCCCTTCTAGACTTGAGCTCCCTGACAGTAGGACCAGATACAATTCATTCCCGTATTCCACCAAGGTTCAGCAAAAGGCCTAACCTAAAGCAGGCAAGACAAGATGTTTGCTGACTGCATTTGGTGGTATTCGAGCTAGCTATTAAAGGAAAAACATGATATGAACAGCTGGATACAGGAAAAAGGTATAAAGGAGGAGAGAAATGAATTAGTAAAAGCAAGGAATAGAACCAAGGAAAAATGTCAGTAATATTAAAATGATGACAGAGTGTATAGAACATGTTTTCATTGTTGTCATGTAGGTTTTCTTTTCCTCAAAAAAGTAGGATAATACAATAAGCTCTGTTCTGCAACTTCCTTTTTTCATGTAACTGTGAGGCTTGGGGATCTTTCCATGTCCGTATATAGAGACATACTTTCTTCTTTTAATCTGTTATAGAGTAATCCAAGGAGCCCTGGTGGCCCAATGGTTAAAGCACTCAGCTGCTAACTGAAAGGTCAGTGGCTTGAACCTACCAGCTGCTCCATGGGTTCTGTAAAGATTTACAGCCTTGAAAACACTATGGGGCAGTTCTACTCTGTCCTAGAGGGTCGTTATCGATGGCAATGGGTTTGGTTTTGGTTTTATAGAGTAATCCATAGTATGGGTGTATTATGAAGTAAAAGTTTTCCCTACTGATGGACATTTAGGTTAGTTTAATTCTTGTTGTTGTTAGTATCAGCATATTTATTATTTAAAAAATTTTACTGTGGTGAAATATATATAACAAAACACTTGCTATTTTAACCATTTTTAAGCACACAGCTCAATGGCATTAATTACACTCACCATGCTTTGCAACCATCACCATTATCCATTTTCAAATGTTTTTCATCCCTGTAAACAGAAACTCGGTGCCTCTCAAGTAATAACTCCCCATCTTCCCCTTCCTCCAGACCCTGATAAACACTAATAAACTTTGGTTTCTATGCATTTTCTTATTTTAGATATAAGTGGGGTCATTAGGTTAGTTTAATTTTTCACTATTACAAACAATGCTGCAGTGAACATCTTTGCATATGTTTGGAAGTATTTTTGCAAGATAGGATCCTAAAAGTTGAATAGCTGGGCCAAAGACCTATTATCTAAATTTTGTTTAAAATACAGATAAAAGTTATTTGCATTACTTTAATATTTTTATAGACTGGCCAAAAATAAAGATTATTCCTACTCATATAATCCTGTATTTTTAAAAGCATGCATCAAGCAACCTTTTTTTTTAAATAATTTTTATTGTGCTTTAAGTGAAAGTTTACAAATCAAGTCAGTCTCTCACATATAAGCTTATATACACCTTACTGCGTACTCCCACTTACTCTCCCCCTAATGAGTTAGCCCGCTCCCTCCCTCCAGTCTCTCCTTTCATGACCGTTTTGCCAGTTTCTAACCCCCTCTACCCTCCCATCTCCCCTCCAGACAGGAGATGCCAAGACAGTCTCAAGTATCCACCTGATACAAGCAGCTCACTCTTCATTAGCATCTCTCTCCAACTCATTGTCCAGTCCAATCCATGTCTGATGAGTTGTCTTCGGGAATGGTTCCTGTCCTGGCCAACAGAAGGTTTGGGGACCGTGACCGCCGGAATTCCTCTAGTCTGAGTCAGACCATTTACTCTGGTCTTTTTATGAGAATTTGGGGTCTGCATCCCACTGTTCTCCTGCTCCCTCAGGGGTTCTCTGTTGTGCTCCCTGTCAGGGCAATCATCGGTTCTGGCCGGGCACCCAGGCAACCTTTTAATTTTATCACAAGGTCATGTGATAAAAAGCTGCACAGTATGGCTAGGTTTACAATTTGGAGAAGGGTATTTTAGAAAAGGTCTCTGACTGGCCAACTTGGGGGCTACCTAGTAATAAAACCTTAGAGGAATCTAGTTCCAAGATATGGTTCTCAGTGTGACAGAATATACACACATAAAATTCTGGTGGTAACTGACAAAACGGTCCCATAAAAAGTTGTATCCATTTACTCTCCAATCAAAGTATACAAGAGGTTGTTTCCCTACAACCCCTTCAATCTTTTTAATCTTGGTATCTTAAAAATAGTACTTCATTGTTGTTTAGTTACATTTCTTTAACTATTAGTGAGCTGGAGCACCATTTCTTATTTATTAGATAATTGTTTACTGTCAAATTGTGTTATTTCTCCATTTTAAATGGGTTGTATATGTTTTATTGATTTCCAGGAGATGATACAGAGATAGATACAGACATAGATATTAATCTTTTGTCTGATATCTGTGTAGCAAATACTTTCTCCCAGCCAACTGTTTGTTTTAACTTTGTGTTAATATCTTTCTCCACACATAAGTTTTAAATTTTATGTAGACAAAATTTCTACTCTTTATTACTTCTAGGCTTTTTCTTTTTTAATTTTTGGTGAAAATATACACAGCAAAACCTGCTCCCATTCCAGTTTCTGGACATAATGATCAGTGACATTGGTTACATTCTTCACATTGTGTCAACATTCACATTATTTCTGTTCTAGTTGTTTCAGTTCCATTTACTTACTCTTCGAAATGAACTTTAGAATCCAATTGCCCAACTCCCAAAGAAAATACCATTGAAATTTTCGTGAGAAATACATTGAACCTGTGACCAAATTGGGAAGAACTGTAATTTTTACCATATTGGGTCTTCGCATCCAGGAATAGGATATGACTTTTGATTTATTCAAGTCTTCTTACAGCCTTCAATAAAATAATTTTCTGCAAAGAAGTATTTCACATTTCTTGTAAATTCCTAGGAATTTTATAATTTTTTTGCTATTGTGAATGGGATCTTTTTTTCTATTATGCCTTCTAACCAGTTACTGCTTATATTCAGAGAAGCTAATGATTTGGGTGTACATTTACCTTGTATCTACTCATCTCACTGAATTGTCTTATTAGTTCTAATGATTTTTCATTTCATTCTCTTTGATTGTCTAAAAAGACAACCATATCATCCCCAAATAATGCTAATTCTGACACTTTTTTTCTAATCCTTCTACCACTTCTTTTTTTAATCCGATTGGTTAAAATCTCCAGAAAAAATACTGGCCAATAACAGTAATTCTTACTTGGTCCGTGTTGTTGTCATTAGCTGCCGTCAACTCGGCTCCAATTCATAGTGACCTTATGTATAACAGAACAGAATGTTTCTTGGTCCTGAACTATCTTCAAAATCGTTGCTATGTTTGAGTGCATTGTTGCTGCCACTAGGTCAATCCATCTCACTGAGAATATCCCTCTTCTTTTGCTGACTCTCCACTAACCATGAAGTCTTTCTCCAGTGATTGGTCTCTCCTCATGACATGTTCAAAGTAAGCAAGACAAAGTCTCACATCCTCAGTTCTAAGGAGCATCCTGGCTGTACTTCCTTCAGGACATATTTGTTCATTCTGGCAGTCCATGGTATAGTCAAGATTCTTTGCTCCTACCACAATTCGAATGCGTCAGTTCTTTTTCAGTCTTCTTTTTTTACTGCCCAGCTTTTGCACGCATATGAGGCCACTGAAAATACCATGGCTTGGGTCAGACACACCTTAGTCCTCAAAGTGACATCTATGCTTTTTAACACTTTAAAGAGGTCTTTTGCAGCAGCTTTGCCCAGTGCAATACGTGGTTGGATTTCTTGACTGCTGCTTCCGTGGGCATTGATTGTTTATCGAAGAAGAATGAAATCCAATTCATTCCACTTCAATTTCTCAGCCATTTATCATGATATTTTTTATTGGTCCAATTGTAAGGATTTTTGTTTTCTTTATGTTCAGATGTAATCCATACTGAAGGCTGCAGTCTTTTACTTTCATCAGTAAGTTCTTAACGTTTTCACTTACAGCAAGCAAAGTTGTGCCATCTGTTTTATCATTTGTTCCTGAGTTTAATGAAAATTTACTTAGTGCTTCACTGTTACATTTGATGACTGTCTTTGTTTCTAATAAATTTTTTTCTACCAAATTAGGAAGTTTTTGTTAATTCTTAACTTACTGTATTAGTTATTTATTGCTGCGTAACAAATTATCCCAACTTACTAAGAGTGTCTTCTAAAATCAGGAATGGATGTGTCATTTTATCAAATAATTTTTAAGCATCTATTGTTTTTTTTTATTGAGATGGTTACAGAGCCCTGGTGGTGCAACGGTTAAGCACTTGGCTGCTAATTGAAAGGTTGGTGGTTCCAACCCATTCAGCAGCTCTGCGGGAGAAAGACCTGGTGATCTGCTTCCATAAGGATTACAGCCAAGAAAATCGTATGGGGCAGTTCTACTCCATCACATGGGATACTGCTATGTGTTGGAATTGACTCGACAGCACCCAATAACAACAATTGAGATGCTTATATGATCTTTTTTCTTTAATGTAATACATTACAATAACAGATTTACTAACATTGATCAATCCCTGCACTCCTGTGACATACCCTAATTTGTCCTGATATATTAATCTTTTAACACACTAATGGATTCAGTTTGCTAATTTTTTATTTAAAATATTTGTTGCTGTACTAGTAATATGTGGCCAGAAATTCCATAGTACCTAGTGGGCCTGGTGCGATTTCTTAGAAGAAAAATTTAACCATCTTCTCAATTCTTCTATGCTTATTGATCTATTCAGTTTTTCTGCCACTCCTTATGTCAATTTTGGTTATTGACATGTCCTAGAAAACCACCCATTTCCATGTCCTAGAAAACCACCCATTTCATCTAGATTTTCACATTGGTATAAAAGGATACAAAGCATTTTCTTATGACTTTTTTTCATCTCCTCAGTATCTATGGTTAAATTCTCTTCTTCCTGTATTATTTTATTTGCATTTTCTTGCATTTTTCTCAGTCATATCTGCCAGAGGACAATCTATCTAATTTACTGGTCTTTTTTAAAAACCATCTCTTAGTTTATCAAATTTTTGTTTTCTATTTCATTAATTCTCTGGTTTTATCTATAGTAATCACACTTATACTCTGGTTTCTCTTCAGAGATCATACAGTAATTACTTTATTCTACTTTCTTTTCGTTGCTCTTTTTCTAGCTTCTTGAGTGAAATAATTAGTTCATTTAATTTAATCTGTCTTGTTCTCTAAGAAAAGCATTTAAAACTACAAAATTTCCTTGGGGAACCCCCATGGCCACATCCCATAGGTTCTGATATGTAGTATTCTCATTGTCATTTGTTCTAAATAGTCCATAAATTACATTCTTATTTCCTCTTTAACACAATTATTTTTAAACTTCCAAATGGTGTGTGTGGGGGGGGGCACTAGACTTTTTTTGTTGTTGTTACTATTTAATTTTATTGTATTATAATTAGAAATTATAAAATACGTTTTCTAATTAACTTGGAAATCATATTGTTCTCCAAAGGTGTGGGCAAATTGTTCCCTCTGCCTAAACACCCTTCCCCATCCTATCCAACCGGCAAATTCCTACTCATTCTTCAAAACAGCTCAAAAGTCACATATTCTAGAAAGCCTATCCTGACCACAGTTCCTCTCTCCTCCTGATAGAGTCCTAACCTACCAACCACTCCTGCCTTTTGAGGCAAGTATCAAGGGAAGGATTTTTTAAAAGACAAATTACAAATAGATTCCAAATGTCCTCTTTAAGTGTCCTGATCTGATCCCTCAGTCACCCTCCTCATACACTCAGACACCCATTTCACAATCATGACAGAGGCTAGAGGGAGAAGAAGGAGAGGGGCTGGCAACAATATTGCATATTTGACTGGGAGGGTTAGGGATTGGGGGAGGAATGGGTCTAGCTCTTACCTGCTCTCTGCCAGCCTGCCTGAGGGGGTAAGCTTCATGGAGTCAAGGACCTGAGTAGGACAGCAATACTGGTGTAGAGTATGAGACGCTGTGGACCTGAGAGACAGTGAGAGACAGAGAGAGAGAGAGAGACAGAGAGAGAGACAGGGAAGGAGGGGATAGGCAGGGTGGGAAATGGGGACAAGGAGGTGAGAGTAAGTGGGGGGGGGAGGGGAGACTGGGAGGAATGGGCAGTGGAGGAAAGGGAATGGAAAATGAGGGGTGGGAGGGAGGGAGGGACAGAAAATGAAAAGAAGGGAGGGAAGAAGGCAGGCAGGCAGGAGGAAGGAAGGGAGGGAGGGACGGAGGGAGGAAGGAAGGAAGAAAAAAGAAAAAAAAACCACAAAGTCAAGAAAGAGAGGACGGCACTTGAACCACAAACAGAACACAATGACAACAAGGGGCAGCAGAAATGAAAGAGCCGGGCTGGGCCTCCTGTGTTCCAGGTGACTCCGTGGGGACCTCAGCCACGGAGACATTGGGACACCACAGCAGAGGAGGGGGAAGGGAGCCCTCCTCACACCAGACGCCACATGGGAAGGGAAAAGAGGAAGGGAAGGGGGATGAAAGAGAAAAAGAAAAGATATGTGTTGGAATGGAGGGGGGCTCCCTCTTGTAGAGAACCCCTCACAGGAAGGGAGGGAGGGTAAAGAGAGTAAAGGCTCTGGGACAAAAGAGGGAGAAGAACACACGGCAGGGAGGTAGAGGACACACTGAAGGAGGAGAGGCAGAGAAACAGAGAGAAACCGAAACAGACAAGGAAGAGTGAAAAGGAAAAGGAGAGAAAGACAGAGAAAGAGGAAAACAGAGAAAGGGTGAGACAAAAGACACAGAGAGAAGACAGGGAGAGGCAGAGTGCCAGAGCAGAGGAAGGCGATGGCGGAGGAGAGCCGACAAGGCCTCAGTGGTCTTGGTGACAGAATGGGACTCAGGGGTGAGTGGACGGGTGGGGCCCAGCAGAGCAGAGGATGGGGTGGTTCCAGCAGCAGTCTTTGCTTCACAGGCCAGAGCTGCACCCCCAACCCAGGGGAGGGCCCACACTCCACCCCCAGTGCTATGCCCCTACCCCCCAGAGCAGGATCCAAAGGCTCCTCTGCCTCCTACTTCCCCTGATTAAAGTTCAAAGAACAGGAAAGAGAGGGAAAGAAGGAGGAACAGTGGGATAGTGAGGCTGAGGGCCTGGTTCCTGCCCTACCCCGCACAGGGCAGATGCTGAGGTCACGCTGGACAAACCGGAAGTGGAGCTGGCCCTTCCAGCCCAGCCAGTACCTGTCCCCCACAAGCCCCTGAAGGCAGATACCAGTCAGAACTTGGCCATGCAAGAGTCCAAGTAAAGGCCAGGAGATGTGGCTGTAGGTCAGGCCAGCTGACCACTATTTCACTCACTGCAAACTTGAGGATGCCCAAATCCTAGACCCTTCCAGAGAACCTCTAAATCTGAGCCTCTTCTCACCAGCAATTCTGGGATAATTATCATCAGAGTGACTTGTCTCAAATGCCGTTTATGTGCAAGTCACCAGCCCAACTCCTTTACTTGCTATCTCAAATATCTAAGACTCAGATATTCTTAGGCTTCTGGAATGTTGGTATCAGGAAATCTCAGCAGCTGCAAGCAAGCTGGTAGCCCTGCAGTGCTGGGCCAGGCTGGCACACCAGGACAGCTGTCAGTCACACCCCTCACAGGCCACAGATTGCGCTGCTTAGGGCTCCAGCGTCCTTATAGAGCTGGGCACCCAGATGCCCATGAGCTCACTTGCTCAAGCTGGCTCCCTCCTCTAAAGCCAAAGGCCTCTAAGAGTCCAAGAGGGGAGCCAGGAACCAGGAAGCCAGGAGGCTGCTGAATCAGCAGCCCAGGGACTGGGTCCAGGCCTGGGCAGGGAGGGAGGGGTCAGGCTGCTGGGGCCCTGGTTCCTACCTGCTGCTTCTCCTGGAGGGCTCCATGAGTCTGGACCTGTCCTGAGGGCAGGCCCCTTGGCCTGCCCAGTGGCTCTGCCATGTCACCATCCCCTCTTCCCTAGCCCTTCCCTAGAAGGAGGAACCAAGGAGGCGGGGCCAGTCCAGCTGGGCTGCAGGCCAGACTGCAACTAGAAACTTTGCTCCTTCCCCTGCCCTACTAGGAGGGCTGGGAACTCATAGTAAAAGGAAGATTTGCGAGCTTGCAGTTACTCTTCTGGATCAGACACCACGCCAGGTTCCCTATGTGCACCTCCACTGGAATCTTCCCAACCACCCTGGCAAGTATATGTGGCTAGCCCTACTCTCCTGAAGAGAAAATTCAGATGGAGAGAGGATAAGTAATTTGGCATAGGTAATATTTTTTTCTTCTTCTTTTAATATAGGTAGTAAGTGGCAGAACCCCAAGATTAAGGCCTGGTTTGACCATTCCAAAATCTGGACTCTGTCCCTTCTGCCATATCGCTGCTTTGCAGCATTTCAATAGAAGCTTTTCACAAACATCCTCGTTTTCAGCATAGTTAACAAGACTATGTTGGGGAGTTGTTCTGGAAGGCCCCATGTCAGGTAAAATTCAAATCACCCATTTTAGGATATCAAGATGGGGCCCTGGCCAATAGTCTTTACCACTGCAATAAGCTCTCACTCTCTCCTATATTGTTTTCTGGACTGCCTCTCCCTGAAGAGAAAAGCACAGGCAGAAGAGGCAACACTCACAATCATAAGGCTGTTCTTCCAAGGAAATTATACAGCCTGTTTTGACAGATGGGGAAATTGAGGCCTGGAGAGGGGAAAAGTCTTATTTTAAGTTCGTATAACAAGTCAAACTAGAATCCAGGTGCCCTGACTTTCCACCTACCATAGAAGTCTCCCCCTCCTCAATATGGGTAAGGCTGGAGAAAGAAGAGAATTTTGAGGATTTGAAGGATGTGGGGTTTCTGAAGAGTACCACAGATCCAGCTCAGATAGCGCCTGTCCTTTCACAGTTCCAGAGCCCAGGCCCTTGACTGTCCTGAGCAGAAGGCGGCCCTGGGAGGGGTCAGGGGGGCACTGATCTAGAAGGAATAGGAGCTGACAGGCAATAGGCCACCCTTCCTGCCTCCCTGCTGGGGCAACTGATTCCTCTCAAGAAAGCCAAAGCTGCTAAGAGAGACAGCCCTCCAGACCACTGCAGTGGGCCCTTTGTGGCCTCCTCTCCCTCTGCCCACATCCTAAAGCCATGCTCCTCAGGGCCTTAGTGCCTGCTTTTTCTACTCTCTTTGAGCAACTCCCCTAGCTCCTACAGAAGTTTCACCTTGTGCCCATCTGCAGTTAGTGCTCTCTAAGCCATAACTCTGGCTCAGACCTTCCTCTTGGACTGGGGTAGGAGTCTAGAGACAGAGATTCTAGTCCTGGCTCTAAGGCTGATGCTATGTGAGCTTGGGGAAGTCCTGCCCCTCTCTGGTGAGGCAAAGAGCCTAAACTTTAGTGCCTGGTATTGCTGTGTAACCCTGGGCACATTGCTTTACCACTCCTAGGCTCAGTTTGTTCGTCTCTAAAAGAGGAGCAGCAATTCCTACCTCACAGGTTCTTGTAAGGATTCAATGAGACAACTGTGTACATGATGAAGAGTCTCAGCCTGGGAAGCAAGGGTAGGCACATGGTTAGCCTGTTTGTTTCAATGATGGGAAGACTTTTAGGAAAAAAAATCCTTAATCTGGGGCCACTCTTGGAATTCAAATATGTCTTAGCATGTGGGGTAGACTCATGGGATAACCCACCAGGGGCTGAAAGGAAGAAGGAATTGCTGCATTTTTACGCAAATAATGCACATCTTATACGTTTTTTGCCAACTGTTATTTTCCTAAGTGTGCTATGTGCATTATATGGGTGGGTGCATTATTTACGTGGGTACATTATTGGCAAAAAATAAGGTAAGGATGAGGAGCCTAATACAGCCACAGGGCACTGGTGGGTCCTTCATTCACTTACTCAACAAATCTGTATACCAGGCATTGTACCAGGTGCCGTGTACTAAGGGTAGACAATGTCCTGCTCTCATGGAGTGAGGATGAATGAAATTAAACTAAGCAAAAAGTAGAGGTAGTAGGGGGAGAGCATTCCAGGCAGAGAACACAGCTTGGGTAAAGGACCTGAGGTGGTATTTCCAGGAACTGAAAAGAGGCCAATGTGGCAGAGTGAACAAAGCACAAGGGAGAGGAGAGACTGGAGAAGTAGGCAAGGGGACTGATCATGCACAGCCTTAGAGGCCATGATAAGGGTTTCAGTATTCATACTAATAGTAAATTGGAAGCCTGTGGTTCATGGAGAGGCACAGGGGGAGAGTGTCTCTGAAGCCCCCTGAAATAGTATGAAAAATATTAGTAAGAGCACGTTTCTGAGGAAAACATCTCCAGCTTGCATCAGATCCTCATGGGTTTGTGACTCCAAAGGGGTCAGGAAGCGCCTTATATGATTCCTTTCATTAAGTGCCTACTCAGAACTAGTGGAGACTTGGTGGTGCAGTGGTTAAGAGCTATGGCAGTTTGAATCCATCAGCTGCTCCTTGGAAACCCTATGGGGCAATTCTACTCTGTCCTATAGGGTTGCTATGAGTCAGAATCAACTCGATGGCAACCAGTTGTTGTTGCTCTGTTTTTATGACCTAGTGACAGGCATCCTAGAACCTTCTGTGAGCTAACTCCTGCCCCCACCGCCAGCTGGTCTCAGTCCTCCTCCCATCTTCAACCTGTGCTTCACCCAGACAGAAGGACTTGCAATTCTCAGCCACACGCTACGGCTCCATGCCTCATCTTTGCATGTGCTGTCCCTCTGCTCAAAAGACCCTTCCCCACAGCTCCTGCCCCCACCTCCCCACCTGACTAGCTCCCCCTTCTTCAAAAGCAGCTCAGGGGTTGTGCCCTTTGAGAGTCTGCCCTGACTCCTGCTAAGTTGGCTGGGCCACCTCCCTGGTGTCCTGTTCACCCTGTGCTCCTTGCATCCAGCATTGTTCACACTGTTCACATGCTTGTTGCCTTTTCTTGGATGTGAGCTCTCTGAGGATAAGGGCCCTGTCTTATTCATCTCAGTGTCCCTAGCATCCAGTACAGAGCATCTAGTCACACATGTCAGTAAATGGTGGGAGACAATCTACTGAGGTGAAGGCTGAAATATGTACTGATGGACACTAGAGGGCACTGTGGCCCCTGGAATCCTGGGCAAGATGCTGGCCAGAATGGGCTCAGGGCCAGGCAAGAAGTAAATGTCTCCAGGAGCCCAGGAAGCATGGAAACTCTACTCCTGGGTCCTGCAGCTCCTCAGCTCTGGGTCTAACTGATCAGGGCTCCAGGTCTACCCTCTCAATTTACATTCTTCTCCTCTTCCCGACCATATCTCATGATACCCTGGTCTCAATGAAGATACAGCTTTAGTTCTCCACAAATGTGAGTACCAAACATCGTCTCCTACAACTCTGGCACACGTTTTTTGATCCACCTGTAACACTCCCCACTTTACTTCACTCTATCCCCACCCCTTGCCTGGCTAACTTCTACTCATCCCTCAGGTCTCAGCTTAGATGTCAGCTTGGAGAAGCTTCCCTGACCTTCAGGCTGGATTAAGTATACTTCCAAGGTGCTCCCATAGCTCCCTATACTTCGCCTATAATTATCTTAATTGTCTGTTTCCTTGTCTGTTCCCTACCAGACGGTGAGTTTCATCAGAGTGAGGCCCATCACTATTATTCAAGAGCACTTAGCACAGTGTCTGGTACATTGTAGGTACTTCATAAACTGTCCTTGAATGAATGAGTGGATGGATGGATGGATGACTTTGGGCAAGTCACTTTACCTCTCTAGGTTTCAGTTTCCCCCACCTGTAAAATGGGGTGGCCATGAGAATTTTTTTTTATGAGAACTAAAGATAATGTTTGTCAAGTGCTCCATAACAATACTTGATACATAGTAGGCACTTTCTGAATCAAACCAAAAAAAAAACCAAACCCATTGCAATCGAGTCGGTTCTGACTAGAACTGCCCCATAGAGTCTCCAAGGAGTGCCTGGTGGATTTGAACTGCCAACCTTTTGGTTAGCAGCCATAGCACTTAAATACTATGCCACCAGGGTTTCTGAATCAAAGCAATTATTAATATTTGGAAGAATAAAAAATGGGGGGAAGAGTTGAAAAAGACTCTGTTCTGAGCCTGGGATAATCTTTCCTACTCAGGTTTACCATTTATATTAGAAGAAGGCTTTAATAATAATAATAAAAACATTATTTTTATTAAAAAATAACACTAATACCTCCTATTTTTTTTTTTTTTTATGAGCCAGGCCAGAAACAGGAGGCCCCAGAGCAGGTGGTGGAGATACTCTAGTCTAAGTCAGAGGATTTGAGGCTAGAGCTGTGGGCGTTGTTCCTGGATCTGGAGAATGATCATTACAGGCACAACTGATTCCAGACTCTTTACTTATAGGTGAAAAACTTGTCTAAGGGGTCATTAATTCCCTCTGTAATTCATGTAAAAACTGCAGGGTTTGTATTAATGGAAAAGTAAGCTCAAGCATCAAGCTGATAATATTGATAATGTATACTTGTAATTATATATTGCAGATAACTATGAATTCAGTCACTGCACTAATAAAATGTAAAAATTCCTGAAGCAACCAAGAAGGTGGTAGAAGGTGTAACATCAGTAGCATTATGCTAGTTGTTCTGAGGCTGTGAAAATTACCACAAACTGGTAGCAATGATAATATTCACCATGCATTTAAAAGGCATTTTGGCATAAAATAAGGGGAACTTTTTAGATAAAATCATGTGTTTTTATGTAAGAACATGGAACTTGAGAGGCATAGTGAGCAAAGGTCTACTTGCAATAGACTAGGAACAAAAAAACTTAATGGATGGGCAACCTTACAACCGTGGACCTCTGCACAGACTACTCCCCCCAGGCTCTGACCTTACTTGTGTACACAAAAATCACGTGCTCACTGTCGAAGGAACACCAAGTATGTTACCTCTCTACCCTTGCCCACTTCTAAGAGAATCTACTCCCACCTACAGCCCTTTGCTGCCCTGTGAATACCAAGCTGGACGCAGGCACTGCAGTCATGTGGGGTAGATCCTGAAGCTGGAAGGACACAGAATTTCTAGGTTGGTGGCATTGTTAGGCCGTGTGAAAGCAGAGGAAGAGAGTTCAGAGAGAGGAGTGAGTAAAAAAGAGACCAGGCAAGCCATGAGAGATGGCAAGAGATGAGACACGGGCCCAGGAAATGCAGAGGGAGTGAGAGAGCGACCCTGCTTCCCGACTTCCTAGTCCCACTTCCAGTTGGCATGAGGCCTGGCCGTACTTCATTTTCTGTTCTTAGATTCTGTGATATGTAGCCTCATAGTAGTTTCTCAGCCCCCTCCCCTTATTCTCAAGTTGGTTTGAGTGGGTTTCTGTTCCTTGCAACAAAATGTACCCAGACTAAAAAAAAAAAGACAAGTGAAAATTGGGAATATAAGCACATGGCTTGCATAAGCAAAAACACACACAGAGCACTTTATGTAGGGAGGGGTGAATGCAATTATACAGCGCTTGTGTTTGTTCACCCTAAACCTCCCTCATTTGCTGATACTTGCTACTACAGACACACGCTACAGCCACACACTCATGTGCACTGGCATCTAGTGACACACAGCAATAAATGCAGCAGCAACCAGATATGCTTATCCAGATCCCCAACATACACGGACACACGCCACATGCAACGCTGCCCTTGCACTTTCACACCACACTGATATGGAGCCTCACTGACATGTACTAACACACATCCACATGTATGAACACAGTGGCACTGTCCATATGGCTCAGGGCAGGAGTTGAGGCTTAACTGGGCTCTGCGCAGCCTCCATCCCCAGCTGCCAAGTGACTCATCTCCAGGGCTGCTAATTTAAGCCAGGACAGAGGGGACAGAGGCAAGGGGAGGGGAAGAGGGAGAAGGCAAGTTTATTTTGGTGCCAACCAGGCACCCAGCCAGCTTAGGGGTCACCCACTTCCTGGGGCTGGGCTAGGTAGGGGCAGGAGATCACAAAGAGGAAGGAGACAAGAGGAACTTCTTACTCTTCTCGAGCTTCTTTGAAAGGTACCTCTTCTGGGAAAATTGCAGCAACTCGCCCTACCTCCCTCCTCTTCTGTCCCACTGTCAGAATCCATGTCTACCTCCTCTAGGACACTTGTCCTTACACTGGCATTCTACCTCGTTATCACACTCCTGTTTGGTCTTGCCAGAGCCAGCTGATCTGTTTCCCACAGGCAGGGACCCCGTTTGCATGCTTCCATCTGCTCCACGGTATCACCCAACATGGGGCCTGGTGCATAGTGAATGCTCCATACATGCTTCTGAAATACAATTGGGTTAAAGCCAGTAGAGTATGTTGATTATCAATCCTATGGTCTGGATTCATATCCTAATTCTACCACAGGACAAATTATTTTAGCTCTCTAAACCTTAGTTTCCTCATCTACAAAATGACAAGAACGATAATGATGACGATGATGAACACCTCCACCTCTGGCCTGGTACAGCAGCAGTTACACAGAGCCAAGTTCCAAACCTGGCTCTACCACATCGTAGCTGGGGGACCTCAGACAAGTCATATAAGCTCTTAGAGGACTATCTCATATGTAAAATGGAGGCTCACAATATGACATGATAGATTTACTGTAAAGATTTGACCTACTATTTGTAAAAAGTCATGTGTAAAGTCCAGCTCTTAGAAGTGGCTCAATAAATTTCAGCAGTGATTGCTAAGGATGGAAGGAGGAGCTCAAACCTTTGGGGCCAGAGAACCATGGGAGGGAGGAAGTAGTCAGGGTGACTAGGGCAGTCAGGGATGGTTTCCTAGAATGGACAGGTCTGGGGTTGGACCTCCCAGAGCCATAGATCATTCAGCAGGCAGTAAGTGACATCCAGGCAAAGGAAATGGTCGGAACAGAGAGCTGGGCAGGGTGGGCAACCAAGCTGAGCTGAACAGGAGATAGCATGGGAGGGAAGAGTGGGATACAACTGGGGAGGTGCTCGGGACTGGTAGTGTCCTGGACATGTGGATGGTGGGGGAAGGCCACAGAAGGTCTGTGAGGTCTCTGTCATCCCAGATTGCCAGGAGGTCAAAACAAGAAACAATCTTAGAGGCTGTCTAATCCAAACTCCTGTTGGACAGATGGGGGCACTGAGGCCCAGAGTGGGAGGCCTCCTCTGGGAACAGAGCCAACAGTGTTTCCTCCTCCCACTTCTCCTCTCTACTGCATTGGCTCCTGTTGCCATGGGGATGTCCCTGGCTCTACGGGTGTCAGCAGCTCCCCCACCCCCTCCCTCCTTCCCTAGCAACAGACCACCTCCTCCCACTCTCATCCTTGCATGCCTAGCAACCCCAGCCTGTTCCCCAGGGCCCCTGAGTTCCAGCCTGACCCTCACTGCAGCCATACCTCTCTAGGCCTCAGTTCCTTCCTCTTCTGGTGGAGGGCTGTATCAGGACCCCCCTGCCCCTCTCTGTTTTCAAGTTCTACACTTCACCACGTTTCCAGCTTGACAATGGGTTGGGTTAGAGGAAGGCAGAGGACACTACAATTTGTTGAGTCACTATTTTATGTTGAGTCTTGCTTTAAGTTCTTTCATCAACCCAGAGAAGTCCGAATTATTGTCCCCATTGTATCAATGAGGAAACTAAGGATTAGAGAAGTTAAGTGACTCGGCAAAGATCACACAACTAGGAAGCAGCCTCTGCAGACAACTACCCTTGTGATCTTGTGCCATGGCCAGCCCCTTTCTGGACCTTGGTTTAAGGCGCCTTTAGGTTTGACAACCTCTCACAGATCTACAGGAAATCCAGACACTTTGCTCTGCCCACAGCCCTCCCCCAACACCAGCTGTTCAGCTCTAATTAGAATCCATACTTCCTCTGGCATCCCATACTTAGAAGCCCTCAGGCCTGGGCCCTGCCATGGGTGGCTTTCAATCTACCTACCTTGCTCACTCCTTGCTGTTCAGTTTCTATAATATCCAAGGCCTAGATCTCCTCCTTGGTGTTTTTTTCTATCCTCTAACATCTCCACCACCACACGCGTATATGTGTGCATGTACACACGTACACACACACACACACACACACACAATGTTTAACAGATGAGGAAACTAGGGCTCCAACGGATGAAGAGATTTGTTCAATGTCACATAATTAGAAAGCAATCTGGCTATAAATGGAGCTCAGATTTGCCTGGATCTTAAGTTTCTGCCCTTTCTATGCCACAGAGCCTCCTCCTCTCTCCTCCAGAGCCTTCCCTGGCTCCCCACTGATGATACATGGTATCTGTGACCTATCCCCAGCTGGTGTTCTGAACTTTAACATTTGCTCTTTTCCTGCCCAGGATCTTCTGTTTTAGCCCAACAGACTGCTCACTGTCCCTAAGCCCACCTCTCACCTTCCTGCACAGGTAGATTCTAACTCCAGGGATGCTCTCCCTATGCAAAGTCAGTTCTCCACAGCCCAGCTCAGACATTGCCTTCTCCAGGAAATCTATCCCTGATCTCTAACCAAAGTGAACTCAAGAACTGACATGTGAGTCTTCAGCATATTTTCAGAGGGCCCCACCCTACCCTGATTCCAAGTTAAAGGATCTTCCCACCATGATTGCCAGGTCTGGCCCCACAACTGCTATGTTTGAAGCCCT
Source organism: Loxodonta africana (assembly GCF_030014295.1). Classification (NCBI taxonomy): domain Eukaryota; kingdom Metazoa; phylum Chordata; class Mammalia; order Proboscidea; family Elephantidae; genus Loxodonta; species Loxodonta africana. The sequence continues at coordinate 63,611,572 of NC_087369.1, forward strand.
TTCCACAGTCCAAGCTTGACCCTTGCTTCCCTGATTGCTGAGTCTTCAAGGCCCCTATAGCCTCCTTGACTATGGGCCTAGGACGTATGCCAGGAAGCACGTCTTAGGTAAAACAAATGCTAGTTTCAGAACCAGACAGCCAAGGGTATGAACTGGAGTGATGCCACCACGGCCCATACCCTCTTCTTTCCTTAGGCAACTTCATTTTCTTCATTTGTATATCAGGGATCCTAATCCATGCTTAATAGGGCTGCTGTGAGTATTCGATAAGAACATATTCAAAGTTCTTAGTATGTGAGGAACAAATGGTAATTGCTATTATTACTAGTATTAGGATGAAGGTGAGGATGATTATTATTACCTGCAAGGCTGTTGAGAGCTCCCGCACTGATGGTGTGGGCAGGGCTCTGGGCTTGGTGCCAGGGAGACCTGGGTTTGAGTCCTGATTCAGCCATGTATTAGTTGCATGGCTGTAGGCAAAACCCTTAACTACCCTGAGCCTCAGTGTCCTCAACTATAAAACTGTGATAAGGCTAGCCCAGGTTCCCCCTACAGTGTCACCAGGTGGATCAAACAAAAGAAAGTCCCTGACAATTTCTGTAAATCGTAAAGACCCAACATGTATCATCACATGACTTATGATTATGATAATTATTAAATACCATGAGCTATAGGTTCCAGGAACTCCCCTGCTGGGAAGAGAACTAGAGACACCTTCAATTTGATTCCTCAACAAGTAGGAAGCATAGCAACGGGGGATACCCGGAGGAGCCATGGGCTCGAAACCAGCCCAAGCTGCCTTTCTCCAAATCCACAGTGGGACAGCAGGATCCATGTCCTTTGCTAGATTAGTGCCTTCCTAAATGCTAGGACAGGCTGTGCCTATGCCATACTCCTGAGCTGCATGCTGGGACAAATGATCCCTCATCATATACTCCTTGACTGGACACTGGAACTGACTGTCTGCCACATTGCCCCTGCCTGAATGCAGTACCTAAGCATACTCCCATCCCATAGTCCTACATTGGTCCTAGGCATTAGTGCATTCATCCCACACCCCTCTGCCTGGGATGCTAGAACAGAATGTGTCTCATCACACACCCCTGTCTGTATGCTGGGATTTACTGCTCCTGTCCCATATCCACTGCCTGGATGATAGGACATGGGCTACTGCATATGGTTGGACAAATTGTGCCCTACACAAGGGTTTGCAGCAAGAAAGCACAAGTGGAGGCCCTCTCCCCAACCTGTGTGATGCTCACCATGCCAGGAACTGTGGTGAAGGGCTGCAGCATACTAGAGGAAAACCAAACCAAACCAAACCCAGTGCTGTCAAGTCGATTCCGACTCATAGCGACCCTATAGGACAGAGTACAACTGCCCCATAGAGTTTCCAAGGAGCGCCTGGTGGATTCGAATTGCCGACCCTTTGGTTAGCAGCCATAGCACTTAACCACTACGCCACCAGGGTTTCCATACTAGAGGAAAGGGGACGTTTTTCCAACTGATCCATTCAGAGAGGTTGCCCTTCAAACAGGTAACTTTTTCTATTCTTCATAAAGGTGCTAGACAAGTTGCAGCCCTGCCTAGGATTGACTGTACCCATCCCATACCCCTAATGCCTAGATCCCTGGATTGCCTTGCCTACCTCATCTCATAGGTCCATCCCATAACCCTCTACACGGATGCTAAGACTGATTGGGCTCTACCCCAAACCTCCCATCATTTCCAGAGAGTCCCGTGCTTGATACTTCTGTCTTCCTGAAGCTTCTGATGGGTTAAGACCCTGCGGAATGCACAAATAGCCCATTTCTACCCTAGTTTTGCTCCTGCCTCCTCAAGTGGCGGATTGATCATACCCTTAAAATTTACTGAAGCTTGTGCAAATTTTTTTTACTTGTTGCCGTAACATATATTTTTAATATCTAGAATGTGTGTTATCAAAAATCCATCCAAATCCACCTACTCAGTACTGGCACAGTTCAGGGTAGAATGTAAACTCTGGACCAGGGAAGCCCAGCATCTACTGTGCCCTTTTCTCCTGGGAGGAATAGGCAGGGAAAGGTCCAGAACTGACCTCTTTAGAGATTGGCTCACATCTGGGCATCTCCCATGAGCCCTTACAGTGTTCAACCAAGCTCCTGAGTCAGAGGGGGTGAGACAGACTGAGGAACAGTCTTCAACCCCTTCCCACTGCTGGCCACATTTTACCCCTGCCCTCCCACTCCACTCAGTGCCCACCCCTGATACCAGTGGGAAGGAGCCCCCTTGAGTTGGTCTCCAGCCTCTGCCCATGAATCCTGAAGTAACAAACCAGAGCCCCCCACCCCAGTCCCTGCCCCATCCCCCAACTACTACTAAAGAAAGGAGGTACTGACCTGACAGTTCTGGAATTCTCACCATCGGACCTGAAAGAGAAACAAAGGGAAAAAAATAATAGCATATCCTCTCTACTATTCTTCTTTCTCTGCCATATGTAAGGGGCTTGGGGCCTAATACACATCATAAAAATGAGGCGAAGGATATTTCATGCAGAGAGAATAGCAAGTACAAAGGCTGTGAGGTGGTAAAGTGCCTAGCCAGTTGTAGGAACAGGGAGGGGTCAGTACGGCTGGGGTGGAGTAAGCCAGGGGAAGAGTGGTCAGCGGTGAGGTCAAAGAGACACAAGGCACCAACTGTGTGGAGCCTAGTGAGTCACAGTGAGGAGTGTGGCTTTACTCTGAGTGTCCTGCAGCTGTGGGCAGTGGGAAAGCCTGAGCTTTAAACACAGAGAGACCTAGGTTCAGATATTGGCTCTATCACTTACCAGCCTTGTGACCCAAGCAAGTCACTTCATTTCCAAGCCTCACTCTCCCCGTTTGTAACATCAGGCCAATCCTCACAGGGCTGTTGGGATGATTAAGCCCTTTGGAACCCAGTAGACAAATACCAGGTATTATTAACAACATAGAAGAGGCTTTTCAATTGCTTAGTCCAACCTGCTTATTTTCCAGATGAAGAGAATGAAGCTGAGAGAGGGTAAATGAGTCAGCTGCTGGGCTCCTTTCTACTACATTGGTCTGCCTTCCTCATTGTGAGGCCCCCTCAGAGGCAAGGAAAGGCCAAGAGAAGAGAATGGAGTCGGGGACAGCTTTGAGGGAATGAGTGAAGTACGAGCCACACCCCTCCAGCTAATCCTCCCCAAGAAGAAGAGTGAGTGAGTGAGTGAGTGAGTGAGTGAGTGAGTGAGTGAGTGAGTGTGAAGCAATCTTATTCCTCCTTGGTCTTCCTTTTCCAATTTATTTACCCCCATCTCTCCCCCCTCTCCCAAGCTGCACTGAAGAGGAGACAGATATGAGCACATCACAGGCCCTGACCTCAGATGAAAGAATCAAGATGTGACCTTAGTGAGGGGAGCAATCCATCTATGCTGAGTGTGAAGTGAGAGGACACACAGGGAATGGAGGTGGACCTCAGAAGAGAGTATTTGTTGAAAGAGTGAATGGAGACATCAGCCAGTGAAGTGGGGCAGGGGAGCATCAGATTGTTGGGGCTCAGTCAGAGGGTAAGTACAGCAGTTACAGTTCTACAACTTAGTAACCATATAATCAAGCCTCAAGTTTTTTTCACTGGTAAAATGGCATAGGGTGGGGAGAGGGCAAGAATTCCTGTGGCTGTGAGACTTGGCCCAGCACAATGTCTAACACATAGGACATGTTCAGTCAATGACAGTTGTACTGACCCTTAGCCTTCTCATCCTCTTAAAGGAACAGAGGGCTAGGGCCACAGAACACCTTATCACATTTATTAAAACTTTCCACCTCACTCGGCAGGAGCAAGATTGCTTCTGAGGCCTGGCCCAATAACTTTCAGGTACCAGGTCTAAGGGGCCTATCTTCAGTGAGTCCCCTAATTGCCTACAGAATTGAGGCCAAGCCCCTCAGCTCTCTCCCTAACACTAACCCTCTGCCCTAGGCAGGCTGGTCTCTTCACCACCCTACTCCATCACACACCCCAGCACACATTTATTCAGTCTGACCCAGGAATATAACCCTTCAAGGAGCTCACAGACTGGCCACCTGCCCCAATCTACTTTGAGTATAAGCAACATATATAATCATCACCATCATCATCGTGAACAATCATTGAGCACCTACTGTTTTTCAGGCATAGTGTTAGGCTTTCTCCATACATTATCTCCTTTGATCCTACAAAGTGAGCATTATTCATACAATTTTAAGATGATGAAATTGAGACTCAGATGGGTTCAAATGACTTTTCTAAGGTCACACAAGTTGGAGAGATTGACTGAACCCCAAAACTTGTGCTCTTACCATCACTCTCCACTGTACCAGTAGCTCATACACACTGTTAAGGTGAGTTCCCTTATCCTCATTCCCCAATATCAGGCCAGAGGTGTACTAACAGATCCTTCCTCTCCACTTCTCTTTATTCTAAGACGGACCAGACCTCCCTTTATCAATCCATGTCAGTAGAGATCGATTTCTCCTGCCACTTCTCATAGACTTGTCTTAATGAAAGGTGACTTAGGACCCAAGGATTCTCTAAAGGCTTGGATATACCAAATATCCTCAGTAGTGATGTTCTATAAACATTAACTTATTGAAATTCTGTAAGTATATACTTATCAGTTGCCATTGAGTTGATTCCGACTCCTGGAGATCCCATGTTTGTCAGAGTAGAAGTGTGCTCCATAGGGTTTTCAGTGGCTGATTTTTTGGCAGGAGATCATCAGGCCTTTCTCCTGTGGCAACTCTGGGTGGATTCAAACCACCAACCTTTTAGTTAGTAGCTGAGTACTTAAACATTTGTGTCACCCAGGGACTCCTCTATTAAGTATACTGACCATGTTTTCTTTTTAAATTTTATCGTGGTAAAATATACATAACATTTGCCATCTTAACCATTTTTAAGTGTACAGTTCAGTGACATTAATTACATTTACCATGTTGTGCAACTATCACCATTATCTATTTCCAAAAGGTTTTAATTACCCCAAAGAGAAACTCAGTACCCTGAAGCAATAAGTTCCCATACCCTACGACCATATTTTCTGAACCAAAAACTTGGGCATGTAGTCTTACTGGAGATGTTGGCATTGCTGCTTCCAGGTACAAGAGGCAATCTGGCAGGTGGGAGAATAAATGGCAGAATATTGAAAGTTCCTGAAATGTTTGGGGACTTTTGGGACAACAAGGCAAAATGGTTGAAAAGAATGTAGGCCCTCGAGTTGCCATGTTGAGGTTTCTGCCCTCACTTGCTGACTGGATTCTCTGCCTCTGGTTTTTATCTTCCAAGCCATCTGCAAACAGTGATTGGGTAAACAACAAGATGCCTCCTCCCAAGAACCTGGAATTAGATAAGCAAGGTTTTCCTCCGAGAGCTAAACTAATAAACAAACAAAATGCATCAGAAACAAGATAGGCACAGTCACCTGAAAGAGACAGACTGGTCCTACAACCAAGATTTGATTAACGTGCCTTAAAAAAATCACAACATGATTGATGTAACTGGTCTTACTGAATTGTACCACGTGAAAAATGTTGAAATGGCAAATGTTGTGTTATCTATATTTTCACATCAATATAAACAAAAAAGATGGAGTCCCTGGGTGGTACAAATGTTTAAGCACTACTAACTGAAAGGTTGGTGGTTGAAATCCATTGAGAGGTGCCTTGGAAGAAAGGCCTGAGGATCACTTCCAAAAGGTCATGGTCATTGAAAACTCTATGGAGCACAGCTCTATTCTGAAACACATGGAGTTGACATGAGTCGAAATCAACTCAATGGCAACTGGTAATGTCCTAGTACCCAACACAAGGAGATGACCAAATGAAGCCGAGTTTTAAAAAAGAAGACTTAAAGGGCAACTGTCAACAGGGCTCCTTCCAGAAGTATACTGAAGAAAAAGAGGTGGGTGCCTTGGCCCGGGGATCATGCAGGTCTCTTCAAAAGCTGAGAACCAGGCCCTGGGGTAGCCATACACCTTCTCTCTCTAACACCTTACCCTTTGTCTTACTGCATGTTTCTTCTCACACTTGCTGCTAAAGAAACATTTCTAAAGCAAAGATCAGTTGATATGGTTCTCTTGCTTCAAACACTCAGTAATTCCCCACTGACCTTAGGACCAAACCCAAGCGCTCTAAAGCTCTTCATAGCCTCAGCCTGTCCCTCCTTAGCATATTTGATATTTGCTCTCTTGAACCCCCCCACACTTATTTTAGAAATTATTTTTAATTTTAGTAATACATGAACATGGCTTAGAAAGTCAAATTGTAAAAGGATTATAAAAATAGTCTCTGAGTTTACTTTCATATTTCTAAATAAGATGCTTGTATTGTTGATCCATTTTTGAAATTTTCTTGGCATTCTTTTTAAATTTTATTTATTTTTTACCAAAGTAATACATGTATACAGATTTCAAGGTAAATAGTACTACAAAGATTACAACAAAAAATGCAAATCCCCTGCTCTACCCCTCCTTACCCTCAATTCCCACTCTTAGAAGTAAACCATTTTCAACTCTTTTAATTGATTTTTCAGGTATTTGCCTTCTCATTTCTAAAGAATACATACATAATGCTATTTCTTGATTTATTTATTTTTAGTTTTATATACTATGTACTGAATTCCTACACACATTACCAGGCCCCATTCTCATACAGTTGCACGCATACACTTCTCCTCTCATTCTACAATATAGCTACATTTCAAAGTTCTGGGTAAATCAGCATTGTTGTTGTTAGTTGCTGTCGAGTCAACTCCAACTTATGGCAACCCTATGTATGCAGGGTAGAACTTCTCCATAGGGTTTTCAAGACCTGTCTTCCAAGGCTCCTCTGGGTGGGTTCAAATCAACAACCTTTCGGCTCATAGTTGAGTGCTTAACCATTTGAGCCACCCAGGGACTCCATATTAGTGATTTACATTATTATGACTAGATAGATAGATTAGATGGTAGATAGGTAGATAGATTAGATAGACAGATAGATAGATGATAGAAAGGTAGGTAGGTAGGCAGGTAGACAGGCAGATAGATTGACAGATAGACAGATAGCTTCTGTCGAGTCAACTCCAACTCATGACGACCTTGTGTACAACAGAATGAAATGTTGCCCAGTTCTATGTCACCCTCACGATCATTGGCATGATCGAGTCCATCATTATACCCTCACCCTTAATTGATAATCCAGACTTTTAGGCTGGAAATTATTTTCCCTCAGAATTTTGAGAACCCTGCTCCCTTGTTCCCTAGCTTCCAGTGCGGGTGTCTAGAAGTTCAATGTCATTCTTTTTCTTGATCTTTTGTATATGAAATGTTTTTTTTTTTTTTCCTCTGGAAGCTTTTAGGGTCTTCTCAAAAGGTCAGCAGTTTGAATCATCCAGCTGCTCCTTGGAAACTCTATGGGGCAGTTCTACTCTGTCCTATAGGGTTGCTATGAGTCAGAATTGACTCGATGGCAACAAGTTTTTTACCCCGGCATTCTGAAAATTCACAGTAGCATACCTTGGTGTGGGTCTTTTTATCATTTACTGTGCTGGGTACTCAGTGGGATCTTTCATTCCTTCAGTTTTGGGAAATGTTTTTGTATTATGTCTTCGATAATTTCCTTTCTGCTGTTTCCTCCATTCTGTATTTCTGAAACTGCTATTGTTGGATTTGGGAGTTCCTCAATTGATCCTCCGATTTCCTCATCTTTTCTGTTGTCCATCTCTTTGTCTTATTATTCTGCTTCCTCGCCTTTTATTTTTTTAAATAATTTACTTTTTCTTGTCATTGTTGAGAATATACACAGCAGAATTCAACAATTTCTACACGTACAATTCAGTGACACTGATTACGTTCTTCAAGTTGTGCAACCATTTTCACCCACATTTTCTGAGTTGTTCCTCTCCCATTAACATAGACTCACTGCCCCCTAAAGTTCCTATCTAATCCTTTGAGTTGTTATTGTCAGTTTGATCCCTTATAAATAGTTCTTAAAAGAGTACAATGCTCAAGGCAGACATTCGTTACTAGTTAAGCTAAACTATTGTTTGGTTTAAAGAAAACTTCAGGGGATATTTTTGGTTTAAGGTTTAAAGATTATCTCAGCGCAATTGTCTCAGGGGTTTATCCAGCCTCCATGGCTTCAGAAAATCTGGATTCCATGAGAATTTGAAATTCTGTTCTGCATTTTCTCCCTTTTAATTGAGATTCTTCTATAGAATCTTTGATCAAAACGTTCAGTAATAATTGCTGGGCACCATCCATTTCTTCTCGTCTCAGAAAATATGGTCGTAGGGTATGGGAACTTATTGCTTAAGGGTACTGAGTTTCTGTTTGGGGTAATTAAAACCTTTTGGAAATAGATAATGGTGATAGTTGCACAACATGGTAAATGTAATTAATGGCAAAGGAGACAGTTGTTCATGGAGGCAATTAGCCACACATTCCAGTTCTTTTCTTTTTAAATTTTATTGTGCTTTAGGTGAAAGTTTACAGTACAAATTAGTTTCTCATTCAAAAATTTATACATTGTTTTGTGACATTGGTTACAATCCCTGCAATATGTCAGCATTCTCTTCCTTTCCACCCCAGGTACCCCATGTCCATTTGTCCAGTTTTTCTATCCCTTCCTGCCTTCTTGTCACACATCTCATTGCTTCCTCCTACTCCTGACTCTCCTTCCTCTGTTGCTCCAGGAGACTAGATACCAACAGTTATACCTCGGATGGCTGCTTGAAAGCTTTTAAGACCCCCAGGCACTACGCAATGAACTAGGACATACAACAGAAGCACTAAACACAATATTAGGCCAAATAACTCAGATGTCCCATGAAACCATGACCCTATCTGCTTCCTCATCTTTAATCTTCTAATCCTTCTACTAAAATTTTTATTTTGGCTCTCACCATTTTTCATTTTGCAGGTTTCTTCTTCTCCCTTCATTACCTCTGTTCATTTTTTATGGTTTTTTGTGGGGGGGGGATCAGTCTTTAAGATCGATGGCCTTCCTCAAATAGTCTTGGACTATCTGATGATATCCAGCTACCTGGGTTTGGGTTTTTTTTTAAGTCAATTTTATTGGGGGTATACTCACTACCCAAACCAAACCCACTGCCGTCGAGTCAATTCCGACTCATAGCGACCCTGTAGGACAGAGTAGAATGGCCCCATAGAGTTTCCAAGAAGCGCCTGATGGATTTGAACTGCCAACCTCTTGGTTAGCAGCTGTAGCACTTAACCACTACACCACCAAGGTTTCCTTATTGAGGTATAGTTTACATAAAATAAAATATACTGATCTTAAGGGTCCTCAGCTAGTGATCCTTGTGATTCATTTCCATGACACTAAAAAGCTGATTGGAAGCTCCGTGTATAGATGGAGCTTGCCAGGTGGTGGGCTTCACTATACAGTTACTGGGCTGATAGCCTCTTTTGTTAGAAAACTCCCAAATGTCATCTTTTGGAGGCCGTTTTTCTGGGGTCATTCAGTTCTCCAAAGAAGAATCCTTTGATCTCTTGTGTGTTCCTGACTGTGGTGTGGAAGTGGAATAGTGGGAAGAGGCTGGGGTCTGACTGTTTTAGGATGCAGATTCCTTTGATTGCTGCCCTGTTTTACCCTATCCTCCACTGTGCTTGGTGTCCCCAAGCCCAGAGCCTCTTAGCTTCAATTTCTCCAAAGAATCAACTTCCATCTGCAAGGATGGGGTTGATGGGGAGGGGGGCGGTGGTCTCTGGCTGGACAGGGTTGGGGAGGGGCCAAGAGGGTCTGTTAACAGACTTTCAACATTTTCCTATTTTCAGTTCCATACCTCCCCCTGCCTTCTGCAGTCCACGATGCTTCTGAATCCTGAGTATTTCTGGGGTTCTCTGAGTAGAATAGTTTACTTCTGGTCAGCATCCCAGACCTTATGGGTTCCTACCTTTTTTATTCCTTTACTCTTATTTTAGTGGGATTTTGGGAAGCAGCAGAGATAAACAGGTTTATTCAACTCATTGTATTTAACAGGAAGTTCCCCTTCTTATTCCAGCCAACTCCTATTCATCCTCCATGACTGTCATGGATTGAATTGTGTCCCCCCAAAATATGTGTCAACTTGGTTAGGCCATGATTCCCAGTATTATGTGGTTGTCCACCATTTTGTGATCTGATGTGATTATCCCATGTGTTGTAAATCCTAACCTCTATGATGTTAATGGAGTCCTGGTGGTGCAGTGCTTAAGTGCTACAGCTGCTAACCAAAAGGCCGGCAGTTCAAATCCACCAGCCACTCCTTGGAAACCCTATGGGGCAGTTCTACTCTGTCCTGTAGGGTCACTGTGAGTCAGAATTGACTCTACGGCAACAGGTTTGGTTTTATTTTTTTTTCACACGATGTTAATGAGGCAGGACTAGAGGCAGTTAAAGAGGCAAGAATCAATCTACAGGATTAGTTTGTATCCTGAGTCAATCTCTTCTGAGATATAAAAGAGAGAATCAAGCAGAGAGGAGAAGGACCTCCTACCGCCAAGAAAGAAGAGTCAGGAGCAGAGCATGTCCATTGGACCCAGGGTCCCTGTGCTGAGAAACTTTCAGACCCAGGGAAAGATTGATGACAAGGACCTTCCCCCAGAGCTGACAGAGAGAAAAAGCCTTCCCCGGGAGCTGGCTCCCTGAATTTGGACTTCTAGCCTCCTAGACTGAGTGAATAAATTTCTGTTAAAGCCACCCACTTGTACTTCTGTTATAGTAGCACTAGATAACTAAGACAACGACTCATTTAGGCATCACTTCCTCTAGGAAGCTTATCTTAATATCCATAAGCTGGATTAGGAGTTCCTCTTCTGTTCTCCCACAGTATCATTTTCTTGCCTCCAACACAGCACTGATCGAATGTACTGAAATTGTCCATTTCCATGCCTGACTCACCCAGCAGACTGGGAGCTGATGGAGGTCTGGGGCTGTGTCTTATTCACAGAGAGAACTGTACCTCCAGTTCTCAGAGTCTGGTCCACAGAGGCACAGAGCAAATATTTGATGATGGAATGAATGGGTAAATGAAAAACTATAAGGATGGCTCAGACCCAGCCAGGGGGACTATCTAGAAAGCGAAATAAGATAAGTAAAATTGTTCCCAGGTACAGCCAGATTAAATTCCCTAAGAGTTCTACATGCAAGGATGCCCATCACAGCATGATTGGTTGTTATTGTTAGGTGCGATTGAGTCAGTTCCAACTTAAAGCAACCCTATGTACAACAGAACGAAACACTGCCCAGTCCTGCGCCATCCTCACAATCGTTGCTTTGTTTGAGCCCATTGTTGCAACCAATGTGTCAACTCATGCCATCGAGGGTCCTCCTCTGTTTTGCTGATCCTCTACCTTACCAAGCATGACGTCCTTTTCCAGGGATTGATCCCTCTTGATAACACATCTAAAGTACGTAAGACAAAATCTCGCCATCTTCGCTTCCAAGGAGCATCCTGGCTGTACTTCTTCCAAGACAGACTTGTTTGTTCTTTTGGCAGTCCATGGTACAGTCAATATTCTTTACCAACATCATAATTCAAAGGCATCAATTCTTCTTCAGTCTCCCTTATTCATTGTATAGCTTTCCCATGCATATGAGGCAACTGAAAATACCATGGCTTGAGTCAGGCACACCTTAGCTCTCAAACTGACATCTTTGCTTTTCAACACCTTAAAGAGGTCTTTTGCAGCAAATTTGCCCAATGCAACGCATCAATTGATTTCTTGATTGCTGCTCCCATGGGTGTTGATTGTGGATCCAAGTAAAATGAAATCCTTGGCAACTTCAATCTTTTCTCCATTTATCATGATGTTGCTTATTGGTCCAGTTGTGAGGATTTTTGTTTTCTTTATGTTGAGTTGTAATCCATACTGAAGGCTGTAGTCTTTAATCTTCATCTGTAAGTTCTTCAAGTTCTCTTCACTTTCAGCAAGAAAGGTCGTGTCATCTGCATATCACAGATTGTTAATGAGTCTTCCGCCAATCCTGATGCCATGTTCTTCTTCATATGGTCTAGTTTCTCGGATTATTTGCTTAGCATACAGACTGAATAATGTGGTGAAAGGATACAATCCTGATGCACACGTTTCCTGACTTTAAATCCTGTTCTGTTTGAACGGCTGTCTCTTGGTCTATGTACAGGTTCCACATGTGCACAACTAAGTGTTCTGGAATTCCTATTCTTTGCAATGTTGTCCATAATTGGTTACGATCTATACAGTCGAATGCCTTTGCATAGTCAATAAATCACAGGTAGACATCTTTCTGGTATTCTGTGCTTTCAGCCAAGATCCATCTGACATCAGCGATGATATCCCTCATTTCACATCCTCTTCTGAATCTGGCTTGAATTTCTCACAGTTCCCTGTCAGTGTATTGCTGCAACCATTTTTGAATTATATTCAGCAAAATTTTACTTGTGTTTGATATTAATACTATTGCTCAATAATTTACACATTCTGTTGGATCACCTTTCTTCGGAATGGACATAAATATGATTTAAACCAGTGAAAAAATGGATCCATGTTCTATGTCCTACATCCAGAGAACTGTTAAGTACATTATGGTATGTCAGCTGCCACTAAAAATGATGGTTATAATAATATGTAATAACATGGGAGAAATGCTCAAATGAAAAAAGCAATAAAAAAGTATACGTGCAGTATCATTTCAACTTTCCAGAAAAAAAAAATACAGAGAATAAAGGAAATACACCAAAATGTTCACAGTGGCTGCCTTTGTGTGTTGAAATTATAGGTAATGTTTTTTCCCCTCTACTTTTCCAAGTTTCCTAAATTTCCTAAGGGAAGAATGCATTAAACGTATAATTTTAATAAGTTACTAAGAAATCGAAGATAAATATCCTGAGAATGCTATGAACAAAATATTGTTATGGGGGACCTAAGAAGGTATGTGCACATCCAGAAGGGTTTGTTGGGAAGACCCCATTCTTCATGGGCCAGAGACCAGGCCCATAGAACACCACCACCACCACCACCACCCTCTCCTCACTGCAAAGCAGGACCTAGTTCAGGAAGTCAAAGGAGCAGGATCTTGGAGCCCAGCCTATTACAAATTGCAACACCATAGGATGTACTAGGAAACTGCAGCCCTTATGCCAGATCTCACAATTTAGAGGCCTCCCCCAATGAGGCAAAGAAACTGTGGGGCAAGGGTCTATGCCCATCAAGATCTTTGGCCCTATCCTTTCTAAACTGTACTATAGATACCCAGGACCACAGAACTCCCTACCCAAATTTCTCAAGCTTACTTTCAGAAATTGTGTGGCTATTATCCAGGTTCATCTGCTAGGCCCAAGGAGTAGCCAAGGGAGAATGAGACAAACAAGGCTTTGACATGTGGACTGGGTGTCCATACACATCTCAAGGCTCCATATAAGCCATGGGTAGGAAGAGAAGGGAGGAGGACCAAGGGCTCCAACTTGTACCTCGCCTGGGCCCTGTAAATGTAGAGGCAGGCAAGAGGCCTCAGAGTTTGTAGAAGGGCCTTTAGTGTTAAACAGACTTGGGTTCAAATCCACTTATTTGCTATGCAACCTTGGATGAGTCAATTCTCTCTGAACCTCAATTTCCCCAACGATAAAATACGTATAATAATACCAACTTCAGAGAATTCTTGTGAGGCTTGCTGGGAGGTGGAATGGCACAGCTATTATGAGCACAGGCTCTGGTGTCAGACAGCCTGGGTTTGAATCCCAGCTTTGCCTCTCTTAACTATGTGATTTACATCTCTAAATCTCAGTTTCCTTACCAACATAATGGAGATAATAATATCACTGACCTAATAAGGTTGTAGAAACCCTGGTGGCATAGTGGTTAAGTGTTACGGCTGTTAGCCAAAAGGTAAGCAGTTGCAATCCACCAGGTGCTCCTTGGAAACTCTTGGGCAGTTCTACCCTGTCCTGTAGGGTTGCTGTGAGTCAGAATCAACTGGATGGCAACGGGTTTGGTGTTTTGGTTTTGGAATAAGGTTGTAGGAGCCCTGGTGGTGCAGTAGTTAAGAGCTTGGCTGCCAACCAAAAGGTTGGCAGTTCAAATCCATCAGCTAGCTGCTTCTTGGAAACGCTACAGGGCAGTTCTACTCTGTTCTATAAGGTCACTAGGAGTCAGAATCGACTCAATGGCAACAGGTTTGGTTTGGTTTTTGGAACAAGGTTGTGAGAGTTGTGGTTATAAAGAATATGTGATGCCATGGTAAAATACTTAAATGAAATGTGCAAATATTAACTATAGTTGAGTTAATCGAGCCTTCTGCACTTCCCATTCTCCTGCCCAGCTTCTTCTCTATAGTACTTACCACTATTTGACATATTATGTATTTTCTTGTTTATTTCTTTTCTGTTTCTCCCACCTACCCCCACCCCAATATACACATCAGAATGACAGCTCCACTAGGGCAGATGTTTTATCGGTTTGTTCACTGCTTCCAAGTGCCTGGAATAGTGCCAAGTTCACTCTGACTCACGGCAACCCCATGTGTGTCAGAGTAGACCTGTGCTCCATAGGTTTTTCAATGGCTAATTTTTTTGAAAGTAGATTGCCAGACCTTTCTTCTGAGGCACTTCTGGGTAAACTTGAACCTCTAACCTTTCAGTTAGCAACCAAATGTGTTAACCATTTGTACCACCCAGAGACTCCTCCCTGCCATGTAGAAAAGGGTAAAAAGGCATTCGTGGTCAAAAGAACAACCAGGATAAAGGCACAGAGCATAATCAAAATTGCTGCCGTCGAGTTGATTTGGAGTAGAACTGCCCCACAGGGTTTCCAAAGAGTGGCTGGTGGATTCAAACTGCTGACCTTTTGGTTAGCAGCCAAACGCTTAATCACTGTGTCAACAGGGCCCATGGAGGCATAAAGAAGTTTAAAATGCTTAAGGAACTCTAAATAGTTAGCACAACTTGAGTGCATGGTAGGGAAGGGGACAGAGTGGCTAGAACGGTAAATGGGAGCCACAGTTTTGCCCAAAGGAGTATGCAAGAGCTTTCCTAGGACACAGGTGGCGCAAATACCTACTTGTGACAGCCAGGAAGTGGAGAAGCACTAGGGGAGAGGTAAAGATGCCTCCCAAGTTCAAGTGCCACCAAAATCATGACAATGTGAAAGGTGAAAATAAAAGCCTTTTGAAAGGTAATTCAGGTAAAGAGGAAGACTCCCTTCTAAGGGGCCCATCTGAGCCAAGAGTGACAAAAAGAGGCAGGTATACAAATCGGATGAATGAGGTAATGGTGACATGCAAGAAAACTTATAAAGGTTATTAAAAGAGAAGCATGACTAGATAAAACACAGGGCAAATCAGAAAGCTTGCTGGATAATATAACCACTTGCAGTAATGGATCCAGACAACGTTGAAGGTGATAACATGGTGGGGATGCAAAATGAAGGCCATGGTAGCTCTGGTTGCTAGTTATTCTTATGCTCATCATTATTCTTCCTATAGTCCTTGTTTACCACAAGTCACTGAACAAGTTCTGGGATGAATAAGTTCAATGATGATGATGATAAGGACTGCTGTATACTTTAAATATTTTTCTAAAACTTTTAAAATTTCTTCTTCGGGAAATAAAGAGGTATCACTTCACATTTTTATTTTAAAGAGAAGAGAGTCATGGACTACAACAAAGAGAGCCTTGAACATCATGCAGAAGAGTGTGAACTTCATCCTGTAATTCCTGGGGAGCCGCTGCGGGGCTTAACCCAAGGAATGGTGAGGTCAAAGGCTGCCTCCTATAGAAAGTTTTCCCTGACCTCGTGTTCCTTTCAATCACTAAAGCGAGCTTTATTTGGTCTTTAGCATATTCTGCTTTATAATAATACAAATCATAATAAAGTTACTACTCATTAAGCAATCTACAGTCCAGGCCTGTGCCATTTTCATAATATCTGTGTAAGGTAGTTATTCTTCTCATTGTATAGATGATAAACCTGAGGCTCAGAGAAGCAATGTGATTTGCTCAGAGTCACACAGCTAATAAGTTGTGGAACCAAGATTCAAACCTGAGTTTGTCTGACTCCAAATCCAATGCTTTTAGCTGCTACAGCAGCTGTTTCCTTTTGCCATACTACAGAGCTAAGAGGTGCTTCTTCTTCCATGCCAGCCTGTGAGCTTGGCCTCTCTCCCTCCTGTCTCTTCTATTGCCTCCATACAGTACAGCCCCATGCCACCAGCGTTCAGGAAACGGCTCGAGAATAGACAAGCACTCAAGGATAGAAAGTGGAGCACCAAAAAGGGAAGGAGGGGTTAGACACAGGTATTGCAGCCCAGATCAGCTCAGCACTATGAACAAGAAAACAAAAAAGAGAGAGAGAAAAAAGAAAAAATGGAACTCGCTCTCTAGCCCTCCCTTCTTTCCTCCCTCTCTGGAGGAAGGGGGATGGAGGTTCAGCCAGGATGGGAAAGAGTAGGCGGTAGGGGGAGCAGCTAGAGCTGCCTGCTGTTGCAGAAACCTCAGCTCGGCCTTAAAGCCCCCTCCTGTGTGCTTGGGGCCCATCTCTGGCCCACCTGCTTCCCCTGCCTAAGCAAAGAAGGCTGGGCTGCCTTCCATGCACCCACCTAATCCTGCCAAAGCCATCTCACAGCAGGCCAAGACCCTTTCAGGTCACAGAGAGGACAGCCAGAGAGGTGGAGGGGCTTGCCCAGAGTTCCTGAGGGAGGCGGTATCAGGGCTGGGGTCAGAACCCAGGTCTCCAGTTCCTCCACTGAGGGCTGTCTTGACTGCATGGTCTACATGGCAGAGGCTGAGGAAAATGGCATTCCAAAGGCCATTACAGGAATGCTCCTGATGGGCTGGAGCCAGAGGCAACACATGCCAAAATGAGGTCATCCAGAGTTGAGTATTTGGGGGTTATGGATAGTTTTCTTTTTCAGTCTGGGTAGAAAAAGCAAAACAACCATTTTTAAAAGTAGCTTTTTTTAGCCTTAGTTTGCGCCTCAGTAACACAAATGCTTACCTTCCCTCTCTCCCAGGACCCCACCAAAAGAAAAGTGAAGGGATAAAATAAGGCATGAACTCATAACAGCGAAGAAGACAGGAGAGAGTAATATCAGTGGGTGAGAGATTTCAACAAATTTCTGGAAGCAAAAACCACACAGAAGAATGTTCACAGTTGAAGGAGCACCAAGGACACCACTCAGGGGGTTGTGCCTGAGGAGGGGGCCAGTCGAGCCAGCAGAGCCCCAGAAAGACTCCAGACTTGGAGACAGTAGGTACAAGGGACTGTAGGAGTGTGAAGGGGGCTGAAAACAGGGGGAGAAATTATAGCCAAGTATATGAAATCCTCCCCTGCCCCTGCCAACTACCAGGCCCCAAACACAGGCTGCCAGGTGTTCATCCCTAGGCAAAATATCAGAGGGCTCCTCACTAGAGGAATTAAACTATCTGGGATGAATTAGGACACCCAGTGGCATGTTGTTGCCCCCAAACTAAAGTGCTTTTCATTCTGGCATTTGGGGGGGCACCCATTGTAACAACCAGCTCCCTGCTGGGTCATCAAAAATAAGACATTTCAGTCAGACTTTCTATTAACTCCTTCAAAAACTAGAAAATATGAGAGAAGAAAAAGCAGCCTAGAGGATGAATCCAGGAAGTTCAACACCCAACTAACAGACATTCCAGAAAAAGAAAACAGAAAAATGAAGGAGAAGAAATTATCAAAGAAGTCATGTAAAAAGGTACATAACCCTTCAAATCGAAAGGGTTCACTGAGTACCAGATAGAGTGAATGAAAAAAGGACCTCGAGCTGAGTGTCAGTTACACAGGTGTGTTCAGTTTGTAAAAACTGATCAAGCTATTCATTTATGATATGAGCACTTTTCCGTGTTCATGTTACATTTCAGTATGAAGTTAAAAAAAAAAACTTCCTCCTCTAAAAATCTCCAAGTAAAATGATGTCCCCAGAAGATGTTCCTTGATTATCCCACGGTTGCAAGGAACCCCACACAACAGTCAGTCAATCAATAAGACAAAAAGAAAGTCCCTGTCCAAATATGAAGCAAAGTAAAAAGGTGTCATGATTTTGAGCAATTGGTGGATCACAAAAGGAAAATCCATTTGACCGTGATGCTAGGAACATTCTCCTAGAAGTACAGAGGTTTTTGACATTGGAAATGTGGGAAATGAGTACAATTATAGTACACTATTTGCATTTTTTTTTTATTTGGCCCAGCAGCGAGTAATATCAACATAGTCATAACAACATAAATGCAGTGTACTGGTGTTCAACTTTTATAATCAATCTCTGTAGATAAAGTACTGAAAACTTAATCACTGTTACAGAACAGAATGCAAATGCAAATAACCTTGCTGAATGCAAAAGTACAGAAGACAGAAACTGGGAGGTGGAAGAGGAGAGGAGGGAAAGGATAGGGCACTGATAACTATGTCTAACAGTGAGTCATCAAGAGATACTGTGGAAAATTGATGGAATAAGAAATGAAGTTTAAAATATTATTTAATTAAGTTACAAAGGTAACTTAATTAAATAGAGGGACCAAAATAGTAATGTAACTATCAAAATTGGGGGGGGGGCTAGAGAAAGAGGCAGGAGCTACTGTAAATAAGCAAAGTTCTCACTTATTATAGTAGGGAAAAGTCATTAAGTAATGTTTAAAGTTGATAAATAAATAAATAACCATTGAAGCATGTTATTTAGAGATATGATATTACCACTAGAAAAACTAACATGGTAAAAATGGTTGCCCCTGTAAGCTGGAAAGTGGTGGGGTGGGGTGACAGGTGCTTTATTTTATTGTGATAAAATATATATAATAAAACTTACCATTTTAACAATTTTTCAGTGTAGAATTAAGTGATATTAATTACATTCATCATGTTGTACTACCAGCACCATTATCCATTTCCAAAAGTTTTCCATTACCTCAAGCAGAAACTCAGCACCCTTTCAGGAGTAACTCCCAGGCAGCTGTTTTTTGCTATATAAACCCTTGTATACTATTTGCCTTATCAAAATTATGTATATATATTGCTTTGATTTCATTTTTAAATACAAGTCCCTCCTCTTTCTTTAGACCTCAGTCTCCTGCCTTGTACATACAAAATGGGGAGGCTGATGATTCTAGATGATGTGAGGTTCTGTTCTCCAATCTATATTTCTTTCCAGAGCAGGAACAAGAGAGGGGAGTGAAGGACTAACTCCCTCCCAACTAACCCCTTGACTCCTCATAGTACCATAGCCACCCATCCAGATACCTTTTCAGCTGCCCCAGTCTGCACCACCCTCTGGTCCTCTTCTAACCCCACCATCTCCAGTCCAGCCTCTCCAGCCTTCCATTCATTCAACAACTATTTACACCCATTAGTTATTTATATCTGCAAGAGTCCACAAAGGATTTGAGGTGGCTTACTCCAAGAGCACAGACAAGGAAAGAATAAAAACTGAACTCAAAAACAAGAACTAAGAAAAAGCAGACAACAAAGATGCCAGAGTTGTACTTCAAATCAGCCAGTGGCTGAGGCAAAGAGAAAGATACAATGAGTCGTGACAGCCTCATATTACAAAAAGGAAATACTCGACTTTTCAGGGGAAGCAAATCTTTGCCTGGCACTGAATTCTACAAGTCATTTTCCATGGAAGATTTCATGAAGGAGAAGGAAATGACCATTTTTTTGACTGCCTACAAGTATCAGGGAGTGCCATTCATATTGTTGGTGTTAGATGCTGTCAAGTCGGTTCTGACTCACAGTGACCCTGCGTACAACAGAACGAAACGCTGCCCAGTCCTGCACCATTCACACAATCATTGCTGTTTGAGCCCATTGTTGCAGCCACTGCGTCAATTCATCTTGTTGAGGGGCTTCCTCTTTTTCGCTGACCCTTTACCAAGCGTGATGTCCTTCTCCAGGGACTGGTCCCTCCTAATAACATGTCCAAAGTATGTGAGACAAAGTCCCGTCATCCTCGCTTCTAGGGAGCATTCTGGATGTACTTCTTCCAAGATAGATTTGTTCAATCTTTTGGCAGTGAAAGGTATATTCAGTATTATTCTCCAACATCATATTTCAAATGCATCAATTCTTCTTCGGTTTTCCTTACTCATTGTGCAGCTTTCACATGCATATGAGGTAACTGAAAATACTATGGCTTGGGTCAGGTGCACCTTAGTCTTCAAGGTGCTTTTTACTTTACTTTTTAACACTTTTAAAGAGGTAAAAAAAAATTTTTTTTTTTTGCAGCAGATTTGTCCAATGCAATACATTGTGTGATTTCTTGACGGCTGTTGCCATGGGCCATTCAAATAATCTTGGTTAATCCTGAGAGATGGGCATCCCATTTTGCAGATGAGGAAACTAAAGTTCAGAAAAGGTAAGATAATCTAGCTGAGGTCATCCAATGGGTTAGGGAAGAGCATAGATTCAAACTCAGGTCTGCCTTCTCCAAAGCTCATTCTTTTTGTAACATACCATGAGGACTCACAACAAGTACACCTTGCAGGAGATACCCTCTCCAAGGCAATGGGGACACTGTGATGACAGACACAGACCTGCCCTCTTCCATGAAAATAGAAAAGGGGGATGACAGGCCTGGCTGCCAGACCAGGAACTGCTTCTGATTTACCGTGGTCACATTAAGTAAGGACCTCTAAGGCAGAAAACAGCAGAAAGAAGGCTGGGCCAGGGTGGAGAAAGAAACCTGGGTTCGTTTCCCAGCTATGAATCCAGAGCCTCCCCATTTTTAGATTTTATTTCAGAGGGGCTGAAACAAAGCAGAAGGACTGTCGGCGTTGAAGCAAGAGACCCTTAGGAGATGCCTCCTCCTCAATGCTTTCTCCCCAACATGTTACCCAGCTTCCTTGAACTCCGGTTTTCTCATCTCTAGGACACAAAGATAATTATCCCTGTAACCCTCACAGGATCTCAAGGCATAAAATCACACATTTAAGTAAAGATGCTTTGAACACTGGTATTAATATAATATTAGAATGACTCTGCTAATCAGAGCTCTTCTGCTCCTATGTTGAGTGGCCTCATGTAAGTCTTTTCTCTCATGGGCCTCAGTCTTCTCATAAGTAAAATGAAAAGCTTGAGCTGGATGACTTTAAGGGTCCCTCCAGCTCAAAGCTCCTTGGCTTTTATGATATGACTATTAAAATTCTGTGGGTCATGCATGGTTGCTCCTCCCCTGAGCTCCCATAGGAGGCTGTGCTCCCTTTTATCACAGCACTTGCCAATGGGTTATAATTTTCTTTCTCCTCCAAAAGATTGTCTCTGCTCCCACTGCCTAAGATCAAGCCTCATCATCTCTCATCTAGACTGTGGCTCCAGCCTCCTTACTGGGTACTCCCCAATCTGTCTTCCAAACTGTCCTCTAAAGAGATCTCTTTAAAACATGGCTTATAACACATCATCCCATACCTACAATGCACACCTCTACCCCTAGCTAAAACCCTGTGCTGACTCCCAATTTCCAACAATATAAAGGCTAAGCTCCTTATCCTGCTATTTAAATACCCTCGTGATCTGGGCCAGCCAACTCTTCAGATTTCTCTCTGGACCCTCCCTGCCTCTCGGTTTGTGCTTTAGTTTGTGTTGAACTGACAAAAGTGCTCCTTCCCTCACATACCTACCGGTGCCATGCCTCTGTACATCTGTTCATGCTGTCCTCTCTGTCTTAACCTCCTTTTTTTCCCCAAATTCTTACCAACCCTCATGCCCTCCTTCATCACCTAGCTAACTCCTACTCATCGTCCAAGCCCCATCTCCTCCAGGAACCCTTCCCCAACAGTCTGGGTAGATGTCCCTCCTTTGGGCATCCACAGACTCTGCATTGTAATCACCTGTTTCCATGGCCATCTTCTCCATCCAACTATAGGTGCCCTGAAGCCAGGAACTACAAAATATTAGTCACTGACTTCCCTGCGTGCTATAGCATTAGGCACACAATATTTGCTGGACTGACCTCTCTCTCATAAATCTGGTGAGCTCCCACATGGCCTCTCCCTCCTTCCCTTCCATAGCACAGAGCTTTGCAAAGTTATTATTAATAATAATAATAATGCCTATTGCTGACTAAATACACACTGGGTACTAAGCACTTCATATAAAAAAAATTCTCACAACAATCACAATGAGTTATTTATAAACTGGCTAGCATATCAGATGTACAGTTGTATAAGATGCTTCCCAATTTTATAATGAAATTTCAGGGAAGGAAAAAAATAGGTACTTTTCATCACAGATATAATGACAATAATTGTAAAGTGGTTATTTGGAGGAAAATACTGGTCCTACTCAAGTGAATACATTATACTGTATCCTGGAATCCTATAGTAAATCACAAGGTCTATATTTGCCATCATATAAACCTAAAAAAAGTATAAAACTTACATAGCTACAAAGAAATATACTGGTATTCGTGAACTGGTACATATCAGGTGAGAGTGGTGATAAATACACATCTAAAATGTTAGAGGAATAACCCTGATGAGCATGTAGATGTAGCTTGTCATCTTTGTTTTGAAAGGAATGCAACGTTTCAATCTTTTCTGGGTTGGTTTGTTTGCTATGCTCCACCTGTATGGGGCACGGCAGTATTATCCATTATTTTCCATCCTTGCCCTTTCTCTCTCCCCCCTCCCACTCCTCCCCTCCGCCCCCGCCACCCTCCATCCAGATCAGGACTTTGATGGGTGTGCTGGGCAGCCGGGAAAGTTTCTGATATATTTTTGTGGGAGGCAACATGAATTTTACATATCATAAAATTCCATTTTATCCCCATTTACTTCTTGAGAAAACCGAGGCTCTGAAAGATAAGGAACTTGCCTATAAAAAAGTCTTAAAACATCCTCCTTCCACAGCACTATGCTTTCTCTAAATTCTAGGGTTCCAGAGAGCTTAAGCTACAAAGCGCTTGGGAATGTGGGACACCTGGAGAGAGACCAAATATCATGGGGGAAGTTAGAGTAACTTAGGGCAAATTATCTTGCCCTAAGTGAGTCCACCCAAAAGGAGGGAGAAAGGTGTTTATTCATCACTCTTCCCTGTAACCAATGTTTATTATTTCCTAGGGAACACAGCGGGGAATGAGCCAAAGGGGCCGCATCTTACTCTGACTCCAAGACATAGCAACTGGCCCGGAGTCTGAGCTAATTAAAGATTTGATGGATAAATAAGCATCTTCCCACTGGATCGGGCAGGCCTCTGCTTCTTCAGGAGCAGAAGATCTTGTGTTGAAGGCCAACATCCTGGAATGACATGGCCACGGCATAGTAGGGAGAGATGACAATAAGCAGACTGGCCTAAATGTCTCCACAGTCTTGTCCAAATCTGATACCCCGTAATTCTACAAATTGGGAGACCAATGCCAAACAGCTCCAAGCAGCATGAGGGAAAAGCCATACAAAAGCCAAAAGAATTTTAAAGTCGAGTCATCTCTCTCTACAGGAGTCCTGGGATGAAGAAAAAATTGGGTACACCTGGCCATTAGCACACCAGGACTTAATATGACCTTCATTTGTCTGACGCAACATTTATCGAACAGCTACTACTATGTGCTGTACTATGTGTTTCCACAGCTTATATCTCCTTTGCTCATGCCCACAGCACCTAGCATAAGGCCTGATACACAATATGCACTCAATATATGCTAGTTAAATCTGAATCCAAAGCGGGTCTCAGTCTAGTAGACACAAAGTATAAACAAATAACCATGAAGGTACGAAAAGGGGCAAAGTGCTGATTTCAAGGGTCAGGGATGGATTGAGCACCCAGAGGGACCAGGGAAGAAACACGGCAGAGCCGGAAGCTAAGCTCTGCCTAAAAACTGGATATAGCAGCCCAGAAGAAGGGAAGAGCATGAACAAAGACCCAAAGGCTATCACAGGGCCTGAGTGGGCTAACAATGGAGGAACACAGTTCAGTCTGGCTGGAATATGGCCTGTGTCAAGGGGACTGTAAGAAGATGAGAGAAGCAAGGTAAGTTGCGGGTAGATCATAAGAGGCCTGTGCACAGCAGGTGGAGGAGTTTGGACCTTCTCCTACAGGCCGAAGAAAGAGTGAAACCATTGGAGCCATGTTGTAGAAGGCTTGGCCTGGCTGCCTGTCATGGATTGAATTGTGTCCCCCTAAAATATCTGTCAACTTGGCTAGGTCGTAATTCCCTTATGTGATTGTCTACCATTTTATCTTCTGATGTGATTCCCCTATGTGTGTTATTACTATGATGTAATAAGATGGATTAGTGGCAGTTATACTGATGAGATTTACAAGATTAGATAGTGTCTTAAACCAATCTCTTGAGATACAGAGAAGCGAGCAGAGAGACGTGGGGACCTCATACCACCAAGAAAGCAGCACCAGGAGCAGAGCACATCCTTTGGATCTGAGGTTCCCGTGCTGAGATGCTCCCAGACCAAGGGAAGACTGATGACAAGTACCTTCCTCCAGATCCTACCGAGACAGAAAGCCTTCCCCTGGAGCTGGCACCTGAATTTGGACTATGAGAGAATAAACTTCTCTTTGTTAAAGCTATCCACTTGTGGTATTTCTGTTATAGCAGCACTAGATGACCAAGACACTGCCCCTCATCTGAGGCTTGACGTAGCAAGAGCAGGAGGGGCAATCTATGACAAGACTATAGCAATAATCCAGGAGGTAGTCATGAGACAGAGCCTGGCTAGAGCTGTGGTTCTGAAGCTCTGTTGAGGAAAGCCTGGAGCCACACTTGGTGTGTCCTTAATGCCTTTAAGCCCTGTACGCAGGAGACAATGACGTACCATGGACTTGAGTGTCAGACAGCTCTGAGGCCCCATCCCAGTTGGATAACCTCAGGCAGGTTGCTACACCTCTCTGATTCTCATTTCCTCATCTGAAAAATGGGGCTACTAATAGCACCCACCTGGCACGGACACTGTGCAAATGAGATAAAAGGCATTGTTATGTGGTGGGTGAGAATGCTGCAGACTCTGGAGCCTGACCACCCGGACTCCTTATAGCTCCTTCCCAGTTCTGCCACTTAGTAACTGTGCAACCTTGGGTATGTTATCTAACCTTTCTGGGCCTCAGTTTCCTCACCTGCAAAATGGAGTTAATCACAATATCTACGTCAAAAGATTCATGTGAAGATTAAATGAATACATGGAAAGTACTTAGAACAAAAAGTGCTTGGCACACAGTATGTGCAGTAAAAAATGTTAGCTATTATTACATAAAGCCACACAGGGTGGTGCCTGGCAGACAGAAGGCTGAGATTCACTCAGTACACGTGTGGCCTCCTCTATGCTCCAGGCCTTTCTATGCTCCCAGAGAATTCAGAGGCCACAGTAGGCAGGGGTGGGACAGGCGAGGAAAGGGTAGCAGAGAGCAAGCCTGAGTCTGGCTTCTTTGTCCCACTTTTCTCTCCATGGAAAACCAGGAAACCACCCACTCTCCTTCAAAGCCCCCTCCACCCCCACCCCTGGCCCTCAACCAGTGGTCTTGCCTGCCCTGACCCCTCCTTTCTCTGAGGACCTCCACTTCTCATCACTCTTGCTACTCATTTTGTCCTGAGCATTGTCTCTATGGCATGATTGGGCCTGGAACCCTGTCTCTCTGGCTGGGGACAGGGCAGGGGGAGCCTCTGCAAACACAAAGAGCATGGTATTTGTTCAGCCTGGTGGCCCCTCCTGCTCTTTGCACACAGCCGGGAAATGTTTGTGGATGACAACAGCCCCATTCTTGCCCCAGATCTAGACAGAGAAGCAAGACTTCTCAACATCATCATTTCCTCCCACACCAAGTATAACGCTCACAACACAGTGAGGGTAAGATAAAATGATTTTCCCTCCTGGAAATGAGCAACCTCTGGGAAAAGTACCCTAGACCCCAAAGGAGATAGATTTCCTCAGAGCCCCTCCCTAGGTGCTCTCTCTCACTCACTCATTCCCAGCACCCTAAGGTCCTGCCAGAAGCATGAGAACATCCCCACTGCATGCAGGAAGACAGCCCAGCAGTCGTGCTGTTAGGCCACACATTGCCCTGGTCGTCAAGAACAGCAGGCTGGTCCCTCTAGTTGCTGTCTCCAAATGTGAGCAGCTTGTGGGGTGGGGGTGGGACAGAAGCTGGAGAGCTACCACCAAAACAGCTCCAACTCACCACTGCCTACAGTACAGCCTGAGCTGGGCCCATGCAACAAGCGTGGGAAAGGCAGCTCTCTTCAGCGTGGAGCAACTCAGCAGTGGCCCCTAGCACTCCTATAAATCATTCTGGGTGCCAGAACTGCAAGGGAGGGCCAGGTCAAGATCAACAACAAAAGCAGCACTCTTCTCTAATCACCTGGATGGAGGCAACGATTTCAGGTAAAAAGATCCGAGCATTGGTGAGGACCAACAGCTCCGTAAAAACAAAACAAACCAAGCCAACCAAACCCTCACGTACAGAGGACCAGCGTCCAGAAGGAGGTAGGGACTCCTTTTGCTCTACACTGCACTAGAAAGGCCACACTTACAGAACAGCAGAAGGGATACCGGCATACTGGAGCCTATCCAGAAGAGACAGTGCAGGAGGATGTGGGAATCACATGTAGATAATATGAGTGGAGCTGGACGTGACAGCTGACATCCAATGCAGTAAAGAGCCAAAGTTCACAGGATTGGGAGTCTGTCTTATTAACAGCATCACCTCCAGTGTGTCATTTCACTTCTTTGAGTTTCCTCTGCTATAAAATGTGGATTGTGATGACAGATGCCCAGGATTATTGCGAGGACTAAATAAAACCCCTAGGCAGAGCAGACTCCCAACAAGCGGCAGCTCAGCCCAGGCCACACTCTCTCCTCTTTGTCCACCAGAGGGAGCCTGGGAACCAGGAACGCCCAGCTGGTACCAACTCTACCTATCCTCCCCCAATGCTGCAGCCTCTGCTGCTAAACTCCCACTCTGCCTGCCCTCGCTTCCAGCAGCAGCCTTCTCACCCACTCCTTAAGAACCCAGAACAGGTCTGGCAGGGGAGTCATGTGCAGCAGCACTGGTGGCAACATTGGCTACTGAATCAACAAGGCCCTCATGACGCCTGACCAGGAGGGAGAGTGGAAAGAAGGGAGACACGGACTTCTTCCCTCCCCCACCAACTCCCCCACTCATCCCAGTCATCTCCTCCTGCTAAAAGCATCTAGATAGTCAAGGCTCTTCTGGCCTCTTTCAGTTCAGTACCTGTCCAGCTTTTGAGGCCAAGAGATTCCTGTGGGTTAGAAAGATCTAGTGGCAAAATAGCAGGCTTTGGAGATAGGCAGACTTGGGTTCTAGTCCCAGCTCCATTAATAGCTAGCTGCATAACCTTGAGCATGGTTTCTTCATCTTGGAACCTCAGTTTCCCCATCTCTAAAATGGAGCTGATTATGCTCACTGCAAAGGGCCTGTTGTAAGGGCCAAAAGAGCTAATGATGGATGTACAAATGTTGGTTAATACGTGATTGAGAGAAATGCAAAGTACTAGGTAAACCTCCTTATTAATCCAGTAGGAAACATGAAGAAAGAAAATCCAACAAACAACCTGGAGAGTGCGCAAAAGGAGGGAAGGACCAAGAGGCAGGTCCTGCATGGATGGTAGAAGTATGGAGCTCAAGAGCAAATGGGCTTCCAGCCAGCCCGGAGATCTGACCCATGTCAGCAGGATGGATACTCTGAGGATAATGGAATTTTGGAATTGGGAAGGCTCAGGTCATTTCATTGGGCTTTATACCTGATTCAGGAATTATGCTTTCTCCAGCTCTCCCAGACCCCCATCTGGCCATTGCTGGACATGTCTAGACAACCCCCGCCCCCACCACTTGAGGCAGCCCACCGCATCACCAGACAGCCAGATTGCAAAGTTCTTCCTGATTTATTCCCAAATCTTCCAGTTGCTCCTGGTTCTTCCCTCTGGAGCCCTCGTATAATGAAGCTGCTTCCTCTGTTACAGGCCTGACCCCTCTAGAAAAGTCTTCTGCAGCCAGGCTCAAGGACCACAATGCCCCATCCAATCTACCTCTGCCCTCACCCCACCATGGCCCTTTCCTGAATGGGCCTTAGTCTATCTGTATCCCTCTTCCGGTGTGGTGCCCCAAGCTGCACACAGTCCTCTAGGAATGGGCTCCTGGCATCACTGCCTAGGCATGACAGCCCACCCCTCTCACCCCCAGACTACTCTGGGCCAGTCCACACCAACACCCAGCTGAGGGTACGCTGCAGTGGAGTCCAGATGAGCCCTCAAGCTGCAGCTGCTTCTCCTGGGGCCCAGCCATCTCAACCCAGCACCCCAGCCTGCTGCCTCACCACGGGGGAGTTGCAGAGAGCTGTCTCCCAGCAGACTTCCTGAGGCAGAAGGCTTCCCCACCCCCAGCCTCCAAGAGACACTCCACTGGTTGTGGCACATGGTAGGACCAGCTGAGCAGCAGGGGGGGGGGGTGCTGTCCATTCGCTTGAGGACTTAAGACTTGCTCTGTGGTGTGGCTGGATTAGTCACAGAACCATCAAATCTAGGCTGTAGGGGCCCTGAAAGAGCATCCTTTGCCTTTTAAAAAGATATGGAGGAACCGATGGGTTGAGAGAGGAAGGGACTCAGTCAAGGTCACAAAGCCAATCTGCAGCAGAGCTGGAAGGGGAACCCAGGTCTCCTAACTCCCAGTTCAGTGTTCTTTCCAATACAGCAGAAAATAAATAAGGGAGACTTTAGGGAAGCCCTTTGAGTCAGCATGCCCTTGACCCTCTCAGCTTGAAACATTTATCCCACCCAGTTGATGATGTTACCTACATGAAAAAAGTGGCACCAGCCCCATATGTCCTACCAACCTAAGGGATATCGTTGAGGTATCCCAAATAGGTGGACACACAGATTCAAGCACAGAAACGGAAAAGCATCCAAGAGGGGAGATCCTTCCTGGTACAGCTCTTTAATTGGGTGTTGTTTTTCTTGAAGGGTGGAGAGGGGGTGGACTTTGAGGAACTAGCCAAGGGCTGGCCTCCATCTTTGCTCCTCAGGGCCAGGATGTGCTGCAGTTTCCCTTAGAGAGATGTCTCAGCCTCCAGCAGCCATTCTGGTCCCCACCTGCCTCTCTGGAAAAGGATGGAGCTGAGGCTGCCAGAGGAGATGAGATCAGGCCTCCACTAAAAACCTTCAGAGGAGACCCAAACAGGCAAAAAAAAAAAGGGGGGGGGGAGGTTTCTCTCCTTGGGAATCTGAGTTGACAACAGCATCACCAACAATAAAAATCCTAACCAGTACATCCAAAACAAATAAATAAATAAATGAAAAGCCATCCTCTGACAGCGATATAGCTAGGGGTTGGGGGGGTGTGGGGATGATGACTGCTCTAGTCCTTCACTGGACTCGGCTTTGGGCAAGGGGAGACACCTGCACTCATCTGGCCATCCCAGTCTGGAGTGGCTAGGGAATGGGTGTCGGCTGGATGAGGAGAACCCAGCTTCTCCTGGTGGGTTGGTATAGTGTGAAAGAGGGAGAGGAGGTAAATGGAAATCCGGCACAGGCTTCTTACTTTATCGGCCGGCCAGACAAGTTGAAGAAGGATCTAGAGGGGAAGAGAGGGAGGGAGAAGTACAAACACACGTTCCTTACTTTCTCTGGAGGGTTGTGGCTGGACTGGTGCTGGTACTGGTGCTGTGGCCTCCCCCGGCCCCAGGGCTAGAGCTCCTGGATGCGCCACGACTCAGCTGGCCTCGCTCCCGCGGTGGCCGCGACCCCACGCCCACTGCCGCGGAATAGCCAGCTTCCTTCTCGCGGCCAGAGAGAGCTGGCCCGGCCTCCCGCCCGCCACGCTCGCGACCTAGGGCTGGATTCTCGTGGTGCAGATGGCACTGGGCCACATCGCGCTCGCGGGGTGGGTAGTTAGTGTCCTGGAGCGGGTAGGAGGCTTCCCGCTCCTTGTCACGATACACAGCCTCCCGGTTCTGGTAGGCGCCGTCCCGGTTCGGGTATCCCACGTCCCGAGCCGCCTGGTGGAACTGGCTCTCCCGCAGCTCGCGATGGTGGAACTGAGTCTCGCGTAGGTTCTGGTACTGGCTCTCGCGGCCGGGGCTATCCCGCGCGCCGTGGGGGTCCCGGTGCAGCTCCCCGCGGTGTAGCTGGCTCTCTTCCCTCAGGTCGCGGTTCTCCTGGGTGAGCTGGTCCAATTGGCCCTCCAGCTCTTCAATGCGCCGCCGCTGAGTCTCCAGCAGCTGCTGCTGGCTTTCGATGATGTTGTTCAGCTCCAGCAGGTACTCCACCGCCCGGTTGGGGCTCTCGGAGCCCGGGCCGCCTGGAGTCCCTGACCCTGCCTCCATCCTGGCAGCCCAGGGGCAGGGGAAAGGGCACGAAAGCCCGGTCCCCGCTCGCTCACGGCGCCACCCTCCCCCGGGCCCAGCCGGGGGAGGGGGCCGGCGGGACGCGAGGGCGCGCACCGGGCTTGAGGGCCCGGGGGCCCGGGGGGGCCCGGGAGACAGCGCTGGGGCCGGCGGCACCGGGAGCAGGAGCTGAAGCTGCCGCTACCGCCGCCGCCGCCGCCACCGCCACTGCTTGGGAGGATGCGGGCCACGGCGCTCCGCCCGCTGCGGAGTCGCTGCGTAGCGCCGCCGCGCGGGACCGCCCAGGCCGCCGGCCCGCCCTCAGCCCCTGGCTCCACCCGGCTTGCCCGGCCCACCCCCGCGCGCTCCACCTGCAGCCTCCAGCCGCGTCCACAGCCCAACTGGCTCCAAGGCACCGGCACCAGACGGGGGTCAGCCCCATCACAGCCTGCTGGAGATCTTGCCATTTCACCGGTCCCTAGGGCCCACACCTATTGCAGCCTAACGAATCCCTCCATCCCAGCCCGCTCCAATGTTCCTCAGATCCAAGCCGTACTGGGAACACCCATCCCCTGCAGCCCCCAAGTCCAGGCCACCCGCGGACTCCCCATCCCAACCACTAGGTCTGCCAATCCCAACCAGAGTTAGACTCCCCATCCCAGTCAAGCCCTGGACCTCCTTTCTCAGGAGGCCTCCCTCCAGCCCCCATCCAAGCCAACTCCAGTCCCTCCAGCCCAGCCAGTCCCCAGCTCCCCCAATCCCAGGAAGTCCCTAAACTCTCCATCCCAGCCAACTTCAGGATCCCCCATCCAACCCAGGCAGTCCCAGAAGTCCCCATCCCAACAAGCCCTGGGACGCCCCCATGACAGCCGGTGTTAGGATCAAGGCTCCATTCATTCATTCATTCATTCAACCCTCATTTTCTGCACTCCTTTGGAAATGCTACCCCCATTCATTCCATCATCTCCATCCAAAGAAACTGTACCCATCCTTTAAGGCTTAACACAAATACCACCTTACCGAAACCAGCCCTGATTTCCCCAGTTAGAAGTATTTTCTCTCCTCTTGACCACCCACTGCACTTCCTCTGTCCCTCTCTTGTGGCACTTGTGGGACAAGTGGAACTCTGCTTTATAGCACGTTTGTTTGTGTTCTTGTTTTATGTCCTCAGCTAGTCTGAGTTCCTTAAAGCCAGAAACATGCCTTAATTTATCTTTGTGAACATGGTGTAGTAGAGGAGAAAGCTTGAGTTTTACAGTCAGATGAAATTGGATTTAAATTCCATCTTCTCCTCTCTGAACTTCTATTTCCATATCAATAACATCTACCTCACAGGAGTAGTCTTGGGGAAAAAAACATGCAAAACACCTCGCGCAGAAAAGACAACCCTCGAATGGAAGAAAATATTTGCAAGTCGTATATCTGATAAGGAATTGGTATCTAGAATATATAAAGAACTCTTACAACTCAACACCAAAAAGACAAGCAACCCAATTTAAAAAATTGGCAAAAGACTTGAACAGACACTTCTGCAAAGAAGATTACAAGTGACAAATAAGCACATGAAAAGATGCTTAATGAAAAGTCATCAGGGAAATGAAAGTTAAAACCACAATGAGATACCACTTCACACCCACTTTGATAGCTAAAATAAAACAGAAAATGAAAAGTGTTGTGGAGCATGTGGAGAATTTGGAACCCTGGTACATTGCTGGTGACAACGTAAAATGGTGCAGCCTCTGTGGACAGTTCCTCAAAATGTTAAACATAGAGTTACCATATGACCCCACTCCAAGAGAAATGAAAGCACGTCCACACAAAAACTTCTACAAGAATGTTCATAGCTAGAAGAAACCTCAAATTCCTTAAAAAAAAAAAAAAAAAAAAAAAGGCCAGACTTACTGGACCAACAGAGACTAGAGAATCCCCCAAGACTATTGCCCTGAGATACTCTTTAAACTTGGACCTGAACCCACCCACTCCTGGCGGTCATCTTTCAGCTAAATAATAGATTGGCTCATAAAATAAACAATATCACCTGTGAGTACTGTGCTCCTTTAGATAATCATCTATATGAGACCAAATGATCAATATTTACCATAAAGCAAAGATGAGAAGGTAAGGGGGGGGCAGTGAAGCTAGATTAATGGAAACGGAACAACCAGAACGGAAATAATGAGAATACTGACACATTATGAAAGATGTAACCAATATCACTGAACAATATGTACAGAAATTGTGAAATGGGAATCTAATTTGCTGTGTAAACTTACGCCAAAAATAAAGACTATTTAAAAAATGCTTTAAAAAAGGAGGCGGGGCCAACATGCCACTATAAACAGAAGCACCATGCCCTCCCTCTGCAACAAAGACCTGAAAAACTAAGTAAACAGATACAAACATCAGTCCTGGAACCCTAAGTACCAAATGAAGGAATAAAGAACTCAATCAAGCATCAAATGGAATAAGAAACTGACAGAGAACAAGGGGAGCTACAGAGTGGAGGTCCCATACCAGCTAAAGTGGCTGGATTTGCCATTTTGGGCTACAGCCACCAAAGAACTCAGACAGGAAGTGTGGGAAAGCAACTTCATGGAGCACTCAACAGGTGACAGAGCACCCAGTAACCAGGGATACACACTTTCCCACCCCACACCTTTCTTCCCTCTAGGCAGCCTCCACCGCTTGCCAATGGGCCGTGGTCACTCAGGCAGAGAGATACCAGCTCACTGCCACCAGGGCTCGCCATCTTGGACCTCAGCCACCAAGGACTGCAGACAGAGAGTACAGTAAGGCAACTCCGTGGAGCTCCCAGCAGGAGACAGAGCACTCAGTAACCAGGGATATACGCTTTCCCACCCCCCATCATTCTTCCCTATAGGTGGCCTCCACTGCTTGCCAATGGGCCATGGTTGCTCCACTGGAGAGACACTGGCTCACTGCCACTGGAGTTTGCTCCACCCACATAAGCCGGCCCTTTCAGCACCATTTTTTTGTTATTTATTTATTTATTTATTTATTTTGGCTTTCGTTGTCGTTCTCTCTCTTCCTTCCTTTCCTTTTTCCCACGCAGCTAGCCCTGTGTGCCATCCCTTCCCCTTCTTGACAGGCTTTTTTTTTTTTTTTTTTTTGCTTTGTTCTTTTTCTCTCTGTGTGTGTGTTTATTTGTTTTTTGATATATTTTTTTTGAGCTTTTTTGTTGCTTTTCTCTCTCTCCCTTCCTTCCTTTTCTTTCTCCTGCCCAGCTAGCCCCATGTGCCATCCCCTCCTCTTCTTGATGGGGTGTAACTTTTTAGTTTGCTTTGTTCCTTTTTTTTTTTTTTTTTTGGTTTAATTGTTTGTGATATATATATAGCCTTTTTTGTTGCTTCTCTCTCTCTCTCTCTCCCTTCCTTCCTTTCCTTTCTCCTGCCCAGCTAGCCCCTTGTGCCATCCCCTCCCCTTCTTGATGGGCTGTGATTTTTTTGGATTTGTTTGCTTTGTTCTTTTTTTCCCCTTCTTTTCTTCTCTCTCTCTCTCCTTTCCTTCCTCCCACCCACCCAGCCCTGTGCACCACCCCCACCCCTTCTGGAGGGGCTGTGCTGCACAACTCAGTTGGAGAGTCACTGCACTCAGCCTCCCTGGGTCTACACCACCGTCATCGACTGGCTTCCTCAGCACCATTTTATTTATTGTTTGTTTTCTTTTCTTTTTTTCTTACTGTTTCTTCTCTCTCTCCCTTCCTTCCTTTCCTTTCTCCCATCCACCCAGCACCGTGCGCTGCCCCCAGTTTCTTGTTGGGCTGTGCTATATCACTTGGCTGAAGACCCTCTGGCACGCTGCCTCCCAGGGTCTGTGCCACCCCCACGGGCCAGCTCCCTCAGAGCCATATTTTTTATTTCTTTATCTTTCCCCTTCTCCTTTTCCTTCTCCCTCCCACCTAGACCCTGCACTACCTCTGCCCCTTCCTGTTGGGCTATGCTGTGCTGTGCCACCCAGCGAGAGAGATATCAGCTCATCACCACTCCAATTCTGCCCAGCCCCTAACGGCTGGTGCCCCCGCCACCATATATATATATCTTGCTGTTGTTTGTATTTTTTCATTATTATTTATGTATGTATATATATGTTATTTTGTTTGTTTGATTGTTGGTTGCTTCTCTCTCTTTACCCTTTTACTTCCCTTTCTCTCAACCACTTAGCCCTGTGTACCACCCACACCACTTCTCAACAGGCTGAGCCACACAGCTCTGCTAGAGAGCCACCAGCACACGGTCTTGCTGCATCTTCCCCACCTCCCACCCACTGAATCCTACCGCACTGCCGTTTTATTTACTTTTTTCTTTTTCTTTTTCTTTTTTTACTTCATTTTTTTGCCTTTGTTTCTCTCCTTTCACCCATCCACTCAGCTCTGCACATCTCACCCTCTTCTTTCCCTTGTGCCTATCTGTACTGTGCATGAGTGCCATGCCCTTAAGTGGTACCGACTTTGGTCCCTCAGACACTGCCCCGCACTGCCCCCAGCCCCATCCTATTGCCCCCAGTTCAGTTCATGCCACAAACTAACCATCCCTGCCCCTCCACCCCCGCTGGACCCACCCTGATACACCATAGCTGAGTCACCAGCCCTGCCCACCTGGACAAGGTGTTCAGAAGTATCGTGCACACAGGCAAGCAAGCAACAAAACATACCCAGCCCGCCTACCAAGACATAATCAAATAAAACATAAAGCAGAATGAAACAATCAAATCTACAACAAATAAATGAAGAAAATAATTCCTGAAAGTCCCAGAGACAGCAGACAATATCAAAACATTAAAAAAAAAAAAAAAAGGAGAGGATGGCTCCAGAAAGCGACAAAAATAAAATACCAGATGACCTTCTGCCAGAAAAAAAGGCACTGGAACTACATGATAGGGAATTCAGATGTCTAATATTCAGGGATCTCCAACAGATGAAGGAAAATGCAGACAAAAATAAAGGAAAAAATAGACAAAATCATGGAAAAGACAGACAAAACAATGGAAGAGATCAGGAAACTAATGCAGGAGTAAATCGTCAAATAAACAACAAGAAATCATACAAAAACAGCAATTAGAAATCCAAAAGATAAACAACAAGATTTCAGAAATGGACAGTGCAATAGAAGGTTTTAGGAGCAAATTTGAAACAATGGATGAGAAAAAAAAAATTTTTTTTTTTGAGGACCAGTGAAATTGAAGACAAATCCTTGGATACCACTATCTTTGAGGAAAAATCAAATAATGAAGAGAAATGAAGAAACTCCGAGAACGATGTGGGATACAATCAAAAGCAAAAACTTGCATGTGATCGGAGTTCCGGAATAGGGGGAGAAAATGGAAAACACAGAGAGGATCATGGAAAATTTGCTGATAGGAAACTTCCCTAATATCATGAAAGATGAAAAGCTGACTATCCAAGAAGCTCAATGAACCTCATATAGGATAGACCCCAAAAATAAAACATCAAGACAGATCATAATCACACTTGCTAAAACCAAAGACAAATAAAGAATCCTGAGAAAAGCTCAAGAAAAATGAAAAGTCACATACAAAAGGGAAACAATAATACTAAGCTCTGATTACTCGGCAGAAACCATGCAGACAAGAAGGCAAGGAGATGACATATATAAAATCTTAAAAGAAAAAAACTGCCAACCAAAAATAATATAGCCTGCAAAACTCTAGCTCAAATGTGATGGTGAAATTAGGACATTTCCAGATAAACAGAAATTAAGGGAATACATAAAAACCAAACCAAACTTACAAGACTTATTAAAGGGACTCCTTTGGTTAGAGAACAAACAACATCAGACAACAACCTGAATCTAGCACATAAGACAGCATCAGCCAGATACCAACATAGATAATGAACTGTCAAGGATAAAACAAAACTAAAAAATTTACAACAGGGAACCAGAGATGTCCATCTGTAAATGACAACAACATCAGAACAATAAAAAAGGGAATAAATGGTGTGCATATAGAAATTTCAAATGGAGAGGAAGTCAAGGCTTTAACAAGTAATAAAAGACTGGTTGAAACTTGGGAAGCTAGGGGTAAATTTCAAGGTAAGCACAAAGAAAGTTAACAAACCTACTCATTATAATAAAGAAGAAAAACAAAATCTGAGAAAACACAAAATCTACAAAAACAGAAGAAACAAACAAACAAAAAAAGAATTCAGCACCAAAGAGTAAGAGGAACAAAGAAAACATCAGCACCACAAAAAAAGCACTACAAAATTACAGCAATAAACTCATACCTATAAATAATCACACTGAACATAAATGGCTTAAATGCACCCATAAAGAGACAGAGAGTGACAGAACAGATTTAAAAAAAAAAAAAAGACCCATCAATATGCTGTCTACAACAGATGCACCTTAGAAACGAAGACACAAATTTATTAAAACTCAAAGGAGGAAAGAATATATCAAGCAAACAGCTACCAAAAAGAGCAGGACTAGCAATACTAATCACAGATAAAATAGACTTTAAAACTAAATCCACCATAAAAGACAAAGAAGGGCATTATATAACGATTAAAGGAACAACCCACCACCATGAAGACATAGCCATAATAAATATCTAGGTACCCAATGACAGGGTTCCAAAATAGATGAAACAAACTCTAAAAACATTGAAAAAGGAAATAGACAATTCCACAATAATGGTAGGAGTCTTCAACGTGCTATTCTCGGTAAAGGACAGAATATCTAGAAAGAAACTCAACAAAGATACAGATAAAGGCCACAATCAACCAACCTGACCTCATAAAAAAAAATAAATCAATCCACCCAACGGCAGCAAAGTATACATTCTTTTCCAATGTACATGGAACAATCTCCAGAATAGGCCACATTTTAGGCCACAAAGCAGCCCTCAATAAAATCCAAAACACTGAAATAATACAAAGCATTCTCTGAACAAAATGCCAGAAAAGTAAAAATTAATAACATGAAGAGCAAGGGAAAAAATTAAATACATGGAAACTGAATAACACACTGCTGAAAAATCACTAGGTAATAGAAGAAATCAAAGATGGAATTAAAAAATTCCTGGAATCGAATGAGAATGAAAACACATCATACCCAAACTTTTGGGACACAGCAAAGGCAGTGCTCAGAGGTCAATTTATAGCAACAGAAGCACACATCAAAAAAGAAAAAAGGGACAAAATCTGAACATTAGCTACACACACAACTCAAACAAATAGAGAACAGCAAAAGAAGCCCACAGACACCAGAAGAAAGGAAATAATAAAGATCAGAGCAGAAATAAATGAAATGGAAAATAGAAAAACAATAGAGAGAATCAACAAAACCAAAAGTTGGTTCTTTGAAAGGATCAACAAAATCAACAAACCATTGCTGAAATTGACAAAAGAAAAACAAGAGAGGACACAGATAACCCAAATAAGAAATGAAATGGGGACATTACAACAGACCCAACTGAAATAAAAAGGATCATAACAGAGTACTATGAAAAACTATACTCCAACAAATTTGAAAACCTAAAGGAAATGGAAAAATTTCTAGGAACACACTACCTATCCAAACTAACACAAACTGAAGTTGAAAAATCTGAACAGAACCATAATGAGAAAAGAGATTGAAATGGTAATTAAAAAAAAAAAACTCCCAACAACAACAACAACAAAAACCTGGCCCAGATGGTTTCATTGGAGAATTCTACCAAACATTCAGAGAAGAGCTTACACCAGTACTACTCAAAGTATTTCAGAACATAGAAAAGGAAGGGATAGTTCCAAATTCATTCTATGAAGCCAGCATAACCCTGATACCAAAACCAGGCAAAGACACCACAAAAAAGAAAATTACAGACCAATATCTCTCGTGAATAGAGATGCAAAAATTCTCAACAAAATTTTAACCAATAGATTTCAGCATCATATCAAAAAAATAATACACCACAACCAAGTGGGATTCACACCAGGTATGCAAGGATCGTTAAACATTAGAAAATCATTCAATGTAAACCACCTCATAAATAAAAGAATCACACGATCATCTCAATGGACACAGAAAAAGCATTCGACAAAGTCCAACACCCATTCCTGATTAAAAACTCTCAATAAAATAAGTATAGAAGGAAAATTCTTCAGCATAATAAAGGGGATCTGTACAAAACTGACAGCCAACATCACTCTTAATAGAAAGAGGCTGAAAACATTCCCCCTGAGAACAGGAACGAGACAAGGATGCCCATTATCACCACTCCTATTTAACATTGTGCTGGAAGTCCTAGCTAGAGCAATAAGGCAAGAAAAAAAAATAAAGGGCATTCAAATTGGTAAGGAAGAAGTAAAACTGTCCATAGTTGCGGATGATATTCTACACATAGAAAACCAAAAGACTCTGTGAGAAAATTATTGGAACTAATAGAAAGATTCAGCAGAGTAGCACAATACAAGATAAACATACAAAAATCAGTTGGATTCCTATACATCAATAAAGAGAGTTATGAAAAGGGAATCAGGAAAACAATACCATTTTTCATAGCCCCTAAAAAAATAAAATACTTAGGAATAAATCTAATCAGGGACGTAAAAGACCTATTCAAAGAAAACTACAAAATACTGCGGCAAGAAACCAAAAGAGACCTACATAAATGGAAAAACATACCATGTTCATGTAAAATGTTCATGTATAGGTAGACTTAATATTGTGAAAATGTCAATTCTACTCAAAGCAATCTACAAATACAATGTGATCCCAATCCAAATACCAAAGCATTCTTTAAAGAGATGGAAAAATTTTATATGGAAAGGGAAGAGGCCCTGGATAAGTAAAGGACTATTGAAGAAGAAGAACAAAGTAGGAAGACTTGCACTACTTGACCTTAGAAACTATGATACCACTACAGTAGTCAAAAGAGCCTGGCACAGGTACAACTACTGACATATTGACCAACAGAACAGAATTGAGAACCCAGACGTAAATCCATCCACCTATGGTCACCTCATCTTCAACAAAGGCCCAAAGTCCATCAAACAGGGGAAAGACAGCCTTTTAACAAATGGGTGCTGGTAAAACTACATGTCCATCTGCAAAAAAAGAAACAGGACCCATACATCACACCATACACAAAAACTAATTCAAAATGGATCAAAGACCTAAATATAAAACCGAAAACTATGACGATCATAGAAGAAAAAATAAGGTCAATTCTAGAGGCCCTAATACACAGCATTAACAGGATACAAAGCATAACTAACAATATACAAACACCCAAAGATAAGCTAGACAACTGGGATCTTCTAAAAATTAAACACTTATACTCATCAAAAAGACTTCACCAAAAGAGTAAAAAGACACCCTACAGGCTGGGAAAAAAAGTTGGCTATTACAAATCCAACAAAGGTCTAATCTCTAAAATCTATGGGAAAATGCAACACCTCTACAACAAAAAAACAAACAATCCAATTAAAAACAGGCAAAGGATTTGAACAGACACTTCACAAAAGAAGACGTTCAAATAGCTAACAGATACATGAAGAAATGCTTGCAATCATTAGCCATTAGAGAAATGCAAATCAAAACGACAATGAGATACCATCTCGCCCGAGCATTACTGGCACAAATCAAAAAAACAGAAAATATCAAATGTTGGAGAGGCTGAAGGGAGATTGGGAAAGAAAAATGGTACAACCATTTTGGAAAACGATATGGTGCTTCCTTTAAAAGCTAGAAATAGAAATACCATATGATCCAGCAATCCCACTCCTAGGAATATATGCTAGAGAAATAAGAGCCGTCACACGAATAGACATATGCACACACATGTTCATTGCAGTGTTGTTCACAAAGATGGAAACAACCTAGATGCCCATCAAAAGATAAATGGCTAAACAAACTATGGTACATACACACAATGGAATACTGTGCAACAGTAAAGAACAATAATGAATCTGGGAAGCATCTCACAACATGGCTGAATCTGGAGGGCATTATGCTGAAGGAAATAAGTCAACCACAAAAGGACAAATATTTTATGAGACCACTACTATAAAAACTCATGAAAAGGTTTACACACAGAAACAATCTTTGATGGTTGTGAGGGAGGGTAGGGGTGGGAGGGGAAAACACAAAATAGATGATCAATAAGTGGTAACTTTGGTGAAGGGTAAGACCATACACAATACTGGGGAAGCCAGCACATCTTGTCCAAGGCAAGTCCTGGAAGCTCCACAGACACATCTAATCTCCCTGAGGGACTGAATAACTGGGCTGAGGGCTGTAGGGACCATGGCCTTGGCAAACATCTAGCTCAATTGGCATAACATAGTTTATAAAAAAAAAAAGTTCTACATTCTACTTTGTGAGTAGCATCTGGGTTCTTAAAAGCTTGTGAGCGGCCATCTAAGATACTTCACTGGTCTCACCCCGTCTGGAGCAGGGAGAATGAAGAAAACCAAAGACACAAGTGAAAGATTAGTCCAAAGGACTAATGGACCACAACTACCACAGCCTCTATCAGACTGAGTCCAGCACAACTACATGGTGCCCGGCTACCACCACCAACTGCTCCAACAGGGATCACAATTGAGGGTCCTGGACAGAGCTGGAGAAAAATGTAGAACAAAATTTTAACTCATAAAAAAAAAAAAAGACCACACTTACTGATCTGACAGAGACTGGAGAGACCCCAAGAGTATGGCCCCCGGACACCCTTATAACTTAGTAATGAAGTCACTCCTGAGGTTCACCCTTCAGTCAAAGATTAGATAGGCGCATAAAAGAAAATGAGACTAAATGGGCACACCAGCCCAGGGGCAACGACGAGAAGGCAGAAGGGGACAGGAAAGCTGGTAAC
Source organism: Loxodonta africana (assembly GCF_030014295.1). Lineage (NCBI taxonomy): Eukaryota > Metazoa > Chordata > Mammalia > Proboscidea > Elephantidae > Loxodonta > Loxodonta africana. The sequence continues at coordinate 63,652,670 of NC_087369.1, forward strand.
AGGGAACCCAGGGTGGAGATGGGGAGAGTATTGACACATTGCGGAGCTGGCAACCAATGTCACAAAACAATATGTGTATTATTTAATGAGAAACTAGCTTGCTCTGTAAACCTTCATCTAATGTGCAATTTTAAAAAATTAAAAAAAAAATCCCTTACACAAAAAGAGGTATTATAATCTAGCCTTATGTCATTTACATTCATTAAATATATTGAAGTAACTGGATTTATGCAGCCATAATCAATTGAGATCAATGCAGAATCCATTCTAAATAATACTTAACTGTAGAAATGATGGTTTAATGGGGAAAAGGGTGTTTTCAAAATGAATGAATCTTACAAAACTTTATTAAAAACAGAGATAACAAAAAATATAAAAAAAGAATGTTCATAGCATCATTATTCATAACAGCCACAGAGTGGGGAAAAAAAGGTCCATCAATTGATGAACAGGTGAGCAAAATGTTGTATATCAACACAATGGAATATTATTCAGCCATAAAAAGAAATAAAGTGCTAGTACTTGCTGAAACATGGATGAACCTTGAAAACATTATGCTAAATGAAAGAAGTCAGGGCCCTCCAAAAACCATGCATAATATGACTTCATTTACATGAAATGTCCACAGCAAGCAAATCTATAGAGACAGAAAGTGGAGTAAAAAAACAAAAAACAAAAAAACCCCAAACCTGTTGCTGTCGAGTCAATTCTGACTCAAAGTGACCCTATAGGATACAGTAGAACTACCCCATAGGGTTTCCAAGGAGCAGCTAGTGGCTTTGAACTGCCCGCCTTTTGGTTAGCAGCCAAGCTCTTAAACACTACACCACCAGTGGTCCGTTATTGATGACAGTAAATTAGTGGTTGGTTATTGCTGGGAAGGATGGGAGAACTGGGGAGTGTGATAACTAAAGGGTATGGGGTTTCTTTCTGAAGTGATAAAAATGTTCTGAAGTTGATTGTGGTGATGGTTGCACAACAACTTTGTGAACATATTAAAAACCACCAAATTGCACACTTTAAAAGGGTGAATTTTATGGTATGTGAGTTATAGCTCAATAAAGCTGTTAAAAAATGCCTTGCACAGAATCTAGCATATAACAACAACTACAGTAATAATAGCTAACACTCCCATGATGTTTACTATGTGCCTGGAACTGTGCTAAGCACTTTATATGTATTAACTCACTAAATCCTCACGACAGTCCCATGAGGCAGGTACTGCTATTACCTCCATTTTACGGATGAGGTAAGTGAAGCACAGAGAGGTTGAGTGACTTGCCCAGGGTCACACAGATGCTCAGATGTTTCCTTCTCGCTTCTTTGTATCTTCCCTCAGTACTTTGTACAAAATAGGTGTTCCACAAATGTAAAATTAATGTAAAAAATCCATTGCCATTGAGTTGATTTCGACTCATAGCCACCCTATAATTAATATATCCACCAAATAACAACCCTAGAATTAATATATCCAGCAAATATTTCTATTCATCCAATAAACGTTTACAGAGCATTTCTCATGTGCGAGCCAATACCTGCATTCCCATTCTCATCCCTGCTTCTATCATTCAGATTCCACCCTCCAACCTGGGGAGGCAGTTGGGTACAAAGATTCATTCACAAAATACTTACTGAGTGCCTACTATGGTGAGACTTCAGCTCACTTACTTTTAAACACGTCACGAGGAAAGACCAATCTTTGGAAAAGAACATCGTGTTTGGTAAAGTAGAGGGTCAGCAAAAATGAGGGAAACCCTCGGTTAGATGGACTGATACAATAGCTACAACAATGGACTGAAACATATCCACAATCATGAGCATAGCAGGCAGGACCAGACAATGTTTCATTCTATCATACATAGGGTCACCCTGAGTCACAGCCAACTCTGGAAGGCCACTAACAACAACAGCAACTATGCATCAAGCACTGTTGTAGACATTAAAGATATAAAACAATGAACAAAATAGACAACAATCCCTGACCTGGTAGAGCTGACATTCTAGTGAGAGAAAGAGACAGAGAATAAACAAATAGTAGAATATATAGGTGAAGCATGGTAGATGATGATAGGTGCTCTAGAGAAAGGCAAAGCAGGGAAGGATGATGGACAGCTATGGATGAATCACACATAGCCCGTGCCCTCAGGAAGCTCACAGGCTAGTCAGAGAGATGTAACTATAAATCACAAACATGATTTAACAAGCAGGCTTCAAACCCTGTTCTTCCAGTTCTAACTCCTGCTGAGAATTTGCATTTCCACCCGAGATATACTGAATCATAATTTACATTTTAACAAGATTCCCAGGTGATTCTGTGTATAACTTCCTGGGAGCTTGTTGGAAATGCAAATTCTCAGCAGGGAACTTGTTAGAAATGCAAATTCTCAGCAGTGGTTAGAGCCGAATAAACAGTTTGAAGCCCTGCTAACAAGATAGAATGTGCACAGCACTATAGCTGAGGCACAAAGACTGGGGTGCTGGGAGGTCTTTTATGGACATGAAGCCATTTGAGTTGAGTTTTGGACTTCAGCAGGTGGAGATGGTGGAGCTGAGTAATTCCTCCTGTGCAGTGGGAGCAATTGCCACGTGTGGTGGGAGAAAAGGCACAGATGCAGGAAAACTGTTTAGGGAACCACATACAGTTTGAAGAGAGCACAAGAGATACAGACGTGTGTGTGTGTGTGTTTTGTGTTGTAAGGAATAAGAGATGGGAAGACAAGGCTTGACTCAGGTTAGAGAGTACTCCATTGCCAAACTGGAGAATCGGGACCGTGGCAGTGAAAAGCAATGAAAGGTTTTTGAACATGGCAGGAACATAAATATTGTGTGTACCGAATATTTCACACTACAAGGTGAGTTTTGTATTGGTTCATTGTTGTTTAGCAGGAACTGTGGCACTATCTTTTAAAGAGCCCTGGTGGTGGAGTGGTTAAACGCATGGCTGCTAACTGAAAGGTCAGCAGTCTGAACCCACCAGCTGCTCCATGGGAGAAAGATGTGGCAGTCCGCTTCTGTAAAGGTTACAGCGTTGGAAACCCTACGGGGCAGTTCTACTCTGTTCTATAGGGTCGCAATGAGTTGGAATCAACTCGACAGCAACGGGTTTCGTTTTTGGTTTGGTGGCACTACCTCCTTTTCTGCCTGCTGCTTCCCAGAGTCATCTCCCAGAAGCCTCGGTGTCTGGTGTGATTGCTCAAATTCTCCTTACCCCAAGCCCAGCTTTGCCAGGCAAAGTGGAGCTAGAGCAGGAAAGAGCCCTGAAAATCACATCTCACTACTGCCAGTACCAGTTAACCAGAACTTTTCATAATAATGAGAGCCATTAAACATCTTCCTTGTATGCAAAGGTGGCATCTGTTCAAACTGGTTTTTCCTAAGGGATTCTTACAGCTCTACCCAAGAGTAGGCCTTCTCCTATACCTATTTGCTGCCATGCACAAGATGGGAAAATCAAAATTCTAAAAAAAAAATTGTTCCTTCCCTCAAAGAGTTTACTGTTCAAAATGTCAGAGCTAAAGGGACCTTAGAGATTATTTAATTTTACAGATGAGGACACTGAGGACCAGAGGCAAGTGGCTTACACATAATTGCTGTGTGACTACTAGGCTACAATTTTTTTCCTTGGGCTATTATTTCCTGAGGTCTGGTATTCCAAAGATTCTTGAGATTGTAGACGTTAGAGGGCAGAAGGGTAGGAAAGCGACTGTCCTGAGGAACATAGGAGAAGGAAAAACGAAGGAAAAGGAAGACTCCACCCTCGGAACCCCTAAAGAGGCAGCAGTGCTTAAAACTGAGACAGCATTTGGCTAATTAATTAATTAATTATCCTTCCGGTCTCCTTCCCCCTAGTGGGAAGGGTGAGATTTATCGAAAGTACCTGTCAGTTTTGCACAGTCACAGAGAAAGCAATCCTAATAGACTAGTCTGGAGTTTCATTTTAGAAAACAGTTTCTCTCTGAAGATTGTAAGCTTTATCCTGTCAGAACATAAAGCCACATAACCCAATGTGTTTCCAGTTTTGTCTTAGCTGCCAGCAAACTTGAGCCAAATTCAGAGTCCAATTATAATCCAGTTCATCTTAGGTACCCAGCAACATCTATCCTTCCTTTACATGGTCTCTGGCCTGTTTTCTTCCTTTTTTTTTTTTTCTGGTCTGTTTTCTTCCACATTTTTATCCCTAATTGTCTTTCTTTCATGTTGTAACTGGTGAGCCATCTAATATCCTCTTTAAAGTAGGTGGGATATAAATCTTACATAAACTAAACTATATTCATAGATGCTAAGGGAATTTGAAACAATTCTAATATTGAAATATTGAAAGAATATTTGAAAGGACAGATAATATTTGGCCTAGAAAAGAGCAGGCTTATGAGGACAAGATTACCGTCTTCAAATGGCCAACAGGCTGCCAAGGGGGCAATGTAGTAGAATTAGTCTTCTTAGCTCCAAAGGGCACAGTCAGAAGCAATGGGTGAAAACTACAGGAAGAGAGATCCTAGAAGGAAGAAACCTCTTACAGGCAAAACAAACTGAAAAGTGGTGAGTTCACTATCACTGCAAGGCTTCAAATAGTGGCTGGACAGACTCATTTGGAGGGTCTGTTGCATAGAGAATATAAACACTGAATGGAGGGACTGGATACGATGATTTTAAGGGTCCTTTCTAGCCCTGATATATGCAAAATACAGCCCTAGCTGTAGAAAAGAAGAGTTGGTTGAGAGACAAGAGGGGACAAGAAAGAAAGAAACAAGTGTTTGTTGAATCCTGGAACATTCTAGACAAAAGTAGTTAACCCTCGCTGTTCCCAAGGTACTTGTAAAAGGAAGAATGGTACATACAAATACTATATGACCCCACTTATATGAAATACTTAGAATAGGCAAATGCATAGCAACAGAAGTTTATGAGTTGTTACCAGGGATTGGAGGAGTGGGGAAATGGGAGTTATTGCTTAAGAGGTACTGAGTTTCTGTTTAAAACCAAACCAAACCTGTTTCCATCGAGCCAATGACGGAGTACAACTGCTCCATAGGGTTAGTTTCCAAGGAGCGGCTGGTGGATTTGAACTGTGGACCTTCTGGTTAGTAGATGAGCTCTTAGAGTTTCTGTTTAAAAAAAAAAGGGAGGTGAAAAACATTTGAAAATGGATAGTGGTTGTTATGGACTGAATTATGTCCCCCAAAACATGTGTGTATCAATTTGGCTGGGCCATGATTCCCAGTATTGTGTGTTTGTCCTCTATTTTGTGGTTGCAATTTTATGTTAAAGAGGATTAGGGAGGAATTGTAACACCAAGGTCACATCTCTGATCCAATGTAAAGGGAGTTTCCCTGGGGTGTGTCCTGCACCACCTTTTATCTTACAAGAGATAAAAGGAAAGGGAAGCAAGCAGAGAATGAGAGACCTCATACCACCAAGAAAGCAGTGCTAGGAGCAGAGTGTGTCCTTTGGACCCAGGGTCCCTGCGCAGAGAAGTTCCTACTCTGGGGGAAGACTGACAAGAAGGCCGACAGAGAGAGAAAGGCTTCCCTTGGAGCTGATGCCCTGAATTTGGACTTTTAGCCTATTTTACTGTGAAGAAAGAAATTTCTCTTTGTTAAAGCCATCCACTTGTGGTACTTCTGTTACAGCAGCACTGGATGACCAAGACAGTGGTGTTGGTTGTACAACATGGGGAAGGTAATTAATGTCACTGAATTGTACACTTAAAAATGGTTAAAATGGCAAATGTTTTGTTATATATATTTTATCACAACAAAAAAAATGAAGAAGGGTCCATAAACAGAACCCAAGCCTGTATTTCCATGTGACTCCTACAGGGCAGGAGAAATTTAAAAATCAGTTCCCTGTTGCAATGGAAGAAGAGGTCAGGGCTATTAGAGCTAGAACCGTTAGAGCAAGACTTAGAGATCATGTAATCCAAAGCCCTCATTTTACAACTGAATAAAAAGAGGCTCAGAGAGTAGAAAGCTTATTCACCTGACCATATTCTGCTTAAGGATAGAGACAATTTTGTTTTGGTAGTGGATTCTCAGTCCCCAACCACGCTGGAACCTTGTACCTGGTTGGTACATGGCAAGCAGTGGGTATATTGAATTGAGGTGCCAAAAAGAGCTGAACTAGAAGCTAGGCCTTTTGACCCCTAGCCTATGATGCTTTCCATAACAAAATTCATTCAACTGAATTCAACATTTATTTGATATCTGTATGTGCCACGCCTGGAGCTACAGCAAGAGGTGAACAAGAGGCAGGCTATACCCTCAAAGAGCAAATGGTTCTTCCTGGGAGCTAGGCTCTTCCTCTCTTGGGTCCTGCACACTTGCTGTTCTTTTGGCATAGAGAGCTCTTCTCACTGCTTTTGCCTACCTATTGCCTATTCATCCTACAGACCTCAGTTCAAATGTAAGTTCATCAGTGGTACCTTCTCTGACGCCCAGACTAGGCAGGTCCTTCAGATATATACTCTCAGTGAGTTCTTCTCCTTTCCTGAACTTAACAAGTTTGTAATTATATATTCGTTTGTGAAGTTCTTTGTTTGCTTACCTCCTGCCTCCCTCATTAGACTATTAGCTCTATAAAGAGCAGATACTCTGTTTTACTCCTCACTGTGTACCCCGAGTCTGGCAAAAAGCCCGGTAGGTAAGCAATTAAAAAAAAAACAAAAAACCAAACCTGTTGCCATCGAGTTGATTCCGACTCATAGCGACCTTATAGGACAGAGTAGAACTGCCATATAGAGTTTCCAAGGAGCACCTGGTGGATTGGAACTGCTGACTGGTTAGCAGCCATAGAACTTAACCACCACACCAGGGTTTCCTAGGTAAGCAACAAGCTTGTTGAATGCATGAATCAACGATCTGATGGGGGTGCATAGAAAAATAAATAATAACTACAAATCAATGTGTTAAGGAGTACAAGATAATACAGAAATCAATTCTTCAGGAAGGAGGAAGCCATCTCCTTTATCAATGGAGGTGGCCTTGAAAAATGTGCACCCTGCCAGACAATCAAGGCCTGAGGCAACAGCAAGAACACTTGTGAAAGTGCCTGTTGGGTTCAGACAAACCAAAGCTACTTGTCAGTATCTATTTCCCCGGTTCCCAGAGAAACAGGGAAGTTCTACCACAATGGGACAGACTGGGCACCTGAGTGCTGATCTGGTTTGGGGCACAGTTGGCAAAGTCAGAGCACATGGGGCTGGTAAAGCCAAAAGGAAACTCCTGGAATTCGGGATTCACAGATCTCTCCGTACTTCAGTATTCTGTATGGGAGAAAGATGGAGAGGATTGGTTGCTCCTGGAGGGAGGAGACAGTTCAGCACCTTTTGGGTGGGGGCGCTGGTGGGGGGGCAGTGGATGAGAACTACTCCCAGACATAAGAGAGTGCTGCCCTCTAGTGGTGGTAATAATGATGATAATAATGATAATAACTACTGGAATTGGTCCTTGCTAGGGTGACCAACCGTCCCAGCAGCCCCAGGACTGTCCCGGTTCTAGCATTGAAAGTCCCACATCCTGAGAAAACCCCTGAGTCCCAGGCAAACTGGGATGGTTGATCATCCTAATTTTTGATGGTGTTCAATGCACTCTGCATACACATGATCTCATTAAAACCCAAAACCACATCTGCTGCGGTCAAGTTGATTTCGACTCACAGTGACCTTATAGGACAGAGTAGAACTGCCCCATAGGGTTTCCAAGGAGCAGCTGGTGGATTTGAACTGCCAACCTTTGGTTAGTCGCAGCTCTTAACCACTGTGCCTCTGCAAGGCCAGGAATCAGGATTCAGTCTCCACAAATCTGTAGAGCTTTAGACATTCAGCTCATTTTTACCAATGAGGAAACAAAGTCCAAGAGAAGGGAAGTAACTTTCTTGTTCAACATCACATTACAAATTAATGGCAGAACCAAGATCCAAATCTAGGAGTCTAGACCCACAGCCTGGTGCTCTTTGCCCCTGCCTGGCATGCCTTCACCTACTCAGTCAGTTTGTCTAGGTCCCCAGAGAAACTGGGGTGAGGAGCAGCCTCTGGTTAGAAGAGTTTCAGGTGTGCTCATAGTCTGTCAAAGGCCCTGAAGAGAGGACATTTGGCATTGTAGAGCAAGGAAAGAAACAGAGAGAGGCTCCTGTAATCAGCAGCCAGGTTGGATTTGAGAGCCAAGTGATGAGGAGAGGTGAGAAGGCATCCCCGTAGCCTCAACAGAAAAGGAGAGTGAGAGCCTTCCCCTTCCCACTGATACTGTCAGGGAATGGGCCCTAGTTTTCTTGCTGACAGAATTGCAGCATCCTTTTCTGTTCCCCTAGCCCCCGATAAGGTCCCCCAAAACAGCTCTTGCCTCTCCCCTCCACTGAGACAAATTTGCAAACTCCCACATCTCTGTGGAAACAGCAGAGAGCAGGAGAGAAGAAAAAGGAGAAAAATCCACCCACATGCCAACAAAGTGGAAAAAAATAACCCAGGCCTTGTCTCACTCAGCTGTTGGCTTACTGCTCCCTCCTACTGTGGTGGCTGCTCCTGCCTCCTGGACAGGGACCTGGCTCCATTTGACCTCCTTTCCCATCCTTTTGTCAATGCCTCCCCAACCCCCAGCTAAGGGAAGGAGGGTACTGGAGTCCAGGGGTAGGAAAGCTGGTACGGAGGACCAAATGCTGAGGCCAACCACAGATTCAATTCCCATCACTGCCCCCAATACCACGCAGGAGATCCACCTCCCATCCCAGGGAAATAAGTTGGAAAGACTCCTTTAGATACTGTTCCTGCCTCTTCTCTCTTTCCTCCCGACAGCCCTTTCCCTCTGCTGCCTTTCCCTACCATTTTATTGCTAACTTCCTCTATTCCAATATTTTTGTGCCCTATCCTTTCTTCACCTCCTCCCCCAGTTCTCAGGACCATTTTTTTTTTCATTGTGCTTTAGGTGAAGGTTTACAGAGCAAATTAGTTTCTCATTAAACAATTAATACAAATACTGTTTTGTGATATTGGTTGCCAACCCCACAACGTGTCAACACTCTCCCCTTCTCAACCTGGGGTTCCCCATTTCCATTCTTCCAGTTTTCCTGTACCCTCCTGCCTTCTCGTCCTTGCCTCTGGGCTGGTGTGCCCATTTAGTCTCATATACATGGTTGAGCTACGAGTATTATTGTTGGTATTATAGGCCTGTCTAATCTTTGGCTGAAGGGTGAATCTCAGGGGTGACTTCAGTACTGAGTTGAAAGGGTGTCCAGGGCCCTACTCCTGGGGTTTCTCCAATCTCTGTCACACCAGTAAGTCTGGCTTTTTTTTTTTTTTGGTGAGCTAGAATTTTGTTCTACATTTTTCTCCAGCTCTGTCCAGGATGCTCTATTGTGATCCCCGTCAGAGCAGATGGTGGTGGTAGCTGGGTACCATCTAGTTGTGCTGGACTCTGTCTGGTTAGGCTGTGATAGTTGTGCTCCATTCGTCCTTTGGTCCATTAGTCCTTTCCCTTGTGTCTTTGGTTTTCTTCATTCTCCCTGGCTCTAGATGCGGTGGGACCAGTAGACGTATCTTAGATCACTCATAAGCTTTTAAGAACCCAGATGCTACTTACCAAAGTAGGATGTAGAACATTTTCTTTATAAACTATGCTATGCCAATTGAGCTTGATGTCCCCTGAGATCACGATCCCCAGCCCTCAGCCCAGTAACTCAGTCACTATGGGAGTTTGGATGTGTCTATGATGCCTCTATAATTTTGCATTGACCAAGTTGTGCTGACTTCCCCAGTTTTGTGTATTGTCTTATCCTTCACCAAAGTTAGCACTTGTCTATTGTCTATTTGGTGTTTCCCTGCCTACCCCACCGCTCCCCTCCCTCGTAACCGTCGAAGATAGTTTCTTTCTGTGTGTAAACCTTTTCATGAGTTTTTATAATAGTGGTCTCATACTGTATTTGTCCTTTTGTGATTGGCTTATTTCCCTCAGCATAATGCCTTCCAGATTCATCCATGTTTCAGATTCATTATTCTTTATTGTTTTGTAGTATTCCATTGTGTGTATGTACCATAGTTTGTTTATCCAGTCATCTGTTGATGGGCACTTAGGTTGTTTCCATCTTTTTGCTATTATGAATCATGCTGCAGAGCACATGGGTGTGAGTATGTCTACTTGTGTGGTGGCTCTTATTTCCGTAGGGTATATTCCTAGGAGTGGGGTTGCTGGATTGCATGGTATTTCTATTTCTAGCTTATTGAGGAAGTGCTGTATTGTTTTCCAAAATGGTTGCACCATTTTGCATTCCCACAAGCAGTGCATGAGAGGTCCAATCACCCCGCAGGCTGTCCAACTTTTGTTATTTTCTGTTTTTTTTTTTTTTAATTAGTTCCAGTAATGTTGAGTGAGATAGTACCTCATTGTAGTTTTGATTTGCATTTCTCTAATGGCTAGTGATCATGAACATTTCCTCATGTGTCTGTTAGCCACCTGAATGTCTTTTCTGGTGAAGTGTCTGTTCACATCCTTTGCCCGTTTTTTAATTGGATTATTTGTCTTTTTGTTGTAGAAGTATTGGATTTTCCATAGATTTTAGAGATTAGACCTTTGTCAGATATGTCATAGCCAAAACTTTTTTCCCAGCCTGTAGGTTCTCTTTTTACTCTTTTGGTGAAGTCTTTGTTGAGCATAAGTGTTTAATTTTTAGAAGATCCCAGTTATCTAGTTTATCTTCTGGTGTTTGTGTATAGTTAGTTATAGTTTTGGAAACTCTGGTGGCATAGTGGTTAAGTGCTACAGCTGCTAACCAAAAGGTCAGCAGTTTGAATCCACCAGGTGCTCCTTGGAAACCCTATGGGGCAGTTCTACTCTGTCCTATAGGGTCACTATGGGTCGAAATCGACTCGATGGCAACAGGTTTTTTTTTTTTTTTTTTGGTTTAGTTATGGCTTGTATCCAGTTTATGCTGTGTATTAGGGCCCCCAGCATTGACCCTATTTTAATTCTATGGTCTTTATAATTTAGGGTTTTATATTTAGGCCTTTGATCCATTTTGAGTTAGTTCTTGTGTATGGTGTGAGGTATGGGTCCTGTTTCATTTTTTACTGATGGACATGCAGTTTTGCCAGCACCATTTGTTAAAAAGACTGCTTTTTTCCCCCTATAATGGACTTTGAGCCTTTGTCAAAGATTGGGTGACTGTAGGTGGATGGATTTACAACTGCGTTGATTCCGTTCCATTGGTCAATGTGTCTGTCCTTATACCAGTACCAGACTGTTTTGACTACCATAGCTGTGTAGTAGGTTCTGAGGTCAGGTAGTGTGAGTCCTTTACTTTATTCTTCTTCTTCAATAGCGCTTTACTTATCCAGGCCTCTTTCCCTTCCATAGGAAGTTAATGAGTAGATTTCTATCTCGTTAAAGAATGCCGTTGGTATTTGGATTGGGATTACATTGTATTTTGTAGATTGCTTTGGGTAGAATTGATATTTTCACAATGATGAGTCTGCCTATCCATGAGCTTGGTATGTTTTTCCATTCATGTAGGTCTCTTTTGCTTTCTTGCAGCAGTATTTTGTATTTCTCTTGGTATAGGTCTCTTACGCCCCTGATTAGATTTATTCCTAAGTATTTTATTTTTTTAGGGGCTATCAAAAATGGTACTGCTTTCCTGATTTTCTTTTCATAGCTCTCTTTATTGGTGTGTAGGAATCCAGCTGATTTTTATATGTTTATCTCATATCCTGCTACTCTGCTGAGTCTTTCTATTACTTCTAGCCGTTCTCTTGTGGAGTCTTTCAAGTTTGGTTTATGTTTAGCATCACATTATCCGTGAATAAGGATAGCTTTACTTCTTCCTTACCAATTTGGATGCCCTTTATTTTTCTTCTTGCCCTAAAAAAAAAAAAAATTTTTTTTTTTTTATTGCTCTAGCTAGGACTTCCAGCACAATGTTAAATAAGAGTGGTGATAAAGGGCATCCTTGTCTTGTTTCTGTTCTCAGGGGGAATGTTTTCAGCCTCTCTCAGTTGTGAATGATGTTGGCTGTTGGTTTTGTATAAAAAAAAATACGTTGAGGAATTTCCTTTCTTTTTCTATTTTATGGAGAGTTTTTTTTTTTAATCAGGAATGGGTGTTGGACTTTATCAAATGCCTTTTCTGTGTCGATTAAAATGATCATGTGATTCTTTTGTTTTATTTATGTGGTGGATTAGGTTGATTGATTTTCTAATGTTGAACCATCCTTGCATACTTGGTATGAATCCTGCTTGATCTTGGTGTATTATTTTTTTGATATGATGCTGAAATCAATTGGCTAGAATTTTTGCATCTATATTCATGAGAGATATTGGTCTGTAATTTTTGTGTGTCTGTGTGGTGTCCTTGCCTGGTTTTGGTATCAGAGTTATGCTGGCTTCATAGAATGAATTCAGAAGTGTCCCTTTCCTATGTTATGAAATAGTTTAGTAGTATTGTGTGAGCTCTTCTCTGAATATTTGGTAGAATTCTCTAGTGAAGCCATTTGGACCAGGACTTTTTTTTGTTGGGAGTTTTGTTGATTACCTTTTCAATCTCTTTTCTTGTTATGAGTCTGTTTAGATCCTCAACTTCAGTTTTTGTTAGCTTGGGTAGGTAGTGTGTTTCTAGAAATTTTTCCATTTCCTCTAGGTTTTCAAAGTTGTTGGAGTATAGTTTTTCATAGTACTCCGTTATGATCCTTTTTATTTCCATCGGGTCTGTTGTAATGTCCCTCATTTCATTTCTTATTTGAGTTATTTGTGTCCTCTCCTGTTTTTCTTTTGTCAGTTTTAAAATGGTTTGTCAGTTTTGTTGATCCTTTCAAAGAATCAACTTTTGTTTTTGTTGATTCTTCCCATTGTCTTTCTATTCTCTATTTCATTTATTTCTGCTCTGATCGTTATTATTTCCTTTCTTCTGGTGTTTGTGGGCTCCTTTTGCTCTTCTCTTTCTATTTGCCCAAGTTGTGTACCTAACCTTTTGATTTAGTCCCTTTCTTCTTTTTTGATGTGTGCATCTATTACTATAAATTGACCTCTGAGCACTGCTTTTGTTGTGTCTCAAAGGTTTTGGTATGGTGTGTTTTCATTCTTGGAATTTTTTTATTCCATCTTTGATTTCTTCTATTACCCAGTAGTTTTTAAGCAGGCTGTTATCCAGTTTCCATGTATTTGATTTTTTTCCTTGCTCTTCATCTTATTAATTTATTCTTTTATGGCATTGTGATCAGAGAAGATGGTTTGTATTACCTCACTCTTTTGGATTTTGTTGAGGATTGCTTTGTGATCTAAAATGTGGTCTATTCTGGAGAAGGTTCCATGTACGTTGGAAAAGAGTATATACTTTGCTGCTCTTGAGTGGAGTGTTCTATATATGTCTATGAGGTCAGGTTGGTTGATTGTGGCCTTTAGATTTTCTGTATCTTTGAATTTCTTTCTAGATGTTCTGCCCTTTACTGAGAGTGGTGTGTCGAATTCTACTATTATTGTAGAACTGTCAGTTTCTCTTTTCAACACTGTTAAAGTTTGTTTTATGTATTTTGGAGCCCTGTCATTGGGTGAATGATCTCATGGTGAATTGCCCCTTTAATCATTATATAATGTCCTTCTTTTTCTTTTATGGTGGATTTTGTCTGAAAGTCTATTTCATCTGAGATTAGTATTGCCACTTCTGCTCATTTTTGGTTGCTGTTTGCTTGATGTATTTTTTCCATCCTTTGATTTTTAATATATTTATGTCTTTATTTCTAAGGTGTGTCTCTTGTAGACAGCATATTGATGGATCGTGTTTTCTTATCCATTTTGTCACCCCCTGTCTCTTTATGAGTAGGCACCATATTTTTAAAAGAACAAAATGGAGTGTGTTCACAGTAAGTAAGGGAGTGGTATGGAGATCATTATTATTAGAAACTGTTGAGGAAAATGGAGATGTTTAGCTGTAGGGGTGAGGATATGGACTCATAGAAGCATAAAAAAAATGGAAGGGTATAACTACGAGGAGATTTTTAGATAAACTTGTGCAACGTTTCGTTTTACAGATGAGGTGATTGAGGTCCAGAAAGGGAAGAAGACTCGGGACTTTCATGAAGAAGAGGAGACAGCTTGTTCTGTGGCCCTCCAGGAAGAATAAGGAGGATCAATGAGTGGAAGATATAAGAAAGTACATGTAAATGATAGTATTATTTCTTCCCCACAAATCCTTTTTCCTGTTATTTTGTTTCCTTGCCTTACCGTGCAGGCTAGGACCTCCAGTTCAATGCTGAGCAAAAGAGGTGATAACGGGCATCCTTTTCTCATTACTCATCTTAAAGGGAAGGCTCTCCATGTTTCCCAATTGTATGTGATATTTGCTGTAAGATTTTGGAGGATATTACTTTATTAGGTTAAGGAAGTTCCCTCTTATTTGTACTATGCTACCAACTTTTTTAAAAATCATGATGAGGGATTAACTTTTATCAAATGCTTCTTCAGCAATTTTTGTAATGATCATAAGTTTTTGCTCTTTTAATCTGTTTATAGAGATCAAGAGTATAGAAATTTCTTGATGAATGATGAAATTTCTAACATACAAAACTATCCAAAGAGCCATTGGCTTCCTTGTGGATTCAAAGTACTCAGCTCCAAGTCACTGGGAATATCCAAGCAGAAAGGCAATGTCTTAGTTTCTTAGTGCTGCTATAACAGAAATACCACAAGTGGGTGGCTTTACCAAACAGAAATTTATTTTCTCACAGTTCAGGAGGGTAGAATCCAAATTCAGGGCACTGACTCTACAGGAGGCTTTCTCTTTCTATCAGCTCTGGGGGAAGATCCTTTCATCTTCAGCTTCAGTTCCTCGGTTCCTTGGCAGTCTCCATGTGGCATCGATCATCCCAAGTTTTTCCTTGCTTGTTTCTGTGCCTAAGATTCTCCTTTTATATCTCAAAGGTGGTTGGTTAAGACATAGCCTACACTGATGTGGTCTCCTTAACATAACAGAAAACCTTATTCTCAGATAAGATTATACCTACATGTATGAAAAAAAACTAAAACCATTGCTGTCGAGTCGATTCTGACTCATAGTGACCCTATAGGACAGAGTAGAACTACCCCATAGAGTTTCCAAGGAGTGCCTGGAGTGTTTGAACTGCTGGCCTTTTGGTTAGCAGCTGTAGCACTTAACCACTATGCCACAGGGTTTCCTCCACATTTATAGAGGTTAGGATTTACAACACATATTTTTGGGGGGCACAATTCAATCCTTAAAAGGACTGAATATATTTAGGTACTGGTCACTTAGTGGTGTAAAAAGGAAGGAAAGGTCCCTGCTCTCCTGGAGCTCATATTTTAGAGAAACAGTGAGACATAAACAACCAAAGTAATACATGAACAAGATAGTTTCAAAAATTCAAAAGTGTTATTTTTAAAAAATTGCATGACTGAGTGGGGATGAAGAACAGCATTAAATAGTGTAGTCAGGGAAAGCCTCTCCTAAGAGATGACAGTTGAAATGAGATTGAATGACACAAAGAAGCCAGTCATTTCAATGAAAATCCAGAACCATGACTTTCCAGGCAGAGTGAAACACCAGGACAAAGGCCTTTAAGGTGGCAATGAGCTTGGTGTATTTAAGGGACTTCAGAAAGAAGTCTGAATGGAGAGACCAAGAGGGGAGACTAGATGGGGTAGGAAAGAATGTCATAGCGAGACTATCTAGAGCCATATTAGCCATGGAAAGTTGTTTAGGTTTTATTCTAGGCACAATGAAAAGCCATCGGAGAGTTTTGAGCAGGGAATGACATGATCTTTCTTATGTATTTAAAGATCACTGTGTCTGATGTCATACTGATCCTATAGGACAGAGTAGAATGCCCCATAGACTTTCCAAGGAGCACCTAGTGGATTTGAACTGCAGACCCTTTGGTTAGCAGTCATAGCACTTAACCACTATGCCACGGGGTTGCCATGAGTTGGAATCGACTCAATGGCAATGGGTTTGGTTTGGTTTGGGTTTGTGTCTGATGTGTGGAGAAAGGATTGTGGGGGAGGGGACTGAGAAACAAGGAGACCAGTTAGGAGACTATTCCTAGTCTAGGCAAGAGGTGTGATAGCTTGGGCTAGGATAGTGATGGTGGGAACAAATAAGCGAACCGATCGGGAATGTATTTTTACCTGAACAGGACTATTGATCAAAGTGATCTAATTGACATTTATAGAATAATTCACCCAACAACAGCAGAATACACATTTTTCTTAAGCTTGCATGTAGCACTCAACAAGATAGATCACATTCTGGGCCATAAAACACACCTTAACAAATTTAAAAGAAGAGAAATCATACAAAGTGTGTTCTCAGGCCACAATGAAATTAAACTAGAAATCAGTAACAGAAAAGTTGCTGGAAAATGTCCAAGTATTTGGAAATTAGACACCAGATTTCTAAATAACACATGGGTCAAAATACAAGTCTCAAGAGAAATTTAAAAATATTTTGAACTAAATGAAAATCCAACTTATCAAAATTTGTGGGATTGTAGAAAATCCCAAGCAATCTACAAAGAATCTCCTATAACTGATAAGAGAGTTTAGCAAGGTCGTAAGATACAAAGTCAATATGAAAAAGTCACTTGCTTTCCTATATTCCAGCAATGAACGATTAGAATTTGAAATTGAAAAAAATACTACTTAAGGGAGAAAGAGCCAACACAGCACCCTGGACAGCCGCACCACACCGCCCCTCTGCAGCAAAGACCTGAAAAACTAAGCAAAACAGATACAAACAACAATTCTGCAACCCTAAGCATGAAATGAAGGGATAAAGAACTAGATAAAACACTGAATGGAAGAAGAAACTAATGGAAAACAGAATGAGGAGAGATACAGAGTGCAGGTCCCCTGACAACTAACATGACGCAGTGTTGCCATCTTGGAAAACAGCCAGCAACAACCCCGGATAGGGAGTATGGTAAGGCAACTTCATGGATCTCCCAACAGGAGACACAGCACCCAGTAATTAGAGAAACATGCTTTCCCACCCCTCACCCTTCTGCCCCATATGCCACCTCCCAGCTGGCCAGAACCATACCACCGCACCTAGAGCATCCCTGGAACTCAAGCCTGCTGCTGCACTGAGTCTGCACTGCCCCTCCCTTCCGACCACTCAACCAGCTGCTGAGTGGTGGGAAGCAAGCCCCTATCCCTTCCCCTCTGACACAACCACTCATCTGGCTAGGGTCTATGAATGCTCCCATATCGCTGGACCAACATCAGGAGGCAGACAGCACCTGCCCAGTCTGCCCTCAGCCACCTCGTTAAACCAGTGAACAGTGAAGTGGACCCAGCCTTCCTGCCCTGCCCACCTGGTCAAGGTGGTGAGAGGTATTGTGCCCACAGATGAACAAGCAGCAAAGCATGCCTGGTCCACCTGCCCTGACATATCAAAACAAAACAAAAAAGCAGGATGAGAATAAATAAATAAGAAAATAATACCTTAATGTCTCGGAGACAGCAGACAATATAAAAAAATATATAAAAGCAGGAAAAAACGGCTCTGGCAAGTGACCAAAACAAAGAATCAGATAACCTTCCGGTAGAAGAAAAGGCAGTAGAACTACCAGATATGGAATTCAAAAGACTAATATTTAGAACTCTCCAAGAGATTAGGAAAGAGATCAGGGAAAACACAGACAAAACCAAGGAGAAAATAGACAAAATCATGGGAAAAAAAAAAACAGACAAAACCAATGAAAACAGCCAAAATCAAGGAAAACACAAAGCAGTAGAAGAATTCAGGAAAATAATGCTAGAACAAAATGTCAAAATAATTAAATGATTAGAAGTCACACAAAAACATCAACTAGAAATCCAAAAGTTATAACAACAAAATTTCAGAAATGTACACCTTAATAGGTTTTAGGAGCACATTTGTGAAAATAGAAGACAGAATCAGTGAGATTGAAGACAAATCCACAAATGCCACTTTGAAGAAAAATCAGAGAAAATAATGAAGAAAAAAAAAAAAGAAGAAAACCTAAGAATTATGTGGGACACAATCAGAGCCCTGGTGGCACAGTGGTTAAGCATTCAGCAGCTAACCAAAAGGCTGATGGTACAAATCCTCCAGTCATTCCTTGGAAATGCTATGGGGCAGTTCTACTCTGTCCTATGGGGTAGCTATGAGTTGTACTGGACTCAATGGCAACGAGTTTGATTTGGTTTTTAATCAAGAGCAAAAATTCGTGTGTGATTGGAGTTCCAGAACAAGGGGAGAAAATGGAAAACACAGGGAAGATTAACAAGCCCTAGATAGGATAGACCCCAAAAGAAAGTCATCAAAGCATATCATAATCATACTTAGCAAAACAAAAGACAAAGAAAGAATCCTAAGAGCAGCTGGAGAAAAGCAAAAAGTCACATACAAAGGAGAAACAATAAGACTAAGCTCTGATTATTCAGCAGAAACTATGCTATGCAGGCAAGAAGGAAACAGGATGACATATATAAAACCTTGAAAGAAAAAGACTGCCAACCAAGAGTAATATATTGCTGTGGGTTGAATTGTACTCCCCCAAAATATGTGTCAACTTGGCTAGGCCATTGTCTTGGTGGTCTAGTGCTGCTATAACAGAAATACCACAAGTGGATGGCTTTAACAAAGAGAAATTTATTCTCTCACAGTCAAGTAGGCTAGAAGTCCAAATTCAGGGCGACAGCTCCAGGGGAAGGATTTCTTCTCTCTGTCGACTCTGGAGGAAGGTCCTTGTCATCAATCATCTCATGATCTAGGAGCTTCTCTGTGCAGGAACCTCAGGTCCGAAGGACACACTCTGCTCCTGGCACTGCTTTCTTGGTAGTGAGGTTCCCCTGTCTCTCTGCTCACTTCTCTCTTTTATATCTCAAAAGATATTGGCTTAAGACACTACTTAATCTCGTAGACCTCATCAGTATAATTGGCACTAATTCTTCCCATTACATCACAGTGATAGGATTTACAACACATAAGGAAATCACATCAGATGACAAAATGGTAGACAATCATACAATATTGGGAATGATGACCTAGCCAAGTTGACAGATATCTTGGGAGGACACAATTCAATCCATGACAGCCATGATTCCCCATATTGTGTGGTTGTCCTCCATTTTGTGATCTGTGATCTGGTGTAATTTTCCTTTGCATTGTAAATCTTAGTCTCTGCCTGTGGTTAATGAGGCAAGATTAGGCTATGTTAAAAAGGATTAGGGTGGGATGTTACACCCTTACTCAGGTAACAGCCTTGATCCAATGTAATGGGAGTTTCCCTAGGGTGTAGGTTGCATTGCCTTTTATCTTACAAGGGATAAAAAGAAAGAGAAGAGAACAGAGAGATAGTGACCTCATCCCCAAAGAAAGAAGCACCAGCAGCAGAGCACACCATTTGGGCCTGGGATTCCTGTGCAGAGTAGCTCGTAACTAGGCAAAGATTGAAGACAAGGACTTTCCCCAAATCTGACAGAGAGAGAAAGTCTTTCCCTAGAGCTGGTGCCCTGAATTCAGGCTTCTAGCCACCTAGACTGTGAGAGAACAAATTTCTGTTTGTTAAAGACACCCACTTGTGGTATTTCTGTTAGAGCAGCACTAGATAACTAAGACATATGCCCTGCAAAACTCTCTCTCAAATACATTGATGAAATTAGGACATTCCCAGATAAACAGAAATTAACAGAGTTGGTAAAAACCAAACCAAACTTACAAGAGATATTAAAAGAAGTCCTTTGGTTAGAGAACCAACAACATCAGACAACAACCAGAGTCCAGGACACAGGACAGCATCAGCCAGATACCAACCTAGGCAAAGGACTCTCAAAAATAAAACAAAGTTAAAAGACTTAAAAAAGAGACATCAATCTGTAAATGATGACATCAAAGCAATAAAAGGGGGAATAAACGGTGTAAGTATAGAACTTTCAAATGGAGGGGAAGCCAAGATGATATCAAGTAATAAAAGACTGGCTCAGACTTAGGACAATAAGGGTAAATTTCAAGGTAACCACAAAGAAAGTCAACAAGCCTACTCATCAAAATAAAAAAGAAGAAAAACCTAAAGACTCAGTAAACACAAAATCTATAATAACAAAAGAAAAGAAAATCCACAAACAAAAGGAACTGAACACAGTAAAGTAAGAGAAACAAAGAAGGTGTCAGCATCACAACAAAAAAGCACAACAATATGACTGTAATAAACTCATAAACTCACTCAATAGGTATTGATAATTACACTGATTGTAAATATCTTAAATGCACTTGCAAAGAGATAGAGAGTGGCAGAATGGATGAAAAAACATGACCCATCAAGAGACACACCTTAGACACAAAAACATAAATATATTAAAAATCAAAGGATGGGGGAAAAAGTCAATCAAACATTAACCAAAAAAGGGCAGGAGTGGCAACACTAATCTCAGACAAAATAGGCTTTAAGGCAAAATCAACCACAAAGGACAAGAAAGGACATTATATAATGATTAAAGGGAAAATCCATCAAGAAGACATAATCCTGATAAATATCTACAAACTCATTGACCAAAACACCAAACGAAACCCAGTGCCGTCGAGTCAATTCTGACTCATAGCAACCCTATAGGACAGAGTAGAACTGCACCATAGAGTTTCCAAGGAGCGCCTGGCTGATTCGAACTGTCGACCCTTTGGTTAGCACCTGTAGCACTTAACCAATACACCACCAGGCTCTCCAACCCAATGACAGAGCTCCAAAATACATAAGGCAAACTCTAAGAACACTGAAAAGAGAAATAGACAGTTCCACAGTAACGGTAGGAGGCTTCAACATACCACTCTCGGTAAAGAACAGAACATTTGGAAAGAAACTCAACAAAGATACAGAAGAGCTAAAGGCCACAATCAACCAACTTGACCTTGTAGGCATATATAGAACACTCCACCCAACAGCAGCAAGATACACATTCTTTTCCAACACCCATGGAACATTCTCCAGAATAGGCCACAAAGCAGCCCTCAATAAAACCCAAAACATTGAAATAATACAAAGCATTCTCTCTCATCAAAATGCCACAAAAGTAAAAATCAATAACATGAAGAGCAAGGAATAAAAATTAAATACATGGGAACTGAATAACACCTTGCTTAAAAACAACTGGCTGATAGAAGAAATCAAAGATAGAATCAAAAAATTCCTAGAATGAAGTGAGAATGAAAACACATTACATTAAAACCTTTGGGGGCACTTCATAACATGGAGGAACTGGAAGGCATTATGCTGAGTGAAACTAGTCAGTTGCAAAAGGACAAATATTGTATAAGACCACTATTATAAGAACTTGAGAAATAGTTTAAACTGAGAAGAAAACATTCTTTTGTGGTTACGAGAGGGAGGGAGGGTGGGAGGGAGTACTCACTAATTAGATAGTAGATAAGAACTACTTTAGGTGAAGGGAAAGACAACACACAACACAGGAGAGGTCAGCACAACTGGACTAAACCAAAAGCAAAGCAGTTTCCTGAATAAACTGAATACTTCAATGGCCAGCATAGCAGGGGCAGGGGTTTGGGGACCATGGTTTCAGGGGACATCTAAGTCAATTGGCATAATAAAATCTATTAAGAAAACATTCTGCATCCCACATTGAAGAGTGGCGTCTGGGGTGTTAAACGCTAGCAAGTGGCCATCTAAGATGCAGCAATGAGTCTCAACCCACCTGGATCAAAGGAGAATGAAGAACACCAAGGACACAAGGTAATTACGAGCCCAAGAGACAGAAAGGGCCACATGAACCAGAGACTACATCAGCCTGAGACCAGAAGAACTAGATGGTGCCCGGCTACAACAAATGACTGCAGAAAGAAGAACACAACAGAGAACCCCTGAGGGAGCAGGAGAGCAATGGAATGCAGACCCCAAATTCTCATAAAAAACCAGACTTACTGGTCTGACTGAGACTAGAAGGACCCCTGAGGTCATGGTCCCCAGACTTTCTGTTGGCCCAGGACAGGAACCATTCCCGAAGACAACTATTCAGACATGGATTCGACTGGACAATGGGTTGGAGAGGGATGCTGGTGAGGAGTGAGCTTCTTGGATCAGGTGGATGCTTGAGACTATGTTAGTATCTCCTGCTTGGAGGGGAGATGAGAGGGTAGAGGGGGTTAGAAGCTGGCGAAATAGATACGAAAAGAGAGAGTGGAGGGAGGGAGCAGGCTGTCTTATTAGGGGGAGAGTAATTGGGAGTATGTAGCAAGGTGTATATAAGTTTTTGTGTGAGAGACTGACTTGATTTGTAAACTTTCACTTAAAGCACAATAAAAATTATTTTTAAAAAACCTTTGGGGCACAGTAAAAGCAGTGCTTAGAGGGCAATTTATAGCAACAAATGCAGACATCAAAAAATCAAAACATTAGCCATACAACCCAGACAAATAGAAAAATAGCAGCAAAAGGAGACCACGGGCACCAGAGGAAAGGAAATAATAAAGATTAGAGCAAGATAAATGAAACAGAGAATGGAAAAACAATAGAAAGAATCACCAAGGCCAAAAGTTGGTTCTTTGCAAAGATCAACAAAATCAACAAACCACTGGCCAAAATGACAAAAGAAAAACATTTGAGGAAGCAAATAACCCAAATAAGAAATGAAATGAGGGACATCGCAAGAGACCCAACTGAAATAAAAAGGATCATAACAGAATATTATGAAAAATTGTACTCCAAAAAATGGACAAATTTCTAGAAACACATTATCTACCTAAACTAACACAAACTGATATAGAAAACCTGAACAGAGCTATAACAAGAGAATAGATCAAAGATGTAAAAAAGAAAAGAAAAGAAAAAAAACCTTGGCCCAGAATTCTCACTGGAGAATTCTACCAAACATTCAGAGAAGAGCTCACCACCAGCACTACTCAAACTATTTCAGAGCATAGAAAAGGGAGGAATACTCCTGAATTCATTCTATGAAGCCAGCATAACCTTGATACCAAAGCCAGGCAAAGACACCACACAAAAAAGAAAATTACAGACTAATATCTCTCATGAATACAGATGCAAAAATTCGCAACAAAATTCTGGCCAATAGAATTCAGCATATATCATGTCGTGGGGTTGGCAACAAATGTCACAAAACAATATGTTTATTAATTATTTAACGAGAAACAAATTTGCTCTGTAAACCTTCATCTAAAATACAATAAAAAATTTTTTTAAGAATTCAGCATCATATCAAAAAAATAATACACCATGACCAAGTGAGATTCATACCAGGTATGCAAGGACGGTTCAACACTAGAAAATCAATCAATGTAATCCACCACATAAATCAAAACCAAAGAAAAGAATCACATGATCATCTCAATTGATGCAGAAAAGGCATTTGATAAAGTCCAACACCCATTCCTGTTAAAAACTCTCAGTAAAATAGGAATAGAAGGGAAACTCCTCAACATAGTAAAGGATATCTATACAAAATCAACAGCCAACATCTTTCACAACAGAGAGAAGCTGAAAACATTCCCCCGATAACAGGAACAAGACAAGGAGGCCCTTTATCATCACTCCTATTTAACATTGTGCTGGAAGTTCTAGCTAGAGCAATAAGGCAAGAAAAAGAAATAAAGGGATCCAAATTGATAAGGAAGAAGTAAAACCATCCCTATTCACAAACGCTATGATACTATACACAGAGAACTCCAAAGGTTCCACAGGAAAACTACTGGAACTAATAGAAAGATTCAGCAGAGTAGCAGGATACAATGTCAACATACAAAAATCAGTTGGACTCCTATACACCAAAAAAGGGAACTTTGAAAAGGAAATCAGGGAAACAATATTATTTATAATAGCCCCTAAAAAGATAAAAAAGATACTTAGGAATAAATCTAACCAGGAATGTAAAAGACCTATACAAAGAAAACTACAAAGCACTATCGCAAGAAACCAAAAAAGACCTACATAAATGGAAAAACATATCATGCTCATGGATAGAAAGATGCAATACTGTAAAATGTCAATTCTACCCAAAGGGATCTACAGATATGATGTAATACCAATACAAGTGCTAGCAGAATTATTTAATGAGATGGAAAAAACTAATCACCAACTTTATATGGAAGGGAAATAGGCCCTGGATAAGCAAAGCATTATTGAAAAAAAGGAACAAAGTACGAGGCCTCACACCACCTAATGTCAGAACGTAGTCTTGGTAGTCAAAACAGTCTGGTACAACAACAGACACACAGACCAATGAAACAGAATCGAGAACCTAGATGTAAATCCATCCACCTATAGTCAACTGATCTTTGACAAAGGCCAAAGTCCATTAAATGGAGAAAAGACAGTCCTTTTAACAAATGGTGCTGGCAAAACTGGATGTCCATCTGTAAAAAAAAAAAAATGAAACAGGACCCATACCTCACACCATACACAAAAATTAACTCAAAATGGACCAAAGACCTAAATATAAAACCTAAAACGATAAGTTCGTGGAAGAAAAAATAGGGACAATGCTAGAGGCCCTAAAAATAATACATGGCATAAATAGAATACAAGCAGTAACTAACAACGCACAAACACCAGAAGAGAAACTAGATAATTGGGAGCTCCTAAAAATTAAACACTTATGCTCATCCAAAGACTTCACCTTAAAAAGAGAACCTATAGACTGGGAAAAAAAAAATTGGCTATGACATATCCGACAAGGGTCTAATCTCTAAAATCTGTAGAACATTTCAACAGCTAAACAACAAAAGACAAATAATTCAATTAAAAATAGGCAAAGAATATGAACAGACATTTCACCAAAGAAGATATTCAGTTGGCTAACAGATACATGTGGAAATGATCGTGTTCATTAGCCATTACCCAAAAAAACCCAGTGCCATCACATTAGAGAAATGCAAATCAAAACTACAATGACATACCATCTCACCCTGACATTACCGGCACTAATAAGAAAACAGAAAATACCAAATGTTGGAGAGGTTGTGGGGAGATTGGAACTCTTACGCACTGCTGGTGGGAGTGTAAGATGGTACAACCACTATGGAAAATGATATGGCGCCTCCTTAAAAAGCTAGAAATAGCTATACCACACAATCCAGAGATCCCATTACAAGGAATATATCCTAGATAAATAAGAGCTGTCACACTAATAGACATCTGCACACCCATGTTCATTGCAAAATTATTTAGCAATAAGGGAGGTTAGCATATTTAGGAAACAACCTAAATATCCATCAATAGATGAATGGATAAAAAAATTATGGTACATACCCACAATGGAACACTATGCAACAATAAAGAACAATGATGAATCTGTGAAACATCTCAAAACATGGATGAATCTGAAGAGCATTAATGCTGAGTGAAATAAGTCAATCACAAAAGGACAAATATTGTATGAGTCCACTATTACAAAAAAACAAGAAAAGGTTTACACACAGGAAAAAACAAATCCTCAATGGTTACAAGGCAGGTGAGGGGTGGGGAGCAGAAACCATTAACTAAATAGTAGACAAATAGACCCTCTGGATTGTACGAAGTATGAATCTAGGAGAATTGGATTTCATCAAAAGTGAAATGGAACGCATAAACATCAATATCACTGGTATTGGCCATTTTGAATCAGACAATCATACAGCCTACTATGCTGGGAACGACAACTTGAAGAGGAATGGCGTTGCATTCATCGTCAAAAAGAACATTTCGAGATCTATCTTGAAGTACAACGCTGTCAGTGATAGGATAATATCCATATGCCTACACAGAAGACCAGTTAGTACTATTATTCAGGCTTACACACCAACCACTACAGCAAAAGATGAAGAAATTAAAGATTTTTATCAGCTCCTGCCGTCTGAAATTGATCGAACATGCAATCAGGATGCATTGATAATTACTGGTGATTGGAATGCGAAAGTTGGAAACAAAGAAGAAAGATTGGTAGTTCGAAAATATGGCGTTGGTGATAGAAACAATGCCGGAGATGGAATGATAGAATTTTGCAAGACCAGTGACTTCTTCACTGCAAATACCTTTTTTCATCATTGTAAACGGCAACATGGACCTCGCCAGACGGAACACGCAGGAATCAGATCAACTACATCTGTGGAAAAAGACAATGGTAAAGTTCAATACCACCAGTTAGAACAAGGCCAGGGGCCGACTGTGGAATAGACCATTAATTGCTTGTATGCAAGTTGAAGTTGAAATTGAAGAAAATCAGAGCAAGTCCATGAGAGCCAAACTACGACCTTGAGTATATCCTACATGAATTTAGAGACCATCCCAAGAATAGATTTGACGCGTTGAACACTAAGGACTGAAGACCAGACGAGTTGTGGAATGACATCAAGGACATCATACGTGAAGAAAGCAAGAGGTCATTGAAAAGACAAGAAAGAAAGAAAAGACCAAGATGGATGTCAGAAGAGACTCTGAAACTTGCTCTCGAACATTGAGCAGCTAAAGCAAAAGGAAGAAATGATGGAGTAAAAGAACTGAACAGAAGATTTCAAAGGGTGGCTCATGTGCAAAGGGCTGGAGATAGAAAACCAAAAGGGAAGAACACGCTTGGCGTTTCTCAAGCTGAAAGAACTGAAGAAAAAATTCAAGCCTCAAGTTGCAATAGTGAAGGATTCTATGGGGGAAAATATTTAACGATGCAGGAAGCATCAAAGGAAGATGGAAAGAATACACAGTCATTATGCCAAAAAAAATTAGTCGACGTTCAAGCATTTCAAGAGGTAGCATATGATCAGGACTCGATGGCGCTGAGGGAGGAGGTCCAAGCTGCACTGAAGGCATTGGTGAAGAACAAGTCTCCAGGAATTGATGGAATATCAATTGAGATGTTTCGACAAACTGATGCAGCACTGGAAGCGCTCGCCCGTCTATGCAAAGAAATTTGGAAGACAGCTACCTGGCCAACCGACTGGAAGAGATCCATATTTATGCCTGTTCACAAGAAAAGTGATCCAACCGAATGCGAAAATTATCGAACAATATTATTAATATCACATCCAAGTAAAATTTTGCTGAAGATCATTCAAAAGCGCCTGCAGCAGTATATCAACAGGGAACTGCCAGAAATTCAGGCCAGATTCAGAAGAGGACGCGGAACCAGGAACATCATTGCTGATATCAGATGGATCCTGGCTGAAAGCAGAGAATACTAGAAGGATGTTTACCTGTGTTTTATTGATTATGTGAAGGCATTTGACTGTGTGGATCATAACAAATTATGGATAACACTGCGAAGAATGGGACTTCCAGAAAACTTAATTGTGCTCAAGAGGAGCCTGTCCATAGATCAAGAGGCATTTGTTCGGACACAAAAGGGGATACTGAGTAGTTTAAAGCCAGGAAAGGTGTGAGTCAGGGTTGTATCCTTTCACCATACCTATTCAGTCTGTATGCTGGGCAAATAATCCAAGAAGCTGGACTATGTGAGGAAGAACGGGGCATCAGAATTGGAGGAAGACTCATTAATAACCTGTGTTATGCAGATGACAAAACTTTCCTTGCTGAAAGTGAAGAGGACTTGATGCACTTACTGATGAAGATCAAAGACCACAGCCTTCAGTATGGATTATACCTCAACATAAAGAAAACAAAAACCCTCACAACTGGACCAATAAGCCACATCATGATAAATGGAGAAAAGGTTGAAGTTGTCAAGGATTTCATTTTACTTGGATCCACAATCAACAGCCATGGAAGCAGCAGTCAAGAAATCAAAAGACGCAT
This sequence comes from Loxodonta africana, assembly GCF_030014295.1. Classification (NCBI taxonomy): domain Eukaryota; kingdom Metazoa; phylum Chordata; class Mammalia; order Proboscidea; family Elephantidae; genus Loxodonta; species Loxodonta africana. The sequence continues at coordinate 63,680,375 of NC_087369.1, forward strand.
TGCACTGGGCAAATCTGCTGCAAAGGACCTCTTCAAAGTGTTGAAAAGCAAAGGTGTCACCTTGAAGATTAAAGTGTGCCTGACCCAAGCCATGGTATTTTCAATCACATCACATGCATGTGAAAGCTGGACTATGAATAAGGAAGATCGAAGAAGAACTGACGCCTTTGAATTGTTGGCAAAGAATATTGAGTATACCATGGACTGCCAAAAGAATGAACAAATCTGTCTTGGAAGAAGTACAACCAAATGCTCCTTAGAAGCAAGGATGGTGAGACTGCGTCTTTCATACTTTGGACAAGTGGTCAGGAGGGTCAGGAGTAGGACAGCTTGGTAAAGTACAGGGTCAGTGGAAAAGAGGAAGACCCTTGACGAGATGGATTGACACAGTGGCTGCAACAGTGGGTTCAAGCATAACAACAATTGTAAGGATGGTGCAGGACCGGGCAGTGTTTCGTGCTGTGGTACATAGGGGCACTAAGAGTCGGAACCGACTCAATGGCACCTAACAATACCAGACAAATAGTAACTTTGGTAAAGAGAAAGACAACACACTATATAGAGGGAGTCAGCACAATTTGATCAAGGCAAAGTCATAGAAGCTTCCTAGACACATCCAAACACCTTGAGGGACCAAGTTACTGGGGCTGAGGGTGGGGACCATTGTCTTGGGTGACATCTAGGTCAATTAGCATAACATAGTTTGTAAAGAAAATGTTCTACATACAACTTTGGTGAGTAGCATCTGGAGTCTTAAAAGCTTGTGAGCAGTCATCTAAGATACATCTATTGATCCTATCCCATCCAGAACAAAGGAGAATGAAGAAAACCAAAGACACAAGGAAAATATTCCAAAGGACTAATGAACCACAGGAGCTACAGCTTCCACCAGTCTGAGCTAGAAGAACTAGATGGTGCCTGGCTACCACCACCAACCATTCTGACAAGGATCACAATGGAGGGTTCAAGACAGAGTGGGAGAAAAATGTAGAACAAAATTCAAATTAAAAAAAAAAAACACTGGACTTACTGGTCTGACAGAGACTAGAGTAACCCCTGAGACTACGGTCCATGGACACCTGCTAACTCAGAACTGAAGCCACTCCCAAAGTCCACCTTTCAGCCAAAGACTAGTCACCCCACAAAACATACAATAACAGATGTAAGGAATGTGCTCCTTAGTTCAATCAAGTATACAATGGGCAACACCCGTTCCAGAGCAATGGCGAAAAGGCAGGAAGGGACAGGAAAACTGGACAAATGGACACGGGGAACCTGGGGTGTAAAGGGCAAGGGGGAGAGAGTTAACACAATGTGGGGATTGCAACCAGTGGCACAAAACAACTTGTGTGTAAATTTTTGAATGAGAAACTAATTTGCACTGTAAAGTTTCACCTAAAGCACAGTAACATTTTTTAAAAAATACTACTTAAAATAGCATGAAAAAGTGAAATACTTAGGTATAAACCTAACAAAATATGTATAAGATCTATACATGGAAAACTACAAAACACTGATGAAAGAAATCAAAGATGATCTAAAAAATGTAAAAATATTCTGTGTTCACAGCTTGGAAGACTCAATGTTGTTATGATATCAATTCCTCTCAACTTGATCTATAGATTCAACACAATTTCAGTCAAAACCCCAGCAATCTATCTTGTATATATCAACAAACTGATTATAAAGTTTATATGTAAAAGCCGAAGACCTAAAGTAACCAAAATGTTACTGAAGAAGAAAAGTTGGAGGACTCACATTACTCAATTTTAAGACAGCAACATTACCATAGTAAACAACAGTGTGATACTGAGGAAACAACAGACACAGATGGATAATAGAACAGAATGGAATATATTTTGAGGTAGAGCCAACAGACTTTGTTGATGGATATACAGGCTATCTGTAAGAAATGGGAGGAAGGTTGGGTTTGATAACTTTTAAAATTCCTGCAAAACTTTAAGTTTTAATCAAAGATTATAAGGTCTATGATTCCTCAGCCTGCCCCACGTATTTATCCTACCTCACTACAGCTATCACTTCACATGCATGAGAAAGCTGGATAATGAACTAGGAAGACTGAAGAATTGATGAATTTGAATTATGGTGTTGGCAGAGAATATTGAATACACCGTGGACTGCCATAAGAGCGAACAAATTTGTCTTGAAAGAAGTACAGCCAGAATGCTCCTTAAAAGTGAGTACGGCGAAACTTTGTCTCATGTACTTTGGACATGTTATCAGGAGGGCCCAGTCCCTGGAGAAGGACATTATACTTGGTAAGGTAGAGGGTCAGCGAAAAAGAGGAAGACCCTCAAGGAGATGGATTGACACAGTGACCGCAACAACGGGCTCAAACATAGTAGAGATTGTGAGGATGGCGTAGTGTTTCGTTCTGTTGTACAGGGTCGCTATGAGTTGGAAGCAACTTTTTGGCACCTAAAAACAACAGCTTCAGCTATACTTGGGTCTGTGGTCTCCCTACTTACTGACCCCACGCCTTCAAGGTCAGGCTCCACCACTCCCCTTTCCTCTTCTATGGAGGGTGTACTGGGGACTCTATCTCTCTAAATGAGAGCCAATGAACAAGAATGCTGCCTCTTGATTTTAAAAGGTTTCAAGTTATGTGTGTCAAAGACCCGATGACCCTATAATTAGTGTGTCAATGAAGCATGAGGGAGAAGATAGGGAAGGGAAAGAGAAAGGTAAGAAGAAACGGGAAAATAGAAAAAGAAGATGAAGAAGGAGAGATACGGGAGGGAAGGAAAAGGAAAAGAGATGATCTGGTGGCAGAAAGCAGGGAGAGATGCAGGCCACAATGGCACACAGGAACCTCTTGGGGCAGAGTGCATTCAGCCTTGTTAGTCTCTGCCCATGCCTGAGCAATATCATCTCCTTATTTAGGGCCCTAAAAGAGCAGAGAGATTGTTAATACAGAGAAATAGTACTCCATTGTGACTACATCTGGTCACGGAGTGGGAGAGTAGGTAAAGAGGAATGGATGGGCTTACAGCAATGGCTCTTAACTTTGAGGATGTGATGAAAGCTATGACCTGGTCACTCAAGAAAATTGCTAATACACACAACCACACCAAATTTTGCCTACAGTTCACTGTGCTCATGGTGAAACCCTCCAGGTTCCATGAACCCCCTATGTAGAATCTCTGAATTGGAGAGTATTTAGAAGGTAAAAATCAACATGATAATCAATTGTAACAAATGTTCCACACTAAGTTTTTTTTTTTTTTTTAAGGAATGATGTTAATAATGGGAGAAACTTGGGGAGGGGGGGTATATGGGAACTCTCTGTACTTTCTGTGCAATTTTTCTGTAAACCTAAAACTGCTCTAAAAAATGAAGTGTATTAAAAAATCATGATTACTGAATGGATTGCATGTGGTGGTTCACAGAATGAATCAAACAAGAAGCTTGGATTTATTGTCGAGGTAGCTGGGTGGATGATGGAACCATCCGCTGAGACAGAGAATACACAAAGAGTAATAGGTTTCAGGGGGGAAATACTGAATTCAATTTTGGGTCTGCTGAGTTTTAAGCATCTGTTGGACATCCGAGAGGAGATATCTAGGAGGCAGTTGGATATATGGATCTGGAGTTCTGGGAAGAAATATAGGCTGGAGCTATAGAGCTGAGAGTCATCCGCATGTAGATGGTTATTAAACCTATGGAAATGGATGAGATGGCCCACTAAGAACGTACAGAGTGAGAAGAGAAAATGCCCTTGGGCATACCTTTATCGAACATCAACATTTAAGGAAGAGCAGAAGAGGGGCCAGGAAAGGGTCCAAGGAGCAAAGAGTAAAACCAGCAGGGTGTAGTGTTGTAGAAAAAAGCCAAGGGCAAATCCTATTCCAAATGCCTCAGGAGAGTGGTCAACAGTGTCAAATATCCTACAAAGCAAAGTCCGAAAGCCATCACCAGATTTAGCAACAGGATCACTTGTAGCCTTGCTGAGGACAGTTTCCTTACGGGGGGTGGGGGTGGTAAAGCGCACTGGGTTGGGAAACGTTGGAGCGGAAGGCAAAATACAAGGGGTGAAGAGGTGACCAAAAGGAAAAAAGTGATTAGGAGGTGAGGAATTATGAACAGAAGTGTAAACAACTCTTTCAAGCCATTTGTCCTTTACGGGGAGGAGAGAGATCAGGCAGAAGCTAGAGAGTGATGAGGGACTGAGGCAATGTTGCCGAAGACATTTATCTATTTTTAATATACTTTATATTTACAGCAGTTTTTGATTCACAGAAAAATTGTGTAGAAAGTACAGATAGTTCCCATATCCCCTACCCTTTTGCACATTATTCGATAAATTCAACTATTTTAAGTATTATAATTCAGTGAATTTTAGTATATTTGCAGGGTTGTACAACCATCACCACAATCCACTTCGAGAACATTTTTGTCACCCCAAAAAGATCTGTTGCCCATTTGCAGTCACTCCTCAGCCCCAGCCCCAGGAAACCACTAATCTGTCCTTATAAATTTGCATTTTTTTTTGAAATTTCATACAATGGAATCATAAACCAAAACCAAACCCACTGCCGTCGAGTCGGTCCCGACTCATAGCGACCCTATAGGACAGAGTAGAACTGCCCGATAGCGTTTCTAAGGAGTGCCTGGCGGATTCAAACTGCCGACCTCTTGGTTAGCACTACCCACCAGGGTTTCCAGGAATGGAATCATAATATGTGTTTTTTTGAGCCTGACTCCTTTAACTGAGCACAACATTTTCGAGGTTCATTCATGCTGTAGGATGTATCAGTACTTCATTTGTTTTTTTTTTTAATTTTTATTGAGCTTTAAGTGAACGTTTACAAATCAAGTCAGTCTGTCACACATAAGCTTATATACACCTTACTCCCTACTCCCACTTACTCTCCCCCTAATGAGTCAGCCCTTCCAGTCTCTTCTTTCGTGACAATTTTGCCAGTGTCTAACCCTCTCTACCCTCCTATCTCCCCTCCAGACAGGAGATGCCAGCACAGTCTCAAGTGTCCACCTGATACAAGTAGCTCACTCTTCGTCAGCATCTCTCTCAAACCCATTGTCCAGTCCCTTCCATGTCTGATGAGTTGTCTTTGGGAATGGTTCCTGTCCTGGGCCAACAGAAAGTTTGGGGACCATGACCGGCGGGATTCCTCTAGTCTGAGTCAAACCATTAAGTCTGGTCTTTTTATGCGAATTTGGGGTCTGCATCCCACTGTTCTCCTGCTCCCTCAGGGGTTCTCTTTTGTGCTCCCTGTCAGGGCAGTCATCGGTTGTGGCCGGGCACCATCTAGTTCTTCTGGTCTCAGGATGATGTAAGTCTCTGGCTCATGTGGCGCTTTCTGTCTCTTGGGCTCATAGTTATCGTGTGACCTTGGTGTTCTTCATTCTCCTTTGATCCAGGTGGGTTGAGACCAATTGATGCATCTTAGATGGCTGCTTGTTAGCATTTAAGACCCCAGACGCCACATTTCAAAGTGGGATGCAGAATGTTTTCATAATAGAATTATTCTGCCAATTGACTTAGAAGTCCCCTTAACCCATAGTCCCCAAACCCCCGCTCTTGCTCCGCTGACCTTTGAAGCATTCAGTTTATCCCGGAAACTTCTTTGCTTTTGGTCCAGTCCAGTTGAGCTGACCTTCCATGTATTGAGTATTGTCCTTCCCTTCACCTAAAGCAGTTCTTATCTACTAACTAATCAGTAAATAACCCTCTCCCACCCTCCCTCCCTCCCCCCTCGCAACCACAAAAGTATGTGTTCTTCTCAGTTTATACTATTTCTCAAGATCTTATAATAGTGGTCTTATACAATATTTGTCCTTTTGCCTCTGACTAATTTCACTCAGCATAATGCCTTCCAGGTTCCTCCATGTTATGAAATGTTTCATAGAATCGTCACTATTCTTTATCGATGCACAGTATTCCATTGTGTGAATATACCATAATTTACTTAACCATTCATCCGTTGATGGACACCTTGGTTGCTTCCAGCTTTTTGCTATTGTAAACAGAGCTGCAATAAACATGGGTGTGCATATATCTGTTTGTGTGAAGGCTCTTATTTCTCTAGGGTATATTCCGAGGAGTGGGATTTCTGGGTTGTGTGGTAGTTCTATTTCTAACTGTTTAAGAAAACGTCAGGTAGATTTCCAAAGTGGTTGTACCATTTGACATTCCCACCAGCAGTGTATAAGAGTTCCAATCTCTCCGCAGCCTCTCCAACATTTATTATTTTGTGTTTTTTGGATTAATGCCAGCCTTGTTGGAGTGAGATGGAATCTCATCGTAGTTTTAATTTGCATTTCTCTAATGGCTAATGATCGAGAGCATTTTCTCATGTATCTCTTAGCTGCCTGAATATCTTCTTTAGTGAAGTGCGTGTTCATATCCTTTGCCCACTTTTTGATTGGGCTGTTTGTCTTTTTGTGGTTGAGATTTAACAGAATCATATAGATTTTAGAGATCAGGCGCTGGTCAGAGATGTCATAGCTGAAAATTCTTTCCCAATCTGTAGGTGGTCTTTTTACTCTTTTGGTGAAGTCTTTAGATGAGCATAGGTGTTTGATTTTTAGGAGCTCCCGGTTATCTGGTTTCTCTTCGTCATTTTTGGTAATGTTTTGTATTCTGTTTATGCCTTGTATTAGGGCTCCTAACGTTGTCCCTATTTTTTTCTTCCATGATCTTTATCGTTTTAGTCTTTATGTTTAGGTCTTTGATCCACTTGAAGTTAGTTTTTGTGCTTGGTGTGAGGTACAGGTCCTGTTTCATTTTTTTGCAAATGGATATCCAGTTATGCCAGCACCATTTGTTAAAAAGACTCTCTTTTCCCCAATTAACTGACACTGGGCCTTTGTCAAATATCAGCTGCTCATATGTGGATGGATTTATATCTGGGTTCTCAATTCTGTTCCATTGGTCTATGTGCCTGTTGTTGTACCAGTACCAGGCTGTTTTGACTACTGTGGCGGTATAATAGGTTCTAAAATCAGGTAGTGTGAGGCCTCACACTTTCTTCTTCTTTTTCGGTGATGCTTTACTTATCCAGGGCCTTTTCTCTTGCATATGAAGTTGGCGATTTGTTTCTCTATGTCATTAAAAAATGTCATTGGAATTTGGATCAGAATTGCATTGTATCTATACATCACTTTCCATAGAATAGAACATTTTTACAATGTTGAGTCTTCCTATCCATGAGCAAGGTATGTTTTTCCAATTAATGTAAGTCTCTTTTGGTTTCTTGCAGTAGTGTCTTGTAATTTTCTTTGCATAGGTCTTTTACATCTCTAGTTAGATTTATTCCTAAGTATTTTATCTTCTTGGGGGCTACTGTAAATGGTATTGATTTGGTGATTTCCTCTTCCACGTTCTCTTTGTTGGTGCAGAGGAATCCAACTAATTTTTGTATGTTTATCTTGTATCCTGATACTCTGCTGAACTGTTCTATCCTGTATCCTGATACTCTGCTAAACTCTTCTATTTGTTTCAGTAGTTTCCTTGAGGATTCTTTAGGGTTTTCTGTGTAAAAGATCATGTCATCTGCAAATAGAGATACTTTGACTTCTTCCTTACCAATCTGAATGCTCTTTATTTCCTTTTCTTGCCTAATTGCTCTGGCTAGGACCTCCAGCACAGTGTTGAATAAGAGTGGTAATAAAGGGCATCCTTGTGTGGTTCCCGATCTCAAGGGGAATGCTTTCAGACTCTCTCCATTTAGGATGATGTTGGCTGTTGGCTTTGTACAAATGCCCTTTATTATGTTGAGGAATTTTCCTTCTATTCCTATTTTGCTGACAGTTTTTATCATGAATGGGCGTTGGACTTTGTCAAATGCCTTTTCTGGATCAGTTGATAAGATTGTGTGGTTCTTGTTTTTTGTTTTATTTATATGATGGATTACACTGATTGTTTTTCTAATGTTGAAACACCCCTGCATACCTGGCATGAATCCCACTTAGTCATGGTGAATTATTTTTTTGATATGTTGTTGAATTCTATAGGCTAGAATTTTGTTGAGGATTTTTGCATCTAAATTCATGAGGGACTTAGGTAAATGGACTAAACGTACCAATAAAGAGACAGAGGGTGGCAGAATGGATAAAAAATTTTTTGGGGGTGTCTTTTTCTTTTTTTTTTCACCTGGTTTTGGTATCAGGGATATGCTGACTTCATAGAATCAGTTTGGGAGTATTCCATCCTTTTCTATGCTCTGAAATACCTTTAGTAGTAGTGGTGTTAACTTTTCTCTGAATGTTTGGTAGAATTCTCCAGTGAAGCTGTCAGGACCAGGCCTTTTTTGTGTGTGGGGGGGGAGTTTTAAAATTACCGTTTCAATCTCTTCTTTTGTTACGGGTTTATTTATTTGTTCTACCTCTGTTTGTGTTAGTTTAGTTAGGTAGTTTGTATCTAGAAATTCATCCATTTCTTCTAGGTTTTCAAATTTGTTAGAGTACAATTTTTCATAGTAACCTGACATGATTCTTTTAATTTCAGTTGGGTCTGTTGTAATATCGCCCATCTCATTCCTTATTCGGATTTTTTGCTTGCACTCCTGTTTTTCTTTTGTCAGTTTGGCCAATGGTTTATCAATTTTGTTAATTTTTTCAGAGAACCAGCTTTTGGTCTTGCTAACTCTTTCAATTGTTTTTCTGTTCTCTATTTCATTTAATTCTGCTCTAATTTTTATTATTTTCTGTCTTCTGCTGCCTGAGGGTTTCTTTTGTTGTTCTCTTTCTATTTATTCAAGTTATGGGGATAATTCTCTGATTTTGGCCTTTTCTTATTTTTGGATGTGTGCATTTATTGCTATAAACTGACCACTGAGCACTGCTTTAGCTGTGTCCCAAAGGTTCTGATAGGAAATATTTTCATGCTCATTGGATTCTATGAATTTCTTTATTCCATCCTTAATGTCTTCTATAATCCAGTCGTTTTTGAGTAGGGTATTGTTCAGTTTCCTAGTGTCTGATTTCTTTTCTCTGCTTTTTCTGTTATTGATTTCAACTTTTTTGACTTTTTGGTCAGAGAAGATGCTTTGTGATATTTTGATGTTTTGGATTCTCTTAAGGCTTGCATTATGACCTAATATGTGGTCTATTCTAGAGAATGTTCCATGTGTGCTGGAAAAGAAAGTATACTTGCCTGCCATTGGGTGGAGTGTTCTGTATATGTCTATGAGGTCAAGTTGGTTGATTGTGGCATTTAGATCTTTTGTGTCTTTATTGAGCTTCTTTCTGGATGTTCTGTCCTTCACCAAAAGTGGTGTGCTGAAATCTCCTACTATTATTGTGGACCTGTTTATGTCACTTTTCAGTGCTGTTAGAGTTTGTTTCATGTATCTTGAAGCCCTGTCACTGGGTGTGTAAATACTTAGTATGGTTATATCCTCCTGGTATATTGTCCCTTTAATCATTATATAGTGTCCTTCATTATCCTTTGAGGTGGATTTAACTTTAAAGTCTATTTTGTCAGAAATTAATTTTGCCACTCCTGCTATTTTTTGATTGTTGTTTGCTTGATATATTTTTTTCCATCCTTTGTGTTTTAGTTCATTTGTGTCTTTAAGTGTAAGGTGCATCTCTTGTAGGCAGCATATAGACAGATCGTGTGTTTTTTTATCCATTCTGCCACTCTCTGTCTCTTTATTGGAGCATTCAGTCCATTTATGTTCAGCATAATTATGTATAGGTGTGAGTTCAGTGCTGTCATTTTGATGTCTTTTTCTGTGTGTTGTTGACAGTTTCTTTTTTCCACTTAATTTTTTGTGCTGGGCAGTTTATCTTTATATGTTATCTTTTCCTGTTATTTGTTGTTGTCGATTTTGTTTTTGCTGAGTCTTTATGTTTTTCTTGTATTTATTTTGATGTGTACGGTTGCTCGTCTCCTTTGTGGTTACGGTAATATTTACCCCTATTTTTCTAAGTTTAAACAATGCCTTTATTTCTTTATATTGCCTTGACTTCCTTTCCATACGAAAGATCTGCAACTAGGTTTTTTAGTCCCTCTTTATTGTTTTAATGTTGTCATCTTTTACATAAGGACATCGTTGTTTCCCTGTTTTGAGCATTTTTTCATCTTGATTTATTTTTGTGATTTCACTATCTGGGGTGATATCTGGTTGCTCTGTCCTGTGTTCTAGTCTTGAGTTGATACCTGATATTATTGATTTTCTAACCAGAGAACTCCCTTTAGTATTTCTTGTAGTTTTGCTTTGGTCTTTACAAATTCCCTAAACTTCTACTTATTTGGAAATGTCCTAATTTCGCCTTCATATTTGAGAAACAGTTTTGCTGGATATATGATTCTTGGTTGGCAATTTTTTTCTTCAGTGCTCTATATAAGTCATCCTGTTGTCTTCTTGCCTGCATGGTTTCTGCTGAGTAATTCGAGCTTATCCTTATTGACTCTCCTTTGTAGGTAACTTTTCATTTATCCTTAGCCACTCTTAAAATTCTCTGTTTGTCTTTGATTTTGGCAAGTTTGATTACGTCTTGGTAACTTTCTTTTGAGATCGACCTTATGTGGGGTTCAATGAGCATCTAGATAGATATCTTCTCATTTTTCACTATATCGGGGATGTTTTCTGCCAACCAATCTTCAACAATTCTCTCTGTATTTTCTGTTATCCCTCCCTGTTTTGGTATCCCAATCACTCATGGGTTGTTTCTCTTGAGAGAGTACCACATGATTCCTAGGGTTTCTTCATTTTTTTTTAATTCATTTATCTGATTTTTCTTTGAATATATTGGTGCCAAGTGTTTTACCTTCAATCTCACTAATTCTGCCTACCATTTCCTTAATCTGCTCCTCTGTCTTCCTACTGAGGTGTCTAATTCTATTGTTAATCTTCTGAATTTCTGATTGCTGTTTCTCTATGGATTCTTGTAGCCTATTAAATTTTTCAGTATGTTCTTGAATAAGCTTTTCAGTTTCTTCAACTGCTTTATCTGTGTGTGCCTTGGTTTTTTTCCGCATTTTGTCTGATGTCTTCCTGATCTTTTGAAGAGTTCTGTATAATAATCTTTGGTATTCTACTTCTGGTAATTCCAGGAAGACATCTTCATTCAGGAGATTCCTTGATTCTTTGTTTTGAGAGGTTGTTGAAGTGATCATGGTCTGCTCGTTTATGTGATTTGATATTGACTGTTGTCTCCGAGCTATCTATAAGTTATTGTATTAATTTATTTTATGTTCGCTTAGTGTATCCCAAATTCTCACTTTGTTTTGTTTTGATATGCCCAAACAGGCTGCTTGAGTGAGCTACCTTGACTGGTTATGCCTTTGAAGCTCTAACATCCTGTCACCAGATGGCTAGAGCTGTTATCACGTAACCTAGGAGTCCATTCACTTTTTTTGTACGGATTCAGCTCGGGTGATCAGGTATTTGGTCATCAGATGTGTGGTACAGGCTCTATCCTGCAGTCTGAGAGGGGCAGGGGTGATTGGTGTAGGCACAGGTGTCTGGTTGCAGCACAAGGTCATGCTCTGAAAAAGTCAGGGGGTGACAACCATCCCCTGAGTGTCTGTGAGGAAAGCATATCCCCATTCCCTAGAGTGCACAGGTGGGTGGGTTCTGCAGCCAGACCATTGGCACCCAAAGCTTTTGGTGGTAAGGAGTGGGAGGCACCACTTATCCTTGGACCCCTGTCATGGGTGGCTAGGTGACATGGGTTGAGCCACCAGTCCTCAGGCCCCTGATGTGGTTAGGTGAGGACCCTGTTTTATAGGCAAAGTGGTGTCAAACATCAGACACCCACCTCTACACTGCACAGTTAAAACAGTCAAAGTCAGATCTCAAGCACATACACTGTTGCAGTAACAAGGGCCTAATCTCCTGAAATGGGCCCACACAGGTCCACGCAGGGGTGAAAGGTATTCAAAATTCACAGACCATTTGTGCCTGGACAGGAGTCACTTCTGTCCTGAATTCCCCAGCTTAGTGGAGCTGGTGGATTATCTTTTTCTCCCAATTGTTAATTTATTCCTTCTTCAAGGCCAGGAGAATGGCTCAGGACACACAGCAGGTCCCATCTCAGGCCCAGGGAAATCGACAGCCACTGAAGCTGGCTTGCGGGCTGGGGGTGCAGTAAAATAAACACAAGTAGTTAGCTTTTGTCAAGAGTGCTATTCTTCTCTGGTTCTGGAGGCGTGAGTAGACCGTGCAGCTCACTGTCTCTCCTTGAGGAAACTGCATCCCAAACACTACTGCCAGCCCTGCCACGGTCGCTCCAGAGGATCATGCTTGAGGGGTGCTGGTTCCCGCTGAGTCAGGTCTGGCAACTCCTCACCACTTCTGAACTGTTTCCCCCCCCCCCCAGTCCGATTTCCTAACTTTGCCATTGATGTTCAGGGCCCCTAGCTTGTCATATATATAATCACCACACTTGTTTTTTCGGGTCTTTGTTGTAAGAGGGATCACCAGAAGCATCTGACTATGCCACCATCTTGGCCCCTTCCTCCAAAGTTTTTTTTTAGTTTTGATGAAGCCCAATTTACCTGTTTTTTTCTTTTCTTGCTTGTGCTTTTGGTGTCATATCTAAGACTCCATTGCCAAATCCAAGGCCATGACTATTACTCCTAGGTTTTCTTCTAAGAGTTTCATCATTGTAGCTCCTACATTTTGGTCATTTATCCATTTTGAGTTAATTTTTGTATATGGTATGAGGTACGGGTCCAAGTTCATTCTTTTGTTTGTGGATATCCAGTTGTCCCAGCACTATTTGTTGAAAAGACTATTCTTTCCCCCATTGAATGGTCTTGGCAAGCTCATTGAAAATCAATTGATTATAGATGTATGGATTTATTCATGGTCTTTCAATCTTATTACATTGATCTGTATGTCTATCCTTATGCCAGTACATGTATGCCGAGCAAATAATCCAAGAAGCTGGATTATATGAAGAAGAATGGGGCATCAGGATTGGAGGAAGAGTCATTAACAACCTGTGTTATGCAGATGACACAATTTTGCTTGCTGAAAGTGAAGAGGACTTGATGCACTTACTGAAGAAGATCAAAGACCATAGCCTTCAGTATGTATTACACCTCAACATAAAGAAAACAAAAATCCTCACAGCTGGACCAATAAGCAACATCATGATAAATGGAGAAAAAATTGAAGATGTCAAGGGTTTCATTTTACTTGGATCCACAATCAACACCCATGGAAGCAGCAGTCGAGAAATCAAAAGATGCATCGCGAGGCGGGGCCAAGATGGCGGACTAGGTGGACGCTACCTCGGATCCCTCTTGCAACAAAGACTCGGAAAAACAAGTGAATCGATCACATACATAACAATCTATGAACTCTGGACAACAAACACAGATTTAGAGACGGAGAATGAACAAATACGGGGAGACAGCGATTGTTTTCAGAGCCAGGAGCCAGCGTACCAGGCAGGTGACCTTCGGAGCCCGATTTGGGGCAGAGCCCAGGGGGGCAGACGGCACAGACAAGGGGCCCAGCCCTAGCCCCCGAACTCATCCCGGGAGGGAGCCCAGCCGGTTGGCACGGGCAGAGTGGCGGCGCAGCTGGTGGGAGAATTCCCCGGGAGGCAGTGACGGGTCTTGGAGCGGGGAGAGCAGCGTCCCAGCTGGGGAACCGTCCCTCCGGGAGTGTGGCGGGGAGTGGGCGAGGCACGACGACGGGGACCAGCTACATTTCCCCGAATTGACCCCGGGGGGGGCCCAGTCGTTCGTGCCGGCGGTGCCCACCCAGTTCGCGCGAGCTGTGCAGCGCACCGGAGGGAGAAGTCCCCGGGAGGAAGTGACTGGTCTTGGAGCGGGGAAAGCAGCGTCCCAGCCAGGGAGCAATCCCGCCGGGATTTTGGCGGGCGTGGGCGGGGAGTGAGCGCGGGGACCAGCTATATTCCCCTGAATTGACCCCGGGGGGGGCCCAGCCATTCGTGCGGGCGGCGCCCACCTAGTTCGCGCGAGCGGCGTGGTGCGCCGGAGGGAGAAGTCCCCGGGAGGAAGCGACTGGTCTTGAAGCGGGGAGAGCAGCGTCCCAGACGGGGAGCTGTCCCACCGGGATTTTGGCGGGCACAGGCGGGGCGTGAGCGTGGGGACCAGCTACATTCCTCTGAATTGACCCGGGGGGGGGGCCTAGCCGTTCGTGTGGGCGGCGCGGCGCGCCAGAGGGAGAAGTCCCCGGGAGGAAGTGACGGGTCTTGGAGCAGGGAGAGCAGCGTCCCAGCCGGGGAGCCGTCCCGCCGGGATTTTGGCAGGCGCGGGCGGGGCGTGAGCATGGGGATCAGCTACATTCCCCTGAATTGACCCCGGGGGCGGTCAAAACCGGTTCGCGCGGGCCCAGCCGGTTCGCGCGGGCCCAGCCGGTTCGCGCGGCCGTGTGGTGGAGCAGCCGGTGGAAGAAGTCCCCGGGAGGCAGTGGCTGCTCTTGGAGCGGGGAGAGCGGTGCCCCAGCCGGGACGCGCAGTCGCGACTCAGGCGCGGGGACCTGCTCCGCTCTCCTGAGCTGACCCGGGGGGGGGAGCCCACCCGGTTCACGGGAGTGGCCTGCGAGGCGGCTGGCGGGATGGGGAGTCCCCGGGATGCAGCGACTGATTTTGGAGACGGGAGTGCACCGTCCCAGTAGGGGAGCCTAAACCTTTGGGGTGGGGCTGACAGGGGAGGATCTGACTGTGACGCCAGCGGGCCAGAACCCCCGGGAGGCAATCTCCACACAGCCAGTACATATAGGCGACGCGCCCCGCAGAAATCTCAGATATAAGAGTCATTCCAAGCAAGACAAACAACTCTGGCTATATTCTGAGGTGCCACACTCCTAGCTCTCTGATCCCTCCCCCACCCTCCCCAGGCGGCTCCATTAACATCCGAAAAGCCTGAGCAAGAGGGAGAACTCTGATAGGGATCTGACTGCATTTTTTTAGCAGATTTTCTGGAAAAACTAGTTTCCCAGTGATGGCTCGGAGACAGCAGTCCATATCAAACCACATAAAGAAGCAGACCATGACAGCTTCTACAACCCCCCAAACAAAAGAATCAAAATCTTTCCCAAACGAAGATACAATCCTGGAATTATCAGATACAGAATATAAAAAACTAATTTACAGAATGCTTCAAGACATCACAAATGAAATAAGGCAATCTCCAGAAAAAGCCAAGGAACACACTGATAAAACAGTTGAAGAACTCAAAAAGATTATTCAAGAACATAGTGGAAAAATTAATAAGTTGCAAGAATCCATAGAGAGACAGCATGTAGAAATCCAAAAGATTAACAATAAAATTACAGAACTAGACAACGCAATAGGAAGTCAGAGGAGCAGACTCGAGCAATTAGAATGTAGACTGCGACATCTGGAGGACCAGGGAATCAACACCAACATAGCTGAAAAAAAATCAGATAAAAGAATTTAAAAAAAATGAAGAAACCCTAAGAATCATGTGGGACTCTATCAAGAAGGATAACTTGCGAGTGATTGGAGTCCCAGAAGAGGGAGGGGGGACAGAAAACACAGAGAAAATAGTTGAAGAACTCCTGACACAAAACTTCCCTGACATCATGAAAGACGAAAGGATATCGATCCAAGATGCTCATCGAACCCCATTTAAGATTGATCCAAAAAGAAAAACACCAAGACATATTATCATCAAACTCACCAAAACCAAAGATAAACAGAAAATTTTAAAAGCAGCCAGGGAGAAAAGAAAGGTTTCCTTCAAGGGAGAATCAATAAGTTCAGACTACTCAGCAGAAACCATGCAGGCAAGAAGGGAATGGGACGACGTATATAGAGCACTGAAGGAGAAAAACTGCCAACCAAGGATCATATATCCAGCAAAACTCTCTCTGAAATATGAAGGAGAAATTAAGATATTTACAGATAAACACAAGTTTAGAGAATTTGCAAAAACCAAACCAAGGCTACAAGAAATGCTAAAGGAAATTGTTTGGTTAGATGACCAATAATATCAGATACCAGCACAATACAAGGTCACAAAACAGAACGTCCTGATATCAACTCAAATAGGGAAAGCACAAAAACAAACAAATTAAGATTAATTCTAAAAAATAAATAAATAAACGAAATAATACACATAACAGGGAATCATGGAAATCAAAAGATAAAAGATCACAATAATCAAAAAGAGGGACTAAATATAGGAGGCATTGAGCTGCCAGATGGAGAGGGATACAAGGCGATATAGAACGATACAAGTTAGGTTTTTACTTAGAAAAATGGGGGTAAATAATAAGGTAACCACAAAAAGGAATATCAACTCCATAACTCAAGAAAAAAGTCAAGAAAAACGTAACGACTCAACTAACATAAAGTTAAACATTATGAAAATGAGGATCTCACAAGCTACTAAGAAAAACGTCTCAGCACAAAAAAATATGTGGAAAAATGAAATGGCCAACAACCCACATGAAAAGGCATCAAAATGACAGCACTAAAAACTGATTTATCTATAATTACCCTGAATGTAAATGGACTAAATGCACCAATAAAGAGACAGAGAGTCACAGACTGGATAAAGAAACACGATCCGTCTATATGCTGCCTACAAGAGACACACCTTAGACTTAGAGACACAAACAAACTAAAACTCAAAGGATGGAAAAAAATATATCAAGCAAACAATAAGCAAAAAAGAAGAGGAGTAGCAATATTAATTTCTGACAAAATAGACTTTAGACTTAAATCCACCACAAAGGATAAAGAAGGACACTATATAATGATAAAAGGGACAATTGATCAGGAAGACATAACCATATTAAATACTTATGCACCCAATGACAGGGCTGCAAGATACATAAATCAAATTTTAACAGAATTGAAAAGTGGGATAGACACCTCCACATTTATAGTAGGAGACTTCAACACACCACTTTCGGAGAAGGACAGGACATCCAGTAAGAAGCTCAATAGAGACACAGAAGACCTACTTACAACAATCAACCAACTTGACCTCATTGACTTATACAGAACTCTCCACCCAACTGCTGCAAAATATACTTTTTTTTCTAGTGCACATGGAACATTCTCTAGAATAGACCACATATTAGGTCATAAAACAAATCTTTGCAGAGTCCAAAACATTGAAATATTACAAAGCATCTTCTCAGACCACAAGGCAATGAAACTAGAAATCAATAACAGAAAAAATAGGGAAAAGAAATCAAATACTTGGAAAATGAACAATACCCTCCTGAAAAAAGACTGGGTTATAGGAGACATCAAGGAGGGAATAAGAAAATTCTTAGAAAGCAACGAGAATGAAAACACTTCCTATCAAAACCTCTGGGACACAGCAAAAGCAGTGCTCAGAGGCCAATTTATATCGATAAATGCACACATACGAAAAGAAGAAAGAGCCAAAATCAGAGAACTGTCCCAACAACTTGAACAAATAGAAAGTGAGCAACAAAAGAACCCATCAGGCACCAGAAGAAAACAAATCATAAAAATTAGAGCTGAACTAAATGAATTAGAGAACAGAAAAACAATTGAAAGAATTAACAAAGCCAAAAGCTGGTTCTTTGAAAAAATTAACAAAATTGATAAACCATTGGCCAGACTGACTAAAGAAAAACAGGAAAGGAAACAAATAACCCGAATAAGAAACGAGAAGGACCACATCACAACAGAGCCAAATGAAATTAAAAGAATCATTTCAGATTACGACGAAAAATTGTACTCTAACGAATTTGAAAACCTAGAAGAAATGGATAAATTCTTGGAAAAACACTACTTACCTAAACTAACACATTCAGAAGTAGAACAACTAAATAGACCCATAACAAAAAAAGAGATTGAAACGGTAATCAAAAAGCTTCCAACAAAAAAAAGTCCTGGCCCGGACGGCTTCACTGCAGAGTTCTACCAAACCTTCAGAGAAGACTTAACACCACTACTACTGAAGGTATTTCAAAGCATAGAAAAAGACGGAATACTACCCAACTCATTCTATGAAGCTACCATCTCCCTGATACCAAAACCAGGTAAAGACATTACAAAAAAAGAAAATTATAGACCTATATCCTTCATGAACATAGATGCAAAAATCCTCAACAAAATTCTAGCCAATAGAATCCAACAACACATCAAAAAAATAATTGACCATGATCAAGTGGGATTTATACCAGGTATGCAAGGCTGGTTTAATATCAGAAAAACCATTAATGTAATCCATCACATAAATAAAACAAAAGATAAAAACCACATGATCTTATCAATAGATGCAGAAAAGGCATTTGACAAAGTTCAACACCCATTTATGATAAAAACTCTTACCAAAATAGGAATTGAAGGAAAATTCCTCAACATAATAAAGGGCATCTATGCAAAGCCAACAGCCAATATCACTCTAAATGGAGAGAACCTGAAAGCATTTCCCTTGAGAACAGGAACCAGACAAGGATGCCCTTTATCACCGCTCTTATTCAACATCGTACTTGAAGTCCTAGCCAGGGCAATTAGGCTAGACAAAGAAATAAAGGGTATCCGGATTGGCAAGGAGGAAGTAAAGCTATCACTATTTGCAGATGACATGATCGTATACACAGAAAACCCTACGGAATCCTCCAGAAAACTACTGAAACTAATAGAAGAGTTTGGCAGAGTCTCAGGTTATAAAATAAACATACAAAAATCACTTGGATTCCTCTACATCAACAAAAAGAACACCGAAGAGGAAATAATCAAATCAATACCATTCACAGTAGCCCCCAAGAAGATAAAATACTTACGAATAAATCTTACCAAGGATGTAAAAGACCTATACAAAGAAAACTACAAAGCTCTACTACAAGAAATTCAAAAGGACATACTTAAGTGGAAAAACATACCCTGCTCATGGATAGGAAGACTTAACATAGTAAAAATGTCTCTTCTACCAAAAGCCATCTATACATATAACGCACTTCTGATTCAAATTCCAATGTCATATTTTAAGGGGATAGAGAAACAAATCACCAATTTCATATGGAAGGGAAAGAAGCCCCGGATAAGCAAAGCATTACTGAAAAAGAAGAAGAAAGTGGGAGGCCTCACTCTACCTGATTTCAGAACCTATTATACAGCTACAGTAGTCAAAATAGCCTGGTACTGGTACAACAACAGGCACATAGACCAATGCAACAGAATTGAGAACCCAGATATAAATCCATCCACATATGAGCAGCTGATATTTGACAAAGGCCCAGTGGCAGTTAATTGGGGAAAAGAGAGTCTTTTTAACAAATGGTGCTGGCATAACTGGATATCCATTTGCAAAAGAATGAAACAGGGCCCATACCTCACACCATGCACAAAAACTAACTCCAAGTGGATCAAAGACTAAAACGATAAAGATCATGGAAGAAAAAATAGGGACAACCCTAGGAGCCCTAATACAGGGCATAAACAGAATACAAAACATTACCAAAAATGATGAAGAGCAACCAGATAACTGGGAGCTCCTAAAAATCAAACACCTATGCTCATCTAAAAGACTTCACCAAAAGAGTAAAAAGACCACCTACAGACTGGGAAAGAATATTCAGCTATGACATCTCAGACCAGCGCCTGATCTCTAAAATCTACATGATTCTGTCAAAACTCAACCACAAAAAGACAAACAGCCCAATCAAGAAGTGGGCAAAGGATATGAACACACATTTCACTAAAGAAGATATTCAGGCAGCCAACGGATACATGAGAAAATGCTCCCGATCATTAGCCATTAGAGAAATGCAAATTAAAAGTACGATGAGATTCCATCTCACACCAACTAGACTGGCATTAATCCAAAAAACACAAAATAATAAATGTTGGAGAGGCTGCGGAGAGATTGGAACTCTCATACACTGCTGGTGGGAATGTCAAATGGTACAACCACTTTGGAAATCCATCTGGCGTTATCTTAAACAGTTAGAAATAGAACTACCATACAACCCAGAAATCCCACTCCTCGGAATATACCCTAGAGATACAAGAGCCTTCACACAAACAGATATATGCACACCCATGTTTATTGCAGCTCTGTTTACAATAGCAAAAAGCTGGAAGCAACCAAGGTGTCCGTCAACGGATGAATGGGTAAATAAATTGTGGTATATTCACACAGTGGAATACTACGCATCGATAAAGAACAGTGACGAATCTCTGAAACATTTCATAACATGGAGGAATCTGGAAGGCATTATGCTGAGCGAAATTAGTCAGAGGCAAAAGGACAAATATTGTATAAGACCACTATTATAAGATCTTGAGAAATAGTAAAAACTGAGAAGAACACATACTTTTGTGGTTACGAAGGGGGGAGGGAGGGAGGGAGGGAGAGGGTTTTTTATTGATCAATCAGTAGATAAGAACTGCTTTGGGTGAAGGGAAAGAGAACACTCAATACAAGGAAGGTCAGCCCAGTTGGACTGGACCAAAAGCAAAGAGGTTTCCGGGATAAAATGAATGCTTCAAAGGTCAGCGGAGCAGGGGCTGGGGTCTGGGGACCATGGTTTGAGGGGACTTCTAAGTCAATTGGCAAAATAATTCTATTATGAAAACATTCTGCATCCCACTTTGAAATGTGGCGTCTGGGGTCTTAAATGCTAGCAAGCGGCCATCTAAGATGCATCAATTGGTCTCAACCCACCTGGAGCAAAGGAAAATGAAGAACACCAAGGTCACACGATAACTAAGAGCCCAAGAGACAGAAAGGGCCACATGAACCAGAGACCTACATCATCCTGAGACCAGAAGAACTAGTTGGTGCCCGGCCACAATCGATGACTGCCCTGTCAGGGAGCACAACAGAGAACTCCTGAGGGAGCAGGAGATCAGTGGGATACAGATCCCAAATTCTCATAAAAAGACCATACTTAATGGTCTGACTGAGACTAGAGGAATCCCGGCGGCAATGCTCCCCAGACCTTCTGTCGGCACAGGACAGGAACCATCCCCGAAGACAACTCATCAGACATGAAAGGGACTGGTCAGCGGGGGTGAGAGAGATGCTGATGAAGAGTGAGCTAATTATATCAGGTGGACACTGGAGAGTGTGTTGGCAACTCTTGTCTGGAGGGGGGATGGGAAGATAGAGAGGGAAGACGGCAAAATTGTGAGGAAACGAGAGACTGAAAGGGCTGACTCAATAGGGGGAGAGCAAGTGGGAGAAGGGAGTAAGATGTATGTAAACTTACATGTGACAGACTGATTGGAATTGTAAATGTTCACTTGAAGCTTAATAAAAGTTAATTAAAAAAAAAAGGAAAAAACAAACAAACAAAAAAAAAGATGCATCGCATTGGGCAAATCTGCTGCAAAGGACCTCTTTAAAGTATTGAAAACCAAAGATGTCACCTTGAAGACTAAGATGTGTATTTTCAGTAATATCATATGCATGCAAAAGTTGCACAGTGATAAGGAAGACGGAAGAAGAATTGATGCCTTTGAATTGCGTTGTTGGCAAAGAATATTGAATATAGCATGGACTGCCAAAAGAACAAACAAATCTGTCTTGGAGGAAGTACAACCAGAATGCTTCTTAGAAGCAAGGATGGTGAGACTGTGTCTTACATACTTTGGACATGTTATCAGGAGGGATCAATCCCTGGAGAAGGACATCATGCTTGGTAAAGTACAGGATCAGCGGAGTAGAGGAAGATCCTTGACAAGATGGATTGACACAACAATGGGCTCAAGCATAACAACGAGTGTGAGCATGGCACAGGACCAGGCACTGTTTCATTCTGTGGTATATGGGGTGGCTATGAGTTGGAACTGACTCTATGGCACCTAACAACAGCAATATGTCTGTACCACACCATTTTGATTACTGTAGCTTTGCAGTAAGTTTTGAAATTGGGAAGTGTGAGTCCTCCAAATCCGGTTTTCTTTTTTGAGATTGTTTTGGCTATTCAGGGCCCCATGCAATTTCATATGAATTTTAAGATCAGCTTTTCCATTTCTGCAAGAAAATCATTAGGATTTTGATAAGGGTTGTATTCAACCCGTAGATTGCTTTGGGTAGTGTCTTAGTTATCTTGTCCTGCTCTAACAGAAATACCACAAGTTGATGGCTTTAACAAAGAGAAATTTATTCTCTCACAGTCTAGTAGGCTACAAGTCTGAATTCAGGGTGCCAGCTCCAAGGGAAGGCTTTTGCTCTCTGTGGGCTCTGGAGGAAGGTCTTTGTCATCAATCTTCCTCTGGTCTCGGAGTTTCTCAGTGCAGGAACCTTGGGTCCAAAGGACATGCTCTGCTCTTGGCACTGCTTTCTTGGTGGTATGAGGTCCCCAATTATCTGCTTGCTTCCCTTTCCTTTGATCTCTTATAAGATAAAAGTCAGTGCAGGCCACACCCCAGAGAAACTCTGTTTACATTGGATCAGGGATGTGACCTAAATAAGCGTGTTACATCCCACCCTAATCCTCTTTAACATAATCTAATCTTACTTTATCAACCACAGGCAGGGATTAAAATTCACAACACATAGGGAAACACATCAGATGACAAAACAGTAGACAATCATGCAAAACTGGGAATCATGACCTAGCCAAGTTGATACATATTTTGGGGGGACACGATTCAATCCACGACAGGTAGTATTGCCATCTTAATGTTACCTCTTCCAATCCATGAGCACGGGATGTCTTTCCATTTATTTAGGCCTTTTTTAATTTAGAGACCTGGTGGAGTATTGGTTAAGAGCTTGGCTGCTAACCAAAAGGTCAGCAATTCAAATCCACCAGCCACTCCTTGAAAACCCTATGGGGCAGCTCTACTCTGTCTTATAGGGTCACTATGAGTCAGAATAGACTCTGCAACAACGGATTTGGCTTTTGGTTTTTCATTTCTTCAGTAATGTTTTGTAGCTTTCAGCTTGCTCCTTCTTGATGTAAACTTATTTCTAAGTGTTTTATTATTTCTGATGCTGTTGTAAATGAGGCAATGATCGTTTAAGATGCAAGAGACTTGAATGTGTTTAATGGCTGAGTCAGAAGAGGGGGAGAGGATAAAGATATAGAAGGGAGAGAGGAAATGGAAGATCAGGGTCCCTGAGGAGGTAACAGGTAATTGGACACTAGTGGAAGGATTAGTCAGCAGGTAAAAAGCATCTCTTCCAATGTGACAGGAAGGAAGGAGTGAGGAGGGGGTAGGTGGAAATGCTCATTAGTTTGCAGGTAGTTTGTGGCAAGGAATTGAGGGTATTCCTGTCTGGGATCTTTTATTTTCAGTGATATAGGAGGCGAGGTCTTGTGCTGAGGTGAGGGGAGTGGAGGTGTGGGAGGACTGAGGAAAATAGCATTTTGGTAAAGCTTCTATGGAAATTTGGAGAACTGACCTGAGAAACAGTAATGCCAGGCAGCTTAGATGGCCCAGTAGAGGTTGGGGACCATGAATTTTTAGTCTGAGCAATTGTATGAGCCCAAGATGGACACTGAGAAAGTGGAGAGGGGTATTCATCCAGGATTGGGGCTGTGAGGGAAAGACAACAAGGCATATGAGTTGAGGACTTTATTGGCTACATAGATGCAGAGTAGGCAGATTTCCACTATTCAGGGGAGAGGCAAATTTCAGTTAAGTCAAGGCAGTGAAAGATTTGTCAGTGAAGCAGCTGAAAACTGGAGTGGACATTGGCATTTTTACTGTCCAGTATTCAAACACCTTTCCTATTAGGGAGGAATTCCAAGATAGATTTGGAGGCAGGGCCCCATCATGCACTACTGAAACAAGTAGTTTCCTGGTAGCTAGAACATGGGTATATGACCTCAGTCTAGTCTAGTCAATCACATAATCCTGCCTGGAAATTTGAATGTTGAGGTTGTGACACAAAGGTGTGCAGGATCAATTTTCAAGGCAGCTATTGCAGAGTCAAGAATCTGGTAGTACAGCAATAATATCAAGGGGAAGCAGGGGCAAGTGGCAAGTGTTCAGTGGCAATGGCGGCAACAGCATGATTCTATCAGACCATTTTTGTAGAAAAGTCTTAGCTGTGTCATGTTGTGTCAACCTTAGCTCCTGACCCCACCTGGTTATTGGGCCCTCTCATAGATCCTGTGGATTATCTGACACCTTTTTCTGTTATATGCTTTGGTAATAGATAAACCCAAAATCTCAATGACTGAACACATACAAGTTTATTCCTTGCTATGCAAAATCTACTGCAGTTGCAGTGGCTTTTCAGGACACCTCCCTTCTAAGCTGTCACTCAGGGATTCAGGTTAATGGAAGCTCCATCATCTTGTGGCTGTCTCGCCTAGCACCTTAGGCCTCCATGGTTGCCATAGCAGAAGACGAGAGCTAGAAGACTGAGTACCAGTTTTTTTCCAACTTTTTAAAATTGCACATTAGATGAAGGTTTACAGAATGAATTAGTTTCTTATTAAAGAATTAATATACATATTGTTTTGTGACATCGGCTGCCAATCCTGCAACGTGTCAATGCCCTCTCGACCTAGGATTCCCCATTACCAGCTTTCCTTTCCCCTCCTGCTTTCACGTCCTTGCCCCTGGACTGGTGTGCCCATTTAGTCTCGTTTTCTTTTATGGGCCTGCCTAATCTTTGGCTGAAGGGTGAACCTCAGGAGTGACTTCAGCACCGAGTTAAAAGGGTGTCTGGGGGCCATACTCTTGGGGTTTCTCAAGTCTCTGTCAGACCAGTAAGTCTGGTCTTTTTTTGTGAGTTAGAATTTTGCTCTACACTTTTCGTCAACTCTGTCCGGGACCCTCTATTCTGAACCCTGTCAGAGCAGTTGGTGGTTGTAGCCAGGGACTATCTAGTTGTGCTGGACTCAGTCCAGTTGTGGCTGTGGCAGTTGTGGTCCATTAGTCCTTTGGACTAATCTTTCCCTTGTGTCTTTGGTTTTCTTCGTTCTCCCTGCTCCAGACGGGGTGGGACCAGTGGATGTATCTTAGATGGCCACTCACAAGCTTTTAAGTCCCCGGATGCTAATCACCAAAGTAGGGTGTACAACATTTTCTTTCTGAACTGCCAATTTAGCTACATGGTCCTGAGCCCTCAGCCCAGTAATTTGGTCCCTCAGGGAATTTGGAAGTGTCTATGAAGCTTCCATGACCTTACCTTGGTCAGGTTGTGCTGACTTGTCCACTATTGTGTACTGTCTTACCCTTTACCAAAGTTACCATTTATCTATTGTCTAGTGTTTTTCCCTCCCCTCCCTCGATTGTTTCGTTCTGTGTATAAACCTTTTCATGAGTTTTTATAATAGTGGTCTCATATAGTATTTGTCCTTTTGTGACTGACTTATTTCACTCAGCGAAATGCCCTCCAGATTCATCCATGTTGTGAGATATTTCAGGTTCATCATTTTCCTTTATTGTTTCATAGTATTCCATTGTGTGTATTACCATAGTTTGTTTATCCATTCATTTGTTGATGTACACTTACATTGTTTCCATCTCTTCGCTATAGTGAATAATGTTGCAATGAACATGGGTGTGCATATGTCTATTTGTTTGAAATTTCTTATTTCTCTAGGATAAATTTCTAGGAGTGGGATACCTGAATCATATGGTATTTCTATTTTCAGATTTTTAAGGAAGAACCATATCATTTTGCAAAATGGTTTTACCATTTTACATTGCCATCAGCAGTGTGTAAGAGTTCCAATCTCCCCACAGCCTCTCCAACATTTGTAATTTTCTGTTTTTTTGATTCATGACAGTAATGCTGGGGCAAGATGGTATCTCATTGTCATTTTGATTTGCATTTCTCTCATGGTGACTAATCACGAGCATTTCCTCATGTGTCTGTTAGCCGCCTGAATATCTTCTTTGGTGAAGTGTCTGCTCGTATCCTTTGCCCATTTTTTAAATTGGGTTATTTGTCTTTTTGCTGTAGAGATGTTGGATTTTCCTGTAGATTTTAGAGATTAGACCCTTATTTGATACGTCACAGCCAAAAATTTTTTCCCAGTCTGTAGGTTCTCTTTTTACTCTATTGGTAAAGTCTTTCTTTGTACATAAGTGTTTAATTTTTAGAAGATGCCAGTTCTCTAGCTTATTTTCTGGTGTTTGTGTATTGTTAGTTATGGTTTGTATCCTACTTATGCCGTGTATTAGGGCTCTAGCGCTGATCCTATTTTTTTCTTCTATGATCCTTATAGTTTTTGGTAAGTACCAGTGCTTAAATGTACAGCCCATTGGACAGAACATGGCCCCATCTAACTGTAAAAGGACTGGGACATGTGGGGGAGCACATGGGTATTCAGCAAACAGTAAATGACTTTATCACGTCTTCCAATAATTTCATTTTCTGCTACAGTTAATCAGAGTCATCTCTGATGTTTGCAATCAAGAACTTTGACCAGTAAAGAATGTTGTTGTTAGTTGCAGTTGAGTCAGCCCCAACTCATGGCGACCTATGTAAACAGAATGAAATGTTGCCTGGTCCTACGCCATCTTCATGACCATTGGCATGTTTGTGTCCATTGTTGTAGCTATTGTGTCAATCCATCTCATTGAAGGTGTTCTTAATGTTTGTTGACCCTCTACCAAACATGTGGTCCTTTTCTAGAGATTGATATTCCCTGATGATATGTCCAAAGTAAGTGAGTCAAAGTTTTTCTAAAACTGATTTGTTCATCCTTTTGGCAGTCCATGATACCTTCAATATTCTTTACCAACACCACAGTTCAAATGCAACAATTCTACTTCTGTCTTCCTTTTTCATTATCCAGCTTTTGCATGCATATGAGGCAATTGAAAAACACCATGGCTTGGGTCAGATACACCTTAGTCATCAAAGTGACATCTTTTTTTGTTTGTTTGTTTAATTTTAGAGAGGTCTTTTGCAGCAGATCTTTCCAATGCAATATGTCGTTTGATTTTTTGACTGCCGCTTTCATGGACATTGATTGTTGATCCAAATAGAATGAAATCACTGGCAACTTCAATTTCTTCTTTATCTCTGATGGTATTGTTTATTGGACCAGTTGTGACAATTCATTTTCTTCCTGTTCAGGTGTAATCCATACTTAAGTCTGTAATTTTTGACCTTCATCAGTAAGTGCTCCCAGTTATCTTCACTTTTGGCAAGCAAGGTTGTGTCATCTGCATATGCAGGCGGTTAATGAATCTTTCTCCTATCCTGATGCCACATTCTTCTTCATATAGTCCAGCTTTTTGAATTTGTTCAGCATACAGACTGAATAAGTAAGATAAAAGATATAACACTGCCATATACCTTTTCCAATTTTGAACCACACAGCGTCACTTTGTTCTGTTCAAACTACTGCCTCAGGAGTTCAGGTTCCACATGAGCACAATTGTTTTGAAATTTCCATTCTTTGCAATGTTATCCATAATTTATGAGTCACACAGTCAAATGTCTTCGTGTAGTCAATAAAGTAAAAGCTATGGGGGGGAGGTCAAATATTTTAAAATATATATCCTCAACTGTTTTTCTGATTACGAAAGTGATACATACATGTTATAAAAATTTGCACATTACATAAACATTTAATGTAGAAAGTGAAAAGTCTTTCAGAATCCCACACCTCTGAAATAACTATTATTAATAGTTTGGCACATATTTTTCTTCTATGTATTTTTTTCTATGCTAATAGTAATACATTTTTAGTCAAAAATAGGGTCATACTATACATACTGTTTTGCACGTGGCTTTTTCACTCAATATATGACATCTTTCAAAGGTATATAGATTTATATTTTCTTGTTCTTTTTTCCCTATTTTTGTTTTTAATCATTTTTAATTACACAATAATACAGGAATAGGTTCTCCTTAAAATTTTTTAAAGCTTAAGGTGAAACTAAAGTTCTGTTTGATCATCGCCCAATTCTAATTTCCTCCCTACATTTCTTATGTGTTTGAATGACGGTGGTGTTGGTGACGAATATTCCATTATATGGATGCAACATAATTTATTTCAGCAATTCCTTATCTATGGACAGTCAGTTCTTTGTATTGTGGGTTGCATGCAAATATTTTTCCAAGTTTATCTTTTTACTTTATTTATATTTTTATTCAGTAAACAGAAGTTTACATTTTTACACAGCTAAATGTATCTATCATTATATTGGTCATTGAAAACAGGTGCAAAACAGTATATATGGCATGTTAATCTTTGTGTAAGAAAGGAGGAAATAACAATAAACATTCACATTTGGTCATATTTGCATAAAGATACACTAGATGGACAAACAAGAAATTAATAAAAACGGTTACATAAAAAGTTCAAGGGGGAACAGGTGGATAGGAGAGGATATGAGTGATACTTCTCAGAGTACACCTTTTTATACAGTTTTTTAAAACCGTGTGTTTACTTTTCTATTACTGCTGCAACAAGTTGTCACAAACTTAATGGCTTAAATCAGCACAAATTTATTATCTTACAGTCCTGGACACTCTAGGGGTAAATCTGTTTCTTGCCTTCCCAGTTTCTAGAGGCCACCTGCATTCCTTGGCTCATAGGCTTTTCCTACATCTTCAAAGTCAGCAGCGTAGCACTTCAAACCTCTTTCCTCTCTGACCTCTGCTTCCACCATAACATTACCTTCTCTGTCTTCTCTGACCCTCTCTTTTAAGGACCCTTGTGATTATATTGGGCCCACCTGGATAATCCAGGATACACTTCTGTGGTGAAATGAGTTCCTTTGTGGCCTTTTGCCTTTGTTCTTTGGAAAAACAGTTTGATTTTTCTCCTAAACCCTGAGGAGTTGCCTTTGCCCTAATTTTCTATCCTAGAGGGTTCGTTACTTTGGTCCAGGTTGATTAACATTTCCTGGGCAAGCCGTAAACAACTTGAGGTTTGATACATTTTTGTCAGTCCTGGGTTGCAACCTGCCCTGTGGTTGGTATGCACCTTGCAGAGATTGGTCAATACATTATGCAAATTAAGTAACTATATACTGGCAAATAAAGTTACTATAGCCTACTATACAAATGAAATGTCTGTGGCCTACCAAGAAGGGATTGGTCAGTTTGTGGCCCTGGTGGGAGGGCCATGCCTTGAAATTGATGAGCAGTTTGTGTATATATGCAGCCAACTCCACAGAGGTTTTTCAAACAGGAAGCAGAAAGAAGTAGAATGGAGGAAAGGCAAGACAGAAGAAGCAGAGAGAGAGGAGACACGGAAACTTCTAAAAGAGTTGTAATGCAGGTCAAAGGCTATAATACTGAAGACAGCGAGAGGCACGGAAGGGGGTGACAGCAGAAACCTGCTACTAGGAATGCAGCTGAGAGAGCTGAACAAAACTGCTGCACTGTCTATGAGCTGGGTCAGTTAGCAGTGGAGAGGCTGATGACAGAAAGGCCGAAGGCAGAGAGACCTTTCCTCAGGGGGCAAGAGGAGTCCTGCATGGCTGAGAGGGGGTGTGTATGGCAGAGAGAGGGCTTGCTTCCTTGCATGGCCAAAAGAGCTGTTTTGCACTGAAGGGATGTGCTCTCCACTTTAGGGGAGCCCTCCAGACTTTGCCTACATGCTTCCTGATCCTGATTCTGAGTCGTAGCCTGTTGATCCTGATCCTGAGTTGTACCCTGTTGCTTACTTAATAAACCAATTAACTGTAAATATGGTCTGTGAGTTCTGTGTGGCCATTGCAACTAGTTATCAAATGTAGCAGAAATGCACAGAGTGCCGTGAAGAGAATGGCTGGTGTCAGAATTGGTAAATAGATTGGAGAGTGGAGGTATGTCTAACCTCCACCTCCTCATAGGGATAATCTTTGGGCTGATCTTGATTCTTATTATCCCCTGATGTTAGACAGGCTGTGATGCTACTCCTGCCATTTTACACCTCCCCATTTCAAGATTCTTAATCACGTCTGCAAGTTCCCTTTTGCCATGTGAGGCAACATAGCCACAGGTTCCAGAGATTAGGATGTAGACATCTCTGGGGATCATTATTCAGCCTACCAGACAATGAAAATGCATTACCTATTGAATAAAATAATATAACAAAATAAATTGAAAACATCGTCTATATTTTCCTTTACAGTTTCTAGGATTTGTGTCACACTGAGCAAGACTTTTCTCACCCTAGACTATAAAAATAATTATTCATGTTTTCTTCTAATTTTATGAATATTATTATAATACATTTTTATTGTGGTATAATTTGTATGTACCGAAATACACAGGTCTTAAGTAAAAAGATCTATCAGTTTTGGCAAAAGCATGTACTAGTGTAACCCACATCTCTATCAAGGTAGAGAACATTTCCATCACCATAAAACATTTCCATCATGACCCTTCACATCAACCTTGTCCCAAAAGTGCCACTGTTCTGACTTCTATCATCATAGATTAGTTTTACCTATTCCTGAACATTTTATAAATGGAATCATACAGTATGTACGTTTTATGTTGGGCTTCTTTCACTCAGTGTAATGATTTTGAGATTCATGAAGTTGTTGCCTGCATCAAGAAGTCATTCTTTTTGATATTTATGAGAGAGGTTAGGGGTGGAAAGGGAAATCACTAATTAGATAGCAGGCAAATGTTAACTTTGGTGAAAGGAGAGACAACACTCAATACAGAGGAAGTCAGCACGACTTGACCAAGGTAAAGCCATTGACACTTCCTAAACACAACCAAACACCTTGAGGGACCAAGTCACTGGGGCTGAGCGTGGGGACCACGGTCTCAGGGGACATCTAGCTCAATTGGCGTAACATAGTTCATAAGGAAAATGCTCTATATCCTACTTCGGTGAGTAGCATCTGGGGTCTTAAAAGCTTGTAAGCAGCCATCTAAAACAAATCTATTGGTCCCATCCCGTCCAGAACAAAGGAGAATGAAGAAAACTAAAAACACAAGGAAAATATCAGTCCAAAGGACTAAGGGACCACAGGAACCACAGCCTCCACCAGCCTGAGCCTAGAAGAACTAGATGGTGCCTGGCTACCACCACCAACCATTCTGACAGGGATCACAATGGGGTCCCAGACAGAGTGGGAGAAAAATGTAGAACAAAATTCAAACTAAAAAAAAAAAAAAAAAAGACCAGACTTACTGGTTTGACAGAGACTGGAGGAACCCCTGAGACTATGACCCCCAGACACCCTACTAACTCAGAACTGAAGTCCACCTTTCAGCCAAAGATGAGACAGGCCTATAAAACAAACAATAACACATATGAGGAATGTTCTCCTTACCTCAGTCAAGTATACGAGATCAAATGGGCAACCCTTGCCCAAAAGCAAAGGCAAGAAGGCAGGAAAGGACAGGAAACTTTAATGAATGGACACGGGGAGCCCGGAGTGTAAAGGGAAAGGGGGAGAGTGCTGACACATTGCAGGGATTGCAACTAATGTAACAAAACAATGTGTGTATAAATTCTTGAGTGAGAAACTAATTTGCACTGTAAACTTTCACCTAAAATACAATTAAAAAAAGAATTTATTCTTTTTTATTGCTGAGTTAATAGTCTATTGTATGGCTGTGTCATAATTAGCTTATCCATTCACCTCTTAATGAACATTGGGGTTGTTTCCAGTTTATGGTGATTACGAGTAATGTATAGATGGTTTTTGAACATTTATATTTTGATGCATCTGGAATTTATATTGGCATAAGGAATGAGATAGAGATCCAGTTTTATTTTTGCCAAATCACAAGCCAATTATTCCAACACCATTTATTGCATAATCCATGTTTTCACCAATGAATTAAAATATCTCTCAATATACTACATTCTGTATAGATGGAATGTTTTTTTTCCCAAACTTATTATTGTGTTCATTGATCTAGTTGTCGGTTTTGAACCAGTACTGTTGCATTTTAATTCCTATAACATAACCAAGTGGTAAGACCGGTAGGTACTCATTACTCTTCTTTTTTTAGAAATGTCCTAGTTATTTCTGGATGTTTATTCTTCTAAAGGGGTACAATTTAGAACTTTAATGTCAATATTTGGATTACACTAAATTTATAAATTAATTTGGGGAGAATTGACATCTTTACAAATATTGAGTCTACTTACCCAGAAACCAGGTATGTCTCTCCATTTACTGAAATCTTTTTTTATATGACTGTCTTAGTCTGGGTTCTCTAGAGGAGCAAAACCAGTGAAGTGTATATAGATACACATAGAAATATTCTTCAAGAAAATACCTTACACAATTGTGGGGATTGGCAAGTCCCAAATCCATGGGTCAGGCAACAGGCTGAAGACCTCTGCTGGCTCATGTGGCTGTGGGGGCTGATGAACCCAAAATCTGTAGGTCAGGTGGCAGACTGAAGGTCTCTGCTGGCTGACATCCCAAGAACCAAAGGTCAAGAGATGAGAGGAGTGCAAGGTCAAGAAAGAGAGTGAGCTTTGCCAGAATACTCATTTATATACTGGAGGCAGGCCACACCCCAAGGAAACTCCCTCATATCAGATCACAAAGTGGAAGGGGATTACATAGTGTCTGCCAAACCACTAACAATCATAGCCTAGCCAATTTGACACATAACATTATCCATTACAATGCCATATGGGGAGCTTCTTAGCTATGAATTGAGGTTTGCAGAGGGTAAAAAAGGCAAAGGTTTGGAAAAAAGAGAGGCAGTGCAAGGTTGACTCAGGAGAGTGAAAGCAGAGATTTTCATGAAATGCAGAAGACAGTAGAAAAAAAAAAGTAGACTAGAGGAGCTTATATAAAAGATGGTTGGTGTTGTTTTCTTCTTGTTAGCTCCTGTCGGGTCGATTCAGACTCATGGTGGCCCCATGTGTGTGGGCTGCATAGGATTTTCAAGGCTGTAACCTTTTGGGAGCAGGTCACCAGGCCTGTCTTCCAAGGTGCTTCTGAGCGGGTTTGAACTGCCAACCTTTCAGCTAGTTGTCGAGTGCTTAACTGTTTGTGCTACCCAGGGACCCCAAAAGAGTTGTTACCATATTAGTTAACAACTGCTGAAAAACAAATTACCATAAATTTGGTGGATTAGAAACACACACACACAAACACATTTATCTATCTGTGGTTTTTATGGGTCAGGAACCTGATACAATTTAGCTGATCAAGAACCTGAATACAGTTTAGCTGGGTCCTCTTCTTAGGGTTTCACAAGGCTACAATCAAAGTGTTGGCCAGGACTGGGGGTCTCATCAGAAGACTTGATGGAGGAAGAATCCATTTTGAAGCTCACCTGGTTGTTGGCAGATTTTCAGTTCCTTAAGGACCGTTGGAATGAGAGCCTCAATTTCTAGCTGGGTGTTGGTCTTCGGCTCCTCACCACATGGGCCTACCCAACGTGGAAACTTGTTTATCAAAGCTAGCAAGATGTAAGTCACAATCTTATGTAGCCTAATGACAGTGTGACATCCCATCACTTTTGCTGCATTCTGTTGATTAGAAACAAGTTACTAGGCCAGCCCACACTCAAGGGGAGGGGATTACATAAGAGGTTCAATACCAAGAGTCAAATAAATTCCTTATCTCCTCTCTCTCTGCTTCTTCTGTCTTGCCTTTTCTCCATTCCATTGGATCACTAGGGCCATCTTAGAGGCTGCCCACTCCGGTTACCAAGAATAATGGATAGAAATGTAAGGCATGGTAGGTTTGCTCACATTAACTAACTCAAAATTTGCCAAAACAGTGTCCTAGAATTTCCCTGGCACATGGCAAAAGAAGAGATACAGGAACCCCAGGGGTCTTCTGTAACCTAGATCAATTGCATTTCCAAGAGAATTGTGATCTCTGGTAGAAGAGGAGACTCCAGTCTCTTTAGGCCAAGTAAATAATAGTCACCTTTTTTTTTTTTTTCTTTGTGTAGCCCTTTATGGTTTACAACTTGGTTTTGGAGCCATTTGATTCTCATAACAACCTTGTGAGTAGCCAGGCAATGAAATTAAAGTTCGAAAAAGCCATGTCGATACCCCAGATCTTACAATTCCACTGGTGGCAGAGCTGGGACTAGAACCTCAGTCTTTAAATTCCTCACCTGTTATACTAGAGTACTTTCTCCAAAACCCAGACGTATGCTATTTCCTCTTTGATAGCCTCTCCCACCATCTTTCTCCCTCTCTGTGTTCTCATCCTGACTCAGTTATGGCTCCACCTTCCAGAATTGCTGTAGGGAACAGACATGTTTGTAAAGCCTCCAGCACACCATCTGGCACACAGTACATTCTCACTAAATGGTTGTTGTTGTTGTTAGTTGCTTGGAGTCGATTCTGACTCATGGCAACCCCATGTTTGTAGAGTAGAACTGCTCTATAGGGTTTTCAAGGCAGACCTGTCTTCCTAGGCACGTCTGGGTAGGTTAGCTATTAGCTATCATTATTCTTTCAACTGTTCCAGCCCAACCTCATTGCCACTCACCTCCAAACCAGTTCCTTTCTCTAAATCTCTGTGGTACCACATCCCAAGGTGCAACTTGCTTTCAAAATACACTAACACCCAACAACTTTTATAGGCAGATATTGCACATCTACCAGCAATTCCAATGAAGAGCATTTGGCTGTCAGTAGTGTGGCTTCAGCCCCCACCTCCCCCTTTTTTTTCAATTAAAAAAGCAAATACTTAAAATACAGCTATAACACCTAGTGCCCAGATTTGGGGTTCTAAATGCTATTCTCTACTAAAAAGAACCAGGGCTCCTTGGAAAAATGGCTGATTTCAGGGCTAGGACAAGGAAAGTACAAGATGAACCTGGAGCATCTTGTGGTGCCACAAAAGAAAGAAGTACTCAAAGAAAGATGGAGACATGTAAAAAGGCCACAGGAGCCAGATTGAAAGGCCTCCCGCTGTCCAAAACTGGGATATTTTGAACATCAAAATAAACAAAGATGGTAATGTGGTATACCCATTGAATTAAATAGGCAACCATGAGAGTCCATGATAATATAAACAAATAAATGTGGGAGAAAGGACAGTCTGTATTACAGCAGTAAGCTAATTAATGCATGTAGAAAGAATGATGGTTTTAGAAAACCACCATTTGGCAACCACACAGGCAAGAATCAACAATGAATGCTAAAACTTATGGGTGAAAGTAGAGAGACCTGGCAAACACTACTTAACAAAATGATCAAAGTTAGCATCACCATTAATGGGACAAATAGATATCATGTGTCTCCTGACATGATGTGCTAAAAAGGACACAAAATCACTTATGATAGTTCTACCAAAAACTTCATAACTTGAATCTAATCATGAGGAAACATCAGACAAGTCCAAAATAAGGGTCGATCTAAAAATAGCTAGCCTCAGTTCTTCAAAAACGCCAGTGTCGTGAAACACAAAGACTGAGGAACTGTTCCAGATGGAAGGAAACTAAAGAGATATGACAACATGATTCAAGATTTTCTTTCGCTATAAAGGACATTGCTGAGGAAAACGGTGAGACCTGGATAAGTTGTGTAGAATATATATCTATATAAAATAGTATTGTATCAATGTGAATTCCCTGAATTGCTCGGCATTTAGTTAAGATAATTTCTTGTTTTAGGAAATAGACACACTGAGGTATTTAGGAATAAAGGTGCATTATGTCTGAAATCGACTCTCAACCGCTTTAGGGGAAAAAAGAAATATATATATATATTTAACACAGTGGCTGCAACATTGGGCTCAAAGATAACAATTGTGAGGATGGTGATGTTTCACTCTGTTGTACATAAGGTTACTATGAGTCAGAGCCCACTTGAGGCACCTAACAACAACATATCTATATTTGTTGTTGTTGTTAGGTGCCATCGAGCCAGTTCTGACTCATAGGGACTATATGTATAGCACAATGAATCGCTACCAAGTCCTGCACCATCCTTACAGTTGTTGCTATGCTTGAACCCATCATTTGAGGCACCGTGTCAATTCATCTTGTTGAGGGTCTTCTTCTCTTTTGCTGACCCTCTATTTTACCAAGCATGATGTCCTTCTCCGGGGACTGGTACCTCCTGATAACAAATCCAAGTACATGAGACAAAGTCTTGCCATCCTCGCCTCTGAGGAGCATTCTGGCTGTACTTCTTCCAAGACAGACTTGTTCATTCTTCTGGTAGTCCATGGTATATTCAATATTCTTCACCAACACCATAATTCAAGAATATGTATATACTTAAATATAATTTTTAGAAATTTTAATAGAAAGTGCCCTGTCTGGATCTGCATTCTAGTTTGGGGCTCTCCATTGCCAAACTCCACCTTCCTTTCCAAGCACAGCTCCCACCAATCCCTCCCTTAAGCCAGGCCACTCTCCTCTCTTCCACTCTTGTTCCAGCCCCTTGCAGGACCCATGTGTCATGGATTGACTTGTGTTCCCCAAAATAAGTGTCAGCTTTGGTTAGGCCATGATTCCTAGTATTGTGTGATTGTCCACCATTTTGTCATTTGATGTGATTTCCCTATGTATTGTAAATCCTATCACTATGATGTAATAAAATGGATTAGTGGCAGTTGTACTGATGAGATCTACAAGATTAGATAGTGTCTTAAGCCAATCTCTTTTGAGATATAAAAGAGAGAATCAAACAGAGAGACATGGGGACCTCATACCAACAAGAAAGCAGTGCGAGGAGCAGAGTGCATCTTTTGGGCCTGAGGTTCCTGGGCTGAGATGCTGCCAGATGAAGGGAAGACTGATGCATCACAACGACCTCCCTCCAGAGCCAACACAGACAGAAAGCCTTCCCCTGGAGCCAGGGTCTGGAATTCAGACTTCTAGGTTAGTGGACTGTGACAGGATAAACTTCTCTTTGTTAAAGCCATCCACTTGTAGTATTTCTGTTATAGACCCAACCCAACAAGACACCATTTTCAATTTGATTCTGAACCTTTGCTTTTCCCTTTCTGTTGTGAAGTCAGACACACCTATTTAAGTGTTGCCCTTGCTGCTCACTGGGTTCCTAACCTTATGCAAGTCACTTCCACTCTATGAGCCTCAGTTTTTTCAGACACGAAATGGGATATTAATAATTTCCACATAAAGAGGCTAATTTGAGTATTATGTGTAGAAAAAAAACAGATAATAAAACCTTGATAAATATTCAGGCTCCAGGCCCCGCACCACCATCCCCAACCCCTCCCATTCCTCTTGGATGGTACAGCATGAAGGCACAGTAGGTGTTCAGAATATGATTACTTCTCTCTCTCCTGCCTGCATAATTGTTTTGTAAGACCTGTGTACGAGGCACAACTCCACCACTAACAACTGGCGCTCTTGTTGTCTAAAGAGAATGATGTGAGAGGCTGAAACTCCACGGAAAGAGACTTGGATACAAAGCATCTTCTCTGATCACAATGCCATAAAAGCAAAAATTAACAGGAAGAGCAAGACAAAAGCAAACAAACAAATACATGAAAACTGAATAACATCTTGCTTAAAAACCACTGGGTAATACAAGAAATCAAAGATGAAATAAAAATATTCCTAGAATCAAATGAGAATGAAAACACATCATACCAAAACCTTTGGGACACAGCAAAGGCAGTGCTCAGAGGTCAATTTATAGCAATAGATGCACACATCAAAAAAGAAGAAAGGGACAAAACCAAAAGGTTAGGTGTACGACTCGAACAAATATAAAAGAGAACAGCAAAAGGAGCCCACAGACACCAAAAGAAAAGGAATAATAAAGATCAGAGCAGAAATAAATAAAATAAAGAATAGAAAACAACAGAAAGAATCAACAAAACCAAAAGTTGGTTCTTTGAAAGGATTAAAAAAGTAACAAACGAGCGATGAAATTGACAAAAGGAAAACAGGAAAGGATAAAATAACCCAAATAAGAAATGAAATGTGGGACACTAAAACAGACCCAACTGAAATAAAAAGGATCATAACAGAATACTATGAAAAACTATAAAAACCAACAAAAAACCTGTACTCCAACAAATTTGAAAACCTGGAGGAAATGGAAGAATTTCTAGAAACACACTACCTACCTTAAATAATACAAACTGAGGTCAAAAATCTGAACAGACCCGTAACAAGAGAAATAATTGAAAAGGTAATTTTAAAAAACTCCCAACAAAAAAAAGCCCTAGCCCAGACGGCTTCACTGAAGAATTCTACCAAATATTCAGAGAAGAGCTTGCACCCATACTACTCAAACTATTTCAGAACGAAGAAAAAGAAGGGATACTTCCACATTCATTCTATGAAGCCAGCACAACCCTGATACCAAAACCAGGCAAAGAAACCACACACACAAAAAAATTACAGACCAATACCTGTCATGAATATAGGTGCAAAAATTCTCAACAAAATTCTAGCCAATAAGATTCAGTATCATATAAAGAAAATACTCCAAGACTAAGTGGGATTCATACCAAGTATGCAAGGATGGTTCAACATTAGGAAATCAATCAATGTAATCCACCACATAAATAAAACAAAAGAATCACATGATCATCTCAATCGACACAGAAAAGGCATATGATAAAGTCTAACATTCATTCCTGATAAAACTCTCAATAAAATAGGTATACAAGGGAAATTCCTCAGCATAATAAAGGACATCTATACAAAACCAACTGCCAACATCATTCTTAATGGAGAGAGGCTGAAAACATTCCCCCTGAGAACAGGAACAAGGCAAAAAAAAAAAAAAAACCCACTGCCCTTTATCACCACTCCTATTTAACATCGTGCCTGAAGTCCTAGCTAGAGCAATAAGGCCAGAAAAAGAAACAAAGAACATCCAAAATGGTAAGGAAGAAGTAAAACTATCCCTATTTGCAGATGATATGATACTATACATACAGAACCTAAAGGACTCCACAAGAAAACTACTGGAACTAATAGAAAGATTAGTAGAGTGGCAGGATACAAGATAAACATACAAAAATCAGCTGGCTTCCTATACACCAATAAAGGGAACTATGAAAAGGAAATCAGGAAAGCAATACCATTTTTGGTAGCCCCTAAAAAAATAAAATACTTAGGAATAAATCTAACCAGGGATGTAAAAGACCTATACAAGAACACTACAAAACACTACTGCAAGAAAGCAAACAAGGCCTACTTAAATGGAAAAACATACTATGCTTATGGGTAGGTAGAATCAACATTGTGAAAATGTCAGTTTTACCCAAATTGATCTACAAATACAGTGCAATCCCAATCCAAATACCAACAGATGGAAAAAACTAGTCATGAGTTTTATATGGAAAGGAAAGAAACCCTGGATAAGTAAAGCATTATTGAAAAAAAAAAGCATTATTGAAGATGAAGAATAAAGTAGGAGGCCTTGCATTACCTGACCTCAGAACCTACTATACAGCTATGGTAGTCAAAATAGCCTGGTACTGGTACGACAACAGACACATTAACCAATGGAACATAACGGAGAAGTCAGATGTAAATTCATCCACCCAAAGTCCATTAAATGGGGAAAAGACAGTGTTTCTAACAAATGGTGCTGGCAAAACTGGATTTCCATCTGTAAAAGAAATGAAACAAGACCCGTACCTCACAGCATGCACAAAAAATAATTGAAAATGGATCCAAAACCTAAATATTAAACCAAAAACTATGAAGACCATAGAAGAAAATATAGGATCAACACTAGATGCCCTAATACATGGCATAAATAGGATACTAACCATAACTAACAATACAAAAACACAGAAGATAAGCTAGATAACTGGGATCTTCTAAAAATTAAATACTTATGCTCATTAAAAGACTTCACCAAAAGAGTAAAAAGAGAGCCAACAGATTGGGAAAAAAATTTTGACTAGGACAAATCCAACAAAGGTCTAATCTCTAAAATCTATAGGAAAATACAACACCTCTACAACAAAAAGACAAATAAGCCAATTAAAAATGGGCTAAGGATATGAACAGACACTTCACCAAAGAGCACATTCAGGCAACCAACAGACGCATGAGGAAATGCTCGCAATCACTAGCCATTAAAAAAAAAAAAGCCATTAGAGAAATGCAAATAAAAACTCCAATGAGATACCATCTCACTCCAGCATTACTGGCACGAATTAAAAAAAAGAAAACAGAAAATAACAAACGCTGGAGAGGTTGTGGGGAGATTGGAACCCTTATGCACTGGGGGTGGGAATGCAAAATGTTACAACCATCTTGGGAAATGATATGGTGCTTCCTTAAAAAAGCTAGAAATAGAAATACCATATGATCCAGCGATCCCACTCCTAGGAACATATCCTAGAGAAATAAGAGCCATCACACACATAGACACATGCACATCTATGTTCATTGCAGCATTATTCACAATAGCAAAAAGATGGAAACAACCTAAGTGACCATCTAGAGAAGAACGGATAAACATATTATGGCACATACACACAATGGAATAGTACGCAACAATAAAGAACAATGATGAATCTGTGAAACATTTCACAACATGGATGAATCTATGTGAAATCAGTCAATCACAAAAAGACAAATACTGTATGAGACCACTATTATAAAAACTCATGAAAAGATTTACACACAGAAAGAAACAATCTTTGATGGTTATGAGGGAGGGGGTGAAAAACACTAAATAGACAATAGATAAGTGGTAACTTTGGTGAAGGGTAAGACAGTACACAATAGTGGAGAAGTCAGCACAACTTGATCAAGGCAAGGTCACGGAAGCTTCATAGACACATTCAAAGACCTGAGGAACCGAATTACTGGGCTGAGGGCTGGGGACCATGGTCTTGGGGTACATCTAGCTCAATTGGCATAAGATAGCTTACAAAGAAAATGGTCTACATTCT
This sequence comes from Loxodonta africana, assembly GCF_030014295.1. NCBI lineage: Eukaryota > Metazoa > Chordata > Mammalia > Proboscidea > Elephantidae > Loxodonta > Loxodonta africana. Next base: position 63,720,971 of record NC_087369.1, read on the forward strand.
ACTTTGGTGAGTAGCATCTGTGGTCTTAAAAGCCTGTGAGCAGCCATCTAAGATACTCCACTGGTCTCACCGCTTCAGGAACAAGGGAGAATGAAGAAAACTAAAGATACGAGTGAAAGATTAGTTCAAAGGACTAATGGACCACATCTACCACGGCCTCCACCAGACTGAGTCCAGTACAACTAGATGGTGCCTGGCTACAACCACCGACTGCTCTGACAAGGATCAGAATAGAGGGTCCTGGACAGAGGTGGAGAAAAATGTAGAACAAAATTCTAACACACACACACACACACACACACACACAAAAACAGATTTACTTAACAGAGACTGGAGAAACCCTGAGAGTATGGCCCTCAGACACCCTTTTAGCTCAGTAATGAGGTCATTCCCAAGGTTCACACTTCAGCCAAAGATTAGACAAGCCCGTAAAACAAAATGAGACTAAAGGGGCACAAAAGCCCAGGGGCAAGGACTAAAAGGCAGGAGGGGACAGGAAAGCTGGTAATAGGGAACCCAGGGTTGAGAAACGAGAGTGTTGACATGTCGTGGGGTTGTTAACCAATGTCATAAAACAATAGGTGTACTAACTGTTTAATGAGGAACTAGTTAGTTCTGTAAAACGGCACCTAAAGTACAATAAAAAAAGAAAGAAAATGTAAATCCTACTTTGGTGCATAGCGCCTGGGGTCTTAAAAGCTTGCGAGTGGCCATCTAAAATACTCCACTGGTCCCACCTCATCTACAGCGAGGGAGAATGGCGAAAACCAAAGACACAAGGGAAAGATTAGTCCAAAGGACTAATGGACCACAACTGCCACAGCCTCCACTGGACTGAGTCCAGCACAACTAGATGGTGCCTGGCTACCACCACTGACTGCTCTGACAGGGGTCAGAATAGAGGGTTCCAGATAAAGCTGCAGAAAAATGCAGAACAAAATCCTAACTCACAGAAAAAAAAAAAAAAGACCAGACCTACCGGTGTTACAGAGACTGGAGAAAACCCGAGAGTATGGTCCCCGGATACCCTTTTAACTCAGTAATGAAGTCACTCCTGAGGTTTACCCTTCACTTAAGATTAGACAGGCCCATGAAAGAAAATGAGGCTAAATGGACACACCACTCCAGCAGCAAGGACGAGAAGGCAGGAGAGGACAGGAAAGCTGTTAATGGGGAACTCAAGTTCAAGAAGGGGAGAGTGTTGGCATGTTGCGGGGTTGGCAACCAATGTCACAAAACCATATGTGTATCAACTGTTTAATAAGAAACTAATTTGCTATGTAAACCTTCATCTAAAGTACAATAAATACATATATATATAACAACAACAAAAAAAAGAAACTAAAAGAAGACTTCAGCAGGATACAAGATAAAACATACAAAAATCAGTTGGATTCCTCTACATCAACAAAAAGAACATAGAAGAAGAAATCACCAAATCAATACCATTTACAGTAGCCCACAAGAAGATAAAATACTTAGGAATAAATCTTACCGGAGATGTAAAAGACTTACAAAGAAAACACTACTGCAAGAAACCAAAAGACACCTACATGTAGATACAATGCAATTCCAATCCAAATTCCAATGGCATTTTTTAATGAGATGGAGAAGCAAATCACCAACTTCATATGGAAGGGAAAGAGGCCCCGGATAAGTAAAGCATTACTGAAAAAGAAGAAGAAAGGGGAGGCCTCACTCTACCTGATTTTAGAATCTATTATACTGCAACAATAGTCAAAACAGCCTGGTACCGGTACAACAAGAGATACATAGACCAATGGAACAGAATTGAGAATACAGACATAAATCCATCCACACATGAGCAGTTGATATTTCACAAAGGCCCCAAAACAGTTAAATGGGGGAAAAGACAGTCTTTTTAACAAATGGTGTTGGCAGAGCTAGATATCCATCTGCAAAAAAAATGAAACAAGACCCATACCTCACACCATGCACAAAAACGAACTCAAACTGGATCAAAGAACTAAATATAAAAATCTAAAACGATAAAGATCTTGGAAGAAAAAATAGGGAAGGTTAGGAGCCCTAATACATGGCATAAAGAGTATATAAAACATTACTGAGAATGCAGAAGAGAAACTAGATAACTGGGAGCTCCTAAAAAATCAAACACCTACACTCATCCAAAGACTTCACCAAAACAGTAAAAAGATTACCTACAGACTGGGAAAAAGTTTTTAGTTATGACATTTCTGATCAGCGCCTGATCTCTAAAATCTACATGATACTGCAAAAACTCAGCTACAAAAAGACAAATGACACAATTAAAATATGGGGAAAAGGTATGAATAGGCACTTCACTAAAGAAGGCATTTGGGTAGCTAACACATGAGGAAATGCTCACAGTCATTAGCCATTAGAGAAATGCAAATCAAAACTACAATGAGATTCCATCTCACTCCAACAAGGCTGGCATTAATCCAAAAAACACAAAATAATAAATGTTGGAGAGGTTGTGGAGAGACTGGAACACTTATACACTGCTGGTGGGAATGTAAAATGGTACAAACACTTTGGAAATCGATTTGGAGCTTCCTTAAAAAGCTAGAAATAGAACTACTATATGATCCAGCAATCCCACTCCTTGGAATATATCCTAGAGAAATAAGAGCCTTTACACGAACAGATATACGCACGCCCATGTTCATTGCAGCACTGTTTACAATAGCAAAAAGATGGAAGCAACAACGGTGCCCATCAACCAGGGGAAGGGATTTGGGGACCATGGTTTCGGGGGACATCTAAGTCAATTGGCATAATAAAATCTATTAAGAAAACATTCTGCATCCCACTTTGAAGAGTGGTATCTGGGGTCTTAAACACCAGCAAGCGGCCATCTAAGATGCATCAATTGGTCTCAACCCACCTGGAGCAAAGGAGAATGAAGAACAGCAAAGACGCAAGGTAATAATGAGCCCAAGAGACAGGAAAGGCCACATAAACCAGAGACTACATCATCCTGAGACCAGAAGAATTAGATGGTGCCCGGCTACAACTGATGACCGCCCTGACAGGGGACACAACAGAGAACCCCTGAGGGAGCAGGAGAGCAGTGGGATGCAGACCCCAAATTCTCATAAAAAGACCAGACTTAATGGTCTGACTGAGGTAGAAGCACCCCGGTGGTCATGGTCCCCAAACCTTCTGTTAGCCCGGGAGTTCTGGGAACCATTCCAAAAGCCAACTCTTCAGACAGGGATTGGACTGGACAATGGGATAGAAAATGATACTGGTGAAGAATGCGCTTCATGGATCAAGTAGACACATGAGACTATGTTGGCATGTCCTGTCTGGAAGGGAGATGAGAGGGCAGAGGGGGTCAGAAGCTGGCCGAATGGACACTAAAAGAGAGAGTGGAGGGAAGGAGTGTGCTGCCTCATTAAAAAAAAAAAAACACCAAACCCATTGCCATCAAGTCGATTCCAACTCATAGCGACCCTATAGGATAGAGTAGAACTGCCCCACAGAGCTTCCAAGGAGCAGCTGGTGGATTCAAACTGCCAACCTTTTGGTTAGCAGCTGTAGCACTTAGCCATTACAGTACCAGGGTTTCCACTAGGGGGAGAGCAATTAGGAGTATACAGCAAGGTGTATACAGATTTTTGTATGAGAGACTGACTTGATTTGTAAACTTTCGCTTAAAGCACAATAAAAAAAGAAAGAAAGGAAGGAATGAAAGAAGAAAAAAAGAAAAAGAAGAAAGGCAGGCAGGCGGGCAGGCGGGCAGGCGGGCAGGCGGGCGGGCAGGCAGGCAGGCTTGGAGTTAATTGGAGTCAGTGTCACCACCACTGCTTTGAACTGGTTCTTCCTGGTTCAATTATGGCAAAGGAAGTGACACTCAAACACACCCAAATTTTTAAAATTTGTGTGAACAGGGACCATATTCAGAACAGGAAAAATTACGGGTTGAAGTCCTGTTAGAAACTTTATCACCCTCTTAGAAAACAAGGGCAGTGTATGCGTTGCAAAGCAACCAAATCTCTTGCCCGTAGGGTTTTGCCAGGGTCAGTAACAGTGGTGGCCTCACTCAAAGACGGTGGTCAACCCTGCCGCTTTGAATGTTTGTCGTGCTCTTCAGTCCTGGCAATAATCCAATCTCACACATCAGGCTCCTGAAAGGACTCACTAAGCCCCTTCCAAGTCTCCCATTTCGGGCTTCAACCCATAATATTTCTCGTTCCAGTTTACGGTTCCGGATCACTCAAACTTTAAAAATTCACGTTTGTTCTACTTTTACTTTCTCAGCCATGACTGAAACAGTTGGAACCAGTTCAAACCCCTGCTCATCACACCCGTATTTAGCTGCCTGGCTATGGCAAATCACCTAAGTCTCCCTGTGCCTCAGTTTCTTCACCTATAAGGAGGGCTAATAACATCTACCTCATTTTCTATTCCGCATCCCTTCTCTTCTACCACACCTCCACCGAGACCTGGCTGGTTTTGACTGCTTGGCCGCCTCATCCTGCTCTAGCTGACCCAAACCACGCCCCCTGCTGAAGAAACCATGCCCCAGCGTGGAAGGGAAACTGCCAGGCAGCAAACGATATACAGGCGCTTTTGGGCAAGAGTATGCAATCATGGAGCTGAGCCTGAATTTCATTCATCATTCAACCACTGATTGATTCGTTGCCTGACCCTTGCTGGAACCAGCCCAGTGCTGGGCTGAGTGGAATTACAATACGATCCAGCAATTCCATTCCTAGGTATATAACTAAAAGAATTGAAAGCAGGAACACAGACACTTGTACACCAGTGTTCATTGCAGCACTGTTTACAACAGCTAAAAGGTGGAAACAGCCTAAATGTCCATCAGCAGAAGAATGGATAAACAAAATGTGGTACATACATACAATGGAATGTTGCTCTGCCATAAACAAAAATGAAGTTTTGACACATGCTACAACATAGATGAACCTTGAAAACATTAAACTGAGTGAAGCAAGTCAGTCACAAAGGGACAGATATTGTATGATACCACTTATATGAAATATGTAGAACATGGCAAATGTATAGAAACCAAAAAACCAAACCCATTGTCGTCAAGTCAGTTCCAACAGGACAGGGTAAAACTGCCCCATACAGTTTCCAAGGATGTAAATCTTTATGGAAGCAGACTGCACATCTTTCTCCCATAGAGCAGTTTGTGGGTTCGAACCACCAACATTTCAGTTAGTAGCTGAGTGCTTTAACCACTGTACCACCAGGACTCCAAATATATATACATGTTTACCACCAAAAACAATTGTTCTTAAGTAAGGTTGTATACAATCATAAACAAAGACAATCAGATCCAGGTTCTGCCCTCAGGGAACTTCCAATGTTATAGGAGAAAGAGCCCTGAACATCACGTTCACACCATGCAGGGGCACAAGGGAGCTCTGGGGGCTGTGGGAGTCCAGAGGACAGGATCCAATCCAACTTGGGAATCTAGGTAGGCTGCTTGGGGGAAATGACAAATGACTTGAGCTGAGTTCATCAGTTTGGGGAGTCAGTGTGAAGGGCCCTCCAAGCAGAAGAAACAGCAATTGCAAAGGCACCTAGACAATAGAGAGCCTGGTACCTTCTAGGAAACACTGGTAGGTAGTTCAGTGGTCAGAGCACAGTGTCACAGTGTGTAAGACCAAGAGTGGGAAGAGATGAGGCTTGAGAGGTTTGGAAGAGGTTGGAATTGTAGATGACCTTAACGGCCAAGCAAGGAGCTAGAACTTTACCCTGTCGGGGGGGGGTGGGGTGTCATAGAAAGAAGTGATGTGTTAACTTTTTCCTCGAAGCCCTCTCACTGCTGCTGTGCAGAATAGTAGATTGAAGATGGCCAGTCTGGAAGCAGGGGCCAGCGAGCTGACTTGGGGTTTTCCGTGAGCGGGATGCTGAGGCTAGAACAGGGCAACAGCAGTAGGGTGTGGAAAGAGGCAGATTTGAGAGACAGAAAGGAGAGGATCGTCTGGGCCTGTGAGGGATTGGCAATGATGAGAGAGGAGGAGTCTGGGCTGCACATAAGACAGAGAATACATATTGCAAATTGCCAAGGGGGTAGTTACAGCAAAGATCAGTGTTGGAGAAACTCTGAGGGTTGAGAAATCAGTGTAGGATAGAATGGGCAGAAACGCCTTTCTGGAGGAGGAAGGATCCATTGGGCTAATGCTCACTGTGTGACCTTGGGCCAGTCACTGTCTTTCTCTGGTCCTTTAGGTTCCCGCTTGCTGAATTGGAAGAAGGGGAATGGTAATTTTGAGGATTAATTACATAAGAAAATGTTCAGGAAGTGCCTGGCCCTGTGGGTGATTTGGAGGGGGAGGTGTGTGGCAGGTGTGTTGGGGCCAGGGTGAGGTATGAGTGGGAGTGGAGGGGGTGGGCTGCCATTTGTGCAAAAGAGTTGGTGTAGGTAGAAGGACACCACACATACATGCAGACAAATGGGGTGGGGAGGGGAGGGGAAATGTGACCTGAACACATGAATGTTGGATTGAGGAGGTCAAAGGCCAAGGCAGCCTTACCCTGGAAGGACCTATCTTTGCAGTCAGCAGTAAGGGGCGTCTCTGAACCATGATTCTAGACTGCCATTTCCCCAGGAAATACCTGGTCCTGGAAGGCCCAAGGCCTCTAGTTTCTGTTCTCAAGTCAGTGCCTGAATTGCTGTGAGACCTTGAGTCAGTTCTAACCCATTCTGGGTCCCAGGTTTCCCAAATAAACAACAACAACAGAAAAATGTGTGTGTATTGGTGGGGAGGTGGATGAAATGTTTCCAAAGGTCTTCTCCAGGTTTGTTACGCTGCAGTTCTGTGGCCCTGAGTCTTTTTAAAAAGTCCATCCCTGTCTCTGTCCCTAACTTCCTATGTGGTCTTGAGCCATCTGCTAGACCTCTCTGGGCTTATTTTTACATCTGTCATATCAGGAGATTAGGCAGGAGTGTCTCCAATGATCAGTGGTTCTCCCGGGAAGATTCTCACCCTCGCCTCCAGCTGAATGCTTCAAACAAATCAGGGGAAAGTGAGGCGCTGGTCACAGACACAGCCCTTCCAATTTTTCATCTTCACCCACTGCCCTCCCCTCCCTACAGTCAGGAGCTCGCAGCACTGGCTTGTTTGCCAAACCTGTTACTATGACAGCGAGTTACAAATAACTCAGATGCAGACGAAGATTTTAACTCAAGAGCTGCTGGGCCAAGGACTTCTTGCTCCCTTCCTAGACGAGACTGAGGGAACAAGCCATCAAATTCCTTGGGATCAAGTCGCTTCCCTGCTCACGAGACTTCCACGGCTCCTTAGTGTCAACAAGAATAAGTCCTGGCATTCAAGGCTTTCTGAAAGCCTCATCGAATCTTTCCAATCACATTTCCTACTTGCTTCCATTATAAAAGTGATCACTCCCATTTATTGAGTGCCTACTGCCAAGCCCTGTGGCGAATACTTACATATAGTATGTAAGGAATTCCTCCTAGAACTCTATTACCAAAAAACCAAATCTGTTGCTGTCGAGTCAATTCCAACTCATAGCGAGCCTATACAACAGAGTAGAACTACCCCATAGAGTTTCCAAGGAGTGCCTGGTGGATTTGAACTGCCAACCTTTTGGTTAGCAGCCATAGCTTTTAACCACTACGCCACCAGGGTTTCCAGAACTCTATTAGGTAGACATTATTTTTCCCATTTTACAGAGGAGAAAATTGAGGCTCATGGATGGAAATAACTTGAGTAAGTCAGAGAATCAGAATTCAAGAAGCTCAAATCCATCAGACTTCTAGACTCAGGCTTTTATCACTACTAAAACAAAACAACAAAAAAAAACCAAACCCGTTACCATTGAGTAAATTCTGACTTGTAGCAACCCTATAGGACACAGTAGAACTGCCCCATAGGGTTTCCAAGGAGCACCTGGTGGATTCGAATTGCTGACCTTTTGGTTAGCAGCTGAATCCTGAACCACTACGCCACCAGGGTTTGCTTGTCACTACTAGTGGTTCACAAATGTTGGTCTACAGACATGGCATATAGAAATAATCTGGGGCAGTTAAAATTTCAGATTTTCACTTCCACTCAAGAAGGTAGAATGCATTTGTCTCCTCTTCCTCCTGTTGTTGTTAGGTGCCATCAAGTTGTTTCCAACTCATAGCAACCCTATGTACAACAGAATGAAACACTGCTTGGTCCTGTGCCATCCTCATAATCATTGCTATGTTTGAGCCCATTGTTGCAGCCACTATGTCAATCTATCTCAAGTGTCTTCATCTTTTTCACTGAGCCTCTACCTTACCAAGCATATTATCCTTCTCCAGGGACTGGTACCTCCTGATAAGAGGGCCAAAGTACATGAGATGAATTTTCACCATCCTTGCTTCCCAGGAGCACTCTGGATGTACTTCTTCCAAGACAGACTTAGTTGTTCTTCTGGCAGTCCACAGTATATTCAATATTCTTAACCAATGCCGTAATTCAAAGGCATCAATTCTTCAGTCTTCCTGATTCATTGTCCAGCTTTTGCATGCACTTCCTCCTGAAATCTCATAAAATAAGAGTAAAGGGGTGAGGCAGAGCCAAGATGGTGGAATAGACAGGCGCTTGTATCCAGCCCTCTTTACAACAAAGACGCTAAAAAACAAGTGAAATGAGTATATTTGTCACAAGCTGGGAGCCCTGATCATCAAAGGGAAGATTAGACAACGAACTGAGGGCCAGGGGAAGGAAGAGAAAGTTCAGAAGCGGAGAGGAGTTGCTGGACCTGAATCGCGGGGAGCCCTCAGGCACCATTCCCAGAGTGGCAGTGGTGGCAGCGGCGGGCTGGTCCTAGCGTTCGGCCGCAGTTTCCTCAGGGAGAAGCAGCCAGCCACACAGCCTGCTCACACCTCCGGAACCGGAGGAGAAGGGCGCTCTTGGCAAAAGCTAAGTATTTGTGTATATTTTACCACGCTCCCCCCCACCACCTCCAAGCCAGCTGCAGCGGCTGAATCCCTAGGCCTGAGACAGACCCTGGTGAGCACCTGGAGCCGTCCTCCCAGCCTTGGGGAAGGAAAAAACTTGCAACTGGGGGGAAAAGATAATTTGCTAGCTCCATTAACTGGAGGAGCTCAGACAGAAGTGGCTCCTGTCCAGGCATAAACCATCCGTGGACCTTGAGTACCTTTCTCTTCTGCATGGACCTGTATGGGCCTATTTCGGGAGAATAGGCCCTTGCTGACAAACTCCAACCATTTCAGTGGTGCGGTGGAGAGGTGGGTGTTTGACGTTTGACATTGCTTTACCTATTAAACAAGGTCCTCACCTACCTATAACAGGGAACTAAGGACTGGTGGCTCCACTTGGGTTGCCTAGCCACCCATGACAGGGGCCCAGGGATAACTGGTACCTCCCAGTCCTTACAACAAAATCTTTGGGTGCCCATGGTCCCTCTGCAGAGCCCACCCACCAGCACGCTCTAGGGAACAGAGGCACATTTTCCTCAGAGACTTTTGGGGGTCGGTTCTCAGCCCCCTGCCTTGTTCAGAGCATGACCCCTTGCTGCAATCAGATACAGGTATATATGCCAATCACTCCTGCCCCTCTAAGACTGTAGGACAGAGCCTGTACCACACACTTGATGATAAGCTACCTGGAAACCTGAGCTGAATTCATACAAGAAAACTGAATGGATTCCTAGACTGATATACCTGATAACAGCTCTAGCCAGCTGGGGACAGGACACCAGAGCTCCAAAGGTAAAAATAATCAAGCTAGCTCACTCAAGCAACCCATAGGGGTATATCAAAACAGAACAAAGCAAGAAGCTACAACACAGTAAGCAAGCATAAATTAATACAATAACTTATAGATGGCTCGGAGACAACGGTCAATATCAAGTCACATAAAGAAACAAGCCATGATCACCTTAAGAGGCTCTCAAAACAAAGAATCCAGGGATCTTCTAGATGAAAATGCATTCCTGGAATTACCAGATGCAGAATACAAAAGTTTAATATACAGAACCCTTCAAGACATCGGGAAGGAAAAGAGGCAATATGCAAAACAAGCCAAGGAACACACAGATAAAGCAACTGAAGAACTCAGAAAGATTATTCAGGAACATAATGAAAAGTTTAATAAGTTGGAAAAATCCATAGACAGGCAGCAATCAGAAATTCAGAAAATTAACAATAAAATTACAGAATTAGATAACTCAATAGAAAGTCAGAGGAGCAGAATTGAGCAAGTAGAAGCTAGAATTTCTGAACTCGAAGATAAATCACCTGGCACATATAGCTGAAGAAAAATCAGATAAAAGAACTTAAAAAAATGAAGAAACCTTAAGAATCCTGTGGAACTCTATCAAGAGGAATAACCTACGAGCGATTGGAGTACCAGAACAGGGAGGGATAACAGAAAATACAGAGAAAATTGTTGAGGATTTCTTGGCAGAAAACTTCCCTGATATTGTGAAAGATGAGAAGATATCTATCCAAGATGCTCATCGAACTCCACATAAGGTAGATCTTAAAAGAAAGTCACCAAAACATATTATAATCAACCTCGCCAAAACCAAAGATAAGGAGACAATTATAAGAGCAGCGAGGATTAAAGAAAAGTCACCTACAAGAGAGAGCCAATAAGAATAAGCTCAGACTACTCGGCAGAAACCATGCAGGCAAGAAGGCAATGGGATGACATATTTAAAAAATTGAAGGAAAAAATGGCCTGCCAAGAATCATATATCCAACAAAACTGTCTCTTAAATATGAAGGTGAAATTAAGACATTTCCAGGTAAACACAAGATGAGGGAATTCGTAAAAACCAAACCAAAACTACAAGAAATACTAAAGGGGGTTCTTTGGTTAGAAAATCAATAATATCAGGTATTGACCCAAGATTAGAACACTGGGCAGAGAAACCAGAAGTCAACCCAGACAGGGAAATAAAAAAAAAAAAAAGCAAGATTAAAAAAAAAAAAGCCCAACACAGGATAACGGCAATGCTATGATATAAAAGAAGACAACATTAAAATAATAAAGAGGGACTAAGAAAAAAAATAATCATACACCATCCATATGGAGAGGAAGATACAGCGATACAAAGAAATAAAAGTTAGTTATAAATTTAGAAAAATAAGGGTAAATAATAAGGTAACCACAAAGGAGACAAACTATCCTACTCATCAAAATAAAATACAAGGGAAAAATACAGACTCAGCAGAAACAAAATCAACAACAACAAATATGAGGAAAGGACAATATATAAAGAAAATCTGCTCAGCACATAAAATCAAGTGGGAAAAAGAAACTGTCAACAACACACAAAAAAAAACACATCAAAATGATAGCACTAAATTCATATCTATCCATAATTACCCTGAATGTAAATGGGCTAAATGCACCAATACAGAGACAGAGAGTGGAAAAATGGATTAAAAAACAAGATCCGTCCATATGCTGCCTACAAGAGACACACATTAGACTTAGAGACACAAACAAACTAAAACTCAAAGGATGGAAAAAAATATACTAAGCAAACAACAATCAAAAAACAGCAGGAGTGGCAATATTAATTTCTGACAAAATAGACTTTAAAGTTAAATCCATCAGAAAGGATAAGGAAGGACACTATACAATGATTAAAAGGACAATATACCAAGAAGATATAACCATATTAACTATTTATGCACCCAAAGACAGGGCTGCAAGATACATAAAACAAACTCTATCAGCATTGAAAACTGAGATAGGCAGCTCCACAACAATAGTAGGAGACTTCAACACACCACTTTCGGTGAAGGACAGGGCATCCAGAAAGAAGCTCCATAAAGACACGGAAGATCTAAGTGCCACAATCAACCAACGTGACCTCGTAGACATATACAGAACACTCCACCCAACAGCAACCAAGTATACTTTCTTTTCTAGTGCACATGGAACATTCTCTAGAATAGACCACATATTAGGTCAAAAAGCAAGCTTTAGCAGAATCCAAAACACTGAAATATTACAAAGCATCTTCTCTGACCATAAGGCCATAAAAGTGGAAATCAATAACAGGAAAAGAAATCAAACACTTGGAAACTGAACAATACCCTGCTCAAAAAAGACTGGATCATAGAAGACATTAAGGATGGAATAAAGAAATTCAAAGAATCCAATGAGAATGAAAACACTTCCTATCAGAACCTCTGGGACACAGCAAAAGTGGTGCTCAGAGGCCAATTTATATCAATAAATGCACACATCCAAAAAGAAGAAAGGGCCAAAATCAGAGAACTGTCCCAACAACTTGAACAAATAGAAAGAGAGCAACAAAAGAAACCCACAGGCACCAGAAGAAAAAAAGAATAAAAATTAGAGCTGAACTAAATGAAACAGAGAACAGAAAAACAATGGAAAGAATTAACAAGACCAAAAGCTGGTTTTGGAAAAACTCAACAAAACTGATAACCCATTGCCAAAACTGACAAAAGAAAAACAGGAGAGGAAGCAAATAACCCGAATAAGAACTGAGATGGGCAATATTACAACAGACCCAACTGAAATGAAAAGAATCATATCAGATTACTATGAAAAACTACACTCAAACAAATTTGAAAACCTAGAAGAAATGGATGAATTCGAGAAACACACTGCCTACCTAAACTAACACAGAGGTAGAACAACTAAATAGACCCATAACAAAAGAAGAGATTAAAAAGGTAATCAAAAACTCCCAGTAAAAAAAAGCCCTGGTCCAGATGGCTTCACTGCAGAGTTCTACCAAACTTTCAGAGAAGAGTTAACACCACTACTATTAAAGGTATTTCAGAGCATAGGAAATGACAGAATACTATCAAACTCATTCTATGAAGCCACCATAACCCTGATACCAAAACCAGATAAAGATACCACAAGAAAAGAAAATTATAGACCGATATCCCTCACGAATGAAGATGCAAAAATCCTCAACAAAATTCTAGCCAATAGAATTCAACAATATATCAAAAAAATAATTCACCATGACTAAGTGGGATTCATACCATGTATGCAGGGATGGTTCAACATTAGAAAAACAATTAACGTAATCCACCACACGAATAAAACAAAAGACAAGAATCACATGATTTTATCAATTGATGCAGAAAAGGCATTTGACAAAGTTCAACACTCATTCATGATAAAAACTCTCAGCAAAGTAGGAATAGAAGGAAAATTCCTCAACATAATAAAGGGCATCAAAAAAAAATTTTTTTTTTTATACAAAGCCAACAGCCAACATCACCCTAAATGGAGAGAGCCTGAAAACATTCCCACTGAGATCAGGAACCAGACAAGGATGCCCTTTATCACCACTCTTATTCAACATTGTGCTGGAAGTTCTAGCCAGAGCAATTAGGCTAGATAAAGAAATAAAGGGCACCCAGATTGGCAGGGAAGAAGTCAAAGTATCTCTATTTGCAGATGACATGATCTTATACACAGAAAACCCTAAGGAATCCTCAAGAAAACTACTGAAACTAATAGAAGAGTTCAGCAGAGTATCGGGATACAAGATAAACACACAAAAATCAGTTGGATTCCTCTACACCAACAAAAAGAACATCAAAGAGGAAATCACCAAATCAATGCCATTTATAGTAGCCCCCAAGAAGGTAAAATACTTAGGAATAAATCTTACCAGAAATGTAAAAGACTTATACAAAGAAAACTAGAGTACACTTCTGCAAGAAACCAAAAGAGACTTACATAAGTGGAAGAATATACCTTGCTCATGGACAGGAAGACTTAGCATTATAAAAATGTCTATTCTACCAAAAGCGATCTATACATTTAATGCAATACCGATCCAAATCCCAATGACATTCTTTAATGAGATGGAGAAACAAGTCACCAATTTCATATGGAAAGGAAAGAGGCCCCACATAAATAAGGCATTACTGAAAAAGAAGAACAAAGTAGGAGGCCTTACTTTACCTGATTTTAGGAACTATTATACTGCCACAGTAGTCAAAACAGCCTGGTACTGGTACAACAACAGATACTTGGACCAATGGAACAGAATTGCGAATCCAGACATAAATCCATCCACATATGAGCAGTTGATATTTCACAAAGGCCCCAAAACAGTTAAATGGGGGAAAAGACAGTCTTTTAAACAAATGGTGTTGGCAGAACTGGATATCCATCTGCAAAAAAATGAAACAAGACCCATACCTCACTCCATGCACAAAAACTAACTCAAAATGGATCAAAGACCTAAATATAAAATCTAAAATGATAAAGATCATGGAAGAAAAAATAGGGACAACGTTAGGAGCCCTAATATATGGCATAAACAGTGTAGAAAACATTATAAAGAACGTAGAAGAAAAACTAGATAACTGGGAGCTCCTGAAAATCAAACACTTATGCTCATCCAAAGACTTCACCAAAAGAGTAAAAAGACTACCTACGGACTGGGAAAAAGTCTTTAGCTATGACATTTCTGATCAGCGTCTGATCTCTAAAATCTACATAATACTGCAAAAACTCAACTGCAAAAAGACAAATAAACCAATTTTAAAATGGGCAAAAGATATGAATAGACACTTCACTAAAGAAGACATTCAGGTAGCTAACAGATATATGAGGAAATGTTCACCATCATTAGCCATTAGAGAAATGCAGATCAAAACTACAATGAGATTTCATCTCAGTCCAACAAGGCTGGCATTAATTCAAAAAACACAAAATAATAAATCTTGGAGAGGCTGTGGAGAGATTCGAACACTTATACACTGCTGGTGGGAAGGTCAAATGGTACAACCACTCTGGAAATCGATTTGGTGCTTCCTTAAAAAGCTAGAAATAGAACTACCATACGATCCAGCAATCCCACTCCTTGGAATATATCCTAGAGAAATAAGAGCCTTTACACGAACAGATATATGCACATCCATGTTTATTGCAGCACTGTTTACAATAGCAAAAACATGGAAGCAATCAAGGTGCCCATTAAAGGATGAATGGATAAATTAATTATGGTATATTCACACAATGGAATACTATGCATCGATAAAGAACAGTGAGGAATCTGTGAAACATTTCATAACATGGAGGAACCTGGAAGGCATTATGCTGAGTGAAATTAGTCAGTTGCAAAAGGACAAATATTGTATAAGACCACTATTATAAGAACTTGAGAAATAGTTTAAACTGAGAAGAAAACATTCTTTTGTGGTTACGAGAGGGGGGAGGGAGGGAGGGTGGGAGATGGGTACTCACTAATTAAATAGATAAGATCTACTTTAGGTGAAGGGAAAGACAGCACACAGTACAGGGGAGGTCAGCACAGCTGGACTAAACCAAAAGCAAAGAAGTTTTCTGAATAAACTGAATGCTTCGAAGGCCAGCATAGCAGGGGGGCAGGGGTCTGGGGACCATGGTTTCGGGGGACATCTAAGTCAATTGGCATAATAAAACCTATTAAGAAAACAATCTGCATCCCACTTTGAAGAGTGGCGTCTGGGGTCTTCAATGCTAGCAAGCTGCCATCTAAGATGCATCAATTGGTCTCAACCCACCTGGATCAAAGGAGAATGAAGAACACCAAGGACACAAGGTAATTACGAGCCCAAGAGACAGAAAGGGCCACATGAACCAGAGAGTACATCAGCCTGAGACCAGAAGAACTAGATGGTGCCCAGCTACAACCGATGACTGCCCTGACAGGGAACACAACAGAGAACCCCTGAGGGAGCAGGAGAGCAGTGGGATGCAGACCCAAAATTCTCATAAGACCAGACTTAATGGTCTGACTGAGACTGGAAGGACCCTGGTGGTCATGGCTCCCAGACCTTCTGTTGCCCCAGGACAGGAACCATTCCCAAAGCCAACTCTTCAGACATGGATTGGACTGGACAATGGGTTGGAGAGGGATGCTGGTAAGGAACGAGCTTCTTGGATCAGGTGGACACTTGAGACTAGGTTGGCATCTCCTGCCTGGAGGGGAGATGAGAGGGTAGAGGGGGTTAGAAGCTGTCAAAAAGGACACGAAAAGTGAGAGTGGAGGGAGAGAGCAGGCTAAATCATTAGGGGGAGAGTAATTGGGAGTGTGTAGCAAGGTGTATATGGGTTTCTGTGTGAGAGACTGACTTGATCTGTGAACTTTCACTTAAAGCACAATAAAAATTACTTTAGAGAGGCGGGGCCAAGATGGCGGACTAGGTAGACGCTACCTCGGATCCCTCTTGCAACAAAGACTCGGAAAAACAAGTGAATCGATCACGTACATAACAATCTACGAACCCTGAACAACAAACACAGATTTAGAGACGGAAAACAAACAAATACGGGGAAGCAGCGATTGTTTTCAGAGCCTGGAGTCAGCGTCCCAGTCAGCGGATTTTCTGGAAAAACTAGTTTCCCAGTGATGGCTCGGAGACAGCAGTCCATATCAAACCACATAAAGAAGCAGACCATGACAGCTTCTACAACCCCCCAAACAAAAGAATTGAAACCTTTCCCAAATGAAGATACAATCCTGGAATTATCAGATACAGAATATAAAAAACTAATTTACAGAATGCTTTAAGACATCACAAACGAAATAAGGCAAACTGCAGAAAAAGCCAAGGAACACTGATAAAACTGTTGAAGAACTCAAAAAGATTATTCAAGAACATAAGGGAAAAATTAATAAGTTGCAAGAATCCATAGAGAGACAGCATGTAGAAATCCAAAAGATTAACAATAAAATTACAGAATTAGACAACGCAATACGAAGTCAGAGGAGCAGACTCGAGCAATTAGAATGCAGACTGGGAGATCTGGAGGACCAGGGAATTAACACCAACATAGCTGAAAAAAAAATCAGATAAAAGAATTAAAAAGTGAAGAAACCCTAAGAATCATGTGGGACTCTATCAAGAAGGATAACTCGCGTGTGATTGGAGTCCCAGAACAGGGAGGGAGGACAGAAAACACAGAGAAAATAGTTGAAGAACTCCTGACACAAAACTTCCCTGACATCATGAAAGACGAAAGGATATCTATCCAAGATGCTCATCGAACCCCATTTAAGATTGATCCAAAAAGAAAAACACCAAGACATATTATCATCAAACTCGCCAAAACCAAAGATAAACAGAAAATTTTAAAAGCAGCCAGGGAGAAAAGAAAGGTTTCCTTCAAGGGAGAATCAATAAGTTCAGACTACTGAGCAGAAACCATGCAGGCAAGAAGGGAATGGGACGACATATACAGAGCACTGAAGGAGAAGAACTGCCAGCCAAGGATCATATATCCAGCAAAACGCTCTCTGAAATATGAAGGCCAAATTAAGATATTTACAGATAAACACAAGCTCAGAGAATTTGCAAAAACCAAACCAAGGCTACAAGAAATACTAAAGGATATTGTTTGGTCAGAAAACCAATAATATCAGATACCAGCACAACACAAGGTCACAAAACAGAACATCCTGATATCAACTCAAATAGGGAAATCACAAAAACAAATTAAGATTAATTAAAAAAAATACTCATAACAGGGAATCACGGAAGTCAATACATAAAAGATCACAATAATCAAAAAGAGTGACTAAACACAGGAGGCATAGAACTGCCATACGGAGAGTGATACACGGCGATATAGAACAATACAAGTTAGGTTTTTACTTAGAAAAATAGGGGTAAATAATAAGGTAACCACAAAGAGATATAACAACTCCATAACTCAAGATAAAAGCCAAGAAAAATGTAACGACTCAACAAACATAAAGTCAAACACTACGAAAATGACGATCTCACAATTTACTAAGAAAAACGTCTCAGCACAAAAATGTAAGCGGAAAAATGAAATTGTAAAAAAACAACACATAAAAAGGCATCAAAATGACAACACTAACCACTTATTTATCTATAATTACGCTGAATGTAAATGGACTAAATGCACCAATAAAGAGACAGAGAGTCACAGACTGGATAAAGAAACACGATCCGTCTATATGCTGCCTACAAGAGAAACACCTTAGACTTAGAGACACAAACAAACTAAAACTCAAAGGATGGAAAAAATATATCAAGCAAACAATAAGCAAAAAAGAAGAGGAGTAGCAATATTAATTTCTGACAAAATGGACTTTAGACTTAAATCCACCACAAAGGATAAAGAAGGACACTACATAATGATAAAAGGGACAATTGATCAGGAAGACATTACCATATTAAATATTTATGCACCCAATGACAGGGCTGCAAGATACATAAATCAAATTTTAACAGAATTGAAAAGTGAGATAGACACCTCCACAATTATAGTAGGAGACTTCAACACACCACTTTCGGAGAAGGACAGGACATCCAGTAAGAAGCTCAATAGAGACACAGAAGACCTACTTACAACAATCAACCAACTTGACCTCATTGACTTATACAGAACTCTCCACCCAACTGCTGCAAAATATACTTTTTTTTCTAGCGCACATGGAACATTCTCTAGAATAGACCACATATTAGGTCATAAAACAAACCTTTGCAGAGTCCAAAACATCGAAATATTACAAAGCATCTTCTCAGACCACAAGGCAATAAAAGTAGAAATCAAGAACAGAAAAACTAGGGAAAAGAAATGAAATACTTGGAAAATGAACAATACCCTCCTGAAAAGAGACTGGGTTATAGAAGACATCAAGGAGGGAATAAGGAAATTCATAGAATGCAACGAGAATGAAAATACTTCCTATCAAAACCTCTGGGACACAGCAAAAGCAGCGCTCAGAGGCCAATTTATATCGATAAATGCACACATACAAAAAGAAGAGCCCAAATCAGAGAGCTGTCCCTACAACTTGAACAAAGAGAAAGTGAGCAACAAAAGAATCCATCAGGCACCAGAAGAAAACAAATAATAAAAATTAGAGCTGAACTAAATGAATTAGAGAACAGAAAAACAATTGAAAGAATTAACAAAGCCAAAAGCTGGTTCTTTGAAAAAATTAACAAAATTGATAAACCGTTGGCTAGACTGACTAAAGAAATACAGGAAAGGAAACAAATAACCTGAATAAGAAACGAGAAGGACCACACCACAAGAGAACCAACTGAAATTAAAAGAATCATATCAGATTATTACAAAAAATTGTACTCTAACAAATTTGCAAACCTAGAAGAAATGGATGAATTCCTGGAAAAACACTACCTACCTAAACTAACACAATCAGAAGTAGAACAACTAAATAGACCCATAAAAAAAAAGAGATTGAAACGGTAATCAAAAAACTCCCAACAAAAAAAAGCCCTGGCCTGGATGGCTTCACTGCAGAGTTCTACCAAACTTTCAGAGAAGAGTTAACACCACTACTACTGAAGGTATTTCAAAGCATAGAAAATGACGGAATACTACCCAACTCATTCTATGAAGCCACCATCTCCCTGATACCAAAACCAGGTAAAGACATTACAAAAAAAGAAAATTACAGACCTTTATCCCTCATGAACATAGATGCAAAAATCCTCAACAAAATTCTAGCCAATAGAATTCAACAACATATCAAAAAAATAATTCACCCTGATCAAGTGGGATTTATACCAGGTATGCAAGGCTGGTTTAATATCAGAAAAACCATTAATGTAATCCATCACATAAATAAAACAAAAGACAAAAACCACATGATGTTATCAATTGATGCAGAAAAGGCATTTGACAAAGTCCAACAGTCATTTATGATAAAAACTCTCACCAAAATAGGAATTGAAGGAAAATTCCTCAACATAATAAAGGGCATTTATGCAAAGCCAACAGCCAATATCACTCTAAATGGAGAGAACCTGAAAGCATTTCCCTTGAGAACGGGAACCAGACAAGGATGCCCTTTATCACCGCTCTGATTCAAAATTGTGCTAGAGATCCTAGCTAGAGCAATTAGGCTAGACAAAGAAATAAAAGGCATCCGGATTGGCAAGGAGGAAGTAAAATTATCTCTATTTGCAGATGACATGATCTTATACACAGAAAACCCTAAGGAATCCTCCAGAAAACTACTGAAACTAATAGAAGAGTTTGGCAGAGTCTCAGGTTATAAGATAAACATACAAAAATCACTTGGATTCCTCTACATCAACAAAAAGAACATCGAAGAGGAAATCACCAAATCAATACCATTCACAGTAGCCACCAAGAAGATAAAATACTTAGGAATAAATCTTACCAAGGATGTAAAAGACCTATACAAAGAAAACTACAAAGCTCTACTACAAGAAATTCAAAAGGTCATACTTAAGTGGAAAAACGTACCTTGCTCATGGATAGGAAGACTCAACATAGTAAAAATGTCTATTCTACCAAAAGCCATCTGTACATATAACGCACTTCGATCCAAATTCCAATGTCGTTTTTTAAGGCGATAGAGAAACAAATCACCAATTTCATATGGAAGGGAAAGAAGCCTCGGATAAGCAAAGCATTACTGAAAAAGAAGAAGAAAGTGGGAGGCCTCGCTCTACCTGATTTCAGAAGCTATTATACAGCCACAGTAGTCAAAACAGCCTGGTACTGGTACAACAACAGGCACATAGACTAATGGAACAGAATTGAGAACCCAGATATAAATCCATCCACGTATGAGGAGCTGATATTTGACAAAGGCCCAGTGTCAGTTAATTGGGGAAAAGATAGTCTTTTTAACAAATGGTGCTGGCATAACTGGATGTCCATTTGCAAAAAAATGAAACAGGACCCATACCTCACACCATGCACAAAAACTAACTCCAAGTGGATCAAAGACTAAAACGATAAAGATCATGGAAGAAAAAATAGGGACAACCTTAGGAGCCCTAATACAAGGCATAAACAGAATACAAAACATTACCAAAAATGACGAAGAGAAACCAGATAACTGGGAGCTCCTAAAAATCAAACACCTATGCTCATCTAAAGACTTCACCAAAAGAGTAAAAAGACCACCTACAGACTGGAAAAGAGTTTTCAGCTATGACATCTCCGACCAGCGCCTGATCTCTAAAATCTATATGATTCTGTCAAAACTCAACCACAAAAAGACAAACAGCCCAATCAAGAAGTGGGCAAAGGTTATGAACACACACTTCACTAAAGAAGATATTCAGGTAGCTAACAGGTACATGAGAAAATGCTCTCGTTCATTAGCCATTAGAGAAATGCAAATTAAAACTACGATGAGATTCCATCTCACTGCAACAAGGCTGGCATTAATCCAAAAAACACAAAATAATAAATGTTGGAGAGGCTGCGGAGAGATTGGAACTCTTATACACTGCTGTTGGGAATGTCAAATGGTACAACCACTTTGGAAATCTATCTGGCGTTATCTTAAACAGTTAGAAATAGAACTACCATACAACCCAGAAATCCCACTCCTCGGAATATACCCTAGAGAAAACAAGAGCCTTCACACAAACAGATATATGCACACCCGTGTTTATTGCAGCTCTGTTTACAATAGCAAAAAGCTGGAAGCAACCAAGGTGTCCATCAACGGATGAATGGGTAAATGAATTGTGGTATATTCACACAATGGAATACTACGCATCCATAAAGGACAGTGACGAATCTGTGAAACATTTCATAACATGGAGGAACCTGGAAGACATTATGCTGAGTGAAATTAGTCAGAGGCAAAAGGACAAGTATTGTATAAAACCACTATTATAAGATCTTGAGAAATAGTATAAACTGAGAAGAACACATACTTTTGTGGTTACGAGGGGGGGAGGGAGGGAGGGAGGGAGAGGGTTTTTTATTGATTAATTAGTAGATAAGAAGTGCTTTAGGTGAAGGGAAGGACAACACTCAATACATGGAAGGTCAGCTCAATTGGACTGGACCAAAAGCAAAGAAATTTCCGGGATAAAATGAATGCTTCAAAGGTCAGCGGAGCAAGGGCAGGGGTTTGGGGACCATGGTTTAAGGGGACTTCTAACTCAATTGGCAAAATAATTCTATTATGAAAACATTCTGCATCCCACTTTGAAATGTGGCGTCTGGGGTCTTAAATGCTAACAAGCGGCCACCTAAGATGCATCAATTGGTCTCAACCCACCTGGAGCAAAGGAGAATGAAGAACACCAAGGTCACACGAGAACTAAGAGCCCAAGAGACAGAAAGGGCCACATGAACCAGAGACCTACATCATCCTGAGACCAGAAGAACTAGTTGGTGCCCGGCCACAACCGATGACTGCCCTGACAGGGAGCACAACAGAGAACCCCTGAGGGAGCAGGAGATCAGTGGGATGCAGACCCCAAATTCTCATAAAAAGACCATACTTAATGGTCTGAGTGAGACTAGAGGAATCCCCACGGCCATGGTCCCCAAACCTTCTGTTGTCACAGGACGGGACCATCCCCAAAGACAATTCATCAGACATGAAAGGGACTGGACAGTGGGTGGGAGAGAGATGCTGATGAAGAGTGAACTAATAATATCAGGTGGACACTTGAGACTGTGTTGGCATCTCCTGTCTGGAGGGGGGATGGGAGGATAGAGAGAGTGGGAAGCTGGCAAAATGGTCACGAAAGGAGAGACTGGAAGGGCTGACTCATTAGGGGGAGAGCAAGTGGGAGTACGGAGTAAGGTGTATGTAAACTTATATGTGACAGACTGACTTGAATTGTAAATGTTCACTTGAAGCTCGATAAAAGTTAATTAAAAAATTACTTTAAAAAAAAGATACGTCCACACACACACAAAAAAAAAAAGAGTAAAGGGGTATGGAATCAAATGTATAAACACACAACTCCAAAGAAAAGTGGAGGAAGTTTCATTAATGGGGGAGGGATTTCAAAACTTTTCTAGTAAGCAGTAAGGGACTGGAAGTGTAGTAACTGAGAAAGCAGGGCAAAGAAAGATATAGGCATAGTCCACACATAGGAGGGGATCAGCTCAGGAGAAAGCCAATCTACCCTGCGAAATCCTGGAGAGGCTCTGGTTTAGAAAACACGAGGTCTGCCTGATGGTGAGAGTGAGCCCCAAGCAATAGGATAATTGAAAGTTTGCGTTAGATGCATCGACCTCCCCTAGTCTTTCTCTACGCTCCCCCATTCTTATGGGTAGAAATCACAAGAGCCAAGCATCTACACTCAGGCAAAACATTAGAGTTCTCCAAATAAATCAAAAATCCCTGAGCAAAAACCTCCACTTTTTGCACTTCGGGATCCTCCAGCAGACTGTGTG
Organism: Loxodonta africana; assembly: GCF_030014295.1. Taxonomy (NCBI): domain Eukaryota; kingdom Metazoa; phylum Chordata; class Mammalia; order Proboscidea; family Elephantidae; genus Loxodonta; species Loxodonta africana. The sequence continues at coordinate 63,744,106 of NC_087369.1, forward strand.
GGTCCCCAACCAGTCACCTAAAAGAGAAGTCTAACAATGAACTTGACAAACCCTGTCCCTTACGCACTGCTCTCAACTAACCTTCTGTTGCTTTGTTCTTAAATCAATGGGCTGATAATGTTTGAACATTTGTGAAAAAAATGCTAATAGGTTTATGAATGGATTGATGAAGCAAATGGAAAAAACTAAGGCTAGGCACATTGCAAGTGAAAAAAAAAAGCCAGTTAATTGCTGTTGTTGTGTTCTGTCAAATTGGTTTTGATTCACAGTGACCCTATATGACAGAGTGGATCTGCTCCCATAGGGCTTCCTAGGCCCTTTAGGGGAGAAGATCATCTTGTTCTTTCTCAAACCCCCAATCTCCTCAAGTGAGTACCAAATCCAGGAAAATAAAGCAAAAATGAGGAAAAAAGGTAATTATAGTACACTTCTTGGGTCTGTAGCAGCTACTTATTTACTAGGAATTGTGATATAAACATATTGGAAGTAGGAAAAGAGGGAAAGTCGAGGTGTGTGTGGAGGTGGATAAAATCTTATTTTACCATAATGAGATGTCAAACAATAATGTCTTGGCGGTTCCTCAAAAAGTTAAACATAGAACTGCCATATGACCCAGCAATTCCACTCCTGGGTATATACTTAGAAGACATGAAAGCAGGAATGCAAACAGTAAACCTGTACACCAATGTTCATTGCAGTACTTTTCACAATAGCCAAAAGGTGGAAATAACCAAAATGTCCATCAACAAATGAACGATAAAATGTGGTATATACTGTTTTAGAGTAAGAGCATGTACTGTGTTAAATTAAAAGTAAAGAGATTTATTGAAGGCTCAATAAATAAATAATGTTCAAACTGGGGAGATGCTTAGGCCACCATAGTGAAATCAAATGCTTGAAGGTGATAGAGTTAGAGAGGCATATTTATCTGGTAAAATCAGGAACTTATGGTACAGTTTTCTGTTTGGAAGTTACAAACTTAGGATAGTAAGAGGTGGGGCAACTCTAAGCAGAGATCTTAATATGATTGGTCTAAAGTATATATGTGGGCTACCTAGATTGGTTAGTCTTCTAAATTACAGAAGTATATGACTAAAGGGGGATTTACAGGGTGGTCACAAGGAAATTATAAGACATTCTTTCTGAGACCATTCTGTTAAGATAGCATCTTTAGCTACCATTCCCTGAGAATTGGTTGTGCAGCAGGTTTCTAATAAGGGGCTTGCATCGAGATCCTCCCTCAGGTACATTGTTGTCATATCCTTAACCACGGCGGGGGAAGGGGGGAACATTTCCTTAGTTAAAGGATTAAGTCTTCACAAAGGTTAAATGATTGTTGAGGAAGCAAGCACCGTTTCAAGATGGAGTCGGGGCTCAGGCCCTGGTCAGTCATTTTGATAAAGTCAAGCAGCTCAACTTGGGGGCTCTCACACATTCCCTCCTTTTGGTTAAGGATTTTATTGTCATTCTTTGATCACCATTATATGAATGCTTTCTTCTGCAGGGATTTATGATGGCAGGTAATCTTTTAGATGGCTATTTACTTGAGTAAGCTTTTAAAACCCCAGACACTACTGTTAGTAGTCAGACTTCATCTGACCTCTTTTCCCTGCCATGGCTTGGCATTCGGCTTCTGTGATCCTAGTTGGGGGTCCATGTGCAGTAAGGTCACATTGGAGGAACAACTTGACTGTTCAAAAGACTGGCCTAGGGTGTGAGCTTGAGTCTGTTAGGGAAATGAGCATCATCTATGTATGTGATACTTCTCCTAGGCATAGGTTAGTTTTCTGAGTAACAACATTGGTCATACATTTCATGCAGCATTTTACTATTCCAATAATTATTATGACACCAATCAGCATCATTAATCCAGTCAATAATAGTGATCTAACCAGGATCCAACTCCAGAAGGCAGCCAATTAAAAATATCTAGGAAAGGGAAGTTATGCATAGGAGTCGTTTGAAGCCAGGCAGCCCTTTGGCAGACTTGTCTGATGTCTTGTTTACTTCTCCCAATGTGTTTACCCAAGTACAAGAAGTATTGGCAACTGCACATACTCCTCCTTGCTGGGCTAAAATAAAATCGAGGGTAATTCTATTGTCTAACACAACTTTGACAAGGGAGTTTAAGGATTTTTGCTGTGCTTCTATGTTATCAGCAAGTTCATTGTTTACTTGTAGCACAGTAGTACATGAACTGTGAATATATTTTTCAAGTTCAGGTATACCAACAAGCAGTAAGAGCCCTCAGAGGAATGCCCATCCATCTGTCTGTCTATTATAGAGCTGTTGTTAGATCCCACAAGATCTCTTTAGTATCTGGCAAGAATTTTTAAATCACTGGTCCAATGGGTGCTCTCATTATAAGGCTCCAAGACTCCAACGGTCCCCAGGGTACATTGGCCATATATGCTCCATCTGTCTAAACAAGGTAATGACCAAGTGTAAGGCTCAGTATTGTCACTTTCTTTCAAATAGGCTGATCCACCACATAAAAATGTATATCCAGGGGGTGCATAAATCATTCCTGCTCCTGTCTGAGTATTGGGAAAATGGACAGTCTGGTTTGTTTTTTCAAGCCATTTTTCAGTAAGGGAGTCGTTGCAAATAGTCCTAATTCGGATTTTTCCTTAAGATGGGGGTAAACTGGATCTTCTTGATTGTTACAAAAGTCTACTACTGCTGTATAATATAGGCTATTGCCAATAAAGGGAATAGGGCACTCATTAGCATAAGTAACTTTAGGTTGTGTACAAATACAAAAGAGATAAAAGCAGAGCACTAAAGTATAAGTAGGGAAATTAAATGGATTCCATAGCCTGACATGAATGGCTCACTTGGGAATAGCACTGATATTAACAATGGCACTAAGTATAAAACTATGGTTAAAGATGGGCAATGCAAATGGGTCAGAATTGTCATGTCCTGCTTTCAGGATTTGATGTAGATCCAGCAATCAGCCAGAATATCAGTGCTACCTACTGATTGAGCTATTCTAGCAAAAGCATATTCTTTCCAATGGTTAATGAATGTCACAGTATATAATAAGAGAATACTTGAGGAAAGCTTCATAATGTCAAGAACACTAACCAGAAATAATATATGAAGGCAAATATTGTAAAAATAAGTTACAATAAAACAAGTTCCTCCTTCAGTTATTTGCATAGAAAGAACAAAATGTTAAAACAGAGGATTATGCCACAATAATGTAATAAGGCAATTTAAAAAAGTATAGCAAAAACTATAAAGCAAAGTCCAAAGACCTCAGCACCCTGCATAAGTGGGTTCCTAATTAAAATAACACAAAATGGCTATTAAAAATATGATAGTGATGAGGATTACTAATATAAGGTTGAGAATCATAACTCTGCCTTACCGATTAATGAAACTAAGCAAAGTCCAACGATTTCAAGAGCTTGCATGGGGTCTTGTTCTGTGATCCTGGGAGGAGCTGTCTATTTCTGAAGCCATCTGCTCCTGGCCACTAGGATGTTTAAGTCCCCAGTGGGTTCACAAGTCCAGGCAGGTTCTTTGGCTTTCTTTAACTGTGAAAGTTGAACTTAAGAGTTCACTCCTTCTAACTTGGTGGCACAAGAGTTGTTGAGCAGCACTAAGTAGGCTCCTTTCCAGTAAGGTTCTAAGAAGTGCTTTAGTTGATGCCTTTCCAATAGACAAAATCACCTGGGGGAAATTGTGGGTAATGACTGAGGTTTAGGTTCACCATCATTAAAATTCTTTAATTTGGGTGAAATAGGTTTTTGAATAATGTATCAGGGATTGGCAATATTTAAGTATATCTTGTAGGATTCAGTTGGGGTCTTTGTAAGCTGTATATGGCAAGGACATGGGTCTGCCAGTTACTATCATACGAGAGTGATTTTGTGTTTTCCAAATGGAGTAGATGTGAAATTTAGGAGGACTAAATGAAGAACGTTAGTCCAAGGCAGGGCCAATGATTGCCAAAGTTTAGCTATTGTGTTTTAATTATACTTATTTGTTCTTTCCACTAATCCAGAAGATTGTGGGTGGTATGGGCAAGTCTTCGATAAATTAGAAAAATCTTACATACTTCTTAGATCACTTTCCCAATGAAGTGAGTACCCCAGTCACTGCAGAGTTCTCAGGGCTCCCCAAGTAGGGATGATATTTTCTAAAAGCTTCTTTGCCAGAAGAGTGGCAGTAGCATTCTTGCAAGGAAAAGTTTCCACCCAATGTGAAAATAAACAAATCATTACTAGTACATTTTTATATCCATTTGTAGGTGGGAGCTGAATGAAGTCTGTCATTCAAGCAGAGTTCCAGAGAGTAATGGCTATTTCCTAGGAGACACTTAGAGATGTTTCCCAGGGTTGTAACAACGGCAAAGGGAACAATGGCTTGTGACGTGTTCAGCAGCTTCAAAAACTTTTCCCCACCAATATTTCTTTAAGGTTTCAATCAATCTGTTTCTTCCCATAAGGGAGTTCATGTGTATTAGCTCTGGCCATAAGGACATGCAAACGTTTAGGAAAGACAGGTTTTTGGTTAGGTCCTCTCCATAATCTAGTGGACGTAAAAAAAGCCAGCCTGATTCTTTCCAATCTTCAACTTCTGCAATTGGGGGAATTTGATGTAATTTGAGAAGATCATCTGAAGTCATTTCATTAAGTGTGCAGTCTTCTATGATTACTTCATGAGTGTATTTATTTCCCTCCTTTTCATCATGATCTGGTTCACCTGAGCTAGCATGATTATGCATGAAGATTCCTTTAGGTACTACAGGAGCAAAGTGGATTTGGGAGGCAGCCTGTTTAGTTGCTTTATCTGCTAGATTGTTTCCTTTAATTTCCTCTGTTTGAGGTATTCTTTTAGGCTGGTGAGCTTGTATTTTAACAACAGCAATCTCAAAGGGAAGCAGAAGGGTTTCTAAGAGGTCTGCCACTAAAGGGCCAGTTTTTAATTGGAATTCCAGAAGGGGTTAGGAACCCCTTTGTTTTTGTATTCTGAATCTATACCGAGAAAAAAAAATGGTGTAAATAATTGCTGACTGTCCAGAAGCCAATTTGCAAGTCCTTACGAGCACAATCAGGGCCCTGGTGGTGCAGTGGTTAAGCGTTTGGCTGCTAACCAAAAGGTTGGCAGTTCGAATGCACCTTGGAAACCCTATGGGGCAATTCTACTCTGTTCTCTGTCCTGTAGGGTTGCTATGAGTCAGAATTGACTCGAAAGCAATGTTTTGTTTGTGTTTTAGTGAGCGCAATCAGTTCAGTTTGTTGAGCTGAAGTGACTTCGGGAAGGGCGCCATGTTTAAGAACTTCCATGGAGGTGATAACAGCATAGTCTCCCTGGTAATGAGAGCTGTTGGAGTGGGGCTCTAATACAACCTATCCACAAATAGAATCAAATCAGGGTTATAAGGAGGGGTTTCTTTTTAAATCCTTTCTAGGAGACAAAAGTAGCTCAGTTAAGACTAAGAAATCATGAGGATGGTGATTGCTGTAGTCTGGAGTGGGTAAAAGAGTAGCTGGGTTTAATAAGGCTACAGTGTGCAACCAGCTATTAGAAGCAGCCATAAGGAGGACTTCATATGAGGTGAGTCTGCTAGCTGAAAGCTGTTAGGTCAATGTTGAATTTAAAATAGCAGAAACTGCATGAGGTCCAAAGACAATAATAAAATTTCCTAAAACTATGTTTGCTGTTGCCTCCACTAGCCTAACGGTGGCAGCAACTGCCCTAAGGGAAGGAGGGTATCCTCTAGCAACAGAGTCTAGTTGCAAACTGTAACAGCTAACTGGCCTTCATTGTCCTCTATGCTTTTGGGTGAGGACTCCCAATGCATTCCCAGATACCTCATGTACAAAAGGTGAAAAATCTATATTATAATTAGGAAATTCTAAATCTGGAGTATCAACTAGAGACCTTTTCAACTTCTGTATGGCTTCTTTGCCATCCTCTGTAACTTGCAAAGGGTCTGGCCCTGAAGTTTTAAGTATTGATACAAAGGCTGTGCCAACAAAGAAAAGTTTGGTATCCAAGTTCGGCAATAGCTGCAGGGTCCTAAAAATCCTCTCAATTGTTTGTTGATGGTAGGGTCAGGGAAAGCTAAGATGGTCTCTTTCCTTTTGGGGTCAATAGTGGTCCCTTCTGCTAGGATCGTGTGTCCCAAATATTTAACTGATGGCTGAGCCAACTGTAGTTTTTCCTTAGAGGCTTTGTGTCCACTATTAGCCACATATGGTAGTAAAAGAATGGTGTCTTCAAGACAAGCTCATTGGGAACTAGAGCAGACCAACAGGTCATCTACATATTGCAATAAAGTAGACTGAAGGGCAAATTGCAAGGGTTTCAAGTCTGCATGCAAAATTTGAGAAAAATAGGTAGGGGATTGGTTGAAACCTTGGGGCGTCAAGGTCCACGTATACTGTTGATCTCTCCAAGTGAAGGCAAACAAATATTGGCTATCTAGGGTACAGGAATGCTAAATAAATCACTGCAAAGGTCTACTACAGTAAAATAAGTGGCCTTAGGAGGGACATTAGAAAGAAGTAAGTGAAGATTAGGGACTATTGTAAATCTAGGAATAACAATGTGATTAATGACCCTCAAGTTTTGTACAAACCGACAGCCTTGATTATTTGGTTTCTTAACAGGGAAAACAGGAGTATTTCAAGGGCTGATACAAGGAATAATAAAACCTTTAGCAAGGAAATCTTGGATAATAGGGGCAAGCCCTTCAGCTTCTTGTTTCAAAGGATATTGGGAAACTTTAGGTAACGGCTTGGAGGTATCAATTTGGATCTTAATTGGGTCCACTGATGGTATCTGGCCAACATCTATTGAAGTTGTTGTTGTTGTTGGGTGCCGTTGAGTCAGTTTCGACTCATAGGGACCCCATGTACAATAGAATGAAAACACAGCCCAGTCCTGCACCATCCTCACAATTGTTGCTATGCTTGAGCCTATCATTACGGCCACTGTGTCTATCCATCTGATTGAGGCCTTCCTCTCTTTTGTTGACCCTCTACTTTACCAAGCATAATATACTTCTCCAGAGACTGGTCCCTCCTATTAACATGTCCAAAGTACATGAGACAAAGTTTTGCCATACTTCTAAGGAGCACTCTGGCTGTACTTCTTCCAAGACAGATTTGTTTGTTCTTTTGGCAGTCCATGGTATATTCAATATTCTTTGTTAACATCATAATTCAAAGGCATCACTTCTATTTCGATCTTTCGTATTCATTGTCCAGCTTTTGCATGAATATGGGGTAACTGAAAATACCATAGCTTGGGTCAGGCACACCTTAGTCCTCAAAATGACATCTTTGCTTTTTAATACTTTAAAGAGGTCTTTTGCAGCAGATTTGCCCAATGCAATACGTTGTTTGATTTCTTGACTGGTGCTTCCATGGTCATTGATTGTGGATCCAAGTAAAATGAAATCCTTGAGTACTTCAATCTCTTCTCCATTTATCATGATGTTGCTTATTGGTCCAGTTGTGAGCATTTTTGTTTTCTTTATGTTGAGGTGTAATCCATAGTGAAGGCTGTAGTCTTGGATCTTCATCAGTAAGTGCTTCAAGTCCTCTTCACTTTCCGCAAGCAAGGCTGTGCCATCTGAATATTGCAGGTCATTAATGAATCTTCCTCCAATCCTGATGTCACGTTCTTCTTCATATAGTCCAGCTGCTTGGATTATTTGCTCTGCATACATACTGAAAAAGTATGGTGAAAGGATACAACCTTGACACACAGTTTTCCCAACTTAAATCTACATAGTATCCTCTTGTTCTGTTCGAATGACTGCCTCTTGGTCTATGTATAGGTTCCTCATAATCATAATTAAGTGTTCTGGAATTCCCGTTTTTCACAATGTTATCCATAATTTGTTATAATCCACACAGTCAAATGCCTTTGCATTGTCAATAAAACACAGGCAAACATCTTTCTGGTATTCTCTGCTTTCAGCCAAGATAAACCTGACATCAGCAATGGTATCCCTCATTCCACATCCTCTCCTGAATCCAGCTTGAATTTCTGGAAGTTCCCTGTCGATGTACTGCTACAACTGCTTTTGAATTATGTTGAGCAAAATCTTACTTGCATGTTATATTAATGATATTCGATAATTTCCTCATCCTGTTGGATCACATTTCTTTGGAATGGGCACAAATAAGGATCTCTTCCAGTCAGTTGGTCAGGTAGGTGTCTTCCAAATTTGTTGGTATAGATGAGTGCGACCCTCCAGTGCTGCATCTGTTTGTTGAAATATCTCAACTGGTAATCCATCAATTTCTGGAGCCTTGTTTTTCACCAATGCCTTCAGTGCAGCTTGGACTTCTTCCTTCAATACCATCGGTTCCTGATCATATGCTACCTCCTGAAATGGTTGAACATGGACAAATTCTTTTTGGTATACTGACTCTGTGTATCCCTTCCATCTTCTTTTGATGCTTCCTGCATTATTCAATATTTTGCCCCTAGAATCTTTGAAATTCGAGCCTTGAATTTTTTCTTCAGTTCTTTCAGCTTGAGAAATGCTGAGTGTGTTGTTCTCTTTTGGTTTTCTAACTTCAGTTCTTTACACGTTTCATTATAATAGTTTACTTTGTCTTCTCGAGCTGCCCTTTGAAATCTGTTCAGCTCTTTTACTTCATCATTTCTTCCATTCACTTTAGCTGCTCTACATTCAAGAGCAAATTTTAGGGTCTTTTCTGTCATTCATTTTGGTCTTTTCTTTCATTCCTGTCTTTTTAATGACCTTTTCGTTTCTTCGTGCATGATGTCCTTGATGCCATCCCACAACTCATCTGGTCTTCAGTCATTGATGTTCAATGTGGCAAATCTCTTTTTGAGAGGATCTCTACATTCAGGTGGGATATATTCAAGGTTGTATTTTGGCTCTTGTGGACTTTTCAAATTTTTCTTCAGCTTCAAATTGAACTTGCATGTGAACAATTGATGGTTTGTTTTGCAGTCAGTCCCTAGCCTTGTTTTGACTGATGATATTGAGCTTTTCCATCATCTCTTTTCACAGATTTTTCTATTTGATTCTTGAGTATTCCATCCAGTGAGGCTTACATGTATAGTCACAATTTACGTTGTTGAAAAAAGGTATTTGCAATGAAAAAGTCCTTGGTCTTGCAAAATTCTATTATGTGATCTCCGGTGTCATTTCTATCACCAAGGTCATATTTTCCAAATACCTATCCTTCTTTGTTTCCAGTTTTTTACATTCCAATCACCAGTAATTATCACTGCATCTTGATTGCATGTTTGATCAATTTCAGATTTCAGAAGTTGGTAAAAATCTTCAATTCCCTCATCTTTGTCATTATTGGTTGGTGTGTAAATTTGAACAATAGTCATATTAACTGGTTTCCCTTTTAGCCGTATGGATATTATCCTATCACTGACAGCATTGTACTTCAGGACAGATCTTGAAATGTTCTTTATGACGATGAATGTGATGCCATTCTTCTTCAATTTGTCATTTCCGGCACAGTAGACCATGTGATTTTTATGATTCAAAATGGCCAACATAAGTCCATTTCAGCTCATTAATGAATGTCTAGGATACTGATTTTTATGTGTTCCAGGCCTTATGCGATGAACTAGAAGGTAGAACAGAAGCACTAAACATGTTATTGGAAACCCTGGTGGTGTAGTGGTTAAGAGCTATGGCTGATAACCAAAAGGTCAGCAGTTCAAATCCACCAGGTGCTCCTTGGAAACCCTTTGGGTGCAGTTCTACTCTGTCCTATAGGGTCGCTATGAGTCGGAATCAACTCTGTGGCAATGGGTATCAGGGTATTTCATTTTTGACAACTTCCAATTTTCCTATTCATACTTCATACATTCCACATTCAAATTATTAATGTACAAGTAGTGGCCCATAATATTTCTAGTATGGAGGAAAGGCTGTCTGAATGGGTAGAAGAAGAAAGGCTGCATTACTGTAGAGGTAGGTTAAGTGCCTTTGGGTAACAAAAGAAATAAAAATCCCCCTTATCTGATTCAAAACCTGTTTGCTTACAGGTGCCTGGAAAATAAAATTTCTCCTTTATCAGTGAATTGAAAATGGCAATTCTATTTAGTTATAAGATCTCACCCTGGTAGGTAAACTGGGGCATTAGGCAAGCAAAAATGAGTGCATGTCTTCAATAGGGCCTAAAGAAATAGGGACTGGTTGGGATGAGTCACTGTATGTACTTGATTAGTTACCCCCACAACTTGGGAAGTCTGTGTACTCCAAGGCAGGGGCTTCTGTAAACATTTGGGGTTTACTGTTGATGGCGTGACAGCAGTATCAATCAAAAATTTACAATATTGTCTGTTTACTCAGAAAGTTGTTTCTCCTTGAGGATTTAAAGCCACCATTGGGTAAGCCCCTGTAATCTCCCCAGAGCCTCTTCACTTCTGTTCATGTTGGGCTCAGGTAGGATATTCAACTTTTTTTTTTAATTTTATGTAATCTTTCTTAAAATGCCCATGTTTCTTACAGTAATGGTAAGTGCCAGGTTTAGCATATTTAAAGGGTTTGAATTTACTTTGGTTAGGAGACTGTAATTGTTGTAATTGTAGGGCCTTTAAATTATTTGCCTTGGAGGTTTGAGTCTCCATTGTTTGAGAAAGTTCATGGGCTAAATTAGCCAGCTGGGCAATTGGAGCTGCTTTCCATTCCAGCTGGTGCCTTTTGACTAAGGCTGAAAGTTCAGGCTGAAGGCTAGACACAAACACTGCATTAAAAGCACCCAAAACCACTGGGGTCAAAGGATCGAGACCAGAAAATTTTTGAAATAGTTGATTTTGGTAATCATAGACACTTTCATCCTCATTTTGTATAAAAGAGTCAATCTTTGTCCAATCTCCTACAGGGAGAAAGGCCTTATCAAGAGCACCCAGTAATTTCTTTCCCCTTTCTCAGGCTTCAGCAAGCAGGGTTTCAGCCATTTTGCCTGTGTCTAAGGCAAGATTGGCTTGAGGATCTTTTTAGTTAGCATGTTCTAACCACAATTGGGCATCTCCAGGGCTGACTAGCATATGCACTAATCGATAAAGGTCTGGCAATCCAGGCTAGTATACTTCAAGAAGGGTTTTAAATTCTTTAGCAAATTTATAATGGTCCTTATGCAAATTTGGAAAATCTTTAACAATACTATGCAATTCAGTGTGAGTTCAAGGAACAAAAGACATGCCAAGTTCATTCAGAGTTTCCCCAGTGCCAACTCTAGACCTCTGTGTGGGACAGAGCTTGAAAGGCATCTTGGGGATAGGTCTTACCATTTCAGTAGGTTCTTTAGGGAAAAAGGTGAGTTTGGAAAGGGTGTTAATAGGGGAGTAAGAAGTTAGAGACTTCAGCTGGTGAAGGAGCAGAGGGACTAAGGGTCTGAGGAATGGAGTAGGTGCCTGACGTTCCATTTCTTTTTGACTCTGTTAATTTGAAAACAGTATCTTGCATGGAGGCCATTTGGCTCCCCTGGTGATTTTTAATGGCTTTCATATGCCAATCAAAATTGGCAGCCTATTGTGTTTGCCAAATTTGGGAGGCTTTCGTTTCTAATTGTGCAGGAGAACTAGTCTGTCCAGGTCAGAAAAGCCCCATATTGGCTACTGATTACCAAAAACTTGTTCATGTGAGTGGCCAGGGTGTCTGAAGACGGCCCCACTGAATCCTTAGAATGGGTATTCCCCACTTTTCTAAAACAGTAAACTGCACATGTTATAAAACCAGAATGTGCACTGAAACCTGAATGCATGCCAAAACTTGAATGTGCACTTAAGAAGACAAAGCGAGTACAAACTTAATGGGTTGAGACCTTGATTCTCCCAGAGGCTCTTAGGATCCTAGCAGGAGTTTGCCACAGGGTGGGGCTAGTGTTTTGCTTTAACCAATGTGTACCTTCAGTGCATGAACTGTGGCTTGTAGCTGGCAGGCAGCCTAGTGCTCTTGCCCAGCTCACAATCTGGTTTATCCTGTCACTGGAGTCTTTAACTACTTTTATAGTTGGCGACTGCCCTTTCACCTATTACTGGTTGACCCGTGCCCAAGTTTTGTCTTGCAGGTTATAAGACCTAGGAGAATCATAGTAACAGCCTCACCAAACTCAATTTAGCAAGAAAATCATCAAACCACTCAGAGTATGAAGTGAAAATGAAAGTACAAGAAATCCACCAATAAATCTTGAAGAGTTTCACACAAGAAAGCAGAGCTCAATTTGAGAGGCTTTTTACCTGAGAGGACACATGGGATTCTGTGGAGAAAGAAGGGTTCAAGGGGCCCATGCTGGTACCGAAGCTCCAGGTCCTCTATGTCCCGGGGGTCACCGAAGATAATATGCTTTCAAATCCCATGTATCTGACACTAAGAAATGTCTTAGAGTAAGAACATGTACTCTGTTAAAATAAAAGTAAAGAGATTTATGGAAGGTTCAAGACAGTTCAAACTGGGGAGACGCTTATTCCACCACAAGGAAACCAAACACTCCAAGGTGACGGAGTTAGAGAAGCATATTTGTCTGGTAAAATCAGGAAATTATGGTACAATTTTCTGTTTGGAAGTTACAAAATTAGGGTAGTTGGAGGCGGGACAACTGTAAGTGGGGATCTTAATATGATTGGCCTAAAGTGTATATGTGGGCTACCTAGATTGGTTAGTTTTCTAAATTTTACAGAAGTACATGACCAAGGGGGATTTATAGGTGGTCACAAGGAAATTACAAGACATTCTTTCTGAGACCATTCTGTTAAAATAGCATCTTTAGCTAACATTCCCTGAGAATTGCTTGTGCAGGAGGTTTCCAATAAGGGGCTTGCTCAAGACCCTCCCTCAGGGACATTGTTCTCATATTCTTAACTTAATCACAGAGGAAAAAAACACTTGCTTAGTTACAGGATTAAGTTTTCACTAAGGTTAAATGATTGCTGAGGAAGCAAGCACAGTTTCAAGATGGAGTTGGGGCTCAGACCCAGGCCAGTCATTTTGATAGTCAAGTGCCTCTATTTTGGGGCTCTCACACATTAAGAAATGAAATTTTGATGCATGCCACAGCGTGGATGAACCTTGAAAATATCATGCTGAGCAAATTAAGTCAGCTGCAAAAGGACAAATACTGTATGATCTCGTTTATATGAAATAAGCAAATGTACAAAAATAAAAGATTATTAGCGGTTACCAGAGGTGAGAGGTGAGAGAGAGGGGGGAACAGGGAGTTATTGTTTGGAGACATTGAGCTTATTTTAATGGTGGTGGAATACTTTGAAAAAAGATAATGATAATGGCTGCACAAAAATAAGAATGCAATCAATGCCATTACATTGTAAACGTAGAATTGTTGTATTGGTGAATGTTTTGATGTGTATATTTTCACAATAACAATTTTTTAAAAAGATAATCTCTCAAATTGCTAAATTAAGAAATAGTAGTATAAGCATATTGAGAAATATGGTGACCCATAAGTTAAAAATCATTTCAGCTACAGGTAACAAGAAAAACAACTGACAGTGGTTTTATTGATTTATTTTTTCAACTAACAAGAAGTCAAGGAACTGTTTATAACTTCTGCTTCATTAATATACTGAGTTTTCATCCTCATGCTCATTGCCTCATGGTCACAAGATGGCTGTCCCAACTCCAGGTAGTATGACTACATCCAAAGGCAGAAAGAAGAAGGAAGGAGACAGCACCAGCTCAGCATGTCTTTTTGCTCAGGAAAACAAAAGCTTTTCCAGAAAGGCCCTGGCAAACATATCATTGGTCATAAGTAGGTTGCATAGTCATCACTAGCTGCAAGGGAAGCTAAGAAAGCAAGTATGTGATTCTTCACCCTCTGAGTGGGAGAAGGCAATAGAGAAGAGGGTTGGGAATGGTAAATACCAGAAGAAACAGCTCAAAGGGTGCAAAGTAGTTGCCTCTAGGGAGCAGGACTTGCAGGAGGAAGGAGTGGAACTGGATGTTGCTGGTCAGGAGACATGCAGGCTCAAATTGCTGTTGTGCTGTTGACTCCTGTTGGATGAAAAGTAGTAGACTGGATGTTGGTGCCACTACAAATATTGTTATTTGTTTTAAAACTCCATTCTATGTGAAATGGGATGCTGATGACTATGATTGCCTTAAGTAGGTCATGGGGATCAGGCCAACACTGTGGGAGGCAGATGGGAGAATTTCCCAAAAAGAAAATGAATATGCAGAGGAGTGTATGCTGGAACAGAAAGTACATTTGGCCTGGGAAGGGGGAACAGAGCAATAACCACCTCTCTCTGACACCAAGGTGGGAGCTGGGGATCTGAACTGCAGTTAGGGAGCATGTGGTCAACAACCAACCAGTTGGTAGAAGATGATCTTGCCCCCACAACATGATATCAGGCTTGGAGGCTAAGGAGAAGGATAGCCACTAGGCAGACCCCTTCAGAGGGACATGGGTGACATTTTCTAGGAGAGATAATATCTGACATCCATTTAAAATTTCCCTTTTCAGTTTGGTAACGATTTGTTACCCTCAAGACTCCAGTAAATTTCTATTAAACACACACACAGAGAAAAGATATTGCACCCATAAAAGAAAGGATGCTATAAAGAAAAAGACACCTTTGGAAGATAAGAATGTTTAGAAATGGGATTATTATAAATGCTGTCAATAAGTTGTACTCCTATAAAAAGTTGAATTGAAAAAAGTTGTGTGACAAATGTATTTACAATAATGACAAAAAAAGGAGTAGCTTTCAGGGGACAACTTAGTCAATTGGCATAACATAATTCACAAAGATAATGTTCTACCTCCTAATTTGGTGAGTAGTGTCTGGGGTCTTAAAAGCTTGCAAGCAGCCATCTAAGATGCAACTTTTTGTCTCTACTCATATTGAGCAAAGGAGAATTAAGGAAATCAAAGCCTCAAAAAATAAAATAGTCCACAGGGCTAACAGACCACATGAACCACAGCCTTTTCTATCCTGAAACCAGAAGAACTAGATGGTGCCCGGCTACCACTACCAACCATTCTGACCAGGGACATGATAGAAGATCCCAGATAGAATGGGGAAAAATGTAGAACAAAATTCAAATTCTTAAAAAAGGCCAGACCTACTGGAGTGATAGAGACTAGAGGAACCTCCGAGACTATCACCCGAAGATACGCTTTGAACTTTGAATTGAAGCTATTTCTGCAGGTCATCTTTCAGCCAAACAGTAGATTGGCTTATAAAATAAACAATACCACCTGTGAGCAATGTGTTCCCTTGAACAATTAACTATATGAGACCAAACAGTCAACATTTACCCAAAAGCAAAGATGAGAAGGTAAGGAGGGGAAGGGAAGCTAGATCAATGGAAACAGAGCAGAATGGAAATGAGAGTGCTGACACATTGTAAAAGTTGTAACAAATGGCATGGAATAATTTGTATAAAAATTTGATGTGTAAACTTTCACCTAAAACACAATAAAATATTTAAAAATAAATAATAATAAAATGTAAAAAACAAAAAATAGAATATTAGTGTGTAAAAAAGGGGAGCATATCATAAATGAATACTTGTGCATAGAACATCTCTGCAAAAAAACACAGGAAGCCTCCAAATGGTAGCCTCCAAAAAGAGGACTTTGGTGCTGGCGGATAGGAGTGGGAGGGAGATTTTTCACTATATATTCTTTTATAGATTTTTTTACTTTTGAACCATGTAAATATACTTCTTAAAAAATTTTTTTTCTTTTTTGGTTTGGTTAATTTACCTTGAACAAAATCTCTCAATGTTCCAATGATATTGAATTTTTTTGGTATCATAAGAAAAAAAAGAGTAGCAGCTGAGGTGTTTTATGTACAACCAAACACCTCATGGGCTTTGGTTCCTTGGTTTGGAGGTTTAGGGTCATGGTTTCATGGGACATCCCACTGAATTGGCCTAAGAACATGTTTAAAAACAAAACAAAACCCATTGCTGTCCGGTCAATTCCAACTCATAGCAACCCTAAAGGACAGAGTAGAACTGCCCCATAGGGTTTCCAAGGAGTGCCTGATGGATTTGAACTGCTGACCTTTTGGTTACCAGCTATAGCTCTTAAGCACTATGCCACCAGGGTTTCCAATAACATGTTTAGTGCTTCTTTTCTACCTTCTAGTTCGTGGAGTCTCAAAAGCTTGCAAGCAGCCATCCAAAGCACAATGATTGGTCTCTATTTGCCTGGAGCAACAGAGGAAGAAGGAGAGTCAGGGATAGGAGGAGGATATGGAAAAAAAAATGTGTGGCTAATTGCCTCCATGAACAACTACCTCCTTAGCCACAAGACCAGAGAACTGGATGGTTCCTGGCGGCCATTACTGAAGATTTTGATCAAAGATTTTTTAGAAGAATCCTGATCAAGAAGGGGAAAATACAGAACAAAAATTCAAATTCTCACAGACTCCAGACTTTCTGGAGCCATGCAGGCTGGCTGAACCCCCCAAAACTACTGCCCTGGTACAATCTCTAATTCTTAAACCAAAAGTATCCCCTGAATTCTTCTTAAAATCAAACAATATTTTAGCTTAACTAGTAAAAAGTGCCTTGAGCATTATGCTGTTTTCAGAACTATCTACATAAGATCGAAACAGACGTGATGGCACTGGTTTTCTTTTTATTTTCTTAATATGGGGTCAAATTGACAACAGCAACTCAAAAGATTAGACAGAAATCTTAGGAGGCAGTGAGTTTATGTTAATGGGGGAAAACAACACAGAAAAGGAGGATGAGAATGGTTGCAAGACTTGAAGAATGTAATTAATGTCACTGAATTGTATATGTATAAACTATTGAATTGGTGTACATTTTGCTGTGTATATTCTCAACAACAAAATAAATAAAAATTACAAAAGAGCGTTTAGAAATGAAAAGTGATTGCCAAAATAAGAAAGTTCAATAGAAGTTAAAGTCAAGAAAATGGGAGGTGGAGCCAAGATGGCAGAATAGAAAGACGCTTCTGGCGACCCCTCTTTACAACAAAGTCCCGAAAAAACAAGTGAAACAAGTATATTTATGACAAGCTAGGAGCCCTGAGCATCAAAGGCAAGCTTAGGAAATGAACAGAGGGGCAGGGGGAGGAAGAGACGGTTCAGAAGCAGAGAGAAGTACCAAACCTGAATTGCGGGGAGCCCTCAGGCACCATTCCCGGAATGGCGGCGGTGGTGGCCAGCTGGTCCTAGCTTTTGGCCGCAGTTTCCTCAGGGAGAAGCAGCCCAGCCACACAGCCTACTCACACCTCTGGAACCAGGGAAGAACGGCGCTCTCTGCAAAAGCTAAGTACTTGTGTATATTTTAACGCACCCCCCCCCCCACCAAGCTGGCTTCAGCCGCTGAATTCCCTTAGCCTGAGATAGGCACTATTGAGCACCTAGACATCCTCCTGGCCCTGGAGAAAGAAAAAATTTGCATTTGGGGGAAAAGATAACTTGCCAGCTCCACTAACTGGGGGAGCTCAGGACAGAAGTGGCTTCTGTCCAGGCATAAGCAGTCCGTGGACTTTCAGCACTTTTCCCCTCTGCCTGGACCTGTTGGCAGACTCCAACCATTTCAGCTGTGCAGAGAAGAGGTGCGTGTTTGATGTTTGCCATTGCTTTGCCTATTAAACAGGGTCGTCACCTACCCACATCAGGGGCCTAAGGACTAGTAGCTCCACTCAGGTCACCCAGCCACCTGTGACAGGGGTACAAGGATAACTGGTACCTCCCAGTCCTTATAACCAAAAACATTGGGTGCCCATGGTCTGTCAGCAGAACCCACCCACCTGCACGCTCTAGGGAACAGGGATGCGCTTTCCTCAGAGACATTCGGGGGTTGGTTCTCCACACCCTGCCTTGTTCAGAGCGTGACCCCCTTGCTGCAACCAGATACCAGTACCTACACCAAACACCCCTGCCCCTCTAAGACTGTAGGACAGAGCCTGTACCACACACTTGATGATCAGCTACCCGGAAACCTGAGCTGAATTCATACAAGAAAACTGAATGGACCCCTAGACTGATATACCTGATAACAGCTCTAGCCATCTGGGGACCGGACGTCAGAGCTCCAAAAGCGAAAATAATCAAGCTAGCTCACTCAAGCAACCCATAGGGGTATACCAAAACAAAACAAAGAAGCTACAACACAGTAAGCAAGCATAAACTAATACAATAACTTATAGATGGCTCGGAAACAACAGTCAATATCAAGTCACATAAAGAAACAGACCATGATCACCTCAATAAGCTCTCAAAACAAAGAATCCAGGGGTCTTCTAGATGAAAGTGCATTCCTGGAATTACCAGATGCAGAATACAAAAGTTTAACATACAGAACCCTTCAAGACATCAGGAAGAAAATGAGACAATATGCAGAACAAGCCAAGGAACGCACAGATAAAGCAACTGAAGACATTAGAAAGATTATTCAGGAACATAATGAAAAGTTTAATAAGTTGGAAAAATCCATAGACAGGCAACAATCAGAAATTCAGAAGATTTACAATAAAATTACGGAAGTAGACAACTCGATAGAAAGTCAGAAGAGCAGAATTGAGCAAGTAGAAGCTAGAATTTCTGAACTCGAAGATAAATCACTTGGCACTAATATATTTGAAGAAAAATCAGATAAAAGAATTAAAAAATGAAGAAACCTTAAGAATCCTGTGGGACTCTATCAAGAGAAATAACCTACAAGTGATTGGAGTACCAGAATAGGGAGAGATAACAGAAAATATAGACAGAATTGTCAAAGATTTGTTGGCAGAAAACTTCTCTGATACCGTGAAAGATGAGAAGATATCTATCCAAGATGTTCATCGAACTCCACATAAGGCAGATCTTAAAAGAAAGTCACCAAGACATATTATAATCAAATGGGTAAAGGATATGAACAGACACTTCACTAAAGAAGACATTCAGGTAGCTAACAGATACATGAGGAAATGCTCACAATCCTTAGCCATTAAAGAAATGTAAAGGAAAACTACAATGAGATTTCATCTCACTCCAACAAGGCTGGCTTTAATCCAAAAAACACAAAATAATAAATGTTGGAGAGGCTGCGGAGAGATTGGAACACTTCTACACTGCTGGTGGGAATGTCAAATGGTACAACCACTTTGGAAATCGATTTGGCATTTCCTTAAAAAGCTAGAAATAGAACTACCATATGATCCAGCAATCCCACTCCTTGGAAAATATCCTAGAGAAATAAGAGCCTTTACACAAACAGATACATGCACACCCATATTCATTGCAGCACTGTTTACAATAGCAAAAAGATGGAAGCAACGAAGGTGCCCATCAATGGATGAATGGATAAATAAATTATGACATATTCACACAATTGAATACTACGCATTGATAAAGAACAATGATGAATCTGTGAAACATTTCATAACATGGAGGAACCTGGAAGGCACTATGCTGAGTGAAATTAGCCAGTTGCTAAAGGACAAATATTGTATGAAACCACTATTATAAGAACTCAAGAAATAGTTTAAACAGAGAAGAAAATATTCTTTGAAGGTTATGAGAGGGGGGAGGGAGGGAGGGTGGGAGAGGGGTATTCACTAATCAGATAGTAGATAAGAACTACTTTAGGTGATGAGAAAGACAACACACAATACAGGCAAGGTCAGCATAACTGAAAAGCAAAATGAAAAGCAAAGAAGTTTCTGGAATAAAACCGAAATCTTCGAAGGCCAGTGTAGCAGGGGTGGGGGTTTGGGGACCATGGTTTCAGGGGACTTCTAAGTTAATTGGCATAATAAAATCTATTAAGAAAACATTCTGCATCTCATCTTGGAGAGAGGCATCTGGGGTCTTAAACACTAGCAAGCGGCCATCTAGGATGCATCAATTGGTCTCAACCCACCTGGATTAAAGGAGAATGAAGAACACCAAGGACAAAAGGTAATTAGGAGCCCAAGAGACAGAAAGGGCCACATAAACCAGAGACTACATCAGCCTGAGACCAGAAGAGCCAGATGGTGCCCGGCTACAACCGATGAGTGCCCTGACAGGGAAAGCAACAGAGAACCCCTGAGGGAGCAGGAGAACAGTGGGATGCAGACCCCAAATTCTCATAAAAAGACCAGACTTAATGGTCTGACTGAGACAAGAAGGACCCCAGTGGTCATGGCCCCCGGACCCTCTGTTGGCCCAGGACAGGAACCATTCCCAAAGCCAACTCTTCAGATAGGGATTGGACTGGACATTGGGTTGGAGAGGGATGCTGATGAGGAGTGAGCTTCTTGGATCTGGTGGACACTTGAGACTATGTCGGCATTTCCTCCCTGGAGGGGAGATGAGAGGGTAAAGGGGGTTAGAAGCTGGCAAAATGGACACCAAAAGAGAGAGTGGAGGGAGGGAGCAGGTTGTCTCATTAGGGGGAGAGCAATTGGGAGTATGTAGCAAGGTGCATATGAGTTTTTGTGTGAGAGACTGACTTGATTTGTAATCTTTCACTTAAAGCACAATAAAAATTAAAAAAAAGAAAACGTCCCAGAATATAGAATATAAAACAAAGCATGGAAAATATGAGAGAAAATAGAGGCAAAGACAAGTAATTCAACATCCAAATAACAAGTGTTCCAGAAAGCAAGAATGGGGAAAATAAATGGGAAGAAATTATCAAAGAAATGAAACAATGATTTCTCAGAGTAGAGGGACAGTAGTCTTCAGATTGACAGGGCACACCCACCCACTGCCCAGCAAAACAAACAGGGTGGAGTGGGGGGAGGACCCACTTCTGGGCACTTCATTGTGACATTCCAAAACACTAAATATGAATTTTGGGAAGATGGTGGTGTAAACAGTCTACCGTTTCAACCCTCCCCAACAAATAAAATGAGAAATACAACAAGGAAATGGTGCTTGGCTTTGAGGGCCTCTGAATCAGGGAGCAGAGGATGGCAACAGGGAACTGCAGACAGGCAAGAGTTAACAAATCAAAGAGTCACATACAGTAGGAAAATCACTTCTCCCACCATCCCTGTCCCTCCGCCCAGCCATGCAGGCCACCACCTGCTGTGACTAGGGATGAAATCTCAGCAAAAGAGCCTGCTTCCCTAACCACCACACCCCCTGCCTGTACAAAGAGACAGGACACCAAGCTTCTGCTCTAAAATCAACAAGGTAGACCTCCCTGGGGGTTCATTCAGAGCATGCCAGTGAATCCTCCATCTGGACACTGTCAGCTGCAAGGCTGCTGCAAATTACTACAGTGGGGTCTGTTCCTGCAGTAGAGTCTGCTCTCATTGTCAACAATCTACCTGCCTCCCTGAGACCCCATAGCTCACGCCACTGTAACCAACAGAACAGATCTCCCTGGGGGTCAGTTTGGGTCTGTCTGATGCCCCTTCCAGTCAGCACTGAGGACTGCTAAGGCGACAGTGTGCTAGGAAGCGGGCATCTTGAGTAGAGGCTACACTCACAGCCAACATACTACAGAGGGGGCTTTGATATCAATGAGGCCGGCCTGCCTGTGGGTCCATGTGGAGCATGACAGCCCCTCCCCCACCTGGACCCTGTCAGTTGCAAGGCTGCTGCCAATTGTTAGAGAAGATGCCCTGCAGTGGAGTCTCCTCCCATAGTCAGCACTCTGCCTGCCTCACTATTCACCCCATAGCTCAGGCCTCTGAAACCAACAGTACAGAACTCCCTGGGGGTCAATTTGGGTTAGTCTGCCCCCACTTCTGGTTGGCACTGAGGATTGCTGACTAAGGGTGCGTGTGCTAGAAGGCAGGCATCTTTAGTGGCGGCTGCACTCACAGCCAACAATCTACTGGGTCGGGGGCTCTAATAACAACAAGGCAGACCTCCATGAGGATCTGATCAGATCATGATACACCCTCTCCCATCCAATAACTACTGGTTGCCAGGCTGCTGCAAGGTGCTACAGAAGGCCCCTGCACTAGAGTCTGCTCCCATCGGCAACACTCTACCTGCCTCCATGCACATCTCATAGATCAGGTCCTTAAAAACAACAGGACAGACCTCTCTGGGGGTCAATTTGGGTCTGTCTGTCCCCCTTTTTGGTTGGCGCTTAGGACTACTGTCTGAGGCCACTGTGTGCTAGGAAACCTGTCTTGAGCGGAGGAGGCTGCACTCACAGACAACAGTCCACTAGGGGGATACTGATAGCAACAAGACAGACCTCGCTAGGGGTTCAACTGAAGCTTGACAGCCCCTTCCCCAACTGGTCACAGACAGCTACCAGGCTAATGTGAGTTGGTACAGAAGGCACCCTGCAGTGGAGGAGTCTGCTCCCATAGTCAGCGCATTACCTGACTCCCTACGTACCCTATAGCTCAGGCATCTGAGACCAACAGGACTTCCCTGTTCTCTCTCCCTTATGATTGGCTCTGAGGACTGCTCACTGAGGCTGCTCTATGCTAAGAAGCCAGCATCTTGAGTAGAGGCTACACCTACAGCCAACTTACTATGGGAGGGGGGCTCTGAGAGCAACAAGGCAGACCTCCCTAGAGGTCCATTTGGAACATGAGACCACCTCTCCCACTCAGTCACTGTCAGCTACTGAACTAATAGGAACTCCTACAGAAGGTTTCCTACAGTGGAGCCAGGAGGCAGATCACCAAAGTGGAGATTGCTCCCCCAGCCACCACAGGGCCACTGGGGCTCTGAAACCATAAAGACAGATATCTTGGAGGTCCTTCTAGGGAGTGACAACCCCTCCTCCTCCTGAAATGGAGGAAAGTCTGCCTGTGTATCCCCTGAATGCCAGCTCATATGTAAGCAGGCCCCACAGTGCAGGGAAGTAAGCCTCAGGCAAAACCAGAGGGCAACAACCAGCTGCAAAGATATCTTGCTGGGTACGGGTTTTCTCGGTGAAAATGTGGTTGCAGAAACAGAGACGGGAAGGGAGTAATAACCAGAGAGAGAGGATTGCACCCCCTGGTGGACAGATTGATTAGTTTGGGATATCTCGCCACAGTGGCAGTGCCCACAGGTGGACAGATTGACCATAGCATGTTCTCTGGTGTGCTTGGGAGACAATGAAAGTTGAAGACTGAGATCTAGAACTTTTGAATCCAAATTAAACTAAGGAGGGAGAAGGAGCTATCACAGAGAGGCAGCGGCAACAGTAAGCAAAGGCCAAAGGCTCTGCCCACCTAAGAGTTTTTTGCAGAAAGTAGTGGGGTAAAAACACCAAATACTGGGGAGAACTGAGAAAGTTAACAGCCTCGAAAATTTCAGTGCTTCAACAAAAAATCACAAGACACATGAAAAAAAGAAAAATGATGGCCCATCAAAATGAACATGACGGAGGAAGTGAAAGTGCATCTATGGAGACCGAATAATGAAAAGAATGGAAGAATATAATACAACAATGTTAAATATAATTAAAGAGTTAGGGTCCATATCCTTATCAAAAGGAAGAAAATGCAGAACAGAATTTCAAATTCTCATGGAATACAGATTTTCTGGAGCCCCGGAGACTGGATGAACCCCCAAAACTATTGCCCTGAGATAATCTTTGAACCTTAAACCAAAAATATCCCCTGAAGTCTTCTTAAAACCAAACAATAGTTTAGCTAAACTAGCAAAAAAAAAAGTCTGCCTTGAATATTGTGCTCTTTTAAGAACTATCTAATGGGATCAAATTGACAACAGCAGCTCAGAAGATTAGATAGGAAGCTTACAGGGCAGTGAGTTTATGTCAATGGATGACAAACAATTCAGAAAAGGAGAGTGAGAATGGTTGCACGACTTGAAGAATGCAATCAACGTCACTGAATTGTACATATAGAAACTGTTTTGCTGTGTATATTCTCAACAACATAAATAAATAAAATAAATTATAAAAAAAGATTCTATAAAAAAATAGTACATCCCAGTGAATTGGCCTAATAACATATTTAGTGCTTATGTTCTATCTCCTAGTTCATTGCATAGTGCCTGGGGTCGTAAAAGTTTGCAAGCAGCCATTCAAGGTACAACAATTGGTCTTTATTCACCTGGAGCCACAGAGGAAGGAGGAGAGTCAGGAATAGGAGGGTATGGAATGTGTGGCTAATTGCCTCCATGAAAAACTGCCTCCTTTGCCATGAGACCAGGAGACCTGGAATGTGCCCAGCTACCATTACTGAACATTTTGATCAAAGATTTTATAGAAGAATCCTGATCAAAAAGGGGTAAATGCATAATAGAATTTAAATTCTCATGAACTCCAGACTTTCTGGAGTCATGAAGGTTGGGTAAACTGCTGAAACTATTGAGATAATCTTTAAACCTTAAACCAAAAATATTCCCTGAAGTCTTCTCAAAACCAAACAATAGTTTAGCTTAACTAGTAAAAAAAAAAAAAAAAAAAAAGCCTGCCTTGAGCATTATGCTCTTTTAAGAGCTATCTATATGGAATCAAACTGACAAAAGCAACTCAAAAGATTAGATAGAAACCTTAGGGGGCAGTGAATTTATGTTAACAGGGGAGGAACAACTCAGAAAAGGAGGGTGAGAATGGTTGCACAACTTGAAGAATGTAATCAATGCCACTGGATTGTACATGTAGAAACCGTTGAATGGGTGTATATTTTGCTGTGTATATTCTCAACAACAACAACAACAAAATAAATTTTTAAAAGAGTTAAGGGAAGACAGACAATGAACTAAAAGAAATAAGGAAAACAATGCAAGAACAAAATGAGAGTCTGAAAAAGAGATAAAAAACAAAACAGAAATATTGCAACTGAAAGGGACAATAACTGAAATGAGAAACACAATGGAAGGATTTAACAATAGATTTAAACAGGCAGAAGAATGAATTGGTGGATTAGAGGATAAGATAGTCAAAATTACAGAGGGTAAAGAGCAACAAGAATGGAACTCAAGAAGACTTAGCACAGTTTAATGGAATTATGGGATGACAACAACAAAACACTTAATATATATACATCATAGGAATTCCAGAAGGTAATGAGAGAGAGAAGGGGACAGAAAGAATATTGGAGAAAAAATGATGACAGAAAATTTCCCCAATTTGACAAAGGACATGAATCTACAAATCCAAGAAGCTCAAAAAATCTGAAGCAGAATAAACCCAAAGAAATCTACACCGAGGCACATGATACTTAGGCTCTCAAAAGGTAAGGATAAAGAGAGAATCCTTAAAGCAGTGACAGAAAAGCAAACAGTCGCATACAAAGATCCCCGATAAGATTAAGTGCTGTTTTCTCCTCAGAAACATTGGAGGCCAGAAGGCAAAAAAAAAGAAAAAACTGTCAACCAAGAATACTATACCCAGTGCAACTGTTCATCAAGAATGAGGGTGAAATTAAAACATTCCCACACAACCAGGAGCTGAGAGAGTGCATATCCACCAGTCCAGCCATAAAAAAAAAAACAAAAAATACTAACAGGAGTTCTGCAGATGGAAGGGAAAAGACACTTGAAAGTAATTCAAAGCCATACATATAAAGACAGACCCCTAATAAAGGGAATTGAATGGACAACCATAAGGGCTAGTATCAAGGTATTCGTGCTTCATAATTCTAATTGTTTTCTCCTTAAGGCTTTTTTTTTATTATTAACTTTTATTGAGCTTCAAGTGAACGTTTACAAATCAAGTCAAACTGTCACATATAAGTTTATATACACCTTACTCCATACTCCCACTTGCTCTCCCCCTAATGAGTCAGCCCTTCCAGTCTCTCCTTTCATGACATTTTTGCCAGCTTCCAACTCTCTCTATCCTCCCATCCCCCCTCTAGACAGGAGATGCCAACACAGTCTCAAGTGTCCACCTGATACAAGTAGCTCACTCTTCATCAGCACCTCTCTCCTACCCACTGTCCAGTCCCTTTCATGTCTGATGAGTTGTCTTCGGGAATGGTTTCTGTCCTGTGCCAAGAGAAGGTTTGGGGACCATGACTGCCAGGATTCCTCTAGTCTCAGTCAGACCATTAAGTATGGTCTTTTTGTGAGAATTTGGGGTCTGCATCCCACTGATCTCCTGCTCCCTCAGGGGTTCTCTATTGTGCTCCCTGTCAGGGCAGTCATCGGTTGTGGCCGGGCACCATCTAGTTCTTCTGGTCTCAGGATGATGTAGGTCTCTGGTTCATGTGGCCCTTTCTGTCTCTTGGGCTCTTAGTTCTCGTGTGACCTTGGTGTTCTTCATTCTCCTTTGCTCCAGGTGGGTTGAGACCAATTGATGCATCTTAGGTGGCCGCTTGTTAGCATTTAAGACCCCAGACGCCACATTTCAAAGTGGGATGCAGAATGTTTTCATAATAGAATTATTTTGCCAATTGAGTTAGAAGTCCCCTTAAACCATGGTCCCCAAACCCCCGCCCTTGCTCCGCTGACCTTTGAAGCATTCAGTTTATCTCGGAAACTGCTTTTGGTCCAGTCCAATTGAGCTGACCTTCCATGTATTGAGTGTTGTCCTTCCCTTCACCTAAAGCAGTTCTTATCTACTAACTAATCAGTAAATAACCCTCTCCCACCCTCCCTCCCTCCCTCCCCCCCCCCCTCGTAACCACAAAAGTCTGTGTTCTTCTCAGTTTATACTATTTCTCAAGATCTTATAATAGTGGTTTTATACAATACTTGTCCTTTTGCCTCTGACTAATTTCACTCAGCATAATGCCTTCCAGGTTCCTCCATGTTATGAAATATTTCACAGATTCGTCACTGTCCTTTATGGATGCGTAGTATTCCATTGTGTGAATATACCACAATTTATTTACCCATTCATCCGTTGATGGACACCTTGGTTGCTTCCAGCTTTTTGCTATCGTAAACAGAGCTGCAATAAACATGGGTGTGCATATATCTGTTTGTGTGAAGGCTCTTGTTTCTCTAGGGTATATTCCGAGGAGTGGGATTTCTGGGTTGTATGGTAGTTCTATTTCTAACTTTTTAAGAAAAAGTCAGAGAGATTTCCAAAGTGGTTGTACCATTTGACATTCCCACCAGCAGTGTATAAGAGTTCCAATCTCTCCGCAGCCTCACCAACATTTATTATTTTGTGTTTTTTGGATTAATGCCAGCCTTGTTGGAGTGAGATGGAATCTCATCGTAGTTTTAATTTGCATTTCTCTATTGGCTAATGATCGAGAGCATTTTCTCATGTATCTGTTAGCTGCCTGAATATCTTCTTTAGTGAAGTGTGTGTTCATATCCTTTGCCCACTTCTTGATTGGGTTGTTTGTCTTTTTGTGGTTGAGTTTTGACAGAATCCTATAGATTTTAGAGATCAGGCGCTGGTCGGAGATGTCATAGCTGAAAATTCTTTCCCAGTCTGTAGGTGGTCTTTTTACTCTTTCGGTGAAGTCTTTAGATGAGCATAGGTGTTTGATTTTTAGGAGCTCCCAGTTATCTGTTTTCTCTTCGTCATTTTTGGTAATGTTTTGTATTCTGTTTATGCCTTGTATTAGGGCTCCTAAGGTTGTCCCTATTTTTTCTTCCATGATCTTTATCGTTTTAGTCTTTATGTTTAGTTCTTTGATCCACTTGGAGTTAGTTTTTGTACATGGTGTGAGGTATGGGTCCTGTTTCATTTTTTTGCAAATGGATATCCAGTTATGCCAGCACCATTTGTTAAAAAGACTATCTTTTCCCCAATTAACTGACACTGGGCCTTTGTCAAATATCAGCTGCTCATATGTGGATGGATTTATATCTGGGTTCTCAATTCTGTTCCATTGGTCTATGTGCCTGTTGTTGTACCAGTACCAGGCTGTTTTGACTACTGTGGCTGTATAATAGCTTCTGAAATCAGGTAGAGTGAGGCCTCCCACTTTCTTCTTCTTTTTCAGTAATGCTTTGCTTATCCGAGGCTTCTTTCCCTTCCATATGAAGTTGGTGATTTGTTTCTCTATCACATTAAAAAATGACGTTGGAATTTGGATCGAAGTGCATTGTATGTATAGATGGCTTTTGGTAGAAGAGACATTTTTACTATGTTAAGTCTTCCTATCCATGAGCAAGGTATCTTTTTCCACTTAAGTAGGTCCTTTTTAGTTTCTTGTAGTAGTGCTTTGTAGTTTTCTTTGTATAGGTCTTTTACATCCTTGGTAAGATTTATTCGTAAGTATTTTATCTTCTTGGGGGCTACTGTGAATGGTATTGATTTGGTGATTTCCTCTTCAATGTTTTTTTTGTTGTTGTAGAGGAATCCAAGTGATTTTTGTATGTTTATTTTATAACCTGAGACTCTGCCAAACTCTTCTACTAGTTTCAGTAGTTTTCTGGAGGATTCCTTAGGGTTTTCTGTGTATAAGATCATGTCATCTGCAAATAGAGATAATTTTACTTCCTCCTTGCCAATCCGGATGCCCTTTATTTCTTTGTCTAGCCTAATTGCTCTGGCTAGGACCTCTAGCACA
The DNA here is from genome assembly GCF_030014295.1 of Loxodonta africana. Taxonomy (NCBI): domain Eukaryota; kingdom Metazoa; phylum Chordata; class Mammalia; order Proboscidea; family Elephantidae; genus Loxodonta; species Loxodonta africana. Next base: position 63,772,410 of record NC_087369.1, read on the forward strand.
ATGTTGAATCAGAGCGGTGATAAAGGGCATCCTTCTCTAGTTCCCGTTCTCAAGGGAAATGCTTTCAGGCTCTCTCCATTTAGAGTGATGTTGCCTGTTGGCTTTGTATAGATGCCCTTTATTATGTTGAGGAATTTTCCTTCAATTCCTATTTTGCTGAGAGTTTTTATCATAAATGGGTGTTGGACTTTGTCAAATGCCTTTTCTGCATCAATTGATAAGATTATGTGGTTTTTGTCTTTTGTTTTATTTATATGGTGGATTACATTAATGGTTTTTCTAATATTAAACCAGCCCTGCATAAAAAAAAAAATTGCATACCTGGTATAAATCCCACTTAGTCATGGTGGATTATTTTTTTGATATGTTGTTGAATTCTATTGGCTAGAATTTTGTTGAGGATCTTTGCATCTATGTTCATGAGGGATACAGGTCTGTAATTTTCTTTTTTTGTGGTGTCTTTACGTGGTTTTGGTATCAGGGAGATGGTGGCTTCATAGAATGAATTAGGTAGTATTCCGTCATTTTCTATGCTTCGAAATACCTTTAGTAGTAGTGGTGTTAACTCTTCTCTGAAAGTTTGGTAGAACTCTGCAGTAAAGCCATTCCTTAAGGCTTTTTAATAAGAAATGCATAAAAAGCAAGGATAAAATTGTTACAGGACACACGAAATATAAAGACGTAATTAGTGACAACAATAACAAAATGGAGGGTGGGAGACTGGTATAGGTATAGAGTTTCTTGTATGTTACTGAGGTTAAGTTGGTACCAACTTACCCTAAGGAACCCCGTTGCCATCAAGTCGATTTGACCCATAGTAGCCCTATGGGACAGATTAAAATTGCCCCATAGGGTTTCCAAGGCTGTAATTTTTATGGAAGCAAACTGCCACATCGTTTTCCTGTGTAGCAGATGGTGGGTTCGAAACGCTGACTTTCCTGTTAGCAGCCTAGTGCTTAACCACTGCACCACCAGGGCTCTTAACTTACCCTAGAATGTCAAAAATACAAATGTTTAAATGTAATATTCACGGTAATAAGAAAATATCTATAAAACATACACAAAAGCAAAGGAGAAAGGGACCAAAAATGCTCCCTACCATAAATCAACAAAATAAAAAATCAAGCAGTAGTAAAGAAAAACAAATCTTAAGACACACAAAAACCAAATATCAAAATGGCAGAAGTAAGTCACTTCTTATTGATAATTACAGTGAATGCAAATGGACTAAATGCTCCAATCAAAAGGCAGAGTGTGGCAGAATGGATTTAAAAAAAAATGATTCATATATAAATGCTGTTTACAAGAGACACACATTAGACCCAAGGGGACAAATAGATTGAAAGTGAAAGGATGGATAAAAATATTCCATGCAAATAATAACCAAAAGTGAGCTGGGGTGGCAAACTTAATATCAGAAAAAGTAGACTTTAAGACAAAATCTGTTAGAAGAGATAAAGATGGACATTACCTACTGATAAAAGGGTTGTCTTAGTTATCTAGTGCTGCTGTAACAGTAATACCACAAGTGGATGGTTTTAACAAACAGTTTATTCTCTCACAGTCCAGTAGGCTCCAAGTCCAAATTCAGGGCATCAGCTCCAGGGGAAGGCTTTCTTTCTCTGTCAGCTCTGGAGAAAGGTTCTTGTCATCAATCTTCCCCTGGACTAGGAGCTTTTCAGGACAGGGGCCCCAGGTCCAAAGGATGTGCTCTTCTCCTGGCACTACTTTCTTGATGGTTTGAGGTCCCCATATCTCTGTGCTGACTTCTCTCGTTTATATCTCAAAAGAGATTGATTTAAGACACAACCTAACTTGTAGATTGAGTCCTGCCTCATTAACATAACTGCCACTAATCCCACCTCATTAACATCATAAAAGGATTTACAAGACATAGGAAAATCACATCAGGTGACAAAATGGTGGACAATCACACAATACTGGGAATCATGGACTAGCAAATTTAACACACATTTTTGGGGGACACGATTCAATCCATAACCAGGGTCAATTTATTAAGATGATACAAAATTAATAAATATATATGCACCCAACATCGGAACACCTAAATATATAAAGCAAACATTAATTGGAGAGAGAAATAGATAGCACTAAAATACACCACTTTCAATATTGTACAGAACATCTACAAAGAAGATCAACAAGGAAACAGCAAACCTGAAGGACACTATAAACCAACTAGAGTTAACAGACATATATCAAACACTCCACCCAACAACAGCACAATATACACTTTACTCCAGTGCAAATGGACTATTCTCCAGGACAGACGACATGTTAGGTCACAAAGCAAGTCTCAATAAGTTGAAAAATATTGAAATCATACAAAGTATTTTCTCTGACCACAATGGAGTGAAACTAGAAATCAATAATAGAAAAAAAAAACCTGGAAAATACACAAACATACAGAAATTAAACAACACACTATTAAATTACTAATGGGTTATGAAATCAAAATAAAAATCACAAATTTCTTAGAGTCAAATGAAAATGAAAGCACAACGTACCAAAATTATGGAATGTAGCGAAGGCAGTACTCAGAGAAAAAATACCAATAGATGCCTATATGTAAAAAGAAGAAAGATCTCAAGTCAACAGCCCAACTCTACAACTTGAGGAACTGGAAGAAGAGCAAACTAAGTCTAAACCTACCAGGAAAAAAGGAAAAAATAAAGATCGGAGTAGAAATAAATAAAATAAAAAATAATAGAATCAACAAAACCAGAAGTTGGTTCTTTGAAAAGATCAATAAAATTGACAAACTTTTAGTCAGGCTGACAAAAAAAAGAGAAAAGATACAAATAACCAAAATAAGAAATGAAAGAGAAGACATTACAACGGACCCAATAGAGAATTATTACAGAATATTATGAACAACTGTACAGCAACAAATTGGATAACCTAGATGAAATGGACAAATTCGTAGAAGCACACAACCTATCTGTGGTGCAATGAATTACCTAATATGGCCCTTCTAACCATGCACGGTCTTGTGACTCCCATAAAATGACTGGGTGGGACAATGCAAACAGGGTGGCCCACCAAGGGTATTGGGCATCTTGCTAACAACGCAAATGAAACCCTAACAAGAGGATTGGCCAGTTTTGCCATCCTAGAAGGCTTAAAGGGAGCCATTCCCAGAAGCAGGAAGCGGGCCTCGCTACCGTCAAGAAAGAAGAACCAGGAGTGGAGCGCATCCTTTGGACCCGGGGTCCCTATGCTGAGAACCTCCTAAACCCAGGAGGCAGAGAGAGAGAGAGAGCGCGGTAACATCAGAGACGGTGAGAGACACCGAGGAGCAGTGGCAGAGAAATGGTGGCAGCAGAACCTGAAGACCAGCATGAGACGGCATGGTGGACTTCCTGGCCCATGAAGCAAGGCAGCTACAGTGAGTGTGTCAAACCACGGAACAAGAAAGCTGAAAGCTTTTCAGCAGGAGGCTTCCTGGCAGAGGGGGTTCCTCTGGGCACTTATTGTCCGAGTTAAAGAGCTTTGTAACACTTGTCTGAGCAGGGCAGAGGCCAGGCCAGAGTGGGGCCAAGGGCCAAGAAAGGAGGCTTGTCCTGAGGGGGCCATGAGGAGTCTGTCCTGAGGGGGCCGAATGGAACCTGTCCTCAGGGGTCCAAGAGGAGCCCTGCATGGCCAAAAAGAGCTGAAAGAGCTGTCCTACATTGAAGAAAGGAGACTTTGCCTACATGCTTCCTGATACTGATCCTGATCCCTAGTTGTAACCTGTTACTTCCCTAATAAACCCCATAACCGTGAGTATGGTCTGTGAGTTCTATGTGGCCATTGCAACAAATTATCAAACCCAGCAGAGAAGTAGAGAGTACCATGGGAGGGATGGATGGTGTCAGACTGGTAAAAAGTTTGGAGGGTGGAAGTATGTTTGACCTCCACCTCACAGGAATCAGTCTTGGGCTGTTGATCTTGATTCTTTCTCCTCCCCCTTGTGAAGTTAGATGAGGAGGTCAGATGATGGCCCTACTGATTCAAGAGGTAATAGAAAAGTTTCAATAGACCCATAACAAGTGAAGAGATCGAATCAGTGATCAAAAACCTCCCAACAAAAAAGTCATTCTACCAAATATTTAGAGAAGAATTGACACTAGTCCTATTTAAAATCTTCCTAAAGATAGAGAAGGAAGGAACACTCTTGTCTTAATTATCTAGTGCTGCTGTCTATAACAGAAATACCACAAGTGGATGGCTTTAGCAAAGAGAGAATTTTATTCTCTCATAGTTTAGGAGGCTAGAAGTCTGAATTCAGGGCACCAGCTCCAGGGGAAGTCTTTCTGTCTCTGTTGGCTCTGGGGGAAGGTCCTTGTCATCTAACTTCCCCTAGTCTAGGAACTTCTCAGCACAGGGGCCCCAGGTCAAAGGACACACTCCACTTCTGGCTCTTCTTTCCTGGTGGTATGAAGTCCCTTACTCTCTGCTTGCTTCTCTGTGCTATAGCTCTTTAAGATAAAAGGTGATGCTAGCCACACTCCAGGAAAACTCCCCTTACATTGGATCAGGGCTGCGACCTGAGTAAGGGTGTTGCATCCCACCCTAATCCTCTTTAACATAATCTAATCTTGCCTCATTAACCACAGGCAGAGACTAGGATTTACAACACATAGGACAATTACATCAGATCAAAAAATGGTTGACAACTACACAATGCTGGGAATCATTGCCTAGCCAAGTTGACACATATCTGGGGGGGGGGGCACAATTCAATCCATAACAACTCCTTAATTCATTCTTTGAAGCAAACATAACCCTGATACCCAAACCAGACAAAAACACCACAAGAAAAGACAACTATAGGTCAATATACCTTATGAATATAGATGCAAAAATCCTCAGCAAAATACTAGCGAACAGAATACAACAGCATATTAGAAGAGTCAGACACCATGACTAAGTGGGATTTACTCCAGGAATGCAGGGATGGTTTACCCTCAGAAAATCAACCAATGTAATACACCACATCAATAAAACAAAGGAAAAGAACCACATGATCATCTCTATAGATGCAGAAAAATCATTTGATAAAATCCAACACGGTTTCTTTATGAAAACCCTAAAGAAGACTGGAGTAGAAGGAAAATTCCTCAATATGATTCAGGGCATATATGAAAAGCCAGCAGCCAACATTATATTTAATGGAGAAAGACTGAGCGCTTTCCCCTTGAAATCAGGAACAAGAGTGGCCACTCTCACCACTTCTATTCAATATTGTATTAGAAGTCCTAGCCCGAGCAATAACACAAGAAAAAGAAATAAAAGGTATCTAGATTGGAAAAAAAAAAGAAGGAAAATTATCTCTATTTGCAGATGACATGATCCTATACACAGAGAATCCCAAAGAGTCCACAAGAAAACTTCTACAGCTAATATGGAAATTTAGCAAAGTTGCAGCGTACGAAGTCAACAAACAAAAATCATTTGGATTTCTATACACCAGCAATGAGAAAGCTGAAAGGGAAATTAGGAAAATGATTCTATTTAAAATAGCATCTAAGAGAATAAAATACTTAGGAAAAAATTTAACCAGGGATGTGAAAGACATACAGTGAAAACTATAAAACACTGCTGAAAGAGATTAAAGAAGATTTAAAATAAATGGAAAGATGTTCCACGTTCATGTGTTGGAAGACTTAATACTGTTAAGATGTCATTACTACCCAAAGCAATCTGTAGGTTCAATGCAATCCTGATCAAAATTCCAACAGCCTTCTTTACAGAAATGTAAAAACCAATCCTCAACTTTATATGGAATGGCAAGAGGCCCCGAATAGCTAAAGCGATGTTGGAAGAGAAGAACAAAGTAGGAGGACTCACACTTCCTGATTTTAAAACATATTACACAGCTACAGTAATCAAAACAGCCTGGCACTAATACAACAATAGACATACAAACCAGTGGAATAGAATTGAGAGTGAAGAAATAAACCCACACATCTACGGTCAACTGATTTTTGACAAGTGTGCTAAGTCCACTCAATGGGGAAAGAAGAGTCTCTTCAATAAATGGTGTTGGGAAAATTGGATTTCCACATGCAGAAAAATGAAACAGGATCCGTGCCTCAGACGATACACAAAAACAAATTCAAAATGGATTAAGAACCTACATGTGCAAACTAAAACCATAAAATTCGTAGAAGAGAACGTAGGGGCAATGCTGTAGGGCCTAGCTTTTAACAATGGATTACACATACATACATACATACCCAGTGCCGTTGAGTCGATTCTGACTCATAGTGACCCTATAGGACAGAGTAGAACTGCCCCCATGGAGTTTCCAAGAAGTGCCTGGTGGATTCGAACTGCTGACTCTTTGGTTAGCAGCTGTAGCTCTTAACTACTACACCACCAGGGTTTCCAACAATGGATTATCTAATATAATAACAAAAGCACAAACAGCAAAAGTCAAAATAAATAAAGGGACCTCACAAAAATTAAAAATTTTTGTTCATCAAAAGACTTTGCCAAAAGAGTGAAAAGACAAGCTACTGACTGGGAGAATATCTTCAGAAACCATATATTTGATAAGCATCTAATAACCAAAAACTGGATGCCAGAAGAAAATGGAGCAATGCCTTCAAAGTTCTACAGGAAGATGATGTTAAATCTGAGAATTCTATACTCGTGTGAAGATGGAATAAAGGCATGTTCAGATATGCAAAGACTCAGGAATTTTATCTCCTACACATCCTTTCTGAGAAAGTTATTTGAGGATGTGCTCCATCAAAGCAATACAAAAAACAAACAAGCAAAACAAAAACCCTGGGATCCAGGAAATGGTGGATACAACAAAGGAAATCAGTGAAGGGAAGTCCCAAGATGACAGCCATGCACCAGACGTAGAGAACAACTAGTCCAGATTGGAGAAAGGGGATGGAGGGCTCCAGGAAGAAGGTCTCCTGGAGAAAAAAAGGCAGGGATTTGACAGAATACCTAATGGAATGGAGATTTTGGAAGAAAAAAATTGAATATATGATAAAGTAAAATAGTGAAAGAAAAAAAGAATTAGGAGCTTCAGGAAAAACAAAGGTGCTACAAGAAAAAGTACATTACTCGGCAATACAACGAACAATATTTACATAATCATATTAATATATCTGTTCATTGCATTTCAACTTTTAGAATTAAACTACAAAGCACAAAAAACACAATCATGATTACAGAACAGAATACAGTTATCAACTTTGACAATATAAAAGACCAGATGACAGAATTTGGGAAGTTGATAGTGGGGAAGAAGGCTGAAGGAAAGATATTCTCATCTAACAGAGCTCTGGTCCAGAAATATTGTCTCTAATTCATGAAACAAGAAATAAAACTGTTACTTAAATTCAGAAAGATAACCAATAAAATACAACTATATTAGAAGCAGGAAGGAAGGAGTTGAACATGGTATAAGTGAGCTAAATCCTCATCTGTCAGCATGACATATAATGGGTAATGTCTGAAATTGATTAAAAATGTGCACATAGCATATTATTTATAGAAATGATCAGAAGAAAATAACTAAAAGTGATTGCTAAAAGTGAGAGTGAGGGTCAGGATATGTGGGACAGTGGACTTGTTTTAAATAAGCCCTTCTGTAATAATATGAGTTTTCTAAACAATGTACATGCATTATTTCTATTTTTAAATGAACATATATTTAAGAAATAATTTTTAAAAGCACTAAAAAAAGGATATTCCTGTCTCCATGCTCTTCCTCCCCAAATTCCCTTGTCCCTCCAGACCTACTGCGCAGACTATAAAAACGTTTGAGAAACCTTGAACTCTTCCCCTCCTGCCTCTCCCTTAAATGCAGCCGCTGCTCCAGCCGAACTGGAATGTTTGTTAACCTAAACATGCCATATTTACTCCCACCTCCTTGCTTTTTTGTTTCCTGGGCCTGGAATGCCCTTCCTTCTCATCACCACCAGTTGGAATCCTCCCTATTCTTCAAGGTTCAGCTCAAATTCCACCTCCTCCAAAAAAGTCTTCCTTAGTCCCCTGATAAAACCTCTCTCTCCCTTCTCAGGGGCTCCCATAAGTCTTCATTCCTGCCATAATTATGTCACTTATGTGTACTTTTTTCAAGTACATTACTTAGGTCAGTGTTTATTCCCCACCCTTCCCCAACCAAATTTCACACCAGCTGCCAGCGTGTTCTTTCTAAAATACCAATCTTATTCTGTCACTCCCTTGCTTCAAATCCTTCTATGGCTTCCCATTGCCCATAGGGTCAAAGCTAAACTTGATTACTTGGCTTCCAACATTTCTCCCACCTCAGGAGACAATGCCCAGCCCACCCAAAATCCATGCACTTTCTCACTCTTCTTATAACTTTGCTTATGGAGCTCCTCTGCTTGGAATAGTCTTTCCTCCCTTTCCACATGGTAAACATCAACTCTTTCAACACTCAGTTCAGGTACCCCCTCCTCTATAAAGGCTTTCCTGACTACTCTTCCACCCCTCCCCATCCCAGGGAGAACCATCCGATGCTTCCTATATGCTCTCTATGTGCCTCACTCAGACTTTTGTTATATCATATCACACTTAATGCACTCATGTGCTTACTTATGAGTCCCCAATTAGATTGTGAACTCCTGGATGGCAGGGAGTATGTTTTATCTTCCCTTTTATCCCCAGAACCTAGCACAGTGCCTGGCATACAGCTGGAACTCAATACATGCTTACTGAACGAATGGATGGGAAAACGATATGAGTGGGTAAAGAATGAGCAAAAATTGAGTAAATATATATTAATATACATATTAATATATATTGATTGAACAAATGAATAAATGAATGAGTTATGAGTGAGTGTAAGGGAATGAATGAATAACGAGTGAAGGAATGAGAAAAATAAGTCAATAAATGAATGAAAAGTGCCTGTGGCAGTGAGGGAGTGAGAAAAAGAATGAATTCCCATCTCTGTCTTATTCAAAATCCACCTGGAAGACCTTCTGCCCTGCTTTCCACCCACCTAAACTGCACTCCACAGTGCTAACCTCCTTTAGATTACCAGGAACAAAGACAACTCAGGTTAGTAACGGGGATTTATTAAAGCATTCACAGGGAAATAAGGAAGACAAGAATAGCTACACAGGCAGCCTCACAAAAGAACAGAAACTTGAAAATGGTTCATGATCCAAAGCAGACCTAGAGCCTGGCTTGTCGCCCCTGAGCTGCAGGTATCTGTTGCTCCCTTCTCTAGTGTGTCCCTAAACGGTGACTCAACTACTTCCTGGCCATATTTCTACTACTCCTACTGCTGCTAACTTCTTTCTGCTCCTCTCCTCTCTAGCCCATGGCTTTTGCTGCTTCACAGCTCCTAGATCCCCTGGCTCATGTAGCTTTGGTTTCTATTAATCCAGGGCTTCTCTGTGTTGGAGTTTCTGCTTGCCTTTTAACTGCTGCTGCCTCTGATTCGTGTTGCCAGCTACCTTGTGGCTCTTGCAGTCTCACAGCTTCTGCTGCCTCATGGATCTTGTTTATTCCAGCCTTCTGCTGCTTCACAGATCTCACAGCATTGTCTCTCATGGTTTCTACTCCCTCGTAGCTCCTGCTACATCACGGTTCCTATTACTTCACGGCTTGTGTCCATTTGGCCCATTTTGCCTTGCTGCCTGACTTCTGCTACTTTGTGGCCCCACGATCTCACAACACAAAATGTCTCATGACCTCTGCTGACATAGGGTTTCTGCAGCTTTCCATTGGTTTTTGCTGTCTAGTTTCTGGCTATCCACTTGTCTCGCTAAGTTCTAGTAGTTGTTCACTTCCTCTGAATGCCTCACATTCAGGCTTCTTGAAAGGAGATATGATTGTTTCATGTATCTGCCATTTCATACAGGCCATCCCTATGAGGCCAAGTTCTTACACCAGTCCACTGAATAGGCTGCTGGCCAGTATAGAGATTGGCTGTTCTTGAGTCCCATACTATCCCAGTCTAATCATATATAGCCAGGATTGTGAGGCCATATGGTACAGAGCTTGCAACTTATGCTTAAGAAACCCCTAAAAAGGGTCTGTGGTTATTGCAGTTTTGATGAGGGTTTCCAGAAGTGAGAAATGTAATTGGCAAGCATCTTGTTTGGCTTGTTCAGAACATTAACCTTCAAGGCTCAACCTAAGTCCCACATTCCCCCTGACCACCTCTGCCTGTCATGATCTACAATGGGATAGATCTGGCTCCACCATGCCCTAACAGTGGGTCCTTGGGCAAGTTCCTATCCCTCTGAGGGCCTCAAGAAAGGACTGGACAAAGTCTCTAAGTTCCCTTACAGGTCTGACATTTTGGACATCTCAACTTTGTTATTGTATAAGGGATGTCGAGTCTTACCTAGGAAAGCCCTCAAAAATCTTTGAGGTAGGAAAAAGGGAGACAAGAGTCCTGGTCTGGAAAAGCCTCACTGCACGCAGGAAGTGCTTAGCCAAGATTTACTGAACTGGGTGAATGAATCAATGCAATGGTTCAGGGTAGGAAGGGAGCACACAGAGAATGTTTAAGTGAGACATTCCAGTTGCTGAGTAGGCTAGGAGATTCTAATTCAGAGATGAAGGAGAATGATTCAGATAGGGCATGAATCTTGGATATTAATGGATACTCATTCTATCCTCTCAGTCACCCTTCACATCCAGTAATTAGTCCCCAACTCCAATTCATCATCTCCCCTTGACAGCTCACACCTTATCGCCTCCAATCCATTCCTACTGCCCTTGCCTTAAAGCAGGCCTCCTGTCTATTGCAACAGCTTCCCAACTAATCTCCCCGTTTCCATTCTCTCCCTTACAAAAGTATTCATTCACACGTTCAAAAACTATTGGGTGCCTGTTATGTGTCAGACATTGTGCTTATTGCTGGGAATATACCGGTAAGCAAGACATCCCCAGGCCCATCCTTGTGGCGCTTACGCCTGTTCAGAAAGACAAAATAAGCAAATACACAATACAGTGTGAGAAGTTGAATAGCAGGGAAACTATGGTCGTATATAGCATGAGCATCTAACCTGATCCATTTTCACATTGGCTGGCCGGAAAGAAGTTGGTTAAATTCACATCTGATCTGGACTCTTTACCTGCTTAAAACCATTCCATAGCTCCCCCACTGCCTTCAAGCTTTAGTTCCCAAATTTGGCTGCAGCTTAGTCACTTAACAAACTTTATAAGCACTCAAAACCACCCGACTTACTTAAATCATTTTTTTTTTTTAATAAGTTGAGGTCCAGATTGCCCCATGTGTTTCTGGTATACAGCCAGTTTGGAAACCACACTGTCCCACAACATAGATCTGAACTCCTTAGCCAGGGACTCAAGACCCTCTGCAAATCTGGTTCCTGACAACCACTCCAGCTTCATTTCTTGCTGCCGTCCCTTCCCCAGCAAACTTTATGCTTCAGTATTTCTAAATTGCTTTGCTGTTTCTTACCTTCAGGACTTTTTGCATACTGTTCCCACTAGGTGGAAGTCCCTTCCGCTTCCTCCTCGCTTGGCCAACACCTACCACTCCCTCAAGACTTAGCTCAGGTGTTACCCCTAAGACTAGAAAATACCTTCCTTGAATCTGTTAGAGGCCCATTTTTCTGCACTCCTGTCACTGATCAAACTGGGTGCTTTACCACTGTTTATGAACTGCTTCCCCCACTAGACTGTGAACTCAAGGGCAGGGTAAGAGTTGACAATGTACCATACTGTGACTGCCAGAGTGAAGTGCCCAGTTAAAGGTACATACTCTTGTGGAGTACTCTTCAACTCCCTAGACCAACGCTTCGAAGTACAAGGGAGTTAACCTAGCATTCTCCAACAAGCTCTAGGCGTTGCCTGGAGACAGTAGGAGGCAGTGTGGAACACTGGCAAAGGGTGCTGGGCAAGCACTAAGATCTGAGTTTTTAAGTCTAGGCTTTGCCACTGAACCACAAGTCATCTCACCTCCCTGATACTCAGGACTTAAGTTCTCTAAGCTCATTTGTAGTACTGTGTTCCTGTGTGCCAGGGCCTTAGCCCAAGGCATCATGTGTAATCCTTCTCACCCTGTAAGGTAGGGAGAGATTACTTATCCAGATTATCATCCATACCCACTGAATCAGATTCCCAAGGGTAAGACCACAGAAATTTATTTTTAACAAGCCATTGGATGTGGAGGTATGGCAGGGGAATGATGCTTTTTAGTATAAGCCCTTCTATACTATTTCATTTTTTAACCCTGTGTATGTATTGCCTTGGAAAAAGCATAGCTAACGTTGACAACCACCTGTATAGTGAAGAAATCACTACGCTGAACTGGGGGACCTGGGTTCAAATCCAAGCCACTATCTGCTACCTGGATCACTCTTGCTGACTCACTTAACCTTTCTACCTTGCTACCTCTAGAGTGATGATCCAGGCACTAACTAAATTTCTTTAAACATATTTAATTTCTCTCTGCACTGCAAGGTAAGGTGCTCATTATTTCCTTTTATAGATGGCGAAACTGTGGCCCAAAGAGGTAAAATAACTTGCCCAAGTTTCTACAGCTAGGATTTGAACCAGATGTCCAAGTTGTGCTCTTCCATATAATCCAGCATTCCCCAAAGTATGGTACATGTAGCACTGGTAGTTATGTGACTTTTTTGGTTAAACACAGATGAATTTAGTTTGTTTTAAAAGCTATGCATTTTAATATGAATTAGAAAAATACATAATTAGCACATCGAACCTGTTGATTTCATGGATATCACTGCTTAGGATGAAACTAAAGTAGGTAACAATGCTAGGCTGAAGATAACCTCAGGAAAAATATTGAGTAAACAGAGGGGCAATTTGGAAGTATCTATCAAAGACAAAAATATAAAAATCCTATGACTCTGCAATTCCACTTCTAGCTATTATCCCTACGTAAACTTTCACACATGTACTTTCACACATCTACAAGGATACTCCATGTAGCACTTTGTATTAGCAAAAACTGAAAACATGTTAATGTCCACCACAACAGAAATGGGTAAGTGAAATGTGGTACAGTCATACGTGTAGTACAGTCATATGGCGGCAACCTATGCAGCCATCTACATGTAGCAACGTGCATAGCTCTCAAAAACATTAAGAAAGCAAGTTGCAGAACAATTCAGTATACCATTTCATCAAGCACACACAATGTTTTCAATGAATTCACACCTGTATGTAAAAGTATTAAAGTCTAGATGGATGTACAACAAACCTAACAGCAGTTAAGCATGAAGAGGGGGAAGGTATCAGGATTGAGAGCCGCAGTCAAAGGAGGCTAGCTTTATCTGTTTAACAATCTGATTTCTTAAAAGGAGAATGGATTCATGCATTACTTGGGTAATCAGAATTGACTTAACTTTTATAACACACAAAGACTCACAACAACCCTATAGGACAGAGTAGAACTGCCCCATAGTTTCCAAGGAGTGCTTGGTAGATTTGAACTGCCGACCTTTTGGTTAGCAGCCGTAGCCCTTGATCATTATACCACCAGAGTTTCCTATAGGGTCGCTGTGAGTTGGAATTGACTCGACAGCAGTAGGTAGGTTAACACAAAAATATACAGACTAAAATAAGCCAAAAGTCTGACAGTGTATGTTAATGAGTGAAGGCTGAACTCACCGCACCAGGCTTCGGTGCCCCTGCAAAGTCGCCGCAACTAACCAGATTATCTTGCAAAAGGAACCTCAGAGCACGTTATGCTGGGATGTGGCACAGGCTCTCTGTCCCCTACTTCCTCACAACCCACGTTGGGGCTCAGTAACTGTTACTACTGATGGCTGAAACTATAGGCTTCCTTAGGCCCTTCACTTACCAGGTAACCCTATCAGTGCTGTGGGACTTTCCCAGCAACCAGAGCATTCAGCAACTCCAAGATTTAAAAGCTTCTACTGTCCCTAACAGCCAGGATCAGAAATCCTCAGGGTCCAGGCATGAAAAGGTTTATACTCTGAGGAGTTAGCACCTAGTGAGCTCCAGGCATGGATAAGGCCTCCAGTGAGGAGCTTGACATCATTAAATCCTATGAGGTAGGTAATATTGTTAGACCCATTTTACAAATGAGGAAATCGAGGCACAGAAAGGTCAAATGACTTGCCCAAAGTCAAACAACTAGTAAGTGATAAAAAATGGGACTAGACCTGTAACTGTCTGTCCCTTGCTCTGCTCCTAGCGCCTGATTAAACCCTACCAATTTGTCAAGATTCCACTCAAATGTGAACTTCTCCAGGAAGCCTAAAGGTGATCTTCCTCTTCGAAAATACGATGTTCCCTTACATATGACATTCTACTAATCACAGTAATTCATGAGCCCATTTCATCTCCTTACTAAGAGGGCAGCGATCACATCTGGTTCAGCTCTGTATTCCTAGCATACCAAAAAAAAAAAAAAAAAAAACCAAACCCAGTGCTGTCAAGTTGATACCGACTCATAGCGACCCTATAGGACAAAGTAGAACTGCCCCATAGAGTCTCCAAGGAGCGCCTGGCAGATTCGAACTGACCCTTTGGTTAGCAGCTGTAGCACTTAACCACTACGCCACCAGAGTTTCCATTCCTAGCATAGAGCCTCACAAATAAGCGGGTGTTCAGTATGTGTTTGATGAATGAGTGAATTAATACATAAATGAATGAATGAATGAATGAATGAATAAGGGCAGTTTCAGCTCTGAGGTGCCATCATCCTAAGCTCTCTTGGAATCAAATTCAGCCTAGGCTCCTTATAAAACAAGTCTCCAATATCTTTTATTATTTTGCAAACACACCCACATACACACATGAGTACACACATATATCCACACACATATACCTATACACACAGTGGGCAAGGGGCCCATGATTATGGGTAATAGGGGGAGTGGACAGGAAGCAGGAAGTGGACAGACGGCCCTGTTCAACTCAGTTCAGTTCAGCTCAGTTCAGCACCTCCTTCCAGAGGCCAGGATGCTCCCTGTAGCTCAGGAACTTTTGGTCCAGACCTAACATCACCTCTGTTCCTCTTCATGCTTGATAGCAGTGCCTAAATTCCCATGACTATACCAAACACAGCCAGGAAGTAGGGGAAGGTGGGGAGCCAGATAGCCAACATTGGGAGAGGGGCAGCTGAGGGATCCAGACAGGATGGGAGGGCAGAACTGCTGCTACTGCTCATTGGGGTTGGGGTTGGCATCTGGGTACTTGGTGAGGTCGAAGGTCAGGACTTTGCTGATCACACAGTCCCCTTGCTGAAGGAGGAGGGAGAAAAAGAAAAATATAAGGAGAGAATTAAGAGGGGTCTAGCACCTCAGGACTGGGGACCTCAAACCCTCCTCCCTATATACCTGCCTAAAACCCAGGCAATGGGTCTCTCTGGGTGTGAGAGGATGTGCTTGGTCCCATATGTCTTCTATCCCTGCCTACCTCCACACTCACCTTTTCTCCACTGTCTGGCTGCCTCTACCTGGCCTTTCCACCTCTCCCCAAATGTAATGGCCCTGACCAGGTGGGCTGCCTAAGCCTCCAAGGCTGGGCTCCAACAAGCCCAGATGGCAGTTCAGGATATGATTCCCTATGCTCCCCGCCCCCCTTACCCCTCCACTGCCTTCTTCCCTTCCTGCCCTGGGGAATCAGCCAGAGAATGGGGCTGGCTCCTAAGCCAGGCCTGCCCTACCTCGGGATAGACTCCAATGAGGCTCTCAGCCTTGGTGTAGAACTCCTCCTTGAGAGAGATGACGATGGCCTGGAAGTTGCAAGTCGACTGCTCCTTGATGTAATTTGCCACCTGTGGGAGGGGCCGCTGGGTACTTAGCAGGGCTCAAGCCCTAACATTCCCCTGTCTTCCAGTCAGAACCAGTAGGCAGAGGCAGTGAGGTAGGGGGGTGGAGGATAAGGAGAAGAGAGGCTAAGAGAAGGAGGCCGAGGCCACTGACAGTACCACAGCATGGATGACCCTGAGCCCAGCCTCCCAGGCATAGAGGGCAGGCAGCAGGAATGGCTAGGGCGCACTCAGGAGTTACTCCCTGAAACCCAGCCCCAGCCTGGGGGCCTCCCTCCCAGGCCCCCACTTTTCTTGCACCCACCTTGCCAATGTTGGTGTTATCCAGGGCAGCATCGATCTCATCCAGGACGAAGAAGGGGGCTGGCTTGTAGCTGGGAGGGAACCAGTAGGTGAGCTGACACTGAAGCAGGGGCAAGGAGGGGTGGGACAGCCCCAGGCCCCATCAAACAGGCCAGCTTCCCCCTCCACTTCTTCAGAAACTAAAAAACACAGGTCCTAATGTTGTGTGGAGCCCTGGTGGTGCTGTGATAAAGACCTCGGCTGCCAACCAAAGGTCAGCAGTTCAAATCTACCAGCCGCCCCTTGGAAACCCTGTGGGGCAGTTTTACTCTGTCCTATAGGGTCGCTATGAGTCGGAATCGACTCGATGGCAACGAGTTTGTTTTTTTTTTTTAAATGTTGTCTGAGCCCCTAAAGGCCAATGAATCAACCAAGCCCTCCTCTGAACCCAGCCCTGTGCTCCAGGATCCTGTAGAAGAACCAGAACTGGGGAGAAAGTGCTCCTAGGTTCTGGCCAGACTGACCAAGCTGTCTAGAGTCCGCCCAGCACACCCTTCTCCATGCTGTCATATCTTCCTGCCTCAACACATGCTATACCCTCCATTAAGAATGCCTGCTGGTCTCCCTGGCAAACTTCTATTTGGTCTTTATGTCTCTTACTCTTGAAAGCCTTCCCTGACCCACCCACGCCTTCCTCCACATTGGATTAACTGTCCCTCCTCTGTTCATCCACAGTGCCACTGCTCACCTCAGTAACAATACTTAGCACACTGTCTGTTTACACGCCTGGTTTCTGCTAGATTGTGAGCTCCTCCAGGACAGACACCATGTTCAACTCATCTATGCCTAATCCCTCCACAAGGTCTGGTACAGATCAACCCTCAAGAAATGCTTGCTGCTTGAGCATTATACTTTCTTAAGAACTATCTATATGGGATTGAAGTGACAACAGTAATTTGAAAGATTAGGTAGGAACTTTAGGAGGCAGTGAGTTTATGTTAATGGGGGAGGAACGACTCAGAAAAAGAAGGTGAGAATGGTTGTACAACTCTAAGAGTGTTATCAATGTCACTGAATTGTACACATAGAAACAGTTGAATTGGTGTATGGTTTGCTATATATGTTCTCAATCACAAAATAAAAATTTTAAAAATAAATAAAGCAATTTAGGTAGAAAAGAAAGAAATGCTTGCTGAATGATGCTGCATAATCAAACACTAAGTCGTGTGGGTCAGGCTCAAGTACTATGGGCATTTAGGAGGGGGAGGTCAGGGTATGCCACAGTGGTCAAAGAGGGCTTCCCAGAGAAAGGGGAGGGGAGAATAAAAAGTGTGAAGGGGTGGAAAGTAACAGTCAAGCTAGATTTGCATGGAAAGGGCTTATTAGACAGTAACCATGTGAGCAAAATCCTGGAGGTGGGACTGAATATATGTAAGGGCCAGTAAGGACATGCTGAGTGGATGAGGATGCATGGGGGACACAGGTCCAGGAAAACCAAGCCAGATACACTGCAGTAGGTAGAGAAACAGGGATGCAATCTAGTTTCCACTAGAACATCTTCACCTCTGAAGATCTCTCCATATCCTTGTGCCCAGAGCCTCTGGTAGCCTCAGTTCAGTCTCTCTGCCAACTGCTCTGGGGAGCAGCCTTACCTGTGGATGGCAAAGAGCAGGGCCAGAGCTGCCACTGTTTTCTCCCCCCCTGACAAGTTGTCCATAGGCCGGAAGCGTTTGCCAGGAGCTACGCAGTTATAGTTGATGCCATCCAAGTAGGGCTCCTCAGGGTTCTCAGGGCCCAGGAATGCCTGCGGGGGGGCAGATAGGTTAGGATCTGGATCTAGGGTCTAGATAGGAATGGCAACAGAAAGTCTTGAGGGAAGGGTAACTGAGAATGGCAGGAATTGGCTGAGTAAGGGGATCCAGCATACCTGGGCACTGCTGTTGCGGGACAGGGCCTTATAGATCTCATCAATGTTGGTGGCCACAGATTCAAAACAAGCATTGAAGCGGTCAAAGCGCTCCTTCTTGATCTGTTCAAATGCCTGCTTGGCCTTCTTGGCTCGCTTTCGGGCTGCCTCAAACTCTGCCACAAGGGAAAGACAGGCGACCCCTCAGTGCCCTGGCTCTGCCAGGGCTAGGGACCATACCCTGGCAAGAATGATCTGCAAATGACAATCTGCAGAGTAAGTACATTCCACGGAGGGACAGAAATGCCTGGAGAGGGTCCCAGGAAGAGGGTACCACAGGCCACATAAACATCGATTCCTCCCTGGACTCTATCAGCAACCAGCTGTGTCACCTTGGACACACACCTCATTTTCCCTCTCTGAACCACAGCAGTTTTCTGCTCTATAAAATAGGTGTTATGACCTCTACTGTTCAGGGGTATTAGGAGTTTTAAATAAGAAAGCATGTAAAAATGGGAGCGGTTGTAATATATAAGGACAGCCTCCTGCCCTCATCTCAGGTCCAAATAGAAGGGGGAACCTTACCATCTGAGGTCTCCTGGAACTTGTCTCGGACACTTTCCAGCTTTTCCATAGCCTTCATGTTGGGGGCAGCAATGCGTTGGAGTACACTCTGCTGCTCATTCAGCTTCTGCTGCAATGTGTTCATTTCCTGCTTGATCTCCTCCTCAGCCTGGGCATCCTGTAAGGCCCAATCCCCCACAGAGATGCTTTACTGAGTGGGCCCTGGGCACCTGCTCCCATGCAGTAAGCAGGTTCTTCCTTCCCAGCTCAGCTCCTCCCACCAGGTCCTGCCTTCAGTAGCGATTCCCACCATCCCTGGAAATTACAGGCTGCTGCTGCTCTCTCTCATCTCTAGCCCTTCTCCAGGTCCTGTCATGTCTTTTGTCTTTCAGGAGATGGTACCCCTCTCTGGCTCTCAGCCCTGGTCATGAGCCAGCATCATCCCAGGATGACCTAGAGGCTTCCACACAAGCTGTTCTGGACTCCGCTTACAGCTCCACATTGAATAAGGCAGCTCACCTTTTCTGCTCAGACCGCTACAGTTGAGCAAATTCCACTTGAGTTTGGTTTTAGGTCTATGGATATTGCATATGCATGTCTGGGCCTGTGCCTTTCTGCCACTTTCAGTCAATAAATATTTACTGAATGCCTACTAAGGGCCAGGAACTGGGGAGCCTCATATCCAGTGAGCCATGGTTCCCATGCTCACAGAGCTCATGGTTCTAGCAGAGGCATGCATATAAGAAATCAGAATACTACAAGATGAATGCTATAACAAAAATTAGCAGACAATGTTGGGTCAGCACACAAGAAAGGCACCTAACTCAGACCCTGGGGCCAGGGAAGGCTTCCAGGAACATGCCTATGCTAAGGTCGATAGGATGAATGGATGAAGACAGAGAGAAGGAACAGTGTTCTAGGCAGAAGGGAACATCACATGCAAATGTCAGGGGTTATCCTCATGGTTCACTCAAGGAATTTAAAGCAATTCAATACGGTGACTGTGCGTCTCTCTGTGTATGTGACTGTGCATGTGCACAGTGTTCAGTGAGAGCACAGGAAGAGAAGAGGCTGGAGAGACAAGCAAAACACACACTATGAAGGGCCTTGTTAAGAGGTTTGGACTTTATCCCAAGGGAAGTGAGGGAGGTGTCCCTCAACAGTTTCAAGCACAGGAAGGGCATGAACAGATTAACATTTTAGAAAAACCCTCCTGAAGATCTCTACATACTGCTACAGAGTGGTCTCCAAAATATATTTTTAAGTGAAATACGAAAGGTATACAATAGTATGCTATGTTTAAGAAAGGAGTGGCAAGAATATGAATATATTTGTATTTTAAAATCACAAGAAAAAAGGATAATCAAAAAACCTAATTAAAATGGTTACCTATAGTGGAAGGTAAGGAACAAGGAAGGTGAAGGGGACAGCCAGGCTTGTCTTCATGTACCTTGTTCTCTACTTTCAGTTTTAGAACCATATGAAAACATTATGTGATTATAAAACAAAACTAAATGAAAATGTGAAGACCACTGGGTAAAAAATTATTGGGGAACAGGACAGTCACAAAATGTCAAAGAATTCATCCTAACAATTACTCACTAACTACAAAGGTAAAAATGTACATTGAGAGTTGAGAGAGGTGGCAATGAACACCTTAACTAAGGGATCAAACTTAACATCACTACTAGTAGGACACCCTGACATTACGTGCTTCCTGATGTGGTGCAATACGAAGTATACAGCCTCACCAATGAAGTGTTCTTGCCCCAAAATATTTAACCTGAATCTATCAAGCCACTAGACTAGACCGAACTTCCCATTTACAGGAAATACAAGGAAGAGCAAGTTAAACAATTCTGTAAGGAAACCAACATACCCGTAATGTGGGACATTCTACAACTCATGTGGACTCTCCAGAAGGTCAATGTCATGGAAAAAAAAAAGTGAGGGGACAATTCTGTATTAAAAGAAACAAAAGAGACGAAATACCAAAAGCAATACATGAATCTTGACCAGATCATAGTTTAAAAAAAAAAAAAAAAACTACCACAAATACACTTTTGGAACAACCAGGGAAATTTGAATATGGACATTATGGAATTAATAATAATTATTAATTTTATTGGATGTAATATGGAATTGTGGTTTTATAGGAGAATTCCTTGTTCTTAGCACACTGAAGTATTTCGGGCTGGAGTATCATGAGGTCTTCAACTACCTTCAAATGGCTCAGTAAAAACCAAAAAAAGTGCATATGTAGTGGGGAAAGAGGCTCTTCCAATCCTTGTATTTCCTATAAATGTGAAGTTTGGTCTAATCTAAACCAAACCAAACCCAGTGCCGTCGAGTCAATTCCGACTCATAGCGACCCTATAGAACAGAGTAGAACTGCCCCATAGAGTTTTCAAGGATTGCCTGGCGGATTTGAACTGCCGACCCATTGGTTAGTAGCTGTAGCACTTAACCACTACGCCACCACGGTTTCCTGGTCTAATCTAGAGGCTTGACAAATTCAGGTTAAGTATTTTGAAGCAAGAACACTTCACTGGCAATGCCGTGTGCTTCATATTGTACCACATCCGGAAGCACATATGTCAGGATGTGATGCTAAGTTTGATCTCTTAATGAAAGGGAAGGAAGAAGACAAGAAAGATGAGAGACAAAGCAAATGCAGTAAACTCATTCACTGGTGAGTCTAAGGCGAAAGCTATATGGGCATTCACTGTACCATTCTTTCAACTTTGTTGTAGGTTTGAAAATTTTCGAAATTAAATTTGAGGGGAAAAAAACAAATCAAAATGCTAAGAGAAATTCCTAAAAATTGGAAAAAATGAAACAAAGAAACCTAACTATATGCCAGTTTGGTTAAATATTAGAATTATTTTAAATTACTTTACAACATAGGAATGCACATGCCCAATGAAACATCAGCTTAATGTCAAAAAGAACCTCAAAGAAATCTTAAACATTATTCAATAATCAAATTGTTAGTGGTATCTTTTTTAAGATAAAATTTATAGTAAAATATATGTAAGAAAACATTTGCTATTTCAACCTTTTTATGTGTGCAGTTCAGTAACATTTATTACATCAACCATGTGTGCAACCATCACCATTATCCATCTCCAAATTTTTTCATCACTCTTAACAGAAACCTGTTGCCTCTTAAGCAATCATTCCCTCTTTCCTCCTCTCCTGGTAACCACTTTGGTCTCTGTGCACTTGCCTATTTTAGATATTTCATATAAGTGGGATCATACAATTTTTGTATCTGATTTCACTCAGCATGTTTTCAAGGTTCATCCATGTCATAGCATGTATTCAAACTTCATTTATCTTTATGGCTGAATAATATTCCACTATATGTATATAGAGGATCCCTGGTGGCGCAGTGGTTAAAGCATTCAGCTGTTAACCTAAATTTCAGTGGTTCAAATCTACCAACGGCTCTGCAGGAGAAAGATGGGGCAGTCTGCTTCTGCAAAGATTTACAGCCTTGGAAAGCCTATTGGACAGTTCTACTCTGTCCTTTAGGGTCACTATAAGTCAGAATCGACTTGACAGCAGTGGGTTTGGTTTGGCTATGTATATGCCTCATTTTGTTTATCCATCCATCTGTTGATGGGCACTTGGATAATTTCCACCTTTTGTCTATTGTGAATAATGCTTTAATGAACAATGCTGTACAAGTGTCTGAGTCTCTGCTTTCAAGTCTTTTGCGTAGATCCCTAGCAGTGGAATTGCTGTCCCTGGGTGCTGCATACGGTTAACCTGCATGGCTGCTAAATGACAGGCTGGAGGTTTGCATACATTCAGAAGTGCCTTGGAAGAAGTCCTGGCAATCTACTTCTGAAAAATCAGCCATTGAAAATCCTGTGGAGCACAGTTCTACTCTGACACACATGGTATTGTCCACGAGTCAGAATCAACTTGATGGCAACTGGTTATGGAAGCAGTATCTTATTGTGATTTTCAAACTTCTATACATAGAGTAAGATAAAGTAAATACGTTATTATGTTAATGTTGTTAGGAACCAAGATTTACAGCAAGAGTAACTGGAGACTCAAACATACAATCAATGATGTTAAACTGTGAAAATTACAATTTCAATTCAAAGTATCAATATGAACTCACGACGCATTTTCCTTTCGAAATAAAATATGTATTTCGTCGCCAAGTCTACTAAAAAGTTTTAGGAGCACTGACTAACTCTGCAGTCATGAGCACTATCGTATTCAGATGGCAGTCATTAAACAATCCCACTGAAAGAAGCCAGAGCTTTAGGTAAAATAGCTAAGTCTAGGTCTGAGGCAGAAAATGTAGAGGATGAGCCTGGACTATTAGATTATATCAGGAAGCAAGGAAAATATCAAAGATTACAAGGATTGTATCAAAATGATTCTGAAGACAACCTGAATAAGTTCCCACTGGCCAAAGATGGGACAACTTGTACACCAAAAAATTACCACAGCAGATTAAAACACACCAATTAACATTTATATCCGTAAGTTCGTAATTACACAAAAATAACTCAGTGGACAAATCTTAAGAATGCCAGGGAACCAACTCTTTAGTCTATAAACTGGTAAATAAAGGGAAAGAATCAAGCACAACATTTTGCCTTTCCTGTACAAACTGTGGAAACCCTGGTGGTGCAGTGGTTAAGAGCTAAGGCTACTAACCGAAATGTCTGTGGTTTGAATCCACCAAGCACTCCTCGGAAACTCTATGGGGTCACTAAAGGGTTGCGATGAGTAGGAATCTACTCGATGGCAGTGGGTTTGCTTTTTTTTGGTATACAAACTGTACCTCAGGGTAATGAAACAATTGATGAGAGAAAGTATATATAGTATTCTAACTAATAAACAAAAAGAAGTGATAGAAGATCACCATTTTGCAACCCTTGAATTGCTGGATCTAGGCAATGACCATCGTGGCTGCTAAGCACACACACACACACACACACACACACACACACCCAGACACTATGTACCTCCTGATGGAAGTAACACCACCACCTATGAAGTAGCCTTGACCAAAACAAAAACCAAATCTGAATTTGATCAAGCCTCTGTCCAATATAATGACCACTAGCCACATGTGGCTAAGCATGTGAAATTCGGCTACTGTGACTGAGGAACTAAACTTTTATTAATTAATTTAAATTGAAAAAGTGATTCAGCTACTGGAAAACTTTTAGGTATATTTGGAACAACTTGGATATGGTGGCATAGTGGTTAAGAGCTATTAGCTGCTTACCAAAAGGTCAGCAGTTCAAATCTACCAGGCACTCCTTGAAAACCGTATGGGGCAGTTCTACTCTGTCCTATAGGGTTGCTATGAGTCGGAATTGACACCTACGGGTTTGGTTTTTCAGTTTTGAGAATGCAGATATTTTTCAATTGTAAATTAAAAAAAATCCAAATACAGATCAAGTATGTCTGATGAAAACTTAAGCATTCAAATTGAAATGTGCTGTAAAGTGTAAAATACATACTGGATTTTAAAGACTTAGTACCAATAAAGAGTGTTAAATATCTCATCGAGGAAGCCTTTCCCAGCATCTCCATAATGACATTAATCCTGGATCGTGCCACTGCCTAGTTTCATGTCTTTTTCTCCAACTTAATACAATCAGCACGTTTTGAGAACCTCCTGTTTGCCAGCTCCCTGGCTGAACACATATTAGAGGTAAACAGAAACACTGTTTACTTGTTAAAATAATATTCTTTGGGATATATTAGGCTTAACAAACTATAGCATTAAATTTAATTTCTTTTCACTTTTTTAAAAATGTGGCTACTATGAACTCCTGGAACTACTGCCCTGAGATAATTTCCAAACTTTAACCCAAAAATATCCCTGAAGTCTTCTTAAAGCCAAACAATAGTTCAGTTTAACTAGTAAAAATGTCTGCCTTGAGCATTATATACTCTTGTAAGAACTATCTGTAATGGATCAAAGTGACAACAGCAACTTGAAAGATTACACAGGAAGCTTAGGGGCAGTGAGCTTATGTTAATGGAGGAGGAACAACTCAGAAAAGAGGGGTGAGAATGGTTGAACAACCCGAAGAATATAATCAGTGTCACTAAATGGTACCTGCAGAAACTGTTGAACTGGTGTAAGTTTTGCTGTGTATATTCTCAACAATACACATTTTTTAAAAAAATGTGGCTACTAGAAAATATTACACACGTGCTTCACATTTTATTTCTATTGAAAAGCACTGATCTATGCCTAACTACCCGCTTACAGGAACTATGAGGGAAAGCGGGTATTCCATTTTATTTTGGGGGAGTGTATTTTAAACATCACTGGGATATAATCAATACAGAATGTAGTAAATCCTACAGGACTAATGACCCAATTTCTTCAACAACAAAAAATACTGTGAAGAAAAATAAATATAGATAGGAAGGGGAAATTACAGATTAAATGAGACTTATGAGCTGTATCAACCAATCACCACATCCATCAATCATTTATCTACATATTTATCAATCTATCTACCATATTTTTACACAAATAACGTGTGCCTTCTATGTTTGTTTGCCAACCACGACTGCCCCCCTCCCCCAGAGGTATTTTTTGTAAGTGCTGCTACACTTTTCTGTTAAAAAAAAAAAAAACAGCATAGTGTGCTTAGGAAAATACCTTGCAGGGGGAAGGCAAGGCTGGCAAACAAATGTAGAAGGCACATGTTATTTGTGTAAAAATACAGTATCTATCTTACTTGGTTCCCAACTCAAACAAGCAAATTGTGTGTGTGTGTGTGTGTATATATGCATGCATGACATTCAGGGAAATGTGAATATTAATTACTATATTAAGGTACGATAATGGTATTACTTTTTCAAAGGATACTTATCTCTTTGGGAAATACATTCTGAAATAT
This sequence comes from Loxodonta africana, assembly GCF_030014295.1. Taxonomy (NCBI): domain Eukaryota; kingdom Metazoa; phylum Chordata; class Mammalia; order Proboscidea; family Elephantidae; genus Loxodonta; species Loxodonta africana. The sequence continues at coordinate 63,797,812 of NC_087369.1, forward strand.
GAAATGATATGCTGCCCAGGATTTATTTTAAAATAACCAGGAGGGAAGGGGAATGGAGTATGTGGGGGTGCAGATGAAACAAGTTTGGTCATGAGTTGATAACTGCTGCAGGTGGTGATGGCTACATTAGGGACAATGTACTATTTTACTTTTGTGTATGAAATTTCCTATAATTAAGAACTAAAATTAGCAACAAAAATCAGCTTGAAGTGGCTCCCATTGGCCAAGGGTGGGATAATTTCAGCATCAAGAAGAAAAATGACTCTAACAGAGTGAAACATTCAAATACGTAAGGTTATAAGGAACAAAAAAAAATCCTCATTGGTCACCTTTAAAGTTACAAGGGTATATAACTCGTGACTCTGAAAGTTGGTAAATAAAAGCATTAAGTATTTATCCTACCTTTTCTGTACTAACTGTATTTCAAACAAAAAAAAAAAAACCAAACCCGTTGCCATCGAGTCAATCCTGACTCATAGCAACCCTATAGGACAGAGTAGAACTGCCCCATAGAGTTTCCAAGGAGCACCTGGAGGACTCAAACTGCCAACCTCTTGGTTAACAGCCATAGCACTTAACCACTACGTCACCAGGGTTTCCACTGTATTTCAAGGAATGGGAAATACAGTGGGAAAGTTCTTTTCAGAATTCCAACTAATGAAGGAGATGTGACAGAATTAGAAAATTACCACTTTGAAACCTTTCACAATGATCACCAATGGCTATTAAAATCAATTCGTGAAAGGCTGATAGGGAGCTTTATAAAGGATGGATAAGGTTAACACGTGAACCTAGTGATCGTGGTTTTTGGTTTTTCTAACGTTGCATTATGTAAATTTTCAAACATACACAAAAGTACGAAAAATAATATCATGAGCCCCCATGTACTCATTCAAACCCCAAAACTCACTGCGGTCAAGTCGATTCTGACTCATAGCGACCCCATAGGGCAGAGCAGAACTACCTCATAGGGTTTCAAAGGATATAATCTTTACGGAAGCAGACTGCCACATCTTCCTCCCTTGGAGAGGCTGGTGGGTTCAAACTGCTGACCTTTCAGTTAACAGCTGAGTGCTTAACCACTTCAATTATCAATTCATGGCCAATACTGTACCATCTATACCTTCCAACTTCCTCCCTATACTCAATTACATTAAAGCAAATCCCAGACAGATCATTTCATCTGTAAATACTTCAGTATGTATCTCTACAACAGGGTTTCTGAACCTCGGCACTACTGACATTTTGGGCCAGATGATTTGTTGTTGTGGGGAGCTGTCCTGTGTATTTTGGGGGCGTTTAACAACATCCCTGGTCTCTACCCACTAGACGCCACTATTAACACCATCCCAGCTGTGACAAGCAAAAATGTTTCCAGACTTTGCTAAAAGTCCCCAGGAGGCAAATTTCCATTCTCCCCGCCAACTGAAAAGCACTGTTCTAAAAGATAAGGACGTTAAAAAATACATATAATGACAATACCATTGCCACACCTAAAAATATTAACAGTAATTCCTTATCATCATAAAATATCTGGTCAGAGTTCAAACTGTCCTGTTTTAGAAAAATTTTTTACAGTTTTTTTCAAAATCTGTATCCAATAAGGCACATACACTGAAACTGGCTGCTGTCTCTTCAGTCTCTAATTTAGTTTATAGATTCTTCCTCTCTTTTTTCTTTGCAATGGATTCAAATGAAGTCCACACATTTTACAACTGGTTAATTTGTCTCTTTTAGCTTCTAACAGTCCCCTCCCTCTTTATTTTTTTTCTGCCCATTTATTTATGGAAGAAACCAGTTCTTTTATCCTTTAGAGTTTCCCACGGTCTGGATTTGGCTAACAGCATCCCTGTGCTTTTATTTAACATGCTCCTCTGGCACAGGTGTTTCTTGTAATTGGTGGATCTAGCCGCTTGATGGGATTCATGTTTGAGTTTTTGTCAAGAATATTTCATAAGTAATGTTGAACACTGATTAATTTTAACATCACAGAGAGAGACAACTGATATCATTTATCTGTGGATGTGATGCAAAAGGAAGTTCACAAGTACACAGCACCATCTACGACATATTCCTAGAAAAAAATAATGAACTTGAATCCAATCAAACCCTAGATTTAACTACCAGTTTATAGAACAAAGGAACCCTGATGGAGCAGTGGTTAAAGCACTTGGCTGTCAACCAAAAGGTCAGTGGTTCAAACCCACCAACAGCTCCATGGGAGAAAGATGTGGTAGTCAGCTTCAGTAAAGATTTGCAGCCTTGGAAACCCTATGGGGCAGTTCTACTCTGTCCTAGAGGGTCACTATGAGTCGGAATTGACTTGACAGCAGTGGATTTGGTTTTTTGGTTACAGGAAATACTGGGGATAGAAGAACATGCTAAATAACGTCAGAAATGTGATCACGAAATTCTACAGGACAGGTGACAAGAGTTTATTTCTTAAATAAATGGGAAGAAAAAAAGAGGGAAGGGAAAATGTTATAGCCTAAAAGAGACATATCAACCCATTGTAACACATGGACCTCAGCTGAATCCCGATTTAAACAGAAACCTTTAGAAAAAAGTTTTCATGGGACTTCCATGGAAATCTAAACATTTGCCAAATATTACATGATATTATGGAGTTACTGTTAAAATTTTCTAGATCTGATATTGTGGTTATGTTTTTTTTTTTTAAAGAGTTCTTATAGTCTAAATGTTGAGGTAATTATGGATGAAATAATGTCTAGAATTTGCTTTAAAATAGTTCACTGGGGGAGGGAAGGGGTATAAGAAATGAAACTGACCATATGTTGCTAATTGTTAAAACTGGGTGATGGGTACCTGGGGTTCATTATATATTATCCTCTCTACTTCTACATATGTTTGACATTTTCATAATAAAAAAGTTTTAAAAAGATTAAGTCCCTGTGGCTTAATTTTTAGAATGAGGAGGTATGGATTATAAAGCACTAGAAACGATTGAGAAGCTCCTGCAGTATAGTCTATGTGAGGGATGAAAATGGCCCAAAACGGTAGAAACAGAAAAAAACAGACTTTATTAGACAGGAGCATGTTGTGTGTGTGTATATCCAGGCTTAAGGTATGTACACACATGGAAGGGGGGAAGGGGCAGGGACACAAGCAACTGAGAGTGGAGGTGGGAGATGTACATATGCCTTCGTGTGTATAATGGGGGAGACCCTAGGTCACAATTTAATCCTCCCTTCTTGCCAGCTCTCCCCTCTTTCCAGCCATGGTCTCCATAGGGCCCAGAGGGCTTGACTTTCTCTCTGGACAGCTAGGAAGATAGCTTCCCACCCCACATCTCCCACCCCTGTGACTGATTCTCACCTTCAGATCCTCACACAGGTCACCGTAGTCAATCTCGATGAGGGCCTCTCGTGCATAGATATTGGAAGTTCTCTGGGAACCACTCACTGAATCCTCCCCCTGGGAGCTACCCTGCAATGATGAGAGAGAGGGAGATTCTAACGAAGCAGACCAGCCATGAGAGTGCCTCTGGGGAGGGGAGATGCTGGGGGTTCCTTTGCAGCCTTCAATGTCTTTGAGAAAGCACCTTGCTAGAAAGCAATGTGGTAGATGGAAGAGCAGCTCTGAAGGTAGAAAGACCTTAGTTCAAAACTGGGTTCTACCACTAATAGTGTGATCCTAGACAAGTTATTCTCTCTGATCCCATGTTCCTTCACCAGTAATGTGCGGACAATGCCTGTCTGGCAGGGCTATAGTTAGGATGAGAGCTAATTATGTCATGTGCTACTATGATGCCTGGCACATTTCTGGTATTTAAAATATTTTATTAAACTAAACAGAAATGCTATTGGGAGGGGGAGTGAGAAAGACCTGGGAGACTAAGATACATGACCAGGTCTAAGACAATATATATGCAAACCTCCTCTCAGTTAACATTCCCCACCCCTTCACTACCAATCTTCACTTCCAATGGATACAATGCCTTGGCTCCCCTATTGGCTAGTGTCCCTCTCTTTCCTATAGCTGTTTCCTTACCGCTGCACATTGTTGATGTCCCCTACCTCACCCTCTCCTGGCCAACTTCCCTCAATGTAGCTATCAACCCTCAGGTCCCACCAGCTTCCTGTCTTCCTCTGCTCTTGCTCTTGGCTAACGTCCCTCAATTCCCACTTTGACATCCACCACCCAGTGAGGTTAACATAGCTCAAGTCCCTAAAGTTAATGAATGACCTCATTCTCTCCTGGCTTACTTCCCTCACCATCTGCCTCTCTACCCCCAATTCAACTTCCCTCTCACACCAAGCCTATTTATTGCCTTTCACCCCACCTGCCTTCATAACCTCACTTTGCTTTATTGCCCCTGCATCGCTCCTATGTCCCTCGCCATCCCCTGCCTATCACACTTCTCTCTCTCACCTGCCCCTCCTGGCCACTGTCATTTCTCAGCACTGGTTAATGTTGTTCATAGCCCACTTCCATCACCAGCAATAATTCTCACCTCTTCCTGACTAATATCGTCCATGGTGCCCTTAGACAGTGGCAACTTGATGTCCTGCATCTTGCAGGCCTGTAGCAGGTTGTGGCGGTCACTGCGCTTCTGTTCAAGTTTGGTCTCAATGGCTGTCACCTCCTTCTGTAAGTGGGTCATTTCCCTAAGAAGGTCCAGGGAGCTGGGTGAGACCCAAATCTGGCAGGCTGCCTGCTCTACCTATTCCTCCCACCCCGAACCTGAACCCACTCACTTGTTGGCACCTCCCAGTTTCTTACGAATCTCCTCCATCTCGTGATTCTTGTCATTCACTTCTGACTTCTTGGCCAGGTGCTGGTTCTTCAGGTCTTGTAGCTGGGCCATGGTCTCATCTATTATCTTCATGTGTCTCTGCTCCTCCTGGTCCCAGCAGGGGAACAGGACAAGAAGTGAAGGCTTTCCTCAACTCACCTTAGGATCTTCTCCCCTACCCCCACCCTTTTCGCCAGGCAATTTGCTGGAGCCTCTCTTCAATGAGCTCTGCTTCCACAAACCCCTAATCACCCCTCAAGCCTCTTTTATCTTTTTTGAAATTATTTGGTTGCCTTCCCCCACCCACTCCAATTATACAAGATGCTTGTTGTAGAAAAGTTCAAAGTATACAAAAAGTATAAAGCAGGGAGAAAAAAAATCACTCGTAATCCTACCACCCAGTGCTAACCAATTTACATTTTAGCATATTTCCTCCCAGCATTATTTATAGACAGCTTTACATAGTTCCCTCCCATATTATTTATAGACAGTTTTTACATAATTGGGACTAGACTGTAATTAAAACTCTGTATTTCTTTTTTTAATTCTGACTTAATGTTATTTTTGAGCATTTTTCCACATCAAATACTGCCTGTCATGAGCAGTATAACAACATCCATGTTTTTAAAGAAGCACATATAAACAATACTGTATATTTTCTATGAGAACACATATACGAATGTAAAAGTATTTCATTAAGTATATACAAGGTCTTGAATACAAAATAAGCCAGGGTTGCCTCTGGGAAGAGAATAAGGGACTAGAATTGAGAGTGGTCAAAAGGGATTGTAGCCTTATAGTGTTCTGATTTTTTAAAAAGAGAATTTTTTCTTCTCATTTTGATCCTAAAAAGTCACATAAAAGGTACACACCTGCAAGTTACCCTAAGACGGTTCATAAGAAACAATCATATGCATATACAGAGGGAATGAAAATTGAAATGTGGCAAAATGTTAATGACTGATGAACCTTGGTGATGGATATATATCAGAGTTCTTTGTACTATTCTTGCTACTTCTAAGTTTAAAACTATTTCAAAATAAAAAGGGAAAAAGTCACACAAATATATTATTCTGGATCATCTAGATGTCCACCTAGTCCTAACCTGGATTTTACTCCCCAGGGTACTTAGCATTTAAGATTCCAGTGATACCAAATAGTAAACTTTAGGAGCCAAGAGTAATGAAACAAAGAGGCAAACAAAAAACAAACACAGGCAGACATAAAAGTCAAATGGTATGTTCAAACCAAGTGATGACCAAACCACTTTAGGAGGGGATGCTGTAAGGAACAAAGGTTTCATAGTAATTTAAAGAGAAAAGGTGTGGAAGAACTGAATTATCACATAGTACACAGTGGTATGGGCATGTTAAACTCAAAGGAACTGACTTGTAACAGTCAGTAGTATAGTCGCACCGTGAAAAGTGATTCGATTTCAGCAAAACAACATCACCTGTTGCAGTGATTTAACGTGGTTAATTTGAATTTTATTAGTTTTGCTAGTATTTAATGTGTAAGTTTGTCTTGGTTTTTGGTTAAGTGTTTGAAGTATATACATTTGTATATGTTTAAGTAACATTAAAAAAAATTTTTTTTTTCAGCAAACACTGGGGATCTTAGGGAATATTTTTCCTTTAAATGGGGCCCATGTACTACTAAACTTTGAGCAACACAAATACTTACATGAATGAAATTTATTAAATTTCTAATTCCCAAGGGGTATTGGTAATTTCCAATTTGGAACTAAATAATGCTTGCAATAAACATCACCCTATGTGCACAGAGCCTTGCCAGTATTTTGCATTATTTCCTCAGGTATAACTGAGTATTCTGAATACTCTTGACCAAATACTGGTCTCATGCAGTACGGCCAGTATTGAGTATTATCTTTTTTTGAATTTAAATTAATATGATAGGAAACAAATTACGTCTAATTGTTGCCTTAATTTGCATTTCTTTGATTACTCATAAGGCTAAATTATTTGTAACGTTTATGGACCATTTGAATCTTTTCTTGAACTGTCTGTGCCATTTACTTATTTTTTTTCCCCTTATTTCGGTCTTGATGTTTTTCTTACTGATTTAGATGAGAGATTCGTAAGTTATTGATATTAGCCTTCTGTCCACCATATCTCTTGCAATATTTCCTCCCAGTGTTTAGCCTGTCTTTTCATTTTCTCCTTCCTTACCTTCTTGAGCTTTTCTATCTCATTCTCATCTTTTTTTACTGTCTGTTCCCACATGTGCACTTTATCTTGGTCCTCCTTCAGTTGATTCTTTTCAAAATCCAACTGGATGCCCAAGCGAGTCTTCTGATTCTCAAACTCCAAACTGCGGAGAGAAAGGGAAACTAGGCTCAGGGCTCAAGGACCCAGAGTAACTGCAGAATGTCAGGCACCACTCAGCTCATCCACTCATATTTGTTACTGTTGTGTGCTGTCGAGTAGATTCCAATTCATAGCAACCCTATATAACAGAGTAGAAATGCCCCATAGGATTTCCTAGGCTGTTATGGAAGCAGATTGCCAGGTCTTTTCTCCCATGGAGTGGCTGGTGGGCTCGCTTAATCAGTCTCACCAAGGACCCAGAGTTACTACTGAATGTCAGGTGCCACTTAGCTCATCCACCCACATGGCCCCATAAAACTCTCCCCTGAAGTTAGGAAACTAAGTTCCTCAGCCTAGCCCTATGGATAGGCACAAGGTCAGGGAGATTGGGCTAAACCCCATTCATTCCCCTTGAACCTCTGGAGGACTCTCCAGAGTCTTCCCAAGTTCCTAGAAGGAGGAACAAAAAAAGGCTCATCAGAATCCACCAGCTTTTATAATACCTATTGATAGAACTTTTACACACCTTATATACATTACCTGTAATCCTCACAACAGTCCCACAAGTAGGTGTTATTATCCTAATTTTACAAATGAGGAAACTTAAGCCAAGAGGTAGGAGACCTGCCCAAGGTCACCAGCTAGTAAATAGTACATGTGAGATTCAAACCCAGGTCTAACATCAGAACTTGGGCTTTTTTCCTATACTACCATTGCAATACAATGTAGTGGTTAAGAGGATCAGTATCCCAGCTCTGCCATTTACTAGTGTAATCTCAAGCAAGTTAAAATTATACCCTTCATGCCTCAGTTTCCTCATCTTTAAAATGGAAATAATAAAAGTACTAACCTCCACTGAGAATTTTTTTAATTAGTTAATATGTATAAAGTCCTTAGGCATGTTAAACTAAAAGGACAGTGCCTGGCAAGCAGGAAGTACACAATAAATTTTAGTTACCATCATCATTGCTGGGTACACTGGTTGTATTCAGCTCATCTTTGCCCAGAGGTTTAGAGTCTTCGACAACCACCCCCCCACCCTTCCCCAAGATTCCTGAACCTCTTAAGAGCTTGGCAGTACAAAATCATGGACAAAATACTGAGTTCCCGATTTTGATGGAAGATTCTATAGAAGAATTCTGATCAAAAGGGAGAATACGCAGAACAGAAATTTCAAATTCTCATTGACTCCAAACTTTCTGAAGCAATGGGAGCTGGATGAATCCCTAAAACTAATGCCCTGAAATAATCTTTAAACCTTAAACCAAAAATATCCCCTGAAGTCTTGTTAAAACCAAACAACAGCTTAGCTAAACTAGTAAAAAAAAAATGTCTGCCTTGACCTTTACGCTCTTTTAAGAACTATCTACATGGGATCAAAATGACAACAGCAACTTAAAAGATTAGATAGGAACCTTAGGGGGCAGTGAGTTTATGTTAATGGAGGAGGAACAACTCAGAAAAGGAGAGTGACAATAGTTATACAACTCGAAGAATGTAATCAATGTCACTAAATTGTACATGTAGAAATGGTTGAATTGGTGTATGTTTTGCTGTGTATATTCTCGACAACAATAAAATTAAAAAACAAACAAACAAACACTGGGTTCCTGTTATTGCCCTCCTCCCCATCTCTTCAGAAACTCAAAGTATATGAGAATATGGAACTAGCAGGCCAAGCAGGGCTAACTTCCAACTGCTTGCCCTCCTTCCCCCCATTATCAGGTGACAGATGCTGCCAGATGTTATGCTAGCAGGCTTAAACCCATTAGTCACTATAATCCAAATGGAATGTAATTAACTCCAGAATTTTGAGCTATGCAATTTTAAATTCAATCGCTTAAATATGACTCATAAGGCCCTCTGTGATCTGGCCCCTGCTGACCTCTCCACCACTCCCGCCTTTCTCCTGGCCCCTTTTTATGCTCCAGACATTCAAAACTACTTAGCTTCCAGAAAAAGCATATTATCTCACACCTTCACGCATGCTGTTTTCATCGCCTGGAAATCCCTTCTGTCTGCTGCCTGGCTGGCTAAATCCTACTCACTCTTTTGGTCTCCAGTTCATCACCCTTGTTCTGTAAAACCTTCCCTGACTATTTTGAGCAGGCTGAGAATTTAGTTTCTACTGCCCATTATTGGGTTCCTCCCTTTTTGGACTTCCAGTTCGAAGATGAGTTAATCATATCTCACAGTTTGTAATACCCTTATGATCACTGCCTATGCAAGACCCTTCCTTGTCCCTTTGTTTCAATTCCTAAATTCCTACTCCCATTACCTTCTCTACTGTAAGCATGTACCCTAAAATGACACATACTTATATACATATGTATATATCCTTAAAAATGCATATCCTTATGTCACTTTGTTTTTAAATTTATATATGTATATAAATGTATATATCCTTAAAATGCACATCCTTACGTCACTGTTTTTAAATTTATATATGTATATAAATGTATATATGTATATAAACGTATATACCCTTAAAAATGCATATCCTTACGTCACTTTGTTTTTAAATTTACACAAATGGATGGTGTTATAAATTTCACTCTTTCTTACTTTTTAAGCCAACACACCAGATTTATAATTTATCCATGTTACTGCCTATAAATCTAGTTCTTACTTTGAACTGCTACACACAATTCTATACTCTGTATATTCATCACATTTAACTTATAATTTCCCTCAGTGATGGCCACCTACATCACCACCAACTTTCCCACTACCACAAATTATGCCCATGGGTCTCTTTGTGACCCTGTGGCAAGACTCTCTCTAGAATACATACCTAGGAGTGGGTTACTAAGTCACAGCACATATTTAAACTTATTTTCACCAAATACTGCTAGGTTGTTTTTGAAAACATCTGTACCAGTTTACATTCTCACCAATAGTAGTACATAAGAGTTCCTGGCTACCCATGACAACAATACTCATCATTATTCACCTCTTATACTTTTGCCAATCTGATAAGTATAAAACGGTATTCTCATTGTTCTGATTTGCATTTTTTATTCTTATAAATAAGACCAAACACCTCTTCATATTGTTGTTAGCCATTCGAGCTTCTCTTTCCATGAACTGCCAATTCATATCCTCTGCCCATTTTTCTATTGGGCATCTTGGGCTTTTTTTCCTCCTGTTGATTTGCAGTTCCTTGAAAATTTCCTCTGTATTTTGAATCTACCTCATTACAGCACCGATCAGACTGTTCTGAAATTGTTGATCTACTTGTTTGTCTCCCCGACTACTCCTGAAGACAAGGAGTCTCTGATTCAATTCCATATCCCTTGAGCCTGGCTTAGGGGGCAGAAGAGCAATGAATCTTTATTGTATGGGTGAAGGGCTAGATGAACTGTTGCCTAAGGCACAGGGTCCAGGGAGTGACCTCCTTCAAAGCAGGGAATGTGTCGTGTTCATCTCTGTCTTATCTCTACCTTTCCCAGCCCCTTGAATACCTAGCAAGGAACAATTTGGCACAAGGTAGGTATTCAAGAAAGGTTTGTTGAATGAATGAATAAACTAAAGTTGGGAAGAAAGGAGAAACTGTTGCTTTGTTCTTGCTATTCTTCCAACCTAGAACTTCTTTCCTCCCCCCTTATATCATCCATCAGAATAATAACAATAACAGCTAATATTCATTGTTCTTAATATGTGCTAAGTATTATTCTAAGTACTCTGGAAGGATTTTATCTGCTCCTCCCAACAATGCCATGTGACAAGTACCATTATTATCCCATTTTACAGATAAGAAAACTGAGGCTTAAGAGGTCAAGTCACTGCCCAAAATCACACAGTTAATGAATTGTGGAGGTGGGATTTTAACCCAGAAAACCAAGTCTAACACTGGCACTCTTAACCACTATACTATGCCATACTACCTCCCTTATCTCCCTGTTATTTAAGGCCTACCTCTTTTTTTTCCAATAAACTTCCATAGTTCTAAGAGCTGGTCCCTTCCTTATGATGGCATCTGACTTTCCAAGGATGTCAGGCTAGGTGTTCAAGGGCATTCTAGTCTCCCCTTCTACTCACACTTCCACCTACCGCTTCTTGGCGATTTCATTCTGCCTCTTCACCTTCTCTTCCTCAAACTCCCGAATGTTGCGCACACCAATCTCCCGACAAAACTCTTCAAATACCTCATCTTCTACCTGAGACGAGAAGCCAGGGAGGGCGGAGGCTTTTTTAGAGTCCTGCTTGCAGTCCCAATCCTGCTCTGATATACATGCTATCATGGCTCACCCTGCTACCAACCTGGTTCATCTTCTCCTTCAAGTCTTTCATTTCCCGCTCTCGGCTCTGAATGATTCTTTTGATATCATTGATGCGAGGCCCAAAGTTGGCTAGTTCACTCTCCAGCTTGGACTTTTCCTACAGGAAATGAAGTTGAGAGAGAAAGAGACCAGGCTCCTTGGAGGAAAAGAGCTACCCTGACTACGCTGGCCCCATGGTTAGGAAGGAGTAGCTCTCCATACGCTGACAGAATCAGAACTCAGCTCCATTGCTCTAGTCAAATTACCCATCATTTCTCAATTGAACAACATATGACTTCCTTCCTGGCCTCCATTTTGGCCAGATCCTGTTCAAGAGCTGAGCACAGGTCCACAATTCCTTATCTGTAATGCCTGGGGCCAGATACGTCTTGGAATTCAGGCTTTATCAGATTTCAGCAAAAGGTAAAACAATATATGTACTACAGATTACGTAACACCTCCAGGGTGGTCTGGGAAAGTACCCCATAATCAAACGCATTACTATTTCTGCAGGTAAATGTCTCACTATTCACATTAAGCGGTTTAAGACTATAAATGGCCTCACATCTATTCAGATCAGGTTTTTGTCACCAATTTACACACACACACACCACAAAAACCCTTTTGTTTTCCGAGCTTTCTGAACTTTCAATTTTGGATAAGGGATTATGGACCTGTATTAGACGAGTGGACAGTTGATAATGTTTGTACCAACTCTAACAATGCCCTCCCCTATTCCCCTTTCCTGGTTTATTTTTCTCCAAAACACTTACTACCTTCTTATATACTGTATCATTTACTTATTTTAACTTCTCTCCACTTGAATATACACTCCATGAGGGCTGGGATTTTTGTCTGTTTTGTTCATTGCCAATATCCCCAATACCTAGAACAGTACCCTCACCTACAGGGATTGAAATGCTCAATGAGGAAGCTCAATTATTTGTTGAATGAATGAGTTATGCTAATAAAAAAAAATAGCACCTAATATTTACTAAACACTTACTACGCGACAGGAACCAGTCTAAGCACTTTACTTGCTGGGAGGAGAGGAGGAAGTGGGACAAGTTCTCCACCCCTAGAGAAACCTAGGCTAGGAATGTGAGGATGGCCTCTGGAGGACAGGGATGGAAGCCAGACCACACCTGCAGATTCAGGGCTAAATGTCGTGTCTTGGTCTGTTCTAGGTCACTCTGTGAATACTTGAGCCGCATCTGCAGTCCATGGGCCTGAGACTGCACCTGACGCAGCTCTGCCTCTTTCCGCTTTGCTTTCATCTGTTCCTGAAGGGGACAAGAAAGAAGAACTGTGGTAAGAAGACAGCCAGTCTGGGTTTTGGGACCCGCCCCCCGCCGCCTACTCCTAGGGACAGCACTGCTTGTGGTTTACTTTCAGTTCCTCTGTCAATCGCTCCTTCTTCTCTTTCAGCTTGTCTACTGCTTTCTCATCCCAGCGTCGTGCCTTGGCCTTCAGGTCGCTGGCCCCACCAGAGATTACTCCTGACTTCTGGAACAGGGTCCCATCCAATGCTACTGTCTACACACAATAGGGAGAAGAGAAGAAGAGGGGTTGAAGCTGAGTAGAGGAACCTCCAGTGCTGAGCCTGTCTAGCTCCAATCTAGGCAAGGGAATCCATACCTTATGGCGCTGGTGGCCTCCAAAGGCAATGCGGCGGGCATCCTCCACATTGTCACAGACAAGGGCATTGCCACAAGCATACTGCAGGGCCTTTTTGATGTGAGGTGGCTCATAGCGAATCACATCAATCACTAGCTTGGCTCCCTTGAGCTCCCGGAGTTTCTCATCTGTAGGCTTTACCTGTGAAAAGAAGCTTGGTAAGTGGAAGAACACGGAAGGCTGGGAGGAAGGGCCCCCTCACACTGCCCTGACCCCCTTCTCACAAACCTTACCTCCAGGTAGTCAAGAGGCAAAAAGGTCTCAGGCTCTCCACGCTGCTCCTTGATATACTGAATACAGTCCCGGCCTGTCTTCTCAGAGTCCACAATAATGGCATCCATGTTCTTGCCCAAAACCTTGGTTACAGCAATCTGATACTTCTTTTGTGTTGGCTGGCAGAGGTCAATGAGGCGGCCGTACTGAGTAAAGTAGGAAGGGAAAACTGAGGCATGAGGCTTTCAGGAACTGGTTCAGGAATTCCAACTCCCAGCTCAGAAAGGGGCACAGGCTAGAATCTGTACCAGGAATATAGTTCATGCAATTGGTGAGAAGCCTGCTCTGGTTCCAAAGGAACAACTGCAGACTCATGACTGAATCCAAAATCATCTTTCTAAACCTAACTTTTACCATTTCACAGACCACTGCCACTCAGGCACTATACTAGGTATCTTATATATATTACCTCAAATTATCACAAGAGCTTAGCAAAATAAATCTCTTTTACCATTTCACTGTGGAACCAAGCTGAGTTGAACCCAGGGACAGGATTATGGCAATAGAGTGGGAAGGCACTACACAAGGGCATAGGTACCAGGAGGCGGGGATTGTTCGGGGCCATCTTGAAGGCTGGCTACACAAATAATAACTTCCTCATAGGACTGCTAAAAGGACTAAATGAAATAATATGTACTATTATTAAATTAAATGAAATAAATAATCCTCTAGCCCCAGTCAAACTTTGAGATGACTGCAACTTCATTAGAAACTCTGAGCCAGAACCAAACAGCTAAGTCAGTCCCAGATTTTGGACCCTCAGAAACTGTGTGAGATAATAAATGCTTGTTGCTTAAGCCGCTTCAAAAAAAAAAAAAAAAAGCAACGGGCTGGCTGGTACATGCCAACGGAGCTCAATAGAAGACTGCATGCACAGAACTTTCTAAATATGAAGGCCTCAAACCTAACTTCCTGGAAGAATAATCCTGGCCTTGCAGGCCCTCCCCTTTCCAAAGTCTTCTCCACTTCTCCACCTCCTACAGAGGCAGAGACACAGCAAGACAAGCCCTTAGGAAGACACAACTTTTGTGATGAAAAGAACATAAGCTTCAGAATCTGAACAAGTTGGGTTTGCAATACAGCTCTTCCATTTATAAACTGTGCTGCTTTGGGTTAAGTAATTTAATCTCTCTCAGTCTCAATTTCCTCAGCTATAAAAAAGGGGTTAGCAACTCTGCCCTCACAGGGATGCTGGGAAAATTATATGATAGTCAGTGTAAGAGTAGGTGCTCAGGAAATGAGTTCCCTTTCCACTCTTACCACAGAGCCAGGGTAAAGGCGCTTGATACTTTCCATGATCTCTGCCTTTCGCTGTTGGCGGCTGCTCTCCTGGCGGTCGATGCGGGCATCCCCCAGCTGCTCCATCACCTGGTTAAGCTCCTTATTGATCTCGTCAATACGCCGCTTGGCCATTTCCACCTCCTCTGTCAGCTCCCCCTCTAGCTTCTTTTGCTCCTCTAGAGACTGCCTACAAACAGAGGGAACAGGTTACACTGGCTGGTCAGAAAATATTCCTGGCTGAGAGGGACTCTAGGGGGACTGCCTGGGAAGGGGCAGAACAGGCAGGGTCACAAGAATAAGCTTGGAAGTAAAGGAGAAGGGAAGGTGGCAGAGCCACATACTTGCTAGTGGTAATGTATTCCTCCAGTTTCTCAATCCGCTTCTGATTCTCTTCAATCTCCCGCAGCTTTTGCTTGATCTTTGCCTGAGAAAGAGAGAAATATACTCCATTGCCAGAGGCTGATGAGCAAGTTAACTCCAAGACCATAGCTCACTACATGCTCCCTCATCCAAGGGCCCAACAATCCAGGACAATCCTTCACAGATGGTGTTCAGTTTAGAGCTGCTAAATGATGGGGGCCTCATAGGGATCCAGAACCTCTCACAAGTATTCTATCCAGCCCAGGCTATCTATCTTCCTTGCCAACCATGGAGGCTCAAACCAAGGCAAAGAAAGCTTTACAGGACTTCTGCACCTTTGTTTTCTCACCTGAAATATGTGGGTAATCTTTACTTCATAGGTGCACATTATGTGCTTATTACAGTATAGCTATAATATGAATAGATACTCCCTGTTCCCATCAAGTTGATTCCGACTCACAGCAACCCTACAGGACAGAGTAGAACTGCCCCAGAGTTTCCAAGGAGTGCCTGGTAGATTTGAACTGCCAACCTTTGGGTTAGCAGCCGTAGCTCTCAACCACTACGCCACCAGGTCTTCCATAGATACTTCACATTCTCTTAAATATTTAAAAGATGTGCTTAGCAGACTGTCTGGAACATTGCAGGTTCTTGAGGCACTATAACAACTTCATATTATAATTACTCTTACTATTATTGACATTAGGGAGGCAGTAAGTAAAGTATACTTGATAAAAGCATGGACTCTAGAGCTAAACTGCCCAGGTTCGTATCCTGATTCTGCCACTTAATAATTTTGTGATCTTGGGTAAATTACTTTACCTCTGTGTCGTAAATTCCTCATTTGGAAAATGGGGATAACAGTGTCCCACCCCATGAAGGTAGTCATAAATGAGGAATTAAATGAGTGAATACATATAAAGAATAGTACCTGGCACACAGTAAGTGCTTGATACATGTTAGTTATTATTATTATTGTTACTCCTATCACTGAGAAATCCTTTTTTCTGCAACATTATCCCTAATTTTGTAACTCATGCCCACCTCTGTCTCAACTTTCTTTCGCTCTTCCAGATCTAGCCGGTCCTGGTCAGCTTTCTGGTCTCGATTGAACTTCTCCAGCTCCTGGGCCAGGGTAGCTGCTCTCTTGCTGGCTTCTTCTTTCAACCGGTGGTACTTCTTCACCTGTTAGGGACAGGGAAGGAAGACAGGGATGACCAATTCAGTCCATGTCAGCCCAGCAATCTCCTCCCCCTAACTCTTCTAAGGGCTTACCTGGTTCTCCTCCAGGGTCAAGTCTCTGCCCTGACTCTGGCTCTCCTCTTCCATCCGTTCCTCAAACTCCTGTCGGGCTTTCTCTACCGACAGCATCTCCTTCTCCAGCTCATCCATGTCACCTTTACGCTTCTTGTAGTGCTTCTGAGCATTCTGCAGGGACTTTTTGGCTGCTTCCAGCTTCTTGATTTTGTGAGAGGTATTCTCCTTGGCTTTGATGTACTGAGGCCGCTTCTGGTTCAGCTCTGAGTCCTTTTCCCTTTTGCCAGAAGAGAAAACCAGTCAGCACTTTGGTAGAAGGGAGGGTACCCAGGGTATTTACTCAAGTATTTTTTACTCTCCAGCCAGCCTCATAGAATTGCCTAAAAGAACAAGGGTCTGGTCTCCCACGGATGCTCACGAAGGGGCAGTCTGACTACCTCCTGGAGCCTATAGCTTCAGTCTGGCATTCTTGCCACTCCACAAGGTAAAGCTACTATCCCCCACCTCAACCCTTGCCAGGCCAGGCCCCTTATTAACAACTCCCAATACCCTGTGTTCACTTAGTCATCCCTGTCTGATCTAACCTTTTCAAATCCCTGTCCTTTAAACTTTTAGCTCTAGTTTTCCTCTTCCAGAAAGGCCTTCCTGGTCACTCCAGTGGCTGGGCCTCCCATATATCTCTGGCTCTTATTTGGCAAGGCCACCACCTCTTTCAAGTTCTCCTGAGTACCTATGATACCTAGAGTCTGGGTACTTAAATATTCTATTTGACAAAAATGCATGCTAAGAACTGTGCCTGGTCTGGCCAAAGCAAGTCAAGCAGAAGACAGAGAAACTAGTATGTGCACTGGACTCAAGACTCAGAGGAGCCCTAAAGAACAGCATAGCCTCTTGGTTTCTCCCAAATCACAGACCCAGGCCTGTCTCTTACTTGATCTCCTTCTCAATCTGCTGCTGCTCCCGCATCATTTTGCCCAGCTCCTTCTTCTTCTCCTTCAGCTCATCCTCTACCTTGTCCATACGTTTCTTGTCCTTCTCGATTTCCTTGTTCTTAGAGGCCAATTCCTTGTTGAGTTTCTCAATTTCCACTTCATTGTGGTAAAGCTTAAAGAGCTGCAGCTGTACCTGAGCTCGTACCACCTCATCCTTCAGGCGCTGGTAGCGGTCAGCCTGTGCAAATAGGGACAGGGGTGCATCAGTAAGCCATTGGTTCCATCCTGGCCCATCAGAGCCAAGAGGTTGCCTGGCCACCTACCTCCTCCTTCTCCTGCTTAGCCTCCTTGCGTTCAGCTGCAATGTTTTTCTTGCGATGGTAATTAAACTGAGTATCCTCTTCGGCCTTCACCATTTCCTTCTTTCGCTTGTCATACTCTTGGGCCAGCTCCCCAGAGCGACTGATCTCTTCAAACAGAGCTGTCCTCTCTTTGGGGTTCTTCATGGCAATAGATTCCACAGCACCCTAGTAAAGATCAAAACACATTCCTCACTTAAGACTGTAGCCATTCCAGTTCCCCTACCCACCCCCACTCATTCACTCATAAAAAGTTTGCTGACCTCCCCACTGAGTGCCACATTTCACACTAGGCTTTGAGGACACGCTCCCTGCCTTTTGAAGAGCACAGGGAGCAAAAAAGAAACAAAAACAACACATTATGTTATGTACACAGTCTGTTATGTATATGCATTTATGTATGTGTGTGTACACACACACACCCACACACCCATCCTTGGTGGCACAGTGGTTAAGAGCTCGGCTGCTAACCAAAAGGTCAGTAGTTCAAATCCACCAGCCACCCCTTGGAAACCTTATGGGGCAGTACAGAAAAAGGGACTAAGTGAAGCTTGTAGATAGAGGGTACAGATCAGTCTGGGAAGGCTTCCTAAAGGTAATGTCTAAGATGAATTTTGGAAGATGTGGATGAACTAACCAAATCCATAAGAGAGAAAAGGTTATTCCATGTAGAGGAAACAATATGCAAAGGCCTGGAGGCCAAAGAAAGCAGGTAAATTCGAGGAGCCATAACTGGTTTAATCAGGCTGGAGTATAGGGTTGGAGAATTTTGGCAGATGAGGCTCATGAGGTTGGCAAGAACCAAATAATGGTGTTTCCTGAATGACAGGCTTGGGAGTTTGGATTTTATTCTAAGCAATACTTCTCAAACTTCAGCATGCAGCATAATAACTTGGAGAGCTTGGTAAAACACAAATTGCTGTGCTCCTTTAAAAAATCACCTATATGAGACCAAATACTTTAAAACAAAGATGAGAATGCAAGGGGGCAGGGAAATTAGATATAATGGAAGCAGAACAACCAGAATGAAAATAATGAGAATGTTCAGCATTAAGAATATAACCAATGTTACTGAACAATTTTTGTAGAAATTATTGAACGGGAACCGAAACTGCTGTGTAAACCTTCACCAAAAACACCATAAAATATTATTTAAAAAAAAAAGCCACAAATTGCTGTGCCCCATTTCAAAGTCTATGAGTCTGTAGGTCTAGGATGGAACCTAAGAACGTGCATTTCTAACATGTTCTCAGGTGACGCTGATGCTGCTGGTCTGGAGACCACAGTTTGAGAACCATCATCATAAGGCAATGAAGAATCATTGAAATGCTTTAAGGAAAAAAGGGACAGACAGATTTGTGTCTTCATAAGATGAACCTAACCTAGGGCATGAACTTGAAGGGGCCAGCCTGGAGTCAGGAAGCCCAGTGAGGAAGCTGGTAGATTAGTTCAAGGGAGAAATGATAAAGCCTGAGATGGAACAGACCCAGTGGGGGCAGAACAGGGGCGGGCAAAAAGCAGATATCCAATAATTGTTAAAAATGCCCACCTGGCCCCCAAACTATTGCCCTAATATTTAAACCTTAAACCAAAAATATTCCCTGAAGTCTTCTTAAAAACAATAAAAAAAAATTAAACCTTAAACCAAAAATATTCCCTGAAGTCTTCTTAAAAACAATAGTTTAGCTTAACTAGCAAAGAATGTCTGCCTTGAACATTATGCTCTTTTAAGGTCTATCTACAGTATATGGGATCAAATTGACAATAGCAACTCGAAAGATTAGATTGGAACCTTAGAAGGCAATGAATTTATGTTAATGGGAGGAACAACTCAGAAAAGGAGGGCGAGAATGGTTGCACGAATTGAAGAATGCAATCGATGTCAGTGAAATGTACATGTAGACACTTGAACTGGTGTGTATGTTTTGCATGTATATTCTCAACAAAAACAACAAAATATTTTTTTAAAAATGCCCACCTGGAAGACGAGGAAGTTACGAGCTTTGATGAGAATGCCCAACTTCTCTAATTCCTCACTGTACTCATGGAGCTGGACTACTTTGTTGTTGATCTTGTACTCAGAAGAACCCCCTGCAAAACAATGCATGAGCAGCCAGCTGAGGGTCAGGCCTCCCTCCTACCCCGGGCAACTAGTCCAGCCACCTCCCTGACTAGCCTCACCCACCAACAATGACGCGGGCAAAGGTGCGGTCCTCAGCACCTTCCTCAGAGTATACCATGCTGACAAAAGCCCGATTAGCAGCTGGCTTGCCTACAGGAGCTCCATGGATCAGGTCCCGCAGGGTCTTTACCCGCAGGTTGCTGGTCTTTTCACCCAGCACAAAGCTGATGGCATCCATGAGATTTGACTTACCTAAGGGAGGAGGGAAAAAAGCAGAGGAGGGTAAGTCAGGAAGAAAAGAAGGTGAGAGGAAAGGAGGAAAGGAAACACTGAGAGGAGCTGGAATGTCTCCAATCACTCAGTGCTCAGACTGATGGGAAGCGAGAATATTCCTTTTCCCCCATAAAAACTGGGCCCAACCAAAGCCCTGGGTCAAGGACTTGGACCAAAAGTCCCCTTGGTGAATAGGAGGGGAAAAGGAGGAAAAATCACCAGTTAAGGGTGGTAAAGAAATTTGGGAACAGACAGTGGTAATGGTTGAACAATATGATGAACATAATTAATGTTGCAACAAACAAAAAAACAAAGTTTCCTTGTGGTTATTACATACAGTAGCCAGAAACCAGAAGCCTGTCTAAAGTAATGGTATATTCACAGACTAGGTTGCTCTACAACCTTTAATGACATGGGAAAATGCCTACAATAGGTGAAACAAGCAAGATACAAAATTCGATATACAGTTTGATCTCAACCATGTTTCTTAAAAAAAGGCATATTGCGATGCGGTATGATATGACATACAGAGCATCATCTATGAAGTATCTTGCCAAAAATGTTTAACACGAATCTAAACACAACTGCAGACCTATGTTTCAGTTTCCAGTAAGTACAGCAGATAGAGGAACATGATAAATAACACCATGAGGAAACACTCAGACAAGCACAGAATGTGAGATGTTCTACAAGACAATGTCTTAAAAAAAAAAAAAAAAGGTTGAGGGAACCATTCCAGAACACAAGAGATTACTGAGGCAAAACCAAACGCGGTGCACGAACATTGACTGAATCCTGGGTACAAAATAAAAAGATATTTTGGGGAACAATTAGGGAACCCTGACTATAAATTAGATAATCAAGGAAATGAGCAAATTAATTTTCTTAAGTGTGAAAATGATATAGGGGTAATACAGGAAAATTATGATTTTAGGAGATGAAAGATGGAATGTCATTACGTCTGCAATTTACATTCTAATGATTAAGAGAAACAGACACGTTTGAAAATTATTCATTATAAAAACTTGGGGAGAAGAAGAGACCTAAGAAAACATTCAAGAACATAAACAGTATGACATTGGTTGTTTCCAGGAAGGAAACTAGGTAGCTAAAGTCTCCCTGACAGGGGGAGGGAGTCACTGCTTTTACTGTATATCCTCTGGGATTTGAAAATTTTTATACCATATGCATGTATTAGCTACTTACATAAATAAATGAGGGTTTTTTTTTTTTGCTTTTTTAATTGTGCTTTAAGTGGAAGTTTACAGTTCAAGTTAGTTTCCCATCCAAAAATATATACACACATTGTTATGTGACCCTAGTTGCTCTCCCTATAATAAGACAGCACACTATTCCTTTCCTCCCCGGATTTCCCCTGTTCATTGAACCAGCTCCTGTCCCTTTCTGCCTTCTCATCTCACCTCCAGACAGGAGTTCCCCATGTACTCTCATGAATCTACTCGAGCTAAGAAGCACACTCCTCACGAGTATTATTTTATGTCTTACGGTTCAATCTAATCTTTGTCTTCTGGAATGGTTATAGTTTTGGGCTAACAGACAGTCCAGGAGCCATGTCTTCCAGGGTCCCTCCAGTCTCAGTCAGACCATTAAGTCCGGTCTTTTTACTAGAATTTGAGTTCTGCATCACACTTTTCTCTTGCTCTATCAAGGACTCTCTGTTGTGTTCCCTCTCAGGGCACTCATTGGTGGTAGCCAGGTAACATATAGCTCTTCTGGTCTCAGGCTGATGGAACCTCTGGTTTATGTGGCCCTTTCTGTCTCTTGGGCTCATATTTTCCTCGTGTCTTTGGTGTTCTTCATTTTCCTTTGCTCCAGGTGGGCTGGGACCAATTGATGCATCTTAGATGGCCTCCTGCTAGCTTTTAACACCCCAGATGCCACTTACCAAAGTGGGATGCAGAACATTTTCTCAATAAACATTGTTATGTCAATTCACCTAGACGTCCCTTGAAACCATGGCCTCCCAACCCCCACCCCTGCTACTCTGTCACTCGAAGTGTTTGGTTGTATTTAGGAAACTTCTTAGCTTTTGCTTTAGTCCAGATGTGCTGAGTTCCCCTGTATTGTGTGTAGTCCTTCCCTATTGCTAAGATAATTCTTGACTACTGTTTAGTTAGTGAATACCCCTCCCTCCCTCCCTCCCCACCTGCGTAACCATCAAAGAAAGTTTTCTTCTATGTTTAAACCTTTTCTTGAGTTCCAATGGTGGCCTCCTACAATATTTGTCTTTTGTAACTAATTTCACTCAGCATAATGCCTTCCAGATTCCTCCATGTTATAAGATGGTTCACGGATTCATTGTTCTTTATTGCTGCATAGTATTCCATAGTGTGAATATACCATAATTTGCTTATCCATTCATCTTTTGATGGGCGCCTAAGATGTTTCCATCTTTTTGCTATGGTGAACAGTGGTGCAATCAGCATGGGTGTGCATATATCTATTTCTGTGAGTGCTCTTATTTCTCTAGGATATACTCCAAGTAGTGAAATTCCTGATTTATTTATTTCTATTTCTAGCTACTTAAGGAAGCACCAAATGGATTTCCAAAGTGGTTGTACCATTTTACATTCCCACCAGCAGTGCATAAGTGTTCCAGTCTCTCCACAACCTCTCCAACATTTATTATTTTGTGGTTTTTGGATTGTTGGGGTGAGATGGTATTTCACTGGAGTTCTGATTTGCATTTCTCTAATGGCTAATGATCCTAAGCATTTCTTCATGTATCTGTTAGCTGCCTGAATATCTTTGGTGAAGTGCCTGTTCATATCCTTTCCCCATTTTTTAACTGGGTTGTCTTTTTGTTGTTGAGTTTTTGTAGTATCATGTAGATTTTAGAGATCAGGTGCTGATCAGATTTGTCGTAGTCAAAAACTTTTTCCCAGTCTGTAGGTAATCTTTTTTCCTCTTTTGGTGAAATCTTTGGATGAGCCTAAGTGTTTGATTTTTAGGAGCTCCCAGTTATCTAGTTTCTCTTCTGGTATTTGCATATTGTTAGTAATGTTTGTATACTGTTTGTGCCATGTATTAGGGCTCCTAGCGTTGTCCCTATTTTTTCTTCCATGATCTTCATCATTTTAGATTTTATATTTAGGTCTTTGATCCATTCTAAGTTAGTTTTTGTGCATGGTGTGAGGTATGGGTCTCGCTTCATTTTTTTGCAGATGGATATCCAGTTACATCGCACCATTTATTAGACTGTCTTTTCCCCATCTAGTGGCCTTTGGACCTTTGTCAAATATCAGCTGCTCATAGGTAGGTGATTTTATGTCTGGATTCTCAATTCTGTTCCACTGGTTTATGTATCTGTTGTTGTACCAGTACCAGGTTGTTTTGACTACCGTGGCAGTATGATAGGTTCTAAAATCAGGTAGAGTGAGGCCTCCCACTTTGTTCTTCTTCAGTAATGCTTTACTTATCTGGGGCCTCTTCCCTTTCCATATAAAGTTGGTGATTTATTTCTCCATCTCATTAAAAAATGCCATTGGAATTTGGATGGGAATTGCATTGTCTCTGTAGATCACTTTGGGTAGAAGTGACATTTTCACAAGGTTGAGTCTTCCCATCCATGAGCAAGGTATGTTTTTCCACTTCTGTAGGTCTCTTTTGGTTTCCTGCAGTAGTGTCTTGTAGTCTTCTTTGTATAGGTCTTTTACATCTCTGGTTAGATTTATTCCTAACTACTTTATCTTCTTGGGGACTATTGTAAACGGCATTGATTTGGTGATTTCCTCTTCAACGTTTTTTGTTGGTGTAGAGGAATCCAACTGATTTTTGTATGTTTATATTGTATCCTGATACTTTGCTTAACTCTTCTATTAGTTCCAGTAGTTTTCTTGTGGATTCTTTAGGGTTTTCTGTGTACAGATCATGTCATCTGCAAATAGAGATACTTTCACTTCTTCCTTACCAATTTGGATGCCCTTTCTTTCTTTTTCTAGCTAGGAATAAGAGTGGTGATAAAGGGCATCCTTGTCCGGTTCTGTTCTCAACGGGTAATGCTTTCAGACTCTCTCCATTAGGATGATGTTGGCTGTTGGCTTTGTATGCCATTTATTATGTTGAGGGATTTTCCTTCTATTCCTATTTTGCTCAGAGTTTGTTTCATGAATGGGTGTTGGACTTTGTCAAATGCCTTTTCTGCATCAATTAATAAGATCATGTGGTTCTTGTCTTTTATTATGTGATGGATTACACTGATTGTTTTTCTAATGTTGAACCATCTTTGCATACCTAGTGTGATTCCCACCTGGTCATGGTGATTTTTTTTGATATGTTGTTGAATTCTATCAACTAGAATTTTGTTGATGATTCTTGCATCTATGTTCATGAGGGATACTGGTCTGTAATTTTCTTTTCTTGTGGTGTCTTTACCTGGTTTTGGTATCACGGTTATGCTGGCTTCATAGAATGAGTTTGGGAGTACTCCATCCTTTTCTATGCTCTGAAATACCTTTAGTAGTAGTGGTGTTAACGCTTCTCTGAAAGTTTGGTAGAATTCTCCAGTGAAACCATCAGGGCCAGGGCATTTTTTTGTTAAGTTTTTTAATTACCTTTTCAATCTCTTCTTTTGTTACGGGCTTATTTAGTTGTTCTACCTGTTTGTGTTAGTTTAGGTAGGTAGTGTGTTTCTAGAAATTTGTCCATTTCCTGTAGGTTTTCAAATTTGCTAGTGTACAATTTTTCATAGCATTCTATTACGATTCTTTTAATTTCAGTTGGGTCTGTTGTGATATCACACATCTGATTTTTCATTCAGGTTATTTGCTTCCTCTCTTGTTTTTCTTTTGTCAGTCTGGCCAATGGTTTATCGATTTCATTGATCTTTTCAAAGAACAAGCTTTTGGTCTTGTTAACTGCTTCAATTGTTTTTCTATTCTCTATTTCATTTAATTCTGCTCTAATTTTTATTATTTGCTTTCTCTGGTGCCTGAGGGTTTCTTTCGCTGCTCTCTATTTGTTTGAGTTGTAGGGTTAATGTTTTGATTTTGGTCCTTTCTTCTCTTTGGATGTATGCACTTGTTGCTATAAATTGACCTCTGAGCACTGTTTTCGCTGTGTCCCAAAGGTTCTGGTAGGATGTGTTTTCATTCTTCAATCTGTGAACTTCTTTATTCTGTCCTTAATTTCTTCTATAACCCAGTCATTTTTGAGCAAGGTATTGTTCAGTTTTCATGTGTTTGATTTTTTTTTCTGTGCTTTTTCTGTTACTGATTTCCACTTTTATGGGTTTATGACCAGAAAAGATGCTTTGTAATATTTTGATGTTTTGGAGTCTGTTAAGGCTTGCTTTATGGCCTAATGTGTGGTGTATTCTAGAGAACATTCCATGTGTGTTGGAAAAAAAAGTATACTTGGCTGCTGTTGGGTGTTCTGTATATGCCTACAAAGTCAAGTCGGTTGACTGCGGCATTTAGGTCTGCCATGTCTTTACTGAGCTTCTTTCTGAATGTTCTGTCCTTCACCAAAAGTGGTGTGTTGAAGTCTCTTACTATCATTGTGGAGCTGTCTCACTTTTCAGTGCTGTTGATGCTTATGTATTTTGGAGCCTTGCCATTGGGTGCATAAGTATTCATTATGGTTATGTCCTCCTGGTGTACTGACCCTTTAATCATGATATAGTGTCCTTCCTTATCCTTTGTGGTGGATTTTACTTAAAAGTCTATTTTGTCAGAGATTAATATTGCCACTACTGCTCTTTTTTGATTGTTGTTTGATACATTTATTTCCATCCTTTGAGTTTTAAATTGTCTGAGTTTTTGAGTGTATGGTGTATCTCTTCTAGGTAGCGTATAGATGGATTGTTTTTTAATCCACTCTGCCACTCTGTCTTTCTTGGTGCATTTAGTCCATTTACATTCAGCATCATTACTGATAGGTATGAGTTTAGTGCTGCCGTTTTGATGTTTTTTGTTGTTGTTGATAGTTTCTTTGCTCCACTTCATTTTCTGTGCTGAGTCATTTTTCTTTAGGTATTTTCATCTTTTTCATTGTTGTTGACTTTGTATTTGCTTAGTCTTCATGTTTTTCTTGCTTTTTATTCTGATGTGTAAGATTGTTAGTTTCCTTCGTGGTTACCTTAATATTTACCCCTCTTTTTCTAAGTTTAAACCAATCTTTTATTTCTTTATATTGCCTTGACTTCCTCTCCATATGAAAGATCCATGCAATTTTTTAGTCCCTCTTGTTTTAATGTTGTCATCTTTTACATATTGATATCTCTCTTTTCCTATTTTCAGTGTTTTAGCTTAGATTTACTTTTGTGATTTTCCCATCTGAGTTAATAACTGGTTGCTCTGTCCTGTGTACTAGTCTTGGGTTGTTATCTGATGCTATTCATTTTCTAACCAGAGGACTCCCTTTAGTATTTAATTTTGGTTTGGTTTTTGCAAATTCCCTAAACTTCGTTTATCTGGAAATGCCCTAATTTCAACGTTATATTCGAGAGCAGTTTTGCTAGATATATAATTCCTGGTTGGCAATTTTTTTCCTTCAAGGCTTTATGTATGTCATCCCACTGCCTTCTTGCCTGCATGGTTTCTACTGAGTAGTCCGAGCTTAGTCTTATTGACTTTCCTTTGTAGATGACTTCTTGTTTATCCCTAGCTGTCCTTAAAATTCTCTTTTTATCTTTGGTTTTGGAAAGTTTGAATGCCTTGGTGACTTTCTTTTGGGATCTACCTTGTGTGTGGTTCGATGAGAATATCAGGGAAGTTTTCTGCCAAGGAATCTTCAACAATTCTCTCCATATTTTCTGTTATCCCTCCATGTTCTGGTACTCCAAGCACTTGTAGGTTATTCCTCTTTATCGATAGAGTTCCACGTAATTCTTAGGTTTCTTCATTTTTTTAATCTGATTTTTCCTCATATAACTTGGTGTCAAGTGCTTTATCTTCAGTCTTGCTAATTCTGCTCCTATGACTTTCTATTGACTTGTGTAATTCTGAAATTTTATTGTTAATCTTCTGGATTTGTTTGCTGTCCCTCTACAGATTCTTACAACCTGTTAAATTTGTCATTATGCTCTTCTCTAATCTTCTTAAATTCCTCTATTGCTTTATCTGTGTGTTCCTTGCCTTGTTTTGAGTTTTATCTGATCTCCTGAAGGGTTTTGTACACTAATCTTTTGTATTCTACCTCTGGTAATTCCAAGAAATTCTCTTCATCCAGAAGATTTCTTGATTCTTTCTTTTGGGAGCCTGCTGAAGCCATCATGGTCTGCCTCTTTATGTGATTTGCTAGTGACTGCTGTCTCTGAGCCATCAATAAGTTATTATAGTTACTTATTTTATGTTTGTTTACTGTGTCCTAGTTTCTTGTTGTTTTGATATGCTCAGATAGGCTGCTCGTGTGAGCTAGTTTGATTTTTTGTGCCTTTGAAGCTCTCAGGTCCTGTTACCAGATGGTTAGATCTGTTACTAGGTATGTGAGCCCAGGAGTCCATTTACTTTTATTATATGGCTCAGCTCAGGTGTCCAGGTAGTCAGTCACCACATGTGGTGCAGGCTCTCATCTACAGTCCTAGACGGCCGAGGGTGTTTGGTGTAGGCATAGCTATCTGGCTGCAGCAGGGGGTCACGTGCTGAGCAAGGCAGAGGGCTGACAGCTGCCCCTGAGAGTCTGGGAGGAAAGCGTGTCCCTGTTCCCTAGAGCATGTAGGTGGGTAGGTTTTGCAGCCGGACTGTGGGCACCCAATGCTGCTGGCTGTAAGGACTGGGACGCCCCACTTATTCTTGGACCCCTGTCACGGTAGCTAGGTGGCATGGGTGGAGCCATCAGTCCTCAGGCCCCTGATGTGGGTAGGTGAGGCCCCTGCTTAATGGGCAGAGCCGTGTCAAATGTCATGAACCTGCCACTTCACCATACAGCTGGTACAGTGAAGTTAGGCTTCAGGTATATACCCTGTTGTACTGTGCTAATGAGGGCCTATGCTGTTGTAATTGGCCCATACAGGTCTATGCAGGGGTAAAAGACATTCAAAGTCTGTGGACCCCTTATGCCTGTGCCTAGGCAAAGGAGCTGTGCCTGCCCTGAGCTCCCAGCTTAGGGGAGCTGGCAGATTATTTCCTCCTGTTTGTTAATTTGTTCCCTCTCCAATGCTGGGAGAACGGCTCAGGGCGCGTGATGGGTCCTACTTCTGGCCCAGGGGATGCGGCAGTCTCTGAAGCCGGCCTGGGATCCAGTACAGAGCAGGGAGGGGGCAGGTAAACAGGAGAGAGGTTTTTCCCAAAGGGGTGTTTCTTGGGTCTGTGCGGAAGATTAGATGCATGTACTTATCTTTTAACGACTGAGTGCCACTTTTCACTGGTTCTGGAGGGTTGAGCAGACTCTCCAGTGCTCGGTCTCTCCCAATGTGGAAAACGCACCCAGAATGCCACTGCTTGCCTCACTGTGCATGCCAGCGGATCCTGCCTTCAGGTGCCGGTTCCTGCTGGGTCAGGTCTGGCAACTCCTCGCTGCTTCTGAATCATCCCTCCCTTCCCCTGCTGCTCAGTCCAATTCCTCAGCTTTGCCTTTGATGTTCAGGGCTCCTGGATTGTCACATTATTATCAATATACTTGTTTTTTGGAGTCTTTGTTGTAAGAGGCACCACAGGAAGTGGCTGACTACACCACCATCTGGGCCCTGCCTCCAATAAATAGCATTTTTTAACATTAAGACTGGCTATCAGTTCAAACCCACCCAGTGCTGCTGCAGAAGAAAGGCCTGGCAATCTATTTCTGTAAAGATTGTAGTCGTTGGGTGCCATCAAGTCAACTGAGCCTCATAGTGACCCATGTGACAGAGTTGAACTGTCCCATAGGGTTTTCTTAGTTATAATCTTTACAGAAGCAGATGAGCAGGTCTTTCTCCCATACAGTCACTGGGTGGGTTCGAACCAGAAACCTTTGGGTTAGCATTACAGTCAAGAAAACCCTACGGAGCACAGGTCTACTCTGTCACATGGCATTGCCGTGAGTTGGAGTCGACTCAACGGCAACAGATTTGGTTAGTTGGTTTTGTTTTTTATCTTTTCAGAAGTGGAGTTAGTCTTTACTTTCTTTGTATTATAATAAGAAAAAAAAACTCACGTTTAAAAAAAAGTTTAGATGGGGGAGGGGCCCATTTAACATTTGCAAATTCTACCTCATGACACTCCCCAAACATGATTTAAACTGAGGACGTGATTTCCAACGTCTTTATAACCAAACCAAACCCACTGCCGTCAAACTGATTCTAACTAAAAATGACCCTACAGGACAGAGCAGAACTGCCCCATAGGGTTTCCAAGTCCATAACCTATATGGAAGCAGACTGCTTCATCATTCTCCCACGGAACAGCTGGTGGTTCAAACGGCCGACTTTTTGGTTAGCAGCTGATCACTTAACCACTGTGCTAACAGGGCTCCTAACACCTTTGTAATCAGCCATAAAAATGGAACCCCAGGTCTTTCCATGGGAACAATACAGGACAGTGATTAACCGCTTGGGCTCTCCCAAGACTTGAAAGCAGGAAGTCAAAAAGAGACTTGTACACCAGTGTTCTCTGCACCACTATTAGCAATAGCCAAAAGGTAGAAACAACCTAAATGGCCATCACAAATATGGAATACTACTCAGCCAGCAGACGAAATGAAGTCTTGCTTGATACACGCTACAGTATGGATGGAGCTTAAAGACATTATGCTAAGTGAAATAAGGACAAAAGAACAAATATTGTATGACCTCGCTTACATAAAAAAACAAGACAAGACAATGTACAGAGACCAAAGTTTATTAGTAGTTACTGGGACGAAAGAAAAGGGGAAAAGGGGGACTAATGGTGATGAAAAAAATCACATTGATTAAGGGTAGGGTTGCACAGTTATCGTAACTACTGTCAATAAGTTGTATACCTGTAAAAAGCTGAATTGTGGTAGATATATTTACAACGATAACAACAACAAAAAAGTAACTGTTGAGTCTAAAACTTATGTACAACCAAAAACCTCATGGGATTTGCTTCCTTAGTTTGGAGATTTAGGGTCATGGTTTCACCAGACATACCAGTTAACTGGCCTAATAACATGTCTAGTGCTTCTGCTCTACCTCCTAGTTCCTTGTGTACCAACTGGGGTCTTAAAAGTTTGCAAGTGGCTGTCCAAGGCACAATTGGTCTCTATTTGCCTGGAGCAACAGAGGAAGGAGAGTCAGGAATAGGAGGATATGGAATGTGTGGCTAATGAGACCTTTGCCACGAGACCAGAAGAACCGGATGATGAAGATTTTGATCAAAGATTCCATAGGAGAATCCTCATCAAAAGGGAGAAAATGCAGAAGAGAACTTCAAATTCTCATAGACTCCAGGCTTTCTGGAGCCATGGGAGCTAGATGAGCCCCTGAAACTATTGCCCTGAGATAATTTTTAAACCTTAAACCAAGAATACCCCCTAAAGTCTTCTTAAAATGAAGCAATAGTTTAGCTTAACTAGTAAAAAAATGTCTGCCTTGAGCATTATGCTCTTTTAAGAATTATCTATACAGGATTACGGGATTAGGAAACCCTGGTGGCGTAGTGGAGAGGTTGGCAGTTCAAATCTGCCAGGCACTCCTTGGAAACTCCATGGGGCAGTTCTACTCTGTCCTATAGGGTCGCTATGAGTCGGAATCGATTTAACAGCAGTGGGTTTTTTTTTTTAGACGGGATTAAAGTGACAACAGCAACTCAAAATATTAGATAGGAACCTTAGGGGGTGGTGAGTTTATGTTAATGGAGGAGGAACAACTCGGAAAAGAAGGGTGAGAACGGTTGCACAACTCAAGGAATAATCAATGTCACTGAACTGTACATGTAGAAACTGCTGAACTGGTGCACATTTTACTGTGTATATTCTCAACAACAAATTAAAAAAAAAAAAAGCTTGGGCTCTCTCACTCCTAGATATATACCCTAGAGATCTAATAGAAGAGACATGAACAGACATATGCACACCTATGCTCACTGCAGCCCTATTTACAATAGCAAAAAGGTGGAAACAACCTAAGTGCCCATCAATGGATGAATAGCTAAGCAAAATGTGGTACATACATACAAGGGAATACTATGCAGCCACAAAGAATAATTATGAGTTCTAAAAACATTGTAACATGGATGAATCTGGGGAACATTATGCTGAGTGAAATAAGTCAATCACAGAAGGACAAATATTGTATGATCTTACTCTTATAAAAAGACAAGAATAGGTATATATCCAGACACCAACTTTCATTGGTGTTTACCAGGGATGGGTGGAGAAGGGAGGGGGAATCATTCTCTGGATACTAGACACTTGTTATTTGTTACTTTTGGTGATGGAAAAGGTAACAGTAAATACGGGTGAAGGGTGCACAACTTGACCAAGGTAAATGATGTCACTAAGAAGTACACAAGAATAAAGGATGTTTTTGGTAAATGTAATGACATACAGAATTTTGCAACAACCAAAAATTGTAAGTGTGGTTACATATATACGTACATATGCATATACATGTATAGGTAGGCATATGTGGGTATATAATACATGCATGCACAGGTGTACACAGCTATATGCATATGTATATACATGTATATGTACATGTGTATGTATTCATATATATAATAAAGTGTACAGGGAGCACAGTTACAGACACTTCTTAGACATAAGCGAATACCTCATGGGACTGGTTTACTGGGTTTGAAGGCTTAGGATCATAGTGTTGTGGGACAATTCGGTCAACTGGCATAATAAAGTTCATGTTCTACATCCTAGTTTGGTGAGTATTGTCTAGGGTCTTAAAAGCTTGCAAGCAGCCAACTACAGGTCTCTACTTATCTGGAGCAAAAGAGAAAGAAGGAAACAAAAGACTCAGAGAAGAAACTAGTCTACAGGACTAATAGTCTATATGAACCACAGCCTCATCTACCCCGATACCAGAACTAGATGGTGCCCAGCTACCACTACCAGCTGCTCTGATCAAGGACACAACAGATGGATCCTGACAGAAAGGGAGAAAAACGTAGAACAGAACTCATATTCTTAAAAAGTCCGGACTTACTGGACCAGTCGAGATGAGAGGACCCCTCAAGACTATCACCCTTAATCACCCTTAGATGCCCTTAAACTTAGAACCAAAACTACTCCCAGAGGTCACCTTTCAGCTGAACAGATTGGCTCATAAAATAAAGAATATCACCCATGAATGTTGTGCTCCTTTAAAAAATCATCTTTATGAGACCAAAGAGTCAACGTTTACTCAAAAGCAAAAATGAAAAGTTAAGGGGGCAGGGAAACTAGATTTCTGGAAACAGAACTATCAGAACAGAAATAATAAGAATGTTGACACATTGTGAAAAATATAACCAACGTCACCGAACAATGTATGCAGAAATTGTTAAATAGGAACCTAATTTGCTATGTAAAGTTTCGCCAAAAACACAATAAAATATTATAAAAAAAAAGAGCTTGGACTCAAGTCCAATAGACCAAGCCCTAATCTTAGTTTCACTACGTCTTAGCTGTGTGACCCTGGGCAAATGGCACAGTATCTGTAACCTTCCATTCTCTCACCTGGAAAATATGAAAAAACATGACTCATGGGTGAAACATCTAAAACACAGCTTGGCACATATTGCTCTGTTGGAATGGAAGGAGCATAGGCTTTGAAGTATGACAGGAATGGCTTCTGATCTTGGCTCTGAGGACCAAAGGCAAGTTATCACACCTCTTTGTGCCTCAGTCTCCTCATCTATAAAATGGGGATAATGGTATCTTACTGTGAGGAATTAAATGTAAAAATCCCAATAAATAAAGTACTTGACACATAGTAGGTACTCAATAAGTGGCAGTACTATCCTAATTTTTTTTATCCTAACATAGGTCATAACTCTTAGCTCTGTCTCCCTCATCAGAGCAGGATTAGCATATCACACAGACCAGGAGTCAGTCATTTAGGTACCAATTTCTAAACTTTGGGCTTCTCTACTGCTTCCCAGGGATAACAGGAACATCTTACAACCAGAGGTCTCTCTCTACTTAGAATCATTCAATATTGTAAACATTTTCACAACATGTGTTATAAGATGGGCACTAGGGTAACAAAGTTAACAAAGATAAAACATTTCAAGGAATGTCTTCTTTGGAACACTTATAGACCAGTGACAAAGATATGAAAACAAAATACCATGAATACAAGACAAAAAAAATAAACATTAATGTGTACCAAGTGTCTACTATTTGTGCCAGAGAGGAAGAGGAATCACTGACTGAGGAGAATCAAAAAATGTCTTGTGGAGATCGGCCTTGAAGAATGGGGAAGGGGGAATTAAGGATAATGGCTTTTCTGAACAGCTGGGTATACAAATCTACCAGTGCTGAGGGAACTGAATGTAAGAGGTACACCTTGGCTCTTTCCACAGGGGTCACCGCACTAAAACTCTAAGAAACTGGGGTAAAACACTTTAGCCCAGTGTTTCAGGAAGAGGGGGGAGTGGTTTTGGCCCCCAGAGGACATTTGGCAATGTCTTAAGACATTTTCAGTTGTCACACCTGGAGAGTGGGGGTGCTACTGTCATCTTGTGGGTAGAAGTCAGGGATGCTGCCAAAAATCCTTCAGTGTATAAGAACATCCCCACAATTATCCTGCCCAAAATGTCAGTAACATTGCTGTTGAAAAACCTTGCTCTAGGCAGACAGCGGAAACCCTGGTGGCGTAGTGGTTAAGAGCTACAGCTGCTAACCAAAAGGTTGGCAGTTCAAATCCACCAGGCGCGCCTTGGAAACTGTGGGGCAGTTCTACTCTGTCCTATAGGGTCGCTATGAGTCGGAATCGACTCGACGGCAGTGGGTTTGGTTTTTGGGTTTTTTAGGCAGACAGCCACACCCAGGCAAGACTCCAAGGAAGGTATTCAGTATGAACTACAGTACTTCAGCAAGGGCAGCCTCTCAGGTTAGGAAATGATTCAGCTAGAACATCTCTGGGGTGGAGGCACACAGCAGAATTCCAAATGGACCACTTCTGAGGGTAGGTAGGAAGAACCATGGTGTATAATTTAGAGACGGGGAATTAAGACATGAAACAGTCGCCTTATATTACCACCCTTTCCAAAGATACACACGTTCCTCTATCACATCAACTTGTTCTATTTCCTTCACAGCACTTATTACAACCTAAAATTATCCTATTTTCTCCTTTATTATCATCTTTCCCCCCTGGAATCTAAGTCCCCTGAAAGTATATATAGAGTTCGCTTATTCTACTCTGTTTCCACAGCACCTTGAACAGCTCCCAATAAACTGTACGCATTCAATGAACATTTGATGAGTGAGTTCTGGCTTTTGACGGCGTCATAAGGTGTGTGTCAGGGGGAGGGGATCGAGACCCAAAGCACCCTGGAGACTCAAACGCTGGGTCCAAGATTCAAAAGTGCCGCCTTGGGAGAAGAGTAAAAAAAGGGGAATTGATGCGAGGCGGGAGGGGGCGCTGAGCTGAGGCAGAAGTGTACCGTTTGGGCCCCAGAGGCCACAGGAAGGATACCAGCCATCCCACGACTTCCGGAAAGGTCAAGTAAGGCGGGAGGAGCCAGATCGAGAGGGTCCGGTGGGGTCAGCGGCTGGCGGCCAACTGGGGACGCGCCACTTTTGGCGGGAGGGGTGGTGGGCGGGGCAACGTACAGTTCGGCCCGTACCACTCGGACCCGAGCGGGGACCGCACAAAGTACGGACAACTGACGCCTGGGGAAGAGGTTCGAGTAAGAGCACCCGAGTAGAGAGAGCAGGTTCGGACCGAACCCCTTCAGAAGGGGCAAAGAGCACGTTAGGGTTCGCGACTTTTCAGGTGGCATTGGCTGGGTTGTACTACTCTGTCGCCGGACAGGGGGTCCAGGCCGGGACGTGCGCGAGGCCGCGGCCAGGTTTATCTCACCAGAGCCATTAGGTCCAATGATGGCTGTGAACCTCTGAAATGGTCCGATGATCTGTCGCCCCTTATACGACTTAAAGTTCTCGATCTCAATCAGTTTCAGGAAACCCATGACGCCGAAGGCGCCGGCAGCGGTACGAGAGGCCGCGCCGTACGCCCTAGAACTCGGTAGCCCGCGCGGGAAACACCGCAGTGCAAGCCGGGTGGACGGCAAGTCTCGCGAGAATGAGTCCAACCCAACGGGATTTCCGGTGTCCGTAGCGAGCGAGACCACGGGGCGGGGCCTTCGGTTTAGCGTGGAAGTTTTGTGGATCCGTTGCCGGGGCATTTGAGCCCCACCGCTCTTTACTGTTGCCTTGGCAACACAAACCGCTGCTGCAGCCGAATGTATCCTTGAGGAGGCGGTGTCGGGAGGTCTGGCGAGACTAGAGCCCACTGTTTCTGAAAATCAGAAGTCGCAGCAGGTTAGGCCCCGCAGGGCAAGAGGAAAATGGGAGCTCGGCTCTGGCTTTAGCCTGGCCAGCTAGAGGGCTCGGACAAGGGATCGGGAATTAGAAGGACACCGGGGAGCCGAGGGCTGACGGGAAGGAGGGACCGGCGGGAAGATCGTTGTTAGGTGAGCTCAGACTTTGCTGAGGGTGGGGTGGAGTTGGAGGAGGGATGGAGTGTGAAGGAAACTGTGGGGGGACTCCGGGCGACAGGGTTGTGGGCTGGGGAAGCCTGTGGTCTGAGATACAACCTTTGTCGCCTGCCTCCCTCCCTCCTGTTCTCCAAGCAGAATTCTGAGACTGCCACCATAGCCCAAGAACAGACTTGGACCTAAGCCACTTGTTGGCTACTTGAACCCAGACCCAACCTGGGAGCTTCAACACCGGGACTCCTTGACGAGAAAGGTATTTTGAGTACCCCCAGGAATCAGGGTCCCTAAATCAATGCTCCCCACCTGGCTAGGGACCTGCAGTCTGGGTAGGAGAGGCCCTAGCCTGTCCCCTTGAGTTGCTACCTCCTATCCTTCTACATCAGCCACCAAAGATATTAATATGAATATGTTATCCACTCACTTAAAACCCTTCAATAGCTTCCCTCAGGACAAAGCCTAGAGCCCTTAGCCTGGTATTCAGGGACCTTCTTGGCCTCTACTTTGTCTGGGATCAGAGATGATGACTTTTGAGCTGGACTCTGAGGATGACAAGAAGCTTACCAGGTGGACAGAGACAGGTGGGGATGGGAGGGCAGCATTCCAGACACATGGACTATTGTATGCAAAGAGTTATATGAGATATCATGAAGTCATACTTAGTTGTGTGTCTGGAACTAGGCTTTTAGATTTTCTTTTACCCTTCAGGATGGCCTTGTCTGTCCTCCCTACCAAGTATGACTCCTAGGAGAACCCCTAGAATCTGCGAGTGGCTGGATGAGTCAGAATTACTTATTGATTATGGTGGCAGATGGAGCAGGTGGGCTGGGGTTGGTGCCATTCTCAGGCTTAGACATGAAAAGAGTTGGGTGGCTGCCATAGCCATTCCTGTGACTTTAAAAAAAAAAGATGTCTGAAGGCTGGAAAGAGTCCTAAAGACTTAGGACAAGTTCAGGAAAGTGAGAAAGCCTGGTTGACAGGATTTAATAGAGGAGCCATACATGAAGTTCAGTTTGGAAAAGCAGGAGCAGGCTGAGGGGATAAAATGACCAAAGGACAGAAATCTCATAATTCATAGAGAACTATAGTTTCATCTCTAAAAGATGAGATGGAGCTAGGGGAAAAAATTAAGTTCTTATCACACACCATACACAAAATACAGTTCTAAATAGACTAAAAACTTAGATGAGAAAAGCAGAACTTTAGAAATTTTAGAAGAAAATATAGGAGAATATCTTTATGACCACAGGGTAAGGAGGGATTTCTCCAAATATAAAAACTACTAAGGTGTTGCAGTGCTTAAGTGCTCAGCTGCTAACCAAAAGGTTGGCGGTTTGAACCCATCAGCCACTCTGCAGGACAAAGGACCTGGCAATCTGCTCCCATAAAGATTACAGCCTAGGAAACCCTATGGGGCAGTTCTACTCGGTCATATAAGGGTCAGTACTACTGAGTCGGAATCAACTTGATGGCACACAACAACAACTAAGCTTAAAGGAAAAGTGGTAATTTGACTACATTCAAAATACACCTTAAAGAAAGTAAAAAGATAAGCAAGTGCACACAGAAAGCTTCAAAAGTACTGGTAATGTTCTATTCTCTGGGTGCTATGGAGGGTTCACAGGTGTTCATTTTATTGTTGTGCTTCATAACTTGCATGTGTGTTAACCATATCTTTGTATGTATCAATTGATACCATAAAAATCATTGTAAAATAATAAAGTGAAAAGACAAGCCTCACGTTTGGAGAAGATATTTGCCGCACTTAAATTAAGAAATGATTGTTGTTGTTAGGTGCCATCAAGTTGGTTCTGACTCACAGAAACCCTATGTGCAACAGAATAAAACACTGCCCGGTCCTGCACATTGAGCCCATTGTTGCAACCACTGTGTCAATCCATCTTGTCAAGGTCTTCCTCTTTTTTGCTGACCCTCTATGTTACCAAGCGTGATGTCGTTCTCCAGGGACTGGTCCCTCCTGATAACATGTTCAAAGTATGTGAGATGAAGTCTTGCCATCCTTGCTTCCAAGGAGCACTCTGGCTGTGCTTCTTCTAAGACAGACTTGTTCGTTCTGGAAGTCCATGGTATATTCAGTATTCTTTGCCAGCACCATAACTCAAAGGCATCAATTCTCCGGTATTTCTTATTCATTGTCCAGCTTTTCCACGCCTATGAGGTGACTGACAATATCATGGCTTGGGTCAGGTAGGTATACCTTAGTCCTCAAAGTGACATCTTTGCTTTTCAACACTTTAAAAAGTATTTTGCAGATTTGCCCAATGTAATATGTTGTTTGATTTCTTGACTGCTGTTTCCATGGGCATTGATTGTGGACCCAAGTAAGATGAAGTCCTTGATAACTTCAATATTTTCTCCACCCATCATGATGTTGCTTAAAGGTCCAGTTGTGATGATTTTTGTTTTCTTTATGTTGATGTGTAATCCATACTGAAGGCTGTAGTCTTTGATCTTCATCGGTAAGTGCTTCAAGTCCTCTTCGCTTACAGCAAGCAAGGTTGTGTCATCTGCATATCTCAGGTTGTTAATAAGTCTTCCTTCAATCCTGTTGCCCCATTCTTCATATAGTCCAGCTTCTTGGATTATTTGCTCAGCATACAGATTGAATAAGTATGGTGAAAGGATACAACCCTGACGTACACCTTTCCTGACTTTAAATCATGCAGTATCCCCTTGTTCTGATTGAACGACTGCCTCAGGTAAACATCTTTCTGGCATTCTCTGCTGTCAGCCAGGATTCATCTGATATCCCTCGTTCCACATCCTCTCTTGAATCCAACTTGGATTTCTGGCAGTTCCTTGCTGATGTACTGCTACAACTGTTTTTTTATGTTCAGCAAAATTTTACTTATATGTGATATTAATGATTGTCTTGGTCTTCTAGTGCTGCTGTAACAGAAATACCACAAGTAGATGGTTTTAACAAAGAGAAATTTATTCTCACAGTCTAGTAGGCTACAAGTCCAAATTCAGGACGTCAGCTCCAGGGGAAGGCTTTCTCTCTCTCTGCTCTGGAGGAACTTCCTTTTCATCAATCTTCCCTTGGTCTGGGAGCATCTTAGCACAGGAACCTCAGGTCCAGAGAACATGCTCTGCTTCTGGCACTGCTTTCTTCGTGGTATGAGGTCCCCATGTCTCACTGCTTACTTCTCTTTTTTTTAATTTTTATTGTGCTTTAAATGAAAGTTTTGCTTCTCTCTTTTATATCTCAAAAGAGATTGGCTTAAGACATTGTCTAATCTTGTAGATCTCATCAATATAACTGCCGCTAATCCATCTTATTACATCATAGTGATAGGATTTATAACACATAGGGAAATCACATCAGATGACAAAATGGTAAACAATCATGCAATACTGGGAATCATGACCTAGCCAAGTTGACAGACATTTTTAGGGGACAGAATTCAATCCATAACAATGATATTGTTTGATAATTTCCACCTTCTGTTGGATCACCTTTCTTTGGAATGGGCACAAATATGGATCTCTTCCAGTCAGTTGGCCAGGTAGCTGTCTTCTAAATTTCTTGGCATAGACAAGTGAGCACCTGCAGCACTGCATCCCTTTGTTGAAACATCTCAATTGGTATCCTGTCAATTCTTGGAGCCTTGTTTTTCACCAGTGCCTTCAGTGCAGCTTGGACTTCTTCCTTCAGTACTATCAGTTGTTGATCATATGCTGATTACTGGTTATTGGAATGCAAAAGTTGGAAACAAAGAAGAAAGATTGATAGTTGGAAAATATGGCCTTGGTAATAGAAACAATGCTGTAGATCGCACAACAGAATTTTGCAAAATCAATGGCTTATTCATTGCAAATACCTTTTTTCAACAACATGAACGGCTACTATACATGTGGACCTCACCAGATGGAAAACACAGGAATCAAATCAACTACACCTGTGGAAAGAGACATGGAAAAAGCTCAATATCATCAGTCAGAACAAGGCCAGGGGCATACTGCAGAACAGACCATCAATTGCTCATAAGCAAGTTCAAGTTGAAGCTGGAGAAAATTAAAACTAGGCCGTAAGACCCAAAATACGACTTTGAGTATATCCCACCTTAATTTGGAGACCATCTCAAGAATAGATTTGACTCATTGAACACTAATGACCAAAGACCAGAGGAGTTGTGGCATGACATCAAGGACATCATATATTAAGAAGGCAAAAGGTCATTAAAAAGACAGGAAAGAAAGAAAAGGCCAAAACGGAAAGAAAGAAAAGGCCAAAACGGATGTCAGAAGAAACTGTGAAACTTGCTCTTGAATGTACAGCAAGCAACTAAAGCGAATGGAAGAAATAAGTAAAAGAGCTGAACAGACTTCAAAGGATGGCTCAAGAAGACAGAGTATTATAATGAAATGTGCAAAGACCTGGAGTTAGAAAACCGAATGGGAAGAACACACTTGCCATTTCTCAAGCTGAAAGAGCTGAAGAAAAAATTCAAGCCTCAAGTTGCAATTTTGAAGGGCTCTATGGGTAAAACATTGAACAATGCAGGAAGCACCAAAAGAAGATGGAAGGAATACACAGAGTTACTCTACCAGAATGAAATGGTCCATGTTCAGCCATTTCAGGTGGTAGCATATGATCAAGAAATGATTAGTGTGTGGAATATGTAAGGAATTCCTAAAATTAATAGGAAAGGGACAAACAACCTGATTTTTTTTAAATGGACAGATATGAATAAGTACTTCACAGAAGAGTAAACAAAAATACCCCAAAACACATGAAAATATGTACAACCTCATTAGCAATAAGGAAAATTCCAATTAATCAATAATTATAATTTTATACCCACAACTGGCAAAAATTAAGAAGTCTGATAACCAAGTGTTGGTTAGGATGTGGAGTGACCAGAAC
This sequence comes from Loxodonta africana, assembly GCF_030014295.1. Taxonomy (NCBI): domain Eukaryota; kingdom Metazoa; phylum Chordata; class Mammalia; order Proboscidea; family Elephantidae; genus Loxodonta; species Loxodonta africana. The sequence goes on from NC_087369.1 coordinate 63,838,136, forward strand.
TCTATACACTGTTGTAAACTGATATCAATATGATATGATTGTATTGATGCAATTTAGCATTATCTTGTAAAGTTAAGTATGCATATACCCTGCCATCCAGCACTTCCACTCCTAGGTATATGCTAGAGACTCTCCCACCTGTATATATAGAAGTCCTTTTTAATCTACAGTTTCCCCCTTCCTCTTTTTCTCTTGTATTTCTTTTTAATAAACTGGGTTGTTTCTTGAACCTACTTCATTCAGGCTTTTATTGCCACACTCTACCAAAATTGCTCTGTCAATGTCAATAACCCTCATGCTACTAAATCAGTCAAGTTCTCAGTCCTCATCTCAATCCATCATCAGTTGATCACTCTCTCCTCCTAGAAGCACTTTATTTCCCTTGGCTTCTAAGACACCACACTCTTTAGGTTTTTCTTTCACTTCACTGACCACTCCTCCTTAGCTTCGTGTACTGGCTCCTCATCTCCCTGTCTCCTCTGCCCTGGCTTCTCAGCTTTCTGGGGTATTCTTATCTATCTACACATCCTTATAGATCTCATAAATTCTCACAGTCTTAAGTTTCTTTGTATCAGTCAAGATAGGTTAAATTATGCTGAGGTCACACACAACCCCGAAATCTTAGTAGTTTACAAAAACAAAGGTCATTTCTCACTCATTCTTGTCAGTTGTGGGCTGAAAGAGCAGCCCTTACCTGGGATACTGCCTGGGTTACTCATAGTCTTGTAGCAGAGAGTGAAAAGAAAAAGTAGCCATCCTGTAATAGCTTTTAGTACTGCTTGGGCATGACAGATGTAAATTCTCTTCACACTGCCAGGGCAAAGCAAATCATGTGGCTAACCTTGATGTCAATGACGTGGGATGTATAATCCCTCGGAAGGGAGGAGCACCAAATATTTTTGAACAGTAATAAAATTTACCATACCATCTGTATGCAATCAATTCCAAGGTTTATGTTCTCAGCTCATATCTCTCTCCTAAACTCTAGACATCTCTACTCGGATATCTAAATAGACCTCTCAAACTCAACATGCCCAAAACTGATCTGGTCCTTCCCCTACCCCATACTTGCTCTGCCCGCACAAACTGTTCAGTTAATAGCAACTCCATCCCTCTGATTGCTCAGGCCCAAATGCTTGAAGTTACTCTCTCACACACTCTCACAATCTGCATATCCAGTCTGTCAGGAAATTCTGTCAGCTCTGCCTTCAAAATATGTCCAGAATCTAAGCAACCAAGGTGTCCATCAACGGATGAATGGGTAAAGAAATTGTGGTATATTCACACAATGGAATAGTACGCATCGATAAAGAACAGTGACGAATCTGTGAAACATTTCATAAGATGGAGGAACCTGGAAGGCATTATGCTGAGCGAAATTAGTCAGAGGCAAAAGGACAAATATTGTATAAGATCACTATTATAAGATCTTGAGAAATAGTATAAACCGAGAAGAACACATACTTTTGTGGTTACGAGGAGGGGAGGGAGGGAGAGGGTTTTTTACTGATTAATTAGTAGATAAGAACTGCTTTAGGTGAAGGGAAGGACAACACTCAATACATGGAAGGTCAGCTCAATTGGACTGGACCAAAAGCAAAGAAGTTTCCGGGATAAAATGAATGCTTCAAAGGTAAGCGGAGCAAGGGCGGGGGTTTGGGGACCATGGTTTAAGGGGACTTCTACGTCAACTGGCAAAATAATTCTGCATCCCACTTTGAAATGTGGCGTCTGGGGTCTTAAATGCTAACAAGCGGCCATCTAAGATGCATCAATTGGTCTCAGCCCACCTGGAGCAAAGGAGAATGAAGAACACCAAGGTCACATGACAACCCAGAGCCCAAGAGACAGAAAGGGCCACATGAACCAGAGACCTACATCATCCTGAGACCAGAAGAACTAGTTGGTGCCCGGGCACAATCGATGACTGCCCTGACAGGGTGCACAACAGAGAACCCCTGAGGGAGCAGGAGATCAGTGGGATGCAGACCCCAAATTCTCATAAAAAGACCATACTTAATGGTCTGACTGAGACTAGAGGAATCCCGGCGGTCATGGTCCCCAAACCTCTTGGCACAGGACAGGAACCATTCCCGAAGACAACTCATCAGACATGAAAGGGACTGGACAGTGGGTAGGAGAGAGATGCTGATGAAGAGTGAGCTAATTATGTCAGGTGGACACTTGAGACTGTGTTGGCATCTCCTGTCTGGAGGGGGGATGGGAGGATAGAGAGAGTTGGAAGCTGGCAAAATTGTCATGAAAGGAGAGACTGAAAGGGCTGACTCATTAGGGGGAGAGCAAGTGGTGTACGGAGTAAGATGTATAAACTTATATGTGACAGTCTGACTTGATTTGTAAACGTTCACTTGAAGCTCAATAAAAGTTAATAAAAAAAAAATATGTCCAGAATCTGACCACTTCTCACCACCGCTGCTGCTAACTAACCTGGTCTGAGTCACCATCATCTCTTGTCTGGGCAACTGCAATAGCCTCTTGACTGATCTCTCTTCTTCTAGCCTTGCTCCCTCCCCCCGCCAGTCTAAACACAGTAGCCAGAACCAAAAAAAAAAAAAAACCAAAATCGTTGCTGTTGAGTCAAAACCCTCCAATGGCTGCGTGTTTCTCTCAGGGTAAAAGCCAAGGTCTATGAAGTCTACATAGGCTTATAAAGCCCTATATGATCTGCCTCCCCCTGCCATCATCTCTCTAATATCATTTCCTACCTACCTCTCCTTCACTCATTCCAGCCAGACTTGCCTCCTTGCTGTTCCTTGAACATATCCCTCCCATGCTTCCACCTTTAAAACCTTCGCATTTGCTGTTTCCTCTGCCTGGAATGCTCTGCCCCCAGATATCTGCACGGATAATTCTCTCAACTTCTTCAAGTATTTGCTCAGATATTACCTTCTCAATTATGCATCCCTGACTTCCATATTTAAATTTATAATATTCCCCCATTTCCCTAGTGCTTCCAATTTCCCTTATTTTGCTCTATATTTTTTCCCTTGTTGCCATTGATTCCACCTCATGACAACCATACATGTCCAGAGTAGAACTGCTTCATAGGGTTTTCAAGGCCGTGACCTTTTGGAAGCCGATCAACAGGCCTGTCTTCCAAGGCACCTTTTGGTTGGTTCAAACCCCCAACCTTTCAGCTAGTAGTAGAGTGCTTAATTTTTTGTGCCGCCATCATCTTCTTATGAACTATTTAATGTGCATATTATGTTTTACTCTTTATTGTCTGTCTACTCCCACTAGAAAGTAACCTCCATGAGAGCTGAGATTTTTGTTTTGTTCCCTGATATCTCCCAAATACTTAGTAGGCACTCCACAAATATTTATTAAACAATGGATGAATGTTGAGTGAAAAAAAAAAAGATGCAGAAAGTACATACAACATGATATTTTGTGAAGTTTGAAAACGAGAAAACTTGAAAAAAAATTGTTCAGGGACTGAACTCACACACACGATATATTTATAAATGTAAAAAAATTTGCATAGTTGTCACCTCTTGGGGTTAGGATGAGGGAGAAAAGACAGGACACTCCAATGGTATTGATAATGTTCTATTTCTTAGGTTGGGGAGTTGGTCCTTGGGTCCTTCTTTTATCATGCTTCCTAACTTACATGTGGGTTTTATATATTTTCTTGTCTGTATCAAATATTTCAGTTAAAAAATGGTGGAAAAAAATGGGAACCAGCCACAGGAGTTGAAGAATAGTGTTCCAAACAGGAACACTACGTACAAAGGTTCTGAGGTGAGAACAGTTGTGTTGGAGGACTTGACTGGAGGCCAGTATGCCTGGAGCACTGTAAGCAAGGGAGACAGTTGCAAGAGTTTAATGGGGGGATTGTGCAGGGACTGGATCTTGAAAGCCCACAGTAAGGAGTTTGGATATGATTTTAAGTGCAGTGGGAAGCCATTGGAGGATCTTAAGCAGGCGAGAGATATGATCACACTTGAAATAGTTTTTTTGGCTGTGGCTTTAGCTCATGCATATGCCAAAAGTGGGTTTCCCAAAATGAGGACACAGGAAAATTTAAGTCCTATAGCCTTCCATTTGGTGAAAGAATAAGTAATAAAAAATAAAGGGGGAAATTTATTTCAGAAAAGAAAGCTTATTCTGGGTTTCTGTTATAAGTGGGCTGCAGGAGACAACAGAGGAAGCTGGAAGACTGGTAGACTGTGGCAGGAAGGTGATAATGGTGGGAGCCATCAGAAACAAATTGGGAATGTATTTTGAAAGGAGTGAGGGAAAGGGTTAAAGGATGCTTCCTGGGTTTTTGACCTGAGCAATTTGGTGAATGGTGTTGCCATTTACTGAGATGGGGAAAACTGAGTAGAGCATAATGAGAAAGGGGGCAGTGTTACAAATGAGTTTGAGGCTAGAAGGTGAGCAGAGACAAAGAATCTTATCTAGCAAAGGAGTTTGGAGCTTACCTTGTAGGCAGTGAGTAAAAACAAACAAAACCAAACCCATTGCTGTTGAGTCAATTCCAACTCATGGCAACCCTAGATGTTTCAGAGTAGACTGTACTTTCTAGGGTTTTCGATAGCTATAATCTTATGGAAGTAGATCGCCAGGCTATTCTTCCAAGGCACTGCTGGGTAGATTCAAACTTTGTTTTTTAAGTTGCTTTTAAAGATTTTAAGCTGAGGAGTGTCATGGTTAGGTTTGCTTTCAGAAAGATCACTGTGGTAGCCAGTTCAGAGAAAGAACTAGAGAGTATAACACTGGAGTAAGGGAGGCCAGTGAGGCTCCCAGGGATGTTGTGTGGCACCAGATTGTGAGACCTGAATTAGGAAGGTGACAGCAGAGATGGAGAATACAGATAATGCAATATATTAGGAATTAAAATCAGTAGGAATAAATACTATAGGAGGAAAGAAAGGAGGGAGGCATAATCAAGGATGATGGTAAGCACTGATTAGCCATTTTGCTTCACCTTTGCTCCAAGATGTATAAGGTAGGCCTCTCATCAGATCCCAAGGAGTTGGCAGCCATTGAGGCTAGAAAAAATCGAGAAAAGGAGCGACAGAGCCGATTCTTCAATGTGCGGAACCGAGTCATGGGGGTGAGTGGGCAGCAGGAACTATTTCTCAGGACCATGGGCCTGAAGAGGAATATTGCAGGGCCCATTATAGCCCTTTCCTTGATTGCAGTAGGCCCTAGAGCTGGAAATGAAGGAGAGTAGAAGGCACCCACCCTACATGCCTGGGAAGTCTGGGGGAAGAAGAGCCAGTGACAACTAACTCTTCTTGGGTCACCTCTGGACCATGTGGCCTGGTTCTCAAAGTACAAGCAACATGGAGCCAAAAGAGGTCTAAAGAAATATTTGGTATTGTATATGCCTAAACTACCTCTGGAGGGCTATATAAGAAACTGGTAACCTGAGTGAGGGACACTTACTCTTCACTAAATTGTATTCCTTTTTGTAGTATTTTGGAACATTTTAAATGAATTACAATCAAAATAAAGAGAAATTATTGATAGTTTAGGGGAAAAAAAAAAGATAATCAGATGAGTGTATAGAGGGGGATGGAGCATGGTATTCTGGAAAAGACACCAGACTTATGTTCAAGGGCCAGGTCTGCTGTTTACTAGATGTGTGTCTTCTCTGAGCTCCAGTCTCCTTCTCTGTAAAATGAGGCTAAATAAAGGAAGTTTTGAGATGACGAGTAACATATGGTAGTAGGTCTGAAAACCAGAGCTTAGCACCTGACATGAGTAAGTAGTTGGCTTAGGGATGAGTGGTCTGATTGAGATCTATTTGGCAAATGTTTCCTCAGACCTTGCTCTGTGCCAAGCAGTGTGTTGGGTAGTGGGGATAAGGCCCAGTTTGCCTTTTAAAAGGGCTCACAATCTATTGAAGGAGATAATAGATACAGACTTCAGTATAATGTGGACAGTGGGTCCTACAATCCATGGGAGTAGCACCAGCCAGAGGGATTAGGAAGGTGAAGTCTGAGCTGGTCCTAAAGGATGAATAGCAGATCAGATATAGAAGGGAGGAAAGAGTGTTCCAAGGGGAGAGCAGCTTGTAAAAGACCTATAGGTTTGAAACAGCCTAAGATGTGCGGAGAACTATAAGCAGAGTTTCTAAGGCTACTGTTAGAGTGGGACAAGGGAAGAGATGAGGCTAGAGAAGGGGGCACAGGCTAGATCATTGGAGGACTTAGAAGCCATGCTCAGGTATTGGAACTTCATCCAGTAGGTACTGGGGATCTATAGGATTTTGGATTAGGTAAATTATAAACAGTTTGTTGTTGTGCATCCAAGGCCTCTAATGGGCCCCTACCCTTACTTAGCTCATTTCTTTGGAATCAGGTGGATGTTGAAGCACTAAATAGCCAGGTTGCAGAGCGAAAACTTCAGGAGGCAACAGAGCGGAGCAGGGATGCAGCTTATGGTAAAAGCCCAAGGCCAGGGGCTGGGTGGGGCATTGGGGAGGTAATGTAAGGGCCTGAGTGGGCTGAAGTTGGGCAGCTGTGGCTGTGAGTGGGGCATGAGGGCTGGGGGTGGTAGGGTAAATCAGATGGGCCTTGGGAGCAGAGGCCATACTGGGTGGGCTCTGTCTCTCCCATGGTGCCTTCTCCATGTCCCTGCCACTACCTCTAGGTACCAACCAGGTGCAGTGTGATTTAGTAGCCCAAATGCTAGAGAAGGAAGAGGCAGAAAGGACACGTCGGTTGGCCAAGAAAACCCAGGAGTTTCAGGAGCAGAAGCAGCAGCTCAAGAATAGACGTGAATTTGACCTTTGGGATCCAGACAGACTTCAGAAGGAGTTTCTAGCCCACCTTGGTGACAGGGATCCCCACTGTGGCCCAGCCAGCCTCCAGTGCTTTTCTGGAGAGGATCTGGACAGGGCTACATGCCTGCGAATGCAGCAGGACCAGTTCAGGTACAGCCTGGAGAGGCAACTGCAGGAACAGCAGCGAGCCAGAGTTGATGAAAAGTGTGCAGGTAAGCAGCAAGGCTCTCTAGACTCAGAGATATAGGTGCTGGTGGGAAGTTGTCCTGAGCCAGGTTCAGTACCCAGGAGACCAGAACTGTGTGGGGAGGTCCAATTCCCCATGGGGCTGATGTTGAAAGTTTAGATTATGCAGACCCCAACCTCCCTGACTTCCGTCTGTCTGACAGTGTAGCCATTGCTCCTTGATTAGCCGTTACTCGGAGGCAGTGCAGTACAGACAGACCTAATGGCTCTGCCACTCACTAGCTGGTTTGGGAAAAGTTTATTTTCTTCTCTGTACTCTGGTTTCCTCATCTTTAAAACGGATAATCCATACCACATAGAGTTCTTAAGAGAATAAAATGAGATACTGTATGTAAGGTATAAGCATCAGTGCTCAATTTTTTACTGTATTGGAGCTCTGGTGGTCCAGTGGTTAAGTGCTATGGCTGCTAACCAAAAGGTCAGCAGTTCAAACCTGTTCTATTACACCATTTATCATAGTTGTAACTAATTATGGATGTATTTGTTAATGTCTGTCTTCACTCCAAAATGTCAACTCACTGAAGATGAACCGTATCTATCATTACCACCCCTGTATCCCTAGTTGCCTAGTACAATGTCTCCCACGGTGCCAGGAGCTCAGTAAATCATTGTTGAATTAACAATTGAACAAAATAAACAAGACAGGGGCCCCTGCCTTCCAGGAACCCACAGAGTCATGCCTTTCAGAAAGTCACAGTTTAGATTAAAAGGAAAAGATATGTACACAAGTCACTCATCAGCAAATATTTATGCTTTAACCCTGTGTTAGGTACTGTGACAGATACTATGATAGTATATATAGGACATGGAAGAAACATCAATATGAATGGTCAGTTCTCATAAGGACAGGGAGGCACAGTGTGCAGGCTGACTGTCAGGAACTGAGTTTGGAAAGTTGTATAAAATTTTGCTGGAGTGGGGTAAGGAAACAGAAAAAAGCCATTCTAATTTTTTTAAGCAGAGAAAGCAGCAGGAACAAGAGCACCAGGGCTGTAAATGGTCTGTGTATTAAGGGTATGTTGTAGAAGGTCAGAGGAAGAGAAAATGCACAAGAACCTACTACACCAAACTAAGAAATTTTGACTTTATCATGTAGGCAGTGGGTAACTACTTAAGGGTTTTAAGCAGCAGAGTGACAAGACCATCAGCAAATATTAAGCTACCTACTTTGTGCCTGGCACAGTGAACAAAACAGAAAAATCCTGGCTCTCATGGAATTCACATTCTAATGCGGGTAGACAGACACAATAAACAAGATAAAATAATGAAGTATATAATACGCAAGGTGGAGATAATTGCTAGAAAGAAAAACAAAGCACAAAAGGGGTATAGGGACTTTTGGAGGGAGGTGGACAGTTGCAATTTTAAATAAAGCCTTACCGAGGTAACATTTGAATACAGTTCTGAAATGAGGGAGTGAACCATTCAAATACCTGAGGAAAGAGCTGTCCGGGCAGAGGAAATAGCTAGTGTAAAGGTCATGAGGCAAGAGAGAGTGTGCCTGGAAGGTTCAAGAAATAGCAGTGGGGCCAGAGTGGCTAAAACAGAATAACCAAGGGGGAAGAGTGGTAGGAAGTGAGGTCAGAGAGGTGATAGGAGCCAGATTGAATAGACCAGGTAGACATGGTGAGGATTTCAGCTTTTACCAAGGAAGATAGGGATCACAGGGTTTTGAGCACTGGAGTCACATGATTCGTGTTTTAGCAGATAATTCTGTCAGCCAATTTGGCAGTTGGATTACAAAGGAAGAACCAGAGGCAGGGAGACCAGGTGGAAGACTACTGAAGCCAAGAAGAGGTGATTGGCAGGCAGGCATGTAGCTATATGATCCTGAAGTTCAGGGGCAGTCTGAGCTGGAGGGAGAGATCTGGGAGCCATCAGCATGGAGGGGTAAATGAACAGAATGCTAAGTGCAGAACGTGGAGAAAGAATGAGCCAATGATGCACTCTGTGAGGACAAGGGTCAGGGCTGTCCTGTTAACCATTATAACCCCAGTGATTTAAACAGTGTCTGACACACAGTGGATGTTCAGTATCTTGAGTAAATGAACAAGTAGAGGAAGAAAAAAAAAATTTTTTTTTGAGATGCCCACAATAAAGACTGGGAAGGAATCAGGGACGTAGTAAGAAGAGATGCATAAAATAATGGTGATGATAATAGCAGCAGCAGCTAACCTTTATTGAGTGCCAGACATTGTGCTAAAGCACTTTATACTTATTAACTCATTTAATACTTACAACAGCTTTGAGGCAAGTACTAGTATTACCTTCATTTTCAGATGAGGAAACTAAAGAACAGAGATGTTACGTAACTTGCCCAAAGTCATATACCTAGTGGGTGATAGAGGCAGGAAGTGAACTCAGGCAGGCTGGTCCTAGAACCTGTGCTTTCAACCACTATGCCATGCTTGCCTTCTCTCAGTCACCAAGTGGAGACTCAGAAGCCAAGGGAGGAGTTTCAAAGAGAGAGTAGTCAATAATGTCAAATCCCCTGGAAACTTCCAATCAGATAAAACAGAAACTGTCTAATGGATTTGGAAATTAGGAGTATTTGGTGATTTTTGTCAGAGCAGTTTCAGTGGCACTGTGGGGCCAGCTGCCACTTGGCAGCAGGCAGACTTATGAGAAGGCAAAGTGATGCAACAGGGACAGCAGAAGGCTCAGGGAGAACATGGAGTTTAACAGAAGGGCCATGGACTAAGACCTACTGCTTCCAGATTATATAACCTTGGGCTATTTACTTAACCTCTTTGAGCCTCTCAGTTTTCCCATCTGGAAAATGGAGCTGATCCTTTGCTCTCTGGGTTGCTGTGAAAATTAAAATGAAACAATATACCCCTATCCTCTCTTCCTCTCCTACCCTTTAGTCTCTGACCTCAGTGTCCCTGTGCTTCTTCAAAACCAAGCCTTCAGCCTTTGCTCTTGACCCCATTCTTCCCTGCTTCGCCCTGGGCTGTGCTCCCTCAGGTATTCCCTGTCCTGTGTTTTCAACGTTTCCCCTTCTACTGACCCATTCTGTACAGGCTGTAAACATGCTTAAATCTAACCCATTTTAAAAAAAAAAAAAAAACCTCTCTCAACCCTGTGATCCTCTGGATACTGAATTATCTGTTTTCCTTTATAGCCATAATTTTTCAAAAGTCTGCTGCTACTTACTGTCTTTTCTTCCTAACTTTCCAGTCACATCTCAACCCCCTGAAGTCTAATTTCTACCCGCACAACTTCACTGAAACTACTCAATTACCAATGTCCTTTGTGTCATTAGGTACAAGAGGCTCCTTTTAGTCTTTTTTCCTTGACCAGACCTTTCTTGCTGCATTTGACCCTGATCACATCTTCCTTTCTTGATACTCTCTATTCCTTTGGCTTCCATGACACCACATTCTGCTCATAGCTCTTTGACCACTCCTTTTCTGTCTGCCCTTTGTGTGCTCCCAAAATGCCCTGTATATATCTCTGTCAATGCCTTTACCACATTGGGGTACAGTTATGTTTAATCTGTCTCCCTCACTAGATGAGGAGCTCTCTGAGGACAGCGTCTAATTCAGTGGTATCCTTAGAGCCCAACGACATGTGGACACAGGGTCAGAGAAATGAAATGATTTACCCAAGGTCACATACCTCAGAAGCGGCAGAGCTAGGCATTAGGACCCAAATCTCTTTGGGAAATCTTTCAACTAGTCACTTGAAAAATTCTCGTTGCTGCCACTTTGGCTATCCCTAGCCCCAAAGAGTAGCTCCTTCCACATCCCTACAACTCAAGATACTACCCCCCTCCCAAGCATATATATACATAAAGCTTTGAACAAACGGTTGAATGAGTGAACCAGAAATGGAGCAGGCCAGTACAGTGCCCAGGCCATATTTCTGTGTAGATACGCTTAATGACCAGCTGCGCCTAGGCATGGACAGGCGGGCCACCCACCTGGCAAAGCTGGAGGAGTCCTGTCGAAAGGCCGTGATGTCTGCTGTAGCCAATGTCAACAAAGCCCAGGTATGACCTGAGCCATCCAGCGCACTGCGTTCCCCTCCACTCCCAAACAAAGTCCTGGAGAACCTTAGCCACATCATTCCTCCCTCTGCCTAAGGACTCCTCCCTTCACCTAAGGGTTCTGTTAGGGCAAAAGATGCCTCTCCCCACCTCCAGACTCAGGATGATGAGAATAGAGCACTTACTACCTTCCCACCCCAGTCTCTCAGTCTAAGGGCTTCCTGAGGGCAGAGAAGTTCCTTGCCTATTTACCCTTCTCCCCACCCCAGGGGTCATTAAGAGGCTATGCAGTGTCTGCTCCTTCTCTCCCTGAGATAGAGGATAGGGCCATATAACTCCCCTGCCTCAAGCACTGAGAGTTCCCCGAGGTTGGGCATTCAAATGTTCACATTCAGGCGGCCCCACCAGGTAGCTGAGCTGGCTGAGCGGCAGCGCCATGAGCATCATTGCGAACAGGAGGCCAACCTTGTGGATATCCAGAACCAGATCACAAGTGACCTGCTGACCGAGAACCCCCAAGTCGCCCAAAACCCTCTGACTCCCCACCGGGTCCTGCCCTATTGCTGGAAGGGCATGACTCCAGAGCAGAGAGCTGCTATCAGGAAAGTCCAAGAGGTGCAGCGCTGTGAAAAGGACGCACAGTGCCAGGCCAAACAAGCACTGGATGCTGAATGGGAAAGCCAGACCACGCACTTCGCCCAGGCAGCAATGGAGCTGGAGCAGCAGGAGAGAGAACTGTGTGCTGAATTTCAGAGGGGACTGGGCTTCTTCAACCAGCAGCTGGCTAAGGAGCAAAAAGCCCAGTGAGTTCTAGGGAGTAGCAGTGGGGATGAATGCCAGGGAGGGTGGGGAGGGATGTTGAGGGCCAGGGAGAGAGAAAGCACATCAACTGAGGACTCTGGACTTCTTTCACAGGCAGAATTATCTGAATTCAGTAATCTACACCAATCAACCTACAACCCAATATCACCTACAGTTCAATACCAGCAGCCGCTGAGCTCAGGATGGTCTTCTCCCCCTTCTCCATCAAGCTCACAGAGGGCTATGGGTCAAAGAAGAAAATACTGCATATCCCTACCCACAATTCATTCCCCAGTGGGGGGCACTGAGTCAGTACCCCCGCCTTCTACCTAGGTAATAAAGTTTTTCACTGAAATCAAGGACTTGTGTTGTGATAAGACAAAGGTGTGAGGTACTGCTTCTCCCACCCAACACCAGGGCTCCTTTACCCATTTACCTTTCTTCCCCATGCCAGTACCCCCCAGCACATAGCGCCTCCCACTCCCTGTGAGAAATACAGACTTTATTAGGCACAAAGGGTGACTGGTGAGCAGTTACAAAATGGCTGCTGGGATTCCTCTCAAGCTGGAGTCTAGTACCCCAAAGGAATGGGGGGCAGAGGGGGATGCATTCTTTCTGCCCTCTCCTTTCAGGGCTGCATGCGGATGGCACCATCCAGCCGGATGACCTCTCCGTTGAGGAATGGGTTCTCGATTATGGCCTGTACCAGATGAGCATACTCAGAAGGGTCACCCAGTCGGCTGGGGAAGGGCACCTGGCTGGCCAAGAAGTTGCGCACCTTGTCTGGGAGGCTCGTCAGCAGTGGAGTGCCAAACAGGCCTAGACAAGACAGCCAGAGTCAGAGACCCACACTTGCTTTCACATTCACCTAGTCCTTCCTCACCTTAGCCCTATTTCTTGGTATGTTCCTAGGGCCCAGAGATGGGGGGCTGCCACTACTTAGGTGGTACTTTCCCCTCTCAATTGCCCATAGATCCCCCACAGTCCCAGGTATTGCAGGGAGGGAATATGTCTACCTGGAGCAATGGTCATCACCCGAATTCCTATGGGAGCCAGATCCCGAGCAATGGGCAGTGTCATACCCACTATGCCCGCCTTGGAGGCAGAGTATGCAGCTTGTCCAACCTGGAGAAGAAGGAGTGGAGGTCATAGGTGGGGCCCCAACAAGTCACTGAGGAGGCCCAAGCCTTGCCCCTGCCTACATACCTGGCCCTCAAAGGCAGCCACACTAGCAGTGTTGATGATGACTCCACGTTGGCCTCCCTGGTCTGGTTCATTCTGGCCCATTTCTCCAGCCACCAGGCGGATCACATTGAAGGTACCTACGAGATTCACCTGGAGGATGGGTAGAGACATAGTGTAGGACCCGAGGCAGGGGCAGCCTTCTGTCCCCTAAAAGCTTTGGGGTACCCACAGCCAGATAGATGCCTCTTCTCCTACCCAAGGAGAACCTCAAGGTCTTACATTGAGAACTCGCTGGAAGTCCTCCAAGGTATGGGCCTGGCTCCTCTTTAAGTTGTATGTCTTGATGGCCACTGCAATGCCTGCACAGTTGACTGCGACATCCACACAGCCAAACTTTTCTTTTGCTAGAGTCAGGGCTGCTTGCACGTCCTTCTCTGAGGTCACCTTCAAAGGGAGAAGTGGAGATGTTATTGCTTCTCCCAGCCCACGATTAAATCTAGGGTGAGGGTGGGGGTGGAAGGCAGGCCAGAAGTGTATAAGCAAGGGAGAAGCCAAGAGAAAGTTATAGTGGAACTTGAGAGAGGAGGCTGGGGCTAAGGTGAAAATGTCAGATCCTCTAGGGCAGTGTTTCTAAAGATTTTTCAAATCCGCACACAGTAAATTCACATACTCCTGGAGATGCTCAGTTGCTGTGGATCATAGCACTAATATATCCCTGTTTTGAGAATTATTGATATGAAGATAAACTAGCTTTTCTGTGTCTCTACCTGCTTGATTTCATCAAGCTTTCTGTAGTTTCATAAAAACAAGTTCTCCCACTTACTAAATATAAAATTACAGGACACAATATGCATTTTCAAACTACACATACCCCCTCCAGGAGATTCTGATATGTCCAATCCCCGTCCCCATTCTTGTGAATCCCGGTTCCCATCCCACAGTGCTTGATGGCTCAGGCCAAAAGGGACAAGGACACAAGCTCACTGCCCACATAGATGGCACTCTTATGGGAGGGAGCCCATGGGCTCTCAGGCCGGTGTGGTGTTCGTAGCCTCGGGCACACCCTGGGAGAGGAGAGTTGGCCCCACTTACATCGCCTGGGGCGAAGGCGCAGCTTTTCCCTAACTTCTTGGCTTGGGCAGCCCCATCCGAGTCGGGCAGGTCCAAAAGTACAGCAGAGGCCCCCTGCCCCACCAGTCGCTCCGCGGTGGCTAGGCCTAGACCCGAGGCTCCTCCGGTTATCACGGCAACCAGGCCCTGTTAAGAGAGACACTGTCAGGTGCTACTGCCCGGACCACCCCAACCCTTTCATCTGTCCTTTCTCCAGGCTTCTGCGGGCCCGGGAGTGGGAGCCGGGCGGCTTCTGGTCACCCTTGCGGCGTGGCCCAAGTGTGCCTCCTCCCCTCACCGGCTGGGATCTCTGGGTGATTCATCCCCAGACATCCCACCCTGTCACCCCCACCATATGTGCTTCGGAGTATTGACCTTCATCTCCCGAGCCCAACCGCCACCAAAACCAGGTCTAGACAAGCATGACCCTTTCTCCCAGCACCGATCTCTTCCCACTCGTTCCACGGCCGTGCCGTCCCAACTGAGCAAAGACCGTTCTACCTTCACGCTGCGACACGCAGCAGCCATCTTGCGCAGAACCTCTTCACAGGCAGGTCTGCGCGGGCGCTCGCTGATTGGCCAAGGTGGAGCCACGGGGCGGGGCCGAGGAGGTGGGTCGCCAGTCGCGCAGAAGGTCTGGGCCAGTGTCTACTATTGTTACTGTCCTCTGGCGAGAGCGCAAAGCCCTGACAAGGTGTCCTTAGAGAGTTATTTCGCCCAGCGAGAGAACCCAATAGCTGTACCACAATACCACCACACCCACCGCCTTTTGGCAGGTTGCCAACTCCGCGGGGGAGGGACGTGAGAGTGAGTCCCTTTCTCCTTAGAAAAAACCGTCATTCATGTACAGACATATTTGAGAGACTCCTGTATGCTAGACCTCGTGAGGGACACTGGTTGTTATTGTTAGGTGCCGTAGAGTCGGTACCGACTCATAGCGACCCTATAGCACAGAGTAGAACTGACCCATAGGGTTTCCAAGAAGCGACTGGTGGGTTGGAACTGCCGATCTTTTTGGTTAGCAGCTGAGATCTTAACCACTGTGCCACCAGTGCTCCAGGGATACCCAGAGGAATAGTAAAAGGTTTGTGCCTTCCAGGAAGGCACAGTCCAGATGGAGAAAGAGACAATTGTAATACAAACAGATACAAAGGAAGAAACAGAGAGTCAGACACTAGGACATAGACATGGAAATTCAAAGATGGAGAATCTGAGATACAGAAAGGCACATAGAAACAAATATGTTCAGATAGAGATAGAGAGGAACAGAGATGCCGAGACAGGATCACAGAGATACGCTTAAGGGTCAAAGACACTAGGAGACAGATGTTCTGAGGCAGCTACTGAGAAGCACAAACACAGAGAGGCATAAACAGAGAAGCAAAAACATCTTTCATCAGCTCAGCCTTTGCTACTCTCTTCTGTCTGTGTCTAATGTATTTTAAGCCCAGAAGCCCAAATCAGACTCTGCAGACTGGACCTCAACCAGAGATTGTCATTTAAGACCCAGGTCTCTGGTCATCCTAGAACATCTTTCAACCAGCTTCCCAATTAGAATCTTGAGCCCAATTAATCCCCCAGACATCTAATCTGTCTTCCATACTTTCCCCCAATCCGAGGTCTTCAGGCCATAAATCTTGGTCTACCTTTTTCAGCCCCATACTGCTTTAGGTTTCCTCTGTCTGAATTATCTCCCCACCTGCTTTCCCACCCAGGAAGTCTTCTCTCTGGGTCCTCTAGTTGTTGCCAGCCACTACACTCATGGTCACTACACCATATTCATCATGTGCACCTGGTTCACAATCTTCATATCTACTTGAAGTTCTCCCATCCATTCACACTACTCTTCACCTGGTCTGATAAGCTTCAGCCACAATGACCTCCTCTTTGTCTTTGCACTAGCTATTCCCTCTGTTTGGAATACTCTCCCCCTGATCTTTGCATGACTTCCTTTCCTGGGGGAAGGGTCATTCAGAACTAACTTTATATGTCACCTCCCCAGAGGGGTCCTCTCTGATCTCTTAAACTGTAGTTACCTGGTCACTATACCTAATTCTCTGTGAAACACAGGTCCATAATCCTTTTTTCCAACCTTGGGGCCAGATATGTTTTGGAACTTATAATTTTTTTTTCAAATTTAGAAAGGAATAATTGTACCTACTCTATATTACATAACTACCAAAAAAGGTCTGGAACATCTATTGGAAACCTGAACCCACCAGCTGCTCTGTTGGTGAAAGATGTGGCAGTCGGCTTCCATAAAGATTTACAGCCTTAGAAACTCTATGGGGCAGTTCTACTCTCTCTTGCAGGGTCGCTATCCACAATGAATTTGGTTTTGGGGTGTATACAGGCTATGCGTGTGTATGGTGTCTTCAGAAGTACCTGGACCATAAAAAGTGGTCAGTCAGTAGTAGTACCAGGCTTGCTTAGTGCAGGGTGCTCCACCCTAGGCCACTTGAGCCCTGTGAGACTGTTTTGATGGCGGGGATGTGGGGCACAGTGGGGAGACCCTGACCCAGCATCACAGGGAGCCCAAAGGTGGCCCTGGCCCTCAAAGGGCCTGAGGGAAACACAGAGTCTTGCAGAGGTCCCTTCCCTGCCTCTATAGTCCCACCTATGACAGTGATGAATTGATCTGCCACTAATCATGACCCTGTGATGATTTTCTTTGTCCTCTATAGTAGATAATAGATACCATGACTGTGATTCATTGGATTCCTTTGGCCTCTGTACTGGGTACATGCTGATGAATGATCGAATGATTGTCTTTGTCTCACGAGCCCTGGTGGCACAGTGGTTAAGAGGTCAGGCTGCTAACCAAAAGGTCAGCAGTTTGAATCCACCAGCCGCTCCTTGGAAACCCTAATGGGACAGTTCTATTCTGTCCTATAGGGTCGCTGTGAGTTGGAATTGAGTCAGTGGCAACATGTTTGTTTGGTTGTTTTTAACCTTTAACTTAAATCAGATAACATGTATCATGGAGCATTTCCTTCTTTGTTTTACTTGGTACACTTATTTATTAACCAGCAGAGAAACTTGTGCCAGTTTTTCTATCACAAAACTAGGTAAAAGAGAAATCGAACCTTGTCCTAGTTTTCCTAAATATGACCAAGCCCTTAAGATTTAGGAGGTCTCCACATCAATCCCTCCTTTTGATCAAGGATTTCAGCTGAACATCCTTTGATCACACTGTCATTGTCTTTTGTATGGCTTTACATTATCTTCAGCATGGACTTGGCTTTCCTAGGTGGTGGCCCATAAGTTTTGGGTCTTTAAATTCACGGCTATTTGGTTTTGCTGTTCAAGTTTATTGTCTGTACTCTCTGCCAGATATCATCTGGTTATTCACCATTCTGTATATTGGTTTTCACCATACTGTGTGGATTCAGGATACATCTATTGGAGACCTGAACCAAATTGAGAAGGTATAACTTGGCCTTTTCAAGAAAGCTAGTTTTAGGTGCAGGACCAGCCACTGTGTTAGAAAAGTGTACAGAGTCAATATACATTAGTTGTTTTGGAACACGTTTTTGCCTGACCTTGGCTACACATTTCATAATACATTTGACTATGCCAACAATGATTACAACAATTATTAACACAGTTATTCTAATTTGCAATAAGGTTCGTAACCATGATCCTATCCCTAGTGGGAGTTAACTAAACAGGTCAGATACCTATGGCATCTGCACAGGGGGAACTGAATGTAGCCATACTGCTTGTTGGCCTACTTTGTGTGTATCTTTTTTTTTAATTATTATGAGGCATAGTAACAAACAGCTTAAGAAAGGCTTTATAATAGAGGAAAATTACCTAGAAGAAATAAACAAGAGCAATTAGCACACAAATGACCTAAAAACTAAAATAGGGTCCATTAAATAAGGGCATATATGAGTAAACAAGAATGGGTGTGACACGTAACTTAATGATTATTAAAACACTAATAAGAAAAATATAAAGGAAAGTTTTTAGGTTAAAACACATGGAAAGGTTTAGCAATACAAATCTGTCTTAGCAATTAATAAAACCTAACTGATAGACCAAAGCTACTTTAAAAATAATGAGGGTTAGGCACAAAGCAATAATTTCAATAACTTTCATTCAGCAAGGGCAAGTTATTAGCCCACAGACATTGAAGTCATTTAAGACAAAATGGATAGCAAATACTGTTGTTGTTAGGTGCCGTCCTGTCGATTCTGACTCATAGAGACCATATGCACAACAGGACAAAACACTGCCCGGTCCTGTGCCATCCTCACAATCATTGCTGTGCTTGACCCCATTGTTGCAGCCACTGTGTAAATCCATCTCACTGACCCTCTACTTTACCAAGCATGATATCCTTCTCCAGGGACTGATCCCTCTTGATAACATGTCCAAAGTATGTGAGATGAAGTCTCACTGTCCTTGCTTCCAAGGAGCATTCTGGCTATACTTGTTCGTTCTTTTAGCAGTACATGGTATATTCAATATTCTTCGCCAACACCACAATTCAAAGGTGTCGATTCTTCTCTTAGAGCTTCTTTATTCATTGCCCAGCTTTTGTATGCATATGAGGCGATTGAAAACACCATGACTTGGGTCAGGTGCACCTTAGTCTTTAAAGTGACATTTTTGCTTTTTAACATTTTTAAACAGGTCTTTTGCAGCAGATTTGTCCAGTGCAGATCTGTCATTTGATTTCTTGACTGCTGTTTCCATGGGCATTGAATTTGGATCCAAGTAAAATGAAATCCTTGACAACTTCAACCTTTTCTTCATTTATCATGATGTTGCTCATTGGTCCAGTTGTGAGGATTTTTTTTTTTTTTATGTTGAGGTGCAATCCATACTGAAGGCTGTGGTCTTTGATCTTCATCAGTAAGTGCTTCAAGCCCTCTTCACTTTCAGCAAGCAAGGTTGTGTCATCTGCATAATACAGGTTGTTAATGAGTCTTCCTCCAATCCTGATGCCCTGTTCTTCTTCATATAGTCCAGCTTCTCGGATTATTTCCTCAGCATATAGATTGAATAAGTATGATGAAAGGATACAAACCTGACGCACACCTTTCCTGACTTTAAATCATGCAGTATCCCCTTGTTCTGTTTGAACGACTGCCTCTTGACCTATGTACAGGTTCCTCATGAGCACAATTAAGCGTTCTGGAATTCACAGTCTTTGCAACGTTATCCATAATGTGTTACGACCCACACAGATGAATGCCTTTGCATAGTCAATAAAACACAGGTAAACATCCTTCTAGTATTCTCTACTTTCAGCCAGGATCCATCTGACATCAGCAATAATATCCTTCGTTCCATGTCCTCTTCTGAATCAGGCTTGAATTTCTGGCAGTTCCCTGTTGATGTACTGCTGCAACCACTTTTGAATGATCTTCAGCAAAATTTTACTTGCATGTGATATTAAGGATATTGTTTGATAATTTCTGCATTCAGTTGGATCACCTTACTTTGGAATAGGGACAAATATGGATCTTTTTCAGTCAGTTGGCCAGGTAGCTATCTTCCAAATTTCTTAGCATAGACAAATGAGCACTTCCAGTGCTGCATCTGTTTGTTGAAACATCTCAATTGGTATTCCGTCAATTCCTGGAGCCTTGTTTTTTACCAATGCCTTCAGTGCAGCTTGGACTTCTTCCTTCAGTACCATCGATTCTTCATCATATGCTACCTCCTGAAATGATTGAACGTCAACCAATTCTTTTTGGTACTGTGACTGTGTATTCCTTCCATCTTCTTTTGATGCTTCCTGCGTCATTCAACATTTTCCCCCATAGAATCCTTCATTATTGCAACTCAAGGCTTGAATTTTTTCTTTGAAAAAATTTTCTTCTCAAAAGAAAAGGCCAAAATGGATATCAGAAGAGACTTTGAAACTTGCTCTTGAACGTCGAGTAGCTAAAGTGAACAGAGGAAATGATGAGGTAAAAGAGCAAATACTAGAAAAAGAAATATGAAAGGTCTGAGAATTGTATATTTATGTGGTCCAGTGTTTGGGAATAAAGGGCTTATAAGCCTGATCTTGCACCTTGGGATGAGTTGTCCACACCAGATTTCATCTGTTCCTCATTCTAGTGGCTTTTAATTTTAGTTTCAGTCTTTTAATTGGTTGAACTGTCCAAGTAGGAACAGCAGCTTTCTTCAATTGGGAAAGGTGTATCCAGGTCTTAACTCTGTAATTTAGTGGCACAAGGATAAGCACAGGGAACTACATATGGTTCTTTTCAATGAGACTCCAGGGAATCTTTCAATTGATGTCTTTTTAAATATATGTATATATATACAGTCCTCTGGAACAATATTGAGCAGATTTTGAGATTTTGGTTTTTGGTTGTCAAAAGCTCCTTTAACCTATGAAAACATTCTTTAGAGTATTGGATTAAAAACTGACAGTATTTAACAATATTAGAGTTAGTTTAAATAGCATAAGGGAAGGCCATTTGGTTTTGAAGAACTACTTATCTTATTACAGTCATTTTAGCATTCATTTCTTGGAGTCTAAGAGCAAATCACTTAAAACACTCTGAATATATCTAGTGAGACTTTTGACATGTGCTATGACATCTTCTAATCCTATTTGAGGTACAGAAATAGATGTTAAATGATTATACTATTGAAATACAGATCTGTAGTAACAAGGGAAAGAAAAGAAAATATTCTTATATAAATTTTATAGTAATTCTTTTAGTTTACTCAGTTCTATGTAGCCAATTTTGGTTCCATGTTATTCTGGATTAGGAGTAACTTAAAAACTATGTGAATTCTACATAACAGTTTTAAAATCTTGATTTAATCCAATTATATTATATTCAAAATATTATGTTCTTCTTTATGAGTCTGATACAGTCCATTTTGTTGCATTTTCAGTGAATTAGCAACGTAAAACTTATCTGTGAATTATAAACCTAAAAATGGCTATGATTATGATTAGCTTATAATAATAGTTTTTGTTTTAAAGTGAAAAGACAATGGGAATTAACCACAAAAATAATGGAAAGCCAAATAAAGTTAAATAAAAACTTTAGATAAAATGTTTGTAAACATAATGATTAACCTTATTCCTAAAAAGCTTTAGATATGTTGTTGTTGTTGGGTGCCGTCGAGTCGGTTCCGACTCATAGCGACCCTATGCACAACAGAACGAAACACTGCCCTGTCCTGAGCCATTCTTACAATCGTTGTTATGCTTGAGCTCCTTGTTGCAGCCACTGTGTCAATCCACCTCGTTGAGGGTCTTCCTCTTTTCCGGTGACCCTGTACTCTGCCAAGCATGATGTCCTTCTCCAGGGACTCATCCCTCCTGACAACATGTCCAAAGTTTGTAAGACGCAGTCTCACCATCCTTGCCTCTAAGGAGCATTCTGGCTGCACTTCTTCCAAGACAGATTTGTTTGTTCTTTTGGCAGTCCATGGTATATTCAATATTCTTCGCCAACACCACAATTCAAAGGCATCAACTCTTCTTCAGCCTTCCTTATTCATTGTCCAGCTTTCACATGCATATGATGTGATTGAAAATACCATGGCTTGGGTCAGGTGCACCTTAGTCTTCAGGGTGACATCTTTGCTCTTCAACACTTTGAAGAGGTCCTTTGCAGCAAATTTGCCCAATGCACCGCGTCTTTTGATTTCTTGACTGCTGCTTCCATGGGTGTTGATTGTGGATCCAAGTAAAATGAAATCCCTGACAACTTCAGTCTTTTCTCCGTTTATCATGATGTTGCTCATTGGTCCAGTTGTGAGGATTTTTGTTTTCTTTATGTTGAGGTGCAATCCATTCTGAAGGCTGTGGTCTTTGATCTTCATTGTTAAGTGCTCCAAGTCCTCTTCATTTTCAGCAAGCAAGGTTGTGTCATCTGCATAATACAGGTTGTTAATGAGTCTTCCTCCAATCCTGATGCCCTGTTCTTCTTCATATAGTCCAGCTTCTCGGATTATTTGTTCAGCGTACAGATTAAATAAGTATGGTGAAAGAATACAACCCTGACGCACAACTTTCCTCACTTTAAACCAATCAGTATCCCCTTGTTCTGTCTGAACAACTGCCTCTTGATCTATGTAAAGGTTCCTCATGAGCACAATTAAGTGTTCTGGAATTCCCATTCTTCGCAGTGTTATCCATAATTTGTTATGATCCACACAGTCAAATGCCTTTGCATAGTCAATAAAACACAGGTAAACATCCTTCCGGTATTCTCTGCTTTCAGCCAGGATCCGTCCGACATCAGCAATGATATCCCTGGTTCCACGTCCTCTTTTGAATCTGGCCTGAATTTCTGGCAGTTCCCTGTTGATATACTGCTGCAGCCATTTTTGAGTGATCTTCAGCAAAATTTTGCTTGCGTGTGATATTAATGATATTGATCGATAATTTCCACATTCAGTTGGATCACCTTTCTTGGGAATAGGCATAAATATGAATCTCTTCCAGTCAGTTGGCCAGGAAGCTGTCTTCCATATTTCTTGGCATAGACGAGTGAGCACCTCCAGCGCTGCATCTGTTTGTTGAAACATCTCAATTGATATTCCATCAATTCCTGGAGCCTTGTTTTTTGCCAATGCCTTCAGATCAGCTTGGACTTCTTCCTTCAGTACCATCGGTTCCTGATCATTTGCCACCTCTTGAAATGGTTGAATATCAACTCATTCTTTTTGGTATAATGACTCTGTACTCCTTCCATCTTCTTTTGATGCTTCCTGCGTTGTTTAATATTTTCCCCATGGAATCCTTCACTATTGCAACTCGAGGCTTGAATTTTTTCTTCAGTTCTTTCAGCTTGAGAAATGCTGAGCGTGTTCTTCCCTTTTGGTTTTCCATCTCCAGCTCTTTGCATATGTCATTATAATACTTTATTTTGTCTTCTTCAAAGGCCCTTTGAAATCTTCTGTTCCGTTCTTTTACTTCATCAATTCTTCCTTTTGCTTTAGCTGCTCGATGCTCAAGAGCAAGTTTCAGAGTCTTCTCTGACATCCATCTTGGTCTTTTCTTTCTTCCCTGTCTTTTCGGTGACCTCTTGCTTTCTTCATGTGTGATGTCCTTGATGTCATTCCACAACTTGTTTGGTCTTCGGTCACTAGTGTTCAATGCATCAAATCTATTCTTCATATGGTCTCTAAATTCAGGTGGGATATTCTCAAGGTCATATTTTGGCTCTTGTGGACTTGCTCTGATTTTCTTCAGTTTCAGCTTGAACTTGCATATGAGCAATTGATGGTCTGTTCCACAGTCGGCCCCTGGTCTTGTTCTGACTGATGATATTGAGCTTTTCCATCGTCTCATTCCACAGATGTAGTCAACTTGATATCTGTGTGTTCCATCTGGTGAGGTCCATGTGTATAGTCGCCGTTTATGTTAGCGAAAGAAGGTATTTGCAATGAAGAAGTCGTTGGTCTTGCAAAATTCTATCATTTGATCTCCGGCATTGTTTCTATCACCAAGGCCGTATTTGTCTGTCAGTTTGTCGTACTATGGGGTCTCGTGTGTTGCTGTGATGCCACCAGTATTCAGATACCAGCAGGGTCACCCATGGAGGACAGGTTTCAGCTGAGCTTCCAGACTAAGACAGACTAGGAAGAAGGACCTGGCAGTCTACTTCTGAAAAGCATTAGCCAGTGAAAACCTTATGAATAGCAGCTTTAGATATAACACATAATAATTTGAGATATTGTACCATATAGTTAACATATATCAAGAATATATTAAGCTAAACATTTGAATAGTAACAAAAACTTTATAAGCAAATGATGTGAATTCTCTGATTCAAATTATTGGATTGATGGTGCTAGATTTAAAAGAAACAAGTAGTGACCAAGTTAACAATTGAAATAACAAAATTATGACATAATATCATATGCTTGTTGTTTAGTACTAAGCATATAAATTTTTAACTCAACGAAAATTTAATGCATTTTCTGATTTGACATGTATATGTAATTCATAATATATTAAATAAATCCTTTTTATTTTTTATAAAACAGAAACAAGTCTTTCGCAGCTTTCCATGAAGTTTTAAACTTGTCAGGTGTTTGATCTAGATCACTGAGAATCAATACTTAAGTTATTTTAAATAAAAGATTTTAAAGGTAAAAACATTAGTTTTTTCAAAACCATGCAGTATTGTTTTGACTCAGGCATCTTTTCCTAATGAGAGGCTGAACTCTTGTCTTCCAGGCAGATTACATAAAAAATAAGCAAATTTTTAACCAAGTAATCAAAGAAAATTTTGTCATTTTAACAGTAAGAAACATAATTTCTTGGTTTTATAGTTTATTTGATATTAAAAGTTGTTAAAAATCTCATCAAATTTTAAACAGACAAAAATTTTGATTATAATTTTTGTACAATTCTTTAAGTGACAGCAACAAACATTTTTATCAGCAGACATAAATATATATGTGTATATATATGTTTTTCTTTGTGACATAAAAACAAAAGCATATAAACTTGGATATTAATTTAATATTCATTACTAAAAGCTTTAGGAAATTATTTTAAGCTTATATATCATAAAATATAACTACTGTTGAACTAAAACTTTGTTTAACTTTATTTTTATTTAAACTGTTATCGTTTTATTTTAGGTGTGTCTCGTGATTTTTACATTTTGGCTCATGGTTAAAAACAAAAAATGTTTATTCAATTTATGTTCAGATGTTTAAGCTGGTTTAGATATTTTGAAAGACAAAAGATAGCTGAACTTTTTTTCTTTTATTACTCTCTTGGTAAGCAGTTTTTGCCTTTTCTTTATTAAAACTTTTTATTTACTGTGATGGTTAAGGTTGTGTGTCAACTTGGCTGGGCCGTGATTCTCAGTGGTTTGGCAGTCATATAATGTTGTGATCACCTTAACGATGGGATCTGCTGTGAATAGCCAATCAGTTGAAGGGAGTTTACTTGGGCATGTGGCCTGCATCAAATAAAAGTGAACATTCTCGCAAGGCTTGGGGGCTTTTTGCTTGCACTGGATATTGCAGCTGGCTCCTGTTCATCTGACCTCTGGTTCTTAGGACTGGAGCTAGCAGCTTATCTATGGTCTTGCCTGCCGATCTTAGGATTCATTGATCTCCGCAGCCTGTGAACAAGGGCCCTACTTTCTGACCTGCCAATCTTGAGTTTGCCAGCCCCTGCGGCTATGTGAATCAGAAGAAATCTCTATCATGACCCACAGATTTCGGACGTTTCAGCTTCTACACCGCATGAGCCATTTCCTTGATACAAATCTCTCTGTGTATATATATTATGCTTTACTGGTTTTGCTTCTCTAGAGAATGCATGCTAAGACATTAGGTACTGAGAGTGGTCCTAGAGAAACTAAATTGTAAGGGTGAGTATTCTAAATTGGTTCTCAAGTCTGGTTAGCCTTAAAGATGTTGATGACTCTGCTTCCAGTAGGTGGCGTAAGATGGTGTGATGGTTAAGATTGTGTGTCAACTTGGCTGGGCCATGATTCTCAGTGTTTATATGTGATCACTCCCATGATTGAATCTCCTGTGAGCAGCCAATCAGTTGAAAGGAGGTGTGGCCTCATGTGAATATAAGCAGACCTTCTGGTTTTTTTGCTCACTCTGGATCCTGTAGCTACCTCCTGTTCATCTGACCTCCGGCTCTTGGGACTTGAGCTAACAGCTTATCTGCAGATTTTGGGATTTGTCCATCTTCACAGCCTGAGAGCAGGAGCTCTGCTCTCCGACCTGCCGATCTTGGGTTCGCCAGCCCCTGTGGCTTCGTGAATCGAGAGAAGCCTCTGTCCTGATCCACAGACTTGGGACGTTTCAGCCTCTACAAGTGCATGAGTCATTTCCTTGATATAAATCCCTCTGTCTATATATTTATATGCTTTACTGGTTTTGCTTCTCTAGAGAACACAGCCTAAGAGGTGGCAATACAAATATGAAAAATATCACCACCAATAGATCAGGTATTGTTGAAAGGCAAGGCTCTGAGTGATTTTGTCAAAATAAGAAGTATAAGGAAGCAGTTTAGTTCGTCCTACTTTCACTAGATAAACTAGTGAAAGAAAGGGATGTGCTCAGGGATTCAGTGTCAAGGCTCAAGTGCTGCATAAATGACATCAAAGTTTCCATTTGTGCTTTGAAAGAAAGCCTTATTTCTTGTAGTAACAGAGCTGATATTGCTGAAAACCAAACCCAGAGTCTTATTGTAAGGGTGACTGAATTACAATGCCAACTCAACTGCCAACCTTGAGAGGTGTTTAAAGTTAAACTGAGGGCATTGATTGGGAAGAAATGGGGTCCTGAAACTTGGGATGGGGACATATGGGCAGATTATCAGGAAGCTGGAGACACTGAGCCCCTAAATTCCATTGAATTACTCCTACCAACAGAACCAGCCCTCTCCCATCTGAAGAGATTACTCCATGATTATCTGCTAAACCACCGACCCCAGTAAAACCATTAGTCCCTCCACCCCCATCTAATGATATTAACCTAGCTGCGTCTAAAGAGTCTTTGTCTGATTCATTGCCTGGGGCATCGCCTGAGGTAGATGCTTTACAAGACAATGTTGAACGTTCTCAAAACATTTCCCCACTACCAATTTTGTCTCCTAGACCTATAGCTAGACTTAAGTCCCAGCAAGCCTCAAAAGGTAAGTACAAAGTGTGATCCAGGAGAAGTTAAGCTACACTCCAAAAGAAATGCTTGACTTTTCTAATATGCACAGAGACCTGGGGAATATGTGTGGGAATGGCTATTAAGGGTGTGGGATAATTGTGCAAGGAACATAAAGATGGATCATTCGGAGTTTATTGATATGGGCCCACTAAGCACAGATTTCACATTCAATGTTTCAGCTTGAGAACTTAGGAAAGGATCTAATAGTTTATTTGGTTGGGTCACTGAAGCATGGATTACATGGTGGCCTACACTAAATCAAGTTGAAGTACCAGACCTGCCTTGGTATACTGTAGAAGAAGGTATCCAAAGGCTTAGGGAAGTTGGCCTGTTAGAGTGGATTTATCAGGTTAGACCCACAGACCCACACATGGAGTGCCCAGAGGACAAACCTTTTATCCAAACTGTGAGGAACAAAATTGTCAAGGGAACCCCAGTATCATTGAAAACTGTCGATTGCTATTTTATCTAAGTCAGATCTGACAGTGGAAACTGCCCTAACTGAATTAAGATTCCTAACCATAATGGGGCTGATTGGACCCCGTGATTGTAGGGGCCAAGAGGTGGCACTCAATCAACAAAAATAAGGTGGGCATGGTTACAGTAATGGACAGCAGGTTCAAAGCAGTAATCAGAATAGTCTGACTCGTATGGACTTCTGGCATTGGTTATGTAGTCATGGTATCCCTAGGAGTGAAACAGATAGAAAATCTACTAAATATTTACTTAATTTGTACAAGCAGAAAAATTCTAAGTCAGGTGAACAGCAGTTTAACTTGAATCACTAGAGTAGGAGTCACGGCCTCTCAATCAATTCCCAGACTTGAGCAAGTTTAAAGACCCACAACCCCTTGAATGAATGGGAGGCTGGGCTCTCTTGAGGAAGGACTCCAGTACACTGCCAAAAATTTATACGGTTAATCTTTCTCTCAGCCTTCCCCAAAGGGATCTACAGCCTTTTATGACAGTAACTGTTCATTGGGGAAAAGGAAATAATCAGACGTTTTGGGGATTACTGGATACTTGTTCTGAACTGACACTAATTCTAAGAGATCCAAAATGTGACTGTGGCCTACCAGTCAGAGTGGGGGCATATGGAGATCAGGTTATTAATGGAGTCTTAGCTGGTATTGACTCAATGGCAACAGGTTTCGGGTAGCTCATGTCCATCTCACAGTAGGTCCTGTGATTTCCTCTAATGATTTCCCCAGTTCCAGAATGCATAATTGGAATAGATATACTCAGCAACTGGCAGAAACCCCACACTGGATCCATAACAAATGGAGTAAGAGCTATTACAGTAGGTAAAGCCAAGTGGAAGCCATTAGAACTGCCCCTACCTAGGAAAACAATAAACCAAAAGCAATAACAGCATTCCAGGAGGGATTGCAGAGATTACTGCCACCATCATGGACTTGAAGGATGCAGGGGTGGTGATTCCCACCCCATCCCCATTCAACTTGCCTATTTGGCCTGTGGGGAAAAAAACACAGATGTATCTTGGAGTTTTACAGTGGATTATTGAAAACTTTACCAGGTGGTGACTCCAATTGCAGCTGCTGTACCAGATGTGGTTTCATTACTTGAGCAAATTAATACATCTCCTGGTACCTTGTATGCAGCCATTGACCTGGTTATTGCCTTTTTCTCCATACCTGTTTCAAAGGACCACAAGAAGCAGTTTGCCTTCAGCTGGCAAGGCCAGCAATACACCTTCAGTTGCCTACCTCACAGCTACATCAACTATCCAGCCCTATGTCATAATTTGGTCCACAGGAACCTTGATCCCCTCCCACAAGGCATCACACTGGTCCATTACATTGATGACATTATGTTGATTGGACCTAGTAGGGAATAAGTGTCAATGACTCTGGACTTAATTGGTAAAACATTTGCATGCTAGAGGATGGGAAATTAATCTCACAAAAATTTGGCACCTTCCACCTCAACGAAAATTCTAGGGGTCCAGTGGTGTGGGGCATGTCAGGATATTCCTTCTAAAGTGACAGATACTGTGGTGGTTAAGATTGTGTGTCAACTTGGCTGGGCCATGATTTTCAGTGTTTTGGAAGTTATATAATGTCGTGATCACTTTCCTGTTGAAATGTGATATGTGATCACCCCAATGATGGAATCTGCTAAGTGGTACCGGTGGGGGTGGGGCCTGTGGCGGCTCACCACCCCCTCACCCTTCATCTCTTGGCCTTCCGCCACCTATGTCCTTCCTGCTTGCCTTGCAAAGGTTGTTGGCTTGTTCTGGATCCAGCAGCTGTCTCTTGTCTGACCTCCAGTTCTTGGCACCTGAGCTAGCAGCTTACCTGTCCATCTTGGGGTTTGCCGATCTTCACGGCCTGCGAACAAGAGTCATGCTCCCCGACCTGCCTATCTTGGACTCGCCAGCCCCTGCAGATAAGTGACTCAGGAGAAACCTTGTGGTTTCTCCTGCCAACCTCAGGGATTCCTTGACCATCACAACCTGTGAGCAGGATCTCTGCTCTGCAACCTGCTCATCTTGGGTTGACCAGCTTCTGCGACTCTGTGAATTGGGAAAGGACTCCATCCTGATCCAAGGACTTGGGACGTTCTAACCCCTACAATTGCGTGAGTTGTTTCCTTAATATAAATCTCTCTATATAAATTTATACGCATTACTAGTTTTGCTTCTCTAGAAAACCCAGCCTAAGACAGATATGTAATTGCATCTGGCTCCTCCCACAACTAAAAAGAAGGCACAAAACCTAGCAGGCCTCTTTGGATTTTGGACGCAACATATTCCTCATTTGGGTGTGCTACTCCAGCCTATTTATCAAGTGACTTGAAAAGCTGCTAATTATGAGTGAAGCACAGAACAACAGAAAGGCTTTGCAACAGGTTCAGGCTGCCATGCAAGCCTCTTTGCCACTTGGGCCATATGATCCAGCTGAACAATGGTGCTTGAAGTGCCTGTGGCAGATAGAAATGCTGTTTGGAGCCTTTGGCAGGCTTCTATTGGTGAATCACAGTGCAGATGTTTAGGATTGTGGAGCAAAGCCCTGCCATGCTCTGCAGGTACCTACTCTCCTTTTGAGAAACAGCTTTTGGCTTGTTACTGAGCCTTAATAGAAACTGAACACCAAGTCATCATGTGGCCTGAGCTGCCCACATGGTGTTGTCTGATCCACAAAGCCATAAAGTTGAATGTGCACAGCAGCACTCCATCGTTAAATGGAAGTGATATATCCGAGATCGGGCCCAAGCAGGACCACAAGGCACAAGTAAGATGCATGAGGAAGTGGCCCAAATCCATGGTCTCTACTCCTGTCACATTACCTTCCATCTCCCAGTCTGCACCTATGGCCTCATGGGGAGTTCCTTATGATCAGTTGACTGTGGAAGAGAAAACTCGAGCTTTGTTTACAGACGGTTCTGTGTGATATGCAGACACCGCTCAAAAGTGGACAATGGCAGCACCACAGCCCCTTTCTAGGACCTCCCTGAATGACAATGGTAAAGGGAAATCCTCCCAATGGGTAGAACTTCGAGAAGTGCACCTGGTTGTTCACTTTGCTGGGAAGGAGAAATGGCCAGATGCATGACTGTATACTGATTCATGGGCTATGGCCAATGGTTTGGCTGGATGGTCAGGAACTTGGAAGGAACGTGTTTGTAAAATTGGAGATGAGGAGGTATGAGGAAGAGCTATGTGGATAGAACTCTCTGAATGGGCCAAAGAAATGAAGATATTTGTGTCCCATGTGACTGCTCACCAAAGGGTGACTTCAGCAGAGGAGGATTTTAACAACCAAGTGGATAGGATGATGCGTTCTGTGGAAACCTCTCATCCTCTTTCCCCAGCTATTCCTGTCATTGCTCATTGAACTCATGAACAATGTGGCCATGGGGGCAGGGGTGGAGGTTATGCACGGGCTCAGAAACATGGACTTCCACTCACCAAGGCTGACTTGGCTACAGCCACTGCTGAGTGTCCAATGTGCCAGTAGCAGAGACCAACACTTACTCCCGATATGGCACCATCCCTCGAGGTGATGAGCCAGCAACCTGGTCGCAAGGTGGCTACACTGGACCATTGCCATCATTGAAAGTGCAGTGTTTTGTTCTTGCTAGAATAGACACTCTGGATATGGATTTGCCTCCCCTGAGTGCTTCTGCCAAAACTACCATCCATGGACTTACAGAATGTCTTATCCACCGCCATGGTATCCCACACAGCATTGCCTCTGATCAAGGGACTCACTTCACAGCAAGTGAAGTGTGACAATGGGCCCGTGCTCACAGAATTCAGTGGTCTTATCATGTTCCCCATCATCCTGAAGCAGCTGGCTTGATAGAATGAATGGCCTTCTAAAGGCACAATTACGGCACCAGCCAGGTGGCACTACCTTGCAGGGTTGGGGCAATGTTTTCCAGGAGGCTGTATATGCTCTAAGCCAGTGTCCAATACATGGTGCTGTATCTCTCATAGCCAGGGTTCATGGGTTCAGGAATCAAGGTGTAGAAATGGAAGTGGCATTACCCACTATTAGCCCTAGTGACCCATTTGCAAGATTTTTGCTTTCTGTCCCCGTGACCTTATGCTCTGCAGACCCAGAGGTCTTACTTCCAAAGGGAGGAGTGCTCCCACCTGGAGACACATCACTGGTTCCATTGAAGTGGAAGCCAAGAATGCCACTTGGCCACTTTGGGTTCCTTATGCCTCTGGATCAACAGACAAAGAAGAGAGTTACCATACTGGCTGGTGTGATTGATCCTGATTACCAAGAGGAAATTGGGTTGATATTACATAATGGAGGTAAAGGAGAGTATGTTTGGAATGCAGGATATCCCTTAGGGCATCTCTTAGTACTACCATGCCCTATGATTAAAGTCAATGGAAAGCTACACCAATTCAATTCCAACATGACTACTAATGGTCCAGACCCTTCAGGAATGAAGATTTGGGTCACCGCACCAGGCAAAGAACCATAACCAGCTGAGGTTCTTGCTGAGGGAACGGGGATACAGAATGGGTGGTAGAAGAAGGTAGTTCTAAATACCACTTACAGCCACATTACCAGTTGCAGAAATTGTTATGAGTATTTCTGCCTGTATGCATGCATCAGATATTTTTGTTTTCTTCAGTTATAAAATATAAGATGTAAACAGGGCTAGTGCATTTCAGTTGTATGTGTGTTCATTGTATCATGTTAGGCACAAGTATGACTTTATAATTATCTTTATTCAGAGATTACGTATGGTTTAAGGAGATGTGTACAGGTGCCAAGATGCTAAGGGGAGGACTGCGATGGTTAAGGTTGTGTGTCAACAGGTCTGGGCCATGATTCTCAGTGGTTTGACAGATGATGTTGCGATTACCTCCATGACAGAATCTACTGTGAGTAGCCAATCAGTTGAAAGGGAGTTTCCATGGGCATGTGGACTGCACTGAATATAAGTGGACATTCTGGCCAGGATTGGGTGCTTTTTGCTTGCACTGGATCCTGCAACTAGCTCCTGTTCATATGATCTCTGGTTTTTGGGACTTGAGCTAGCAGCTTACCTGTCGTCTAGCCTGCCAGTCTTGGGATTCATCCATCTTCAAGCCTGTGAGCAAGAGCCCTGCTCTCTAACCCACCAATCTTGGGTTTGCCAGCCCCTGTGGCTACGTGAATCAGGAGAAGCCTCTACCTGACTCACAGACTTGGGACGTTCCAGCCTCTACAACCACATGAGCCATTTCCTTGGTATAAATCTCTCTCTATATATATATTTATATGCTTTACTAGTTTTGCTTCTCTAGAGAACCCAGCCTAAGACATTTACCCAGTAAATACCAAAGCTCTTTTGTAAAAATGAACTCACTGATTTTTGAAAATTACCCCTTTTCTTTAAATAAACATATTTCACATAATATCTAGTTTAATTTACTTAATAAGGTTTTGCTTTAAAAATTGACATATTACAGAACATAAAAACTTTGTTAGAATAAATTTACCTTTATTAATTTTTGGAGATATTTGGATTTATGTATGCTTATTTATTAAAATAATTAAAGTTCTTTGAAAAAATGTTATAACTTAATAATACATCTGGAGATAAGAAGTTACTATATTTTCATTACCCTGTCACTTGACTGCTTTAAAGAATAATTTAGAATCATTTGTCCCTTTTAAAGCCTTGTTATACTAATTAAAATAAATAATCTATCCTTTTTCAGTGCACTTTTCTAAATAGACTAATTCATATTAAAGTTTTTTAGAGTAGCTACTAAAGGCCCAGATGGACAAGACAAAAACTCAGTTTCACAAAAATCAGTAACTGAGGCAAGCTTTCAGGACAAAACAAAAGGCACCGTGGCAGGACTTTGGCCTTGCCCTTTTTTTCCCTTTTTTGCAAGCATTTAGCAAATATGTACTCTGTGAGTAAGCAAAATTAAAAACAGCTGTGGGGATGGTTATTTTCAGTTTCTCACCTTTTACAGTAACCTCCACAATGCCTGATTATGCACCCTGGTTTCCAGGAGCATGACTTTAGGTCTCTTACCCCTTAAAGTAGCCTCCACAATGCCAAATTGTGAGAAGCGACCTCAAATGTGCAGCAAACCCAGGTCAAATAAACTTTAATACGAACTTGCAAGTGGAAAAACTAAATAAGTGCATGCCAGACATGGCATCCCTCATCTTACTAAGTAATACCAGACCCAGTGCCGTCGAGTCGATTCCGACTCAGTAATAGCATGTGCCAACAAAAGAAAGGTGGGCTAAGCTAAAATGCACACTTAAAGGAACAACAAACTACATGGTGGACTTGTCATGCTCAAAGTTTCAAACCAGAAACAGAAACAAAAGACCAAAAGCTTGGCAGTTATTCAAACCACGAGCACCCCGAAAGTTAAGAGAAGTCTGTCAAACTGGTTTGAGCACAAACCTTCAGCAAGCTTGTTCAGCTGCAAATGGGAAAGTGAAAGAGGACTTTTACTAGGCACCTGAAACTGCTGCTTGTCATTTAACTTGTTGATTTATTTTAGAGTCCCTT
Source organism: Loxodonta africana (assembly GCF_030014295.1). Taxonomy (NCBI): domain Eukaryota; kingdom Metazoa; phylum Chordata; class Mammalia; order Proboscidea; family Elephantidae; genus Loxodonta; species Loxodonta africana. Next base: position 63,871,873 of record NC_087369.1, read on the forward strand.
TTTTTGTAATCCACTGTGCAGAAAAGTTAATTTTACCGAGTTCAAAATTTTCCCAGACTGGCCATTTGGTTTGGTTCCTAATCTATGGCAAGTGCACATCATTTCTGAAGCTAAAGGGCATTCCCCAGTTTACAAGAGTTCAGCTCTTGCAACCTTACATTTCAGAAATCTGCAGATAAAACCACACATCACTAGATGAAGTGCAAACATCACCTTTGAGTAATTTCAGAGAAAAACTGCCCGTACAAAAGACAAAAAACTACCCTCAGTTTTCTCCCAAGCCACAAAGAAATATTCTTTGAAAGTAGATTTACCTCTGTACCAACTGAGATGCTCAAATGTAGACAGTACAAAAAAGGGAAAGCTTAATAAGATATCCGAGAGAATCCGAGCAGAAAAACACAACAGAGAATCATACTGTAAATTAGGGTGTTCAAATCCAAGAGTGCTTACCTTTGTGGGGTTCCCAGGACCCATGGAAACAGTAGGGCACAAAGGGCCCAGTTGCTGGCACCTGCTCCATTCCTCCGCCCCTGGAGGGTCCCACTGAAGGAAGATGGCTTTGGAATGTCATCCTTGTTGTCAAAATGTCATAGGGGAAAAAGACCCCAGGCTCAAATTTAATCAAAAGATAATTTGATTAAGCCAAGACAAAGGCAAAGACAATCATTCGAATGAGGGAGACCATTAGCATGTACCCAGTACAGAGGCTGACGGAATCCACTGAATTACGGCCATGGTGTCTATTATATACTATAGAGGACAAAGAAAATCATCACAAGGTCATGACTGGTAGCAGGTCGATTCATTGCTGTCGCTGTTGTAGGTGGGACTATAGAAGTGTGGAAGGGACCACGACTAGGATATGTACATAATTACAGGTTAAAAGAGTTACAGGATTGGTTCTGGGGGTTTAATTACCTGGCTACGTGCTGGCTGGGGTCGACTCACTGTCATGCGATCCTGAGTTACAGTCACAAGGTGGTTATAAGACAATATCAGGACACAAATTTTTTACTTAAATCAGATAACATGCATCATGGAGCATTTCCTTCTTTGTTTTACTTAGGTACACTTATTAACCAGCAGAGAAACTTGTGCCAGTTTTTCTTCACATAACTAGCGGAAGTAGAAATTGGACCTTATCCTAGGTGTCCTTACTATGGCCAAGCCCTATAAGATTTCCCTACATTGTACTCTTAGATTCACTGTGCTTTTTTGTTATTCATTGTTTCATTGTATTAGAGGGACTGCTGGCTAAACGGAGTTGGCTGGCTAAACGGAAGAATTCACCCTAAGACTCCAGTATGGAGCTGTTCCATAGACAGAACGAAGTTGGGAAGAGGAGGCCTTGGAATTGGAAGGAGGGCGCAGGGAGCACAGGCCCAGCTTCACACCACCAACAATGGCCTCGCCCTCCCTGCAGGAGCGTACTCGGAATCTGCGAGTGGCTCCCCGCCCCCACGAGGTCCCTGGCTGGGTCGGTCCGTCCCCTGTATAGGTGGTGTCCGGGCATGCGTGCCGCGCTCCCCTCCCAGTTCTTGTGTTTGGGGTGGGGCCGGACTGTACTTGGCGAAGGCGGCGGTATAGTTGTGGGGAGGAAGGCGGCCTGGCGCGTAGGGGTTGGGCTGTTAGGGAACATGGACAAAGTCGTGTGTGACAGCGATAGGTCACAGAGGATTAGTGCGTTTTAGGCAGAGACGGCGTCCCCAGAAGGAGATGGGCTGTTACAGTTTGCGGGACCCCTCCAGGAGACCAAAAACCAGAGGGAAGAGGGGACTGGATGTGTTAGACCCCGAGGAACTCATCTTCAGCCCGCATTCACATCTCCATGCTTAGAAGGGACTCGGGTCCATTCGCCACAAATCATCCCCAGGACAAAAGGCTAAATTTGGGTAGTAACCGCGGCGCCCGCCCACTCCAGCGTCCTCCAGTCAGCTCCAGGGACCAATCCCACACTCTGGGAGTGCTCTGGATCAAAAGGGGGGGCCCTAAGGGCTGGGTGAATTTGAGAGACCTGCTGTGTAGCCGCTCCTGTGGGCCGGGAGAACCGCTGCTCCCTAATTTGCCACTGAGGCCAAAGAAGATCCCCAGACGGGCCTTGCAAGCGCCACGAAGGCAGAAGGGCAGGAGTGAAGGCCAGCGTTCCCGAAGAGCAGGTCACACGCAGTGAAAGCAGTGAACAAGGGTGAGGTTGGGGTAGGAAAGGGTGGGACAATTAAAGTCTGAGGTCTTAGAGACAGTTAGGGGCCAGATCACAAGTACTTATGTACCAGCAGGACTGCCCCATAAAACCTGCAAGTTTTCACTGTACAAGGGCACCTGCCTTGAGGGGATGAAGAAGGGGATCTAAAATTCAACCTGCACTATGTCGAGGAAGTTGTGCAGTGCATCCTGGTGCAGGGCTGCATCTGCCAGGAGAAGGGGGTGCCTTTTATAATAACCACAAGGATCTGCTCACCAGACTGTGGGCTAGGGCGTTGCATCCGCCCAGAGGGGCACCTTTGTCTAAATAGCATGAAGGTGCTGTATAGACTAGCTGTGGCTTGTATGCCAGGCAGTAGGCTAGTAGTTGCCAGGGTAGCAGGTTTTTATAAGAGTTGAGGCAGCCATCCCAAAATAAGATAGCCATAAGAGGTGAATTTATTTATTTTTTTTTATTACAAGGCCCATAACATTTATGTAGTGAGCATGTTCAACACTTCCATGGGGAAACTGCAACAACTGTACAAGAAGATATGTTCAAGTACTGGTATTTGAGAGTGACTTCATCTAGGTGAATGAACTCAATCCTCTTTTCCCCCTCCTTGTGCATTCTCTTCCACCCCTCCTCCCAAGTCCTTCTTCCTTCTGCACTGTGGAGCCCTGGTGGTGCAGTGGTTAAAGTGCTTGGTTAGTGGTTTGAATCCACCAGCCCCTCCATGGGAGAAAGACGTGGCAGTCTCTTTCTGTAAAGATTTACAGCCTTGGAAACCCTATGGGGCAGTTCTACTCTGTCCTATAGGGTCTCTATGAGTCAGAATTGACTTGACGGCAATGAGTTTGGGTTGGATGTACACTGTATGCAAAGATGTCTTCAGTGATGTTTCCAAAACCAGGCAAAAGAAACACTTTTTTAAAAAAATGTATCGAGTTGTTGATTTATACATCTCTATCTTACAAAACGGAAACCCTGGTGACGTAGTGGTTAAGAGCTACAGCTGCTAACCAAAAGATTGGCAGTTCAAATCCACCAGCTGCTCCTTGGAAGCCCTACAAAACGGAAACCCTGGTGACGTAGTGGTTAAGAGCTACAGCTGCTAACCAAAAGATTGGCAGTTCAAATCTACCAGCCGCTCCTTGGAAACCCTATGGGGCAGTTCTACTCTGTCCTATAGGGTCACTATGAGTCAGAATTGGCTTGATGGCAATGGGTTTGGCTTTTTGGTTTATCTTACAAAACAGACTTGAAGCAGCTGTTAATTGGAAGATTTATCATTTCCTGCCAGTTTTATCAAAATCTTCACATTTTTCTACATTTACTTAAGAATTAATTAAAAAAAAATAAAACATTAAAGATACAACTGAACCCCTGTAAAGGGTAATGCTATTCAGCTATATACATCCCCTCCTAATGGAGTCAGCTTTGCTCTTCCCCAAAGCATGCTGAGGATGAACTCGGGCTGAGGTACAAGGCCAGGAGTGGCATGACTGAGTTGGTGGCCAAGGCTGAGGAACGCCTTAGCAACAAGAAGAAAAACATCTGGGCCTGGACGTGAAGTCCCTGGGAACGCTGGCTGCCCAAGGACTTGGGAAGAAAAACAATAAGCCTTAGTCCCAGCTGGAAGGGCGTATAAGCTTGTGTCCCCTGCTAGGCAGTTGTGGAGCGTTAAACTGGTCCAGCTGCTGCCCTGGGCCAACTGTCCCAAAAGTAAGCTCCCTAATAAACCGTATGTCATGATCGCTGTTCCAGAGTCTTTCTTCGGTCTCTTGGAGACGTAGCTGACCTTGGGTCCAAGTGCTGCTGGGTTGTTACACAACAACCCCCTTCAGTAACCTTCCCCAAGTGCATCCCTCCCCCCCACCCACAGTTACCATTGTCATGAATTTGGAGTTTATCATTCCCATATGTTTTGTCCTTCAGCTTTACATGAATGTATCCATAAATGTTTCATAGAATTTTGTGAACATTATGTAATCTTGTTTTGCATGGTATTAGCACTATATGTACCCTCCTGAAGCTTGCTTTTTTATTACTCAAAGTGTTTTGGATATTTGTCTATGTTGGTAGGTATCTCTTCTATTTACATGGTGCTCTCCAGCATCCAAAGGACTTTAGTGTTCATTATTTTCCGTGATCCTCACAACAAATCTGTAAAGTAGGTAGAACAAGTATTCTGATCCTCATTCTACTGAAGAAGAAACTGAGATCTGAGTGAAGTGACTTGCCCAAAACCACAAAGGGGCAGAGCCCTGGGCTCTCAGGCTCCCAGATCAGTGTACCTTCCACTACTCAGTTGCCTTCTGGATGATACTGTGAGTCTTATCATCAAGGTAAGTGTGAACAACCAAAATAAAAAAACCAAACCCATTGCCGTCGAGTCGATGCTGACTCATAGTGACCCTATAGGACAGAGTAGAACTGCCCCATAGGGTTTCCAAGGAGCACCTGGTAGATTCGAACTGCTGATCTTTTGGTTAGCAGCTGTAGCTCTTAACCACTACACCACCAGGGTTTCCATGTGAACAACTAGAGGGCAGGCAAATGAGAGGGACAAAAGAGTGGAAAGGAGGGTAGGAAAGAAGGGAGGACAAAATAGAAGGGAGAGCTAGCTGAGGAAGCTCTGTGGCTATCAGTGATTCTCAAACTTGGACATTCATTGGAATCACCTGGGGAGCTTCAAAAACTGCCAATGCCTGGGATCCACCCCCAGAGATTCTGTTGTATTGGATTGCAGGTCAACATTGGCAGCAGCAGGATGTTTAAAAGCTCCCTAGCTGATTTTAATGTATAGCTAGGACTGTGAACCACTGACTAAGCAAAGCAATTTGACAGGCAGTGAATTGGCTGAGGGGGCAGTACTCAAGGCTGGCTCGTTAACTTTAATGAGATCTTAGACCTCAACAACTGGCTTGATAATGCAGTGTAAATAAGGTATTAAGATCTTACACCTAGATTCTATTGATAGAAGTGGACTAGAATGAAAACCCATTGCCATCGAGTTGATTCCGACTGATAGCGACCCTATAGGACAGAACAGAACTGCCCCATATGATTTCCAAGGCTGAAATATTTATGGAAGCAGATTGCCACATCTTTCTCCCAAAGAGCAGATGGTGGGTTCGAACCTCTGACCTTTTGTTTAGCAGCCAAGCGCTTAACCAACTGTGCTACCAGGGTTCCTGGACTAGAATGAAGGAGGTAATAATCCCATTTCCTCAGTACTGTTCATACATGCTGTTCGTATTGTGTTCAGTTATCCGGGCTTTACCTTGAAAGGGAAACCAGCAATTTTCAGAATGAATGACAGTAAACCCCACAGAGCAATACAGTTCTGAAAACATTCTCTAAATATTTCTTTTATGCAGGGCCTGTGCTGCGGGGAAGGAAGATGGAGATGAAAAAATCATACTCCTTGCCCTCAAGAAGCTCAGACTAATGGGTGACCCAGACAAATAAATAGACAACACAATGTGCTACTTAGCTAGAGATTAGTCCAAGGTGCGAGGGACAGAGGGCAGAGAACACCTAACTCTATCTTGGGGAGATTGGCAGAGGGGCTCCAAGAAGGCTTTACAGGAGTGATGCATGAGCTGAGTCTTTCAAAGGATGAGGAGTTGGTTAAAGGCGTAGTCCAGGTTTCGGGTTGTGAAGAGCACATGCAAAGGCTCAGGCATAAGTGTGGCTGCAGAGGGACAAGTGGTCTGGTGTGGTAGAAGCACAGGGAGTAAATGTATAGTGGAAGAAGCAGGTGATGAGGCTAGAAAGGTGGGCCTTGTGTGCCATGTCCTGTATGCAGCAGGGAATCATCAAAACGAGGAGTGTGGTGAGAACTGAAGTCCTTATGGAGGAGAAGGTGTAGGGTAACGCTATTCAGCTATATGCATCCCCTCCTTAACAGAATCAGCTTTGCTCTTCCCCGAAGCATGCTGGGGATGAATTCAGGATGGACTCGAGCTAAGGTACAAGGCCGGGAGTAGCATGACTGGGCCAGTGGCCAAGGCCGGAGAATGCCTTAGCAACAAGAAGGAAAACATCTAGGCCTGGACATGAAGTCCCTGGGAACAGTGAGTGCCCAAGGACGTGGGAGAAAATGATGAGCGTTGGTCCCAGCTGGAATGGTATATAAGCTTGGGTCCCTTGCTAGGTGGTTGCGGAAAATACTCCAGCAGGCTGCCACTGGAGAGCAGCTGATTGCCCGTGTCAGTAAGTTTCCCTGAACGTATGAATCTGGAAAGGGCTATGTGTCAGTTCTTCAGATTATCTGCCAGGACACACAGCGAGGGTCTTTCCTTGCTAGTGCTGTCCCCCCGACAGAAGGCATATAAGCTGGGCCTTGGAAGATGAGTAGAAATCCAACAGGCAGGCATATGGGATGGAGAAGAAGGCTTCTCAAGCAGGGTTTGGGGGAAAATAGTGTGAGCAAAGGTGTAGAGGCAGGAATGAGCCTGACATGTGTGAGGTGCAGTGAGGAAACCCACAAACCCACAGGTGTCGAGTCAATTCTGACTCATAGTGACCCTATAGGACAGAGTAGAACTGCCCCAAAGAGTTTCCAAGGAGCTCCTGAAAGGAGTGCTCAAAATCATCTGGAGTGATTTTTTTTTTTTAATGTTACTGCCTGAGCTCCACCTCCCAAAGATTCTGATTTATTTGTTCTGGGAGTGGGGCCCAGGCATCTGTGTTTTCTAAAAGCTCCTAATATGCAGCTGGGCTTGAGAACCACTGCTGTAGGGGAGTTATTGAGGACATGGTTGGAAAGGTAGGCTAGAGCCAGATGACAGTGATCATAAATTACCATATTTTTCTGCAAATAATGTGCATTTTTTAATGTTTGTTTGCTAATTGTACTCTCCCCCAGAGGTATTTTCATAAGTGCTAAGCCAATCTTTTTGTACATGTTGCTGTAAAAAAAAAAAAAAAAAAGCACAGCATGCTTATGAAAACACCTCATGGGGGGAGGGTGTGGTTGGCAAACAAATCCAGAAGATGCATGTTATTTGTGTAAAAATACTGTAGCTAATGTTTATTGAGTGTTAACTATATGCAATACCCTTTTCGAAGTATATTAATTCATTTAATCCTCATAACTCTATGAGAGTAGGTACTATTATCCTTGTGTTGCAGAAGAGGAAACAATAATTTACCTGAAGTTGTATAGCAAAGTAAGTGGCAGGCAGCCTGGCTTCAAAGTATATCCTAGAAAGGCATATATTCTAGGCCAAAGAGTTTGGGCTTTCTTCTATAACCACTTTTATTCATTTACTGAGTATCCGTCAATAATTTCTTTATGCATATAAAAGCAAGTATGAATACATATTCCCCCTCTTTCTTACAAAAAAGGTGGCATACTATATACACCATTCTACACCTTGCTTTTATTACTTAACAATATATCCTAGAAATCTTTACAAATCTATACATAGAAAGCGTCCTCATTTTTTTTTTTTACAGCTCCTTAGCCTTCCTTTATGTATATGAACCACACTTTATTTAATCTTGGATTGTTTCCAGTTTCAGGCTATCAAAATGCTGTGATTAATAATCTTATATATACTTCATTTTGCATTTTCCCAGAAATGGGAATGGAATGGGTATATATGCTTTTGTAATTTCAACAGGTATTACCAAATTACCCTCCATAGCTGTTGTACTGTTTTGCATTCCTACCTGTGATGTATGACAGTATATAGGCATGTTTTAAAGAATTAATTTTTGAATAGATAATATGCATATGCTTCAAAAATAAAACCCCACAGCTAGGAATTTTATTTGGCTCTGGGAAACCAAAGTTTCAGCCTAAGGGAATAGGATCCTTGGTATCTAAGAAAAGCGAGCTTGGAGCTCCCCTATACCAGGATGCAGGTTTGCAGTTCATATTCGAAAACGCTATAATCTGAATATACTAGAAGTAATTTGGAATTTCAGTGGTCACTTTGGGAAAATAAGTTCCCATTTGGGTTGTCTTTTCTCTTTCCTTGGGGAACTTCTGTTTGGTGCTCAGATTTCATCAGAGGATCTGAGGTCCCTCCATCTGAGACTATGGCAAGCTAATAAGTTTTATCTAGAACCTGTTTTTCTGTCGAATTGGGTCATTCTTACCAAAGAATTGTTGTAGACATTTTAAGAAACTGGGTTCACTATTTGTTTTGTGTTGTGTTGTTTAAGAGTATAAGCCTGTGGTTTGGGCTGGCCTCACATACTGGTGAGTTTGTGGTTTTTCTGTCTTGTTTTGTTCTGAGAGCTTGCCTCTGATCTACGGTGTTGTACATGAGTTTCAACCCAATGTCAGTTGGTTGACCATTGCAGCCTTTGCATGGGCTAGTTTTTTTCCCCTCTTTTTATAATTTATTTTATTTTTATTGTTATTCAGTATGTACACAGCAGAACATAAACCAATTCAATAGTTTTTACATGCAAGTTGTGCAACCATTCTCACCATCCTTTTCTGATTTCTTCCTCCCCCACTAACCTAAATTCACTGCCCCCTAAGGTTCCTATCTAATCTTTCAAGTTACTATTGTCAATTAGATCCCATATAGTTATTAAAAGAGCATAATGTTCAAGGAAGACTTTTTTTTTTTTACTAGTTAAGCTAAACTATTGTTTGGTTTTAGTGAGACTTCAGGGGATATTTTTGGTTTAAGGTTTAAAAATTATATCAGGGCAATAGTTTCAGGGGTTCATACTCCTTCTTGGCTCCAGAAAGTCTGGAGTCTAAGAGAATTTGAAATTCTATTCTGCATTTTTCCCCTTTGGATCAGGATTCCTCTGTGGAATCTTTGATCAAAATGTTCAGTAATGGTAGCTGGGCACCATCTTGTTCTTCCGGTCTCATAGCAAAGAAGGCAGTTGTTCATTGAGGCAATTAGCTACACGTTCCATATCCTTCTCCTATTCCTGACTCTCCTTCTTCCTCTGTTGCTCCAGGCAAGTAGAGGCAAATTGTCATACCTTGGATGGTCACTTGCAAGCTTTTAAGACCCCAGGCACTATGCAATGAACTAGGAAGTAGAACAGAAGCACTAAATACGTTATTAGGCCAATTAACTGGGATGCCCCAGGAAACCATGACCCTAAACCTCTGATATACCAGGGTTGTATCCTTTCACCATGCTTATTCAATCTGTATGCTAAGCAAATAATCTGAGAAGCTGGACTATATGAAGAAGAACAGGGCATCAGGATTGGAGGAAGACTCATTAACAACCTGCATTATGCAGATAACACAACCTCGCTTGCCAAAAGTGAAGAGGACTTGAAGCACTTACTGATGAAGATCAAAGACTATAGCCTTCAGTATGAATTTTACCTCAACATAAAGAAAACAAAAATCCTCATAACTGGACCAATTAGCAACATCGTGATAAACGGAGAAAAGATTGAAGTTGTCAAGGATTTCATTTTACTTGGATCCACAATCAACAGCTGTGGGCGAAAGCAGCAGTCAAGAACACAAACAACATATTGCATTGGGCAAATCTGCTGCAAAAGACCTCTTTCAAGTGTTAAAAAGCAAAGATGTCACTTTGAGGACTAAGGCCTGACCCAAGCCATGGTATTTTCAATTGCCTTATATGTAAGCAAACGCTGGACAGTGAATAAAAAAGACAGAAGAAGAACTGATGTCTTTGAATTACGGTGTTGACAAAAAATATTGAATATACCCTGGACTTCCAGAAGAATGAATAAATTTGTCTTGGAAGAAGTGCAGCCAGAATGCTCCTTAGAAACGAGGGTGGCCAGACTTTGTCTGACATACCTTGGACATATTATCAAGAGGGACCCACCAGTCCCTGGGGAAGGACATCATGCTTGGTAAAGTGCCGGGTCATGGAAAAAGAGGAAGACTGTTAATAAGATGGAAAGACACAGTGGCTGCAACAACGGGCTCAAACACAGCAATGATTATGAGGATGGCGCAGGACCGGACAGTGTTTCGTTCTGTTGTTCATCGGGTGTGTATAAGTTGGAACTGACTTGACAGCACCTAACAACAACAACACAAACCTCCAAACCAAGGAACCAAATCCCTCAGCAGCTACTCTTTTTTTATTTTGTTTTATTTGGTCGTTCTTATAAATATATCTATCACGCAATGTTTGTCAATTCAACTTTTTACAGGTGTACAATTTATTGATAGCAATTATAATAATCAGCTGTGTAACCCTGCCCTTAATGTGATTTTTCCATTACTATTAACACCCTTCTTTCCCCCTCCCTCCTGCCCCTGGTAACTAATAAACTTTGGTCTCCATACATTTGCTTTTTCTTGCCTTTTTATGTAAGTGAGGTCATACAATATTTGTCCTTCTGTGACTGACTTATTTCACTCAGCATAATGTCTTCAAGCTCCATCCATATTGTAGCATGTATCAAGACTTCATTTCTTCTACTGGCTGAGTAGTATTCCATTGTATGTATGTACTACATTTTGTTTATCCATTCATCTGTGATGGGCATTTAGGTTGTTTCCACCTTTTGGCTATTGTGAATAGTGCTGCAATGAACATTGGTGTACAAGTCTCTGCTTTCCAGTCTTTTGAGTATATACCCAGGAGTGGAATTGCTGGGTCATATTGTACTTCTATTTTTAGTTTTTTTGAGGAACTGCCACACTGTTTTCCATAATGGCTGTACTACTTTGCATTCCCACCAGCAATGGATTAGGCTTCTAGTTTCCCCAAAACCTCTCTAAAATTTGTTATTTTCTGGCTTTTTTTTTTAACCTTAGCCATCCTAGTGGGACTGAAATAATATCTCATTGTGGTTTTGATTTGCATCTTTCTGATGGCTAGTGATGTTGAGCATCTTTTCATGTGTTTGGTGGCCATTTGAATGTTCTCTTTGGTGAAATGTCTGTTCAAGTCCTTTGTCCATTTTATGATTGAGTTATTTGCCTTTTTGTTGTTAAGTTGTTGAAGTTTTATATATATTTTGGCTATTAGATTCTTATCAAATATACAGTTTCTGAAGATATTCTCCCAGTTGGTAGCTTGTCTTTACACTTTTTTGGTAAAGTCTTTTGATGAAGAAAATTTGTTTAATTTTTACGGGGTCCCATTTATTTATTTTGTCTTTTTCTGTTTGTGCTTTTGTTATTATTAGTATGGAGACTGTAAAATGTTATTATGAGGTATCCGATTTGAGTTAGAGATGCTGAAGTGGGGGTCCAGGCTTGGAATTTACTCTGTGTAGAAAATCTGTAGAACTAGAAAACTAAACTGACTAGGGAAGTTCTGTCTGTTATCTGATATATCTAAGAGAAGGTGGTTTTTCCTAGTAACAAAGCCAAGGAGCTTTTATGTAACTGTGAACCCTGTGAACTCTTTATGGTAACTAAGCAGCCACCAACCAACAAAGCACCCATATCATGAAGTAGAAGCTATCTTACTGCACTAAGCACCAGTCAGAATTTTGTTAGCTTGTTTCCAAAGAAGCCTTAACCCAAACACCTCATCTCTATGGTTTGTTCCCAAGGAGTCTTAAAACAAACGTTGTAAGCCACCAATCAATGTAATGTCACTAAGTAGGTAACTAGTCAACAAAGTTCTGTAAACCAATCATTATTAAGGTCCCACTTTGTTATTCCTCATTTGACAATGATGTATCTTTACTTCCTTCTGTAACACTGTATTAGGTACTCCCTGATTGTGATTCAGTGGATTCGGCTAGTCTCTTGTGCTTGGTGCATACTGGCAAATCCCTCATTGCAATGACTGTCTTTGTCTTGCTGTAATGAAAGTCTCTTTTCATAAAATTTGAGTCTGGGGTCTTTTTTCCCCATGACATTATATTAGATAATCCATTGTTAAATGCTAGGCCGGACAGTATTGCCCTTGCATTATCTTCTAAGGATTTTATGGTCTTAGTTTGCACGTTTAGGTCCTTAATCCATTTTGAATTTGTTTTTGTATATGCTGTGAGGAGAATTTAAATTCTGTTCTTCATTTTCTTCCCTTAGATCAACATTCTTCTATAGAATCTTTTTATATATATATATTTTTTATTGCTCTTTAAGTGAAAGTTTACAAATCAAGTCAGTCTCTCACATAAAAACTTATATACACCTTGCTACATACTCCCAATTACTCTCACCCTAATGAGACAGCCTGCTCTCTCCCTCCACTCTCTATTTTCATGTCCATTTCGCCAGCTTTAACCCCCTCTACCCTCTCATCTCCCCTCCAGGCAGGAGATGCTAACATAGTCTCAATTGTCCACCTGATCCAAGAAGCTCACTCCTCATCAGTATCCCTCTCCAACCCATTGTCCAGCCCAATCCATGTCTGAAGAGTTGGCTTCAGGAATGGTTCCTGTCCAGGTCCAGCAGGGGATCTGGGGGCCATGACCACCGGGGTCCTTCCAGTTTCAGTCAGACCATTAAGTCTGGTCTTTTTATGAGAATTTGGGGTCTGCATCCCACTGTTCTCCTGCTCCCTCAGGGGTTCTCTGTTGTGTTCCCTGTCAGGGCAGTCATTGGTTGTAGCTGGGCACCATCTAGTTCTTCTGGTCTCAGGATGATGTAGGTCTCTGGTTCATGTGGCCCTTTCTGTCTCTTGGGCTCGTAATTACCTTGTGTCCTTGGTGTTCTTCATTCTCCTTTGATCCAGGTGGGTTGAGACAAATTGATGCATCTTAAATGGTTGCTTGCTAGTGTTTAAAACCCCAGAAGCCACTCTTCAAAGTGGGATGCAGAATGTTTTCTTAATAGATTTTATTATACCAGTTGACTTAGATGTCCCCTGAAATCAGGGTCCCCAAACCCCTGCGCCTGCTACACTGGCCTTCGAAGCATTCAGTTTATTCAGGAAACTTCTTTGCTTTTGGTTTAGTCCAGTTGTGCTGACCTCCCCTGTATTGTGTGTTGTCGGTTCCCTTTACCTAAAGTAGTTCTTATCTACCAACTAATTAGTGAATATCCCTCTCCCACCCTCCCTCCTCTCATAACCACAAAAGGATGTTTTCTTCTCAGTTTAAACTGTTTCTCAAGTTCTTAAAATAGTGGTGTCATACAATATTTGTCCTTTTGCAACTGACTAATTTCACTCAGCATAATGCTTTCCAGGTTCCTCCATGTTATGAAATGTTTCACAGATTCCTCACTGTTCTTTATCGATGCGTAGTATTCCATTGTGTGAATAGACCATAATTTATTTATCCATTCATCCGTTGAGGGGCATCTTGGTTTCTTCCATCTTTTTGCTATTGTAAACAGTGCTGCAATAAACGTGGATGTGCATATATCTGTTCGTGTAAAGGCTCTTATTTCTCTAGGATATATTCCAAGGAGTGGGATTGCTGGATCGTATGGTAGTTCTGTTTCTAACTTTTTAAGGAAGCGCCAAATCGATTTCCAAAGTGGTTGTACCATTTTACATTCCCACCAGCAGTGTATAAGTATTCCAGTCTCTCCACAGCCTCTCCAACATTTATTATTTTGTGTTTTTTGGATAAATGCCAGCCTTGTTGGAGTGAGATGAAATCTCATTGTAGTTTTGATCTGCATTTTCTCTAATGGCTAATGATCGTGAACTTTTCCTCATGTATCTGTTAGCTACCTGAATGTCTTCTTTAGTGAAGTATCTATTCATATCTTTTGCCCATTTTTTAATTGGGTTGTCTTTTTTAGTTGAGTTTTTGCAGTATCATGTAGATTTTAGAGATCAGGCGCTGATTGGAAATGTCATAGCTAAAAACTTTTTCCCAGTCTGTAGGTAATCTTTTTACTCTTTTGATGAAGTCTTTGGATGAGCATAGGTGTTTGATTTTTAGGAGCTCCCAGTTACCTAGTTTTTCTTCTACATTCTTAATAATGTTTTCTATACTGTTTATGCCATGTATTAGGGCTCCTAATGTTGTCCCTAATTTTTCTTCCATGATCTTTATTGTTTTAGATTTTATATTTAGGTCTTTGATCCATTTTGAGCTCATTTTTGTGCAATGAGTGAGGTATGGGTCTCGTTTCATTTTTTTTGCAGATGGCTATCCAGTTATGCCAACACCATTTGTTAAAAAGACTGTCTTTTCCCCATTAAGCTGTTTTGGGGCCTTTGTCAAATATCAACTGCTCATACGTGGATGGATTTAAGGCTGGACTCTCAATTCTGTTCCATTGGTCTATGTATCTGTTGTTATACCAGTACCAGGCTGTTTTGACTAATATGGTGGTATAATAGGCTCTAAAATCAGGTAAAGTAAGGCCTCCCACTTTGTTCTTCTTTTTCAGGAATGCCTTATTTATCCGGGGCCTCTTTCCCTTCCATATGAAGTTGGTGATTTGTTTCTCCATCTCATTAAAGAATGTCATTGGGATTTGGATTGGAATTGCTTTAAATGTATTGATCGTTTTTGGTAGAATAGACATTTTTATGATGTTAAGTCTTCCTATCCATGAGCAAGGTATGTTTTTCCACTTACGTAAGTCTCTTTTGGTTTCTTGCAGAAGTGTACGGTAGTTTTCCTTGTATAAGTCTTTTACATCTCTGGTGAGATTTATTCCTAAGTATTTTATCTTCCTGGTGGCTACTGTAAATGGGCATTGATTTGGTGATTTCCTCTTCGATGTTTTTGTTGGTGTAGAGGAATGCAACTGATTTTTGTATGTTTATCTTGTATCCCGATACTCTGCTGGACTCTTCTATTAGTTTCAGTAGTTTTCTGGAGGATTCCTTAGGGTTTTCTGTGTATAAGATCATGTTGTCTGCAAATACAGATACTTTGACTTCTTCCTTGCCAATCTGGATGCCCTTTATTTCTTTATCTAGCCTAATTGCTCTGGCTGGGACCTCCAACACAATGTTGAATAAGAGTGGTGACAAAGGGCATCCTTGTCTGCTTCCTGATCTCAGTGGGAATGCTTTCAGGCTCTCTCCATTTAGGGTGATGTTGTCTGTTGGCTTTGTATGATTGCCCTTTATTATGTTGAGAAATTTTCCTTCTATTCCTATTTTGCTGAGATTTTTATCATGAATGGATGTTGAACTTTGTCAAATGCCTTTTCTGCATCAGTTGATAAAATCATGTGATTCTTATCTTTTGTTTTAGTTATGTGGTGGATTACATTAATTGTTTTTTCTAATGTTGAATCATCCCTGCATACCTGGTATGAATCCCACTTGGTCATGGTGAGTTATTTTTTTGATACGTTGTTGAATTCTATTGGCTAGAATTTTGTTGAGGATTTTTGCATCTACATTTATGAGGGATATAGGTCTATAATTTTCTTTTCTTGTGGTGTCTTTACCTGGTTTTGGTATCAGGGATATGCTGGCTTCATAGAATGAGTTTGGTAGTATTCCATCCTTTTCTATGCTCTGAAATACCTTTAGTAGTAGCGGTGTTAACTCTTCTCTGAAAATTTGGTAGGACTCTGCAGTGAAGCCATCAGGACCAGGGCTTTTTTTGTTGTTGTTGGGTGTTTCTTGATTACCTTTTCAATCTCTTCTTTTGTTATGGTCTATTTAGTTGTTCTACTTCTGTTTGTGTTATTCTAGGTGGGTGGGTAGCATTTCTAAGAATTCATCAATTTCTTCTAAGTTTTAAAATTTGGTAGAGTACAATTTTTCATAGTAATTTGATACGATTCTTTTAATTTCAGTTGGGTCTGTAGTAATATCATCCATCTCAATTCTTAGTCAGGTTATTTACTTCCTTTCCTGTTTTTCTTTTGTCATTTTGGCTAGTGGTTTATCAATTTTGTTGATTTTTTCAAAAAACCAGCTTTTGGTCTTGTTAAATCTTTCAATTGTCTTTCTGTTTTCTATTTCATTTAGTTCAGCTCTAATTTTTATGATTTGTTTTCTTCTGGTGCCTGTGGGTTTCTTTTGTTGCTTTCTTTCTATTTGTTCAAGTTGTAGGGATAATTCTTTGATTTTGGCCCTTTCTTCTTTTTGGATATGTGCATTTATTGATATAAATTGGCCTCTGAGCACCACTTTTGCTGTGTCCCAAAGGTTCCGCTAGGAAGTGTTTTCATTCTCATTGGATTCTCTGAATTTCTTTATTCCATCCTTAATGTCTTCTATAATCCAGTCTTTTTTAAGCAGGGTATTGTTCAGTTTCCAAGTGTTTGATTTCTTTTCCCTGCTTTTCCTGTTATTGATTTCCACTTTTATGGCCTTATGGTCAGAGAAGATGCTTTGTAATATTTCAATGTTTTAGATTCTGCTAAGGCTTGCTTTTTGACCCAATATGTGGTCTATTCTAGAAAATGTTCCATGTGCACTAGAAAAGAAAGTATAGTTGGTTGCTGTTGGGTGGAGTGTTCTGTATATGTCTATGAGGTCAAGCTGGTTGATTGTGGCATTTAGATCTTCCGTGTCTTTATTGAGCTTCTCCCTGGATGTCCTGTCCTCCTCCGAAAGTGGTGTGTTGAAGTCTCCTAGTATTATTGTGGAGCTTTCTATCTCACTTTTCAATGCTGATAGAGTTTGTTTATGTATCTTGCAGCCCTGTCACACTAGGTGCATATGTATTTAACATGGTTATATCTTCTTGGTATATTGTCCCTTTAATCATTTTATAGTGTCCTTCTTTATCCTTTCTGATGGATTTAACTTTAAAGTCTATTTTGTCAGAAATTAACATTGCCACTCCTGCTCTTTTTTGGTTGTTGTTTGCTTGATATATTTTTTCCATCCTTTGAGTTTTAGTTTGTGTCTCTAAGTCTAAGGTGTGTCACTCGTAGGCAGCATATAGACGGATCTTGTTTTTTAATCCATTCTACCACTCTGTGTCTGTTTATTGGTGCATTTACTCCATTTACACTCAGGGTAATTATGGATAGGTATGAATTTAGTGCTATCATTTTGGTGTCTTTTTTTGTGTGTTGTTGACAGTTTCTTTTTCCCACTTGATTTTATGTGCTGAGATTATCTTTATATATTGTCTTTTCCTCATATTTGTTGTTGATTTTGTTTCTGCTGAGTATCTATTTTTTTCTTGTATTTTATTTTTATAAGTGGGATAGTTTCTCTCCTTTGTGGTTACCTTATTATTTACCCCTATTTTTCTAAATTTGAACCTAACTTTTATTTCTTCATATTGCCGTATCTTCCTCTTCATATCGAAAGTGTATGATTACATTTCTAGCCCCTCTTTATTATTCTAATGTTTTCTTCTTTTATGTAATAACATTGCTGTCACCCTGTTTTGAGCTTTTTTATATATATATATAATCTTGCTTTGTTTTTTTGGATTTCCCTGTCTGGGTTGACTTCTGGTTGCTCTGTCCAGTGTTCTAGTCTTGTGTTGATATCTGATATTATTGATTTTCTAACCAAAGAACTCCCTTTATTATTTCTTGTAGTTTTGGTTTGGTTTTTACGAATTCCCTCAACTTGGGTTTATCTGCAAAAGTCTTAATTTCACCTTCATATTTAAGAGACAGTTTTGCTGGATATATGATTCTTGGCAGGCAATTTTTTTCCTTCAAGTTTTTAAATATGTCATCCCATTGCCTTCTTGCCCGCATGGTTTCTGCCGAGTAGTCCGAGCTTATTCTTATCGGCTCTCCTTTGTAGGTGACTTTGCGTTTATCCCTTGCTGCTCTTATAATTCTCTCTTTGTTTTTGGTTTTGGCAAGTTTGATTATAATATGTCGTGGTGACTTTCTTTTCAGATCTACCTTATTTGGAGTTTGGTGAGTATCTTGGATAGATATCTTCTCATATTTCACGATATCAGGGAAGTTTTCTGCCAACAAATTTTCAAGGATTCTCTCTATATTTTCTGTTTTCCCTCCCTGTTGTGGTACTCCAATCACTCGTAGGTTATTTCCCTTGATAGAGTCCCACAGGATTCTTAAGGTTTCTTCATTTTTTTTAAATTCTTTTATCTGATTTTTCTTCAAATGTATTAGTGCCAAGTGATTTATCTTCGAGTTCAGAAATTCTAGCTTCTACTTGCTCAATTCTGCTCCTCTGACTTTCTATTGAGTTGTCTACTTCTGTAATTTTATTGTTAATCTTCTGAATTTCTGATTGCTGCCTGTCTATGGATTTTTCCAGCTTATTAAACTTTTCATTATGTTCCTGAATAATCTTTCTAATTTCTTCAATTGCTTTGTCTGTGTGTTCCTTGTCTTGTTCTGCATATTGCCTCATTTCCTTCCTGATGTCTTGAAGGGTTCTGTATATTATACTTTTGTATTCTGCATCTGGTAATTCCAGGAATGCACTTTCATCTAGAAGATCCCTGGATTTGTTGTTTTGAGAGCCTGTTGAGGTGATCATGGTCTGTTTCTTTATGTGACTTGATAATAACTGTTGTCTCTGAGCCATCATAAGTTATTGTATTAGTTTATGCTTGCTTACTGTGTCATAGCTTCTTGCTTTGTTTTGTTTTGGTATACCCCTATGGGTTGCTTGAGTGAGCTACCTTGATTATTTTCGCCTTTGGAGCTCTGACGTCTGTTCCCCAGCTGGCTAGAGCTGTTATCAGGTATATCATTGTAGGAGTCCATTCAGTTTTCTTGTATGAATTCAGCTCAGATTTCCACGTAGCTGATCATCAAGTGTGTAGTACAGGCTCTGTCCTACAGTCTTAGAGGGGCAGGGGTGATTGGCATTTATACCGGTATCTGATTGCAGCAGGGGTTCACTCTCTGAACAAGGCAGGGGGCTGAGAACCAACCCCCAAGTGTCTCTGAGGAAAACGCGTCCCTGTTGCCTAGAGCATGCAGGTGGGTGGGTTCTGCCGACAGACCACGGGCACCCAAAGTTTTTGTTTGTAAGGACTGGGAGGTACCAGTTATCTCTGAACCCCTGTTGCGGGTGGCTGGGTGACCTGCGTGGAACTACCAGTCCTTAGGTCCCTGATGTGGGTAGGTGGGGACCTTGTTTAATAGGCAAAGCAATGTCAATTATCAAACACCCACCTCTCCACCACACAGCTGAAACGGTTAGAGTCTGCCTACAAGGGCATATTCTCCCAAAATAGGCCCACACAGGTCCATGCAGAAGGGAAAGGTGCTCAAAGTGTACGGACGGTTTATGCCTGGACAGGAGTGGCTTCTGTCCTGAGCTTCCCCTGTTAGTAGAGCTAGGAAATTATCTTTTCCTTCAAATGCAATTTTTTTCATTCCCCAAGGTCTGGAGGGTGGCTCTAGGTGCTCAACAGTGCCCATCTCAGTCCCAGGGAATTCAGCTGCTGAAGCCGGTTTGCGGGTGGGGGTTGTGGGTTAAAATATACGCAAGTACTTAGCTTTTGCGGAGAGTGCCATTCTCCTCAGGTTCGGAGGTGTGAGCAGGCTGTGTGGCTGTCTGCTTCTCCCTGAGGAAACTGCAGCTGAAGGCTAGTACCAGCCCGCCACCACCACCTGTCCGGGAGTGGTACCTGAGGGTCCCCGCGATTCAGGTCCAGTCACTCCTCTCCGCTTCTGAATGGTCTCTTCCTCCCCCTGCCCTTCAGTTCGTTTTCTAAGCTTGCCTTTGAAGTTCAGGGATCCCAGTTTGTCACAAATATACTCGTTTCACTTGTTTTTTCGGGTCTTTGTTGTAAAGAGGGCTCGCCGGAAGCGTCTGTCTATTCCATCATCTTGGCTCGCCTCCTTCTGTAGAATCTTTGATCAAAATGTTCCGTAATGGTAGTCAAGCACCATCTACTTCTTCTGGTCTCATGGTAAAGGAGGCAGTTGTTCACGGAAGCAGTTAGGCACACATTCTATTTCCTCCTCCTATTCCTGACTCTAATTCTTTCTCTGTTGTTCCAGGCAAATAGACCAATTGTTGTGCCTTGGATGGCCACTTGCAAGCTTTTAAGACCCCAGGCGCTACAAAGCAAACTAGGAGGTAGAACAGAAGCACTAAACATGTTATTAGGCCAATTAACTGGGATGTCCCATGAAACCATGACCCTAAACCTCCAAACCAAGGAGCCAAATCCTATGAGGTGTTTGGTTGTCCATAAGCAGCCTCAGCAGCTACTCTTTTTTTTTGTCACTATTATATCTATCACACAACTTTTGTCAATTCAAATTTTTAGAGGTGTATAACTTATTGACAGCAATTACATTAATTGTGCAATCCTACCATTAATGCGGTTTTTCCATCACTGTAAACCAAAAGTCAGCACATCTACTACTAACTTGTTGACCCTCTCATTATCCGACATTTCACATTTACAATGATAGTAAAAAATCTGCTATCCAACTATTTGCACATTAACGACATACACCTGGTAGTAACAAATGCCGAAGCGTGAGGCAAGAGTAACCCTGGTTCTGAGGGTTAAGGTAATGTGTCAGCATGGCTTGGCTATGATTCTCAGTGGTTTGGCAGTTATGCAATGATGTAATTTGGCAGTTATGTAATAATATAGTTGTTACAGATTGAACTATGTCCCCCCCGAAAATGTGTGTGTAAATTTAGCTGGGCCATGATTCCCAGTATTGTGTGGTTATCCTCCATTTTGTGATTGTAATTTTATGTTAAAGAGGATGGGGTGGGATTGTAACACCCTTACTAAGGTCACATCCCTGATCCAATGTAAAGGGAGTTTCCCTGGGGTGTGCCTGCACCACCTTTTATCTCACAAGGGATAAAAGGGGAAAGGGAAGCAGGCAGAGAGTTGGGGACCTCATACCACCAAGAAAGCAGTGGTGGGAGTAAAGCGCATCCTTTGGACTTGGGGTTCCTGCATGGAGAAGCTCCTAGTCCAGGGGAAGACTGACGAAAAAGACTTTCCTCCAGAGCTGACAGAGAAAGCCTTCCCCTGGAGCTGAAGCCCTGAATTTGAACCTCTAGCCTAGTAGACTGTGAGAAAATTAATTTCTCTTCGTTAAAGCTATCTACTTTTGGTATTTCTGTTATAGCAGCACTAAATGACTAAGACAATAGCCATCCTCCATTTTGTGATTTGATGTGGTCATCCTCCATTTTTGCATAACAATCTGGTCTTTGGAACCTAACCATGTCGATAAGTGAGGAGTGGGTGTACCCTATAAGCAATAACCCTCCTTTCTCCCTCCCTCCCACCTCTGGTAACTACTAATAAACTTTGGTCTGTATACATTTGACTTTTCTTGTCTTTTTATATAAGCGAGGTCATACAATATTTGTCCTTTTATGATTGACTTATTTCATTCAGCATAATGTCCTCAAGCTCCATCCATATTATAGCATGTATGAAGATTTCATTTCTCTTACTGACTTTGTAGTATTCCATTGTATATGTGTGGGACCTTTTATTTATTCATTCATCTGTTGGTGGGCATTTAGGTTGATTCTACCCTTTGGTTATTGTGAATAGTGCTGCAATGGACATTGGTATACAAGTATCTGTTTGAGTCTCTGCTTTCAAGTCCTTTGGATATATACCTAAGAGTGGAATTGCTGGGTCATATGGTAGTCATATTTCTAGTTTTTTTTAGGAACTGCCACACTGTTTTCCACAAGGGCTGGACCATTTTACATTCCAAGCAGCAATCAATAAGCATTCCAATTTCCCTACATCCTCACCAATGTTTGTTATTTTCTGTTTTTGTTTTTTTTTTTATTTTAGCCATCCTAGTGGGAGTGAAATGGTATTTCATTGTGGTTTTGATTTGTATATCTCTGATGTCTAGTGATGTTGAGCGTCTTTTCATGTGTTTGGTGGCCATTAAAATGCCCTCTTTAGTGAAATTTGGAAACCCTGGTTGCATAGTGGTTAAGTGCTATGGCTGTCGCCCAAGAGGTTGGCAGTTTGAATCCTCCAGGCACTCCTTGGAAACTCTATTGGGCAGTTCTACTCTGTCCTATAGGGTTGCTATGAGTCGGAATCAACTCAATGGCACTGGGTTTGGTTTGGTTTTGGGCTTAGTGAAATTTCTATTGAAGTGCTTTTACCACTTTATGATTGGGTTATTTGTGCTTGTTGTTGTTAAGTTGTCAATTCATGGGGTTGTTTTTAAGTCTCAATTTGTTCCTCTTTCAGAAAAATGGCTTCCTATGTGTGCCTGCCTTTCTAAATGGTGTGATTCCCCAAGGATGATCTGGGCTCACAGTAGCTACTCTGAGAAATTTTGATATAAATTGGCCTATTTGAAAAGTGCATTGGAAAAAGGATGTATTGTTTATTTTGATTGGTATAACAAGGTCTTAAAAAGACAAAAATTATTCTAAATTGCATCTGTAAAAGATACTTTACAGCAGGTAGAAAATAGTGTTATGAAAGTATAATAATTTCCTACCTCCGGATGATATTATTAAATTAGATTATAATATTCCTTCAAATAGCTTTATTCTTATCAGTTTAGTGATAAACACGTGTACAAATTTAATAGTCCTAATATTCCAGGAGTTAATGAAAATGAATTAAGTTCGAGCAAAGTTTTTTATGTTGACTTAAAAGCAGTTTCCAAGATCTTTTAAGATATAGGTTGTGTATCGTCAAGGAGAAAGAGTAAAGTAAAAGACTGGTTGTTCCAGAGTGAACAACAGAAAAGCAAAGTAAGAAAATTTGAATGGATATAGAAGGTTAGAAGAAGATTAAGTGGAAAGTTAAGGAAGAGAAGGCTAAACTGCTTACCAAGAGAATAGTTTAAAAAAAAAAAGAGCCAAGGGACCCCTCCCAATAGGGTGGAGATCTTTTAAAGATATTTAAAAAATAGGATAAATAAGGTGGACATTGATGAGGGTTAAAATTTTTTTTAAATGTTGTCTTAATACAATTATTAGAAATTGGGTGAATCCCCAGCACAAGTTCCCTCTATTGTAGAGGAATTCTAAAAAGCCAAAAGATAAAAACCACAATAAGAAAAAAAAAAAATTTTTTTTTGAGGACACCCAAAATGGGGAAAATGTTTCCCCTAGCCAGAGACTTAAGGTTATATACATATCAATAAATAGGTTGGGTTGTGCAGAGACTGATTAAAAAAAAAACAGCTGATAAAACCTTAAAGGGCTGAGATTAGATTGGAAAAATGGGGCAAGGTAAAAGTTTGAATGAAAATACAGAACATTTAAACAAACTTTGTTTCAACAGTAATTATTTTTTGTGGTATATAGACTTAAAATTATTTCAAGATCTTTAGGTAATTAACTGATATTAAATTGAGCTAATGGATATGTATTGTAATTGAAGTTTATGATCATTTGCTTTTTATGCCACCAGAAGGGTATATATATATTTGGTTCTGCTAATTTCTGCCACTTTAAAAAGTTGTACTATAAGAGATATGCAACAAAGACAGAAAACAAAAGGCTTATGAAAAAGGGAATTTAAAAAAAAATTGTGAATTAAGTGAAAAGTTTACAATTCAACTCAGTTTCTCATACAAAAACATACACACATTGTTATGTGACCCTAGTTGCTCTCCCTACAATGTGACAACACACTCCTCCTCTCCACCCTGTATTTTCCGTGTCCATTCAACCAGCTCCTGTCCCCCTCTGCCTCATCTTACCTCCAGACAGGAGCTGCCCACATAGTCTCATGTGCCTACTTGAGCTAAGAAGCACACTCCTCACCAGTATCATCTTATGTCCTATAGTCCAGTCTAATCTTTGTCTGAAGAGTTGGCTTTGGGAATGGTTTTAGTTTTGAGCTAACAGAGAGTCCGGGGGCCATGACCTCTGGGGTCCCTCCAGTCTCAGTCAGGTCTTTTTATGAGAATTTGAGGTCTGCATCCCACTTTTCTCCTGCTCCATCAGGGATTCTCTGAGGTGTTCCCTGTCAGGGCAGTCATTGTGGTAGCCGGTAACCATCTGGTTCTTCAGGTCTCAGGCTGATGGAGCCTCTGGTTTATGTGGCCCTTTCTTTCTCTTGGGCTCATATTTTCCTTGTGTCTTTGGTGTTCTTCATTCTCCTTTGCTCCAGGGGGTTGAGACCAATTGATGCATCTTAGATGGCCACTTGCTAGCTTTTAAGACCCCACACACCACTCACCAAAGTGGGATGCAGAACGTTTTCTTTTTTTTTTAATTGTGCTTTAAGTGAAAGTTTGCAAATCAAGTCAGTCTCTCATACAAAAAGTTATACACACTATACACACTTAGTTATGTACTCCTAGCTGCTCTCCCCCTGATGAGACAGGACATTCCTCCTCTCCAACCTGTATTCCCCGTGTCCATTCAGACAGCTCCTGTCCACCCCCCCGCCTTCTCATCTTGCCTCCATATAGGAGTTGCCCACATAGTCTCGTGTGTCTACTTGAGCCAAGAAGCTCACTCCTCACAAGTATCATTTTCTATCTTATAGTCCAGTCCAATCCCTGTCTGAAGAGTTGGCTTTGGGAATGATTTACAGTCTTGGGCTAACAAAGGGTCTGGGAACCATGATCTCCAGAGTCCTTCTAGTCTCCATCAGATCATTAAGTCTGGTCTTTTCATGAGAATTTGAGATCTGCATCCCACTGTTCTCCTGCTCCATCCGGGATTCTCTGTTGTGTTCAGTGATCAGTGGTAGTCGGGCACCATCGACAGAAAGTTTTCTTAATACACTTTGTTATGCCAATTGACCTAGATGTCCCCTGAAACCATGGTTCCCAGACCCCTGCCCCTGCCACTCTGTCCCTCAAAATGTTTACTTGTATTCAGGAAACTTCTTAGCTTTGGGTTAACCCAGTTGTGCTGACTTCCCCTGTACTGTGTGTTCTCCTTCCCTTCATCTAAAATAATTCCTGTCTACGATCTAATTAGTGAATACCCCTCTCTCTTCCTCCCTCCCCACCCTCGTAACCATCAAAGAATGTTTTCTTCTGTGTTTAAACCTTTTCTGGAGTTCTTATAATAGTGGTCTCATACAATATTTGTCCTTTTGCAACTGACTAATTTCACTTAGCATAATCCCTCCCAGATTCCGCCATGTTATAAGATGTTTCACAGATTCATCGTTGTTCTTTATCGTTGTGTGGTATTCAATTGTGTGAATATACCATAATTTGTTTATCCATTCATCCGTTGAGGGGCACCTTGGTTGTTTCTATCTTTTTGCTATTGTAAACAGTGCTGCAATGAACATGGATGTGCATATATCTATTCGTGTAAAGGCTCTTATTTCTCTAGGATATATTTCCAGGAGTGGGATTGCTGAATCGTATGGTAGTTGTATTGCTAGCTTTCTAAGGAAACACCAAATCGATTTCCAAAGTGGCTGTACCATTTTACATTCCTGCCAGCAGTGTATAAGTGTTCCAGTCTCTCTACAACCTCTCCAACATTGATTATCTTGTGTTTTTTGGATTAATGCCAGCCTTGTTAGGGTGAGATGGTATCTCACTGTAGTTTTGATTTGCATTTCTCTAATCGCAAATAGGAAACCCTGGTGGCACAGTGGTTAAGTGCTACAGCTGCTAAGCAAAGGGTCGGCAGCTTGAATCCGCCAGGCGCTCCTTGGAAACTCTTTGGGGGCAGTTCTACTCTGTCCTATAGGGTCGCTATGAGTCGGAATCGACTCGAAGGCACTGGGTTTGGTTTTTTAATGGCAAATACCTGTGAGCATTTCCTCACGTATCTGTTAGCCACTTCAATGTCTTCTTTGGTGAAGCGCCTGTTCATATTCTTTGCCCGATTTTTAACTGAGTTATTTGTCTTTCTTTGTTGAGGTTTTGCAGTATCTTGTAGATTTTAGAGATTTAATGATGCTGATCGGATTTGTACTAGCCAAAATTTTTTTTCCAGTCTGTAGGTTGTCTTTTTACTCTTTTGGTGAAGTCTTTGGATGATCATAAGTGTTCAGTTTTTAGGAGCTCCCAGTTATCTACTTTCTGGTGTTTGTGCATTGTTAGTAATGTTTTGTGTACTGTTTATGCCATGTATTAGGGTTCCTAGCATTGTCCCTATTTTTTCTTCCATGATCTTTATCATTTTAGGTTTTATATTTAGGTCTTTGATCCATTTGGAGTTAGTTTTTGTGTGTGGTGTGAGGAATGGGTCTTGTTTCATTTTATTACAGATGGATATCCAGTTATGCCAGCACCATTTGTTAAAGAGGCTGTCTTTTCCCCAGTTAATGGCCTTTGAGTCTTCATCAAATATCAGCTGCTCATACATGGATGAATTTATGTCTGGATTCTCAATTCTGTTCCATTGGTCTGTGTATCTGTTGTTGTACCAGTACCAGGCATTTTTGACTACCGTGGTGGTATAATAGGTTCTAAAATCAGGTAGAATGAGGCCTCCCACTGTGTTCTTCTTTTTCAGTAATGCTTTACTTATTCAGGGCCTCTTCCCTTTGCATATGAAGTTGGTGATTTATTTATCCATCTCATTAAAAAATGCCATTGGAATTTGGATCGAGATTGCATTGTATCTATAAATTGCTTTGGGTAGAATAGACATTTTCACAATGTTGAGTCTTCCTATCCATGAGCAAGGTATGTTTTTCCAATTCTGTAGGTCTCTTTTGGTTTCTTACAGTAGTGTCTTGTAGTTTTCCTTATATTGATCTTTTATATCTCTGGTTAGATTTATTTCTAAGTATTTTATCTTCTTGAAGGCTCTTGTAAATGGTATTGATTTGGTGATTTCCTCTTTGAAGTTCTCTTTGTTGGCGTAGAGGAATCCAACTGATTTTTGTATGTTTATCTTGTATGCTGGTACTTTGCTGAAGTCTTCTGTTAGTTACAGTAGTTTTCTTGTGGATTCTTTGGCGTTTTCTGTGTAAAAGATCATATCATCTGCAAATAGAGATACTTTTATTTCTTCCTTACCAATCTGGATGCCCTTTATTTCTTTATCTAGCCT
Source organism: Loxodonta africana (assembly GCF_030014295.1). Classification (NCBI taxonomy): domain Eukaryota; kingdom Metazoa; phylum Chordata; class Mammalia; order Proboscidea; family Elephantidae; genus Loxodonta; species Loxodonta africana. The sequence goes on from NC_087369.1 coordinate 63,898,741, forward strand.
AATTGCTCTGGCTGGGTCCTCCAGCACAATGTTGAATAATAGTGGTGATAAAGGGCATCCTGGCCTGGTTCCTATTCTCAGGGGGAATGCTTTCAGACTCTCTCCATTTAGGATGATGTTGGCTGTTGGCTTTGTATAAATGCCCTTTATTATGTTGAGGAATTTCCCTTCTATTCCTATTTTGCTGAGTGTTTTTTATCATGAATGTGTGTTGGACTTTGTCAAATGTCTTTTCAGCATCAGTTGACATGTGGTTCCTGCCTTTTGTTTTATTTACGTGTCGGATTACATTGATTGTTTTTCTAATGTTGAACCATCCCTGCATAACCTGGTATGAATATTTTTTTGATATGTTGTTGAACTCTATTGGCTAGAATTTTGTTGAGAATTGTTGCGTCTATGTTCACGAGGGATATTGGTCTGTCATTTTCTTTTTTTGTGGTGTGTTTACCTGGTTTTGTTATCAAGGTTATGCTGGCTTCGTAGAATGAGTTTGGGAGTAATCCATCCTTTTTTATGTTCTGAAATACCTTTAGTAGTAGTGGTGTTAACTCTTCTCCAAATGTTTGGTAGAATTCTCCAGTGAGGCCGTCAGGGCCAGGGCTTTTTTATGTTGGGAGTTTTTTATTTATGTTTTCAATCTCTTCTTTTGTTATAGGTTTATTTTGTTGTTCTATGTCTGTTTGTGTTAATTTAGGTAGATAGAGCGTCAGGAAATTTGTTCATTTCTTCCAGATTTTCAAATTTGTTAGAATATAATTTTTCACAGTATTCTGTTAGATTCTTTTAATTACTGTTGAGTCTGTTGTGATGTCGCCCATCTCGTTTCTTATTTGGGTTATTTGCTTCCTCTCCTGTTTTTCTTTTGTCAGTTTGGTCAACAGTTTATCAATTTTATTGATCTTTCCAAAGAACAAGCTTTTGGTCTTGTTAACTCTTTCGATTGTTTTTCTATTCTTGTTTCATTGAATTCTGCTCTAATTTTTTATTATTTGCTTCTTCTGATGCCTAATTGTTCTGAGTTTTGCCTGATCTCCTTCCTGATTTCTTGAAGAGTTTTTTATGTTAATCTTGTGTATTCTACCTCTGGTAATTCCAAGAAGTTATCTTCATCCAGAAGATTCCTTGATTCTTTATTTTGGGAGCTTGCTGAAGCCATCATGTTCTGCCTCTTTATGTGATTTGATAGTGACTGTTGTCTCTGAGCCATCAATACGTTATTGTATTTATTTATTTTATTTTGCTTACTGTGTCCTATCTTCATTTTTTGTTTTGTTTTGATATACCCAAATATGCTGCTTGTGTGACCTAGTTTGATTATTGGTGCCTTTGAAGCTCTAACGTCCTGTCACCAGGTTTTAGAGCTGTTACTAGGTATGTGAGCCCAGGAGTCCATTCACTTTTTTTGTACGGATTCAGCTCATGTGTCTAGACAGTCAGTCACCAAGTGTGTGGTGTAGGCTCTCACCTACAGTCCTACACGCGGAGTGGTGGTTGAAGTCGGCACAGGTATCTGCGTGCAGTAGGCAGTCATGAGCTGTGCAGGGCGGGGGGGCTGACAACTGCCCCTGAGTGTCTGTGAGGAAAGTATGGACCTGTTCCCTAGAGCACATAGGTGGGTGAGTTTTGCATATGGACTATGTGTACTCAGTGGTGCTGGCTGTAAGGACTGGGAGGCACCACTCATTCTGGGACTCCTGTTGTGGGTGGCTTGGTGTCATGGGTGGAGCCACCAGTCCTCAGTCCCCTGATGTGGGTAGGTGAGGACCCTGATTAATAGGCAAAACACTCTCAAATGTCACAAACTTGCCTCTCCACCATGTAGCTGAAACAGTTGAACTTATACTTCAGGTATATACCCTGTTTTACTGTGCTAATTTGTGCCTACACTGTTGAAATTGGCCCACACAGGTCTATGTAGGGGTGAAAAGGCATTCAAAGTCTATGGACCCCTTATGCCTGTGCCTAGGCAAAGGAGGTGGTCTTTTTTGTGAGTTAGAATTTTGTTCTACATTTTTTTCCAGCTTTGTCCAGGACCCTCTATTGTGATCCTTGACAGAGCAGTCAGTGGCGATAGCTGGGCGCCATCTAGTTGTACTGAACTAGTTTGATGGAGGCTGTGTTAGATGTGGTCCATTGGTCCATTGGACTAATCTTTCCCTTGTATCTTTAGTTTTCTTCATTCTCCCTTGTTCCCAAAGAGGTGAGACCAGTGGAGTATCCTAGATGGCTGCTTACAGGCTTTTAAGACCCCAGATGCTACTCACCAAAGTAGAATGTAGAACATTTTCTTATGAACTATGTTATGCCAATTAAGCTAGATGTTCCCCAAACCATGGTCCCCAGCCCTCAGCCCAGTAATTCAGTCCCTCAGAGAGTTTGGATGTGTCTATGGAGCTTCCATGACCTTGCCTTGTATAACTTGTGCTGGTTTTCCCAGTATTGTGTGCTGTCTTACCCATCACCAAAGTTACCACTTATCTATTGTCTATTTAGTGTTTTTCCATCCCTACCCTTCCCCTTGTAACCATCAAAGCTTGTTTCTGTTTGTGGGTAAACCTTTTCATGAGTTTTTATAATAGTGGTCTCATACAATGTTTGTCCTTTTGTGATTGACTTATTTCACTCAGCATAATGTGCCCTAGATTCATCCATGTTATAAGATGCTTCACAGATTCATTGTTGTTCTTTATCACTGCATAAAACTCCATTGTGGGTATATACCATAGCTAAGCTTGTTTTTCCATTCGTCTGTTGATGGGCACCTAAATTGTTTCCATTTTTTTGCTATTGTGAACAATGATGCAGTGAACATGGGTGTGCATGTGGCTATTCATGTGATGACTCTTATTTCTCTAGGATATATTCCTACGAGTGGGACTGCTGGATCATATGGTATTTCTAATTCTAGGTTTGTAAGGAAGTGCCACATCATTTTCCAAAATGGTTGTATCATTTTACATTCCCACCAGCAGTGCATTAAGAGTTCTGATCTTCCCGCAGCCTCTCTAGCTTTTGTTATTTCCTGTTTTTTTTTTATTTATTTGTGTCAATAATGCCTGTGTGAGATGGTATTTCATTGTGGTTTTAATTTGTATGTCTCTAATTGCTAGTGATTGTGAGAATTTCATCATGTGTCCGTTGCCTTCTTGAATGTCTTCTTTGGTGAAGTATCTGGTCATTTCCTTTGCCCATTTTTTAATTGGGTTATTTGTCTTTTTGTTGTAGAGGTGTTAAATTTTCTTGTAGATTTTAGAGATTAGAACCTTATCTGATTTGTAATAAACAAAATTTTTTCTCTTTTTACTCTTTTGGTGAAGTCTGAAAAAGGGAATTCTATGTGATGTGGTCCAAGTTTTTATCTGTTGTCACTAAAGTTTGTTGGTTTAATTTATGAGATTTTTAAGAGCTTTAGTATCAAATAGTATATAAAACAAGAATTGGGTTTCTCACTTTTAAAATGACAAAAGTTTCTTTAACTACTGGATTGAAGAGTTAACTTTATCCTCTATGAAACCTGACTCAAAGGAAAGGGTTCTCTGTCTCCTTAGAAAAAATTCCTGAGTTCATTTTGAAAACCAAGCCTTGTGGCTTTTGAAAAAGCTAAGGTTTTTACCTTTAAAATCATTTCTTGTCATTTTAGTTAAACAAATCACTAAATATTGAGAAAAAGTAAAGGTAAAAAGTATATCTAATCTTCCTCCACCATTAACCATTGTTTTTCATTTGTTATGTAACCTTCTAGTGTTTTCATACACACCACACACACATGCACATACACATTTCATTTCTAGTATAGTTTTTTAAAACTTGTTAGTAGAAAATTTCAAACAACATACACAAAAGTAAGTCTGAAAGGGCTGGGAAAACCTGGGTCTTACAAACTATCAAAACAGTCACACTGAAGAGCTTCTGGGAATAGAATCCAATGTGAGAAGAAGGGACAATACAGATAAAGGAAAAAGAAGATCCAGATAAAACTGTGGGAGGAGAACAGAACATAGATATCTCAGAAGGCAAGCTGTCCTGTCTTCACAAAAACAGAAAATGGAGCTATAGAGCCATGAAGTTAGAAAGCTGTCTTGAACCATGTTTCCCATCTAAACATTCAAGAAAAAGGATGGAGGTCAAATCCCATATAAAGTTATAAGAAAAAATAGGATAAGGAACAGAATAACATCCCTACGATGAGAGAACGCAGGAAAGACATGCTTACAAAACAGATGAAACTCTATTCTCATATTTCCAAATGAGCTAAAATAGATTAAGAAACCATAAGATATGAAAAAATGGCATAAATCAGAATGAGAAAAATTCAGAAATGAGGTGATTGAATTCAAGAAGGAATTAGAAATAAAATATAATTTTAGAAATGAACCCTAAACTAGAAGTAACTTAAGAATGAATAAACACAACAAGTAATGGCTTAAGAGAAATACATGAGAAGGAGGAAAGCTTTTAAGATATAAAAGAAATAAAGAGGCGGGCCAAAATAGTGGAGTAGTCAGACACTTCCAGTGATCCCTCTTACAACAAAGACCTGAAAAAAACAAGTGAAATGATTATATATATGACAAGCTAGGAGCCCTGAACATCAAAGGCAAAGTTAGAAAACGGACTGAGAGGCAGGCGGAGGGAGAGACGGTTCAGAAGCAGAGACGAGCTGCTGGTCCTGAATCGCTGGGAAGCCTCAGGCACCATTCCCTAGAGCGACCACGGCGGGGCTGGCAGTAGCATTCTGGATGTGGTTTCCTCAGGGAGAGACAGGAAGCCGCACAGCCTACTCACAACTCCAGAACCAGAGAAGAATAGCACTCTCAGCAAAAGCTAAGTACTTCCATTTATTTTACCGTGTCCCCAGCCCCCAAACAAGCTTAAGTAACTGTCAATTTCCCTGGGCCTGAGAGAGGTTCTGCTGCATGCTCTGAGCCATTCTCCCAGCCTTGGAGAAGGAATAAATTCACACTCAGGGGAAAAGATAATCTGCCAGCTCCACTAAGCTGGGGGGCTCAGGACAGAAATGGCTCCTGTCCAGGCACAAAATGTCCATGAACTTTGAATATCTTTCACCCTGCATGGACCTGTGTGGGCCCACTTCAGGAGAATAGGGCCTTTTTGGCAGACTGCAACTGTTTCAGCTGCATGGTGGAGAGGTGAGAGCTTGATGTTTGACACTGCTTTGCCTATTAAACAAGGTCCTTACCTACCCACATCAAAGGCCTAAGGACTGGCGGCTCCACCCACATCACCTAGCCACCCATGACAGGGGTCCAAGGATAAGTGGTACCTCCCAGTCCTTACAACCAAAAGCATTGGGTGCCCATGGCCTGAATGCAGAACCCACACACCTGTCCACTCTAGGAAACAGGGATGTGCTTTCCTCACAGACACTCGGGGGACAGTTGTCAGCCCCCTGCCTTGTTCAGAGTGTGACCCCCTGCTGCAACTAGATATCTGCACCTACACCAATCACCCCTGCCCCTCTAAGACTGTAGGACAGAGCCTGTACCACACACTTGATGACCAACTACCTGGACACCGGAGCTGAATCCACACAAGAAAAGTGAATGGACACCTAGGCTCATATACCTGATAACAGCTCTAGCCATCTGGTGACAGATGTTAGAACTTCAAAGGTGAAAATAAACAAGCTAGCTCACTCAGCAGCCTATTTGGGCATATCAAAACAAACAAAGCAAGAAGCTGGGATACAGTAAGCAAACATAAACTAATACAATAACTTATAGATGGCTCGGAGACAACAGTCAATATCAAATCACAAAAAGAAGCAGACCATGATTGCTTCAACAAACTCTCAAAACAAAGAATCCAGGAATCTTCTGGATGAAGGTGCCTTCCTGAAATTACCAGATGCAGAATACAAAAGATTAATATACAGAATGCTTCAAGACATCAGGAATGAGATCAGGCAAAATGCAGAACAAACCAAGAAACACACAGATAAAGCAGTTGAAGGAATTAAAAAGGTTATTCAAGAGCATAAGGAAAAATTTAATAAGCTGCAAGAATCCTTAGAGAGCAATCAGAAATTCGGAAGATTAACAATAAAATTACAGAATTAGACAATTCAATAGAAAGGAACAGAATTGAAGAAATCATAGGCAGAATTAGTGAGAATGAAGATAAAACACTTGGCACCAATATATTCAAAGAAAAATCAGATAAATGAATTAAAAAAAATGAAGAAACCCTGAGAATCAGGTGGGACTCTATCAAGAGAAATATCCCACAAGTGCTTGGAGTACCAGAACAGGGAGGGATAACAGAAAATACAGAGAGAATTGTTGAAGATTTGTTGGCAGAAAACTTCCCTGACATTGTGAAAGATGAAGAAGATATCTATCCAAGGTGCTCATCGAACTCCACATAAGGTAGATCTTAAAAGAAAGTCACTAAGACATATTATAATCAAACTTGCCAAAACCAAAGATAAAAAGAGAATTTTAAGAGTGGCTAGGGTTAAACAAAAAGTCACCTACAAAGGAGAGTCAATTAGAATAAGCCTGGACGACTCAGCAGAAACCACACAGGCAAGAAGGCAATGGGATGACTTATATAAAGCAATGAAGGAAAAAAATTGCTACTCAGGAATCATACATCCAGCAAAACTGTCTCTCAAATATGAAGGTGAAATTAGGACATTTCCAGATAAATAGAAGTTTAGAGAATTTGTAAAAACCAAACCAAAACAACAAGAAATACTAAAGGCAGTTCTCTGGATAGAAAATTAATATCGGATATCGGCCCAAGACTAGAACACAGGACAGAGCAACTAGATATCAACCCAGATAGGGAAATCACAAAAATAAATCAAGATAAAAAAGTGCTCAAAACAGGGGAACAGTGATATCATTATGTAAAAGAAGACAAAATTACAACAATAAAGAAGGACTAAGAAATGTAGTCATAGATCTTTCATATGGAAAGCAAGTCAAGGTGATATAAAAAAATAAAAGTTAGGTTTTAACTTAGAAAAATAATGGTGAATATTAAGTTAACCACAAAGGAGACTAACAATCCTACTCATCAAAATAAAATACAAGAAAAAAATAGAGACTCAGCAAAAACAAAATCAACAAGAACGAATAAGAGGGAAAGACAATATATAAAGACAAACGACTCAGCACAAAAAATTAAGTGGGAAAAAGAAACTGTCAACAACACACAAAAAAAGACAACAACATGACAGCACTAAACTCATAAAAAAAAAACCTATCCATAATTAAGCTGAATGTAAATGCACTAAATATACCAATAAAGAGGCAGAGAGTGGCAGAATGGATAAGAAAACTCTTTCCATCTATATGCTGCCTACAAGAAAAACACCTTACTTAAAGACACAATTTTTTTTTTAAAGACACAAACTAAAACTCAAAGGATGGAAAAAAATAAAGCAAGCAAACAACAATCAAAAAAGTGCAGGAGTGGCAATATTAACTTCCGACAAAGTAGACTTTAAAGTTAAATCCACCACAAAGAATAAGGAAGGACACTATATGATGATTAAAGGAACAGTATACCAGGAAGACATAACCATATTAAATATTTATGCACCCAATGACGGGGCTTCAAGATACATAAAACAAAGTCCAACAGCATTGAAAAGTGAGATAGACAGCTCCACAATAATAGTAAGAGACATCAACACAGCAGTTTTGGTAAAGGACAGAACATCTAAAAAGAAGCTCAATAAAACACAGAAGATCTAAATGCCACAATCTACCAAATTGACCTCATACACATATACAGAACACTCCACCCAATAGCAGCCAAGTACACTTTCTTTTCCAGCACACATGGAACATTCTCTAGAATAGACCACGTACTAGGTCATAAAGCAAGCCTTAACATAATCCAAAACATCAAAATACTACAAAGTATCTTCTCTAATCATAAGGCCATAACAGTAGAAATCAATTAACAGGAAAAGCAGGGAAAAGAAATCAAACACTTGGAAACTGAAAAATACCCTGCTCAAAAAGACTGGGTTATAGAAGACATTAAGAATGGACTAAAGAAATTCATAGAATCCAAAGAGAATGAAAAAGCTTCCTATCAGATGCTTTAAGACACAGCTAAAACAGTGCTCAGAGGTCAACTTATATCAGTAAATGCAGACATCCACAAAGAAGAAAGGGCCAAAATCAACGAATTATCCCTACAACTCGAATAGAAAGAGAGCAACAAAAGAAACCCTCAGGCAGCAGAAGAAAGCAAATAATAAAAATTACAGCAGAATTAAATGAAATAGAGAACAGAAAAAAATTTGAAAAAGTTAACAGGACCAAAAGGTGGTTCTTTGAAAAAATTAATAAACCATCGCCCAAACTGACAAAAGAAAAACAGGAGAGGAAGCAAATAACCCAAATAAGAAATGAGATGGGTGATATCACAACAGACCCAACTGAAATTAAAAGAATCATATCAGATTACTATGAAAAATTGTACTCTAGCAAATTTGAAAACGTAGAAGAAATGGATGGATTTCTGGAAACACACTACCTATGTGAACAAACACAAACGGAGCTAGAAAAAAGAAATAAGCTCATAACAAAAGAAGAGATTGGAAAGGTAATTTAAAAACTCCCAACAAAAGAAGCCCTGGCTCGGACGGCTTCACTGGAGAGTTCTACCAAACTTTCAGAGAAGAGTTAACACCACTACTACTAAAGGTATTTCAGAGCATAGAAAAGGATGGAATACTCCCAAACTTATTCTATGAAGCGAGCATATCCCTGATAGCAAAACCAGGTAAAGACACCACACACACAAAGAAAATTACAGACCTATATCCCTCATGAACTTAGATGCAAAAATCATCAACAAAATTCTAGCCAATAGAGTTCAACAACATATCAAAAAAATAATTTACCATGACCAAGTGGGGTTCATCCCAGGTATGCAGGTATGGTTCAACATTAGAAAAACAACGAATGTAATCCATCATATAAATAGAACAAAGGACAAGAACCACGTGATCTTATCAATTGATGCAGAAAGGCATTTGACAAAGTCCGAAACCCATTTATGATAAAAACTCTCAGCAAAATAAGAATAGAAGGAAAATTCCTCAACATAATAAAGGTCATTTATACAAAGCCAACATCGTCCTAAATGGGAAGAGTCTGAAAGCATTCCCCTTGGGAACGGGAACCAAAGAAGGATGCTCTTTATCACCACTCTTATTCAACATTGTGCTGGAGGTCCTAGCCAGAGCAATTAGGCTAGATAAAGACATGAAGGACATCCAGATTGGTAAAGAAGAAGTAAAATTATCTCTATTTGCAGATGACATGATCTTATACACAGAAAACGCTAAAGAATCTTCAAGGAAACTACTGAAACTAATAGAAGAGTTTAGCAGAGTATCAGGATACAAGATAAACATACAAAAATCAGTTGGATTCATCTACACCAAAAAAAAAAAAAGAACATCAAAGAGGAAATCACCAAATCAATACCATTTACAGTAGCCCCCAAGAAGATAAAATACTTAGAAATAAATCTTACCAGAGACGTAAAAGACCTATGTAAAGAAAACTACAAGACACTACTGCAAGATACCAAAAGAGACCTACAGAATTGGAAAAACATACCTTGCTCATGGACAGGAAGACTCAACATTGTAAAATCTTCTATAGAAAGCAATCTATAGGTACAATGCAATTCTGATCCAAATTCCAAAGACATTTTTTAATGAGATGGAGAAACAAATCACCAACATCATAAGGAAGAGAAAGAAGCCCTGGGTAAGTAAAGCATTACTGAAAAAGAACAAAGTGGGAGGCCTCACACTACCTGATTTTAGAACCTATTATACCGCCACGGTAGTCAAAAATGCCTGGTACTGGTGCAACAACAGATACATAGACCAATGGAACAGAATTGAGAATCCAGATATAAATCCATCCACATATGAGCAGCTGATATTTGACAAAGGCCCAAAGGCCATTAACTGGGGAAAAGACAGCCTCTTTAACAAATGGTGCTGGCATAACTGGATATCCATCTGTAATAAAATGAAACAAGACCCATTCCTCACACCACACACAAAAACTAACTCCAAATGGATCAAAGACCTAAATATAAAACCTAAAATGATAAAGATCATGGAAGAAAAAATAGGGACAATGCTAGGAACCCTAATACATGGCATAAACAGTACACAAAACATTACTAACAATGCACAAACACCAGAAGAGAAAGTAGATAACTGGGAGCTCCTAAAAATCAAACACGTGTGCTCATCCAAAGACTTCACCAAAGGATTGCCTACAGAGTGGGAAAAAGTTTTTAGCTATGACATTTCCAATCAGCACCTGATCTCTAAAATCTATATGATACTACAAAAACTCAACTACAAAAAGACAACCCAATTAAAAAATGGGCAAAGGATATGAACAGGCACTTCACTAAAGAAGACATTCAGGTGGCTAACAGATACATGAGGAAATGCCAACGATCATTAGCCATTAGAGAAATGCAAATCAAAACTACAGTGTGATTTCATTTTGGGTTTTTTGGCATTAATCAAAAAAACCCAAAATAATAAATGTTGGAGAGGTTGTGGAGAGACTGGAACAGTTATACCCTGCTGGTGGGAATGTAAAATGGTACAACCACTTTGGAAATTGATTTGGTGCTTCCTTAAAAAACTAGAAATAGAACTACCAGCAATCCCACTCCTTGGAATATATCCTAGAGAAATAAGAGCCTTTACACGAACAGGTATATGCACACCCACGTTCATTGCAGCACAGTTTACAATAGCAAAAAGATAGATGCAACCAAGGTGCCCATCAACAGATGAATGGATAAATAAATTATGGTATATTCACATGATGGAATACTACCCATCGATAAAGAACAATGATGAATCCGTGAAACATTTCATAACATGGAGGAATCTGGAAGGCTTTATGCTGACTGAAATTAGTTGCACAAGGACAAATATTGTATGAGACCACTATTATAAGAACTCAAGAAGTAGGTTAAATAGAAGAAAATATTCTTTGGCGGTTACATCAGTAGGGAGGGAAGGAGGGAGGGGGTATTCACTAATTAGACAGTAGACAAGAACTATTTTAGGTGAAGGGAAAGACAACACACAATACAGGAGAGTTCAGCACAACCAGACTAAACCAAAAGCAAAGAAGTTTCCTGAATAAACTGAATGTGTCGAAGGCCAGCATAGCAGGATGGGGTTTGGGGACCATGGTTTCAGGGGACATCTACATCAACTGGCGTAATAAAATCTATTAAGAAAACATTCTGCATCCCACTTTGGAGTGTGGCGCCTGGGGTCTTAAATGCTAGCAAGTGGCCATCTAAGATGCATCAATTGGTCTCAACCCACCTGGAGCAAAGTAGAATGAAGAACAGCAAAGACAAGGTAATTATGAGCCCAGGAAACTGAAAGGGCCACATAAATCAGAGACTACTTTGGCCTGAGACCAGAAGAACTAGATATGGTGCCCGGCTATAACTGACAATTGCCCTTAAGGGGAACACAACAGAGAATCCCTGAAGGAACAGGAGAGCAGTGGGATGCAGACCTCAAATTCTTGTAAAAAGACCAAGCTTAATGGTCTGATTGAGACTAGAAGGACCCCGGAGGTCATGGTCCCCAGACTTTCTGTTAGCCCAAGACAGGAACCATTCCCAAAGCCAACTCTTCAGACAGGGATTGGATTGGATTGGATTGTAAGATAGAAAATGATACTAGTGAGGAGTGAGCTTCTTGGATCAAGTAAACACATGAGACTCTGTGGGCAGCTCAGGTGTGGAGGGGAGATGAGAGGGCAGAGGGGGACAGAAGCTGACTAAATGGACACGGAATTACAGGGTAGAGAGAGGGAGTGTGCTGTCACATTAAGGGGGAAGTGACTAGGAGTATATAGCAAAGTGTATGTAAATTTTTGTAGGAGCGACTGACTTGATCTGTAAACTTTCACTTAAATCACAATAAAAATTTTTAAAAAAGATATAAAAGAAATGAAAAGGCTTCTGGTTTTAACTTGGATATGTAAAGAACTTAAAATGAAAGAAACTCCCATCCTTAGAACAAGAAAAAATCTGGACAGGCAGATAGTTAACAACTTTATGTGAACCCATCAGAGAACTGAAATAACAGGACAGATGTCCATCCTGAAATCTAGAGAGAAATACGTGGCTGCAGAGAGATACAGGACTAGAGCATTTACTTATTTGGGGAAAAAGCTGGTTGTTGCTGGGTGCCCTCAGGATACAGCTGGTAGGAATGTTAAATAGAAATTTTGGCAAATTGCTGGAGGCTGAGTATACGCTAGGAGAAGAGGGTGAAGCTTTTCGGGCCCACAGTCATAAGGGAGTTCCCACTCATTTGCAGGCTTTTACTCAAGGAACCCCACCAGGCTCTCACAGGGAGGATGGGGAGAATCCTGAGAAAGCTCCCTCCCTGCCCCCATGGTACTGGCTGAGGAAGGGAACAGCAGCATGCTTAATCTGCAAGGGGAAATATAAGTCTTCCAGGCTTTGAGGGACTATGTCCCAGGTGTGAGCTTTCTTAGTTCTTTGGGGATCTCTGTCCTAAAGTGTGAAGTCTATGGACTGTTTGGGGTTCTGCTTTTCAATATGTGAGGACTTTGAGTACTTCGGGGTTTTATGTTTCCAGGGTGTGAGCTCTCTGATGTATTTAGGGGTTGTTACCTATGGTATGAGGTCTTGAGGTACTTGAGAGTCTGCATCACAGGATGTGAGATTACTGAGAGGTTTGTTGTTTCTCTATCCCAGGCTGTGAATTCCTTGGGATATTTGGGGGTCTGGATTTCAGGGTGTGAGGTCTCTATGCTATCCCTAAGACTGTATCCCAGGCTGTGAGGCTTCTGAACTCTTTGGGGTTCTACCTCCCAGCCTATGACATCTCACATTTTCTAGAGTGTGAATTCTCTGAGCTAACTGGTTTATTTTCTGTGGGTCTATTTCCATGGTTGTGAGGCATTTGATTTTTGAAGGTCCGTGCCCCTGACTGTGGATGTCTCTGAATTTTTGAGGTTCTCTTCCTAAATTTGAGGCCACATTTTTTTTCCCTGTGTGTTAGCTTTCTGAGCTGTTTTAGCAGCTATGTCTAAAATGTGACATTCACCAATTCAACAATTTCTACATGTATTATTCAGTGACATTGATCACATTCTTCATGTTGTACAAGCATTACCACTATCCTTTTCAATTTATTCTACCACCATTAACATACACTCAATGCCCCTTAAGCAAAAACTCCCTTTCACTTCAGCTACTGATATTCTTTGATTTCTACATACTTACTTATTTCCTGTAAGTGAGATAATGCACTAGTTGTCCTTTTGCGACTGACTTACTTCACTCAGCATGTTTTCAAGGTTCATCCATGTTGTGATGTGTATCAGGACATCATTTCTCTTTATGGCTGAGTAATATTCTCAATGAGCTTTTTAGTGTCTTTTGCACGATGTTAAATGTGTAAGTAATTTTGGGGGCCTGTTTCAGGTTGTGAAATCTCAAAGGCTGCTTGGAATTTTATCATACAATGAGACTAGCTCTTTGAAGGTTCTGGGCCCCGGGGTATGAGGTGTTTGAGCTATTTGAAAGCCTTTGTACAGGTTGTGAAAATCTTTAATCTGAGAGTCTGTATACTGCGGCTTCGTACCACAGATTTACATCTCTGAGCTCTATTGTGGTCTGTGTCACATGGTGTGAGATCTCTGAGCTTTTTGAGGATCTATGTCCAGGTCAGGAGGTCTCTAAACTGTTTGGGGCCCTGTTTTCTAGATGGTAAATTCTCCAGGCTTACTCATTTATTTTCTACCTGGGTGTGAGGCCTCTTAGCTTTATTGTGGCTTTGCTCTTCAGGATGTGAGGACTTTCAACCTTTACGGCACTCTTTCTCTGATGGTAAGGTTTTGATATTCTGAGTATCTGTGTCCCTGAGTGTGGAGGCTCTGGCATTTTAAGGTTTTGATTCCCGTGTATTGTTCAGAGGTATGTTTCAGGCCTCTGGGCGGATTCAGTACATATACCCAGAATGTGAACTTACTCAGCCATTTGGGTTTTTGTTCAAGATGTATAGTGAATTACTGTGATAAAAATATAAAAAGAAAAAAACTACTAGCCCAGGCCACACCAGAGAGAGTCTCTTCTTGGACTGGAGTTCAGCTCATGGCTCCCGGTACCTTGGAATAGCTCCACTTTAAGATGAAACATTGTTATCCCACTGCCACTCCTTGACCCCGGGCTCCCATGGAAGGAAGTTACCCTGCTGCCTAGAACCTTCCCCTGGATGCCTGATCACCAAGTGACCAGGGCAACCCATGCTTTGGGACTTTTTTCCCCAAGATTTTGCTTTGCCATTATCCATGCTGCTGCTTCTGGCTGCAGGGCAGCTGCAGTGACCTGACCTAAACTTGGTTGAAGGTATTTGTTTTATATTCACCGGGATTAGCATGAAACTCAAAATTTCCCCCAAATCCTTAAGAATTCAGCACATTGATTTTTTAGTAAATACGCTCTCATCAGTTGGGTTCTAAGAGACTTGATGGTTTGATTATTTTGTCAAAAATACTTTTCTGTAAAAAAAAAGGTGCTATCCTTTGGTAAGAAAGTGGGGAAAATAAGAATATAGACATATTTCAGCTTATTTTTGCAAAAAGAAACACAGGATCAGCCAGTAGGAGAAGTTAAGTCTTGATACATGCTACAATATGGTTGGAGCTTGAAGACATTATGCTGAGTGAAGTAAGTCAATCACAAAAGGACAAATATTGTATGACCTCACTTATATAAAAAGACAAGAAAAGGCAAATGTATAAAAACCAAAGTTTATTAGTGGTTACCACGGGTGGAAGGGAGAGGGAAAGGAGGGGAGTTACTTCTTATGGAGTACTGAGTTATGGTTACAATGATGGAAAAATCACATTGATTAAGGGTAGGGTTGCACAGCGGATTATTGTAAATGTTGTCAATAAGTTGTACAGCTGTAAAAAGTTGAATTGACAAAAGTTGTGTGATAGATATATTTACAACAGTGACCAAAAAAAGTAGCTGCTGAGGCTGCTTATGGACAACCAAACACCTTGTGGGATTTGGTTCCTTGGTTTGGAGGTTTAGGGTCATGGTTTCATTGAATATCCCAGTTAATTAGCCTAATAACATGTTTAGAACTTCTGTTCTACCTCCTAGTTTGTTTCATAGTGCCTGCGGTCTTAAAAGTTTGCAAGTGGCCATCCAAGGCACAACAATTTGTCTCTATTCACCTGGAGCAAAAGGAGAAGGAGAGTCAGGAACAGGGGGAGGAAATGGAATGGCTAATTGCCTCCATAAATAACTGTGTCCTTTACCATGAGACCAGAAGAACTGGATGGTACCCGGCTACCATTTCTAAACATTTTGATCAAAGATTCCATAGAAGAATCCTGATCAAAAGGAGGAAACCGAAGAACAGAATTTCAAATTCTCATGGACTCCAGACTTTCTGGAGCCATGAAGGCTGGATGAACCCTGAAACTATTGCTCTGAGATAATCTTTTTTTTTACTTTAACAAACAGAAATTTTTTCTCTCATGGTTTAGGAGTCTAGAAGTCCAAACTTAGGGCACCAGCTCTAAAAAAAAAAAAAAAAAAAGCTCTAGGGGAAGGCTATTTCCTTCTGTCGACTCTGGGGGAAGGTCCTTGTCTCCTTTCAAAATCTGTGGGCCTGGTGCTCCTTGGAGATCTACATGTGTCTTGGCATCAATCTTCCCCTGGGTCTAGGAGGTTCTCATCACAGAGACCCCATGTCCAAAGGACGAGCTCTACTCTTGGCTCTTCTTTCTTGGTGGTAGTCAGGTCCCTCTCTACTCCTTTCTCCTTTTTTTTTTTTCTTTTTTGGTGTGGCTGTAAACACTTTTTTTTTTTTAATAATTTTTATTGTGCTTTAAGTGAAAGTTTACAACTCAAGTCAGTCTGTCACATATAAGCTTATATACACCTTACTCCATACTCCCATTTAAAAAAATCATTTACTCTCCCCCTAATGAGTCAGCCCACTCCCTTCTTCCAGCCTCTCCTTTCATGACGATTTTGCCACTTTCTAACCCTCTCTACCCTCCCATCTCCCCTCCAGACAGGAGATGCCAATACAGTCTCAAGTGTCCACCTGATACAAGTAGCTCACTCTTCATCAGCATGTCTCTCCAACCCATTGTCCAGTCCCTTCCATGTCTGATGAGTAGTCTTCAGGAATGGTTCCTGTCCTGGGCCAACAGAAGGTTTGGGGACCATGACCGCCGGGACTCTTCTAGTCTCAGTCAGACCATTAAGTCTGGTCTTTTTATGAGAATTTGGGGACTGCATCCCACTGTTCTCCTGCTCCCTCAGGGGTTCTCTGTTGTTCTCCCGGTCAGGGCAGTCATCGGTTGTGGCCGGGCACCATCTAGTTCTTCTGGTCTCAGAATGATGTAAGTCTCTAGTTCATGTGGCCCTTTCTGCCTCAGGCTCATAGTTATCATGTGACCTTGGTGTTCTTCATTTCTCCTTTGATCCAGCTGGGTTGAGACCAATTGATGCATCTTAGATGGCCGCTTGTTAGCATTTAAGACCCCAGATGCCACACTTCAAAGTGGGATGCAGAATGTTTTCATAATAGAGTTTATTATGCCAATTGACTTAGAAGTCCCCTTAAGCCATAGTCCCCAAACCCCTGCCCTTGCTCCGCTGACCTTCGGAGCATTCAGTTTATCGTGGAAACTTCTTTGCTTTTGGTCCAGTCCAGTTGAGCTGACCTTCCCTGTATTGAGCATTGTCCTTCCCTTCACCTAAAGTAGTTCTTATCTACTAACCAATCAGTAAATGCCCCTCTCCCACCCTCCCTCCCCCCTCTCGTAACCACAAAAGGGTGTGTTCTTCTCAGTTTATACTATTTCTCAAGAACTTATAATAGTGGTCTTATACTGTATTTGTCCTTTTGCCTCTGACTAATTTCACTCAGCATAATGCCTTCCAGGTTCCTCCATGTTATGAAATGTTTCACAGATTCGTCACTGTTCTCTATCGATGCGTAGTATTCCATTGGGTGAATGTACCATAATTTATTTAACCATTCATCTATTGATGGACACCTTGGTTGCTTCCATCATTTTGCTATTGTAAACAGAGCTGCAATAAACATGGGTGTGCATATATCTGTTCTTGTGAAGGGTCTTATTTCTCTAGGGAATATTTCAAGGAGATGGATTTCTGGGTTGTATGGTAGTTC
Source organism: Loxodonta africana (assembly GCF_030014295.1). NCBI lineage: Eukaryota > Metazoa > Chordata > Mammalia > Proboscidea > Elephantidae > Loxodonta > Loxodonta africana. The sequence goes on from NC_087369.1 coordinate 63,916,007, forward strand.
TATTTCTAACTTTTTAAGAAAACGCCAGATAGATTTCCAAAGTGGTTGTACCATTTTACATTCCCACCAGCAGTGTATGAGAGTTCCAATCTCTCCACAGCCCCTCTAACATTTATTATTTTGTGTTTTTTTGGATTAATGCCAGCCTTGTTGGAGTGAGATGGAATCTCATCGTAGTTTTAATTTGCATTTCTCTAATGGCTAATGATCGAGAGCATTTTCTCGTGTGTCTGTTAGCTGCCTGAATATCTTCTTTAGTGAAGTGTGTGTTCATATCCTTTGCCCACTTTTTGATTGGGCTGTTTGTCTTTTTGGGGTTGAGTTTTAACAGAATCATATAGATTTTAGAGATCAGGCACTGGTCCGAGATGTCACAGTTGAAAATTTTTTCCCAATCTGTCGGTGGTCTTTTTACTCTTTTGGTGAAGTCTTTAGATGAGCATAGGTGTTTGATTTTCAGGAGCTCCCAGTTATCTGGTTTCTCTTCGTTATTTTTGGTAATGTTTTGTATTCTGTTTATGCCTTGTATTAGGGCTCCTAGGGTTGTCCCTATTTTTTCTTCCATGATCTTTATCGTTTTAGTCTTTATGTTTAGGTCTTTGATCCACTTGGAGTTAGTTTTTGTGCATGGTGTGAGGAATGGGTCTTGTTTCATTTTATTACAGACGGATACCAGTTATGCCAGCACCATTTGTTAAAACGACCATCTTTTCCCCAATTAACTGACACTGGGCCTTTGTGAAATATCAGCTGCTCATATGTGGATCGGTTTATATCTGGGTTCTCAATTCTGTTCCATTGGTCCATGTGCCTGTTGTTGTACCAGTACCAGGCTGTTTTGACTCCTGTGGCTGTATAATAGGCTCTAAAATCAGGTAGAGTGAGGCCTCCCACTTTCTTCTTCTTTTTCAGTAATGCTTTACTTATCCGAGGCTTCTTTCCCTTCCATATGAAGTTGGTGATTTGTTTCTCCATCACTTTAAAAAATGTCATTGGAATTTGGATCGGAAGTGCATTGTATGTATAGATGGCTTTTGGTAGAATAGACATTTTTACTATGTTAAGTCTTCCTATCCATGAGCAAGGTATGTTTTTCCACTTATGTAGGTCCTTTTTAGTTTCTTGCACTAGTACTTTGTAGTTTTCTTTGTATAGGTCTTTTACATCTTTGATAAGATTTATTCCTAAGTATTTTATCTTCTTGGGGGGCTACTGTGAATGGCAGTGATTTGGCAATTTCCTCTTCGATGTTCTTTTTGTTGGTGTAGAGGAATGCAACTGATTTTTATATGTTTATCTTGTATCCCGATACTCTGCTGAACTCTTCTATTAGTTTCAGTAGTTTTCTGGAGGATTCCTTAGGGTGTTCTGTGTATAAGATCATGTCATCTGCAAATAGAGATACTTTGACTTCTTTCTTGCCAATCTGGATGCCCTTTATTTCTTTATCTAGCTTAATTGCTCTGGCTAGGACCTCCAAAACAAAGTTGAATAAGAGTGGTGACAAAGGGCATCCTTGTCGGCTTCCTGATCTCAATGGGAATGCTTTCAGGCTCTCTCCATTTAGGGTGATGTTGGCTGTTGGCTTTGTATTTATTTTGTTTGTATTTATTGTGTTCAGGAATTTTCCTTCAATTCCTCTTTGGGTGAGAGTTTTTATCATGAATGGGTGTTGGACTTTGTCAATTGCCTTTTCTGCATCAATTGATAAGATCATGTGGTTTTTGTCTTTTGTTTTCTTTATATGGTGGATTACATTAATGGTTTTTCTAATATTAAACCAGCCTTGCATAACTGGTATAAATCCCACTTAGTCGTGGTGGATTATTTTTTTGATATGTTGTTGAATTCTATTGGCTAGAATTTCGTTGACGATTTTTGCATCTATGTTCATGAGGGATATAGGTCTGTAATTTTCTTTTTTGTGTCATTTTCTATGCTTAGTAGTAGTAGTGTTAACTCTTCTCTGAAAGTTTGGTAGAACTCTGCAGTGAAGTCGTCTGGGCCAGGGCTTTTTTTTGTTGGGAGTTTTTTGATTACCTTTTCAATCTCTTTTTTTGTTATGGGTCTATTTGGTTGTTCTTCTGATTGTGTTAGTTTAGGTAGGTAGTGTTTTTCCAGGAATTCATCCATTTCTTCTAGGTTTGCAAATTTGTTAGAGTACAATTGTTCATAATAATCTGATATGATTCTTTTAATTTCAGTTGGGTCTGTTTTGATGTGGCCCATCTCGTTTCTTATTCGGGTTATTTGTTTCCTTTCCTGTATTTCTTTAGTCAGTCTGGCCAATGGTTTATCAGTTTTGTTAATTTTTTCAAAGAACCAGCTTTTGGCTTTGTTAATTCTTTCAATTGTTTTTCTGTTCTCTATTTCATTTAGTTCAGCTCCAATTTTTATTATTTGTTTTCTTCTGGTTCCTGATGCATTCTTTTGTTGCTTGCTTTCTATTTGTTCAAGTTGTAGGGACAGTTCTCCGATTTTGGCTCTTTTTTCTTTTTGTATGTGTGCATTTATCGATATAAATTAACCTGTGAGCACTGCTTTTGTTGTGTCCCAGAGGTTTTGATAGGAAGTGTTTTCATTCTCGTTTCATTCTATGAATTTCTTTATTGCCCCCTTAATGTCTTCTATAACCCAGTCTTTTTTCAGGAGGGTATTGTTCAGTTTCCAAGTATTTGATTTCTTTTCACTAATTTTTCTGTCATTGATTTCCATTTTATGGCCTTGTGGTCTGAGAAGATGCTTTGTAGTATTTCAATGTTTTGGATTCTGCAAAGATTTGTTTTATGACCTAATATGTGATCTATTCTAGAGAATGTTCCATGTGCGCTAGAAAAAAAAGTATACTTTGCAGCAGTTGGGTGGAGAGTTCTGTATAGGTCTATGAGGTCAAGTTGGTTGATTGTAGCAATTAGTTTTTCTGTGTCTCTATTGAGCTTCTTACTGGAAGTCCTATCCTTCTCTGAAAGTGGTGTGTTGAAGTGTCCTACTATAATTGTGGAGGTGTCTATCTCACTTTTCAGTTCTGTTAAAGTTTGTTTTATGTATCTTGCAGCCCTGTCATTGGGTGCATAAATATATAATATGGTTATGTCTTCCTGAGCAATTGTCCCTTTAATCATTATGTAGTGTCCTTCTTTATCCTTTGTGGTGGATTTAACTTTAAAGTCTATTTTGTCAGAAATTAATATTGCTACTCCTGCTCTTTTTTGATTGTTATTTGCCTGATATATTTTTTCCCATCCTTTGAGTTTTAGTTTGTTTGTGTCTCGAAGTCTAAGGTGTGTCTCTTTTAGGCAGCATATAGACGGATCGTGTTTCTTTATCCAGTCTGAGACTCTCTGTCTCTTTATTGTTGCATTTAGTCCATTTACATTCAGCGTAATTATAGATAAGTATATGTTTAGTGCTGTCATTTTGATGCCTTTGTGTGTGTTGTTGACAATTTCATTTTTCCACTTACTTTTTTCTGCTGGGATGTTTTTCTTTGTAAATTGTGTGTTCCTCATTTTCATAGTAGTTGACTTTATGTTTGCTGAGTCATTATGTTTTTCTTTTGAGTTCTGGAGTTGTTATACCTTTTTATGGTTACCTTAATATTTACCCCTATTTTTCTAAGTAAAAACCTAACTTGTATCGTCCTATATTGCCTTGTTTTCCTCTCCATATGACAGTTCTATGCCTCCTGTATTTAGTCCCTCTTTTTGATTATTGTGATCTTTTACGTAGTGACTTCAATGATTCCCTGTTTTGAGCATTTTTTTCTTTTTAAACTTAACCTTAATTTGTTTTTGTGATTTCCTTCTTTGAGTTGATATCAGGGTGTTCTGTTCTGTGACCTTGCGTTGTGTCGTTATCTGATGTTATTGATTTTCTGACCAATTTCCTTTAGTATTTCTTGTAGCTTTGGTTTGGTTTTTGCAAATTCTCTAAGCTTGTGTTTATCTGTAGATGTTTTAATTTTGCCTTCATATTTGAGAGAGAGTTTTGCTGGATAAATGATCCTTGCCTGGGAATTTTTCTCCTTCAGTGCCCTATATATGTCATCCCATTGCCTTCTTGACTGCATGGTTTCTGCTGAGTAGCCTGAACTTATTCTTATTGATTCTCCCCTGTAGGAGACCTTTCTTTTATCCCTGTCTGCTTTTAAAATTTTCTGTTTATCTTTGGTTTTGGCGAGTTTGATGATAATATGTCTTGGTGTTTTTCTTTTTTGATCAATCTTAAATGGGGTTCGATGAGCATCTTGGATAGATATCCTTTCGTCTTTCGTGATGTCAGGGAAGTTTTCTGCCAACAGATCTTCAACAATTCTCTCTGTATTTTCTGTTAACCCTCCTTGTTCTGGGAGTCCAATCACATGCAAGTTATTCTTCTTGATAGACTCCCACATGATTCTTAGGGTTTCTTCATTTTTTTTTAATTCTTTTATCTGATTTTTTTCAACTCTATTGGTGTCAATTGCTTTATCCTCCACCTCCCCCACTCCGCATTCCAATTCCTCGATTCTGTTCCTCTGACTTCCTATCGAGTTGTCTAATTCTGTAATTTTACTGTTAATCTTTTGGATTTCTGAATGCTGTCTCTCTATGGATTTTTGCAGCTTATTAATTTTTCCACTATGTTCTTGAATAGTCTTTTTGATTTCTTCAACTGCTTTATCAGTGTGTTCCTTGGCTTTTTGTGTAGATTGCCTTATTTCATTTCTGAGGTCATCCCTGATGTCTTGAAGCATTGTGTAAATTAGTTTTTTATATTCTGCATCTGGCAATTCCAGGATTGTATCTTCATTTGGGAAAGATTTTGATTCATCAATTTGGGGAGTTGTAGAAGCAATCATGGTCAGCTTCTTTATATGGTTTGATATCGACTGCTGTCTCTGAGCCATCTATAAGATATTGTAATGATTTATTTTATATTTGCTCACTGAGTCTTATCATGTTTTGTTTTCTTTCAATATACATAGATGGGCTATTAGATTGCGCTGTCTTGATTGTTGTAGCCTTTGAATCACTTATGTCCTCTTACCAGCTGGTTTGGGCCGTTACCAGAAATATAAGCCTAAGAGTCCATTTACCATTCTTGAGTAGAATCTGATTTTGGGTCACCAAGTGTGTGGGGTAGACTGTCACCTATTTGCTTAGAGGAGTAGTGGTGATAGTTGTGTGTGCCAGATTCTAGTAGCAGCAGGGGGTCACATTCCAGGGGGGGCAGGATGCTGACAAGCTTCCCCCAAGTGCCAGTGAGGTAGGTGTGTCTCTGTTCCTAAAGCACTTTGGTGGGTGGGCTCTTCAGCTGTACCTTAGGCACCCAACGCATGTATCTCTACAGATTGGTAGATATCACTATCCTCAGACCCCTATGGCAAGAGGTTAGGTGGTTTGGGTGGAGCTTCAGCCCTCAGTTCCCCCGTTGTGAGTCAGTGAGGGCTCTGTTTAACAGAGTTATCAGACCTGGGAAACTTGTCTTTCCAGTAATCTGGTAAAACAATTACAGTCAGATCACTATCACAATTGCCTTTGCATTATAATAGCCACCTTCCCTTTAGGGATGAAAGCCCAAGACTGTGGATCTCATATGCTTGGCTGGGGCTGGTTCTGTATTTTTAGTCCAATTTCAGGAAGTCAGGGAAGGATTCTTGGTCCCTGGGTTTTTTGTAGCTGCTTCTCTCAGGCCAGGAGAATGTGTTAGGAAAAGACAAAACGAACAAACAAACAAACAAAAAACTGTAGAGCACTTCACTCTCTGGCCCAGGAAATTCCAATGTTAATGAAGCCACCTGGGAAGGGGAGGGGAGGGATCAGATAGATAGAAGAGAGTAGCACCCAGGAATATAGACAAAGTTACTTATCTTGCTTGGTGAGGACTGTTTTATCTGAGATTCCCGAGGGTTGGGTAGCCTGTGTGCATTGGCTGGGTCGAGGCTGCCACCGGGGGTCAGGCCAGCATCCTGTGCATGTGCTGTCTCAGAAGCCGTGGTTAGTTCCTCCGCTCCCGGTCCAAAGCCCAGCACCACAGTTCCCCGGCTGGGATGCCGCACTCCCGGCTCCAAATCCAGTCGCTGCCTCCCGGTGACTTCTCCTGTCAGCCGTGTCGCTGTGCTGCCTGCGTGCACTGGCTGGGCTTCCCCCACAGTCACTTCAGGGGGCTAGGGCTGCATCCCATGCTTGCGCCATCTCAGGATGCCATGCTCAGCTCCCCTGCGCCCAGTCCAAAACCGGGCACCAAGGTTTTCTGACTGGGACGCTGGCTCCAGGCTCCGAAAACAGTCGCTGCTTCCCCGTGGTTGCTCGTTCATTCTCTCATTAGCCCCGTTAGTGTACACCCTGCTTGCACTGGCTGAGTCTCTACGGAGGTTACCCCAGGGGGCTAGGGATTAGGGCTGTGTCCTGTGCCTGCACCGCTTCAGCAAGCCACTATCAGGCCCACCACTTGGCACCAGGGAACCGCGAGGGCTCAAGGCTGTGGAGTGGGTCGCAAGTTCCAGAAGCGGTCGCTGGTTCAGGGCGCAGCTTTTCGCTCACCTGTCACTCAGGTCAACTCTTTAGATCTGTGTTTGACGGTCAGGGTTCGTAGATTGTCATGTATGTTATCGATTCACTTGTTTTTCCTAGTCTTTGTTGCAAGAGGGATCCGAGGTAGCATCTACCTAGTCAGCCATCTTGGCCCTGCCTCCTGTAAACACTTTTCATTTGGATAATGCTTTGCAGTTTGCTAGATATTTTCACACATTTTGCATTTAAAATGTTCCCATTTTATAGACATTGGTCTGAGACTTACAGAAGTTAAAAAGAACTTGCTCAAGATCATATGGGCACAGTAAAACCGAGACTCAAACTAAGGAGATGGCATAAAATAGGGGCTACTTTCTACTTCCTATTTGTCTGACCTTAAGCAAATTTTTTTTTTAATCTATAAAACAGGGATAATATAGCTAATGTCATAAGGTTTTTGTGAGGGTTAAAAGATAATCCAGGCAAAGCACTTGGCAGAGTGCCTCGTCCATAGTAAGTGCTCAGAAAATGTTAGGTATGATTATGATACTCCATTTTAACTGTTCCACAATTAATGTTTCTGGTTTTTATTCCACTGTTTTTTTTTTTTTTTATGAGTAACACTGCTATAATTATCTTTGTCCAAGTGGTTCTTCTGTTGTGTTATTTCCTTGGATTATATTCCAACAACAGCATTACCAGGTAGAAAGGTACGATCTTTTTTTGCTTTTGTTACATGTTGCCAAATAGCCCTTTAGTGGGATGATTACTATTTAACAGGCTGCTGCTAGACCCATGTGAGTCATCTGTCTCCCTTGGGTGGTTCTTCCCTCTGACCTCTCAGCCCATTAGTCATTTTTTAAAATTGTGTGTTAAGTGAAAGTTTACAGTTCAAGTCAGTTTCTTGTGCAAAACTTACACACACATTGTTACATGACCCTAGTTGCTCTCCCTACGATGTGACAGCACATTCCTCCTCTCCATCCTGTATTTCCCCTGTCCATTTGACCAGCTTCTGTCGCCTTCTGCCTTCTCATCTCACCTCTGCCCATTTAGTCTCATGTATCTACTTGAGCCAAGAAGCACAATCTTCACCAGTATCATTTTATATCTTATAGTCCATCCTAATCTTTGTCTGAAGAGCTGGCTTCGGGAACGGTTTTAGTTCTGGGCAAATAGAGTCTGGGGGCCATGTCTTCTGGGGTCCCTCCAGTCTCAGTCAGACCATCAAGCCTGGTCTTTTTCTAGAATTTGAATTCTGCACTCCACTTTTCTCCTGCTCTATCGGGACTTTCTGTTGTGTTCCCTGTCAGGGCATTCATTGGTGGTGGCTGGGCACCATCTAGTTCCTCAGGCTGATGGAGTCTCTGGTTTATGTGGCCCTTTCTGTCTCTTTCTGTCTCATATTTTCCTTATGTCTTTGGTGTTCTTCATTCTCCTTTGCTCCAGGTGAGTTGGGACCAATTGATGGCTGCTTGCTATCTTTTAAGACCCCAGACACCACTCACCAAAGTGGAATGCAGAACATTTTCTTAATAAACTTTGTTGTGCCAGTTGACCTAGATGTCCCCTGAAACCCCCAGACCCCCACTCTTGCTACTCTGTCCCTCAAAGTGTTTGGTTGTATTCGGGAAACTTCTTAGCTTTTGGTTTAGTCCAGTTGTGCTGATTTCCTGTGTTGTGTGTTGTCCTTCCCTTCACCTAAAATAATTCTTGTCTACTATCTAGTTAGTGAATACTCATCTCCCTCCCTTCCCACCCTGGTAACCATCAAAGAATGTTTTCTTCTGTTTTTAAACCTTTTCTTGAGTTCTTATAATAGTGGTCTCATACAATATGTGTCCTTTCGCGACACTAATTTCACTCAGAATAATGCCTTCCAGATTCCTCCATGTTATGAGATGTTTCTTGGATTCATCGTTGTTCTTTATCATTACATAGTATTCCATTGTGTGACTATGCAATAATCTGTTTATCCATTCCTCCATTGACGGGCACCTTGGTTGTTTCCATCTTTTTGCTATCGGGAACAGTGCTGCAATGAACATGGGTGTGCATATATCTGTTCATGTAAAGGCTCTTATTTTTCTAGGATATATTCCAAGGAGTGGGATTGCTGGATCGTATGGTACTTCTATTTCTAGCTTTTTAAGGAAGTGCCAAATCAATTTCCAAAGTGGCTGTACCATTTTACATTTCCACCAGCAGTGTATAAGTGTTCCAGTCTCTCCACAACCTCTCCAACATTTATTATTTTGTGTTTTTTGGATTGATGGTAGCCTTCTTAGGGTTAGATGGTGTCTCATTGTAGTTTTGATTTGCATTTCTCTAATGGCTGATTATTGTGAGCATTACCTCATGTATCTGTTAGCTGCCTGAATATCTCCTTTGGTGAAGTGCCTGTTCATATCCTTTGCCCATTTTTTAAATTGGGTTATTTGTCTTTTTGTTGTTGAGGTTTTGCACTATCTTGTAGATTTTAGAGATTACACGCTGATCAGATTTGTTGTAGCCAAAAATATTTTCCCAGTGTGTAGGTAATCTTTTTCATCTTTTGGCGAAGTCTTTGGATAAGCATAAGTGTTTGATTTTTAGGAGCTCCCAGTTATCTAGTTTCTCTTCTGGTGTTCATGCATTCTTAGTAATGTTCTGTATTCTGTTTATGCCATGTATTAGGCAAAAATACCTATTAGTGTTGTCCCTCTTTTTTCTTCTATGATCTTTATCATTTCAGATTTTATATTTAGGTCTTTGATCCATTTTTAGTTCATTTTTGTGCATGGTGTGAAGTATGGGTCTTGTTTCATTTTTTTGCAGATGAATAACCAGTTATGCCAGCACCAGTTGTTAAACAGACTGTCTTTTCCCCAGTAAATGGCCTTTGTCAAATATGAGCTACTTATAGGTAGATGATTTTATGTCTGAATTCTCAATTCTCTTCCATTGGTCTATGTATCTGTTGTTGTACAAGCAACAGGCTGTTTTGACTACAGCAGTGGTATAATATGGTCTAAAATCTGGTAGTGTGAGGCCTCCCACTTTGTTCTCCTTTTTTGGTAAACCTTTACTTATCTAGGGCCACTTCCCTTTCCATATGAAGTTGGTGATTTGTTTACCCATCTCATTAAAAAATGCCATTAGAATTTGGATCGGGATTGCGTTGTATCTATAAATCACCTTGGGTAGGATAGACATTTTCACAATGTCAAGTCTTCCTATCCATGAACAAGGTAAGTTTTTCCACTTATGTAGGTATCTTTTGCTTTCTTGCAGTAGTATCTTGTAGTTTTCTTTGTATAGGTCTTTTACGTCTCTGGTTAGATTTATTCCTAAGTATTTTATCTTCTTGGGGGCTGCTGTAAATGGTATTGATTTGGTGATTTCTTCTTCGATGTTCTCTTTGTTGGCATAGAGGGATCCAACTGATTTTTTTATGTTTCTCTTGTATCCTGATGCTTTGCTGAACTCTTCTATTAGTTCCAGTAGTTTTTTCGTGGATTCCTTGGGGTTTTCTGTGTATGAGATCATATCATCTGCAAGCAGAGATACTTTTACTTCTTTCTTACCAGCTTGGATGCCCTTTATTTCTTTTTCTAGCCTAAAATGTTTTTTTTTTATAATTGCTCTGGCTAGAACCTCCAGCACAATGTTGAATAAGAGTGGTGATAAAAGGCATCCTTGTGTGGTTCCTGTCCTCAAGGGGAATGCTTTCAGACTCTCTCCATTTAGGATGATGTCCACTGTTGGCTTTGTATAAATGCCCTTTATCATGTTGAGGAATTTCCCTTCTATTCCTATTTTGCTAGAGTTTGTTTCATGAATGCGTGTTGGACTTCCTCAAATGTCTTTTCTGCATCAATTGACAAGATCATGTGGTACTTGTCTTTTGTTTTATTTATGTGATGGATTACATTGATTGTTTTTCTAATGTTGAACCATCCCTGCATAAAAAAAAAAAACCCTGGTATGAATCCCACTTGGTCATGGTGAATTATTTTTTGATATGTTGTTGAATTCTGTTGGCTAGAATTTTGAGGATTTTTGCATCTAAGTTCATGAGGGATATTGGTCTGTAATTTTGTGATGTCTTTACCTGGTTTTGGTATCATGGTTATGCTGGCTTCATAGAATGAGTTTGGGAGTATTCCATCCTCTTCTATGCTCTGAAATACATTTAGTAGTAGTGGTGTTAACTCTTCTCTGAAAGTTTAGTAGAATTCTCCAGTGAAGCTGTCAGGGCCAGGGCCTTTTTTTGTTGCTGTTGTTGGGAGTTTTTTAGTTACATTTTCAGTCTCTTCTTCTGTTACAGGTTTATTTACTTGTTCTATGTCTCTTTTTATTAGTTTAGGTAGGTAGTGTGTTTGTAGAAATTTGTCCAGTTCCTATAAGTTTTCAAGTTTGTTAGAGTGCAATTTTTTTTGTAGTAATCTGTTATGATTCTTTTAATTTCAGTTGGGTCTGTTGTGATATCATCCATCTCATTTATTATTCAGGTTATTTGCCTCCTCTCCTGCTTTTCATTTGTCAGTTTGGGTAGTGGCTTATCGATTTTGTTGATCTTTTCAATGAACCAGCTTTTGGCCTTGCTAAGCCTTTCAATTTTTTTCTATTCTCTATTTCATTGAATTCTGCTCTAACTTTTATTATTTGCTTTCTTCTGGTGCCCAAGGGCTTCTTTCACTGCTCTCTGTCTATTTGTTCGAGTTGAAGTGTTAATGCTCTCATTTTCACCCTTCCTTCTTTTTGGATGTGTGCATTTATTGCTATAAATTGTCCTGTGAGTACTGCTTTTGCTGTGTCCTAAAGGTTCTGGTAGGATGTGTTTTCATTCTCATTTGATTCTATGAATTTCCTTATTCTTTCCTTAATTTCTTCTATAACCCAGTAGTTTTTGAGAAAGGTGTTCAGTTTCCATATGTTTGATTTTTTTCCCTTGTTTTTTATATTATTGATTTCTACTTTTATGGCTTTATGGTTAGAAAAGATGCTTTGTAATATTTCGATGCTTTGGATTCTGTTAAGGCTTGCTTTATGCCCTAATATGTGGTCTATTCTGGAGACTGTTCCATGTTCTTTGAAAAAGAAAGCATACTTGCCTGCTGTTGGGTGGAGGGTTCTGTATACGTCTCTGAGGTCAAGTTGGTTGATTGTGGCATTTAGGTCTTCCATTTCTTTATTGAGCTTCTTTCTGTATGTTCACCGAAAGTGGTGTGTTGAAATGTCCTACTATTATTGTGGAGCTGTCGATCTCTCTTTTCAATCCTGTTGAAGTTTGTTTTATGTATTTTGGAGCTCTGTGGTTGCATGCTTAAGTATTTAAGGTAGTTATGTCCTCCTGGTGTATTGACCCTTTAATCATTAAATAGTGTCCTTCCTTATCCTTTGTGGTGGATTTTACTTTGAAGTCTATTTTATCAGAAATTAATATTGCCACTCATGCTCTTTTTTGATTGTTTGCTTTATATATTTTTTTCCCATCCTTTGAGTTTTAGTTTGTGTCTTTAAGCCTAAGTTGTGTGTCTGGTAGGCAGCATATAGATGGATCATTTTTTTTTATACACTCTGCCACTCTCTGTGTCTTTATTGGTGCATTTCGTCCATTTACATTCAGTGTAATTATGGATAGGTATGAGTTTAGTGCTGTCATTTTGATGTCTTTTATTTTTTGTGTGTTATTGACAGTTTCTTTGTTCCATTTAATTTTCTTTGCTGAGTCACTTTTCTTTATATGTTGTCTTTTCCTCTCCTGTACTTGCTGAATCTTTATGTTTTTCTTGTGTTTTATTTTGATGTGTAAGATTGTTAGTTTCCTTTGTGGTTACCTTAATGTTTACCCCTAATTTTCTAAGTTTAAACCAATCTTTTATTTCTTTATATTGCCTCGACTTGCGCTCCATATGAAAGCTCTATGGCTACATTTTTTTTTAACTTTCATGGAGCTTCAAGTGCACGTTTACAAATCAAGTCAGACTGTCACATATAAGTTTATATACACCTTACTCCATACTCCCACTTACTCTCCCCCTTACGAGTCAGCCCTTCAAGTCTCTCCTTTAGTGACAATTTTGCCAGCTTCCAACTCTCTCTATCCTCCCATCCCCCCTCTAGACAGGAGATGCCAACACAGTCTCAAGTGTCCACCTGATACAAATAGCTCACTCTTCATCAGCATCTCTCTCCTACCCACTGTCCAGTCCCTTCCATGTCTGATGAGTTGTCTTCGGGAATGGTTTCTGTCCTGTGCCAAGAGAAGGTTTGGGGACCATGAACGCCGGGATTCCTCTAGTCTTAGTCAGACCATTAAGTCTGGTCTTTTTATGAGAATTTGGGGTATGCATCCCACTGTTCTCCTGCTCCCTCAGGGGTTCTCTGTTGTGCTCCCTGTCAGGGCAGTCATCAGTTGTGGCCGGGCACCAACTAGTTCTTCTGGTCTCAGGATGATGTAAGCCACTGGTTCATGTGGCCCTTTCTGTCTCTTGGGCTCATAGTTATCATGTGACCTTGGTGTTCTTCTTTCTCCTTTGATCCAGGTGGGTTGAGACCAATTGATGCATCTTAGATGGCCGCTTGTTAGCATTTAAGACCCCAGACGCCACATTTCAAAGTGGGATGCAGAATGTTTTCAAAATAGAATTATTTTGCCAATTGACTTAGAAGTCCCTTTAAACCATGGTCCCCAAATCGCCGCCCTTGCTCCGCTGACCTTTGAAGCATTCAGTTTATTCCGGAAACTTCTTTGCTTTTGGTCCAGTCCAGTTGAGCTGACCTTCCATGTATTGAGTATTGTCATTCCCTTCACGTAAAGCAGTTCTTATCTACTAACTAATCAGTAAAAAACCCTCTCCCACCCTCTCTCTCTCCCCCCTCGTAACCACAAAAGTATGTGTTCTTCTCAGTTTATACTATTTCTCAAGATCTTATAATAGTGGTCTTATACAATATTTGTCCTTTTGCCTCTGACTAATTTCGCTGAGCATAATGCCTTCCAGGTTCCTCCATGTTATGAAATGTTTCACAGATTCGTCAGTGTTCTTTATCGATGCGTAGTATTCCATTGTGTGAATATACCACAATTTATTTATCCATTCATCCGTTGATGGACACCTTGGTTGCTTCCAGCTTTTTGCTATTGTAAACAGAGCTGCAATAAACATGGGTGTGCATATATCTGTTTGTGTGAAGGCTCTTATTTCTCTAGGGTATATTCCGAAGAGTGGGATTTCTGGGTTGTATGGTAGTTCTATTTCTAACTTTTTAAGAAAATGCCAGATAGATTTCCAAAGTGGTTGTACCATTGGACATTCCCACCAGCAGTGTATAAGAGTTCCAATCTCTCCGCAGCCTCTCCAACATTTATTATTTTGTGTTTTTTGGATTAAAGCCAGCCTTGTTGGAGTGAGATGGAATCTCATCGTGGTTTTAATTTGCATTTCTCTAATGGCTAATGATCGAGAGCATTTTCTCATGTATCTGTTAGCTGCCTGAATATCTTCTTTAGTGAAATGTGTGTTCATCTCCTTTGCCCACTTCTTAATTGGGTTGTTTCTCTTTTTGTGGTTGAGTTTTGACAGAATCATATAGATTTTAGAGATCAGGCACTGGTTGGAGATGTCATAGCTGAAAATTCTTTCCCAGTCTGTGGGTCGTCTTTTTACTCTTTTGGTGAAGTCTTTAGATGAGCATAGGTGTTTGATTTTCAGGAGCTCCCAGTTATCTGGTTTCTCTTCATCATTTTTGGTAATGTTTTGTATTCTGTTTATGCCCTGTATTAGGGCTCCTAAGGTTGTCCCTATTTTTTCTTCCATGATCTTTATCGTTTTAGTCTTTATGTTTAGGTCTTTGATCCACTTGGAGTTAGTTTTTGTGCATGGTGTGAGGTATGGGTCCTGTTTCATTCTTTTGCAAATGGATATCCAGTTATGCCAGCACCATTTGTTAAAAAGACTATCTTTTCCCCAATTAACTGACACTGGGCCTTTGTCAAATATCAGCTGCTCATATGTGGATGGATTTATATCTGGGTTCTCAGTTCTGTTCCATTGGTCTATGTGCCTGTTGTTGTACCAGTACCAGGCTGTTTTGACTCCTGTGGCTGTATAATAGGTTCTGAAATCAGGTAGAGTGAGGCCTCCCACTTTCTTCTTCTTTTTCAGTAATGCTTTACTTATCCGAGGCTTCTTTCCCTTCCATATGAAGTTGGTGATTTGTTTCTCTATCACATTAAAAAATGTCATTGGAATTTGGATCGGAAGTGCATTGTATGTATAGATGGCTTTTGGTAGAATAGACATTTTTACTATGTTAAGTCTTCCTATCCATGAGCAAGGTATGTTTTTCCACTTAAGTAGGTCCTTTTTAGTTTCTTGTAGTAGTACTTTGTAGTTTTCTTTGTATAGGTCTTTTACATCCTTGGTAAGATTTATTCCTAAGTATTTTATCTTCTTGGGGGCTACTGTGAATGGTATTGATTTGGTGATTTCCTCTTCGATGTTCTTTTTGTTGATGTAGAGGAATCCAAGTGACTTTTGTATGTTTATCTTATAACCGGAGACTCTGCCAAACTCTTCTATTAGTTTCAGTAGTTTTCTGGAGGATTCCTTAGGGTTTTCTGTGTATAAGATCATGTCATCTGCAAATAGAGATAATTTTACTTCCTCCTTGCCAATCCGGATGCTCTTTATTTCTTTGTCTAGCCTCATTGCTCTGGCTAGGATCTCTAGCACAATTTTGAATAAGAGCGGTAATAAAGGGCATCCTTGTCTGGTTCCCGTTCTCAAGGGAAATGCTTTCAGGCTCTCTCCATTTAGAGTGATGTTGGCTGTTGGCTTTGTATAGATGCCCTTTATTATGTTGAGGAATTTTCCTTCAATTCCTATTTTGGTGAGAGTTTTTATCATAAATGGGTGTTGGACTTTGTCAGATGCCTTTTCTGCATCAATTGATAAGATCATGTGGTTTTTGTCTTTTGTTTTATTTGTATGGTGGATTACATTAATGTTTTTTCTAATATTAAACCAGCCTTGCATACCTGGTATAAATCCCACTTGGTCATGGTGGATTATTTTTTTGATATGTTGTTAAATTCTGTTGGCTAGAATTTTGTTGAGGATTTTTGCATGTATGTTCATGAGGGATATAGGTCTCTAATTTTCTTTTTTTGTGATGTCTTTACCTGGTTTTGGTATCAGGGAAATGGTGGCTTCATAGAATGAGTTGGGTAGTATTCCGTCATTTTCTATGGTTTGAAATACCTTTAGTAGTAGTGGTGTTAACTCTTCTCTGAAGGTTTGGTAGAACTCTGCAGTAAAGCCATCCGGGCCAGGGCTTTTTTTTGTTGGGAGTTTTTTGATTACCATTTTAATCTCTTTTTTTGTTATGGGTCTATTTAGTTGTTCTACTTCTGAATGTGTTAGTTTAGGTAGGTAGTGTTTTTCCAGGAATTCATCCATTTCTTCTAGGTTTGCAAATTTGTTAGAGTACAGTTTTTCATAATAATCTGAAATGATTCTTTTAATTTCAGTTGGGTCTATTGTGATGTGGCCCACCTCATTTCTTATTCGGGTTATTTGTTTCCTTTCCTGTATTTCCTTAGTCTGTCTGGCCAATAGTTTATCAATTTTGTAAATTTTTTCGAAGAACCAGCTTTTGGCTTTGTTAATTCTTTCAATTGTTTTTCTGTTCTCTAATTCATTTAGTTCAGCTCTAGTTTTTAGTATTTGTTTTCTTCCGGTACCTGACGGATTCTTTTGTTGCTCACTTTCTATTTGTTCAAGTTGTAGGGACAGTTCCCTGATTTTGGCTCTTTCTTCTTTTTGTATGTGTGCATTTATCGATATAAATTGGCCTCTGAGCACTGCTTTTGCTGTGTCCCAGAGGTTTTGATTGGAAGTATTTTCATTCTCGTTGCATTCTATGAATTTCCTTATTCCCTCCTTAATGTCTTCTATACCCCAGTCTTTTTTCGGCAGGCTATTGTTCAGTTTCCAAGTATTTGATTTCTTTTCCCTAGTTTTTCTGTTATTGATTTCCACTTTTATGGCCTTGTGGTCTGAGAAGATGCTTTGTAATATTTCGATGTTTTGGATTCTGCAAAGGTTTGTTTTATGACCTAATATGTGGTCTCTTCTAGATAATGTTCCATGTGCGCTAGAAAAAAAAGTATACTTTGCAGCAGTTGGGTGGAGAGTTCTGTATAAGTCAATGAGGTCAAGTTGGTTGATTGTGGTAATTAGGTCTTCCGTGTCTCTATTGAGCTTCTTACTGGATGTCTTGTCCTTCTCCGAAAGTGGTGTGTTGAAGTCTCCTACTATAATTGTGGAGGTGTCTATCTCACTTTTCAGTTCTGTTAAAATTTGATTTATGTATCTTGCAGCCCTGTCACTGGGTGCATAAATATTTAATATGGTTATATCTTCCTGGTCAATTGTCCCTTTTATCGTTATGTAGTGTCCTTCTTTATCCTTTGTGGTGGATTTAAGGTTAAAGTCTGTTTTGTCAGAAATTAATATTGCTACTACTCCTCTTTTTTGCTTATTGTTTGCTTAATATATTTTTTTCCATCCTTTGAGTTTTAGTTTGTTTGTGTCTCTAAGTCTAAGGTGTGTCTCTTGTAGGCAGCATATAGACGTATTGTGTTTCTTTATCCAGTCTGAGACTCTCTGTCTCTTTATTGGTGCATTTAGTCCATTTACATTCAGGATAATTATATAAAAAAATTTTTTTTATTATGTGTTTAGTGTTGTCATTTTGATGCCTTTTTATGTGTGTTGTTGACAATTTCATTTTTCCACTTACTTTTTTGTGCTGAGGCGTTTTTCTTTGTAAATTGTGTGTTCCTCATTTTCATAGTATTTGACTTTATGTTTGTTGAGCTGTTACGTTTTTCTTGGTTTTTCGTTTGAGTTATGGAGTTGTTATACCTCTTTGTGGTTACCTTAATATTTACCCCTATTTTTCTAAGTGAAAACCTAACTTGTATTGTTCTATATCGCCTTGTATCACTCTCCATATGGCAGTTCTATGCCACCTGTATTTAGTCCCTCTTTTTGATTATTGTGATCTTTTACATATTGACTTCAATGATTCCCTATTTTGAGCATTTTTTTTTAATTAATCTTAATTTGTTTTTGTAATTTCCCTCTTTGAGTTGATATCAGGATGTTGTGTTCTGTGACCTTGTGTTGTGCTGGTATCTGATGTTATTGCTTTTCTGACCAAAAAATTTCCCTTAGTATTTCTTGTAGCTTTGGTTTGGTTTTTGCAAATTCTCTAAGCTTGTGTTTATCTGTAAATGTCTTAATTTCGCCTTCATATTTGAGAGAGAGTTTTGCTGGATATATGATCCTTGGCTGGCAGTTTTTCTCCTTCAGTGCTCTGTATATGTCATCCCATTGCCTTCTTGCTTGCATGGGTTCTGCTGAGTAGTCTGAACTTATTCTTATTGATTTTCCTTTGTAGGAGACCTTTCTTTTCTCCCTGGCTGGTTTTAAAATTTTCTCTTTATCTTTGGTTTTGGCAAGTTTGATGATAATATGTCTTGGTGTTTTTCTTTTTGGATCAATCTTAAATGGGGTTCGATGAGCATCTTGGATAGATATCCTTTTGTCTTTCTTTATGTCAGGGAAGTTCTCTGTCAGCAGATCTTCAACTATTCTCTCTCTGTGTTTTCTGTTGTCCCTACCTGTTCTGGGACTCCAATCACACGCAAGTTATCCTTCTTGATAGAGTCCCACATGATTCTTAGGGTTTCTTCATTTTTTTAAATTCTTTTATCTGATTTTTTTCCAGCTATGTTGGTGTTAATTCCCTGGTCCTCCAGATTTCCCAGTCTGCATTCTAATTGCTCGAGTCTGCTCCTCTGACTTCGTATTGCGTTGTCTAATTCTGTAATTTTATTGTTTATCTTTTGTATTTCTGAGTCCTGTCTCTCTACGGTTCTTGCAACTTATTAATTTTTCCACTATGTTCTTGAATAATCTTTTTGAGTTCTTCAACTGTTTTATCAGTGTGTTCCTTGGCTTTTTCTGCAGATTGTATGGCTACATTTTTTAGTCCCTCTTTTTTGTTTTAATGTTGTCTTCTTTTACCTAATGATGTCTCTGTTTCCTTATTTGAGCCTTTTAGCTTTGATTTATTTTTGTGATTTCCCTATCTGGGTTGATAACTGGTTGCTCTATCCTGTGTTCTAGTCTTGGATTGTTTTCTGATGTTATTGATTTTCTAACCATAGGACTCCCTTTATTATTTCTTGCAATTTTTCATTTGGTTTTTTCAAATTCCCTAAAATTCTCTTTATCTGAAAATGTCCTAATTTCAGCATCATATTTGAGACAGAGCTTTGCTGGATATATGATTCTTGGCTGACAATTTTTTTCCTTCAAGGCTTTATGTATGTCATCCCATTGCCTTCTTGCTTGCATGGTTTCTGCTGAGTAGTCCAAGCTTAGTCTTATTGACTCTCCATTGTAGATGGCTTTTTGTTTATCCCTAGCTGCTCTTAAAATTCTCTATCTTTGGTTTTGGTGAGTTTAATTATAATATGTCTTGGTGACTTTCTTTTGGGATCTACCTTGTGTGGGGTTCAATGACCTTCTTGAATAAACATCTTCTCATCTTTAATGATAAAAAGTAAACGAAACCCACTGCCGTCAAACCAATCGTTAATGATATCAGGGAAGTTTTCTGCCAACAAATCTTCAACAATTCTCTCTGTGTTTTCTGTTATTCACTCCCTGTTCTGGTACTCCAATCACTCATAGGTTATTCCTCTTGATAGTCCCATGTAATTCTTAGGGTTTCTTTATTTTTTAAAATGATTTTATCTGATTTTTCCACAAATATGTTGGTTTCAAGTGCTTTAGCTTCAGTCTCACTAATTCTGGCTTCCATTGCCTGAGTTCTGCTCCTATGACTTTCTGTTGAGTTGTGTAATTCTGAAATTGTGTTGTTAATCTTCTGGATTTCTGTTTGCTCTCTCTCTATGGATTCTTGCAGCCTGTTAAATTTATCATTATGCTGTTCTCTCATCTTCTTAAGTTCCTCCGTTGCTTTGTCTGTGTGCTGCTTGCCTTGTTCTGCATTTTGCCTGATGTCATTCCTGATCTCTTGAAGAGTTTTGTATATTAATCTTTTGTATTCTACTTCCAGTAATTCCAGGAAGTTCTGTTTATCCAGACAATTTCTTGATTCTTTGTTTTGGGAGCTTGCTGAAGCCATCATGTCTGCCTCTTTATGTGATTTGATAGTGACTGTTGTCTCTGAGCCATCAATAAGTTATTGTATTTATTTATTTATTTTATGTTTGCTTACTGTGTCCTAGCTTCTTTTTTTGTTTTGTTTTGATATGCCCAAATAGGCTGCTTGTGTGACCTAGTTTGATTATTGGCACCTTTGAAGCTCTGACATCCTGTCACCAGGTGGTTAGAGCTGTTACTAGGTATGTGAGCCCAGGAGTCCATTTACTTTTCTTGAATGGATTCAGCTCAAGTGTCCAGGTCCAGGTAGTCGGTCACCAAATGTGTGGTGTAGGCTCTCACCTACAGTTCTAGATGGGCAGGATTGGTTGGAGTAGGCAGTTATTTGGCTGTAGTAAGGGGTCATGTGCTGAGCAAGGCAGGGGGCTGATGACTCCCCCTGAATGCCTGAGAATAAAGCATATCCTGTTCCTAAAGTGTGTAGATGGATGGGTTTTGCAGCTGGAGTACAGGCACCCAATGGTGTTGGCTATAAGGACTGGGAGGCACCACTTATTCTTCTACCCCTGTCACTGGTGCCTAGGTGTCATGGGTGGAGCCACAAGTCCTCAGTCCCCTGATGTGGGTAGGTGAGGACCCTGCTTAATAGGCAGAGCAGCGTGAAACATCATGAACCTGCCTCTCCACCAGATAGCTGATACAGTTGAGGTTAGAGTTCAGGTATATATCCTGTTGTACTGTGCTAATGAGGGCCTACACTGTTGTAATTGGCCCATAAAGCCTATGCAGGGGTGAAAGGCATTCAAAGTCCTTTGACCCCTTATGCCTGTGCCTAGGCAGAGGAGCTGTTTCTTCCCTGAGTTCCCAGCTTAGGGGATCCAGCAGATTATTTTTTCCTGTTTGTTAATTTGTTCCCTCTCCAAGGCCAGGAGGATGGCTTAGGGTGTGTGACGGGTCCTACTTCCAGCCCAGGGGATGTGGCATTCTCTGATACCAGCTTGGACCCAGTGCAGAGCAGAAAGGGGACAGGTGAATGGGAGAGAGGTTTTTCCCAAAGGGGTGTTTTTTGATCTGCATAGTGGCTTAGACCCATGTACTTACCTTTTTCTGCTGAGTGCTGCTTTTCACTGATTCTGGAGCTGTGAGTGGACTTTTTGCCACTTGGTCCCTCCCAATGTGGAAAACGCATCCTGAACACCACTGCTTGACTCATTTTGCTCACACCAGTGGATCTGGCCTGTGGGGTGCCAGTTCCTGCTGGGTCAGGTCTGGCAACTCCTTGCTGCTCCTGAACCATCTTTCCCTCCCTCTGCTGCTCAGTCCGATTCCTCGACTTTGCCTTTGATGTTCAGGGCTCCTAGATTGTCATATATAATCTATTCACTTGTTTTTTTAGGGACTTTATTTTTTGTTGTAAGAGGGACCACAGGAAGCATCTGACTACTCCTCCATCTTGGCCCTACCTCTCCGCCCTGAGATAATCTTTAAACCAAAAATATCCCCTGAGGTCTTCTTAAAACTAAGCAATAATTTAGCTTAACGGGCAAAAAATGTTTACCTTGAGCATTATGCTCTTTTAAGAACTATATGAAATCAAATTGACAACAGCAACTCAAAAGATTAGTGTGATGGTTAAGGTTGTGTGTCAACTTGGCTGGGTGATGATTCTCCAGTGATCTGACAGTTATGATATAACTTGGCAGCTATGCAATGATGTAATCACCTCCATAATGAGATCTGATATAATCTAATCATCTCCATGATGAAATTTGTCATGAGCAGCCAATCAGTTGAAAGGGAGTTTCCTTGAGGGTGTGGCCAGCATCCAATATAGGTAGACTGGCAAAAGGAAACCCTGGTGGCGTAGTGGTTAAGTGTTACGGCTGCTAACCAAAGGGTCGGCAGTTCAAATCCACCAGGTGCTCCTTGGAAACTCTATAGGGCAGCTCTACTCTGTCCTATAGGGTTGCTATGAGTCAGAATCGACTTGATGGCCCTGGGTTTGGTTTTTGGGTCTGGCGAAAGCTTGTGGGCTTTTGCTTGCTCTGGATCCTGCAGCTGGCTCCTGTTCATCAGACCTCCAGTTCTTGGGACTTGAGCAAGCACCTTACCTGTCATCTTATCTGCTGATCTTGGGATTCATTGGCCTGCTAACTAGAGGCCTGCTATCTGACCTGCCAATCTTAGGTTCACCAGTCCCTGCAGCTACGTGATTCAGAAGAAGCCTCTAGCCTGACAATGGGTTTGGGACTTTCCAGTCTCTACAACCATGTGAGCCATTTCCTTGATATAAATCTCTCTGTATATATACTTATATGCTTCACTGGTTTTGCTTCTCTAGAGAACCCATCATAAGACAATTAGATAGGAAGCTTAGGGGGCAGTGTTATGTTAATGGGTGAGAAACAACTCAGAAAAGGAGGGTGAGAGTGGTTGTACAACTCGAAGAATGTAATCAATGTCACTGAATTGTACCTGTAGAAACTGTTGAATTGGTGTATGTTTTGCTGTGTATATTCTCAACAACAATGACACACAAAAAAAGAAGGAAACACGAGAAGGATAAACCATAAATGAATGCGATTGGTTACCCCAGGACTAGGATGGGCATTTGGGAACTCTGAAAGCCCCTCCCTCTGCATCTTCGAGGATTTGTGGTGGGGGGGGCAAGAGAGATCTTCTCTGGAAGAACTCTTGGCTTACCACTCACCCCAGCCTGGCAGAGGTTACTCTCAGGTAAATGATGCCTCCATACTACTTATCTGGGCAGACATGATTAGAGCAAAGTCCCTATGCAGTTTCCAGGAGCTGGAGGTGGGGTAAGGAATGCGTCCAGCGTGGGAACTGCAGTGCAGGTTGGCCTGGTGACCTTGACCTGTCTGGCTCTGTGACTTCTCCTTTAGCTTGGTCTGTTTTGCACTCCTCAGGGCCATGGGCAGTGGGGCCAACTGGGGAGTAGGGAAGATTAGGGCTCACGTCTAACACCAAGAGATCTTTTAATTCATCCAACCAATTCCTTACTGAGCACATATACTGTCCTATAGGCTGAGGACACTTAAGTGAACAAAACAGACATAAATCCTGCCCCCTGGGAGCTGAGTCCCTGAGTGCTGCAAATGGTTAAGTACTTGGCCACTAACCGAAAGATCGGTGGTTTGAATTCACCCTGAGGCATCTTAGAAGAAAGACCTGGTAATCAACTTCCAAAAGATCACAGCCATTGAAAACCCTGCGGAGCACAGTTCTACTCTGAAAGACATGGGGTTGCTATGAGTTGGAATCGACTTGACAGCAACTGTTTTTTTTTAACCCCCCTGTGGAAGCTGACATTTTGGTGGCAGAACAAACATTGAACAAACAAATCAACACATGTCAGATGGTGACTAATACCCTGAAGAAAATGAAGCTGTGAGGTGAGTTAGAGAGGACTGAGTGTGGAGCAGGAAAGGGGGGAGCACTTACTAACAGTGATCAAGGAAGATCTCTCTGAGATGAAACATGAGACTGGAATAACAACCTGAGGAATCAACTGCGCATGGATCTGGAGACTGGATGTTCCAGGCAGAGGAAACAGTCAGTGTAAATGTCCTGATTTGGGAATGAGCTTGACTAGTGATAAGGTTCAATAAGGGCAGAAATTTTGGGAGCCCAGATTTGCCAGACACACACTTGGCCTAATCTGCTAGGCCTATTCTGGTAGCACAAGGGAGAAGGAAGACATGGAAAGGAGGAAGGAAAAGGCTTTCCTGGAGCAGGGGAGGTGCAGGTGGCAGTAGTAAGGGCCTTGGGCACAGGAGGCAGGCATGGGTTTATGCCATTTGGGTGACTTTGTTGGGGTAGATTCAATAGAGTGAAGCCCAGAGGGTTGGGTAAATTAGGATTGGAATCAGGGAGAGTGGGTTGGGCAGGAAGGGTGGGGGTCTTCCGAGGGCCCCAAGGGCCATCTGACTTCTGTCCCTCTCTCTCCCTTCTATCTCTCCCTTGAGATAGATGGAAGAAAGCTGGGGGAACCCTGGATGCAGGTAGCAGGTCTTACCCAGTGGACCACCTGACTTGTGCAGTGCATGGCTGAGGCTTCAAGATGGTAGCCTAGGCCTATGGGAGTGGGTAGGGAAAGGATTCAAGATCAGGGGGCTTCTTGCTCTCTCTTTTCAGAACCACAGACACATAGATAGAGGACAGCCCAGGCACAGCCCCTGAGTCACCTATGTACATTGACTGTGAGTTATACACACAGACCCACACACATACACAGCATACAAGCACACTCTAACATATGATAACAGCAAACAAAGACACATGCAGGCTCAGTCACCCAGAGACACCCAGTACAGTGACCATAAGTCACTCAAAAAGAGATACAAGTTACACAGAGATCCACATGCCATGCAGAGACACACAACCACATAGCCCATGAGCACCAACATGGGCAGAGTCACATCAGGCTGATATATAAGTAATACCAAACATAGGCATGTGCAGCTACAGCCACACACCAGTATAGGCACAGCCACATAGATATGTACACACACAAGCAGAGGTACTGAGAAACAAAGGGGCATATAGGTGGTGGTCACATACACCTAAACCCAGCCACAGAAATTCTCACAAAACACACTGTCAGGCAGACATACAGAAGAGAAAATGGTCATGTGCATCCAGTGATAGCCAGTGTCTCTCTTTTTGGGATGTGGCAACAATTGGAGCTCCTGCTTGGAACTACAATTTCATTAGGAACTGGGCTGGAGTTATGGCTGGTATATAAAGTGAGAGAGGGACAATCAAAAAGAGGGACCACAACTATGGACCATAGAATTTAAGCTGGGTAAGGAAGGAAGTAAGAACATA
The DNA here is from genome assembly GCF_030014295.1 of Loxodonta africana. NCBI lineage: Eukaryota > Metazoa > Chordata > Mammalia > Proboscidea > Elephantidae > Loxodonta > Loxodonta africana. The sequence goes on from NC_087369.1 coordinate 63,940,542, forward strand.
AGAGAGGTGTAGAACAGGGAAAAGGTAGTAGGGTCAATAAATTGTAGGTCCTAATAGGTTTGAAGTGGAAGTGAGCTGGAAGGAGAGGAGGTGGTGGTCAAAGAATGAAAACCTTAAATTTGAGATTGTGGAGAAGCTGCAGTTATTGTTAACAAGGTCTAAGGTACAGCATTGGGAAGGGGTGGCTGATGTGGGTGGGAACAATATCAATGGAGGAGAAGAGCTCATGAAACAGAGAGGCCAGGGAATTGGAAAATTTCGTAAAAGCAAGTCAAGTGGCATAAAGCAAACTTTTGAAAGGCGGGGGATACCTGCATATACCTAAGAGGCTTGAAAGCAGCAACACGAACAAACACATGTACACCAATATTTATTGCAGTAGTATTCACGATAGCCAAAAAGTAGAAACAACCTAAATGTTCAGAGGAATGGATAAACATAATGTGGTATATATATGTTGTATGTGTGTGTATAATGGAATATTACTCAACCATAAAGAGAAATGAAATCCTGATACATGCCACAACATGGATGAACATTGAAAACGTGCTGAGGGAAATTAGTCAGTTGCAAAAGGACAAATACTGTATGATCTCACTTATATGAAATAAGCAAATATATGTTGTTATTAGGTGCTGTCGAGTGGGTTCCGACTCATAGCGACGCTATGCACAACAGAACACTGCCTGGTCCTGCGCCATCCTTACAATCATTGTTATGCTTGAGCTCATTGTTGCAGCCACTGTGTCACTCCACCTTGTTGAGGGTCTTCCTCTTTTCCGCTGACCCTGTAGTCTGCCAAGCATGATGTCCTTCTCCAGGGACTGATCCCTCCTGACAACATGTCCAAAGTATGTAAGATGTAGTTTCGCCATCCTTACCTCTAAGGAGCTTTTGTTTTTCTGAAAGCAAATATATAGAAACAAAAATTACTAGTGGTTATCAGGGGTGGAAAGGAAGGGAGAAGAAGCAGTTTTTGCTTAGGGGACAGTGAGTTTATTTTAATGGTGGTGGAATAATTTAGAAAAGGATAGTGAAAATGGTTGCACATATATTGAAGAATGTAATCAATGTCACTGAATTATACATGTAGAAATTGTTGAATCACTGTATGTTTTGTTGTGTATATTTTTCACTACAATAAAAAAATGGAAAATAACAAATGTTGATGAGAATGTGGAGAATTTGGAACTCTCATCCATTGCTGGTGGGAAGGTAAAATGATACAGCCACTGTAGAAAATAGTTTGGTGGTTCCTTAAAAAAGTTAAATGGAGAGATACCATATGACCCAACAATCCCAATCTTAGGTATATACCCAAAATAATTGAAAGCAGGAGCACAAACAGAAACTCGTACCCCAGTGTTTATTGCCACACTGTTTACAATAACCAAGAGGTGGAAACAACCTAAGTCTGCATCAAGAGGTGAGTGGATAAACAAACCGTGTATACATACAATAGAATATTACTTAGCCATAAAGAGAAATGAAGTCCCGATACATGGACGAATCTTGAAAACATTATGATGAGCGAAATGTCAATCACAAAAGAATAAATATTGTATGCTCCTACATATATGAAGTAGACAAAGGTATAGAGACCAAAGTTTGTGATTACTAGGGGTAGGAGGGAAGGGGAAAGGGAAATCAATGCTTAGGGGACACTGAGTTTCCATTAATGGTGGTGGAATAATTTGAAAAGAGATACTGGGGATGGTTACACAACTAGATGAACGTAATCAATTGTCTTAGTCATCTAGTGCTGCTATAGCAGAAATACCACAAGTAGACGGCTTTAACAAAGAGAAATTTATTTCCTTACAGTACAGTAGGCTAAAAGTCCAAATTCAGGGCATCGGCTCCAGGGGAAGGCTTTCTCTCTCTGTTGGCTCTGGAGGAAGGTCCTTGTCCTCACTCTTCCCTGGTCAAGGAGCTTCTTAGGTGCAGGGATCCTAGGTCCAAAGGACGCACTGTGCTTCTGGTGCTGCTTTCCTGGTGCTATGAGGTCCCCAACTCTCTGCTTGCTTCCCTTTCCTATTATCTCCTGGGAAATAAAAGGTGGTGCAGGCCACACCCCGGGGAAACTCCCTTTACATTGGATCAGGGAGGTGACCTGAGCAAGGGTGATGTTACAATCCCACCTTAATCCTCCTAACATACAATTACAATCACAAAATGGAGGACAGCCACACAATACTGGGAATCATGGCCTAACCAAGTTGATACTCACATTTTGGGGGGGACAAAATTCAATCCATGACACCAATGTCACTGAATTGTACATGTAAAAAATGTTGAACTGGCAAATTTTTGTTATATGTATTTTTAACACAGTAAAAAATAAAAAGGTAAAGCTGGGGGAAAAAAGACTCTACAGAGAACTATTCTCTTTTCTGTATGTGAAAGTTGCTGCACGTGCAGGTGATGCCTGGAGCAACTGTGTTGTTGTTGTGTGCCTTCAAGTCGATTCTGAATCATAGCGACTGTATAAGAGAGGGTAGAGCTTCCCCGTAGGGTTTCCTAGGCTGTAATCTCTACACAAGAAGATCACCAGGTCTTTTCTCCTGTGGAGCAGCTGGTAGGTTCCAATTGCCAACTTTTCAGTTAGCAGCCGAATGCTTAACCATCACACCGCAACTGTAAACCCATCGCCATTGAGTTTATTCTGACTCATATTGACCCTATAGGACAGAGCAGAACTGCCCCATAGGGTTTGCAAGGAGCGGTTGGTGGAATCGAACTGACGACCTTTTGGTTAGCAGCGTTAGCTCTTAACCACTGCACCACCAGGGTTCCACCATAACCGTAGACATCTCCCCCCCAAAAGTATGTGTAATAATAAAAACTGTCAATAAGAAAATGATTATAATGGGGGATTGGAATAATGAGGGATTGGCTAAGAAGACGTAAAGAGAATGCTAAGGAATATAGGAATAACAGATTTAAGAAGCAGCCACTATTCCTAAATTGAGATAGACTGTCCCCAGGGCAGAGATCTAGACCTAGTTAAGGTGGTGTGGCTGTAGCTCATTGAACGGCAGAGAAGTCACTGTGTTGCTATGTCTGTGAAATTTTCTGGAACTCTATCCTCTAGAATTTGCCAGAAATCTGCTCTATGGGGTGCAGGGAAAGCTATTCACTGCTGATTACTGTTGTACTCTGTGCACTGCAGGAACTAGGCACTGGGAAAGATGTGAGTGCTGCAAGCAGTGTGCTACAAAACTGCCTGAGCATGGGTGCTCAGGTAAAGGGGAAGCTGCTGGTCCTGGGTTCTGCTAGCCACCATGTATGGCAAGAACCATGCACTGCAGAAGCTGTAAGCACTGCAGAAGTCTGGTGCTAGACAAAGCCATGCATGCTGTAGAAGCCTGCTAAGTAAGTACACAGGAAGGAAGAAACCCCCTTTTGCTCTTGCAGTATCTCTCCAGCACCTGCTACTGAGAAAGCTTCAGTGCCAGTTGGCAATGGAAAAACATATTTAAAGGGCTCAGATCAATTTTTACAGAGCAGGCAGAAAGTATAAATTTGAAGCCGAGAGGCAATAAATAACCAGCACACCATAGGTTAAAAAAGAAATCATAAGGGAAATTAGAAAGTATTTTGAACTGAATGAAAATGAAAGCTCAGTGTATCAAAGTGTATGGAATGCAACAAAAGCAGTGTTTCCACTACTATATCTTAGTGATGGCTCGGAGACAGCAGTCCATATCAAACCACATAAAGAAGCAGACCATGACAGCTTCTACAACCCCCCAAACAAAAGAATCAAAATCTTTCCCAAATGAAGATACAATCCTGGAATTATCAGATACAGAATATAAAAAACTAATTTACAGAATGCTTAAAGATTATCACAAATGAAATTAGGATAACTTCAGAAAAAGCCAAGGAACACACTGATAAAACAGTTGAAGAACTCAAAAAGATTATTCAAGAACATAGTGGAAAAATTAATAAGTTGCAAGAATCCATAGAGAGACAGCATGTAGAAATCCAGAAGATTAACAATAAAATTACAGAATTAGACAACACAATAGGAAGTCAAAGGAGCAGACTCGAGCAATTAGAATGCAGAGTGGGAAATCTGGAGGACCAGGGAATTAACACCAACATAGCTGAAAAAAAATCAGATAAAAGAATTAAAAAAATGAAGAAACCCTAAGAATCATGTGGGAGTCTATCAAGAAGGATAACTTGCGTGTGATTGGAGTCCCAGAACAGGGAGGGAGGACAGAAAACACAGAGAAAATAGTTGAAGATCTGCTGACAGAAAACTTCCCTGACATCATGAAAGAGAAAAGGATATCTATCCAAGATGCTCATCGAACCCCATTTAAGATTGATCCAAAAAGAAAAACACCAAGACATATTATCATCAAACTTGCCAAAACCAAAGATAAAGAGAAAATTTTAAAAGCAGCCAGGGAGAAAAGAAAGGTCTCCTTCAAGGGAGAATCAATAAGAATAAGTTCAGACTACTCAGCAGAAACCACGCAGGTAAGAAGGCAATGGGATGACATATACAGAGCACTGAAGGAGAAAAACTGCCAGCCAAGGATCATATATCCAGCAAAACTCTCTCTCAAATATGAAGGAGAAATTAAGATATTTACAGATAAACACAAGCTTAGAGAATTTGCAAAAACCAAACCAAAGCTACAAGAAATACTAAAAGATATTGTTTGGTCAGAAAAGCAATAATATCAGATACCAGCACAACACAAGGTCACAAAACAGAACATCCTGATATCAACTCAAATGGGGAAATCAGAAAAACAAATTAAGATTAATTAAAAAAAATGCTCAAAATAGGGAATGATTGAAGTCAATATGTAAAAGATCACAATAATCAAAAAGAGGGACTAAATACAGGTGGCATAGAACTGCCATATGGAGAGTGATACAAGGCGATATAGAACAATACAAGTTAGGTTTTTACTTAGAAAAATAGGGGTAAATATTAAGGTAACCACAAAGAGGTATAACAACTCCATAACTCAAGATAAAAGCCAAGAAAAACGTAACAACTCAACAAACATAAAGTCAAACACTACGAAAATGAGGATCTCACAATTTACTAAGAAAAACGTCTCAGCACAAAAAAGTAAGTGGAAAAATGAAATTGTCAACAACACACATAAAAAGGCATCAAAATGACAACACTAAACACTTATTTGTCTATAATCACGCTGAATGTAAATGGACTAAATGCACCAATAAAGAGACAGTCTCGGACTGGATAAAGAAACACGATCCGTCTATATGCTGCCTACAAGAGAAACACCTTAGACTTAGAGACACAAACAAACTAAAACTCAAAGGATGGAAAAAAATATATCAAGCAAACAATAAGCAAAAAAGAAGAGGAGTAGCAATATTAATTTCTGACAAAACAGACTTTAACCCTAAATCCACCACAAAGAATAAAGAAGGACACTACATAATGAAAAAAGGGACAATTGATCAGGAAGACATAACCATATTAAATATTTATGCACCCAGTGACAGGGCTGCAAGATACATAAATCAAATTTTAACAGAACTGAAAAGTGAGATAGACACCTCCACAATTATAGTAGGAGACTTCAACACACCACTTTCGGAGAAGGACAGGACATCCAGTAAGAAGCTCAATAGAGACACGGAAGACCTAATTACCACAATCAACCAACTTGACCTCATTGACTTATACAGAACTCTCCACCCAACTGCTGCAAAGTATACTTTTTTTTCTAGCGCACATGGAACATTATCTAGAAGAGACCACATATTAGGTCATAAAACAAACCTTTGCAGAATCCAAAACATCGAAATATTACAAAGCATCTTCTCAGACCACAAGGCCATAAAAGTGGAAATCAATAATAGAAAAACTAGGGAAAAGAAATCAAATACTTGGAAACTGAACAATACCCTCCTCAAAAAAGACTGGGTTATAGAAGACATCAAGGAGGGAATAAGGAAATTCATAGAATGCAACGAGAATGAAAATGCTTCCTATCAAAACCTCTGGGACACAGCAAAAGCAGTGCTCAGAGGTCAATTTATATCGATAAATGCACACATACAAAAAGAAGAAAGAGCCAAAATCAGAGAACTGTCCCTACAACTTGAACAAAGAGAAAGTGAGCAACAAAAGAATCCATCAGGCACCAGAAGAAAACAAATAATAAAAATTAGAGCTGAACTAAATGAATTAGAGAACAGAAAAACAACTGAAAGAATTAACAAAGCCAAAAGCTGATTCTTTGAAAAAATTAACAAAATTGATAAACCATTGGCTAGACTGACTAAAGAAATACAGGAAAGGAAACAAATAACCCAAATAAGAAACGAGAAGGACCACATCACAACAGAACCAAATGAAATTAAAAGAATCATTTCAGATTACTACGAAAAATTGTACTCTAACAAATTTGCAAACCTAGAAGAAATGGATGAATTCCTGGAAAAACACTACCTACCTAAACTAACACATTCAGACGTAGAACAACTAAATAGACCCATAACAAAAAAAGAGATTGAAACGGTAATCAAAAAACTTCCAACAAAAAAAAGCCCTGGCCCGGAAGGCTTCACTGCAGAGTTCTACCAAACCTTCAGAGAAGAGTTAACACCACTACTACTAAAGGTATTTCAAACCATAGAAAATGACGGAATACTACCCAACTCATTCTATGAAGCCACCATCTCCCTGATACCAAAACCAGGTAATGACATTACAAAAAAAGAAAATTATAGACCTATATCCCTCATGAACATAGATGCAAAAATCCTCAACAAAATTCTAGCCAATAGAATCCAACAACACATCAAAAAAATAATTCACCATGATCAAGTGGGATTTATACCAGGTATGCAAGGCTGGTTTAATATTAGAAAAAACATTAATGTAATCCACCACATAAATAAAACAAAAGACAAAAACCACATGATCTTATCAATTGATGCAGAAAAGGCATTTGACAAAGTCCAACACCCATTTATGATAAAAACTCTTACCAAAATAGGAATTGAAGGAAAATTCCTCAACATAATAAAGGGCATCTATGCAAAGCCAACAGCCAATATCACTCTAAATGGAGAGAACCTGAAAGCATTTCCCTTGAGAACGGGAACCAGAGAAGGATGCCCTTTATCACCGCTCTTATTCAACATCGTACTTGAAGTCCTAGCCAGGGCAATTAGGCTAGACAAAGAAATAAAGGGCATCCGGATTGGCAAGAAGGAAGTGAAGTTATCACTATTTGCAGATGACATGATCTTATACACAGAAAACCCTAAGGAATCCTCCAGAAAACTACTGAAACTCATAGAAGAGTTTGGCAGAGTCTCAGGTTATAAAATAAACATACAAAAATCACTTGGATTCCTCTACATCAACAAAAAGAACATCGAAGAGGAAATCACCAAATCAATACCATTCACAGTAGCCCCCAAGAAGATAAAATACTTAGGAATAAATCTTACCAAGGATGTAAAAGACCTATACAAAGAAAACTACAAAGCTCTACTACAAGAAATTCAAAAGGACATACTTAAGTGGAAAAACATACCTTGCTCATGGATAGGAAGACTTAACATAGTAAAAATGTCTATTCTACCAAAAGCCATCTATACATTTAACGCACTTCCGATCCAAATTCCAATGTCATATTTTAAGGGGATAGAGAAACAAATCACCAATTTCATATGGAAGGGAAAGAAGCCCCGGATAAGCAAAGCATTACTGAAAAAGAAGAAGAAAGTGGGAGGCCTCACTCTACCTGATTTCAGAACCTACTATACAGCCACAGTAGTCAAAACAGCCTGGTACTGGTACAACAACAGGCACATAGACCAATGGAACAGAACTGAGAACCCAGATATAAATCCATCCACATATGAGCAGCTGATATTTCACAAAGGCCCAGTGTCAGTTAATTGAGGAAAAGATAGTCTTTTTAACAAATGGTGCTGGCATAACTGGATATCCATTTGCAAAAGAATGAAACAGGACCCATACCTCACACCATGCACAAAAACTAACTCCAAGTGGATCAAAGACCTAAACATAAAGACTAAAACGATAAAGATCATGGAAGAAAAAATAGGGACAACCCTAGGAGCCCTAATACAAGGCATAAACAGAATACAAAACATTACCAAAAATGATGAAGAGAAACCAGATAACTGGGAGCTCCTGAAAATCAAACACCTATGCTCATCTAAAAGACTTCACCAAAAGAGTAAAAAGACGACCTACAGACTGGGAAAGAATTTTCAGCTATGACATCTCAGACGAGCGCCTGATCTCTAAAATCTACATGATTTTGTCAAAACTCAACCACAAAAAGACAAACAACCCAATCAAGAAGTGGGCAAAGGATATGAACACACATTTCACTAAAGAAGATATTCAGGCAGCCAAGAGATACATGAGAAAATGCTCTCAATCATTAGCCATTAGAGAAATGCAAATTAAAACTACGATGAGATTCCATCTCACACCAACAAGGCTGGCATTAATCCAAAAAACACAAAATAATAAATGTTGGAGAGGCTGCGGAGAGATTGGAACTCTTATACACTGCTGGTGGGAATGTCAAATGGTACAACCACTTTGGAAATCTATCTGGCGTCATCTTAAACAGTTAGAAATAGAACTACCATACAACCCAGAAATCCCAGTCCTCGGAATATACCCTAGAGAAACAAGAGCCTTCACACAAACAGATATATGCACACCCATGTTTATTGCAGCTCTGTTTACAATAGCAAAAAGCTGGAAGCAACCAAGGTGTCCATCAATGGATGAATGGGTAAATAAATTGTGGTATATTCACACAATGGGATACTACGCATCGATAAAGAATAGTGACGAATCTGTGAAACATTTCATAACATGGAGGAACCTGGAAGGCATTATGCTGAGCGAAATTAGTCAGAGGCAAAAGGACAAATATTGTATAAGACCACTATTATAAGATCTTGAGAAATAGTAAAAACTGAGAAGAACACATACTTTTGTGGTTACGAGGGGGGAGGGAGGGAGGGAGGGAGAGGGTTTTTTAGTGATCAATCAGAAGATAAGAACTGCTTTGGGTGAAGGGAAAGACAACACTCAATACATGGAAGGTCAGCTCAATTGGACTGGACCAAAAGCAAAGAAGTTTCCGGGATAAAATGAATGCTTCAAAGGTCAGTGGAGCAGGGGCGGGGGTCTGGGGAGCATGGTTTAAAGGGACTTCTAAGTCAATTGGCAAAATAATTCTATTATGAAAACATTCTGCATCCCACTTTGAAATGTGGCGTCTGGGGTCTTAAATGCTAACAAGCGGCCATCTAAGATGCATCAATTGGTCTCAACCCACCTGGAGCAAAGGAAAATGAAGAACACCAAGGTCACACGACAACTAAGAGCCCAAGAGACAGAAAGGGCCACATGAACCAGAGACCTACATCATCCTGAGACCAGAAGAACTAGTTGGTGCCCGGCCACAATCGATGACTGCCCTGACAGGGAGCACAACAGAGAACTCCTGAGGGAGCAGGAGATCAGTGGGATGCAGACCCCAAATTCTCATAAAAAGACCATACTTAATGGTCTAACTGAGACTAGAGGAATCCCGGCGGCCACGCTCCCCAGACCTTCTGTCGGCACAGGACAGGAAGCATCCCCGAAGACAACTCATCAGACATGAAAGGGACTGGTCAGCGGGTGGGAGAGAGATGCTGATGAAGAGTGAGCTAATTATATCAGGTGGACACTTGAGATTGTGTTGGCAACTCTTGTCTGGAGGGGTGATGGGAGGATATAGAGAGAGGGAAGCTGGCAAAATTGTCACGAAAGGAGAGACTGAAAGGGTTGACTCATTAGGGGGAGAGCAAGTGGGAGTACGGAGAAAGATGTATGTAAACTTATATGTGACAGATGGATTGGATTTGTAAACGTTCACTTGAAGCTTAATAAAAGTTAAAAAAAAAAAAAGTAAAGGGAAGCAAGCAGAGAGTTGGGGACCTCATACCGCCTGGGGTCCCTGCACCTGAGAAGCTCTACAACCAAGGGAAGATTAAGGACAAGGACCTTCTCCAAGAGCTGACAGAGAGAGAAAGCCTTCCCCAGGAGATGACACCTTGTATTTGGACTTTTAGCCGACTTTACTGTGAGAAAATAAACTTCTCTTTGTTAAAATCATCCATTTGTGGTATTTCTGTTACGGCAGCACTGGATGATTAAGACAGGCAGCGTTCTCTAGGAGGCTGTATATGCTCTAAACCAGTGTCCAATATATGGTGCTGTTTCTTCCATTGCCAGTAAAGTAGGCTAAAAGTCCAAATTCAGGGTGTCAGCTCCCAGGGAAGGCTTTCTCTCTCTCTCCGCTTTCTCATCAATCTTCCCCTGGACTAGGAGCTTCTTTGTCCAGGAACCCCGGGTCCAAAGGACGTGCTTTGCTCCTGGCACTGCTTCTTGGTGGTATGAGGTTCCCCTGTCTCTCTGCTTGCTTCTATCTTTTATATCTCAAGAGATTGCCTCAAGACACAATCAGATCCTGTAGGTTGAGTCCTGCCTCACCAACACAACTGCGGCCCATCCTCCCTCATTAACATCATACAGGCAGGAATCCTGGCCCAGCCCAATTGGTATACACATTTTTTGGAGAACACAATTCAATCTATGACATTCCACCCTTTGGCCCCCCCAAAATCACATTCTTGCAACATGCAAAACATATTCACCCCATCATATCATAGCAAAAGTCTTAGCTCCAAGTCCAAAATCCAAAATTTCTTCTTCATCTGTGAAATCTAGAACAAAAGTTATTTGCTTCCAAAGGTACAATGGCAGAACAGGCACAAGGTAGACATTTCCATTACAAATGGGAGAAACTGGAAGAAGGGACGGCACCAAACAAGTCAGTAGAACACATTACATTAGTCCTCCAAGCTTTGAAAATAATTCCCTGTTCTTGTGAGACAATTTACACAATGGCCCTGTCATCCAGACTCTAGGTATTGGCCATACTCTTCGGATTCTGAGTGGAGGCCCCTCGGCCCTGGGCTTCATCTCTGCCTTCCAGACCCACTGGGACAGCACTCTGCTCCCTAAGCTTTAGGCCCACCATTCTCCTCGTCCATCTGAGTGGCAACTCCACCCTTATAAACACCAGAGGCCATGGCTCCACCCTTTGAAACCCCTGAGGTCCTGGCCATACCTTTTGAGACTGAGGCAGCTCAGCTTCTCATGTCCTTTGTCTCTTCAGCTTCTGTTTCCTGGTTTCTTGGCCTCTCGGCTCCTCGGGCCTCACACCCTCATCTGCCCTGCTGGGACAAGTGTTTCAAAGCTCTGTAGCTCCACCGATAAGTGCCTAGAGGCACCCCACTCCTCCAGGAAGCCTGCTGCACACAAGCACTCAGCTCTCTTGCTCTGTGAGTTGGCAAGCCTAGTTCCATCGACAAGTGCCCGGAGGCACTCCACCAGGAAGCCTCCTGTGCACTGGCACTCAGCTCTCTTGCTCCATGGGTCAGCTCCAGCGCTATCTCACACTGGTCTTCTGGTTCTGCTGCTGCCGCTTCTTTGCCACTGTAGGTTCTCTACCGCACTGGTCCTCTGCCGCTGTCACTCCTCTATCCATTCACAGTTTCATCACTGCTTCCACATTTTAGGTATCTGTTAGAGCAGTACCCCACTCTCAGTGCCAAATTCTGTCTTAGTCATCTAGTGCTTCTATAACAGAAATACCACAAGTGGATAGTTTGAACAAAGAGGGGCTTATTTTCTCAAAGTAAAGTAGGCTACAACCCAAATTCAGGGTGTCAGTTCCAGGGGAAGGCTTTCTCTCTCTGTCCACTTTCTCATCAATCTCCCCCTGGACTAGGAGCTTCTTTGCACAGGAACCCTGGGTCTAAAGGATGTGTTCTGCTCCTGGCACTGCTTTCTTGGTGATATGAGGTTCCCCTGTCTCTCTGCTCAGTTCTGTCTTTTATATCTCAAGAGATTGCCTCAAGACACAATCAGATCCTGTAGGTTGAGTCCTGCCTCACTAACACAACTGCGGCCCATCCTCCCTCATTAACATCATACAGGCAGGATTTACAACATATGGGAAAATCACATAATACCGGGAATCCTGGCCGAGCCCAACTGATACACACATTTTGGGGGGAACATAATTCAACCTATGACACAAGGATTCAAATGTCGAGGAATCAAGGGGTGGAAATGAGAGTGGCACCACTCAACATTACCCCTAGTGGCCCACTCACAAAGTTTTTGCTTCCTATCTCTGCAACCTTATGCTCTGCAGACATAGTTCCAAAGGAAGGAATGCTCCCACCTGGAGACACATCACTGGTTCCATTGAAGTGGCAGCTAAGAATGCCACCTGGCCACTTTGGGCTCTTTATGCCTCTGGATCAACAGGCAAAGAAGGGAGTTACCATACTGGCTGATGTGATTGATCTTGATTAACCAAGAGGAAATCAGATTGATATTACATAATGGAGGTAAAGAAGAGTATGTCTGGAATACAGGAGATCCCTTAGGATGTCTCTTAGTACTACCATGCCCTGTGACTAAAGTCAATGGAAAACTACAGCAACCCAATTCGACATGACTAGTAACGGCCCAGGCCCTTCAGTAATGAAGATTTGGGTCCCTGCATTAGGCCAAGAACCAGGACCAGTTGAGGTGCTCCCTGAGGGCAAAAGGAATACGGAATGGGTGGTGGAAGAAGGTGGTTCTAAATACCAGCTACGACCATGTGACCAGCTGCAGAAACAAGGACTGTAATTGTTATGAGTATTTCTGCCTTGTATGCATGCATCAAATATTTTTGTTTTCTTCATTTACAAAATATAAGATGTAAAGTGGGCTAGTACATTTTTGGTTGTATTGTGTCGGTTGTATCATATTAGGTGCAAGTATAACTTTATAGTTGTTTTTATTCAGAGATTATGTATGGTTTAAAGAGATGTGCACAGGTGCCAAGTTGGCAAGGGGTGGATGGCGATGGTTAAGGTTGTGTGTCAACTTGGCTGGGCCATAACTCTCAGTGCTTTAGCAGTTATGATGTAGTATGTCAGTTGTATGATGATGTGATCACTTCCATGATGAAATGTGATATAATGTGATCACCTCCGTGATGGGATTTGCCGTGAGTACCCAATCAGTTGAAAGGAAGTTTCCTGTGGGGTGTGGTTTGCGTCAAATATAAGTAGAATCTCTGGCAAGTCCTGTGGACTTTTGCTTGCTCTGAGTCCTGCAGCTGGCTCCTGTTCGTATGACCTCTGGTTCTTGGGACTTGTTCTAGAAGCTTACCTGCAGTCTTGCCTGCCGATCTTGGGATTTGTTGGCCATTGCAGTCTGTGAGCAAGAGCTCTGCTGTCTGACCTGCTGATCTTGTGTTCACTAGCGCTTGTGGCTACATGAATCGGGAGAAGCTTCCAGCCTGACCTATGGATTTGGGATGTTACAGCCTCTACAATTGCATGAGCTATTTCCTTGATACAAATTTCTTTATATAGATATTTATATACTTTACTGGTTTTGCTTCTCTAGAGAACCCAGCCTAAGACGACCTCAACCGTCACAGGTTCCATACACCTTATTTGCATAGTCTCACTCAATCACTGTGTGAGTCATAAAGACCATGGCTAGTTGGGCTGCATTAAGTAATTCATTGCACTGCAATCTAGAATTGGCAAATGTATGGAGGCCAAAGTTTATTAGTAGTTACCAGTGTGAGAAAGAGAAGGAAAGAGTAAGTCACTACTTAGAAGGCACTGAACTTCTGTTAAAGGTGATATAAACATTTGGAAATGGATAGTGATGATGATTGCACAACATGATAAAAATAATGTCACTGAATTGTACATGTAAAAAAGTGTTGAAATGGCAAATGTTTTGTTATATATATATACTTACCACAATTAAAAAAAAAAGGGGATTATATGCCAGGAATACAAGGGTGGTTCAATCAATCAGTGTAATACACCATATTTATAGAAAAAGGAAAAGAACCACATGATTATCTCAGTTGATGCAGAAAAGGCATTTGACAAAATCCAATGCCCTTTCATGACAAAAATACTCAACAATCTAGGAATAGAACGCAAATTCCTCAATATCAAATATGTTTGTGCCAAGAGTGTGAAGTCCATTCAGTGGGGAAAGAATAGTCTCTATAATAAATGGTGCTGGGATAACTGTATCTCCACATACAAAAGAATGAACCTGGGCCCATCACTGACACCATATATGAAAAGTAACTCAAAATGAATCAAAAGGGGCATTTATGACAAACCCACAGCTGACAGTATATTCAATGGAGAAACACTGAAAGCTTTCCCCCTAAGATCATGATCAAGACAAGGATGCCTGCTCTCACCACTGCTATTCAACACTGTACTGGAAGTTCTAGCCAGGTAATTAGGCAAGAAAAAGAAATAAAAGGCACTCAAATCAGAAAGGAAGACGTAAAACCATTTCTATTTCCAGATGACATGATACTATGTATAGAAAATCCAAAAAAATCTATAAGAAAGCTACTACAGCTAATAAATGAATTCATCAAAGTGGCAGGTACAAGGTCAACATGTAAAAATCAGTGTGTTTCTATACACCAGCAAAGAACAAGCTGAAAAGCAAATTAAGAAAACAATTCCATTAATTATAGCATCTAAAAGAATAAAATATCTAGAAATAAATTTAGCCAGGAAGGTGAAAAACTTGTACACTGAAAACTATAAAACATTGCTGAAAGAAATTGAGGAAGACCTAAATAAATGGGAGGAGATCCCATGATCATAGATTGGAAGACTTAATATTGTTAAGTTGATAATTCTACAATACAAAAAAAAAAATACAGATTCAACTCAATCGGTATCAAAATTCCAACAGTCTTTTTGTTTGTTTTAGAAATGGGAAAATTGATCCTCAAATTCATACGGAATTGCAAGGGGCCGTGAATAGCCAAAGAAATCTTGAAAAAGAAGAACAAAGTAGAAAGACTCACACTTCCTGACCAAAAATCATACAGCTACAGAAATCAAAACAGCCTGGAAGTGGTAGGATGATAGACATACAGAACAAAGGAATAGAACTGAGAGTCCAGAAATAAACTTATACATAAGGCTAATCAGTGATGTCACTAGTGTTGGTGTCACCCAGTGATGTAACTCATGGTGTCCCCCCTCATGCTAATTACCACAATAAAAACCAGTGCCATCGAGTCGATCCCGACTCATAGCAACACATTATTTACCACAATATTGTAGCTAAAATACCAGAAGATCTGATAAAATCGACAACTATAAAAACACCAGCAGCAACGAAAACAACAGCCCATGCTTGTAGCGTGTGCAGACGAAACCATGTGATTCCAGTCATCCTTGTAATTGGGTAATAATGATAGTTCTGATTGGAGCGCATTAGAAGGTTCAAAAAA
The DNA here is from genome assembly GCF_030014295.1 of Loxodonta africana. Taxonomy (NCBI): domain Eukaryota; kingdom Metazoa; phylum Chordata; class Mammalia; order Proboscidea; family Elephantidae; genus Loxodonta; species Loxodonta africana. The sequence goes on from NC_087369.1 coordinate 63,955,970, forward strand.
TAAGCACGGAGTTTTTAGTTTTGTAGGTATATTGATACATGTAAGCTGGGCTTGTGAAAAAAAATTATTATAACTATGGGGCTATTTTTATAAATTATAATAAATTTTGGCTGAAACGCTGCACAAAATGTACTGCACTCACCCGGTGCAGTACACACATCCCACACACCCCCATTGATGCCAGTGAGGTCAATGGATTTATGCCAACAATGCGAAGTCCATTCAATAAGGAAAAGAATAGACTCTTTAATAAATGGTGCTGGGATGTCTGGATCCCCACATGCAAAAGAATGAACCTGGACCCATACCTTACACCATATTCAAAAAGTAACTCAAAATGGATCAAGAACCTAAATATAAGAACTAAAACCATAAAATTCTTAGAAGAAAACAAATGGGTAAAATTCCAATACTTTTTAAAAATAATTTTTATTGTGCTTTAAGTGAAAGTTTACAAATCAAGTCAGTCTGTCACATACAAGCTTATATACACCTGACTCCCTACTCCCACTTACTCTCCCCCTAATGAGTCAGCCCGCTCCCTACTTCCAGTCTCTCCATTCCTGACGATTTTGCCAGTTTCTAACCCTCTCTACCCTCCTATCTCCCCTCCAGACAGGAGATGCCAGCAGTCTCAAGTGTCCACCTGATACAAGTAGCTCACTCTTCCTCAGCATCTCTCTCCAACCCATTGTCCAGTCCCTTCCATGTCTGATGAGTTGTCTTCGGGAATGGTTCCTGTCCTGGGCCAACAGAAGGTTTGGGGACCGTGACGGCCGGGATTCCTCTAGTCTGAGTCAGACCATTAAGTCTGGTCTTTTTATGAGAATTTGGGGACTGCATCCCACTGTTCTCCTGCTCCCTTAGGGGTTCTCTGTTGTGCTCCCGGTCAGGGCAGTCATCGGTTGTGGCTGGGCACCATCTAGTTCTTCTGGTCTCAGGATGATGTAAGTCTCTGGTTCATGTGGCCCTTTCTGTCTCTTGGGCTCAGAGTTGTTGTGTGCCCTTGGTGTTCTTCATTCTCCTTTGCTCCAGGTGGGTTGAGACCAATTGATGCATCTCAGATGGCCGCTTGTTAACATTGAACACCCCAGACGCCACATTTCAAAGTGGGATGCAGAATGTTTTCATAATAGAATTATTTTGCCAATTGACTTAGAATTTCCCTTAAGCCATAGTCCCCAAAGCCCCACTCTTGCTCCGCTGACCTTCGAAGCATTCATTTTATCCCAGAAACTTCTTTGCTTTTGGTCCAGTCCAATTGAGCTGACCTTCCATATATTGAGTATTGTCCTTCCCTTCACCTAAAGTAGTTCTTATCTACTAACTAATCAGTAAAAAACCCTCTCCCACCCTCCCTCCCTCCCCCTCGTAACCACAAAAGTATGTGTTCTTCTCAGTTTATACTATTTCTCAAGATCTTATAATAGTGGTCTTATACAATATTTATCCTTTTGCCTCTGACTAATTTCATTCAGCATAATGGCTTCCAGGTTCCTCCATGTTATGAAATGTTTCACAGATTCGTCACTGTTCTTTATCGATGCGTAGTATCCCATTGTGTGAATATACCATAATTTACTTAACCATTCATCCATTGATGGACACCTTGGTTGCGTCCAGCTTTTTGCTATTGTAAACAGAGCTGCAATAAACATGGGTTTGCATATATCTGTTCTTGTAAAGGCTCTTATTTCTCTAGGGTATATTCCGAGGAGTGGGATTTCTGGGTTGTGTGGTAGTTCTATTTCTAATTTTTAAGAAAATGCCACATAGATTTCCAAAGTGGTTGTACCATTTGACATTCCCACCAGCAGTGTATAAGAGTTCCAATCTCTCCACAGCCTCTCCAACATTTATTATTTTGTGTTTTTTGGATTAATGCCAGCCTTGTTGGAGTGAGATGGAATCTCATCGTAGTTTCAATTTGCATTTCTCTATTGGCTAATGATCGAGAGCATTTTCTCATGTATCTGTTAGCTGCCCTAAATATCTTCTTTAGTGAAGTGCGTGTTCATATCCTTTGCCCACTTTTTGATTGGGCTGTTTGTCTTTTTGGGGTTGAGTTTGAACAGAATCATATAGATTTTAGAGATCAGGCGCTGGTCGGAGATGTCATAGCTGAAAATTTTTTCCCAATCTGTAGGTGGTCTTTTTACTCTTTTGGTGAAGTCTTTAGATGAGCATAGATGTTTGATTTTCAGGAGCTCCCAGTTATCTGGTTTCTCTTCATCATTTTTGGTAATGTTTTGTATTCTGTTTATGCCTTGTATTAGGGCTCCTGGGGTTGTCCTTATTTTTTCTTCCATGATCTTTATCGTTTTAGTCTTTATGTTTAGGTCTTTGATCCACTTGGAATTAGTTTTTGTGCATGGTGTGAGGTATGGGTCCTTGTTCGTTTTTTTGCAAATGGATATCCAGTTATGCCAGCACCATTTGTTAAAAAGACTATCTTTTCCCCAATGAAATGACACTGGGCCTTTGTGAAATATCAGCTGCTCATATGTGGATGGATTTATATCTGGGTTCTCAATTCTGTTCCATTGGTCTATGTGCCTGTTGTTGTACCAGTACCAGGCTGTTTTGACTCCTGTGGCTGTATAATAGGTTCTGAAATCAGGTAGAGTGAGGCCTCCCACTTTCTTCTTCTTTTTCAGTAATTCTTTACTTATCCGGGGCTTCTTTCCCTTCCATATGAAGTTGGTGATTTGTTTCTCCAACACCTTAAAAAATGACATTAGAATTTGGATCGGAATTGCATTAAATGTAGATCGCTTTTGGCAGAATAGACTTTTTTACTATGTTAAGTCTTCCTATCCATGAATAAGGTATGTTTTTTCACTTATGTAGGTCCTTTTTAGTTTCTTGCACTAGTACTTTGCAGTTTTCTTTGTATAGGTCTTTTACATCTTTGGTAAGATTTATTTCTAAGTATTTTATATTCTTGGGGGCTACTGTGAATGGTATTGATTTGGTGATTTCCTCTTCGGTGTTCTTTTTGTTGATGTAGAGGAATCCAAGTGACTTTTGTATGTTTATCTTATAACCTGAGACTCTGCCAAACTCTTCTATGAGTTTCAGTAGTTTTCTGGAGGATTCCTTAGGGTTTTCTGTGTATAAGATCATGTCATCTGCAAATAGAGATAATTTTACTTCCTCCTTGCCAATCCGGATGCCCTTTATTTCTTTGTCTAGCCTCATTGCTCTGGCTAGGATCTCTAGCACAATGTTGAATAAGAGCGGTGATAAAGGGCATCCTTGTCTGGTTCCTGTTCTAAAGGGAAATGCTTTCAGGCTCTCTCCATTTAGGGTGATGTTGGCTGTAGGCTTTGTATAAGAATTTTCCTTCAATTTCTATTTTGCTGAGAGTTTTTTTTATCATGAATGGGTGTTGGACTTTGTCAGATGCCTTTTCTGCATCAATTGATAAGATCATGTGGTTTTTGTCTTTTGTTTTATTTATATGGTGGATTACATTAATGGTTTTTCTAATATTAAACCAGCCTTGCATACCTGGTACAAATCCCACTTGGTCGTGGTGGATTATTTTTTTGATATGTTGTTGAATTCTATTGGCTAGAATTTTGTTGAGAATTTTTGCATCTATGTTCATGAGGGATATAGGTCTATAATTTTCTTTTTTTGTGATGTCTTTACCTGGTTTTGGTATCAGGGAAATGGTGGCTTCATAGAATGAGTTAGGTAGTATTCCGTCATTTTCTATGCTTTGAAATACCTTTAGTAGTAGTGGTGTTAACTCTTCTCTGAAGGTTTGGTAGAACTCTGCAGTGAAGCCGTCCGGGCCAAGGCTTTTTTTTTCTTGGGAGTTTTTTGATTACCTTTTCAATCTCTTTTTTTGTTATGGGTCTATTTAGTTGTTCTACTTCTGATTGTGTTAGTTTAGGTAGGTAGTGTTTTTCCAGGAATTCATCCATTTCTTCTGGGTTTGCAAATTTGTTAGAGTACAATTTTTCGTAATAATCTGATAAGATTCTTTTAATTTCAGTTGGGTCTGTTGTGATGTGGCCCATTTCGTTTCTTGTTCGGGTTATTTGTTTCCTTTCCTGTATTTCTTTAGTCAGTCTGGGCAATGGTTTATCAATTTTGTTAATTTTTTCAAAGAACCAGCTGTTGGCTTTGTTAATTCTTTCAGTTGTTTTTCTGTTCTCTAATTCATTTAGTTCAGCTCTAATTTTTATTATTTGTTTTCTTCTGGTGCCTGATGGATTCTTTTGTTGCTCACTTTCTATTTGTTCAAGTTGTAGGGACAGTTCTCTGATTTTGGCTCTTTCTTCTTTATGTATGTGTGCATTTATCAATATAAATTGACCTCTGAGTACTGCTTTTGCTGTGTCCCAGAGGTTTTGATAGGAAGTGTTTTCATTCTCGTTGCATTCTATGAATTTCTTTATTCCCTCCTTAATGTCTTCTATACCCCAGTCTTTTTTCGGCAGGCTATTGTTCAGTTTCCAAGTATTTTATTTCTTTTCCCTAATTTTTCTGTTATTGAATTCCACTTTTATGGCCTTGTGGTCTGAGAAGATGCTTTGTAATATTTCGATGTTTTGGATTCTGCAAAGGTTTGTTTTATGACCTAATATGTGGTCTCTTCTAGATAATGTTCCATGTGCGCTAGAAAAAAAAGTATACTTTGCAGCAGCTGGGTGACGTGTTCTGTATAAGGCAATGAGGTCAAGTTGGTTGATTGTAGCAATTAGGTCTTCCGTGTCTCTATTGAGCTTCTTACTGGATGTCCTGTCCTTCTCTGAAAGTGGTGTGTTGAAGTCTCCTACTATAATTGTGGAGGTGTCTATCTCACTTTTCAGTTCTGTTAAAGTTTGTTTTATGTATCTTGCAGCCCTGTCATTGGGTGCATAAATATTTAATATGGTTATATCTTCCTGGTCTATTGTCCCTTTAATCATTACGTAGTGTCCTTCTTTATCCTTTGTGGTGGATTTAACTTTAAAGTGTATTTTGTCAGAAATTAATATTGCTACTCCCACTCTTTTTTGCTGGATGTATTTTTTCCATTCTTTGAGTTTAAGCTTGTTTGTGTCTCTAAGTCTAAGGTGTGTCTCTTGTAGGTAGCATATAGACGGATCGTGTTTCTTTATCCAGTCTGAGACTCTCCGTCTGTTTATTGGTGCATTTAGTCCATTTACATTCAGTATAATTATAGATAAGTATGTCTTTAAAAATTTTTTTTTCTTTTATGTGTTTAGTGCTGTCATTTTGATGCCTTTTTGTGTGTGTTGTTGACAATTTCATTTTTCCACTTACTTTTTTGTGCTGAGACGTTTTCCTTTGTAAATTGTGTGTTCCTCATTTTCATAGTAGTTGACTTTATGTTTGCTGAGTCGTTCTGTTTTTCTTGGTTTTTATTTATGGAGTTGTTATACCTCTTTGTGGTTACCTTAATATTTACCCCTGTTTTTCTAAGTAAAAACCTAACTTGTATTGTCCTGTATCGCCTTTATCTCTCTCCATATGGCAGTTCTATGCCATCTGTATTTAGTCCCTCTTTTTGATTATTGTGATCTTTTACATATTGACTTCAATGATTCCCTGTTTTGAGCATTTTTTTCTTTTTAAAATTAATCTTAATTTGTTTTTGTGATTTCCCTGTTTGAGTTGATATCAGAATGTTCTGTTCTGTGAGCTTGTGTTGTGCTGGTATCAGATATTATTGGTTTTCTGACCAAAGAATTTCCTTTAGTATTTCTTGTAGCTTTGGTTTGGTTTTTGCAGATTCTCTAAGCTTGTGTTTATCTGTAAATGTCTTAATTTTGCGTTCATATTTGAGAGAGAGTTTTGCTGGATATATGATCCTTGGCTGGCAGTTTTTCTCCTTCAGTGCTCTATATATGTCATCCCATTGCCTTCTTGACTGCATGGTTTCTGCTGAGTAGCCTGAACTTATTCTTATTGATTCTCCCTTGTAGGAGACCTTTCTTTTCTCCCTGGCTGCTTTTAAAATTTTCTCTTTATCTTTGGTTTTGTCAAGTTTGATGATAATATGTCTTGGTGATTTTCTTTTTGGATCAATCTTAAATGGGGCTCGATGAGCATCTTGGATAGATATCCTTTCGTCTTTCATGATGTCAGGGAAGTTTTCTGCCAACAGATCTTCAACTATTCTCTCTGTATTTTCTGTTAACCCTCCTTGTTCTGGGACTCCAATCACACGCAAGTTATTCTTCTTGATAGAGTCCCACATGATTCTTAGGGTTTCTTCATTTTTTTTAATTCTTTTATCTGATTTTTTTCAGCTATATTGGTGTCTATTCCCTTGTCCTCCAGATCTCCCAGTCTGCATTCTAATTGCTCTAGTCTGCTCTTCTGACTTCCTATTGTGTTGTCTAATTCTGTAATTTTACTGTTAATCTTTTGAATTTCTGAATGCTGTCTCTCTATGGATTCTTGCAGCTTATTAATTTTTCCACTATGTTCTTGAATAATCTTTTTGAGTTCTTCAACTGTTTTATCAGTGTGTTCCTTGGCTTTTTGTGTAGATTGCCTTATTTCATTTCTGAGGTCATCCCTGATGTCTTGAAGCATTGTGTAAATTAGTTTTTTATATTCTGCGTCAGCAAATTCAGGACTGTATCTTCATTTGAGAAAGATTTTTATTCTTTAGTTTTGGGGAGTTGTAGAAGCAATCATGGTCTGCTTCTTTATGTGCTTTGATATCGACTGCTGTCTCCGAGCCATCTCTAAGATATTGTAGTGATTTATGTTATATTTGCTCACTGAGTCTTATCTTGTTGTGTTTTCTTTCAATATATGTAGATGGGCTACTAGATTGTGCTGTCTTGATTGTTGTAGCCCTTGACTCACTTATGTCCTATTACCAGCTGGTTTGGGCTGTTACTAGATATAAAAGCCTAAGATTCCATTCACTATTCTTGAGTAGAATCTGATTTTGGGTCATCAAGTGTGTGGTGCAGACTGTCACCTATCCACCTAGAGAAGTAGTGGTGATAGTTGTGTGCACCAGATTCTAGTAGCAGCAGGGCTTCACACTCTCGGGGGGGGGGGCAGGATGCTGACAGGCTTCCCCCAAGTGTCAGTAAGGTAGGTGTGTCTCTATTCCTAAAGCACCTTGGTGGGTGGGCTCTGCATCTGTACCTTAGGCCCCCAATGCAAGTACCTCTGCAGATTGGTAGGTGTCACCCTCCTTAGACCTCTAAGGCAGGAGGCTAGGTGGTCTGGGGGGAGCTTCAGCCCTCAGTTTCCTGTTGTGGGTCAGTGAGGGCTCTGTCGAATACACAGAGATATCAAACCTGGGAAACTTGTCTTTCCAGTAATCTGCTAAAACAATTACAGTCAGATCCCTATCAGAATTGCCTTTGCATTATAATAGCCACCTTGTTCCCTGTAGGGATGAAAGTCCAAGAGTGTGGATCACAAATGCTTGGCTGGAGCTGGTTCTGTATTTTTAGTCCAATTAAGGAAGGATTTTTGGTTCTGGGTTTTTTGTAGCTGCTTCTCTCAGGCCAGGAGAATGGGTTAGGAAAAGACCCCCAAAAAAGAAAAACCAAACGCACTTCACTCTCTGGCTCAGGAAATTCCAATGTTAATGAAGCCTCCTGGGAAGGGAGGGGAGGTATCAGATAAATAGGAGAGAGTAGCACTCCGGAATATAAACAAAGTTGCTTATCTTGTTTGGTGATGACTGGTTTATCTGAGATTCCCGAGGGGTGTGTAGCCTGTGTGCATTGGCTGGGTCGAGATTGCCCCCAAGGGTCAGGCCCACGTCCTGTGCTTGTGCTGTCTCAGAAGCCGTGGTCAGTTCCTCTGCTCCCAGTCCAAAGCCCAGCACCAAGGTTCCTCGGCTGGGACGCCGCACTCCAGACTCCAAAACCAGTCGCTTCCTCTCGGTGCCTTCTCCTTCTGTCAGCCGAGTCGCTGAGCTGCCTGTGTGCACTGGCTGGGCTTCTCCCGAGGTCACTTCTGGGGGCTAGGGCTGCATCCCGTGTTTGCACCGTCTCTGGCTGCCGTGCTAAGCTTCCCTGTGCCCAGTCCAAAGCCCGGCGCCAAGGTTTCCTGACTGGGACGCTGGCTCCAAGCTCCGAAAGCAGTCGTTGCTTCCCCGTGGTTGTTCGTTCTCAGTCTCTGTCACTTAGGTCAACTCTTTAGATCTGTGTTTGACGGTCAGGGTTTGTAGATTGTCATGTATGTGATCGATTCACTTGTTTTTCTGAGTCTTTGTTGCAAGAGGGATCCGAGGTAGCTTCTACCTAGTCAGCCATCTTGGCCCCGCTTCCTCAAGACCTTTTTGACAGTGATTTCTTAGATATGACTCCAAAAGCACAAGCAACAAAAGACAAAATAGATCAATGATAACTTACCAAAATTAAAAATTTTTGTACATCAAAGGACTTAATCAAGAACGTGAAGAGACAACCTGCAGAATGGGAGAAAATATTTGGTAACCATATATCTGATAAGAGTTTAATATCCAGAATGCATAAAAACTCCTAAAATTTAACTGAAAAGGATAAACAACCCAATAAAAAATGGACAAAAGACTTGAATAGACATTTTTCCAAGGAATATATACAAATGACCAATAAACATATTAAAAGATGGTTGACATCATTAGTCATTAAGGAAATGCAAATCAAAGCCACATAGGGAGTCCATCTCATATCCACTAGAATGGTTATTATCAGAAAAATGGCAAATAACAAGTGTTGGTGAGGATGTAGAGAAACTGGAACCCTCACCCATTGGTGGTAGGAATGTAAAATGGTGCAGTCACTATGAAAAATAGTTTGGCAGTTCCTCAAAAAGTTAAACATAAAATTACCATGTTACCCAGCAATTCCACTCCTAATGGTACACCCAGGAGATTTCAAAGCAGGGACTCAACGAATGTGTATAAACCAATGTTAATTGCAGCATTATTCACAATAGCCAAAGGGTAGAAACAACCTAAACGTCCATCAACAAACGAACGGATAAACAAAAAGTGGTATAGCACATTATTGTGGTTGTGTGCCATCGAGTCGGATTCTGACTCATAGCTACCTTATAGGACAGAGTAGAACTGCCCCCATAGGGTTTTTTAAGCTGGACTCTTTACAGGAGCAGATCACCAGGTCTTTTCTACTGTGGAGCAGCAGCTGCTGAGTTAGAACCGCAACCTATCAATTAGCAGCTGAGTGCTTAAACATTGCGCCACCAGGGTTCCTTGGTATATGCATACAATGGAAAATTATTCAGCCATAAAGATAAATGAAATTCTGATATATGCTACGACATGGATGAACCTTGAAAACTTTGTTGTTGTTAGCTGCTGTCCAGTTGATCCGTGACTCGTGGTGACCCTATGCACAACGGGATGAAACGCTGCCGGGTCTTGTGCCATCTCCATGATTGGTTGCGTATTGGACTGCTGTAATCTACAGAGTTTTTGTTATGATCCATATAGTTTTCACTGGCTGATTTTCAGTAGATAACCAGCCCTTTCTTCGTAGTCCATCTTAGTCTAGAAGCTCCATTGAAACCTGTTCAGCATCATAGCACACACCAGCCCCCACCTGCACATGAGTAGTGACTGCACATGAGGTGCATTGGCTGGGACTCAAACCCAGACCTCAAGCATAGAAGGTGAGAATTCTACCACTGAACCACAAATACCTCTCCTTGAAAATATTATGCTGAGCAAAAAAACATCAGATATAAAAGGACAAATATTGCATGATCTTACTTATATGAAATATTGAGAATAGCCAAATGCATACAGAAAGGGGTTTGTTGGTGGTTACCAGAGGCTGCGGGGAGAAGGGGATGGGAATTATTGCTGAAAGGGTATGCTCAGTTTCTCTTTGGGGTGACGTAAAACTTCGAAGTAGATAGTGGTGATGGTAGCACAACATGGGAAGTGCAATTAATGACACTGAATTGTACCCTTAAAAATGGTTAAAATAGCAAACTTTTTGTTATGTATTTTACCACAATAAAAAAGACACCAAGTACCAAAACTCATTCCAGAAAAAAAAAAAGACAATCTGAATAGCCCTATGTCTTTAAATAAATTTATTTTGTAGTTAAAAACTTTTCCACAAAGAAAACCGTATACCCAGATGACTTCACTGGTGTATCTGACCAAACTTTTAAGGGAGAAATAATAGTATTTGTACACAAACACTTCCAAGAAATAGAAGCGTGTATTCGTTTCCTATTGCTGCATAACAAATGACCACAAACTTAATGGATTAAATCAACACCGAATTATTATCTCACAGTTTCTGTAGGTCAGAAGGCTGGCGTGGCATGACAGGGTTCTCTGCTCAGGGTATCATAAGGCTGAAATCAAGGTACTGGCCAGATTGAGTTCTTGTCTGGATGCCCTGGGGAGAAATATGTTTCCAAGTTCAATCTTGTTGGCAAAATTCTATTCCTTGCAGCTGTAGGACTAAAAACCTCACTTCCTTGCTGGTTATTAGCTAGGGCTACTCTCATCTCCTAGATCTCACACACATTCTTTGCCATGTGGCCCCCTCCATCTTCATGCCAGCAACAGTGCATCAAATTCTCATGTTTTCTCTCTCTGACCTCTAGACCCAGGATGTGTAAGTCCTCCTATTTTATTCCTTTTCAAGACTGTTTTGGCTATTTGAGGCTATGTCATAGGCTGGGTTCTCTAGAGAAGCAAAACCAGTAAAGTGTATAAATATATATACAGAGAGAGATTTATATCAAGGAAATGGCTCACGCGACTGTAGAGGCTGGAACGTACCAAGTCTGTGAGTCAGAATAGAGACTTCTCCTGATTCACAGAGCCGCAGGGGCTGGTGGACCCAAGATCGGCAGGACACTTGCTTACAGGCTTCGAAGACTGACAAATCCCAAGATCGGCAGGCAAGACCACAGGTAAGCTGCTAGCTCAAGTCCCAAGAACTGGAAGTCAGACAAACAGGAGCCAGCTGCAGGATCCAGAGCAAACAAAAGCCCACAAGCCTTGCCAGAAAGTCCACTTATATTTCATGCAGGCCACAATCACAAGGAAACACCCTTTCAGATGCCTGGCTACTCATAGCAAACACCATCATGGAAGTGATAATATCATCATACGACTGCCAAACTACATCATAACTGCCAAAGCACTGAGAATCATGGCCCAGCCTTAATGATCATGGGCCCCTTTCAATTCCACATGAATTTGAGGATCAGCTTTTCCATATCTGCAAAAAGGCTGTTGGAATTTTGATAGAGATTGTGTTGAATCCTTTGCTTTGCGTTGTATTGACATCTTAACGATATTAAGTCTTTCAATCCATGAACACAGGATGTCCTTCCATTTATTTAAGTCTTCTTTAATTTTCTTTCAGCCATGTTTTATAGTTTTCAGTGTACAAGTCTTTCACCTCCCTAATTAAATTTATTCCCATTCTTTTTAACTTTTTTATTGTGATTATATATATATATATATATAACAAAACATCTGCCAATTCAACATTTTTTACATGTACAATTCAGTGACATTGATTATATGCATCATGTTGTGCAACCACCACCATCATCCATTTCCAAGTTACTCCACTATCATTAGCAGAAACTTAGTGCCCTCTATGCAATGACTCCTCATTCCGACTCCTTTACCCTCTCCCCCGAAAACAGCTAATGAATTTGGTTTCTATATATTTGCCTCTTCTAGATATTTCCTATTTTGTGACTGACTTACTTCGCTCAGCATGTTTTTAAGGTTCATCCATGTTGTAGCATGTACCAGGACTTCATTTCTCTTTTTGGCTAAGTAATATTCCATTGTGTATATATACCACATTTTGTTTATCCATTTATCTGTTGGTGGACATTTAGGTTGTTTCCACCTTTTGGCTACTGTGAATAGTACTGCAATAAACATTGATGCACAGGTTTCTGTTTATGGTCCTGCTTTTTTTTCTAATTATTTTGGGTATATACCTAGGACTGGGATTGCTGGGTCAAATGGTAGTTCTATGTTTAACTTTTTGAGGTACCTCCAAATTGTTTTCCACAGTGGCTGTACCATTTTACATTCCCATCAGCAATGGGGTGAGGGTTGCAATTTCTCCATATCCTGCCAACACATGTTATTTTTCATCTTTTGTTTTGTTTATTCTGTTATTGTTGAGAACATACACAGCAAAACACATACCAATTCAACAGTTTCTATATGCATGTAAAAACAGCATGGGGGTGCAGTCCTCTTTCTTCACAAGGGGGGAGGAGAATAAAGATCAACGGCCCAAGGTTGATTCCTATGAGGTGGAGATCAGACATGCCTCCTTTTTTGGCCATCTTTACCAGTTCCGACACCAACTGTCCCACCCATGGCTCTCTACTTCTCTGCTGGGTTCGATAATTCATTGCAGTGGCCACACAGAGCTCACAGACAATACTCACGATTATGGGGTTTATTAGGGAAGTAACAGGTTACAATTCAAGCTCAGGAATGCTCAGGATACAGTTCTTCCATCAGCACAGCCTATTCTCAGCTGTGCTCATAGACACACCTCTCCCTGGCCCTGGGCCTCTGCCCAAAGGCTGGGAAGCCCACCATGCCTCCTGCTGCCAGGTCTCTGCTACCAGGTCTCTGCCACCAGGTCTCGTTGTCTTCAGGGTTACAGCTTGCTCACTTTCTCTCTCAGTCTCCTGGTTTCAGGAGCTTCTCAGCACAGGGATCCCAGGTCCAAAGGATGTGATCTCTGTTCCTGGCTGTTCTTCCTTAGTGGTTGTCTTAGTGATCTATTGCTGCTATAACAGAAATACCACAAGTGGATGGCTTTAACAAACAGAAATTTATTCTCTCACAATCTAGGAGGCTAAAAGTGCAAATCCAGGGCGCCAGCTCCAGGGTAAGTCTTTCTATCTATGTCGGCTCTGGAAGAAGGTCCTTGTCATCAGTCTTCCCCTGGTCTACGAGCTTCTCAGCGCAGGAACTCCTGGTCCAAGGGACACGCTCTGCTCCTGGCACTATTTTCTTGGTGGTATAAAGTCCCTCTGTCTCTGCTTGCTTCTCTCTTTGTATCTCAAAAGAGGTTGACTCAAAATACAATCTAATCTTGTAGATTGAGTCCTGCCTCGTTAACAGACCTGGCTGTAATCCTTCCTCATTAACATCATAGAGGTAGGATTTACAACACTGGAAAATCACATCAGATGACAAAATGGTGGACAATCACACAATACTGGGAATCATGTCCTAGCTCAGTTGACACATTTTTGGGGGAACACAATTCAATCCATAACTGTGGATGTGGGATCCTCTCTTTCCCAGATCTGAGATGGCTCATTTCAAGCCTAGCAGCATGGCAAAAACGATTACCTAATTTGTAGTAGTGTATCGACAGGGAAATGCCAGAAATTCAAGCCGGATTCAGAAGAGGACATGGAACTGGGGATATCATTGTTGATGTCAGGTGGATCCTGGCTGAAAGCAGAGAATACCAGGAAGACGTTTACCTGTGTTTTATTGACTATGCAAATGCATTTGACTGTGTGGCACGTAACAAATTATGGATAACATTGAGAAGATCAGGAATTCCAGAACACTCAGTTATGCTCATGAGGAACCTGTACATAGATCAAGAGGCAGTTGTTTGAACAGAGCAAGGGGATACTTCGTGGTTTAAAGTCAGGAGAGGTGTGCATCAGGGTTGTATCCTTTCACCATACTTATTCAGTCTGTATGCTGAGTAGATCATCTGAGAAGCTGGACTATATGAAGAAGAAAGCAGCCTCAGGATTGGAGGAAGACACATTAACAACCTGCATTATGCAGGTGACACTACCTTGCTGCTGAAAATGAAAAGGACTTGAAACACTGATGAAGATCAAAGAATAAAGCCTTCAGTATGGATTACACCTCAACCTAGAGACAACAAAACCCTCACAATTGACCAATGGGAAACATCATGATAAACGGAGAAAAGATTGAAGTTGTTGAGGATTTCATTTTACTTGGATCCACAATCAACACTCATGAAAGCAGCAGTCAAGAAATCAAACGACGTATTGCATTGGACAAATCTGCTGCAAAAGACTTCTTCAAAGCGTTAAAAAGCAAAGATGTCATCTTGAAGACTAAGGTGCACCTGAACCAAGCCTCATATGCATGCGAAAGCTGGACAATGAATAAAGACGACTGAAGAAGAATTGATGCCTTTGAATTGTGGTGTTGGCAAAGAATATTGAATATACCATGGACTGCCAAAAGAACGAACAAATTTGTCTTGGAAGAAGTATAGTCAGAATGCTATTTAGAAACAAGGATGGTGAGACTACGTCCCACATACTTTGGACATGTTATCAGAAGGATCACTCCCTGGAAAAGGACATCATGCTTGGTGTGTTAGTCATCTTGGGCTGCTATAACAGAAATACCACAAGTGGATGGATTTAACAAAGAGAAGTTTATTCTTTCACAGTCCAGTAGGCTAGAAGTCCGAATTTAGAGCACTGGCTCCAGGAGAAGGCTTTCTCTTTCTCTGCTCTGGAGGAAGGTCTTGTCATCAGTCTTCCCTTGATCTGGGAGCATCTCAGCACAGGAACTGCAGGTCCAAAGGACACGCTCTTCTCCTGGTGCTGCTTTCTTGGTGATATGAGGTTCCCATGTCTCTCTGCTCATCTCTCTTTTATATCTCAGAAGAGATTGGCTTAAGACACTACCTAATCAGACCTCATCAGTATAACTGCCATTAATCTGTCTTATTACATCATAGTGATGGGATTTCCAACATTTAGGGAAATCATATCAGAAGATAAAATGGTAGACAATCATACATCATGACCTAGCCAGTTGACAGATATTTTGGGGGGACACGATTCAATCCATGGCACTTGGCAAAATGGAGGGTCAGTGAAAGAAAGGAGGATCCTTAATGAGATGGATTGACACAGTGGCTGCAACAATGCGCTCAAGTATAACAATGATTGTGAGGATGGTGCAGGACCAGGTAGTGTTCTGTTGTACATAAGGTCACTATGAGTCAGAACCGACTCAATGGCACCTAACAATAACAACAACAATCCAATCACTTGGGTGGGAGTTATAAGACCATGGCAGGAAAGGCTGCACACAAGTGATCATCGCACCGAAATGTACCATTTAGTGACATTGATTACATTCTTTGAATTGTGCAACCATTCTCACCCCACTTTTCTGAGTTGTTCCTCCCTCATTAACATAAACTCATTGCCCCGTAAGGTTTCTATCTAGTCTTTTGAATTGCTGTTGTCAATTTGATCTATATAGATAGTTCCTAATAGAGCACAATGCTCAAGGCAGACATTTTTTACTAGTTAAGCTAAACTATCATTTTGCTTTAAGAAGATTTCAGGTGATATTTTTGATTTAAGGATTAAAGATTATCTCAGGTCAATAGTTTCAGGGGTTCATCCAGCCTCCATGGCTCCAGAAAATCTGGAGTCCATGAGAATTTGAAATTCTGTTCTGCATTTTCCCCCTTTTGATCAGGATTCCTCTATAGAATCTTTGATCAAAATGTTTGGTAATAGTAGCTGGGCACTATCCAGTTCTTCTGGTTTCATGGCAAAGGAAACAGTTGTTCATGGAGGCAATTAGCCACACATTCCATTTTCTCCTCCTATTCCTGACTCTCCTTCTTTCTCCAATTGTTGTGCCTTGGATTTATTTTTTTTAATCATAGCCATCTTAAAAAAAAAAAAACCCACTGCTGTCGAGTCAATTCTGACTCATAGAGACCCTATAGGACAGAGTAGAACTGCCCCATACAGTTTCCAAGAAGCGCCTGGCAAATTTGAACTGCCAACCTCTTGGTTAGCAGCTGCAGCACTTAACCACTACGCCACCAGGGTTTCCATAGCCATCTTAGTGTGGGTGAAACAGTATCTTACTTGCTTTTGACTTGGAAGCTCAGTGGCGCAATGGTTATGTGCTTGGCTGCTAACCGAAAGGTCAGCAGTTCGAACCCACCAGTGGCTCTTCAGAAGAAAATACCTGGTGGTCTGCTCCTGTAAAGATTACAGTGTAAAAAACCCTATGGGGCAGTTCTGCTGTGTCTTACATGGTCACTATGAGTTGGAATCGACTTGAGGCACACAGCAAGAATAACTAATAATGTTGAGTGTCTTTTCATGTGCTTGTTGGCCATTTGTATATCTTCTTTGGAGAAATGTCTATTCAAGTCCTTTACTCACTTTTTGATTGGGTTGTTTGTCTTTTCGTTGTTAAGATGTAGGAGTTCTTTATATATTCTGGATATTAAGTCCTTATCAGATATATGTTCGCAAATATTTTCTCCCAATCTCTAGGTGGTCTCTTCACTTTGTTGATAAAGTTATTTTATGCCCAAAAGCTTTTAATTTTCATGAAGTCCAATTTATGTATTTTGCCTTTTGCTGCTCATGCTTTTGGTGTCATATCTAAAGATCTATTGTTAAAAACTAGGTCCCAAAGAATTACTCCTATGTTTTCTTCTAAGAGTTTTATTGTTTTAGTTTTTATGTTTAGGTTATTGATCCATTTTGAGTTAATTTTTATATATGGTGTGATGTATGGGTCCAACTACATTCTTTTGCATTTGGACCTCAAGTTGACCCAACACCATTTACTAAGGTAATTACTGATAAGGAAGGACTTATTTCTACCATTTTGTTATTTGTTTTTTGTGTGTCTTACACCTTCTTTGTCCCTGATTTACTTCAACACTACCATCGTATGTATTTAGTTGAGATTTTGTATTGAAACATTTTTATTCCCTTATCCTTACCTTCTGTGTATATTTTTTAGATATTTTCTTTGTGGTTTCTATAAAAATTACATTTAACATCTGAAACTTATAGCAACCTCATTTAAATTGATACCAACTTAACTTCAGTAACATACAAAAACTCTTTTCCTATATCACTCCTCCTCCCTCCTATTTATGTTGTTATAACCAATTACGACCTTCTACGTCTTGTGCCCCAAAACATAAATTTATACTTATTTTATGTATTTATCTATCTGAAATATTTTATAATAAATTTTTTGAGGTATACAATTTATTAAATTTCACAATGCATTTTAGGGTCATTACCAGGGGAAATATCAATCCTATATTTAAAAACCCAAAACAAACCCACTGGCACTGAGTTGATTCTGACTCATAGCAACACTGTAGGACAGAGTAGAACTGCCCCACAGGGGTTCCAAGGCTGTAAACCTTTATGGAAGCAGGCTGCCACATCTTTCTCCTGCGGAGGGGCAGGTAGGTTTGAATGGCCAACCTTTTGGTTAACAGTTGAGTGCTTTAACCACTGTGCCACCAGGGCTTCTTTAATCCTATATTACAGATGAGGAAATCAAGGATCAAAAGGGTATTTTTAATCATTGACAAGAAATAGAATAAGTAAGTGATCAAAATGTACAGAGTAATTTCATTTCTGCCACTAAGGCAACAACAGAACTAATTTTACATGAAGACTAATAGCTGATTACATGACATGATTACACATGCCTTTTTTTCCCCTGAAAAATCCCTGTAATGATCTGTTTATGCATTATGATTACTACTCATTACCTCTTTATTAAAATAGTCCCCTCCATTTATAATCAGGAGGACCTATAATTTACCATTCAAAGTTGGACATTTTAAAAAATAAACCCAAAACCAAACCAAACCCAGTGCAGTCGAGTTGATTCCAACTCATAAAGGAATATTATTAATAATTATGCTGGGCAACAGGTGTAAACCATATAAACTGAAATATATATTGCTCTATACTTATGATGGAGCACTGGTGGAGCAGTGGTTAAAGCACTCATATGCTAACCGAAAGGTTGGTGGTTCAAATCCACCAGCCTCTCCTCAGGAGAAAGATGTGGCAATCTGCTTCTATAAAGATTTACAGCCTTGGAAACCCTATGGGGCAGTTCTACTCTGTCCAATAGGGTTGCTGTGAGTTGGAATCGACTCCACGGCAGTGGGTTTGGTTTTGGGTTTTTTTTTTTTACACTTATGGTGCATATCTGATCTGACTGCAGAAACATAATTACTACCCATTATAACCATAAAAAATTTTGTTGGACACTCACCATGTGCTGATAACACTAGGAATAAGAAGTCTCTGCTCTCGAGAAACTCACTGAAGTGAAGGATGCAGGTAGATTCACAGTTTCAGGGCATAGATGTTAAGAGGAAAGTACATGGGGCTATGTGTACACAAAGAGACTTAAAGGCAGGAGTAGCAGAATTAATCATTTTCTCAAATACAAGCAATAAACAGTGAGAAAGCATACTAGGAAATAGATTCCTTTCACAACAACAACATAAAATGCCTAAGAATAACCTTAAGAAGCAATATTTGAGAACTGTGTGAAGAAAACTACAAAACTCCTGTGAGAAACATAAAAAGAAGCAAATAAATGAAGACACTTACCTTGGGCATTTGTATAAAAATACAAGTATAGCTGGCCTCAATACTTTGGAAACAAACTGACATGCTAAGCAAGGTGGGAGTCAAAATGGGCAGGCCTAATAGGAAATGGCCTCTTAGCCATGAATATTCAGTATGCTGTGTTCTACCTTGGAGTCCTGAGTGGTGCACACAGTTAAACGTGCTTGGCTGCTAACACAAAGGTTGGATATTCAAGTCCACTCAAAGGGACCTCAGAAGAAAGGCCTGGTGATCTACTTCTGAAAAATCAGTCATTGAAAACTATTGAGCACAGTTCTATGACACACATGGGTCACTATGAGTTGGAATTGACTGTATGGCAACTGGGGTTTTTTTTGGTGGTCTGCTATAAACAGAAAATGCACCAAAAACCAGTCAGGGAAGGAATGGCTTTGTCAGTGTCCTAAAATTTGCCTAAGTATTGGGAAGGGAAAAAATATGAAGTCAGCTCTGCATTTTAAACTAAAGAAATTCCAAATTGAAGATTCAAGTGTGACAAATGTGAACTGAATTTTTTAAAGGCACAAAATGCAAATATAGGCAAATAAATAACTGATCCATGATAAGGAAAATTTAAAGCTAAAAACTACGGAAGACATCATAATGGAAAAGACTGATATATTTGACTGCTAACAATTTAGAGAAACCATGAATGAAATTACAAGGCAATAACAATCTAGTGAAAAATACATCTATAACAGGCAATGGGTTAATCCTTAATGTGCATATTTAAAAAAAACTTTCAAATCACTAAGAGAGAAACTCCCCAACAGAAAAACGTGCAAGGTATGGATGGAGCTTAAAGACATTATGCTGAGTGAAATAAGTCAAAAGAACAAATATTATATGACTTTACTTACATAAAAGGTCAAGAAAGGGAAAAGTATAGAGACCAAAATTTATTAGTGATTACCGGAGACAGGAAGGAAAGTGTAAGGGACAGAGGTTATTGCCTATGAAGTACTGAGTTCAGTTTACAGTGATAGAAAAATCAAATTGAAAAGGTAGGGCTGCACAGCCGATTATTGTAAGTGCTGTCAATAAGTTGCACC
This sequence comes from Loxodonta africana, assembly GCF_030014295.1. Taxonomy (NCBI): domain Eukaryota; kingdom Metazoa; phylum Chordata; class Mammalia; order Proboscidea; family Elephantidae; genus Loxodonta; species Loxodonta africana. The sequence goes on from NC_087369.1 coordinate 63,975,439, forward strand.
ATCTGTAAAAAGTTGAATTGGCAAAAGTTGTGGATAGACATATTTACAACAATGACAGAAAAAAAAAAAGAGTAACTGCTGAGGCTGCTTATGGACAACCAAACAGCTCATGGGATTTGGTTCCTTGGTTTGGAGGTTTAGGGTCATACTTTCATAGGACATCCCAGTTAATTGGCCTAATGACGTGTTTAGTGTTTTTATTCTACCTCCTAGTTCATTGCATAGTGCCTGGGGTCTTAAAACCTTGCAAAAGGCTATCCAAGGCACAACAGTTGGTCTCTATTTGCCTGGAGCAACAGCGGAAGAAGGAGAGTCAGGAACAGGAGGAGGAAACGGATTATGTGGCTAATAGCCTCCATGAGCATCTGTCTCCTTTGCCACAAGTCCAGAAGAACTGGATGGTGTCCAGCTACTATTACTGAACATTTTGATCAAAGATTCTATAGAAGAATCCTGATCAAAAAGGGGGAAATGCAGAAGAGAATTTCAAATTCTCAGGGGCTCCAGACTTTCTGGAGCCATAAAGGCTGGACGAACCCCTGAAAATGTTGCCCTGAGATAATCTTTAAACCTTAAACCAAAAATAACCCCTGAGGTCTTCTTAAAACCATAGTTCAGCTTAGCTACTAAAAAAGGTCTGCCTTGAGCATTATGCTCTTTTAAGAATTATCTGACAACATCTTTGCTTTTTAACACTTTAAAGAGATCTTTTGCAGCTTTGCCCAATGTAATACATCCTTTGATTACTTGACTGCTATTTCCACGAGTGTTGATTGTGGATTCAAGTAAAACGAAATCCTTGACAACCTCAATATTTTCTCCATTCATCATGATGTTGCTTATTGGTCCAGTTGTGATGATTTCTGTTTTCTTTATGTTGAATTGTAATCCACAATGAAGGCTATATTCTTTGATCTTCATCAGCAAGTGCTTCAAGTCCACTTTAAGCAAGCAAGGTTGTGTCATCTGTGTAATGCAGTTTGTTAATGAGTCTTCCTCCAATCCTGATGCTGCTTTCTTCTTCATATAGTCCAGCTTCTCAGATGATTTGCTCAGCATACAGACTGAATAAATATGGTGAAAGGATACGACCCTGACTCACACCTTTCCTGATTTTAAACGATGCAGTATCTCCTTGTTCTGTTTGAACGACTTCTTCTTGGTCCATGTACAGGTTCTGCGTGAACACAAGTGTTCCGGAATTTCCATTCTTCCCAATGTTATTCATAATTTGTTATGCTCCACACAGTGGAATGCCTTTGCATAGTCAATAAAACACAGGTAAACATCTTTCTGGTATTCCCTGCTATCAGCCAACATTCTTCTGATATCAGCAGTGATATCCCTCATTCTGCATCCTCTTCTGAATCCGGCTTGAATCTCTGGCAGTTCCCTGTCGATGTACTGCTGCTGCCACTTTTGAATGGTCTTCAGCAAAATTTTACTTGCGTCTGATACTAATGGTATTGTTCGGTAATTTCTGCGTTCTGCTGGATCACCTTCCTTGGAATAGGCACAAATATGGATCTCTTCCCATCGGTTGGCCAGGTAGCTCTCTTCCAAATATCTTGGCATAGATGAGTGAGAACTTCCAATGCTGCATCTGTTTGTTGAAATATCTCAGTTGGTATTCTGTCAATCCCTGGAGCCTTGTTTTTCACCAATTCCTTCAGTGCAGCTTGGATTTCTTCCTTCGGTGCCATTGGTTCTTGATCATATGCTACCTCCTGAAATGGCTGAACATCAAGCAATACTTTTTGGGACAGTCACTCTGTGTATTCCTTCCATCTTCTTTTGATGCTCCCTGTATCGTTCAGTATTTCTCCTGTAGAATCCTTCATCATTTCAACTCAAGGTTTGAATTTCTTCTTCAGTTCTTTCAGTTTGAGAAATGCAGAGCATGTTCTTCCCCTTTGGTTTCCTAACTCCAGGTCTTTTCACATTTCATTATAACTCTTTACTTTGTCTTCTTAAGCCACCTTTTGGAATCTTCTGTTCAGCTCTTCCTTTCATTTCTTCCTTTCACTTTAGGGACTCGACTTTCAAGAGCAAGTTTCAGAGTCTATTCTGACATCCATTTTTGTCTTTTCTTTCTTTCCTTTTGTTATCGACTGAATTGTGTCCAAAAAAAATATGTGTATCAATTTGGCTAGGCCGTGATTCCCAGTATTGTGTGACTGTCCACCATTTTCTCATCTGATGTGATTTTCGTATGTGTTGTAAATTCTACCTCTATGATGTTACTGAAGTGGGATAGGTGACAGTTATGTTAATGAGATAGGACTCAATCTACAAGATTGGACGGTGTCTTAAGCCAATCTCTTTTGAGATAAAAAAGAGAGAAGAGGGCAGAGACAGGGGGACCTCATACCACCAAGAAAGCAGTGCCAGTAGCAGAGCATGTCCTTTGGACCCAGGGTTCCTGCACAGAGAAGTTCCTAGACCAGGGGAAGATTGACGACAAGGACCTTCATTCAGAGCTGACAGACAAAGCCTTCCCCGGAGCTGATATCCTGAATTTGGACTACTAGCTTACTAGACTGTGAGACAATAAACTTCTGTTTTTTAAAGGCATCCACTTGTGGTATTTCTGTTACAGCAGCACTAGATGACTAAGACACCTGTCTTTTTAACGACCTCTTGCTTGTTTCTGGTATGATGTCCTTGATGTCATTCCACAACTCATCTAGTCTTGGTCATTAGTGTTTTTGAGTCATATGAGCAATTGATGGTCTGTTCCACAATCAGCCTCTGGCCTTGTTCTGACTGATGACATTGAGCTTTTCCATTGTCTCTTCTCACAGATGTAGTTGATTTGATTCCTGTGCATTCCATCTGGCAAGGTGAACGTGTATAGTCGCCATTTATGTTGGTGAAAAAAGGTATTTACAAAGAAGTTGTTCTTGTAAAGTTCTATCATGTGATCTCCAGCACAGTTTTTTTCACCAAGGCCATATATTCCAAATACTGTTCCTTCTTCTTTGTTTCCAACTTTCTTATTCCAATCACCAGTAACTATCAATGCATCTTAATTGGATGTTTGATCAATTTCAGACTGCAGAATTTGGCAAAAATCTTCAATTTCCTCATCTTTGGCATTAGTGTGTATCCTATCACTGACAGTGTTGTACTTCAGGATAGATCTTGAAATGCTCTTTTTGACGATGAACACAACACCACTCCTCTTCATTTTGTCATTCCTGGCATAGTATACCACATGATTGTCCAATTCAAAATGGCCGATACCAGTCCATTTCAGCTCACTTATGCCTAGGATTAGTGAGGATTGGCCTAGGATGGGGCCCTGGTGGTGTAGTGGTTAAGTTTGGCTGCTAACCAAAACATCAGCAGTTCAAATCCACCATCTGCTCCTTGGAAACCCTATGGACCATTCTACTCGGTCCTATAGGGTTGCTATGAGTTAGAACTGAGTTGATGGCAACAGGTTCCCATACGCCAGGCAAAGTGCTAATGCCTAGGATATCGATCTTTATGCATTCCATTTCATTTTTGATGACTTCCAATTTTCCTAAATCCATTCTTCCTACATTCCACTTTCCTATTATTAATGGATGTTTGCAGCTGTTTCTTCTCATTTTGAGTCGTGCCACATCAGCAAATGAAGATCCTGAAAGCTTAACTCCATCCATGTCATTAAGGTCGACTCTACTTTGAGGAGGCAACTCTTTCCCAGTCGTATTTTAAGTGTCTTCCAACCTGAGGGGCTCATCTCCCAGCACTATACCAGAAAATGGTCCACTGCTATTCATAAGGTTTTCACTGGCTAATTTTTTCAGAAGTAGACTGCCAGGTCCTTCTTCCTATTCTGTCTTATCTGGAAGCTCAGTTGAAACCCATCCACCATGGGTGACCCTGCTGGTATTTGAAATACTGGTGGTATAGCTTCCAGCATCACAGCCACATGCAAGCTACCACATTTGGGTCAAGAGGCCCCAAATAGCTAAAGCAATGTTGAAGAGAAGAACAAAGTAAGAGGACTCAAGCTTCCTGATTTTAAAACATATTCTACAGCTACACTAATCAAAACTGCCTGGTACTGGTGTAACAATAGACACAAGACCAATGGAATAGAATTGAATGTCCAGTAATAAACCCACACGTCTATGGTCAGCTGATTTTTGACAAGGGTGCTAAATCCATTCGATGGGAAAAAAGAGTCTCTTCAATAAATGGTGTTGGTAAAATTGGATTTCCACGTGCAGAAAAGTGAAACAAGATCCATGCCTCACATCATACACAAAAACAAATTAAAAATGGATTAAAAACCTAAATATGCAAACTAAAACCATAAAATACTTAGACAAAATTGCAGGAGCAATGCTGTCAATCGGGCCTAGCTTTTTAACAATGGATTATCTCATATAAAAAAAAACAAAAAACACAAGCAGCAAAAGACAAAATAAATAAATGGGACCTCATAAAAACTAAAAACTTTTGCACATCAAAAGACTTTGCCAAAAAAAAGTGAAAAGAGGAGCTATTATCTGGGAAAATATCTTCGGAAACCATATATCCAATAAGAATCTAATAACTAAAATATATCTAAAACTTCAACAACTTAACAAAAAGAAAAATAATCCAATCATAAAATGGGCAAAAAACTTGAATAGACATTTCACCAAAAGGACATTCAAATGGCCACCAAACACATGAAAACATACTCAACGTCATTAACCATCAGAGAGATGCAAATCAAAGCCACAGTGAGATAGCCTTTTACTCCCACTAGGATGGTTAAGACAAAAAATAAAAAAAATAACAAAGGTAGGTGAAGATGTGGGGAAGTTGGAATTCTCCATTTCTGGTGGGAATACAAAATTGTATAGCTGTTGAGGAAAACAGTGTGGTGGTTCTTTAAAAAAACTAAAAATAGAGCTACAATATGACCCAGTAATTCCGCTCCTAGTCATATACCCAAAAGACTTGAAAGCAGGGACTCAAACAGAGACTTGTACACCAATGTTCATTGCAGCACTATTCACAATAGCCAAAAGGTGGAAACAACATAAATGCCCATCAACAGATGAATGGATAAACAAAATGTTGTGCATACATACATTGGAATACTACTCAGTCAGTAATAGAAATGAAGTCTTGATACAAGTTACAATAGGAATGGAGCTTGAAGACATTATGCTAAGTGAATAAGTCAATCACAAAAGGGACTAATATTGTGTGACCTCACTTATATAAAAAGAAAAGGCAAATGTGTAGAAACCAAAGCTTATTAATGGTTATCAGTGAAAGGAAAGGGGGGGGGTTATTGCTTATGAAGTACTGAGTTTTGGTTTACAGGGACAGAAAAATTGCATTGATTAAGGGTAGGGTTGCACAGCCAATTATTATAAGTGTTATCAATAAGTTGTATACCTGTAAAAAGTTAAACTGACAAAAGTGTGATAGATATATTTATAGCAATGACAGAGAAAAAAAATAAAGAGTAACCGCTGAGGCTGTTTATGGACAATGAAACACCTCTTCCTTGGCTAGGAGATTTGGGGGTCAGGGTTTCATGGGACATCCCAGTTAATTGCCCTAATAACATGTTTAGTGCTTCTGTTCTACCTCCTAGTTTGTTGCATAGTTCCTGGGGTCTTAGAAGCTTGAAGGTGGCTACCCAAGGCACGACGATTGGTCTGTATTTACCTGATGCAACAGAGAAAGGAGAGACTTGAATAGGAGGAGGCAACGGATGTGTGGGTAATTGCCTCCATGAACAACTGTCTCCTTTGCCATGAGTCCAGAAGAACTGGATGGTACTCAGTGGCCATGACTAAACGTTTTGATCAAAGGCTCTATAGAAGAATCCTGATCAAAAGGTGGAAAATGCAGAACAGAATGTCAAATTCTCATGGACTCCAGACTTTCTGGAGCCAGGAAGGCTGGACGAACCTCTGAAAATATTGCCCTGAGATAATCTTTAAACCTTAAACTAAAAATATCCCCCGAAGTCTTCTTAAAACCAAACAATAGCTTAGCTAGTAAAACAATATCTGCCTTGGGCATTGTACTCTATTAAGAATTAAATGGGATCAAATTGACAACAGCAACTTGAAAGATTAGATAGGAACCTTAGGGGGCAGTGAGTTTATGTTAATGGGGGAGAAAAAACTCAGAAAAGGATAGTGAGAATGGTTGCACAACTCGAAGAATGTAATCAATGTCACTGAATTGTACATGTAGATGCTGTTGAATTGGTGTATGTTTTGCTGTGTGCATTCTCAACGACAACAACAAATTTGAAATAAATTATAAAAAATAAACTGGTCAAGAGAGGACACTGAGAGGAACGCAAGAATAAAGGACAACTAAAGTAACTGCTATAGTTTATATAATCCCCCAACAATAGTCTTAAACAATAATTCAAGAATGGATAAATAAGTAGACAGATATGCCAAGAGATGTGGGAAGATACAGGTTTGGTGGTGGATATTTCCGCATACACAACTGTAGGTGCAGCTCATATAGAGCACACAAGAGGTACAGTCAGGGAAACCTCTTAGACATAACCAAACCCTTTATGGGATGAAGTGTTTCCAGGCTAGAAGACAAAGGACCATAGACTCAGGGGACATCTAAGTCAATTGGCACAGCACAGTTCATAAAGAAAATGTTCTGCATCCTATTTTGGTGAGTAACATCTGAGGTCTTAAAAGCTTAGAAGCAGCCATCTGTGATACAGCTATTGGTCTCTTCCTGTCTGGAGCAAAGGAGAATGAAGAAAACCAAAGACTCAAGGGAGGAATTAGTCCAAAGGATGAATGGAGGTTGGTGGGGCCAAGATGGCAGAGTAGTCAGATGCTTCTGGTGATCCCTCTTACAACAAAGACCGCCCCCCCCCAAAAAAGTGAAGCGATTATACATATGACAAGCTAGGAGCTCTGAGCATCAAAGGCAAAGTTAAGAAATCCAACTGGGTGACGGGCGAAGGCAGAGACGGTGCAGAAGCAGTGAGGAGTTGCCAAGCCCATGGCAGTGCCTCAGCCCCGATTCCTTGGCACAACTGCGGTGGGGCTGATGGCAGTTTTCCGGGACACGGCCACATCAGTGACAGAAGGCACCAAAGTGGTGCACCCCTGACCCTGTGGTGTGGCTGCAGTGGGGCTGGCCTTGACGTTTAGGACGCAGCAGCTTCAGCAAAAGAAGGAAAGTGTAGGATGCAGCGCTAACCCCCTGGGGTGATCTCAGTGGGGACCCAGCCAGTGCACACAGGTTATACATTCCTCTGGAATCTGAGATAAAACAGCACTCTTGGCACAAGATAAATTATTTTGTCTAATTTACCTCACGGATCTAATAGCTCCTGCTTTTGGAAGAACTCCCTCCTATCTATCTGACCCTTCCTCCCTCTGACCCAGCCTTCTTCATTAACAGTTGATTTCCCTGGGCCTGAGATAGGTCCTACTGCAATCCCTGAGCCATTCTCCTGGCCTTGTAGAAAGAACAAATTAACAAATGGGGCAAAAATACTCTGCTGACTCCCGTAATCTGGAAAATCAGAGCAGAAGCAGCTCCAGTCCAGGCACAAGCGATCCACAGACTTTTTCTTTCACCCTTGCATAGATTCAGGTGGCTCCACTACACCAGATAGGATCTGGCTGTTGTATTGCAACGGCAAATCTGTTTGAGGCCTGACTGTAACTGTTTCAGCTGTGTGGTGGAGAGGCAGGTTTTGGACATTTGATACTGCTCTGCCTATTAAACAGGACCTTCACCTACTCACAGCAGGGGCCTGAGGACTGGAAGCTCTAACCATGCCACCTGCAAAAGGTCTCCAAGGATAAGTGGTGCCTACCAGTCCTTACAGGTAAAAGCATTGAGTGCCTATTGTACGGCTGCAGAGCCCACTCGCCAGAGTGCTCTAGAGAACAGGGACATGCCTTCCTCCCAGACACTCAGGGGAAGGTTGTCAGCCCCCTGCCTTCCTCAGAGTGTTACCCCTGCTGCTACCAGAAACTTGCGCATACACCAATCACCACTGCTCCTCTAAGATAGTAGGTGAGAGCCGACACCACACAGTAGGTGACCGACTCTCAGGACACCTGAGCTGAATCTATTCAAGAATAGTGAATGGACTCCTAGGCTTATATACTTGGTAGCAGCTCTAGCCATCTGGTAACAGGACATTAGTGCTTCAAAGGCTCCAATAATCAAGTTAGCTCACTCTAGTAGCCTATTTGGGTATATCAAAACAAAACAAAGCATGAAACTAGACACAGTGAGCAAACATAAAATAAATTAATACAATAACTTATAGATGGCTCGGTGACAACTGTCGATATCAAATCACAAAAAGAAGCAGACCATGACTGCTTCAACAAACTGCCAAAACAAAGAAACAAGGACTCTCCCAGATGAAGAGGATTCCTGAGATTACAGATGTAGAATATAAAAGATTAATATACACAACCCTTCAAGACATCAGGAACAACATCAGGAATGAGATCAGGCAAAATACAGAACAAGCCAAGGAGCACACAGATAAAGCAGTTGAAGAAATTCCAAAGGTTATTCAAAAACATAATGAAAATTTAATGGGCTGCAAGAATCCCTAGCGAGGCAGCAATCGGAAATTCAGAGGATTAACAATAAAATTACACAATCAGAAAAGTCAGTAGAAAGTCAGAGGAGCAGAATTGAGGAAGTGGAAGGCAGAGTTAGTGAGATTGAAGACAAAGCACTTGGCACCAATACGTTTGAAGAAAAATCAGATAAAAGAAATTTTAAAAACTGAAGAAACCCTCAGAATCATGTGGGACTCTCTCGAGAAGAATAACATGCGAGTGATTGGAATAGCAGAACAGGAAGGGATAACAGAAGATACAGAGAGAATTGTTGAAGACTTGTTGGTAGAAAACTTCCCTGACATCCTGAAAGATGAAAGGATATATATCCAAGATGCTTGTTGAACCCCATACAAGGTAGATCCCAAAAGGAAGTCACCAAGACGTATAGTCGAACTTGTCAAAACCAAAGATAAAGAGAAAATTTTAAGAGCAGCCAGGGATAAAAGTCACCTACAAAGAAGAATCAATAAGAATAAATTCGGACAACTTGGCAGAAACCATAAAAGCAAGAAGTCAACGGGATGACATATATTAAGCATTGAAGGAGGAAAATTTCCAGCCAACAATAATATATCTAGCAAAACCGTCTCTCAAATAGGAAAGCAAAATTAAGACATTTCCAGATACACAGAAGCTTAGGGAATTTGCAGAAACAAAACCAAAACTACAAGAAATACTAAAGGGAATTCTCTGGTTAGAAAATCAATAATATCAGATATCAACCCAGCACTAGAACACGGGACACAGCAACCAGATATCAACCCAGATAAGGAAATCACAAATAAAAATCAAGATAAAAAATGCTCAAAACAGGGAATCAGTGATGTCATCAAGTAAAAGATGACAACATTAACTCAATAAAGAGGGACTAAATAAAGTAGGCATAGAACTTCCATAAGGGAGAGGAAATCAAAGCAACATAGGGAGATACAAGTTAAGTTTACACTTAGAAAAATAGGGGTAAATGTTAAGATAATCACAAAGAAGACTAACATTCCTAAACATCAAAATAAAAAACAAGAAAAACATAAAGACTCAGCAAAAACAAAATCAACTGCAATGAAAAAGAGGAACACACAATTTACAAAGAAAAACTACTCACCACAGGAAAATAAGTGGAAAAATGAAACTGTCAACAACACACACAAAAAGGCATCAAAATGACAGCACTAAACTCATACCTTTGTGTACTCACGCTGAATGTAAATGGACTAAATGCACCAATAAAGAGACAGAGAGTGGCGGAATGGATAAAAAAAAAAAAACACGTGATCCGTCTATATGCTGCCTACAAGAGACACACCTTAGACTTAAAGACACAAACAAACTAAAACTCAAAGGATGGGAAAAATACATCAAGCAAACAACAATCAAAAAAGAGCAGGAGTGGCTATACTAATTTCTGACAAAACAGACTTCAAACTTAAATCTACCACAAAGGATAAAAGGACACTATATAATAATTAAAGGGACAATATACCAGGAGGATATTACCATATTCAATATTTATGGACACAACAACAGAACAGGGCTTCAAGATACATGAAAAACTCTTAACAGCACTGAAAAGTGAGATAGATAGCTCCACAGTAATAGTAGGAGACTTCAACACACCACTTTCAGAGAAGGACAGAACATCCAGAAAGAAGCACAATAAAGACACGGAAGAGCTAAATGCCACAATTAACCACCTTGACCTCATAGACATATACAGAACACTCCACCCAACAGCAGCCAAGTATATTTTCTTTTCTAACACTCATGGATCATTCTCTAGAATAGACCACATATTAGGTCATAAAGCAAGCCTTAACAGAATCCAAAACATTGAAATATTACCAAGCATCTTCTCTGACCATAATGGCATAAAACTAGATGTCATTAACAGAAAAATTAGGTAAAAGAAATCAAACACATGGAAACTGAACAGCACTTTGCTCAAAAACGATTGGATTACAGAACAAATTAAAGATGGAATAAATAAATTCATAGAATCCAACAAGAATGAAAACACTTCCTATCAGAACCTTCGGGACACAGCAAAAGCCGTGCTCAGAGGTCAATTTATATCAATAAATGTACACATACAAAAAGAAGAAAGGGCAAAATCAAAGAATTATCCCTACAGCTTGAACAAATAGAGAGCAACAAAAGAAACCCTCAGGCGGCAGAAGAAAGCAAATGATAAAAATTAGAGCAGAATTAAATGATACAGAAAACAGAAAAACAGTTGAAAGAGTTAACAAGACCAAAAGCTGATTCTTTGAAGAAATTAACAAAATTGATAAACCATTGGCCAGACTGACAAAAGAAAAACAGGAGCGGAAGCAAATAACCCAAATAAGAAATGAGATGGGTGATATCACAACAGACTGAAATGAAATTAAAAGAATCATAACAGAGTAGTATGAAAAGCTGTACTCTAGCAAATTTGAAAACCAAGAGGAAATTGACAAATTTCTACAAACACACTACCTACCTAAACTAACACACACAGAGGCAGAACAACTAAATAAACCCATAACAAAAGAAGAGATTGAAAAGGTAATTAAGAAACTCCCAACAAAGAAAAGCCCTGGCCCTGACGGGCTTCACTAGAGAATTCCACCAAACTTTCAGAGAAGAGATAACACCACTGCTACTAAAGGTATTTCAGAGCATAGAAAAGGATGGAATGCTCCCAAACTCATTCTATGCAGCCAGCGTTTTCCTGATAACAAAACCAGGTAAAGACACAAGGAAGAGAAAGAAAGGAAGGGAGGGAGGGAGGGAGGAAAGAAAGAAAGAAGGAAAATTATACACTTATATCCCTCATGAATGAGAAGAATAACATGCCAATAGAATTCAATAGCGTATCAAAAAAAGTAATTCACCACGACTAAGTGGGATTCATACCAGATATGCAGGGATGGTTCAACATTATTAGAAAAACAATCAATGTAATCCATCACATAAATAAAACCAGAGACAAGAATCACGTGATCTTATCAACTGACGCAGAGAAGGCATGTGACAAAGTCCAACAACCATTCATGATAAAAACTCTCAGCAAAAATAGGAATAGAGGGAAAATTCCTAACATTTTAAAGGGCATTTATAAACAGCCAACATCATCCTAAACAGAGAGAGACTGAAAGCATTCCCCTTGAGAAAAGGAACCAGACAGGGATGCCCTTTATCACCACTCTTATTCGACATTGTGCTGGAGGTCCTAGCGAGAGCTATTAGGCTAGATAAAGAAATAAAGGGCATCCAAATTGGCGAAGAAGAAGTAAAATTATCTCTGTTTGTAGATGACATGATCTTATACACAGAAAAACCAAAAGAATCCTCAAGAAAACTACTGAAACTAATAGAAGAGTTTAGCAGAGTATCAGGATACAAGATAAACATACATAAATCAGTTGGATTCCTCTACACCAACAAAGAGAATGTCGACGAAGAAATCATCAAATCAATACCATTTACGATAGCCCCTAAAAAGGTAAAATACTTAGGAATAAATCTAATCAGAGATGTAAAAGGTCTATACAAAGAAAACTAAGATACTACTGCAAGAAACCAAAAGAGGTTTACGTAAGTGGAAAAACATACCTTGCTCGTGGATAGGAAGACTCGACATTGTAACAAACGTTTATTCTGGCCAAAGCGATCTATAGATACAATGCAATCCCGATCCAAATACCAGTGACATTTTTTAATGAGATGGAGAAAAAAATCACCAACTTCATGTGGAAGGGAAAGAGGCCCTGGAGAAGTAAAGCATTACTGAAAAAGAAGAACAAAGTGGGAGGCCTCACACTACCTGATTTTAGAACCTATTGTATCACCACGGTAGTCAAAACAACCTGGTACTAGTACAACAACAGATACATAGACCAATGGAACAGAATTGAGGATCCAGATATAAATCCATCCACGCATGAGCAGCTGATATTTGACAAAGGCCCAAAGTCAGTTAACTGGGGAAAGACAGTCTTTTTAACAAATGGTGCTGGCATAACTGGATATCCATCCGCAAAAATAATGAAACAGGATCCATACCTCACACCATGCAGAAAAACGAACCCAAAATGGATCAGAGACCTAAATAATAGAATCTAAAACGATAAAGATCATGGAAGAAAAAATAGGGAAAATGCTAGGAGCCCTAATACATGGCAGAAACAGTATATACGAAGCATTCCTAACAACGCACAAACACCAGAAGAGAAACTAGATAACTGGGAGCTCCTAAAAATCAAACACCTATGCTCATCCAGACTTCACCAAAAGAGTAAAAACATTACCTACAGACTGGGAAGAAGTTTTTATCTATGATATTTCCAATCAGTTTGTAATCTCTAAAATCTACATGATACTACAAAAACTCAACAAAAAAGACAAATAAATAACCCAATTAAAAAATGGGCAAAGGATATGAACAGGCACTTCACCAAAGAAGACATTCAGGCAGCTAACAGATACATAAAGAAACGGTCATGATCATTAGCCATTAGAGAAATGCAAATCAAAACTACAATGAGATTCCATCACCCCAACAAGGCTGGCATTAATCCAAAAAACACAAAATAATAAATGTTGGAGAGGTTGTGGAGAGACTGGAACATTTATACACTGCTGGTGGGAATGTAAAATGGTGCAACCACTTTGGAAATCGATTTGTCACTTCCTTGAAAAGCTAGAAATAGAACTACCATATGATCCAGCAGTCCCGCTCCTTGGAGTATACCCTAGAGAAATAAGCCTTTACACGAACAGATATGTACACACCCATGTTCATTGCAGCACTGTTTACAATAGCAAACACATGGAAGCGACCAAGGTGCCCATCAGCGGATGAATGGATAAATAAAATGGTACATTCACGCAATGGAATACTATGCGTCAATAAAAAACAATGACGAATCCGTGAAACATTTCATAACAAGGAGGAATCTGGAAGGGGTTACAGTGAATGAAGCTAGTCAGTTGCAAAGGGACAAATATTGTATGAGACTGCTATTATAAGAACTGGAGAAATAGTTTAAACAGAGAAGAAAATACTCTTTGATGGTTACGACAGTGGGGAGGGGGGGAGGGAGGGAGGGAGGGAGGGGGTATTCACTAACTAGATAGTAGACAAGAACTATTTTAGGTGAGGGGAAAGACGATACACAATACAGGAGAGGTCAGCACAACTGGACTAAACCAAAAGCAAAGAAGTTTCCTGAATAAACTGAATGCTTCGAAGGCCAGAGTAGCAGGGGCAGGGGTTTGGGGACCATGGTTTCAGGGGACATCTAGATCAATTGGCATAATCCATTAAGAAAACATTCTGCATCCCACTTTGAAGAGTGGCGTCTGGGGTCTTAAATACTAGCAAGCGGCCATCTAAGTAGCGTCAATTGGTCTCGATCCACCTGGAGCAATGGAGAATGAAGACACCAAAGACACAAGGTAATTATGAGCCCAAAAGACAGAAAGGGCCACATAAATCAGAGACTGCGTATCAGCCTGAGACCAGAAGAACTAGATGGTTCCCGGCTACAACTGATGACTGCCCTGATAGGGAACACGACAGAATCCCTGATGGAGCAGGAGAGCAGTGGGATGCAGACCTCATATTCTCGTAAGAAGACCAGACTTAACGGTCTGACCGAGACTAGAAGGACCCTGGAGGTCATGGTCCCCAGACCTTCTGTTAGCCCAAGACTAGAACCATTCCCAAAGCCAACTCTTCAGTCAGGGATTGGACTGGACTGTAAGATAGAAAATGATACTAGTGAGGAGTGAGCTTCTTGGCTCAAGACGACACATGAGACTGTGTGTGCAGCTCCTGTCTAGAGGGTGATCAGAAGGCAGAGGGGGACAGAAGCTGGCTGAATGGACATGGGGAATACAGGGTGGAGAGAAGCGGTGTGCCGTCACATTAGGGGGAGAGCAGCTAGGAGTATATAGCAAGGTGTATGACTTGATTTGTAAACTTTCACTTAAAAAGCACAGTAAAAATTAAAAAATAAGTTTTTTGTAGGCTAATATGTGCGCATGCATGATTAAATACAAAATATGATATAAGCAATTTTATGTGAGTTAAGAAAAGCTTAAGGGTCACTTCTGGATAATGAGAGAAGTGCATCTTGTCAAAATGGTAATTAATTAATGGAGTCTTAAAGGCTTTTTAAAGGCTTTGAGGGAGTGGTAGTTAAAAAGAAGGGTTTTCAGATGACTATCCAAATATTCGGTGGTGGAATATTTTTGGCCTCTCTAGGGTAACCCAAGAGCATCACAGATAACAGCTAATGCCAGAAAGACAGTACTGAGTAATTGGCAGCCAAATAAAACCCCAAAACCAAACTCGTTGCCGTTGAGTTGATTGTGAATCATAGTGCCCCTGCTGGACACGGTAGAACTGCCCCATAGGGTTTCCAAGAAGCGGCTGGTGGATTTGAACTGTTGGCCTTTTGGTTAGCAGCTGTCATGGATTGAATTTTGTCCCCCTACAAAGTGTGTGTATCAGTTGGGCTGGGCCATGATTCCAGGTAGTGTGTGATTTTCCTATATGTTGTAAATTCTGCCTCTGTGACGTTAATGAGGGAGGATGGGCAGCAATTGTGTTAGCAAGGCAGGACTCAGCCTACAAGACTGGATTGTGTCTTGAGGCAATCTCTTGCGATATAAAAGAGAGAAGTGACACAATGGAATACTACGCATCGATAAAGAACAGTGACGAATCTCTGAAACATTTCATAACATGGAGGAACCTGGAAGGCATTATGCTGAGCGAAATTAGTCAGAGGCAAAAGGACAAATATTGTATAAGACCACTATTATAAGATCTTGAGAAATAGTAAACCTGAGAAGAACACATACTTTTGTGGTTACGAGGGGGGGAGGGAGGGAGGGTGGGAGAGGGTTTTTTTATTGATTAATCAGTAGATAAGAACTGCTTTAGGTGAAGGGAAAGACAACACTCAATACATGGAAGGTCAGCTCAATTGGACTGGACCAAAAGCAAAGAAGTTTCCGGGATAAAATGAATGCTTCAAAGGTCAGCGGAGCAAGGGCGGGGGTCTGGGGAACATGGTTTGAGGGGACTTCTAAGTCAATTGGCAAAATAATTCTATTATGAAATCATTCTGCATCCCACTTTGAAATGTGGCGTCTGGGGTCTTAAATGCTAACAAGCAGCCATCTAAGATGCATCAATTGGTCTCAACCCACCTGGAGCAAAGGAAAATGACGAACACCAAGGTCACACGACAACTGTGAGCCCAAGAGACAGAAAGGGCCACATGAACCAGAGACCTACATCATCCTGAGACCAGAAGAACTAGTTGGTGCCCGGCTACAATCGATGACTGCCCTGACAGGGAGCACAGCAGAGGACCCCTGAGGGAGCAGGAGATCAGTGGGATACAGACCCCAAATTCTCATAAAAAGACCAAACTTAATGGTCTGACTGAGACTAGAGGAATCCCGGCGGCCATGCTCCCCAGACCTTCTGTTGGCCCAGGACAGGAACCATCCCCGAAGACAACTCATCAGACATGTAAGGGACTGGTCAGCGGGTGGGAGAGTGACGCTGATGAAGAGTGAGCTAATTATATCAGGTGGACACTTGAGATTGTGTTGGCTACTCTTGTCTGGAGAGGGGATGGGAGGATAGAGAGAGAGGGAAGCCGGCAAAATTGTCAAGAAAGGGGAGACTGAAAGGGCTGACTCAAGAAGGGGAGAGCAATTGGGAGTAGGGAGTGAGATGTATGTAAACTTATATGTGACAGACTGATTGGATTTGTAAACGTTCACTTGAAGCTTAATAAAAGTTATTAAAAAAAAAGAGAAGTGAGCAGAGAGACAGGGACCTCATACCACCAAGAAAGCAGCACCAGGAGCAGAGCGGGTCCTTTGGACCCGGGGTCCCTGGCGCCTAAGAAGCTCCTCAGCTAGGGGAAGATTGAGGACAAGGACCTTTCTCCAGAGCCAACAGAGAGAGAAAGCCTTCCCCTGGAGCTGAAGCCCTGAATTTGGACTTTTAGCCTTCTTTACTGTGAGGAAAAAAATTCCTTTTTGTTAAAGCCATCCACTTGTGGTATTTCTGTTACAGCAGCATTGGATGACTAAGACAGCACCTGAGCTCTTATATCCGCTGCACCACCATGGCTCCCGCAGCCAAATAGTGGGGTCCAAAAAAAACCCCACTGCCATCTAGTCAATTCCAACTCATAGCAGCCAGCGTAACTCCCTGACGGTCTGGTGGTTAGGATTAGGCGCTTTCACCAACTCATGGTGACCAGAGAGTGCTTTGCATCTGATATGGAGCTACATCTCACTTTTTGTAACCAACATAGAGATGAAGAGGCAATTAACCTTGAACAAGTGACCCTTCCTTTGTAGCTCATCATGTTTAACAGAAAAAACTGAGCTTAATGGAGTAAACCCTTTACAGTAAGTCAAGAGATTAGTCCAATATATGTGTCAAACCATGTGCTTACAGTCTTGAGACTTTTGTGATAGAAGTGACAATTACTATCATAGTGAATAAAAAAACCCAAAACCTGTTGCCATCGAGTTGATTCCGACTCATAGCGACCCTACAGGACAGAGTAGAACTGCTCCATAGAGTTTCCAAGGAGCTCCTGGTGGATTCAAACTGCCGACCTTTTGGTTAGTAGCCGTAGCCGTAACCGCTACGCCACCAGGGTTTCCACCTTGTGAATAGACACATAGAAAAGGTATCAAAGTACTGAATGGTGTGGGTCCCCAATAGCATTATACTGTAAGGAGGAAATCACTAAGTAAGACTTCATCAAAATTAAAAACCTTTGTGCGTTAAAGGACATTAGAGGGTGAAAACACAACCTACAGAATGGAGAAAATATTTGCAAATCATATATCTGATAAGGGTTTAATATCCAGGATATACAAAGAGCTATAACTCAACAGAAAGGCAGCACAGTTTAAAAATGGGCAAAGGTCTTGAATAGGTGTTTTTCCAAAGAAGATACACAAATGGTCAATAAGCAAATGAAATGATGTTCAACATCAATAATCGTTACAGAAATGCAAATCAAAACCACAATAAGATACCACTTCACACCAACTAGGATGGTGTTCTTATCAGAAAAACAGAAAATAACAAGTGTTCGGAAAGATGTGGAGAAATTGGAACTCTGGTACTTTACTCATGGGAATGTAAAATAGTGCAGAGGTGGAATAAGCCAGGCACAAAAAAAGGGCAAATACGTTGATTCCACTTACATGAAATACCTACAGTAGGCAAAGGCATAGAGACAAAGAGTAGAGTAGAGGTTACCAGAGGCTGGGGGTAAAAAAAAGGGGGGGGGGAGTGGGGAGTTATTCTTTAATGGGTACAGAGTTTCTGTTTGGGGTGATGAAAGGGATTTTGGAAATAGAGAGTGGTGATGGTTGCACAACATTGTGAAACCTAATCGATGCCACTGGCTTGTACGCTTAAAAAATGATTAAAAGGGCAAATTTTAAGTTACATATATTTTGCCACATTACAAAGAGAGAGAAGAAATGTAAACAACTGTCTTGTATTTTCTTCTAGTCATTTACAAAAAAAAGTCCTTTAGCGTGCATTTAAACATTGGGCATCTGACTATACAGAAAGTTTTATGTTCTTTACTCTCAGTATTACACTATGAATATTTTCTCATGTCATGTATACAGTATTCTATCTTTTTAATGTCCTAATTTATTTGAATAATTGCCTATTGTTGGACATTTTAGTTATTTTCAGTCATTTCTACTTTTGTGTAGCCCCAGTAAGGAGAACCATTAACTATTGGTTGTATTTAATTGTTATTACTGTATCAGGGAGGAAGCATCCTTTCCATCTTCTTTGAGGGAATTTGTAAGTTTCTCTGTAAATCAGAAGCTTTTACAACTTCAACATAGTTGAGACTGCTTAGATGACAATCGCCAAAGATACCAACATCAGTTTCCATATTAAACATGTACTTTTTTTTATTTTTATTTTTTAATGTGGCCAGGGAAACCCTGGTGGGGTAGTGGTTGAGAGCTACGGCTGCTAACCAAAAGGTTGGCAGTTCGAATCCACCAGGAAACCCTATGGGGCATTTCTACTCTGTCCTATAGGGTCGTCGCTATGAGTCGGAATGGACTCGATGGCATCGGGGTTTTTTTTTTTTTTTTTAGACAAGTGGAATAGAGAGTCTAGGAAAAAAAAAACAACATACATTTACGGCCATTTGATTTTCAACATGGGTGCTAAGTCCATCCAATGGGGAAGGAATCACCTCTTCAATAAATGGTGCTGGGGCAACTGGATCTCCACAGGCAAGAGAACAGAGTTGGATGCATACCTCATACCATAACTCAAAATGTATCAAGGACCTAAATGTAAGAACTAAAATCATAAGAGTCTTAGAAAAAACAGGAGTAATGCTTCAAGACCTAGTTTTCAACAATGAATTCATAGTAATGATACCAAAAGCATAAGCAACAAAAGACAAACTGGGCTTCATCAAAATTAAAAACTTCTTTGTCTCTTTTTTTTTTACAGTGCTTTAGGTGAAAGTTTACAGCTCAAGTTAATTTCTCATACAAAAATTTATATACATATTGTTATGTGATATTAGTTGCAATCCCTGTAATGTGACAGCACACTCCTCTTTTCCACCCTGGGTTTCTTGTGTCCATTCAACCAGTTCCTGTCCCTTTCTGCCTTCTCATTCTGCCCCCAGACTGGAGCCTCCCATTTGGTCTCATGAATTTTCTTGAACTAAAAAGCACTCTTCATGAGTATTATTTTATGTTTTATAATCCAGTCTAATCTTTGTCTGAAGAGTGGGCTTCAGGAATGGTTTTAGTTCTGGGTTAACAGCATCCGGGGGTATGGCTTTGGGGTTTCTCCAGTCTTAGTCAGACCATTAAGTATGGTCTTTTTATGTGAATTTGAGTTCTGCTTCACACTTCTCTCCCGCTCCATCAGGGACTGTCTGTTGTGTTCCCTGGCAGGTAGCCATTGATGGTAGCCAGGCACCATCTAGTTCTTCTAGTCTCAGGCTGATGGAATCTCTGGTTTATGTGGCCCTTTTGTCTCTTGAGCTAATATTTTCCTTGTGTCTTTGGTGTTCTTCACTCTCCTTGGCTCCAAATGGGTTGTGACCAATTGATGCATCTTAGATGGCCACTCACAAGCTTTTAAGACCCCAGATGCCACTCACCAAGTGGGATGCAGAACATTTTCTTAATAAACTTTATTATGCTAATTGACCTAGATGTCCCCTGAAACCTTGGTCTCCAGACCCCAGCCCCAGCTACTCTGTTCCTTAAAGCGTTTGGTTGTATTCAGGAAACTTCTTAGCTTTTGCTTTAGTCCAGTTGTTTTGGCTTCCCCTGTATGGTATGTTGTCTTTCCCTGCACCTAAGATGATTCTTGTCTACTATCTAGTTAGAGAACTCCCTTCTCCCTTTCTCCCCTCCCTTGTAACCATCAAAGAATGTTTTCTTCTGTGTTTAAACCTTGAGTTCTTATAATAGTGGTATCACACAATATTTGTCCTTTTGTAACTAATTTCACTCAGCATAATGCCCTTCAGATTCATCCATGTTGTGAGATGTTTTTAGGATTCACCATTGTTCTTTATTGTTGTGTAGTATTCCAATGTGTGTAGGTACCATAATTTTTTTATCCATTCATCTGTTCATGGGCATCTAGGTTGTTTTCATCTTTTCGCTATTGTGAACAGGGCTGCAATGAACATGGGTGTGCATATATTTATTCATGTGACAGCTCTTATTTTTCTAGGATATATTCCAAGGAGTGGGATTGCTAGATGGTATGGAATTTCTATTTCTGGACTTTTTAAAAAATAATTTTTATTGTGTTTTAAGTGAAAGTTTACAAATCAAGTCAGTCTCTCACACAAAAACTTATATACAACTTACATACTCCCAATTACTCGCCCCCTAATGAGGCAGCCCGCTCTCTCCCTCCACTCTCTTGTTTTGTGTCCATTTCACCAGCTTCTAACCCCTATACCCTCTCATTTCCCCTCCAGGCAGGACATGCCAACACAGTCTCAGTGTCCACCTCATGGAAGAAGCTCACTCCTCACCAGCATCCCTCTCCAACCCATTGTCCAGTCCAATCCATGTCTGAAGAGTTGGCTTCGGGAATGGTTCCTGTCCAGGTCCAACAGAGGGTCTGGGGGCCATGACCACTGGGGTCCTTCTAGTCTCAGTCAGAACATTAAGTCTGGTCTTTTTACGAGAATTTGGGGTCTGCATCCCACTGCTCTCCTGCTCCCTCAGGGTTTCTCTGTCGTGTTCCCTGTCAGGGCAGTCATTGGCTGTAGCCAGGCACCATCTGGTTCTTCTGGTCTCAGGATGATGTAATCTCTGGTTCATGTGGCTCTGTCTCTTGGGCTCGTAATTACCTTGTATCCTTGGTGTTCTTCATTCTCCTTTGATCCAGGTGGGTTGAGACCAATTGATGCATCTTAGATGGCTGCTTGCTAGCGTTTAAGTCCCCAGGTGCCACTCTTCAAAGTGGGATGCAGAAGGTTTTCTTAAAAAATTTTATTATGCCAATTGACTTAGATGTCCCCTCCCCAAACCCCTATCCCCGGCTACACTGGCCTTTGAAGTATTCAGTTTATTCAGGAAACTGCTTTTGGTTTAGTCCAGTTGTGCTGACCTCCCCTGTATTGTGTGTTGTCTTTCCCTTCACCCAAAGTAGTTCTTATCTACTATCTAATTAGTGAATACCCCCTCCCACTCCCTCCCTCCTCCTCTCGTAACCACAAAAGAATGTTTTCATCTCAGTTTAAACTATTTCTCAAATTCTTATAATAGTGGTCTTATACAATATTCGTCCTTTTGCACCTGACTAATTTCACTCAGCATAATGCCTTCCAGGTTCCTCCATGTTATGAAATGTTTCACAGATTCCTCACTTTTCTTTATCAATGCGTAGTATTCCATTGTGTGAATATACAATAATTTATTTATCCATTCATCAGTTGATGGACACCTTGGTTGCTTCCATGTTTTTGCTATTGTAAACAGTGCTGCAATACACATGGGTGTGCATATATCTGTTCGTGTAAAGGGTCTTATTTCTCTAGGATATATTCCTAGGAGTGGGCTTGCTGGATTGTATGGTAGTTCTATTTCTAGCTTTTTAAGGAAGCATCAAATCGATTTCCAAAGTGGTTGTACCATTTTACGTTCCCACCAGCAGTGTATAAGTGTTCCAATTTCTCCACAGCCTCTCCAACATTTATTATTTTGTGTTTTTTGATGAACGCCAGCCTTGTTGTAGTGAGATGAAATCTCATTGTAGTTTTGATCCGCATTTCTCTAGCGGCTAATGATTGTGAACATTTCCTCATGTATCTGTTAGCTACCTGAATGTCTTTTTTAGTGAACTGTCTATTCATATATTTTGCCCATTTTTTAATAGGGTTATTTGTCTTTTTGTAGTTGAGTTTTTGCAGTATCATGTAGATTTTAGAGATCAGGTGCTGATTGGAAATGTCATACCTAAAAACTTTTCCCCAGTCTGTAAGTAGTCTTTTTACTCTTTTGGTGAATTCAGTCTTTGGATGAGCATAGGTGTTTGATTTTTAGGAGCTCCCAGTTATCTAGTTTTTCTTCTGCATTCTTTATAATGTTTTGTATACTGTTTATGCCATGTATTAGGGCTCCTTATGTTGTCTCTAATTTTTCTTCCATGATCTTTATCGTTTTAGATTTTATATTTAGGTCTTTGATCCATTTTGAGCTCGTTTTTGTGCATGGAGTGAGGTATGGGTCTTATTTCACTTTTTTGCAGATGGATATCCAGTTATGCCAGCACGAATTTGTTAAAAAGACTGTCTTTTCCCCATTTAACTGTTTTGGGGCCTTTGTCAAATATCAACTGCGGATGGATTTAAGGCTGAATTCTCAATTCTGTTCCATTGGTCTATGTGTCTGTTGTTGTAACAGTACCAGGCTGTTTTGACTACTGTGGCGGTATAATAGGTTCTAAAATCAGGTAAAGTAAGGCCTCCCACTTTGTTCTTCTTTTTCAGTAATGCCTTCTTTATCCAGGGCCTCTTTCCCTTCCATATGAAGTTGGTGATTTGTTTCTCCATCTCATTAAAGAATGTCTTTGGGATTTGGATCGGAATTGCATTAAATCTATAGATTGTTTTTGGTAGAGTAGACATTTTTATAATGTTACGTCTTCCTATCCATGAGCAAGGTGTTTTTCCACTTATGTAAGTCTCTTTTGGTTTCTTGCAAAAGTGTACTGTAGTTTTCCCTGTATAAGTCTTTTACATCTCTGGTGAGATTTATTCCTAAGTATTTTATCTTCTTGGGGGCTACTGTAAATGGCATTGATTTGGTGATTTCCTCTTCGATGTTCTTTTTGTTGGTGTAGAGGAAGCCAACTGATTTTTGTATGTTTATCTTGTATCCCGATACTCTTCTGAACTCTTCTATTAGTTTCAGTAGTTTTCTTGAGGATTCCTTAGGGTTTTCTGTGTATAAGATCATGTCATCTGCAAATAGAGATACTTTTACTTGTTCCTTATACATCTGGATGCGCTTTATTTCTTTATCTAGACTAGTTGCTCTGGCTAGGACCTCCAGCACAATGTTGGATAAGAGTGGTGATAAAGGGCATCCTTGTCTGGTTCCTGATCTCAATGGGAATGCTTTCAGACTCTCTCCATTTAGGATGATATTAGCTGTTGGATAAATACCCATTATTATGTTCAGAAATTTTCCTTCTATTCCTATTTTGCTGAGAGTTTCATCATGAATGGGTGTTGAACTTTGCCAAATGCCTTTTCTGCATCAATTGATAAAATCATGTGATTTTCGTCTTTTGTTTTAGTTATATGGTGCAGTACATTGTTTTTCTAATGTTGAACCATCCCTGCATACCTGGTATGAATCCCACTTGGTCATGGTGAATTATTTTTTTGATATGTTGTTCAATTCTATTTGCTAGAATTTTGTTGAGGATTTTTGCATCTTTGCTCATGAGGGATATAAGTCTATAATTTTCTTTTCTTGTGGTGTTTTTACCTGGTTTTGGTATCAAGGATATGGTGGCTTCATAGAATGAGTTTGGTAGTATTCCTTCCTTTTCTATGCTCTGAAATACCTTTAATAGTAGTGGTGTTAACTCTTCTCTGAAAGTTTGGTAGAACTCTGCAGTGAAGCCATTCGGACCAGGGCTTTTTGTTGTTGTTGTTGTTGTTGGGAGTTTTTTGATTACCTTTTCAATCTCTTCTTTTGTTACAGGTCTATTTAGTTGTTCTACTCCTGTTTGTGTTAGTTTAGGTAGGTGGTGTGTTTCAAGGAATCATCCATTTCTTCTAGGTTTTCAAGTTTGTTTGAGTATAGTTTTTCATAGTAATCTGATATGATTCTTTTAATTTCAGTTGAGTCTGTTGTAATATCGCCCATCTCATTTCTTATTTGGGTTATCTTCTTTTGTCAGTTTGGCCAATGGTTTATCAATTTTGTTGAGTTTTTCAAAAAACCAGCTTTTGGTCTTGTTAATTCTTTCAATCGTTTTTCTGTTTTCTATTTCGTTTAGTTCAGCTCTAATTTTTATTCTTTGTTTTCTTCTGGTACCTGTGGGTTTCTTTTGTTGCTCTCTATTTGTTCAAGTTGTAGGGATAATTCTTTGATTTTCATCCTTTCTTCTATTTGGATGTGTGCATTTGTTGATATAAATTGGCCTCTGAGCACCGCTTTTGCCGTACCCTAAAGTTTCTGATAGGAAGTGTTTTCATTCTCACTGGATTCTGTGAATTACTTTATTCCATCCTTAATGTCTTCTATAATCCAGTCTTTTTTGAGCAGGGTATTGTTCAGTTTCCAGGTATTTGATTTCTTTTCCTGTTATTGATTTCCACTTTTATGGCCTTATGGTCAGAGAAGATGCTTTGTAATATTTCAATGTTTTGGATTCTGCTAAGGCTTGCTTTATGACCTAATATGTGGTCTATTCTAGAGAATGTTCCACGTGCACTAGAAAAGAAAGTATAGTTGGCTGCTGTTGGGTGGAGTGTTCTGTATATGTCTACGAGGTCAAGTTGGTTGATTGTGGCATTTAGATCTTCTGTGTCTTTATTCAGCTTCTTTCTGGATGTCCTGTCTTTCACCGAAAGTGGTGTGTTGAAGTTTCCTACTATTATTGTGGAGCTATCTATCTCACTTTTCAATGCTGATAGAATTTGTTTTATGTATCTTGCAGCCCTGTCATTGGGTGCGTAAATATTTAATATGGTTATATCTTCTTGGTATATTGTCCCTTTAATCATTATATAGTGTCCTTCCTTATCCTTTCTGATGGATTTAACTTTATAGTCTATTTTGTCAGAAATTAATATTGCCACTCCTGCTCTTTTTTGGTTGTTTTTTGCTTGATATATATTTTTTCCATCCTTTGAGTTTTAGTTTGTGCCTCTAAGTCTGAGGTGTGTCATTTGTAGGCAGCATATAGACGGATCTTGTTTTTTAATCCATTCTGCCACTCTCTGTCTCTTTATTGGTGCATTTAGTGCATTTACATTTAGAGTAATTATGGATAGGTATGAATTTAGTACTATCATTTTGATGTACTTTTTTGTGTGTTGTTGACAGTTTTTTTCCCCACTTGATTTTACGTGCTGAGTAGATTTCCTTTATATATTGTCCTTTCCTCATATTTGTTTTTGTTGATTTTGTTTCTGCTGAGTCTGTATTTGTCCCTCATATTTTATTTTGATGAGTAGGATAGTTTGTCTCCTTTGTGGTTACCTTATTATTTACCCTCATTTTTCTAAATTTAAACCTAACTTTTATTTCTACGTATCAGTGTATGTTCTTCTCCATGTGGAAGATGTGCGATTACATTTCTTAGTCCCTGTTTATTATTTTAATGTTTTCTTCTTTTATATAATAACATTGCTGTTACCTTGTTTTGAGCTTTTTTTAATCTTGCTTTGTTATTTTTGATTTCCCTGTCTTGGTTGACTTCTGGTTGCTCTGCCCAGTGTTCTAGTCTTGGGTTGATACCTGATATTATTGATTTTCTAACCAAAGAACTCCCTTTAGTATTTCTTCTAGTTTTGGTTTGGTTTTTACGAATTCCCTCAACTTGTGTTTATCTGCAAAAGTCTTAATTTCACCTTCATATTTAAGAGACAGTTTTGCTGGATATATGATTCTTGGCAGGCAATTTTTTTCCTTCAATTTTTTAAATATGTCATCCCATTGCCTTCTTGCCTGCATGGTTTCTGCCAAGTAGGCCAAGCTTATTCTTATTGGCTCTCCTTCGTAGGTGACTTTTTGTTTATCCCTCACTGCTCTTATAATTCTCTCTTTATCTTTGGTTTTGGCAAGTTTGATTATAATATGTCTTGGTGACTTCCTTTTGACATCTACCTTATGTGGAGTTCGATGAGCATCTTGGATTGATATCTTCTCATCTTTCACAACATCAGGGAAGTTTTCAGCAAAGAAATCCTCAACAATTTTCTCTGTATTTTCTGTTATCCCTCCCTGTTCTGGCACTCCCATCACTCATAGGTTATTTCTCTTGATAGAGTCCCACATGATTCCTAAGGTTTCTTCATTTTTTAAAATTCTTTTATCTGATTTTTCTTCACGTATATTACTGCCAAGTGATTTATCTTCAAGTTCAAAAATTCTAGCTTCTACTTCCTCAATTCTGCTCCTCTGACTTTCTATTGAGTTGTCTACTTCTGTAATTTTATTGTTAATCTTCTGAATTTCTGATTGCTGCCTGTCTATGGATTTTTCCAGGTTATTGAACTTTTCATTATGTTCCTGAATAATCTTTCTAATTTCTTCGGTTGCTTTATCTGTGTGTTCCTTGGCTTGTTCTGCATATTGCCTCACTTCCTTCCTGATATCTTGAAGGGTTCTGTATATTAAACTTTTGTATTCTGCATCTGGTAATTCCAGGAATGCACTTTCATCTAAAAGATCCCTGGATTCTTTGTTTCGACAGCCTGTTGAAGTGATCATGATCTGTTTCTTTATGTGACTTGATATTGACTGTTGTCTCTGAGCCATCTATAATTTATTGCATTAGTTTATGCTTGCTGTGTCGCTTCTTGCTTTGTTTTGGTATACCCCTATGGGTTGCTTGAGTGAGCTAGCTTGATTGTTTTCACCTTTGGAGCTCTGACATCTGGTCCCCAGATGGCTAGAGCTGTTGTCAGGTATATCAGTCTACAAGTCCATTCAGTTTTCTTGTATGAATTCAGCTCAGGTTTCCAGGTAGCTGGTCATCAAGTGTGTGGTATAGGCTGTGTCCTACAGTCTTAGAGGGGCAGGGGTGATTGGCGTATATACCGGTATCTGATTGCAGCAGGGGGTCACGCTCTGAACAAGGCAGGGGGCTGAGAACCAACCCCCAAGTGTCTCTGAGGAAAACGTGTCCCTGTTCCCTAGAGCATGCAGGCAGGTGGGTTCTGCAGATGCACCATGGGTACCCCCAAGTTTTTGGTTGTAAGGACTGGCAGGTACCATTTATCTTTGGACCCCTGCTGTGGGTGACCTGAGTCGAGCTACCAGTCCTTAGATCCCTGTTGTGGGTAGGTGAGGACCTTGTTTAATAGGTAAAGCAATGTCAAACATCAAACACCCACCTGTCCCCCACACAGCTGAAACGGTTGGAGTTTGCCAACAAGGGCCTATCCTCCTGAAATAGGCCCACACAGGTTCATGCAGAAGGGAAAGGTGCTCAAAGTGCACGGACGGTTTATGCCTGGACAGGAGCAGATTGTGTCCTGAGCTCCCCTGGTTAGTGGAGGTAGGAAATTATATTTTCTCCCAATTGCAATTTTTTTTTCCTTCCCCAAGGCTGGGAGGACAGCTCTAGGTGCTCACCAGGGTCTATCCCAGGCCCAGGGATTCAGCATCTGAAGCCGGCTTGGGGTGGGGGGGGTGCGCGGTAAAATGTACGCAAGTTCTTAGCTTTTGCCGAGAGCACGCCCTTCTTTTCAGGTTCCGGAGCTGTGAGTGGGCTGTGTGGCTGGCTGCTTCTCCCTGAGGAAACTGAGGCCGAATGCTAGGACCAGCCCTCCACCGCTGCTGCTGCTCTGGGGATGGTACCTGAGGGCTCCCCGCGATCTAGGTCCGGTAACTCCTCTCCGCTTCTGAATGGTCTCTTCCTTCCCCTGCCCCTCAGTTCCTTTTCTAAGCTTGCCTTTGATGCTCAGGGCTCCCTGCTTGTCACAAATATACTCGGTTCACTTGTTTTTTTGGGTCTTTGTTGTAAAGAGGGCTCACGGGAAGCATCTATTCCGCCATCTTGGCTCCGCCTCTATTTCTGGCTTTTTAAGGAAGCACCAAATCGATTTCAAAATTAAAAACTTTTGTGCATCAAGGGACTTTATCAACAAAGTGAAGAGACAACATACAGATTGGGTGAAAATATTTTGGAATTTTTATATCCGATAAAGGTTAATATCTAAATAAAGAACCCCAACTCAACAACAAAAAAGATAAATAACCCAATAAAAAAAATGGGCAAAGGGCTTGACTAGTCATTCCTCCAAAGAAGATATACAAATGGCCAACAAGTGCATGAAAATATGCTCAAAGTCATTCGTCATTACTGAAATGCAAACCAAAACCATGAGATACCATCTCACCCCCATTAGGATGGGTATTATCAGAAAAAACAGTAAATAACAAATGTTGATGAGCATGTGGAGAAATTGGAGTCCTCATCCTTCACTGGTGGGATTTTAAAATCGTGCAGCTGCTGTGGAAAAACAGTATGGCAATTCCTGAAAAAGTTAAACATAGAACTTTATGAACCAACAATTCCACTTCTAGGTACATGCCTGTTATGGATTGAATTATGTCACCCCAAAATATGTGTTGTTAATCCTAACTTCTATGCCTGTGGTTATAATCCCATTGGGAATGAGTGGTCTTTGTTATGTTAATGAGGTAGGCTTAGTATATAGGGTGTATCTTGAGTCAATTTCTTTTGAGATATAAAGGAGATTAAACAAGCGAGGAGAGAAGAGAGATGCTAAGCCACGTGAAGATTGCCCAGGATCAGAAGCACAGAGAGAGAGGCCTTTCCTTAGAGCCGGCACCTTGAATTCGGGCTTCTAGCCTCTGAAACTGTGAGAAAATAAATTTGTTTGTTAAAGTCATCCACTTGTGGTATTTCTGTTACAGCAGCTCTAGCTAACTAAGACCGAATTTGGTACCAGAAGAGTGGGATGCTACTCTAACAAATACCTACAATGTGGTTTTGGAATTGGGTAATGGGTGGAGACTGGAAGAGTTTTAAGGTGCCTAATAGTAAAAGCGTAGATTGCCTTGAAAAGACTGTAGAATTACGGACATCAAAGGCAATTAGAGGCTCAGAAGGAAGTGAGGAGGGCTATAGAGAAAGTCTCTATTGTCTTAGAGAATACAAATGGTGCCAGCAACAGAACGTTGCTAGAAATGTGGACATTAAGTGTGCTTCTGGTGAGGCTTTAAAAGAAAACGATGAACATGTGACTGGACAATGGAGGAATGGACACTTTTTGTGCAATGGCAAAGAACTTGTCTAAAATACATTTAAATGTTTGGTAGAAGGTAGAACTTGTAAGTGATGAATTTGGGTGTTTGGCTACAGAGATTTCTAAGCAAGATCTTAAAGGGGCCACATGGTTTCTCCTTTCCAATTGTAGTAAAATACAAAGGAGATGGACCTAAAACTGAACTGAGCAAAATGAAAACAGATTTTGAAAATTCTGTTGTACAAACTAAGGAAAATGCCCTAGAATGTTCACCAAGGACGTGGCTACACAATCTTTTGTTAAAGAGATCAAGTAAGCCTGTGACTTGACGGATCTAACCAACTACCATAGCAGAAAATCCGTCAGCTTAGACTGAAGGGGACAAAGAAGGAAAGGAAAGAACATTGCCTCTTGGCATTCTACAGGCAAGAAACAGGCCGAAGGAGCTACATCTGTTGTCCTCCAAGAAAAAAACAAAAACAAAAAAACCCTGGAGCAGCTCTGAGATCAGAACTGTTGGAAGGAGCATGAGAAGCACAGACTTCTTGGTTTCCAAGGGTAGGGCCACAGCCTCCTAGGTTTCAAAGTCAGATCTTCACCAATTCAGTTCTGGAGAGTGGGGCTGCTGTTAAGGTGTGCCAGGGGGATGGGGCCACAGGCCAAAACTGAGGGGGCAGGGGTGCCATGCCCAAGGGGCAGAAGATCGGGGCCTGCAGGGTCTGAGAGGGTGGGGTTGCCCAAAGCCAAAGCAGAGTTGCTGTCCCAGTGGGCCTGGAAGGTGAAGCTGAAGCCCAGGGCTGAGAGGCCTCCACCCAGAATCCAGAAGGTGGACCCATTGCCCAGATGGTCTCAGAAAACAGAGGATTATTTTCAAGCCTTGTGAGCTAAATCGTTCTGCTTAATTTTGGACTTGCTTGGTGTCTGTTATTCCTTCTTTCTCTCCAATTTCTCCCATTTGTAATGGCAATGTCTATCTTGTGCCTGTTTTGCCATTGCAATTTGGAAGCACATAATTTGTACTATTTCACAAGTTCACAGTTGAAGAGGAATTTTGCACCAGGACGGACTATGCCTAAAATCTCACTCGTATTGGATTTAGGTGCTTCAGAAGATGAGATTTTGGACTTGGAGTTGATATAAGACTTTTGCAATGATGTGATGGGGTGAATGTGTTTTGCATGTGGCAGGGACATGAATGAGGGGGCACAAGGGTGGAACGTTATGGATTATGTCCTCCAAAATGTGTTATAAATCCTAACCTCTGTGCCTGTGGTTATAACCCTATTTGGAAATGGATTGTCTTTATGTTATTGAGCCAAGATTTGTGTAGGGTGTATCAGAGATTAAACAAGCGAGCAGAGCAGAGATGGGGGAAGAAATGCCAAGCCACACGAAAATTCCCCAGGAGCAGAAGCTAAGAAAGCCTTCCCCTAGAGCTGGCACCCTGAACTTGGATGTCTAGCCTCCTCAAATGTTTGTTAAAGCCACCCACTTGTATCTCTTATAGCAGCACTAGATAACTAAAACCTGAAAGAACCAAAAAGCTGTGACTCCAACAATTGTATGCCAACATTCATTGATTGCAGTATTCACAATAGCCAAAAGGTGGAAACAACCCAAGTGTCCACCAACAGATGGATAAAGAAAATGTGGTGTATACATCTAATGGGGTATTTTTCAGCTATAAAGAGAAACAAAGTTCTGATACATGCTACGGCATAGATGAACCTTGAAAACATTATGCTGAGTGAATAAATCAACCACAAAAGGACAACTATTGTATGAACCCACTTATATGAAATAGCTTTTTATAGTTTATTAGTGGTTACCAGGGGCGGGTGGGAGGAGATGGGGAAGATTGCTTAAGGGGTATAGAGTTTTTGTTTAGGGTGACAGAAAAATTTGGAAATTAGTGGTGATTGTTGGACAACATTGTGAATGTAATGTCACTGAACAGTTGAAATAGCAAATATGTATTTCACCAGAATCAATATTTAAAAATATTTAAGATGTGTGTTCATGTGCCCAGCATCACCTAGTTTAGGAAGTAAAACATCGATCCAGTTGAAGCCCCTTCCCAATTGCATCCTCTTATGCCCACCCATGACTGTTAACCTGATATAGTGCAGTTTTATTCTCATAATCTTCATACATACGTGTGGTACATACACACACAGTATTGATTTGCCACTTTTCAACAGGCATACTGTATGTACTCCACTGTGGCTTTATCATTGAGATTGTGCACACATTTTTACTACTGTGTAGGATCCTATTTGGTGACTTTACAAGTTATACTTCCATTGGACAATAACTGCTTCAATGTTTTGTTATAACCAGGCCTCTTGCTGAAATCAGTTTTAAGTTCTAGTAACTTTTGATTCTCTTGGTTTAGCAAATGACTTGTTATACCTTTTGTTTACTGCTTTATCCAGTTAGAATTGGCCGAACACTGTTAAAAATGGTGGTAATTTGGCACCTTATGTTTCAAGTGTAATATTGGCTGTTGTTTTGAGACTACCTTATCAAAGTCGTTATCTTCAAGGGTTACCAGGAATGCTTATTCAGTGTTAGCAAATACCTTGTATCTATTGACAAGGTTTTTCTCATGACACTGAGGTGATATCACACCATACATTTCAGAGGCAAATCATACCTGATCACATTAGATTTTTGTAGTATGCTAATTTAATTTGCTTTCATTTCCTTTAGGATTATTCCATCTGTACTCCTCCCCCACCCAGCACCCATTTCAATTTATCTGCCACAGCTTTACCCTATTTTGATTTTTCCAACAATCAGTTCTCAAGTTTATTGATCAATTCTACCGCATTTATTCTTTTCCTTTTAAATCCCTGTTTGGATTCCCAGCCTCATGTCATGTTACCATACCACTCTTTGCTCCTGCCCCACCTCATCAAATGAACTCCTGCTGCCTTGGCCTAGATTCGTCCTCCCTCACCTCCTTAATCTTAACTCTTGTACAGGCTTAGGATTCAACCCAAGAGCCACTGCAATGGAAAACCTTTGCTGACCCTCCCGACTAGGTCAGGTACTTCTGCTTTTTGCACCCAGAGATCCCTTTTTACATATGCCAAAGGACTTATCAGTCTCCTTCCATTGGCTAGATGCTTAATAGCAGGAACAGAGTTGATTGATTTTTGTCTTCTCAGTGGTCAGAGCAGGGAAAAATATCTAGCAGCCATTTGCATCAGGACCAAGTGATCAGGTTAAGGACACACTTCTGCTTTCCTAGACCCACACTTTGGTGGTCTTGGTCAATTGGAAGACCAAGAGGTGGGATTTCAGAAAAATAAGAAAAATCAGATAAAGCAAGCACTATTTTGGTTATTTTGCTAACTAAACTTTTATTAAATTGCTCCTTTTTCTTTAACAGCTGGAACCATCCATTTTAAGTGTTGGATGGAGTAAAAACCACAAGCCTACTAGATGATCTGCAAACAGACTGGCAGACAGGCAAGCAGATTACAAGAGAGAAAACAAAAAGGATGGGAAGACTTTTCTAGGGAGCTATTTACTCATTAACATTTATTAGAAAGGAACTAAAATATTAAGAAACTGAGGCCCAGATTTAAGACTATCATAAAGCCTCACAAAATAAAACCCTTGGTTGAGTGAGTTCTCTGGGTACAACCTGCTGCTTTTGCTACTCTTGAGCAAGGTAATGCTTTGTCCTTTGCTGCTATTTCCAACACCAAGTGCAGATTCCATTTTAAAAAAGAATTCCCCGACAATTCCTGGTGGCTGCTCCTCTCTCCTGATTGTGGGGAAACCAGCTTTGAATGAGGAAGATGCACCAGCGGTGTTGGTCGCAGGTAGGTAAGTGGGCAGGGAAAAGATGGTTTTCTGGAGGATATATTTATTTAGATCTTTTCTATGGATGTCTAGTCTACTATGTTTAAGAGTTGGTTTCTTTAAAGCTTGAAAAAACTCCATTGTGAAGAGTGAGTTATGAAGAGTGCTCTTTATTTGAAACCTCCACAACACAGACGCCAATCTTGTCTCGCATTGAATCATTAGCTGTGCACATCAACACATTCCAAGCACAAATTAAGAAATGCAAACAGAACAAAAAAATATATATATATATAATTTTTCCCCTATCCAAAGGTTTCAAGTCTCAATGCAGCAAATCCTTCTGAACACAGAATCTGAGGAGCACACTGTTTGAACAGTTGGGACAAATAGGTCCCTGAAAAGGCTATTGCCTTTTTTTTAACACATGGGGTAGAGATCATGGACGGCATGGCAAGGTCAGAGGAAGTGAAGGAAGGGGAGAGAGGGAGAGAGAATGAGCAGGAGAGGGGAACAGGTATGTGATAGGGAAGATGGGGCAGCCGGGACACACATAGTGAGTTGGTGGATTTCATTTATTGGTTTCTGACATTTTCTTTCTGTTTCTTTTTTGTTTTTATTTTTCCCCTCCCTAGGTCCAACAATGGTAGAAAAACCCCAGAGGTGGGTGGGGCCTTACTAGGCAAGCCCAAAGCCTTCAGAGCATTCCTGGATGGCCAACAGTAGCATGTGGCGGAGCTTCTCAAAGCTCTCATACGCAGGCAGGTCCAGCTGATTAAAACTATGGGAAAAAAGATCAGATTATGACAAGAGATAGTAATCAAATCCCTGTGTTCCCATGATGCCCAGTGACCTCTCCTCCCTGAGGGAACCTACTCCTCACTTTTGGCTGACTCCCAATCCTGTCCTAGCCCAGTATGCCCTCCTCTAATCTGGCCCCAATACTGGCCATCAGTCACTTCTCTACAATACAACTGCTCCTTAACACCATGGCTGCTTCTCACCCACAGGCTAAAGTGCAAGCTGTCAGAAGGTATTCAGGGTCACTGGTGGTATGACCTCTGCCAAGTTCTTTAGCTTTCCGTTCCCTGCAACCTCTCCTTGTTTTGGCTATGTGGAACGCTTTAATTTCTGTGCTCTCTTGTGCTGTTACTCACTTGCAATGTCTCCGCAGCCTCCACTGTGTATCTAGCCTATCTTCCCAGTCTCAAGTATCATCTTCTCCATAAAAAACCATTTGCTGCGGTGTTAATTCTGACTCATGGCAACCACATGTTGTCAGAAGAGAACTGTGTTCCATTGGGTCTTCAATGGCTGACTTTTCAGAAGTAGATCACCAGGCTTTTCTTCTGGGTGGACTCGAATCTCTAATCTTTTGGTTAGCAGCTGAGCATGCTAATTGTTTGCACCACCCAGGGGCTCATAACCAGCTGTCATCAAGTCAATTGACTCATGGTGACCCCATGTGTGTCAGAGTAGAACTGTGTCCTCCACAGGGTTTTCAATGGCTAGTTTTTTGGAAGCAGATTGCTAGGCCTTTCTTCTGAGGTGCCTCTTGGTGGACTTGAACCTCTAACCTTTCAGTTAGTAGCTGAGTGTGTTAACTGTACCACCCAGGGACTCCACCTTCTCCACAAAAATACCAAATTGGTGAGCTACCCAAGATTCAGCTACGGGCCAGATTTGTGTTTCCAACCTTGGGTCAAATACACAAGCTAATTCTCAATGCTGAAAAGGAGAACCACCCCTTCCTCTTACCACGTGTGAGCTGAAGGCAGGCGATCTGTGGACCTGTCATCTCGATGGATCTGGAACTTCTGAATGCCATTCATGCCTTCAAGGGCAGCAAAGCCTTGCAGGGGCACCTTAGAAGTGCCCGTGACAAACTGGAGAAACTTGGCACGGTCAGCTTGGTCAAAAGAGCGCAATGCTCTCCAGAACCACTGGATCTGCAGGAAGGGACACAAGAAGCCAGTGTTAGGTAGACAGCTCCTAGAAGAAGGGGGATAGAATTTGGGAAATAGGACTGGACTTGGATTCTTAGGCAAGTCCCTTCCAAGGTATGGGCTTCAGTTACTTCATTCATAAGATGGGGAAGAACACCACCTGAAAATATGCTCCAGAAGAATGAAGAGGTATGTACGTCATCCACAACCTTTTTGCCCTAAGAGTACTGATTTATTTGGGGTCATACAAATTAGCACTGCTTAGGGTAAGAAGACCATACAGGGAGGGATGCCAGCAGCAGCTCACCTGAATAGAGTTGGACTGGTACTTATGGTATTCAGTGTTAGATTTCAGATCATCAATGTCAATTGTAGGCAGTCCTGATATGAGCAGCTCTAACTCCTGCTCAGTGAAGATGGAAATGAGGCGCTTTGGAATGATCTCATAGAAGCCTTCTAAGAAAGCCGCCAGCTGTTTACGGATGGCTCCTGGGGAGAGAACCAAAGAGCCACATGGCTTCTGAACTCACACAACTGTTAGAAGTCAGAGATTTCCCAATCTGGCTCTTGATGCTACTAGGATACTGACTGATCTGCCTGCCTCTCACCCACCACCCTGTTTCAAGGCCCCTTTATTTGAGTAGATGAAGTCAAATCTTTTTGGTCAGGTTTTTGGATTCCTTTTGTCCAAGGCCATTTGTGACTGTGCCATAGGGGAAGAGAACAAAAAAAATTTGTGAAACAAGTGAGGCCTGACCTCTTCCCATATTAAGCAATGAAGGGCCTAAGTGACATTTCCCTTACCTGTCATTCTCATCTGGCACACCAGGTGTACATATTCCTTCTTATTCTCTTCAGTTACCAAGATATTGGCCCCATTGGGTTTGAGGTCACGAACTTCACAGACTCCAAACTCTTGGACCTAGAATACCCCCAAACACCAATCATATATACCATGCTTGGCCTAGGACAGGACTAACATAGATAACCTGGAAACACACTCTAAACGTCTTGCTATGTCCTAGGCAGAGAGGCGAGGCAAATCCCTAAGAAACAGTGACTTTTCTCATTAGCTTACAGCTCCCCTAATAAGGAAAGGCTAAGAGTAGAAATGAGATAAATTACTCTTTGGAAACCCTGGTGGCTATGGCTGCTAACCAAAAGGCTGGCAGTTCAAATTCACCAGGCGCTCCTTGGAAAACCATACAGGGCAGTTCTACTCTGTCCTATAGGGTCGCTATGAGTCAGAATCGACTTGACGGCAGTGGATTTGTTTTTTTTTGGGGGGGGGCGCGGGGAAGTACAACCAGAATGCTCCTTAGACGCAAGGATGGTGAGACTATGTCTCACATGCTTTGGACATGTTGTGAGGAGGGAGCAGTCCCTGGAGAAGGACATCATGCTTGGTAAAGTAGAGGGTCAACGAGAAAGAGCAAGACCCCAAATGAGATAGATTGACACAGTGGCTGCAACAATGGGCTTAAGCATAACAATGATTGTGAGGGTGGCGCAGGACCAGGCAGTGTTTCCTTCTGCTGTATATAGGGTTGCTATAAGCCAGAACCAACGCGATGGGACCTAACAACAACTTTTCGGCTCTAAGGTGGAAAGTAGGGAAACTGTCAAAGGTAAAAGGGCAAAGAGCACATGTATACACAATTTTTATGGAAAACAATCTGGGGGAAGAGTAACCTTTAAAATAATGTTTTTCACTTATACCTATTTGTATAATTTTTCTACAGAGAACTGCCTTCTGCAATGAAGAATTATGCAATGGAGAGGTTTTTTTAATAATAGGGAAACTAGGAAACAACTTGGATTATTTTATAAATTCTGGCTTTTCTGTTTGTGATGTCTTATACAAATACCCATTGCCCTCCACTTGATAGGGAATGGGACACAAGACTTTAAGAATTCAAGACGCTTACTTAGAATTACAATGGGTTATCCAATGCCAATTCTAAGGTGAGTTGGGAAGGGGTCTCTCAGACTGGCTGGGATGTGCTGTTGCCAGAATTTTCTGACCTACCTCAGTGCTGAAAGTGAGGTCGTAGCCTAGGGTCGAGACATCGTTTTCCAGCAGATAAACCAGGCCCTGGTAGAAGTGGTAATCCTCACTCTCCATATCTGTGTATCTAAAAAAACCCCACAAGGGTCAAAGGGTGGGAGGTTGGGGAGGTGGGGCAGCACAGGGATGTGACACAAGAAAGACTGGGTCTCCAGGGTTGAGGACAGTCCCAGGACTGTGCCACATCCTTACCTGACAGACTTGCCCAGGATGTGTTTGTAGAAGGACCGAGTAAAGTAGCACTCCAGGAGGCGGTTGTCATACACAGCTTTGGCCACGATGCGCCCAACAAACTTGAAGTAGCTGAGGTGGTTGGGGTTGCAGTGGGAAGATGGATTGATGGTGTAGGTGACCCGATCTCCGGGTGAGGTACGGAACAAGGCATACATAGGGTTAAACATCTCTCGAGAGATGATCATGTACCACTCCCGCAAGAGCCCTCCAGCATCTTGCCCTTCTTCTCCTTCGAACACTATATACCTGCAGAAGAGAGCAGAAACAGAAGAGAGCTGTGAAGAAAGCCCCAGGACAAATCCATTAATTTACTCAGCATTACTTGAATGAGTGAGCAAGTGAGTGTGAAGCAGTCTTTCAGGAGTGCAGTGTCAGATGACAGAGGTGAACAAAGAGTGCTATGAGAGCCCAGAGAAGGCGTGGGGGTCTGGGATGGGAAAAAAAAGCACCACTGACAGAAGAAATGTCCTTAAGTATCAGTAAAGGTATAAGATGCCTAAATGAGGCCTGATGTAGGGCAAGCAGGGAGAAGAGGAGGAGTCAGGTGGTGGTAAAGAAAGCTGAGCCCAAAGTCCAATTCCTATAAGGTATTTGGTGGGGTGGTGGTGGTGGAGCACATGGCATAGTCTGTCTAGAAAGACTCTGACTTCCTGTGTGATTAGATGGATGGTGAGCCCATACCACGGGGTGGGGGCAGAGAATCATCAAGTCCTCAAGTTCAGGAACATCAAGCTACTTCAATAGCTCTATCATCTCATCAGCTCCCATGACATTTGGTATTGCAAACTACCAATCTCCTCTAGGTGCCTTCAGAATTACCAATGAGCAATCACCAATTTGGTGGGAGGCATTCACGGAAGCATGGTCTCCCCCAACCCAAGGTACCATTTGCTCAGCAGCCCTCCAGGTGACAAAGGGAGAAAGTGTTCACTGTGAAGCCATCAGATGTGCCTTTTTAAACAATGACGACTCTCCTGTTGGTCTGAGAACTTTTGGGTAGCTCAGCCAAAGGGCCGGCCAACACATAAGTCTTAGAAGATCGGGAGAAGGGTGGGAGACTGCTCAGTGGGAGTCTCTAAGCCATACTCCTACTGGAAATTCCTGTTGGAGAAGATAGCACCTCCCTAAGTTCTCTGGCACATCTGAGACCTGAGTAAGCCATTTCTACCCGGCAGGAAGGGCCCCCCATGCCCCATCCTGTCTGTTTTCTGCTCCAGGCCCTTACAATCGATTCTTCATTTCTTCAGGGGATTTGCGGTGCAGCTCACGATAGGAATCTTCAAACACATGGTCACGACGGACATGCACAGCCATATCTTCTTTCCGGAGCCCCTCATCCAAACGCTCCAGCTCTTGGCGGAAATATCTTGGGAGGTAGGAAAGGAAAGAAAATAGGATTGGGGGTGGCAGAGCAAACTTCCGTTTGCCTTCCATCCTCCAAACACTTTGATCCCTGCTTCCCCACCCTCTTTGGGAAATGCCCAGGAGTTGGGAGAGTTAGGTCATTCACTGCCAACTCATTTTTTCCCATCTCCACTGAATAAGGGCCCATGAAGTTTGCGGCATGTGATTTCTGCAACAAGCATGCAAGTACAGGAAGAAGAGGAGTTGGGGTGACAGGAGTGTTATTAAGGTCCCCCCAGAGCCCCTCTCTAAGTGTACTATGGCCATCTGCACTCCCTTCATTACCCCAAAGGATGGAACTGGACTTTAGAAATGATGTGGTTAAACAAATGTTCTCATCTCCCTGGTGAAGAATAGAAAATGGGGCAGAGAAGGTCCGGGCGTATCTAGGTAGTCTGACGGTCAGTGGCACAGCTGAGTCTCTTCCCATTCTTAAGTAACACCACCAAGGGTAATTTCTTTCCTTGAAAACACTGCCCCATGAGCAAATGTGGCTCCTTTCTGGGGAGTTCCTGTCCTCTGCCCCCACCAACCTTGGGATCCCTGCTTCCCTTGCCCCACAACATCCAGGGCACATACTTGCGTTTGACATCAAAATCAAGGACACGAATGTAGTCTACCAGGACAGCAAAAGGCCCATCAGCAAGGTGGGTGGTGGACTGCCGTAGGATCTGATTTAACACAGTGCGATGAGTCTCTGAGGGGACAAATGACAGCAGGAATGAGCACACTTATGGGTCCCAGAAGGCTCTAGACAGCCAGCCAACCACCCAGCAACTCTCTCTTCTTTCTTGTTTCAGGGGCCTGAAAAGGAACTAGTCAAAGCCAGGGACCAGTCTTGAGGTGTGAACACAAATCTAATAATTTCTACCCCTTCCTGGTTTGTCATTACCTCAAAACAAAGCTCAAGCCCCTTAAAGTAGCACACAAGGGCTTCCAGACCTGGCCCCTACTGACCCCACTAGCCTCACTTTCTACCCTCCCCACCCCACTGCTGAATCAGCTAAGGATAAACCATACGAAACAACCCTGTACAAATGAAGCCTTCTGTATTTTGAGTTCCCTTTACCTGCAAAGCGAAGGAATTTCTGTGTGTCAGGGGGCAGACTTGAGGAGATATGCATAGATGATGGCTCCCGGGAGAAGAATGGGTCAAGGGAGGAAGGAGTGGCTGGGGTTAACGGGGCAGGAGAGAGTGGAGGAGGCTCGTCCTTGATGTGTGCCAGCTGGCTCTCACGGGTGTCTCGGACAGGAGGCTTGCTCTCCCGCTCTGTAGCATGGACCAGAAAGAAGGCCTCAACGGCAGGCTGTAGCACTAGGAGTAGGAATGACAGGGAAGTGACTTATTTTATTTTACAAACCTCAACATACAAACCGCTCCTCTTTCATCAACAAATTACAAAAATACATAAAGGATGTGGAAATAATGAAAACTGGCAGGAGAAATAGTAAATTAAAACCACAGAGAAAGTTGGAGCTTCCTTGCAGCTAAAGGAAAATGGGATAGGCAACCAGTTATATAAAGATTCCCCTTATCTAAAAAAAAAAGAAGCCAGTTACTAAAAGAGAAGACAACATATTCTTAACAACAAAAGAAATTATAAAAAAAACTCCAAAAAACCCACAGGACTATAGAACACAGAGAGTAAACTCTAATGTAAACTATGGACTTTAGTCAAAAATAATGTTTCAATATTGGTTGATCAGTTGTTACAAATGTACCAAATATTTGCAAGATGTTAAAAACAGGAGAAAATGTACAAGGGGAAGAGTGAGTATATGGGAACTCTGTACTTTCTGCACAATTTTTCTATAAACCTAAAACTGCTCTAAAAAATTAAAGTCTATTAAAAAACGAGGCAAATCTTTTTTCTGACACTAAATTCAGGAAAAAAAATTCTCTCTTGAATTTTTATTTTACACACACACTCACACACACACACACTCTCTCTCTCTCTAATTGGTATATTCTCATTGCTGGCAGAAAGGGCCCCAGAGCAGACCACTGGGTTGAAACCTCCTAGGCTCTCAGACCACAACTCACCTAGCACTGCATGCTGGTCATGGGATTCCTCCAGTTCCTTTAAACACTCCCCCAGCATATCCCACAGCTCATCTAGGCTCAGCTGCTCACTGAGCAGGGGTAACTCTGGTGGTCTCTCCTCCTTCTCCTTTTCTCCCTGTGGGGTTCCATCAGAGCCTATAGTGCATACAGAAGACAGAACCAGAAAAGTCTTAGAGATTTCTCCTCCACTTAGATTCTTCTCAGATCAGAGGACAAATGCACAAGACCACTAGACAGATCAAGTGGTCCACTGGCCATAGAGTAACACTCACTGAGCAACATCTGAAAAGCAAAATGTAGTCCAATGCCGGATGACATTTAAATTAAAAAACAAAAACCAAATTAAAAATTCAGTTCTTCAGTTGCACTAGCAACATTTCAAGTGCTCAAGAGCCAAATATAAAGTTCTGCCTCATCAGCTCCCAGAGAACCTGTGGACTACCCTCAGGGCAATGCAACAATGGTGAAACTTTGGATGGTTATCTTCCAGTTTACCAGGTATGTGACAGGATGTCAACCTCGTTGAATCTTGACAGCTGCCCTCAGAAGCAGGCTACCTTCTCCCTATTTTTTTTTTTTGCCAAGGACAGGGATAGGATATAAACCTAGATCTTTCTGCCTCTCAGTCTGGTGTCTTTTGAATTAGTCATCTTGTCCTATGGTGCAACGGATGGACCTCCATGGCTTGCACCTTTCTCAGTAACCATCAGGGGCTTATTCTAAATTCTGGTCAGTAGCCAGTAGCAAGACTCAACCTTATCTTCTGGGTTGAAGAACCAAATGCTTTCTTACCAACCCCTTCATCCCTCTCCCTCTCTACACCTGCCCAGGCTTACTTCTGATCTTTGCTCTTTAACATCTACCCAAATTCTGACTATTTGTCAAAGCTCTGACAACCCTAGGTTTGAATACTGGCTCTGGCACTTGCAGGCCATGTGACCTTGGGCAAAAGAACATAGGGGATAACCTTTGGTCTCTCCCAAAGTC
The DNA here is from genome assembly GCF_030014295.1 of Loxodonta africana. Classification (NCBI taxonomy): domain Eukaryota; kingdom Metazoa; phylum Chordata; class Mammalia; order Proboscidea; family Elephantidae; genus Loxodonta; species Loxodonta africana. Next base: position 64,017,069 of record NC_087369.1, read on the forward strand.
TGATAAATACTGAGTAAAATATAGCATTTCAAAAATGGCTGTGCTGTATTAAAAGGTATTTAATACATTGTATTAAAAGGGTGCCAAAAACTATTTTGTATGCAATCAACTTTGAGAAATGTTGCTAGTAACAGGTAACACTCACTGTTTGCCAGGTACTGCTCCTAAGTGCTATACATGTATTAACTTGTTAATGCTAACTATGAACATCCCTGTTTCAAATAAGGAAACTAAAGCAAAAGGAGGTTTGCCTCAGGTGCCAGAGCTAGTAAATAGGGGAGCCAAGACTCAAATGCATGTTGTCTCCATTTCATAGCGTATCATATCATACCATATCATATCATAGCTTCTTTTCTACAGGAAGTGCGACATGTGCTACAAATCTCCAACAAGGATGAAGTCGTGGTGGTTAGTGATCTTAGTTGTTACCAAAACCAAACCAAACCAAACCAAATCAGCTGTCATTGAGTTGGCTCTGACTCATGGAGACCCCATGTGTTTCAGAGTAGAACTGCGCTTCATAGGGTTTTCAAAAGCTGTGATCTTTTGGAGGTAGATCACCAGGCCTTTCTTCTAAGTTGGCTGGTAAACAACCATTTATAGAAACTGGTGTTCACTGGAACAAACTGGAAAACACTCAGCGTACGTATATTAAGAGCAAGGGATCTGGGAGACATTCCACAAAGACTGGTTCGCCCTTTAGCTAGGCTGTAAACAGGGAGTACTGACCAATGGATTGAGTATCTTGAGCACTAGGAGATGGCTGGTCCACATCCATGGGTGACTCCTCCCTCCGAACAGATGCCTCTGACTGGCTAGACTCCGACTGGATAAAAGGAAGACAAAGTTACACAAAGGCTACAACTCTGCTTTCCTCAGGGACAGGCTAGTGTTTGGCCTTCCTACTTCTCACACGTCACTGGCTTGGAAAGAAGCTTCTCCTATCTGGTCATGAAACTCTGTAGCTCTCCAGGATGAAAGAAAGGCTTCCCCATTTCCATGGCTGTCCTCCACTCTTGAATTTACAAGCCTTTTTAAAGAGCTCCCTGGATCCCTGCACTGTCTACCCTCTATACCAGACCTGTGTCCAGGCAGACATCAGCCTCCTGGGCTACAGGCTTCAAGTCCTCTTCTGAGGACAGGTTACATACATATAACTCAGATGAGCAGAAGGTTTGCTCTTTGTTTCTGTTTGTTCACAAAAGGGGAAATAAAAGGGGAGTTAGTGCAACTGTTGATGGGTGGGATTATTTAAAAAAAGCCAATTTCTGTCTCATCAGGTGATGGGAAAGAAACTGGAAAGAAAAATAAAATTCATATTCCAGAATAAAAGCTATTTTTTTTTTTTTACCCCCTAGAGTCACTGCGCCCAAATTCCAGGTTATTCCTAGCATGCCGAATGAAACCACACTGTGTAATAGTAATTGTCCACAAAGAAAAACCAGGCCTCAGGTATCATCTTTATTTCTTGGATCTTGGGACCCTAACTTTCATGTGGCAAGGATGGGAAGACAGTAAGATAGTACTACAGTACACATACATGATACCCCAGCTTTTTATTGTAGACGCTCCATGCTGGGATCCCAACACTAAGCTGGTTACATAAGTATCTAAAGGTTTCCTCCTAAAAGTGCCTGAGTGCCTAGGTGCCAAGGGATTACGGAGAACAGAGGCAGAGGCCAAAGTGGAGGAACCAGCCATAGACAGAAATGGCTGTGAGGGTCGTGTACCAAGCTTGGACACTTTCAAGGGCAGGGTCGCTGAGATGTCTCTGATGTACCTGCATTGTTCTATGAGACTGAAAAATCTTCAACGCACATCCCCTTAGATCCCAGACACTTAGCATTAGGCAGTTTGCAAAAGCGCCACTGTTGACTGGATAGCTAGGGTGGGTTATGACAGCCAAGCTTTAAACCAAACCAAACCGGCTAACAGTAAAAAACAAAAACAAAACACCAACAGAAAGAAACTCTCTTGTCCAGAAGCATTCATATACTAAACTTAATGCAAAAGCATACAAGGTAAGGGCAGTGAAACCCCACTGATGACGTGGTGGGGTAGGAGGGGAGAGACAAATGAATGAGGGGCCACAGGCATCATGCTAACCGTTGCTGCTTGTTGCTGTCTCCGCGCCCTTTGACCCTCACGTACCATTTGTATAATGGCATCAGCCTCAGCCTCCAGCTGCCGAACAGCTGCCTGGATGCTGCTAGCTGAGCCTAGACCGGATGAACCTGGGAGAAAGAAAAAAGGCAAGATGTAAAATGTAGGACGATGGAATGCCCAATATTCTCTCCTACCATCCCTTGGGCCACCACAGGACACCTTGCTGAGGTCTTTGAGCTCTAGTTCAAGCAGCTTCAGAGTGCTCATCATTAGGCTCTAAGATCTAATGTTATGAATAACGGCAGGGGACACGTAAGATAATTCTGTGGCACAGGAAGGAAGAGGTAGGGAAAATGATTTGGCAAGGCCAAGGCTGAAGCAACATGGCTGCAGTGTTTTTAGTCAAGAGTGATCAAGAAAGCAGAGAGGCATTATGACCAGTGAGTTAAGTCTTGTTCAGCAAAAGGCCTGTCCCCAACTCCGCTGCCAGATTTCAGCTTTCCCTTAATTCCCACTTGCCCTAATGAATTTCTTATGCAGATGGCTTGCATGAGATACAGAATACAGTCATCAATATTTTAAGAAAGGATCATTGTTTTCCTTTTGGAAAGATTAAACAGGAAGGAGACATGACAGTAAGTCAGTCCTGGGGCTCTTGGTTCTCAGCCACCTCCCCTGCCCCTCAACTGGACACTCTAGTTCCATACCTAGCCTGCCTGTCTGCTTGGCTTTCTTGTTAGCTCGGCGTGTGTCGTCCCGGAGCTGAATGATGACCTGCAGTACCCTCAAGAAGAACTTCTGGGTAGATGTCTTGGATGTCAACATGGACATAGAAGGCAGTTGGAGCTCTCGGCCACCCAGGGGACGCTTCTGAGATGCCACAATTACCACATTCTCAGCCATATCAAACCTGGATAGTGTAGAGGTGGCTTTGGTATACTGACAGCGTCAAAACATAAATACCCAGAAAAAGGAGGGATTTCTGATGTCAGCCAGAGAGGTAAAGAACCTCAGGAAAAAAAAAAAAAGATCAAACATATGATGTAGGACAGGAAAATACACCCAGAGGAAGAAAAAAAAAAAAACAAAAAACCAGGAAATCAGCAAGAGCCACCTTTTAGGATGTCCCAGATTCTAGTCCCCCAACCAAAATGGTGGCTACCACCCACCTGCTCTGCATTTTGCCTTTCAGCTTGGTGGTCTGTGGCTGCTCCTCAGGGAGGCCATCAGGAGACAGGGTCTCACACTGGGCTCGCCGCTGCTGTTCCAGGTTGTATTCCCGTAGCTCAGCCAGAAGAGTACCTGGGGCAGGCAGAGGAGCCAGCAAGTGTTCACAGACCTCTCTAGAGAAGCACTGAAAGCCAAACCTTTCTAGGAAACGTGTCCAGGCCACCCTCTTTGCTCAGCTTCAGAGAACCCAGAGTGAGCAGAAATTCTGCTCTGCTCAGCTTAATATGTATGCTCATGGATCAACCACTCAGGGACCACCAATTTTCCTGGCCTTAAGAATTCGTTAAATCTACACGAAATGCACCTCAGTGCAGAGGGGAGAAAATATCTGTTTTGGAACCAAAACAAGATGGGGTCCAAATCCTGTCTCTTCTACTTACTGAAGTTTTGTGGTAAATCTCAGACAAATTTCTTCACCTCTTTTTACCCATCTTAATTATAGAGAGCCAGGCTGTTGTGAGATTTAGAACATAATCATGTAGTAGGTACTAGGACAGTGCTTGACCCAAAATGTTAAATATATGGTAGCAGCAATGAAAGGTCAAAGGTCTAATGCCAATTTTTTTTTTCCTGGAAAAAACCTTATCATTCTCATGTAGCAAAAATTATTCTAGGTTATATTGTCAAACCAATTTTTATATAACCCCAGCTCCAGGAACATTTTTGAAAGGGAGATAACTGCATAGATAGCCAAGATCTAGGAGAGAGTAAAGACACTCTCCGTGTTGAAAGAAAACCTGGCTCTACTCCTTGACCCAATCATTTCATCAGCCTGAGTTTTAGTTTTTTTCTTGGTAAAATACGAAGGAAAAAGATTGAAACTAGATGATTCTCAAGTTTCCTTAGAATTTTTACACCCTCAAAACTACCTAAGAGAAGAGGGTATTCTTATGACTCTCTAATTCCTGAGCCTGAATGTGGTGTAGGCACATCTCTGAGGTGGTGAAGCTGCCTTAAGAGACTCATTATGGAGCTCTTATGGTTGTCCAGAAAGGAGAACCAAAGAGGCACTGCTGTGCCTAGGAATTCCCTTTTCATTTCACTAAGCACTGATCACCTGCTGTGTGCCAAGCATTGAGAATGCAGAAAAAGAAGCCCATACTTGCTCTCAACAAACAACTGAACAGAAGAAAACAGAGAGGTAACAACCCAGTGTTAGCAGTACTGAAAGGGGGAACATGGGGGCTGTGCTGTAGTAGCACAGAGGAGTTTGATTCAGCCTGGGGGTTCAGGGAATGCTTCCAGAAAGGTGACTCCTAAGTGGAAGGTTTTAGAAAGACAGGATGCTTTACTTCTGCTATTACCTATCTGTTTACAAAGGGTATAACCCAGATGGCGGGCTCCATTCAGTAGCAGCTTGAGAACAGTGTCTCGAGTCCCAGGGTCTCCGCGAGAGAGCTGCAGTAACACATTGGCTGCATCCTCTAGACCTTCTTCAGAACAAGAGTGGGATGTCAACACCTATGGAAAAGAAAGGAAAAAGTGCTAAGCCCCAACTTGAGAACTAAGACATTATCCACCCGTCTACCCTTCCTCCCCCAACTCTGGAGGGACAGAAGAGCTCTGCCTTACCTCCACAGAGAGCTGTAGCTGGTTTTCGGTTAGGCCAGAGGATACCATCTTAAAGTCTGCACTGCTGCTGCCCCCATCGCCCACCTTTGCTGGAGATTTGCTGCCCTTAGTAGTAGTAGAAGCTTTGAGGAAACACACAGAACACTGTAAGCCTCTGTAAAACTCACAAGCCAGAGATTTAAGTGGCAGAACCAAGGAACTACTAAGCTGTCCAGTGCTCCAAAATGGGAAAACAGTAGGAAAAAAATCCATCCACCAATGCCAACCCAAATGACTTGGGATGCCAAAGCTCTTATGAGTTTACCTTCTAAGGTGACTAAGAACTCCAAACAATCCTCCCAACTATTTTGCTACGACCACAGCCCCTGCTATTCTTCAAATTCTTCTTCAGGTAATTCTTCCTAATCTGTTGTAGATTTCCCCTTTCCCTGTACTTCCTGGAATGGTCTAGCTATTCTACCCTGATTCACTTGTATCCTGCCTATTCAACTATTTCCTGAGAATTGGTTGGAAGTTCCTTGAAGATGGAAACTTTCTTTCTCCCTTCCTTTTATGCTTAGCCTAGAGAAGCCACATTCAGTGAATGCCTGCTAGTCTTCACAGGAGCATCTGAGTGTGAAAGAATGCTGGTGGGGGGAGAGCAAAAGAAGTGGGGAAAGAGAAAGAGAACCGCTGGGGCTGATGACAGAATGAACAGATACTGCTCTCACAAACACAAATTAAGCTGATTGCTATCATTTAGGGAATATCTGGATTGGGGTGGGAGGTAAGATGGGTGTCAGAGAACACAACCGACAGCTCCCGTCAACATTCACACTTACTTGCAACAGTAGTGGTAGCAGTCGTGGGGGTAGTCACTGTGGTCGAAGCAGCTACGGCAATGGTGGAAATAGCTGTGGCAGCAACCAGGGCTGGAGCAGAAGTGACAGGGGTGGTTGTAGCAGGGGGAGTGGGTGTGGTGGCGGCGGCAGTGGTAGTGGTGGTAGTTGTGGTTGAGGTGGCAGCAGTGGTGGAGGAAGCACTGCTGCCAGAATTAGCCTGTGCTTCTGACACTTTGTTTTCTGGGAGAGCAATTGAGATGAGAGAAAGGAGTCTGAGGAGTTTCTCAGTTAAGAGAGAGCTCCGGCGGATGACTGGGTGTGACAACATGTTCATGAGCTGCCCCAGTGGAGAGGCCTCGAGGCTGTATGGGGAGGTTTCTCCCTCACCACCGGCGCTCACTGGCACTGACTTCACGGAGTTTTTGCCTTTCCGGCTGACATTCATGTTGTCCAGTTTTACCAGTAAGTCCCAGAAGTCTGTGCAAATGCCACTGCTGGTGGACTGTGAAGAGCATGGGCTACAGGCCTGCTTACTGCCTCTCTCCCGATCACTCTCACAGTTTGTTTCTTTGGTCCGCTGCTGTGTGAAATGACTGGGAAACACCTGCAGGAAAAGAAGGATAGTATTGGTCTGGAAGCCTATATATAAAATGAGCCTTCCTGACAGGGAGACACAACTGGTTCCCAGACTCTCTTCTCCTCTGGACAGCTTTGGTAGCATGAGAGAGATGTCATATAGGAGTTTTATCCAAGAGATGGCCAAGTAGTCTAGAGAGATCGACAAAGGCTTTGTAGGGAGACAGACTGACTTGCAACCTTTTCCGAGCCTTGTCTCTGCACCTATAAAGTGGGGAGGATACCTACATTGCCTTGCAAGGTGCCTGGCACAAGGCAGGCTCTCAAATGGTAGAACTATGGTCTAGGTCCAGCTCCATCACTGACTAGCCACATGACAAAGGCACTAAAACTTTCTGTATCCGTTTCTTCATCTGTAAAACAGGTATCATACAGACCGCAGAGGGTTGTTTTGATGACTGAATTAGATAATGCATAAAATTGTATAAAGAGTGAAGATAAAAAACCCCAAAGTTATTTACTGGACAATTTCCCAGAAACAATACAGGGCTCAACACTTAAGACAACAGCAAAGAGAAAGGCCAGAACAGAGACTCACTAACTCCCTCAGTGTTCAGGTTTCACCCTGATTGTTGCTGCCACCCCTCTTCCATCCCTCAAGGAGTTAAGTTCCTTCAAGCTTCCCACCTTGGCCAATTGAATAAGTGTGTCCAGGACATGTCTGCAGACAACAGGAGCAGCCTGGGGGTGGATGTGGACAGTGGAGCCACTGCTTGCATGCTTCTCGGTATGTTTGCGTCCTCCTGAACGCTGGATCTGGAATATATTAGTTCTGCAGCCTAGGGCTGCATCCATGGATACTGAGAGCCAAGAAAGCTGATTGGAACTCTTAGACTCCATCTTGTGTAGCAGGTCCAGGGGCCGGTTCTCATGGCTGCTTGACCCACAGCTCTTGCTTGACTTTTTGCCCTTCTCCTCTGTTGTGGTAAGCTTGGGTGTTTCAATGCATAGCTCACTCTCACTGCTGCGCTGCAAGATGGACAGCAGGCTGCGGATGACCCAGTGGCGGGTCTGGGCATGGTAGCAGAGATTTCGCAGTACTCGGTGTAGACGGCTAGTATTGAGCTTTGGCTCATCTACGAAAAGTAGGACCAAGAGACAAGACAGGGCTTCATGGTCCAGGAGGAGCCGGCCTCGGAGTCGGAGAAGTGTGTCCACGTTACTGCCAGAAGGCCTGGAAATAGAACATGGTCTCTGGGTAACACTTCAGTTAGAGCTCTGGGATTAGGCCTAGGAGTAGGGGGAGGAAAACGAGATGGATTATCTTCAAGGAGGCTCGAGAAGGGAAAGAGATCCAGTCTAAGCTCCTTTAATAGTGAAAACAGCTGCCCTCGCTATGTATTAGGCACTTTACAAGTTCTATACCATCTTTCTCGCAGGGTTGCTGGGAAGATTAAAGAATCACCTATTTCTGAGATGATGAACAAGAGCAAGAGACTCAAATAAGTTAAGTGACTTGCCCTATATCACAGTTGCTATGACGAGAGCAGAGATTCCAGCCCAGGTCTGTATCAAATACCATCAACGGGTAAAACCTGACTGGTTCTATTTAGGTGATAACACTTTTTAATTTAAAAACCATTTTATTTTGAAATAATTATAGATTCACGGAAGTTGCAAAAGTAATACAGAGAGATTCCTGTGTACCCTTCACCCCACTTGGTTATATCTTATATAACTACAGGACAGTATTAAAATCAGAAAATTGATAGCGGTCTAAAGTATGTGTATAGTTATTTTACCACATGTGAAGGTGACAACACTTATTTCTGCCTTCTCTAGACTATCAGAGTGGAGCCACGCCTGCTTTACAGGCTGGAACTGATTACTTCCCTCACATTTTGGCATTTTGTGCCCACTATGCTTCAGCCTGGTTAGTAACTAATTCCACTTTACTTTCCCAGCCCAGATGCTATAACATAAAGCAAACAGTCCATTGTTTTCCTATTTGCATGGAAGGCAGGTGGCTTTCTTGCTAGTTAAAACCATAGCTAGTGCCTGTTGCCACCCTGCCTTACATTATGATTATGGTCTACAGTAGCTAGACTAATCCAGAGGTGTGCTTTCTGAAGGGGGAGTCCAAAGATCTGGCTCTCCCACTCGTTCAAGGAAACATCCTACAGAAGTCACTCAGCTGCTCAGAATTTCAGCTTCTCCACCTACAAGGAAGTTGGACTATAGAGAAGTAGTATGGGAAGGTGAAAAAAGACAAAGGTACCTGTTATGGCTGCTGCTACCCCCCATCTGGAAGGTGCCTCCTCTCTGCACGGCAAGGCGAGTGTACTGGACCCCACGGTTACCACTCAGGCGACTGGTGAAAGCTGGAAGGAAGGAAAAAAAAAAAGGAACTTGAGATTAGGGAGAGGGCGGTAATCTGGGTCCAGGCAACACAAAGGGGAACAACAGAGCCTCATTTGGGCCAAAGTTGGGCATTCCAGAGCCCTCCCACTTGCCTCCCCCTGTACCCGGGCTTCGGAGAATGGCAGAGAGTGCAGAGGTGCTGCTGTGCCCAAATAGACGCTCGTGCATGAGCTGCCGCTGTCGAGCTTCCTGCTCTCGCCTTAGGGCTTGAGCCTCAGCTGCAATATCAGGTGGCATCACAGCCAACACACTGTCCTCCATATCCTCTAGGACGCTACGGCGCAGGTCTGAAGGCAGAGTCTGGATGAAGGTTACAGGGTCCATGGGGGTGTCTGAACTGGCACTCTGTGCCAATTCCCGTCGCTGTTGCTCAGCTCTCTGCTGTGCCAGCACCTACGGAGCAGAAGTAGTCAATGGGGGTATTACCTACCTCCAAGTAGTCTGGCCCCACCATCTTCCCATTCACATACTTCCTCCTGAATGGCTGGAGGCAGTGCAGCCAGGAACTCTGGGCTCACTTCAGTCACGCCAGGATTCCCTACCACTGCAGGAGCTGAGTTAGCTGTTGAGGGGGCAGTCCGGGTTGGTGGACGAATGCCCAGCTGGTTCTGTAGGACTTCCCGGCGGATGTCATCAGGCAGAGCAGCCAGAAAAGAGGGGTCCACGCCTTCAGGTAGGCTGATACCTGAGGAGAGATGCAAGATGTGAAGTCACTCACACCTCTAACTGATACCTAAGACGTGCCTGGAGAAAAGAAACCAATGTCACTGCTTAAGGGAAATCAGCTTTGTATGTCCTCAGTGCTTGCAAAGGACACAGGACACAGACAGGGCCCAACCAGCTTCCCTAGACTCAGAATAACTCCTGTTTGTGCCAGGTTCCTTGTGTACACTTGTCACTTAACCTTCATAAAGATGCCACCATGTAGATATTATCACTCCCTCAGTATCAATGAAGATCAGAGAAATTACATAATGGCCATAGGTCATAAAAGTAGGAAGTGGCAGAGTGGGGATCTGAGCTAAGATCAGTTTGACTCCAAAGCCTAGGCTCATTCCTTTATGCCATACAAGCACCCCCTCACTGCCAGTCCTCCTATATATATGTCTCCATTCTGGATAAAACTATTTGAGTGGTGGACATTTCCAGGCCAAAGGCTACTAGAGGTCTTAACAATCCCAGGATGGCCTGAGCACTTGTGGAACTCACCTGCAAGGGGATCTTCTTCTTCGCTGCTTGTTGAAGGCAGTGGCTCTTCCAGGATTCCTCGGGAATCTGCTCCAGAAATAGCCACGGCAGAATCTCTGGTGGAAGAACTCTCAGAGGATGCAGGGGGAGAGCTGAGGGAAATCATTTTCAGGTTGTTCTCTGTATTAGTTTCCCATTTACAAAATACTCCTCTCTCCCAAAGAAGTCAGGTTAATCTCCCCAGTGTAACAAACATGTCTATTAGTTAACAAGTATATGGCTTGAAACACCCTCCAACATACCCTGCCCTCCTCTTGCCCCCACACACAGTGCTTACCTGTCCTCAGGTGGCTGGGCAGGTTCGCCTGACCCATCACCCCTGCCTTGCACTTCTGCCACAACTGGCGGTGCATCTCCAGGAGTGGTGCTGGCTGCTGTGGGCTGCTCAGAACTGCCAGCTGCTGAGGTGTCACCCACAGCCTCCTCTAGGGTACAGGAAGCCAGGCTGCTGGTGTCCATGGGAGAGCCTTCCAGTTGACTGCTGACAGCTGTCAGTGCATCAGAATCTTCAGCTCTCTCTGGTGAAAGAGAGGCTAGGAGGAAGTCGTAGGGAGAGGTTAGGTCTCTGCCTGAAATAGGGGGCAAAATTAAGAAGCAGCAACATGACAGACAAGGTCTTCGATAGAGCTGTTTCCTTAGGAGGATTCAGATCACATTTCTCACTTCCCCTTTCATCCATGCTGGCCTGCTGGTTCCCCTAAATCTCATCTGCTTCTTAGGGCTCAGCTCAAGCTCTTTGTATCATCTGTTGATGTTGAACGCTTACTGTGTTCCAGGCCAAGCCTGCAAAACATCTTCCCTAGGTACCCCAGGTAAGGGATTCTGTCACTTTTTAGAGCCCCTATAGACATCATTTATACATGCACATTGGCTCTGGTTATCTAAATAAACTAGGTTCCTTGAAGGGAAAAAACTACACCTTAAGGTTTCTCCAGAGCACATCATAGGCAACATGGCATAGAGTAGTGATGGCAACTAGGTTTGAATTCGCCCTGTTGGAACACTGTGCCGAGAACTCTGAGGTCCCACTTCAGATCAGTAGGGAATACTGCCATGGGATAAATGGTGTCTGCCAGGAAGATGTGAGAGCTTTATGTGTGGGGCTACATGCTTGCCATTATTGAAACTGTTGAAGGAGATCAAGCTTTAAAGTCAGACACATCTAGATTTTAATCTCAGCTCAAGTACTTACTGAGTGACTTTGGGCTAATTATTTTTTTTTTTATTTTTTTTTTATTCATGGAGCTAACACCATCTACTTTGGAGGGTTGCTTTTAAATTATTTAAATAAGCCTCATATGATAGAATGGGAACAGAATAATTACCTCCATAAACATAATGGTATTATAATCAATGCCAAATGTATAATCACATGAGGACACTGAAAGTAAGCTTCAGCTTTACCTAAGTAAGCTAAAGTACAAGCTGCAATTCTTGAACTCTTACTATTTCTCTAAAGAGAGCAAAAAGAAACTACAAAGATATCTATTCTTCCCTCCTGTTCCACTCACTAAAACTTTGAAATTCTACTCACTTATAGTGGGAGCTGGGGATAACTCCATCTGAGTCGTTTCTGTTTCTCCACTTGGTCTTGTAGGACCCAATTCCTCTGGCTCTACAGGCATCAGTAGCTGTGTAGAACTCTCCCCTTGTCCAGCTGGGGACTGCAGCTCTTGAGGAATCTCTCCCAACGCTGGTGGGGGTGGAAGTATTGGTTGCTGTTGTGAGGGTTGCAGAGTGACAAGGGTCTCCTTGGACTCTGATGTCGCTGCATCAGTTGAAGATGGGGTTGTTGGGTAGCTGTCAGGCATAGGAGTCCCATCTTTCTCAAAAAGAACAATAATGGGGATTAGAGGGCAATCAGCCAAGGACCAGGGGAGCCACCCAATCAGCACATGTGCATTGACAAGTGTCGCAACCCAGCCAGAGATGCAGGATTCCTCCCACCACCAATTTTTCCAAGTAATGGCTCTTGGCTAATCTGGTATACCCAGGATGAGGGCTAAGGTACAGTGTTCGTTCTGTCCCAAGAACTGGGGATCTGCCCCTTTATGGATCCTAAGAATTAAATTCTTTCAGTACCCAGTGGAAGTGGAAGATTTCAGGCCACATAGATGGGGTGAAGCTAAATGTCTCTATAGGTACACAGAAAATCTACCGAAAGCCTATTGACTCTCCAATTTCCTCTTCTATTTGTAGCAAGAAATGGTCAGAATTTTTTCTCAAAACTCTTAAAGCACACTTTCCATTCCCTTCTGTACATTCTTATTCTATTACTAAATACATGAAATCATTATAAAGTTGAATAGCAAAATGTTTCAGTTCATGCCTTAAGTTAAAATAATCAGTTACATGTGCTAATCAATGAAGGACAAGTCACTTTATAATGGCATTTGCCTCACCCTAAATATTGTCTGTCCCCTTCCACCTCCCTTTTCTTCCAGTCCTAATTATCAAAGGAACACCTACAACTGTATCTGCTGGAGGCAACACTGCCAAGGCTAAATGTGAATATGCCACACACCAGGGAAAGTAGTAGGTTGTATAGTTATCTTCTAATTGGGGCCTAAAATCCCTACCCCACAACAATACAACTTACTACCTCACTCCGGCATGAGCAGAATTCTCTAGCAAGAGCAAGAGCAGCAGGCAAGAACAACAAAGTTAAAAGGCCATTCTACTTGGTGACAGTCCCTTTCAGAGACCTTTTGCTTGATTAATGGCACTACGACACCTATCCTCTTTCAGTGTTTTAAAAAATATTGTGTAGGCTTTGGTACAATCATCCCCCAACTCAAGTGTCAAAATGTCAAAGGAGACAGTATAAAGAAGCAGAATAAAGTTCTGAGGAAACACGGGTGGAGGAGACATATATAGTACCACATGGACTGGTTGTTATAATCACAAAGTGGCTACTGACCATTTTTAAGATTAGGAGGAATAAAAATAAAAGCATATGATAGGAATACCACTTAGCCCACAGAACTACCTTCCCTCAAAGCTGACTGCTGCAGACAATGGTTCCTAGGCTTTTAGATTCCAGAGATCAATAAAATTAAACAAAGAGACCAATACAGGGTTACGAACTTTTAGTTTTGCAATATATAAAAAAAAAATCCTGTCAATGTCATTTAATAAAAATATTTTGGTACCAAAGAATTACAAAGGATAAAATCTCAAAATAAAAAAAAAAAACTCATTAAACCTCCCTTAACCATTGTCATCAGGTATTCTCATGAAGCACCACACACCATGGTAGGCACCAAAGGACTAACCACATCAAAAACATATATGCTCAGTTTCACAGGACAGAGCTGCAGTCAGGAAAGGGAACAGGACAAATACCTGGCTACACATGCCAGAATGAAACACAGCATAATCAAAACAAGAACCTAAATAGATCCAGTCAGAGGGGAAGTGTACTACCGTGGGAAAGACAGTAGACTGTATAGTTATCTCCAAGATGGGGTATAACCCTAAAACTATACAATCTACTACCTCATCCTACAGAGCACCAGTGTTCATCTTCAGCCCACTTGGGCCAGCTACTCGGAAGGGTCAAGAGAAAAAGCCAATCAATATTTAGCAAGAAGGGAAAAAGAAAGGGAAAGTTACCTGAAAGGTTCTGTTCAGCTGAGTCATTTGTCTTAGATGCAGTACACTGGAAAGAGAAGGGACAGACCAATGTGGGACCACAAAAACATAAGAGAGAGATTTGTGCAGCAGTCACCATCCCTCACATATACATACCATCCAGGAGAGTTCAGTGACCTGGATTGAAAATGCTTTTACCGTGTCACCAAAGGAAGATGACCGCTTTAATGTTAAAATATATACCAATTTCTCTATACATACTCACATTCAAGGATGGCTTGCAGGAGGCGGGGGAAGGGAAATGGACAGGTAGCTAACTGAACTATAAAAATCACCTATAAAAAGTGATGCGCACAGGACATAATCTGAACACAATCTTAAGACTAGCCAGAATTTGTTAAAGCTTTGTCTCTCTCTCTCTCTATATTTCCCTCCCTTTGGTGTATTTTGTCCTCTCTACCTTTTCAATCATATGCTAGGTTTGCTTATTTTCCATGTGTTTAAAATATTCCATCTATTAGGTAAAAAGTTCTCTATAAAGATGTTAGCTCAAGCCTGTTATTATAACTGAACATTTCAATGTACTTATTTTTTATGATATCCCGAGTTGGAATCGACTCAATGGCAGTGGTTTTTTTTTTTTAAACTGCTAAGTGGGGTATAGCAAAATCTTTCACTAAAGTTTTTTAGTAATTCTATCAGCTTTTACCTCATATATTTTAAAGGTCTACTATTCGATGTCCCAGAAGTGTCAGAAAAAGATAGGTAGCTTCTTTCCAAATCAAAACCATGTTACAGATTTCTCAAATTGAGCCCTAGAAAACGCCAAGTGGTGATGGGGTCCAGAATAGGAATGTTTCCTCTGATCTGGTACCTAAGGCTAACTTATCCAACTGATGGAATGGGATCCTGATAAGGTTCCCCACACTGGCAGTCCACTGAGGGAAACAGAATTGAACATGGGCTTATTGTTAAATTCCAAGTCCCCTGACCAGGTCATTCTCCTGGGCAAGCTTTAGTCATAAGATAGAGGCTACACATTGTGACTGAGTCAGCAGCCATTCTGGGTCCAGCTTTAGCTTTTCTCAGCAAGACACCAAGGAAATAATTTTCCCTCTGGATTTGAATTCTTTCCCTTAAAAATGGTGTGAGTGTACAGTGAATTTGGAATGAATCATTTCTCAGGTTCAATGTGGATATCCTAGGATTCTCCAGTGGTTCTTAGTGCCACGTGTATGCCAAAACTATATGAAAGTTAATGCAGACATAGGCAAATGTGAATCCTCCCAGCCCTTGGCAATCACCTGTGCACTCTGATCCCTGTTTTCCTTATCTTCTTTGCTTTTGTCACTCATCTTTGTTTCTTCCTCAGCCAGTTGTTTCCTGCGTTTCTCCCGCCTTTCTTCCAGCTCCTCATCCCTCAGGAATTCCAGGTGATTGACAATGGGCACCTTAACGACTACATCAAAGAGGCAAAGATTAGAGGCTGGTTGGTGGGGTGAGAGAGGAAGTCAAGAGGCAGAGCTTATGGCCACAGTGAACCAGGGAAACACCATGCATTCGTCCAAGGCCTGGAAGCTCAACCTTCCTGATAATCAACTGTCACACACCTGAAACACAGTCGTGCATGCTCTCGGCATCAAGAACTTTACATTCCTCTGTCCAGCGGGTCAGGGCTGTGGGGATGCTGGACAGGGTTCCTGTAGGGCAACAAAGGAGAGTGAGATTCTTGGCCTTGTCAAGTGTCAACTGATCCACAAATCGCAGTGTTTTCCTAACAGAACCCAGTAAGGTGTCTATCACAAGGTTTGGCTCATAACAGGTACCCAGAGACACTGAAAGTTTTTGTTGTCCTTGGCTAAACCATTCAGTGGTTCTGGCTCCTATAAAACGAGAGTTTCTCCAGGACAGATACTGTTTTGCTTTCCCTCAGCAGGGAAAAGAAGAATTTGACAAACTTTACGATACCTTTCACTATACAAACTTGCCTGCTTGGCTGGTAGCTGTGCTCTGGTCATGGAAAAAGTCATCCAGTAGTTCATCATCAGACCGGGCGATGATGTGGACATCATCATTGCCCACAAGGAGGCGGGCCCGGCCCCGGCTTTGTAGGGGGAGGCTGCTGCTCAGCTGAAGGATGTCAGCAGCAGCCGAGGGACCCAGCAACCTGTAGAGCAATGGTGGGGTACTACGGTCACTGTAAGTCCATAGGGCTCCTGCAACTTGTTACTGTGAGAATCTCTTTCTGTACTCGCTATTAAATGTAAAACACTATTAGAAACCTTATCATGCTACACCTAAGTCTTAAATTACTTTTCTGACTACCCCGCCAGTTTGAGAATTTTGTTTGGACAGAGCTTGTATATTATTCCACAGTTTCTGGCATAGAATGTCATTGATAACCTTTCACATGACAGACACCATGTTAGGGTATGCCTCTCCTGTATTCCCACTACAGTCAGTACACTGACCATTTGGAGTCGGCCCCCGACTCAGGGCAACCTCATGCACAACAGAACAAAATGCTGTCCCATCCTGTGCTACCCCCATGGATCATTTGTGGATCGACCACTGTTATCCATGGGGTTTTCCCCGGCAGATTTTCTGAAGTAGATTACTGAACTATGTTGACCATTACAACATTTATATCCCTTTCTTTCACTTCTTAAAATTGTTTCTCCCACTAAAGTCTAAGGCCCCGAGGGCTTAATGCACAATACTCTCAAGCAAAGAACGTAACTTTCAATTTGGTATTCTGCAAAAGGCTGCACATATAATCCACAAAGAAATGGGATAAATACCTTATTTGTGTGTGTGACGAGAGCATTAAATGACTGATAAGACTGTTTCCCCCAAGGTCAGGACAATGCCTGAAGCTCAGTGAAGATTCTTGTAAGAGCTCCAGCAAACCCAACAGGTCTTCTTTGTAACTCACCTCTGAAGTATAAGAGGAGGGTTGGGCTGGCGATTCCCTGGGTAGTGAACATGAATGGTGTGCCCTGTATTGGCTGTCAGCTGCCTTAGGGTTCTCTGACTGCGCCCGATGCCCTGGGTAAGACGAGTGGTAGAGGAACCACTGCCCAGTGTCAGGGAACTGTGGTCTGCATGGCGTACCATTAGTGGGTGGGTAGTAGGGATATTTCCTGGGGATGGGGGGATGTCTGCTGCAAGGACAAAATACAAAGCAGTCAGTGCCAAGAAGTTTTTTCTGTGGTTGTTCAAACAGAACCATGTCTCCTGGGCCTTACTTCCTCACACGGAAACCTGAGCTTTGTCCTTTCTCCCTCATTCCCACACCTCATCTATGATCACTGATACTACCACAGCTTATGCCACCATCTCTCACCTACTGCAACAGGCTCCTACATAGTACCTTATCCCGATCCATTCTCCATACTACAGCCACAGTGATGCTTCTAGGCCCCTCAGAAACATGCAGCTCCCTCCATCTTGAAGACTCCTCTTCCCCTTCTTCACCTGCTCTTTTATTCTTAGACTAGATGTCACTTCCTATGTGAAGCCTGACTTCTACAGATTGCGTTAGGTAGCTTTCTACTCTGTGCTTTCTCACCATACTGCAATGTAATGCCTGCTTGCTTATAATTCCTAATAGACCATAAGCTCCTATGAGGGATGAGGACTGTTTTCTTGTTTACTGTTTGTTATATTCCCAGTACCTAGGACACAGTAGTCACTCCTCAAATATTTGTTCAATTTGTGGAATGGACAAAGGCTCAGCTATAAGAAAGACTGACGAAAACCACAAAAAAGCAAAGAGAATCACAGAATAGAAGGCATCTTGAAAATTATCTAATTCAACCCGCAGCACACCCCACCCCCCTTTCCTTTTGAAACCTTTCATTTACAGGTGACAAACTGAGGCTCAAAGAGGTAAGAGATTACTTGGCCAAGACGACAGACTGGAATAGTTCAGTGTTTTCTGTTATATCATTCTTGTGATTTGGGTCAAGACCTGTCCTATGAACATAGCTTAATGATAGGAACTTGACTCTCTAACTGGACACTAAAAGGCAACTTTGACGTTGATGGGGGAGCAGAGAAGAAATTCATTCCCTCCCCCTGAAAAGATGCATCCTTGATGAACAGGGTGAATATGCTCAATTCTACTCCCCAGTGCCAAGTTCAAAGGTGTTCACCCAAACCCTCAAGATCCAATATTACAGACATAAGGATTATCGACTGCCTGTTACTGCAGTGTACGTATGGGTGCCTGATGCAGTCAGACTTGGTCTCACAAAAAAATACATATTTTTTAAATCAAGCAAATGATCAAGTTGTCCAGGCTCTAAAATGGCTGCCTGTTAACTGAGGTGGCCAGAACAAAAGCAGCCTCCCACTATTCCTCCTTCTAAGTATACATTACTGAGAGAGATGGATTCAGATATCCCTTGCCCCAGGATGTTAGCATAGGAAAAGATGTGCTATATGTATCAGAGAGATAGTTGTTTTGGTTCACTGCTTGGCTTACCCTAGAGAAGGGTATAAGAATCAAGAGATAAAACCCAGCTGAGCCCCTGTATCTTACTAGCACTGGAGAACATGTTGTCAAACTCAATGATGAGATCATCCTCCCGGTCAAAGCGCTCAAATCGGACCAAGGGAGAAGCATTCATATCAGGGTAATCCTCATCCAATTCCATCTCAGAGCCATCGTCGTCATCGTCTTCATCTCCCTCTTCACCTTCATCATCCTCCTTAAGGGGAAAATAGGAGATGGAGAATTGCTGGAGGTAAGGGTTTTCTGAAGTCTGGCGTCATGGCCACATTTGCATATGAGGGAGGGAGGCACTGAGGCTATCAACCCAGACTGTTGATTTTCTCCAGCTCTGTTCCCAAGGAAGAGGTTGTCTGAACCAACCCAAACACAGTCCCCCCTCACCTGATCATCTTCCTCATCTTCCTCCTCCTCCTCCTCTTCATCCTGACTATCATCCTCATCCTCGTTACTGCCACTGCTGTCCTCTTCCTGAGTGTGCTCCTCCTCATCCTCAGGGTCCAGGATATTCATGGAATCTAAAACAAAGGGAGCACATTGGAGGACTATACTGAGTAGCTAGAAAACAGGCTACTGTGCAGGCCGGCAGATTGAGAAGGAGATGGGGTATCTGACTCTAGGAGCAGAAGAACCAGATTTGGGGTGATGTACAGACTTAGCGAGCCAGCCCCGATTTCCTGAGAGTGCCAATTGAGGCATCAACACACTGAGCAGGGTGGTTGAATGTGGAGGCTCACTACAGGGTGGTGCTTGAGGATCAATGGTCTAGGACTTGGCCAAGTCTGCTGGTGCCCCCTTGCCTTTTCAGCCCTACTTTGCTATTGACTGCATCCTGTTGGTAAGAGGAAATCTGGAGCGATGATAGCAGATGGGTGAGAAGAAAGCGAACCAAGTAAGAAGTGACAAACTTTGGGCAAGCAGTAGTAATATGTTAATTGAAAAACTGGCTTGAGGATAAAGTAGATGGTGTGATGTCAGCGCATGCAGACAGATGCTTCCTTATTCTGCACATTTGGGCAGCTGCCTCCAGGAAAAACCCTAGTGTAGTGTCTGTCAGACGTGCAGGGCAAGAAGGGAGGCCTTTCTGGCCTCGGCACTCTCACCTTCTCGGTTGGCCTGCAAGGTGGAAGCTTGGCTGAGGTTGGAAGGAGCTTCATCCATCAGCACGTCCTCTTGTGATTCATCCTCTCCACTTCTGCTCACTGAAGGTTACAGAGCAGAGCCTTCACTGAACAACAGAGGACTTCCCTTTCCAGACTGGGTGCGCCTAAAGTAGCTATGTACACCTAGCAGATATCCACTTTTTTTGGATGAGGCAGAAGACCTGGATTCTCTGCTATCAACTAGCTAGGTGAGCTTGGCCAGTCACTTTACCTGTCTGAGTCTCAGTTTCCTCATCTGTAAAATGGGATGATCACATCTGCCCTGTCAATCCCACTAATTGTGAAACCAAAGAGGATACTGGGTGTGAAAAAGCTTTTGTAAAATTTAAGAATACATCTCTACTTCCGTTTATCCTTTGATTTACTGGACCGATACAATAAAAACAAGTAACACATACACCCTTAGAGCCAGGTGACAGTAGGGTAACTACTGTTGTTTTCTCTCCAAGATGTAAAAAGGGCCACCCTTAGGGAACAATCACTCTTACACACACTACTGAGACTTAGAGGCAAAAAGCCTCTGGATTTTATTGAAGACTGAAAGGAAAGCACATCTCACCCTATAGCCTTCTCTAGGCTTCCAAGAATAAACACTCTTTCAATGTGTCTGATGTATCATCTATACTGAAGGTCACCCCCACCACCACCCCCATACACAGGCAACACTTCAGACCTGCCACAGGTCTGTAGATGGCTTGTGAATTTCTCATCTGTAAGACCGTCAACATCAAGACAAGCAGCAATCTAGGCTGGCTATGAGCCCTCAGACAGAGCTGAGCAAGCAGATGATGAGAAAAAGGATCCTCCCAAGAGAGACTGAGACAAAGGAAGAGGCTATACTCAGTTCTGGGGCTCTCACCTATAATTGTACTGTTCCCAGATCCGCCATCCCTCTCAAGCAACTCATCTATCAGGTCCTCCAGCTCATTCTCAACCTGGAGAGAAATAGAACATACATATGGATGCACACAAGTCTATCATTGTGCTAGCACTGAAACCCTAAAAAAAAGCCAGCAAGGGAGTATATATTTCTAGGACATGTGTGACAGTGGATGTTACATAAAAAAACCACACACTTGGTGCTAATAGCACAGAAACTATCACATGCGCCAATCCACACTCAGACTGTCCTTCAAATGGGTTCATCCCAATTATCTGATACCAGGTTAGTCTTTATACTGTCCAGGAATACATGCAAGTCTCCTTAGAGCCAACAGTTTAAGACTGCTGGCCCAATTTCTTACCCATTGCTACCAGGCTCCAGAAATTACAATACTTTCTTTAGGTTTTTAGAAAACTGCTATTTAATGGCCCAATGAGAGCTGGTGCTATAGGGTATAAGGTGATGTTAAGGAGTTTCTATTTATGATCAGAGCCAAGTAAATCAAAGACCCAGGGCCCAAAGGCCTCAGGCCAGACTTCTACTTCAACATTTCACCTGTTCTTAAGTTTTCTTGTT
The DNA here is from genome assembly GCF_030014295.1 of Loxodonta africana. Classification (NCBI taxonomy): domain Eukaryota; kingdom Metazoa; phylum Chordata; class Mammalia; order Proboscidea; family Elephantidae; genus Loxodonta; species Loxodonta africana. The sequence goes on from NC_087369.1 coordinate 64,037,775, forward strand.
GGGATCTAAACCATTTCATAGTACATGGCATCCTGGCCCTGCTTCCCCTCATTTAATACAATTCAAACAATACAATTCAAACACATTTACCAAGCACCCACTAAGCATATCATCTGTGCTTCTCTGCAAAGCAGACAGCATTGAGGCAAGGATCTAAAGTACTCACCCACCCACACCACCTGGGGGTTTTGGTTCAATGATCTGCCTCCCTACCTGCATCTCTTGTGAACTGAGCACCTCAGGCTGCCCAGCAATCACCACTGAGTCGGTTTCAGCCTCCCCATCCATGATATCCCCATCTGCCACCTCTGTCTGAGTGACATCATGATCCTCCTCCTGCACTTCTGCTTCCCCAGGCTCGCCTGAAACAATCAACCAACCAGCAAAATAATCAAAGAGTGCCTATGTGCTAGGCACCATGAAGCAAGCAGGAAAACAATAAGGTCCCTTCCCTGGGCAAGTTTGCAAGTTCTCATAGAATAAATGAATGGGTGACAAAGGAAAAGACAAGGCTACGTGTGAGGATAGCCAAATAAGGCTGCAATTTTAAGCAACTGTGGGGCAGATTCCCACACTACTATGACAGCTCTCTGGAAGGCCAGCAAGTTCCCAAGGAACAATACCAAGTTAAAACAGTTGTGACCCCATGCCCATCAAATAACTACTCTCACCCCCTCCTGCTCTCCAGTCCATTGGCTCTACTTCCCTACCTGGGTCCTGTTGGTTGCTATTGGAGTCCTGAGAGGCTCCTTGGGCATCCTGCTCAGACTTGCTCTTGCTAGAAGCGCTCTTGCTGCCAAAAAGGCTACTGGGCTGGTTCACAATCCGGGAAAGTGTTTCCAAAGGCTTCAGAGCAGCATTTACTGTGTTGGCCATATTGGGACTGAGATAAGGAAGATACAGAGGTGGACTGAGCATGGAAATACCAGGTGTCCTGTAAGTGCTACTATGGCTCCTATAGCAGAAGCTACTAACAGAGAAAGGAGCACAAGGTTACGGAATTACCATTCTGTTTGTTATTATTTAGAAGACAAACTATTTAACTTTAAGGTCTTCAGGAACCCATCCCAGAAGCAAGGGTTAAATCAATGCCATATTTCATAGGGGCTGTGGTAAGCACATAAGGGACAAATTTCTGGACTAGAAGGCACACTCAGGTTCTTTGTGTTAATAAACACTAGCATTTAGTCCCAAATCATAAGAGCACAAAGGAACATGATAGAAATTTTTAAGTCCTATGGATTTCAAACTGTTCTCTGTAGGGCTTCCTAAGGTTCAGTACAGGGGCCGCAGTTGGAGGTGTGGTGTGACTTGTCATTGTAGTAAGGTGTGTGAGGTCAAGTAAGCACCCAATAAAACTAGAGCAGATCTGCTTTTTTTTTTTTTTTTTACCACCCAGATAGTAGTCTCTGATACTATTCCACACTAAAAAGAACCAGAACTCCTCAGAGAAATGAATGATTCCAGGAAAGGGGCATGGAAGGTACAAGGTAAGCGTTGGTATCACTGTGCTACAAGGGTTTCAAAAATTAATGGAGTCATTACCATAGGCTAAATTTGAGACAAAATGAGCATCAAAAATAATAATGATGGTAATGAATTATAACACACCGAATATAAAAATAATCTGAGTCCACAGGGATCAAAAGCAGGGAGGGAGTTCTTTATTAGAGAAAAATGCTGGCTAAGAAATAAAGAACAAGAGAATCAAAAAATCATCAATTTGCAAATAGCAATGTAATAAGAGTTAAAAATCTTCAGGGCACAGGATATTCACATGATCTCAAAATTTCAACTGAGATTACTTATTAATTATAAAGGGGAAATCTAGCAGATACCATCTAACTATGTGATCAAACTTAGCATAACCAATAATGGCACAAATTGGTATTGTGTGTCTCCTGATGTGATACACTGAGGACGATACACATCACCTATATAGTATTCTCCCAGAAATATTTAACCTGAACCTAACCACCAGGAAGCAATTAAGACAAATCCAGATTATGGAATACTCTACAAGACACCTTGCCTGGATTCTTCAAAACAGTCAAATGTCATGAAAAACAAAAGACAAGTGACAACCAAATGCAATGTGTGATCCTCTTTGGGCCCTGGACCAAAACATCCTTCTCCTCAGGTTATAAAGACATATTAGAATAACTGAAGGTATCTGAATATGAAATATACAGATTATTATTATATTAATGGTAAATTTCTTGAATGTGATAATGGTATACTAAAGCCATATAAGAGAATATTTGTTCTTAGAAGAACATATGCTGAAATATTTAGAGGTTAAGTATCATGTTGGCAACTTCTCATTAATCTAGGTGAGACATATGAGTGTTCATTACACTACTGTGAGTCTGAAACTTTTAAATGTTTTAAAAAAAATTTGATGGGGTTGTATTAAAAGGACAAAGAAGTCAGCTCAAAGAGGCCCTCTGGCCAAAGGTGTAGTAATTTGAGCAAGAAAAAGAATGACAACTGTAGTTAATCCAAAAAATTCAATAACTGATCTTTAAAATCTATGAAAATTCATGAGTCTACTACTTGGGAAACAGAAAAAAACTCACATACTAACATTTGAGGTGGTAGTTAAACCTATTTTTTTATTTTACTTTAAAAATTGGCAACTAAATGGAAAAATTAAGTTTTTATCGTGACTTTTCTGTAGGAATTATATTTTTGGGTAACCAAATAGGCTTTCCCTACTGAAAAAGGGCTATATCACAGAAAAATACCGACTAATAATGTACAAAAGAATGACAGAAATTACAAAGTTGTCATTCATTAACCCTCAAAGAAATCAGGGGACTCAGGCAACAATTATCAACTCGTGTTAAGACTATTAATTAGGTAAATGGTGACCAGTGAACATCTGTACAGTGCCAAAGTTACAACACAGATTACCTTCTAGTGAGAAGAAGAAATGATAACTATTTCTCTAACTCAGTGGTCAGTCTTAACATAATTATTAGTAACAGTTCAAGAGATGTGTCCCCTAAAGATAAGTATGAGATGTACATCACCTAAGATGTGTTCTAGTCAAATTTTGTTTAAATTACACCCATTAAGCCTTTAGATCTAACTACCAGTTTACAAAAAATACAGGCAGTAAAGGAACAAGTTAAACTATACTGCAAGGAAGCAACTGGATCAAACCTAGAAGGCAAAACATTCTACAGCACAGCAGGCCTGGTAACTTCAACAAGTGTCATAAACGGCTACCAAAAAAAAAAAAAAAGTTAAATTAAGAGAGATTGATTAAAGGTCATAACCAGATGCAACATAGGGCCCTTAGTTGGACTCTGGTCAGGACAAAAATTTTTGAGTATGTATTTGAGCATTTGATAGGATGAAAACTTAATTAAATGTAAAGGTAGAGACCATTAACTGAAAACAAAAAACCCCAAACAACCAGTTTACACAATAGCATATACGGTATAACACCATTTTAATAAAAAAATTATTCATGCACATAAAGAAAAATATTTAAAGATATACAGATAACAGTGGTATCTGGGTGGTTGGAATATGGTATCTATTTTTGTTCATTTGTATTTCTTATAAGTATACATACACTCTTCTTATACATAGTTATTTTTAACTAAAGTGGAAGTAAAACTTGAAAAAAATCATCGATACAGTCTAACTCAGAGAAAACCAAGATTTAGAGAAAGCACACGCCTTGCTACAAAAGCCACAATACTAAGAACGCAGGTCTCCTTAAAAAAAAAAAAAAAAAAAAAAGTTTTTTTTTTTTTTTGTCTCCTACCTACATCCAAATATTTTCCTACAGCACCAGCTCCCTCTTTATTACTCATTTGGTGAGGACAAATGCATGAAATACTTGGCAAATGGAGAAGTAAGCAGCATGGTTAAACAGAGGGGAAAAGCTAGAGTGGCAGCTAGGTAATGATTTTACCTGGACAGGTCCAGGCTGTGAGGTACCCTGGCCAGGTCATTAACCAGTCCCTTCTTCAGGAAGAGTCGAATGATGTTGTTCATGCCATTGTGTTGGGTCTTGGCTGTGGCACTGCTATAGAAGCTGGAGGTGGAAGGGCAGGACTCCATGATAGTACTGATGATACACATCACTGCCTGAAGCCTAGGAATTAAGTTGACACTGCTATCATCATGTGAATACAGCATCCTCAGGTCACATCTTCACTAACTTGCCTCAGACAATATTCCCGTGACTTTTGTGCTTCCTTTTGGAAGTAACATCTAAACAGGTGAGAACTCACTCCCAGGGTGGTAGCGTTCTTTATTTTCTTTAAACACATTAAAAAAAAAAAAAAAAGATTGAATAACCTGCCCAGCTTCTTAAATGAACAGACCTTCGAAATACAGTGAAAATGCCTCTTTGTTTTCTCTAGGGTATTTACCCATCTCCTCCAAATGTAATCAGTACTCTGGGCATTTTGAACTATTTGAGAGGACCAAAGAATATACAACGCCAACATGACTAGAACTCTTGTTCAAGTTCAAGGAACCCATGGACCAAGAATGGAGTAAGGGGATACTATTAGATACCAGCACTAGGTCAGGTATGGATTTTACCTGGCATGTTTCTCTGTACTCTCAGCCATAGCCAGTGCTCGCCCCAGGGCTGCCTTTACTTCATTCACAAGTGCCACCTGAGCATCTGTGCCACTCCCTGCAGCGGCCAGGCTTGCGAGGAATAGGCGGGCCAGGGCAGGTGTGTCCTTGTCTTCTGCATTCTGAGTATGTGGGAGGAGGTGGTCCAAAACAAAAGCTAGCACGCTGCAGTCCTGAAAAGCCATTAATCGTGACATTTATTGACAAGCACAATTACGTACAGCAACAACATGCACTCACACAGTTGATTCTTAAAGTCACCCAATGAGTGATTATCAGTTCTACTTAATAGATGAGGAGACCAAGGCTCCAAAATACCAGCTAAATAAGTAGCAAACTCAGATTTTATGCTTTCAAACCCCTTCCATTTCCCAATACATACTTTACATACCTTCATTTAGATGCCATTTGGTGTTTCTTAAAACACTCTCAGTGTACTATTTAACGGAACTGTTCACAGCAAATCTATAAAGTAGATAAGACTAAATATTTTCCTCATCTATCAGATGAGGCCCAAAGAAAAGTGGCTCACACAAAGAATTCAATGGCAAAGGATTCAAATCTTGACTTCCAGTTGAGTGCTATAACCCCATCAGAATTCAATTAAAGTTTAAAATTTATAGACACCTACAATGTGTCCAGGACCCTGTGCTAGAAACTCGCAAGAATTGAAGGAGAGATAGTATAGCCACAGATATGAGTATGCAAAAATAAAATAGTAACCCTATTTTGAGGGTTACTTAAATTATGAATAACAGCTCAACAACAGGGGAAGGAAATTAAGTTAGACTCTTCTTTTTCTCTAACAATGATTTCTGCCCTGATTAATTCCTTATCTTAGAAACTTAGTTCTACTGTCATTCAAGTAGATTTTAGAACAAAATGAATTGAAGATTTGGGAAATGGATAGAGGTGAGGGTTAAACAACATTGTGAATATACTAGGTGTCACTAAATTGTACACTTTAAAACGGTTAATTTCATGTTATGTGAATTTTAACTGAACAACAAAAAAATGCATCGAAAAATTCTAGAGTCTGAGAAATTAGGTATGGTGACCTTTTAAGGCAGAACCAATAGAAATACAAATAATTTCCCAGTACTGAAAAAAAGCACCGCAATTTGGGAAAGCAATGTGACTAACTAGAAAGGATTTGGCTTTGGAATCTGAGACTTGGGTTCTAATTTCAGATCTGCTACTCTGCAGTGTGACCTTGGATGAGTTACTTACCTCTCTGTTAAAGAGAGCAATGCCAACGACCTTGCTATGCTGATGTATTACCAATAGTATTTATAAGGTACCCATCAGTACCCAGTACCAGTAATCACTTCACAATAATACACTGAACAGATACTTAATAAATTTGCAATTAAATGTCTTACCACACAAGTAATGCTATTATAAATTATGACTATATCTGGCATAAAAGTTTCAAAATAAAAGCCTAATATATATTCAATACTGTATCCCACAAAGGACTTAAATCCAGAATGTATAAGGAACATAACAGAAAACAAGAATAAAAGACTTGAACAGACACTTCAAAAAAGAGAATATTTAAATGATTAATAAAAACAAGAAAAGATGGTCAACAAGGAAAGACAAATTTTAGCCATAATGCAATACCACTACGAACTCACTAAAAAAACAATCAAACTTGTTGCTGTCGAGTTGATTCTGACTTACAGCATGGCTAAAATGAAAACCGGGAAGAATACCAAGTGTTGGCAGGAAAAAAAAAAACAAAAACAAAACCCAGAAATCCCATACATTGCTGGTGATAGCAGAAACTGACACAACCACTTTGGAAAACTGTTTGGCACCATCTACTAAAGCTGAACATATGCATATCCCAGAGCTCACCAATTCTACTTCTAGGTATATACCCAACAGAAATATTTACTTATGTTCACCAAGATATGTACAAGAATGCTCATAGCAGCATTATTTAATAGCTCCAAACAGAAAACTACTCAATTGTCCATTAGCAGTAGAATGGGTAAAAAATTAGGATACATGTATACAATGGAATTCTATACAGCAAATGAGAATAAACCACAACTCCAAACAAAAATGAATACTGCAAACATAATGTTAAGCACAAGAAGCCAGAAACAAGAGTATATACTGTAAGACTATATTTATAAACAAAGTGCAAAACCAATCTATGGCAACAGAACTTAAGATAATGGTAACCTTATCGGATAGAGGATCTCAGCCACTAACCACAAGGGTCAGCAGTTTGAATACACCAACTGCTCTTTAGAAAGCATACGGCGTAGTTCTACTCTGTACTACAGGATTGCTGAGTTGGAATTGACTTCACAGCAATTGGTTTGGTGTTTTTTGGTACTAGGTGGAGGAAGGAAGATGCAAGAAGGCAAGACGCAACAAGAGGGGCAGTTTCTGTGAAGTTGGTAAGTTTTGTTTAATTGAACTAACTAGGATTTATTTTTTGTATTTACATTTGGGTTAAAGTAAAAATAGCTTTAAAAAATAGCAGCTGTGGATGAACCCCTGAAACTATCACCCTGAGATAATCTTTAAACCTTAAACCAAAACTACTCCCTGAAGTCTTCTTAAAACTAAACAGTGTAGCTTAACTAGTAAAGAATATTTGCCTTGAGCATTGTGCTCTTTCAGGATCTGTCTATATGGGATCAAAATTACAACATCACTCAAAAGATGAAACAGGAACCTTAGGGGACAGTGAGTTTATGTTAACGGTGGAGAAACAACTCAGAAAAGGAGGGGGAGAATGGCTGCCCAACTTGACTGTAATCAACGTCACTGAATTGTACATGTAGAAATGGTTAAATTGGTGTGTTTTGCTGTGTATATTCACAACAAAACAGCTGCTTTCAGAGTCTGTCTGCAACACCAGTGCCCCTGTTACACTATCAGACTCTTTGCAGCTTACTAACCATAAAATTACTGTGACTCATGAAATGAGGTAGGTCCCTTACGTGAAAAAACCTCCTTGGACACTCTTTACATAGAAAAATCTAACCTGAAGATAATTTCATATGAGCACACATAAAACATAACTTCGCTCTTTTCCACAGCTCTGTAGATTATAATTAGGCTTTTCCTATATTTTTTATTCTTAATACTGCTAACACATTGGTGTCTTTGCACATGTGTGAGTATATCTGAAAGATAAACACCTATATTTGGTTTATTCAACTGTCCTCTGACATCACTACTTAGATGCTCCACGAATACCTCTCAAATTCTTTATTTTCTCCTCATACTTTTTCCTCTTCTATGTTGTTAGATGTCTACCCATGAAAGAAAAAAAAAAAAGGAAACATCCTTGAGTCCTTGACCTTCTCTTTATCGCCAAAATCCAATTCTTTTCCATTTCTACTGATAAAACATTTCTTCGAATTGCTCATTTTTTCCCAACTTCACCAAGATCATGCGTTACCTAGATTACTCTATCAGATTCCAGTCTTGCCTTTTGCAATCTCTGCACTACACACGAAGTGAAAACAAATCTCATCAATTTACACCCTGCATGATAAGTCAACGGCTCCACATCATGGGAAAAAAGGTCTAGCACTTTAATGTGTCTTAAGAGGCCCTCATCACTGGGTTAGCACATAGCATGTGTGGGTTCCTAGCAAAGTGTGTGACACATAGAAGGTACTCAAATGACAGAAGTATTTGTGATGGCTAATTTTTTTGTGTCAACTTGGCTAGGCTATGATAATTCTCAGTGATTTGACACACACTATGTAAGCGCCTTGCATTTTGCGATCTGATGTGAGCATCCAATCAGCTGAAAGGGAGATGTCCTTCAGGGTGTGGCATAAATGGATGTTCTGGCTAAGCCATGCCCCCAACCCCAATTCTACTTGTAGCCTGACCTCTGGTTCTTGGGACATAAGTCTGCAGAGGCCTTTAGCCTGCCACCTAACATGCAGATTTTGGGTTTGTCAGGCTGCGCAACCACACAAGCCTTCAGCCTGCTGTCTGACCCACGGATTTGAGACTTGTCAGCCCTCACACAACGATGTGAATCATCTCCTTGAAGCAAACCTCACTCACTCTACACATTTATACATATGCTTCACTTGTACTGCTCCTCTAGAGAACCCAGTCTAAGACCAAGAGTGGTCCTGTTGCTGTTTTAGTTCTTCTATAATGACATTCAGTCTTGTTGTTGTTGTTGTTAGGTGCTACGGAGTCAGCTCTGACTCATAGCGACCCTATGCACAACAGAACAAAACACCGCCCTGTCCTGTGCCATCCTTACAATCGTTGTTATGCTGGAGCCTACTGTTGCAGCCACTGTGCCAACCTACCCTGTTAAGTGTCTTCTTCTTTTCCGCTGACCCTGTACTTTACCCAAGCATGATATCCTTCTCCAGGGACTGATCCCTCCTGACAACATGTCCAAAGTATGTATGGCGCAGTCTCGCCATCCTTGCTTCTAAGAAGCATTTTGGCTGTACTTTTTCCAAGACAGATTTGTTCGTTCTTTTGGCAGTCCATGTATATTCAATATTCTTTGCCAACACTACAATTCAAAGGTGTCAATTCTTCTTCAGTCTTCCTTATTCATTGTCCAGCTTTCACATGAATATGATGCGACTGAAAATACCATGGTTTGTTTGGGTCAGGTGCACCTTGGTCTTCAAGGTGACATCTTTGCTTTTCAACACTTTAAAGAGGTCCTTTGAGGTCCCAGAGGAATAAAATCTTAAAGATGAGTTTTCTGAACTGGTTTCTCAAGTCTGGCTACATTTAAAGGCACTAATGACTCAATTCCAGCAGTAAAGAGGGCACTGTTAATCCATGGCATGATGTGGCAATAGAGATATGTAAAATATCACCACCACTGGATCAAATATTTGTGAGGGACAAGGCTCTTAGTGATTGTATATTTGACACCTTTCAAGATCTCTGTCAAATGAACAAGTACAGTAAAACCTGCAAAAGCTGGAACCTGTGTAAGGCAGAAGCCTGTCAGAGAAGAAAAATTCAAATATTTTCCACTAATAGAGAGCATCAGAAAAGTGGTAAGACTGCACCCTGTTAAAGGTGGAAAACTTGTGAGACCCAGAAAACAAGGTAGTCCCAGTGAGTTCCGGCTCTCACAGGTTTCACCGTATAAGGAAGCTGGCTGGTTGGTCCTACTTTCGCTAGACAAAGTGAAGAAAGAAAAGGATGAGCTTAGGGCTTCAGAGTCCCAACTCGAAGTGCTGCATAAAGGACCTGAAAGTTACCAACTGCCCTGAAAGAAAGCCTTATTTCTTGTAGTAACAGAGCTAATATCGCTGAAAATCAAACCCAGAGTCTTATTCTAAGGGTGGCTGAATCACAACTCAAATTGAACTCCCAACCCTGAAAGGTGAAATTCATACTGTTAATCTTTCTCCTAGTCTTCTCCAAAGGGAGTGATTGCTCACGGAGAAAAGGAAATAACCAGACTTTTCGAGAACTGCCGGACATTGGCTCTGAACTGACACTAATTTCAGGTATACAAAACGTCAGTCACTGTGGCCCACCAGTAAGAGTAGGAGTGTATGGAGGTCAGGTTATTAACGGACTCTTAGCTCAGGTATGTCTCACAATGAATCAGTGGATCCCTGAACCCATCCTTTAGTGATTTCCCCAGCTCCAGAATGCGTAATTGGAACAGACATACTCACCATAACCTCCACATTAGATCCCTGACATGTGGAGTAAGGGCTATTATGGTTGGAAAGGCCAAGTGTAAGCCATTAGAACTATCCCTACCTAAAAAAAGTAAACCAAAAGCAATGCTGCATTCCTGGAGGGACTGCAGAGATTACTTTCATCATGAAGGACTTGAATCGTACCACATTCTCATTCAACCCGTTTGGCCTGTGCAGAAAACAGATGGACCCCGGAGAATGACAGTGGGTTACTGTAAACTTAACCAGGTGGTGACTCCAATTGCAGCTGCTGTTCTGGATGTGGTTTCATTGCTTGAGAAAATTAATATGCCTCCTGGTACCTTGTATGCACTACTGATCTGGCGAAACCTTTTTCTTGCTACTAGCTTTGAGTGGGGCCCAGAATAAGAGAAGGCTCTGCAATAGGTTTGAGCTGCCATGCAAGCTGTTCTGCCACATGGGCTATATGACCCGGCTGATCCAATGGTGCCTGAAGTGCCAGTGGCAGACAGAGATGCTGTCTGGAGTCTTTGGCAGGCTCCTATTGGTGAATCATAGCATACACCCTTAGGATTTTGGAGCAAAGCCCTTCCATCCTCTGCAGGTAACTACTCTCCTTTTGAAAAACAGCTTTTGGCTTGTTAGTGGGCCTTAGATGAGACTGAGCACGCTTAACCATGGGCCATGAGGGATACCCTATGACCTGATCAGCCCATCACGAACTGGGTGTTGTCCGGCCCATAAAGTCATAAAGTTAGACATGCAAAGCAGCACTTCATCATCTAATGAAAGTTGTATACAGGCGTACCTCAGAGATACTGCAGGTTTGGTTCCAGATCACCGCCATAAAGCAAATATCGTAATAAAGCGAGTCACACGAATTTTCTGGTTTCCCAGTGCATATAAAAGTTATTATTTACACTATACTATACTGTAGTCTATTAAGTATGTCATAGCATTATATGTCTAAAAAAACAACATACATACCTTAATTAAAAAATATTTTATTGTTAAAAAATGCTAACCATCATCTTTTTGCTGTTGGAGGGTCTTGCCTTGATTTCGAGGGCTGCTGACTGACCAGGGTGGTGGTTGCTGAAGGTTGGAGTGGCTGCGGGAATTTCTTAAAATAAGACAATGAAGTTTGCCACATCGACTGACTCTCCCTTTCACAAGATATTTCTCTGTAGCCTGCGATGCTGCTTGATAGCATTTTACCCACAAACTTCTTTCGAAATTGGAGTCAAGCCTCTCAAGCTCTGTTGATGCTTTATCAACTAAGTTTATGTAATATTCTAAATGCTTTGTTGTCATTTCAACAACGTTCACAACATCTTCACCACAAGCAGATTTCATCTCAAGGAACCAATTTCTTTGCTTATCCTTAAGAAGCAACTCCTCATCTGTTGTAAGTTTTATCGTGAGATTACAGTAATTCAGTCACATCTTCAGGCTACACGTCTCTTGCTATTTCCACTACATCTGCAGTTACTTCCACCACTGAAATCTTCAACCCCTCAAAGTCATCCAGGTAGGCTGCAATCAACTCCTTCCAAAGTCCTCTTAATACTGGTATTTTGACCACCTCCCTTGAATCACGAATGTTCTTACTGACATCTAGAATGGTGAATCCTTTCTGGACGGTTTTCAATTTACTTTGTCCAGATCTATCAGAGCAATCACTATCTATGGCAGCTATGACTTTATGAAATGTATTTCTTAATTCTAAGACTTGAAAGTTGGAATTACTCCTTGATCTATGAGCTGCAGAATATATGTTGTGTTAGTAGGCATTAAAACAATATTGATCTCCTTCTATATCTTCATCACAGCTCTTGGGTGACCAGGTAGGTACATTGATAACAAGCAGTAATATTTTGAATCTTTTTTTCTAAGCAGTAGGTCTCAACAGTGGCCTTAAAATATTCAGTGAACCATGTTATAAACAGATGTGCTGTTGAGGTAGGACCCCCACAGTGCGGTATTCTTTATCTGGCTTCCTTCCTTTGCTGGGCTCCCAGCACCTCAGCTTTGCATTTGAATCCTACTTTTGCTTGGAGGTTATATGTAAAACCCACTGCGCCTGCGTAGTATGATTAAGAATGTTGCTGACGTAACTTTTATAACTCTCTACTTGTAAACCTCTTTAAAAGTAACCTGCCTGCTTGCCCCTGCTGAACAGTCTTGGCAGCAGGAAGCACCAACTGACTCCATTTCTTTGTACAACAAAATAAAGGTGCCTTTTTTGTTCTCTCACCTCGGTCTCTTGTTTATTGGCCAATACAAGTCATGCAGAGTAAGAACCTGGGCTTTCCACCTGGTAACACTGTCATCCAGGATTTGTTGCTCCATTCACAGAGCACACACAGAGTAGATTTAGTGTTATTCTTAGTGGCCCTAGAATTTTGGGAATAATAAATCAGCACTAGCTTCAAATTAAAGTCACTAGCTGAACTGTCCCCTAACAATAGAGTCAGTCTGTCCTTTAAAGCTTTGAAGGCAGGCATTGACTTCTCCTCTCTAGCTAGCTATGGAAGCTCTAGATGGCATTTTCTTCCAATATAAACCTGTTGTGTCTACCTTGAAAATCCGTTGTTTGGTGTAGCCACCTTCACCAATTATCTTAATTAGATCTTCTGGATAACTTGCTGCAGCCTCTACATCAGCACTTACTGATTCACCTTGCACTTTTACGTTATAAAGACAGCTTCTTTCCTTAAACCTCATGAACCAACCTCTTCTAGCTTCAAACTTTTCTTCTGAAGCTTCCTCACCTCCCTCAGCATTAAAAGAATTGAAGAGAGTTAGGGCCTTCCTCCGGATTAGGTTTTGGCTTAAGGGAATGTCGTGGCTGGTTTGAGTCTTCTATTCAGACCACTAAAACTTTTCTCCATATCAGCAAGAAGGCTGTTTTGCTTTCTTGTCATTCATGTGTTCACTGGAGTAGCACTTCTTCACATTTCCTTCAAAAACCTTTCCTTTGCGTTCACAACTTGGCTAACTGGTACAAGAAGCCTAGCTTTCGATGTATCTCAGCTTTCGAGATGCCTTTCTCATTAAGTTTAATCATTTTCAACTTTTGATTTAAAGTGAGAGATGTGGTACTCTTCATTTTACTTGAACACTTAGAGGCCACTGAAGGGTTATTACTTGGCCTAATTTTTATACTGTCCTGACTCAGGGAATAGGGAGGCATGAGGAGAGGGGAACAGCTGGTCGGTGGAACAGTTAGAACACATGCAACATTTATTGATCTAAGTTCACCGTCTTATATGGGTGCAGTTCATGGCGCCCCAAAATAATTACAATGGTAACATCAAAGATCACTGATTACAGATCACCATAACAGATATAATAATGAAAAAGTTTGAAATATTGTCAGAATTGCCAAAATGTGACACAAAGACACGACGTGAGCACATGCTATTGGAAAAATGGCGCTGACAGACTTGCTCGATGCAAGGTTGCCACAAACCTTCATTTTGTAAAAAACGCAGTATCTGTGAGGTGCAATAAAGTGAAGCCTGATACAATGAGGTATACCGGTATATGAGATCAGACCAGAGCAGGCCCTGAAGGCACAAGTTACATGAAGAGGTGGCCCAAATGCTCTTGGTCCCCACTCCTGTTACATTACCTTCTCTCTCCTAGCCTGCATTTAAGGCCTCATGGTAAATTCCTTACGAGCAGTTGACCGAGGAAGAGAAAATTCATGCCTGGTTTGCAGATACTTCAGCACGATATGCAGGCACCACTTGAAAGCAGCACTGCAGCCCCTTTCTGAAACTTTACTGGACAGTGGTGAAGAGAAATCCTCCCAGTGGACAGAACATCAAGGAGTGCACGTGGCTGCTAACTTTGCTCAGAAGGAGAAATGGCGGATGTGAGATTGTACACCAACTCATGGATTATGGCTAATGGTTTGGCTGGATGGTCAAGGACTTGGAAGGAACATGACTGGAAAATTTCTGACCAGGAAGTATGGAGAAGTATGTAGACAGACCTCTCTGAATGGGCCAAAGAAGTGTCTCATGTGAACGCTTAATCAACAGGCAAAGAAGGGAACTATCATATTGGCTGTTGTGATTGATCCTGATTACCATGGGCATATCAGATTAATGTTGCAAATGGAGGCCAAAAAAAAAAAACAGTACAGGATTATTGGAGGCAGAGCCAAGGTGGCAGAATAGACAAACGCTTCCGTCGAGCGCCCTTTACAACAAAGACCCGAAAAAAAAAAGTGAAATTAGTGTTATTTGTGACAAGCTGGGAGCCCTGAGCATCAAAGGCAAGCTTAGACATCGAACTAAGGGGCAGGGGAAGGAAGAGACTGTTCAGAAGCGGAGAGGAGTTACCGGACCTGAATCGCGGGGAACCTCAGGTACCATTCCCAGAACAGCAGCGGCGGTGGCGGGCTGGTCCTAGTGTTCGGCCGCAGTTTCCTCAGGGAGAAGCAGCCAGCCACACAGCCCACTCACACCTCCGGAATCTGAGCAGAACAGCGCTCTCGGCAAAAGCTAAGTACTTGTGTATATTTTACCGCGCCCTCCCCCAACCCCCAAGCCGGCTTCAGCAGCTGAATCCCTGGGCCTGGGATAGACCCTGGTGAGCATCTGGAGCCGTCCTCCTGGCCTTGGGGAAGGAAAAAATTTGCAACTGGGGAGAATGGATAATTTGCTAGCTCCATTAACTGGGGGAGCTCAGGACAAAAGCGGCTCCTGTCCAGACATAAACCGTCTGTGGACCTTGAGCACCTTCCCCTTCTGCATGGACCTGTATGAGCCTATTTCGGGAGAATACGCCCTTGTTGGCAAACTCCAACCATTTCAGCGGTGCGGTGAAGAGGCGGGTATTTGAGGTTTCACACTGCTTTGCCTATTAAACAAGGTCCACACCTACCCACAACAGGGTTTCTGCTAGGCAGAAACCAGGCCAGCAAGAAGGAAATGGGATGACATATTTACAAAATTGAAGGAAAAAAACTGCCTGCCAAGAATCATATATCCAGCAAAACTGTCTCTTAAATATGAAAGTGAAATTAAGACATTTCCAGATAAACACAAGTTGAGAGAATTCGTAAAAACCAAACAAAAACGACAAGAAATACTAAAGGGAGTTCTTTGGTTAGAAATTGAATAAAATCAGGTATTGACCCAAGACTAGAACACTGGGCAGAGCAACCAGAAGTCAACCCAGACAAGGAAATCCAAAAAAAAAAAAAAAGCCCAACACAGAGTAACAGCAACGTTATTGTATAAAAGAAGACAACGTTAAAACAATAAAGCAATGAAGAGGGACTAAGAAATGTAATCACACACCTTCTATATGGAGAGGAAGATACAGTGATACAAAGAAATAAAAGTTGGGTTATAAATTTAGAAAAATAGGGGTAAATAATAGGGTAACCACAAAGGAGACAAGCTATTCTACTCATCAAAATAAAAAACAAGGGACAAATACAGACTCAGCAGAAATAAAATCAACAACAACAAAGATGAGGAAAGGACAATATATAAAGAAAATCTACTCAGCACATAAAATCAAGTGGGAAAAAGAAGCTGTAACCACACACAAAAAGACATCAAAATGATAGCACTAAATTCATACCTATCCATAATTACCCTGAATGTAAATGGGCTAAATGCACCAATAAAGAGACAGAGAGTGGCAGAATGGATTAAAAAACAAGATCTGTCTATATGCTGCCTACAAGAGACACACCTTAGACTTAGAGACACAAACAAATTAAAACTCAAAGGATGGAAAAAATATACCAAGCAAACAACAATCAAAAAAGAGCAGGAGTGGTAATATTAATTTCTGACAAAATAGACGTTAAAGTTAAATCCATCAGAAAGGATAAGGAAGGACACTATACAATGATTAAAAGGACAATACGCCAAGAACATATAACCATATTAAATATTTATGAACCCAATGACAGGGCTGCAAGATACATAAAACAAACTCTATCAGCACTGAGAAGTGAGATAGACAGCTCCACAATCATAGTAGGAGACTTCAACACACCACTTTCGGTGAAGGACAGGACATCCAGAAAGAAGCTCAATAAAGACAAAGAAGATCTAAATGCCACAATCAACCAACTTGACCTCGGTGACATATACAGAACACTCCACCCAACGGCAACCAACTATACTTTTTTTCATAGTGCACATGGAACATTCTCTAGAATAGACCACATATTATGTCAAAAAGCCTTAGCAGAATCCAAAATGTTAAAATATTACAAAGCATCTTCTCTGACCGTAAGGCCATAAAAGTGGAAATCAATTACAGGAAAAGCAGGGAAAAGAAATCAAACACTTGGAAATTGAACAATATCCTGCTCAAAAAAGACTGGATTACAGAAGACATTAAGGGTGGAATAAAGAAATTCAGAGAATCCAGTGAGAATGAAAACACTTCCTATTAAAACCTTTGGGACACAGCAAAAGTGGTGCTCAGAGGCCAATTTATATCAATAAATGCACACATCCAAAAAGAAGAAAGGGCCAAAATCAAAGAAGTATCCCTACAACTTGAACAAACAGAAAGAGAGCAACAAAAGAAACCCACAGGCACCAGAAAAAAACAAAGAATAAAAATTAGAGCTGAACTAAATGAAATAGAAAGCAGAAAAACAACTGAAAGACTTAACAAGACCAAAAGCTGGTTTTTTGAAAAATTCAACAAAATTGATAAACCATTGGCAAAACTGACAAAAGAAAAACAGGAGAGGAAGCAAATAACTGAATAAGAAATGAGATGGGCGATACTACAACAGATCCAACTGAAATTAAAAGAATCATATCAGATTACTATGAAAAACTACACTCAAATTTGAAAACCTAGAAGAAATGGATAATTCCTAGAAACACACTACGTACCCTAAACTAACACAAACAGAGGTAGAACAACTAAATAGACCCATAACAAAAGAAAAGATTGAAAAGGTAATAAAAAAACTACCAACAAAAAAAAAAAAGCCCTGGTCCAGATGGCTTCACTGCAGAGTTCTACCAAACGTTCAGAGAAGAGTTAACACCACTACGACTAAAGGTATTTCAGAGCATAGAAAAGAATGGAATACTACCTAACTCATTCTATGAAGCCACCATATCCCTGATACCAAAACTAGGTAAAGACACTAGAAGAAAGTTAAAGACCTATGTGGGTATTCCTCACGAACGTAAATGCAAAAATCCTCAACAAAATTCTAGCCAATGCAATTCAACAACATATCAAAAATATAATTCACCATGAGCAAGTGAGATTCATACCAGGTATGAAGGGATGGTTCAACATTAGAAAAACAATTACTGTAATCCACCACATAAAGAAAACAAAAGACGAGAATCACATGATTTTATCAATTGAGGCAGAAAAGGCTTTTGACAAAGTTCAACACCCATTCATGATAAAAACTCTCTGCAAAACAGGAATACAAGGAAAATTCCGCAACATAATAAAGGGCATTTATACAAAGCCAACATCACCCTAAAAGGAGACAGCTTGAAAACATTCCCATTGAGATCGGGAACCAGACAAGGATGCCCTTTATCACCACTCTTATTCAAAATTCTGCTGGAGGTCCTAGCCAGAGTAATTAGGCTAGATAAAGAAATAAAGGCCATCCAGATTGGCAAGGAAGAAGTCAAAGTATCTCTACTTGCAGATGACATGACCTTATAGAATCCTCAAGAAAACTACTGAAACTAATAGAAGAGTTCAGCAGAGTATCCGGATATAAGATAAACATACTAAAATCAGTTGGATTCCTCTACACCAACAAAAAGAACGTTTAAGAGGAAATCACCAAATCAATGCCATTTACAGTAGCCCCAAGAAGACAAAATACTTAGGAATAAATCTTGCCAGAAATGTAAAAGACTTATACAAAGAAAACTACAGTACACTTTTGCAAGAAACCAAGACACTTACATAAGTGGAGGAGCATACGTTGCTCATGGATAGGAAGACTTAACATTATAAAAATGTCTATTCTACCAAAAGTGATCTATACATTTAATGCAATTCTGATCCAAATCCCAAGGACATTCTTTAATGAGATGGAGAAACAAATCACAAATTTCATGTGGAAGGGAAAGAGGCCCCGGATAAATAAGGCATTACTGAAAAAGAAGGACAAAGTGGGAGGCCTTACTTTACCTGATTTTAGAGCCTATTATACTGCCACAGTAGTCAAAACAGCCTTGTACTGGTACAACAACAGATACATAGACCAATGGAACAGAATTGAGAATCTAAACATAAATCCATCCACATATGAGCAGTTGATATTTGACAAAGGCCCCAAAACAGTTAAATGGGGAAAAGACAGTCTTTTTAAACAAACTTGTACTGGCATAACTGGATATCCATGTGCCAAAAAATGAAACAAGTCCCATACCTTACTCCATGCACAAAAAGGAGCTCAAAATGGATCAAAGACCTAAATATAAAATCTAAAACAATAAAGATCATGGAAGAAAAATTAGGGACAACATTAGGAGCCCTAATACATGGCATAAACAGTATACAAAACGTTACAAAAAATGTAGAAGAAAAACTAGATAACTGGGAGCTCCTAAAAATCAAACACTTATCATGCTCATCCAAAGACTTCACCAAGAGAGTAAAAAGACTACCTACAAACTGGGAAAAAGTGTTCAGCTATGACATTTCTGATCAGCTCCTGATCTCTAAAATCTACATGATACTGCAAAAACTCACCTGCAAAAAGACAAATAACCCAACAAGGCTGGCATTTACCCAAAAAACACAAAATAATAAATGTTGGAGAGGCTGTGCAGAGACTGAAACACTTGTACACTGCTGGCGGGAATGTCAAATGGTACAACCACTTTGGAAATTGATTTGATGCTTCCTTAAAAAGCTAGATATAGAACTACCATACGATCCAGCAATCCTACTCCTTGGAATATATCCTAGAAAAGAGCCTTTACACGAACAGATATATACACACCCACATTTATTGCACCACTCTTTACAATAGCAAAAACATGGAAGCAACAACAATAGCAAAAACAAGGTGCCCATCAACAGATAAAAAACCCACTGCCGTTGAGTCGATTTTGACTCATAGCAACCCTATAGGACAGAATAGAACTAATGGATAAATAAATTATGGTATATTCACACAATGGAATACTACGCATCGATAAAGAACTGTGAGGAATCTGTGAAACATTTCATAACATGGAGGAACCTGGAAGACATTATGCTGAGTGAAATTAAACCCACTGCTGTCAAGTTGATTCCGACTCGGAGAAATATTGTATAAGACCACTATTATAAGAACTTGAGAAATAGTTTAAACTGAGAAGAAAACATCCTTTTGTGGTTAGGAGAAGGGGAGGGAGGAAAGGTGGGAGGGGGTACTCAACTAATAAGAACTACTTTAGGTGAAGGGACAGACAACACACAATACAGGGGAGGTCAGCACAACTGGACTAAACCAAAAGCAAAGAAGTTTCCTGAATAAACTGAATGCTTCGAAGGCCAGAGTAGCAGGGCCAGGGGTCTGGGGACCATGGTTTCAGGGGACATCTAAGACAATTGGCATAATAAAATCTATTAACAAAACATTCTGCATCCCACTTTGAAGAGTGGCGTCTGGGGTCTTAAACGCTAGCAAGCAGCCATCTAAGATGCATCAACTGGTCTCAACCCACCTAGATCAAAGGAGAATGAAGAACACCAAGGACACAATGTAATTACGAGCCCAAGAGACAGAAAGGGCCACATGAACCAGCGACTACATCATCATGAGACCAGAAGAACTAGATGGTGCCCGGCTACAACCGATGACTTCCCTGATAGGGAACACAACAGAGAACCCCTGAGGGAGCAGGAGAGCAGTGGGATGCAGACCCCAAATTCTCCTAAGACCAGACTTAATGGTCTGAATGAGACCGGAAGGATCCAGGTGGTCATGGCCCCCAGGCCTTCTGTTGGCCCAGGACAGGAACCATTCCCGAAGCCAACTCTTCAGACATGGATTGGACTGGACAATGGGTTGGAGAGGGATGCTGGTGAGGAGTGAGCTTCTTGGATCAGGTGGACACTCGGAACTATGTTGGCATCTCCTGCCTGGACGGGAGATGAGGGTGCAGCGGGTTAGAAGCTGGCGAAAAAGACGAAAAGAGAGGGTGGAGGGAGAGAGCAGGCTGTCTCATTAGGGGGAGAGTAATTGGGAGTGTGCAGCAAGGTGCATATGGGTTTTTGTGTGAGAGACTGGCTGATTTGTAAACTTTCACTTAAAGCACAACAAAAATTATTTAAAAAAAAGTATACCTGGACTTACAGAATGCCTTATCCACCATCATGGTTTCCCACACAGCATTGCTTCTGATCAAGGGACTCACTTCAGAGCAAACAAAGTGCAGCAGTGGGCCCATGCTCCTGTAATTCACTGGTCTTAGCAGCTGGCTAGAACAATGAAATGGCCTCCTAAAGACACAAATATGGTGCCAGCCAGCTGGCAATATGTTGCAGGGTTGAAATAATGTTCTCCAGGAGGCTGTATATGCTCTAAATCAGCATCCAGCATCTGGCTATGGGTGCTGTATCTCCCATAGCCAGAATTCATGGGTCCAGGAATCAAGGGGTGAAATGGGAGTGGCACCACTCACTATTACCCCTAGTGACCCGCTCGCATTATTTTTGCTTCCTGTCCCCGTGACCTTATGCTCTGCAGGTCTAGACGTCTTAGTTCAAAAGGGAGGAATGTTCCCACCTGGAGATAGGTCACTAGTTCCACTGAACTGGAAGCTAGGAATGCCACCTGGTCTCTTTGGGCAAAGAAGAGATTTACATATACTGGTTAGTGTGATTGATCCTGATTACCAAGAAATCGGATTGATATTGCATAATGGAGATAAAGAAGAGTATGTCTGGAATGCAGGAGATCCCTTAGGGCATCTCTTAGTACTATCACGCCCTGTGACTAAAGTCAATGGAAATCCATAACAACCCAATTCAGACAGGACTACTTATAGACCAGATCCTTAAGCAAGGAAGGTTTGGATTACTCCACCAAGCAAAGAACCATGACCAGCTGAGGTGCTTGCTGAGGGCAAAGGGAATATGGAATGGGTAGTGGGAGAAGATAGTTCTAAACACCAGCTACAACCATGTGACTGGTTTTAGAAATGAGGACAATTGTTATATTTCTTTCTTGTTTTATGTTAAGAGTGTGTATGTGTAGCAAATACCGTTGTTTTCTTCCCTCCCTTATTCTATTACCTATTATAAAACAAAGATTAAGGGGGACTAGTGTGTTTTCAGAAACCCTGGTAGCATAGTGGTTAACAGCTACGGCTGCTAACCAAAAGGTCGGCAATTAGAATCCACCAGGTGCTCCTTGGAAACCATATGGGGCGGTTCTACTCTGTCCTACAGGGTCGCTATGAGCCAGAATTGCCTCGACAGCAACGGGTTTGGTTTCATTTTTCTTTTTTAGTGTGTCTTCAGTTATACGCATGTCAATTTTATCATGTTGGTGCAAGTATGACTTTATTTGGAAATTACGTAGTTTAAGGAGATAGGTGCCAAGTTGACAAGGGGTAGACTGTCATGGTTAATGTTAAGTGGTAACTTGGCTAGCCTATGATTCTCAATGATTTGGCAGACACCATGTAATCACTGGAAACCCTAGTGGTGCAGTGGTTAAGTGCTACAGCTGCTAACCAAGAGGTTGGCAGTTCAAATCCGCCAGGCGCTCCCTGGAAACTATGGGGCAGTTCTACTCTGTCCTATAGAGTCGCTATGAGTCGGAATCGACTCGACAGCACTGGGTCTGGGTATGTAATCACCAGAGCTCTGGTTGCACAGTGGTTAAGAGCTCAGCTGCTAACCAAAAGGTTAGCAACAGCCGCTCCTTGGAAACCCTGTGGTGCAGTTCTACTCTGTCCTATAGAGTGGCTATGACTCAGAATTGACTTTACAGCAACGAGTTGGTTTTTTTTTTTTTAATGTAATCAATCTCCAGTATCCCTGGTGGTACAACAGTTAAGCACTTGGCTGGGAACAGAGAGATTGATGATTTGAACCCACCAAGCAGCTCCCTGGAAGAAAGACGTGGCAGTCTGCTTCTGGAAGGTTCACAGCCTTGGAAACCCTGTGGGGTCCTTCTACTCTGTTCTATAGGGTTGCTATGAGTCAGAATAGACTCGACGGACAGGGGTTTTGGGCTTATGTAACCACCTTCCATTTTGTGATCTGATGTGAGCAGCCAATCAGTTCAAAGGGGAGTTTCCTTGGAGGTGTGGCCTGCCTCTAGTATATAAACAGATGTGCTGGCAAAGCTCATTGGTTCTCTCTCTCGACTCTCCACTCTTCTGATCACCTAACCTCCAGTTCTTGGGACATAAGCCTGCAGAAGTCTTCAGCCTGCCTCATGACTTGCAGATTTTGGATTTGCCAACCCCTACAACTTAGTGAGGTAGTGGAAGTCACCAGCCTACCACCTCACATGCAGATTTTGGGTTTGGCAGCCCATGCAAGTGCAACTACGTAAGCCGGCAGAAGCCTTTAGCCTATTGCCTAACCCATGGATTTGGGACTCGCCGGCCCCTGCACAACTGTGTGAGCCATTTCCTTTCAGTACATTTCTTTCTATATATTTACATACACGCTTCACTGGTTTTGCTCTGCTAGAGAACCCAGACTAAGACAGTATTAAATATTAAGCAGAAGATGGAAAGATTACCTCTTTGATCAGCTCAGACTGGCCCACTGTGTAGCTGTAGTTGGCAATCAGGGTAGCAATACCAACATAGGACCTCACCAACTCTGCCAGAAGACGAAGGATAGTAGAGGTGGGCATTAAAGGTTTGGTGCCCTTGCCTTTCTGCTTGCCCTCCTCGGAGGCCCGGTCCCCTTCTTTATCTTTCTTTCCATCTCGAGACTCTTCTGGAGTAGAAGCTGTTGAGAAAGAGTCAAACAATGATTCAATCCCACTGGAATATTGGTAAAATCAAGCCTTAGGTGATGAGAATACTACTTTCCCTTCACTTGAGGCCAACGGTACAAACTGAACACTTTCCCCGCACTGCCGTGGAAGGACTGATAGCTAGGATGACCCAGGTCAGATATTGTGTGTGGATCTAACACAGCAGGGAGGCTTTACCCAACTGTTCACACACCTCCCATTATCTCCCTCCTCTAATACATGCTCTAGAAATACTGTATTAGTTCCCCAAACATGCCTTTTACCCTCTCTCATCTTTTCCCTTCCATATACCTGCCTGGCATACCCCTACTTATCTAGTTCAGCCCAAATGCTGACTATCTCCATGGTTTCTGTTTCATCTAGGTGTACTCAGATACTATTATGTGCCTGCTATACTTTACCCAGGAGTCCCTGGGTGGTGCAAACGGTTAAGCACTTGGCTGCTAACCGAAAGGTTGGCAGTTCGAAATTACCCAGAGGCCTTGGAAGAAAGGCCTGGTGATCTACTTCTGAAAAATTGGCCACTGAAAACCCTAGAGAGCACAGTTCTACTCTGACACATATGGGGTTGGTGGCAAGTGGTTTATACCTTACTCAAGCATGCTTCCATCCTAGCAGCTATCTTGTATTATAGCTGTTGCAGGTTTCTCTTTCTCATCAGACAAAATTCTTTAAGCACAGGAATAAAATCTGATTCATTCTGGTGTCTAACATAGTGGGCACTGAGGATTCTCTTGAATGATACTGCCATCACCCCATACTATACACTACATACGAATGGTAAGCCCTCTAAAATAAGTTAACCACTATTTTACTATTAAATTAGCCTTTTTGATTTCTCTCCAGGGACTAGTCTAATATTAAGCAGAATGTTTCCTAACTTCGATCTCAAAGATCTTTCTTACTCAAGAAGAAGCAATTCTGGAAAAGTCTCATTTAGAATTGCTTCCACATGACATTTCTCTAATTCATGGTGAGTAGTCAATGTGCTCTGTTGACACTGCAAGGCGGCAAGAATCCAGCATGCAAAGCTTAGAGCTAGAATGGTATCACTGGTACCAAAGCTCTATAAGCCAGCATGAAACCCATGAAAATAAAGACATGGCATGGTTTAAAAAGTAGCACTTAAGGATGTTACCACAGCAACCATTACCGGGTTAGTTAAGTCATTGTTCCATTAACTTTAGCATACAGGGACCTTTTATCTACATAGAGAACACTGTGTTCACTCCTGAAAGTTCACTTAGACAAGCACATGTGACAATTATCCTTGTATTCCCCTACCCTCTGCCCAGGACACCCAGTTTCTTCAAGTTGTCTTCCCAGGAAATAAGAACATGCGAGGGAGAAAGTAAATCATTTGTTACCCTCTCCTTGGGAGGTCCCAGATGTGGAAGTCTCAGTGGAGGCACCATCTGCAGCAAAGACCTGACTCTATGGAAGGAAAAAAAACTACTGAGCCATTAATTTCAAAGACTACTGCCCCTAGATGATGGGACTAGTTCCCAGGGTATTGGCTAAGAATGCTACATATTCCTTGGCTCATCTTTTAACCACCTCACTTGCACTAAAATCTGCAGGTAGTCATCATCATAAAGACCAACAGATTGGCGGAAAAGATAGGGGAAGATGAGAATGAAAAATGAATTATGAAAACATTTCCAACTGAAGGAGAGAAAAAAAAAATCCCAGAGACACCCGAATTTTATCTTCATTTTCAGGCAACAGATAATTTAGATAACTCAAAATTAATACGTCTGAAAATTATCCTGGCATAACCCTGAATACTGAGAACGCACAGTCATCAGAAAAGGAAAAGGAGACAGAAGCCTGTTGGAGCTGACTTACATTAATGGAAAAACCTGATTGTGTATCAAAGTCACTGCCCTGACGAGTAAGTGACCGGTACTGCTGGTACACATCATCACCCATGTCTTGCAGAAGCTGGCCAACCTCCTGGGTCATACCCCCCGGTTTAGGATCAGATTTGTCTGCTAGCAAAAAAAACAACAAACACAAAACAAAAGTCTTCTATAATTGTGCCATATTAACACTTGACCAACTTTACTCCAAGTTGTCAGAACTGTTTACACAGTGATGCTGCTAGGTTTTCACTTAAGAATGAGGAGCAATGTGGCATAACGAATAGAGCATGGTGGAAAATAATTTGCTCTGGAATCTTTCATCTAAAGCACAATAAAAAAATTAAAAAAAAAAAAAAAGGTATGGTCAAAAGCCTCATTCTATCACTCCTAGTCTTGTGACTACAGGCAATTTACTTATTCTCCTCCATTTTCTTCAGTTGTCACTACTAGGCTTAAATAAACATATCAGTGCAATAAACGATTAATAAATGCTATACAGCTAAATTATTCGGTGGGGGTAGGGGAAAGAGATAAGATGGGGTAAAGGTTATGTAGTAGTGGAAGACGCAAGGAATTCTATATGGACTAGAGCACTGTATGGATGAAAAGCACCAAAGACTGAGATTTTTCTTTATTTGCTAAAGGCAGTATTCTTTACTTTCTGGCAATTCTGTGGACCTATCAAATAAGCATGTCCTGAACAAAACCCAGAAGGATCTGAATGGAATGGAACGTTGACTTGCAAGCATTCTAGTCATCACTTTCCCAGTACTTAAAAAGCAGTACCTCTACTAGGACTAATTTTTTTTTCTACTAGGACTAAAGGTGGATTTGGGATAGTGGTCTTAAAAGGCCAGGAAGCCCAGCCACACCTTTGGGATGCTTTGAATGATAAAGATGTTTTGGTTCTGAGGGTGAAAACATTAGAAGCGTCCTGGTATTATTCCCGGTTTATTTTTACCTGATCACACGATGCTATTATCTCTTTTTTAAATTTTCCTTCATGCCTCCCCTCTGTATGGTACGTACTCATACAACAGAGATCTGGCAGTCTCTTCATCCTTATAATTCAAGAGTCATTTCGAAATTCACCTATCCTAAGAAGCTTTCTTACCCCTCCAGGTCAAGCGCCTTGCCCCAGGATTCACCACTACCTTGGCATCTATCATACTGTATGGCTACCAGCTTCTTCAGGGAAGTGCATCGCATTTCTTATTCATCTTGATTTTCAGAGCCTGGGCACACAGCGAGGGCTCACTAAGCATAGGCTGATTGAAATGACCCAGGCAAAGGAACTATCTTCCTGTGCCCAGCCTCTCAGGGTAGACTAGCTTAGCCACATACCTTCCTCTGGAGCATGGTATGCAGCCAGAGCATTCAGCATATCATAAATCACTTCCTTGATAGTATCAGGAATGACAGGCAGAGGCGAGGGCTTCAAAGGGGTTGTCTTCACCAACTGTACAGCATTAGGGCCTTTAATTCTAAGATTCTCAAATTCATCATCTGAAGCTAAGCCAAAGTGAAGGAGAAAAAAATCAGTCAATAAGGAACTAGTACTTAAACTTGGTTACTGACAAAGACTCAGAAAGGGGCTTGTATAATATATAAGCTTGGGATAGGGGGCCATTACCAACCAATGTTCAGGTAGCCTACTAGAAAATCTGGCTTTTACCTTCCCTAAATCTTGGAAGATTTAATACAGCAATACCAAACAGCAGAAAGAGTACAGATTTTGGAGTTGGAGAGACTTGGTTCTATTACAGAATTATGGGCAAATCATTTGAACAAACCTTAATTTTTCTCTTTCCTAAAATTCATTTGTCTTAAGGATTAAGTGAGACTATATATAAAAAATACTCAGCATGGGGCCAGGCACATAGCTGTGGCTTCCAAAATTATTTCCCCCCTTCCAACTTTTTATTAAAAAAAAAAAAAGACAAAAAACCACAAACCTACAGAAAAGTTGAAAGGCTAATACAACAAACACCCCTGTACTTCCCTAGAATCGCCATTTGACTATCCCTAAATCAGTCTAGAAGCCCTGGTGGCATAGTGGTTAAGACCTCAGCTACTAACCAAAAGGTTGGCAGTTCGAATCCACCAGCTGCTCCTTGGAAACCCTATGGGGCAGTTCTACTCTATCCTATAGGGTCGCTTTGAGTGGGAATGAACTCGACGGCAACGAGTTTTTTAAATAAGTCTAAATGCATCTCCTAAGAACAGGGATATTCATACATAACCACAGTATCATTGTAACACCCAAGAAATTTAACACTGATATGAATGTATTATCTAATACATAAAACCAAAAACCGAACCTGTTGCTGTCAAGTGGATTCTGACTCATAGAGACCCTGTAGGATGGAACAGAACTGCCCCATAGAGTTTCCAAGGAGTGCCTGGTGGATTCGAACTGCTGACCTTTTGGTTAAGCAGCTGTAGCTCTTAACAACTACCAGGGTTTCCATCTAATACATAGTCCATATTAAAATTTCTCCAACTATCCCCCAAATCTCCTATATAGCTTTTGTCTCTAGATCCAGAATCCAATCAATGCTATTGGTGGTTACGTCTCTCTACTCTCCCCCTTTTAAAAAACTGCTGTAAAAACATATATAACACAACGTTTGCCAACTTAATGTATTTCACATGTCAATTACACTAATCATGTTGTGCAACCATCACCAAGATCTGTCTCCAAATTTTTCATCACCATAAACAGAAACTCAATGCTTCTAAATAATGACTCTTCCTTTCCCCTCGTAACCACTAATAAACTTGGTCTCTATACATTTACCTATTCTTATCTCCTTTTATCAAGGAGACTTCTTGCTTTCATGACTTTAATATTTTTGAAGAGTTTAGGCCAGTTGTCCTGTAGTACGTCCCACAATTTATTTGTTTTCCTTCATAATCAAATATTTTCGGAAAGAATACTAACATAGATGATGTATACTTCCCACTGGATCACATGTTCATTTGTTCCTCAATTTATCACATCCTTTATAAGTCATTAACTGTATAAAGAGACCCTGTTGCCCCACCAAGACAAGCTCTTTGAAGGCAAGAACTGGACTGAATGATTCATTGGTATCTCCAGCAGGGACTACCACAGGGCAAGGTGTAGAGAATCCACTGAAATATCTATTGGATTTACCCATATGATCAATCAGTCAATGTTCTAAAGAGGCTTTCCAAGTTATAGTTCTCCTCACAGAAAATCTCAGGAGTTATACTAGGCCATAGAGCGCAGTATCTCAAAGGCCAGTGCAAGTGGAACTCACCAGTTCCTGAGCCCCGAGGGGCTGGAAGTGCAATGCGGATACAGCAGTTGGCCACTTCTGTGAAAATATCTGGGTTGCGGCATGCAGCTGGCCCAAGGACGCGAAGGATGTAGTTGATCTCCCGAGAGCCTAGGCTGCCAGATACAACACCAGAGGTAGTGCTACCAGCTCCACTTGTAGCTGCTGAGCGAACAACCTAGTAAATAAAGGGAGAAAGACTAGTTAAAGACCCCTTTCTGAAAACCAGATTGCAGTCAAGGAAGAGTTACCAAGGACTAAAACAGTAACCAAGCTCCTCCTCAAGTCAGTGGATGAGTTTTGGGCTTTGGGGAGATACACTTGATCTTTTAAATCTAATCCCTTCCCAATTCAAAAAATGCAGCTAAAAGTTACAGCATTCACCATATCCCACAAATATTTAATCACTAAACTGCATATGATCTTTATAGAAATTGGGAGATTTGTCAAGACCACTTATCATCCATTTGTATTATAGCTCCCACATTTAAGTGCAAGTTCCTAGCCATCCAAACCCTGTCCCAATTTTAAACCACAATGGTCCAAAGTCTAAAAATACATAGCACTGATATCTACTCATTATATAAGAAAAACAAACTTTTTCTTTATGTCTCAAATTCAACCATCAGTCTCAGATGATAATGATAGCCACAGGAAATATCAAACTATTTACAGTTTGCTTTGGGTACCATATGGCTTAGAAACTGCTACGCTTTTGCTCTTCTGATAAATTACTTGTCAATCATGGAAATACAGGAAAGTATTAAAAAAAAAAACAACTCCATTGTATTTCCCATGATCTGTTCTTTTGTGAACTGTATGCTCACAAAAATAAACATCTTTTAGAATTTTAATGCTTTTTTTCCCCCCTACCAAATCATTCATCTTCTTTAGTTAAGCATATTAACCCTGTATCTTGCCTGTTTGGATGCAATTATAAAATATCATTTTTTAAGTACAGAAATATGTAATTTCACTATAAAGAATGTACCATAATTTATTTATCCTGTTCCCTATTGCTGGACATTTGATCTCTAGTTTTTTGATATTACAAGTAATTCCACAGTGAACATTCTGCCATACCTGACTTTAGTAATCAGATAAATTCTTAGCCACAGAATTTCTAGGTCAAAGGATATCTTAAACTGACAGTACCAAATTGCCCTCCAATGTGGCTGCACCAATTTCCACTCCTACCAAAAGTAAGAGTATGCCTGGTTCTCCACACCCGTACCTGCAATGGATACTATCAAGTATTTACATTTTGCCAACTTGATATGTTAATACTGCCACTGATCTTCCTCTGTTCCCCATGCCCTCAAACATAATTTAAGATTAGAAAGTCTTTTCCTCATCCAGCGAGAACCTACATTTCCTTCTAGCATTTTTATGATATTCTAAGTTTTTTAAGTCAGAACTCTGTCTATATACAGTTGCTTCTTCCCTGTTAAGCTGTCCCCTGACCTTGCATTGTATATGCTGCCTTGAACAGTTCTCCTTCTCTTGAGTTTGCACATGTGAGGTGAAATCAAACAGGCTGGGTGAGGAACTGCCTGAAGAATCTGAGATGTATACTTACGCACATATGGAATTATAAATTGGTACCACCTTTCTAATTTTCTGTCAAGTAAATTAAAAAATGTATCTTTTGATCCAATTGTTAGGAATCTCTGAGGAAAACAATCTTAGACACTGACAAAGCTATTTGCAACACTGCTCAGAAATGTGGGAAGCAATGTCCTAAGAGAGGAAAACGGCGGTGAAGTTTGGTAACACTCATATGATGAAAACTGACAAAGAATCCACAGGAGGAAAGAGAATTTTATAAAGTAATGAGGAGGAACAGCCTTACTAGTAAGACATTTGCCCACCCACCTCCACTGTTGTCTTCATATTACAAAAGTTTTTGTAATTACTGTCATTTCTTTCACTGCTTTATAAATTTCCTACAATAATCGTATTAAAACTGCTTTCTGATCTGCACAATGGGCATCTATAAAATGCTTACCAAATCACCTGGTGCATCATAAACACTCCAAAAACTTTATTATCTTTACAACCCTAAAATACAATGTTTTGAAAACAGGCTCTTGGGTGAATGCCTAAGTACTCTTACGAGTGAATGATCTTTAAGGCATGAACTTGATGGTTCATGTCTTAAAGATCCCAGTTGCTCGTTAAGAGTTTTTGGCTTGGTTCAAGAAACCTAGATTACCAGAGAGAACTTTCTAGTTTAAGAGGGGTTACCATAGTAAATTTAAGAGTAGCAAATGTATTTTCTAGTCTTTTTTATACCATTTAATAGGATAATTCATCACACCTAAGAAGCATCGGAGTATATAGCAGAGAAATTTCACTGGGTAGAGTAACATAGCACAGTTGACTCTCATTATTTGCAGATTCCGTATCTGTGAATTCGCCTATGTGCTAAAATTTGTTACCCCGAAATCAATACTCTCAGCGCTTTTGCAGTCATTTCAGGCATGCACAGATAAGTGAAAAATTTGAGTTGCCTGACACACACGTTCCTAGCTGAGGTCAAACAAGCCAACACTCTGCCTTCTCGTCTCAGTTCTCATACTGTAAACAAGTGTCTTTTTCGGTCTATTTAGTGCCACATTTTTCTTTTTTGTGCTTTTTGTTGGTGATTTTGCTGTTTTAAATGGCCCCTGAGTATAATGCTGAAGTGCTGTCTAGTGTTCCTAAGCGAAAGAACGCTGTGACGTGTCTTAGATAACGTTTTGTTCAGGCATGAGTCATAGTGCTATTGGCTGTGAGTTCAGTGTTAATGAAATCAAAAATACATATTAAAAATGAGGTGTCTTTAAACAGAAACACGCTGACACCAAAATGACTCACCTTTTCCATGGTATGACGGAGGGTGCAAGGATCTTCAATAATATGTCTTAAGAGAAGGGTGACTAGAGGAGTAAACCCATTGAAGCCTGAGCTCTGGGTCAAGTTCAAGATCATGCGGGTACTCTTCAGCTCTGCAAACATCATGGCATATTTGTGGTCCCGGGTAAGTCTCAGGCAGAGACGAAGAGTGGCATGCAAAGTATCTGGGTCCACAGGGACTCCCAGCATGCTCACGCAGGCCCGGATTAAAACTGTCACCATATCCTCTGTCAGGCCCTGGATCAGGATGTCCCCAACTTTGGTTTCTTCCAGGCTCGTCTCCTTTTCAGTATTTGTACTCTCAGGGGCCAAGGGGGTATCTACAAGTGTGGGGGAAAAAAAAGAGCTTAGACAGTTAAACCATTTCCTTCCACAACTCTCCCTCCTATAGAACCAGCTGAGCATAGGGTCCTATTAAGAAAAACCTATCAAACATCAATTCTAAGGCCAGATGAAAGGCAGATAAAGAAAGGTGGTGCATCTTTAAGTCACCAAGCTATCCGAAAGATATCACTCACAATGAAATTGGACAGATCTTAAGCCATAAACGCACCCTAAACCTAAACCCAAACCCATTGCTGTCACATTGATTTTTGACTCACGACGACCCCACGTTACAGAGGAGAACTGCTCTGTACGGTTTTCTTTATAGAAGCAGATCGCTGTGCCCTTCTTTTGTGGCATCACTGGATGGGTTCAAACTGCCAATCTTTAGGTTCGCAGCCAATCTAAAACTGCTTGTGCCACCTAGGGACCTAAAAGCACCCTAGATTTATATAAAACATTCCTTGAAAGAGTTAAATGAAAAGTCCATACCACTGGCTTTGTTTTCTTTACGTTTGATATCCATTTCTTTGCCTTCTTCCAGTGTCTTCTCTAGTTCTTGTCCATTACTGTTTTTAGAATTTTTATTCAGCCGTGGTACTCTGAGAAGAGTCAGCATCACTGGGCGTCTATTCCCTGTTTCCTCATTAACCTAGAAATTCAAGCAGGTAAAACAATTCTCTACCAAGAAGGAACTGTGGGGGGAAAAAACCTCCTAGGCAAAATGTTGCAACAGGAAGGAAAACTGGCAATTTATCAAGTGGCATACACAAAACTCCACAGTGAATTGTAAACTTTCCAATAGCGCAGATACCATTCCTAACCACTACTAAGTAAGAAAACACCCTTAACCAATCACTTAAAAATCGCCTCCTAAAATATATATTCCTAAAGTATATAGCCGTGGGTTGGTGTGTACCTGCACCATTGTAGTGAACTGGACAGTATATCTTCTTCGGCCTGCGGTGAATCGTACACTTGTCTCTCCAGATTTCCAGGCAGAATCAATAGTGCTGTTGTTGCTTGCACTGTAACTACACCAACGTCCAGAGCGATCATCAAACCAGCGCCAGTTGTTGCTGTTGGACTGTAGGTACTAAATAAAAAGAACACAAAGTTATCTTGCATTTTCTACAAGGCTGGTTGTTAGAAGAAATCGTAACCTTATCAAGTGTTCAAGACTGAGGTTAACCCAAGAAAAAGAATTCTACTGGCCATTTAATAGATTATGAGAACTGAGAAAGAAGTTTTCACGCACATTTAATCTTCACATTCCTTAGCCTCTCCCTAGGAAAGAAACCTTGTCCTCGTCCAAAAAACTCCCTTATCTTGCCATTCTTCCCTGTTTCCAAGTGTCTTTCCCCAAAGGGAAACATTCATTTTAGATGTACTAGGAACAAAAATTCTGTTTCTAAAAAGGTACCCAGATAATGTGGCATGTAACAACCTTCATATAAGGAACATTTGGCTTTGGTGTAACAGATGAGTCATTCCTCCTCTGAAGAGAGCACACCCTTTAATATTTAACTTCCAGGGTAAGTTCTTAGGCCCTTCAAAAAGCAGCTCTGTAAAAAAGTTCAAATTTCCCATTCAGGAGAGAAACCTGGCCATCAAGATCCTTCAAGAGACTTATACCTTGGTCACAGGCATTTGCATTCTTCACTACTCTCCCATATCCTCTTCTGGCTTATTCTTGCCTCTAGAAGCTAAGTACTTCTGTCAACCTTATACAATATGTTACTTACCTTAGTCATTTGGGCTCTCCTTTTTGAGGAGATGGCTGTCTTTTCATAGAAATCAATCAGGAGCAACACTGGGGTGATCCACCTAAAAAGAAGAAAAGATTTGTCTTGGGCAAGCCAGAGAACTGCACAAATTGAGAAAGCATATTTTGGTTTCATCAGGTACCTCACAATCTTCAAACAAACTGCAAGAGTACCTGAGATTTGCCCTATACATGCCTCAGAAAAGAGCTCAATTCAGGACCTAAGCTCTAGGGGCCCAAGTCCCAGAGAACAGAAGTGAAACCAGGATAGATACAGGTCACTCACTTTGGGGTCTGGACCTCCTTTTGTTCCTTGGCAGCCTGTAGGCAGGGCTGAACCACTTCCAAAAGTTTGATTAGGACATTAAGGATGCCACTAGATTCAACAACCCAAGCACAAGGTAGCTTCAACTCCTGATTGATAAATCAAAGAGGGAAAAAATAGATAAATATCAACTTCAACTCAGTATAAAGGAAACAGGAAAACACAAGGATGAAGACTAACAGAATGAGATGAATTCAAATTCCACCTCTACCACTTACCAGCTGTGTAACCTGAAATGAGTTACTCAAACTTCTCTAGACCTTTTTATCCTTACAGATAAAGGGAACAATATTTTCAATATCCAAGTTAATTGTGACGATTAAATGAGGTGACACATGTACACATAAAGAGTGCTCAACACACTGCCTGGCCACATTACCAAAAAACCCACCCACACCAAACCTGTTGCCATCAAGTCCATTCCGACTCATAGCGACCCTATAGGACAGAGTAGAAATGCCCCATAGGGTTTCCTGGTGGATTCGAACTGCCAACCTTTTGGTTAGCAGCCATAGCTCTCAACCACTACCCCACCAGGGTTTCCCTGGCCACATTAAAAAATAAAAATAAAAAAAAGTACATGTTTAATATGGAAACTGATGTTGGTATCTTTGGCGATTGTCATCTAAGCAGTCTCAACTATGTTGAAGTTGTAAAAGCTTCTGATTTACAGAGAAACTTACAAATTCCCTCAAAGAAGATGGAAAGGATGCTTCCTCCCTGATACAGTAATAACAATTAAATACAACCAATAGTTAATGGTTCTCCTTACTGGGGCTACACAAAAGTAGAAATGACTGAAAATAACTAAAATGTCCAACAATAGGCAATTATTCAAATAAATTAGGACATTAAAAAGATAGAATACTGTATACATGACATGAGAAAATATTCATAGTGTAATACTGAGAGTAAAGAACATAAAACTTTCTGTATAGTCAGATGCCCAATGTTTAAATGCACGCTAAAGGACTTTTTTTTGTAAATGACTAGAAGAAAATACAAGACAGTTGTTTACATTTCTTCTCTCTCTTTGTAATGTGGCAAAATATATGTAACTTAAAATTTGCCCTTTTAATCATTTTTTAAGCGTACAAGCCAGTGGCATCGATTAGGTTTCACAATGTTGTGCAACCATCACCACTCTCTATTTCCAAAATCCCTTTCATCACCCCAAACAGAAACTCTGTACCCATTAAAGAATAACTCCCCACTCCCCCCCCCCTTTTTTTTACCCCCAGCCTCTGGTAACCTCTACTCTACTCTTTGTCTCTATGCCTTTGCCTACTGTAGGTATTTCATGTAAGTGGAATCAACGTATTTGCCCTTTTTTTGTGCCTGGCTTATTCCACCTCTGCACTATTTTACATTCCCATGAGTAAAGTACCAGAGTTCCAATTTCTCCACATCTTTCCGAACACTTGTTATTTTCTGTTTTTCTGATAAGAACACCATCCTAGTTGGTGTGAAGTGGTATCTTATTGTGGTTTTGATTTGCATTTCTGTAACGATTATTGATGTTGAACATCATTTCATTTGCTTATTGACCATTTGTGTATCTTCTTTGGAAAAACACCTATTCAAGACCTTTGCCCATTTTTAAACTGTGCTGCCTTTCTGTTGAGTTATAGCTCTTTGTATATCCTGGATATTAAACCCTTATCAGATATATGATTTGCAAATATTTTCTCCATTCTGTAGGTTGTGTTTTCACCCTCTAATGTCCTTTAACGCACAAAGGTTTTTAATTTTGATGAAGTCTTACTTAGTGATTTCCTCCTTACAGTATAATGCTATTGGGGACCCACACCATTCAGTACTTTGATACCTTTTCTATGTGTCTATTCACAAGGTGGAAACCCTGGTGGCGTAGCGGTTACGGCTACGGCTACTAACCAAAAGGTCGGCAGTTTGAATCCACCAGGAGCTCCTTGGAAACTCTATGGAGCAGTTCTACTCTGTCCTGTAGGGTCGCTATGAGTCGGAATCAACTCGATGGCAACAGGTTTTGGGTTTTTTTATTCACTATGATAGTAATTGTCACTTCTATCACAAAAGTCTCAAGACTGTAAGCACATGGTTTGACACATATATTGGACTAATCTCTTGACTTACTGTAAAGGGTTTACTCCATTAAGCTCAGTTTTTTCTGTTAAACATGATGAGCTACAAAGGAAGGGTCACTTGTTCAAGGTTAATTGCCTCTTCATCTCTATGTTGGTTACAAAAAGTGAGATGTAGCTCCATATCAGATGCAAAGCACTCTCTGGTCACCATGAGTTGGTGAAAGCGCCTAATCCTAACCACCAGACCGTCAGGGAGTTACGCTGGCTGCTATGAGTTGGAATTGACTAGATGGCAGTGGGGTTTTTTTTGGACCCCACTATTTGGCTGCGGGAGCCATGGTGGTGCAGCGGATATAAGAGCTCAGGTGCTGTCTTAGTCATCCAATGCTGCTGTAACAGAAATACCACAAGTGGATGGCTTTAACAAAAAGGAATTTTTTTCCTCACAGTAAAGAAGGCTAAAAGTCCAAATTCAGGGCTTCAGCTCCAGGGGAAGGCTTTCTCTCTCTGTTGGCTCTGGAGAAAGGTCCTTGTCCTCAATCTTCCCCTAGCTGAGGAGCTTCTTAGGCGCCAGGGACCCCGGGTCCAAAGGACCCGCTCTGCTCCTGGTGCTGCTTTCTTGGTGGTATGAGGTCCCTGTCTCTCTGCTCACTTCTCTTTTTTTTTAATAACTTTTATTAAGCTTCAAGTGAACGTTTACAAATCCAATCAGTCTGTCACATATAAGTTTACATACATCTCACTCCCTACTCCCAATTGCTCTCCCCCTCTTGAGTCAGCCCTTTCAGTCTCCCCTTTCTTGACAATTTTGCCGGCTTCCCTCTCTCTCTATCCTCCCATCCCCTCTCCAGACAAGAGTAGCCAACACAATCTCAAGTGTCCACCTGATATAATTAGCTCACTCTTCATCAGCGTCACTCTCCCACCCGCTGACCAGTCCCTTACATGTCTGATGAGTTGTCTTCGGGGATGGTTCCTGTCCTGTGCCAACAGAAGGTCTGGGGAGCATGGCCGCCGGGATTCCTCTAGTCTCAGTCAGACCATTAAGTTTGGTCTTTTTATGAGAATTTGGGGTCTGTATCCCACTGATCTCCTGCTCCCTCAGGGGTCCTCTGCTGTGCTCCCTGTCAGGGCAGTCATCGATTGTAGCCGGGCACCAACTAGTTCTTCTGGTCTCAGGATGATGTAGGTCTCTGGTTCATGTGGCCCTTTCTGTCTCTTGGGCTCACAGTTGTCGTGTGACCTTGGTGTTCGTCATTTTCCTTTGCTCCAGGTGGGTTGAGACCAATTGATGCATCTTAGATGGCTGCTTGTTAGCATTTAAGACCCCAGACGCCACATTTCAAAGTGGGATGCAGAATGATTTCATAATAGAATTATTTTGCCAATTGACTTAGAAGTCCCCTCAAACCATGTTCCCCAGACCCCCGCCCTTGCTCCGCTGACCTTTGAAGCATTCATTTTATCCCGGAAACTTCTTTGCTTTTGGTCCAGTCCAATTGAGCTGACCTTCCATGTATTGAGTGTTGTCTTTCCCTTCACCTAAAGCAGTTCTTATCTACTGATTAATCAATAAAAAAACCCTCTCCCACCCTCCCTCCCTCCCCCCCTCGTAACCACAAAAGTATGTGTTCTTCTCAGGTTTACTATTTCTCAAGATCTTATAATAGTGGTCTTATACAATATTTGTCCTTTTGCCTCTGACTAATTTCGCTCAGCATAATGCCTTCCAGGTTCCTCCATGTTATGAAATGTTTCAGAGATTCGTCACTGTTCTTTATCGATGCGTAGTATTCCATTGTGTCACTTCTCTCTTTTATATCGCAAGAGATTGCCTCAAGACACAATCCAGTCTTGTAGGCTGAGTCCTGCCTTGCTAACACAATTGCTGCCCATCCTCCCTCATTAACGTCACAGAGGCAGAATTTACAACATATAGGAAAATCACACACTACCTGGAATCATGGCCCAGCCCAACTGATACACACACTTTGTAGGGGGACAAAATTCAATCCATGACAGCTGCTAACCAAAAGGCCAACAGTTCAAATCCACCAGCCGCTTCTTGGAAACCCTATGGGGCAGTTCTACCGTGTCCAGCAGGGGCACTATGATTCACAATCAACTCAACGGCAACGAGTTTGGTTTTGGGGTTTTATTTGGCTGCCAATTACTCAGTACTGTCTTTCTGGCATTAGCTGTTATCTGTGATGCTCTTGGGTTACCCTAGAGAGGCCAAAAATATTCCACCACCGAATATTTGGATAGTCATCTGAAAACCCTTCTTTTTAACTACCACTCCCTCAAAGCCTTTAAAAAGCCTTTAAGACTCCATTAATTAATTACCATTTTGACAAGATGCACTTCTCTCATTATCCAGAAGTGACCCTTAAGCTTTTCTTAACTCACATAAAATTGCTTATATCATATTTTGTATTTAATCATGCATGCGCACATATTAGCCTACAAAAAACTTATTTTTTAATTTTTACTGTGCTTTTTAAGTGAAAGTTTACAAATCAAGTCATACACCTTGCTATATACTCCTAGCTGCTCTCCCCCTAATGTGACGGCACACCGCTTCTCTCCACCCTGTATTCCCCATGTCCATTCAGCCAGCTTCTGCCCCCCTCTGCCTTCTGATCACCCTCTAGACAGGAGCTGCACACACAGTCTCATGTGTCGTCTTGAGCCAAGAAGCTCACTCCTCACTAGTATCATTTTCTATCTTACAGTCCAGTCCAATCCCTGACTGAAGAGTTGGCTTTGGGAATGGTTCTAGTCTTGGGCTAACAGAAGGTCTGGGGACCATGACCTCCAGGGTCCTTCTAGTCTCGGTCAGACCGTTAAGTCTGGTCTTCTTACGAGAATATGAGGTCTGCATCCCACTGCTCTCCTGCTCCATCAGGGATTCTGTCGTGTTCCCTATCAGGGCAGTCATCAGTTGTAGCCGGGAACCATCTAGTTCTTCTGGTCTCAGGCTGATACGCAGTCTCTGATTTATGTGGCCCTTTCTGTCTTTTGGGCTCATAATTACCTTGTGTCTTTGGTGTCTTCATTCTCCATTGCTCCAGGTGGATCGAGACCAATTGACGCTACTTAGATGGCCGCTTGCTAGTATTTAAGACCCCAGACGCCACTCTTCAAAGTGGGATGCAGAATGTTTTCTTAATGGATTATGCCAATTGATCTAGATGTCCCCTGAAACCATGGTCCCCAAACCCCTGCCCCTGCTACTCTGGCCTTCGAAGCATTCAGTTTATTCAGGAAACTTCTTTGCTTTTGGTTTAGTCCAGTTGTGCTGACCTCTCCTGTATTGTGTATCGTCTTTCCCCTCACCTAAAATAGTTCTTGTCTACTATCTAGTTAGTGAATACCCCCTCCCTCCCTCCCTCCCTCCCCCCCTCCCCACTGTCGTAACCATCAAAGAGTATTTTCTTCTCTGTTTAAACTATTTCTCCAGTTCTTATAATAGCAGTCTCATACAATATTTGTCCCTTTGCAACTGACTAGCTTCATTCACTGTAACCCCTTCCAGATTCCTCCTTGTTATGAAATGTTTCACGGATTCGTCATTGTTTTTTATTGACGCATAGTATTCCATTGCGTGAATGTACCATTTTATTTATCCATTCATCCGCTGATGGGCACCTTGGTCGCTTCCATGTGTTTGCTATTGTAAACAGTGCTGCAATGAACATGGGTGTGTACATATCTGTTCGTGTAAAGGCTTATTTCTCTAGGGTATACTCCAAGGAGCGGGACTGCTGGATCATATGGTAGTTCTATTTCTAGCTTTTCAAGGAAGTGACAAATCGATTTCCAAAGTGGTTGCACCATTTTACATTCCCACCAGCAGTGTATAAATGTTCCAGTCTCTCCACAACCTCTCCAACATTTATTATTTTGTGTTTTTTGGATTAATGCCAGCCTTGTTGGGGTGATGGAATCTCATTGTAGTTTTGATTTGCATTTCTCTAATGGCTAATGATCATGACCGTTTCTTTATGTATCTGTTAGCTGCCTGAATGTCTTCTTTGGTGAAGTGCCTGTTCATATCCTTTGCCCATTTTTTAATTGGGTTATTTATTTGTCTTTTTTGTTGAGTTTTTGTAGTATCATGTAGATTTTAGAGATTACAAACTGATTGGAAATATCATAGATAAAAACTTCTTCCCAGTCTGTAGGTAATGTTTTTACTCTTTTGGTGAAGTCTGGATGAGCATAGGTGTTTGATTTTTAGGAGCTCCCAGTTATCTAGTTTCTCTTCTGGTGTTTGTGCGTTGTTAGGAATGCTTCGTATATACTGTTTCTGCCATGTATTAGGGCTCCTAGCATTTTCCCTATTTTTTCTTCCATGATCTTTATCGTTTTAGATTCTATTATTTAGGTCTCTGATCCATTTTGGGTTCGTTTTTCTGCATGGTGTGAGGTATGGATCCTGTTTCATTATTTTTGCGGATGGATATCCAGTTATGCCAGCACCATTTGTTAAAAAGACTGTCTTTCCCCAGTTAACTGACTTTGGGCCTTTGTCAAATATCAGCTGCTCATGCGTGGATGGATTTATATCTGGATCCTCAATTCTGTTCCATTGGTCTATGTATCTGTTGTTGTACTAGTACCAGGTTGTTTTGACTACCGTGGTGATACAATAGGTTCTAAAATCAGGTAGTGTGAGGCCTCCCACTTTGTTCTTCTTTTTCAGTAATGCTTTACTTCTCCAGGGCCTCTTTCCCTTCCACATGAAGTTGGTGATTTTTTTCTCCATCTCATTAAAAAATGTCACTGGTATTTGGATCGGGATTGCATTGTATCTATAGATCGCTTTGGCCAGAATAAACGTTTGTTACAATGTCGAGTCTTCCTATCCACGAGCAAGGTATGTTTTTCCACTTACGTAAACCTCTTTTGGTTTCTTGCAGTAGTATCTTAGTTTTCTTTGTATAGACCTTTTACATCTCTGATTAGATTTATTCCTAAGTATTTTACCTTTTTAGGGGCTATCGTAAATGGTATTGATTTGATGATTTCTTCGTCGACATTCTCTTTGTTGGTGTAGAGGAATCCAACTGATTTATGTATGTTTATCTTGTATCCTGATACTCTGCTAAACTCTTCTATTAGTTTCAGTAGTTTTCTTGAGGATTCTTTTGGTTTTTCTGTGTATAAGATCATGTCATCTACAAACAGAGATAATTTTACTTCTTCTTCGCCAATTTGGATGCCCTTTATTTCTTTATCTAGCCTAATAGCTCTCGCTAGGACCTCCAGCACAATGTCGAATAAGAGTGGTGATAAAGGGCATCCCTGTCTGGTTCCTTTTCTCAAGGGGAATGCTTTCAGTCTCTCTCTGTTTAGGATGATGTTGGCTGTTTATAAATGCCCTTTAAAATGTTAGGAATTTTCCCTCTATTCCTATTTTTGCTGAGAGTTTTTATCATGAATGGTTGTTGGACTTTGTCACATGCCTTCTCTGCGTCAGTTGATAAGATCACGTGATTCTTGTCTCTTGTTTTATTTATGTGATGGATTACATTGATTGTTTTTCTAATAATGTTGAACCATCCCTGCATACCTGGTATGAATCCCACTTAGTCGTGGTGAATTACTTTTTTTGATACGCTATTGAATTCTATTGGCATGTTATTCTTCTCATTCATGAGGGATATAAGTGTATAATTTTCCTTCTTTCTTTCTTTCCTCCCTCCCTCCCTCCCTTCCTTTCTTTCTCTTCCTTGTGTCTTTACCTGGTTTTGTTATCAGGAAAACGCTGGCTGCATAGAATGAGTTTGGGAGCATTCCATCCTTTTCTATGCTCTGAAATACCTTTAGTAGCAGTGGTGTTATCTCTTCTCTGAAAGTTTGGTGGAATTCTCTAGTGAAGCCCGTCAGGGCCAGGGCTTTTCTTTGTTGGGAGTTTCTTAATTACCTTTTCAATCTCTTCTTTTGTTATGGGTTTATTTAGTTGTTCTGCCTCTGTGTGTGTTAGTTTAGGTAGGTAGTGTGTTTGTAGAAATTTGTCAATTTCCTCTTGGTTTTCAAATTTGCTAGAGTACAGCTTTTCATACTACTCTGTTATGATTCTTTTAATTTCATTTCAGTCTGTTGTGATATCACCCATCTCATTTCTTATTTGGGTTATTTGCTTCCGCTCCTGTTTTTCTTTTGTCAGTCTGGCCAATGGTTTATCAATTTTGTTAATTTCTTCAAAGAATCAGCTTTTGGTCTTGTTAACTCTTTCAACTGTTTTTCTGTTTTCTGTATCATTTAATTCTGCTCTAATTTTTATCATTTGCTTTCTTCTGCCGCCTGAGGGTTTCTTTTGTTGCTCTCTATTTGTTCAAGCTGTAGGGATAATTCTTTGATTTTGCCCTTTCTTCTTTTTGTATGTGTACATTTATTGATATAAATTGACCTCTGAGCACGGCTTTTGCTGTGTCCCGAAGGTTCTGATAGGAAGTGTTTTCATTCTTGTTGGATTCTATGAATTTATTTATTCCATCTTTAATTTGTTCTGTAATCCAATCGTTTTTGAGCAAAGTGCTGTTCAGTTTCCATGTGTTTGATTTCTTTTACCTAATTTTTCTGTTAATGACATCTAGTTTTATGCCATTATGGTCAGAGAAGATGCTTGGTAATATTTCAATGTTTTGGATTCTGTTAAGGCTTGCTTTATGACCTAATATGTGGTCTATTCTAGAGAATGATCCATGAGTGTTAGAAAAGAAAATATACTTGGCTGCTGTTGGGTGGAGTGTTCTGTATATGTCTATGAGGTCAAGGTGGTTAATTGTGGCATTTAGCTCTTCCGTGTCTTTATTGTGCTTCTTTCTGGATGTTCTGTCCTTCTCTGAAAGTGGTGTGTTGAAGTCTCCTACTATTACTGTGGAGCTATCTATCTCACTTTTCAGTGCTGTTAAGAGTTTTTCATGTATCTTGAAGCCCTGTTCTGTTGTTGTGTCCATAAATATTGAATATGGTAATATCCTCCTGGTATATTGTCCCTTTAATTATTATATAGTGTCCTTTTATCCTTTGTGGTAGATTTAAGTTTGAAGTCTGTTTTGTCAGAAATTAGTATAGCCACTCCTGCTCTTTTTTGATTGTTGTTTGCTTGATGTATTTTTCCCATCCTTTGAGTTTTAGTTTGTTTGTGTCTTTAAGTCTAAGGTGTGTCTCTTGTAGGCAGCATATAGACGGATCACGTGTTTTTTTTTTTTTATCCATTCCGCCACTCTCTGTCTCTTTATTGGTGCATTTAGTCCATTTACATTCAGCGTGAGTACACAAAGGTATGAGTTTAGTGCTGTCATTTTGATGCCTTTTTGTGTGTGTTGTTGACAGTTTCATTTTTCCACTTATTTTCCTGTGGTGAGTAGTTTTTCTTTGTAAATTGTGTGTTCCTCTTTTTCATTGCAGTTGATTTTGTTTTTGCTGAGTCTTTATGTTTTTCTTGTTTTTTATTTTGATGTTTAGGAATGTTAGTCTTCTTTGTGATTATCTTAACATTTACCCCTATTTTTCTAAGTGTAAACTTAACTTGTATCTCCCTATGTTGCTTTGATTTCCTCTCCCTTATGGAAGTTCTATGCCTACTTTATTTAGTCCCTCTTTATTGAGTTAATGTTGTCATCTTTTACTTGATGACATCACTGATTCCCTGTTTTGAGCATTTTTTATCTTGATTTTTATTTGTGATTTCCTTATCTGGGTTGATATCTGGTTGCTGTGTCCCGTGTTCTAGTGCTGGGTTGATATCTGATATTATTGATTTTCTAACCAGAGAATTCCCTTTAGTATTTCTTGTAGTTTTGGTTTTGTTTCTGCAAATTCCCTAAGCTTCTGTGTATCTGGAAATGTCTTAATTTTGCTTTCCTATTTGAGAGACGGTTTTGCTAGATATATTATTGTTGGCTGGAAATTTTCCTCCTTCAATGCTTAATATATGTCATCCCGTTGACTTCTTGCTTTTATGGTTTCTGCCAAGTTGTCCGAATTTATTCTTATTGATTCTTCTTTGTAGGTGACTTTTATCCCTGGCTGCTCTTAAAATTTTCTCTTTATCTTTGGTTTTGACAAGTTCGACTATACGTCTTGGTGACTTCCTTTTGGGATCTACCTTGTATGGGGTTCAACAAGCATCTTGGATATATATCCTTTCATCTTTCAGGATGTCAGGGAAGTTTTCTACCAACAAGTCTTCAACAATTCTCTCTGTATCTTCTGTTATCCCTTCCTGTTCTGCTATTCCAATCACTCGCATGTTATTCTTCTCGAGAGAGTCCCACATGATTCTGAGGGTTTCTTCAGTTTTTAAAATTTCTTTTATCTGATTTTTCTTCAAACGTATTGGTGCCAAGTGCTTTGTCTTCAATCTCACTAACTCTGCCTTCCACTTCCTCAATTCTGCTCCTCTGACTTTCTACTGACTTTTCTGATTGTGTAATTTTATTGTTAATCCTCTGAATTTCCGATTGCTGCCTCGCTAGGGATTCTTGCAGCCCATTAAATTTTCATTATGTTTTTGAATAACCTTTGGAATTTCTTCAACTGCTTTATCTGTGTGCTCCTTGGCTTGTTCTGTATT
This sequence comes from Loxodonta africana, assembly GCF_030014295.1. Classification (NCBI taxonomy): domain Eukaryota; kingdom Metazoa; phylum Chordata; class Mammalia; order Proboscidea; family Elephantidae; genus Loxodonta; species Loxodonta africana. The sequence goes on from NC_087369.1 coordinate 64,082,148, forward strand.
TTGCCTGATCTCATTCCTGATGTTGTTCCTGATGTCTTGAAGGGTTGTGTATATTAATCTTTTATATTCTACATCTGTAATCTCAGGAATCCTCTTCATCTGGGAGAGTCCTTGTTTCTTTGTTTTGGCAGTTTGTTGAAGCAGTCATGGTCTGCTTCTTTTTGTGATTTGATATCGACAGTTGTCACCGAGCCATCTATAAGTTATTGTATTAATTTATTTTATGTTTGCTCACTGTGTCTAGTTTCATGCTTTGTTTTGTTTTGATATACCCAAATAGGCTACTAGAGTGAGCTAACTTGATTATTGGAGCCTTTGAAGCACTAATGTCCTGTTACCAGATGGCTAGAGCTGCTACCAAGTATATAAGCCTAGGAGTCCATTCACTATTCTTGAATAGATTCAGCTCAGGTGTCCTGAGAGTCGGTCACCTACTGTGTGGTGTCGGCTCTCACCTACTATCTTAGAGGAGCAGTGGTGATTGGTGTATGCGCAAGTTTCTGGTAGCAGCAGGGGTAACACTCTGAGGAAGGCAGGGGGCTGACAACCTTCCCCTGAGTGTCTGGGAGGAAGGCATGTCCCTGTTCTCTAGAGCACTCTGGCGAGTGGGCTCTGCAGCTGTACAACAGGCACTCAATGCTTTTACTTGTAAGGACTGTTGTGCATTTCTGCCTGATCTCATTCTTGATCTCTTGAACAGTTTTGTATATTAGTATTTTGTGTTCTACATCTGGGAATTCCAGGGAAACCTTCATCCGGAAGATTCCTTGATTCTTTGTTTTGAGAGGTTTTTGAAGTGATCATGGACTGCTTCTTTATGTGATTTGATATTGACTGTTGTCTCCGAGCCTTGTATAAGTTATTTTATTATTTTGTGTCTGCTTAGTTTATCGTAGCTGCTTGCTTTGTTTTGTTTTGAGATGCCCAAATAGGTTGCCTGAGTGAGCAAGCTTGTTTATTTTTACCTTTGAAGCTCTAACGTCCTGTCGCCAGATGGCTTGAGCTTTTACCAGGTATATGATCATAGCAGTACAATCACTCTTCTTGTATAGATTCTGCTCAGGTGTCCAAGTATTTGGTCATCAAGTGTGTGGTACATGCTCTGGCCTACAGTCTTAGAGAGGCATGCTTGATTGGTGTAGGCACAGGAATCTTCTTGCAGCAAGCGGTCATGCCATGAACAATGCAGGGGGCTGACAACTGTCCCCCACCTATCTGTGACGAAAACGTATCCCTGCTGACTAGAATGCACAGGTTGGGTGTGTTCTGCAGCTGGATCATGGGCACCCAATGCTTTTGGTTGTAAGGACTAGGAGTTACCATTTGTCCTTGGACCCCTGATGCGGTGGCTAGGTGAAGTGGGTGGAGCCAATAGTCCCTGGTCCCTCTGATGTGGGTAGGTAAGGACCCCTTTTAATATGCAAAGTGGTGTCAAACATGAAAAACCCACTTCTTCACCAGAGAGCTGAAACAGTTGCAGTCTGCCAACAAGGGCCTCTTCTCCTGAAATGGGCCCACACAGGTCCATGAAGAGGTGAAAGGTATTTAAAGTCCATGGACTGTTTGTGCCTGGACAGGAGCCGCTTATATCCTGAGTTCCCCTGCTTAGTGGAGCTGGTAGATTATTATTCTCCCAATTGTGAATTTATTCCTTTTCTAAGGCTGGGAGAATGGCTCAGGGTGTCCATCAGGACCTATCTTAGGCCCAGGGAAACTGATAGCCACTGAAACTGGCTTCAGGGTTGGGGGCACAGTTAAATAAACGGAAGTACATAGCTTTTGCTGAGAGCGCTAGTTTCTGTTTCCATAGGTGTGATTAGGCTATAGGGCTCTCTCTCTTCCTAAGGAAACTCGGTCCGAAATACTACCACCAACCCTGCCAAGTTCGTTCCAGGGGATCACACCAGAGGTTTCCCTCTGCTTCTGAACCCTCTCCCTCCCCCTCCCCCTCACACTCAGTCCATTTTCTAACTTTGCCTTTGATGTTCAGGGCTCCTAACTTGTTACATATATAATCATTTCACTTCGTTTTTTTGGGTCTTTGTTGTAAGAGGGATCAACGGAAGCTTCTGACTACTCTATCATCTTGGCCCCGCCTTCCTATCAAAAAATTTTGAGCTTATGAAATACAGGGAACATGCTTTATATTTCTGTTACCTTCTTCAATGCCTCATATGGTAGGTGTTACATAATTCTTCGGTGACTGAGAGGGCCCTAAAGATATGATTTATCATGCTCTAAATCTTACCTCAAAAAGCAGTGTTAAAAGCAAGATTCTAGTAGCCAAATTAGAGGCCTGGGGCAGGGTGGCCATCTGACTGATCCACTCTGACACAGTTTTTGTGTCGCTTGTTGTCAGGGGAAGAGCAGCTTTTATCAGTACATCAGCAGCTTCCCATACCTAGAAAAACAGAAAAGTGGCCAAATCAGATAGAGTGAGATGAGGCTTGTCAAAACATTCTGAACCTTTCCAATAACTCCCACTACCTCCGATGCATTCACTGATAATACGAAACAGGTTTAAAACAAAGTAAAATAAACAATAAAAATGTTAACTGTTTATGTCTAGGTGTGTGTATTTGGGGCAATTTATTTCTTATTCTACTTCTACGATTAGCATATACCAACCGATGCATTCACTGATAATACGAAATAGGTTTAAAACAAAGTAAAATAAACAATAAAAATGCTAACTGTTTATGTCTAGGTGTGTGTATTTGGGGCAATTTATTTCTTATTCTACTTCTACGATTAGCATATACCAGTTCCACAGTGAAGAACATACTGTCTGAAAAAAATAACAAACACCTCGTCACCAGTACTTGCTGGGATGAGGACTCGTGTGTTAAAGCGGTTGTTACACGGGAGAGAAAAACATTTATTTCCTGATAATTCAGAGGGCTTTACTTGGCTTAAGAGCGTGACATGTTTTGGACATTTTTGATGAATCTAAGAAAAATTAAGTGCCTAAAAAAAAAAGATAGCTTTATTTTGTCCCCCCCAATCCTAAAAGATTTTTTTTGCCCTGGTTGTGCTGAGAGGTCGGTGGTTCAAACTCACCAGCCGCTCCCCAGGAGAAAAATGTGTCAGTTTGCTTCTGTAAAGATTTACAGCCATGGAAACCCTATGGAAGAGTTCTACTCTGTCCTATAGGATCACTATGAGTCAGAATTGACTTGATTGTAGTGGATTTTATTTATTTATTTAGTTAAAGACTTTGTTTTTTGTTTGTGTGAAATAGTTAAATTCACTGTTGCAGGAAAGGTTCAAGCAAGACCCAGATTACCAGGTTTACAGAATTCAAAGAGAATACACCTATATGGGCTAGAATACAAAACTACTGATTTTTTAGAAACCAGGTTTGATAGATGATAGGAAAAGCACTTCACGTGCCCCTCTTTTCAGGTCCCTAGAGAGCTTACTTGATTGACCACTTGCTTCAGAATCATGTCACGATAGTCAGCTCCATTACGCTTGATTGCTGTCATGATCAGATCACATACACGGTATACTGTGTCTGGCAGTTCATCAAGGAGGTGGAAGCAGCCTGGCAACATGGTATCTGTGAAAGTGTGGAGCTCATCTTGCTCCAATGGGTCAGCATCCTGGAACTTCTCCAGACATTTAGCCTCTTCCTCTTCCTGCTTTTCACGAGCTTTTCGTTCCTCCTCCTCCTTCCGGCAAGCAATTTCCTGAAGACAGGGAAAGAAGAGTGATAGCATATGGGGAAATTTGGAGGAAGAAAGAGGACAGGAACCATTAAGAATATATTTGCCCCACCATGTGAATATCCTCCGCCTTCTCTTCAAGAAGTTGATACTGTCATCACGATGTGACAACAAGTAGGAGGAGGGCAGCCACACAAGTTAAGGGAAGACAGGAAAAGCAGCATGAAGGACACCTCCAACACTCCACAGCAGTACCATTTTATTTGCAGTAGCCTACACAAACTCCAACATAATCATTTCTGGGACATTTTCCTGTATTCTCTGCCAGTATAGTAAATCGGAGTAATTGTTACTTAGGAACAGACAGCTAAGTTTGGCTTAATGGGCACTATACCATGTATATACTGGTTCTCCTATTTGTCAATAAAGATGAATGCTTCATTTGTCTCACCTAAAGATTCGGGTCAATACAAGGTAACTCAGTGATGTGAGGTTGGGATGAATTCATACTCCCATGTCTTTTCCTAGACTTTAAATGCATCAATTACTTTGAAGTAGTAGCTAAATGTACACAGAAATACTAATTAAATGTGAAGATTAATGTGCCAAGGCCTTTTGGATGCCCTGTTTTCTAGTTACCTCAGGTGATTCTGCCCTTTGATCCATTGGGATATCCTGTCCCAGAGACATGGCAATTGCTCTCATCATCTGGTCCTCTTCGGACATGCTCAGATCCTACAGATCAACAACAGAAAATCCAGCAACTGCAACCCACCCAAATCAAAGAAACCCAATGAGGCCACCCCAACTCACAAGGAAACAGAGAAGAAAGGAAGGGGTCTGAATGCTGCTCTCTAAAGCCAAACTCAACTAGGCTTATCTGAACACTACAAGAACAAAGGGGGAAAATCAAAACAAAAATAATGATGTATATAGAATAAGGGTTGCAATGTGACCACCTGTTTTGACTAAGCAGTGAGGTGCACCTCAGAAAAGAATGTCTGTTTTATTGCCTTCTGATAGTGAAGTGTATAACTTAAGGGTTCTTTTTTTCTGCAAACAAAGACCAGTTAATTTGTTGGCTGGGGGATAGAAAGGCTCTGCCCATTACATTCTCACTACATATTGGCATGAACTCTAGAAATGAGTGATGCTTTATAGAAAGGAAGACCAGTCATAGAACCATAAGGGGGCCAAAAAAAAAAAAAAAAGCAAGTCAGCAGTCAAACCAATGCCCTGGAAAACTGAAGCCCCTGCCCTGAGCCAACTCACCCTAACAACTCCTCCCATGATTGGAGGAGGGTGGGTTAGAAGGTACTCTGTGGCCTGCTCCATGGTGCTGGTGTTTAACAGGGCTTCCATGGCATGCTCCCTTGTGAAGCCCATGTCCATTAGCTACAAAAAGAATGCAGGATCTCACAACCAAAATAGAGAAATTCAAATGCACTGAATAAAGGAACACTTTCAAGATGGAAACTCGAAGTTTTTCTAACTTCATATGATCTGAAAACATTTATAAATCAAGTCAGTTATGTAACATAAATAGATAAAAATGATCCTTTCTCTTGGGTGCTTCCAGAGCATTCAAATGTTAGAGCTACACACTGAGGCAAGGAACCAAGGTGATTCTCAATTCTATTCTCTAAAAAAAAAAAAAAAAAAAAAAAACAAGGTCGATGGTTATTATAATTAACAAGGTTGTTATAATCAAAAGACTGAGATTCACAGAAGTATAAACTGGCCCCACTTTTCTGGAAAACAAACTGGCAACAGAACAAGAGCCTAAAAAACTGACCAGGGCTCTACCACTAAGAAATATTCTGAGTTGTACATAAGGAAACTATACACCACAGCTTTATATAACATCAAACACGGAGACGAAACATCCAGCAATAAAAAATAATAGATGGTCATAAAAAACATTTTCTTAATGACAGCAGTACACAATTCAACAAACTGTATGATAATAACAATGTAAAATTAGGCACAGAACTAAGTAAAAAGGAGATAACTATCTTATATGGTGACACGAATGTCTCCTTTTTATATTTTGTTAGGTTTTCCAAACTTCCTATAGTGAGCATTTATTAATTTTAAAATAAAAATTACAAAACATCAAATATTATATGGAAAGTATAAATGTGGCATACATACTAAGAAAACAGAGCTGAGCAGGATTCTAAATATAAAGAGAACAAACACACACACACACACAAATTCTAGGAGGAAAATGCTAAAATGCTCTGAAGTTTATGTAGCAGGGTCTAGACTTCAATTTTCCAAATGTGGTTTATGCATTTATTAGAAAATGAAACAAAAATTCTGTAGGTTACTAAGCTTTCAGAAAGCTCTTGCTGAAGAATGAATTGGGGTCACAATATCCCTTCCCTCTGCAGCTTAACTGGAATGTAGCAGAGGACAGTTTGTTTTCAAGGAACACGGCAGCAGCAGCCTTCTGAGAATACTGTGAAATACTAAACAACATGCTTGGGAAAACACAAATCTTTCACCTGTGCAAAGCATTGGGACTACACTCCAGCTTTCCTCTGGAAGAAAAAAATATTAAAAGAGGAAGTAAATTTAAACATATCTCCTGGCTAACAGTCTAGAGATTGGTGGGCCAGACACTTATTAGGGTGAATTTGGAAAACTCACAGGCACGACGCTCCATTAGGTACAGTCTCGTCCCTTCAGTGTGAGGTCAACACCGTACCTGTTGCAGTTGTTGCTGATTGACTTGAGGTTCCCGGCGGGAGCCGCCTTCTTCTTGCCCTGTATCCTCTTCTCCTCGAGACCCTTCTTTCTCTTTGCTCAGTCTCTCTCGAATCACAGGTTCTCCTCGGAGGATGTGGCACAAGATAGCCAGCATGGACTCAGCCATTCGCCCGCCATACACCTTCAGGGGTTTCCGGTTCCACAGGTTCTTGATGCAAGTAAAGGCTGCCTGTAAGTTATTTGAAAAACTGTGTAAAGATAATTTTTCCCCAATTCAAAGTCTCAGGAGGAATAAGTCAGTGTCAATAACAACAAAAACCCCCAATATCCTAGGTCAGCACTAAGGGGGCCTACGGAATCACAGAAAAAGGACACGACTCAACTTGGAAGTACCAATCTCAAATTTACAGTTCAAATGTTTCCACCATGGAAAATTCTCAAATGGTTTCCTATCCCTTTCCGTAAGGCAGACCTATCTGGGAGTAGGATCTAATGGCACTTTGTCAATCAAGTTATCTCATTAAGTAGGAGAAAACAGAATGGAGAATAACTACTCAACAAGAGAAATACTTCTTGGTTCTAGAATGTTGAATACTTACTTTCTGAGTTACCACAAGGAAGCGGAGGGCACTGAACTGTGGGAAGTTCTGGACACCTCCAGGCAATTTGGCAGGCAGTGAATGTGGAGATTCAAGCACCGTGGTAGGATTCACCATCTTCTCCACTAACATAAGCCAGGCATCTAAGAATTCTCCTGTGCCATCAGGTAAGTCTGAATGTTCCAATCCCTCAGAAACGGGAACTTTGCCTCCCATGGACAGGGCCCAGTTGAAAGTTCTAAGTTGAATGAGAAGGTATGTAGAGAGACTATTAGTATTTCAGATCGGGAAAGGATGTCCCTGATCTTAGAATTATTACTTCCAATCTTCCCAAAATGTATCAGCTTTACTTTTAAAGCCCCTTTGGTTAAACCAGTGAAACTCAGTTTCAAATCTTCTGACCAAGAGATTCTGACCATAAAAATTATCATATTCAGAAAAACAATGGAAAGAGACAAGTCTATTAGAAAAATATGTACCAGAGACTGGAAGCCAAATGAGGAAAAGCAGAAACTCTTACAAACACCTCTAGGATAGGATGAATCCCACTCTCCAAGGAAAATGGAGACAAACATGGCTAGTTCCAAGCATATATGACTTGCAAAGTTGTGGACTGATAAGGCACACAGAAAAGACCAACTCCAACAAATACTTCTTAGCAAAGTAACTTGATCCTTACTCAAAAAGAGCATTGTGGCCTCCAGAGCAGAGAAATTTCTGCAGCATGAGGTGGTAAGGATATTTCCGCTCATCAAACAGCATTGGGGATGTGAAACCAACTGAACAGATGAAGAATGTCAGCCTGAAAGAGGAAAAAAGCAAAAAATGCAACCTTGTCTGAAACAGACACAGAAGTAATGGAAAATGCATGTAGAGGCAAAAAAGGTTATACTTCCCATCTACTCTTAGATCCACTAAACATAAGGTTATTGAAATGCAGTTTGACTACAAATGCTTTTAAAATCTCTATGTTCTAGACTAGGTACAGCCAAAATAATTATTTTAAACTTTATTTGGGAATACACATGGAGAGTAAACAAGGAACTTCCAAATCCTCCAATTCAGTGGCTTACTCTCCATTTAGGTAGAGAAGGAACCAATCAGATCTTCTTACGGAAACTTTCCCTGCATCTCAAGCAGAACTTTACCTGAAACGGGGTGTGGGTGTATATGGTGGCGGCTGCCAAGATAAGCCTTTTGTGAGGAGCTTAGTGAGAGCTGAGGCCGTTGATCGAGCAGCAGGTGTCGGTGCTGTTGTGGTACTGGCAGCATGATGGCTCCTTCTCTGGCGGACAGGAGACCCCACACAAAGTTTAACAAGGAGTCCAAACAGCTCAGCAAGTGCTCGGCCTAATCTGGAAGAAGCTAGAGTAGACACATTACCATCAATACATTTTTATGATTGACCACTTCCTCTCACACAACACTTATGAATTATTTGGATTTATACTACATACAATAATGCAGAAAAGAATAGCTGTTCCATAGGGAACAAATGCCTATTTTGAAGACAGAAAATTGTGCTGGCATTCAATATATAACAAATGTGAAAGTTAAGCACTCACGTTGTTGGGGGGTTATAAAGTGAAACCACCTTTATAGAAAGCAAAACGGTATATACTGGTTAATTAAATGATATTTCTACTGGATTAGAATCGATTAAAATGTATACAGAAAACTTTAAAAACAGTAAGAATGTTTAATTACTTAACCTAGAAAAGAGCAACATACACACTATAATACTGTCTGATCACATTAAATATGTAGTCCCAAAGGAAAAAGTGATATGAAAAGTATGAAAACTTTACAAGCGGCTTTCTTAAGGTGTTAGGTAGATTATGGGCATTTAAAAATTTTGTCTTTGTGGGATGCTTTTCAGTATACTGTTGAACAACAACAACAAAAGCAGAATACAATTATAAAGATGTGTAAAGGAAATGCATAGAAAAGGGAAAGAAAATATGTGCCAAATTTTTATTTTGAGTGTTTCCGTGCTTTTCTTTAGACATTTTTCTGTACTTTTATATTTCCACAATGAATACTTATTACTCTTAAAATGAAAATAATATTGTCACAGTTCCATAAACATTATGTCATCATGATCTAGACACAAGAAAGGCTAGGTCTGGGGACAGAGAAAGGAAAAAGAGATAGGGTGAAGTAGCCAGACAGGTAACAGGAAATCAGGAGAGTTAAAATTGCAAAAGCCAAGGGAAGAGTATTTCTAGAAGGAAGTGGTAGGTCAACTATCACACTGTAGATAAGTAAGAAAGGGAATGAAAAATATCCAATGGACTTAATAAGGAGGCTATAGGTACCTTTGTGAGACATTTCAGTGGAATGATAGGAGAAGCCAATTGAGGTAGTTGAAAAGTGAGTAGGAGAGGTAGAATGAAAAACAGGGAAAGTAGGCATAGCATTTAGGAAGGAACTGCCTCATCTCTGTAGCCCTAGAAGCTTTTACAGAGCCTGTCACATAGTAGGCACTCAACAAAGTACACCTGAAAATGAGTCACAGAGTCTTAAAACTTCTTAAAGGAAACAATACAGCCTAACCATATCAGTATAAGTTTGAGGACTAGGTAAGGCTCAGAAAGTCAAAAAAGGACACAGAAAGATGAGAACCCGCTCACCTGACAACAAAGGCTTGATTTGCTTGATTCTGGCAGCCATGGCTGGTGTGATTTTAGATTTGCCCTTAGAGTCTGAAGTGGTAGGTTCATCTGTTTCCATGGGAGCCAATGTGTCACCATCTAAGCCAATGCCTTCCAATAAGCCCTGGGTAGAAGCATCCATACTTCCAGTTGTTCCATCTTGCTCCCCATCTGCATATATAAGGAAGCAATAAGGCCATGTAGACTTTGCCTTCAAGCTTCCTGATCCTGAATTGTATCCTGTTACTTCCTTAATAAGGCACTTATTAAACAGAATTCGGGAGTTCTCTGTGGCCATGCAACAGATTATCAAACCCAGCAGAGAAGTAGAGAGTGCTGTGGGGGAGGACGGCTGGTGTCAGAACTGGTAAAAATGCTGTGAGAGTAGAGGTGTTATTTGGCCTCCATCTCATAGGGATCAGACTTGGGCTGCTGATCTTGATTTGCATTATCTCCCCCCTTAAGTTAGACGGGTTCTGACGCTGCTGTTGCTGCTACTTTCACATTGAGTCATCTTCCTTAAATGTGTGAAAGAAATTGATGGAAAAATTTTATCTGGACTGCTGGACAGGCAGTATGGAAAATCTAATTTCATTCTTGGTTCTTAGTAAATTATTTCTTTCCTTGAGTTAAATTTGGTGTATTTTGACTAAATCTGAGATTCTTAAATTTAATTTGATGGGTAGATGGTCTCCAAAATTAGTCTTGCCAAAGGTTTGTGTTTATTAATTCTACCCCTCCCTCATAATAACTAGCTGTCATTGAGTCCTTGTTTGTTGTTTCATAAATTGTTTGCTTTATCTTTATTAGTTCCTTCCCAGCTTATCTATCCTCAGTAATCTCCACATAGCAAATCTGATACATAGGGAAAAAAATATCTTTCTAAAGACACTGCTTTTATTAATTTTAGGTTTATTGCAATAGGATCTGAAATTGTATATAATCTCTGCTTATTGTAACTTGGAACTTTGTGATTTAGGAGCCCTGATGGTGCAGTGATTAAGTGCTCAGCTGGTAACTGAAAGGGTGACAGTTTGAACCCACCAGCTGCTCCAGGGCAGAAAGATGTGCCAGTCTGCTTCTGTAAAGATTTACGGCCATGGAAACCCTACGGGGTAGTTCTACTTCGTCCTGTAAGGGTCACTATGCGTTGGAATCAACTAGACAGCAATAGGTTTTTTTTTTTTTGTAATTTAACATAAGATCAATTTTTTAAAGGAGCACTACATAATGTGAGCCACACACGTTTTAAAATTTCTAGTAGCCACATTACAAAGTAAAAAGAAACAAAATTATTTTTAATAATATATTTTGTTTAACCCAACATAATCAAAATTTTGTCATTTCAGTATCTCATCAATATAAAAATGATGGAGATTTTGCATTCTTTTTTATACTAACTCTTCAAAACTGGCATCTGTTTTGTACATCTCAACTCAAACATTATATTTTTATTGAAATATTTTATCTGAATTTATATTTCATAAAATTTAGTTGAAAATTTCACAAACCCATATTGTTCCAAACATACTTAAAAGTTTTCCAATAGTTGACTGAAACTAATTAAAACTAAAAACTCAAGTTTTTCAGTCATACTAGCCACAGTACAAGTACTCAATAACCATGTGTGGCTAGTGGCTACCATATTGGACTGGGCAGTTCCAAAAGTGTTCCATAGCTACTTGCCAGTTAAAACAACTATTTACCATTTTTAACCTATGAAATTAAGCTTTTGGAAAATAACGTGTACCTATGACTAAGAGATGACTAAAAACAGTTTTAATTTTAAAATAAGAGTTATAAAGGCACGGGGACAGAAATTAGAGAATTAATGACTAAGATTTTAGTTTTTTGGAGTTACCTGATCTTTTTCCGCTTTGGGTCGTACCTGCCTTCTCATCCTTTGGAACCAGTTTCTGCATGTCTGCCTGGCCAAATTCACACCCAGATGGAAGGCTGCAACAAGAGAAACAGTGAGCAAAGAAATATTGATAGCTTACCTCTTACTTGCATTGTCTCTATCTTGCTTGGCCCAACATCCCTCCCCTAGCAAAAAATACTTAACTTGAATGTAATAAAGCATCTTCAATGATCAAATGCCTGAGGTAGCACTCAATAAGGTTTTCCCAGTTCAATTTCTTATACCTGGCTAATAATAGTAGCAAATTTTAAACATCTACCATGCTGACACAGCGTAACTGAGCTATCAGATCAAAGATGCACAAGATGCTACAATTTGTAAGCAAGCCTCTTCGGTGTTAAGTGGGAAGGACAAGGAAGGTTTTGAATTCTTTATTATACCCTCCTATCCTTGACCAAAACAATTTCTGACTAAAGCTTATTTTTTTAGTCAGAAAGAATAACAGTGGTAATAAAATGAGATGACCATTCCCTTACCTGTTTGGGGTACAGAGAGAGAGGAGAACAGTGCTTTCCCACACCAACGAACAATATAACTGGCTCAACTTGCTGAGAACACTCAGACCCAGCTGAGAGCCCCACTGGTTTACAGAGATGGAACGAATTTCACTCTGCAATCAAAGTGGAAAGAAGCTCACCTTCAGGCTGTTCTCTGAGCAATTATGTTCAAAATCAACTTCAGAAGGATAAGGGATTCTATTTTTCCTTCAATACTATTCTTACAGAGTTGTACATGTCATTAAAATTTCCACATTTAAATCCATAGTCCCACAAGGTATTCTCTTACAATTTTTGTAATTTGTGTTCAATATCGCATTTCGTTTCCAATCACTTTTAAGTGAAAGAGAGGAATCACAAGCAACCCTGTTTATCTAAATGAAAGCAACAATTCTGTAGATTCATTAACTACTTTCTAATTTCCTTTGGTAAATATTTTGATTTATTTTCTTTGATAAATATTTTTATTTATTTAGTCCTTAAATTCAACACTTAACTTTATTTCATTTAATAAAGAGAACATACGTAATCCCTAATAAAGAGAAAATACAAATCCCTAAGCTTTGTTATATAATTTATTTTCTAATTAGCTTATAACTGTGCTTTTGATTTCTGATTTGATCCAAAGGTTGGCAGAAAATACACTCTTGCTCAACAGCACAGAACAGGGCTATTAATTTTTAGAACTAATGACTTTAAGAATTAAGGCGGTACGATTGTGAAAACACATACACACACAAGCCTTCTTTCTGGAACCACAAGAGAGAAACATCATAGAATGAAGGCATAGAGTTTGGTACTAAGAACATTTTTAGTAATTTTATGTTAATTACTCTTGGCTCAAATGTTCTGTGGTCACATTTCCTTCTTGTCATGCCATCATCAGGACCACACGCACTTTATTAAAGATTAGGAAATAATAGGGTGAGATGAACCACTCAATTGAGGTTTAGCTGATAAAAAGGGTGATCATACATCCTAGTTGGCCTATATGCATGCTGTAGATCAATTAAGTAATGTCTGTTAATTATTTACAGCAATCTCTTAAACACTCTCAAGAAGGCTCATTTCACACAATAAATTATAATGTATGTCACCCAACTTCTCAAAAAAAACATACAAACCAATGACTAAGTGAGAGCTCTGGAGTGAAACTAGATAGCTTCTTTGAAGCAAACCTAAGTCACCTGAGATGGTTAAAGTTGTGTGTCAACTTGGCTGGGCTATGATTCTCAGGGTTTGGCAGTCATGCAATGATGTAGTCATCCCCTATAATGCGATCTGATATGATTAGCCAATCAGTTTTAAGAGGAGCTTCCTCAGGGTGTGGTCTGCAACACACACACACACACACCCCCACACCCCCCGCCCCCTGCATCTGGCTTGTCATCATCTGATCTCCGGTTCTTAGGACTTGAGCCAGCTGCCTACCAATCTTGGGATTCCTCAGCCTCTGCAGCCCACCATCTTACCTGTCTATCTTGGATTCCTCAGCTTCTGTGGCCTGTGAGCCAGCGAACAGCCTACCCTCTGACCAGCCCATCTTGGGTTAGTCAGCCCCCGAATCAGGAGAAGCCTCCAGCCTGAGACCTGACCCACGGACGTGGGACTTTCCAGCCTCTACAACCGCGTGTGCCATTTTCTTGAGATAAATCTGTGTGTGTGTATATATACATACATATAAAATACCAAAAACAAAACCCACTGCCACCGAGTCAATTCCGACTCACAGCGACCCTATAGGACAGAGTAGAACTGCCCCATAGAGTTTCCAAGGAGTGCCAGGAGGATTCGAACCGCTGACCTTTTGGTTAACAACCATAGCGCTTAACCACTATGCCACCAGGGTTTCCATACATATGTATACACACACAAATATATAACACTTCACTGGTTTTGCTTCTACAGAGAACCCAGCCTAGGACATAACCTGCCAAAAGGGTAGGCATGCTAGGTATATATATGCCCTAGGTATTTCACTGGCTTTAAACCAACATTGTTTATTCTTACCTGTCCAACTCTGCAAGTATGAACAAACATCATGATGTAGGCATGGGCAGCAGTGAGAGCATGTAGCAGGGGTGTGGCCTGAGCCGAGAGGGTAGCATCTGCAACATTGCCAGCACAAGCCAGCTCTCTCAACAATACTGAACCCCCAGGGGATTCAATTGGACGGTGTAAGGGCTCCAAGGAGGAAAGGATGGAGTCCAATTGAAGGAGACCCTCCTGAAGGACTTTAGGTTCATGTGATAGTGTCTGGAAGAAAAATAGTAATTAAAGAAATTACTGTATAATGAACTTTATATACATCATGTCTTTAATTCTCACAATGGAAGTGGAAGACAAGTCTCTGAAATTTCAGACCTGGCCATGGTCTCTCACCTTGTAAACAGTGGAGATGAAATATGAACCCAGCTATGACATAACTCACAGCCCCTTTCTAAAGCAACATACCACTTCTCTCAAATCAGAGGTTTTCAAACTTGGTGAGCCAATTATACTTAAAATCTTGTGATGACCAAACTGTTATAGTAAGGAGTCCATGCTGGAAGATTATTTATTTGGGTTTAGAGGAGGTCAGGTAAGCAGTGTAAAAAAGGTCTTTTTATATTTTCCATTTGGAACCTCACCAAGAGAATTTGGTTACTAATTGGTTCCAAATATTGCTTAACACAGAGCAATGTTAGGCAAGGTTCCAAAGCATGGAAGTGAATCACTATTACAATGTTGTTTTCTTCCTAAAACAAGAGGGATAATCCTGGGTTCAGGAATCAGCTAAACATCTGCTTTCTTTTTCATGAGACAACTGAGGGATCACCTAGCCACATACATATACCAACCAAAACCAAACCCGTTGCCGTAAAGATGATTCCAAATCATAGTGACCCTCTAGGACACAGGAGAACTGCTCCATAGGGTTTCCAAGGCTGTAATCTTTAGGGAAGCAGACTGCCACATCTTTCTCCTGTGGAGTGGCTGGTGAGTTCAAATGGCTGACCTTTCAGTTAGCACCTGGGCACTTAACCACTGCGCAACCAGGTCACCTTAGCCATATACGTATACACACACACATATTAATCTTTTCAAGTCTAGAGAAAAATCTGATAGTAAAACACTATTACTTGCTGTTTAGAGACTGGAGAAATTATATGCATTTCGCATGGCTTTAAATAAATCTATCCATCCTTGTATAGTATGGTAAACCAAAAAACCAAACTCGAATCAATTCTGACTCATAGCAACCCTATGGAACAGAACTGCCCCATAGAGTTTCCAAGGAGCGCCAGGTGGATTTGAACTGCTGACCTTTTGGTTAGCAGCCGTAGGTAGCACTTAACCACTATGCCCCCAGGGTTTCCGTACAGTATCTTAGAAGCAGAATAAAGATGGATCAGTCCTTTTCCTCTCTCTTATGAACAACACTTAACTCAATATTGTAAAAAGTAAAGCAAAATAAAACATTAAATGCAGATATGACACAATTATACATCTTTCTAAACCTGTAACCAATTGGATTTCTCATTTTTAGCAGAAATTACTTATTAGTGCACATCCCAGCCAGAAAAAGTAGCTTCATTTTGGGCAAGATTTGATTGATCAATGAACTATAGGTCAATTATCTATGCTTAAAAATATGAGCTTTCAAGCTTGAAAAGAAAAGAAAAAAGGTTAAACATACCAGAATGTGTTAAAAAGCACCCACGACAAAGCAGATGACAGTTGCAAAACTTGCTTAGAGATCTACTTTCCTCTCCAAACAACTCAAATGATGTTAGAACTACATACCAAACCCAGGAACAAAGGAACACTTTGATATTTCAATGAGAAATAACATTAGTCACAGAATTCACTTGTTAATTAACACAAATTTCATTATTTTTTAGTTGAAGGTAATGGACACCACAGTAAAAACACATATATGGAAGTATGGCAAAATAGATTTCTAAAAAAAATGAAAATATTTGGCCAGATGCTTCTTACCAATATGGATTTGCAGACACCTGCAACAGCCTGGCAGGCAGCAGATGTGGGAAAGTCAATGGGCAGATTGGGAAGACCCAAAATGGTAACCAAAGGCAAGAGTCCTTTCTGATTCACAAATTCCTGGCAGTGGTCATCTGTTGTATTGTTGCTCAAAATAGACTCCACAAATTTCATCTAGGTAATGAACATAGGAAAACAAAACAAAAAAACAACAGCCTGATACTTGGAACTAAAAGGCCAGCTTAGAGTAAGAACAGGGGTAGCCTTGTAGTCATAAAATAGGTATTTTCTAGAAGACAAAAATCTCAGGTAAAAAGGAATAGATACATGATGTGGACTTTAAAACATCCAGGAGAAAAAAAAAAAGAGTAATTACAACTGCTTGCCATTCTGTGTTTTCAGCCACATCTAAAGTTGGGTAATTTGAGAAAACAGAGTTCATGACCTGCCAAGGGCCACACCATATGAATTAATGGCAGAATCAGGACTAATCTCTTAATTTTTAAATCTAGTTCTCCTTGCATCATAATATATTGTCTCTCTACTAGAGGCAAGCATCATGGATGCATTCCCCAAAATGTACTCATAATACAAATAAACCTTTGAACTCTAGAAGAGTGATTAAGACTGAACAAAGCATTTTGTAAGGGTAAGAAGGTAAAATGGGGGCAAAAGAAAAAAAATCTCTGGAAGTCTTGGAAGTGGTAAATAGGCTAGAACAAATGCTGAGTAAAAGGGCTTTATTTAACAGATAAACGATTCTAAGAAAATTCAAACTTTTCACTTTTTCCTGTAAGAGATACCACATTTTTTAAAATAAAGAGAAGTTAATGAAAAAACTATATGCTGGACACATTCAGAGAACATAAACAATTGCTAATACTGACTGGATTGGCGTAACAAACCCCATTCTCCTCCCATTAGGATTCCAATGATCAATGGGAACAACGAAGAGAATTGGGAACATCCAAAAAAGGGGGAATAATGGCTAATTTTTGGCAAAGCAATCTCACAGAATAAAAATAACAGGTCTGCCTATCTTTCTCCTCTGCTCTGCACTTTAAGGGTCCCAGTAAAAATAAACATAGAAATCACTGTACTCTCTCTCTCTTTGGTAAACCCATACATTTTCCAGAAAAGCACAAACCTATACTCAGCTTGCCCTAGGATGAATCTTACCACGTTAAGGATGTAATCCATGAGGGGAATAGGAATACGTTCCTCTGTACCAACAACCCTGTTAAAGGATGAAAAAGTGAGTTACACAGAAATTCATAATACTGGTGTAAAAGAAAGGAATGAGCAAAGGGACACAGCATGGAATTCTAAGTCTTTTTCTAAGTTAACTAAGCATTTGTATTTATCTCAAGTTATCCTATCTTAGGCAAACTACTGTTGAAGGGGGATTTATCAATATCAAAAATTTAAAAATTAATACAACTAAAAGACTAAACATTTGCTTAAACGAAGGAGCTAGACAAACAAACATCTTACCATGTTTTTGCATCAAGTTTAAAATTGGAAATCAGGAGATGGAATTTGTTTAAAAAAAAATCCATGATTAAATTGGCAAACCATTCAGAAGAGTCAGATTTCCATCTATCCTCTTGTCAAAGCCTGAAGGCAACACTCAAAGCCTCCTTCCCTAACAATCTGTACTTGTGGCATGAAAGTTTCTGAACTATCTAAAAACTGATCTGGTCTTATGCTTTTTCAGATACTGCAATGCTGCACTGCAGATGAGAAGGCTGCAATAATGCCATAACTGAGGAAAATGCAGTCTTTAACCCAATGGCTACACCTTGGCTTTTGCAAAAAAGAAACAGAGGAAAAAAACACCACAAAGTATATTCAAATAAAACACAATCTACCCAAGGATAAACTCCAGGAAGGGGAAAAAGTTATATAATAAGGAGCATTCTGGACATAGGCCCTTGGAAGAAAAAAAAATTGGGGGGATGGGGGGTGGAAGCGTGCAGAGAGGGGAAGGGAAGGAAAGAGAGATAGGTGGAGAGAGAAGATAAGAAAGTTGTCAAGAATCTAGTAAATAGTTACCACCTCTGAGAAAGAAAATGTGAATAAAGATTTGCCAGGCATGAGTACATATAGCAGCAAAATGCAGAACAGGCAAACAGAGTGGAGAGGTCCCTTAAATTACTTCAGTGAAAAAAATACCCAGAGTTAGGGTTTGGGTAGGATGGGTGACTGTGCTCAGTGAAGAATGTGGAGAAGAACTTTGTACAAAGGAAGGACCTATAAGCCAGGATTGAGCAGATTCCATGGGAAGATCACAAACCTTTCTTCAACTGTAAAGCTCTTCCTCAGAGCCCTGTTGCTTATACCAATTAACCCAGTCTGGCTTCGCCTTCTTGGAAATAATCCAGAGATCACCTCTACAGCTAAGGAGCACAAGTGTGGCTTCATCCCAGTGAAATACCTGCCTCTTTGCATAAGTCAAATAAGATGGCAAAGAGCCTAAATAATATCATGAAATAGGATCCAGATGATTCCTTCATTTGCTAGATGGAAGTTAGGGACGAAAACAAGAGAGAAAGCAAACCAACAGTGGTTCTTAATACACATCTGAAAACAAACCTGTTCAATAAACAAACCACTTTTTCTCCCTACCCTCATCTTTTGGCTCCCACGCTCGGGAATACTAAAAACGATCAATTCTCTGCAATAAAACTTCTCCTACTGACTGGTTTCAAGAAAAGTCATTCTAATCCTAGCCTCATATGAAACTTTGATCCATAGCATCTTTCAATTAATAAAAGACTGTATTCTCATGGTGAATAAAATAATTTACCGTAACTGTCAAATTAAGAACTCCCTGCGTCTCAACACCCCTCCTCAAAACATAGTATATTCCCAAAAAAGGCCCTGGTCAATTTCACACATGTATTTATGGTTCTAGAGCACTTAATCAGGAATAAAGGATTCTAACTGAGTGTAACAGTACAGTGTATACGGCAACAGATCTCATGGTTTGTGGGTAGGGGAAGGGGTAAGGAGGGAGAAGGGAGAATCAGGCCTTTCGTCCAGTCCTTGAGAAGATACAGCTGCCTTTGGCAAAGGAGTCTGCCCAGTGCGCCACAATTCAGAGAACAGCTGCTTCTCTGCACTTATTGCCTTTAAACCCAGAGAGTTGCTATTCAAGTTTCAAAGGCCACATGCACTTATATAACCCATTTCTTTCAAGTGGTAAATAGGACAGATGGGTGGTTTAAGTTAGAAAGGCAAACTAAATGGAATCAACCAAAAAATGAATCATGGTGCACCAACTAAAAATCCTAGTTACTAACTAGCAAGTAGATTCATTCCCAGCTGTATCAGTTTTTCTAGGATCAAACAATTTAGAAAGCAGAAGAAAAAGGCCAAAAGTATTTAGAATTACTTGTGATAAACTGGAACCCTGATTAAGCACTCGGCTGCTAACCAAAAGGTCAGTGGTTTGAACTCATCAGCCACTCCAAAGGAGAAAGATGTGGCAGTCTGCTTCCATTAAGATTTACAGCCTTGGAAACCCATGGAGCAGTTCTGCTCTGTCCTATAGGGTCGCTATGTGTGGCATCGATTTGATGGCAACGGGCTTGGTTTTGTGATAAACATTTCTGAATGTGCAACAGTACCCCATGTACTTGGAGTATACCATACTGCCTAAATTTCCTTATTTCGTATCTCCAGCACAAAACCATGTATCTCAAGAACAAGTACAAATACCATTTTCAAATACTAACTTTTGGTTTGGGGGGAAAAAATGAGGAAAAGAACACTGTCTTAGCCTGGGAAAAACCAGAAACAACCCCGATGGCCATGAACAGGAGACTGGATAAACACTGTAGGATATTCATACAATAGACTATTACTCAGCAATGAAAATAAATGCAACATGGATGAAAAACATGTTGAGCAAAGAAGCTAGATATAAAAAAAGTACATACATCAGATCCAATACACTACATACATAAAACTCCATTTATATGTCATGTTCTCAAATAGGCAAAATTATTCTACAATTATAGAAATAAGATTGGAAGCTACCTCATTTTAGGGTGGGGGTAGTTGAAAAAACATGTATAGTTTAACCAAAAACCAAACCCAGTGCCGTCGAGTTGATTCCGACTCATAGCGACCCTATAGGACAGAGTAGAACTGCCCCATAGAGTTTCCAAGGAGCGCCTGGTGGATTTGAACTGCTGACCCTTTGGTTAGCAGCCGTAGCACTTAACCACTACACCACCAGGGTTTCCATGTATAGTTTACTATATGTAAACCATACAGCAATAAAAAATACTGGAAAATTTTACTCTCTTGTGTGTATGTAAGCCATTAGGAAGCAGATGAGGGGATGGAAGACAGAAATTTCTGTTTGGGACCCCCACTAAATAATTTTGGATTGGGTGGAAGGGACGCAGTCAAGACTTTTGGGGAGAGGGATGGCACATGTTTCAAATCTTTCTAAGCCTCTTACCTATTTTATTTTAGCAAAAAGTACATAGCCAACTTCCAGGGAGACTTTTGGGGAGAGGGATGGCACACGTTCCAAATCTTTCTAAGCCTCTTACCTATTTTATTTTAGCAAAAAGTACATAGCCAACTTCCAGGGATAAGGAGATAAAAGAAACTTTCCTTGTAATAAATTGTGGCTTTTAAAATGGAGCTTGAGTTTAGGGTTTCTTGCTTTTTCTTCCAACATTAATAACCCACTTAGTGACCCAATCTAGGCTTCTGCAAATTGCGTAAGTACATAATGTGTCAATATTTATGAGACTCTTGGGATGTTATGCAAATGAGACAGTGACCAACACCCATGCCACGCAGAGTATAGAACACTCGTACCATGGGACAGCAACTCCGAGTCCTCTGCAGCTTAGAAGATACATCTGAATAACACTATGGTAAACCAAAAATAGTGTTACCAAAAACGTTACTGTTACGTTTTTGGTAACACTATGGTAGAAAGTATTAATGTTATGGATCTGGATTTCTACTTTATCTTCTCATTCATTTCTTATTAGGCCTAGCTCTCCCGGCATACAAATTTAATATTTAGGGTATCCTTTTTTTTTTTTTAAATCTAATGTGCTCGAGTCATTCCATTAAACCCCTAAATAAACATTTACTGACTGATTAACTTATAGACACAAAGTGACAGGGATACACTGTTGAATGAATAATTGTCCCTGTCCTTGAAAAGCTTACAGATTAGCGAGAGAAACCGTGAGAATATATAATTTTTTATATTTTAGAATAATTTTAACAAAATCTGTTGGAAGAACACAAAAGATCAACTTCCCATTTGGAGGTAAAAGGGAAAGCTCCTTTAAGAATGAGACATTTAAGGTGGTACGATGGGACTTTAGTAGACAGAAGTGGGAGATAAAATGGGGGTTCACTAAGGAGAGAAAACAGTGATACATGATATCCCAAGAAAGGCACAGAGAGTGAAGAAATACAGGGAGCTTGAGAGAATGTCAATTTACTACAACAGCTTAAAATTTGGACATTAGATGTCAGGTAGAGAAGTTACAGGCCGATGGATATACACAGTATGACTCAAAAAAAAAACGAACAACCCACCAACCCAACCCAAACAAACTTTGCTTAATGAATTCTTCCCGTTTTTAGCCAGGAAAAGAAACCCTATCCTAGCAAGGTCACTGACAATCAGAAGTGTGGCAAGGGAAGCACTACTCCTTTGCAAATGAAGTCTTGCTTTCTTCTAGGGTGTTCTCTTTCAGAAAAAGAGAACATCCACCTTAATCTTCTCTCACCTAAGTTCCAAGCCACCCTTTAGGAACAGCCCAAGCCTAAAATGCCAATGCCTTCCTCAAAACTCCGTATCTATATACCAAAAGAATGTGTAAAGAACATTTATTAAATGAACGAATTATGTCCAGAGGGTCACATCTATTTCCAACATGGAAGTGCTTAAGAGTTATAGCTACGTAGTTAGATTTCATCCCCTCATGTGAACTACACTAATAAGCTCAAAGAGCCCGGTGGACTTTCTGTTACCAGCCATCAGTGTTTGTTTAAGCATCCCCGCTCCCTCCGACCTTACCATCCAAGGTCAATTCCTATGTGAAACAAACCTCAAATAAACAAAAACTAGAAAGAAAATCTACAGTGCCTGGTTATAACGACATAGTACATTTCAAAGCCTTCTGATTGATCAGGAACAAACAGTAATAATATGAACGACGACAAAAACACCAACAAATAATCCCTGCAACTCTTAAGGACTTCACAGGAGACAGGTTTCAAAAGTACGTATGTGCTTTCATATGTGTTCATGTATGGAAACGATCTAGCAGTCGAGGAAGATAATACCTAATGTCAAATCAACAAAGGAAAAATCAGTCCTCTGTGGAAAGCCCACCAATTCTGATTCAATTTCATTAACAGCTTTTTAAACTTTACTGTGGTAAAATATATATAACAAGACATCACAATTTTAACCATTTTAAAGTGTACGATGCAGTGACACTAATTACATTCACTGAGTTGTACAACCATTACCACTATCCATTTCCAAATGTTTTTCATCAGCCTCAAAAGAAACTCAGTACCCCTTAAGCATTTAACTCCCCGCTTGCCCCTCCCCCCAGCCCCTGGTAACCACTAATAAACTTTTTTTATATCTATGCCCTTACCTATTCTATGTATTTCATATAAGTGGGATCATATAATATTTTGTCCTTTTGGGTCTGACTTATTTCACTCGGCATAGTGTTTTCAAGGTTCATCCATGTCGCAGCATGTATCAGAACTTCATTTCTCTTTATGGCTGAATAATATTTCATTGTATGGATATACCACATTTTGTTTATCCATTCATCTGTTGACAGACACTAGGGTTGTTTCCAACTTTTGGCTATTTTGAATAATGCTGCAATAAACGTTGGTGTACAAGTATCTGTTTGAGTCCCTGCTTTCACATCTTTTGGGTATATTATCTAGGAATGGAATTGCTCGGTCATAGTGTAACTCTATGTTTAACATTTTGAGGAATTGCCGAACTGTGTTCCACAGCAGCTACATTCACAAATAGCTTTTAAGAAAGATAGCTTCCTAAAAAGCAACCAATATAATTAAGTACCAAAGCATAAATAACACATAGGGGGGTCAAAGAAAGAAAAAACTATAGACTATCAGGGCTGGAAAGAACCTTAATCTAATGCAACTTCCTTACTTTTATAAATGAAAAGTGAAACTGAGATTCAGAGAGAAGTGACATGCCCAAAATCACGAGGCTGAAGAGCCTGTCTAGTGAACACTTACTGCTGATTAGGCTCAGTTTCATTCTGCTGGGTAGAATTAAAACTCTGCATGGCCTGAACTTCCTCTTCCTCCTCATCCTCACTAGAGGCTTCTTCTGCAGCATGATTAGACCTCGGGGGAGGAGCAGTGACAGTGCCATCTGCCTTCTGGATTGATGGCTTCTGACAGATGTATTTAGGGTCTCTTCCAAGATTACAGATTTCTTCAAGTAACTGAAAGTCACAGGAAATAAGATTATTAGTAATCAAGGAATACGGGGGATGACATTTGTGAGCGTTTGCTGTATGTTGTGCATTTGCCCAAATCCTTTATATATATCTTATACACATGTCCTAATTCACCAAGTACCAGAAACTCATACACTAGTTTCGACAATCCTAAAAGGCAAATGGCAGGGCTAGTAAATGTGAAAAAAAAAAAGTCAAGAAACAAAGATTAGAAAGGTAACATGCTTTTATAAACAGAAGCTAAGCCTTGGGTACTTATAAATATACACAAAAAAGCAATACTTAGATGTTTACTTACATTAAATGGAGGAACTATTTTTTATAGGGAAAAAAATTCTCAATCAGAAAAAGTTTAAATTCCAAAAGGAACACAGACTTCTTTCTGGGACTTGCATTAAAGTGACAAAAATTGTTTTTGCAAAGGACCAACCCAAGGACGTGGAGAAAATGAAGCCGACACAATGCTCTTATAGGCACAGTCCAAAAATTCAAGCGACCTCCAGTAGGTCAAGTCTTTTTTAAAAAACTCCCCCTTTACTGCTCTCATGCACATGATCACAGCCTTTTCACTACCCACCTTGATGATCGCCGTCGTCGCATCCGTTTTGAGAGTAGGCTGATGTCTCATGAGCTCGTCAACAGCACTCCCCAGGTTAGACGCGGTATCCCCTTAAAGCAAAAAATGAGCTGTTAGAAAGACTAAGGAAATAGAGCTTGAACTCTTTGGTGTGCCAACAGAAGGGGGGAAGAAGATTTTCCATTGCCAGGCTTTCGCGAATGAGTTCACACCAACTCCTGCCCTCCAAATCATGGGAGGTGGGAGAGTATTTTTTACCAGTATAGTAAACATATTTTTAAAGTAACCATGTGTACTGCATTCTACCCTGGCAATCTCGACAATCAAGGTCTGAACTAGCATTGTAAATTTAGCTGGACAGCCTCAGCAGATGTGGTGTGTATGTAAAAAGGAGAAGGGGGAGAAAGAGAGAGAGGGAGGAGGGAAGAAGAGGTGCAGGCATTAATTATCAATACTCTGGTTGCCTTAGTAAAGAATGAGAGTGGCTAATATGCTACACTGGTGGCCTGGAAGAACACAATACATTTTTGAAACCTGGAAACTTGCCAAAGCCCTACCTTCTTACTAATAATTCCTTAATGATGTGGTATCAAGTATATTGAGAGGGAAATCTATTCATTCGTGAGTATCTTATGGACCTGAACATCAGATTACCAGGATCAATACCTTGAGACTCTGCTATTTCTCACTGTTACAGACTAGATAGTAGACCTGAAAATCTACCACAGCTCCCTAATAACTGTTTTTCATTAGCATCATGCAAGTACATGTGAAAGTGAACTGCTGAGAAGCATGGAAATACTATGAGCAGAAAGGCTCAGGGTGAAGTATTCCTTCCTACCTGCAATAGAATTGTATGATGACAATTCCCATTAAGCTCAGCACACCTAGTCAGAGAAACTTAGATATGAGGTCAAGGAAGAAATGGTTTCCTCGCCGATTGGTAGAATAATCATAAAATGTCTTGGCACAAGAGCGAGCCAATTTTCTACTATAGAATAAATTCTGGTGACTTACCAAGGGGATCAGAGCTCCTCCTCCTCCGCATGGCTGGGAGGTAATCTGGAGACAAAAGAACTTTGAAGAGACGTTCAAAAGGCTGACACTGTACAAACGACTGAAGACCTCGGGCATTCAAGCAGAGTGCACTGAATACATTTGGAAGAGAGCCAAGGACTTCACGGGTAGCAGGAACCTAGAGAGAAAATAAAGTGAACCAGGATACCTAAGAGTTCAGGTGTACATGCTAGGAAACTTCGGCCAGGGGCATCGCACTGATAAACAGAAGAAGGATTCTGACGACCAGGTTCCAATTAATTTCAACACTACATACAGAAGATTTAAGACATAGGATTTTCAAGCCTCAGACTGCTTTTCCTGCACATGTCATTGTGTGTTTTGGGAAGGAGGGTACATTCTTTACAGAACAGTAGAAAGAACTCACATCTTTAATAAGCAGTGCATTCAGCATGACATCTGTCAATCCATTGTCCTGGAGTGAGGAGAGCAGTGATGGTTCTTGAAACACAAACACAGTCACCACTTCAGTAGCTAAAAAAAGATGAGGAAATATGGGACACTGATAGATTCCTCACAAGTATTAAAAGCAATACTCAAGAGACTAAAAAAAAAATACTCATTGTATAACAACTGAAACACTTGTGCTTACTATGAAAGTTCCTAATGCCCCCCTCCCGAGATGATTCACTATGAAGACTTCAGTGACTACCCTTCAAGACTTTTGAGTATGTATTTTTACATAACTGAGGTTATATTGTTACATAATTGTTTTTTTCATCCATACTAAACAAAAATTCTCACAACTTGACCAAGCAACATCATGATAAACACAGAAAACAGTGAAGTTGTAAAGGATTTCATTTTACTTGGACCCACAATCAACGCCCATGGAAGCAGCAGTCAAGAAATGAAATGACCCATTGCATTGGGCAAATCTTCTGCAAAAGACCTCTTTAAAGTGTTAAAAAGCAAGGATGTCACTTTGAGGACTAAGGTGTGCCTGACCCAAGCCATGGTATTTTCGAGGACTTCCAGCCAACACAGTGCCATAGACAGAAACACCACACTGTCCCTCCACAGCAAAGACCGGAAAAACTAAGTAAAACAGAGACAAACATCATTTCTAGAACCCGAAGTGCCAAATGAAGAGAGAAAGAACTCAGCCAAACACCAAATGGAGTAAGAAACTAACAAAGGACAGAGTGTGAGGAGAGATACATGCTGAAGTTTCTTATCAGCTAACGAAGCACTGATCCGCCATCTTGGACTTCTGTTGGAGATGGGTGGACAGCGAGCATGGGAAAGCAGCTTCAGGGAGCTCCCAGTAGGAGACAGAGCACTGGGTAAGCAGCGATACAGGCTTTCCCACCCCCCATCCTCTCCCCAATGCTCTACCTCCGAGCTTCCTGGCTGGCTGCAGTGGCTCGGCCAGCCGGGAAGTGCAGCATCAGTGCTACTTGGATTTGCCCCACCCACACTGGCCAGGCCCCTGAGCTGGTGTTAGGGAGTATTGCACTTTCCTAACCCCCACCCTTTTTCTCCTTCTCCTTCGGCCTCCTCAGCTTCCCACCAGCCCCCTGAGCTGGTGTTACTTCTTTCCCTCTCTCTTCGTTTCTTCTGGAGCCTCCCACCATCTTCCCCCTCCCTTCTCTCGAACGCCTGGCTCTGTGTACCATCTGTGCTTCTTCTGAAAGGCTGTGAAGCCCGGCTTGACTGGGGAACCACTCCTCCAGCCCGAGACACCATGCTGGTGGGATCTCTGGGGCTTTTTTTTTTTTTTTTTGCTGGCTTTGTTCTGTTTGTTTTCTTTTCTCTTTTTGCACTTGGGAGCCCCTTCCAGCAAGGCTGCACTTGCATGGCCTAGGAGCTACCCTCCCAATCTGCGCAGCCGAACAGGCGGGATCCCTGGGGGCATTTTTTTTCTTCTTTCTTCATTTCTCAGTTCTCATCCGTCTATCCTTATCTTCTTTTCCTGTCTCCTGAATACCTGGTGCTGTGTGACATCTATATCCCTTCTAGCCAGGCTATACTGCGCAACCTGGGGGCAACCTGGGAGGCTTCCCCAGTCTTCGAGGCCACACTGGTGGAATCCCTGGAGGCTTTTCTTTTCCAAATTTTTTATCTAGTTTTTTTTTTCTTTTTCCCTTTTTGCTCCTCTCCATTTCTCGGGTTCTCATCTTTCCACTCCAACGGGCAAGTTCCCTTTGCACTCTTTTTGTTTGTTTGCTTCTTTGTTTTTGGCTCCTGTTTCTCTCTCCTCTTTCCCATACAAGCTCCATACATCACAGCCTCCCCCATCTTTCCTGCCTACCTGCACCGTGTGCTGAACATCACACCTCCGAGCTACACAGGCACAGCCTATTGGAACCTGCCCGGCACTGGTTCCTGGCCCGTCCTGTCAGCCCTACTACGAGCCACAAACAACCCATCCCAACCCCCTCCCCGTCAGCGGGACCTGCCCTGCTGCACCACAGCTGACTGGCCCAAGCCATGGTATTTTCAATTACCTCATATGCATGTGAGAGCTGGACAATGAAAAAGGAAGACTGAAAAACTCATTCCTTTAAATTATGGTGTTGGCAAAGAATATTGAATATACCATGGACTGCCAAAAGAATGAACAAATCTGTCTGGGAAGAAGTACAGACAGAATGCTCCTTAGAACTGAGGACAGCAAGGCTTCGTATCACGTACTTTGGACATGTTTATCAGGAGGGACCAATCCTTGGAGAAGGACATAACCCTTGGTAGAGGGTCACTGAAAAAGAGGAAGACCATCAACGAGATGGAATGACACAGTGGCTGCAACAATGGGCTCAAGCATAGCAATGATAGTGAGGGTGGCGCAGGACTGGGCAGGGTTTTGTTCTGTTGTACACAGGATTGCTATGAGTCAGAAGCAACTTGACGGCACCTAACAACAACGACAAATCACTCCCTGTCACTACAACTCATTATTTTTAATGGCTGCACAGTATTGCACTAAATAATGTGCATTTACCACGTGTATAAATCAGTCCTCTATTGTGAAAGTTGATAAACAGGGAAAAAGAAATCTAAGATGTGAATCTGCTGGGTTAAAGTGAATGCAAACTTAACTGTAAAAATGGACAAGCTGCTTTCTAAAAAGGTTATTCAGCAATTTAAAGCAACCACAAGAATTTTTAAAAGTCAAAAAAAATTCAAGTAACAGACACCAAGGTGACAGTTCTGTATGCGAGTGTTATTAAACCTTCTAGGAGCAATTAAGACAAGGCTTTCCAATTCATTTTATGAGACTACAGTAACTTTTATTGTAAAACTCTACAAAGAAAGTATACACATACACACATTACCGATAAACCATGTAGGGTAAAACCTGTGAAAGCCAGAGTCTGTGTAAGGCAGAAACCTGTCAGAGAAGAAAAACTCAAATATCTTCTACTAACAGAGTGACAGAAAAGTGGTAAGACTGTCAAAGGTGGAAAACTTACAAGACCCAGAAAAAGAGAACAATCCTGCTGAGTTCTGGCTCTCACAGGTTTCACCGTACAAAACAAACTTGTAATGCCAATGCCTAAGAACTAAAAGAAAGAGGATTTTCACTTCTATATAGAGAATAGAGCACTGTTCATCTATTCCAAATGCCACTGAAATGGCAGATACATGACAACTACTGGGGATTACAAAACTACTGGGGATTAGCAGTTGTCAATTGGCACTGGGATTCCTGATGGGCTGTGAACTTATGCAAAATTGAAGTTTTTTTTTTTTGTGTCCATTAGTCCATTGGACCAATCTTTCACTTGTGTCTTTGGTTTTCTTCATTCTGCCTGCTCTAGAAAGGGTGAGACCAGTGGACTATCTCAGATGGCCGCTCACAAGCTTTTAAGACCCCAGACACTACTCACAAAGTAGAACGCAGAACATTTTCTTTATAAACTATGTTATGCCAACTGAGCCAGATGTTTCCCAAGACCATGGTCCCCACAGCCCTCACCCCAGTAAACTGGTCCCTCAGGAAGTTTGGATGCATCTATGGAGCTTCCATGACCTTGCCTTGGACAGGATGTGCTGGCTTCCCCAGTATTGTGCACTGTCTTACCCTTCACCAAAGTTACCACTTATCTATTGTCTATTTAGTGTTCGGGGGCCAAACTCTCAGGGTTTCTGCAGTTTGTGTCGGGCCAGCAAGTCTGGTCTTTCTTTCTGAGTTAGAATTTTGTTCTACATTCTTCTCCAGCTGTGTCCAGGACCCTCTATTGTGATCCCTGCAGAGCAGTCAGTGGTGGTAGCCGGGCACCATCTAGTTGTACTGGACTCAGTCTGGTGGAGGTTGTGGTAGACGATCCACTAATATCTTAATAAATCTTTCTGCCAAAAATGACTAAACGCAGGATTAAATATTTAAAAAATCTCTTAAAATGTATTAAGAGCAGACAAAGTAAATTATAATCAAAGGCCCAAACTAACTAAAAGTGAGAATTCAGAAGCTGGCAGGTAATTTACCCGACCAAGTGATTTTGGTTTTTAAGACCATTTAGGGTACCTGGATAGGACACAAAGCACAGGGCCCATACAGTAGAAAGTCCAAGTTAGGGAGCCCGTTCATTTTATGAATACCAGTGCCACCTATCACACATGATGGAGTCTGTTGGAGCATTATTACTTTCCACCCCATAACGGGATCATCCCTGACAGAGGATGGGACCGAAGGGTCCGCCCAACTCAGAGTTAATTACAGTCATTTTGGCACTGGACGATGCCCTAAGGAAGGTATGTTTATCGACTGTTCACAATTTTACA
This sequence comes from Loxodonta africana, assembly GCF_030014295.1. NCBI lineage: Eukaryota > Metazoa > Chordata > Mammalia > Proboscidea > Elephantidae > Loxodonta > Loxodonta africana. Next base: position 64,112,082 of record NC_087369.1, read on the forward strand.
GACTCCTGGGAAGTGGCTTGTTGTTTACTCTGGTCAATGGGTTCAAAATAGTTACCACATTCAGGATTGTCCCCTAGGGGGTCTTCTACGTTGGGAATACATTGACACTTAGACCTCAAATTACAAAAAAAGACTCCCATGTCTCAGATCATGTCTTGGCTTCCACAGAAGAAGCTCATTTTAATGCCACAGCTGACCAATTTGTTCACGTTTTTTCCAAATGAGCTCAGATATTACCCCACTGCCCTTGGCTCAATAGCTCCAAAAGACCTCTGGTCATCACGGCCCCGGACCCTTAAATTTTGGGCTAAACACCATGGCACCCCCATGTCACTGGCCCTAACCCAAACCACAGCTTCTCAATGTGATCTCTGCACTCTGTCCTGCCAATTGGGATCCACAGCAAGGGGTAAACAGCCTTTTTCTCACTGACTGATTTTATTGGGCCATTGCCTTATTAATCTATTGGCACAAATCATTATGCCCTCGTAACAACTGACTGTTATAGAGGCCTATTCATGGCTTATCCTTCCTGGCATGTTACCATCATGACACCACTATTAAGAAAACCAGTGGCCACTGAGCCAACTCTGACTCTTGGCGACCCCACGTGTGTCAGAGTAGAACTGTGCTCCATGGGGACGGTTTTCAATGGTTGATTTTCAGAAGTAGATTGCTAGGCCTTTCTTCTGAGCCAAGTCTGGGTAGACCTGAAACTCAAATTTTTTGGTTAGAAGCTGTAAGAACAAACTGTAGCACTCAGGGACTCCACCACTGTTACCAGCCTCACCAAATGTTAGTTCCCTCTGGGTCCCCAGGTATCAACTCTGATCAGGGTACAGACACTTTACTTTTAGTCTAGGCACGGGCCTTAAAACAAGACATCACTTGGAACTTCCATTTGTCCTATTATATGAAGACAGCAGGCCTAATGGTGAGATACAATGGCCCACTCAAGGACATTCTCTTAAATTTGACACAAAGAAAACAAGGGCCTTTGCTCTCCCAAGTAAGCTACTCTGTATGCCACTGAAAACTCTTTGCCTAAGTCCTTCCCCAAACTGATGGTTTTAAAGGCTGGATAACTACATGTCCCTTTGGAAGAAATAGAGGTTTTGGTGCCTGTCTGGTCCATAACTACAACTGTATGGTTCTTCGAAAGAGGAAAGAGGAGTATGAAATTAGTTCCCAGTGCCAACATTCTTAAACAGGATTCTAGCTCTGGGTCCACCCTATTATAGAGATTGAATGGGAGGCTGCTACAAAATCTGGGACATCAATGCCTGTGACTATTAGTGTAATTAATGGCCACCACCAGCATGCTAAGACCTATACACGACAGGCCCCAAAATGTCACTGTGGAATGTTCTGGCTCTGGGTAGCCTGACTATGCCTCTTCTGGCTTACAGCCTGGGTCTGAAATTCTACTACTCTAGGTCAATGCCAACTAAACTCCTTGTATTCCTTTTTGCCTACTCTGTGACCCCTACTTGTTTTGGAGCCCACAGCTGGCCCATAAGAAATTACTCTATGTTGACATGTTATGTAAACCTTCTAAAGTACAATAAAAAAAATTCTAAAAAAAATTACTCTATAGTTCTTGGAGGCAAAGAGATACTGATCTTCAGTCATTTTCGTAATAACTTTTCAGATGTAAAACTTTGCCTGAAGATTTTGGGGCTAGCCCAGGACTCCTATCAGCCCAGCAGACTAATGGATCCTAGATGATGATTTTAGCATAACTGACAGTCCCAGTTTCAATGCTGACACTCCAAGATACAACTGGCCTATAACTGTGTCCACATCACAACTTCACAATTACATCAGCTCTGATTTCCCCCCATCCAACAGCCCATGCTTACTCTCCACTCTTCTACCAACACTACCCGCACTGCCAACATTCCTCAACCTAATGGATAATATCTACGTAACAGAGAATGTCACCCAAGAGCTAAACCTCCAGCACTGGGGCTACTACCAGGCACCTCAGCCTGGGCAAACACTTATACAACTAATTCTTATCCCCCTTGGAGGACTTCAATATTCATACTGACTACTAGTCACCTTTCTGGTTAAGCAGTCCACAACCAGAATGGTGTTGGCATCGGCTAGGCTAAAAACAGAGCATAAACAGACCGGCACAGACCAAAATGTGGGTGGTAGGGCAGTAGGCGTGAGATAAGGGTAGCTGAGGAAGTTAAAGGAGATACAAGTAGATAAAAAGGTGGGGTAAAAGAGCCAGGAGTTGGATTTGGGAGAAGAGAGGGGGTCAGAATCTACTTGGCAGGTTTCAGCATGGAATTGTGGCCACTGGAATTCTTCACCTCACTACCTGTTTCTTCATTAACTATCCCTTTGGGGACCCCATGCCCTTCCCAATCTCCCTGACCAATTGATGTTATATACAACTACATCTCCCCCATTGAGACTATTTTACCCTTACGTGTTATACTGACATACTTTGCCCACTAGAAACAAACTCCATCCTCTAACTCCCTTGGGATATTGGGCCTCCTGTGGCACAACCTCTACTCAGCAGGGTCATGCTCTATTCCTCTATCCCTCTCCCTTCTACCCTATACAACCTCACCAGTGTTCTGTGGTCATTTAACACACAGAGCACCCTACACCCAAACTATAAAGTCGAGCCTTGTCACAAAATGGAGCACCAGGCCATTTCTTTACTTACACTGGGCCTTGTCACAATCTTTGGTGTAACAGGTACAAGTTTAGGTATTTTCAATTCTGTAACACAGACTCAATTCATAAAAGCCACCCAGACAATGTTATAACTTCTGGTAGACCACATAAACCAAAGAGCTCAAACTTTACAAGCCCTTAATGAGGGACTAAGCTCTCCAGCTGCTGTAATAGCTGATAACAGGCTGACAAGGTCCAGTTTGTGTCTTAAAGTGAACTTCCTACTGCATGTGAGTCAATAACATAGGGAAGGTACCCAGAATAGTTCAACAAAACAAGCCAAAATAGCCAATATATCATACCCTACTCGTTGCCATCGAGTCAATTCCGACTCATAGCGACCCTATAGGATAGAGTAGAACTGCCCCAGAGTTTCCAAGGAACACCTGGTGGATTTGAACTGCTGAACTTTTGGTTAGCAGCCGTAGCACTTAACCACTACGCCACCACGGTTTCCAAATAGTCAATACTATTACTAAAATACTCCAAGAGATTCCCAAACCCAAATGATTTCTTTTCCGAGCCATCTCCTTTTGCCTGGAGTGAGTGACTATTAATAAATGGTAGCCTAATCATTTTGAATTGGCTTTGCAAATTTGGTCTTTCTTGAGTACAAGTTTATTTACAGGAAACATGGGAGGTTGCTAGGCTAATTCAAATGTCAGGGATAAATTATAAAGGCTGTATCAAGTAGACACATGAGACTATGTGGGCAAGCTCCTGTCTGGAGGCGAGCTTAGATGAGACGGCAGCGGGGACAGGAGCTGGGTGAATGGACATGGGGAATACAGGGTGAAGAGGAGGAGTGTGCTGTTTCATTAGGGGGAGAGCAACTAGAAGTACACAGGAAGGTGAATGTAAGTTTTGGTACGAGAGAGTGACTTGATTTGTAAACTTTCACTTAAAGCGCAGCAAATAAAAAAAATTATAAAGGCTACAGGGAAGAGATTTGCAACCTCCACTGAGGTTTAATTTAGTGCTCTCAACCTCATCTCCTGCTCTGTCCCTTGCCTCCTGCATCATCCTGATAAATGCTCAGCCTCCCCTGCCCCAACAAGATCATGTGTCCACTTGCTGTCTCTTTATAAAAAGTCCATGCACTCACATCTCTCTCCCCCCCCGCCCCACCGGCTTTTTCCCCAAGTCAGTCATCCTTCTGTCCCTTGCCTTGGGTCTTCCCCACCTTTGTGAGTTACTATTTTTTTTTAATCATACCAAAGGACTACTGTCAAGAGTTCTGCCATGCAAACCTAACCCTGGGAGGGAGCTTTCCCATGTCATGGTGAAGTTGCTTTAACAGAAAGGAAATTCCTCAACCCGATAAAGGGGATCAACAAAAAATTTCCTGCTAACCTTACTTAATAGTAAAATATTGAATGCTTTTCCAAGTTCAGGAACAAAGCAAAGAGGCCCACTGTCACCATTTCTATTCAGCAATGCATTAGAAATCTTTGCAAATGCAGTAAGACAAAAAGAAATAAAAAGCATTAACATCATAAGGAGAGGACTAAAACCATACTTGCAGATGACAAGTCTATGTAAAACATCCTAAAGAATCAACAAAACTATGAACTAAGGTACAAGAGAACAAAACAATCTTGTGCCATCCTCACAATCGTTGCTATGTTTGAGCCTACTGTTGCAGCCACTGTGTCAATCCATCTCCTTGAGGGGCTTCCTCTTTTTTGCCAACCCTCTATTATACCAAGCATGATGTCCTCCAGGGACTGGTGCCTCCTGATAACCTGTCCAAAGTAAGTGAGACGAAGTCTCACCATCCTCACTTCTAAGGAACATTCTGGCTGTACTTATTCTAAGACAGATTTGTTTGTTCTTCTGGCAATCCATGGTATATTCAATATTCTCCACCAACACCACAGTTCAAAGGTATCAATTCTTCTTCGGTCTTCCTTATTCATCAGCCAGCTTTCGCGCGCACATGAGGCAACTGAAAATATCATGGCTTGGGTCACGTGCACCCTAGTCCTCAAAGCAACATCTTTGCTTTTTAACACTTTAAAGAGTCTTTTGCAGCAGGTTTGCCCAATGCAATACGTTGTTTGCTTTCTTCAAGTAGGTGGGGGTAGGGAAATATCTTAAGTTGCAGTAGCCAAAACTACTCCCTCCAGACACTCCAAACTATAAAAATAACATCTACTACCGGTACAAGGTTTTCCCTATTTCCATTAAAAAAAAAATTTCCATACCTCTCACTAAATTCCTTTAGAGTTTTAAAGAGAATTTCAAAGATTCTAGAAGCCACACAGACTTTGCTCATTGTCCTGAAATATGTATGGCACTAAATATCTGCATTTTCTACAATGCAAAACAATTTTCTATACATTTTGTGAGTCTCTTACTCAATTCCGACAATGGAAACCATTCTGACTTAATATTCCAGACTAAGTTTAGAGCTGAACCACTGAATAAAGACATACTTCTTATCACACAGTGTTAGTACAAATAAGCCAAATGTAAAATACTAGTATTTATTAAAAGTGGTTCACAACATACTGCTTATAGAAGGAATAACTGACATTCCAGAAGTGGATTATTTATTTGAAACTGAGTTCTGACCTTTCTCTATCATCAGTAAGAAAGATAAATGAATCACACAGTGGACAAATATAAACAGTAAAATCCTCCAAGGATATAAAACACACAGCAATAGCCCTGCCAGAATATTCCAGCTTGGTATAACCAAATATCAACTCCACTTACCTAGGAGGAAGAGTGATGGGCCATAGTATTCTGCATTGCTGATGATGTGTTTCAGGGAGGTAGGCAGAGAACCATCCATCACTAAGAGATGTCAAGGAGAATATGATCAGTCTAGGAGTAGACTGGGTGGGGGACGATGGGGCAATGTTAAATATACCACACACTGGTAAACAAAGTCTGTTTTGATTCCAATCTAATGATTCCTTCTTGTTCTCCCCTCATTTTCTATTATTTATTCCTTGTCCACGGAATAAGCTTTCTAACAGCAGGATCACAAAAGAATAGACACACAGACTGAATCAGGGAGCAAACTGAAAGGGAGCAGAATTGAAAGCTGAAAAAGGGGAAAAAAAGGGCCAATCATTATGAAAAGAGCTAAACCACCCTTAGGCCTAGGAAAGTGATACCAAACAACTAAAAGCTATTTAAAATGGGATTCTCCAATGTCTGCCTCACAAATGGATCGATGTTTGCGAGGTCTTGGCTAAAGGTTTCTAAGAGTCAAACATCCTTCAAAAAAAAGTATCTAGACTCAAATACCATGACGTATGCCATCTGAGAAAGCAGGGTCTTGAATGGCCTTCTTGAGGAAATTCAACATGGATTTGAGAAGTGCTGCTCGTTGTGGAATACACTGGACTCCTGGCAAGGGAGAAACACAAGAGAATTACACCGGATTCAACACTACACTGCAGTGTACTAGGCACATAAAATTTTAAAAGGCCCATATACACTATAAAAAACCCACTAAAAACCCACTGCTGTCGAGTCGATTCCGACTCATAGCGACCCTATAGGACAAAGCAGAACTGCCCCATAGAGTTTCCAAGGAGTGCCTGGCGGATTCGAACTGCCGACCTTTTGGTTAGCAGCTGTAGCACTTAACCTATATAAAAAAAACCTATACACTATATTAAAACTAAAAGACATTCAAACTGAGGTCTCTGGACATTGGAAAGGATACTTAACTAAGCTGTGAATTTGGAAAAATAAATCACACAGGATTGCACAAAAATACAACTAAAATCAAAAGCCTAAGGTAAAAAAAATTACAAAGTAAGTCAATGTGTACACTGTTAGAAAACTATTCAGTGTTATGAAATAGAAATTAATATAAGAAAACTGAACACTACAATGGTGAAGTAGCATGGCACAGTCACAGGAAGCTAACCTCTGTACGTACCACTTTAACTCTTCCCAAAGCTCTTTTCTTCCCTAGTTTAGTAACTCGCTCAGTGTAAAAGACCAGGTATCTACATGTCTACGCACCAGGACGGGGGCCAGGGCCAGAGGAGATACTAGTGCTGCTACTGGAACTCGATGCCCTTAATTCAACATCCAAACGATGCTCCACAGAGACAGATGAGCCTGGACTGCTTTCCATAGTTACATCTGCAACTGAAGTATAAGCTATAATAAAGAAACTAATTAGAATAAAAGGTGCCACCAAAAGATTTTTGTTTTAGACAATCTTTCCCAATAAGATGAGATGAATGATATAGAACTGGAGAATTGACACTGAACTCCAAAATGAAACGTTAGTTTTCCACAAACGGAAAAATATTTAGCACAACTCCACAAGCAACAGAGAAAGGAGGAGAGTTAGGAACAGGAAGAAGAAATAGTTTAGCTTAAGTTAAGCAATAGTTTAGCTTAACTTAGTAAAGAATGTCTACTTTGAGCATTATGCTCTCCTAAGAACTATCAATACAGGATCAAAATGACAACAGCAACTCAAAAGGTTAAACAGGAAACAAAGGGGGCAATGAGTTTATGTTAACGGGGGGAACAATTTGGAAAAGGAGGGTGAGAATGGTTGCAAAACTCAAAGAATGTACTTAATGTTACTGAATTGGACATGTAGAAATTGTTAGATTAGTGTATGTTCTGTTGTGTATAGTCTCAACAATAACAATAAATTATAAAACAAACAAACAAAAAAACCCTACAAAAAAAGTCCTACAATATTTCTTGCCCACCAAATAGGGAGAAAAAAAAATTTTTAATTGGTAATTTCATATACTACTGGTGGGTAGTAGATAGTATGTAGAGCTAGCTATTTGGGAGGTTAACTTAATAATACATATAAAAAGCATTAAAACATCAACTTGCAATATACTGGTATGAAAGGAGGTCTATGATACACCGAATGAATTACACAAGTTGAACAGTATGTACGTGATCTCAACTTCATGTTATAAAATACTACACACTTATGTAAAAAAAAAAATGCATAAAAAAGCCCAGAACGAACCACATCAAATAATAGCTATGGTAGGTGGTGGTAAGCATTCATTTTTACCTTACACATCAGAATAAAATATTTTTAAGTTATTGGGTATAACATACACTATCATTTCTAACATTTTAGAAAATATAGCAAATCTTAACTGGTGATAAACTACTTTTTACATTTTGAAATACTTCCAATTTTTTTATACACGTATAAACATACATGCATATGTCTATTTATGTACGGTAAAAAATTTACATACTTATGGTTTTATAACATGTTTGTCACTGAATATTTTTTTCTAAGAGTACATCAGGATTACTTGGACTGGTTGTCAAAAATGCTGATTTCCTGGGCTCTATTTGCAAACTTTTTGAAGCAAACATTATAGGAGTCTCAATCTTTAGCAAATACTCTTAATTTCTTCTTATGCCCACAAGACGGTATCCTGATCTCATGGAGCTTACATTTTAGTGGGAATAAGAAGATAATGAACCAATAAATAAGAAAACATCAATTAAGTGATGAAATAAAACAGATTAACATCAGAGTGATTACAGACTTTATTGAAGCTCTACCATCTGTTCCACTTACCATCTCTTTCCAACAATTTGTACTTTCATTTTTGAATTATCCTTCTAAAACACAACTCACAAATCACTTATGTAGAAAAATTATTTTCATGTTGCTGTTGAAAATAGTACTTAAGTCAGTTGTGTACTTTAGAATTTATGAGGAAAAAATCAAAATTGGGGTAGGATAATAGGAAATTCTCAAGCACAAAAAATCGATTTAAGAACTGTTAATTACCATCCATATCAGTTTCCATCTCTTCTCCTTCTTGTATAGTACTGGGTCTCTGGATCTTTGGCTTGATCACAAATGGACATTCTTTTCGGCACAAATCTACTTCATGCTACAACCAAGGGAAAGTTAATAAGAAAACCCTGTGTACATTCTCATGATTAAAAACAGTTATAATGGGAGAATACCCCAAGATTATAGAATTGGTTTCTAGAAATTGACTAAGATGGCTCTTTAGGGTTCTTGAGATAATTCCTAGACTCTCACTGGGTATAAAGTCTATGTAAAGTGCTCCTTGTATAATACTACCTCAAGTCTGTAAATGAAAATAGACAGCCCACTATGGGATTGAAAAGCTGCCATGTCCAGGTTGGTGATGAGGTCAACCACTCTGACGGCTCTGGTGACAAATGTAATCTGGTCTTGTTCATCACCAAGAAACTTTATGACCTGTCAGAGAAAGGAAAAGAGGCAAGAACAATCAACTAAAAAGACACAAGCTGTAAATAATGTATTCTTTTGGAAACATGCAGTCTGGGGCCTCAGTGAGGCAGCACCACACAGAGAAAGAACATGTGTTTGATTTTTGGTGCTTGGCAAATGATAACTCTGGGACTTTGGAGACTCACCCTCCTCTGAGGCAATGGAGATATCATTTACTTTGCAGGATTAAATCAAATATTTAGGGAAAAAAAGCCGATACCCAGTGCCCAGCATATGGTAAAGGCTATTACCACCCTAGCACAATTTACAAAGTACCTTGATATACATTTTCCTCAGGGTCATGCCTGAGCTTATGATAGGATGTGGCAACATCTTCACTAGTACCTGGGCCTTCTGACTACCATACCATGCCAGACTGCAATCAATTCTTAATAATGGAGACAGCTGGTCCTAAAAGCTGTTAATGAGTTAACTAGAATGGTATGCTTTCTTATGCTATCTGCTCTCCCCATAAACCATTTCAAACTTGCAACTCTACACCTTCTCTTAATTTTCTCACAAATGCTTAAAGGAATAAAAAAAGTAGAGTACCTTTAGTAAGGCTTCCATCATTCCACAGGAGACCAAGGCTTCACCACCAGCATCGTAGCTGGCCAGATGGTATAAAAAAGAGAAAAGGGCAGTGGCAAACTGGTGAGGGTATGGATCCATGGAAGGATCTGCAAGGGAAGTTGGGAGAAGCAGAGAAAGCAACCTCAGAACCTGGTGTTTAGTTGGCAGGATATTAAAACCAGAAAAGCAAAGGGGTGGTGTCCTCTTCTTGCCTAGGATAATCACCATCAAAACTTACCAATCATGGCCTGTATACAGTTCCGCACCAGTACAGGCAAAAATCCATGGTAGGAGGCAGTTCCAGTACAGTCAATAATACTGCTGAGTTTAGGAGTTCTCTCCAAGTGGACAATTGATGTTAACGTCCGTAAAGAAGCAGCTTTAATCTCCTATGATAACAGAAGATAAATATAGAATGTGTCAAATAAGAAGTAAAGACTAAGTGGCTAATACCTCAAACTCTAAAATTTAAGTTATTACACTGGCAATTGCTTGGGGAGACAGAGGTCTGTTGAGTCTAACAGTGAAATCTTTTTCTGCTTAACACCTGAAAAGGAAGAAGAAAAAAAAGGGGGGGGGGGCAAGCTTCTCTCTTAGGGTTCATGACAAACCCTTGAGGAAAATCAAAAGGCAAATACCCCACGAGCCTGATACTCAGAGGACAGAATTAACAGATACCTACCATAAGCTGCTTATCCGTTATCTGAAGGACATCTACCAACTCCTCTATCAATCCATTATACAAGATACTATTTGCTGACTCCTGCAAGGCATTGGAATACACTGCAAAAGGAGAAACAAACACTTTAGGCAAGAAGGCAGTGGTCAAGCCACTGCCAAATGACAAACCTTTTGGCATCTACTGGTTCTGGGGAAGAATTCCCTACCAACCAGCACTGGAGAACAGAATCACTGAATTTCATAGGATCTAATCAACTATGGTGATAAGCTCTAAGTACCCACCAAAATCAATTCCCCTTATTAACAGTATTGATGGTCTTGGATAAGGATTCTGGGGGATGGAAGTTAAGTAGGAAAGTATAATGAAGAGTTAACTTTTCATAATATCATTACTTGAGATAATTCCACTATGCCTTGGACATACAAAGACATCCATTTTAGTCTCTTCATATGCTTCTGTTTTTCACTATAAATACTATTAAAGGCTGTAGAACAGAATTTATGGACTAAGTCAGAAATTTGTGTGACACTGGAATGTCACTTCGGAATGCATATAATACAATTTCAATGAATCCCAGATAGGTAATATTGCACATAGTCCCCCGAAGTGCAAGGTAATGGGACTTAAGTAGATTTAGTTTTCAACAAACATTTCTTGAGCACATACTAACATGCAAGAAATTATGCTAGGTATGAACACAAATACAAGTCTAAGAGTTTCACTTCAAAGAGCTTATAGTTTAAAAGAGGAGAAAAACAAGTAATAATAGCAACAGCTACCATTTTACATCTTCTATGTGCCTAAAAAAAATTTTTTTTTTTACGTGCCTAGTCTGTGGATTATAGGTTCTCATTTACTCCTCAGAGAAGCCTATAAAGTAAGTAAGCATTGTACTATTATAAAACAAGGAAACTGAAGCTAAGAGGATAAATACATGGCTAATAAAATCTGCAGAACTAGGGTGAGAGCCCAGGATTGATCCTAAAACCAATGCCCTTTCCATTTCACCATACCGTAGTAAAAGAAGTTAATGTACAGTACTGACTACTTAATAAATACTTTTGGACTTATTTCAAAATTATACCCCTGAAGAGATGAGAGATGGGAGAAGAGGAAGATGAAATGGCAAGAAGACGACTGAGGCCAAGGGGAGATGACAACCTACAAATCCTTAAAAAAAAAAAAAAATCAAGGCTAAACCCATGTGATACGTTAATAAGAATCACATCTCCTCTTTCTTGTTCAACATTAAGGAATTAAAAAATGATGAATGAATATGGTGAATACTAGGAATGCAATTTTACAATTTAGGTAGCTACCTATTGTTGTTAGGTGCTGTTGAGTCGGTTTCAACTCATAATGCCCCATGTGACACAGTAAAACTGCCCCATAGGGCCTTTTATGGAAGCACATGGTCAGGTTCCCCCCGGCAGAGTTGCTGGGTGGGTTTGAACCGCCCACTTTTTGGCTAGCAGCTCAGCGCTTAACCACGGCGCCACCAGGGCACCTTAAGTTGCTGCTTAGGTGTCTATAATAAGTACCTCATAGCAACAAAGACGATTGCAGTTCAGAGGAAATCAAGTCCAAATTGTCCAACCACAGTCTGTTAATTAAACTGTTCTTCTCTTACCTAATATAGATATTGCATGCAGTCTGGCCTGAACAGCTTGCAATCGCTTCCTGTGATTAGAAAAGCCATGAGCCAGCCGGATATGTGTGAATAACAACATCTGTAAAGAGAGAAAAACCTACATTAGGAAACAAATGGAAAAGGTGAATATTCCTTTTGATGGCTAAATCTTACCTGTTGGGCTATTTGGAAGAATGGTTTATTGTTGCTATTTGTTAAGGTATCAAACAGAATTGGTTCCATTCTGAGGTTCACTGACAAAATGGGAACAAGAAAACAAAGAGACTTCTAATATCCCAACGTAAGCCAACAACTGTCATTATACTGAGAGGCAACAAATAGGGGACATTTGGCAAGAGTTTTGATTGTTATGAATCAATTAAATATTTGATTACTGCCACACTAAGCAGAAAAAAAATAACAACTAAATTTTTTCTCCTTTGGTATCCAAAATGCTGAGAAAGTTTCCACTTATTGGATATCTGCCATATGTTGGGCTGTTTATGTTTTTCTCAAACTCTACTAAGAACCTAGGTAGTTATTAACTATTGGCCTCATAAAAGATGAGGAAACTAAGGCTCAGAGAGGCTTATCAGTCCATGGTCTGACTCCAAAGTTAAGTTCTTTCTACTATGTCATCTCCCACTCCACCACCTATCACTAGCCTATGTAGATAACAATTACACCTTTTCGATATTATTAGGACATATCATACCTGCTTATCCTTAGGAATGCTGTACATTTTGGTAAGAGATTCCATGATTTCAGAAGGGCTTTCTGAAATCTACATTACAATAAATAAACCACAGTTAGGAAATAAGAAATTAACCAAATGTTTAAAAACTAGCCAAGAGTCAAAGATTCCTCTTACCTTGTCAAGTTGTTCTATGTGAATATAATGTAGTGTGTTGCTAGTTGTCTGAAATTTAAAAAAGAGAGATGTTAGAAGTCACTGAATACCTTAGCTTCTCAGCTGTATGACTACAAGAGCTATCCAAAAATCAACATGCCACCCTAGATTGAAGTCTAATTGAATGCTCTTAAAATCAACATAACTTTAGAGTCTCCAAGAACACTCATTTTATATATGCAATCTTCTCAGGAAAAGTTCTTTAAAACCACAGTACCAAAACATATAAAACACATAGTCAGGCACGTTTCATATTCTTTGTTCACTTTTCAACCCATCACTGACTCGATCCCCACAGTCTTTGTATTCATGGCAAAGGCAATCCACAAAACAGTTTCTCTATAAATATGCATGAGTTGTTTTCAAAGCGCCATTAACCTAGAAAGATAGTGATGGTTGTTATTATTTGCTTTATTGTAGCAGAAGCAAAAAAAAAAAATCTTACTTACTACACTACTACTAAACCAAACTGAATTTTGGTACTTCCCCAAATGACCAGATAATTTAGGCAGGACTTTATAAGCAATCTATGGATAGAGTCTTCTTATACAAACCAAAAAAACCAAGCCCACTGCCGTCGAGTTGATTCCGACTCATAGCCACCCTATAGGACAGAGTAGAACTGCCCCATAGTTTCCAAGGAACGCCTGGCGGATTCAAACTGCTGACCTTTTGATTACCAGCTGTAGCACTTAACCACTATGCCACCAGCGTTTCCAGAGACTTCTTATAAGCTAGCTTAAGTCTTCAACTAGAGAAATCTGAGCCGTCATTATTCAGACTATCACTTACATCTAGGATTTCCAGCTGAGACTGTGAGAAGAATTTACAAGTTACAATGGTGTCCCACAAATGGAGTCCTGCCTTTTGGTAGTCTCAACATAAGTAAGACCCAAACCTATCAGAGCTGGGCATGCAATGAACACTTGTTCCTGAGAAGCTGCTAGAGATAGCTAGTTGGGAGCAGGGTGATGGAGACGGAAATTCATGCACAACAATGTAGCTCAAAACCATTCCCTCATTTAATGGAAGAGTCCTAGAAAAATCAACTCCAGTTATAGTAGATTGTAAACCCCATCAGAACAAGCCTGAATGAGACTTACCTTTTTCTCGATTTTGACCTCGGCCCCAGGGTCTGCGTAAAATTCAAAGTGTAGTGTAGTTGCACTGGGTGGGTATTTCTGTATATAAAGCACGTGAAAGAATCAGATACCGAGCTTCAACTGATTACAGACAAAGTAAATGCCACAGAAAGCCCTCTAAACTCAGAATCTCCCCATAATATCCCAGTCACTTGTCCAACTCAATGTGGTAGCACCATGAGCAGTGTAGTAAGCAGCCACAGTGCATTTACTTCTTATTTTAACAGGGCTCAAGCAGGCTAAGACTTGTAAGAAAACAGATTCAGGAGGGTGGAATCCAGAGCTCCAAAACTTTCTGTATTTCTTACTTATAAGTAACTAGTTTATCTTTCTATCAAAAGATCAATTTTGACTGTAGGTATTCTCAAGGGGGAAATGAAGGGCAAGTCTGCCAAGCAGTAATGAATAAAAAATCCAAGAAAAGATGGAGGATAAATACCAGGATCTATGTACCAGGTGGCACAGTGGTTAAGAGTTTGGCTGCTAACCAAAACGTCGGCAGTTCGAATCCACCAGAAGCTCCTTGAAAACCCTACGGAGCAGTTTTACCTTGTCCTATAGGGTCACTATGATTTGGAATTGACTCGACAGCAACAGGCTTCGACTTTTTTTTAAGATACCAGGTAAAGAATGGAAAAAGACATTCTTATGAAAATGTTAGTGTTTCCACTAACCTTCTGGAATATTTTACTTAAACTATGCCTCACTGACATATCTTCATAATTCCTCTAATACTCCCCCCTTCCATACTATTCTATGCCACTTTTCATGGTATCCAACTGCTTTTCTGTACAGATAGACACCACACCAAAATAAACCAGACCCTGACAACACATCCTCTTTAATTCTAGAAAAGCAACATGACAAAATAAGCTCAGAACAGCATGACCATTAAAATGTCTTCTTGAAAGAAACTGGTAACAGTGGTTGCCTCTGGGAATGGACAGCTTATTGTATACCTGTTTATACTATCTGAATTTTTTAAGCATTGTGTATTACTTCCTTTTAAAGTATACATTTTATTTTTAAAATTTCTCCTGGAACATTTAATCTCCTGAAGACTAAAATTCTTACGCCATATACAAACCTCAAAAAATAAAAGGATGTGTGACTTATTTACACAGGCTGGGACCAAAATGGGTAATAGACATCATTGTATATACAAGCCTAGTACAGGATATCATACTGTTTTTTTCCAAGGGACAAAAAACAAGCTTGACAAAGAGGCTCAAAATTAACCCACTAAGCTTTAAGATGAAAAATCATGTCCTCAGAATTAGAATTCCAAACTCAGAATACCCTTTAATATTTATGTAGTTTCGATTATTAAAGAGACACCACACCTCCCATATTACCTAATACCTAATAAAATGCTCACCAAAGAAAGTATACCAGTAAAGGAGGGAAAGTAACATCCTCTAATTTGTAATTTTCTGTGACTAGAGAAATAGCCATCCTCCTGGGAGGAAAAAGGCTTGCTAAAATACATTCACTAAATCTCAATGCAGCAATTTGTGCTAAACATGACAAAGTGACAAAGAAATGGTACATCTGCTGGGAAACAGAGTTGCTTCTTGGCACAGAATTGTTATAACAAACCCAACTGTGCCTGTGGTTCCAGAGCAGCATATCAGAGCAGAAGGGAGAATGGCCTGAATTCATAACTAAGCACGGGTGAAAGGCATGAACAGGACAGGGCATGAGTGGTAAAAACAAAACATGCACAGGAACATTATTAGTTCTCAGTTATCCCAATGGTAGAACTGCTCTCCAGGCAGCCATTTCTAAATTATGCCATACTCTCCAGGGACCCAACAGTTCTAGTGGAAGAATACAAGCAAATGTACTTCCTAGGATCTTACATTCACTTTCAAACTGATTAAACAGGTGCAGTTCCCTGCCCAAGAGTTGGACTGGTTAAGATAAGCAGGCACATATACTGTTTCTCTGAGATTCTTCATCTATCACGAACACACTGAGGGCTGATGTATTTCTAGATTGTTGCCTAGGGTTTGCTACATCTCAATTGATCTTAGGCTCCTCGAGGGTCCTTGATGTAAAGTGGCAACTTTAAATGGCATTATGTCCAAAAGGCACTCATATCCCAAAGAGTTACTTACCATCATATGCAAGTCTCTGCAACATTCTGCAAGTCCAAAGCCATTCTCTTTTCCACCCCAGCTCTTAGAAAAGGAAAAAAGACAATGTTAAGACAGTGCTTATGATAATTTCATGTACAAAATACTTAAGAGTAGGTGGCTGCCTAGAGAATAGTGTTGAAAAGACTCATGAGAGAAAGAAGGCCAAACAGTAGTATCTCCCAAAGACTCAAAAATTTCATGAGCAAAACCAAGTTATTGACATGCTATGTTTCTACATTTAAAGCATATTCATAAAATTACACTACAAAATATTTCACTGCTTTACCCTCAAAAATCTTTTATTTCATGCCTTTCAAATGTTCTTTTTTTAAACAAGGAGAACAAAACCAATGAATTCAAGGTGAAGGTCAAAAAAGAGAGAGTAAATACAAGCAAGGACTAAAGACTCAAGGCAAGACGGTCTACATAAAGGTGATTTCTCCACTGGCATCAATTCCACTTTTCTGGGAAGATGTTACTGGCAAGAATACAAACAGCAATTGTCAGTCATTGATTTCCACATGCCTGCAGTCATGCTTGCTGACACCTTGGTCTTGCCCCAACAGGTCTTAATTACCTAACCATGCTTTCCATGCTCTGCCTGCACACCTTATTCCATAGGGTGGAATCACACGCTCTCCAGTTCCTCTCTTTTTGACACGAGCTGGGTTGCAAAGCAGAAGATTCTGCCTTATTTATTAGTATTGCACCTTTATATCACAAAGTGTAAGAACTCATCAACAGCCATCCCTGAGATAATGGTTCAATCACACAGTATTACTGGCTTCCATATTCTAAACTCCACTCACACAGTCTTGCTCACTAACCAGCCTGCATCATTAGTTAGTTGTCTAGCACTTAACCATTTGTGCAAGCCAGAGGCAAACAATAAGCAAACTGAAAAGCTTGGGAGAAAAGGCGTGAGATGCTTTGGGGAATAAGGGCTTTGAAAAGCTCCCACATATTCCTAGGAATCTACAAGGCCATACACAGGCCCAGGGCTGGATGCATGCTCAGAAGAGACCTGTGAAAGCCCTAAATTTTCGCCTCTGACTGACCTTTTAAGCCTCTGTACAACCAGGAAGTGAAGGCTAAGGCCAAGTGGTAAACTTCCTGGCTAAATGTTGAAGGCGTGCTCCAACATATACACAGAGCCCAATCTACAAAGACTTTTTTTTTTTTTGGAGTTCCAGGCATTTAAGGAAATCTGTTGAATCACTAGATGACCATTAAGCTAACCAGACTTCAATGGCCACACACAACAAATACAGACTTCATTAAATTAGTACAGAAAAGTCAAAAAACAAACAACTGCAACAAGCAGCAACAACAAACCCTGGGGAGGGGCAAGAATATGATTTCTACAGTTACTATAACATTCAAAACGTCCACTTTTCAACAAAAAATTATGAGGCATGCAAGGAAACAAGAAAATATGGTCCATATACAGGGAAGAATAAATTAACAGAAACTGTCCCTGAGGAACTCCAGAAACTGGACTTACTAGACAAGGACTTTAAATCAACTATTATAAATATGTTCACAGAATTAAGAAAACCATAAGAACGATGTCCCATAAAATACAAAATACCAATAAAGAGATAGAAATTGTGAAGAAAAAAAAATTCTGAAGCTGAAAAGTAAAATAACTGAAATGAAAATTTTACAAGAGGAATTCAACAGCAGATTCGAGTAGGTAGAAGAATTAGCAAACTTAAAGATAGGCCAAGTGAGATTATCCATTCTGAAGAGCATGGAAAAAGAAAGAAAAGAAAATTGAACAGAGCCTAAGAGACCCGTGGGACACCATCAAGCGTACCAACATACACATTATGGGAGTTCCAGGAGAGAAAAGAGAAAGAGGCAGAAAATACTTAAAGAAATAGTGTGTAAAAACTCTAATCTGATGAAAGACATGAACCAACACATCCAAGAAGACCAATGAACCCCGAGTAGAATAAAATCAGATTCACACTGAGACCATTGTATTCAAACTGCTGAAAGAAAAAACTAAAACCTGTCAACCAAGAATTTTATATCCAGCAAAATTATCCTTCAAAAATGAAGGAGAAACTAAGACATTGTCAGATAAACAAAAGCTGAGGCTTTCATTGCTAGCAGACCTGTCCCACAAGAAACTGGGAGTCATTCAGGATGAAATGAAAAGAAGACTCAAATCCACACAAAGAAATACAGTAATAAAACTATGGATATAAATTAAAAAGCCAGTACTAGCACACTTTTCCAAAGACCAGGCTGTTATGCAAAAATCAGCACTATGTGAAAATGGAGGATGACCATAACAGATCACAAACTGAAGGATGACTACGTCATTATATAACTGCCAAATTATATCATTCCATAACTGCCAAACCACTGAGAATCATGGCCCAGCCAAGTTGACACATAACCTTAACCATCACAGCCAGCATTATTTTCACCTCGAACCTCAGCGTTTGTTATTGCCAGAAGTATGTTGCTAATGTGCAAAATAGTCAGATGATAGTTTTTTTTAACTATTGTCATAAATGCAAAATGCCAGATATAGTCAATAAGTTAGGAGGAGGTCTACTATTGAAACTAAATTGGTATTAAATTAAACTAGCTTGTTATATATTAAGATGTTAATTGTAGTTCAAACACCAAGAAAATAACTAGACAAAAGATAAGACTTCAACAACACTATGAACCAACTACATAGAACACTCTGCCCCACAACAGCAGAATACACATTCTTTTCAAGTGCACACAGAACATGCTCAATGTAGACTGTATGTTAGGCCACAAAAAAGTCTCAATAAATTTAAAAAGATGAAATCTTACAAAGTATCTTCGCCAAACACAAAGGAATGAAATTAGAAATCAGTGCAGAAGTAAATTTGGAAAATTCACATATAAGTGGAAATTAACACATTCTTAAATAATCAATGCATCAACAAAGACATAAGGAAATTAGAAATACTCTGAAATAAATTAAAATGAAAACACAACATACCAAAACTTATGGAAGGCAGGGAAAATAGAGCTCAGAGAGAAATTTATAGCTATAAATGCCTATATTAAAAGAAAGATTTGAAATCAATAACCTAACCTTCCACCTTAGGAAAAGGAAAGAGCACACTAAACCCACAACAAGCAGCAGCAAAGAAGTAATAAAGATTAGAGCAGATATAAACAAAATAAGAGAATACAAAAATAGAATTAACAAAGACAAAAGTTGATTCTTTGAAGGTATCAACAAAATCAACAAATCGTTTTAGACTGATCATGAAAAAAAGATGTATGCTCTTGCTTATGCTCGTTCTTTCTTTATAAATACATAGCACCTGCTGCTAAATATGGACAAATATTGATTGTAGTATTATTTACAATAGAAAAATATTAGAAATAACCCAAAATATGTGAAATGCCAAGT
The DNA here is from genome assembly GCF_030014295.1 of Loxodonta africana. NCBI lineage: Eukaryota > Metazoa > Chordata > Mammalia > Proboscidea > Elephantidae > Loxodonta > Loxodonta africana. Next base: position 64,131,516 of record NC_087369.1, read on the forward strand.
AAACTGAGGTACCCATATAATGGCATAATTTGACAATATTTAAAATATTCTCACACAGAAGGTATAAAATCATATTGTAATGGAAACAATCTCTTCTGTCTTGGTTTCATTCCTGAAAAGAACTTGCCCACCCCAAAACCCACTGCTGTCAAGTCAATTCCAACACAGAGCGACCCTAAAGGACAGAGGAGCTCTGCCCTATAGGGTTTCCAGGGAGCGGCTGGTGAATTTGAAATGCTGACCTTTTGATTAGCAGCCGAGCTCTTAACTACTACGCCACCAGGGCTCCTGCCTTCCCCAAAGAACATAAAAACATGCAGTTATACATTCTTTCAATGTTCCTATAGCTTCATGTTTTTAACATTCAACTTTCACTACATCTTAATTTTATCAGCCAGTTGTTTCAATACCATTTATTAATTCACCTTTTACTGTTAGTCTGAAATGCCACCTTTACCACAGATTCAATTTTTATATGTAACTGGATTAGTTTCTGAACTCAATTGGTCAAACCCACTGTTATTCCATCATTTTGTTTATTATCACTTTATAAAAGGGATAATACATAATAGGATAAATACTTCCTCAATATATGTCCAAGATATTCTTGGCTTGTCTCAGGATTTCCAGTGAAAAAACAGGGAATGTGGTGAATATCATAAGGATAAGGCGTGATGCTACATAGAACAGACAGGTTAAGTCAAACAAAGGATTTCATTCTGTAAGGCAGAATAAACTTGAAGGAGTGTACATGTGCACAATTAATTCCTTTTTTCTTCTCTTGTTCCAGTTGATTGCTTTAGATTATTTCTACTACTCTCCATGTCACTCAAAATCTTTCTTGCCAACTGTTATGATCTAATAAAAATCAAGCACCTCTGATAAGTTTTGGTAACCTGGAATTCTTAAAAAACCATGCCAAGACAAACTTGATTCATGAAAGTCTATGATGGTGTTACATTTATATTACCATTGTACTAAATACAAAGACGTATTTCTTACAAAATTATGCAAAGTTAACACGGGGAAACATTTATGTTTTAAGTAAATAAAGCAGGATATAAAATTATATACACCATTGATTTCAGCTACATAAACAAATACGCATAAAATAAAGACTAAGAAATGTATCAAAATAAGAATAGATACATAATTAAGATAAATTTTCTTTGGTACATTTCTAATTTTCTAATACTGACCACATTATTTCAATTATGAGAAAACCTTAGTTTTGCAGTCAACAAGGCCAAGAGATTTGGATAAATCTATGGAACGTTTAAGATTCTAGGCTACTTTTACTAGAGTTGGTACTACTCAGAAGTAACACTAGGTCTTTACCCTTTCTGTTATTATAGATATATATCCTGCCTTCTCGAATACTATAGGGTCGTTATGAGTCGGAATCCATTCGATGGCAACAAGTTCCCCCCCCCCTCAAATACTGAGTAAGCTTATTAAAGAAAAGAACATGTTTTATATTATATCCAGCACAGGGCTGGTCATATACTTCTTGAATAGGATCAACTGGAAGGCTTGGGTATGGACTCTTCAGGAGCCAGGTCACAGGCTGAAACCCATGCCCAAACAACCCCAAACACCTAAAACAGGAAGAGCAGATATTACTGTGAAGTATGCAATAATTCTGCAGAAAGTCATTTGGCCTTTGGTCTTGGTTTCTGAGAGCCAGACCAACACCTAAGGCTAATGAGTGGGGAGCTAACCAGACCAAAGGGGACCAACTGGGGGGTCTGATGTTGACTTAGCCTCATAAGGCATGATGTAATCCATCTGTCATAGCCACTTAGTAAGGTCAATAAAGGCTTTGGAAAACAGAGGCTCAGAGTGGTTGGTGCATAGGAGTGGGTACCACGTCACTCTTTGGGAAATGGAAGCTCTGCACTGCAACCCCTCCCAAACCTCAAGCTATATGTCAGTCTGTACCCTTTTTTTGATATATTAAAGCTGTATGGTGTCTCCCATGAGCTCTCTGAGTTGTTCCAGAGAATTACAGAAACTAAAGGAGCAGGGGGAGCCAGCTGGCCTGAAGCGGAGGGAGTCATATGGATTCTCAGGCCTGTGGCTGGTACCCTGAAGAAAACCCCAGGTTTGGGGCCAGCTAGTCTGAAGTAGAGGCGGACATGTAGACTCCCAAGCTTGTGGCCTGTACCCGCTCACCCAGCCCTGGGTGACTGGAGATGAGTGATAGAAGGGCTGCATGGGCAGCTAGGATCTGAACTAATCAGAGAAGCTGAAATTTCCATAGAGTGCAGCAGGCATGTGGAGTGGGATTTATTATCCACCACACAATTTTATTTCACAATTTATCAGGGGCTAGGAGCCCTCAGGCTTTGTCCAAAAATATGATATGTAATTTCTAAGCCTCACTGTACTCTCCTACCCAGTATACTGTCATATGATTCTGACAATGAAGTAAACAACCAATGAACAGCTATCATCATATCAATCATGCCATAAAGGTATATAATACACCAACCCACTGGACGGGATTTGCTAAAGAAAATGAGTATTCAGGTATCAGGAAAAAGTCCTGATGCTCTTTAAAACAGAACTAAAACATTTTGTAATTTTACCCAATAGGATGGACTAGGTTAGTGGTTCTCAAAAAGTGGACCAGCAGCTCAGTCCAAAGTGTGGACCAAAGTATAGATCAGTATCATTTGGGAACTTGTTAGAAATGAAAATTTTTGTACTTTACTCCAGGCCTACTGAATCAGAAACTGGGGAGGTAGGGGCTTGTAAGCTGGGGAGGCAGAAGAATCTGCATTAATAAAGTGATTCTGATGCATGTTCATGTTTAAGAACCAGTGTACTAGACCTCACAAAGCCATCCAACTGGCTTTTAACTGATTCAACAAATACTCCTAGAGAACTCTCCTGAAATTTTCAGTTCACACATTACAGTTCACATTCACAACGGACCCACATACCGATGACTTAACTGGGTCATTAAAAATTACTGAGAAAAGAGAATACATACAAAATAATTTTTCATAAAAATAAAAACATAACATCCGATGTCTTTTTAAAAACACATTCTCTGAGCCATTTTTAAAAACATGTACAAAAACACAATTAACAAAGAAAACGTACATAAAGATTCAGGAGAAAATACTTGTAACAGATGATGAAGGGCTAATTTATCCAATCTGCTAATTAAAAGGGGTTTTAAAACTGAAAAAACTAACTCAATAAGCAAATGGACAAAAGATACCAATAAATAAAGCACAAGAGGAAATTCAAATTTGAGCACGAAAAGATGTTCAAAGTCACTATTAATCAGGAAAGTGCAAATTAAGGTAGCACTGAGATTTCTGAGACTCCATCATAGAGTTAAAAGTATCAGTAAATAAGAGCATTGTTTGTAACAAAAAAAGGAATGTGCATCAATAGGGAAACAGTTTAATAAAAGACTGACTTACAGCTACACAGGTGACTTAAAGTGATTTTTAACAGTGTTAAGAAAATTAGATGAAGGTTATATATGATCATACATTAGCAATTCAATACAAAAACACTCCCAACACATCAGTATGAGAAGAAGATAAAAATACACACAGGAGACTACAGCTTAGGTTGTGGGGGGATGATCTAAGAGTCTTCTCCAAAAAAAGATTACACTAAAAAAACTATTACGTGACAGCATGTATGATTTACGTAAAATAAAGTACACATATACAGAGTTTTTAAAGGAAACCAAATATAAAAGAGAATACCAAATGTGCTGATACCCAACAATGAAGCTACCATTTATTAAGTACTTTTGATATGACACACATTAACCCTAGGAGTTTTTTTCTATGACATTTTAAGACCTCAGTGAAAAAGAGGAAGACCCTCAACAACGTGGATTTATACAGTGGCTTCAACAATGGGCTCACACATAGCAACAATTGAGAGGATGGCACAGGAGCTGGCAGCATTTCGTTCTGTCATACACAGGGTCGCTATGAGTCAGAACAGACTTGATGGCACCTAACATTTCTTTTTCTTAAAAAAAAAAATCCTCACAACTGGACCAATAAGCAACAAAATGATAAACAGAGAAAAGATTGAAGTTGTCAAGGATTTCATTTTACTTGGATCCACAATCAACACCTATGGAAGCAGCAGTCAGGAAATCAAAAGACACACTGCATTGGGCAAATCTGCTGCAAAGGACCTCTTTAGAATATTGAAAACCAAAGATGTCACCTTAAAGACTAAGGTGCACCTGACCCAAGCCATGGTATTTTCAATTGCATCATATGCACGTGAAAGCTGGACAATGAATAAGGAAGACCGAAGAAGAAATGATGCCTTTGAATTGCCGTGCTGGCGAAGAATACTGAATATACCATGGACTGCCAAGAGAACGAACAAATCTGTCTTGGAAGAAGTACAACCAGAATGCTCCTTAGAAGGATGGTGAGACTGCTTTGGACATGTTGTCAGGAGGGATCAGTCTCTGGAGAAGGACAACATGTTTGGCAAAGTACAGGGTCAGCGGAAAAGAGGAAGAACCTCAACAAGGTGGCTACAACAATGGGCTCCAGCATAACAATGATTGTTAGGATGGCGCAGGAGCGGGCAGTGTTTTGTTCTGTTGTGCATGGGGTCGCTATGAGTCAGAACCGACTCGACGGCACCTAACAACATTTAACTTAATGCTTAACAACTATGAGGTGGTATCAAAATCCCCAATTCACAAATAAATTGAGGTTAATTTGATCTGTTGACAGAACTAGGTCTGATTCCTCCTAAACCCAGGGACCTAACCACATACTAAACACTTAGCATGTACCTGACGTTCTAAGGTTTGTAAATATTATCTTTAAACTTCAAAATCTCCTAAGTCTTTTATTGTAATACCAAAGCATCAAGCATGTAATGTATTACCAAAGACAGCAATATAATATACCTATCAAGACTGCAAATTTTTCAGAACTAGAAATAAACCTTCATTCTATAGATCCTTCAATCCAGAAAAAAGCAGTACACCTGCCAAAGGTAAAAGGAGCCCAAAATGCAAAGGAACAAGATAGTAATAATTTAAGCAATCCTTCCTAATGACAGAATGATCAAAGGGAAGAGCTTGATAATCCTAGACTAAAAACAGTAAGAACAAAAAGGCCACACTTAGTGTACGTAAGCAGGAAATATTAGTATGTGATAATCAGACTAAGTAGGACACTATGGGTGGTGCAAACAGTTAAGCATGCTCAGTTGCTAAGTGCACACTGAAAGGCTGGAGGTGCAAGCCCACCCAGAGGTGCCTTGAAGAACAGCCGAGCAATCCACTTCCAAAAAATCAGCCACTGAAAATATTATTGGTACAATTGTACCCTGACACACATGGAGTTGCCATGAGTCATGGTAACTGGTTATTGCGGCTCTACACAAAGTACCAAATTAACTGTAAAAGGCTGTTCTTCCATCTCTAATATAAAGGTTGTTCCGAAATTTCAAAGCCTTTGGACTGTGTGGGATTTTGTGTGCCAGAATCTGAAGTCTCTTAGATGTCTGTCGTATGTAACATCGTGAATGAGGTCACTGTATTCACTGCATCACTCCTTTAAGCTGTTTTTGTCTGCTTCCGTAAACATTTACAGCCTTGGAAACGCTATGGGGCAGTTCTACTCTGTCCTATAGGGTCACTATGAGTTAGAATCGACTCAACGGCAGTAGGTTTGGTTTTGGTTTGGAGTTGTGTTTAAAACAAAACAAAACAAAACAAAAAACTGCTTTCCTTTCCTTTTTCTATGTTTTAAATAGACTTTTTAGAGAAGTTTTGGGTCTACAAAAGAATTGAGCCAAAGTTCAGTTTCCATATATCACTTTTATCCCTGCGTACTGTCTCCTATTATTACCATCTTGCATTTATTTGTGTGGTATACTTGTTACAACTGAGGGACCAATAAATCAAATCAAACTCATTGCTGACAAGTCAATTCAAACTCATGGGGACCCCATGTGTTACAGAGTAGAACTGTGCTCCACAGGGTTTTCTTGGCTGTAATCTTTACCAAAGCAGCTTGCCCAGCTTCTCTTCTGCGGAGCTGCTAGCAGCCGATGGCAAACCTCTTGCGCCACCCAAGAATTTCTGTTACAAGGAGAGAATAATTTCAATAGAACTTATGCCTCCTGAGAGGCAGTATGGGAGTTCACTTCAGTGCAAGACAGAATCAAGCTATACATACTTTGGAACAGCGATTTTTATGTTTTTCTCCTTTGGGGAGAGGCCTAGGGCCAGGGAGAGACAAACCTGTAAGCACGATTGGGAAGAGGCTGTTACTTCCCTAATAAACCCCGTAATTTTGAGTATGGCCTATGAGTTCTGTGTGGCCACTGCAATGATTTACTGAACTCAGCTGAGAAGTAGAGAGTGTTGTATGATGGATGGTTGGTGTCAGAATTAGTAAAAAATGGCAGAGAGAGGAAGCTTGTCCCGCGTCCGCCTCATGGCAGTCAGCCTTCCGCTGTCCATCTTGGTTCTCCTCCCCCTTTATGGGGGTTGGAGGAGGTTACATACTGCCTTCAAACCATTTTTACACCAGCAAACTTTAATCCAGAGATTTTCATCCCCATTTCTCAAATATTTTCTCTTCTCTGTATTTATTTTCACACACTCTCTAAGACTATTACAAAGGTACTGTCACATTTACTTCTATTTTTCATATCTTCCGGATTTTTATTAGTATTTTCTGTATTTTTATCCTTTTCTGCTTTTTTCTGAGATAGTTTCTCGACCTGATCTTCCAACTCAGTTATTAATTCCTCATCTGTATTAAACCTACTATTTATTCTATCTATTGTGCTATTTATTTCAAATATTATATTCTTCATAGCTAAAATTTCTACTTTTCTGTGCCTGAGGGAAGGGGTAAGGCCCCACAGAGGAGGTGAGTATGAACTGTCTGAAGAGATCTGAGTAAGAGTCTTCCAGGTTATGGGGAGAGGGAGGAGAATCAACCTGAGGGTTCAAGGGGAGCAAAGACCTGGAGACTAGATGACAGAACCCAGCTTGTTCTACTGGGCATGGCTGGAACACTGGAAGTAGGATGGGAGGGAGATGAGGTAGAAAACTGCAGGGCTTATGGGGCCAGGGTCACTGAGGTTGGTGAGGAGAGCCCTGATGGTAACCTCCAGGAGGACAGCAGCTCTAAGGTAGTGCTGGAGGACACCCAGCTCTTTGAAATGAAGAGATCTCCTCCACTTCATGCTCCAGCTAAATCCTTCTTACCTTGAGGCACCTACAGAAGGTCCCTCCTTTCTTTCCTGGGGAGGAAGTTAAGTGGAGAAAGGGAAAGAGACTTGGACCCAGAAAAGGAACCCTAGAGACCTTGTGATTAGATGTGGAGGACGAAGGAAGGAGGGGAGTTCAAGTAAGGCAGAGGAGTAGAGGAAGGGAGTCATCATGGAGGCAGAAGTCTGTGCATGAGAAAGATGGTGGGAGGGGATGCTCCAAAAGTCTGCCTTTGAGCAGAAGACCCTAACCTAGGAGGAGGTTTGGGAGCTGCGCCTAATCTAGGGGGTGGTTTAGGAGTTGAGGTTCTCCCAAAGGTACACAGAGACGTGTTAAAGAATCGGAAGCAATCTGGTGCCCATCCTCGGAGAGCGTTGTTGTTGTTAGGTGCCGTCGAGTTGGTTCCGACTCACAGCAACCCTATACACAACAGAATGAAACACTGCCCGATCCTGTGCCATCCTCACCATTAATTGTTTCTATGCTTGAGCCCATTGATGCAGCCACTGTGTCAATCCACCTCTTTGAGGGTCTTCCTCTTTCCTGCTGACCCTGTACTCTACCAAGGATGATGGCCTTCTCCAAGGACTGATCCCTCCTGACAATATGTCCAAAGTATGTGAGATGTAGTCTTGCCATCCGTGCTTCCAAGGAGCACTCTGGTTGTACTTCTTCCAAGACAGATTTGTTCGTTCTTTCGGCAGCCCATGGAATATTCGATGTTCTTCTCCAACACCACAATTCAAGGGTGTCAATTCTTCGGTTTTCCTTATTCACTGTCCAATTTTTGCATGCATATGAGGTGACTAAAAACACCATGGCTTGGGTCAGGCGCACCTTAGTCCTCAAGGTCACATCTTTGCTTTTCAACACTTTAAAGAGGTCTTTTGCAGCAGATTTGCCCAATGCAATGCATCTTTTGATTTCCTGACTGCTGCTTCCATGGGTGTTGATTGTGGATACAAGTAAAATGAAATCCTCAAATCTTTTCTCCATTTATCGTGATGTTGCTTACTGGTCCAGTTGTGAGGACTTTCTTTATGTTGAGGTGCAATCCATACTGAAGGCTGTGGTCTTTGATTTTCATTACTAAGTGCTTCAAGTCCTTTTCACTTTCAGCAAGCAAGGAGCAGACAGGGAAGATCTTGCATTTGCATACCACGGAGCACTGAGCAGTAGTTGAAATTGATAGGAGACAGCCTCTTGAATGTATCTTAAAATATACTGCTGCCCATTATTCATAAGAGCCCAAAAATGGATAAATGGATGAATAAAAAGTGGTGTATCTGCAAAAGAATATTATTCGACAATAAAAAGGAATGAAGTACTGATACATGCTGCAATATGGATGAACCCTGAAAACTTCATCTGAGTGAGAGAAGCCAGACATAAAAAGACCACATATTGTACAATTCCATTTATACGAAATGTCCAGAAAGTAAATCAGAGGTTGCCTAGGGCTGGGGTGCAGGGGGTTGGAGGGAAATGGGGAGTGACTGACAATGGGTTCAGGGTTTCTAAAAATGTTTTAACATAGATTGTGATGGTGGTTATATGTCTCTTATATAAATATACTAAAAACCACTGAATTGTACACTTTTAATGGGTGAATTTTATGATTTGTTAATTATAGTTCAACAAAGCTGTTACGTAGAAACATATTGCTGATATTTATAATGCATACATGTGCACGCACACACACACACATATTTTAATTGAATGTATCATACTGCTGCCTCCTTGGAGAAATGGTTGATTCAGGACTGGACCATCAGAGTTAGGAAGGACTTAGAAAATGAGAGGAGCAGGAGCGACTCTGCGTGCATCTCCAGAGCCAAACAAACAGGAGTGACACCAGATCTGCCAAAGTTGAGTGCAAGCTCCCAACCCACCCTGCACATACCACCGCCCTCTCCCCACCACAGCTCCATGGGCCAATGAGCACTCCCTTCCTCCCTCTCATTCATTCCCCTCCCGACTCCAACACCAGTCTGGGCATTCACCACCACCATGCCCCCAAGTCAGGAACTCACATCCATGATCTGGCGGCATCCACCCCTTCACCCAGCCATGGGCCCAAGGGGTCCGTGGGCCTGCAGCAACCTCCACCCCCTCCGATCACCTGCACCAGTACCTTGCTGGCCTACTCGGCATAGAACCCACACATTGGTATAAGGTGGTCCAAATTTCCAGCTGAAGCCCGTTTTCACCAGGAGTAGACAAGCTTGGAAGCTGCAGATCTGTGGCATTTGACAGCACCCTGCCCCCTAGGAAGAGGCCTCAAACATCCACACCTGGGGCCTGAGGGCCGGGTGTTACCCCTCCACTCTGTCCAGCCACCCATGACGGGGGCCTGAGAACCAGTGTGTCCCCCCAACCCCTCTAGCCAACAGCACTGGATGCCCAAGGATGGGCTGCACTACACCCTCCTACTATGTGCTATAGTGAACATAAGCATGCCCTCCATCTGGGCACCTGGGGGCAGCCAACAGTCCCCTGCTTCGTCCCCCCACTGCCCCCCACAGCAACCAGAGACCTCCACCCACTTGAAACACCCCCACGCCCAGGACTGTAGATAGAGTCTCCACACCAGACACTTGGTGACCAACGACCCAGGCACCTTTGCCCCAACGCAACAGCAAGCGGCAGAGTGCGTGCCCAACACGCAACCCAATGACCAGGGAGAACACCCCCTGCACCTACAGCCAAAGGACCAGCAGTACACATTCATCACTTCACCAAAAATGCCACCTACATCCTCAGCAGCCACCTGAGAACAAGGAACAGATTCCCAGGCTCACACACCTAGAAGCTTCTCTACCCACCTGGAGACAGGAGGTGAGTGCTTCACTGTGACCAGATTAAGAACCACGGTATCACACATGTCCAGCCTAACTGGATATATCAAAACAAAAATTCAGGACGCAGTAAAAAAAATACAATAAATATAATAACTCCTTCATGCCTGGGAGACAACAGCTCATACAACACCACATAAACAAGCAGGACAAGATGGCTCCAGCAAGCAACCAAAATAAAGAACCAGAACACCTTCCAGAGGAAGATAAGGAAATGGAACTACCTGATAAAGAATACAAAAGACTAATATACAGAGCTTTCCAAGAGACCAAGAAGGAGATCTGGGAAAATAAGCCAAACCAAGGAACACACAAAGCTACAGAAGAATTCAGGAAGACAATACAAAAACAAAATGACAAAATAGGTTACCAGAAACCATACAAAAACAGCAACTAGATACCCTAAAGACTGACAATAAAATTTCAAAATTAGACAACACAATAGAAGGTCACAGGCAGAATTGGGACAATGAAAGTCAGAATTAGTGAGACTGAAGATATATCCCCTGACACCAATCTTTTTGAGCAAAAAAAGAAGAATGAAGAAAAATGAAGGAAGCCTAAGAAATATGCAGGATATTATCAAGAGGAAAAACCTAACAGTGATCGGAGTTCCACAATATTGGGGGGGGGGGGCACGGAGGGGATTACAGAGAACTTTTAAAGATTTGCTGGAAGAAACTTCCCTAATATGAAAGATGAATAGATATCTATCTATCCAAGAAGCACAAGGAACCCCTTACAGCACAGAACCCAAAAGAAAGTCACTAAGACATACCATAATCAAACTTACCAAAACCAAAGACAAAGAACTCTGAGAATGGCTAGGGATAAACGAAAAGTCACCTACAAAGGAGAACCAGTAAGACTAAGATGTGATTACTCAGCAGAAACCATGCAAGAAAGAAGGTAATGGGATGACATATATAAAGTTCTGAAAGAAAAAAAAAACTGCCAACCAAGAATTACATATCCAACAAAACTGTCTCTCAAATATGATGGCAAAATTAGCTCGTTTCCAGATAAACAGAAATTAAGGGATTATGTAAAAACCAGACTGAAATTACAAGAAATAAAAAAGGGAGTCCTCTAGATAGAGAACCAAAAACATCAGACAACACTCCAAGACTGGGACACAGGACAGATCAACCAGATACCAACCCAGATAAGGAATACCCAAAAATGAAACAAAGCTAAAAGATTGAAAATAGGCAATCAGAGGCATCAATACATAAATGATGACATCAAACCAAAAAAGAGAGAATAAATGGTGTATTCACAGAACTTCCATATGGAGAGAAAGTCCAGGCAATATCAAGAAATAAAAGACTGGATTAAACTTAGAAAAAGAAAGGTAAATCTCAAGGTAACCACAAAGGAAGCTAAAAATCCCACCCATCAAAAAAAAAAAAAAAAAAGACGCAGCAAACACAAAATCAACAATATTGAAAGAAATGAAAAGAAAATCCATAAACAAAAATAACTCAGTACAGAAAATTAAGTGGAACAAAGAAACCAACAATGCCACACACAAACAAAGAGACAGCAGTAAACTCATACCTATGAATAATTACACTTAATGTAAATAACCTAAATGCACCAGTAAAGAGACAGAGAGTGGCAGAATGGATAAAAAAACACGATCCATCTATATGCTCCCTACAAGAGACACACCTTAGACTTAGAGACACAAACAAACTAAAACTCAAAGGATGGAAAAAAATATATCAAGCAAACAATAAGCAAAAAAGAAGAGGAGTAGCAATATTAATTTCTGACAAAATAGACTTTAGACTTAAATCCACCACAAAGGATAAAGAAGGACACTATATAACGATAAAAGGGACTATTGATCAGAAAGACATAACCATATTAAATATTTATGCACCCAATGACAGGGCTGCAAGATACATAAATGAAATTTTAACAGAATTGAAAAGTGAGATAGATACCTCCACAATTATAGTAGGAGACTTCAACACACCACTTTCGGAGAAGGACAGGACATCCAGTAAGAAGCTCAATAGAGACATGGAAGACCTACTTACAACAATCAACCAACTTGACCTCATTTACTCATACAGAACTCTCCACTCAACTGCTGCAAAGTATACTTTTTTTTCTAGCGCACATGGAACATTCTCTAGAATAGACAACATATTAGGTCATAAAACAAAACTTTGCAGAGTCCAAAACATTGAAATATTACAAAGCATCTTCTCAGACCACAAGGCAATAAAACTAGCAATCAATAACAGAACAACTAGGGAAAAGAAATCAAATACTTGGAAAATGAACAATACCCTCCTCAAAAAAGACTGGGTTATAGAAGACATCAAGGAGGGAATCAGGAAATTCATAGAATGCAACGAGAATGAAAATACTTCCTATCAAAACCTCTGGGACACAGCAAAAGCAGTGCTCAGAGGCCAATTTATATCGATAAATGCACACATACAAAAAGAAGAAAGAACCAAAATCAGAGAACTGTCCCTACAACTTGAACAAATAGAAAGTGAGCAACAAAAGAATCCATCAGGCACCAGAAGAAAACAAATCATAAAAATTAGAGCTGAACTAAATGAATTAGAGAACAGAAAAACAATTGAAAGAATTAACAAAGCCAAAAGCTGGTTCTTTGAAAAAATTAACAACATTGATAAACCATTGCCTAGACTGACTAAAGAAATATAGGAAAGGAAACAAATAACCCGAATAAGAAACGAGAAGGACCACATCACAACAGAACCAAATGAAATTAAAAGAATCATTTCAGATTACTACGAAAAATTGTACTCTAACAAATTTGAAAACTTGGAAGAAATGGATAAATTCTTGGAAAAACACTACCTACCTAAACTAACACATTCAGAAGTAGAACAACTAAATAGACCCATAACAAAAAAAGAGATTGAAACGGTAATCAAAAAACTGCCAACAAAAAAAAGTCCTGGCCCAGACGGCTACACTGCAGAGTTCTACCAAACTTTCAGAGAAGAGTTAACACCACTACTACTGAAGGTATTTCAAAGCATAGAAAATGACGGAATACTATCCAACTCATTCTATGAAGCCACCATCTCCCTGACACCAAAACCAGGTAAAGACATTACAAAAAAAGAAAATTATAGACCTATATCCCTCATGAACATAGATGCAAAAATCCTCAACAAAATTCTAGCCAATAGAATCCAACAACACATCAAAAAAATCATTCACCCTGATCAAGTGGGATTTATACCAGGTATGCAAGGCTGGTTTAATATCAGAAAAACCATTAATGTAATCCATCACATAAATAAAACAAAAGATAAAAACCACCTGATCTAATCAATTGATGCAGAAAAGGCATTTGACAAAGTCCAACACCCATTTATGATAAAAACTCTTACCAAATAGGAATTGAAGGAAAAATCCTCAACATAATAAAGGGCATCTATGCAAAGCCAACAGCCAATATCATTCTAAATGCAGAGAACCTGAAAGCATTTCCCTTGAGAACGGGAACCAGACAAGGATGCCCTTTATCACCGCTCTTATTCAACATCGTACTTGAAGTCCTAGCCAGGGTAATTAGGCTAGACAAAGAAATAAAGGGCCTCCGGATTGGCAAGGAGGAAGTGAAGTTATCACTATTTGCAGATGACATGATCTTATACACAGAAAACCCTAAGGAATCCTCCAGAAAACTACTGAAACTAATAGTTTGGCAGAGTCTCAGGTTATAAAATAAGCATACAAAAATCACTTGGATTCCTCTACATCAACAAAAAGAACATCGAAGAGGAAATAACCAAATCAATACCATTCACAGTACCCCCAAGAAGATAAAATACTTAGGAATAAATCTTACCAAGGATGTAAAAGACCTATACCAAGAAAACTACAAAGCTCTACTACAAGAAATTCAAAAGGACATACTTAAGTGGAAAAACATACCTTGCTCATGGATAGGAAGACTTAACATAGTAAAAATGTCTATTCTACCAAAAGCCATCTATACATGTAACGCACTACTGATCCAAATTCCAGTGTCATATTTTAAGGGGATAGAGAAACAAATCACCAATTTCATGTGGAAGGGAAAGAAGCCTCGGATAAGCAAAGCATTACTGAAAAAGAAGAAGAAAGTGGGAGGCCTCACTCTACCTGATTTCAGAAGCTATTATACAGCCACAGTAGTCAAAACAGCCTGGTACTGGTACAGCAACAGGCACATAGACCAATGGAACAGAATTGAGAACTGAGATATAAATCCATCCACATATGAGCAGCTGATATTTGACAAAGGCCCAGTGTCAGTTAATTGGGGAAAAGATAGTCTTTTTAACAAATGGTGCTGGCATAACTTCCATTTGCAAAAGAATGAAACAGGACCCATACCTCACACCATGCACAAAAGCTAACTCCAAGTGGATCAAAGACCTAAACATAAAGACTAAAACGATAAAGATCATGGAAGAAAAAATAGGGACAACCCCAGGAGCCCTAATACAAGGCATAAACAGAATACAAAACATTACCAAAAATGATGAAGAGAAACCAGATAACTGGGAGCTCCTAAAAATCAAACACCTATGCTCATCTAAAGACTTCACCAAAAGAGTAAAAAGACCACCTACAGACTGGGAAAGAATTTTCAGCTATGACATCTCTGACCAGCGCCTGATCTCTAAAATCTATATGATTCTGTCAAAACTCAACCACAAAAAGACAAACAACCCAATCAAGAAGTGGGCAAAGGAGATGAACACACATTTCACTAAAGAAGATATTCAGGCAGCCAACAGATACATGAGAAAATGCTCTCAATCATTAGCCATTAGAGAAATGCAAAGTAAAACTATGATGAGATTCCATTTCACTCCAACAAGGCTGGCATTAATCCAAAAAACACAAAATAATAAATGTTGGAGAGGCTGCGGAGAGATTGGAACTCTTATACACTGCTGGTGGGAATGTCAAATGGTACAACCACTTTGGAAATCTATCTGGCGTTATCTTAAACAGTTAGAAATAGAACTACCATACAACCCAGAAATCCCACTCCTCGGAATATACCCTAGACATCCAAGAGCCTTCACACAAACAGATATATGCACACCCATGTTTACTGCAGCTCTGTTTACAATAGCAAAAAGCTGGAAGCAACCAAGGTGTCCATCAACGGAAGAATGGGTAAATAAATTGTGGTATATTCACACAATGGAATACTACGCATCAATAAAGAACAGTGACGAATCTGTGAAACATTTCATAACATGGAGGAACCTGGAAGGCATTATGCTGAGTGAAATTAGTCAGAGGCAAAAGGACAAATATTGTATAAGACCACTATTATAAGATCTTGAGAAATAGTAAAAACTGAGAAGAACACGTACTTTTGTGGTTACGAAGGGGGGAGGGAGGGAGGGAGGGGTTTTTTTATTGATTAATCAGTAGATAAGAACTGCTTTGGGTGAAGGGAAAGACAACACTCAATACATGGAAGGTCAGCTCAATTGGACTGGACCAAAAGGAAAGAAGTTTCCGGGATAAAATGAATGCTTTAAAGGTCAGCGGAGCAGGGGCAGGGTCTGGGGAACATGGTTTGAGGGGACTTCTAAGTCATTTGGCAAAATAATTCTATTATGAAAACATTCTGCATCCCACTTTGAAATGTGGCGTCTGGGGTCTTAAATGTTAACAAGCAGCCATCTAAGATGCATCAATTGGTCTCAACCCACCTGGAGCAAAGGCAAAGGAAGAACACCAAGGTCACACGACAACTAGGAGCCCAAGAGACAGAAAGGGCCACATGAACCAGAGACCTACATCATCCTGAGACCAGAAGAACTAGTTGGTGCCAGGCCACAACCGATGACTGCCCTGACAGGGAGCACAACAGAGAACTCCTGAGGGAACAGGAGATCAGTGGGATGCAGACCCCAAATTCTCATAAAAAGACCATACTTAATGGTCTGACTGAGACTAGAAGAATCCCAGCGGCCATGCTCCCCAGACCTTCTGTCAGCACAGGACGGGAGCCACCCCCGAAGACAACTCATCAGACATGAAAGGGACCGGTCAGCGGATGGGAGAGAGATGCTGAGGAAGAGTGAGCTAATTATATCAGCTGGACACTTGAGAGTGTGTTGGCAGCTCTTGTCTGGAGGGGGGATGGGAGGATAGAGAGAGAAGGAAGCTGGCAAAATTGTCACGAAAGAAGAGACTGAAAGGGCTGACTCAATAGGGGAAGAGCAGGTGGGAGTACGGAGTAAGATGTATGTAAACTTATATGTGACAGACTGATTGGATTTGTAAACGTTCACTTGAAGCTTAATAAAAGTTAATAAAAAAAAAGACTCAGCACACACAAAATCAACAATATTGAAAGAAATGAAAAGAAAATCCATAAACAAAAATAACTCAGTACAGAAAATTAAGTGGAACAAAGAAACCAACAATGGCACAAAAAAAAAAGAGACAGCAGTAAACTCATACCTATGAATAATTACACTGAATGTAAATAACCTAAATGCACCAGTAAAGAGACAGAGAGTGGCAGAATGGATAAAAAAACATGATCCATCTATATGCTGTCTATAAGAGAGACACCTTAGATACAAAGATACAAACAAACCAAAACTCAAGCAATGGAAAAAAAAATGTATCAAGCAAACAATAACCAAAAAAGTGCAGGAGTGGCAATATTAACCTCTGATCAAATAAACTTTAAAGCAAAATCCACTAAAAAGGATAAGGAGAGACACTATATAATGTTTAAACACACCAGTAAGACATCACCATAATAAATGTGTACGCACCCAAAGACAAGACTCCAGGATAAATTCTAACAGCATTGGAAAGAGAAACAGACAGCTCCCCAATAGCAGTAGGAGATTTCAACACGCCACTTTTGGTGAAGGACAGGACATCCAGAAAGAAAACAAAGATAAAAAAGATCTAAAGACCACATTAAACACACTCAATCTCACAGACATACAGAACACCCCACCGAACACCAGCAGGGTATATACATTCTTTTCCAACGCACATGGACATTCTCCAGAATAGACCACATTTCAGGCCACAAAGCAGGCCCTAACAAAATTCAAAACATCAAAATAATACAAAGCATTTACTCTGATCATAATGCCATCAAAGTAGAAATCAATAACAAACAACAAGGAAAGAAAAATAAAATACATGGGAACTGAACAACACCTTGCTTAAAAACTACTGGGTTATAGAAGAAATCAAGGATGCAATAAAGAAATTCATAGAATCAAATAAGAATGAAAAGACACCTTACCAAAACCTGTGGGACACAGCAAAAGCAGTGCTTAAAGGTTGACTGTTCGAATCCACCCAGGCACTCCTTGGAAACTCTATGGGGCAGTTCTACTCAGTCCTATAGAGTCACTATGATTCAGAACGGACTCGAGGGCAAGGGGTTTTTAGATGTCAATTTACAGCCATAAACACAAACATCCAAAAAGAAGGGCTAAAATCAAAACATTAACCCTGTAACTTGAACAAATGGAAAAAGAGCAGCAAAAGAAGCCCTCAGGCACCAAAAGAAAGGAAATAATAAAGATTAGAGCAGAAATAGAGAACAGAAAAACAACAGAATCAACTAGATCAAAAGTTGGTTCTTTGAAAAGATGAACAAAACTGAAAACCACTGACCAAACTGACAAAAGAAAAACAGGAAAGGAAGCAAATGACCCAAATAAGAAATGAGATGGGTAGTATCACAATATACCCAACTGAAATAAAAAGGATCGTAACAGAATACTATAAAAACTATACTCCAACAAATTTGACAACCTAGAAGAAATGGACAAATTTCTAGAAATACACTACCTACTTAAACTAACACAAACTGAGGTAGGAAAACTAAACAGACCCACAACAAAAAAAAGAGACTGAAAAGGTAATAAAAACAACTCCCAATAAAATAAAGCCTTGGCCTGGATGGATTCACTGGAGAATTCTATCAACTTTCAGAGGAGAGCTCTCACCAATACTACCCAAACTATTTCAGAGTTAAGAAGAGGAAGAAATACTCCTGAATTCATTCTATGAAGCCAGCATAACCCTGATACCAAAGCCAGGCAAAGACACCACAAAAAAAGAAAACTACAAACCAATATACCTCATGAACACAGAGGCAAAAATTCTCAATATAATTCTAGCCAATAGAAGCCCCACAGACACATCCAAACTCCCTGTGGGACCAAATTGCTGCTCTCGGGAAACATCTAGCTCAACTGGCATAACATAGTTTACAAAGAAAATGTTCCACCTTCTACTTTGGTGAGTAGCATCGGGGGTCTTAAAAGCCTGTAAATGGCCATCTAGGATACTGCACTGACCTCACCCCTTTGGGAGCAAGGAATAATGAAGAAAACTAAAGATACAATGTAAAAATTAGTCCAAAGGACTAATGGGCCACATCTACCACAGCCTCCACCCGACTGAGTCCAGTACAACGAGATGGTGCCCAGCTACCACCACTGACTGCTCTGACAAGGATCACAACGGAGTCCCAGACACAGCTGGAGAAAAATACAGAATAAAACTCTAACTCAAAAATAAAGACTAGACTTGCTGGCCTGACAGAGATTGCATAAACCCTGAGAGTATGGCTCCCAGACACCCTTTAAGCTCAATAATGAAGTCACTCCTCAGGTGCACCCTTCAGGCAAAGACTGGACAGCCCCATAAAATAAAACGAGACTAAAGGGGCTTTTTTTTTTTTTTAAAGGGGCACACCAGCCCATGGGCAAGGACTAGAAAGCAGGAGGGAACAGGAAAGCTGGTAATAGGGAACTGAAGGTTGAGAAGGGAGAGTGTTGACACGTCATGGGGTTGTTAACCAATGTCACAAAACAATATGTGCACTAACTGCTCAGTGAGAAACTAGTTTGTTCTGTAAACCTTCATCTATAATACAATTAAAAAAACATCTAGCCAATAGAATTCACCAGCTTATCAAAAAACTAATACATCACGACCAAGTAGGATTCATTATCAGGTATGCAGGAACAGTTCAACATTAGAAAATCAATCAACATAATCCACCACATAAATAGAAGAAACACATGATCGTATCAATTGATGCATAAAAGCCATCTGACAAAGTCTAACACCCATTCGTGATAAAGTCTCTCAGCAAAATAGGACTAGAAGGGAAATTCCTCGACATAACAAACGGCATTTACACAAAACCAACGGAAACCCTGGTGGAATAGTGGTTAAGTGATACGACTGCTAACCAAAGGGTCGGCAATTCAAATCCACCAGGCACTCCTTGGAAACTCTATGGGGCAATTCTACTCTGTCCTATAGGGTCGCTATGAGTCGGAATCAACTCGACGGCACTGGTTTTTTTTTTTGTTGTTGTTGTTATACAAAACCAACAGCCAACATCATTCTAAAGGGAGAGACTGAAAGCATTCCCCTTGAGAACGGAAACCAAACAAGGATGCCCTTTATCACCACTTTTTTTTTTTTTAATTTTTATTAAGCTTCAAGTGAACATTTACCATTCCAATCAGTCTGTCACATGTAGGTTTACATACATCTTACTCCCTTCTCCCACTTGCTCTCCCCCTACTGAGTCAGCGCTTTCAGTCTCTCCTTTCGTGCCAATTTTGCCGTCTTTCCTCTCTCTCTCTCTCTATCTTCCCATCCCCCCTCCAGTCAAGAGTTGCCAACACACTCTCCAGTGTCCACCTGATTTAATTAGCTCTCTCTTCATCAGCATCTCTCTCCCCGCCACTGACCAGTCCTTTTCATGCCTGATGATTTGTCTTCGGGGATGGTTCCTGTCCTGTGTCATCAGATGTTCTGGGGAGCATTGTCTCTGGGATTCCTCTAGTCTCAATCATACCATTAGGTATGTTCTTTTCATGAGAATTTGGGGTCTGTATCCCATTGGTCTCCTGCTCCCTCAGGAGTTGTCTGTTGTGTTCCCTGACAGGGTAGACATCGATTGTGGCCGGGCACCAACTAGTTCTTCTGGTCTTAGGATAATGTAGGTCTCTCGTTCATGTGGCCCTTTCAGTCTCTTGGGTTCTTAGTTGTCGTGTGACCTTGGTGTTCTTCCTTTGCCTTTGCTCCAGGTGGGTTGAGACCAATTGATGTATCTTAGATGGCCGCTCGTTGGCATTTAGGACCCCAGGCGCCACAATTCCAAGTGGGATGCAGAATGTTTTCATAACAAAATTATTTTGCCCGTTGACTTAGAAGTCCCCTCAAACCAAGTTCCCCAGACCCCAGCCCCTGCTCCGCTGACCTTTGAAGCTTTCATTTTATCCCGGAAACCTCTTTGCTTTTAGTCCAGTCCAATTAGGCTGACCTTCCTTGTATTGAGTGTTGTCTTTCCCTTCACCCAAACCAGTTCTTATCTACAGATTGATCAATAAAAAGCCCTCTCCCTCCCTCCCTCCCTCCCTCCCTTCCCCCTTTGTAACCACAAAAGTATGTATTCTTCTCCATTTTTTTCTATTTCTCAAGATCTTATAATAGTGGTCTTATACAATATTTGTCCTTTTGCAACTGACTCATTTCGCTCAGCATAATGCCTTCCAGATTCCTCCATGTTATGAAATGTTTCAGAGATTCGTCAATGTTCTTTATCGATGCGTAGTATTCCATTCTGTGAATATACCACAATTTATTTATCCATTCATCCGTTGACGGACATCTTGGTTGCTTCCAGCTTTTTGCTATTGTAAACAGAGCTGCAATAAACATGGGTGTGCATATATCTGTTTGTGTGAAGGCTCTTGGACGTCTAGGGTATATTCCGAGGAGTGGGATTTCTGGGTTGTATGGTAGTTCTATTTCTAACTGTTTAAGATAACGCCAGATAGATTTCCAAAGTGGTTGTACCATTTGACATTCCCACCAGCAGTGTATAAGAGTTCCAATCTCTCCGCAGCCTCTCCAACATTTATTATTTTGTGTTTTTTGGATTAATGCCAGTCTAGTTGGTGTGAGATGGAATCTCATCGTACTTTTAATTTGCATTTCTCAAATGGCTAATGATCGGGAGCATTTTCTCATGTATCTCTTGGCTGCCTGAATATCTTCTTTAGTGAAATGTGTGTTCATCTCCTTTGCCCACTTCTTGATTGGGTTGTTTGTCTTTTTGTGGTTGAGTTTTGACAGAATCATGTAGATTTTGGAGATCAGGCGCTGGTCTGAGATGTCATAGCTGAATATTCTTTCCCAGTCTGTAGGTGGTCTTTTTACTCTTTTGGTGAAGTCTTTAGATGAGCATAGGTGTTTGATTTTTTCTGGTTTCTCTTCATCATTCTTGGTAATGTTTTGTATTCTGTTTATGCCCTGTATTAGGGCTCCTAGGGTTGATCCTATTTTTTCTTCCATGATCTTTATCGTTTTAGCCTTTATGTTTAGGTCTTTGATCCACTTAGAGTTAGTTTTTGTGCATGGTGTGAGGTATGGGTCCTGTTTCATTCTTTTGCAAATGGATATCCAGGTATGCCAGCACCATTTGTTAAAAAGGCTATCCTTTCCCCAATTGACTGACACTGGTCCTTTGTCAAATATCAGCTGCTCATACGTGGATGGATTTATATCTGGGTTCTCAATTCTGTTCCATTGGTCTATGTGCCTGTTGTTGTAGTACCAGGCTGTTTTGACTACTGTAGCTGTATAATAGGTTCTGAAATCAGTTAGAGTGAGGCCTCCCACTTTTTTCTTCTTTTTCAGTAATGTTTTGCTTATCCGGGTCTTCTTTCCCTTCCATATGAAATTAGTGATTTGTTTCTCTATCCCCCTAAAGTATGACATTGGTATTTGGATTGGAAGTGCGCTATATGTATAGATGGCTTTGGGTAGAATAGACATTTTTACTATGTTAAGTCTTCCTATCCATGAGCAGGGTATGTTCTTCCACTTAAGTATGTCCTTTTGAATTTCTTGTAGCAGAGTTTTATAGTTTTCTTTCTATAGGTCTTTTACATCCTTGGTAAGATTTATTCCTAAGTATTTTATCTTCTTGGGGGCTACTGTGAATGGTATTGATTTGGTTATTTCCTCTTCGGTATTCTTTTTGTTGATGTAGAGGAATCCAAGTGATTTTTGTATGTTTATTTCATATCCTGAGACACTTCCAAACTCTTCTATTAGTTTCAGTAGTTTTCTGGAGGATTCCTTAGGGTTTTCCATGTATACGATCATGTCATTTGCAAATAGTGATAGCTTTACTTCCTCCTTACCAATCTGGATACCCTTTATTTCTTTGTCTAGCCTAATTGCCCTGGATAGGACTTCTAGCACGATGTTGAATAAGAGCGGTGATAAAGGGCATCCTTGTCTGGTTCCCGTTCTCAAGGGAAATGCTTTCAGGTTCTCTCCATTTAGAGTGATATTGGCTGTTGGCTTTGCATAGATGCCCTTTATTATGTTGAGGAATTTTCCTTCTATTCCTATTTTGGTAAGAGTTTTTATCATGAATGGGTGTTGAACTTTGTCAAATGCCTTTTCTGCATCAATTGATAAGATCATGTGGTTTTTGTGTTTTGTTTTATTTATGTGGTAGATTATATTAATGGTTTTTCTGATATTAAACCAGCCTTGCATACCTGGTATAAATCCCACTTGATCAGGGTCAATTATTTTTTTGATGTGTTGTTGGATTCTATTGGCTAGAATTTTGTTGAGGATTTTTGCATCTATGTTCATGAGGGATATAGGTCTATAATTTTCTTTTTTTGTAATGTCTTTACCTGGTTTTGGTGTCAGGGAGATGGTAGCTTTATAGAATGAGTTCGATAGTATTCCGTCTTTTTCTATGCTTTGAAATACCTTCAATAGTAATGGTGTTAAGTCTTCTCTGAAGGTTTGGTAGAACTCTGCAGTGTAGCCGTCTGGGCCAGGACTTTTTTTTGTTGGCAGTTTTTTGATTACCATTTCAATCTCTTTCTTTGTTATGGGTCTATTTAGTTGTTCTACTTCTGAATGTGTTAGTTTAGGTAGGTAGTATTGTTCCAAGAATTTATCCATTTCTTCTAGGTTTTCAAATTTGTTAGAGTACAATTTTACGTAGTAATCTGAAATGGTTCTTTTAATTTCATTTGGTTCTGTTGTGATGTGGTCCTTCTCGTTTCTTATTCGGGTTATTTGTTTCCTTTCCTATATTTCTTTAGTCAGTCTAGGCAATGGTTTATCAATGTTGTTAATTTTTTCAAAGAACCAGCTTTTGGCTTTGTTAATTCTTTCAATTGTTTTTCTGTTCTCTAATTCATTTATTTCAGCTCTAATTTTTATGATTTGTTTTCTTCTGGTGCCTGATGGGTTCTTTTGTTGCTCACTTTCTCTTTGTTCAAGTTGTAGGGACAGTTCTCTGATTTTGGTTCTTTCTTCTTTTTGTATGTGTGCATTTATCGATATAAATTGGCCTCTGAGCACTGCTTTTGCTGTGTCCCAGAGGTTTTGATAGGAAGTATTTTCTTTCTCGTTGCATTCTATGAATTTCCTTATTCCCTCCTTGATGTCTTCTATAACCCAGTCTTTTTTCAGGAGGGTATTGTTCATTTTCCAAGTATTTGATTTCTTTTCCCTAGTTTTTCTGTTCTTGATTTCTAGCTTCATTGCCTTGTGGTCTGAGAAGATGCTTTGTAATATTTCGATGTTTTGGATTCTGCAAAGATTTGTTTTATGACCTAATATGTGGTCTATTCTAGAGAATGTTCCATGTGCACTAGAAAAAAAAGTATATTTTGCAGCAGTTGGGTGGAGAGTTCTGTATAAGTCAATGAGGTCAAGTTGGTTGATTGTTGTAAGTAGGTCTTCCATGTCTCTATTGAGGTTCTTACTGGATGTCCTGTCCTTCTCCGAAAGTGGTGTGTTGAAATCTCCTACTGTAAGTGTGGAGGTGTCTATCTCACTTTTCAATTCTGTTAAAATTTGATTTATGTATCTTGCAGCCCTGTCGTTGGGTGCGTAAATATTTAATATGGTTATGTCTTCCTGATCAATTGTCCCTTTCATCATTATATAGTGTCCTTCTTTATCCTTTGTGGTGGATTTAAGTCTAAAGTCTATTTTGTCAGAAATTAATATTGCTACTCCTCTTCTTTTTTGCTTATTGTTTGCTTGATATATTTTTTTCCATCCTTTCAGTTTTAGTTTGTTTGTGTCTCTAAGTCTAAGGTGTGTCTCTTGTAGGCAGCATACAGATGGATCGTGTTTCTTTATCCAGTCCGTGACTCTCTGTCTCTTTATTGGTGCATTTAGTCCATTTACATTCAGCGTAATTATAGATAAATAAGTTTTTAGTGCTGTCATTTTGATGCCTTTTCATGTGTGTTGTTGGCCATTTCATTTTTCCACATGCTTTTTTGTGCAGAGACTTCTTCTTAGTAGCTTGTGAGATTTTCATTTTCATGTTTAACTTTGTGTTTGTTGAGTCGTTACGTTTTTCTTGGCTTTTTTCTTGAGTTACGGAATTGATATTCCTTTTTGTGGTTACCTTATTATTTACTCCTGTTTTTGTAAGTAAAAACCTGACTTGTATCCTTCTATATCACCTTGTATCCCTCTCCATCTGGCAGTTCAATGCCTCCTATATTTAGTCCCTCTTTTTGATTATTGTGATCGTTTATCTATTGATTTCCATGATTTCCTGTTATGTGTATTATTTTGTTTATTTATTTATTTTTTAGAATTAGTCTTAATCTGTTTGTTTTTGTGCTTTCCCTATTTGAGTTGCGTTGATATCAGGACGTTCTGTTTTGTGACCTTGTATTGTGCTGGTACCTGATATTATTGGTCATCAGGCCAAACAATCTCCTTTAGCACTTCTTGCAGTCTTGGTTTAGTTTTTACAAATTCTCTGAACTTGTGTTTATCTGTAAATATCTTAATTTCTCCTTCATATTTCAGAGAGAGTTTTGCTGGATATATAATTCTTTGTTTGGCAGTTTTTCTCGTTCAGCGCTCTGTATACGTCATCCCATTCCCTTCTTGCCTGCATGGTTTCTGCTGAGTAGTCTGAACTTATTCTTATTGATTCTCCCTTGAAGGAGACCTTTCTTTTTTCCCTGGCTGCTTTTAAAATTTTCTGTTTATCTTTGGTTTTGGCAAGTTTGATGATAATATGTCTTGGTGTTTTTCTGTTTGGATCAATCTTAAATGGGGTTCGATGAGCATCTTGGATAGACATCCTTTCGTCTTTCATGATGTCAGGGAAGTTTTGTGTCAGGAGTTCTTCAACTATTTTCTCTGTGTTTTCTGTCCCCCCTCCCTGTTCTGGGACTCCAATCACTCGCAAGTTATCCTTCTTGATAGAGTCCCACATGATTCTTAGGGTTTCTTCATTTTTTTTAATTCTTTTATCTGATTTTTTTTCAGCTATGTTGGTGTTGATTCCCTGGTCCTCCAGTAGTCCCAGTCTACATTCTAATTGCTCGAGTCTGGTCCTCTGACTTCCTATTGCGTTGTCTAATTCTGTAATTTTATTGTTAATCTTTTGGATTTCTACATGCTGTCTCTCTATGGATTCTTGCAACTTATTAATTTTTCCACTATGTTCTTGAATAATCTTTTTGAGTTCTTCAACTGTTTTATCAGTGTGTTCCTTGGCTTTTTCTGCATTTATCCTAATTTCATTTGTGATATTTTTAAGCATTCTGTAAATTAGTTTTTTATATTCTGTATCTGATAATTCCAGGACTGTATCTTCATTTGGGAAGGATTTTGATTCTTTTGTTTGGGGGGTTGGAGAAGCTGTCATGGTCTGTTTCTTTATGTGGTTTGATATGGACTGCTGTCTCCGAGCCATCACTGGGAAACTAGATTTTCCACGTAATGAGCTAAAAAAAAATGCCGTTAGATCCCTATCTGAATTCTCCCTCTGGCTCCGGGTATTCGGATGTTAATGGAGCCGCCTGGGAAGGGTGGGGGAGGGATCAGAGAGCTGGGAGTGTAGCACCACAGAATATAGAGCTGAACACCGCGTTCACACTCCGCCCCCGTCCGCCAAAATCCGGGCGGAATGGCTTCCCGTCTAGGACACTGCTTTCCCTGCTCGGAGACCAGTCACTTCCTCCCAGGGACTTCTCCCTCTGGTGTGCGGCACCACTCGCGCGCACTGGGTGGGCATCTCCCGCACGAACGGGTGGGCCCGCCCCCAGGGTCTATTCAGGAGAATATAATTGGACCCCGCGCTCGCGCCTCACCCGTGCACGCGCCCAAATCCCAGTGTGATGGCTCGCCGGCTGGGACGCTGCTTTCCCCGGTCCGAGACCAGTCACTTCCGGGGGTTTCTCCCTCCGGTGCGCTACACCACACGCGCGATCTGGGTGGGCGTCAGCCGCACGACCAAGGTGGGCCCACCCCCTTGGTCAATTCAGGGGAATATAATTGGACCCCGCGCTCACGCCCCGCCCGCGCGCGCGCCCAAATCCCAGCGGAATGGCTCCCCGTCTGGGACGCTGTTTTCCCCGCTCTGAGACCAGTCACTTCCGGGGATTTCTCCCTCCGGTTCGCCACGCCGCACGTGCGGACTGGGTGGGCGTCCTCCCGCACGAATGTGTGGGCCCCGCCCCGGGGTCGCTTTAGGGAAATATAGCTGACCTTCCCCCCGCTCGCGCCCCGCACGCTTCCTGCCAAACTCCCCGCGGTATGGGTCCCCACCTGGGACGCTGTTATCCCCGCTCCAATATCAGTCACTACCTCCCGGGTGCTTCTCCCTCCGGCTGCACCACTACGCCGCCCGCGGCAACCAGCTAGACTTCCTCCCAGGATGGGTTCGGGAGGGGGGAAGGGCTGGGCCCCCCGTCTGTGCCGTCTGCCCCCCTGGGCTCTGGCCCAGATCGGACTCTGAAGGTCACCTGCCTGGTACGCTGGCTCCTAGTTCTGAAAACGGTCGCTGTCTGCCCGTATTTGTTCGTTTTCCGTCTCTAAGTCTGTGCTTGTTGTTCAGAATTCGTAGATTGTTATGTATGTGATCGATTCCCTTGTTTTTCCAAGTCTTTGTTGCAAGAGGGATCCGCAGCAGCGTCCACCTAGTCCGCCATCTTGGCCCCGCCTTACCACTTTTTTTTTATTAAATCGTGCTTTACATGAAGGTTTAAAAGGCACATTAGTTTCTTATTAAACATTAATATACATATTGTTTTGTGACACTGGCTACCAACCCCGTGACACATCAACACTCTCCCCTTCTTGACTTTGGGTTCCCCATTTCCATCCGTCCAGCTTTCCTGCCCTCTCCTGCCTTCTCGTCCTTGTCCCTGGGCTGGTGTGCCCATTCAGTCTCGTACACATGGCAGAGCTACATGTATTACTGTTTTTTTTTTATGGGCCTGTTTAATCTTTGGCTAAAGGGTGAACCTCAGGAGTAAATTCAGTACTGAGTTAAAAGGATGTCAGGGGATTATCATTCCTATTCAACATCATGCTGGAAGTCCTAGTTAGAGCAATAAGAATAAGAAAAAGAAAGGGCATCCAAATTGGTAAAGAAGAGGTAAAACTATCCTTATTTGCAGATGATATGATCTTATACACAGAAATCCTCCGAAGAATCCACCAGAAAGCTGCCTGAACCAACAGAAGATCTCAGCAAAGTAACAGGATCCAAGATTAACATATAAAAATCAGTGGCATTCCTCTAAATCAACAAAGACAACTTGAAAAAGGAAATCACCAAATCAATACCATTTACAACAGCCCCCAAGAAGATAAAGTACTTCAGATTAAATCTAATCAGGGATGTAGAATACCTATACAAAGAAACTACAAAACACTACTGCAAGAAACCAAGAGACCTACTCTGTGGAAAAACTTACCATGCTTATGGATAGAAGACTCAACATTGTGAAAATGTCAATTCTACCCAAAGCTATCTATAGATACAATACAATTCCAATCCAAATTCCAAGAGCATTCTTTAACAAGATGGAGAAAAAAATCACCAACTTTATATGGAAAGGAAACAAACCCCAGATAAGTAAAGCATTACTGAAGAAGAACAAAGTGGGAGGCCTCAAACTATCTTAAAAAAAAAAAAAATTATACAACCATGGCAGTCAAAACAGCTTGGTAGTGGTACAATGACACATAGACCACAGGAACAGAACTGAGAACCCAGACATAAATCCACCCATCTATGAGCAGCTGATATTTGACAAAGGCCCTAAGTCCATTAAATGGGGAGAAGACAGTCTCTTTAACAAATGGTACTGGCATGACTGGATGTCCATCTGTACAAAAATGAAACAAGATCCATACCTCACACCATATACAAAAACTAACTCAAAATGGATCAAAGACCTAAAAATAAAATCTAAAACAATAAACGGCATAAATAATATACAAACCATAAAAATACACAAATGCCAGAAGAGAACTAGGTAACTGGGAGCTCCTAAATATTAAACACTAAGCTCATCAAAAGACTTCACCAAACGAGTAAAAAAACCTACAGAGTGGGGAAAATAAAAAACTGGCAATGACATATCCAACAAGGGCCTAATATCCAAAATCTACAAAATACTTCAATACCTCAATACCAAAAAGCCAAATAATCCAATTTAAAAATAGGCAAAGGATATGTACACTTCACCAAAGAAGTCATTCAGGTGGCTAAAAGACCACTGGCCATGAGAGAAATGCAAACTAAAACTACAATGAGAAACCATCTCACCCTGAGAATACTGGCACTAATCCAAGAAACAGAAAACAACAAATGTTGCAGAGGTTGTGGGGAGACTAGAACTCTTATGCACTGCTGTTGGGAATGTAAAATGGTACAACCACTTTGGAAAATGATAAGGTGCCTTCTTAAAAAGCCAGAAACAGAAGTACCATATGATCCAGCAATACCACTCCTAGGAATATACCCTAGAGAATAAGAGCCATTGCACGAATAGATATATGCACACCTGTGTTCGTTGCAGCACTATTCACAATAGCAAAAAAAAAAATGGAAACAACCCAAATGCCCATCAACAGATGAATGTAAAAACAAATTGTGGTACATATACACAATGGACTACTATGCAACAATAAAGAACAATGACGGAATCTGGGAAACATCTCACAACATGGATAAAACCTGGAGGGTCCCATTTCTTCAGAAGCAAAGGAGAATGAAGAAAACCAAAGACACAAGGAAAATATTAGTCCAAAGGACTAAAGGACCACGTGAGCCAGAAGACTCCAACAGCCTGAGACCAGAAGAACTAGATGGTGCCCAGGTATCACCATCGACCACTCTGACAGGGATCACAACAGAGAGTCCCAGACAGAGGAGAAAAATGTAAAACAAAATTCAAATTCACAAAAAAAGACCAGACTTACTGGTCTGTCAGAGACTGGAGGAACCCCCAAGACTATGGACCCTGGAAACTCTAATTCAGAACCGAAACCACTCCCGAGCCCACTTTTCAGATACAGATGAGACAGGTCTATAAAACAAACACCCACACACGAGGAATGTGCTTCTTAAGTTCAATAAAGTACACAAGACCAAATGGGCAACTGCTGCCCAAGAGGAAGATGATGAGAAGGCACGAAGTGACAGGAACTGGACGAATGGAAATGGAGGGGGAGAGCTGGCCTCCACCTCATGGCAGTCAGTCTTGTGATGTTTATCTTGGTTCTCTTTCCCCCTTGTGGGGATGGAGGAGGTCAGACACTGCCCTCAAGTCTTTTTTACAAACACACTACAGATTCAACACACAGATGAAATTTCCTTGCGTTGCTACCTTGACATGGATTTGACACCAAACCTGAAAAGAATCCCATAAAAATTGCTTTAAAGCCCTTCTGAAATTGCAATAGTGCAGCAAAACCACAAGACCAACTGCACTAAACAAGAATCCCACCCTTCATTGTTAACTATGTGGTAGGGATCAGCATGAATCCAGTCCCACCTGGAAATGGATTCAGCTATCACCTTCCCACTTATTCATCTTCCTTGCCTGCCACTCTCTCATCCCCAGTCACCTGGGGCTAGGTCAATGGGTACCAGCTGCAAGTTCAGGAATCCACATGATTCCCTCCGCTTCAGATCAGCTGGCCCCTTTTCTCTCTCATCCCAGCCACTAGGGGGGCTAGGTCAGAAAACACAAATTAAAAGGACACAGTCCTGTGGAATGCAGACCTCAAATTCCCGTAAAAAGACCAGACTTAATGGTCTGCATGAGACTGGAAGGACCCCGGAGGTTATGGTCCCTAGACCTTCTGGTAGCCCAAGACAGGCACCATTCCCAAAGCCAAGTCTCTTCAGACAGGGTTTGGACTGGACTATAAGATAGAAAATGATACTGGTAAGGAGTGAGCTTCTTGGATCAAGTAGACACATCAAACTCTGTTGGCAGCTCCTGTCTAGAGGGTGATCAGAAGGCAGAGGGGGACAGAAGCTGGCTGAATGGACATGGGGAATACAGGGTAGAGAGGAGTATGCTGTCACATTAGGGGGAGAGCAACTAGGAGTATATAGCAAGGTGTATGACTTGATTTGTAAACTTTCACTTAAAGCACAGTAAAAATTAAAAAATAAGTTTTTTATAGGCTAATATGTGCGCATGCATGATTAAATACAAAATATGATATAAGCAATTTTATGTGAGTCAAGAAAAGCTTAAGGGTCACTTCTGGATAATGAGAGAAGTACACCTTGTACATAAATTTTTGTATGAGAGACTGACTTGATTTGTAAACTTTCATTTAAAGCACAATAAAAACTTTTTAAAAAAGGGGCACAGTCCTTCAGACTGCCAAAAAGGGAGACCCCAGACCTTGTGGGTTCAATAATTCCCTGGAACGCCTCACAGAATTCACAGAGTATCTACACTTACAGCTACTGATTTAATTAACCAGAAAGGATATAAGCAGAGACCAATACTGATACATTATTGTTAACCAAAGTCCATAGTTTACATTAGGGTTCACTTTTTGTGTTGTATAGTCCTACAGGTTTCAACAAATGCATACTGTCATGTATCCACCATTACATTATCGGAGAGAACAGCTTCACTGCCCTAAAAATGCCCTTTGCTCCACCTATTCATCCCTCTCTCCTCCTCTAGCCCCCTGCCAAACACTGATCTCTATAGTTTTTTGCCCTTGGTGAGATGGAATGGCACAATATCCACAACGATGGACTCAAACGTTCTAGCAATTGTGAGGATGATGCAGGACCAATAAAATTTTGTTCTGTTGCACATAAAGTTGCCATCAGTTGGAGTCGACTTGATGGCAGATATCTACATGTACTAGTCACTTTTTTTTTTAACATTCTGTGCTTTACAAAATTTTAAATAATTAACCTACCAACTATTGGGCCTAATTATATCAAAGAGGGCTTCTACTAAATAGAGGATTTCCATGCAAAAAAGTGGTACTTCTTTGTTTATTCAGGCCATCTTTTAATTTGTATGCTTTTTATAAAACTGTATGTTGCTCTGTGTACACATATTTGTAAGTTACGGAAATGGTACTAAGCAACAGACATCACTGTATTTTCCTTTTTTTCACTCAGCATTAAGTTTAAAAAATATCAGTGTTGCTGCATGTTATTATTTGGTTCACTGCTTCCATTTTACTTATCCAATATATTAATGGTGGACACCTCCAACTCCTCACTACCACGAACAACAGTGCAGTCTTTTCGCACATGTCATCTTAAGAAAAAGCATGGTTATCATCTTTGGGATATATACCTAGGACAACAAGTTCACGCACCCATCAGCAATGGTAAGTGTTCCTACAGCCTCACATGCCTGCCAACACAGCATAATCCAGTTTTCTACTTTTTGCCAATCTGATGTTTACGAAGCTATTACCTTTTTTATCCATAATTCTCTAATCATTAATGAGTTTGAGCATCTATTCACATGTTTATCAGCCTGCTGAATTTCCTCTTCCATGAACTGCCTATCCATATACTCTGTTTATCCTTGTTGATTTCCAAGAGTTCCTTGAATATTCTACATTAATAGTACCTTGCCAGTATTAAAATATTGTTAAACACCTCTGGCGCAGTTGTTTAAGAGCTACAGCTGCTAACCAAAAGGTCAGCAGTTTGAATCCACCAGCTGCTCCTTGGAAACCCTATGGGGCCAGTTCTACTCTATACTATAGGGTTGCTATAAGTTGGAATCTACTGAACGGCAGGCAACAGGTTTGGTTTTTTTTGGTTTTATCATCAATCTGTTAACTTTTGTCTTTGGCAGTGCTAGTTAACGGTCCACAGAGAAGCTGCTATCCCACCAATTGTTTGAAACTGTTAATGGTTCACTGACAACATGTGCTCAAGCTAGAATGTTATTGAACCACCCAGTAAGTGCACTGTTTAGTTCAATGGACACTCTTCTCAATGAAAGAAGCAGTGTTCTGATTTACATTCTAGTGTAAGCTCCTTAAGAGTGGTACTGAGCTATGCTATTTTTCTATGAAAAGAAGTCTTAATTTTGTATTCAAATTCAAATTCTTACCTTAAGGTTTACGTTTTGGAGATTTTAAGAATTCCTCCCCCACCACTAGATCACAGGTATAACCTCCTACATTACCTGTTGCCCATTGCCATTGAGTCGATTCTGACTCATGGCGACCCTATAGGACAGAGTAGAACTGTCCCATAGAGTTTCCAAGGAGCGCCTGGTAGATTCAAACTGCCAACCTTTTGGTTAGCAGCTGTAGCACTTAACCACTATGCCACCAGGGTTTCCAACCTCCTACATTATCTTCTATTAAATTTACAGTTTTACCAAATATGGCTTATTTATGGACACTAAGCTTACTGACAAGAGTTCCCTAGGTGGTACAAACCATTAATGGCTGCTAACCAAAAGGCTGTAGGTTCAAGTCCACCCAGAGGCACCTCGAAAGAAAAGTCTGGCCATCTATTTCCAAAACATCAGCCACTGAAAATCCTATGGAGCAGTTCTACTGACACACATGGGGTCACCATGAGTTGAAATCAATTCAATGGCAACTGGTTTGGTTATACTTCTTGATTTTGTGAATGAGGTCTTTTCCCCAATCACTTTGAAACCGATTATTACTGATTATGAAGGAGCTATTCATTTCTCTATATCAATCTCCTACTTGGCTACCTTGAAGTCCTGGTGGCACAGTGGTTAAGAACTCGGCTGTTAACCAAAAGGTCGGCAGTTCCCATCCACCAGCAGCTTCTTAGAGACCTTACGGGCAAGTTCGACTCTGTCGTATAGGGTTGCTATGAGTTGGAATTGACTCGACGCCATCGGGTATCCAGAAAACCAAGAGCCACAAACCTTGCCAGCTACAAATAGTGACAACTTTTCTCTTCCAATATATACCCTGCATTGTTTTCTCTTGTACTAGTTAGGACTCTACCACAAATTTAAAAGGGAGAAATAATAGCTAGCATTTTTGTGTGACTTTTGAGTTCAATGGAAATGCTTTAGTTTCCCAACTATGACTTCTGGCAGACATGATTTATAAACTTATATACTTTTATAAATTTATATACTTTTCCTACTTTCAAAGAATTTATATTAGTATTTTATTAACGTGAATTTTATCAAATGCTTTTGAAGCATCAATTGAGATACTTTTTTCTTCCTTTTGACTGTTACTTGAAGATCCAATGTCAAACCGCCTTGCATTTTTAAATAACACGAGAAAATGTTTACAATGTGTTAAGAAAACAGGTTGCATGCTAGTGTATTCGTCTTCCCCAGTGTAAGAAGGGAATATGCTCACATTTTAAGGGAGGCTCCATCTGGATGACTTATAGATGATTAATACTTTTTTACACTTTTCTATATGTCCTAGAATTTTTCACAATACACATTACAATTTATCATACAAAAATGATTTTTAAGTAATCATGGCACATAAAATAGTCTAAAATTTGAGTTATATTAATGAGGGTTTTTTTTTTTTAAAGCCAGCCTTAACATTTTTCTCCCAAGAATGCTTTCCAGCAATGGCAGCCTCTCTCAAACCCAAGTATGTGTAGTCAGTATGCCTCTAGGAACACTGGACAATAATTTGGTCGAGTTGAACTATTATATGAGAGCTTTTGCCTTTCACTACGATCACAAACATCAAAAACTAATTAATGAGCACACCACTTTAGTTCCAAAACAACTCTGAAGTAGATATTCTAAATTCACAGATGAGAAAACTGTTACCAGAACTAGTAAGCCAGGGCCAGTCAAATCCAGATCTTTCTATTACACTAAACCTCCATTCCTTGTAGAATCTGATTCTGAAGATTCTTTCCAGAAGAGAGCTTGCCATTTTTTAATAAAAGAGCAGACTTGCAGATTTTTGAGCAGAGATTCATGAAATCCCTCAAAGTTATTTTATAATAACTGAAAATACTCCACAGGTTCTCTGGAACTTAGCTAAGTGGGATCCAATACTTCTACTCAATTAGGTCAGTAAAGTTAACTTGGGGGAGTTCAATCCATTTTTGACAGTATAAGAAGCACCTGTCAAAAAAGGAACCAATTTTTGTGCCCTTTCACTCCTCACCTCTGCCAAATGTTGCAGCCGGGTTAGCAGTGGGGTTCTCTTGTCAGATCCAAGGCGTGTGATATAGTTTGATCTTTTGCTGAATACATACAGAAGGTTAAGCACAGCCAGCACCACTTGCATATCAGAGGAAGCCAATAAAGTTGTCAAATGCTACAGGAAGAAAAAAGACAAGTTCGTGGTATCAGGCACACTTGGGCTTGGAAATATAAACACAAATGTAATAATGTATTTGTCAACATTTATAACACTTTCAAGAAATTTAGTCAAAACAATACAAAAACATTTATAAATATCTGAGCACCTACGACATGTAAAACCTTGTCCCCAAGGAGCTTATAAATCTGGCACCCTGTCAGAAAGTACAATAAAAATAAAAAATGTAAACAGCAGTTCAAAACTGCACAGGAAGGAACAGATTACAAAAGAGACAAATATGATATATGTATGTGGAGCTCAAGAATTTAAGAATTTTAAGTCTCTTTCAGACTATAAAGAATGAGGTAAAGATAATTTCACGCTCCTTCTGTATACTTCACGACAAATACAAACTTGAAATTAACCAAAACACAGGGTCCTTTATATAAAACCTAAAAATATCGACAACAGCTGTTGGTATTTATGTAAACTATGACTACTGCATCACAGTGTATGCTCATAAGTTACCTGGGAGTGATATTCATGTTTTTTTAATACAATTAAAATTCAAGCAGTTTGGTCAGAGTTAAAATCAATATGTAATTTAACTGGAAACAAATCCAGGAATTTCTAGTTGCTGATTATCCTGAAGGCCATGGACTTCCTTTCACAGCGAATCGATGACCCACTTAAAGCTCTGTCTGCTAGATCTTTAGTTCAGTTATTCCACTACTTTTACCAAATCATTTTCTTTCTACTTGTTTATTCTGATTGTTTTTTTACTGAAGACTTAGGAAAATTGACACATTAACTTCAGGACACCTAATAGTGATTAAAAAAAAAAAAAACCAAAGTTAGGCTAAGAGTAAAGAGTTTTTCTCTTTAGTTATTTTTGACCAATTTAAAAGCTCACTGATTCCTGTGCTCACTTTACTCTTTAAGTACACATAGGATGTATTTATATATATTTTGGAAAGGATGGGGGAGAAGGGAGACTGAAAAGCGGCACACTAAGACTTTTCAGGAGAGTAGTGTACATTAATGTGTCAAGGAAATCAAACCATTTCTAATAGTTTATAAGTAACACCTGAGACAAAAATCAATTCCTGCAAACTCCCTGGAACACCTCAATGCATGTATTATACCTCTCATTCATTTCCTGAATCTTAAAAGGCAGGCTGAAGATGACAGTAAAGAGCCTTCCCAACAGCCCTGTGAAGGGTATTATCTATAGCTAAAGAACATCCTACCATTGTCTATGACACGACAGAAATAACAATTTCCTTATATTCTAGTTAAAAACAGATCATGTGCTTCAATTTTCCCTACCTCTATGGAACTGTACAGATGCCGGGAAAAGCTGTACTCAATGAGCAAAGCTGTGAAGTTCAACACAGCCAAGAGAAGCATTTTCAGCTGTTCTCTTTCTGGCCTATCACACACGAGCATCCAGGACATATTCTCCACTGTCTGTCCAGCGTCCGCCAGAATTCCATCGAAGCGGTCCAACAAGTCCACCCAGTGATATAACTCGCACTGGAGAGGGGAGGAGAAAGGAAGATATAAGAATAAGGTAAAAGTACTGTGCAGGTGCTTTGTGACTACGCTTTGTTGCAACAGACAGCTAGGCATGACACCTAGAGAAGCTCACTTCCCACTTTTGCTTCCCTTCAACTCCCAACCGGTACGAAACCCATGCAAAAAAGTAACACTCTGAGCTATGTGTGCCTGAATTCACTGTTACATCTGTCAAGGTAACATGTGCTAACACCAGTAGATGCCACAAAACCTCTAGCTAGATCCTCAAAGAAGGAATTCTGGCTACATTCTGAAGTCTACAAACATTCCCATCAGGACTCATTTTATCAGAAAAGTTCATCTTTCTTTAGTCACCTGAAGAAAATTCTTTTAAACTAAAAGTTAAAATCCAAGAGTATCTCATACTGCCAGTCAAACTAATGGAATTCTGTGGTTCAGATTCTCTGCCATCATTTGTGCAAGCATTCCCCATCTGCAGCGGGCATAATTTTCCTTTCTTATTTTTATTCTTTCAAAATTTCCTTGGCAACCATTCACAGGCTAAAAGTCATTGGTCTAGAGGTGTGCCAGGTATATACAAGATACGTATTAAGTCACTGCTGAATGAGTCTACCCCAGTGTGGTTTCTCTTTCCATATCATAGCATACAAAATGCTGTACTAGTCTGGTGAGTTCTGTCTTTTGGGAACGGAGTTATAGGAGAAATTAGTAATTCTAATAGGTCTTAATTTCTCTGACCACCCTCTAATGAGGGTTCACGTACCTTTCCAATGTTCCATGTTTTGATCTGTTGTAGTTCCAAGAGAAGTTGCTCATCATTACAAGCTTTGAGTTTGTCTATTAAGGCTCTGCAGTCTGCAGGCTGGGAAAAACAAAAAGGTATTCACAAAGGGTGTTCTGGGCTATGAAACAGGCATAAAGAGGGAGAATGGGAAAAGAAGCAAGGGCAAGTAATGGGGGCTGGGACAGAGAAGCCTTCTACCAACGGATGGCTAGGAGAAGTGATTACACTTGCTCTTTAAGTCTGTAAAAACAGTATGGTATCCTGGCAATAGGCCTGGATTTGAAATCAAACAATTTTAGGCTCAGTTTTTAGCTTTATGCTTACTAATAAGCTATTTTATCATGAGTAAGCCCAACCTCTCAGCCAGTTTTCTTACCAGGAAAATAGAGCTAATAGCTCCCTCAGAGATGTGAACCACATCTCTGTTTACGAAACACACATAAACTACTTATCCCACAAAATGGGAGCTTAAATATGAAGAGGCAACATACTATTACAAACAGCACAGGCTTTGAAATAAGGTACTCAGTATGCTGCCTCTTTGAATCTTAAGTATCCTCTTCTGCAAAAGGAAGTAACAACACCTTATATATCTAACAATGCTGTTGTGAGACTTAAACTGGGAAAAATGTATTTTCAACACCAAGAACAAAACATGGAATATGAGCTTAAAAAAAAAGATACATGGTTTTCTTTAAGCTAAGCCCCAGAACACTTTTCCCCTGTAGAATAAGCCTTGTTAATATCTACCTCATATTTCTATGGCAATTAAATATATGTAAAATCAATGACACAAAACCCTTCCATAAACCAGGACTGTACTTTTTCCTCCTCCCCTTGAAGCCATGAGAACAGGTTGAGGGAGAGATAGTAAAGCAGTAGAATCAGATACCATGGGAGTCTAAACTACCTGCTCATACATTTTACAAAGGTTTTCTGGACCTACTTGGGGCCTAGTATCATATATACCACTTCAGTTTCTAATGGAGGGCAGCTATGCAAATCCAATTTTATGATTCTGTGCGTTAGATAACACCGAGTTCATGGTGAATATTTAGGTCCTATAATTGCTTGGTGTCCCATAATCAGACATTCAGTCTTTACCAAGGTCTAGCAGTAAGCCAAGAGCTGTATTTTTGAATACAGGACAGTTGTTGGCAGAGTACAGCATGACCAAAACTCTAGGGGTCTTAACTGTGATTATCCTAATGGGGCTTACCAGAAGCACCATGTAGCATCTTTGGTTGACACCTAAGTAAGACACTTGGGTCTAGTAGGTCATAATGCCCAAGTGGTAGGGCAACTTGCATCATAGCCTAGACCTCTCACAGAACCTTTTCTAGATCTAAACCTCACTAACACTGTAAGCTTTAGCAGTTACTCATTAAACAGGTCAAAGCAAAATGCTCAAATGTGACACATGTTGGCTCTAAAATCCAAAGAGGCACACCATACATTGCTCCCCTTTCTTCATGTTGTGTGGTGCAAGGTACAGCAACTTATCTTACTTTAGGAGGCATATCCCAACATTCCCAAGATCTTTGGGACCGTAGAAACTTTCCTGATGTGTCAGGCCCTCAAACTTTCACAGGGTTATCCCTGACTCTCTAGTCCACATATGTCTAAGGCATCTGAAGTGCTTGCTTACTAGGTCCAGTTAGCACAATGTCATCAATTTAACGCATCAGTGTGATGTTCTTTGTTTTATCAAGACTATCAAGGTCCCTCTGAACCTTGCAATTTATCGGAAAATATAGCAGGGACAACAGTATGCCTTTATTGTCTTGTCTCTGCTACATAAACAGAAACTGTGCTTTTCCTTACTCATAGTAAGTATCTGCCAGTTCAATAGCTGTATACCAATTCCCAGGATTTGTATTAATATGTTCCAATAAACATATTAAACCTAGAGGAAAAAATCCTTGGCACAGCTGCTGATACACAAAGCGATCAATAATAATAGCCTTTCTTAAAAATATTATCTAGTATATGCACACCCATGTTTATTGCAGCTCTGTTTACAATAGCAAAAAGCTGGAAGCTACCAAGGTGTCCATCAACGGATGAATGGGTAAATAAATTGTGGTATATTCACACAATGGAATACTACGCATCGATAAAGAACAGTGGCGAATCTGTGAAACATTTCATAACATGGAGGAACCTGGAAGGCATTATGCTGAGCGAAATGAGTCAGAGGCAAAAGGACAAATATTGTATAAGACCACTATTATAAGATCTTGAGAAATAGTAAACCTGAGAAGAACACATACTTTTGTGGTTACGAGGGGGGGAGGGAGGGAGAGGGTTTTATATTTATCAATCAGTAGATAAGAACTGCTTTAGGTGAAGGGAAAGACAACACTCAATACATGGAAGGTCAGCTCAATTGGACTGGACCAAAAGGAAAGAAGTTTCCAGGATAAAATGAAGGCTTCAAAGGTCAGCGGAGCAAGGGCGGGGGTTTGGGGAACATGGTTTAAGGGGACTTCTAAGTCAATTGGCAAAATAATTCTATTATGAAAACATTCTGCATCCCACTTTGAAATGTGGCGTCTGGGGTCTTAAATGCTAACAAGCGGCCATCTAAGATGCATCAATTGGTCTCAACCCACCTGGAGCAAAGGAGAATGAAGAACACCAAGGTCACACGACAACTAAGAGCCCAAGAGACAGAAAGGGCCACATGAACCAGAGACCTACATCATCCTGAGACCAGAAGAACTAGATGGTGCCCGGCCACAATCGATGACTGCCCTGACAGGGAGCACAACAGAGAACCCCTCAGGGAGCAGGAGATCAGTGGGATGCAGACCCCAAATTCTCATAAAAAGACCAGACTTAATGGTCTGACTGAGACTAGAGGAATCCCGGCGGCCATGCTCCCCAAACCTTCTGTTGGCACAGGACGGAACCATCCCCGAAGACAACTCATCAGACATGAAAGGGACTGGACAGTGGGTGGGAGAGAGATGCTGATGAAGAGTGAGCTAATTGTATCAGGTGAACACTTGAGATTGTGTTGGCATCTCCTGCCTGGAGGGAGGATGGGAGGATATAGAGAGTGGGAAGCTGGCAAAATTGTCACGAAAGGAGAGACTGGATGGGCTGACTCATTAGGGGGAGAGCAAGTGGGAGTACGGAGTAAGATGTATGTAAACTTATATGTGACAGACTGACGTGATTCGTAAACGTTCACTTGAAGCTCAATAAAAGTTAATAAAATATATATATATATATATATATATATATAATCTAGTTTTTTTTTTTTTTTTAGTACTGACCAGTGTGGGGAACTGGGCATTCTCATATGCTGTGAAGGCAAAGAGGCACCCTCAAGCATTTAAAAATATAAATAGTCAATGATCCTAAAAATTCCACTTCTAGGAGTTTATCCTAAGTAATTTGTAGTTGTTGATGATAGGTACCCTCTCATAGTGACCCTATCTATGTTACCATATCAGCATGAAACATTGCCCGGTCCTGTGACATTCTCACAATCATTTCTATGTTTTAGCTCATTGTTGCAGGCACTGTGTCAATCCATCTCCTTGAAGGTCTTCCTTTCT
The DNA here is from genome assembly GCF_030014295.1 of Loxodonta africana. Classification (NCBI taxonomy): domain Eukaryota; kingdom Metazoa; phylum Chordata; class Mammalia; order Proboscidea; family Elephantidae; genus Loxodonta; species Loxodonta africana. Next base: position 64,172,142 of record NC_087369.1, read on the forward strand.
CTGATCGTCTATTTTACCAAGCATGATGTCCTCTTCCAGGGTATCTCCTGATAACATGAGCAAAGTAAGTGAGATAAATTTTCACCATCCTCGCTTCTAAGAAGCATTCTGGCTGAATCTTTCTGGAAGTTTACTGGCTCTGTTCTTTTGTGAAATGTCCTATGCCATTTTGTCATTAGGATGGTCATCTCTCCTACTGATTTAGATACTAAAAATATTAACTGCATCAAGTTACAAATATTTCCTCCTGCTTACCATGTACTTTTTTATTTTGAATATAGTATTTGACATTTTCATATATAATTTAATAATCTTTTCCATTACGGATTTTTTCCTTTGCTTTAATGCTTGAAAGGGCCATCCCCACCTAAAACCATGTAAATATTCACCTATATTTTCTTTTATTTCTCCCATAATTTATTTCTTCTTTAAACATTTCACTGTTAATTCATATAGATTTCAATACATAACAGCCTCCCTACCCTTTGAAAGTCAAACAATTACTGTAGCCACTGTTCTTAACTAATACTGTCCTTCCCCACCAACTTATAATTCCTCTATTATCGTATATTAAGTTCTTGTACATATGTACACTAGGATCTATTTCTGGGTTCTCTATTCTCTTATCAGTAGAATTTTCACAGTGATGCCACTGTTTGAATTTGTGTAGTATTTTAGGCAACTTTTTTGTTTTTTAATTTTATTTGAATATACCAGTTCAACAGTTTCTACATGTATAATTCAGTGACACCAATTACATTCTTCAAGTTGTGCAAACATTCTCATCCTCCTTTTCTGAGTTGTTACTCACCCATTAACATAAACTTGCTGCCCCTTAAGGTTCCTGTCTAATCTTTCAAGTTGCTGTTGTCAATTTGATCCCATATACAGTTCTTAGAAGAGTATAAAGCTCAAAAGAGACTTTTTTTTTTTTACTGTTGTTAGGTGCTGTCAAGTCACTTCCAACTCATAGCGACCCCTATGTACAACAGAACAAAACACTGCTCAGTCCTGTGCCATCCTCGCAATTGTTATGTTTGAGCCCACTGTTGCAGCCACTGTGTCAATCTATCTTGTTGAGAGTCTTCCTGTTTTTCACTGACCCTCTACCTTAACAAGCATAATGTCTGTCTCCAGGGACTGGACCCTCCTGATAGTATGTCCGAAGTACGTGAGACAAAGTCTCCCCATCCTCGCTTCCATGGAGCACTCTGGCTGTACTTCTTCCATGACAGACTTGTTCATTCTTCTGGCAGTCCGTGGTATATTCAATATTCTTTGCCAACACCAGAACTCAAAGCATCAATTCTTCAGTTTTTCTTATCCCTTGTCCAACTTTTGCATTCATATGAGGCAACTGAAAATATCATGGCTTGGGTCAGGCACACCTTAGTCCTCAAACTGACATCTCTGCTTTTCAACACTTTAAAAATCTTCAATTTCCTCATCTTTGGCATTAGTGGTTGGTGCATATATTTGAATAACAGTCGTATTAACTGTTCTTCATTGTAGGCGTATGGGTATTATCCTATCACTGACAGCATTGTACTTCAGAATAGATGGTGAAATGTTCTTTCTGATGATTAATGTGATGCCACTTCTCTTCAATTTGTCATTCCTGCCATAGTAGACCATATGACTGTCCGATTCAAAATGGCCGATACTGGTCCATTACAGCTTTTTAGGGGTTCATTCAGCCTCCAAGGCTCCTGAGAGTCTGAAGTACATGAGAATTTGATATTCTGTTCTGGATTTTCCCCCTTTTGATCAGGATTCATCTACAGAATCTTTGATCAAAATGTTCAGTAATGGTAGCCGGGCACCATTCAGTTGTTCTAGTATCATGGCAAAGGAGGCAGTTGTTCATGGAGGCAATTAGCCATACATTCTATTTCCTCCTTCTATTCCTAACTCTTTCTTCCACTGTTGCTCCAAAAGAAGGGAGAGAAATTGTATCTTTGATGGCTGCTTGCAAGCTTTAAAGATCCCAGGAACTACACAACCAGCTAGGAGGCAGAGAACAGAATCACTAAACACGTTACTGAGCCAATTACACTTAAATGTCCCATGAAACTGTGACCCTAAACCTCTAAACCCAGGAACCAAATCTCATAAGGTGTTTGCTTGAACATAAGTAGCCTCAGCAGCTGCTATTTTTTTGTTATTGTCATTGTAAATATATCTATCACACAACTTTTTACAGGTGTACAACTTATTGATAGCACTTACAATAACTTGCTGTACGTCCCCCTACTGCAGTGTCATATATTGTAGTGCCTGCAAGCACAGCTGGGAAGAGGCGGACCTGATGCAAGAACTATACCCTTGAGTGTTCCTGAGCCTGATCGTAACCTGTTAATTCCCTAATAAATCCCATAATCGTGAGTATGGTCTGAGTCCAGTGTGGCCACTGCAATAAATTATCGAATCCAGCAGAAAAGTATAGAGTGCTGTGGGAGGGACAGTTGGTGTCAGAACTGGTAAACATGGTGGAGAGAGGAGGCCTCATAGGACTCAGCCTTGGGCTGCTGGTCTTAGTTCTCCACCCCCGTGGTGAAGTTAGAGGTCAGACACCGCCCCCAAGTTGTTTTTACACGTACCCTTATTCAATGCAATTTTTCTATCACCCTAAACTGAACTCAGTACTTCATAAGCAATAATCCACCTCTTTTGCCCTCCTTCCCTCCCTTGGTAACCACTAATCAACTTTGGTCTCTATATATTTACCTTTTCTTGTCTTTTTATATAAGTGAGGTCATACCATATTTGTCCTTTTGTGATTAACTTATTTCACTCAGCATAATTCAAGCTCCATCCATACTGCAGCATGCATCAAGACTTCATTTCTCCTACTGGTTGAGTAGTATTCCATTGTATGTATGTACAATATTTTGTTTATCCATTCATCTGTTGATGGTCATTTAGGTTGTTTCCACCTTTTGGCTACTGTGAATAGCGCGGCAATGAACACTGGTGTACAAGTCTCTGAGTCTTGAGTTTTTTGGGTATACACCTAGGAGTGGAATTGCTGGGTCACACAGGAGTTCTATTTTCAGTTTTTTTGAGGAACTGTCACACTATTTTCCATAACAGCTGTACCACTCTGTATTCCTGCTAGCAACGAATAAGGGTTCCAATTATTCCACATCCTCACCAACGTTTTTTTCTGCCTTTTTTTTTATCTTAGCCATCCTAGTGGGAGTGAGATGGTATCTCATTGTGGTTTTGATTAGCATTTCTCTCATGACTAATGACGCTGAGCATCTTTTCATGTGTTTGGCAGCCACCTAAATGTCCTCTTTGGTGAAATGTTAGCTTGTCTTTTTACTTTTTTGGTAAAGTCTTTTGATAAACAACAGTTTTTAATTTCTGTGAGGTCTCACAGAAATTTTTGCTGTTTGTGCTTTTGTCATTTTATTAGATAATCCATTGTTTAAAGCTAGGCCCTGTATTTTCTTCTAAGAATTGTATACATTTGATTTGCATACTTAGGACCTTAATCTACTTGTGTAGGGTGGGGGGCATGGATCCTGTTTGCTTTTTCTGCATGTGAAATTCAATTTTCCCAACACCATTTATTTTAGAGACTCTTCTATTCCCATCAAATGGACTTAGCACCCTTGTGAAAAATCAGTTGACCATACATGTGAGGGTTTATTTCTGGACTCTCAGTTCTATTCCATTGGTTTTTGTGTCTACTGTTATACCAGTACCAGGCTGTTTTGATTACTGTAGCTGTAGAATATATTTTAAAATCAAGGAAGTGTGAGTTATACTTTGTTCTTCTCTTTGAATATTACTTTAGCTATTTGGAGCCTTTTGCCATTCCATATAAAGTTGAGGGTTGGTTTTTCCATTTCTGTAAAGAAGGCTGTTGGGATTTTGATCAGGATTGCACTGAATCTATAGATCGCTTTGGGAAGTATTGACATCTTAACAGTATTAACTCTTCCAATCCATGAACATGGAACATCTTTCCATTGGAAGTTTTCTTCTTGCTCTTCATTTTCTAAAGATACCTGACTACATAACTCAAAACTTCTAGATGTGAAAATACATCAAAAATAAAAATCAGTAATGAGGTCACTCCTGAGGTTCACCCTTCAGCCAAAGATTGAACTGGCCCATGGAACGAAACAAGACTAAAGGGACGTGCACCAGCCCTGGGGCAGGGACTGGAAGGCAGGAGGAAACAGGAAAGCTGGAACCCAGGGTTGAGAAGGGAGAGTGTTGACATGTCGTGGGGCTGTTAACCAATGTCACAGAACAATATGTGTACTAACTGTTTGATGAGAAAATAGTTTTTCTGTAAACCTTCATCTAAAAAAAGTATAATAAAAAAAATGAAAATGAAAGTATCTGCAATAGATATGAAAAATGAATATACTTAGTATGTCTGGCAGTCAATAAGAAACACGGTGACATTGCAATAGCAAAAAGTAGGGCACAAGCAAACAAGTGATAGAAGGCCAATAAACTTGAAAAATATATGTATTAATGCAATGAAAATTAGGACAGTGAAATATTTTTTTCTCAGCTAATTATTTTTAATGTTTTTTCAAGTATTAAATTAACAAAAATTTAAAAGATAATCCGTAATGCTGCAAAGGTATGGGAAGACAATACCTCTCAGGCTCATTACTGGGAATGTTAGTGCTTTGCTTGAAGCCACAGGCCTGTGTTCCTGGAAAGCAGCTGATTGGCACAAACAGTTAAGCACTAACTACTAACCAAAAGGTTGGCAGGTTCGAACCCACCCAGAGGCACCTCAGAAGACAGGCCTGGCAATCTGTGTCTGAAAAGTCATAGCCTTGAAAACCATATGGAGCAGTTCTACTCTGCACACATGGGGCACCAACTAACAACAACATGTTCCTGGATTAGTCCCTGGCTGGTACAAACAGCTAATATGCTCGTCTGCTAACTGAAATGTTGAAGTTTGAGTCCACTCAGGGGTGCCTTGGAAGAAGCCCCGGCAACCAGCTTCCAAAAACTCAGTCATTGAAAACCCTATGGAGCACAGTGTTACTCTTAAATACACGGGGTCACCATGAGTTGGAATAAAAATGCAACAATAATGTCCCTTAACCTCAGAACACAGTCAATCTAGCTGATGGAATACTGGATGGAATCTGGGATCTCTACTGTTAACACTGACTGACATGGCCAGGCAATAAACAATGTCCAGGTTAAGCTGAATTGTATGATTAAGAATTAGTAATAAATGTAAATCACTGACCTCACAAAAAAAATTGGTAAGAAAGATGTTACCCCTTCCATTTTCTAGAAAAGAAAACTGAGAAAAGCCCCACAACTATGGTAAGAATTTGATACCACATCTGCTCTTTTTATTATACCTTACTGCCATTTATCCATAGGAATAGCAGCCTGAGAGTCTACTTCGGGTACAGATACCTACAAAGAACTGTTTAGGGTTCACTTTCCATGGTTTAGTTGTTCACCTTCCATCGGCATTCACTTTCTTAATCAAGGGAAGTTCAAGAGAAAATTTGACTGTTTGAAGACAAGTTGCTGTTTTACTGTACTTTGTATATATGAGAAATGGTGTATTTGGAAGATCAGTATGGTTGAACTGATCACAAGAATCATTTCTGAAATTAAGACTGGTGGAACAAAATTCTGGATACTTACAGCCTCAGTAGGTGTCTTTTTCAGTTTAGTTCTGTCTACTTTCATGTTTTCGATTTTCTGCTTTATGATCTGAAAAGAGAATCCCAAAAGAAAAACTCAAAATTACAATTTTTTATCTCTACATGCTCTGACATAGACAATATACAGTGAAAAGTACAAAAAATGCTTAAAGTAAAAACTCTAAAGATATGATGCCATGCCAATTCAAGAGGCACAGCTTTGAGGCAGGAAAGGGTACAGAATCTGTTAAGATAACTGGCGCATATGCGTATGTTGCACAAGCCCACTACCAAATTAAGCCAAAATTACAATGCCCCTACCCCTTTTAAACAAACAATACAAATTCTTAACTGAAAACAAATGAGTTCAGTGTTTTTATAAAACACCTCAGGATGGAAAAATTCATCATAGCACTGTAGTTTTCTAGAAAAGTTAGCAATTCCACTTCTAGGGATTTATCCAGGCAAAATTGTAACAATGTACACAAACCTATAACCACAAGAATCCGTATCGCATGACCATTGGTAACAGTGAAAAATCAAAAAGGACCAAATACACAAAGTAGATAAATTGTGGTTTTTTTTTTTTTTTACAAATTGAAGGTTTATGGCATTGAAGGTTCGTGGCAACCCTGTGTCAAACAAGTCTATCGACGCCATTTTTCCAGCAGTATGTACTCTCTTTGTGTCTCTGTGTCACACTTTGTAATTCTCTTAAACATTCCAAACTTTATTACATATGGTGATCTGTGATCAGTGATCTTTGATGTTACTGTTTTTGTTAATTGTTTTTGGGGCACCATTAACCATGCCCATATAAGACGGTGAACTAAATAAATGTTGTATGTGTTCGGACTGCTCCACTAACTAGCTATTCCGTCTCTCTCCCTCCCTCTCTTTGCACCTATCTCCTGAGAGAGGACAATATTGAAATTAGGCCAGTTAATAACCCTACAATGGCCTCTGAGTGTTCAAGTTAAAGGAAGAATCACAGGTCTCTCACTTTAAATCAAAAGCTAGAAACGATTAAGCTTAGTGAGGAAGGCATGTTGAAAGCCGAGATAGGCCAAAAGCTAGGCCTCTTGCGCCAAATAGTTAGCCGAGTTGCAAATGCAAAGGAAAAGATCTTGAAGGAAATTAAGTAGTTCTACTCCAGTGAACACATGAACAATAAGAAACCAAAACGGTCTTATTTGCTGATATGGAGAAAGTTTTAGTGGTCTAGATAGAAGATCAAACCAGCAACAACATTCCCTTAAGCCAAAGCCTAATCCACAGCAAGGCCCCAACTCTCTTCAATTCTATGAAGTCTGAGAGGGGTGAGGAAGCTGCAGAAGAAAAGCCTGAAGCTAGAAGAGGTTGGTTCATGAAGTTTAAGGAAAGAAGCCATCTCCAAAACATAAAAGTGCAAGGTGAAGCAGCAAGAGCTGATGTGGAAGCTGTAGCAGGTTACCCAGAAGGTCTAGCTGAGATAATCAGTAAAGATGGCTACACTAAACAACAGATTTTTAACGCTGACAAAATCGCCTTGTATTAGATGCCATCTAGGACTTTCATAGCTAGAGAGAAGTCAATGCCTGGCTTCAAAACTTCAATGTACAGGCTGACTCTGTTGTTAGGGGCTAATGCAGTTGAAGCCAATGGTAATTTACCATTCTAAAAAATACTATAGCCCTTAAGAATTATCTACTCTGCCTATGCTCTATAAATGGAACAACAAAGCCTGGATGACAGTGTGTCTTTTCACAACATGATGTACTGAATATTTTAAGCCCACTGTTGAGACCTACTGCTCAGAAGAAAAGATCCCTTTCAAAAATTACTGCTCACTGACAATGCACCTGGTCACCCAAGAGCTCCAACGGAGATGTACATGGAGATTAATTTTGTTTTCATGCCTACTAACACAACATCCATTCTGCAGCCCATGAATCAAGGATTAATTTTGATTTTCAACCTTATTATTTAAGAAGTACATTTTGTAAGGCTATAGCTGCCACAGATAGTGATTCCTCTGATGGACCTGGACAAAGTAAACTGAAAACTTTCCAGGAAGACTTCACCATTATAGATGCTAGTAAGAACATTCGTGATTCATGCAAGGAGGTCAACATATCAATGTTAGTTTTTTTGCCTTGAAATGTGAGGGGGCAGAGCTAAGATGGTGGCTTAGTCACACCAAAGATCCAAAAAAAAAACAAGCAAAACAGAAGCCAATAACAATCCGGGAACCCTGAACATCTAAAAAGAAAGTTTAAGAACTGAACCAGACACCAAATGGAAGTAATAAGGAAAGAAGTGAAAGAGGAGTGACACAGAACGGAAGAGCTCAGCCAGCCATCCCGGCCCACCATAGTTAACTTAAGACAAAGCCAGCAGTGACCTTGGGTGAAGAAAACAGCAAGGGAATTTCACAACTTGCCCAAAAGGAACAGAGAACCTCTATAAACACACATGGAAAGAAGCAGAGACAGGGAGAGTGCCAGATCCAGAACCTGAGATACTTAGGAGTGGCGGCCCTTGACCACAGGGATGAGTGGCGTGCACGAGGCGGTGGACCTGCAGAGTGACAGTGGGAGCTCTCCTACCCAACTGGTCCCCGGTGGCCCCCCTTCCTTGCACTCGAGAAAGGACAAGTCCTGCTTACTGGCTGCAGCGGATACAAGATGCCCTAACACACACATACCCTAGCCAGAGGAATGTACTCCCCCTCAACCCATCCTCCTGATCAGAGGTGGCAGAGGGTCCCGTACCCCAGCCGCCTTGCCTGACTGGAAGACCGTAACACAAGCCTATCCTTTTTCCCCCTACCCCATCCAACCCCATCCGCCACCACCCCTTGCCGACCCAATGAGTGAGGATAGGCACAGCCCTGTGCATGTGCACATCCACTATCTACTTCTCCCCAAGGGCCTTGTGGAGCACAGCAGCGGCAGGACAGCGAGAAAGTTCACCCACCTCTCCCTCCTGCTTCCCCCGTCCTACACAAATATCTCTGAGTGCATGTCCGCGAGGCACAACTCCATCCCTTAACCCACTGAGGGAGGGGCGGAAGAGCCATGACTGCAACCCTTCCTCCCTCCCTCACCTGACTGACAGGAAGCAACATCACTGTGCACACATACACCAGGCTCAACTCCATCCCTGAACCCGCCCAGCAAGGGACAGAGAAGCTATGACTATATGCACATCTCCCCCCAGGCCCTTTCCTCCTGCCTCTGCCCAGCGCAGGGCAGAATAAGAGTGTGCACATACTTACCTGCTGCAGTTTCCTCCCTCTTCCTGCCACTGACAGATACAGCGAGACTGAGCCAACACCTGTCTGCTGTTCCTTCCTCCCTCCCCCTGCCCAGAAGAAGGTGGAGGTAGAGCAACTGTATGAACGTCTGCCCACCGCCTCTCCTCTACCACCCACAGCCCCCCAACGACAAAGAGGTGATGAGCACACCCCCACTTACCCACCACACCCACATCAGCTGCTCCACCTGCACCGAGAGCACCATTCCCTGCTCCTAAGCCACCAAACCGAAGACAGATGAAGGCTAAAGCCCAATGAACCCACGATCAGCTGCCCCACAAGATCAGTAAACAGAGACCTGTGCTCGCTCCCACACCCACCCACCACTTCACCCAAAAACAGGTAAGGAGTGCTCCAGCACAGCCAGTCCAGCGACCAGAGCACCACTCCAGTCACGCCTGCCAGGAATCACCCAAATGAAACAAAACAGGACCCAGCAAACAATTATACAAATAAAAAATAAATACAAAAATCCCTTAATGTCCAGAGACAACAGCAAGCCACCTAAAGAAGCAGGGCAAGATGGCCCCAGCAAGTAATCATAATAGAAACCCAGAAATCTTTCCTGAAGAAAAGTAATGGAGCTTCCTGATAAGGAATTCAAAAGGCTTATGTATAGGGTCCTCAAAGGAATCCAGGAAAACACAGACAAAACAGTAGACAAATTCAGGAAAACAATACAAGAACAAAATGAGAAAATAGACAATTGGAAATGATACAGGAATGGCAACTAGAAATCCAGAAACTTAACAACAAAATTGCAGAAACTGACAACTCAATTGAAAGTCACAGAAGTAGAACTGAAACAATGGAAGACAGCATCAGTGGAATAGAAGACCAATCCCGTAACACTAATCTGTTCAAAGGAAAAAAGAAAAATGAAGAAAGCCTAAGAGTTATGTGGGACACCATCAAGAGGAATAACTTACACGTGATCAGAATCCCAGAAGGGAAGGAATAAACAAAAAGCTCAGACAGAATTGTTGAAAAATTTGCTGACACAAAACTTCCCTAACATCATGAAAGACAAGAAGATAACCACACGAGAAGCACAATGAATACCATACACGATAGATCCCAACAGAAGAACACCAAGACATACCAAAATCAAACTTTCCAAAACCGAAGACAGAACTTAGATTTAGAACTAACATATGGAGCAGAAGTCAAGGTGATATCAAGAAATAAATTACTGCTTTAAACTTAGGAGAATAAATTTCAGGGTAACCACAAAGAAAGTCAATGAACCTACTCATCAAAATATAAAAGAAGAAAATCATAGAGATTCAGTACACACAAAGCCAAAAAGGAAATAAAAAGACAAGCTACAATTAAAAAAAAAACTCATCACAAAAAATAAAGTGGAATGAAGACGCCATCAACACTACACACACACACAAAAAAAGCATAAGAAAATGACAGCAATAAACCTGTACCTATCTATAATCACACTGAATGTAACTGGCCTAAATGCACCAGTAAAGAGATGGAGAATGGCAGAATGGATTAAAAAAACATGACCCATCAATATGCTTTTTCCAAGAGACATACCTTAGACACAAAGATACAAATAAACTAAAACTTAATGGAAAAGATATATATCAAGCAAACAATAAACAAAAAAGAGCAGGAGTGGAAATATTAATCCCTAACAAAATAGATTTTAAAGCAAAATCCACTTAAAAAAAAGACTTTTATGTAATGATTAAAGGATCTATCCACCAAGAGGACATAACCATAATATATACACACCCAATGACAGAGCTACGAAATATTTAAAATGAACTCTAACAGCGCTTAAAAGTGAAACAGACACTTCCACAATAATACTAAGAGACTTTAACACACCATTCTCAGTGAAGGACAGAATTAGAAAGAAACTCATGAAAGACACAGAAGATCTAAATACCACAATCAACTAACTCGACCTCACAGACATACAGACCACATCACCCAAAAGCAGCAAAGTACACGTTCTTCTCCAATGCTCATGGATCATTCTCCAGAATAGGCCACTTTCAGGCCACAAAGCAAGCCTCAACCAATTCAAAAACATCAAAATAATACAAAGCATCTTCTTTGATCATAACACTATAAAAGGAGAATCCAACAACAGGAAAACAAGGGGAAAAAATCTAATAAATGGAAACTAAATACCACCTTGTTTAAAAACTACTGGGTAACAGAAGAAATCATGGGTGAAATTAAAAAATTCCTAGAATCAAATGAGAATAAAAACACATTATACCAAATCCTTTGGGACCCAACAAAAGCAGTGTTCAGGGGATGTGGGCCCAGATGGTGGAGCAGTCAGACGCTTCTGGTGAACCCTCTTACAACAAAGACCCGAAAAAACAACTGAAGTGATTATATTTATGAAAAGCCAGAAGCCCTGTACATCAAAGGCAAAGCTAGAAAACAGACTGAGTGGCAGGGGGAGGGAGAGACGGTTCAGAAGCAGAGGGGAGTTGCCAGACCTGAATCACTGGGAACCCTCAGGCACTATTCCCAGGAGCCCTGCTGCAGGGAGGCTGTTGGTAGCCTTCGGGCCGCAGTTTCCTCAGGGAGAAAAAGCCAGTTGCACAGCACACTCACACCGCTGGAACCAGAGAAGAATGGCGCTCTCAGCAAAAGGTAAGTACTTGCGTATATTTTACCAAACTCCCAGCCCCCAAGCTGGCTTCAGTGGCTGTCCATTTCCCTAGGCCTGCAAAACCCTGGTGGCATAGTGGTTAAGTGCCAAGGCTGCTAACCAAAGGGTCAGCAGTTCAAATTCGCCAGGCGCTCCTTGGAAACTCTATGGGGCAGATCTACTCTGTCCTATAGGGTAGCTATGAGTCGGAATTGACTCGACAGCACTGGGTTGGGGCTGGGTGATAGGACCTGTTGTCCACACTGAACCATTCTCCCGGCCTTGGAGAAGGAATAAATTCACAATTGGGGCAAAGATAATCTGCAAGCTCCAGTAACCCAGGGAGCTCAGGACAACAGCAGCTCCTGTCCAAGCCACTTGGACTTTGAATACATTTCCTCCCTGCATGGACCTTTGTAGGCCTATTTTCAGGAGATTAGGCCCTTGCTGGCAGACTGCAACTGTTTAAGCTGTGCAGTGGAGAGGTGGGTATTAGACGTTTGACACCGCTTTGTCATTTAAAACAGGGTCCTTACATACGTACAGAAGGGGCCTAAGGACTGGCAGCTTGACTCAGGTCACCCAGCCACCTGTGACAGGGGTCCAAGGATAACTGGTACTTCCTAGTCCTTACAAACAAAAGCATCAGGTGCCCAAGGTGCATCTGCAAAATGCACACCATTGTGCACTCTAGGGAACAGGGGCGCACTTTCCTCACAAATACTGGGGGGACGGTTGTCAGCACCCTGCCTTGTTCAGAACGTGACCCCTTGCTGCAACCAGATACGAGTACCTACACCAATCACCCCTGCCCCTCTAAGACTGTAGGGCAGAGCCTGAACCACACACTTGATGAACAACTACATGGACACCTGAGCTGAATTCACACAAGAAAAGTGAATGGGCTCCTAGACTGATATACCTGGTAACAGCTCTAGCCATCTGGTGACAGGGTGTTAGAGCTTCAAAGACGAAAATAATCAAGCTAGCTCACTCAAGTAACCTATTTGGATGTACCAAAACAAAGCAAGAACCTAGGATATAGTAAACAAACATAAACTAATACAATAACCTATAGATGGCTCAGACAATAGTCAATATCAAATCACATAAAGAAGCAAAACAAGATCACTTCAACAAACTCTCAGAACAAAGAATCAAGGGATCTTCTGGATGAAGGTGCATTCTTGGAATTAGCAGATGCAGAATACAAAAGATTAATATACAGAACTCTTCAAGACATCAGGAAGGAGATCAGGCAATACACAGAAGAAGCCAAGGAACACACAGATAAAGCAGTTGAAGAAATTAAAAAGGTTATTAAGAACATAATGAAAAACTTCATAAGCTGCAAGAATCCACAGAGAGCAGCAATCACAAATTCAGAAGATTAACAATAAAATTACAGAATTAGACAACACAACAGAAAGTCAGAGGAGCAGAACTGAACAAGCATAAGGCAGAAATGTTGAGACTGAAGATAAAGCACTTGGCACCAATATATTTGAAGAAAAATCAGATATAAGAATTTAAAAAAAAACAAAGCCTAAGAGTCATCTGGGGCTCTATCAAGAGAAATAACTTACGAGTGATTGGAGTACCAGAACAGGGATGGGTAACAGAAAATATAGACAGAATTGCTGAAGATTTGTTTGCAGAAAACCCTCCGATACCGTGACAAATGAGAAGATATCTATCCTACCCCACATACAACAAAGTCACCAAAACATAACCAAACTTGCCAAAACCAAAGATAAAGAGAGAATTTTAAGAGTGGCTAGGGATAAACGAAAAGTCACCTACAAAGGAGAGTCAGTAAGAATAAGCTCGGACTACTCAGCAGAGACCATGCAGGCCAGAAGGCACTGGAATGACTTATATAAAGCATTGAAGGAAAATAATTCGCAGCCAAGAATCACATATCCAGCAAAATTGTCTCTCAAATACGTAGGCAAAATTAGGACATTTCCAGATAAACAGAAGTTTAGGGAATTCGCACAAACCAAACCTACAAGAAATACTAACGGGAATTCTCTGGTAAGAAAATCAATAATGTCAGATATCAACCCAGATACAGAAATCACAAAAATAAATCAAGATTAAAAAATGCTGAAAACAGGGCAACAGCAATGTCATTATGTAAAATAAGACAACATTAAAACAATAAAAAGGGACTAAGAAATTTAGTCATAGATCTTTCACAGGGAGAAGAAGTCAAGGCAATACAAAGAAATTAAAGTTAAGTTTTAACTTAGAAAAATAAGGGTACATATTAAGGTAACCACAAAGGAGACTACCAATCCTACTCATCAAAATAAAATACAAGAAAATAATAGAGACTCAGCAGAAATAAAATCAGCTACAATGAATACAAGCAAAAGACAATATATAAACTACTCAGAACAAAAACCAAAGTGGGAAAAAGAAAACTGTCAACACACACACACAAAAGACATCAAAATGACAGCACTAAACTCATAACTATCCATAATTATGCTGAATGCAAATAGACTAAATGCACTGATAAAGAGAGAGAGTGTGGCAGAATGGACTAAAAAAATACTACCCTCTATATGCTGCCTACAAGAGACACACCATAGACTCAGAGACACAAACAAACTCAAAGAATGGAAAAAATATATATCAAGTAAACAACACTCAAAAAAAGAGCAGGAGTGGCAATATTAATTTCTGACAACACAGACTTTAAAGTTAAATCCACTACAAATGATAAGGACACTACACAGTGACTAAAGGGACAATACACTAGGAGGATATAACCATATTAAATATTTAGGCACCCAATGACAGGGCTGCAAGATACATAAAACAAACTCTATCAGCACTGAAAAGTGAGATAGACAACTCCACAATAATAGTACGAGACTTCAACACACCACTTTCGGTGAAGGACAGGACACCCAGAAAGCAGCTCAATAAAGACACGGAAGATCTAAAGGCCACAATCAACCAACTTGACCTCATAGGCATATACAGAACACTCCACCCAACAGCAGCCAAGTATACCTTCTTTTCTAGTGCACATGGAACATTCTCTAGAAAAGACCACATATTAGGTCATAAAGCAAGCCTTAACAGAATCCAAAACATTGAAATATTACAAAACATCTTCTCTGACCATAAGGCCATAAAAGTAGAAATCAATAACAGAAAAAGCAGGGAAAAGAAATCAAACACGTGGAATCTGAACAATACCCTGCTCAAAAAAGACTGGGTTATAGAAGACATCAAGGATGGAATGAAGAAATTCATAGAATCCTATGATAACGAAAACACTTCCTCCTATCAGAACCTTTGGGGCACAGCGAAAGCGGTGCTCAGAGGTCAATTTATATCAATAAATGCACACATACTCAAAGAAGAAAGGACCAAAATCCAAGAATTATCCCTACAACTTGAACAAATAGACAGCAACAAAAGAAACCCTCAGGCACCAGAAGAAAGCAAATAATAAAAATTAGAGCAGAATTAAATGAAACAGAGAACAGAAAAACAACTGAAAGAGTTAACGAGACCAAAACCTGATTCTTTGAAAAAATTAACAAAATTGATAAACCACTGGCCAAAAACAAAACAGGAGAGGAAGCAAATAACCCGAATAAGAAATGAGATAGGTGATATTACAACAGACCCAACTGAAATTAAGAATCATATCAGATTACTACAAAAAATTACACAATTTGAAAACCTAGAAGAAATGGATGAATTTCTAGAAATACACTACCCACCTAAACCTACACAGACAGAGGCAGAACAACTACATAGACCCATAACAAAAAAAGAGGTTGAAAAGGTAATCAAACAACTCACAACAACAACAACAAAAAAGCCCTGGCCCAGACGGTTTCACTGCAGAGTTCTACCAAACTTTCAGAGAAGAGTTACCACTACTACTAAAGGTATTTCAGAGCATAGAAAAGGATGGAATATTCCCAAACTCATTCTACGAAGCCAGCATATCCCTGATACGAAAACCAGGTAAAGACACCGTGAAAAAAGGAAATTACAGACCTATATTCCTCATGAACTTAGATGCAAAAATCCTCAACGAAATTCTAGCCAATAGAATTCAACGACATATTAAAAACATAATTCACCATGACCAAGTGGGATTCCTACCAAGTATGCAGGGATGTTTCAACATTAGAAAAATTAATGTAATCCATCATATAAATAAAAGAACCATATATGATCTTATCAATTGATTCTGAAAAGCCATTTGACAAAGTTTAACACTCATTCATGATAAAAACTCTCAGCAAAATAGGAATAGAGGGAAAATTCCTCAACATAATAAAGGACATTTATACAAAGCCAAAAGCCAACATCATCCTAAATGGAGAGAGCCTGAAAGCATTCCCCCTGAGAAGAAGAACTAGACAAGGATGCCCTGTATCACCACTCTTATTCAACATTGTGCAGGAGGTCCTCATTAGAGCAATTAGGATAAAGAAATAAAGGGTATTCACGTTGGTAAGGAAGAAGTATCTCTATTTGCAGATGACATGATCTTATACACAGAAAACACTAAAGAATCCTCAAGAAAATTACTGAAACTAATAGAAGATTTCAGCAGAGTATCAGGATACAAGATAAACATAAAAAAATCAGTTGGATTCCTCTACCCTAACAAAAAGAACACTGAAGAGGAAATCACCAAATCAATACCATTTACAGTAGCCCCCACGGAGATAAAATACTTAGCAATAAATCTTACCAGAGACGTAAAAGACCTGTACAAAGAAAACTACAAGACACTACTGCAAGAAACCAAAAGAGACCTACATAACTGGAAAAACATACCCTGCTCATGGATAGGAAGACTTAACATTGTAAAAATGTGTATTCTACCAGATGCGATAGATACAATGCAATTCCCATGCAAACTCCAACAACATGAGGCCGCTACTAAAAAAGACACCACTAATAAGGAAAACTACAGACCAATATTCCCCATAAATATAGATGCAAAAGCTCTCAATAATATTCTAGCCAACAGAATACAACAGCACATCAAAAAAATAATACATCACAACCAAGTGGGATTCATACCAAGCATGCAAGGTTGGTTCAACATTAGGAAACCAATCAACCTAATCTACCGCATAAATAAAACAAAGGAAATGAACCACATGATCATCTCAATGGATGCAGAAAAGGCATGTGATAAAGTCTAATACCCATTTCTGATTTAAAAAGAAAAAAACCTCTCAGCAAAATAGGAATAGAAGGTAAATTCCTCAACATTGTAAAGGTAACTTATACAAAACCAACAGCCAAAATTATCCTAAACCAAGAGAGAATCTGAAAGCATTCCCCCTAAGAATAGGAACTAGACAAGGATGCCCTTTATCACTACTCTTATTCAACATTGTTTTGGAAGCCCTAGCAAGAGCAGTAAGGAAGAAAAAAAGGTAAGGAAGAAGGAACCCCAATCCCTATTTGCAAATGACGGATGTGATCCTATACATAGAATATTCGAAGGACTCCACAAGAACGCTATTGAACTAATTGAAGCATTCAACAAATTGGCAGGATAGAAGATCAACATACAAAAATCAGTTGGATTCCTCTACGTCAACGAAGAAAACTGAAAGGGAAATCAAGAAAAAATTACCAGATACAATAACCCCTCCAAAGACAAAATACTTAGGAATAAGTCTAACCAGGGACGTAAAAGATATATACAAAGAAAACTACAAAACACTACTGCAAGAAACCAAAAGAGATCTACATAAATGGAAAAACATACCATGCCCCTGGATAGGAAGACTTAACACTGTGAAAATGTCAATAATAACCAAAGTGATATATAGCTTTAATGCAATCCCTATTCTATCTTGTCAAAGATAGAAAAACTAATCACCAACTTAATATGGAAGGAAAAGAGGCCCCGAATAAGTAAAACTTTATTAGAAAATAAGAACAAAGTAGGAGGCCTCCAGAACATACTATAGAGCCATGGTACTCAAAACAGCCTGATGCTGGTATAGTAACAGACACATTGACCAATGGAACGAAGTTGAGAACCCACACGTAAACCCACACCTACGGACAGCTGATCTTCAACAAAGAACAAAGGTTATTGAATGGGGAAGAGAGAGTCTCTTAAACAAATGGTGCTGGCAAAACTGGTTATCTATCTGTAGAAAAATGAAACAGGATCCGTATCTCACACCATATACAAAAACCAACTCAAAATGGATAAAAGACCTAAATATAAAACTATAAAGATCACGGAGGAAAACATAGAGACAATGCTAGAGGCCCTGATAAATGGAATGAATAGATTACTAAACATAACTAAAAATGCTTACAGAGAACAAGATGAACTAGGTAAATGGAACCTCCTAAAAATTAAACACTCACGCTCAACAAAAGACTACTCCAAATATATAAAAAGATAATCTACAGATTGGGGAAAAAATTTTGGATATAACATATCTGAAAGGATCTAATCTTTAAAATTTATAGAAAACGTCACTATCTCAACAACAAAAAAGACAAGCCAATTAAAAAATGGGCAAAGGATATGAACAGATATCTTACTGAAGAAGACATTCAGACAGGTAACATATGAAGAAATGTTCACAATCATTAGCAATTAAAAACTGTATTCAAAACTATAATGAGATACCATCTCACCTCGACATTACTGACACTAATTAAAAAAAACAGAAAATAACAAAAGTTGACAAGGGTGTAGGAAGATTGGAACTCTTATACACTGGTGGTGAGAATGTAAAATGGTACAACCACTATGGAAAATGGTATGGCACTTCCTCAAAAAGCTAGAAACAGAAATACAATACAGTCCATCAATCCCATTCCTAGGTATATATCCTAAAGAAATAAGAGCCGTGACACAAAAGACATATGCGCATCCAGTTCATTGCAGCATTATTCACAACAGCAAAAAGGTGGAAGAAACCTAAGTGCCCAAAAAACAGATGAACAGATTAACAAACTGTGGTGCATACACACAATGGAACACTATGCAGTTATAAAGAATAACGACAAATCCGCGGAACATCTCACAACATGGATGAGCCTGGAGGACATTATGCAGAGTGAAGTAAGTCAATCGGAAAAAGACAACTATTGTATGAGACCACTTTTATAAAGTAAGAATAAAAGGTATGCACACAAGAAGGGAAAAAACTCTTTGATGGTTACCAAGCATGGGAGGGGGAGGGAGGGAAACATTAGTAGAGGGGTTAATATGGGTGATGAAAAAGGCAATACATAATATGGGTGAAGTCACGACCAAGGCAAGAGAGTACACTGAGAGGAATGCAGGAATAAAGACAACTGTGGTAACTACTATAGCATAGTTAATCCTGCAACAATAGAATCAAAAACAATAATCTATGAATGGATGGATAAGACAGACAGATTGGATAGGATGGATAGACTGGAGTGGAGTGAGAAAAAAAGAGCAAATGAGAGAGATGCCAAGAGGTGAGAGAGGAGGTAAGGGAGCACACCCGCCGGCAAATACAGGTTTGATGGAGGAAATTTCTAAATACATGACTGTAGGTGGTACTACATTGAGAAGAATGGGAATTCCAGAACACTGAAGAACGTGAAGAACCTACACACAGATGAAGAGGCAGTCATTCAAACAGAACAAGAAGATACTGCATGGATTAAAGTTAGGAAAGATGTGCATCAGGGTTGTACCCTTTCACCACACCTATTCAATCTGTATGCTGAGCAAATAATCCAAGAAGCTGGACTCTACAAAGAAGACTGGAGGAAAATGCGTTAACCGCCTGTGTTATGCAGATGACACGACCCGGCTTGCTGAAAGTGAAGAGGACTTGAAGTACTTACTGATGAAGATCAAAGACCACAGCCTTCAGTATGGATTACACCTTGACATAAAGGAAACAAAAATCCTCATAACTGGACGAATAAGCAACATCATGATAAACGGAGAAAAGAATGAAGCTTTCAAAGATTTCATTTTACTTGGATCCACAATCAACACCCATGGAAGCAGCAGTCAAGAAATCAAAAGATGCAGCACATTGGGCAAATCTGCCGCAAAAGACCTCTTTAAGGTGTTGAAAAGCAAAGATGTCACCTGGAAGACTAAGGTGCACCGGACCCAAGCCTAAGTGTTTTCAATCGCCTCATATGCATGTGGGAGCTGGATGATGAATGAGGAAGACTGAAGAATTGATGCCTTTGAATTGCGGTGTTGGCAAAGAATATCGAATATACTATGGACTGCCAAAAGCATGAACAAATCTGTCTTGGAAGAAGTACAACCAGAGTGCTCCTTGGAAGCACGGATGGCGAGACTACATCTCACATACTTTGGACATGTTATCAGGAGGGATCAGTGCCTGGAGAAGGACATCAGGCTTGGTAAAGTAAAGGGTCAACAAAAAAGACCCTCAATGAGATGGACTGACACAGTGGCTGCAATGATGGCTCAAGCACAGCAAGGATTCTGAGGACGGCACAGGACTGGGCAGTGTTTCACTCTGTTGTACACGGGGTCACTATGAGTCGGAACCGACTCGACAGCACCTAACAACAACAGGTGCTCCTCATATGTTAATATAGACAAGAGAGCACACAAATGGCACAGTCAAGGAAACTTAAAACTAAACACCTCCTAGGCTCAAAGGCAAAGGACCATGGACTCAGAGGACATCTACATCAACTGGCACAACACAGTTCTTAAAGACAACGTTCTACATTCTACTTCGGTGAGTAACGTCTGGGGTCTTAAAAGCTTGCAAGCGGCCATCTAAGATACGACTCAGTCTCTTCCAGTCCAAAGCAAAGGAATATGAAAAAACCACACGACCAGAAGATCGAGATAGTGCCCGGCTACCACTACCAAGCGCTCTGACTGTGATTAAAACAGAGGGATCCGAACAGAGGGTCCCAGACAGAGTGGGAGAAAAATGCAGAACAACTGATCAAATTCACAAAAAAGACCAGACTTCCTGGTCTGACAGAGACTGGAGGAAACCCCAAGACTATGGCCTCCAGACACCCTTCTAACACAGAATTGAAGCCACTTCCAAAGTTCACCTTTTAGCCAAAGATTGATTGCGCCAGCCTATAAAACAAACAACAACAGACGTGAAGAGCATGCTTCTCGATCAGTCAAGTATATGAGATCAAATGGGCAACACTTGGCCAAAAAACAAAGCCAAAAGGGGCAGGAAAACTGGATGCATGCAACCAGGGGACCCAGGGTGGAAAGGTAATTTAAGGGGAGAATGCTGACACAATGCGGGATTACAACCAATGCCACGAAATAATTTGTATATAAATTTTTTAATGAGAAACTAATGTGCTCTGTAAGCTTTTACCTAAAGCACTATGTATCAATCAACATTAATAGGAGCTTGGAAGAAGCTAATTTCAAACCTCATGGATGACTCTGAGGGGTTCAAGACTTCAGTAGAGGACATAACTGCAGGTGTGGTAGAAATAGCAAGACAACCAGAATTAAAAGTGGAAACTAAAGATGTGACTGAATTGCTGTGATCTCATGATAAAACTTTAACAGATGAGGAGTTGCTTCTTATGGATGAGCAAAGAAGTGGTTTCTTGAGATGGAATCTACTGGTGAAGATGCTGTGAACACTGTTGAAATTACAACAAAGGATTTAGAATATTACATAAACTTAGTTGATAAATCAGAGGCAGGGTCTGAGAAGACTGACTCCAAATTTGTGGGTAAGATGCTATCCAACATCATTGTATGCTACAGAGAAATTTTTCGTGAAAGAAGAGTCAATCGATGCAGCAAACTTCACTGTTGTCTTATTTTAAGAAATTGCCACAGCCACCCCAACCTTCAGCAACCACCACCCTGGATCAGTCAGCAGCCATCAACATTGAGGCAAGACCGACCCTCCACCAACAAAAAGATTACAACTTGCTGAAGGCTCAGATGGTGGTTAGCACTTTTTAGCAATAAAGTACTTTTTAATTAAGGGATTATGTACTTTTTTTAGCCATAACGCTACTACAGACTTAAAGGACTACAGTATAGTGTACACACAACTTTTATACGCACTGGGACACCAAAAAATTTGTGTGACTCGCTTTATTGCAGTATTTGCTTTATTGCGATGGGCTGGAACTGAACCTACACTATCTTCAAGTAATGCCTGTATTGCAAACAACTACATGACAAACAACACACACGGATGCTCTTGGTAAGTGTAAAGCTATTACAGTAAAAAGTTGAAAGAAAACAGCTTAGAAGGGATATGCATCAAAATGCTAAATCTTTGCTGACCATTAAGGATTACGTTTAACTTTATGCATCTCTGTCTCTTTTACTGTTTTTATCATACCATAAAAACAAAGGTAACATGAAATTTTTTTAAATTAGAAAATGAGGTTTAAGGCACTTACTACAAATATCTTAAACACAGAACACAATCACTTTAACTAAATCCATGTAATTTGGAGGGCTCAAAAGTGGGCAACAGCCTATGATTAGACCCATATCATAATCTGAGGTCAGATGACCTTTGATGGTAGACAAGTCCTTCAAGATGGCCTGCTCAAGGCACAGAAATAAAAATTTCTCCCAGTAGCAAAGTAGAGGTGGACTGT
The DNA here is from genome assembly GCF_030014295.1 of Loxodonta africana. Taxonomy (NCBI): domain Eukaryota; kingdom Metazoa; phylum Chordata; class Mammalia; order Proboscidea; family Elephantidae; genus Loxodonta; species Loxodonta africana. Next base: position 64,194,343 of record NC_087369.1, read on the forward strand.
AAACCCTTCACTCACCAAAAAAGATTCTGCTGCTAATACATTTGCTACTTAGCAAGAGATCAATGTCCTTCCACCTAATAGGCTGCCATAATACAAAGCTGACTGAGCACAAACATAAATTTCGGGCAGCTTTCGGCCTGGATTTAATCTAAAACATTCAGTACTGTGCAAGTAGCTAGTATTTTGGTTGTATGGCACACATCCATTAAACCAACAGGCATTCAGGAAGAGCTGGTGAAAAAATCCAAAATATGTTTAAAAATACTTCTATAGAAACCACTTCTGAGGGAAAAAGATGTTTTCCTTTTATGGTTGACAATTAAGAATAAATGAGTTCTTAATAAGATAGTAGATAAGAACTACTTTAGGTGACGGGAAAGACAACACACAATACAGGCGAGGTCAGCACAACTGGACTAAACCAAAAGCAAAGAAGTTTCCTGAATAAACTGAATGCTTCGAAGGCCAGAGTAGCAGGGGCGGGGGTTTGGGGACCATGGTTTCAGGGGACATCTAAGTCAATTGGCATAATAAAATCTATTAAGAAAACATTCTGCATCCCACCTTGGAGAGGGGCGTCTGGGGTCTTCAGTGCTAGCAAGCAGCCATCTAAGATGCATCAATTGGTCTCAACTCACCTAGATCAAAGGAGAATGAAGAACACCAAGGACACAAGGTAATTACAAGCCCAGGAAACAAAAAGGGCCACATAAACCAGAGACTACATCAGCCTGAGACTGGAAGAGCTGGATGGTGCCTTGCTATAACCGATGACTGCCCTGACAGGGAACACAACAGAGAACCTCTGAGGGAGCAGGTGAGCAGTGGGATATAGACCCCAAATTCTTGTAAAAAGACCAGACTTAACGGTCTGACATGAGACTAGAAGGACCCCAGAGGTCATGGTCCCCAGACCTTCTGTTAGCTCAAGACAGGAACCATTTCCAAAGTCAACTCTTCAGACAGGGATTGGACTGGACTATGGGATAGAAAATGATACTAGTGAAGAGTGAGTTTCCTGGATCAAGTAGGCCCATGCAACTATGTGGGCAGTTCCTGTCTGGAGAAGAGATGAGAAGGCAACGGGGGTCAGAAGCTGGCCGAATAGACATGAAAATAGAGTGTGGAGGGAAGGAGTGTGCTGTCTCATTAGAGGGAGAGCAACTAGGAGTATATATCAAGGTTTATGCAAGTTTTGTATGAGAGACTGACTTGGTTTGTAAACTTTCACTTAAAATACAATAAAATTGAAAAAAAGTGTTCACAGGTCAATTTATAGCAATAAATGCACACATGAAAAAAGGATAAAAATCAAGACATTAACCCTATAACTCGAACAGCTAGAAAGAGAGCAGCAAAAGAAGCCCACAGTCATCAGAAGAAAGTGAAATAATAAAAATTAGATCATAAATAAATGAAAGAGAATAGAAAAAATGCATGAGATTAAAAGCTGTTTTTCTGAAAGGATTAATAAAATTGAGAACACTGGCCAAGTAGACAAAAGAGAAACAGAAGAAGATGCAAATAACCTAAATAAGAAATTAGATGAGTGATACTACAACCGAACCAACTGAAATAAAAAGGATAATAGTAGGAAAAACTGTACTTCAAGAAATTTGAAAATCAAGAGGAAATGGACAAATTTCTAGAAACATACCACCTACCTAAACTAACACAAACTGAGCTACAAAATTTGAACAGACTCATAACAAAAGAAATTGAAGGGGTGATAAAAAATTCCCAACAAAAAAAAAGTCACAGTACATAGCTTGGCTTCACTGGAGAATTCTACCAACATTCAGAGAGAGCTGACACCAATTCTACTCAAGGTATTCCACAACACAGTATAGGAAGGAATACCCTTGAGTTCATTCTATGAAGCCAGCATAACCCTAATGCCAAAGCATTAGGACACCACATGAGACTATGTGGGCAGCTCCTGTCTGGTGTCGGGGGGGGGGGAGGAGGTGGAGCTGGCTGAATGGACATGGGGAATACAGGGTGGAGATGAGGAGTGTGCTGTCTCATTAGGGGGAGAGGAACTAGGAGTACACAGCAAGGTGTACAGAAGTTTTTGTATGAGAGACTGACTTGATTTGTAAACTTTCACTTAAAACACACTCAACCCCCCCCCCCCCCGCAAAAGGTATTGGTTTGATTTTCTACAGTTTTAAGCTCCCAGCACCTAGCATAGGATCTTCTACACAATAGGTACTCAAATATTTGTAGGATGGAGTTCAGGAAAGAAATCTGCACTAAGAATAAAATCCGATAAATCTGATTGTCAGTATATAGGAAACCCCGGTGGCATAGTGGTTAAGTGCTAGGGCAGCTAACCAAAACGTCAGCAGTTCAAATCTACCAGGTGCTCCTTGGAGAAAGTCTGTGGGGCAGTTCTACTCTGTCCTTTAGGGTCGCTTTGAGTTGGAACTGACTCGATGCAACTGGTTTTTTTAAGGGTAAGTATATATATACATATGTATATATATATATATGTATATAGACAGTATTTGAAACCATGAGTCTGGAGATGATCATCTACAGAGAAGGAAGAAAGAAGACATATGCTTACATTGTACCCTGTACCTATCACAGCATTTCCCTGACTATTTAATTAATGAGAAAATGTCTGCCACAGGGTGAGGAAATAAAAGCAAAACAAAACAAAAAAAAACCTGTAAAGGAAAAGAAATACAAAAACATTATCAGTAGTTGCCTCTAGGTGGCAGGATAAAAAAAAAAAAAATTTTTTTTTTTTTAACACGGTTTTATTTATGCTTCAAGCTTTTCAGATCTTAATTTTCTACAGTCATGCATCCATTTATAATCAGAATTTTTTTCTTTTATAAAAATTTTCTTAAGGAAGGAAACAAGTGGCCCCTCAGCCAAAGGGCATACACCAAATTAAAAACAATATCATTAAAACAAATGCTTTGGATTGGGTGCTACCTGCTGCCACAGTAAACAGTATTTACTGATTTGGTTGATTATTGGTAGGTAAGAGATGCTACGGAGCCCTGGTGGCACAGTGGTTAAGAGCTCAGCTGCTAAACAAAAGATCAGCAGTTTGAATCCACCAGCCATTCTTGGAAACCCTATCGGGGCAGTTCTACTCTGTCCTATAGGGTCGCCGTGAGTCAGAACCGACTTCATGGCAATGGGTTTTTGTTGTTGGTTTTTTTTTTTTTTGAGATGCTACAAACATATATGGAGGTGGTAAGGAATCAAAATCAGCCTAAAATTCTTACAGAAATCCAGGAAAAGCATTACAGCAGCTTTTAAACAAAAAACAGTTAGAGAACACTAAACTCCAATGTACCACAAAGGCAAAATTTCTAACATTGATTTCTTGTGCTCTGCAGTAATTTCCTTTGCCTCCCTGCTGTCGCTGAAAGTTAAGTGCAGGTGAGGGTTGCCTGACAATCCACCATGTCAGGAAGCAGCAAGCTGAATCCTGAAACCCAGCCTATTACTCATTATTTGATTATAGAGGCACAAATATCACATTAGCTGATTTGCTAAAGGGGATGCCACCTGATTGTCAAGGTATTTGCATAGTCTAGTTTCTGATTGTATACATTAAGATTCATACAACAAATATTCTAGAACCCATTTTTCAACTATGCTAGGCATTATCATCTTAACAGTAACATTTACTGAACACCTATTATGCTTTATCTCTAATTCTTATTAAGATGAACACTATCCCCAGTTTGCTGAGGCTGAGTGGTCACACAGTAAGTGGCAGAAACTGGATTCAAACTCAAATCTGCTCCATAATCTATAGCACATAAAATGCTTATATGTACAGTCCACTCTGCCACCCTTTCCAAAGATACCAATCTTCCTATCCTCAGCCACACAAAACATGATTCTCAAATGCCCTAAGAATTGCTGACTTAAATTTTATTGGACACTGACAGTAAGATGTAATAATAAAGCAAGAGAAGAGCCTTTCTTCCAACATTAATTTAAATCACCCAATCCAAAATCTAAATCTTCCAACATAGAAGCCTAATCACTCAATACAAATCCAGAAATTAGCTACAGAAATAGCTTGACAGAACCTCTCATTTAAAATCTGAAAACACTATACATACCTCAGATAAGTGTGTATGCTTGCTCCGGGTGATTCTTGGCACTTGCAGTATACGCTGCAAAGAAAATAAGGGCAGAGACACCAAGGAGGAGGAATCTGAAACCTCCAACATAGGCTTCGGAGGCAAGAATGGTATCAGAGAATATATCCCCTACACATCCTCTACTCTACAGTCCTGGGAAGCTACAGATCCAGGAGTTATCCTTCTGGTCATTTACTCACAATTACTTAGAGATAAACTGGCATCAGAAAAATTAGCTACAAAATAGGGCTCACCAAAGTCATAGATTATTATACCAGTTTTTGCCAGTACAGAGAAAACGGCAGCATGCCAAGGAATCCTTAGCATTTTCAGCAAAAAACAGAACAGCAATTCCTACGTGTAAGCTATGCAAATTAAAAAGGAGAGAAGTGACTCCTTGTCTACATCCGCTTCTTTATTTGTGACTGGACATGATGCAAAAGACCAACTGGAACAATGAGAAGATATTCCCTATCTCATCACATCCAGTTTCAAAGACTCAAGTGCTTTTTCAGCCTTGCTCACCTCTAATAGAAAATTAAGAAGCCAGCCTTCAAACCAGGGCTTCGAACCAGCTCTTTCCGGCTCAGTCATAACTAACGAAGCGAAACAGGAACAGGTGCCAATTTTTAAAACCTGGGTGAACCAGAATGATAACCAGAACCAGAAAAATTATGGCTCAAAGTCCTGCTAGAAACCTAATCTCCTTCTTAAAACACAAGGGCAGTGCACACACTGTATAGCAACCAAAACTCCTGTCCGTGAGATTTTGAGCAGATTTGGAAACAGCAGTACCCCGCTCAAAGACGGCAGCCAACCACACCGCTTTGAACGTGTGTCGTTCTCCCCAGTTCTGCCAATGATCCAATCTCATGCATTAGGCTCCTGAAAGGGCTCACTAGGCCTCTTCCAAGTCTCCCATTCCAGGGCTTCCGCCTGTAATTTTTCTCTTCCAGGTTATCGCCCTGCATCACCCAAATTTAAAAATTCGGGTCTGTTACGGTTTCACTTCATTGGTCATGACTGAACCAGTTCGAAGCCCTGCTTTAAACTAATACTCTATTCAAATTTCAAGAACTTGCCCACAGAAAAGCCTGCCTTTAACTAAGAGGTGAACTTTACCCAGGAGGGCCACAGGCAGCATCAGTGAGTTCAGAAAAACATTTTCATCTGTCAGAAATCAAAACGAAACAAACAAAAAAAAGTTGCCATCGAGTTGATTCCGACTCATATTGACCCTACTGGACAGAGTAGAACTGCCCCATAGAGTTTCCAAGGAGCACCTGGTGGATTCGAACTCCCGACCTTTTGGTTAGCAGCTGTAGCTCTTAACCACTACACCACCAGTCATCAGGGTTTCCGTCAGAAATCAAGCTACTTAAAAATTATCTTAAAAATTAAATGTGGGAAATAGTTTAAACAGAGAAGAAAATATTCTTTGATGGTTACGAGAGGGGAGAGGGCGGGAGGGTGGGAGAAGGGTAGTCGCTGATTAAGACTGTAGATAAGAACTACTTTAGGTGAAGGGAAAGACCACAAGCAATACAGGCGAGGTCAGCACAACTGGACTAAACCAAAAGCAAAGAAGTTTCCTGAATAAACTGAATGCTTCGAAGGCCAGAGTAGCAGGGGCGGGGGTTTGGGGACCATGGTTTCAGGGGACATCTAAGTCAATTGGCATAATAAAATCTATTAAGAAAACATTCTGCATCCCACCTTGGAGAGGGGCGTCTGGGGTCTTCAGTGCTAGCAAGCAGCCATCTAAGATGCATCAATTGGTCTCAACCCACCTGGAGCAAAGGAGAATGAAGAACACCAAGGACACAAGGTAATTACGAGCCCAGGAGACAGAAAGGGCCACATAAACCAGAGACTACATCAGCCTGAGACCGGAAGAGCTAGATGGTGCCCAGCTATAACCGATGACCGCCCTGACAGGGAACACAATAGAGAACCCCTGAGGGAGCAGGAGAGCAGTGGGATGCAGACCCCAAATTCTCGTAAAAAGACCAGACTTAATGGTCTGACATGAGACTAGAAGGACCCCGGGGGTCATGGCCCCCAGACCTTCTGTTGGCTCAGGACAGGAACCATTCCCAATGCCAACTCTTCAGACAGGGATTGGACTGGACAATGGGTTGGAGAAGGATGCTGGTGAGGAGTGAGCTTCTTGGATCAGGTGGACACTTGAGACTATGTTGGCTTCTCCTCCCTGGAGGGGAGATGAGAGGGTGGAGGGGGTGAGAAGCTGGCGAAATGGACAGGAGAAGAGAGAGTGGAGGGAGGGAGCAGGCTGTCTCATTAGGGGGAGAGCAACTGGGAGTATGTAAGGTGTATATAAGTTTTTGTGTGAGAGACTGACTTGATTTGTAAACTTTCACTTAAAGCACAATTAAAAAAAAATTAAATCTGGGCTTCTCAGCCCTGGTTGTGAAAAATCACCAGAGACTTTTTTAAAAAATAAAAATGGCCATACAAATATTTGATACAGTAGATCTGAGATGAAGGCTGTTTTTTGTTTGTTCAAAACAAACTGTACAGGTGATATAGCAGCACAGGGAGACTGAGAGCCACTGGATTAGAAATCACTAATTATGCTTTGCCAATTTGTATGTCACTTAGGAATTTTGTTAGAAAATAATAGGGGGAGGAAGTAGGGGGCATACATGAAATAAGAACAGTAGTCATATGTTAATAACTACCAAACGGAGTGACAAGTAACATGAGGGTTCATTATACTATTTTATACTTTTGGATGTTTGAAAATCTTATAAATTCCAAATATTTTAATTAACAATTTAGCCTGCTGGATTCCTCCATTCCATCCTTAAAACTCATCAAGTACAAGCTGCTTATCTAACCCAGTATCCAAGACCTGAAGAACTTGGTCTCTGCTTACCGCTCTTACTGGTGCCACCATTACATAATATTCCCCTCAGCTCCCCACATGCTTTAGCCATGTCAAACTTCTTACAATCTTTCTAACATTCAATACTTTTGATACTTTACTCAGACTGCTTTCTCTGCTAAAAATCACTGCTCCCTGCATATTCATCCCTAGCTCAGCTTAAATCTCACCTCCTCTATGGAGACTTTTCAGATACCCTCTTCCTCACAGTAAAATTCATTATTCCCTTTTTCTGTGCCCCCACTGTACCCTGTACATATCCTTTATCAACACATATTTGAACTTCCATGACAGATCTCCTTGCTGGACTGAGTTCTGCATGAGTGGGCCTGTGTCATATTTATCTTTGTTTCCCTGTCACCAGCAGAGGAACTACAGAATAAGTGGATGATTATCCAGTAAATGTTTAACAACTCTAACAAGCCCAAGTCACATTAAACTCTCTGGGTGAAAATTTCAACTGAAGAAACCAGTTTAGAAGACTCATTCGACCTTCATCTTTCATTTAATAGTTATGAACATACTATATACAGGACATTGTGATGGGTGTTATGACATAGCCAGGCATACAGAAATGTAGAAAATAAGGGGAAAAAAATCAGAAAAAGGGAAAATGAGAAGCGATAGGGATATAAAGGCAATGAAGTCAGTACATGAAAACATACAACGAAATTACAGATTCCTAAGTGGTCAAAGCAAAGCTAGAAACAATCAATTACAAGATCAATGCACTGTGTAAACAAAATAAATCCTTACATTATCCATGATCCCCTTGTCTTTATAATTTTGGATTTCATAGATTAAATTTTCATAAAGCAGGTACACCTTTAGCAAAGTGAAACCTTTGGGCATAGTGCCTGAATCTAGAAAAATATATAAATTTATACTAGGAAATACAAGAACAAACACCATAGTACCTGGACTTCCTTCTAATGATACACAGAAAAATAAGTGAAAGAAATCTTCAGATTTCCCCTTGTCCTATGTTGCAGGACCACCACGAAAACCCTGAAATTCTATGCAAAATTTTGCATATATGAGTATTTTTCTAGGAAGACGGCCAATAGTTTCACTGGCTTCTTAAGGGAATCCACGACTTGAAAAATATATAACCACCACTCTGCAGAAAGATCTCCAAGACGCCATCTGCTTAGCCACTACAATGTTTTCATTTTTATTTCTTTCATTTCTGAAACATAGGCGTATGGCATTTTCCCCAAAGCCACATGATAAGCTACTGTCAAATACAATAAAGACAGCACAGGAAACCAAAGAAACAGATTTCCAACCCTTTGGCATTATTCAGCTCTAATTCTCATATCCCTGGGTCTGCAAAGATCAAACCTTCTCCTCTATATAAAGGGGAATTACGTGATTCTAGATAAAATCCTGTATCCTGAAAAAAGACAGCAAAAGCACAAACCTATAAAAAGGCTGGATTAAGTATATTTCTAAATAAAGTTTAAGTTTCACATGCCCTAATATATTCTGATAAAAAAATTACATATATATACACACACACACACACATATATATATATAAAGAGAAGAGACCTCAGTAATGTATTTATTTCCTACCATATACATGGATTTTTTTTTTAATTTAGAGACTAAAGGGTATTACCGGAAGAAAATAAAAATAAAGTAGAAGGCAATATCATAATGGAAAGATCCAAAAGTCAGAGAGACCTAAATTTAAATTCCATTTACTAGGTGTATGATCTTAGACAAACTACTACACCTCTGTGAGTCACAGTCTCCTCTGTAAAATAAACAAACAATAGTCTATCTCACAGGATTGTGCCTGGCAAAGAGTAAGCCGTGTTATTATTTGTTCTATTTCTCTTAGCTCCAGATTAATCTAAGGGCAGCAATCTTATGCTGGATATACATGATCTTAAGCAAAAAAGAGCTGGTCCTCTCAACTTCAAGCTATCTACATAAGAAGGAAACAACATACAATATATATTCATCTTCAGACTGTTAGCCTTAAGTACCGACATTACCCAAAAAGTTAAACTCTACTTTGATAACAATGAGACTGGGGGACTCTAGTCTCATTCTCAGATAAGTAATAACTCTCCAAAGATTAAATAATCTATGAAATAATGTGCAGGCCATGCCAATTAAGCACCAAAGATTTTAGCTGGATCTCAACTACTCTGAGTGGTTCAAATGAATTTAGAAGGAATAGCGACAAAGCTTCATTTGTAGAGTTTAAAAGAGCAGGTTATTTATATCAACTATTAATGCGACAGCAAACTTTCATTATGATGAAAATAATTCCAACTTCACAGGGTTGTTACAAGGATCAAATTAGTTCATTAATAATATTTAAAAAGCTATAAAACAAAGTTCAAAAGAAAATATATATCCCAACATAGAGACAAAATTGGCTGAGTAAATTTAACAGCACCACACACACCCAGGCATATAGTCATTTAAATGTTTGTAAAGAAACCAAACAATGTGAACAATCTGCTGCTTTAGAACATTTACATACACAACATGAAAGGTGCTTGCTGAAAATAAAAGAGCACTGGTATGCAAAGGTGCTCTATCTAGTTCTCTACTAACTGGCTTTGTGACCTTAGAGCCTCAAACGTATACAAAATGAAAATATAGTTACTTAGATCCCTTGAAGCACTACCTATAATACCTTGTCTTCAGTCCAAGACAAATGTTAAGAATTAAACATGAACAATCTGAATTATTCTCAAAAACCAGAGAGCTAAAATTAACAAGCTAGTTTTCTACTTAGCACAAATTCCCATTTTTTTAAAACAAACTACATTTTCCCAAATAATTCACCTTAAGCCAAGCATATTTTTTAAGGTGATGAGAATGTAGTTAATGTCACTGAATTAAACTCATTGCTGTAGAGTCAATTTCAACTCATAGCAACCCCATAATAGGACAGAGCAGAACTGCCCCATACAGTTTCCAAGGAGTGGCTGGTGGATTGAAACCACCAACCTTTTGCTTAGCAGCCAAGCTCTTAAACACTGTGCCACCAGGGCTCTGTCACTGAATTAGACATGCAAAAATGGATGACATGGCATGTTCTGCTATATATATATATATTTCACCGCAATAAAAAAAACAAACCAAACCTGCTGCCATCAAGTTGATTCCAACTCATAGTGACACTACAGAACAGAGTAGAACTGCCACATAGGGTTTCCAACGCTATAAATCTTTACAGGAGCAGACTGCCACATTGTTCTACCATGGAGCAGGCTGGTGGGTTCAAATCGTTGACCTTTTGGTTAGCAGCCAAGTGCTTAACCACTGTGCCAGCAAGGCTCCTTCACCAAAATAAAAATTCTAAATTTAAAAAAGACAGATTTTCCCGGGATGGAAGATAGGAGCGACTGGCTAACCATTTGGATGGAAGAAAAGAAGTAGATACCTACTTCATGCCATTACTTAAACATAAAAAGCAAAACTGCAAAAATATGAGAACAAAATGCAGGGAAATATATGCTGGTAATCGTGGCAAAGAGAAGGCCCTTCAGGGAAAACATGCAACCTATAAACCATAAAGGAAAAAAAATTACAGACTTGACCACATAAAAATTCTTAAGGGCAAATGGAAGAAAATATTTGTAATAGAATAGAAAAAGGTTACCATTTTTTATACAAAGAACTCCCACAACTCGATAAGACAAATAATCCAATTGAAAACCAACTAAAAGGATACAAACTTGCAGAGGGATAAATAAAAACGTTTCCTCACCCTCACCAGTAATTTGAAAAATGCTAATCAAAGCAAGGACGTGCTATTTTTCACACATCAGATTGGTTAAAATTAAAAAGATCAATAATATCCCAACACTTTGGGAAGGGCTTGAAGAAAAGGATACTCACAGACAGTGCTGGTGGGAATATCCATTCAATATTTTGGAAGTACCTATCAAAAACTGGATGTCAGAAGAGACTCAAACTTGTGCTTGAACGCTGAGTAGCTAAAGCAAAAGGAAGAAATGATGAAATAAAAGAAATGAACAGAAGATTTTAAAGGGTGGCTCAGAAGACAAAGCATTACAATGACATGTGGAAAGAGCTGAAAATAGAAAACCAAAAGAGAAGAACACACTCAGTACTTCTCAAGCTGAAAGAACTGAAGAAAAAATTCAAGCCTTGAGTTGCAACAGTGAAGGATTCTATGGGGAAAACATTAAATGACGCAGGAAGCATCAAAAGAAGACGGAAGGAATACACAAAGTCATTATATCAAAAAGAACTGGTCGATGTTAAACCACTTGAAGAGGTAGTATATGATCAGGAACCAATGGTACTAAAGGAAGAAGTCCAAGCTGCACTGAAGGCACTGGGAAAAAACAAGGCTCCAGGAATTGATGGAATATCAGTTGAGATGGCTCAACAAACGGATGCAGTGCTGAAGTACCCATTTGCCTACGCCAAGAAATTTGGAAGACAGCTACCTGGTCAACTGACTGGAAGAGATCCGTATTTATTCCTATTCCCAAGAAAAGTGATCCAACAGAATGTGGAAATTACCAAACAATATCATTAATATCACACGTGAGCAAAATTTTGCTGAAGATCATTCAAAAACGGTTGCAGCAGTATCTCAATAGGAACTGCCAAACATTCAGGCCAGATTCAGAAGAGGACGTAGAACCAGGGATATCCTGTTGATGTCATATATGCATCCTGGCTTAAAGAGCAGAATACCAGAAAGATGTTTACCTGTGTTTTATTGACTATGCAAAGGCATTCGACTGCGTGGATCATGACAAATTATGGTAACACTGCAAAGAATAGGAATTCCGGAACACTTAATTGTGCTCATGAGGAACCTGTACATAGATTAAGAGGCGGTTGTTCAACAGAACAAGCAGATACTGCATAGTTTAAACTTAGAAAAGGTGTCTGTCAGGGTTCTATCCATTCAACATGCCTATTCAATCTGTATGCTGAGCAAATAATTTGAGAAGCTGGACTAGATGAAAAAGAGCGGGGCATCAGGATTGGAGGAAGACTCATTAACAACCTGTGTTATGCAGATGACACAATCCTGCTTGCTGAAAGTGAAGAGGACTTGAAGCACTTACTGATGAAGATCAAAGACCACAGCCTTCAGTATGGATTACACCTCAGCATGAAGAAAACAAAAATCCTCACAACTGGACCAATAAGCAACATCATGATAAACGGGGAAAATACTGAAGTTGTCAAGGATTTATTTTACTTGGATCCACGATCAACACCCATGGAAGCAGTAGTCAAGAAATCAAAAAACACACTGCAGTGGGCAAATCTGCTGCAAAAGACCTCTTTAAAGTGCTAAAAAGCAAAGATGTCACCTTGAAGACTAAGGTGCACCTGACCCAAGCCATGGTATTTTCAATTGCATCATATGCGTGTGAAAGCTAGACAATGAATAAGGAAGACCGAAGAAAAATTGACGCCTTTGAATTGTGGTGTTAGTGAAGAATATTGAATATACCACGGACTGCCAAAAGAACGAACAAATCTGTCTCGGAAGAAGTACAACCAGAACGCTCCCTGGAAGCAAGGATGGTGAGACTACGTCTTACATACTTGGACATGCTGTCAGAAGGGATCATCAGTCCCTGGTGAAGGACGTAATGCTTAGTAAAGTACAGGGTCAGTGAAAAAGAAGAAGACTCTCAATGAGATGGACTGACACAGTGGCTACAACAATGGGCTCAAGCATAACGACTGTGAGCATGCCACAGGACCGGGCAGTGTTTCGTTCTGTAGTACACAGGGTCACCGTGAGTCGGAGCTACTCGACAGCACCTAACACCAAAAATTTGAACTGGTACCACCCTTTAACCCAGCATCAATTCTATTCGTAAGACTCAACAACAGATGAATAGTTAAATTATAGCAGATCCATATTTTGGAATGAAATGCAGTCATTAAAAAGAATGGAGTCAGCCATATGTTCTAACACATAAAAATCTGCATAGTATAAAAATATACATGTGTAGTATGTAAATGCTAAACAGTGCAAAAGAATATGCACAAAGTGTTAATAGAGATTTCTGAGGAATGGTATGAATAAAATTTTTGGAGGTGGGACAGATTTGCAAATGTAATAAGTTATTTTGTGTGACTATCATTTAAAACAATTGAAAAGAAAAAAAGATAGGTTTACAAAACATCACTTTAATTTGAAAGTACTACAAACAAGAAATTCAGGTTTATGGCATCCATATATATGCATGAAAACACAGAGCCAAGTCAAACTGTCCCATGAAAGAGCTCTAAATTGACAAAAATAAAATATAAAATAAATAAATAAATAAAAATAATAAAAAGCAAAATAACTGAGCAGACTTGCTTTGGACTTTCTTACGTAACTTTCTACTCCCCTAACTGCCCCCTCCCTTTAGGGTTAACTTTCTTATAGCAAAGGGGCCACTAGCATGCACTTGTATGGATGACAGTTGGTGGCACATTTAGAAATAAAGACAAATTCAGTTTTAAGGAAAGCACAGTGGAAACAATGTGTTCAGTGCCCAACTCTAACCAGCCATGTTACCTTGGACAAGCAATTTCCCCTATCTGGGTCTGTAAAAAGCATGGTATGGAGAATATCAAATATAGGGTCTTATTCAGCTTTTCCATTGGGCATGTGGAATACTGCCATATTAAAGCTGTTAGTAATTTGTTTTGCTAGAGATAGAGATTTTAATTCACCCATGAAAGCAGTCTGCTTTTATTTTTAAAAACAAAAATTTAAAATGCTCTATGTAAAAAAAGGTTGCCTTCAACTGATGTCTGCATCTCTCCAGAGTATGCTTCCGTTTAAGGCTGGCCTTGCCAAGATAGGGAAACTTAAGGAACAGAGACCTAGACTCCATACTGGGCGAATAGACTGAAAGGTTGAAGGAATCAAGGAAGTCCCTGCAAAATGTGGCAGCAGAAGGAGGTCTAAGGAGAGAGCCACCAACAGCAAGGATAATGGATACACCCAGGTTTATGCTCTTCGGTAATTTATCAAGGCTTACCCTGAAGTACTCTACTGTTATAAATCATCATGGATTATATACTAACCATACCACAGTGAACAATGCAGGATAGTCTTTCTTAGGGGTAATTTGGCAATCAGTCATAAATTTATGCATTCCAGTTCTTGCAATTTCTTAAGGAAATAAACATGGATGTCACAAAGACTTATCTATAAGATACTCCCTATGCTTCTTTCCTTCATTCAACACTTATTTACTGAATGCTACTGTATGCCAAGAAGCATTGTTTAAGATCATGAAAAACAGGGACTTAATTGTTTAAACATAGGGAACTGGTTTAAAAATTATGAATCATTCATAAAACAGAATAGAATGCAGCCATTAAAAATGCTATAAGACCAGACTTAATGGTCTGACATGAGACTAGAAGGACCCGGGGGGTCATGGCCCCCAGACCTTCTGTTGGCCCAGGACAGGAACCATTCTCAAAGCCAACTCTTAAGACATGGATTGGGCTAGACAATGGGTTAGAGAGGGATGCTGTTGAGGAGTGAGCTTCTTCGATCAGGTGGACACTTGAGACTATGTTGGCATCTCCTGCCTGGAGGGAAGATGAGAGGGTGGAGGGGGTTAGAAGCTGGTGAAACGGACAGGAAAAGAGAGAGTGGAGGGAAGGAGCGGGCTGTCTCATTAGGGGGAGAGCAACTGGGAGTATGTAGCAAGGCGTATATAAGTTTTTGTGTGAGAGACTGACTTATTTGTAAACTTTCACTTAAAGCACAATAAAATTTTTTTTAAAAATCCTTTTAGATAAAAATATTACTTTTAGTGTACTTTACTATAGGAGTACATAACACCTTTAAGAGGCTCATAAAATCTAGCTGGAAGACATAAATGCATCTAAAGCACAAGTCTCCAAAAAGTCTCATGAGGAAATGAAATAATGGTTGAGTCTACTGATTCATTTGGGATTCACTTAACTTCATTTGTATAGCATTTTTGAGTTCATGATGTACTTTCTGTGGCATTCTGTTCTGTGATACTCTCCTATAAACTACTATAGCACATTTTGGTCACTCCTTTATTATTGTACTGATCCCTGTGAATAAGATATAAAAGTATCCCTCCCCTACTAGACCTCCATTCTCCAGTTACTTTGTGTTCCCAGCATCTGGCAATAATGAGTACGTATTCATTATTTGTTGAATGAATGAGGTATCATCACCCTCATTTAAAGGAAACTGGCTATGAAGTAGTTTGCCCCAAGTAACATGGCACAGGACCGGGCAGCATTTTGTTCTATGTGCATGGGATGACCATGAGTCAGGAGCTGACTCGACAGCAGCTAACAACAACATAGCTGTTACGTACTTATTTTACATAAATTATAATGACCTTATCTTTGTATGGTACTCTAAAACATTTTAAAATATATCATCTCACTTTAATGCGACATTTAAGTAGGTTTTTCAATTATCATCTTATAGGTGAAAACAATGAAAATTTACCAATACACACTATACCCACCCAAATTCTAGTCTTTATGAAGTATAGCTGTGTCTTTACATACTTGAATAAATCACTAACCAGGTATAGGAGTCCCTATCTTTAGTTAACAAACATTTAGGGGGAGGGATGGTGGAAGGGGGAGAAATGGAAAGGAAGACAGTTAAACCAACAGGACAGACGCAGCTGGAGGTCCATATAAAGACCATAAACTGGTATTATACTGTCAACTGCATGTGTCACTCTGAAAGCTAATCTTGGCACAAAGGTTTTTCTTGATATTACATTGTATTCATAGAGGACAACTGGAGGCTTTCTCACGTTATCAGCAGTCTCAAAGGGTGGGGAAGGACACGGAGCTAAGGAGGGCTTTGAGAAATAATAGAGAGGCTACATATCATGTGTGGACAGAGCAAGGGAAGAAACAATGATACAAAGGAAAAGGCTAAGGAACTTTAAACATGATCTCACTCACAGAACTGCTCCGACCTTAACTGAACTGTGAGTTTCTCAAGGGCAGAGACTACATCTCATTCATTTTATGCCCTCAGCTCCTTGTACTCAGTGAGTGCTTGTTGAACTGAATGAAGAGAGGTTAAGATGTGAAAGAGAAAAGGAAGGTATCATAATATTAACAAAAAATAAACATGGTTTCTATTTACTGAGCACTTATGTGCCAGACACTATATTAAGCATTTTAGGTAATATATAAAATATTAAAAGGGATATTTACCTCTTTTCTAACCTGCTATATATGGTGCTACTCAAATATGTTAATGGTGGTAAAACTGACGGCTACCAGGAATACTCATTATGTGTTACTACGGTTACAGCAGAACCTTGAACAGTTGTAGGGGACTGTGTAGAGAGAGACAGACCAAGGCAACCAACGTAATGTGTATCACCACAAAATTGGCTTAAAACCCTTCAGAGGGTATGAGTGTGACTCCTTGGCAAAGTAAAAAACTAATCTGTTGGAACATTCAGTTAACACTGGCCAAAGTCTTAGACCCAAAATGACCAAAGAACAAACCCCATACCCCATACCCCCTTGCCACTAATGATCCTACATACACATCCCTAACGGGTCCACACACAGGCTTTGCTAACTTGGCCATCACTTCAACCACCCTGACTGCCCACCTCTGAGCTGTTGGAGGGATTAAGTAAAATAGAATACTAAATAAGTTACCATCTATTAACCACCTATAGTATATTAGACATCTTACAAATATTTTCTTGCTTAATCCCAATAACCCTATGAATAGGGTATTTCCCCCGGATAAGGCAAGCGATAGGTTAGGTCAACTTGCCCAAAGTAATAGAACAAGTTTAAGTGGCCCGGCCCCAAACCCAGAACTGCCTGGCTCCAAAGGCCATGTTCATTCTACTCTATCAAGGGTTCTCAAACCTCTCTACCTCAATTCACCTAAAAAGGTAGAGAAGAGTGAAGAGGCAGCATAGGGGAAGATAAGTGGAAAGAGAAAAGAGGAACTGGGCACAAAGCTCAAAGCTACTAATGGCAAAGAGAAATTTCTTTTGACTTCAACTTTTATCTCTATTTCATTAGCTGATTCCAGATCTGGGGCAGAAACGTACAAGACTGAGCCTGGAACATCTTGACATACCAAACAGCAAGGAAGCTATCAAAGACTACTAGGGTCATGTAAAGAAGAATCAGGAAACAACTCCTGATTCTGACTGGCCAAAGGTGGGACAATTTTAACTTCAGTAAGATTCAGAACTGAAATGGATAACCTGCCAAATGCCCAAATTCATGAGTTCACAGTATCATACATATATATATATATATATATATATATATATATATATATATATATATATACACATATATATATACACACACACACACACACACACCCATATATATACATATATGTTGTTAGGTGCTGTCAAGTTGGTCCCAACTCATAACAATCCTATGTACAACAGAACAAAACACTGCCCGGACCATTCTCACGTTGTTATGCTTGAGCCCACTGTTGCAGCCACCATGTCAATCCACCTCGTTGAAGGTCTTCCTCTTTTTCACTGACCATCTACCAAGCATGATGTCTGCATATATATATAAATAAGTAATATATAGTAAGTACCCTTTGATGACAGGGAACCAATTCATTATCTTGAAAACTGAGTAAAAACAAGAAAAAAAAAAACTTGAGCCTTTACCCTGCCTAACCCTGATGGCGTAGTGGATAAGTGCTACGGATGCTAACCTAGAGGTCGGCAGTTCAAATCCGCCAGGCGCTCCTTGGAAACTATGGGGCAGTTTTACTCTGTCCTGCAGGGTCACTATGAGTCGGAATCGACTCAACAGCAATGGGTTTGGTGTTTTTGGTTCCTATATAAACAATCACTGAGCAACCAAATGAAAGGTTAAACATCTCCTTATAATTATTTCAGCTAATACATGAAAACAAAAGGATACAATTAGATCACTATTTTGCAACTCCCAATGAAATTAATGGATCTAAGCAGCATTGAATAGAGATGGCTATTAACATCCAAAATAAACAAAAGATCCAAGATGCCATCATAACAAAACGAATGCTATGAACAAACCACCACCAATATTTTTGTCGAGAAGAATAAACCTGAATTTTATCAAGCCTCTAAGTCTCTAGCTGCCAATTTGCAGGAAATACAGAGGACAGAGGAACATGGTGAACTGTATTGAGTGTACAACCAGCAAAATTCAGACTGTAAGAAACTCTACAGGTCAAACGACCTGGGTTCTTCAACAGATATGAGGAAAAGAAAAGGAGGACAGAGAAGCTGTAGAGACAAATCAAGTTTTTCTGCAGGTTTTCCTTGCTTTCACTGACCCTCTACTTTGCCAACCATGATGTCCTTTTCTAGAGATTGGTCTTTTCTGATGACCTGTTCAAATAAGACGAGACTGACTTGTTCTTTCTTCTGGCAGACCATGGTATATTCAACATTCTTCACCAACACCATAATTCAAAAGCATCAATTCTTCCGTCTTCTTTTTTTTCGCTGTCCAACTTTCGCATGCATATGAAGCAACTGAAAAGATCATATCTTGTGTCAGGTGCACCTTAGTCATCAAAGTGACATCTTTGCACAGTACAGTCTGCCATTTGATTTCTTGACTGTTGCTTCCATGGAGGTTTATTGCTAATTTAAGTAAAATGAAATCATTGACACTTTCAATTTCTTCATTTATCACTGTGTTGTTTATCAGTTCAATAAAGTCAGAATGTTGTCGTTGTCGGGTATCATGGAGTCGATTCCAACTCATAGCAACCCTACTGACAGAGTAAAGCTGCCCCATAGGGTAATCCTGGCTGTAATCTTTATGGAAGCAGATTGCCAGGTCTTTCTCCTGCAGAGCTGCTGAGTGGGTTTGAACTATCAACCTTTTGGTTAGCAGCCAAGCGCTTAACCATTGCACTACTAGTGCTCCTTAGAGTCAGGCTGTTGTTATTGTTGTTAGGTGCTGTTGAGTCGGTTCTGACTCATAGCGACCCTATGCACAAGAGAACTAAACACTGCCTGGTCCTGTGCCATCCTTACAATTGTTGTTATGCTTGAGCTCGTTGTTGCAGCCAAGTTAGATTAGTATTTATTAGAGGGAGAGAGGGTGCTGTGATTGGGATGAGGCATACAGAAGGGCTTCTAAGATGACAGGCAAAGTTGTTTCTTGACTGGGTGGTGGTTACAAAAGTGTTTGCCTTAAAATAATTTATTAAACAATAAATTTGTTTTGGAGGTAGTCTTCCATTATCTGTACTTTATTTACAATAAAAGGAAAACATTTAATCACATTAAAGTTGTATGAACTCAAATTATTTTAATTTGAAAATGTTTTGAATAACCAACTTCTTTAATTTCACCCCCAAAATTACCAAGCAAAATGGACATTCCAGGGACATAAAAAACAGCTGTCATCAGTCTATTCCAACTCATAGTGACCCCATGTGTGTCACAGTAGAACTGTGTCGCACAGGGTTTTTAATGGCTGAGTTTTTGGAAGTAGATCACCAGGACTTTCTTCCAAGGAGCCCCTGAGTGGACTCAGAACTGTTCCATAGGGTTATCAACCTTTCAGAAGCAGATCGGTAGCCCTGTCTTCTGAGGTGCCTCTGAGTGGGTTCAGACCTGCCAACCTTTTGGTTAGTAGTTCACCACCCAGCCAACTTCCAAGAACACACGCCTGTGGCTTCAAGCAAAGCTGCAAACAAGCACAGTCAGGATTCAGACAGCACCTCTGTCCACTACCCATTTCAGAAGCACAATGTTATGCTAATAGCAGTCAGTGATTTTATTGCCACCATCTTCCTTCAGCCTCCCTGCTGTTATCAGCAAAGGACTGTAGGATAAACAAGGAACCAAACCAGTTAAAAACCTGAAATGTCCAAATTCACCTTTATCTAAACTGCGCCTTACATTCCAGGACCATAGTTCAATTTCATTTAGCCCTATAATCTGTTTGTCCTATCCTGTTTTTTTTTTTTTTTTACCTTTCTAGCTCTATATTCTATATTTTCTCACACTGATACTGTCCAAGCTGGGCTCTGAATGGACAGATCCAAACCAGCCATCTCAAACACCACCACCACCATCTCCCACAAAACCTTCCCTGATTCCTCATTTGCATGAGCTCTCTCCTCAGGGCTTTCCTAGAAATTCTTGGCTCTTTCATGGTACTTACTCTGTTTTTCTCGTATTTGCGTTATCTGTATGCTCATCTAATCTCCTGGATTAGAAACTTCCTTTACAAATTTTTACATTTTATTTACTTGAAAAGATAACAGGGTTCAAAATTCTAAAGTTATGAAAAGTTATAACTGAAAAACCTACCCCCCATCCCCCCACCCCTGACACCAGCTGAAGGCTTGTTAAATTAAAGGTAGGTTCCATGGTCTTGTTCAACTTTGCATCTCCACCCTTCCAATATTAGCAAAGTGCCTCATATACAGGTAGAACCCAAATGCTCCCTAAATTAATTTAAATTAAAAGTCTAAGAGACTCTCACATATTGCTAGCAGGAATGTAAAATGGTACAGCCACTTTGGAAAACAGTTTGGCAGTTCAATTCCATTCCTAGGTTTATATCCAAGAGAAATGAAAACAGATGTCCACACAAAAACTTGTACACAAATCTTTACAGCATTTTTCATAATAACCAAAAAGTGAAAACAATCCAAATGTCCATCAACTGGCAAATGAATAAAATGTAGTATATCCATACAATGGAATAGTATTTGGCCATAAAAAGCAATGAAGTACTGATAAATGCTACGACATGGGTGAGCCTTGAAAACATTATGCTACATGAAAGAAACCAGTCACAAAGACCACACGTGGCATGATTCCATTTATACGAAATGGCCAATATAGGCAAATCTATACAAACAAAGTAAATTAGTGGTTGCCTAGTGCTAGGGGTTAGTGCTAGGGGATGGGAGAAAGGGTCTGGGAAGGGGGGGAGTGCTGCTGATGGGTACCAGGCTTCTTTTTGGGGTATTGAAAACATTCTAAAATTGATGTGATAATCGTTGTACAACTCCATGAACATACTAAAAACCACTTAAGTGTACACTTTAGATGAATGAATTGTATGACATAAATTATATTTCAATAAAGCTGTTAAATAAAACTTTGAGACACCCCAGTTAAGTGAGGACACACTTAAAGCAAAGACTGGAGTGGGACCCCAAAATTTGCATTTCCGACAAGTTCACAGATGATGCTGCTGATCTGGGGTCTGTACTTTCAGAACCACTCACTGTACTAGAGGACTTCAAAACTACTTCTAGATGAAGGCAATACTAAACAGCACCCAAGAATGAAGTGCTTTGCTCAGGGACTGAGAAAGTCAAGAAAAAAAATGGCTAGGACTCTGTGTCAGACACTGTTCTCCGCCAGGCACTGTTCTATGCCAGTCATTCTCAAAGTAGTTTCCTGACCATTAACACCAGCATTACCTGGGAACTTGTTGAAAATGCAAATTCTTGAGTCCCTCCCAACCCTACAGAATCAGAAACTGAGGATGGGGCACAGCGACCTGTGTATTAACAAGTCAACTAAGTGATTCTGATGTCCTCTGAAGTTTCAGAATGACTGTTCTAAGCATTTAACGTGCAGTAACTCAGCTAAATCTCTTCAAAACTCCATGTGTAAGTAAAGCTATTATCACATCAATTTACAAATAAAGAATTGAGGCACAAAGAGGTTAAAGAATTTGCATAAGATAACAAAAGCTGGTAAGAAATAGAGCCAGGACTTGAACCCAAGGAGCTGATTCCAGAGTCCATGTTCTTATTCACTGTGCAGTAAATTAGTCTTTTGGTCTATAAGAACTCAATCAGTAGAATGTAGTAATAAAAAACTAATATTTGAAGTTAAAAAAAAAAAGGAGAAATATGATTGGAAAGAAAAATCATAGCAAATAATGTAATCATCAAAGCGGTCTTCCAAAATTGTTCCAAAAACTAAGCAGCCACCAACTGCAATATACCTAAGAATTTCCAGAGCAATTATCTCTGGTATCTAATGTAAGAACTTATAACCTGAGCTGTGCTAAAAATGTTACATAAATACATGGCAGTATGTTCAAACTTACCAATCTTTTAAATCTAAGTCACTACAGTAAAACGTCATTCCAGAACAATTTGACTTTTTTATGCCTAATGCCTTTTAGTCATCATTTAACGGTTATTAAAAAGAAAAAACTGATTTCTTTTGATAAGATGTAGAATCTCAGGGTCGAAGAATTTTAACATTCTAGTCTTAACACTCATTAATCCAATCAACAATCCAAACTGAATCCAATACAATCTACAACACCAATCTCCATTTTCATGATGCCTTCACAAGAAGTTAAAACAAATTCCAACTTTCTGTAAAGTCACATTTGGAGGATCAACCTATGTCTACATTGTAATTTTTAAGGCCAAATGATTGAAAACTTTTTAAGACAACTAAAAATTGAAAATGCTCAGGTTAACAGCCCAAACAAAACCTACATTTGTTTTACTCATAGAGAGCTACTCCTTCACTACTTGAAAGCATTTCTATAACCAGAAAACCAAGCTGGTCAACAAGTACATCAAGTTTTAACAACTCAATCCCTATGATACATCAAATGAGAGGGCTTCCAAAGAATCTTCTGAGCTGAATTATCCCTGACATTAACACATAAACATCTGGTAACCAGTCACTGAGGAAACAAGTCAGAGAACAGTGCAGCAAAACACAGAGAGCCCAAGGGCTTGTTGACTATCAACCTTATAGATGGGGAGATCATTGTAAAGCAGCCTGATACGGTTTACAGCTACATACCAGATTTCAACAATTTACAGTAATCTAACTGCAGAACAGGTAACAAGGATCGTGAAGGGCAAATATTTTCAAAGCGACCAAGTTTGGCGTTTCAATAATACTTTGAACCCATGGTTGAAAACATATTAAAAAGAAAAAAACTCCAACATCATTTCCACTGTGAACTTGCTGCTGTTAAGAACTGTAGAAACAATTCAAATATTGAAATGCCTACTGTGTACAAAGCTCTGCCCAAAAATTTGCAGCTATCCTCGTTTCAAAAATTTAGGATTAGATTTAAGTGACCTTGTTCAAACTTCCTAACTTCAGAAAACTCAGGACAGGAGAAAACAATTGCTATATCTCCAGTGCTAAGGGAACAGAATGTGCTCAAAATTTTTTTTACTGAATATACGGACTTCACTGCAATTCCTCCAAATACACATTTGTAATACTTAGTCAACTTTCAACTAAAAATTTGATTTCTCCATTAATGAGCAAAGAATTGAAAGGCCTGAACTCATGACCCACAGCATTCATTGGTGATTCATAATATTTCATCCAAATACCTCAAAAATCTTCATTCATGACCTCCACCCTTTCTGCCTTTTCAACTTGAAAACTGTCATTTTAAAGGAAGGCACAAGTGGCTTTGCTCTCATTTGTGCCTAAGCCAAAGGCTGGACGGAGCCTACCTGTCCAACTTGCATTCTCAGATTTTGCCCATGGAAAGGAAATACAGTAGCCCCCAGAATGGCAATGCTGTACAAGGAAATAAACGAGCAGTTTGAATGGACTTCATGCTGGGGAACATCATTTCCAGAAAAAAAAAAAAAGAAAAACAGTAACAGGAAAACTATGATTTCATATAATAGCTAATAATCAGGACATAAATGGAAGCTCTCAAAAATTATGTTTTAGTATTACTGTTTTCAAGAATTGTATTACAGCCAAAGGAATTCATCAGTAAGTCTTAACAGCTTAGAAGTTATGGGTCAGAGCAACTGAGATACCGACACCAAAAGAATAAAATGCAACACTGTAAGATAGTATAAAATTAAACCACCTAAGGAAATTAAAGCCATGCATGAAAAACCCCAAACGCACAATCAGGTCATTTATCTAGGTAACATTAGCTTCTTCCACCAGGAGGCCTAATTTTCATATAAAGCAATAAGCAGGGTCAAGACACGGAATTAAAAGTCAGGGATCAATTAAATCAGACTTTGCCACAGAAAAAGGAATTCGTAAACTAGTTATTTTGGGATAGTGCCTAGGCCAGCAGCATTAAGTCCAACTGGCATATAGGAGATTACTGTCATTGTTCCAGTATAATGGAGTCTTCCAAGGTCTTTAACTTAGCAAGAATAGGTTAGACAAGCAGCCAAGTCTGCTCAGACTCATAGGGAACCCACTTATAACAGAATAAAATGCTGCCCAATCCTGCACCATCCTAACAATTGCTAATATGTTTGAGCCCACTGTTGCAGCCACTTTCGGGAAGTAATCACCAAATATGGGGGAAACGCTACAGGACAAGTTCTTCAACAATAAATCAGAAAAAAAAAAAAAACAAAAGAGAGGCAACCTACAGATTAAAACAGATTTAAGAGATATATCAAGCATTTGCAATAAATGAACTTTCTTTGGATTCTGAATCAAATAAAACTGTAAAAAAAATTTTGGGGGGAAATCTGAACATCAACTTTGTATCTGATATTAAAGAATCACTTATATTTTTTAGATGTGATATGGTATTGAGATTACGCTTAAAGAGTCCTAATTTTTTAGAGATAAAAACAAATATTTTACAAATAAAAATAACATCAGGCATTTATTTTAAAATAATCCAGCTGGCGGGGGAGGGGGGATGCCTGCAAATTGATAACCATTTAAACTGGATGCTGAGTACCTGGGGATTTCACTATACTCTTCAACTGCTATATGTTCGAAATCTAACATAATTCTTTAAAAAACTGGTTAGAAATTAATACCTTGCAGTTTTTTTTTCAATGTTACTTAGGGTGTTTTAAAAAAAATCATGTAGACAGAATTCAAATAAATGGTTCCCTTTAATTCCGTAATGACCTCCACTTAAAAGAAGCATCAGTGCCACATGAGAGGCAGATGACAGAAAAAACCAAAGTAGCTCAATCACAGATGAAAATACATATACCTCCACCATATCCATTCCAGGAAGTAAAATGAAAATACTATCCACAAAGATCTACAAAACTAACCTAGAATCACAGCCAATCATACTCATCCTGGTGGACAACGCCAACACTGCTCCAAGAGCTTCCTGAACCTTCCTACCAATTCGGTCTGCTGGTTCCCTGGAGCACCAACCCACTCAGGTCAGACTAGTGAAGGGCCTACAAAAAAAAGTGAGGGAGAGACACACAACACATTTATTAGGTGCCAGAGGAGTTAACCATTACATCAGTGCTCAAACATAACCACAGTTATTATTTCTGAAGCAATAGCCCTCATATATCAATTTGTATTTTTTAGGACCTGCTTTGAGCAATAACTGAAGAATTCAGAACAGCTATAACAATACTTCTAATCTGACACTTAAACACACCTGAAAATTCAGCTCAGTTCTCAACCCAGATGAAATTATACGGTATAGTTAACTTTATAGACAATTTTATATCCTCAGTGTAAATTAAGTAAATTTTAATTTTTTATTATCTTTGTGGAAAAAATGCACATACAAAAATTATTTTTCATCACCATACATGTTTTTTAGCCATACTGGGAAGACAAATGATAAACACCCAGGTTGAACTTTGCCATTGAACCTTAGACAAAGTTTTTAATTGGTACTGCCACTCCTCCCTTTCTTCTCAGAAATCTACCTAAAATAAATTAAACCTCTGAGGTCACACCTAGATTATCATTCCCAGATTTATTCTAGTTCTGAATGACAAGGTTAAGTTGAGGATTAATTCTTTTCTGATCACTGCTTCAACCACTGTAAAAGGCACCAACACAAAATCTCCCAACAGAAAAGTCATCACCTGTCCTCCAATGAAAGGGAAAATTCTATTACCCTCAAAGCACTTTAAACTAAATAAAACACATCCTGAAGCTCAAAACGAGTCCACATATAGTTAATTACTGAGATGACTCTTCATGGTAAATTTTTAATCCTAGGTAAACTTGCCATCACCATGTATATTCCTATTCCTACTTAAATCCATAAAATCCAACCAAAGTATTAGAAAACAGCAGTAATTTTAATACTGGTCTAATCAAAATATTGCCAGTAACAAAAACTATCTCCAAATCAAATGCACAGTCATTTTTATTTAATAAGCATGTTAGAAAACAAAAAATGGCAAAAACACAATAGGAGGTAGCATATTAAAGCACTGGCAATTCACTTTGGAAAAGAAGTCTGGCTTCCCAAACAATCTTTCTAAACTGTCTCTCAGATAGGAATTACTCTGCTCAGGTACAAAGATCCCCCCCACATTGACCCGAGGGACCAAAGAAAGGAGGTGATGAGAAGCAGTATGAATACTTGAAAACAAGCTGGCAATAGTTCCCTTTACTATCGTGAAATGCATAGCATCAAATTTCGTAACTTTTGTAGAGTGAATGACATGGAAGGAGTGAGTAGGCAAGACACAAGGAGGCACTCCTTGGAAGAGGTATTAACATCTAGGCATGGTTCCTGACAGGTGGTTGTCCCAGGATAGTGATTTTGCACTAAGATTCCTAGATTTGTAGAAGGTAACAGAGTGGGAATCACATTTGAACATCATGAAACATTGGCGATAAAGAGCTTGGCCTCGGCAGAGGAAAAACACAAAATTCATAGGTCTGGCCTAGAAATGTACTAAACATTTACAGTTAAAGGAACAAAATCTCTTATTCTTTCCCAGGTCCTAAAAACTAGCATTATGAAGCAGGTACATCTGCCAGTGTATTCTTATGCAAAAAAAAATTACAATTTATAGTGTGCCTACCAGGAACCAGGCCCTTTACAAATTTTCTAATTGTAGCAAGTACTCTTTAATACAGGCACTGTTATCTCCATTACTGGAGCCTGGTGGCACAGTTGTTAAGAGCTCAGCTGCTAACCAAAAGATAGGCAGCCTGAATCTACCAGCTGCTCCTTGGAAACCCTACGGGGCAGTTCTACTCTGTCCTATAGGGTCGCAATGAGTCGGAATCTACTGGATGGCAATGGGTTGGGTTTTTTTAGGCTGCCTCCCACGACTGGGGAATGCTGGTGTCTCCTAAATCTATGCAGCACTGGGACTGTAAGAAAACAATGCTGAACATTCGACCTACAAAGCAAAACTATGATAGAGAGTTGTTTTACAGTATCAATGTGGGTGGCCACGTAATAGTGGCATGGGGGGAAGAGAAATATGATAGATGAGAGTACTGTTTAAGGGGCATGAGATAATCAATCGTGCTATTTATTTTTTAGGACAGGGAGAGGCAATGGATATCCATGGAGCCTGACAGGAGGATACCTTCTCTCTACGGGATTCAGTCCATGGAAAAAAAGAACATGGGGGACAGGGGATAGAAGGATTAAGAAGTGACAAGTATGTAAGTGGTTAGCAGAAAAGATAGATGTCCACAGACCAAGAGGCTGCAGAAACTCAGAACAAGGGAGGGAAAAGAGGCGGTTTCCCGTGCTTCACCGTGAGGATGGGGGGGGGGCACGCGGGAAGAGTAAGAAAGCTGGTTTGTAAGTGCGTTATCCTTCACAGCCATTTTTTAAAAGTTTGTTTTTGCTTTTTATGAAGAGGGGGCAGCTAACGGCCGCAAAGATTGCAATCCTCCAACCGCCGACCCTCCTTCCCCCGACCCATTCATTGCTCTGTCTAGAAGCATGCAGAGCTGAAGCAATCAGTGCCCTGTGCCCTGATTAGGGTATACAAACGTGAAGACTAGACGAAATGGAAGGCTAATAAGGGTCCATCCACAAAGATGGAGTAAACGCAGGGTATGCGTTACGCTCTATTCAACGCCTGCGCCAAAAGGACCAATGGAAGAAGAAGGCAGGACAGGTTAGGGCGCTCAGGCCAAGCTCTCTACTTTAGAAGGAATGGGGAGGGGGTGACGAGGAAAAGCTTTGACACCACTCCCAATAGGAGCCTCAATCATCCACGTAGATAGTAAAGATTTGGCAGAGCGACAGGATTAAGGGGAGGAGTACGTCAGAAGCACCACAGCTTGGCCCTAAACCTTAGCTCAGATATCATGTGTGTTAAGGAAGTAAAGCCCCCTTCAACTCAAGGAAAACTAGATTTGTCTTGGCCGCGCAGCAGGGGCGAACGGAGGCGGACCTGCAAAAAGGTACTAGTGGGGACCAGTCGTCGTGGGTTGGTCCCCCCTGCCCCCCGCAACCTAGACCCCAATCCCACTCCCCAACTAACTCCAGAGTCCTCACCCCACCCTTCCCAATCCGCCTACTGCGGTGGCGACTACGAAAGCATTGACCGATTGGTGGAGAAAAGGCAGGCCCCCACGAGGCTGAGGCCTGGGAAATGGTGCCTCCTCAACCGATTGGGGACGAGGAGGCCTTCGCCTCAAGTTCGGTTTACCAGCACCTCAGCTTTTCGATAGTCGTCACCTCCCTAAAGCCGGGTACCTGAGAGGCGTCACAACGAGGATAGCCAACACCTCAGTGCGAGGTTCTGGTCTGGGAGACATCAGCCTCCGCCGCCATCTTAACAGCAGGCGAGCAGACCCTAGTCACTGCCCCCCCCACCCCCGAGCTACCTCCGCCACCGCCACCGCCACCCACGAGGACTTAACCCCACTCCCGCGAGAACTCACCCGCTAAGAACAGCACTAGCTGGAGACGTCGCCGCCTCCGAGGCTGCCGCAGTCCGTAGCCGAACCGCCGCCACCTCCGCGCGATCCCGCGAGAACCTCTACCGAACGGGAAAAGCAGGAGCCCAGCCCTTCCCAGACCCCTCCTCCCACCAAAGCCAAAGTCGCTACCGCTCCGCTCTCACCCGACGCCGAAGCAAAAAGCGAATGACGCACAACCTCACGAAGGACGGAGGGGCGGAGCCAAACTGCCGCCGCCGGCTCCAGCATGCGCCTTGAGAACTATCGCGATATTATGTTTTAGTCTCTGCGAGACCTTCGAATTCCCCGCAGGATGCCGCCCGCGCCTCGCCTTTAGGAAGACTCGAGATCTCGCGAGACTAGTGCATGCTCCTAAAAAGGAAAAAGGCGGAGCTTCATGAAAATGACTGGGAGTTTTTCGGAGGAAGGGAGGAACCTCCAGTCCTGCAGGGATCTCGCCTACCACGAGGTTTCCGACCCACTGCGGAGCTGGCTACTAAACCTCGCGATGACACAGCTCAGCGCCAAATCTCGGCCATGTCCTGAAAACTGCCTCCACCCCCAACCTAGGTGTCTAGAACCTAGTGCTGAAGACAATTTAAAAAGTCGACGTGTTTATTCTCACGCTTCCGAATAGGGCTGTACCAATTCGCCGATCTCCGTTCTGGAAGAGGAATATTGAGTCTCCCATTGTTACCTGCTTCCAGGAATCACACATTATCCTGGACTAACACATAAAAGACGTTCTATCTCACAATAAGCACGCAAATGCAAATGAAAATAATGACATAACATTTGTTGCCCATTAGATCAAGATAAAAAATTTAAAGATCGATAATATCCAGATTTCTTCCCTCGCCGCACTGCAGGTTAACCTGAATCCACCTGAATCTAACTAAAGGCTCATATCCTTAGTTCTAACTCCAAAGCCACCAATGTGAACTCCTTTACCTTAGCATAACCAGAAGACGCAATAAAGTGGTTTCCTCCAAACAAAGGAGTCTGCCCTCAAAGGAAAATGCAAGCTTCCAGGAAGGGGGTGGGGAGAGTGAGTGGTTGAAGCTTTTAATACGGCAGTTTTTCTACATCTAGCCAACAATGCTTCCCCAGTAAATCTTGAGATCCAGTCTGGCTCGATTTGTGGGCTTTTCTATTCTAATGCATTTTTCTGCGCATTCCAATTTAAATATTGTTCCTTTAGAGAACATCTGAATAGCTAGTAGTACAAATAATCCCATCTTCACTAATCTTTTAAAATATTTTCTAGGTTATTCTTAGCCATCTATTTTTTTCCAGACGAACTGTGGAATCACATTAAGTTCCAAAAACTGGGTATGTTTATTGAAATTGCATCAATTGTATGAATCAACATAGGAAAAATGGACATCATTACAAAATTGAGTCTTCTTATCAGAAGCATGGTATCCTCCATTTATGAAAACGTTCTTTTATTATATTCCTCAATAAAGTTACGTAGTTATAGGTATTTTTATTTGTTTTTCTTGCTATTACTAGTGGAAGGTTTTTTAGAATGAAATTTTCGAAAGGCTTATTGCATATATATAGGAAGACTATTGATATTTGCCTATTTTTGTAATTGTAGGAATAAGAAAAATGTTCAGTTTCACTAGTAATCACGGATATGCAAAAGAAAACAACGACAAACCATTTTTGCCCTTTAAATTGGCCAAAAGATTGATAATTCATGTTGGGACAGCTGTGGAGAAATGGGCACGCTCGCACAACGTTGAAAAGTGTACATTAGTATAGCTTGGGAGGGCAAAAATTCAACACGCATATACACGTTTACCCAGCGATTACTCTTCTAAGAATTTCTCCTACAGAAATACTCATATGTGCATGAAACATACATACACACAAACCCATTCATTACAGCATTGCTTGTAACAGCCCTCCCTCAAAAAAAAAAGGGAAAAATCTAACGTACATCAATCGGCAAATGGTTAAATAAGCCATAGTACAATGCAGCTGTTTAAAACCTGAGATAAATTTAAGATTTCCTAACATAGAAAGATGTGCAAGACATATTAAGTTTGCAACAAACAATTAGCCAAAATGAGTATGTCTGTCTGCATACTATCATTAAAATGCCAAAACACATATATGTGTATGTATGTATATATACACATACATATATAAACACACACACAACGTCTAGCAGTTACCCGCGAAGCCTGCGTGCGGACTTCCCCTCACCTTTTCTCTCCTCTCCTCTTCCCTCCCCTCTGAGGCCTCCTTCCTCGAACCCGGTCTGTACCCTCTCTAGGGCCACTCTGCCACAGCTACTGTCCGTACCTCGCATCCCCACTGACGACTGCTGTCGCCCAGCGTTACGGGCCGCAGCCCTGGTTGCTTCAGAAGATGCGGCTAGCTCTCCACCCTCTCTGGCCGAGACCTGGGGGAGGGGAGAGGAGGCGGGGTCGAGGGAGGGTTGGGGCAGGCCGCCGGGCCCCTTCACTAGCCTCTCCCTCAGGCTCCCCAGGGCCCCCGCCTCCGCAACTCGGCTTAGGGTCCTGTAGGAACTCTTCCCCACAAGGAGTCAAGTACTGCTCAAGCAGAGCCTGTCCCACAACCTAGGAGTAGACGCTCACCTCGGCGGTAATGGCTCCGCGGGGTTCGCAGGAGCATGCCAGGTCCGGGGCCCTGCCGTTTTGCTCCCTTCGCTCGCTCTCAAACGAAAACCTCCGCCTCCGGCTCTCCTCACACTTGCTCTGAGGCTGCACCCACAGCTCTAGAAGCCCCGCCCCTGCCCCTTGGGAGGGCGCTCCCTCAGCGGCGAAGCCTGCTCTGCAGGCGACGGTGCCTAAGCTACTCACAGCCTGGCAAATCCAACCACAGAAGATAGTAGAATCGCCAGGGAGTTGGGATTTGATTCGAGGCACGATGGAAGCCGTTGAAGAATGACGTGATTTAATTTGATATACGTTTAAAAAAATTAACGACCTCTCCAGCTACCTTGTGGAGAATGGACGGTGGGGGGCAAGAGGGCAAGTGAGGACACAGCGTGGAGGGCGGGAGACGATGGGGTCGCTGACCACAGTGAGTTCACACAGGCAAACCTCTAAAACACTTGAGGCACGTAAAAACCCTAAACATTCTTTTTCTTTTTCTCCTTGGTATTTGGAGTGGCAGTGAGATTGGCAAGGAAGTAAACTCAATTGTTTATCCAGATATATGCATCTGTGAATGCATAGGAATAAAAAGGATCTGGCAGGAGACACCCCTAACGATGAACCGTGCCTCATCTGGGGTGCAAAATGAGATTGTGGGGTGAGAGGAGAGGGAGTACTTTGATTTGCAACTTCAGATACTTGGATATGGTTTGGATTTTTAACAAAAAGCATGCATTAGCTCAGTATTTTAAAGTATAAAGACAAAAGTACTATCCAAAGAACTCTTGAGACATAGAGGAAATAAAAACTAATTTTACCCTCCAGTTCTAATTCCAACCATTTAGAGCAATGGTTCATGCTTCGTTTTGAGAATCTAATCAATGGATCCACACCACTCCCCCATATAAGTAACCCTAAAATTTTGTATACAATCTCAGGAGATTTATAGAGGCCTCTTTGAGATAGATTGACTCATTAAATGTTCTTACAATATTATTTTTAATTGGTGAATATTATTCCATTGTAATTTATTTAACCAAGACCCTATATTTAGGAATTTTTTATTATAAGAAATACAAAAATGAACTTCCATGTAACTAAATATTTGCATATTTTAAAGATTTTTCTCAGAAGAAATTTGTAGAAATAGAGTAACTGGGATCAAAATGTCATTCCTCTCAAAAAACACAAAACAGTCTCTCCAGAGCAGTTGTAACACTATACTGCCCCACCCAAAATATATGAGAATTCCAGTTGATTCTAGTATTCCCATGTTGTTGTTTTTAGTTGCCCTCTAGTCGATTCCAACTCATAGTTACCTTATGTACAACAGAATGAAATGTTGCCAGGTCCTGCAACATCCTCACAATCATTGAGGCCATTGTTGCAGCCACAGTGTCAATTTATCTCACTGAGGATATCCCTCTTTTCTGCTGACCTTCTACTTTACCGAGCATGATGCCCTTCTCCAGCAATTGGTCTTTTCTGAGGGTGTGTCTATCCTCGCTTCTAAGGCTCATTCTGGCTGTACTTCCTCTAAGACTGATTTGTTTGTTCTTCTGGCAGTCCATGGTATATTTAATATTATTCACCAGCACCACAATTTGAATGCATCAGTTCTCCTTAGGTCTTCCTTTATCATTGTCCAGCTTTCCCATATATATATATATAAGACGATTGAAAATACCACGACTTGGGTCAGGCGCACCTTAGTTCTCAAAGTGACGTCTTTGCTTTTTAGAACTTTAAAGAAGTCTTTTGCAGCAGATTTGCTCAATGCAATACATCGTTTGATTTCTTGACTGCTGCTTCCATGGGCATTGATTGTTGATCCAAGTAGAATGAAATCCTTGCCAACATTAATTTCTTCACCACTTATCGTGATGTTGTTTATGGTCCTGGTTGTGAGGATTTTCATTTTCTTTATGTTCAGATGTAATCCATACTGAAAACTATGGTCTTTTACCTTTATCACTCAGTGCTTCAAGTAGTCTTCCTTTTCAGCAAGCAAAGTTGTGTTATAACAGAACAAAATGTTGTTCTATTCTATGGCGTCTCCATGACCATTGATAAGTTCGAGTCCATTGTTGAGGCTATTTTGTCAATCCATTTCATTGAGGGTTTTCCTCATTCTCACTGACACTCTACCAAATATGATGTCCTTTTCTAGTGATTGGTCCTTCCTAATGACATGCCCAAAATAAACAAGAAGTCTCACCATCCTCACTTCTAAGAAGCATCCCTGTTGTATTTCTTCTAAGACTTTTTTTTTTCATTCTTCAGGCAGTGCATGTTATACTCAGTATTCTTTGTCAACACCACATACTCTCACCAATGTTGATATACCTAAACCGAACCTGTTGCCTTTGAGTTGATTCCAAGTTATGGCGACCCGATGTGTTACAGAGTAGACCTGAGCTTCATAGAGTTTTCTACTAGGTTTTGGGCTAGTAGTCGAGTGCTTAATCATTTACACCACCCAGGGACTCCTCCTACTAAACATACTAATAAGTAATTAGTATTACAATGGAATAATATTCATCTATTAAAAATAACATTGTAAGAATACTTAATGACTTAGAAAAATGCTCAATAAAAATTCAGATGTATTAAAAAACTAAAAATAAATTCTAAAATTTTACAGGGAAATAAAGGAAAATATTTCTAAACTTCAAGTGGAAAGACCTTCTTATATAAGATTCAAAATGCAAAAACCATAAAAGAAACGATTGATAAATTTGAATACATCAACATTTTAAACATTTGCACCCAAAAAGACCCCATAAACAAAGCTAAAAAAAAAAAAAAAGCAAAAGCCAGCAAGAAAATATCTCCTACATACGTAACAAAGATTTATATCCAGACTATATAATTCAAGAAGACAATCCAGTCAGAAAAAGGACAAAAGATATGAACGGGCAAGTCACAAACAAGACAAGCATATGGTCAAAAAACATATGAAAAAATTTCTTAATGTTTCTAATAATCAGAGAAATGCAAGTAATGAGACACTGGTTTTCACCACTGGCAAAATATTAAAATGATTGGTAATACCCAGTGTGGGTAAGAATATAGGGAAATTGTTATTCTTATTCACTGCTGGTAGAAGTATAAAATTGAGCACTCTTTCTACGTAACAACTTCGCATTATGTATTTTAAAATTTTTTAAACTGCTGTCTTTGATCCAATAATTTCACTTCTCCATATTTATCTTAAAGAAGTATTTGAGAATATGTGCAAAAAAAGCACGTACAAAGATCTTCATTACGGCACTGTTTGTTACAGTGAAAAATTGAAAAAATATATGCTTATCAATACTTAATTATAGTACCCTCATTTAATGGAATAATGTGCAGTACCTCAAATGAATGAGGTAGATTTATATATACTGACATAGAATGATCTCCAAGACACATTAAATGAACAAAACAATTAACATAATACACACAATATGATGCCATTTACACTTTTAAAATGAACAACAGAAAACAAAGTTATGGATTTCTGCATGTGTATATGAGTTTAAATTTATCTGTGTTGAGTGTTTAACTATAATGTACTCATGTAATTGGGAATAAAAAAAAATTGTCATCCAGTCAATTCCAATTCACAGCAACCCTACTGGACAGAGTAGAACTACTCCACGGAATTTCCAAGGCTATAATCTTTATGGAAGCAGGCTGCCACATCTTTCTCCCCTAAAGCGGGTGGTGGGTTCAAACTGCCAGCCTTTCAGTTAGTAGCTCTGCCCTTTAACCACTCACTGTGCAGGAATACATTTTTCTAATGAAAAAAAAAGGAAGACAATTACACGCTAAAAAGAAAGGAAAGCTTCATGTTGCCATTAAAGTGGCTTTGTAGACAAATATTTAATGGCATGGCAAATATTCACTCCAACCCATTGCTATCAAGTTTATTCCTACTCATAGCTACCCTGTAGGACCGAGTAGAAAGAACTGCCTCATAGGGTTTCCAAGACTAATCTTTATGGGAGAAGACTGCCATGTCTTTCCCCTGCAGAGGGGCTGGTAAGTTTGAACTGCCAACCTTTCAGTTAGCAGCCCAGTGCTTAACTGCTGGGACACCAGGGCTCCTTAAATATTCACTAGGTTATTAAATAGTAACATGCCATGATAACATTTTTGTTCATAACTCTTAATACATATATGTTGTTCTTGTTGTTTGCTGTCCAAACATAAGGATGTAAAACCTAAACATTAATGGTGTGAAATCACAAATTTTTATTTTTTTAGTATTTTCTTTATGTTTTCATGTCTTTTCTTTTTTTAAATAATTTTTATTGAGCTTTAAGTGAATGTTTACAAATCAAGTCAGTCTGTCACATATAAGCTTGTAAGCCTGCTCCCTCCTTCCAGTCTCTCCTTTTGTGACAATTGTGCCAGTTTCTAACCCTCTCTAACCTCCTATCTCCCCTCCAGACAGGAGATGCCAACACAGTCTCAAGTGTCCACCTGATGCAAGTAGCTCACTCTTCGTCAGCATCTCCAACCCATTGTCTAGTCCCTTCCATGTCTGATGAATTGTCTTTGGGAATGGTTCCTGTCCTGGGCCAACAGAAGGTTTGGGGACCATGACCGCCGGGATTCCTCTAGTCTCAGTCAGACCATTAAGTCTGGTCTTTTTATGAGAATTTGGGGTCTGCATCCCACTGATCTCCTGCTCCCTCAGGGGTTCTCTGTGGTGCTCCCTGTCAGGGCAGTCATCGATTGTGGCCGGGCACCATCTAGTTCTTCTGGTCTCAGGATGATGTAAGTCTCTGGTTCCTGTGGCTCTTTCTGTCTCTTGGGCTCATAGTTATGGTGTGACCTTGGTGTTCTTCATTCTCCTTTGCTCCAGGTGGGTTGAGACCAATTGATGCATCTTAGATGGCCGCTTGTTAGCATTTAAGACCCCAGACGCCACATTTCAAAGTGGGATGCAGAATGTTTTCATAATAGAATTATTTTGCCAATTGACTTAGAATCCCCTTAAGCCATAGTCCCCAAACCCCCACCCTTGCTCCACTGACCTTTGAAGCATTCAGTTTATCCCGGAATCTTCTTTGCTTTTGGTCCAGTCCAGTTGAGCTGACCTTCTGTGTATTGAGTATTGTCCTTCCCTTCACCTAAAGTAGTTCTTATCTACTAACTAATCAGTAAATAACCCTCACCCACCCTCCCTCCCTCCCCCCGTCGTAACCACAAAAGTATGTGTTCTTCTCAGTTTATACTATTTCTCAAGATCTTATAACTGTGGTCTTATACAATATTTGTCCTTTTGCTTCTGACTAATTTCACTCAGCATAATGCCTTCCAGGTTCCTCCATGTTATGAAATGTTTTACAGATTCGTCACTGTTCTTTATCGATGCGTAATATTCCATTGTGTGAATATACCACAATTTATCTAACCATTCATCTATTGATGGACACCTTGGTTGCTTCCAGCTTTTTGCTATTGTAAACAGAGCTGCAATAAACATTTCATGTCTTTTCTAAATATTCTACAGTAAGAATGTGGGGAGTGGAGGGGCAGTAGTGGGCATAACGGTTGGAATTAGGACCAGAAAAAGCCTAGAGTTGGCTGCTGCAGATTGAAATTAAAACTAGGGCTGTGAGGTATGTGGATTTAGAATTAGGGCTTGGGGAATTAAACTTTATAGAGCCTAGAAACATAGGGGTTAGAATTATGATTAGAGACCATGGACTATTAGAATTAAACCAGAAGGTCTTATCAAAATGGAAATGTTTTTTTAAAAAAGCTATACCAATATTAGGCCTGTGGCTGCTAACAGAAAAGTTGGCAGTTCAAACCCACCCAGTAGTGCCATAGAAGACAAGCCTGGTGATCTGCTTCTGAAAGTCACAGCCTTGAAAACCCTATGGAGCAGCTCTACTCTGCACACATAGGCTTGCTGTGAGTCAAAATCAACTTGATGACAATTAACAATGCAACATAACATTTACCTACAATAAGTTTCAAGAAGCGTAACCCCTAAGTCAAAGCATATATACATTGGGCGGGGGGGGGGGGGCGGTTATAAGTATTGCCAAATTTACTTTGAGAAAGATTTTACCAATTTACGCTCCCGTGGGGCACATGGGTATTCATATCCCTATTCATAACTGCGTCATTCATGGTTTTTGAACTTTTCAAAATTTGATAGGCTATATAATCTCATTGTTTATATTAGTTTTCTATTGTTGCATAACAAATTATCACAAATTTAGCAGCTTGAAACAATACCCATTTGTTATCTCATAGTTCTATAGATCAGGTCATGAGGCTGGCGTAGGACCTGGTAGTGTTTTGTCCTGTTGTACATTAGGGTCACTATGAGTTGGAACTGACTTGACGGCACCTAACAACAACATAGATCAGAAGTCCTTGTGGCTTGGGTAAGTTCTTTGCTTAGGGTCTTACAATGCTGAAATCAAGGTGCCAGCCATGCTTGGCTCTTAACTGGAGGCTCTGGAGAAGAATCCGGTTCAAAGCTCGTTCAAGTTGTTGACAGAATTTAGTTCCTTGTGGTTGGTTGTAGGACTGAGGTCCCCATTTCCTCACTGGCTGTCAACCAGGGCCTCTCTCAGTTTCTAGAAGCCACCCACATTTTCCATCATGTGGCCCCTTCCATCTTCAAGCCAGCAGTGGCCCTTGGACTCCTTTTCATGCTTAGAATCTCTCTGACTTCCCCTTCTGCCACTAGCCTGAGAAAACTCTGCTTTTTAAAGGGCTTACATGCTTAGATTAGGACCACTGGGATAATGCAGGAAAATCTCCCTATTTTAAGGTGAACTGAATAGTAGCCTCAATTACATCTGCAAATCCCTTTTGCCTTGTAATGCAATGGGAAATTGGGGAGCGGGACATTTTAGGATTCTGCCTACCACATCTTTATTTTTCCTTTTCAAATGACTACATCAATACATTCTGATTGTAATCACAGAAGTACTATTCACAGAACAAAGCATGAAAGATACCTTTCACCATCCTTTCCTTAATACTACCACCCCTAATTAGATAGAAGTAGTCCTTATATTTTGTGGATAATAGGAGATCTTTTTGTAACTGGAGACCTTACTTTCCTTATAAGTTCTAAAATATTTGTGTTCATTCTCTTTGGTTTTCCAGTTGGATAATGATATCACCTGCAAATAATGATTTCCCTTGAGTTTCATATTTATTATTCCTTTAATTTTACGTGGATCCACAGTCAATGCCCACAGAAGCAGCAGTCAAGAAATCAAATGATGTATCGCATTGGGCAAATCTGCTGCAAAAGACCTCTAAAATCATTGAAAAGCAAAAGTGTCACTTGAAGA
Organism: Loxodonta africana; assembly: GCF_030014295.1. Taxonomy (NCBI): domain Eukaryota; kingdom Metazoa; phylum Chordata; class Mammalia; order Proboscidea; family Elephantidae; genus Loxodonta; species Loxodonta africana. The sequence goes on from NC_087369.1 coordinate 64,232,940, forward strand.
GTAAGGTGCCCCTGACCCAAGCGATGGTATTTTCAGTCACCTCATATGGATTTGAAACCTGGACAATGAATAAGGAAGACTGAAAAAGAATCAACACCTTTGAATTATGGTGTTGGTGAAGAATATTGAATATACTATGGATTGCCGGAAGAACGAACAAATGTCTTGGGAGAAGTACAGCCAGAATGCCCCTTAGAAGCGAGGATGGTGAGACTTCGTCTCACGGACCTTGGACAGGTTATCAGGATGCACCAGTCCCTAGAGAAGGATATCATGCTTGGTAAAGTAGAGGGTCAGCAAAAAAGAGGAAGATTCTCAATGAGAAGAACTGACACAGTGGCTACAACAATGGGTTCAAACATAGGTTCAATCATGAGGATGGCTCAGGACTGGGCAATGTTTCATTCTGTTGTACACAGGGTTGCTATGAGTCGGAACTGACTGGCTAGCACCCAACAACAACATATTCCTTCACCTGATTTTATCAAATTTCTAAAAAATGTTAAAATAGTAGAGGCAGCAGTGGGCATCTTTGTCTTTCTGGTTTTAATGAAACAACTTCTAGTACAATGTTGCCAACACTGATGTTCTGCATGATAATAAATTTTATTTATTTTATTACAAACATTTTAAAACTTACAGCAAAGTTGAAAGAATTTTACAGTGAACATTTGCATATCCATCACCTAGATTCTATCATTAATGTTTACTATACTTGCTGTATAAACGCTCGGCATTTCTCAAACTGAAAGAACTGAAAAAAAAATTCAAGCCTCGAGTTGCAATAGTGAAGGATTCTGTGGGGAAAATATTAAACGACGCAGGAAGCATCAAAAGAAGATGGAAGGAATACACGGAGTCATTGTACCAAAAAGAATTTGTCAATGTTCAACCATTTCAAGGGTGGCATATGATCAGAAACCGATGGTACAGAAAGAAGAAGTCCAAGCTGCTCTGAAGGCATTGGCAAAAAACAAGGCTCCAGGAATTGATGGAACATCAACTGAGATGTTTCAACAAACAGATGCAGCACTGGAGGTGCTCACTCGTCTCTGCCAAGAAATATGGAAGACAGCTTCCTGGCCAACTGACTGGAAGAGATCCATATTTATTTATGCCTATTTTTTTTTATTCCCAAGAAAGGTGATCCAAACGAATGTGGCAATTATCGAACAATATCATTAATATCACACCCAAGCAAAATTTTGCTGAAGATCATTCAAAAACGGCTGCAGCAGTATATCGACAAGGAACTGCCAGAAATTCAGGCTGGTTTTAGAAGAGGATGTGGAACCAGGGATATCGTTGCTGATGTCAGATGGATCCCGGCTGAAAGCAGAGAATACCAGAAGGATGTTTACCCGTGTTTTATTGACTATGCAAAGGCATTCGACTGTGTGGATCATAACAAATTATGGATAACATTGCGAAGAATGAGAATTCCAGAACACTTAATTGGGCTCATGAGGAACCTTTACATAGGTCAAGAGGCAGTTGTTCAGATAGAACAAAGGGATACTGATTGGTTTAAAGTCAGGAAAGGTGTGCATGAGGGTTCTATTCTTTCACCATACCTATTCAATCTGTATGCTGAGCAAATAATACAAGAAGCTGGACTAGATGAAGAAGAACGGGGCATCGGGATTGGAGAAAGACTCATTAACAACCTGCATTATGCAGGTGACACAACCTTGCTTGCTGTGAAGAGGACTCGAAGCACTTACTAATGAAGATCAAAGACCACAGCCTTCAGTATGGATTACACCTCAACATAAAGAAAACAAAAATCCTCACAACTGGACCAATGAACAACATCATGATAAACGGAGAAAAGATTGAAGTTGTCAAGGATTTCATTTTACTTGGATCCACAATCAACACCCATGGAAGCAGCAGTCAAGAAATCAAAAGACGCGTTGCATTGGGTAAATCTGCTGCAAAGGACCTCTTTAAAGTGTTGAAGAGCAAAGATGTCACCTTGAGGACTAAGGTGCGCCTGACCCAAGCCTTGGTATTTTCAATCGCATCACATGCATGTGAAAGCTGGGCAATGAATAAGGAAGACCGAAGAAGAATTGACCCCTTTGAATTGTGGTGTTGGTAAGAATATTGAATATACCATGGACTGCCAAAAGAACGAACAAATCTGTCTTAGGAGAAGTACAACCAGAATGCTTCTTAGAAGCAAGGATGGAGAGACTGCGTCTTACATACTTTGGACATGTTGTCAGGAGGGATGAGTCCCTGGAGAAGGACATCATGCTTGGCAGAGTACAGGGTCAGCGGAAAAGAGGAAGACCCTCAACGAGGTGGACTGATACAGTGGCTGCAACAATGAGCTCAAGCATAACAACGATTGTAAGGATGGCACGGGACAGGCTGGGCAGTGTTTCGTTCTGTTGTGCTTAGGGTCACCATGAGTGAGAACCGACTCGAGGGCACCTAACAACAACGTACTTGCTGCAGCACAACAGTTAACTTCTCGGCTGCTAACCAAAAGGCTGGCAGTTCAGACCTACCCAGCCAGTCTGTGGGAGAATGACCCGGTGTTCTGCTTCCATAAAAATTACAGACAAGAAAACCCTATGGGGCGGTTGTACTCTGTCACATGGGGTTGCTATGAAAATGAGTGGGAATCAATTCCACAAAACCAACAACAACATAGTTGCTGCATCACATATTTACCTACTCATCCATCAATCAAACCATCCTTTTTTTAAAAAACTCATTTCTCTCTCTTTTAACTAAACTCTCTAGAGGTTTCTCTGTTTTGTTGTTATTTTCAAAGAACTATTTCTTGGATTCATTTTCCAATCCTCCATTGTCTCCTTTTTCTCTATTTAACAAAGTATTTTTCTCAGCTTCTATATTTAATATCTTCCTCCAGTTTTCCCAAAATGTTTTGCTGTTTTCTTTGTAATAAACCAAAAACGAAACCCATTGCTGTCAGGTCGATTCAGACTCATAGCGACCCTACAAGACAGAGTAAAAAGTAGAACTGCCCTATAGAGTTTCCAAGGAGCAGCTGGTGGATTCAAACTGCCGAGCTTTTGGTTAGCAGCCGTAGCTCTTGACCACTATGCCACCAGGGTTTCTTTCTTTGTATTGGCTTGCATTAAATGTTTAATTAATTTATTTTCAGTCTTTCTTATTTACCTCTAAAGGCATGCAAGGTTATAAATTTTTTTCTTTATTAGACCTTAATAGGAAACCCTGGTGCCGTAGTGGCTAAGTGCTATGGTGCCAACCAAAAGGTAGGCAGTTTGAATCCACCAGGCACTCCTTGGAGACCCTATGGGGCAGTTCTACTCAGTCCTGTAGGGTTGTTATGAGTCAGAATCGATTTGACGGCTGGGTTTCATTTGGGTTTTTGACCTTAGTATGCAGTGCTCTGATTCTCATTAATTTCTAGTCTGTAATTTTTTTGACCTATCATTGACCATGAGTTATTTAGAAGTGTTGTTTTATCACTGAGGAGACTATATATATATATATATATTTTTTTACTGTTTTAGTTAGAGATTAGTTTATTGCACTGGTCAAATAAATGACTTTTGTAATTTCTACTATTTGAAATATATTGAGCTTTTCTTTTTTTTGTAACTCAGTACATGATTACGTTTTGCAAGGATTGCATAGGCATTTGAAAAAACTCACTTTATATGGTTCAAATTATTTGATTTTCTAACCATTTTAATGGAATATTGTTTGATATGTATGTTATTACAGTTAGAAAATATTCTTGGTAGAAAATATTTTTTATCAGTTTTCCTCTTTACTGTATTTAAAGCTTTTTGCTTTGAATACTAATTGTTCTAATATTCATGCTGTCACGCATATATATATATTTGTATATTATACAATGTTAGACAAACCCATGAATTATTCAAATGGTGTTAACAACTGTTAACAGTGTAGTGTATATTCTTCCAGATCTTTTTCCATGTATACATTTACACACATATGTATTATTATTATAGAGAGTGCTGGAACAAACATCCTTGTAGATATAGCTTTGCACATGCATATACTTCTGTAACATAAATTCCTAGAAATAGAATTGCTGCAAAGAATATGTATATTTTGTAACTGGATAGATATTGACAAATTGCCCTTCGAAAGAGATTATACAAATTTATACTTGTAGTACTGGAGTATGAGAGTGCTTTTTCAGAACTGCTTGTCAAAGCTGTGTACTTTCAGTATTTTTTGTTGTTGTTGTTCTTGTTAATTTGATACTTAGGAGTCCCCAGGTGGTACAAACAGTTAATGCACTTGGCTGCTAATCCAAAGGTTGGCAGTTTAAGTCCTCCCAGAGGCACCTCAAAAGAAAGGCCTGGCAATCTACATTTGAAAAACCAGCCATTGAAAACCTTATGCAACACGGTTCTACTCTGACACACATGGGGTTGCCATGGGTCGGAATCAACTCATTGTGACTGGTTTATTGTAATTTGATGCTTACAATGTTATATGTTATTGCTTTCATTTGTATTTCTTTGATTTTTGGTAAGGTTGAACATCTTTTAGTTTATTTCTTAACCATCTGTATTCTTCCTTTTTAAAATGTATACCCTCTTTGTATTGCTAGCTCATGTTTTTCTTGAATAGTTGGTCTTATTGATTTGGATTATCTCTTTTTATACTGTGGATAACAACCCTTTGTCTTCTTGTCACAAATATTATCCTCCATTTGTTGTTTATCTTTTAAACTGGTAGATTTGCTTCTTAAAATATACAATTCAAAAAATTTTTATAGAGTTAAATTACCAATCATTTCATTTATGGCTTAAGTGGCTGGCTTAAGTGCTGTACTTTGAAAGGCTTTCTCCACTTTAAGATCATTAACATCGTCATCCAAGTTTTTTCGTAACACCTTCATGGTTTTAATTTTTAGATTTAAATATTTGCCCCATATGGAATTTATTTATTTATTTATTTTTTAATAACTTTTATTAAGCTTCAAGTGAACGTTTACAAATCCAATCACTCTGTCACATATAAGTTTACATACATCTCACTCCCTACTCCCACTTGCTCTCCCCCTCTTGAGTCAGCCCTTTCAGTCTCCCCTTTCTTGACAATTTTGCCGGCTTCCCTCTCTCTCTATCCTCCCATCACCCCTCCAGACAAGAGTTGCCAACACAATCTCAAGTGTCCACCTGATATAATTAGCTCACTCTTCATCAGCATCTCTCTCCCACCCGCTGACCAGTCCCTTTCAGGTCTGATGAGTTGTCTTCGGGGATGGTTCCGTCCTGTGCCAACAGAAGGTCTGGGGAGCATGGCCGCCGGGATTCCTCAAGTCTCAGTTAGACCATTAAGTTTGGTCTTTTTATGAGAATTTGGGGTCTGTATCCCACTGATCTCCTGCTCCCTCAGGGGTTCTCTATTGTGCTCCCTGTCAGGGCAGTCATCGATTGTGGCCGGGCACCAACTAGTTCTTCTGGTCTCAGGATGATGTAGGTCTCTGGTTCATGTGGCCCTTTCTGTCTCTTGGGCTCTTAGTTGTCGTGTGGCCTTGGTGTTCTTCATTTTCCTTTGCTCCAGGTGGGTTGAGACCAATTGATGCATCTTAGATGGCCGCTTATTAGCATTTAAGACCCCAGACGCCACATTTGAAAGTGGGATGCAGAATGATTTCATAATAGAATTATTTTGCCAATTGACTTAGAAGTCCCCGCAAACCATGTTCCCCAGACCCCCGCGCTTCCTCCGCTGACCTTTGAAGCCTTCATTTTATCCTGGAAACTTCTTTGCTTTTGGTCCAGTCCAATTGAGCTGACCTTCCATGTATTGAGTGTTGTCTTTCCCTTCACCTAAAGCAGTTCTTATCTACTGATTAATCAATAAAAAAAACCCTCTCCCACCCTCCCTCCCTCCCCCCCTCGTAACCACAAAAGTATGTGTTCTTCTCAGGTTTACTATTTCTCAAGATCTTATAATAGTGGTCTTATACAATATTTGTCCTTTTGCCTCTGACTAATTTCGCTCAGCATAATGCCTTCCAGGTTCCTCCATGTTATGAAATGTTTCAGAGATTCATCACTGTTCTTTATCGATGCGTAGTATTCCATTGTGTGAATATACCACAATTTATTTACCCATTCATCCGTTGATGGACACCTTGGTTGCTTCCAACTTTTTGCTATTGTAAACAGAGCCGCAATAAACATGGGTATGCATATATCTGTTTGTATGAAGGCTCTTGTATCTCTAGGGTATATTCTGAGGAGTTGGATTCCTGGGTTGTATGGTAGTTGTATTTCTAACTGTTTAAGATAACGCCAGATAGATTTCCAAAGTGGTTGTACCATTTGACATTCCCACCAGCAGTGTATGAGAGTTCCAATCTCTCCGCAGCCTCTCCAACATTTATTATTTTGTGTTTTTTGGATTAATGCCAGCCTTGCTGGTGTGAGATGGAATCTCATGGTAGTTTTAATTTGCATTTCTCTAATGGCTAATGATCGAGAGCATTTTCTCATGTATCTGTTGGCTGCCTGAATATCTTCTTTAGTGAAATGTGTGTTCATATCCTTTGCCCACTTCTTGATTGGGTTGTTTGTCTTTTTGTGGTTGAGTTTTGACAGAATCATGTAGATTTTAGAGATCAGGCGCTGGTCGGAGATGTTATAGCTGAAAATTCTTTCCCAATCTGTAGGTGGTCTTTTTACTCTTTTGGAGAAGTCTTTAGATGAGCATAGGTGTTTGATTTTTAGGAGCTCCCAGTTATCGGGTTTCTCTTCATCATTTTTGGTAATGTTTTGTATTCTGTTTATACCTTGTATTAGGGCTCCTAGGGTTGTCCCAATTTTTTCTTCCATGATCTTTTTCGTTTTAGTCTTTATGTTTAGGTCTTTGATCCACTTGGAGTTAGTTTTTGTGCATGGTGTGAGGTATGGGTCCTGTTTCATTTTTTTGCAAATGGATATCCAGTTATGCCAGCACCATTTGTTAAAAAGGCTATCTTTTCCCCAATTAATTGACACTGGTCCTTTGTCAAATATCAGCTGCTCATACGTGGATGGATCTATGTCTGGGTTCTCAATTCTGTTCCATTGGTCTATGTGCCTGTTGTTGTACCAGTACCAGGCTGTTTTGACTACTGTGGCTGTATAATAGGTTCTGAAGTCAGGTAAAGTGAGGCCTCCCACTTTCTTCTTCTTTTTCAGTAGTGCTTTGCTTATCCAGGGCTTCTTTCCCTTCCATATGAAATTGGTGATTTGTTTCTCTATCCCCTTAAAATATGACATTGGAATTTGGATCGGAAGTGCATTAAATGTATAGATGGCTTTTGGTAGAATAGACATTTTTACTATGTTAAGTCTTCCTATCCATGAGCAAGGTATGTTTTTCCACTTAAGTATGTCCTTTTGAATTTCTTGTAGTAGAGCTTTGTAGTTTTCTTTGTATAGGTCTTTTACATCCTTGGTAAGAATTATTCCTAAGTATCTTATCTTCTTGGGCGCTACTGTGAATGATATTGATTTGGTTATTTCCTCTTCGGTGTTCTTTTTGTTGATGTAGAGGAATCCAAGTGATTTTTGTATGTTTATTTTATAACCTGAGACTCTGCCAAACTCTTCTATTAGTTTCAGTAGTTTTCTGGAGGATTTCTTAGGGTTTTCTGTGTATATGATCATGTCATCTGCAAATAGCGATAACTTTACTTCTTCCTTGCCAATCCAGATACCTTTTATTTCTTTGTCTAGCCTAATTGCCCTGGCTAGGACTTCTAGCACAATGTTGAATAAGAGCGGTGATAAAGGGCATCCTTGTCTGGTTCCCGTTCTCAAGGGAAATGCTTTCAGGTTCTCTCCATTTAGAGTGATATTGGCTGTTGGCTTTGCATAGATGCCCTTTATTATGTTGAGGAATTTTCCTTCAATTCCTATTTTGGTAAGAGTTTTTATCATGAATGGGTGTTGGACTTTGTCAAATGCCTTTTCTGCATCAATTGATAAAATCATGTGGTTTTTGTCTTTTGTTTTATTTATGTGATGGATTACATTAATGGTTTTTCTGATATTAAACCAGCCTTGCATACCTGGTATAAATCCCACTTGATCAGGGTGAATGATTTTTTTGATGTGTTGTTGGATTCTATTGGCTAGAATTTTGTTGAGGATTTTTGCATCAATGTTCATGAGGGATATAGGTCTATAATTTTCTTTTTTTGTAATGTCTTTACCTGGTTTTGGTATCAGGGAGATGGTGGCTTCATAGAATGAGTTGGGTAGTATTCCGTCACTTCCTATGCTTTGGAATACCTTCAGAAGTAGTGGTGTTAACTCTTCTCTGAAAGTTTGGTAGAACTCTGCAGTGAAGCCATCCGGGCCAGGGCTTTTTTTTGTTAGGAGTTTTTTGATTACCGTTTCAATCTCTTTTTTTGTTATGGGTCTATTTAGTTGTTCTACTTCTGAATGTGTTAGTTTAGGTAGGTAGTGTTTTTCCAAGAATTCATCCATTTCTTCTAGGTTTTCAAATTTGTTAGAGTACCATTTTTCATAATAATCTGAAATGATTCTTTTAATTTCATTTGGTTCTGTTGTGATGTGGTCCTTCTCGTTTCTTACTCGGGTTATTTGTTTCCTTTCCTGTATTTCTTTAGTCAGTCTAGACAATGGTTTATCAATTTTGTTAATTTTTTCAAAGAACCAGCTTTTCGCTTTGTTAATTCTTTCAATTGTTTTTTTGTTCTCTAATTCATTTAGTTCAGCTCTAATTTTTATTATTTGTTTTCTTCTAGTGCCTGATGGATTCTTTTGTTGCTCACTTTCTATTTGTTCAAGTTGTAGGGACAGTTCTCTGATTTTGGCTCTTTCTTCTTTTTGTATGTGTGCATTATCGATATAAATTGGCCTCTGAGCACTGCTTTTGCTGTGTCCCAGAGGTTTTGATAGGAAGTATTTTCATTCTCGTTGCATTCTATGAATTTCCTTATTCCCTCCTTGATGTCTTCTATAACCCAGTCTTTTTTCAGGAGGGTATTGTTTATTTTCCAAGTATTTGATTTCTTTTCCCTAGTTTTTCTGTTATTGATCTCTAGTTTTATTGCCTTGTGGTCTGAGAAGATGCTTTGTAATATTTCGATGTTTTGGACTCTGCAAAGGTTTGTTTTATGACCTAATATGTGGTCTATTCTAGAGAATGTTCCATGTGCGCTAGAAAAAAAAGTATATTTTGCAGCAGTTGGGTGGAGAGTTCTGTATAAGTCAATGAGGTCAAGTTGGTTGATTGTTGTAATTAGATCTTCCGTGTCTCTATTGAGCTTCTTACTGGATGTCCTGTCCTTCTCCGAAAGTGGTGTGTTGAAGTCTCCTACTGTAATTGTGGAGGTATCTATCTCACTTTTCAGTTCTGTTAAAATTTGATTTATGTATCTTGCAGCCCTGTCATTGGGTGCATAAATATTTAATATGGTTATGTCTTCCTGATCAATTGTCCCTTTTATCATTATATAGTGTCCTTCTTTATCCTTTGTGGTGGATTTAAGTCTAAAGTCTATTTTGTCAGAAATTAATATTGCTACTCCTCTTCTTTTTTGCTTATTGTTTGCTTGATATACTTTTTTCCATCCTTTGAGTTTTAGTTTGTTTGTGTCTCTAAGTCTAAGGTGTGTCTCTTGTAGGCAGCATATAGATGGATCGTGTTTCTTTATCCAGTCTGTGACTCTCTGTCTCTTTATTGGTGCATTTAGTCCATTTACATTCAGGGTAATTATAGATAAATCAGTTTTTAGTGCTGTCATTTTGATCCCTTTTTATGTGTGTTGTTGACAATTTCATTTTTCCACATACTTTTTTGTGCTGAGGCGTTTTTCTTAGTAAATTGTGAGATCCTCATTTTCATAGTGTTTGACTTTATGTTAGTTGAGTCGTTACGTTTTTCTTGGCTTTTATCTTGAGTTATGGAGTTGTTATACCTTTTTGTGGTTAACTTATTATTTACCCCTATTTTTGTAAGTAAAAACCTAACTTGTATTGTTCTATATCGCCTTGTATCACTCTCCATATGGCAGTTCAATGCCTCCTGTATTTAGTCCCTCTTTTTGATTATTGTGATCTTTTACCTATTGACTTCCATGATTCCCTGTTATGTGTATTTTTTTTTAATTAATCTTAATTTGTTTGTTTTTGTGATTTCCCTATTTGAGTTGATATCAGGATGTTCTGTTTTGTGACCTTGTGTTGTGCTGATATCTGATATTATTGGTTCTCTGACCAAACAATATCCTTTAGTATTTCTTGTAGCTTTGGTTTGGTTTTGCAAATTCTCTAAACTTGTGTTTGTCTGTAAATATCTTAATTTCGCCTTCATATTTCAGAGAGAGTTTTGCTGGATATATGATTCTTGGCTGGCAGTTCTTCTCCTTCAGTGTTCTGTATATGTCGTCCCATTCCCTTCTTGCCTGCATGGTTTCTGCTGAGTAGTCTGAACTTATTCTTATTGATTCTCCCTTGAAGGAAACCTTTCTTTTCTCCCTGGCTGCTTTTAAAATTTTCTGTTTATCTTTGGTTTTGGTGAGTTTGATGATAATATGTCTTGGTGTTTTTCTTTTTGGATCAATCTTAAATGGGGTTCGATGAGCATCTTGGATAGCTATCCTTTCGTCTTTCATGATGTCAGGGAAGTTTTCTGTCAGGAGTTCTTCAACTATTTTCTCTGTGTTTTCTGTCCCCCCTCCCTGTTCTGGGACTCCAATCACCCGCAGGTTATCCTTCTTGATAGAGTCCCACATAATTCTTAGGGTTTCTTCATTTTTTTTAATTCTTTTATCTGATTTTTTTTCAGCTATGTTGGTGTTGATTCCCTGGTCCTCCAGATGTCCCAGTCTGCATTCTAATTGCTCGAGTCTGCTCCTCTGACTTCCTATTGCGTTGTCTAATTCTGTTATTTTATTGTTAATCTTTTGGATTTCTGCATGTTGTCTCTCTATGGATTCTTGCAACTTATTAATTTTTCCCCTACGTTCTTGAATAATCTTTTTGAGTTCTTCAACAGTTTTATCGGTGTGTTCCTTGGCTTTTTCTGCAGTTATCCTAATTTCATTTGTGATATCTTTAAGCATTCTGTAAATTAGTTTTTTATATTCTGTATCTGATAATTCCAGGATTGTATCTTCATTTGGGCAAGATTTTGATTGTTTTGTTTGGGGGGGTTGGAGAAGCTGTCATAGTCTGCTTCTTTAAGTGGTTTGATATGGATTGTTGTCTCCGAGCCATCACTGGGAAACTAGTTTTTCCAGAAAATCCGCTAAAAGAAAAAATGCAGTCAGACCCCTATCAGAGTTCTCCCTCTGGCTCAGGCTATTCGGATGTTAATGAAGCTGCCTCGGGAGGGTGGGGGAGGGAACAGAGAGATAGGAGAGTAGCACCTCAGAATATAGCCAGAGTTGCTTGTCTTGTTTGGAATGACTGTTTTATCTGAGATTCCCTCGGGCACGTTGCCTATGTGTGCTGGCTGTGTGGAGATTGCCCCCGGGGGGTCTGGCCCGCTGGAGTCACGGTCAGATCCTCCGCTTCCAGCCCCACGCCCAACGTCAAGGCTCCCCTACTGGGACGGTGCACTCTCGACTCCAAAATCAGTCGCTGCCTCCCGGGGACTTCTCGTCCCTCCAGCCGCGTGGCCGTGCCGCCCCCGCGAACCAGGTGGGCCCCCTCCCGGTGTTAGTTCAGATGGGTGGAGCAGCTCCCCGTGCTTGTGCCGTGACCGAGTGTCCCGGCTGGGACGCTGTTCTCCCTGCTCCAATAACAGTCGCTGCCTCCCGGGGACTTCTCCTACCGGCTGTGTCCCACGCCACCCGCGCGACCCGGCTGGGCCCCTTCCCGGGGTTAGTTCAGGGGGGTGGAGCAGCTCTCCGTGTTTATGCCGTACCTGCATCCAGTCCAAATCCCGGCAAGACGGTTCCCCGCCTGGGACGCTGCTCTTCCTGCTCCAAGACCAGTCACTGCCTCCCGGGGACTTCTCCTACCGGCTGCGTACCACGCTGCCCGCGGAACCGGCTGGTCCCCCTCCCGGGGTTAGTTCAGGGGGGTGGAGCAGCACTCTGTGCTTGTGCCGTACCTGACTGGTATGCTGGCTCCAGGCTCTGGAAACAATCACTGCTTCCCCGTATTAGTTCGTTCTCCGTCTCTAAATCTGTGTTTGTTGTTCAGGGTTCATAGATTGTTATGTATGTGATCGATTCACTTGTTTTTCCGTGTCTTTGTTGTAAGAGGGATCCGAGGTAGCATCTGCCTAGTCCGCCATCTTGGCTCCGCCTCCTGGAATTTATTTTGTTGTATAGTACAAATGTAGCATTCCAACTTTAATTTTTCCAAACAGCTACCCAATTGTTCTAACAAAATTATTGAATAATTGACATTTTACACGTTCATTAGGGATGCCACCTTTAGCAAATACTAAACTCTCATACATTTTAAGATCCATAACTAGAATTATATGTTCCATTATGTAATGGTTAAGAATGCAAATTCTGCCTTGATAAGTAAAGTACTATTGAAGAAGAATGAAGTTGGAAAGCTCACACTACCTGACCTCAGAACCTACTGTACAGCTATGGTAGTCAAAACAGCCTGGTCCTAGTATAACAACAGACACACTGACCAATGGAACAGAATTGAGAACCCAGATGTAAAGCCATCCACCTATGGTCACCTGATCTTCAACAAAGGCCCGAAGTCCATGAAACGGGTAAAAGACAGTTTTTTTTTTTAACAAATGGTGCTGGCAAAACTGGATGTTCAGCTGTAAAAAAAAAATGAAACAGGACCCATACCTCATGCCATACATGAAAACTAATTCAAAATGGATCAAAGACCTAAATATAAAATCAAAAACTATAAAGATCATAGAAGGAAAAATAGGGTCAATGCTAGAGGCCCTGATATATGGCATAAATAGGACACAAACTATAACTAACAATACACAAACACAAGAAGATAACCTAGATAACTGGGATCTTCTAAAAATTAAACACATTCATCAAAAGACTTCACAAAAAAATCGCAAAAAGGGAACCTACAGACTGGGAAAAAAATTGGCTATGACAAATCCTGCAAAGGTTTAATCTCTAAAATCTATAGGGAAATCCAACACTTCTACAACAAAAAGACAAATAATCTAATTAAAAAATGGTCAAAGTCCACTATTATAAGAACTCAAGAAATAGTTTAGAGAAGAAAATATCTTTGATTGTTATAAGAGGTGGGAGGAAGGGAGGGAGAGGAGGATTCACTAATTAGATAGCAGACAAGAGCTAATTTAGGTGAAGGGAAGGACAACGCACAGTACAGGAGAGGTCAGCACAACTGGACTAAACCAAAGGCAAAGAAGTTTCCTGAATAAACCGGAAGCTTTGAAGGCCAGTGTAGCAGGGCCAGGGGTTTGGGGACCATTGGCATAATAAAAATTATTAAGAAAACATTCTGCATCCCATTTTGGAGAGTGGCGTCTGGGGTCTTAAACACTAGTAAGTGGCCATCTAAGAGTCAACAATTGGTCTCGACCCACGTGAAGCAAAGGAGGATGAAGAACACCAAAGACACAAGGTAAGTATGAACCCAGGAGTTAGAATGGGCCGCATAAATCAGAGATTACTTCAGCCTGAGACCAGAAGAACTAGATGGTGCCCAGCTACAACCAATAACTGCCCTGACAGGGAGCAAAACGCAGAATCCCAGAAGGAGCAGGAGAGCAGTGGGATGCAGACCCCAAATTCTTATAAAAAAAAAACCAGACTTAATGGTCTGACTGAGACTAGAGTGACCCCAGAGGTCATGGTCCCCAGACCTTCTGTTAGCCCAAGACAGGAACCATTCCCAAAGCCAACCCTTCAGACAGGGATTGGACTGGACTATAAGACAGAAAATGATACTGGTGAGGAGTGGGCTTCTTTGATCGAGTAGACACATGAGACTATGTGTGCAGCTCCTGTGTGGAGGGGAGATGTGAAAGCCGAGGGGGACAGAAGCTGGCTGAATGGACATGGAAACACAGGGTGGAAAGAAGGAATGTGCTGTCTCATTAGGCGAAAGCAACTAGGAGTATATAACAAGGTGTGTATAAGGTTTTGTATGACAGACTGACTTGATTTGTAAACTTTCACTTAAAACAAGATAAAAATATAAAAAGGAAAAAAATGGTCAAAGGTTATGAGCAGACACTTCACCAAAGAATATAAGGTGGTTTTTTAACAGACACTTGAGGAAATGCTTAAGATTACTAAGCATTCAAAGCATTAGAGATATGCAAATCAAAACTACAATGAGATACCATCTCACCCTGACATTACTGGCACAAATAAAGAAAATAACAAATGTTGGAGACGTTGTAGGGAGATTGGAACTCTTACGCACTCCTGGTGGGAACGTAAAATGTTACAACCATTTTGGGAAATGATATGGCCCTTCCTTAAAAAGCTAGAAATAGAAATACCATATGATCCAACTATCCCACTCCTCAGAATATATCCTAGAGAAATAAGAGCCATCACATAAATAGACATGTGCACACCCATGTTCATTGCACCATTACTCACGATGGCAAAAAATGGAAACAACTTAAGTGTCCATCGAGAAATGAATGGATAAAAAAATTATGGCACATACACACAACGGAATAGTATGCAATGATAAAGAACAATGATGAATCTGTGAAACATCTCACAACATGAATAAATATGGAGGGTATTATGCTGAGTGAAATAAGTCAATCACGAAAGGACAAATACCGTATGAGACCGCCATTATAAAAACTCATGAAAATGTTTACACACAGAAAAAAAAACAATCTTTGATGGTTATGAGAGACAGGAGGGATGGGAAGGAAAAAAACACTAAATAGACAATCAGTAAGTGGTAACTTTGGTGAAGGGTAACAGAGTACACAATACTGGGGATATTAGCAAAACTTGACCAAGGCAAGGTCATGGAAGCTTCATAAACACATCCAAACTCCCTGACTGACCAAATTACTGAGCTGAGGGCTGGGGACCATGGTCTCAGGGGACATGTAGCTCAATTAGCATAACATAGTTTATAAAGAAAATGCTCTACATGCTACTTTGGTGAGTAGCGTTTGAGGTCTTTAAAGCTTGTGAGTTACAATCTAAGATACTCCACTGGTCCTTCCCTGTCTGGAACAAGGGAGAGTGAAGAAAACCAAAGACACAAGGGAAAGATTAGTCTAAATAACCAATGGACCACAGCTGCTACAACCTCCACCAGACTGAGTCCAGCACAAGTAGATGGTGCCCAGCTACCACCATCAACTGCTCTGACAGAGATCACAGTAGAGGGTCCTGGACAGAGCTGGAGAAAAATGTAGAACAAAATTCTAACTCACAAAAAATGGCCAGACTTACTGATCTGACAGAGACTGGAGAAACCCCGAGAGTGTGGCCTCGAACACACTTTTAACTCAATACTGAAGTCACTCCTGAGGTTCACTCTTCAGCCAAAGATTAGACAGACCCATAAAACAAAATGAAACTAAATGAGCACACCAGCCCAGGGGAAAGGATGAGAAGGCAGGAGGGGACAGGAAAGCTGGTAATGGGGAACCCGAGATCGAGAAGGGAGAGAGTGTTGACACTTCTTGAGGTTGGCAACCAATGTCACAAAACAATTTGCATATTAATTGTTTAAAGAAGAATCTAATTTGCTCTGCAAGCCTTTATCTAAAGCACAATAAAAAAAAAATAATAATAATACAAAAAAAAAAGAATGCAAACTCTGGAGCCAGACTATTTGGGTTTGTACCCATTTCTGCCATTTACAGCTTTCTCATCTGTAAAATGGGGATATAGTCGCCACCTCAAAGGGTTGTGACTACTAGATAAGTTCACTCATGTACAATTCTTAGAACAGTACACGTAAGTACTTGGTATTTATTATTTTTAGATGTTTTATTCTTTTTTAATCTATTTTCACAGTTCACGATCACATATCTGCACATAATGATATTTTTATCACCTGGTTGTAGAATGACTTCTAAGCAAACTTGAATAATTTCCAGACAGTCTATAATAACTTTGCTTATATCCAACCTCATATTTCATCCAAATTAAACATCTTAACTCCAGGGAAATAAGAAAGGAGAGAATGGGAGAGGAGAGAAAAAGAAAGGAGAGGAGTGGGAAATAAAATCATCTCTATTTGCAGATGGCATGATTGTTTACATAGAAAATACCACCTAACACACACACACAAATTGTAAAACCACCCTGGAAAACAGTTAGGCAGTTTCTTATAAAGTTAAACACACACTTACCGTATGACCCAGCAATCTCAAGCCTAGGTGTTTGCCTTAGAGAAGTGAAAACTTATGTTCACACAAAGCCTCTACACAGAAGTTTAAAGAAGCTCATTATCACCAAAACCTGGAAATAACCCAAATTTCCTTTAAGGAGTGAATGGATAAACAAAGTGTGGTACAGCCATCCAATGGAATTCTACTCAGAAATAAAAAGGAATGAACATGCAACAACTTGGATGAATCTGAAAGGTATTATGCTGAGTGAAAAATGACAAAAATCCCAAAAAATCCACATCAAAATGTCCAGAACTAATAGAAGACTTTAGCAAAGTTGCAGGGTACAAGGTCAACAAACAAAAATAAGTTGGGTTTCTATACATCAGCAATGAGAGATCTGAAAGGGAAATTAGGGAAACAATTCCATTTACAATAGCATTCAAAAGAAAAAAATACCTAGGAATAAATTTAACCAGGGATGTGACAGACTTATACAGTGAAAATTATAAAACACTGCTGAAAGAGATTAAAGAATACTTAAATAAATGGAAATACATTCCACATTCATGGATTAGAAGACTTAATATTGTTAAAATGTCAATACTACCCAAAGCGATCTACAGATTGAACTCAATCCTGATCAAAATTCCAACAGTCTTCTTTACAGAGATGTAGAACCATTCCTCAACTTTATACGAACTAGCAAGGGGCCCTAAACAGCCAAAGCAATGTTAAAAGAGAAGAGTGAAGTAGGAGGACTTACATTTTCCGGTTTCAAAACATAGTATACTGTTACAGTAATCAAAACAGCTTGGTAGTGGTACAGCAATAGACACATAAACCAATGGAATAGAATTGAGAGTTAAGAAATAAACCCATACGTCTATGGTCAACTGATTTTTTTGACAAGGATGCTAAGTCCATTTGATGGCAATAGAAGAACCCTCTCAATCAATGGTGTTGGGAAAATTGGATTTCCACAAGCAGGAAAATGAAACAGGATCCATGTCTCACACCATACACAAAAACAAATTTGAAATGAATTAAGGACCTAAATGTGCAAACTAAAACCATAAAATTCTTGAAAGAAAATGTAGGAGCAATGCTGTCGGGCCTACTTTTAACAGTGGATTATCTAATATAATAACAAAAGCACAAACAGCTAAAAAGAAAATAAATAAATGGAACTTCATAAAAATTAAAAACTTTTGATCATCAAAAGACTTTACCAAAAAAGTGAAAAGACAGAGGCAAAGCCAACATGGCACCCTAGACAAATGCATCATGCTGTCCCTCTGCAACAAAGACCTGAAAAACTAGGTAAAACAGATACAAATGTCAATCCTGGAATTCTATGCAGCGGATAAAGGTATAAAGAACTGATCAAACACCGAATGGAAGAAAAAGCTGAACAAAACAGAGAACAAGTAGAAATACATAGTAGAGGTCACCTGCCAACTAAGAATGTCACGGCTTCGGCATCTTGGAGCACAGCCAGAAATGACTCCAGACAGGCAGTACAGGAAGGCAACTCCATGGAGCTCCCAACAGGAGACAGAGGACCTGCCCCATATGGCACCTCTACCCCTTCCCACCAGGCCACGCCACACCACCACAGGTAGGGAGCTACTGGTCTGCTGCCATCCTGGTTCCCCCTGCCCCCACTCATTGGCTCCAGTTGAGCTGTGCCAATATTTTTTTCCCTTTCCTGCTTTTCACTCTCCCTCCTACCTGGCCTTGTACCCCACTTCTACCCCTTCCTGCTGGGCCATACTGCGTCGCCTTGGCTAGAGAGCTACTGGCCCACCACCACCCTGGATCCACCCCACCCCCACCCATGGGCTTCCTCCACACTCTTTTATTTTTTCTTTTCCCTTATTCTTCATTTTCCTTCTCCCTCACACTTAGCCCCATACACCACCTCTAACCCCTCTCGCAGGGTGAAACTGCACCGCCGTGGGTAGAGTGTCATCAGCCCACCACCAGCTCAAGTCTGCCCTGCCCTTACCCCTAGCTGTACTGTGCCATTTTTTCTTTTTCTTTTTTCCTCCCACCTAGCCCCATATGACACCTCAGCCCCCCTGCTACCATCCCTCAGGTCTGCCCAACCCCCACTCACCAACTACCCTGTTTTTTTTCTCTCTTGTCTTTTCTTTGTTCCCCCTACCTAGCCTCGTATGCCACCCCTTCTTCCTGCTGGCCCTTGTGGTGCCACTGCAGATAGAGCATCCTTGGCTCAGGTCCGCCACTGCACTAGGCTTGCACAGCCCTTCTCCTCCCACCACTTGACCAGCTGCTGAACAGAGGGAAGCAAGCCTGTACCACTCCCTGTCCAACACCCCAGCCTCTCTGATGAGCGGCTGTGAATGCTCCCATGCCGCTGGACCAACACTAGGCAGCAGAAAGCAGCTGACCAGTCCACCCTCAGCCACCTCGCCAAACCAGTGTACAGTGAAGTTGGCTTGCCCTGACTGCTCCTGCCCTGCACACCCAGACAAGGTGGTGAGAGCTATTGTGCCCACAGATGAGCAAGTACAAAAGCATGCACTGCCCCCCCCCCACATATCAAAACAAAACCAAGCAGGAGGATGAAACCAATGAGCACAAAATCAACAAATATAGAAAATAGTACCTTAATATCTGAGAGACAGCAGACAATATCAAAACATGTAAAAAAGCAGGAAAGGTGGCTCCATCAAGCGATCAAAGTAAAGAAACAGATGACCTTCGGATAGAAGAAAAAGCAGTGGAACTACCTGATATGGAATCCAAAGACTAATATTTAGGGCTCTCTAAGAGATTAGGAAAGAGATTAAGGAAAATAAAGACAAAACAAAGGAAAAAATAGACAAAATCATGGAAAATACAGATAAAACCAATGAAAACATAGCCAAAATCAAAAATAACACAGACAAAGCAATGGAAGAATTCAGGGAAATAATACAAGAACAAACATTAAAATAAATAATTAGAAATGATACAAAAACAGCAACTAGGATACAAAATATAAACAGCAAAATTTCAGAAATGGACAACTCAATAGAAGGTTTTAGGAGCAAATTTGAAACAATGGAAGACAGAACCAGCAAGATTGAAGACAAATCCACGGACACCACTTTGTTTGAGGAAAGATTAGAGAAAGAATGAAGAAAACCTAAGAATTATGTGGGACACAATCAAGAGCAAAAATTTGCACGTGCTCAGAGTTCCAGAACAGGAGGAGAAAATGGAAAACACACAGAAGATTGTCGAAGATTTGCTGGCAGAAAACTTCCCCAGTTTCATGAAAGAAGAGCAGCTGAACAGAACAAACCTACCATCAGAATAAAAAGAAGAAAACATAAAGTCTTAGTAAACACAAAGTTTATAAACACAACAGAAAAGAAATTCCAGAAACAAAAGGAACTCAGCACAGAAGAGCAAGAAGAACAAGGAAAATGTCAGCACCACAAAAAGAAAGAAAGAAAGAAAATAACAATATGATGGGATAGACCCCAAAAGAAAGTGACCATGACGTATCATAATCACACTTGCCAAAAATCAAAGACAAAGAAAGAATTCTAAGAGCAGCTTGAGAAAAACAAAAAGTCACCTACAAAGGGAGGGGCAATGAGACTAAACTCTGACTACTCAGCAGAAACTATGTAAGCAAGAGGGCAAATGGGATGGTATACATAAAACCTTGAAAGAAAAAAAAAACTGCCAACCAAGAATAATATATCCTGCAAAACTCTCTTTCAAATACGATGGTGAAATTAGGGCATTTCCAGATAAACAGAAATTAAGGGAATTTGTAAAAAACCAAACCAAACCTACAAGAAATATTAAAGGGAGCCCTTCTGTTAGAGAATCAACAACATCAGACAACAACAGGACTCTAGGTCACAGGACAGCATCAGCCAGATGCTGACATAGGTAAAGAACTCTCAACAATAAAACAAAGCTAAAAGACTTGAAACAGGGAAAGAGAGATGTCAACCTGTACATGATGACAATGTCAAAACAATAAATGGTGTAAGTATAAAACTTTCAAGTGGAGAGGAAGTCAAGGCAACATCAAGTAAAAAAAGACCGATTCAAATTTAGGAAGATAAGGGTAAATTTCAAGGTAACCACAAAGAAAGCTAACAAATCTACTCATCAGAATAAAAAAGAAGAAAAGCATAAAGTCTCAGTAAACACAAAATCTATAAATATGAAAGAAAAGAAAAGAATTCCACAAACAAAAGGAACTCAGCACAAGAGAGTAAGAGGAACAAAGAAAACATCAGCACCACAAATAACAAATGAAAAAGCACAACAATGTGACAGCAATAAACTCATACCTATGGATAATCATACTGAGTGCAAATGGCTTAAATGTGCCTGTAAAGAGACAGAGAGTGGCAGAATGGATTAAAAAAACATGACCTATCAATACACGGTCTACAAGAGACATACCTTAGACACAAAGACATAAGTATATTAAAAAATCAAAGGATGGAAAAACTATATCAAGCAAGCAGTAGCCAGAAAAGGGTAGGAGTGGAAATACTAATGTCAGATAAAATAGACTTTAAGGCAAAATCAAATATAAAAGACATGGAAGGATACTATATAATGATATATATATATATATATATAAAACCACCAAGAAGACAAAATCTTAATAAATATCTACGTACACAACGACAGGGCTCCAAAATACTTAAACTCTAATGGCACAGAAAAGAGAAACAGACAGTTCCACAATAATCATAGGAGACTTCAATATACTATTCTAGGTAATGGACAGAACATCCAAAAAGAAACTCAACAAAGACACAGAAGATCTAAAGGCCAAAATCAACCAACTTCGACACAAAGATATATTATAGAACACTCCACCCAACAGCAACAAAGTATATATTTTTTCCCAAGCCACATGGAACATTCTCCAGAATAGACCACATTTTAGGCCACAAAGCAACCCTCAATAAAATCCAAAATATTGAAATAATACAAAGTATCTTTGCTGGTCACCATGGCATAAAAATAGAAATCAATAACATGAAAAGCAAGGCGGGAAAAAAAAACCAAATACGTGGAAACTGAATAACATCTTGCTCAAAAACAACTGAGTAATAGAAGAAATCAAAGAGGGAATCAGGAAATTCTAGGAATCAAACGAGAATGCAAACACATCATATCAAAACCTTTGGGACACAGCAAAGACAGTGCTCAGAGGACAATTTATAGCAATAAATGCACACATTAAAAAAGAACAGGCTGAAACCAAAACGTTAACCATACAGCTCGAACAAATAGAGAACAGCTAAAGAAGCTCATAACCACCAGAAGAAAGGAAATAATAAAGATTAGAGCAGAAATAAATGAATCAGAGAACAGAAAAACAGCAGAAAGAATCAATAAAAGCAACAGTTGGTTCTTTGAAAAGATCAACAAAACTGACAAATCGTTGGCCAAACTGACGAAAGAAAAACAGGGGAGGAAGCAAATAATCCAAATAAGAAATAAGATAGGGAACATTACAACGGACTCAACTGAAATTAAAAGGATCATAACAGAATACTAAGAAAAATTATACTCCAACAAATTTGAAAACCCAGAGGAAATGGACAAATTTCTAGAAAAACACTACCTACCTAAACTAACACAAACTGATATAGAAAATCTTAACAGACCCATAACAAGAGAACAGATGGAAGAGGTAATAGTCACCCCCGCTCCCCCCCCCCCGCCAAAAAAAAGCACTGGTCCGGACCACTTCACTGGAGAATTCTACCAAACATTCAGAGAAGAGCTCACACAAGTACTACTCAAACTATTTCAGAGTATAGAAAAGGAAGGAATACTCCCAAATTCATTTTATGAAGCCAGCATAACCCTGACATGAAAGCCAGGCAAACACCACAAAAAATAAAACTACAGACCAATAAAAAAAAAAATCCCTCATAAATACAGATGCAAAAATTCTCAACAGAATTCAGTATCAGATCAAAATATATATATGTATATATATACTACGACAAAGTGGGATTCATACTAGGTATGAAAGAATGGTTCAACTTTAGAAAATCTATCAATGTAATCCATCACATAAACAGAACAAAAGAATCACACGATCATCTCAATCAATGCAGAAAAGGCATTTTATAAAGCCCCATTCCTGATAAAAATCTCAATAAAATAGGGTTAGAAGGGAAATTCCTCAACATAATAAAGGTCATCTATACAAAACCAGCAGTCAAAATTATTCTCAATGGAGAAAGACTGAAAGCATTCCCCCTGAGAACAGGCACAAGGTAAGTATGCCCTTTATCACCACTCCTATTTAACATTGTACTGGAAGTCCTAACTAGAGCAATAAGGCAAGAAAAAGTGATAAAGGGCATCCGAATTGAAAACGAAGTAAAACTATCCCTATTCATAGATGATATGACACTATACACAGAGAACTCCAATGATTCCACAAGAAAATTACTGGAACTAATAGAAAGATTCAGCAAAGCCACAGCATATAAGATTGATATACAAAAATCAGTTGGATTCCTACACACCGACAAAGACAACTTCAAAAAGGAAATCAGAAAAACTATAATTTATAATAGCCCCTAAAAAAGATAAACTGCTTAGGAATAAATCTAACCAGGGATGCAAAAGACCTACACAAAGAAAACTACAAAACACTACTGCAAGAAACCAAAAAAAAAAAAAGACCTACATAAATGGAAAAATATACCATGCTCGTGGATGGGAAGACTCATTGTGAAAATGTCAATTCTCCCTGAGTGATCTACAGTTACAGTGCAATCCTGATCCAAATAGCAACAGCATTCTTTGTGGAAATGGAAAAACTAATCACCAACTTTATATGAAGAGAGGACCTGGATAAGCAAAGCATTACTGAAGAAAAAGAACAAAGTAGGAGGCCTCACGCTACCTGATCTCAGAACCTACGATACAGCCACGGTAGTCAAAACAGGTACAACGACAGACACGTAGACCAATGAAACAGAATCAGGAACCTAGATGTAAATCCATCCAGCTGATCTTTTTCAAAGGACCATTAAGTGGGCAGAACATTGTCTTTTTAACAAATGGTATTGGCAAAACCGGATGTCCATCTGTAAAAAAATGAAACAGAAGCCATGTCTCACACCACACACAAAAACTACCTAAAAAATGGGTCAAACACCTAAATATAAAACCTAAAACAATAAAGATCATGGAAGAAAAAATAGGGTCAACACTAGGGCCCCTAATACATGGCATAAATTCAATGCGAACCATAACTAACAATGCACAAACACCAGAAGATAAACTAGATAACTAGGAGCTCCTGAAAGTTAAACATATATGCTCATCAAAAGACTTTACCAAGAAGATTAAGACAGTACACAATACTGGGAAGGCCAGCAGAACTTGACCAAGGAAAAGTCAGAAGTTTCTTAGACACATCCAAACTCCCATAGGGACTGAGTTACAGGGCTAAGGGCTGGAGACCATGGTTGCGGGGGCACATCTAGCTCAATTGGCATAACATTTTCCTTACAGGAAAATGTTCTACATCCTACTTTGGTGAGTAGCATCTGGGGGTCTATAAAGCTTGTAAGCAGCCATCTAAGATACGTCTGCTGGTCCCACCGCATCTGGAACAAGGGAGAATGAAGAAAACCAAAAACACAAGCGAAAGATTAGTCTGAATGACTAATAGAACGCAGCTACCACAGCCTCCACCAGACTGAGTCCAGCACAACAAGATGGTGTCCGGCTACCACCACTGACTGCTCTGGCAAGAATTATAATAGAGGGTCCTGGACAGAGCTGAAGAAACATGTGGAACGAAATTCAAAGTCACAAAAAAAGACCAGACTTACTGATCTGACAGACTGGAGAAACTCCGAGAGAATGACCCAGGGACACCCTTTTAACTCAGTACTGAAATCATTCTTGAGGTTCACCCTTCAACTAAAGATTAGGCAGTCCCATAAAAACAAACAATAATATACATAGCTCAACAATGTATATGAGACTAAATGGGTACACCAGCCCAGGGGCCAAGAACGAGAAGGCAGCACGGGACAGGAAAGCTGGACAAATTGAAATAGGGAACCCAAGGTTGAGAAAGAAAGAGTGCTGACAAGTTGTGGGGTTGGCAGCCAATGTCACAAAACAATATGTGTATTAATTGTTCAATGAGAAATAAATTCGCTCTGTAAACCTTTGCCTAAAACACAATAAAATAAAAAGACCTCACCAAAAGAGTAAAAATAGAACATACAGAATGGGAAAAAAATTCGGTTATGACATTTCTAACAGGGGTCTAATCTCTAAAATGTGTAAAATACTTCAATACCTCAATAAAAAAGACAAATACTCTAATTCAAAAATGGGCTAAGGATATGAACAGACACTTCACCAATGAAGAAATTCAGGTGGCTAACAGAAACATTAGGAAAGACTAACAATCGTTAGCCACTGATGTTGTTGTTAGGTGCCCTCAAGTTGGTTCCCACTCATAGCGACCCTATGCACAACAGAGTGAAACACTACCCGGTCCTGAGCCTTCCTTACAATCGTTGTTATGCTTGAGATCATTGTTGCAGCAACTGTGTCAATCCACCTCGTTGAGGGTCTTCCTCTTTTCCGGTGACTCTGTACTCTGCTAAGCATGACGTCCTTCTCCAGGGACTCATCCCTCCTGACAACATGTCCAAAGTATGTAAGACGCAGTCTCTCCATCCTTGCTTCTAAGGAGCATTCTGGTTGTACTGCTCCTAAGACAGATTTGTTCATTCTTTTGGCAGTCCATGGTATGTTCAATATTCTTACCAACACCACAATTCAAAGGCGTCAATTCTTCTTCAGTCTTCCTTATTCATTGCCCAGCTTTCACATGCATATGACGTGATTGAAAATACCATGGCTTGGGTCAGGCGCACCTTAGTCTTCAAGGTGACATCTTTGCTCTTCAACACTTTAAAGAGGTCCTTTGCAGCAGATTTACCCAATGCAACGCGTCTTTTGATTTCTTGACTGCTGCTTCCACGGGTGTTGATTGTGGATCCAAGTAAAATGAAATCCTTGACAACTTCAATCTTTTCTCCGTTTATCATGATGTTGCTCATTGGTCCAGTTGTGGGGATTTTTGTTTTCTTTATGTTGAGGTGTAATCCATACTGAAGGCTGTGGTCTTTGATCTTCATTAGTAAGTGCTTCGAGTCCTCTTCACTTTCAGCAAGCAAGGTTGTGTCACCTGCATAATGCAGGTTGTTAATGAGTCTTTCTCCAATCCCGATGCCCCGTTCTTCTTCATCTAGTCCAGCTTCTCGTATTATTTGCTCAGCATACAGATTGAATAGGTATGGTGAAAGAATAGAACCCTCATGCACACCTTTCCTGACTTTAAACCAAGCAGTATCCCTTTGTTCTGTCTGAATAACTGCCTCTTGACCTATGTAAAGGTTCCTCATGAGCCCAATTAAGTGTTCTGGAATTCTCATTCTTCGCAATGTTATCCATAATTTGTTATGATCCACACAGTCGAATGCCTTTGCATAGTCAATAAAACACAGGTAAACATCCTTCTGGTATTCTCTGCTTTCAGCCGGGATCCATCTGACATCAGCAACGATATCCCTGGTTCCACATCCTCTTCTAAAACCAGCCTGAATTTCTGGCAGTTCCTTGTCGATATACTGCTGCAGCCGTTTTTGAATTTTGCTTGGGTGTGATATTAATGATATTGTTCGATAATTGCCACATTCGTTTGGATCACCTTTCTTGGGAATAAAAAAAATAGGCATAAATAAATATGGATCTCTTCCAGTCAGTTGGCCAGGAAGCTGTCTTCCATATTTCTTGGCAGAGACGAGTGAGCACCTCCAGTGCTGCATCTGTTTGTTGAAACATCTCAGTTGATGTTCCATCAATTCCTGGAGCCTTGTTTTTTGCCAATGCCTTCAGAGCAGCTTGGACTTCTTCTTTCTGTACCATCGGCTTCTGATCATATGCCACCCTTGAAATGGTTGAACATCGACAAATTCTTTTTGGTACAATGACTCCGTGTATTCCTTCCAACTTCTTTTGATGCTTCCTGTGTCGTTTAATATTTTCCCCACAGAATCCTTCACTATTGCAACTCGAGGCTTGAATTTTTTTTTCAGTTCTTTCAGTTTGAGAAACGCCGAGAGTGTTCTTCCCTTTTGGTTTTCCATCTCCAGCTCTTTGCACATGTCATTATAATACTTTGTCTTCTCGAGGGTCCCTTTGAAATCTTCTGTTCAATTCTTTTACTTCATCAATTCTTCCTCTTGCTTTAGGCGCTCGACGTTCAAGAGCAAGTTTCAGAGTCTCCTCTGACATTCATCTTGGTCTTCTCTTTCTTTCCTGTCTTTTCAATGACCTCTTGCTTTCTTCGTGGATGATGTCGTTCCACAACTCGCCTGGTCTTCACTCACTAGTGTTCAATAAGTCAAATCTGTTCTTCAGATGGTCTATAAATTCAGGTGGGACATACTCAAGGTCATATTTTGGCTCTCGTGGACTTGCTCTGATTTTCTTCAGTTTCAGCTTGAACTTGCATATGAGCAATTGATGGTCTCTTCTACGGTTGGCCCCTGGCCTTGTTCTAACTGATGATATTGAGCTTTTCCATCATCTCTTTCCACAGATACAGTCAATTTGATTTCTGTGTGTTCTGTCTGGTGAGGTCCATCTGTATAGTCGCTCTTTATGTTGGTGAAAGAAGGTATTTGTAATGAAGAAGTCATTGGTCTTGCAAAATTCTATCATTCGATCTCCACCCTTGTTTCTATCACCAAGGCCATATTTCCCAGCTACTGATACTTCTTCTTTGTTTCCAACTTTCATATTCCAATCACCAGTAATTATCAATGCATCTAGATTGCATGTTTGATCAATTTCAGACTGCAGCAGCTGATAGAAATCTTCTGTTTCTTCATCTTTGGCCCTGATGGTTGGTGCGTAAATTTGAATAATAGTTGCATTAGCTGGTCTTCTTTGTAGGCATATGGGTATTATCCTATCACTGACAGCATTGTACTTCAGGACAGATCTTGAAACGTTCTTTTTGATGATGAATGCAACACCATTCCTCTTCGAGTTGTCATTCCCAGCATAGTAGACTATATAATTGTCCGATTCAAAATGTCCAAAACCAGTCCACTTCAGCTCACTACTGCCTAGGATATTAATGTTTATGAGTTCCATTTCATTTTTTGATGATTTCCAATTTTCCTAGATTCATACTTTGTACATTCCAGGTTCTGATTATTAGTACATGTTTGCAACTGTTTCTTCTCATTTTGAGTCGTGTCATATCAGTGAATGAAGGTCTCAAAAGCTTTGCTCCATCCACGTCTTTAAGGTCATAAAGTCAAATACTATGAAAATGAGGAACACACAAGTTACAAAGAAAAACATCTCAGCACAAAAAAGTAAGTGGAAAAATGAAATTGTCAACAACACACATAAAAAGGCATCAAAATGACAGCACTAAACACATAAAAAAGAAAAAAAATCTTTTTCTTTCGTTTTCTTCACATACTTATCTATAATGACGCTGAATGTAAATGGACTAAATGCACCAATAAAGAGACAGAGAGTCTCAGACTGGATAAAGAAACACGACCCGTCTATATGCTGCCTAAAAGAGACACACCTTAGACTTAGAGACACAAACAAACTAAAACTCAAAGGATGGAAAAAAATATATCAAGCAAACAATAAGCAAAAAAGAAGAGGAGTAGCAATATTAATTTCTGACAAAATAGACTTCAGACTTAAATCCATCACAAAGGATAAAGAAGGACACTACATAATGATGAAAGGGACAATTGATCAGGAAGATATAACCATATTAAATATTTATGCACCCAATGACAGGGCTGCAAGATACATAAAACAAATTTTAACAGAATTGAAAAGTGAGAGAGACACCTCCACAATTATAGTAGGAGACTTCAACACTCCACTTTCGGAGAAGGACAGGACATCCAGTAAGAAGCTCAATAGAGACACGGAAGACCTAATTGCTACAATCAACCAACATGACCTCATTGACTTATACAGAACTCTCCACCCAACTGCTGCTCTAGAATAGACCACATATTAGGTCATAAAACAAACCTTTGCAGAATCCAAAACATCGAAATATTACAAAGCATCTTCTCAGACCACAAGGCCATAAAAGTGGTAATCAATAACAGAAAAATTAGGGAAAAGAAATCAAACACTTAGAAACTGAACAATACCCTGCTGAAAAAAGACTGGGTTATAGAAGACATTAAGGAGGCAATAAGGAAATTCATAGAATGCAACGAGAATGAAAATACTTCCAATCAAAACCTCTGGGACACAGCAAAAGCAGTGCTCAGAGGCCAATTTATATCGATAAATGCACACATACAAAAAGAAGAAAGAGCCAAAATCAGAGAACTGTCCCTACAACTTGAACAAAGAGAAAGTGAGCAACAAAAGAATCCATCAGGCACCAGAAGAAAACAAATAATAAAAATTAGAGCTGAACTAAATGAATTAGAGAACAGAAAAACAATTGAAAGAATTAACAAAGCCAAAAGCTGGTTCTTTGAAAAAATTAACAAAATTGATAAACCATTGGCCAGAATGACTAAAGGAATACAGGAAAGGAAACAAATAACCCGAGTAAGAAATGAGATCGGCGACATCACAACAGACCCAACTGAAATTAAAAGAATCATATCAGATTATTACGAAAAATTGTACTCTAACAAATTTGCAAACCTAGAAGAAATGGATGAATTCCTGGAAAAATACTACCTACCTAAAATAACACAATCAGAAGTAGAACAACTAAATAGACCCATAACAAAAAAAGAGATTGAAAAGGTAATCAAAAAACTCCCAACAAAAAAAAGCCCTGCCTTGGATGGCTTTACTGCAGAGTTCTACCAAACTTTCAGAGAAGAATTAACACCACTACTACTAAAGGTATTGCAAAGCATAGAAAATGACGAAACACTGCCTAACTCATTCTATGAAGCCACCATAACCCTGATACCAAAACCAGGTAAAGACATCACAAAAAAAGAAAATTACAGACCTATACCCCTCATGAACATAGACGCAAAAATCCTCAACAAAATTCTAGCCAATAGAATTCAACAACATATCAAAAAAATAATCCACCACGACCAAGTGGGATTTATACCAGGTACGCAAGGCTGGTTTAATATTAGAAAAACCATTAGCGTAATTCACCATATAAATAAAACAAAAGACAAAAACCACATGATCTTATCAATTGATGCAGAAAAGGCATTTGACAAAGTCCAACACCCATTCATGATAAAAACTCTCATCAAAATAGGAAAATACCTCAACATAATAAAGGGCATCTAAACAAAGCCAACAGCCAACATCTCTCTAAATGGAGAGAGCCTGAAAGCATTTCCCTTGAGAATGGGAACCAGACAAGGATGCCCTTTATCACCGCTCTTATTCAACATTGTGCTAGATGTCCTAGCCAGAGCAATTACACTAGACAAAGAAATAAAGGGCATTCGGATTGGCAAGGAGGTAGTAAAATTATCTCTATTTGCAGATGACATGATCTTATACACAGAAAACCCTAAGGAATCCTCCAGAAAACTACTGAAACTAATAGAAGAGTTTGGCAGAGTCTCAGGTTATAAAATAAATATACAAAAATCACTTGGATTCCTCTACATCAACAAAAAGAACATCGAAGATGAAATAACCAAATTGATACCATTCACAGTAGCCCCCAAGAAGATAAAATACTTAGGAATAATTCTTACCAAAGATGTAAAAGACCTATATAAAGAAAACTACAAAGTACTACTACAAGAAACTAAAAAGGACCTACTTAAGTGGAAAAACATACCTTGCTCATGGATAGGAAGACTTAACATAGTAAAAATGTCTATTCTACCAAAAGCCATCTATACATACAATGCACTTCCGATCCAAATTCCAATGACATTTTTTAATATGATGGAGAAACAAATCACCAATTTCACATGGAAGGGAAAGAAGCCCCGGATAAGTAAAACATTACAGAAAGAGAAGAAGAAAGTGGGAAGCCTCACTCTACCTGATTTTAGAACCTATTATACAGCCACAGTAGTCAAAACAGCCTGCTACTGGTACAACAACAGGCACATAGACCAATAGAACAGAATTGAGAACCCAGATATAAATCCATCCACATATAGCAGCTGATATTTGACAAAGGCCCAGTGTCAGTTAATTGGGGAAAAGATAGCCTTTTTAACAAATGGTGCTGGCATAACTGGATATCCATTTGCAGAAAAATGAAACAGGACCCATACCTCACACCATGCACAAAAACTAACTCCAAGTGGATCAAAGACCTAAACATAAAGACTAAAACGATAAAGATCATGGAGGAAAAAATAGGGACAACCCTAGGAGCCCTAATACAAGGCATAAACAGAATACAAAGCTTTACCAAAAATGACGAAGAGAAACCAGATAACTGGGAGCTCCTAAAAATCAAACACCTATGCTCGTCTAAAGACTTTACCAAAAGAATAAAAAACCACCTACAGACTGGGAAAGAATTTTCAGCTATGACATCTCTGACCAGCGCCTGATTTCTAAAATCTATACGATTCTGTTAAAACTCAACCACAATAAGACAAACAACCCAATGAAGAAGTGGGCAAAGGATATGAACACGCACTTCACTAAAGAAGATATTCAGGCAGCGAACAGACACATGAGAAAATGCTCTCGATCATTAGCCATTAGAAAAATGCAAATTAAAACTACGATGAGATTCCATCTCACACCAACAAGGCTGGCATTAATCCAAAAAACACAAAATAATGAATGTTGGAGAGGCTGCGGAGAGATTGGAACTCTTATACACTGCTGGTGGGAATGTCAAATGGTACAACCACTTTGGAAATCTATCTGGCGTTTTCTTAAAAAGTTAGAAATAGAACTACCATACACCCCAGAAATCCCACTCCTCGGAATATACCCTAGAGAAATAAGAGCCTTCACACAAACAGATATATGCACACCCATGTTTATTGCAGCTCTGTTTACAATAGCAAAAAGCTGGAAGCAACCAAGGTGTCCATCAACGGATGAATGGGTAAATAAATTGTGGTATATTCACACAATGGAATACTACGCATCGATAAAGAACAGTGACGAATCTCTGAAACATTTCATAACATGGAGGAACCTGGAAGGCATTATGCTGAGTGAAATTAGTCAGAGGCAAAAGGACAAATATTGTATAAGACCACAGTTATAAGATCTTGAGAAATAGTATAAACTGAGAAGAACACATACTTTTGTGGTTACGAGGTGGGGAGGAAGGGAGGGTGGGAGAGGGTTATTTACTGATTAGTTAGTAGATAAGAACTACTTTAGGTGAAGGGAAGGACAATACTCAATACACGGAAGGTTAGCTCAACTGGGCTGGACCAAAAGCAAAGAAGATTCCGGGATAAACTGAATGCTTCAAAGGTCAGCGGAGCAAGGGCGGGGGTTTGGGAATATGGCTTAAGGGGACTTCTACGTCAATTGGCAAAATAATTCTATTATGAAAACATTCTGCATCCCACTTTCAAATGTGGCATCTGTGGTCTTAAATGTTAACAAGCGGCCATCTAAGATGCATCAATTGGTCTCAACCCACCTGGAGCAAAGGAGAATGAAGAACACCAAGGTCACACCATAACTATGAGCCCAAGAGACAGAAAGAGCCACAGGAACCAGAGACTTACATCATCCTGAGACCAGAAGAACTAGATGGTGCCCGGCCACAACTGATGACTGCCCTGACAGGGAGCACCACAGAGAACCCCTGAGGGAGCAGGAGATCAGTGGGATGCAGACCCCAAATTCTCATAAAAAGACCAGACTTAATGGTCTAACTGAGACTAGAGGAATCCCGGCGGTATGGTCCCCAAACCTTCTGTTGGCCCAAGACAGGAACCATCCCCAAAGACAACTCATCAGACATGGAAGGGAGTGGACAATGAGTACGAGAGAGATTCTAATGAAGAGTGAGCTACTTGCATCAGGTGGACACTTGAGACTGTGTTGGCATCTCCTATCTGGAGAGGAGATGGAAGTGTAGAGAGGGTTAGAAACTGGCAAAATTGTCATGAAAGGAGAGACTGGAAGGGCTGACTCATTAGGGGGAGAGTAAGTGGGAGTATGGAGTAAGGTATATATAAGCTTATATGTGACAGACTGACTTGATTTGTAAACGTTCAGTTAAAGCTCAATAAAAATTATTTTAAAAAATCCATAGACAGAGAGCAATCAGAAATTCAGAAGATTAACAATAAAATTACAGAATTAGATAACTCAATAGAAAGAGGAACAGAATTGAGCAAGTAGAAGGTAGAATTTCTGAACTCGAAGATAAATCACTTGGCATTAATATTTTTGAAGAAAAATCAGATAAAAGAATTAAAAAAAAATGAAGAAACCTTAAGAATCATGTGGGACTCTATCAAGAGAAATAACCTACGAGTGACTGCAGTACCAGAACAGGGAGGGATAATAGAAAATACAGAGAAAATTGTTGAGGATCTTTTGGCAGAAAACTTCCCTGATATTGTGAATGATGAGAAGATATCTATCCAAGATGCTCATTGAACTCCACATAAGGTAGATCTTCAAAGAAAGTCACCAAGACATAATCAAGGAGACAATTATAAGAGCAGCGAGGGATAAAAGAAAATCACCTACAAGGGAGAGCCAATAAGAATAAGCTCGGACTACTTGGCAGAAACCATGCAGGCAAGAAGGCAATGGGATGACATATTTAAAAACTTGAAGGAAAAAAATGGCCTGACAAGGATCATATATCCATCAAAACTGTCTCTTAATTAAAAAAATTATGAAGGCAAAATTAGGACATTTCCAGATAAACACAAGTTGAGGGAATTAGTAAAAACCAAACCAAAACTTCAAGAAATACTGAAGGGAGTTCTTTGGTTGGAAAATCAATAATATCAGGTATCAACCCAAGACTAGAACACTGGGCAGAGCAACCAGAAGTCAACTCAGACAGGGAAATCCAAAAAAAAAGAAAAAGAACAAAGCAAGGTTAAAAAAAAAAAAAAGGCCCAACACATGGTAACAGCGATGTTATTACATAAAAGAAGACAACATTAAAATAATAAAGAGGGACTAAGAAATGTAATCATACCCTTCCATATGGAGAGGAAGATATGGCGATACAAAGAAATAAAAGTTAGTTATAAATTTAGAAAAATAAGGGTAAATAATAAGGTAACCACAAAGGAGACAAACTATCCTACTCATCAAAATAAAATACAAGGGAAAAATACAGGATCAGCAGAAACAAAATCAATGAAAACAAATATGAGGAAAAGACAATATGCAAAGAAAATCTACTCAGCACATAAAATCAAGTGGGAAAAAGAAGCTGTCAACACACACAAAAAAAGACATCAAAATGATAGCACTAAATTCCTACCTATCCATCATTACCGTGAATGTAAACGGACTAAAAGCACCAATAAAGAGACAGAGAGTGGCAGAATGGATTAAAAAACAAGATCCACCTATATGCTGCCTACAAGAGACACACCTTAGACTTAAAGACATAAACTAAAAGTCAAAGGATGGAAAAAAATTTTTCAAGCAAACAACAATCAAAAAGAACAGGAGTGGCAATATTAATTTCTAACAAAATAGGATTTAAAGTTAAATCCATCGGAAAGGATAAGGAAAGACACTATATAATAATTAAAGGGACAATACACCAAGAAGATATAACCGTATTAAATATTTATGCACCCAATGACAGGGCTGCAAGATACATAAAACAAACTCTATCAGCATTGAAAAGTGAGATAGATAGCTCCACAATAATAGTAGAGACTTCAACACAACACTTTCGGTGAAGGACAGGACATCCAGAGAGAAGCTGAATAAAGTCATGGAAGATCTAAATGCCACAATCAACCAAATTGACCTCGTAGACATATAAAGAACACTCCAACGAACAGCAATGAAGTATACTTTCTTTTCTAGTGCACATGGAACATTCTCTAGAATAGACCACATATTAGGTCAAAAAGCAAGCCTTAGCAGAATCCAAAACATTGAAATATTACAAAGCATCTTCTCTGACCATAAGGCCATAAAAGTGGAAATCAATAACAGGAAAAGCAGGGAAAAGAAATCAAACACTTGGAAACTGAACAATACCCTGCTAAAAAAAGACTGGATTATAGAAGCCATTAAGGATGGAATAATGAAATTCATAGAGTCCAATGAGAATGACTCATTGGAACTCTTGGGGCACAGCAAAAGCGGTGTTCAGAGGCCAATTTATATCAATAAATGCACACATCCAAAAAGAAATGGCCAAAATCAAAGAAGTATCTCTACAACGAGAACAAACAGAAAGAGAGCAACAAAAGAAACCCTCAGGCACCCAGAAGAAAATAAATAATACAAATCAGAGCAGGACTAAATGAAATAGAAAACAGAAAAATAATTGAAAGAATTAACAAGACCAAAAGCTGTTTTTTTTAAAAAACTCAACAAAATTGATAATCCGTTGGCCACACTGACAAAAGGAAAACAGGAGAGGAAGCAAATAACCCGAAAAAGAAATGAGAGGGGCGATATTACAACAGACCCAACTGAAATTAAAAGAATCTATCAGATTACTATGAAAAACTATACTCAAACAAATTTGAAAACCTAGAAGAAATGGATGAATTCCTAGAAACACACTACCTACCTAAAGGAACACAAACAGAGGTAACAACTAAATAGACCCATAAAAAAGAAGAGATTGAAAAGGTAATCAAAAAACTCCCAAGAAAAAAAAGTCCTGGTCCAGACAGCTTCACTGCAGAGTTCTACCAAACTCTCAGAGAAGAGTTAACACCACTACTATTAAAGGTGTCTCAGAGCGTAGAAAAGGATGGAATACTACCAAATTAATTCTATGAAGCCATCATATCCCTGATACCAAAACCAGGTAAAGACACCAGAAGAAAAGAAAATTACAGACATAGATCCCTGATGAATGTAGACGCAAAAATCCTTAACAAAATTCTACCCAATAGAATTCAACAACATATCAAAAAAACAATTCACCATGAGCAGATGGGATTCATATCAGGTATGCAGGGGTGGTTCAACATTAGAAAAACAATTAATGTACTCCACCACATAAATGAAACAAAAGACAAGAATCACATGATTTTATCAATTGATGCAGAAAAGGCATTTGACAAAGTTCAACACTCATTCATGATAAAAACTCTCAGCAAAATAGGAGTACAAGGAAAATTTCTCAACATAATTAAGGGCATTTATACAAAGCCAAAAGCCAACATCACCCTAAATGGACAGAGCCTAAAATCATTCCCATTAAGATCGGGAACCAGACAAGGATGCCCTCTATCACCACTCTTATTCAACGTTGTGCTGGAAGTCCTAGCCAGAGCAATTAGGCTAGATAAAGAAATAAAGGGCATCCAGATTGGCAAGGAAGAAGTCAAAGTATCTCTGTTTGCAGATGACATGATCTTATACACAGAAAACCCTAAGGAATCCTCCAGAAAACTACTGAAAGTAATAGAAGAGTTCAGTGGAGTGTCGGGATACAAGACAAACATACAAAAATCAGTTGGATTCCTCTATACCAACAAAAAGAACATCGAAGAGGAAATTACCAAATTAATGCCATTTACAGTAGCCCCCAGGAAGATAAAATACTTAGGAATAAATCTTAACAGAGATGTAAAAGACTTATACAAAGAAAACTACAGTACACCTCTACAAGAAACCAAAAGAGACTTCCATAGGTGGAAGAACATACCTTGCACATGGATAGGAAGACTTAACATTATAAAAATGTCTATTCTACCAAAAGCGATCTATACATTTAATGCAATTCCAATCCAAATCCCAATGACATTCTTCAATGAGATGGGGAAACAAATCACCAATTTCATATGGAAGGGAAAGATGCCCCGGATAAATAAGGCATTACTGAAAAAGAAGAACAAAGTGGGAGGCCTTATTTTATCTGATTTTAGAACCTATTATACTGCCACAGTAGTCAAAGCAGCCTCGTACTGATACAACAACAGATACACGGATCAATGGAACGGAATTGAGAATCCAGACATAAATCCATCCACATATGAGCAGCTGATATTTGACAAAGGCCCCAAAACTGTTAAAAGGGGGAAAAGACAGTCTTTTTAACAAATGGTGCTGGCATAACTGGATATCCATCTGCAAAAAAATGAAACAAGAGCCATACCTCACTCCATGCACAAAAACTAACTCAAAATGGATCAGAGACCTAAATACAAAACCTAAAAAGATAAAGATGATGGAAGAAAAAACAGGGACAACGTTAGGAGCCCTAATACCTGGCATAAACAGTATAGAAAACATTTTAAAAAACGTGGAAGAAAAACTAGATAACTGGGAGCTTCTAAAAATCAAACACTTATGCTCATGCAAAGAACTCAGCAAAAGAGTAAAAAGACTACCTGCAGACTGGGAAAAAGTTTTTAGCTATGACATTTTTGATCGCCGCCTGATCTCTAAAATCTACATGATATTGCAAAAACTCAACTGCAAAAAGACAAATAACCCAATGAAAAAATGGGCAAAAGATATGAATAGACACTTCACTAAAGAAGACATTCAGGTAGCTAACAGATATATGAGGAAATGGTCACGATTATTAGCCATTAGAGAAACGCAGATCAAAACTACAATGAGATTTCATCTCACTCCAACAAGGCTGACATTCATCCAAAAAACACAAAATGATAAATGTTGGAGAAGCTGTGGAGAGATTGGAACACTTCTACACTGCTGGTGGGAATGTCAAATGGTACAACCACTTTGGAAATCGATTTGCGCTTCCTTAAAAAGCTAGAAATAGAACTGCCATACAATCCAGCAATCCCACTACTTGGAATACATCCTAGAGAAATAAGAGCCTTTACACGAACAGATATATGCACACCCATGTTTATTGCAGCTCTGTTTACAATAGCAAAAACATGGGAGCAACCAAGGTGCCCCTGAACGGATGAATGGATAAATAAATTATGGTATGTTCACACAATGGAATACTACGCATCGATAAAGAACAGTGACGAATCTGTGAAACATTTCATGACATGGAGGAACCTGGAAGGCATTATGCTGAGTGAAATTATTCAGTTGCAAAAGGACAAATATTGTATAAGACCACTATTATAAGAACTTGAGAAATAGTTTAAAGTGAGAAGAAAACATTCTTTTGTGGTTACGAGAGGGGGGAGGGAGGGAGGGTGGGAGAGGGGTATTCACTAATTAGATAGTAGATGAGAACTACTTTAGGTGAAGGGAAAGACAACACACAGTACAGAGGAGGTCAGCACAATTGGACTAAACCAAAAGCAAAGAAGTGTCCTTAATAAACTGAATGCTTCGAAGGCCAGCGTAGCAGGGCCAGGGGTCTGGGGATCATGGTTTCAGGGGACATCTAAGTCAATTGGCATAATAAAATCTATTAACAAAACATTCTGCATCCCACCTTGGAGAGTGGCATCTGGGTTCTTAGATGCTAGCAAGCAGCCATCTAAGATGCATCAGTTGGCCTCAACCCACCTGGATCAAAGGAGAATGAAGAACACCAAGGACACAAGGTGATTACGAGCCCAAGAGACAGAAAGGGCCACATGAACCAGAGACTACATCATCCTAAGACCAGAAGAACTAGATGTTGCCCGGCTACAATCGATGACTGCCCTGACAGAGAACACAACAGAGAACCCCCGAGGGAGCAGGAGAGCAGTGGAATGCAGACCCCAAATTCTCATAAGACCAGACTTAATGGTCTGGCTGAGACTGTAAGGACCCCAGTGGTCATGGCCCCCAGACCTTCTGTTGCCCCAGGATAGGAACCATTCCTGAAGACAACTCTTCAGACATGGATTGGATTGGACAATGGGTTGGAGAGGGGTGCTGGTGAGGAGTGAGCTTCTTGGATTAGGTGGACACTTGAGACTATGTTGGCATCTCCTGCCTGGAGGGAAGATGAGAGGGTGAAGGGCGTTAGAAGATGGTGAAAAGGACACAAAAAGAGAGAGTGGAGGGAGAGAGCAGGCTGTTTCATTAGGGGGAGAGTAATTGGGAGTGTGTAGCAAGGTTTATACGGGTTTTTGCGTGAGAGACTGACTTGATTTGTAAACTTTCACTTAAGGCACAATAAAAATTATTGAAAAAAAAAATCTTGTAAGCAGCCATCTGAAATACATCTATTGGGCCCATCCTGTTCAGAGCAAAGGAGAAAAAAATGAAAACCACAAGGAAAATATAAGTCCAAAGGACTAACAGACCATATGAACCACAGCCTCCATCAACCTGAGCTGAGAAGAAACAGACGGTGCCCAGCTACTTCCACCAGCCAATCTGACAGGGATCACAATAGAGGATCCTGGACAGAGCAGGAGAAAAACGTAGAACAAAATTCAAATTCACACACAAGACTAGACTTACTTGTCTGACGGAGACTGGAGTGACCCCCAAAACTGTGGCCCCCAGACATCCTCCTAACTCAGAACTGAAGCCACTCCTGAAGTCCACCTTTCAGCGAAAGATTAGAGAGGGCTATAAAACAAACAATAACACAGGTGAGGAACGTGCTTCTTAGTTCAAGCAAGTATAGGAGACCTAATTGGTAACATCTGCCAAAAGCAAAGACAAGAAGGCAGGAAGGAATAGGAAACCTGGATGAATGGACTCGGGGAACCCAGAGTGTAAAGGGAAAGGGGGAGAGTAGTGACACATTGCAGGGATTAAAACCAGTATCACAAAACAATCTGTGTATAAATTTTTAAATGAGAAACTAATTTGCACTGTAAACTTTCACCTAACACACACATACACATACACTATGTATATATATATGTACTCTTACCAATGCAGGAGGGATGAGTGAAAAGACAAGATATTGACTGGGAGAATATCTTCAGAAACCACATATCTGTTAAGAATCTAATAACCAAAATATCTAAAACTTCAAAAACAACGAAAAGACAACTCAGTCATAAAATGGGCAAAGGACTTGAATAGACATTTCACCAAAGAGGACATTCGAATGGCCACCAAACACATGAAAACATACTCAATGTCATCCATATTTGTGAATAGGTGCCATCGAGTCAGTTCTGACTTATAGTGACCCTGTGTACAACAGAATGAAACACTGCCTGGTACCATACCATCCTCACAATTGTTGCTATGTGTGAGCCCACTGTTGTAGCCACTGTGTCAATCCATCTCATTTAGGGTCTTCCTCTTTTTTGTTGACCCTCTGTTTCACCAAGCATGATGTCCTTTTCCAGGGATTGGTCCCTCCTGATAACATGTCCAAAATATGTGCTATGAAGTCTTGCTATCCTCGATTCTAAGGAGCATTCTGGCTGTACTTCTTCTAACACAGATTTCTTCATTCTTCTGGCAATCCATTGTATATTCAATATTCTTCCCAACACCATAATTCAAAGGCATCATTAACCATCCAAAAAACCAAAACCCACTAACATGGAGTCGACTCTGACTCATAGTGACCTTAAAGGATAAAGCAGAACTGCCCCATACGGTTTCCAAGGCTGTAAATCTGTATGGAAGCAAACTGCCACATCTTTCTCCTGAGGAGCAGCTGGTGTGCTTGAACTGCCAAACTTTGGTTAGCAGCTGGGCAATTTAACCACTGCTCCACCAGGGCTCCTCATTAGCCATCAAAGAGATGCAATCCAATCCGCAATCAGATACTATTTCACTCCCAGTAGGATGGCTAAGATTTAAAAAAAGAAAATAACAAGCAAGGTGAAGATGTGGGGAAATTGGAACCCTTATCCATTGCTGGTCCAGAATGCAAAATGGTACAGTCATTGTGGAAAACAGTGTGGCGGTACCTCAAAAAAACTAAAAATAGAACTACCTTATGACCCAGCAATTCCACACCTACGTGTGTACCCCCAAATACTTGAAAGCAGAGACTCGACAAGGACTTGTACACCAATGTTTAATGCAGCACTATTCACAATAACCAAAAGGTGAAAACAACCTAAATGTTCATCAACAGATGAATGGATAAATAAAATGTGGTACATACATACGACGGAATACTACTCAGCCAGCTGGAGAAATAAAGTCTTGATACCTGCTACAGTGTGACTGGAGCTTGAAGACATTGTGCTGAGCGAAATAGACCAATCACAAAAGGACAAATATTGTATTACTTTACTTATATAAAAAGACTAGAAAAGGCAAATGTATAGAGACCAAAGTTTATTAGTGGTTACCAGGGCCAAGTAGCCACTCTGTCAATATTTCATACTGCAGTGGCTTGTGTGTTGCTGTGATGCTTGAAGATTTGCCACTGATATTTCAAGTACCAGAAGGGTCACCCATGGTGGACAGGTTTCAGCTGAGCTTCCAGACTAAGACACACTAGAAAGGAGGTCCTGGAGGTCTACTTGTGAAAACAACTAGCCAGTGAAAACCTTATGAATAGCAGCAGAACATTGTCTCATATAGGGCCGGAAGATGAGCCCCTCAGGTTGGAAAGCACTCAAAATATGCCTGGGGAAGAGCTGTTTCCTCAAGCAGAGTTGACCTTAATGATGTGGATGGAGTAAACTTTTGGGGAACTTCATTTGCTGATGTGGCATGACTCAAAATGGGAAGAAACAGATGCAAACTTCCATTAATAATCCAAAAGTGGAATCGATGAAATGTGAATCTAGGAAAATTGGAAGTCATTAAAAACGAACTGGAGAGGTGGCACCAAGATGGTGGAATAGATAGACGCTTCCGGCGAGACCTCTTTACAACAAACACCCGAAAGAACAAGTGAAATGAGTTATTTGTGACAAGCTGGGAGGCCTCAGCTTCAAAGGCAAGCTTAGAAAACAAACTGAGGGGCAGAGGGAGGAAGAGACCCTTCAGAAGGGGAGAGGAGTTACCAGACCTGAATCATGGCGGGCTAGTACTAGAGTTTGGCCACAGTTTCCTCACGGAGAAGCAACTAGCTGTACAGCCTACACACACCTCTGGAACATGAAAAGAACGGTGCTCTTGGCAAAAGCTAAGTACTTGCTTGTATTTTACTGTGCCCTCCCCCACCCCCAAGCCGGCATCAGCGGCTGAATTCCCTGGGCCTGAGATAGGCCCTGTTGAACACCTAGAGCCATCCTCCTGGCCTTGGGGAAGGAAAAAATTTGCAAGTGGGGGAAAAGATAATTTGCTGGCTCCACTAACCGGGGGAGCTCAGGACAGAAGCAGCTCCTGCCCAGGAATAAATGGACCGTGCTCTTTGAGCACCTTTCCCTTCTGCATGGACCTGTGTGGGCCTATTTCAGAAGAATAGGCCCTTGTTGGCAAACTTCAACCATTTCAGCTGTGCAGTGGAAAGATGGGTGTTGGATGTTTGACATTGCTTTGCCTATTAAACAAGGTCCTCACCTACACACATCAGGGACCTAAGGACTGGTAGCTCCACTCAGGTCACCCAGCCACCCGTGACAGGGGTCAAAAGATAACTGCTATCTCCCAGTCCTTACTACCAAAAACTTTCAGTGTCCATGGTCCCTCTGCAGAACCCACCCGTCGGCATGCTATAGGGAACAGGGATGCGTTTTCCTCAGAGACACTCAGGGGTTGGTTCTCAGCCCCCTGCCTTGTTCAGAGCATGACCCCCTGCTGCAATCAGATATGGGTATATATGCCAATCACGCCTGCCCCTCTAAGACTGTAGGACAGAGCCTGTACCACACACTTGATGACCAGCTACCCAGAAACCTGAGCTGAATCCATACAAGAAAACTGAATCAACTCCTAGACTGATATACCTGAAAACAGCTCTAGCCAGCTGGGGACAGGACACCACAGCTCCAAAGGTGAAAAGAATCAAGCTAGCTCACTCAAGCAACCCGTAGGGGTATACCAAAACAAAACAAAGCAAGAAGCTATGACACAGTAAGCAAGCATAAACTAATACAATAACTTATAGATGGCTTGGAGACAACAGTCAATATCAAGTCACATAAAGAAACAGACCATGATCACCTCAACAAGCTCTCAAAACAAAGAATCCAGGGATCTTCTAGATGAAAATGCATTCCTGGAATTACCAGAGCCAGAATACAAAAGTTTAACATACACAACCCTTCAAGACATCAGGAAGGAAATGAGGCAATACGCAGAACAAGACAAGGAACAAGATAAAGCAACTGAAGAAATTAGAAAGATTATTCAGGAACATAATGAAAAGTTTAATAAGCTGGAAAAATCCGTAGACAGAGAGCAATCAGAAATTCAGATGATTAACAACAAAATTACAGAATCAGACAACTCAACAGAAAGTCAGAAGACCAGAATTGAGCAAGTAGAAGCTAAAATTTCTGAACTCGAAGATAAATCATTTGACACTAATACACTTGAAGAAAAATCAGATAAAAGAATTAAAAAAAATGAAGAAACCTTAAAAATCATGTGGGACTCTATCAAGAGAAATAACTTATGAGTGACTGCAGTACCAGAACAGGGAGGGATAACAGAAAATACAGAGAAAATTGTTGAAGATTTGTTGGCAGAAAACTTCCCTGATATCGTAAAAGATGAGAAGATGTCTATCCAAGATGCTCATTGTACTCCACATAAGGTAGATCTTAAAAGAAAATCACCAAGACATATTATATTCAAAATTGCCAAAATCAAAGAAAAAGAGAGAATTATAACAGTAGCGAGGGATAAATGAAAAGTCACCTACAAAGGAGAGCCAATAAGAATAAACTCGGACTACTCGGCAGAAACCATGCAGGCAAGAAGGCAATGGGATGACATATTTTAAAAAATTGAAGGAAAAAATTGCCTGCCAAGAATCATATATCCAGCAAAACTGTCTCTCAAATATGAAGGTGAAATTAAGACATTTCCAGGTAAACACAAGTTAAGGGAATACGTAAAAACCAAACCAAATCTGCAAGAAATATTAAAGGGAGTTCTTTGGTTAGAAAATCAATAATATCAGGTATCAACCCAAGACTAGAACACTGGGCAAAGCAACCAGAAGTCAACCCAGACAGGGAAATCCAAAAAAAGAAAGAAAGATTATAAACAACAAGACAACAACAAAAAAAGCCCAAAACAGGGTAACGGCGACATTATTATAAAAAAAGACCACATTAAAATAATAAAGAGGGACTAAGAAATGTAATCATACACCTTCCATATGGAGAGGAAGATATGGCGAAACAAAGAAATAAAACTTAGTTTTAAATTTAGAAAATAGGGGTAAATAATAAGGTAACCACAAAGGAGACAAACTATCCTACTCATCAAAACAAAATACAAGGAAAAAATAGAGACTCAGCAGGAACAAAATCAACAACAACAAATATGAGGAAAGGACAATACATAAAGATAATCTACTCAGCACACAAAATTAAGTGGGAAAAAGAAACCGTCACCAACACATGGAAAAAGACATCAAAATGGTAGCACTAAATTC
This sequence comes from Loxodonta africana, assembly GCF_030014295.1. Taxonomy (NCBI): domain Eukaryota; kingdom Metazoa; phylum Chordata; class Mammalia; order Proboscidea; family Elephantidae; genus Loxodonta; species Loxodonta africana. Next base: position 64,276,780 of record NC_087369.1, read on the forward strand.
ATGCCTACCTATAATTACCCTGAATGTAAAAGGACTAAATGCACCAATAAAGAGACAGAGAGTGGCAGGATGGATTAAAAAACAAGATCCGTCTACATGCTGCCTACAAGAGACACCTTACACTTAGAGACACAAACTAAAACTCAGAGGATGGAAAAAAATATATCAAGCAAACAATCAAAAAAGAGCTTGAGTGGAAATATTAATTTCTGACAAAATAGACATTAAAGTTAAATCCATCAGAAAAGATAAGGAAGGACACTATACAATGATTAATGGAACAATATACCAAGAAGATATATCCATATTAAATATTTATGCAACCAATGACAGGGCTGCAAAATACATTAAAAAAAACTATTAACCTTGAAAAGGGAGATAGACAGCTCCAAAATAATAGTAGGAGACTTCAACACACCACTTTCGGTGAAGGACAGGACATCCAGAAAGAAGCTCAATAAAGACACGGAAGATCTAAATGCCACAATCAACCAGCTTTACCTCGTAGACATATACAGAACACTCCACCCAACAGCAACCAACTATACTTTCTTTTCTAGTGCACAGGGAACATTCTCTAGAATAGACCACGTATTAGGTCAAAAAGCAAGCCTTAGCAGAATCCAAAACATTGAAATATTATAAAGCATCTTCTCTGGCCATAAGGCCATAAAAGTGGAAATCAATAACAGGAAAAGCAGGGAAAAGAAATCAAACACTTGGAAACTGAACAATGCCCTGCTAAAAAAGACTGTATTATAGAACACATTAAGGATGGAATAAAGAAATTCATAAAATCCAATGAGAATAAAAACACTTCCTATCAGAATCCTTGGGGCACAGCAAAAGCGGTGCTCAGAGGCCAATTTATATCAATAAATGCACACATCCAAAAAGAAGAAAGGATGACAAACAAAGAATTAACCCTAGAACTTGAACAAATAGAAGGAGAGCAACAAAAGAAACCCACAGGCACCCAGAAGAAAATAAATAATAAAAATTAGAGCTGAAGTAAATGAAATAGAAAACAGAAAAACAATTGAAAGAAGTAACAAGACCAAAAGCTGGTTTTTTGAAAAAATCAACAAAATTGGTAAACCACTGGCCAAACTGACAAAAGAAAAACAGGAGAATAAGAAATCAAATGTGTGATATTACAACAGTCCAAACTGAATTTAAATGGATCGTATCAGATTACTATGAAAAACTCTACTCAAACAATTTGAAAACCTAGAAGAAATGGATGAATTCCTAGAAACACACTACCTACCTAAAGGAACGCAAACAGAGGTAGAATAACTAAACAGACCCTTAACAAAAGAAGAGATTGAAAAGGTAATCTAAGAACTCCCAACAACAACAAAAAAAACCCTGGTCAGGACAGCTTCACTGCAGAGTTCTACCAAACTTTCAGAGAAGAGTTAACACCACTACTATTAAAGGTATTTCAGAGCATAGAAAAGGATGGAATGCTACCAAACTCATTCTATGAAGCCACCATATCCCTGATACCAAAACCAGGTAAAGGCACCACAAGAAAAGAAAATTACAGACATAGATCCCTCATGAATGTAGATGCAAAAATCCTCAACAAAATTCTACCCAATAGAATTCAACAACATATCAGAAAAATAATTCACCATGACCAAGTGCGATTCATACCAGGTATGCAGGGGTGGTTCAACATTAGAAAAACAATTAATGTACTCCACCACATAAATAAAACAAATGACAAGAATCACAGGATTTTATCAATTGATGCAGAAAAAGCATTTGATAAAGTTCAACACTCATTCATGATAAAAACTCTCAGCAAAATAGGAGTACAAGGAAAATTCCTCAACATAATAAAGGACATTTACACAAAGCCAACAGCCAACATCACCCTAAAAGGAGAGAGCCTGAAAGCATTTCCATTGAGATCGGGAACCAGACAAGGATGCCCTCTATCACCACTCTTATTCAACATTGTGCTGGAAGTCCTAGCCAGAGCAATTAGGCTAGATAAAGAAATAAAGGGCATCCAGATCGGCAAGGAAGAAGTCAAAGTATCTCTGTTTGCAGATGACATGATCTTATACACAGAAAACCCTAAGGAATCCTCCAGAAAACTACTGAAAGTAATAGAAGAGTTAAGTGGAGTGTCAGGAAACAAGATAAACATACAAAAATCAGTTGGACTCCTCTATACCAACAAAAAGAACATCGAAGAGGAAATCACCAAATTAATGCCATTGACAGTAGCCCCCAAGAAGATAAAATACTTAGGAATAAATCTCACCAGAGATGTAAAAGACTTATACAAAGAAAACTACAGTACACTTCTGCAAGAAACCAAAAGAGACTTACATAAGTGGAAGAACATACCTTACTCGTGGATAGGAAGACTTAACATTATAAAAATGTCTACTCTACCTAAAGCGATCTATACATTTAATGCAATTCCGATCCAAATCCCAATGACATTCTTTAATGAGATGGGGAAACAAATCACCAACTTCATATGGAAGGGAGAGAGGTCCTGGATAAATAAGACATTACTGAAAAAGAAGAACAAAGTGGGAGGCCTTACTTTACCTGCTTTTAGACCTTATTATACCGTCACAGTAGTCAAAACAGCCTGGTACTGGTACAACAACAAACACATAGGCCAATGGAACAGAACTGAGAATCCAGACATAAATCCATCTACATATGAGCAGTTGATATTTGACAAAGTCCCCAAAACTGTTAAATGGGGGAAAAGACAGTCTTTTTAACAAATGGTGCTGGCATAACTGGATATCCATCTGCAAAAAAATGAAACAAGAGCCATACCTCACTCCATGCACAAAAACGAGCTCAAAATGGATCAAAGACCTAAATATAAAATCTAAAATGATAAAGATCATGGAAGAAAAAATAGGGACAACGTTAGGAGCCCTAATACATGGCATAAACAGTATACAAAACATTATTAAGAATACAGAAGAAAAAGTAGATAACCAGGAGCTCCTAAAAATCAAACACCTATGCTGATCCAAAGACTTCACCAAAAGAGTAAAAAGACTACCTACAGACTGGGAAAAAGGTTTTAGCTATGACATTTCTGATCAGTGCCTGATCTCTAAAATCTATATGATACTGCAAAAACTCAACGGCAAAAAGATGAATAACCCAATTAAAAAATGGGCAAAAGATATGAACACACTTCACTAAAGAAGACATTCAGGTAGCTAACAGATTGCCTGAGGAAATGTTCATGATCATTAGCCATTGGAGAAATGTAGATCAAAACTACAATGAGATTTCATCTCACTCCAACAAGGCTGGCATTAAACCAAAAAACACAAAATAATAAATGTTGAATAGGCTGTGGAGGGATTGGAACACTTATACACTGCTGGTGGGAATATAAAATGGTACAACCAGTTTGGAAATCTATTTGGCGCTTCCTTAAAAAGCTAGAAATAGAACTACTATATGATCCAGCAATCCCACTCCTGGGAATATATCCTAGAGAAATAAGAGCCTTTACATGAACAGATATATGCACACCTATGTTCACTGCAGCACTGTTTACAATAGCAACAACATGGAAGCAACCAAGGTGCCCCTCAACGGATGAATGGATAAATAAATAATGGTGCCCTTTATTTCTTTATCTAGCCTAATTGCTCTGGCTAGGACTTCCAGCACAATGTTGAATAAGAGTGGTGATAGAGGGCATCCTTGTCTGGTTCCCGATCTCGGTGGAAATGCTTTCAGGCTCTCTCCTTTTAGGGTGATGTTGGCTGTTGGCTTTGTGTAAATGTCCTTTATTATGTTGAGGAATTTTCCTTGTACTCCTATTTTGCTGAGAGTTTTTATCATGAATGAGTGTTGAACTTTATCAAATGCTTTTTCTGCATCAATTGATAAAATCCTGTGATTCTTGTCATTTGTTTTATTTATGTGGTGGAGTACATTAATTGTTTTTCTAATGTTGAACCACCCCTGCATACCTGGTATGAATCGCACTTGGTCATGGTGAATTATTTTTCTGATATGTTGTTGAATTCTATTGGGTAGAATTTTGTTGAGGATTTTTGCATCTACATTCATGAGGGATCTATGTCTGTAATTTTCTTTTCTTGTGGTGCCTTTACCTGGTTTTGGTATCAGGGATATGGTGGCTTCATAGAATGAGTTTGGTAGCATTCCATCCTTTTCTATGCTCTGAAATACCTTTAATAGTAGTGGTGTTAACTCTTCTCTGAAAGTTTGGTAGAACTCTGCAGTGAAGCATTCTAGACCAGGGCTTTTTTTTGTTGTTGTTGTTGGGAGGTTTTTGATTACCTTTTCAATCTTTTCTTTTGGTATGGGTCTATTCAGTTGTTCTACCTCTGTTTGTGTTAGTTTAGGTAGGTAGTGTGTTGCTAAGAATTCATCCATTCCTTCTAGGTTTTCAAATTTGTTTGAGTTTTTCACAGTAATCTGATATGATTCTTTTAATTTCAGTTGGGTCTGTTGTAATATTGCCCATCTCATTTCTTATTTGGGTTATTTGCTTCCTCTCCTGTTTTTGTTTTATCAGTTTGGCCAGAGGTTTATCAATTTTGTTGATTTTTTTAAAAACCAGTTTTTGTTCTTGTTAATTCTTTCAATTGTTTTTGTTTTCTATTTCATTTACTTCAGCTCTAATTTTTATTATTTGTTTTCTTCTGGTGCCTGTGGGTTTCTTTTGTTGCTCTCTTTCTATTTGTTCAATTTGTAGGGATAATTCTTTGATTTTGGCCCTTTCTTGTTTTTGTATGTGTGCATTTATTGATATTTATTGGCCTCTGAGCCCCGCTTTTGCTGTGTCCCAAAGGTTCTGATAGGAAGTGTTTTCATTCTCATTGGATTTTATGAATTTCTTTATTCCATCCTTAATGTGTTCTATAATCCAGTCTTTTTTAGCAGGGTATATTGTTCAGTTTCCAAGTGTTTGATTTCTTTTCCTTGCTTTTCCTGTTATTGATTTCCACTTTTATGACCTTATGGCCAGAGAAGATGCTTTGTAATATTTCAATGTTTTGGATTCTGCTAAGGCTTGCTTTTTGACCTAATACGTGGTCTATTCTAGAGAATGTTCCCTGTGCACTAGAAAAGAAAGTATAGTTGGTTGCTGTTGGGTGGAGTGTTCTGTATATGTCTACGAGGTCAATTTGGTTGATTGTGGCATTTAGATCTTCCGTGACTTTATTGAGCTTCTTTCTGGATGTCCTGTCCTTCACTGCAAGTGGTGTGTTGAAGTCTCGTACTATTATTGTGGAGCTATCTATCTCACTTTTCAATGCTGATAGAGTTTGTTTTATGTATCTTGCAGCCCTGTCATTGGGTGCATAAATATTTAATATGCTTATTTCTTCTTGGTGTATTGTCCCTTTAATCATTATATAGTGTCCTTCCTCATCCTTTATGATGGATTTAATTTTAAAGTCTATTTTGTCAGAAATTAATATTGCCACTCTTGTTCTTTTTTGATTGTTGTTTGCTTAACATATTTTTTTTACCCTTTGAGCATTAGTTTGTTTATGTCTTTAAGTCTAAGGTGTGTCTCTTGTAGGCAGCATATAGATGGATCTTGTTTTTTAATCCATTCTGCCACTCTCCGTCTCTTTATTGGTGCATTTAGTCCATTTACATTTATGGTAATTATGGATAGGTATGCATTTAGTGCTATCATTTTGATGTGTTTTTTTTGTGTGTTGTTGACAGTTTCTTTTTCCCACTTGATTTTATGTGCTGAGTAGAGTGTCTTTATATATTGTCCTTTCCTCATATTTGTTGTTGTTGATTTTGTTTCTACTGAGTCTGTATTTTTCCCTTGTTTTTTATTTTGATGAGTAGAATAGTTTGTCTCCTTTGTGGTTACCTTCTTATTTACCCCTATTTTTCTAAATTTAAAACTAACTTTTATTTCTTTGTATTGCCATATCTTCCTCTCCATATGGAAGGTGTATGATTACATTTATTAGCCCCTCTTTATTATTTTAATGTTGTCTTCTTTTGTATAATACCATCGATGTTACCCTGTTTTGTGCTTCATTTTTTTTTTTTTTTAAATAATCTTGCTTTCTTTTTTTGCATTTCCCTGTCTGGGTTGACTTCTGGTTGTTCTGCCCAGTGTTCTGGTCTTGGGTTGATACCTGATATTATTGATTTTCTAACCAAAGAACTCCCTTTAATATTTCTTGCAGATTTGGTTTGGTTTTTACGTATTCCCTTAACTTGTGTTTACCTGGAAATGTCTTAATTTCACCTTCATATTTGAGAGACAGTTTTGCTGGGTATAAGATTCCTGGCAGGCAATTTTTTCCTTCAATTTTTTAAATATATCATCTCATTGCCTTCTTGCCTGCATGGTTTCTGCCGAGTAGTGCAAACTTATTCTTATTGGGTCTCTTTTGGAGGTGACTTTTCGTTTATCCCCTGATGCACTTATAAGTCTCTCTTTATCTTTGGTTTTGTCAAGTTTGATTACAATATGTCTTGGTGACTTTCTTTTAACATCTACCTTATGTGGAGTTCGATGAGCATCTTGGATAGACATCTTCTCATCATTCACAATATCAGGGAAGTTTTCTGCCAACAAGTCTTCAACAATCTTTTCTGTATTTTCTGTTATCCCTCCCTGTTCTGGTACTGCAGTCACTCGTAGGTTATTTCTCTTGATAGAGTCCCATATGATTCCTAAGGGTTCTTTATTTTTTTTAATTCTTTTATCTGATTTTTCTTCAAATATATTAGTGTCAAATGATTTATCTTCGGGTTCAGAAATTTTAGCTTCTACTTGCTCAATTCTGGTCTTCTGACTTTCTGTTGAGTTGTCTGATTCTGTAATTTTGTTGTTAATCATCTGAATTTCTGATTGCTCTCTGTCTACGGATTTTTCCAGCTTATTAAACTTTTCATTATGTTCCTGAATAATCTTTCTAATTTCTTCAGTTGCTTTATCTTGTTCCTTGTCTTGTTCTGCGTATTGCCTCATTTCCTTCCTGATGTCTTGAAGGGTTGTGTATGTTAAACTTTTGTATTCTGGCTCTGGTAATTCCAGGAATGCATTTTCATCTAGAAGATCCCTGGATTCTTTGTTTTGAGAGCTTGTTGAGGTGATCATGGTCTGTTTCTTTATGTGACTTGATATTGACTGTTGTCTCCAAGCCATCTATAAGTTATTGTATTAGTTTATGCTTGCTTACTGTGTCATAGCTTCTTGCTTTGTTTTGTTTTGGTATACCCCTACGGGTTGCTTGAGTGAGCTAGCTTGATTCTTTTCACCTTTGGAGCTGTGGTGTCCTGTCCCCAGCTGGCTAGAGCTGTTTTCAGGTATATCAGTCTAGGAGTTGATTCAGTTTTCTTGTATGGATTCAGCTCAGGTTTCTGGGTAGCTGGTCATCAAGTGTGTGGTACAGGCTCTGTCCTACAGTCTTAGAGGGGCAGGCGTGATTGGCATATATACCCATATCTGATTGCAGCAGGGGGTCATGCTCTGAACAAGGCAGGGGGCTGAGAACCAACCCCTGAGTGTCTCTGAGGAAAACGCATCCCTGTTCCCTATAGCATGCCGACGGGTGGGTTCTGCAGAGGGACCATGGACACTGAAAGTTTTTGGTAGTAAGGCCTGGGAGATAGCAGTTATCTTTTGACCCCTGTCACGGGTGGCTGGGTGACCTGAGTGGAGCTACCAGTCCTTAGGTCCCTGATGTGTGCAGGTAAGGACCTTGTTTAATAGGCAAAGCAATGTAAAATGTCAAACTCCGACCTCTCTACTGCATAGCTGAAATGGTTGGAGTTTGCCAACAAGGGCCTATTCTCCCGAAATAGGCCCACACAGGTCCATGCAGAAGGGAAAGCTGATCAAGGTCCATGGACGATTTATGCCTGGACAGGAGACACTTCTGTCCTGAGCTCCCCCGGTTAATGGAGCTAGCAAATTATCTTTTCCCCCCAATTGCAAATTGTTTCCTTCCCCAAGGCTGGGAGGATGGCTCTAGGTGCTCACCAGGGTCCATCTCAGGCCCAGGGATTCAACTGCTGAAGCCGGCTTGGTGGTTTTGGGGGGGGCACGGTAAAATATACGCAAGTACTTAGCTTTTGCTGAGAGCGCCCTTCTCCTCAAGTTCCGGAGGTGTGAGTGGGCTGTGTGGCTGGCTGCTTCTCCCCGAGGAAACTTCAGCCAAACGCTAGGACCAGCCCTCTGCCACAGACTCTCTGGGAATGGTGCCTGAGGGTGCCCACGATTCAGGTCCAGTAACTCCTCTATGCTTCTGAACTGTCTCTTCCTCCCCCCTGCCCCTCAGTTCATTGTCTAAGCTTGCCTTCGATGCTCAGGACTCCCAGCTTGTCCCAACTATACTCGTTTCACTTGGTTTTTTTGGTCTTTGTTGTAAAGAGCGCTTGCCAGAAGCATCAGTCTATTCCGTCCTCTTGGCTCCACCTCCGAGATAATTTTTTTAATGAAGTAGAGGTATATTTGTTGATATAGAATGCTGTTCATGATATAAAGCAAGAAAGCATATGTATAGGATATGTTCAAAATAAATGTACAGAATAAAACCCAGACCCAGTGCCCCGAGTCAGAATAGCTACCCACAATACACACACACACTCCTAACTATAGCAGAAGAGATAATTTTTAAACCTTAAACCAAAAATATCCCCTGAAGCCTTCTTAAAACCAAGAATACTTTCTCTTAACTAGTAACAAATGTCTACCTTCAGCATTATGCTCTTTCTTTAAATAATATTTTTTTGGTTTTTTGGTGTAAGTTTACACATCAAATTAATTTCCCTTTTTAACAATTTCTATACATATTGTTCACTGACATTGGTTATGTTTTTCACAATGTATGTATATTCTCATTATTTTCTGCCCCCTTTACAATCTCCTCTTTGCTTTGGGGTAACGGTGGACCATTTTAAAAGGAGCACAGTACTCATAGATGATACCATTTGTTTCATTAGCTCAACTGTTATTTAGGTGGGAGTGGTTTCATTTCAAAGTTCAAATGGTATCTTAGGGCAATAGTCTTGGGTGTTCTCTAGTTTCAACCAGTCCAGTGAGTCTGGCCTTTTTTTAAAAAAAGAATTTGAGTTTTATTCTACATTTTTCTCCTCTTCTGTCTGGGACCATCTATTGTGTCGCTGTTCAGAATGGTCGGTAGTGGTAGCCGTGCACCATCTAGCTCTTCTGGTCTCAGGTTAGATAAAGCCATGGTTTGTGTAGACTATTAGTCCTGTAGACTAGTTTTTTCTTTGAGTCATTGGTTTCCTTCTTTCTCTTCTTCTCCAGACAAGGAGAGACCAATCGCTGTATCTTAGACGGCCACTCGCAAGCTTTCAAGACTGCAGATGCTACTCACCAAACTAGGATATAGAACGTAAACTTTATGAACTATGTTATGCCAATTGACCAAGTTGTCCCACAAGACTATGGTCCTAAGCCTTGAAACCCAGTAAACCAATCTTGCAAAGTGTTTGGTTATGTCTAGGAAGTATCAGTAACAGTCCCCTCTAGGTGCTTTACTATACTTATTAATATATATGCAGCACACACAGGTATCTATGTATGCCTACAGATACACTTTTATATGTACTTGTATATACACATATATACCTTCCTATGTACGTATAAGCATACGTATTTACCTATGTAATCACACACATATTTTTGGTTGTTATTACCTCTCTTGTAAAATTGTTTATGTTATAACATTTACCAGAATGTCCCTTATTCTTGTGTACTTCTTAGTGTCATCATTTGACTAGGTCAAGTTTTGCATAATTCGTCCACATTGGGTATTGCCTTTCCCATTACCAAAAATAACAAGTGTCTACTATCTAGAGTTATTCCCTCTCCCTTCCCCTCCCACCCGGGTAACCACCAATGGATGTTGATTCCTGTACATATACTTATTCTTGTCTTTTTATAAAAGTGGGATCACGCAGTATTTGTCTTTTTGTGATTGACTTATTTCACTCAGCATAGTGTTCTCCAGATCCGTTCATGTTATGTTTCAAGAACTCATCATTATTCTTTATAGCTGTGTAGTATTTCATGTTATATATGTACCACATTTTATTTGTCCTTTCATCCGTTGGTGGGCACTTGGGTTGTTTCCATCTTTTTGCTTATTGTGAATGGTGCTGCGAGGAACATATGTATGATATGACTGTTCATGTCACTTCTGTTAAGACTCTTGGGCACATACCCAGGAGTTGGATTTCTGGATTATAAGGTAGTTGTATTTCTAATTTTTTGAGGAAACACCGTACCATTTTCCATAGTGGTTATACTGTTTCTCATACTCACCAACAGTGAATAATGGCTCCAATCTCCCTGCACCCTCACCAGCATTTGTTGTTTTCTATTTTTTCGATCAGTTCCATTTTAGCAGGGATGAGATGATAAGTCATTGTAGTTTTGACTTGCATCTCTCTATTGACTAATGACCATGAACATCTTTTCATGTGTTTGTTGGCCGCTTGAATGTCCTCTTCGGTGAAATGTCTGTTCATGTCTCTTGCCTATTTTTAATTTGAGTTGTTTGCGTTTTTTCTGTTGAGTTGTTGAAGTTTTCCATATAATTTAGAGATTAGACCCTTATTAGATATGTTGTCCCCAGAGATTTTTCCCCAGTGCGTAGGCTCTCTTTTTACTCTTTAAAAAATTTTTTTTTGTTGTGCTTTAAGTGAAAGTTTAAAAATCGAGTTAATCTCTCATACAAAAATTTATGCACACCTTACTATATACCCCTGATTGCTCTCCCCCTAATGAGACAGCCCACTCCTTCCCTCCACTCTCTATTTTCGTGTCCATTCAGCCAGGTTCTTACCCCCTCTTCTCTCTCATCTCTCCTTCAGACAGGGGATGCCAGCATAGTCTTATGAGTCTACTTGATCGAAGAAGCTCATTCTTCACCAGTATCATTTTCTATCCTATAGTCCAGTCCACTCCCTGTCTGAAGAGTTGGCTTTGGGAATGGGAATGGCTCCTGTCTTGGGCTAACAGAAGGCCTGGGAACCATAAACTCTGGGGTCATTCTAGTCTCAGTCAGACCATTAAGTCTGTTTTTTTTACAAGAATTTGGGGTCTGCATCCCACTGCTCTCCTGCTCCCTCAAGGGCTCTCCATTACAATCCCTGTCAGGGCAGTCATCGGTTGTAGCTGGACACCATCTAGCTCTTCTGGTCAGGGGCCAATGCAGTCTCTGGTTTATGTGGTCCTTTCTGTCTCTTGGGCTCATAATTACCTTGTGTCTTTGATGTTCTTCATTCTCCTTTGCTCCAGGTGGGTTGAGACCCATTGATGCATCTTAGATGGTCGCTTTCTAGTGTTTAATACCCCAGACGCCACTCTCCAAAGTGGGATGCAGAATTTTTATTAATAGATTTTATTATGCCAATTGACTTAGATTTCCCCTGAAAACTTGGTCCCCAAAGCCCCACTCCTGCTACACTGGCCTTCGAAGCGTTCAGTTTATTCAGGGAACTTCTTTGCTTTTAGTTTAGTCCAGTTGTGCTGACATTGCCTGTACTCCCTTCACCCAAAATAATTTGTATCCACTATCTAACCAGTGAAAACCCCTCTCTTTTTCTCCCTCCCTCCCCCATCTCATAACCATCAAAGATTATTTTCTTCTCTGTTTAGACTATTTCTCCAGTTATTGTAATAGTGGTCTTATACAATATTTGTCCTTTTGCAACTGACTAATTTCACTCAGCATAATGCCTTCCAGATTCCTCCATGTTATGAAATGTTTCACGGATTTATCATTGTTCTTTATTGATCCGTAGTATTCCATTGTGCGAATATACCATAATTTATTTATCCACTCAAACATTGATGGGCACCTTGGTTGCTTCTATGTTTTTGCTATTGTAAACAGTGCTGCAATGAACATGGATGTGCATACAGTTGGTCTTGTAAAGTCTCTTAATTCTCTAGCATATATTCCAAAGAGTGAGATTGCTGGATCGTATGGTAATTTTATTTTCAGTATTTTAAGGAAGCACCAAATCGATTTCCAAAGTGGTTGTACCATTTTACATTCCCACCAGCAGTGTATAAGTGAACCAGTCTCTCCAACCTTTCCAACATTTATTATTTTGTGTTTTTTGATTAGTGCCATCCTTGTTGGAGTGAGATGGAATCTCATTGCAGTTTTGATCTGCATTTCTCTAACGGCTAATGATTGTATTTCCTCACGTATCTGTTAGCTACCTGAATGTCTTCTTTACTGAACTGACTGTTCATATCCTTTGCCCATTTTTTAATTGGGTTATTTGTCTTTTTGTAGTTGAGTTTTTGCAGTATCATGTAGATATTAGATGCTGATTGGAAATGTCACAGCTAAAAGCTTTTTCCCAGTCTGTAGGTAATCTTTTTTGGTGAAGTCTTTGGATGAGCATAGGTGTTTGATTTTTAGGAGCTCCCAGTTATCTAGTTTCTCTTCTGCATTGTTAGTAACGTTTTATATACTGTTTATGCCATGTATGAGGGCTCCTAGCATTGCCCCTGTTTTTTCTTCCATGATCTTTACTGTTTTAGATTTTATGTTTAGGTCTTTGATCCATTTTGAGCTAGTTTTTGTGCATGGTGTGAAGTATGGGTCTTGTTTCATTTTTTTTTTTGCCAGTGGATATCCAGTTATGCCAGCACCATTTGTTAAAGAGACTATCTTTTCCCCATTTAACTGACTTTGGGCCTTTGGCAAATATCAACTGCTTATATGTTTATATGTTTTTTTTTTATATGTGGATGAATTTATATCGGGATTCTCAATTCTGTTCCATTGGTCTATACACCTGTTGTTCTACCAGAATCAGGCTGTTCTGACTACTGTGGCAGTATAATAGGTTCTAAAATCAGGTAGAGTGAGGACTCCCACTTCTTCTTTTTCAGTAATGCTTTACTTATCCGGGACCTCTTTCCCTTCCATATGAAGTTGGTGATTTGTTTCTCTATCTCATTAAAAAATGTCGTTGGAATTTGGATCGGAATTGCATTATATCTATAGATGGCTTCTGCTGGAATAGACGTCTTTACAATGTTAAGTCTTCCTATCCATGAGCAAGGCATGGTTTTCAACTTATGTAAGTCTCTTGGTTTCTTGCAGTAGTGTCCTATAGTTTTCTTTGTATAGGTCTTTTACATCTGTGGTAAGATTTATCCCTCTGTATTTTATCTTCTTGGGGGCTACTGCAGATGGTATTGATTTGGTGATTTCCTCCTTGATGTTCTTTTTGTTGGTATAGAGCAATCCAACTGATTTTTGTATGTTTATCTTGTATCCTCATTTTCTGCTGAAATCTATTAGTTTCGGTAGTTTTCTGCAGGATTCCTTAGGGTTTTCTGTGTATAAGATCATGTCATCTGCAAATAGAGATACTTTGACTTCTTCCTTGCCAATCTGGATGCCCTTTATTTCTTCATCTAGCCTAAATGCTATGGCTAGGACCTCCAGCACAATGTTGAATAAAAGAGGTGATAAAAGGGCGTCCTTGTCTGGCTCCCAATCTCAAGGGGAATGCTTTCAGATTCTCTCCATTTAGTGTGATGATGGGTATTGGTTTTGTATAAATGCCCTTTATTATGTTGAGGAATTTTCCTTCTATTCCTGTTTTGCTGAGAGTTTTTATTATGAATGGGTGTTGAACTTTGTCAAATACCTTTTTTGCATTAACTGATAAAATCGTGTGACTCTTGTCTTTTGTTTTGTTTGTATGATGGGTTACATTAATTGTTTTTCTAATGTTGAACCATCCCTGCATACCTTGTATAATTCTACTTTGTCGTGATGAATTATTTTTTTGATATGTTGTTGAATTCTATTGGCTAGAATTTTGTTGAGAATTTTTGCATCTAAGTTCATGGGGGATATAGGTCTGTAATTTTCTTTTTTTGTGGTGTGTTTACTTGGTTTTGTTATCAGGGGTATGCTGGCTTCATAGAATGAGTTTGGGAGTATTCCATCGTTTTCTATGCTCTGAAATACCTTTCATAGTAGCGGTGTTAACTCTTCTCTGAAAGTTTGGTAGAACTCTGCAGTGAAACCTTCTGGGCCAGGGCTTTTTTTTGTTGGGAGTTTTTTGATTACCTTTTCAACCTCTTCTTTTTATGGGTCTATTTAGTTGTTATATGTCTGTTTGTGTTAGTTTAGGTAGGTAGTGTATTTCTAGGAATTCATTCATTTCTTCTAGGTTTTCAAATTTGTTAGAGTACAATTTTTCATAGTAATCTGATATGATTCTTTTAATTTCAATTGGGTCTCTTTAATATAGCCCATCTCATTTCTTATTCAAGTTATTTGCTTCCTCTCCTGTTTTTCTTTTGTCACTTTGCCCAATGGTTTATCAGTTTTGTTAATTTTTTCAAAGAACTAGCTTTTGGTCCTGTTAATTCTTTCAATTGTTTTTCTGTTCTCTATTTCATTTAATTCTGCTCTAATTTTTATTATTTGCTTTGTTCTCGTGCCTGAGGGTTTCTTTTGTTGCTCTCTTTCTATTTGTTCGAGTTGTAGGGATAATTCTTTGATTTTGGCCCTTTCTTCTTTTTGGATGTGTGCATTTATTGATATAAATTGAGCTCTGAGCACTGCTTTTGCTGTGTCCCAAAGGTTCTGGTAGGAAGTGTTTTCATTCTCATTGGATTCTATGAATTTCTTTATTCCATCCTTGATGTCTTCTATAACCCTGTCATTTTTTAGCAGGGTATTGTTCAATTTCCAAGTTTTTAATTTATATTCCCTTCTTTTTCTGTTGTTGGTTTCTACTTTTATGGCCTTATGATCAGAGAAGATGCTTTGTAATATTTCAATGTTTTGGATTCTGCTAAGGCTTGCTTTATGACCTAATATGTGGTCTATTCTAGAGAATGTTCCATGTGCTTTGGTAAAGAAAGTATACTTGGCTACTCTTGGGTGGAATGTTCTGTATATAAGTTTAAGTTGGTTGATTGTGGCATTTAGATCTTCTGTGTGTTTATTGAGCTTTTTTCTGGATATCCTGTCCTTCACCGAAAGTGACGTGTTGAAGTCTTCTACTATAATTGTGGGGCTGTCTATCTCACCTTCAATAGTGTTAGAGTTTGTTTTATATATCTTACAGCCCTGTCATTGGGTGTATAAATATTTAATATGGTGCTATCCTCCTGGCATATTGTCCCTTTCATCATTATATAGTGTCCTTCCTTATCCTTTGTGGTGGATTTAATTTTAAAGTCTATTTTGTCAGAAATTAATAGTGCCACTCCTGATCTTTTTTGATTGTTGTTTACTCGATATATTTTTTTCTATCCTCTGAGTTTTATTTTGTTTGTGTCTCTAAGTCTAAGATTTGTCTCTCGTAGGCAGCATATAGACAGATCATGTTTTTTAATCCATTCTGCCACTGTCTGTCTCTTTAGAGGTGCATTTAGTCCATTTACATTCAGCGTAATTATGGACATGTATGAAGTTATTGCCGTCATTTTGATGTGTTTTTTTTGTGTGTTCTTGTCGGGTTTTTTCCCACTTAATTTTTTGTGCTGAGTAGTTTATCTTCATATATTGTCTTTTCCTCTTATTTGTTGTTGCTGGTTTTGTATCTGCTGAGTCTCTGTTTTTTTCTTGTGTTTCATTTTGATGAGTTGGATAGTTAGTCTTCTTTGTGGTTACATTAATATTTAACCCTATTTTTCTAAGTTTAAACCTAACTTTTATTTCTTTATATCACCTTGTCTTCCTCTCCATATGAAAGATCTATGGTTGCATTTCTTAGTCCCTCTTTATCATTTTAATCTTGTCTTCTTTTACGTAATAACATCCTTATTTCCCTGTTATGGGTTTTTTTATATTGATTTATTTTTGTGGTTTCCCTCTCTGGGTTGACCTCTGATTGCTCTGTCCATGTTCTAGTCTTGGGGTGATACCTGATATTACTTATCTTCTAACCAAAGAACTCCCTTTAGTATTTCTTGTCGTTTTGGTTTGTTTTTTTATGAATTCCGTAAACTTGTGTTTATCTGGAAATGTCTTAATTTCACCTTCATATTTGAGAGACAGCTTTGCTGGATATATGATTCTTTGCTGGAAAGTTTTTTTCCTTCAATGCTTTACATAAGTCATCCCATTGCCTTCTTGCTTGCATGGTTTCTTCCGAGTAGTCTGAGCTTATTCTTATTGACTCTCCTTTGTATGTGACTTCTCGTTTATCACTAGCTGCTCTTGAAATTCTTTCTTTATCTTTGGTTTTGGCAAGTTTGATTATAATATGTCTTGGTGACTTTTTTTTATATCTACCTTATGTGGAGTTCGATGAGCATCTTGGATAGATATCTTCTCATCTTTCACAATATCAGGGAAGTTTTCTGCCAACCAATCTTCAGCAATTCTCTCTGTATTTTCTGTTGCCCCTCCCTCTTCTGGTACTCCAATCACTTGTAGGTTATTTCTCTTGATTGAGTCCCACATGATTCTTAAGGTTTCTTCACGTTTTAAAATTCTTTTATCTGATTTTTCTTCAAATATATTGGTGCCAAGTGCTTTATCTTCAAGCACATTAATTCTGCCTTCCCTTGCTCAGTTCTACACCTCTGACTTTCTCTTGAGTTTTCTAATTCTGTAGTTTTATTGTTAATCTTCTGAACTTCTGATTGCAGCTTATTAAATTTTTTATTATGTTCTTGAATAACGTTTTTAATTTCTTCAACTACTTTACCTGTGTTTTTCTTGGCTTGCTCTGCATATTGCTGATGTCCTTCCTAATCTCATTCCTGATGTCTTGAAGAGTTCTGTATATTAATGTTTTGAATTCTGCATCCAGTAATTCCAGGAAGGCACCTTCATCCAGAAGATCCATTGATTGTTCATTTTGAGAGTTTGTTGAGGAGATCCTGATCTGTTTCTTTATGTGATATTGACTGTTGTCTTTGAGCCATCTATAAGTTAATTAGTTTATTTTATGTTTGCTTGCTGTATCCTAGCTTATTGATTTGTTTTGTTTTGATATTCCCAAATGGGTTGCTTAAGTGAGCTAGCTTGATTATTTTTTCCTTTGAAGCTCTGACGTCCTGTCACCAGATGGCTAGAACTGTTATCAGGTACATCAGCCTAGGAGTCCATTCACTTTTCTTGTATGAACTCAGCTCATTTGTCCAGGTAGCTGATCATCAAGTGTGTGATATAGGATCTTTTCTACAGTCTTAGAGGGGCAGGGGTGATTGGTGTAGGTACCGGTATCTGGTTGCAGCAGGGCATCATGCTCTGAACAAGGCAGTGGGCAGAGAACCATCACCTGAGTGTTTGTGAGGAAAGTGTGTCCCTGTTTTCTGGAGCATACAGGTGGGTTTGTTCTGCAGACAGACCATGGGCACCCCATGCTTTTGGTCGTAAGGTCTGGGAGGTGCCAGTTATCCTTGGACCCCTTTCAGGGTGTCTGGGTGGCCTGAGTGGAGCTACCAGTCCTTAGGGTCTTGATGTGGGTAGGTGAGGACCCTGTTTAATAAGCAAAATGGTGTCGAATATCAAACAACCACCTCTTCACCACAGTGCTGAAACAGTTGCAGTTTGCCAACAAGGGCCTATTCTCCTGAAATACGCCCACACAGGTCCATGCAGGGGGGAAAGTTATTCAAAGTCCACGGACCATTTATGCCTAGACAGGAGCCACTTCTGTCCTGAGCTCCCCCAGTTTTTGAAGCTGGCAAATTATCTTTTCCCCCAAGTGTGAATTTATTCCTACTCCAAGGCCAGGAAGATTGCTCTGGGTGCTCAACAGGACCTTTCTCATGTCCAGGGAAATCACCAGCCACTGAAGCCAACTTGGGCACAGGGAGTGTGGTAAAATGTACTCAAGTACTTAGCTTTTGCTGAGAGCACCTTTTTTCTCTGGTTCCAGAGATTAGGGTAAACTGTGCGGCTGGGTACTTCTCCCTGAGGAAACTGGAGCGAATGCTACCACCAGCCCACTGCAGCTGCTCCCGGGAATGGTGCTCGAGGGATCCCGACAATTCAGTTCTGTCAACTCCTTTCCGCTTCTGAATCATCTCTCCCTCTCCCTGCTGCTCAGTCCATTTTCTAACTTTGCCTTTGATGCTCAGGGCTCCTAGCTTGTCATAAATATAATCGTTTCACTTGTTTTTTCAGGTCTTTGTTGTAAGAGGGATCACTAAAGCATATGGCTATCACACCGTCTTGGCCCCGCCTCCACTTTTTACTCTTTTGATAATGTCTTTCAATG
Organism: Loxodonta africana; assembly: GCF_030014295.1. Lineage (NCBI taxonomy): Eukaryota > Metazoa > Chordata > Mammalia > Proboscidea > Elephantidae > Loxodonta > Loxodonta africana. The sequence goes on from NC_087369.1 coordinate 64,295,005, forward strand.
AGCAGAAGTCCTTAATTTTTTTGAGGTCCCAGTTTTTTAATTTGTTTTCTGCTGTTTGTGCATTTATAGTTGTGTTTGATGGCTTATTTTATTATTATTATTATTAACTTTTATTGAACGTTTACAAATCAAGTCAGTCTGTCACATATAAGTTAATATACATCTTATTCCTTACTCCCACTTGCTCTCCCCCTAATGAGTCAGCCCTTCCAGTCTCTCCTTTCGTGAAAACTTTGCCAGCCTCCACCTCTCTATATCCTCCGATCCCCTCTCCAGACAAGAGATGCCAACACAGTCTCAAGTGTCCACTTGATATAATTAGCTCACTCTTCATCAGCATCTCTCTCCCACCCACTGTACAGTCCCTTTCATGTCTAATGAATTGTCTTCGGGGATGGTTCCCATCCTGTGCCAACAGAAGGTTTGGGAACCATGACCACCGGGATTCCTCTAGTCACAGCCTGACCATTAAGTATGGTCTTTTTATGAGAATTTGGGGTCTGCATCCCACTGATCTCCTGCTCCCTCAGGGGTTCTCTATTGTGCTCCCTGTGAGGGCAGTCCTCGATTGTGGCCAGGCACCAACTAGTTCTTCTGGTCTCAGGATGATGTAGGTCTCTGGTTCATGTGGCCCTTTCTGTTTCTTGGGCTCTTAGTTGTCGTGTGACCTTGGTGTTCTTCATTCTCCTTTGCTCCAGGTGGGTTGAGACCAATTGATGCATCTTAGATGGCCGCTTGTTAGCATTTAAGACACCAGATGCCACATTTCAAAGTGGGATGCAGAATGTTTTCATAATAGAATTATTTTGCCAATTGACTTAGAAGTCCCCTTAAACCATGGTTCCCAAACCCCTGTCCTTGCTCCGCTGAACTTTGAAGTATTCAGTTTATCCCGGAAACTTCTTTGCTTTTGGTCCAGTCCAGTCCAGTTCAGCTGACCTTCCATGTATTGAGTGTTGTCCTTCCCTTCACCTAAAGCAGTTCTTATCTACTAGTTAATCAGTAAAAAACCCTCTCCCACCCTCCCTCCCTCCCCCCGCGTAACCACAAAAGTATGTGTTCTTCTCAGTTTTTACTATTTCTCAAGATCTTATAATAGTGGTCTTATACAATATTTGTCCTTTTGCCTCTGACTCATTTCGCTCAGCATAATGCCTTCCAGGTTCCTCCATGTTAGGAAATGTTTCACAGATTCGTCACTATTCTTTATCGATGCGTAGTATCCCATTGTGTGAATATACCACAATTTATTTACCCATTCATCCGTCGATGGAAACCTTGGTTGCTTCCAGCTTTTTGCTATTGTAAACAGAACTGTAATAAACATGGGTGTGCATATATCTGTTTGTGTGAAGGCTCTTGTTTCTCTAGGGTATATTCCGAGGAGTGGGATTTCTGGGTTGTATGGTAGTTCTATTTCTAACTGTTTAAGATAACACCAGATAGTTTTCCAAAGTGGTTGTACCATTTGACATTCCCACCAGCAGTGTATAAGAGTTCCAATCTCTCCGCAGCCTCTCCAACATTTATTATTTTGTGTTTTTTGGATTAATGCCAGCCTTGTTGGAGTGAGATGGAATCTCATCGTAGTTTTAATCTGCATTTCTCTAATGGCTAATGATCGAGAGCATTTTCTCATATATCCGTTAGCTGCCCGAATATCTTCTTTAGTGAAATGTGTGTTCATATCCTTTGCCCACTTCTTGATTGGGTTGTTTGTCTTTTTGTGGTTGAGTTTTGACAGAATCATGTAGATTTTAGAGATCAGGCGCTGGTCGGAGATGTCATAGCTGAAAATTCTTTCCCAGTCTGTAGGTGGTCTTTTTACTCTTTTGGTGAAGTCTTTAGATGAGCATAGGTGTTTGATTTTTAGGAACTCCCAGTTATCTGGTTTCTCTTCGTCATTTTTGGTAATGTTTTGTATTCTGTTTATACCTTGTATTAGGGCTCCTAAGGTTGTCCCTATTTTTATTTCCATGATCTTTATCGTTTTAGTCTTTATGTTTAGGTCTCTGATCCACCTGGAGTTAGTTTTTGTGCATGGTGTGAGGTATGGGTCCTGTTTCATTTTTTTGCAAATGGATATCCAGTTATGCCAGCACCATTTGTTAAAAAGACTATCTTTTCCCCAATTAACTGACACTGGGCCTTTGTCAAATATCAGCTGCTATATGTGGATGGATTTATATCTGGGTTCTCAATTCTGTTCTATTGGTCTATGTGCCTGTTGTTGTACCAGTACCAGGCTGTTTTGGCTCCTGTGGCTGTATAATAGCTTCTGAAATCAGGTAAAATGAGGTCTCCCACTTTCCTCTTCTTTTTCAGTAATGCTTTGCCTATCCGGGGCTTCTTTCCCTTCCATATGAAGTTGGTGATTTGTTTCTCTACCAGCTTAAAAAATGACATTGGAATTTGGATCGGAAGTGCATTGTATGGCTTTTGGTAGAATAGACATTTTTACTATGTTAAGTCTTCCTATCCATGAGCAAGGTATATTTTTCCACTTAAGTATGTCCTTTTGAATTTCTTGTAGTAGAGCTTTGTAGTTTTCTTGGTATAGGTCTTTTACATCCTTGGAAAGATGTATTCCTAAGTATTTTATCTTCTTGGGGGCTACTGTGAATGGTATTGATTTGGTTATTTCCTCTTCGATGCTCTTTTTGTTGATGTAGAGGAATCCAAGTGATTTTTGTATGTTTATCTTATAACCGGAGACTCTGCCAAACTCTTCTATTAGTTTCAGTAGTTTTCTGGAGGATTCCTTAGGGTTTTCTGTGTATAAGATCATGTCATCTGCAAATAGTGGTAACTTCACTTCCTACTTGCCAATCCGGATACCTTTTATTTCTTTGTCTAGCCTAATTACCCTGGCTAGGACTTCAAGTACGATGTTGAATAAGAGCGGTGATAAAGGGCATCCTTGTCTGGTTCCTGTTCTCAAGGGAAATGCTTTCAGGCTCTCTCCATTTAGAGTGATGTTGGCTGTTGGCTTTGCATAGATGCCCTTTATTATGTTGAGGAATTTTCCTTCAATTCCTATTTTGGTGAGAGTTTTTATCATAAATGGGTGTTGGACTTTGTCAAATGCCTTTTCTGCATCAATTGATAAGATCATGTGGTTTTTGTCTTTTGTTTTATTTATGTGGTAGATTACATTAATGGTTTTTCTGATATTAAACCAGCCTTGCATACCTGGTATAAATCCCACTTGATCGTGGTGAATTATTTTTTTCATATGTTGTTGAATTCTCTTGGCTAGAATTTTGTTGAGGATTTTTGCATCTATGTTCATGAGGGATATAGGTCTGTAATTTTCTTTTTTTGTAATGTCTTTACCTGGTTTGGGTATCAGGGAGATGGTGGCTTCATAGAATGAGTTGGGTAGTATTCCGTCATTTTCCATGCTTTGCAATACCTTCAGTAGTAGTGGTGTTAACTCTTCTCTGAAAGTTTGGTAGAACTCTGCAATGAAGCCGTCCGGGCCAGGGCTTTTTTTTGTTAGGAGTTTTTTGATTACCGTTTCAATCTCTTTTTTTTGTTATGGGTCTATTTAGTTGTTCTACTTCTGAATGTGTTAGTTTAGGTAGGTAGTGTTTTTCCAAGAATTCATCCATTTCTTCTAGGTTTTCAAATTTGTTAGAGTACAATTTTTCGTAATAATCTGATATGATTCTTTTAATTTCAGTTGGTTCTGTTGTGATGTGGCCCTTCTCGTTTCTTATTTGGGTTATTTGTTTCCTTTCCTGTATTTCTTTAATCAGTCTAGCCAATGGTTTATCAATTTTGTTAATTTTTTCAAAGAACCAGCTTTTGGCTTTGTTACATCTTTCAATTGTTTTTCTGTTCTCTAATTCATTTAGTTCAGCTCTAATTTTTATGATTTGTTTTCTTCTGGTGCCTGATGGATTCTTTTGTTGCTCACTTTCTATTTGTTCAAGTTGTAGGGACAGTTCTCTGATTTGGGCTCTTTCTTCTTTTTGTATGTGTGCATTTATCGATAAAAATTGGCCTCTGAGCACTGCTTTTGCTGTGTCCCAGAGGTTTTGATAGGAAGTATTTTCATTCTCGTTGCATTCTATGAATTTCCTTATTCCCTCCTTGATGTCTTCTATAACCCAGTCTTTTTTGAGCAGGGTATTGTTCATTTTCCAAGTATTTGATTTCTTTTCCCTAGTTTTTCTGTTCTTGATTTCTAGTTTTATTGCCTTGTAGTCTGAGAAGATGCTTTGTAATATTTCGATGTTTTGGATTCTGCAAAGGTTTGTTTTATGACCTAATATGTGGTCTATTCTAGAGAATGTTCCATGTGCACTAGAAAAAAAAGTATATTTTGCAGCAGTTGGGTGGAGAGTTCTGTATAAGTCAATGAGGTGAAGTTGGTTGATTGTTGTAAGTAGGTCTTCCGTGTCTCTATTGAGCTTCTTACTGGATGTCCTGTCCTTCTCCGAAAGTGGTGTGTTGAAGTCTCCTACTATAAATGTGGAGGTGTCTCTCCCACTTTTCAATTCTGTTAAAATTTGATTTATGTATCTTGCAGCCCTGTCATTGGGTGCATAAATATTTAATATGGTTATGTCTTCCTGATCAGTTGTCCCTTTTTTCACTATTTAGTGTCCTTCTTTATCCTTTGTGGTGGATTTAAGTCTAAAGTCTGTTTTGTCAGAAATTAATATTGCTACTCCTCTTCTTTTTTCCTTATTGTTTGCTTGATATATTTTTTCCATCCTTTGAGTTTTAGTTTGTGTCTCTAAGTCTAAGGTGTGTCTCTTGTAGGCAGCAGATAGACGGATCGTGTTTCTTTATCCAGTCCGAGACTCTCTGTCTCTTTATTGGTGCATTTAGTCCATTTACATTCAGTGTAACTATAGGTAAGTGTTTAGTGTTGTCATTTTGATGCCTTTTTATGTGTGTTGTTGAGAATTTCATTTTTCCACATACTTTTTTGTGCTGAGACGTTTTTCTTAGTTAATTGTGAGATCCTCATTTTTGTAGTGTTTGACTTTATGTTTGTTGAGTCGTTACGTTTTTCTTGGCTTTTATCTTGAGTTATGGAGTTGTTATACCTCTTTGTGGTTACCTTATTATTTACCCCTATTTTTCTAAGTAAAAACCTAACTTGTATTGTTCTATATCGCCTTGTATCACTCTCCATATGGCAATTCTATGCCACCTGTATTTAGTCCCTCTTTTTGATTATTGTGATCTTTTACATATTGACTTCAGTGATTCCCTGTTATAAGCATTTTTTTTAAATTAATCTTAATTTGTTTTTGTGATTTCCCTATTTGAGTTGATATCGGGATGTTCTGTTTTGTGACCTTGTGTTGTGCTGGTATCTGATATTATTGGTTTTCTGACCAAACAATATCCTTTAGTATTTCTTGTAGCTTTGGTTTGGTTTTTGCAAATTCTCTAAACTTGTGTTTGTCTGTAAATATCTTAATTTCGCCTTCATATTTCAGAGAGAGTTTTGCTGGATATATGATCCTTGGCTGGCAGTTCTTCTCTTTCAGTGCTCTGTATATGTCGTCCCATTCCCTTCTTGCCTGCATGGTTTCTGCTGAGTAGTCTGAACTTATTCTTATTGATTCTCCCTTGAAGGAAACTTTTTTTTTCTCCCTGGCTGCTTTTAAAATTTTCTCTTTATCTTTGGTTTTGGCAAGTTTGATGATAATATGTCTTGGTGTTTTTCTTTTTGGATCAATCTTAAATGGGGTTCGATGAGCATCTTGGATAGGTATCCTTTCGTCTTTCATGATGTCAGGGAAGTTTTCTGTGTGCAGATCTTCAACTATTTTCTCTGTGTTTTCTGTCCTCCCTCCCTGTTCTGGGACTCCAATCACACGCAGGTTATCCTTCTTGATAGAGTCCCACATGATTCTTAGGGTTTCTTCATTTTTTTTAATTCTTTTATCTGATTTTTTTCAGCTATGTTGGTGTTAATTCCCTGGTCCTCCAGATTTCCCGGTCTGCATTCTAATTGCTCGAGTCTGCTCCTCTGACTTCCTATTGCATTTTCTAATTCTGTTATTTTATTGTTAATCTTTTGGATTTCTGAATGCTGTCTCTCTATGGATTCTTGCAACTTATTAATTTCTCCACTATGCTCTTGAATAATCTTTTTGAGTTGTTCAACTGTTTTATCAGTGTGTTCCTTGGCTTTTTCCGCAGTTTGCCTTATTTCGTTTCTGATGTCTTGAAGCATTCTGTAAATTAGTTTTTTATATTCCATATCTGATAATTCCAGGATTGTATCTTCATTTGGGAAAGATTTTGATTGTTTTGTTTGGGGGGTTGTAGAAGCTGTCATGGTCTGCTTCTTTATGTGGTTTGATATGGACTGCTGTCTCCAAGCCATCACTGGGAAACTAGTTTTTCTAGAAAATCCACTAAAAAAAAATGCAGTCAGATCCCTATCAGAATTGCCTTTGGATTATAACCACCACCTTGTTGCCTGTAAGGATGAAAGTCCGAGATTTGGATCATATATGCTTGGCTGTAGCTGGTTCTGTGTTTTTAGTCCAATTAGGGATGGATTTTTCGTCCCTGGGTTTTTTGTGTTCCTTCCCTCAGGGCGAAAGAGTGGGTTAGGAAAAGACCAAAAGAAAAAAAAAGGGGGGGGGACGCAAAGCCGCCGCGGAGCCGGAGCCTTTCTCCCTCTGGCTCAGGAAATTCCAATGTTAATGAAGCAGCCTGGGGAGGGTGGGGGAGGGATCGGAGATATAGGAGAGTAGTACCTCGGAATATAGCCAGAGTTGCTTGTCTTGCTTGGAATGACTATTTTGTCTGAGATTCCCGAAGGGCCTGTCGCCTATGTGTGCTGGCTGTGTGGAGATTGCCCCCGGGGATCTGGCCCGCAGAAGCCGTGGTCAGATCCTCCGCTGCCAGTCCAACGCCCAGCATCAAGTTTCCGCTGCTGGGACGCTGCACTCCTGACTCCAGAATCAGTCGCTGCCTCCCGGGGACTTCTCATCCTGCCAGCCACGTCACAGCCCCGCACCCGCGGACCAGCTGGGCCCCCTACCGGGGGTTAGTTCAGGGGAGTGGAGCTGCTCCCTGTGCTTGTGCCATGACAGCACCCAGTCAAAAGCCCTCCGACAAGATTCCCCGGCTGGGACGCTGCTCTCCCATCTCCAAGACCAGTCACTGCCTCCCGGGAACTTCTCCCACGGGCTGCGTCCCCACGCCGCCCACACGGACGGCCGGGCCCCCTCCTGGGGTGAGTTCAGGGGGGTAGGGCTGCGCCCCTTGTTTGCACCATCAGCTCCCCTGGACCCTGACCTAAACCGGGCGCCAAGGTTACCTGACTGGGACGCTGGCTCCAGGCTCTGAAAACAGTCGCTGCTTCCCCGTATTTGTTCGTTTTCCATCTCTAAATCTGTGTTTGTTGTTCAGGGTTCATAGATTGTTATGTATGTGATCGATTCACTTGTTTTTCCGAGTCTTTGTTGCAAGAGGGATCTGAGGTAGCGTCTACCTAGTCCGCCATCTTTGCCCCGCCTCTGATGGCTTATTTTTAAGAAAGATTTGATCCCATGGGTTTGTCCCTAAGTTTTCTTTGAAGAACTTTATAGTTTTAAGTTTAACATTTAGATCTTTGATCCGTTTTGATTTAGTTTTTGTGTATGGTCTGAGGTATGTGTCTTGTTTCATTTTCCCCCAAGTAGATATCCAATTTTGCCAGCACCATTTGTTAAAGTGAGTGTTTCTTCTCCATTGAATGGACTTTGACCCCTTGTCAAAAATCAGTTTACCGTAGATGAATGGACTTATTTCTAGGTTCTCAATTCTATTTCATTGGTCTATGTGTCTGTCATTGAACCAGTACCAGGATGTTTTGATAAATGTAGCTGTATAGTATATTTTAAGGTCGGGGAGTGTGAGGCCTCCTACTTTGTTCTCCTTCAATATTATTTTGGCTCTTCGGAGGCTGTTTCCTTTCCATGTAAGTTGGTGATTAGTTTTTCCATTTCAGTAGAGAATGCTGTTGGGATTTGGGTCGGGATTGCATTGTATTTATAGATCACTTTGGCCAGTGTTGAGCATTATGCTTTTTTAAGAACTATCTATATTGGGTCCAATTGACAACAGCAACTCGAAAGGTTAGATAGGAACCTTAGGGGGCAGTGAGTTTATGGTAATAGGTGAGGAACAACTCAGAAAAGGAGGGTGAGAACTGTTGCACAACTTGAAGAATCAATGTCACTGAATTGTACATGTAGAAACTGTTCAATTGGTGTATGTTTTGCTTTGTATATTCTGTATAACAACAGCAACAACAAAATAAATAAAATTTAGAAAATATTTACATACCATTCATATGACATTTCTTGAAAGGACAAAACTACAGGGATGGAGAATAGATCAGCGGGTAAGTGTAGGGAGAGGTTGTGACTTCAAAGCAATGGCATGATGGAGTTTTTTGGGCTGATGGAACTGTTCGTATTCTGATTGTTCTGGTGATTACACAAATCTATACATGTGTCAAAATTCAAGAAATTACACACACAAAAATCAATTTTATTGTATGTTAATTTAAAAATAAAACATTAAAAAATTCTAGAATTGGAATGACACCTGTTATGTCTGATGGATAAGAGTACACAACTGTAGCTTTGTCTAACCATTTCTTTATCCTTATAATTTCTCCTGGGAATTCTAAGCTCATTATAAAATATCCTAAATACTCAAACTAGATAACCTTGTCATGTCCTGAAAGGTGCATCAATTAGAATCCTTTCATTGTAAATAAGAGCAAAGCCAACGCAAAGTAGCTCAACCAATAAAGCCCTTTTATTATCTTCTATATGTCCAAACATAATGTGGTTCTGGGGTAGATAGTTTAACAGCTCAGCAACATCATTAAGAATCCAGTTTCCCTCTATTCTGTTCCACTATCCTTAGTCTGTTGATCATTCATCATACAATCACAAGATGACTGCAGCTACTCAGGTATCCCATTGTCATACAATAATATCTAAAGGCTGGAATAATACAGCTGCCACATGTCCTTTATTAAGACCAAAAGAAACTTTTCTCAGATGTCCCCAAAAGATATTCATTCTTATCTCATTGGCCAGAAATCATGTTTTATATCCATGTCTAACCCAATCATTTGATAAGGGATATAGAATCACCATGATTTGCTCAGATCACTGCCACAAACTGTTGGTTATTAGTCCACAAACTGTTGATTACCAGTCCACAAAAAACTAAGTACAAAAATTGAGAATATACATATTTAAAAATTTTTACATGAAGTAGATATAGTAATTGCTATGCTTTTTGAGGAAACCCTGGTGGCGTAGTGGTTAAGTGCTATGGCTGCTAACCAAAGGGTTGGCATTTCAAATCCACCAGGCGCTCCTTGGAAACTCTGTGGGGCAGTTGTACGCTGTCCTATAGGGTTGCTATGAGTCGGAATCGACTCGACGGCACTGGGTTTTTTTACTGGGGTATGCCTTTTGAATCTAATAAAAATTTGGGGCTTGTATTTTGTATGCCTTTATTTGAGAAGCCCAGCTCCCTTGAGGCACAAACCAAAAAAATCAAGCTTCAAAGACACCAATAACCAAAGAAGCTCACATGCCTAGCCTACTTGGGCGTATCAAAATAAAACAAAATGTTAGTACACAGTAAACAAACATACAGTAAATAAATATAATAACTTATTGATGGCTCAGAGACAACCAAACCCCATCCCCTCCAAAAAAAAAAAACCCACTGCCATCGAGTTGATTCTGACTCATAGAAACCCTATAGGACAGAGTAGAACTGCTCCATAGGGTTTACAGAGGTTGCCCTAAATGTGAACAAAAATGGGGCCTCAACTGTGAGGAATAGCTATTGGGTAGGGCTCCAACAGTGTGGACCATAGGAAGAACTGCGGGAATGATGTGGCTCCTAGAAACCCTGGAAAATTCCAGACAGGAATATTATTTGGGTCCAACATTGCAGAGCAGGTTCTCCTTTTGGCTTTACTTGCATGCTCACTTGCACAGTGTTACCATTCCAAGGGAGTAGAGTCCTGAGCAGTCAGGTGGAGTTGTGTCTCTTCTAAGAAGGGGCTGGGCCCACTATAAGCCATATTCCAAAACCTATTTCCCAGACAACCCAGCACTACCTGTATTTTTTCTGATACCAGAGAGTTATTTCCGAATGTCTACAACTGGCCTACATGTATTTATGTTGCTCATAACAACAGCAAAAACAAAAACAAGAGCAAATAAAAAATAATCAACTAGAAACACGAATTATTTGCGTCCAGCCAGCTGGTTATGGTCCCTGACTTCCAGACTGATAACAGTGGCTTTAAATATTTTTGGGCTCAAAACACAGAGTAAGAAACACATTTTACATCACAACTTATAACACACATACACGCATTTATGCAAACACACACATAACTGAAACCAATGTTTCCCAAAACAATACTATGTGTAATGCAAGGAACCTTGGTGGTGCAATAGTTAAAGAGCTCGGCTGCTATTCCTCACAGCTGCTCCACAGGAGAAAAATGCGGCAGTCTGCTCCATAAGGATTATGGCCTAGGAAACCCTATGGGGAAGTTCTACTGTGTTCTTCAGGGTAGCTATGCATCGGAATTGACTGAATGGGTTTATGTGTAATGCACTCTGTTTTTTAAAAATTCTATTCAGTTTTTTTTCATTTTTTAAAAATACTGATCTCGTTCTGATAAATTGATTTCACAGCCCACCAACGAGGTTGTGACCTGAAGTTTGAAAGGAAAGAATTGCTCTAAGGGGTGAGATTTAATGGTTTCCAATTCCAGAGGCCTTTAGTGTGGGATGTCATCCCAGTGCGGGATGTCTCTCCTACCAAGACTTGAGCCCCAGCCTAGGACAAAACCTCTGCAACCTTATCTTATTCCACATGAGCTTCCCTGACCTCAGAGCTCTGGCCTCCTAAATCAGCTGTCTTAGCAGTGAGAAGGCCGGAGACCCTCCTGGCTGTTTGTGGAACTTGAGTTGCCCTAGCAACCCTTGGCTGTAATTGACTCCTGCAGTCACCTGCTCCAGCCTAGCCTGCTTCTCCACACTGTGGGCTGTGGCCACCTTTTCTCCTGCTTGTCATAATAATTTCTCCAACCTCATTACATGGACAAGTGTCTTCTCATTTCTCCCCCTTCTGATAGATGGTCAGATTTTCAGCACACACCTCCCTGACACTCTCGGCATTGTCAAATACTCACTCTGACATGATTGGACACTCACAGATATGGGTGATTTGCATTTATTTCAGATCACAAACAATCTCTAGTGCTGGCCAGTTTAAATCAGAGATCCCAAACTCAACTGTAGGCAGGGGCTAGGAAGGTCCACAAAAGCCTAGATGGGAACTGTGTGCATGCCCCTTTCTAAACGAAGCAGCAGCTACTCATCATCCATTGATTTTGTCATACAGAAATGCACATTCACATGGCCAGAATCTTCCAACTTTTCCAGAAAGTCCATAAAATCTGAGTTTTTATATGAAATCTACTAATATTTATATACTGAGATGTAATTTTTGAATATATATAATTTTTCATTCTTATGGGACCAATCAAACACATCTGTGGGCTGGATCTGTTCAGAAGGCTACCAATTTGCAAGCTCTGTTCTAAGCTCTCTTTTATTCATTGCCTTGCATTTGGACTTGATGTCCTCTACGATTGGGGCTAAAACAAACCCAAAAATAAAACAATAACTGGGCTTAAATTAGCTCTAAAGTTCTTTTCCTGAGATGGCCACAATAATCAAGAAAGGCTCTTAAGAGATATTCTTGGGGCAAAACCAGTCGGTTCCACTATTTCTACTGGTTCCTGGAGTGTCCAATTCCACATATTATTCCATTCCAGTTTATTTCAGTCATGCAGTGAAAATGTAAGGCCATTGAAGAAAGCCAGGGCTTCCTTGGGAGGAAGCCTTTTGTTCTTCCCTTTGACCACATCCATCACTTAGGGGATTTTTTCCTTATAATTCTATTTCGTGTATAGGGCTTATATTTCCACCTGTACAAGAAACAGAAACTTCTGCCCTTCCAGGAGTGTTGGGAAGAGAGCTTCCTAGCACCCTTTCCACACCTGCTTTCACACACCACCTCCTTCCCTCAGTAATTTGATAGGTCAGATTCCAATTTAGCACTTACTGCTCAGCCCCTGCTGAGCTCTTTCCTCTCTCATAAAGAGTTCCCTTGCCTACAGCACACCCATGTCCTGTACTCCTCTCTGCCTCTGCCAGGTGGTCAGCCTATGAGGGTGAGCTCAGCCCCTGTAGGGGAGGCCTGCAGGTGTATGAGCACTCTTTCTGTGACTGGCAGGGTGAGGTTCTGCTGTACAGACCCATCTATTCCTCCAGGAGGGTCCAAAAATCTAGCCACGGGATGAAAGAGTTGAACACCTGATTCAGGCTGTAAGCCACAGAACTATTCTCCAAACTAGTCTTGCCAACGATAAATCTCAATATTCTGATCCCTCTTTGACGCCTGTGTCTATTCCTCAATTAATTTGGAATTCAGGGATCTCTGGGTGGTGCAAACGGTTAAGCACTCGACTACTAGGCAAAAAGTTGGCAGTTGAACATACTCTGAGGCCTGTCCAAAGACAGGCCTAGAGATCTGCTTCTGAAAGGTCACAGCCTTGAAAACCCTATGGAACAGTTCTACTCTGCACGCATGCGGTCACCATGGGTTGAAATCAACTACACGGCAACTAACAACAACAATAACTCCAAGGTTTGGAATTCAGGGGAGAGAGTGGTGTGATTATATGACCCTTAGAGAGAACCTGCGGTGTATGGGTGGGGAAACCTTGAGAAATGGATCCAATGACTGGCATTCGAGACTGTGATCATTAAGGTTGTGTGTCAACTTGGCTGGGCCATGATTCTCAGTGGTTTGGAAGTTATGATGTAGTTTGGCAGTCTTATGATGATGTGATCACTTCCATGATGAGATTTGATATAATGTGATCACCTCCATGATGGGAACTGTTGCGAGTAGGCAAGGAGTTGAAAAGGAGTTTCATTTGGAGTGTGGCTTGCATCCAATAGAGCTGGACCCTCTTGCAAGGCTCAGGGGCTTTTTTTTTTTAATTAACTTTTATTAAGCTTCAAGTGAACGTTTACAAATCCAATCACTCTGTCACATATAAGTTTACATACATCTTACTCCCTACTCCCACTTGCTCTTCCCCTATTGAGTCAGCCCTTTCAGTCTCTCCTTTCGTGACAATTTTGCCAGCTTCCCTCTCTCTCTATCCTCCCATCCCCCCTCCAGACAAGAGTTGCCAACACAATCTCAAGTGTCCACCTGATATAATTAGCTCATTCTTCATCAGCATCTCTCTCCCACCCGCTGACCAGTCCCTTTCATGTCTGATGAGTTGTCTTCGGGGATGGTTCCTGTCCTGTGCCAACACAAGGTCTGGGGACCATGCCTGCCAGGATTCCTCTAGTCTCACTCAGACCATTAAGTATGGTCTTTTTATGAGAATTTGGGGTCTGCATCTCACTGATCTCCTGTTCCCTCAGGAGTTCTCTGTTGTGCTCCCTGTCAGGGCAGTCATCGATTGTGGCCGGGCACCAACTAGTTCTTCTGGTCTCAGGATGATGTAGGTCTCTGGTTCATGTGGCCCTTTCTGTCTCTTGGGCTCTTAGTTGTCGTGTGACCTTGGTGTTCTTCATTTTCCTTTGCTCCAGGTGGGCTGAGACCAATTGATGCATCTTAGATGGCCGCTTGTTAGCATTTAAGACCCCAGACGCCACATTTCAAAGTGGGATGCAGAATGTTTTCATAATAGAATTATTTTGCCAATTGACGTAGAAGTCCCCTCAAACCATGTTCCCCAGACCCCCGCCCTTGCTCCACTGACCTTTGAAGCATTCATTTTATCCCGGAAACTTCTTTGCTTTTGGTCCAGTCCAATTGAGCTGACCTTTCATGTATTGAGTGTTGTCTTTCCCTTCACCTAAAGCAGTTCTTATCTACTGATTAATCAATAAAAAACCCTCTCCCTCCCTCCCTGCCTCCCCCCCTCATAACCACAAAAGTATGTGTTCTTCTCAGTTTTTACTATTTCTCAAGATCTTATAATAGTGGTCTTATACAATATTTGTCCTTTTGCCTCTGACTCATTTCGCTCAGCATAATGCCTTCCAGGTTCCTCCATGTTATGAAGTGTTTCACAGATTCGTCACTATTCTTTATCGATGCGTAGTATTCCGTTGTTTGAATATACCACAATTTATTTACCCATTCATCTGTCGATGGAAACCTTGGTTGCTTCCAGCTTTTTGCTATTGTAAACAGAGCTGCAATAAACATGGGTGTGCATATATCTGTTTGTGTGAAGGCTCTTGTTTCTCTAGGGTATATTCCGAGGAGTGGGATTTCTGGGTTGTATGGTAGTTCTATTTCTAACTGTTTAAGATAACACCAGATAGTTTTCCAAAGTGGTTGTACCATTTGACATTCCCACCAGCAGTGTATAAGAGTTCCAATCTCTCCGCAGCCTCTCCAACATTCATTATTTTGTGTTTTTTGGATTAATGCCAGCCTTGTTGGTGTGATGGAATCTCATCATAGTTCTAATTTGCATTTCTCTAATGGCTAATGATCGAGAGCATTTTCTCATGTATCTCTTGGCTGCCTGCATATCTTCTTTAGTGAAATGTGTGTTCATATCCTTTGCCCACTTCTTGATCGGGTTGTTTGTCTTTTTGTGGTTGAGTTTTGACAGAATCATGTAGATTTTAGAGATCAGGCGCTGGTCTGAGATGTCATAGCTGAAAGTTCTTTCCCAGTCTGTAGGTGGTCTTTTTACTCTTTTGGTGAAGTCTTTAGATGAGCATAGATGTTTGATTTTTAGGAGCTCCCAGTTATCTGGTTTCTCTTCGTCATTTTTGGTAAAGTTTTGTATTCTGTTTATGCCTTGTATAAGGGCTCCTAGGGTTGTCCCTATTTTTTCTTCCATGATCTTTATCGTTTTAGTCTTTATGTTTAGGTCTTTGATCCACTTGGAGTTAGTTTTTGTGCATGGTGTGAGGTATGGGTCCTGTTTCATTTTTTTGCAAATGGATATCCAGTTATGCCAGCACCATTTGTTAAAAAGACTCTCTTTTCCCCAATTAACTGACACTGGGCCTTTGTCAAATATCAGCTGCTCAGACATGGATGGATTTATATCTGGGTTCTCAATTCTGTTCCATTGGTCTATGTGTCTGTTGTTGTACCAGTACCAGGCTGTTTTGACTACTGTGGCTGTATAATAGCTTCTGAAATCAGGTGGAGTGAGGCCTCCCACTTTCTTCTTCTTTTTCAGTAATGCTTTGCTTATCCAGGGCTTCTTTCCCTTCCATATGAAATTGGTGATTTGTTTCTCTATCCCCTTAAAATATGACATTGGAATTTGGATCGGAAGTGCGTTATATGTATAGATGGCTCTTGGTAGAATAGACATTTTTACTATGTTAAGTCTTCCTATCCATGAGCAAGGTATGTTTTTCCACTTAAGTATGTCCTTTTGAATTTCTTGTAGTAGAGCTTTGTAGTTTTCTTTGTATAGGTCTTTTACATCCTTGGTAAGATTTATTCCTAAGTATTTTATCTTCTTGAGGGCTACTGTGAATGGTATTGATTTGGTGATTTCCTCTTCGGTGTTCTTTTTGTTGATGTAGAGGAATCCAAGTGATTTTTGTATATTTATTTTATAACCTGAGACTCTGCCAAACTCTTCTATTAGTTTCAGTAGTTTTCTGGAGGATTCCTTAGGGTTTTCTGTGTATAAGATCATGTCATCTGCGAATAGTGATAACTTCACTTCCTACTTGCCAATCCGGATACCTTTTATTTCTTTGTCTAGCCTAATTACCCTGGCTAGGACTTCAAGTACGATGTTGAATAAGAGCGGTGATAAAGGGCATCCTTGTCTGGTTCCCGTTCTCAAGGGAAATGCTTTCAGGTTCTCTCCATTTAGAGTGATATTGGCTGTTGGCTTTTCATAAATGCCCTTTATTATGTTGAGGATTTTTCCTTCAATTCCTATTTTGGTGAGAGTTTTTATCATAAATGGGTGTTGGACTTTGTCAAATGCCTTTTCTGCATCAATTGATTAGATCATGTGGTTTTTATCTTTTGTTTTATTTATGTGATGGATTACATTAATGGTTTTTCTGGTATTAAACCAGCCTTGCATACCTGGTATAAATCCCACTTGATCGTGGTGAATTATTTTTTTGATGTGCTGTTGGATTCTATCGGCTAGAATTTTGTTGAGGATTTTTGCATCTATGTTCATGAGGGATATAGGTCTGTAATTTTCTTTTTTTGTAATGTCTTTACCTGGTTTTGGTATCAGGGAGATGGTGGCTTCATAGAATGAGTTGGGTAGTATTCCGTCATTTTCCATGCTTTGCAATACCTTCAGTAGTAGTGGTGTTAACTCTTCTCTGAAAGTTTGGTAGAACTCTGCAGTGAAGCCGTCAGGGCCAGGGCTTTTTTTTGTTGGCAGTTTTTTGATTACCGTTTCAATCTCTTTTTTTGTTATGGGTCTATTTAGTTGTTCTACTTCTGAATGTGTTAGTTTAGGTAGGTAGTGTTTTTCCAAGAATTCATCCATTTCTTCTAGGTTTTCAAATTTGTTAGAGTACAATTTTTCGTAATAATCTGAAATGATTCTTTTAATTTCAGTTGGTTCTGTTGTGATGTGGCCCTTCTCGTTTCTTATTCGGGTTATTTGTTTTCTTTCCTGTATTTCTTTAATCAGTCTAGCCAATGGTTTATCAATGTTGTTAATTTTTTCAAAGAACCAGCTTTTGGCTTTGTTACGTCTTTCAATTGTTTTTCTGTTCTCTAATTCATTTAGTTCAGCTCTAATTTTTATGATTTGTTTTCTTCTGGTGCCTGATGGATTCTTTTGTTGCTCACTTTCTCTTTGTTCAAGTTGTAGGGACAGTTCTCTGATTTGGGCTCTTTCTTCTTTTTGTATGTGTGCATTTATCGATATAAATTGGCCTCTGAGCACTGCTTTTGCTGTGTCCCAGAGGTTTTGATAGGAAGTATTTTCATTCTCGTTGCATTCTATGAATTTCCTTATTCCCTCCTTGATGTCTTCTATAACCCAGTCTTTTTTCAGGAGGGTATTGTTCAGTTTCCAAGTATTTGATTTCTTTTCCCTAGTTTTTCTGTTCTTGATTTCTAGTTTTATTGCCTTGTGGTCTGAGAAGATGCTTTGTAATATTTCGATGTTTTGGATTCTGCAAAGGTTTGTTTTATGACCTAATATGTGGTCTATTCTAGAGAATGTTCCATGTGCACTAGAAAAAAAAGTATATTTTGCAGCAGTTGGGTGGAGAGTTCTGTATAAGTCAATGAGGTCAAGTTGGTTGATTGTTGTAAGTAGGTCTTCCATGTCTCTATTGAGCTTCTTACTGGATGTCCTGTCCTTCTCCGAAAGTGGTGTGTTGAAGTCTCCTACTATAATTGTGGAGGTGTCTATCTCACTTTTCAGTTCTGTTAAAATTTGATTTATGTATCTTGCAGCCCTGTCATTGGGTGTATAAATATTTAATATGGTTATGTCTTCCTGATCCATTGTCCCTTTTATCATTATATAGTGTCCTTCTTTATCCTTTGTGGTGGATTTAAGTCTAAAGTCTATTTTGTCAGAAGTTAATATCGCTACTCCTCTTCTTTTTTGCTTATTGTTTGCTTGATATATTTTTTTCCATCTTTGAGTTTTAGTTTGTTTGTGTCTCTAAGTCTAAGGTGTGCCTCTTGTAGGCAGCATATAGACGGATCGTGTTTCTTTATCCTGTCCGAGACTCTCTGTCTGTTTATTGGTGCATTTAGTCCGTTTACATTCAGGGTAATTATAGATAAATAAGTTTTTAGTGCTGTCATTTTGATGCCTTTTCATGTGTGTTGTTGGCAATTTCATTTTTCCACATACTTTTTTGTGCTGAGACGTTTTTCTTAGTAAATTGTGAGATCCTCATTTTCATAGTGTTTGACTTTATGTTAGTTGAGTCGTTACGTTTTTCTTGGCTTTTATCTTGAGTTATTGAGTTGTTATACCTTTTTGTGGTTACCTTATTATTTACCCCTATTTTTCTAAGTAAAAACCTAACTTGTATCGTTCTATATCACCTTGTATCACTCTCCATCTGGCAGTTCAATGCCTCCTGTATTTAGTCCCTCTTTTTGATTATTGTGATCTCTTACCTATTGACTTCCATGATTCCCTGTTATGTGTATTTTTTTTTAATTAATCTTAATTTGTTTGTTTTTGTGATTTCCCTATTTGAGCTGATATCAGGACGTTCTGTTTTGTGACCTTGTGTTGTGCTGGTATCTGATATTATTGGTTTTCTGACCAAACAATATCCTTTAGTATTTCTTGTAGCTTTGGTTTGGTTTTTGCAAATTCTCTAAACTTGTGTTTGTCTGTAAATATCTTAATTTCGCCTTCATATTTCAGAGAGAGTTTTGCTGGATATATGATCCTTGGCTGGCAGTTCTTCTCTTTCAGTGCTCTGTATATGTCGTCTCATTCCCTTTTTGCCTGCATGGTTTCTGCTGAGTAGTCTGAACTTATTCTTATTGATTCTCCCTTGAAGGAGACCTTTCTTTTCTCCTGGCTGCTTTTAAAATTTTCTCTTTATCTTTGGTTTTGGCAAGTTTGATGATAATATGTCTTGGTGTTTTTCTTTTTGGATCAATCTTAAATGGGGTTCGATGAGCATCTTGGATAGATATCCTTTCGTCTTTCATGATGTCAGGGAAGTTTTGTGTCAGGAGTTCTTCAACTATTTTCTCTGTGTTTTCTGTCCTCCCTCCCTGTTCTGGGACTCCAATCACACGCAAGTTATCCTTCTTGATAGAGTCCCACATGATTCTTAGGGTTTCTTCATTTTTTTAATTCTTTTATCTGATTTTTTTTTTCAGCTATGTTGGTGTTGATTCCCTGGTCCTCCAGATGTCCCAGTCTACATTCTAATTGCTCGAGTCTGCTCCTCTGACTTCCTATTGCGTTGTCTAGTTCTGTAATTTTATTGTTAATCTTTTGGATTTCTACATGCTGTCTCTCTATGGATTCTTGCAACTTATTAATTTTTCCACTATGTTCTTGAATAATCTTTTTGAGTTCTTCAACTGTTTTATCAGTGTGTTCCTTGGCTTTTTCTGCAGTTTGTGATGTCTTGAAGCATTCTGTAAATTAGTTTTTCATATTCTGTATCTGATAATTCCAGGATTGTATCTTCATTTGGAAAAGATTTTGATTCTTTTGTTTGGGGGGTTGGAGAAGCTGTCATGGTCTGCTTCTTTATGTGGTTTGATATGGACTGCTGTCTCTGAGCCATCACTGGGAAACTAGTTTTTCCAGAAAATCTGCTAAAAAAAAATGCAATCAGATCCCTATCAGAGTTCTCCCTCTGGCTCAGGCTATTCGGATGTTAATGAAGCCCCCTGGGGAAGGTGGGGGAGGGATCAGAGAGATAGGAGAGTAGCACCTCAGAATACAGCCAGAGTTTCTTGTCTTGCTTGGAATGACTATTATATCTGAGATTCCCGTGGGGCGTGTCACCTATGTGTACTGGCTGTGTGGAGATTGCCCCCAGGGGGTCTGGCCCCCTGGAGTCACGGTCAGATCCTTTGCTGCCAGCCCCAAGCCCAACGTTAAGGTTCCCCTGCTGGGATGGTGCACTCTCGACTCCAAAATCAGTTGCTGCTTCCCGGGGACTTCTCGTCCCGCCAGCCGCGTCGCCGTGCCGCCCCCGCGAACCGGCTGGGGCCCTTCCCAGGGTTAGTTCAGGTGAGTGGAGCAGCTCCTCCTGCTTGTGCCGTGACCGCGTGTCCCGGCTGGGATGCTGCTCTCCCCGCTCCAAGACCAGTCACTGCCTCCCGGGGACTTCTCCCACCGGCTGCATCACCACGCCACCTGCGCGAACCGGCTGGGCCCCCTCCCGGAGTGAGTTCGGGGGCTAGGGCTGGGCCCCTTTTTTGTGCCGTCTGCTCCCCTGGGCTCTGCCCCAAATCGGGCGCCGAAGGTTACCTGACTGGTACGCTGGCTCCAGGCTCTGAAAACAATTGCTGCTTCCCCGTATTTGTTCGTTCTCCGTCTCTAAATCTGTGTTTGTTGTTCAGGGTTCGTAGATTGTTATGTATGTGATCGATTCACTTGTTTTTCCAAGTCTTTGTTGCAAGAGGGATCCGAGGTAGCGTCTACCTAGTCTGCCATCTTGGCCCCGCCCCTCATGGGGTTTTTGTTTGCACTGGATCCTGCAGCTGGCTCCTGTTCATCTGATCTCTGGTTCTTTGGACTTGAGCTAGCAGTTTACCTGCTGTCTTGCCTGCTGATTTTGGGTTTCATTGATCTTCACAGTCTGTGAGCCAGAGCCCTACTGTCTGACCTGCCAATCTTGGGTTTGCTACCCTCTGTGGCTTTGTGAATCAGGAGAAGCCTCCAGTTTGAGTTCGGACTTTCCAGCCTCTACAACCTTATGAGCCATTTCCTTGACATAAATCTCTGTATATAGATATTTATAGGCTTCACTGGTTTTGTTTCTCTAGAGAATCCTGCCTAAGACAGAGATCTAGAACAACATTTGAGGGAGGTAGTCCTCTTTGTGGGAGGGTGGTGGCTGGTATAAACAGGTACTATGGCTGCTTCTTTTTTTTTCACAAGGGTAGACCTTAGAAAGCACTAGCTGTGGAAGTCTTTGACTTGGGTAGTTTGCAGCAGTTTATATTATGACTAATGTCTGCAAATGCAAGCATACAACTACTTTTAATAGACAGAATCCTTACACAGGCCTCACAGGTTTTTGACCTATTGTGGCTGGTGTCTAAAATCAGATGGACCCGCACAGACCCTGTGGTTAGTTTTGTGGCTGAGTCAGGGGTTAGAGTCTCAAGAAAAGAATATTTTAGTCCTAGTTAAGACGTACCTCAAAACAAACCAAAAACCTGCTGCCATTGCATCAATTCCAACTCATAGCAACCCTAAAAGACAGAGTATAACTGCCCCATAGGGTTTCCAAAGAGCACCTGGAAGATTCGAACTGCTGACCTTTTGGTAAGCAGCCATAACACTTAACCACTACGCCACCAGGGTTTCCTACCTCAAAACAGAATTCAATAATCAGGCTTTTTCAGCATCCAAAACAACAACAAAACCTGTTGCTGTCAAGTGGATTCTGACTCATAGTAACCCTACAGGACAGAATAGACCTGCTCCATAGAGTTTCTAAGCAGTGCCTGGTGGATTCAAACTGCCGACATTTTGGTTGGCAGTCAAAGCACTTAACCACTACGCCACTGGGGTTTCCTTTATTCAGCATCAGAGGAATGAAAAATTTTGCTCCTTTTTTTGTTATTTCTTAGCCAGGACTATGGGCTGGGACTTTAAACTGCGAAGTAGTTCCATGTGAACTACAAAGTACAAATGAATGAGAATGCTTTACATTTTAGTAAGTAGCATTATATCAATGCTGTTTCTCTATCTCGTTTTGAATTGCATCCAGTCCTAGAGGCAAGGAAAAAACTACGGTGGGGCTGACTTCTTGAATTTCTGTGACATGTCCACAGAGTCCTGGACTTACTCTCCACCACTATCACTTCAACATGGTCTCATGTTGGATCTGAATTTATTAATTGCATGAGCCACAGCCATAATTTTGGATTTTAAAGACCTAGATTACGGGTTTAACCTTGTAAGGCAGTTGATTTGATCAAGGTACAGATAGAGGAATGGGAGCCCTTATCATATAGAGGATATATCATTTTCTTGTATTGAGGTGGAAAAACAACTTATAAAATTATTAAAATTCCAAAGGTCTGAGAAAAAAATTAAAGACCACCTTTTCTAGGAATACGGTTTGTTCATAAAATCAAAGAGGTACTGAATTTATTTTAAATAATTCTCCATATTGATTTGTGAGTGAGATGACATGATGTCTGGGATTTGCTTAAAATACTCCAAAAATGTAGGAATAGATTAATTAGAATTGGCAAAGTGTTGATAATTGTTGAAGCTGAGTAATTCATTACAAAATTCATACGGGTTCATTCTTTCTAGTTTTGGTTATGCTTGAAGTTTTCCATAATAAAAAGTTAGAAAATAAAAATAAGCTTTGATCTAACTGCCAGAAAAAGAAGAGTGAGAGAGTGAATGAAAAAAATACAGGAATATATGCTGTTTAACCTGGAGAAAGAGGGATTTCCTTAGGACAATGTGATCTTGAAGAACAAGCTAAAGAGAAAAGAGAACAGAAGATAAACCCAGACATAAATGTTCTTAAAGATGGAACCGGAAAACATGGAGCTATTTTAATTGTTACTAGGTCAGAGCTTGAGTGGGCCTCAGAGAATCCAGGGAGAGATAAGGAAAAAAGAAGAAATGTACTGGAATTACTCCACCAGTAAGAATTCAAATCTAAAACCTATTGAGTAGTGTCCTCTGAAGGTACACAGAATCCAGATTTAGAGCAATTGGGGAAATAGAATGGGATGGGCAAAATGGCCCCTCAAAGATGCCCATGCTGTAATCTCTGGAACTTGTGAATATGTTATATTACTTGGCAAAAGACACTTTGCAGATGTAATTAAGGGTATAGACTTTAAAACAGGGAAATTATCCTGGATTGTCTGGGTAGGCCCAATCTAATAACATGAGCCCTTAAAAACAGAGAACCTTTTCTGAATGGTACCAAAAGAAATGTGGCAGAGGAGAAGTCAGAGAACAGTTGAGCCAATCCAGACCTCTGATCTACAGAACTGTGAGGAAATAAGTTTGGGTTAAGCCTCCAAATTTGTGGTAATTTGTTACGACAGCAATAGGAAACTAACACACACCATCATATTAAGTGGGTATGTAAATTTGAACAGATCTTTTTTTTTTTTTTAAGACGAGAAGACTAAGGAGATCATTGTAAAATATTTTAAACATTTTAGATGAGTTCAAGGCAACACAATTGTGACTAGGGAAGCAGGTATGACATGTCCTCATGGAAATATGCTCAGGGCATATATGGAGCTAAGATTCCAAGGGAAGGAAATGGGAAGGTGAGACATACTACACGGGAATTAGGCAATAAAATAATAGATTGAGTTAAGCCTGGAATAGATACTGGTTTAATGGGAGAATACTTCCTGTTAGAATTATCCAATTCTTGGAGGTGAAGGTAGGCAAGAATTGTTGAAGAGTGGATGCTTCTGCCAAATTCAGAATTTCTTGACTTCATATCTGTCTTAGTTATCTAGTGCTGCTATAACAAAATACCACAAGTGGATACCTTTAACAAAGAGCTTTTTCTCTCACAGTCTAGGAGGCTAGAAGTCTGAATTCAGGGCTGCAGCTCCAGGGGAAGGCTTTCTGTCTCTGTTGGCTCTGGGGGAAGATCCTTGTCATCAATCTTTGCCTGGTCTAGGAGAACCTGGGTCTAAAGGACACACTCCCTTCCCGGTTCTTCATTCTTGCTAATAGGAGGTACCCCTCCTCTCTGCTCGAGTCTCTCTTTTATATTTCAATGAGCCCTGTCTCATTAACATAACTGCCTCTAATCCTGCCTCATTAACATTATAGAAGTAGGACTTACAACACATAGGATAATCACATTAGATCACAAAATGGTGGACAACTACACAATACTGGGAATCATGGCCTAGTCAAGTTGATACACATTTTGGGAGGGCACAGCTAGATCCATAACAATATCTTTCACTATGATGGACCTCACAAGACAAAACATAGAGGAGTTTGTTAGAAGAAAAAAAATGGCAGGACCTGAGAGTAAAATTCAAGAAAAAGGAAGGGACACTGTGATTCAAATTTAAGTAGTAGCTATTGTGTCAGACACTACTAATTATTCTCCAATATCTGTTCTCAACTTCTTCCAAAGTAATTAACTTTTTAAGTATGTACATACCTGCCCAGCTAAAGATCCCATTTTTCATTCTCTATTGCAGCTAGATGTGATTAAATATTGACCAATGAAATGTGACTGGAAATGATGTATACAACTTCTCCGCTGAGCCCATAAAATGAGAAGCAGGCCCTCTTTCCTTTTCTTAACTTCATCCCACTGGTAAAATGTGAGCTATTTTGGACCATATGGATGGGAGCATCATTCTAGGGATGATGAAGCAATAAGAAAGCAGACTGAACCTCCAGATAAACATCAAAACAGTTACCACACTAACCCTGAACTGCCTTCTTCTGCTCGGTTACATCTGAGGAAAATAAATTTCTGTTTTTGTAAGCCACTATTAAATTGAATCTCTATTAAATTGAATCTCTGTTACAATATAAAGCCATGTACATATTAGAGAAGGAAAGGTAATCAACCTAAGAAGCAGGTTAAAACATTTAAAAAAAAAAAAACTTAGCTGAGCTCTGGATCAAGATGGTGACGTGAGAATTTGCTAAATCTGTCCTTAGTCCTGCTTCGAATATCTAGAAATACAGCATAATTTCTTCCCTACTTTTTATTGTGAAACATTTCAAACATACCCAAACCAAACCAAACCCACTACTGTCGAGGCGATTCCAACCCATAGCGAACCCTATAGGACAGAGTAGAACTGCCCCATAGTTTCCAAGGAGCGCCTGGTGGATTTGAACCACCGACCTTTTGGTTGGTAGCCATAGCACTTAACCACTACGCCACCGGGGTTTCCTTCAAATGTACAATAATGTTTAAATAGTAGAACGATGAATATCATTATACCCGTCACTTAGTTTCAGCAATTGTTTACATTTTTGTCATACTTGTTTTATCTATTTATCTACCCTAAATACTTCAATGTGCATCTTGAAAGTACATTCTCCCACATAACCACAAAACCTTTATCGCACCTAAGAAAATGAACAGTAATATTTTAACAATAATATTTTAATATAATCTAATATTCATATCATATTCAGAGTTCCCTAATTGTACCTGTCTTAGTTATCTAGACACTGCCATAACAGGAATATCACAAGTGGATGGTTTTTACAAAGAGAAATTTATTTCTTTACAGTCTAGCAGGTTACAAGTCCAAATTCAGGGCGCTGGCTCCATGGGAAGGCTTTCTCTTTCTCTCTCTGTCGGCTCTGGAAGAAGGTCCTTGTCCTCAATCTTCCCATGGTCAAGGAGCTTCTCAGACGCAGGAACCCTGGACCCAAAGGATGCACTCTGCTCCTGGTGCTGCTTTCTTGGTGGTATAAGATCCCCAACTCTCTGCTTGCTTCCCTTTCCTTTTATCTCTTGAGAGATAAAGGGTGGTGCAGGCCACACCGCAGGGAAATTCTCTTTACATTGGATCAGGGAGGTGACCTGAGTAAGGGTGGTGTTACAATCCCACCCTAATCCTATTAACATAAAATTACAATTACAAAATGGAGGACAACAACACAATACTGGGAATCATGGCCTAAGCAAGTTGGTACATATTTTTGGGGGGACACAATTCAATTCATGACAGTCGCCAAAATGTCTTTTCATAGCTTTTTAAAAAACTAGAATCCAGTCAAGTTTCATGCATTGCATTTGGTTGTGTCTCTTTAGTCTGTTAATTTTGGAACAATCTTTCCATTTTTCTTTTTTTTTCTTATTGTGCTTTAAGTGAAAGTTTACAAATCAAGCCAGTCTCTCATGCAAAAATTTACATACACTTTGCTGTACACTCCTAATTGCCCTCCCTCTAATGAGACAGCACACTCCTCCCCTCCACTCTCTCTTTTAGTGTCCATTCGGCCAGCTTCTGACCCCCGCTGCCCTCTCATCTCCTCTCCAGACAGGAGATGCCAAACATAGTCTCATGTGTCTACTTCATCCAAGAAGCTCATCTTTCACCAGCATCATTTTCTATCCCATTGCCCAGTCCAATCCCTGCCTGAAGAGTTGGCTTGGGCTAACAGAAGGTCTGGGGACCATGACCACCGGAGTCCTTCTAGTCTCAGTCAGACCCTTAAGTGTGGCCTTATTATGAGAATTTGGGGTCTGCATCTCACTGCTTTCCTGCTCCCTCAGGGGTTCTCTGTTGTGTTCCCTGTCAGGGAAGTCATCGGCTGTAGCCAGGCACCATCTAGTTCTTCTGGTCTCAGGCTGATGTAGTCTCTGATTTATGTGGCCCTTTCTGTCTCTTGGGCTCATAGTTACCTTGTGTCTTTGGTATTCTTCATTCTTTTTGATCCAGGTGGTTGAGACCAATTGATGCATCTTAGATGGCCGCTTGCTAGTGTTTAAGACCCCAGATGCCACTCTCCAAAGTGGGATGCAGAAGGCTTTCTTAATAGATTTTATTATGCCAATTGACTTAGATGTCCCCTGAAACCTTGGTCCCCAAAACCCTGCTCCTGCTACGCTGGCCTTTGAAGCGTTCAGTTTATTCAGGAAACTTCTTTGCTTTTGCTTAAGTCCAGTTGTGCTGACCTCACCTGTACTGCGTGTTGTCTTTCCCTTCACCTAAAATAGTTCTTACCTACATCTACTTAGTGAATACCCCTCTCCCTCCCTCCCTCCCCCTCTCATAACCATCAAAGAATATTTTCTCTGTTTAAACTATTTCTCAAGTTCTTATAATAGTGGTCTCACTCAATATTTGCCCTTTTGCAACTGACTAATTTCACTCAGCTTAATGCCTTCAGATTCCTCCATGTTATGAAATGTTTCACGGATTTATCATTGTTCTTTATCAATGCATAGTATTCCATTGCGTGAATATACCATAATTTATTTATCCATTCATCCATTGATGGGCACCTTGGTTGCTTCCATTTTTTGTTATTGTAAACAGTGCTGCAAAGAACATGGGTGTGCATATATCCGTTTGTGTAAAGGCTCTTATTTCTCTAGGATATATTCCAAGGAGTGGGATTGCTGGACCATATGGTAGTTATATTTCTATCTTTTTAAGGAAGTGCCAAATAGATTTCTATAGTGGTTGTACCATTTTACATTCCCACCAGCTGAGTATAAGTGTTCTGGTCTCTCCACAATCTCTCCAACATTGATTATTTTGTGTTTTTTGGATTAATGCCAGCCTTGTTGGAGTGAGAAGAAATCTCATTGCAGTTTTGATTTGCATTTCTATAATGTCTAATGATCATGAGCATTTCCTCATGTATCTGTTAGCTACCTGAATGTCTTCTTTAGTGAAGTGCCTGTTCATCTCTTTTGCCTGTTTTTAATTGGGTTGTCTGTTTGTAATTGAGTTTTTGCAGTATCATGAAGATTTTAGAGATCGGGCACTGATCGAAAATGTCATAGCTAAAAACTTTTTCCCAGTCTGTAGGTAATATTTTCACTTCTTTGGTGAAGTCTTTGGATGAGCATAGGTGTTTGATTTTTAGGAGCTCCCAGTTATCTAATTTCTCTTCTGCATTGTTAGTAATGTTTTGTATACTCTTTATGCCATGTATTAGGGCTACTAACGTTGTCCCTATTTTTTCTTCCATGATCTTTATTGTTTTAGATTTTATATTTAGACCTTTGATCCATTTTGAGTTAGTATTTGTGCATGGAGTGAGGTATGGGTCTTTTTATTTTTTTTGCAGATGGTTTTATCCATTTATGCCAGCACCATTTGTTAAACAGACTCTTTTTTCCCCATTTAACTGACTTTGGGCCTTTGTCAAATATCAGCTGTTCATATGTGGATGGATTTATGTCTGGATTCTCAATTCTGTTCCTTTGGTCTATGTATCTGTGGTGGTACCAGTACCAGGCTGTTTTGACTACTGTGGTGGTGTAATAGGTTCTAAAATCAGGCAGAGTGAGGCCTCCCACTTTGTTCTCAGTTATGCTTTGCTTATCCAGGGCCTCTTTCCCTTCCATACGAAGTCGGTGAATTGTTTCTCCATCTCATTAAAAAATGCTATTGGAATTTGGATAGAATTGCTTTGTACCTATAGATCACTTTGGGTAGAATAGACATCTTTACAATGATAAGTTTCCTATCCATAAGCACCATATGTCTTTCTACTCTCGTAGGTCTCTTTTGTTTTCTTGAAGAAGCGTTTTGTAGTTTTCTTTGTATGTCTTTTACATCTCTGGTAAGATTTATTCGTGAGTATTTTTTCTTCTTGAGGGTTACTGTAAACGGTATTGATTTGGCGATTTCCTCTTCTACGCTCTCTTTTTTGGTGTAGAGGAATCCTACTGATTTTTGTATGTTTACCTTGTATCCTCATTCTCTGCTGACTTCTTCTATTAATTTCGGCAGTTTTCTTGAGGACTCTAGTGTTTTCTGTGTATAAGATCATGTCATCTGCAAATAGAGATACTTTTACTTCTTCCTTGCCAATCTGGATGCCCTTTATTTTTTCATCTAAGCTAAATGCTCTGGCTAGGACCTCCAGCACAACGTTGAATAAGAGTGGTGGTAAAGGGCGTTCTTGTCTGGTTCCTGACCTTAAGGGGAATGCTTTCAGGCTCTCTCCATTTAGGATGATGTTGGCTATTGGCTTTGTATAAATGCCCTTTATTATGTTGAGGAATTTTCCTTCTATTCCTATTTTGCTGAGATTTTTTTTTATCATGAATGGGTGTTGAACTTTGTCAAATGCCTTTTCTGCATCAATTGAGAAAACGATGTGATGCTTGTCTTTTGTTTTATTTGTGTGATGGATTATATTAATTGTTTTTCTAATGCTGAACTATCCCTGCATACCCAGTATAAATCCCATTTGGTCATGGTGAATTATTTTTTTGATATGTTGTTCAATTCTATTGGCTAGAATTTTGTTGAGGATTTTTGTATCTAAGTTCATGAGGGATATAGGTCTGTAATTTTCTTTCTTTTTTTTTTGTGGTGTCTTTACCTGGTTTTGGAATCAGGGATATACTGGCTTCATAAAATGAGTTTGGAAGTGTTCCGTCCTTTTCTATGCTCTGAAATACCTTTAGCACTAGTGGTGTTAACTCTTCTCTGAAAGTTTGGTAGAACTCTGCAGTGAAGTCGTCCTGGCCAGGGCTTTTTTTTTGTTGTTGGGAGTTTTTTGATTACCTTTCCAATCTCTTCTTTTGTTATGGGTCTATTTAGTTGTTCTGCCTCTGTTTGTGTTAGTTTAGGTAGGTAGAGTGTTTCTAGGAATTCATCCATTTCTTCTAGGTTTTCAAATTTGTTAGAGTACAATTTTTCATAGTAATCTGATATGATTCTTTTAATTTCACTTGGGTCTGTTGTAATATCGCCCATCTCATTTCTTATTCCAGTTAGTTGCTTCCTCTTCTGCTTTTCTTTTGTTGGTTTAGCCAATGGTTTATCAATTTTGTTATTTTTTTCAAAGAACTAGCTTTTGTTCTTGTTAATTCTTTCAACTGTTTTTCTGTTTTCTATTTCATTTAATTCTCCTCTAATTTTTATTATTTGCTTTCTTCTCATGCCTGAGGGTTTCTTTTGTTGCTCTCTTTCTATTTGTTCAAGCTGTAGGGATAATTCTTTGATTTTGGCCCTTTCTTCTATTTGGATGTGTGCATTTATTGATATAAATTGAGCGCTGAGCACTGCTTTCACTCTATCCCAAAGGTTTTGATAGGAAGAGTTTTCATTCTCATTGGATTCTATGAATTTTTTATTTCATTCTTAATGTCTTCTATAATCCAGTCTTTTTTGAGCAGGGTATTGTTCAGTTTTCAAGTGTTTGATTTCTTTTCCCTGCTTTTTCTGTTATTGATTTCTACTTTTTTGGCCTTATGTTCAGAGAAGATGCTTTGTAATATTTCAGTGTTTTGGATTCTGCTAAGGCTTGCTTTATGACCTAATATATAGTCTATTCTAGAGAATGTTCCATGTGCACTAGAAAAGAAAGTATACTTGCCTGCTGTTGGGTGGAGCATTCTGTAAATGTCTATAAGGTCAAGTTGTTTAATTGTGGTATTTAGATCTTCCGTGTCTTTATGGAGCTTCTTTCTGGATGTCCTCACTTTTCAATGTGGTTAGAGGTTGTTTTGTGTATCTTGCAGCCCTGTCATCGGGTGCATAAATATTTAATACAGTTTTATCCTCCTGGTATATTGTCCCTTTAATCATTATATTGTGTCCTTCCTTTATGATGGATTTAACTTTAAAGCCTATGTTGTCAGAAGTTAATATTACCACTCCTGCTATTTTTTGATTGTTGTTTGCTTGATATATTTTTTCCATCCTATGAGTTTTATTTCGTTTTTGTCTCTAAGTCTAAGGCGTGTCTCTTGTAGGCAGCATCTAGATGGATCATGTTTTTTAATCCATTCTGCCACTCTTTGTCCATTTACATTCAGCATAATTATGAATATGTATAAATTTAGTGCCATCATTTTGATGCTTTTTTGTGCATTGTTGACACTTCTCTGTACTTAGTTTTTTGTGCTGATTAGTTTATCTTTATATATTGTCTTTTCCTCTCATTCATTGTTGTTGATTTTGTTTCTGCTGAGTCTCTATTTATTTCTTGTATTTTATTTTGATATGCAGGATAGTTTGTCTCCTTTGTGGTTACCTTAATATTTACCTGTATTTTTCTAAATTTAAACCTAAGTTTTGTTTCTTTATATCACCTTGCTTTCCTCTCCATATGAAAAATGTATGACTACATTTCTTAGTCTCTCTTTATTGTTTTAATATTGTCTTCCTTTACATAATAACATCACTGTTTCCCTGTTTTGAATGTTTTTTATTTTGATTTATATTTGTGATATCCCTGTCTGGGTTGACATCTGATTGCTCTGTCCAGTGTTCTACTCTTGGGTTGATACCTTATGTTATTGATTTTCTAACCAAAGAACTCCCTTTAGTATTTGTTGTAGTTTTGGTTTGGTTTTTATGAATTCCCTAAACTTCTGTTTATCTGGAAATGCCCTAATTTCACCTTCGTATTTGAGAGACAGTTTTGCTGGATATATGATTCTTGGCTGGCATTTTTTTTCCTTCAATTCTTTATATAAGTCATCCCATTGCCTTCTTGCCTGCATGGTTTCTGCTGAGTAGTTCAATGTATTCTTATTGACTCTCCTTTGTAGGTGACCTTTTGTTTATCCCTAGCTGCTCTTTATCTTTGGTTTTCGCAAGTTTGATTATAATATGTCTTGGTGATGTTCTTTTAAAATCTACCTTATGTGGAGTTCAATGAGCATCTTGGATAGACATCTTCTCATCAGGAAAGTTTTCTGCCAACAAATCTTTAACAATTCTCTCTGAATTTTCTGTTATCCCTCCCTGTTCTGGTATTCCAATCACTCGTAGGTTATTCCTCTTGATAGAGTCCCACCTGATTCTTAAGGTTTCTTCATTTTTTTTAAATATTTTTCCCGATTTTTCTTCAAATATTTTGGTGGCAAGTGCTTTATCTTCAAGTTCACAAATTCTGCCTTCTACTTGTTCAATTCTGCTCTTCTGACTTTCTATTGAGTTTTCTAATTCTGTATTTTTATTGTTAATCTTCTGAATTTCTGATAGCTATCTATTATGTATGGATTTTTCCAGCTTACTAAAGTTTTCATTATGTTTCTGAATAACCTTTTTAATTTCTTCATCTGCTTTATCTGTGTGTTCCTTGGCTTGTCCTGCACATCCCTGATTTCCTTCCTGATGTCTCAAAGGGTTCTATATATTAATGTTTTGTATTCTGCATCAAGTAATTCCAAGAAAGCACTTTCCTCTAGAAGATCCTTTGATTCTTTGTTTTCAGAGGTTGTTGATGCAATCGTGGTCTGTTTCTTTATATGATTTGATATTGACTCCTGCCTCCGAGCCATCTTTAAGTTTTTGTATTAGTTTATTTTATGCTAGCTTACCGTATCCTAGCTTCTTGCTTTGTTTTGTTTTGATATACCCAGATGGGTTGCGTGAGAGAGCTAGCTTGATCATTTTCACCTTTTGAAGATCTGACGTCCTATCACCAGATGGCTAGAGCTGTTATCAGGTATGTCAGCCTAAGAGTCCATTCAGTTTTCTTGTATGGATTCAGCTTAGGTGTCCGGGTAGCTGATCATCAAGTATGTGGTACAGGCTCTGTCCTGCAGTCTTCGGGGGGCAGGGGTGTTTGGTGTAGGTACCAGTATCTGGTTTTAGCAGGGTGTCATGCTCTGAACAAGGCAGGGGGCTGAAAATCCTCCACCAAGTGTCTCTGCGGAAAGCACATCCCTCTTCCATAGAGCGTACAGGTGTTTGGGTTCTGCAGAGAGACCATGGGCACCAATTGTGTTTGGTTGTAAGGACTGGGAGATACTAGTTGTCCTTGGACCCCTGTCGTGGGTGGCTGGGTGACCTGAGTGGAGCTTGTAGTCCTTAGGCCCCTGATGTGGGTAGGTGAAAAAAAAAGGTGAGGACCCTGTTTAATAGGCAAAGTGGTGTCAAACATCAAACACCCACTTCTCCATCTCACAGCTGAAACATTTGTAGTCTGCCAACAGGGGCCTATTTTCCTGAAATAGGCCCACACAGGTCCATGAGGGGGGAAAGGTACTCAAAGTCCATGGAGTGTTTATGCCTGGACAAGAGCTACTTCTGTCCTGAGCTCCCCAGATTAGTGGAGCTGGCAAATTATCTTTACCCCCAACTGCGAATTTATTCCTTCTCCAAGGCCAGAAGGATGGCTCTTGGCCCTCAAGAAGGCCTTTCTCAGGCCCAGGGAAATCAACAGCAGCTGGAGCTGGCTTGGGGGTGGCGGGGCATGGTAAAATATACACAAGTACTTAGCTTTGGCTGAGAGCGCCACTTTTCTCTGGTGTGAGTAGGTTGTGAGTCTGGCTGGTTCACCTTGAGGAAACTGCAGCCAAACACTAGTAGTGGCTCACTGCAGCAGCTCCTGGAAATGGTGCCTGAGGGCTCCTGGGAATTCAAGTCCAGTAACTCCTCTCCGCTTCTGAACCGTCTCTTCCTTTCCCTGCTGCTCGGTTCATTTTCTAACTTTGCTTTGATATTCAGGGCTCCTAGCTTGTCACAAATATACTCATTTCAGTTGTTTTTTGGGGTCTTTGTTGTAAGAGGGCTCACCGGAAACTTCTGTCTATTCCACTATCTTGGCCCCACCTCCTCTTTCCATTTTTTTAATAAAACAATTTTAAGGTTAATGGGCAGTCAAGCTTCAAAACAAAAACAGGAGACCTTCAAGGATCAGAAACAGAGAAAGAATCCATAAAGGTGAGATAAATGTGCATATAGATGATGAGGAAACCAGAACTGACATAGGCTGTAGAGGCTGGAGTTTCAGTTCCTGCTTAGGCAGAGGAACCAAGGCCCTACATGTGTTAGGAAATCAGCCTAGAATGAGCATGAGCTTTACACATGAGCTTTAAAACAATAGTGAGATATCATTTCTCATCAATTAGACAGACAAATATTTAAAATCTGACGATACCAAATATTGAGAAGAAAGTGGGAAAATGAGCAACCACTTTGGAGAGCAACTTGTCAATACAGAATAGAAGTGAAAATTACACATACGCTATGACCCAGCAGTAGCACTTTTGCATTTTGACTGCTAGGCGAAAGATTGGCAATTCAGACACACTCAGAGGCGTCTCCAAAGACAGGCCTGATGATCTGCTTCTGAAAGGTCACAGCTTTGAAAACCTACGAAGCAGTTCTACTCTACACACATAGGGTCATCATAAGTCATAATTGACTCAATGACAACTAACAAGAGCAATAACAACTCAAACATGTATAAAGATGTTCATTGTTGCATTGTGTATAAGAATGGAAAATTGAAAATGCACCCACATTTTAACTTAGTCATATAGAGTATTGGATAAATAAATGTGGCAATGCCATACAATGGAATAGTGCACAGAAGTTAAAAAAGGATGTTCTAGATCTACATATAGCATCATGGACGCGTCTTAAAAGCATAATGTTGAATAAAAATGATACAATTGTATAAATTGAACATGACCAAAAATATCATATATAGTTTATAGATGTACATATGTTTGTAAAGTGTAAAATGGATAATAATATACTCCAGACCATAGTTGCCTTAGCGGAGAATAATGGCAATGCAAGTGGTGGTTAAACAGAAAATTTTAGCTATATTTCTATTTTTTTTAATTTCTATTGTGCTTTAAGTGAAAGTTTACGAATCAAGTCAGTGTCTCATGCAAAAATGTATATACACCTTGCTAAAAAAAAAAACCTTGCTATATGCGCCTAATTGCTCTCCCCCTAATGAAACAGCACACTCCTTCCCTCCACTCTCTTTTTCATCTCCATTCAGCCAGCTTCTGACCCCCTCCGCCCTCTCATCTCTCCACTAGACAGGAGCTGCCCACATAGTCTCATGTGTCTACTTGATGCAAGAAGCTCATTCTCCACCAGTATAATTTTCTATCCCATAGTCCAGTCCAATCCCTGTCTGAAGAGTTGGCTTTGGGAATGGTTCCTCTCTTGGGTTAACAGAAGGTCTGGGGACCATGATCTCCAGGGTCCTTCCAGTCTCAGTCAGGCCATTAAGTCTAGTCCTTTTACGAGAATTTGGGGTCTGCATCTCTCACTGCTTTCCTGCTCTGTCAGGGGTTCTCTGTTGGTTCCCTGTTAGGACAGTCATCGGTTGTAGCCGGACGCCATCTAGTTCTTCTGGTCTCAGGCTAATGTAGTCTCTGCTTTATGTAGCCATTTCTGTCTCTTGGGCACATAATTACCTTATGTCTTTGCTGTTCTTCATCCTCCTTTGCTCCAGGTGGAATGAGACCAGTTGATGCATTATACATGGCCGCTTGCTAGCGTTTAAGACCCCAGACGCCACTCTCCAAAGTGGGAGGTAGAGTGTTTTCTTAATAGATTTTATTATGCCAATTGACTTAGATGTCTCCTGAAACCATGGTCCCCAAACCCCCGCCCCTGCTACACTGGCCTTCGAAGCGTTCAGTTTATTCAGGGAACTTCTTTGCTTTTGGTTTAGTCCAGTTGTGCTGACTTCTACTGTATTGTGTGTTGTGTTTCCCTTCACCTAAAATAGCTCTTATCTACTATCTAATTAGTGAATACCCCTCTCCATCCCTCCACACTCTTGAAACCATCAACGAATATTTTCTTCTCTGTTTAAGCTATTTTTCGATTTCTTATAATAGTGGTCTCACACAATATTTGTCCTTTTGCAACTGACTAATTTCACTCAGTATAATGTTTCACGGATTCATCATTGTTCTTTATCGATGCGTAGTATTCCATTGTGTGAATAGACCATAATTTATTTATCCACTCCCCCATCGATGGGCACCTTGGTTGCTTCCATCTTTTTGCTATTGTAAACAGTGTTGCAATGAACATGGGTGTGCATATATCTGTTAGTGTAAAGGCTCTTATTTCTCTAGGATATATTCCAAGGAGTGGGATTGCTGGATAGTGTGGTAGTTTTGTTTCTAGTTTAAGGAAGCACCAGATTGATTTCCAAAGTCATTGTACCTTTTTACATTCCCATCAGCAGTGTATAAGTGTTCCAGTCTGTCCACAACCTCCCCAACATTGATTATTTTGGATTAATGCCAGCCTTGTTGGAGTGAGATGGAATCTCATTGTAGTTTCAGTTTGCATTTCTCTAATTTTTTTTTTAATGGCTAATGATCGTGAGCATTTCCTCATGTACCTGTTAGGAACCTGAATGTCATCTTTAGTGAGGTGCCTGTTCATATCCTTTGCCCATTTTTTAATTGAGTTATTTGTCTTTTTGTTGTTGAGTTTTTTCAATATCATATACATTTTAGAGATCAGGCACTGATCGAAAATGTCATAGCTAAAAACCTTTTCCCAGTCCGTAGATGATCTTTTTACTCTTTTGGTGAAGTCTGGGTGAGCATAGGTGATTGATTTTTAGGAGCTCCCAGTTATCTAATTCCTCTTCTGCATTATTAGTAATGTTTTTTATACTGTTTATGCCATATATTAGGACTCCTGGCATTGTCCTTATTTTTTCTTCCATGATCTTTATAATTTTAGATTTTATATTTTGGTCTTTGATCCATTTTGAGATAGTTTTTGTGCATGGAGTGAGGTATGGGTCTTGTTTCATTTTTTTTGCAGATGGATATCCAGTTATGCCAGCACCATTTGTTAAACAGACTCTTTTTTCCCCATTTAACTGACTTTGGGCCTTTGTCAAATATCAGCTGTTCATATGTGGATGGATTTATGTCTGGAATCTCAATTTTGTTCCATCAGTCTATGTATCTGTTGTTTTACCAGTACCAGGCTGTTTTGACTACTGTGGCGGTATAATAGGTTCTAAAATCAGGTAGAGTGAGGACTCCCACTTTGTTCTTGTTTTTCAATAATGCTTTACTTATCCGGGGCCTCTTTCCCTTCCATATGAAGTTGGTGATTTGTTTCTCCATTTCATCAAAAAATGTTGGAATTTGGATCAGAATTGCATTGTAGGTATAGATCGCTTTTGGTAGAATAGAGATTTTTACAATGTTAAGCCTTCCTATCCATGAGGAAGATATGTTTTTCCACTTATGTAGGTCTTCTTTTGGTTTCTTGCAGTAGTGTCTTGTAGTTTTCTTTGTATAGGTCTTTTACGTCTCTGGTAAGATTTATTTCTAAGTATTTTATCTTCTTAGAAAAAAAAGTATTTTATCTTCTTAGAAAAAAAAGTATTTTATCTTCTTAGAGGCTACTGTAAATAGTATTGATTTGGTGATTTCCTCTTCGATGTTCTCTTTTTTGGTGTAGAGGAATCCAACTGATTTTTGTATGCTTCTCTTGTATCCTCATTCTCTTCTGAACTCTTCTATTAGTTTCAGTAGTTTTCTGGAGGATTCTTGAGTGTTTTCTCTGTATAAGATCATGTCATCTGGAAAAAGAGATACTTTTACTTCTTCCTTGCCAATCTGTATGCTCTTTATTTCTTTATCTAGCCAAATTCCTCTGGCTAGGACCTCCAACATAATGTTGAATAAGAGTGGTGATAAAGGGCATCCTTGTCTGGTTCCCGATCTCAGGGGGAATGCTTTCAGACTCTCTCCATTTAGGATGACGTTGGCTATTGGCTTTGTATAAATACCATTTATTATGTTGAGGAATTTTCCCTCTATTCCTATTTTGCTGAGAGTTTTTATCATGAATGGGTGTTGGACTTTGTGTTTTCATTGTCATTGTATTCCATCCCCAAAAAAACCCAGTGCCCTCGAGTCAATTCCGACTCATAGATGTATTCTGTAAATTTCTTTATTCCATCCTTGATATCTCCTATAACCCAGTCGTTTTTGAACCGGGTATTGTTCAGTTTCCAAGTGTTTGATTTCTTTTTCCTGCTATTGATTTCCACTTTTATGGCCTTACAGTCAGAAAAGATGCTTTGTAATATTTTGCTGTTTTAATTTCTCCTAAGGCTTCCGTTATGACCTAATATGTGGTCTCTTCTGGAGAATGTTCCATGTGCATTGGAAAAGAAAGTATATTTGGCTGCTGTTTGGTGGAGTGTTCTGTATACGTCTGTGAGGTCAAGTTGGTTTATTGTGGCATTTAGCTCTTCCGTGTGTTTATTGAGCTTCTTTCTGGATGTCCTGTCCTTCACTGAAAGTGTTGTGTTGTAGTCTTCTAGTATAATTTTGGAGCTATCTCACTTTTCAGTGCTGATAGAGTTTGTTTTATGTATCTTGCAGCCCTGTCATTGGGTGCATAAATAGTTAATATGGTTATATCTTCTTGGTATAGTGTCCCTTTAATCATTATATAGTGTCCTTCCTTATCCCTTGTGGTGGATTTAACTTTAAAGTCTATTTTGTCAGAAATTAATATTTCCACTTCTGCTAGTTTTTGCTTATTGTTTGCTTGATATATTTTTTTCCATCCTTTGAGTTTTAGTTTGTGTCTCTAAGTCTAAGGTGTGTCTCTTGTAGGGAGCATATAGACAGATCATGTTTTTTTTTTTTTAATCCATTCTGCCACTCTCTGTCTCTTTATTGGTGGATTTAGTGCATTTACATTCAGTGTAATTATGGATAGGTATGAATTTAGTGTTTTCATTTTGATGTCTTTTTTTGTGTGTCATTGACAGTTTCTTTTTCCCAGTTAATTTTTTGCACTGAGTAGTTTATGTTTATACATTCACCTTTCCTTTTATTCATTGTTTTGATTTTGTTTCTTCTGAATGTCTATTTTTTTCTTGTATTTTATTTTGATTAGTAGGATTGTTACCTTGTGGTTACCTTAATAGTTATCCCTATTTTCTAAGCTTAAACCTAACTTTTTTCTTTATATCGCCTTGTCTTCCTCTCCATATGAAAGATCTA
This sequence comes from Loxodonta africana, assembly GCF_030014295.1. NCBI lineage: Eukaryota > Metazoa > Chordata > Mammalia > Proboscidea > Elephantidae > Loxodonta > Loxodonta africana. Next base: position 64,333,203 of record NC_087369.1, read on the forward strand.
TGACTACATTTCTTAGTCCCTTTTTATTGTTTTAGTATTGATTTCTTTTACATAATGAATGACATTGGTCTTTCCCTGTTTACAGTGTTTCTTTTTTTTTTTAGTCTCAATTTATTTTTGTGATTTCCCTATCTGGTTTGACATCTGATTACTCTGACCAGTGTTCTGCTTTTGGGTTGATGCCTGATATAATTGATCTTTTAACCAAAGACCTTCCTTTAGCATTTCTTATAGTTTTGTTTTGGTTTTTACAAATTCCCTCTACTTCTGTTTATCTAGAAATGTCCTAATTTAACCTCATATTTGAGAGACAGTTTTGCCAGATATATGCTTCTTGAGTGGCAATAGTTTTCCTTCAATGCTTTATATAAGTTATCCCGTTGCCTTCTTGCCTGCATGGCTTCTGCTGAGTAGTCTGAGCTTATTCTTATTGACTCTGCTTTGTAGGTGACTTTTCGTTTATCCCTCGCCACTCTTAAAATTCTCTCTTTATCTTTGGTTTGGCAATTCCAGGAAGTGACCTTCATCCAGAAGATCCCTTGATTCTTTGTTTTGAGACCTCATTGAAGCAAACGTGGTCTGATTCTTTATGTGGTTTTATATTGACTGTTGTCTCCAAGCCATCTAAAAGTTATAAAAAAAAAAAGTATTACTTTATTTTATATTTGCTTACTGTATCTTAGCTTCTTGCTTTGTTTTGTTTTGATGTGCCGAAATAGGCTGTTTGAGTGAGCTAGCTTGATTATTTTCACCTTTGAAGCTGTTAGCAGGTATATCAGCCTAGGAGTCCATTCACTTTTCTTGTATGAATTCAGCTCAGGTGTCCAGGTAGCTGGTCATCAAGTGTGCGCAGTACAGGCTCTGTCCTACAGTCTTAGAGGGACAGGGGTGATTGGTGTAGGTACCGGTATCTTGCTTCGGCAGAGGGTCATGCTCTGAACAAGGCAGTGGGCTGACAACTGTCCCCCGAGTATCTGTGAGGAATGCGCATCCCTGTTCCCTACAGCTCACAGGTGGGTGCATTCTGCAGTCAGACCACGGGCACCCAAAGCTTTTGGTTGTAAGGCCTAGGAGGTGCCAGTTATCCTTGGACCCATGTTGTGGGAGGCTGGGTGACCTGAATGGACCCACCAGTCCTTAGGCCCCTGATGTGGGTAGGTGAGGACCCTGTTTAGTAGGCAAAGCAGTGCCAAACATCAAACACCCACCTCTCCATCGCACAGCTGAAACAGTTGCAGTCTGCCAACAAAGGCCTATTCTCCTGAAATAGGCACACATAGGTCCATGCAGGGGGGAAAGGTATTCAAAATTCATGGACTGTTTATGCCTGGACAGGAGCCGCTTCTCTCCTGAGCTCCTCAGGCTATTTGAGCTTGCAGATTATCTTTTACCCCGATCGTGAGTTTATTCCTTCTCCAAGGCTGGGAGAATGGCTCAGAGCACTCAGCAGGACCTATCTCAGGCCCAGGGAAATTGACAGCCACTGTAGCCAGCTTGCGGGTGGGGGTGTGGTAAAACATACGCAAGTACTTAGCTTTTGCAGAAAATGCCGTTCTCCTCTGGTTCTGGCGGTGTGAGTAGCCTGTGGGACTGGATGTTTCTCCCTGAGGAAACTGTGGCTGAACTGTTCCAGCAGCCCCCCGCAGTCGGTCCCAGAGATGGTGCCTGGGGGATCCCGGCAATTCAGGTCTGGCAACACCTCTCCACCTCTGAACCATCTCTCCCTTCCCCTGCTGCTCAGTCCATTTTCTAACTTTGCCTTTGATATTCAGGGCTCCTATCTTGTCATAAATATAATCATTTCACTCATTTTTTTTGTCTTTGTTGTAAGAGGGATCACCGGAAACATCTGGTACTCCACCATCTTGGCCTCGCCTCTTGAATTTTTTTTTACTGTAGGAAGTAAAGATGACAAAATATTGGCAATTCTGGGTAGTGGGAATATGAATTTTTGTTATAATATTCTTTGTACTTTTTATGTAGCTTTTACATTTCTCACTTTAAAAAGAAAGGAAAACTCTGTTGAGCATGTTTCAACAGAGTAATGGAACCACAGGGGTGGACAGAAAAGAACTATTTCTGCCATTGTTAAAGTGCTACTTAAGGCTTGGAGAATTCAAAGACTTTTCACAAGGGCAGGAAGTCCAAGGTTCTCACTGGACCCAAGAGACACAACCTTCTGAGTGTCAGTTCAGGAATACACTGAGGATAATTCGCCAAGTAAAATGAATGAGAATAAAAAAAAACAAATAAAACCCATTGCCATTGAGTCAATTCTGACTCGTAGCAACTCTATAGGACAAGGTAGAGCTGCCCCATAGAGTTTCCAAGGAGTGCCTGGTGGATTTGAACTCCTGACTGTTTTGTTAGTAGCCGTAGCTGTTACCCACTACGCCACCGGGGTTTCCAAATAAGTGAGAAGTAGGGAGGAACCCCCATTAAGAGACAGGCTTCATATAGCCAAGAAGTTCTAGAGAAAGAGGCAGTGGCAGCAACCACTTAGGCACAAGATTGGGTGTAAGGAAATGGCAATACAATACCAGGAGAAGACGATGTGCAGAGAATGCAAGGGCAGACAGAATAATGACTCCCCTTCCCCAAAGATGGCTATGTCCTAATCCTTGGAACCTGTGAATATATTACCTTAAAAAAACACCCACTACCTTACACGGGAAAAAATGATTTACAGATGTGATTAAGCTTAAGGGCCTTGAAGTGGCGAGATTATTCTGGATTATATGTGTGGCCCCAATCTAATCACACGTGTCTTAAAAGTGGAAGACAATGGAAGAAGAATGGGTCAGCGAGATGTTATATGAGAAGGACTCAACTTGTGATTGCTGACTTTAAAGATGGAGGAAGGAGGCCACTGGCCAAGGAATGCAGGCAGCTTCAGTTCATAGCCAGCAAGAAAATGGTACCTCAGTCCTACAACTCCAAGGAACTGAATTCTGTCAACAACCCAAATGGGCAGGAAATGGATTCGCCCCTAGAGGCTCCAGAAAGGAATGCAGTCCTGCCGACACCTTGATTTTAGTCTGGTGAGAGCTGTGTTGGACTTCTAACCTACATTGCTGTAAGATACTGAACATGTGTTGTTTTAAGCCACTAAATTTGTGGTAGTTTGTTACAGCAGCAATAAAAAACTAATACGGCAAGGCTCTAACACATGCTCAGAGGCATGCCTTCCCAAAAGGAAGTGGCTGCTCAGATATTAGAGTATGCAGGCTGTGTCACCAAACTGAACTCATCCTCAGGGTAGTACTGGGGTGCCAGGAGCACAGGGCTCAAAGTGGAGACTTAAAAGGGTTTAAATAGACTGGGCTCTGAAGAAGGAAGTTTCAAGGGTGACCTGAGGACTAGGCGTGTCACTCCAGTAAATCTCTAACTTTTCAAGACAAAAAAAAACCAGACCGGTTGCCATCGAGTGGATTCCGACTCATAGCGACCATATAGGGAATGTCTCAAATATCACTCTCTGAGAGAGGAAACAATAAACATGGGTGGAATTCTACCCTCCCGCCATATGGTAAACTGAGTGCCATAATTAATCTCTTGATAAAACCCAGTAGAGTTTAACCTTAGAGGTTGTGGCCCCTTCGACAACTAGCACAATCTAAATTGCCTCCTGTTGAGGCTGAAAATAAGATGATTTCCTCTTTTTGCTTTCTGACAGCAGTGTGGTCTGGACTGTATTATATACTAGTTTCTAGTAACATGATTCTCCTTGGAATAATTGCTTCTGAGGCTGGTGATTGCTTGTGTTTTCTAATATTTTTTTCTTTTAAATAAACTTTTATTATTATAAAAGAAATGCATATGCATTGTAGAAAATTAGAAAATATAGACAAGCAGAAAAATAATAAATGAGTTTTCTGCCACCCAGAGATCACCACTGTAAAATCTTTGTGTATGGTATGCAGGAATTTTTTTGTGTGTGTACTCTTATTACCAAACTAAGATCATATTACACATACTGTTCTGCAGTCTGCTTTTTTCCCATCATCAATCTCTATTTTGCTATTTCAGTAAATTTTCAACTCATCTAACACCCAGATCATCTTCATATTTCCCAAATGACCTAAAAATATCCTTTATAGCTGTTTCATCCAAATCAGTACCCAATCCAGACCATGTACAATATCTGGTTCTTATATTTCTTAAGGAAACCCTGGCAGCATAGTGGTTAAGAGCTATGGCTGCTAAACAAAAGGTCAGCAGTTCGAATCCACCAGGCGCTCCTTGGAAACCGTATGGGGCAGTTCTACTCTGTCCTACAGGGTCTCTATGAGTCGGAATCACCTCAACGGCAATGGGTTTTTTGGTATGTTTCTTAAGTTTCTTTTAATCTAGCAGAGATCCCTTTGTTAATGACAGTGACTTGCTGAAGATACCAGGCCAATTATTCCCCAGAATGTTCCACTTACTGGATTTGTCTTGTTGTTTCTTTGTGTTGTTTTCTTATAACTTTTGGAAATGTGGCATTGGTGTTGGGAAAATCTTATATGTCCATTTAACTTTTTGGACTCTTTGAAAATGGTATAATATGAGAATCTTGGAGTTGGATTCTGTTTTGGAGTCCTAAAAAAAAATTCACCTATTCCAATGGATGACAGCCTAGGCTGCAGCTGCTGAAGGTAATTTCCCTCTCCCCACCCTCAGAATGAGACCCTTCTGGCTGAGACTGAACAGAAATACAAGTTGGGGATAAAATAATTTCAAACTTTAATTTCTTTGTATTTAATCTTTGGAAGTTATTTTCCTCCCAAGAATTTCAGAAGGGGAGGAATTTCACACTATTAAATTTTTGGACATTTATATTTTATGTGGAACATTTTTATGCTATTGTTATTAGTGTAATGAATGCACAACTTTTGGTGAACTATATCGGAATTGTTGGCGGGGCATAATTTAGGATAGAAAATACAACAGGGATAGACTTTACAGCCTAGGATGCAGAAAGGAACTTGTAGTTAATTTAATTAATGTTCTATTCTGATCTACTTCAGAACCTTCTGGAGGAAAAGCAGAATTGCCCAACACTGGTCCTAAGAGGAATAGTAGTTGGTATTGGGAGACAGTCTCACAAAGGTGGAACCAGGACTTCTCTGGTGAACTCTGGTCTCCTACCCCTGAGCAGACAGCCACATACCTAAAGGAGCAGGAATTTGGCTTTTAAATTTAACAGGTTAAGATAACAAAAGTTTGAGGAGTATTAGAGGAACCATTATCTCCCTCTCCCATGTTCCTGCCAGTCCATGAAATAGAAACATTCCCACTTTCAGAAGTATAGAAGTGACAAGCAGGTTTTTTTTTTTTTAATATTGATATTTGGGCCCCATATTTCAGAGATTCTTCTTTAATTGGTGTGGGTGGTGGCCTTGGTATTAGGGTTTTAAAAACTCCCCAGGTGATTCTAAACTATAATCAAGGTTGAGGATTGCTGACATAGGAGGTCAACTATGAGTTGTGTGGCACAGCAGGAGGAGATGATTAATCAAGACCCAAGTATTTTCTCCTTTAAATTTTTTTAAATTTATTTTTTTAATTGTATTTTAGATGAAGATTTAGAGAACAAACTAGTTTCTCATTAAACAGTTAGTACATGTATTGTTTTATGGCTTTGCTTAACAACCCCACAACATGTCAACACTCTCCCTTCTGAAACTTGGGTTCCCTTTTACCAGCTTTCCTGTTCCCTCCTGCTTTCTAGTCCTTGCCCCTGGGCTGGTGTTCCCCTTTAGTCTCATTTTGCTTTATGGGCCTGTCCAATCTTTGGCTGAAGGGCAAACCTCAGGAGTGACCTCATTACTGTGCTGAAAGGGTGTCTGGGGGCCATAATCTCAGGGTTTCTCCAGTCTCTGTCAGGCCAGCAAGTCTGGTCTTTCTTTTTGAGTTAGAATTTTGTTCTACATTTTTCTGCAGCTCTGTCTGGGACCTCTATAATGATCCTTGTCAGAGCAGTCATTGGTGGTAGATGGGCACCATCTAGTTATACTGGACTCAGTCTGGTGGAGGCCGTGGTAGATGTGGTCCATTAGTCCTTCTGAGTAATGTTTCCCTTGGGTTTTCTTCATTATTCCTTGATCCCGAAGGGGTGAGACCAGTGGAGTATCCTAGATGGCCGCTCACAGACTTTTAAGACTCAGACGCAACTCACCAAAGTAGAATGTAGAACATTTTCTTTATGAACTATATTATGCCAGTTGAGCTAGATGTTCCCAGAGACCATGGTCCGCACAGCTCTCAGCCCCGCAATTCAGTCCCTCAGGGATTTTGGATGTGTCTATGAAGCTTCCATGACCTTGCCTTGTACAAGTTGTGCTGGCTTCCCAGTATTGTGTACTGTCTTACTCATTACCAAAGTTACCACTTATCTACTGTCTATTTAGTTTTTTTCCATCTCCACCCCTCCCCTCTCTCGTAACCATCAAAGATTGTTTCTTTTTGTGTGTAAACATTTTCATGAGTTTTTACAGTAATGGTCTCATACAATATTTGTCCTTTTGTGATTGAGTTATTTCACTTAGTATAATGTCCTCCAGATTCATCGATGTTATGAGATACTTCACAGATTCATCATTGTTCTTTATCGTTGTGTAATACCGTGTAAACTGTGTACCACAGTTTGACGATCCATTTATCTGTTTATGGGCATCTAGGTTGTTTCCATCTTTTTACTATTGTGAACAATGCTGCAATGGGTATGGGTGTGCATATGTCTACTCGTGTGATGACTCTTATTTCTCTAGGATATGTTCCTAGCAGTGGGATTGCTGGATCATATTATTTCTATTTCTAGCTTTCTAAGGAAGTGCCATATTGTTTTCCAAAGTGGTTGTATCATTTTGCATTCCCACCAGCAGTGTGTAAGAATTCCAATCTCCTCTCAGCCTCGCCAACATTTGTTATTTCCTGTTTTTTTGATTTGTGCCAGTAATGCCAGGGTGAAATGGTATCTCATTGTGGTTTTGATTTGCATTTCTCTAATGGCTAGTGATCATGAGTACTTCCTCATGTGACTGTTGGGCACTTGAATGTCTTCTTTGGTGAAGTGTCTGTTCATTTCCTTTGCCCATTGTTTAATTGGATTATTTGTCTTTTCGCTGTAGAGGTGCTGGATTTTCTTGTAGATTTAGAGATTAGACCTTTGCCTGATTTGTAATAGCCCCAAATTTTTTCCTGTCTTTTTGCTCTTTTGATGAAGTCTTTGATGAGCATAAGTGTTTAATTTTTAGAAGATCTCAGTTATTTAGTTTGTCTTCTGGAGTTTGTGTGTTGTTGGTTGTGGTTTGTATCTTGTTAATGCTGTGTATTAGGGCCTCTAGGGTTGATCCTATTTTTTCTTCTATGAACTTCATAGTTTTTGGCTTTATATTTAGGTCTTTGATCCATTTTGAGTTAGTTTTTGTATATGGTGTGTTTACAGGTCTTGTTCCATTTTTTTTGCAGATGGACATCCAGTTTTGCCAGCACCATTTGTTAAAGACTGTCTTTTCCCCATTTGTTGGACTTTGGGGCTTTGTTGAAGATCAGGTGACTGTAGTTAGATGGATTTACATCTGGGTTCTCAATTATGTTTCATTGGTCAATGTATCTGTCATACCAGTACCAAGCTGTTTTGACTACCATAGCTGTATAGTAGGTTCTGAGGTGACGTAGAGTGAGTCCTCCTACTCTATTCTTCTTTACTTATCTAGGGCTTCTTCCCTTCCCATATGAAGTTAATGATTAGTTTTTCCATCTCTTTAAAGAATGTTATTGGTATTTGAATCAGGATTGCATCGTATTTGTAAATCGCTTTGGGCAGAACTGTCGTTTTCACAATGTTGAGTCTACCTATCCATGAGCATGGCATGTTTTTCCATTTAGGTAGATCTCTTTTGGTTTCTTGCAGTAGTGTTTTTATTTTCCTTTGTATAGGTTCTTTACATCCCTGGTTAGAGATTTATTCCAAAGTATTTTATATTTTTTAGGGGCTATTATAAATTTTTTTGTTTTTGTGATTTCCTTTTCATCGTTCTCTTTATTGATGTATAGGATTCCACCTGATTTTCTTACGTTTATATCATATCCTGCTACTATGCGGAATCTATTAGTAGTTTTCTCTTGGAGTCTTTTGGGTTGTCTATGTAGAGTATCATATCATCCACAAATAGGAGCAGTTTAACTTCTTCATTACCAACTGGATGCCCTTTATTTCTTTTTCTTGCCTGATTGCTCTAGCTAGAACTTCCAGCACAGTGTTAAATAGGAGTAGTGATAAAGGGCATCCTTGTCTTGTTTCTATCCTCAAGGGGAACGTTTTCAGCCTCTCTCCATTAAGAATGGTTTTGGCTATTGGTTTTGCCTGGATGCCCTTTATTATGTTGAGAAATTTCCCTTCTATACCTATTTCATTGAGAGTTTTTATCAGGAATGGGTGTTGGACTTTGTCAAATGCCTTTTCTGCATCGATTGAGAAGATCGTGTGATTCTTTTCTTTCCTTTTATTTATGTGGTGGATTACATTGATTGATTTTCTAATGTTGAACCATACTTGCATACATGGTATGAATCCTACTTGGTCATGGTGTACTAGTTTTTTGATATGATGCTGAATTCTATTGGCTAGAATTTTGTTGACAATTTTTGAGTCAGCATTCATGAGAGATATTGATCTGTAATTGTCTTTTTTTGTGGTGACTTTGTCTGGTTTTGGTATCAAGGTTATGCTGGCTTCACAGAATGAATTCAGCAGTATAGCTTTCTTTTCTATGTTCTCAAATAGTTTGAGTAGTACTGGCATAAGCTCTTCTCTGAATATTTGGTAGAATTTTCCAGTGAAGCCACTGGCTCAGAACTTTTTTTTGTAGGGAGTTATTATTATTATTATTACCTTTTCAATCTCTTCTCTTGTTGTGGGACTGTTCAGATTTTGAACATCATTTTGTTTTTAGTTTGATAGGTAGTGTATTTCTAGAAAGTTGTCCGTTTCCTCTAGGTTTTTTAATTTGTTGGAGTACAGTTTTTCATAGTACTCTGTTATGATCCTTTTTTTTTTTCAGTTGGGTCTGTTGTAATGTCCCCCATTTCATTTCTTATTTGGGTTATTTGCATCCTCTTGTGTTTTTCTTTTGTCAGTTTGGCCAGTGGTTTGTCGATTTTGTTGAACCTTTCAAAGAACCAACTTTTGGTTTTGTTGATTCTTTGTATTGTTTTTCTATTTCAGTTATTTGTGCTCTGATCTTTCCTTTCTTCTGGTGGCTGTGGGCTTCTTTTGCTGTTCTCTCTCCATTTGTTCAAATTATGTAGCTAATGTTTTGATTTTCTCTCTTTCTTCTTTTTTGATGTGTGCATCTACTGCTATAAACTGACCTCTGAGCACTGCCTGAGCTGTGTCCCAAAGGTTTTGTATGATGTGTTTTCATTCTCGTTTGATTCTAGGAATTTTTTGGTTCCATCTTTGATTTCTTCTATTACCCAGTGGCTTTTAAGCAGGGTGTTATTCAGTTTCCATGTAATAATTTTTTTCCTTGCTCTTCCTGTTGTTAATTTCTACTTTGATGGTGTTGTGGTCAGAGAAGATACTTTGTATTATCTCAATATTTTGCATTTTGTTGAAGGTTGCTCTGTGGCCTAAGACGTGGTCTATTCTGGGGAATGTTCCATGTGCATTGGAAAAGAATGTGTAATTTGCTGCTGTTGAGTGGAGTGTTCTATTTATGTCTATGAGGTCACATTGGCTTATTGTGCCCTTTAACTCTTCTGTATCTTTGCTGAGTTTCTTTCTAGATGTTCTGTCCTTTACCAAGAGTGGTGTGTTGAAGTCTCCTACTATTATTGTGGAACTGTTAATTTCTCTTTTCAGTGCTGTTAGGGTTTGTTTTATGTATTTTGGACCTCTGTCATTGGGTGTATCGATGTTTATTATGGTTAAGTCTTCATGATGGATCATCCCTTTAATCATTATATAGTGTCCTTCTTTGTCTTTTTTGGTGGATTTTGTTTTAAAGTCTATTTTTTCTGAGGTTAGTATTGCAACTCTTACTCTTTTTTGGTAATTATTTGTTTGATGTATTTTCTCCCATCCTTTGATTTTTAATAAATTTACATCTTCGTTTCTAAGGTATTTTTCTTGTAGACAGCATATTGATGGATTCTGGTTTTTTAATCCATTCTCTCACTCTCTGTCTCTTTATGGGTGCATTTATGCCATTTACTTCCAGCGTAATTATTGATAAATGTGAGTTTATTGCTGTCATTTTGTTGTGCTTTTTTTTGGTGGTGCTGACATTTTCTTTGTTCCTCTTACTCTCCTGTGCTGCGTTTCTTTTGTTTGTAGGTTTCTTTTTCATTGCTTTTGTTTTTGTAGATTTTGTTTTTATTGAGACTTTATGTTTTTCTTCTTTATTTTGAAGGGGAGGTTTGCTAACATTCTTTGTGTTTACCTTGAAATCTACCTTATTTTCCTAGTTTTGAACCCATTTATTATTACTTGGTATCACCTTGCCTTCCTCCACATTAGAAAGTTCTATACCTACACTGTTTATTCCCTCTTTTATTGGTCTGACTTCGTTGTCATTTAGAGATTAACCTCTCTGGTTCCCTGTTGTAATTCTTTTGGTTTTGGATAGTCCTTGAGAGTTCATTTCCTAGGTTGGTATCTGGCTGGTACAATCTTGCATGCTAGATTCAGGCTGTGGTCTGGTGTTGTTTGTTCTCAGACCAAAGGACTCCCTTGAATAATTCTTCTAAGTTTGGTTTGGTTTTTACGTATTCTCTTAATTTCTGTTTATCTGGAAATGTCCTAATATCTCCATTGTATTTGAATAAGAGTTTTGCAGGATGTATTATTCTTGGTTGGCAACTTTTTTCTTTCAAGGTTTTATAGATGTCATTCCATTGCCTTCTTGCCCGCATGGTTTTTGCTGAATAATCAGAGCATAGTCTTATGTTTCTCTTCTCTATGTGACTTTTTGTTTTTCTCAAGCTGCTCTCAGGATTTTTTCTTTGTTTTTGGTTTTAGCAAGTGTGATTGTGATATGCCTTGGTGATTTTCTTTTGGGTCTATCCTATATGGGGTTCTTTGAGCTTCTTGGATGGTCAGCCTTTCATCTTTCATAAGATTTAGGGAAGTTTTCTGTCAACAATTCTTCAATGATCCTCTCTGTGTTTTCCGTTTTTCTTCCTCTGTTCTGCAACTTCAATCACTTGCAAATTTTTGCTTTTGATTGTATGCCACCTAATTCTCAGGGTTTCTTCATTTTTCTTCATTCTTTTTCTGATTTTTCCTCAGAGTTTTATCCAAGTGTTTGTCTTCAATCCTATCTTCCATTATTTCAGACCTGCACCTCGGGCCTTCTATGACACTCTCCATTTCTGAAATCTTGTTGTTTATCTTTTGTATACCTAATTGTTGCTTTTGTATGATTTCTAGTTGTGAATTTATTTTGGCATTTTGTTCCTGTATTATTTTCCTGAATTCCTTCATTTTTTCCCATGAATTTGTCTATTTTTTCCTCATTTTTGTCTGCTTTTTGTTTCAACTCTTGGATAGCTCTGGATATTAGAGTTTTAAATTCCCTATTAGGCAGTTCTAGTGCCTTCTCTTCTACTGGAAAGTCATCTGGTGTTTTATTTTGGATGTGTACTGGAAGCATCCTGTGCTATTTTTTTTTAAAAAAAATTTGATATTGTCTGCTGTCTTCAGGACATTCAGTAGTTATTTTTTCATTTATTGATTGTAGATCTGTTTATTTCGTCCTGCCTTTTTGCTTTCTTTTCTTATGTCTGAGCAGGTGGGCTGCGTGTTCTTTGTTGTTTACTTATCTGTGGTCACTATACTTTTCACATCTTTGTCCAATGAGCAAGGCAAGTCACTCAGCTATGGTGCAGCAGGGCAGGTCCAGCTGAAGTGGAGGAGCTGGGATGGGTTGTATGTGGCAAATACTAGGCTGACAGGGCAGGATGTAAATCAGTGCTGGGCTGGTTCTTGTAGACTGTGCCTGTGATGCTTAGGGGTGTGATGTTCAGTGCATGGTGCAGGTAGGCAGGAAGGATGGGGAACATTGTGATGTGTGGAGCTAATATGGGTACAGGAAAGAGGAGAGAGCAGAGAGAGAAACAGGAGCCCAAAACAAGAAAACAAACAAAAAGAGTGCTAAGGGAGCTTGCTGTTGAAGTGGAGAGATGAGAAACCAAGAAGTGGATAAAAACAAAGAGAAAAAAATGGGGGGAAAAAGAAAAAAATAACTAGATAAAAATCTGAAAAGAAAAGAAGAGCCCCAGGGATCCCACCAGTGTTGCTACAAAAACCAGGGAAGTCGCTCCCAGGCTGTGCAATATAATCTGGCTAGAGGGGGTATAGATGTCACACAGCACCAGGTATTCAGAAGACAGAGAGAGAAGGTAAGTATAGAGAGATAAGAACTGAGAAATGAAGAAAGACATGAAAAAAGAGAAAAAAAAAGAAAAGAAGAAAAAAGAAATGCCTGGAGGGATCCCACCTACACGGCTGTGCAAATTGGGGGAGTGACTCCTAAGCGGTGGCATGCAGCCTGGCTAGAAGGTGCTACCAAGCTGTGAAAAGAAAAAGGAAATAAATAAACAAAACAGAGGAAAACAAAACAAGTAAAAGCAGAGACAAAAAAAGCTTGGGGATCCCACCAGTGTGGTGCTGCGGGCAGGCGTGGCTCCCCAGTCGAGTGGAACTTCACAGCCTTTTAAGAGGAAGCAAAGATGGCACATGTAGTCAGGTATTCGAGAGAAAGGAGGGGAGGTGGTGGAAGGCACGGGAGAAGCTGAAAGAGATGAAAAAAAGCAACACCAGCAACAGACAAATGGCACTCAGGGAGCCGGCCAGTGTGGGTGGGGTGAATCCAAAAGGCCCAGGGCTGAAGCAGTTTCCTCTGGGCCAAGAGACTGTGGCAAGTGGGAAGGAGACGAGGCCGAGGGAGGGGGAGAAGAAGGGTAGGGGTTGGAAAGTGTATATTGCTGGTTACCGGGTGCTCTGTCTCCTGCTGGGAACTTCGTGAAGCTGCCTTCCCCTACTCCCTGTTTGCCATTCTTGGTGGCTGAGTTGTCCAAGACGGCGAATCCATTCTGCGTTAGCTGATAGGGGACCCCCACTGTGTATCTCTTCTCACTCTCTGTTCTCTGTCAGTTTCTTATTCCATTTGGTGCTTGGTTGAGTTCTTTATCTCTCCATTTGATGGTTAGGGTTCCAAGACTGATGTATGTCTCTGTTTTACTTAGTTTTTCATGTCTTCGTTGTGGAGGGAAGGCATGGTGCTTCTGTCTATAGCACTGTGTTGGCTCTGCTTCTTTTTTTTTCCACAAAACTTTTCAAAACATGGTACAATGCATTCTTCCTTACTGCAGAAGCAGTATTTATAGTCCAAATAAATAAAGCCAAAGGATTTTCTTTTAACTCAGAAAAATTACAACGACAGTGCATTCTTCATTACTGGAAAGTCAGTACTTACAGACCAAAAAAAAAGAAAAAACTAAAAGGAATTTGAATCTCAGGAAGATCTTCTGTTCAGCTCTTTTACCTCATCATTTCTTTTGTTCACTTTAACTTCCAAGAGCAAGTTTCAGATGTACAAAAGCAAGTTTCAGAGCAAGTTTCAGTCTCTCTGACATCGATTTTGGTCTTTTCTTTCTTTCCTGTCTTTTTAATGACCTCTTGCTTTCTTCGTGTATGATGTCCTTGATGTCATTCCACAACTCGTCTGGTCTTTGATCATTAGTGTTCAATGCATCAATTTTATTGAGATGGTCCCTAAATTCAGATGGGATATGCTCAAGGTCATTCTTTGGCTCTTGTGGACGCGTTCTAATTTTCTTCAGCTTCAAGCTGAAGTTGAATATGAGCAATTGATGGTCTGTTCCACAGTCGGCCCCTGGCTATGTTCTGACTGATTACATTGAGCTTTTCCATCTTCTCTTTCCACAGATACAATTGATTTTATTCCTCTGTATTCCTCCAGTGAGGTCCATGTGTACAGTCACCATTTATGTTATTGAAAAAAGGTATTTGCAAAGGAGAAGTCACTGGTCTTGCAAAAATTCTGTCATGTGATCTCCAGGATCATTTCTATCACCAAGACCATAGTTTCCAACTACCAATTCTTCTTTGTTTCCAACTTTCACATTCCAATCACCAGTAATTTTCAATGTGTCCTGATTGCATGTTTGATCAATTTCAGACTGCACAAGTTGGTAAAAATCTTCAGTTTCCTCATCTTTGGCCTTAGTGGTTGGTGCATAAATTTGAATAACAGTCATATTAACTGGCCTTCCTTGAAGATGTATGGATATCATCCTACCACTGATAGCACTGTAATCCAGGATAGATCCTGAAATGTTCTTTTTGATGATTAATGCAACACCATTCCTCTTCAATTTGTCATTCCCAGCATAGTAGACCATATGATTGTCTGATTCAAAATGGCCAAAACCAGTCCATTTCAGCTCACTAATGCCTAGCTTGTTGATATTTATGTGTTCCATTTCATTTTTTGACAATTTCCAATTTTCCTAGATTCATGCTTCTTACATTCCATCTTCCTATTATTAATGGAATTTGTAGCTGTTTCTTTTCCTTTTGAGTTGTGCCACATCAGCAAATGAAGGTCCCAAAACTTGACTCCATCCATCTCATTAAGGTCAACTCTACTTTGAGGAGGCAGCTCTTGCCCAGTCAACTTTTCAGTGCCTTCCAACCTGAGGGGCTCATCTTTTGGCACTACATTAGACAATGTTCTGCTCCTCTCCAGAGGTTTTTTTTTTTTCCAGAAGTAGACTGCCAAGTCCTTCTTAGTCTGTCTTAGTTTGGAAGATCAGCTGATACTTGTCTTCCATGGGTGACCCTGCTGGTATTTGAATACCGGTGGCATAGCTTCCAGCATCACAGCAACATGCAAGCCCCCATGGTGTGACAAACTGACAGACACATGGGGGAGAATTATCATATGACCCGGAAATTCCACACCTAGGTATATACTCAAAGACTTGACAGAATGACTTAAATAGAGACTTGTACACTAATGTTCATTGCAGCACCATTCACAATAACCAGAAGTGGAAGCAACCTAAATGCCCATCAAGAGATGAATGGATAAACAAAATGTGGTACATACATACGATGAAATACTACTCAGCGAATAGGAGAAATGAAGTGTTGATACATACTATAGTATGAAAAGAGCTTGAAACGTCATGCTGAGTGAAATAGGTAAATCACAAAAGGACAAATATTGTATGACCGTGCTTACATAAAAGGACATGAAAAGGCAATTGCATAAAGACCAAAGTTTATTAATGATTACAATGGGTGGGAGGAAATGGGGGTCATTGCTTATGGAGTAATGAATTTTGGTGTATGTTGATGGAAAAATCACATTGATTAAGGGTAGGGTTGCAGAGCCAATTATTGTAAGTGCTGTCAATTAGTTGTACACCTGTAAAAAGTTATTTTGGCAAAAGTTGTGTGATAGATATATTTACCACCACCACAACAAAAAACTGCTGTTGCTACTTATGTACAACCAAACACCTCATAGGATTTGGTTCTTTGGTTTTGGAGGTTTAGGGTCAGGGTTTAAAGGGACATCCCGGTTAATTGGCCTAATAACCTGTTTAGTGCTTCTCTTCTACCTCCTAGTTTGTTGTGTAGTGCCTGAGGTCTTAAAAGCTTGTAAGCTGCCATCCAAGGCACAACAATTGGTCTCTATTCATATGGAGCAACAGAGTAAGAAGGATGGTCAGGAATAGGAGGAGGAAATGGAATGTGTGGCTAAGTGCCTTCAAGAACAACTGTCTCCATTGCCATGAGACCAGAAGAACTGGATGGTGCCTGGCTACTATTACTGAACATTTTGATCAGTAATTCTATGGTGGAATCCTGATCAAAAGGGGGAAAATGCAGAACAGAATTTCAGATTCTCATGGACTTCAGATTTTCTGTATCCATGACAGTTGGATGAACCCTTGAAATTTTTGCCTTCAGATAATCTTAAAAACTTAAACAAAAATGTCCCTTCAAGTGTTCTTAAAACCAAACAATGTATTAACTTAACTAGTAAAAAATGTCTGCCTTGAACATTGTACTCTTTTAAGAACTATCTATATGGGATCAAATTGACAACCAAGACTTGAAAGATTAGATAGGAACCTTAGGAGGGCAGTGAGTATGTTTTAATGGGGAAGAAACATCTCAGAAAAGGAGGGTGAAAGTGATTGCACAACTCAAAGAATGTATTCAATGCCACTGAATTGTACATGTAGAAACTGTTGAATTGGTGTTTGGTTTGGTGTGTATATTCTCAACAACAAAATAAATTAACAATTTTTAAAAAGTTGCTGTGTCACTTTTGTCAGGTTTTAGGACATTGTTAGTACCTTATCATTTTGGCCTAAAGAACCAATCATATACCAAATTTCCAATGTGCTAAAATATACATTGAAATCCTTCCTGCCAGCGCACACTAGAGCTGCAGGCTCAATACCAGTCATTATATCATCTAAAAAAAAATTCTTATAATCAATTAAAAACATTAAGTTGAATATTCCATTCCTACTGAAGCAAAATTTAAATCTCCATTTCAAAATAATGTGTTTACGGATATCAGGTCTACTATGTCGACGGTACTGGATGTAAAGGATGTTGTGAAACTAATGATTCTAAGAATCATTGCATAGTCTCTTGCTAGGGCAAAATCTCTTTAAAAGAGGCTTTCCAGCATTACTCAGAACATATGTTCACACTGGTACTAAACTAGATGTGATGGGACAATGGTGGGGAGCCTTACTGAGTGTAATTTTAGTATTCGTAACAAAGGGTCGGCAGTTCAAATCCGCCAGGAGCTCTTTGGAAACTCTACGGGGCAGTTCTACTCTGTCCTATAAGGTCTCTATGAGTCGACGGCACTGGGTTTTTAACAGAATGGACATCTGCAAAGAACCCCCCTCAATGTCATAAAAACTCTTCCTGGGGACAAAGCCCTTAGGGACTTCCCAGTGTAGATAGGGAATCCCCCCAACCCTCCCACATTTTTTTTTATTAACTTTTATTGAGCTTCAAGTGAACGTTTACAATTCAAGTCAGTCTGTCACATATAAGTTTATATACATCTTTCTCCGTACTCCCACTTGCTCTCCCCCTAATGAGTCAGCCCTTCCAGTCTCTCCTTTCGTGACAATTTTGCCAGCTTCCCTCTCTCTCTATCCTCCCATCCCCCCTCCAGACAGGAGATGCCAACACAATCTCAAGTGTCCACCTGATATAATTAGCTCACTCTTCATCAGCATCACTCTCCTACCCACTGTCCAGTCCCTTTCATGTCTGATGATTTGTCTTCGGGGATGGTTCCTGTCCTGTGCCAACAGAAGGTCTGGGGACCATGCCTGCCGGGATTCCTCTAGTCTCACTCAGACCATTAAGTATGGTCTTTTTATGAGAATTTGCGGTCTACATCCCACCGATCTCCTGCTCCCTCAGGGGTTCTCTGTTGTGCTCCCTATGAGGGCAGTCATCAATTGTGGCCGGGCATCATCTAGTTCTTCTGGTCTCAGGATGATGTAGGTCTCTGGTTCATGTGGCCCTTTCTGTCTCTTGGGCTCTTAGTTGTCGTGAGACCTTGGTGTTCTTCATTCTCCTTTGATCCAGGTGGGTTGAGACCAATTGATGCATCTTAGATGGCCGCTTGTTAGCATTTAAGACCCCAGACGCCACATTTCAAAGTGGGATGCAGAATGTTTTCATAACACAATTATTTTGCCAATTGACGTAGAAGTCCCCGCAAACCATGGTCCCCAAACCCCTGCCCTTGCTCCGCTGACCTTTGAAGCATTCAGTTTATCCCGGAAACTTCTTTGCTTTTGGTCCAGTCCAATTGAGCTGACCTTCCATGTATTGAGTGTTGTCCTTCCCTTCACCAAAAGCAGTTCTTATCTACTAATTAATCAGTAAAAAACCCTCTCCCTCCCTCCCTCCCTCCCCCCTCGTAACCACAAAAGTATGTGTTCTTCTCAGTTTTTACTATTTTTCAAGATCTTATAATAGTGGTCTTATACAATATTTGTCCTTTTGCCTCTGACTAATTTCGCTCAGCATAATGCCTTCCAGGTTCCTCCATGTTAGGAAATGTTTCACAGATTCGTCACTATTCTTTATCGATGCGTAGTATCCCATTGTGTGAATATACCACAATTTATTTACCCATTCATCCGTCGATGGAAACCTTGGTTGCTTTCAGCTTTTTGCTATTGTAAACAGAACTGTAATAAACATGGGTGTGCATATATCTGTTTGTGTGAAGGCTCTTGTTTCTCTAGGGTATATTCCGAGGAGTGGGATTTCTGGGTTGTATGGTAGTTCTATTTCTAACTGTTTAAGATAACACCAGATAGTTTTCCAAAGTGGTTGTACCATTTGACATTCCCACCAGCAGTGTATAAGAGTTCCAATCTCTCCGCAGCCTCTCCAACATTCATTATTTTGTGTTTTTTGGATTAATGCCAGCCTTGTTGGTGTGATGGAATCTCATCATAGTTCTAATTTGCATTTCTCTAATGGCTAATGATCGAGAGCATTTTCTCATGTATCTCTTGGCTGCCTGCATATCTTCTTTAGTGAAATGTGTGTTCATATCCTTTGCCCACTTCTTGATCGGGTTGTTTGTCTTTTTGTGGTTGAGTTTTGACAGAATCATATAGATTTTAGAGATCAGGCGCTGGTCTGAGATGTCATAGCTGAAAATTCTTTCCCAGTCTGTAGGTGGTCTTTTTACTCTTTTGGTGAAGTCTTTAGATGAGCATAGATGTTTGATTTTTAGGAGCTCCCAGTTATCTGGTTTCTCTTCGTCATTTTTGGTAATGTTTTGTATTCTGTTTATGCCTTGTATTAGGGCTCCTAGGGTTGTCCCTATTTTTTCTTCCATGATCTTTATCGTTTTAGTCTTTATGTTTAGGTCTTTGATCCACTTGGAGTTAGTTTTTGTGCATGGTGTGAGGTATGGGTCCTGTTTCATTTTTTTGCAAATGGATATCCAGTTATGCCAGCACCATTTGTTAAAAAGACTCTCTTTTCCCCAATTAACTGACACTGGGCCTTTGTCAATTATCAGCTGCTCATATGTGGATGGATTTATATCTGGGTTCTCAATTCTGTTCCATTGGTCTATATGCCTGTTGTTGTACCAGTACCAGGCTGTTTTGACTACTGTGGCTGTATAATAGCTTCTGAAATCAGGTAGAGTGAGGCCTCCCACCCTCTTCTTCTTTTTCAGTAATGCTTTGCTTATCCGGGGCTTCTTTCCCTTCCATATGAAATTGGTGATTTGTTTCTCTATCACCTTAAAAAATGTCAATGGAATTTGGATCGGAAGTGCGTTATATGTATAGATGGCTTTTGGTAGAATAGACATTTTTACTATGTTAAGTCTTCCTATCCATGAGCAAGGTATATTTTTCCACTTAAGTATGTCCTTTTTAAGTTCTTGTAGTAGAGCTTTGTAGTTTTCTTTGTATAGGTCTTTTACATCCTTGGTAAGATTTATTCCTAAGTATTTTATCTTCTTGGGGGCTACTGTGAATGGTATCGATTTGGTGATTTCCTCTTCGGTATTCTTTTTGTTGATGTAGAGGAATCCAAGTGATTTTTGTATGTTTATTTTATAACCTGAGACTCTGCCAAACTCTTCTATTAGTTTCAGTAGTTTTCTGGAGGATTCCTTAGGGTTTTTTGTGTATATAATCATGTCATCTGCAAATAGAGATAATTTTACTTCCTCCTTGCCAATCCGGATGCCTTTTATTTCTTTGTCTAGCCTAATTGCCCTGGCTAGGACTTCTAGCACAATGTTGAATAAGAGCGGTGATAAAGGGCATCCTTGTCTGCTTCCCGTCCTCAAGAGAAATGCTTTCAGGCTCTCTCCATTTAGAGTGATATTGGCTGTTGGCTTTCCATAAATGCCCTTTATTATGTTGAGGATTTTTCCTTCAATTCCTATTTTGGTAAGAGTTTTTATCATAAATGGGTGTTGGACTTTGTCAAATGCCTTTTCTGCATCAATTGATAAGATCATGTGGTTTTTGTCTTTTTTTTTATTTATGTGATGGATTACATTAATGGTTTTTCTGATATTAAACCAGCCTTGCATACCTGGTATAAATCCCACTTGATCGTGGTGAATTATTTTTTTGATGTGCTGTTGGATTCTATTGGCTAGAATTTTGTTGAGGATTTTTGCATCTATGTTCATGAGGGATATAGGTCTGTAATTTTCTTTTTTTGTAATGTCTTTACCTGGTTTTGGTATCAGGGAGATGGTGGCTTCATAGAATGAGTTGGGTAGTATTCCGTCATTTTCCATGCTTTGCAATACCTTCAGTAGTAGTGGTGTTAACACTTCTCTGAAAGTTTGGTAGAACTCTGCAGTGAAGCCGTCCGGGCCAGGGCTTTTTTTTGTTGGCAGTTTTTTGATTACCGTTTCAATCTCTTTTTTTGTTATGGGTCTATTTAGTTGTTCTACTTCTGAATGTGTTAGTTTAGGTAGGTAGTGTTTTTCCAGGAATTCATCTATTTGTTGTAGGTTTTCAAATTTGTTAGAGTACAATTTTTCATAATAATCTGATATTATTCTTTTAATTTCAGTTGGGTCTGTTGTGATGTGGTCCTTCTCATTTCTTATTCGGGTTATTTGTTTCCTTTCCTGTATTTCTTTAGTCAGTCTAGCCAATGGTTTATCAATTTTGTTAATTTTTTCAAAGAACCAGCTTTTGGCTTTGTTACTTCTTTCAATTGTTTTTCTGTTCTCTAATTCATTTAGTTCAGCTCTAATTTTTATGATTTGTTTTCTTCTGGTGCCTGATGGATTCTTTTGTTGCTCACTTTCTCTTTGTTCAAGTTGTAGGGACAGTTCTCTGATTTGGGCTCTTTCTTCTTTTTGTATGTGTGCATTTATCGATATAAATTGGCCTCTGAGCACTGCTTTTGCTGTGTCCCAGAGGTTTTGATAGGAAGTATTTTCATTCTCGTTGCATTCTATGAATTTCCTTATTCCCTCCTTGATGTCTTCTATAACCCAGTCTTTTTTCAGGAGGGTATTGTTCATTTTCCAAGTATTTGATTTCTTTTCCCTAGTTTTTCTGTTCTTGATTTCTAGTTTTATTGCCTTGTGGTCTGAGAAGATGCTTTGTAATATTTCGACGTTTTGGATTCTGCAAAGGTTTGTTTTATGACCTAATATGTGGTCTATTCTAGGAAGTGTTCCATGTGCGCTAGAAAAAAAAGTATACTTTGCAGCAGTTGGGTGGAGAGTTCTGTATAAGTCAATGAGGTGAAGTTGGTTGATTTTTGTAAGTAGGTCTTCCGTGTCTCTATTGAGCTTCTTACTGGATGTCCTGTCCTTCTCCGAAAGTGATGTGTTGAAGTCTCCTACTATAATTGTGGAGGTGTCTATCTCACTTTTCAGTTCTGTTAAAATTTGATTCATGTATCTTGCAGCCCTGTCATTGGGTGCATAAATATTTAATATGGTTATGTCTTCCTGATCAATTGTCCCTTTTTTCACTATTTAGTGTCCTTCTTTATCCTTTGTGGTGGATTTAAGTCTAAAGTCTATTTTGTCAGAAATTAATATTGCTACTCTTCTTTTTTGCTTATTGTTTGCTTGATATATTTTTTTCCATCCTTTGAGTTTTGGTTTGTTTGTGTCTCTAAGTCTAAGGTGTGTCTCTTGTAGGCAGCATATAGATGGATCGTGTTTCTTTATCCAGTCTGAGACTCTCTGTCTCTTTATTGGTGCATTTAGTCCATTTACATTCAGCGTAATTGCAGATAAATAAGTGTTTGGTGTTGTCATTTTGATGCCTTTTTATGTGTGTTGTTGACAATTTCATTTTTCCACTCACTTTTTTGTGCTGAGGCGTTTTTCTTAGTAAATTGTGAGATCCTCATTTTCGTAGTGTTTGACTTTATGTTAGTTGAGTCGTTACGTTTTTCTTGGCTTTTATCTTGAGTTATGGAGTTGTTATATCTCTTTGTGGTTACCTTATTATTTACCCCTATTTTTCTAAGTAAAAACCTAACTTGTATTGTTCTATATCGCCTTGTATCACTCTCCATATGGCAATTCTATGCCTCCTGTATTTAGTCCCTCTTTTTGATTATTGTGATCTTTTACATATTGACTTCAGTGATTCCCTATTATGAGTATTTTTTTAATTATTCTTAATTTGTTTTTGTGATTTTCCTATTTGAATTCATATCGGGATGTTCTGTTTTGTGACCTTGTGTTGTGCTGGTATCTGATATTATTGGTTTTCTGACCAAACAATATCCTTTAGTATTTCTTGTAGCTTTGGTTTGGTTTTTGCAAATTCTCTAAACTTGTGTTTATCTGTAAATATCTTAATTTCGCCTTCATATTTGAGAGAGAGTTTTGCTGGATATATGATCCTTGGCTGGCAGTTTTTCTCCTTCAGTGCTCTGTATATGTCATCCCATTCCCTTCTTGCCTGCATGGTTTCTGCTGAGTAGTCTGAACTTATTCTTATTGATTCTCCCTTGAAGGAAACCTTTCTTTTCTCCCTGACTGCTTTTAAAATTTTCTCTTTATCTTTGGTTTTGGCGAGTTTGATGATAATATGTCTTGGTGTTTTTCTTTTTGGATCAATGTTAAATGGGGTTCGATGAGCATCTTGGATAGATATCCTTTCGTCTTTCATGATGTCAGGGAAGTTTTCTGTGTGCAGATCTTCAACTATTTTCTCTGTGTTTTCTGTCCCCCCTCCCTGTTCTGAGACTCCAATCACTGGCAAGTTATCCTTCTTGATAGAGTCCCACATGATTCTTAGGGTTTCTTCATTTTTTAAATTCTTTTATCTGATTTTTTTTCAGCTATGTTGGTGTTGATTCCCTGGTCCTCCAGATGTCCCAGTCTGCATTCTAATTGCTCGAGTCTGCTCCTCTGACTTCCTAGTGCGTTGTCTAATTCTGTAATTTTATTGTTAATCTTTTGGATTTCTACATGCTGTCTCTCGTCTCTCTATGGATTCTTGCAACTTATTAATTTTTCCACTATGTTCTTGAATAATCTTTTTGAGTTCTTCAACAGTTTTATCAGTGTGTTCCTTGGCTTTTTCTGCAGTTTGTCTTATTTCGTTTCTGATGTCTTGAAGCATTTTGTAAATTAGTTTTTTATAGTCTGTATCTGATAATTCCAGGATTGTATCTTCATTTGGGAACGATTTTGATTCTTTTGTTTTGGGGGTTGTAGAAGCTGTCATGGTCTGCTTCTTTATGTGGTTTGATATGGACTGCTGTCTCCAAGCCATCACTGGGAAACTGGTTTTTCCAGAAAATCAGCTAAAAAAAAATGCAGTCAGATCCCTATCAGAATTGCCTTTGGATTATAACCACCACCTTGTTCCCTGTAAGAATGAAAGTCTGAGATTTGGATCATATAAGCTTGGCTGTAGCTGGTTCTGTGTTTTTAGTCCAATTAGTGGTGGATTTTTGGTCCCTGGGTTTTTTTTTTTTTGTTGTTGTTCCTTCTCTCAGGCAGAAAGAGTGGGTTAGGAAAAGACCAAAAGAAAAAAAGGGCGGGGGGAACGCAAAGCCGCCGTGGAGCCGGAGCCGTTCTCCCTCTGGTTCAGGCAATTTCAATGTTAATGAAGCCGCCTAAGTTGGGTGGGGGAGGGATCAGCGAGATAGGAGAGTAGCACCTCAGAATATAGCCAGAGTTGCTTGTCTTGCTTGGAATGACTATTATATCTGAGATTCCCACAGGGCGTGTCGCCTATGTGTGCTGGCTGTGTGCAGATTGCCCCCGGGGGTCTGGCCCTCTGAAGCCACCCGCTGCCAGTCCAAATCCTAGCGTCAAGGTTCCCCTGCTGGGATGCTTTACTGCCTGCTCCAAAACCAGTCGCTGCCTCCCGGGGTCTTCTCATCCCGCCAGCCGCGTTGCAGCGCCGCCTCCGCGAACCAGCTGGGCCCCCTCCCGGTGTTAGTTCAGGGGAGTGGAGCAGCTCCCCGTACTTGCGCCGTGACAGCACCCAGTCAAAATCCCGGCGGCACGATTCCCTGGCTGGGACGCTGCTCTCTTAGCTCTAAGACCAGTCACTGCCTCCCAGGGACTTCTCCCACCAGCTGCGTCACCACGCCGCCCACACGAACTGGCTGGGCCCCCTCCCGGGGTGAGTTCAGGGGGGTAGGGCTGGGCCCCTTTTTTGCGCCGTCAGCTCCCCTGGTCTCTGCCCTAAATTGGGCGCCAAAGGTTACCTGACTTTGACGCTGGCTCCAGGCTCTGAAAACAATTGCTGCTTCCCCGTATTTGTTCGTTTTCTGTCTCTAAATCTGTGTTTGTTGTTCAGGGTTCGTAGATTGTTATGTACGTGATCGATTCACTTGTTTTTCCGAGTCTTTGTTGCAAAAGGGATCCGAGGTAGCGTCTACCTAGTACGCCATCTTGGCCCCACCTCCCCTCCCACATTTTTGAAGGAGGTATAGCTGTGTATCAGTGCAGATCTTTGATTGCAAGCAACTAAATTGGATCCTGGATTACTTAGGCAGAACAAGAATTCATTAAAAGGATATTGGGCAACTCCCAGAATCAGCAGGTGGGCTGGAGAAGAAGGCTTACATCCAGGAGCAACACTTGAACCACACTGCCGAATTGGTCTGGTGAAGAGCCTGCTGCAGCATCTTTGAACACCCCAGTCTGCAGTTTTCATCAATGTAGCCCTTCAGGGAGCTCTGTCTTGCTGCAAAAACTAGCACTGCCTGAGAGAAGCTCCCTTGGTCACTGATTCTTTGCCTCTAACTCTTAAGACTAAGTCTGGAGTGGTTGGACCGGGTCATATGCCAGCACCTTAACTGCAAGGGAAAGTGAGTATGACATTCTTAAGTCTGTGGATGGAGGTGGGCTCTGCCTCCTTCCAAGAATCATAAGATGGGAAGTCCCCAACCAGGGGAAGTGCGTTTAAATGCACAGCCAAAAAGAATTATAAATGACCCAGTACAGGCTGACAATTGGGAGCTTCTTGATGTAACATGTCACCAAGTTAGTCATTGAATTCATTTGGGGGCAGATTAAGGGAAGACACAACAGGCTGGCCCTGAGCTGAGGAAAAAGAAACAATGGCTATATTTCCTCCTCCCCCAGGATCGTAATATTTTGCTGCAGGATTAGAGGAAACTAAAACTGCCTAATTGTGGGGTGGGGTGGGGTGGAGGTGGGGGTTACCAGGAGCTTCAGAGCCCTGTACAATTCTGAGAAAGCAATTGGTGTTGTATTCAGAATAAAACTTCCTTGTCTAGAAATCCTTGCCTGATGACTTGGGTGATCTGAGGGCTAGTGGGTGGTGGTGGTAGTAGAGCTTTTCTCAACCAGCCATTGCCTTTGATCCCTTGATGGGATACACCTGAACATAACTGGGGAGAAAGCCAGGCACCACAGTATATTTTCTGGTTGCAGGCATTTGATTCCAAAGATAAAAAGTCTATGTATAACAACTCTAAGGAACTTTTGCTCTAAAATTCTCAGTATGTACTCGCCTCTAGATTTACACTTTCTGACAACAGTATTTCGATTAACTAGGATGCAGAAGCTCAGGACTGGCTCCCACTATCCCTTGGGAGACCTACATTTAGAGGGGTTTAACTGACTTTTGTTAAATATATTTGGAATGCTTAGACCTATCAGAAAACGCAATAAAGCCAATATGAGGCATTCTTGGTACACACCTGATATGCTACCAGAATAAATTAATGTCTTCGATTTTGGATAGTACACTTAGCTGCCCACTAATCTCTGGTTTGGGTTGAGTTAGGAAGGCAACACTATCGGGAATGTCAATCAGTACTCAACTGCTCTTAGTTCTACCAGCTAGCCACTACTGCTGCTCACCGTGAATAAAGAAGAGGAAAAAGCAAGGGTAATGTCAGGATAGATTCCCTGGGTGGCACAAATGTTTAAGTGCTTGACTGTTAACTGAAAGGTTGGTGGTTCAAATCCACCCAGAGATGCCTTGAAAGATAGGCCTAGCAATCTGCTTCTGAAAGGTCACAGTCTTGAAAACCCTATGGAGCAGTTCTACTCTGCACACATGGGGTCGCCATAGTCGTAATCAACCTGACAGCAACTAACAAAAACAACAATGTAAGGATAAGAGGTCTGAGTGCTTCTGTGAAACTTGGGGCTACACCATGGGGCACCACTAAATAGCTACTTCCTAGCATATGGTAAAGAAACGTGGATCCTTCTACTGTGTACAAAGTGTAAACAGAAAATGGGGTAAGTCCAGACAAAGTAATCTACCAAAATAACTCATTGCTCATAAGAGAATTGGTTAGTAAAATTGTCCCTACATACCCAAGTGTAGATAGGGGATTCTTCCCACCCCCCTCCAGTATGAAGGGGAAGAATGAATTTCTTGAGGAACACAAACTTGTACAGAACTGAGTGAAAGACCATCTATACTATGAAGGAGCAAGAGAGTTAGTGAATTCAAGTGGAGAGATGGAAACAGCCACCTATCAAACTGCCTACCTACAGCCCTGAGGAATTCTGTGCAGCACCTTTTTTAGGAAATCTGGAAGTAGGTGGGTAAAGCATACAACAATGGTTATTGCTCAAATTCATTTCCCCCCTTCTTTCTTGCAGGCATGGTCCTGATGTGGTCATGTACTTAGGGAAGGGACCCTGACCTGGTCCTGGATTGGGGTGGTGGTGGAATATTAGATAGTCAATATCAGTTACTGATGGGCTCATTCTCCTTGACAATGATTGGTTTAGACATGGGACTGTGAAACAGTCGTGGGCCTGAGGGAGAAGTCTATTTGAGGACTTTGGGAAAGGTTTTCCTCAGTAATAAAAAGAGACGTATAGGAGGAGACCCCTCTCTTATTAACAGGATACTATTGTATCTGCATGCAATGCTGGAACTGCTACTTGCAACCAAGAAGCAAGATCTACTGTCAGCAGAGGAAGGCAAAGAAAAAGAATGGAAGCCCCTAGGCCTTTGATGATGTCATTGAATTGCTGATTCAACAAACCCTGAAACTACCATGCAGGAATTTATATACCAGTTCTAGAAAATGACCCATTCCTTTCTTTCTTGGAGAAGGCTGTGGGATGGGGAGGGAATTTTTGTTGTGGAGGCACAAATTTTTTTACTGGGGGCATAGTGTATGAAGTTTTGAGAGCTCAAACAGTGACATGCACATTGTGGCAAGAAGTCATTTTTGGTGGTAGGCTGAGATTCTGAAAAATGAAAACATTTATTTTTCCTTCGAGGGAATGGAGACCAACCACTAGGTGTAGTTACATAGCTAGTCAGTGACCTGGGAAGGGCCAGGCCAATGGACCAGGAGGAGTAATGTCATGACAGATAATGTTTGAATATACAGTAACTGACTGGACCAGAGATCCAAACCCACAACCACGGCCAGGGACTAAATCTCTAGGGCATCTATCCAATGATTGATGGCATCCATGGAAGCATCACCTTACCTGTGCTTTGAGACCTTGACTCCTAAACATCTGCTATTGCATGAGAGGATGGTTGCCCTGGCTGTACCCTAAGACCTCAACTTTTCACTGCAGTCTTGTCACATGAAAGGAAACAATATCCTGTCTGTGCCTCAGACCTTGTACCATAATTATCTAGTCAAGGTGTGAGTGCCCTTAGCCATAACACTCAGAGGAGTGCTTTCAGGTCACCCTGGACACCTACTGGTATCCTATACCTATACTTTGAGATAAGGACTGGTACATGTTAGTACATCACAAGCTAGGGACAGAGGAGCGTATACTGTTATATCTCTGATAACTGAAGTACTATGCCTTAGTACAAACTTTATTATAAAAAGCAATGGTTGGAAACGAACAACCAAATTTAAAAAATGGGCAAAGGGCTTGACCAGACAGTTCACCAAAGAGGATATTCAAATGGCCAACAAGCACATGAAAAAATCTCTACAGAATTAGCCATTAGGGATAAACAGATCAAAACTACAATGAGGTATCACCTCACCCCCATTAGAATGGCAATGCTCAACAAAAAAAAACAAACAACCCCCCTCCCAAAAAAAGGAAAACAACAAATGTTGGCAAGGTTGAGGAGAAACCAGAATCCTCATTCATTGCTGGTGGGAATGTAAAATGGTGTAGCCTCTGTGGAAAACAGTTTGGTAGTTCCTCAAAATGTTGAACACAGAATTACCATCTAACCCAGCAATTCCAATTCTAGAGATATACCCAGAAGAATTGAAGGCAGGACCACAAACAGAACCCTGTACACCAATGTTCACTGCAGCACTTTTCGTAATAGCCAAAAGGTGGAAACAACCAAAATGTTCATCAACAGATGACTGGATAAACAAAATGTGGTAGATACATACAGTGGAATATTATGCACCCATAAAGAGAAATGGAGTTCTGATGCATGCCACAACATGGATGAACCTTGAAAACATGCTGAGTGAAATTATTCAGGTGCAAAAGGACAAATACTGTATGATCTCACTTAAATGAAATAAGCAAATATATAAAAACCAAAGATTATTAATGGTTACCAGGGGTAGGAGGTAGGGGGAAAGGGGGAGGTTTTGTTTGGTGGCATTGAGTTTATGTTAATGTGGTGGAATGTTTTGGATAAGGATAGTGATAATGGTGGCACAACATGAAAAATGTAATCAATGTCATTGAGTTGTGAATATGGAAATTGTGTGGGCAGATGTTTTGATGTGTATGTTTTCACCATAAAAAAAAAAAGAGAGAAAGAGAAAAAAAAGAAAAAGCAATTTCTGGATTCTGAGCAAGATGGTAGCATGAGCAGCTGCAGGTTCTCACCGATCCAGAAAAATATTGAAAAAAAAAAAAAACAGAAACTGGCAAACCAATTTTATTAGAGCTCTGGGAACCAGTCAAAGGGCTATAGTCACCAAGCAATTGCTGAAGCAAGAAAAAAGGTGCCACCTAAGTGTTAGGAAAGCTTTGGTTTTCTGTGTGTAACATCCCATTCCCTCTCCAGCTTGGGCAGCCATCTTAAAGTGGTGGTGACCCAGGGAGCCTGGTCTCTTGCTCTAGAGGGAGTAGAGCAGATTCTATTCAAAAAATCTTGTCTGTGTCTATTCTAACCTATCTGAGGGCTTCCTGAAGGACAGAAGTAAGCCACTTATCTCAGTTTGGCTTGTCTCTGAGCTCAAGCAGGGCTGAGGGGAAGCAGGACATGACATAATGCTGTAACTACCTGTGGCCATTTGGGACAAGAGTGCCATGAAAGCATAAAATAGGTGCCTAAAGAATGGAAGAAGAGAATGAAGAGAGTTTCTTTAGGAAATTAAGTCTTTCAAAAGCACTGTGTACACCAGAGAATTGAGAAAGCCACATGCATGCCCAGGACAAGCTATCTGTTCAGAAATAACCTGAGAAGATACTATGGTTTTACCTCAGGCTGATTCCTATGCTCACCATAATCTGGGGAAGTCATTAAACAAATAAACAACTACAGACTTCCACAATTAAAACAAAAGAAAACAAAAATCAGCAAAAACTGAGGAAGGGTGTCATAGATTGAATTGTGTCACCCCAAAATATCTGTCAATTTAGCTGGGCCATGAGTCCCAGTATTGTGTGATTGTCTGCCATTTTATGTGATTTCTCTATGTCTTGTAAATCCTATCACTATGATGAAATGAGATGGATTAGTGGAGTTATATTGATGAGGTATACAAGATTAGATAGTGTCTTAAGCCAATCTCTTTGAGATGTAAAAGAAAGAAGCAAGCAGAGAGACAAGGGGACCTCATACCACCAAGAAAGCAGTGCCAGTAGCAGAGGTTCCTGTGCAGAGAAGCTCCTAGACCAAGGGAAGATTGATGACAACGACCGTCTTCCAGATTTGACAGAGAGAGAAATCCTTCCCCTGGAGCTGGCACCCTGAATTCAGACTTCTAGCCTACTGGACTGGGAAAGGATAAACTTCTCTTTGTTAAAACCATCCACTTGTGGTATTTCTGTTATTGCACACCGGGTGACTAAGACAAAGGGGTAGAATCTGATTCCCAGAGTTACCACATTATAATATTCAAACATCTCAGTTTCAATAACAACGAGAACAAAAAAAATCACAAGGCACACAAAGAAATAGAAAGTAGGATAGATTCAAAAGAACCCCCACACATCTGTCAGTTTTTTTGTACTGTGGGGGCTTGCACGTTGCTGTGGTACTGGAAGCCATGCCACCAGTATTCAAATACCAGCAGGATCACCCAGGTTTCAGCTGAGCTTCCAGACTAAGACAGACTGGGAAGAAGGACCTGGTGGAAAAAAAAACTAAGCCAGTGAAAACTTATGAATAGCAGAGGAACATTGTCTGATATAATGCCAGAAGATGAGTCCCTCAGGTTGGAAGGCACTCAAAATACAACTGAGGAAGAGCTGCCTCCTCAAAGTAGAGTTGACTTTAATGACGTGGATGGAGTCAAGCTTTCCAGATCTTCATTTGCTGATGCGGTATGACTCAAAATGAGAAGAAACAGCTGCAAACATCCATTAATAATTGGGACATGGAATGTAAGAAGTATGTTTCTAGGAAAATTGGAAATTGTCAAAAGTGAGATGGAACACATAAATACCAATATCCTAGGCATTAGTGAGCTGAAATGGACTGGTATTGGCCATTTTGAATCAGTAAATCATAGGTCTACTATGCTGGGAATGACTAATTGAAGAGGAGTGGAGTCATATTCATTGTCAAAAAGAACATTTCAAGATCTATCTTGAAGTATGGAAACCCTGGTGGCACAGTGGTTAAGTGCTATGGCTGCTAACCAAAGGGTCGGCAGTTCGAATCTGCCAGGTGCTCCTTGGAAACTCTATGGGGCAGTTCTACTCTGTTCTATAGGGTCACTATGAGTTGGAATTGACTCGACAACACTGGATTTGGTTTTTGGTTATCCTGAAGTACCGTGCTGTCAGTGATAGGATAATATTCATATGCCTACAAGGAAGATCAGTTACTATGACTACTATTCAAATTTATGCACCAACCACTAAGGCCAAAGATGAAGAAACTGAAGATGTTTATCAATTCTGCAGTTTGAAATTGATCAAACATGCAGCCAAGATGCATCGATAATTACTGGCGATTGGAATTGGAAACAAAGGAGAAGGATTGGTAGTTGGAAAATACGGCCTTGGTGATAGAAATATGCCAGAGATTGCATGATAGAATTTTGCAAGACCTATGACTTCTTCATTGCAAATACCTTTTTTCAACAACATAAATGGCGACTATACACTTGGACATCACTGGATAGAATACACAGGAATCAAATGGACTACATTTGTGGAAAGCTATGATAAAAAAGCTCAATATCATCAGTCAGAACAATGGTCGATGTTCAGCCACTTAAGGAGGTAGCATATGATCGAGAATCAATGGTACTGAAGGAAGAAGTCCAAGCTGCACTGAAAGCCTTGGTGAAAAACAAGGCTCCAGGAATTGATGGAATACCAATTGAGATGTTTCAACAATCAGATGCCGCACTAGAAGTGCTCACTCATCTATGCTGACAAATTTGAAAGACAGCTACCTGGCCAAATGACTGGAAAAGATCCATATTTGTACCCATCTCAAAGAAAGGTGATCCAACAGAATGTGGAAATTATCGAGCAGTATTCGGAAACCCTGTTGGCATTGTGGTTAAGTGCTACAGCTGCTAAACCAGGAGGTCAGCAGTTCAAATCCGCCAGGCAGTCCTTGGAAACTCTATGGGGCAGTTCTACTCTGTCCTGTAGGGTTGCTATGAGTTGGAATCGACTCAACGGCAGTGGGTTTGGTTTTTGGGTTTATCATTAATATCACACGCAAGTAAAATTTTGCTGAAGATCATTCAAAAGCAGTTGTAGCAGTACATCAACAGGGAATTGTCAGAAATTTAAGCTGGATTCAGAAGAGGGCATGGAACAAGGGATATCATTGCTGATGTCGGATGGATCCTGGCTGAAAGCAGAGAATACCAGAAAGATGTTTACCTGTGTTTTATTGACTCTGCAAATACATTTGACTATGTGGATCGTAACAAATTATGGGTAACATTGAGAAGACTGGGAATTCCAGAGCACTTAATTGTGCTCGTGAGGAACCTCTACATAGATCAAGAGGCAGCAGTTCATATGGAACAAGGGGATGCTGTATGGTTTAAAGTTAAGAGAGGTGTGAGTCAGGGTTGTAGTCTTTTGCCATACTTATTCAATCTGTATGCTGAGCAAATAATGCGAGAACCTGGACTTTATGAAGAAGCACGGGGCATCAGGATTGGAGGAAGTCTCATTAACAACCTGCGATATGCAGACAACACAACCTTGGTTTCTGAAGGTGAAGTCTACTTGAAGCACTTACTGATGAAGATCAAAGACCATAGCCTTCAGTATGGATTACACCTCAACATAAAGAAAACAAAAATCCTCACAACTGGACCAAATAAACAACATGATGATAAATGGAGAAATATCGAAGTTATAAAGGATTTCATTTTACTTGGATCCACAATCAACACCCATGGAAGCAGCAGTCAAGAAATCAAAAGATGCATTGCATTGGGCAAATCTGCTGCAAAAGATCCCTTAAAGTATTAAAAAGCAATGATGTCACTTTAAATACTAAGGTGTGCCTGACACAAGCCATGGTGTTTTCAATTACCTCATATGCATGTGAAAGCTGGACAACAAATAAGGAAGACTGATGAAGAACTGATGCCTTTGAATTATGGTGTTGGCAAAGAATTTTGAATATACTCTGGATTGCCAAAAGATCAAACAAATCTGTCTTGGAAGAAGTACAGCTGGAATGCTCATTAGAAGTCAGGATGGCGAGACTTCATCTTACATACTTTGCACATGGTATCAGGGGTGACCAGTCCCTGGAGAAGGACATCATGCTTGGTGGAGTAGAGGGTCAGCATAAAAGAGGAAGACCTCCAATGAGATGGATTGACACAGTGGCTGCAAGTATAATGACGTTTGTGAGGATGGTGCAGGACCAGGCAGTGTTTTGTTCTGTTGTACATATGGTACTATGAATCAGAACTGACTTGATAGCACCTAGCACCTAACAACAACGACATGCAAAAGAACAAAATAAAGCAACAGAAACCATCCCTGTGGAAGCCCATTTAATGAACTCACTAGATAATGACGTTAAGACAACACCGTTTTATATGTTCGGAGAACTAAAAAACCATGTGCAAAGAGCTAGAGGAAATCAGAAAACAATACAGGAACAAAATGAGAATATCAATAAAAAGAGTGGATTTGAACTGCCAACCTTTAGAAGCTGAGTTCTTAATCACCGTGCTACCAGGGCTCCAATAAAGAGATAGAAATTATAAAAAGGAACCGAACAGAAATATTGGAGAGGAAAAATAGAACAACCAAAATTAAAAATTTGCTGGAGGGGCTCAATGGCAGATATGAGCTGGCAGAAGAAAGAATTGGCAAACTTGAAGATAGGACAATCAAAATTAATGAGTCTGAGAAGCAAAAAGAAAACAAATGAAGAAAAATGAACAGAGCCTAAGGAACTTGCAGGATACCATCACACAAATCAACATATACATTATGGGAGTTACAAAAGGAGAAGAGAATGAGAAAGGGGCAGAGAGAATATTTGAAGGAGTAATGCCCAAAAAGGTCGTAAATTGAATGAAAGACATGAATTGACACATTCAAGAAGCGCAATAAACTTTAAATCGGAAAAACCTCAAAAGACCCACATTTAGACACCTTATAATCAAACTCCTGAAAACCAGATAAAACAGAATATTGAAAGCAGCAAGATAGAAGCAAATCATCAAATACAAGGGATCCTTGACAAAATTGTGTTGATTTTCCCTCAGAAACCGTGGCAGACAGAAGGTGTTGAAAGAAAAGAACTGTAAACTAACAATTCTACGTGTAGCAAAAGTGTCCTTCAAAAATGAGGACAAAATTGACATTCCCAGATAAACAAAAACGGATTTCATGGCCTTTGTCCTAACCTTTATCCTACTCTCCAGGGGTAATTACTTTCAACTCTTTTAGCTGTTTCTTCGGGTATTTCCTGCTTTATTTCTAAATGATGTATGTACTCCCATTCTGGATTCCTTTGCCTTGGACATAATTTGTTGACTTCTTGTTTTGGTAGACAAGGATTTTGATTCTCTTACCTCTTCCTCTCTCCCCATTTCCGTAGTGACTAATGACTAATAATGTTGAGTGATTAAGTACCTGGTTAAATCTTTTGCCTATTTTAACTTTAATTGTGCTGTTTGTTTTCTGATTGAGTTCTGAGTGTTTTTTTAGATATATTCTGGATTCAAGTCCTTTATCAAATGTATGATTTGCAAATATTTGCTCCCCCTCTGGCTTGTCTTTTCATTCTCTTAACAGTATCTTTTAAATAGCAGAAATCTTTATTTTGATGGGGTGTAAAAACAAACTTTTGATTCATTGCTTTTAGTTACAATGCCCAACAGAAAATACAACTCAGTAAGAAAACAATAATAAACAATGCAAAATTTTATTATCTTATATAAGAATTAATTCTGAGGTAGGGTGACTCAAGTGCGTGTTTATTAGCTGTTCAACAATGCCATCAAGGATGCAGATTGTTTTCATCTTTCTGCTCTGCCATCTTAAAACTCCCTTTTTTCTCTTCAGGCTAGTCCCCTCGGAGTTACAAGATGGCTGCTGAAGTTCTATATATCACCTCCAGACATGCAACATCAAAAGGAAGAATCTGGACCATTTCCTCATATCTCGTTGACTAGCATTGGGTTACACGACCATCTAAAGCTAATGTAAATAACCATGCTTGCCTCAGCCAAATCCAGCCTGTTGCCTGTTTTTGTACCGCCTGCAAGCTAGCAATGGTTTTTACATCTTTAAATGGTTGAAAAAAATTAAAAGAAGAATAATATTTGTGACACATGAAAATTATATGTGATTCAAATTTTAGTGTCCAGAGGACTTCTGGTTTCAACTAAGAGTGTAGAGAGCTGGAAAGAAGAAAAAAGCTGGATATGTTGCAAGTTAACAACTCTTTGTGAATCCTTCAGAAAACAGGTCACAGGCCAACTGAACTGGAAAGACACAGGTACCTGTTTCTCCACAGGACCCCAGCATTTGCTTACCTGGGGCAGACACTGTCTGATGATAAGCCAGTACTGAACCAAAACTAAACCTCTTGCCGTCCAGTCGATTCCAACTCATAGCAACCGTACAGGACAGAGTAGAACTGCCCCACAGAGTTTCCAAGGAGCGCCTAGCGGGTTTGAACTGCTGATATTTTGGTTAGCAGCTGTAGCACTTAACCACTACACCACCAGGGTTTCCCAGTAGGAACCAGTAGGAATAAGACAGGGAACAGAGGGGCCCCCAAATCTGCAAACGAAGTAGCAGGAAATGGGCCAGGGTGCAGAAACAAAGCCATTCCCCAGAACAATGGGGCAGGGTATCAGAAAACAGCCCAGAAACTTCCTTAAAGTTGTCTTTCAGAAGCAGCTGGATAAAACCAGCCCCAGGGACATAAGCAGAACATCCACCTGTGACCACTGTGTGACCTTCCAGCCAGGGAATTGAACTCGGGAAGCGAGAGACTGTGCAGGGGGGACACCCCATAATAAGTCCTGCTAAGGATCCCAGCAGCCTCCGGGACAGGAGCCATCTTAGAAAGCTGCTGCTCGCACTCCGTAGTTAATATATCCCGTCCTATGCCTATGAATAAACATGAATTTTTTCCCACCCAAGAACTTTTAAAAACCCAGGCAAGGCTTTTGTTCTGTGAGACAAGGGTTTGCGTTGCTTAGGGCCTCCTTGTCTCCGCTTGCAAGCCTCTTCAATAAAGCTTTGCTCCTGTGGAAAACTCTTCATGCCTTACCTGCCCACTCTTGACCAGTGACCTTATTCGATTCTGGCAACAGGAACATAAAACTAGAAATTTTGATGAATTGCTGGAGGCAATTGCTGGAGTGTGGGTTAGCATGAAAGTGTGGGAGCTGTGCTCACACAGGTGTTCCCACCCTCTTCCTGAATTTTCCTTTAGGAATACCTCCCCCAGGCTTTCACAGGTAGGAGAGGGAGAATCTGGAGAAATCTCCCTCTGACTCACCTCCCTTTCTGCACTGCTGGCTGCCAGAGGGAAACAGCAGCCACTGCGAAATCCACCCAGACCCTTTTCCTATCTCCCTTATAGAACAAAAGGCTTAATCTGCAGTGGGAAGGGATTCAATGGAAAGCTCTGATAGGGGAAATAACAGTCGAGATCTTTAGGAGTTTGATGCATACAATCTAAGCTGCCTAGAATTGTTTTTTCTGATCTACCAAGCTATAAAAGGGGGGTTCCCACCAGTATTCCATAATGAAAGGGAATTAAATACAAGATTGGGCTCCAGCAGATCCTGGAGGCACGATCAGGTGGCTCACATACCTATGGGTCCCAGACCTATGGGATTATAAGGAACAACCTATGACCATATTATAGAGGAGAAAAAAAACTTATTCAGCCTAGTTTATAGATAGTTCCATGATATGCTTGTTGGCACCAGCTGGAAGTAGACTACTACAGTGTTACAGTTCCACTCAGTGATGGTTCTGAATGACAGTAAATAGAAAAAAAAGAGTTCCACTCAGTGATAGTTCTGAATGACAATGAAGGGAAATCTCAGCGGGCAGAACTTTGAGCAATAAATCTGGTTGTCCACCTTGCCAGGAAAGAGAGAGAGTCAGAGGTGTAGATCTACACTCAATCATGGGCAATTTCTAATGGTTTGGCTGGAGGGTCAGGAGTTGGGAAGGAACAAAATTGGAGGTTTGACGGCATAGAGATCTAGGGAAGAAGCAAGTGCTTGAAACTCTCAAAATGATCCCAGAGTTTGGAACTGTTGATATAACAAAAATACTCACCAAAGCTCACTACTATGGAAGAGGCTCTCAATCATCAGGTGGATAAAATGACTTATCCTGTGGCTATCAGCCAGCCTCCTTTGCCAGCCACACTGGTGCATATTCTATGGCCATCTCAACAATTTCCACATGTATGATTCAGCAATATTGATTACATTCTTTAGATGTACAACAATTCTCACTATCTTTTTCCAAGTCATTCCACCACCACTAATATTTACTCAGCTCCTCCTAGCAAAAATCTCCCTTTCCCCCTCCCTTCCCTCTCTAGTAACCACTAATAAACTTTGGCTTCTATATATATGCTTATTTCATATAAGTGAGATCATACAATATTTGTGCTTTTGCAACTGACTTATTTCACTCAGCAGGATGTTTTCAAGGTTCATCAGGACTTCATTTCTCTTTATGGCTGAGTAGTATTTCATTGTGTGTATATACCACATTTTGTTTATCTGCCCATGTGTTGGTGGACATTTTGTTTTTTTCCACCTTTTGGCTACTGTGAAAACTGACTCAACGAACATTGGTGTACAGGTTTCTATTTGTGGTCCTGCCTTCACTTCTTCTGGGTATATACCTAGGATTGGGATTGCTGGGTTATATGGTAGTTCTATGTTCAACTTTTTGAGGAACTGCCAAAATGTTTTCCATAATGGCTGTACCATTTTACCTCCCACCAGCAATGAATGAGGGTTCTGGTTTCTCCACAGTCTTGCCAATACTTCTTCCCCCCCCTTTTTTTTTCCAGCATTGCCATTCTAATGGGGGTGAGGTGGTATCTCACTGTAGTTTTGATTTGCAACTCCCTATTTCTTTTTTAATGGATAATGATGTGCAGCATTTTTTTTCATGTGCTTGTTAGCTATTTAAATATCTTCTTTGGTGAAATGTCTGTTCAAGTCTTCTGCCCAATTTTTCGATTGAATATACGGTCCCTGAGAATTTCTCCCGATCTGTAGGTTGTCTCTTTACTTTGCCGATAAAGTTTTTTGATGAACAAAAGTATTTAGATTTTATGAGGTCCCATGTATCTATTTTGTCTTTTGCTGCTCATGCACTTATTGTAATAACTGGTAATGCATGGTTAAAAACTAGGTCCCACTCCACAACTACCACAGCCTCCACCAGACTGAGCCCAGCACAACTAGATGGTGACGGGCTACCACCACCGACTGCTCTGACAGGGATCACAATAGAGGATCCCTGACAGAACTGGAGAAAAATGTAGAACAAAATTCTAACTCACAAGAAAATAAAAAGAGACTAGATTTACTGGTCTGACAGAGACTGGAGAAACCCCGAGAGTATGGCCCTTAGACACCTTTTTAGCTCAGTAATGAAGTCATTCTTGATTTTCATCCTTCAGCCAAAAACTAGACAGGTCCATAAAACAAAACCAGCGTAAATGGGCACACCAGCGCAAGGGCAAGGAGTAGAAGGCAAGAGGGGACAGGAAAGCTGGTAATGGGGAACCCAAGGTCGAGAAGGAGAGAGTGTTGATATGTTGTGGGGTTGGCAACCAATGTCACAAAACAATATGTGTATCAACTGTTTAATGAGAAACTAGTTTCTCTGTAAACCTTCATCTAAAGTACAAAAAAAAAAAAAAAAGATTACTTTAGCTACTCGAGTTCCCCTGCACTTCCATATAAATTTTGAGAATTGGATTTTCCATTTCTGAAAGAAGGCTGTTGAATTTTGATGGGGATTGCACTGAATATATACATTGCTTTGAACAGTATTCATATCTTAAATATATTAAGCCTTCCAACCCACAAGTATGGAATGTCCTTCCAATTAAAGGTTTTCTTTAAATTCTTTTAGTAATGTTTTATAGTTTTCTGTGTATAAGTCTTTCACTTTCCAGGTTAAATTTATTCCTAGATACTTTATTCTTTTAGATGTTATTGCAAATGGTAGTGTTTCCTCAATTTTCTTTTCCACACTCATTGCTTATATATAGAAACCCAATTGATTTTTGTCAGTTGACCTTGTATCCTCTTACCTTGCTGAGTTCATTTATAAGTTCTAACAGTTCTTGTAGATTATTTGCATTTTCTATGTGTCTTAGGCTGGGTTCTCTAGAGAAGCAAAACCAGTAAAGTGTATAAATATATATATAGAGAAAGAGATTTATATCAAAGAAACGGCTTATGCAATTGTAGAAGCTGGACTGTCCCAAGTCTGTGGATCAGAATAGAGGCTTCTGATTCATGTAGTGGCAGCAGCTGGCTCTTGCTCACAGGCTGTGAAGATTGATGAATCCCAAGATTGGCAAATAAGCTGATCGCTCAAGTCCCAAGAACTAAAGGTCAGAAGAACAGGACGTGGACGCAGGATTCAGAGAGAGCAAAAAGCCAGAACACCTACTTATATTCAGATGCAGGCCACACCCTCAAGGAAATTCCCTTTCAACTGATTGGCTACTCACAGCAGATCCCGTCACTGGAGTGATCACATATAAACACTGAGAATCATGGCCCAGCCAAGTTGACACACAATCTTAAACATCATGTCATCTGTAAAAAGGGATACTTTTACTTCCACCTTCCTGATTTGGATACTTTTTTTTGGAACCTAATACTGGTTAGGATTTCCACAACAATGTTGAATAGCAGTAGTGAGAGTGGGCATCCCTCTTTTTTCCTGATCTTACTGAGAAAGCTTTCAGTGTTTTTCCACTGAGTATGACGTTAGATTAAACAGCCTTTATTATATTAAAGAATTTCCCTTCTAGTCCTAACTTGTTGAGTGTTTTTTTTTTCCTACATCTATTGAGATAATCATGTAATTCTTTTCCTTTTTCTGTTAATGTGATGTATTAATTCTTTTCCTTTTTTTGAATTTTTGGTAAAACTCAGCAGTGAATCTGTATGATCTGGGCTTTTTTTGTGGATAGTTTTTTGATTACTGATTCAATCTCTTCACTTGTTATAAGCCTATTCAGATAATCTATTTCTTCTTGAGTCAGCTTTGGTAGTTTGTGTCTTTGTAGAAATTTATCCACTATATTTAAATTATCTAATTTATTGGTGTACAATTGTTTACAGGTTGTCAGGAGGGATCAGTCCCTGGAGAAGGACATCATGCTTGGCAAAGTACATGGTCAGCGGAAAAGAGGAAGACCCTCAACGAGGTGGATTGACACAGTGGCTGCAACAATGAGCTCAAGCATAACAACGATTGTAAGGATGGCTCAGGACTGGGTGGTGTTTCATTCTATTGTGCATAGGGTCCCTATGAATTGGAACTGACTCAATGGCACCTAACAACAACAATTGTTTACAGTATTCCTTTAAAATTCTTTTTATTTCTGTAAGGTCTGTAATGATGTTCCCTATTTTGTTTCTTATTCTAGTAATTTGTTTTTTCTTGGTCAGAGTAGCTAAAGATTAGTCAATTTGGTTAAACTTTTTAAAGAACCAGCTTTGGGTTTCATCGATATTCTTTATTGTTTTTCTATTCTCTATTGCATTAATTTTCACTCTAATCTTTATTATTTCCTTCTGCTTCCTTTAGATTTCACTTGCTTTTCTTTTTCTAATGTCTTAAACCGGAAGATTAGAGTATTTATTTGAAATCTTTCTTACCTCTCAATATAGGAATTTACTGCTATAAATTTCCCTCTAAGGAGTGCTTTAGCTTTGTCCCATAAGTTTTGGCATGTGTGTCTTCATTTTCACTAACCTTGAAATATTTTCTGATTTCCTTTTTTATTTCTTCTTTGATCCATTGTTTATTTAGTTTCCACATATTGTTTAGTTTCCACATATTTTTGTGTCCCAGAGTTTCCCATTATTGCTTCCTAATTTCATTCCATTGAGGTTGGAGAATATACTTTGTATTATTTCCACATTTTAAATTTATTGAAGTTTGCATTATGGTTTAATTAATTGAGGTTTTCTTAGGGTCTGTCCTAGAGAATGTTCTAGGTGCACTTGAGAATTATGTGTATTCTCTTGTTGTTGGGTGAAGGTGTCTGTAGATGTCTGTTAGGTCTCATTGGCTTATACTGTTGTTCAAGTCTACTTCCTTGTTGACCTTTCTATTTATTCTATACATTATTGAAAGTGAGGTGTTGAAGTCTCCAAGTATTTTGTTGAATTGTCTCTTTCTCCCTTCAATTCTATCAGCTTTTGCTTTGTGTATCTTGGCACTCTATTATCAGGTGTATATGTTTATAATTGGTGTATCTGCCTGATGGAAAGACCTTTTCTATCATTACAAAATGTCCCTCTTTATGTGTAGTAACATTTTTTGTTCTAAAATAATTTTTGTCTGATTTAGTATAGCTACTCCAGCTATACTTCCTGTAGTTGCAATTTGTATGTTATATATTTTTTCTATGCTTTTACTTTTAATATATTTGTATCTTTGAATCTGAAGTGTGTATCCTGCAGGCAATGTATAGTTGGATCACTTTTTTTTTAATTCAGTTTGACAACCTCTGCCTTTTTTTCTTTCTAAATGTACAATTTAGTGACATTGATTACATTTTGAGTTGCACAACCATTCTCACCCTCCTTTTCTGAATTGTTCCTCCCTTATTAACATAAACTCACTGTGCCCTAAGATTTCTATCTAATTTTTTGAGTTGCTGTTGTCAATTTGATCCCATATAGATAGTTCTTAAAAGAGCATAATGCTCAAGACTGGCCTTTTTTTTACTAGTCAAGCTAAACAATTGTTTTGTTTTAAGATGACTTCAGGGAATATTTTTGGCTTAAGGTTTAAAGATTATCTCAGGGCAATAGTTTCAGTGGGTCATCCACCCTCCATGAATACAGGAAGTCTGGAGCTCATGACAATTTGAAATTCTGCTCTGCATTTTGATCAGGATGTTTCTATTGAATCTTTGATCAAAATGTTTGGTAATGATAGCCACGCACCATCCAGTTCTTCTGGTCTCATGGCAAAGGAGGCAACTGTTCATGGAGGCTATTAGCCACACATTCCATATCCTCCTCCTTTTCCTGACTCCCCTTCTTCCTCTGTTGCTCCAGGTGAATAGAAACCAATTGTTCTGCCTTGAATCGCTGCTTGTAAGCTTTAAAGACCCAGGCACTACACAATGTACTAGGAGGTAGAACAGAAGCACTGAACACATTATTAAGCCAATTAACTGGGCTTAATATATAAAGAAAATAAAAACAATATATAAAGAAAATCTAGTCAGCACATAAACTAGAGTGGGAAAAAGAAACTGTCAACACACAAAAAAGACATCAAAATGATAGCACTAAATTCATACCTATCCATAATTACCCTGAATGTAAATGGACTAAATGCACCAATATAGAGACAGAGAGTGGCAGAATGGTTTTTTAAAAAGATCCGTCTATATGCTGCCTACAAGAGACACACCTTAGACTTAGAGACACAAACAAACTAAAACTCAAAGGATGGAAAAATATATCAAGCAAACAGCAATCAAAAAAGAGCAGGAGTGGCAAAATTAATTTCTCACAAAATAGACTTTAAAGTTACATCCATCAGAAAAGATAAGGAAGGACACTGTATAATGATTAAAGGGACAATACACTGAGGAGATATAACCATATTAAATATTTATGCACCCAATGACAGGGCTGCAAGATACATAAAACAAATTCTATCAGCATTGAAAAGTGAAATAGACAGCTCCTCAGTAATAGTAGGAGACTTCAACACACCACTTTCGGTAAAGGACAGGACATCCAGAAAGAAGCTCAATAAAGACACGGAAGATCTAAATGCCACAATCAACCAACTTGACCTCATAGACATATACAGAACACTCCACCCAACAGCAACCAAGTATACTTTCTTTTCTAGTGCACATGGAACATTCTCTAGAATAGACCACATATTAGGTCATAAAGCAAGCCTTAGCAGAATCCAAAACATTGAAATATTACAAAGCATCTTCTCTGACCATAAGGCCATAAAAGTGGAAATCAATAACAGGAAAAGCAGGGAAAAGAAATCAAACACTTGAAAACTGAACAATACCCTGCTCAAAAAAGAATGGATTATAGAAGACATTAAGGATGGAATAATGAAATTCAGAGAATCCAATGAGATTGAAAACACTTCCTATCAAAACCTTTGGGACACAGCAAAAGTGGTGCACAGAGGCCAATTTATATCAATAAATGCACACATCCA
Source organism: Loxodonta africana (assembly GCF_030014295.1). NCBI lineage: Eukaryota > Metazoa > Chordata > Mammalia > Proboscidea > Elephantidae > Loxodonta > Loxodonta africana. The sequence goes on from NC_087369.1 coordinate 64,376,294, forward strand.
GAAAGAAGAAAGGGCCAAAATCAAAGATTTTTCCCTACAACTTGAACAGATAGAGAGCAACAAAAGAAACCCACAGGCACCAGAAGAAAACAAATCATAAAAATTAGAGCTGAACTAAATGAAATAGAAAACAGAAAAACAATTGAAAGAATTAAAAAGACCAAAAGCTGGTTTTTTGAAAACATCAACAAAATAAATAAGCCACTGGCCAAACTGACAAAAGAAAAACAGGAGAGGAAGCAAATAACCCGAAAAAGAAATGAGAGGGGCGATATTGCAACAGACCCAACTGAAATAAAAAGAATCATATCAGATTACTATGAAAAACTATACTCAAACAAATTTGAAAACCTAGAAGAAATGGATGAATTCCTAGCAACACACTACCTACCTAAACTAACACAAACAGAGGCAGAACAACTAAATAGACCCATAGTAAAAGAAGAGATTGAAAAGGTAGTCAAAAAACTCCCAACAACAACAAAAAAAGCTCTGGGCCGGACAGCTTCACTGCAGAGTTCTACCAAACTTTCAGAGAAGAGATAACACCACTACTACTAAAGGTATTTCACAGCATAGAAAATGACAGAATACTATCAAACTCATTCTATGAAGCCACCATATCCCTGATACCAAAACCAGATAAAGACACCACAAGAAAAGAAAATTATAGACCTATATCCCTCATGAATGAAGATGCAAAAATCCTCAACAAAATTCTAGCCAATAGAATTCAACAACATATCAAAAAAATAATTCACCATGACCAAGTGGGATTCATACTATGTATGCAGGGATGCTTCAACATTAGAAAACAATTAATGTACTCCACCACATAGATAAAGCAAATGACAAGAATCACAGGATTTTATCAATTGATGCAGAAAATGCATTTGGCAAAGTTCAACACTCATTCATGATAAAAACTCTCAGCAAAATAGGAATGAAAGGAAAATTTCTCAACATAATAAAGGGCATTTATACAAAGCCAACAGCCAACATCACCCTAAAAGGAGAGAGCCTGAAAGCATTTCCACTGAGATTGGGAACCAGACAAGGATGCCCTTTATCACCACTCTTATTCAAAATTGTGCTGGAAGTCCTAGTCAGAGCAATTAGGCTAAATAAAGAAATAAAGGGTATCCAGATTGTCAAGGAAGAAGTCAAAGTATCTCTGTTTGCAGATGACATGATCTTATACACAGAAAACCTAAGAATACCTCCAGAAAACTACTGAAACTAATAGAAGAACTCAGCAGAGTATTACGATACAAGATAAACATGCAAAAATCAGGTGGATTCCTCAACAGCAACAAAAAGACCATCGAAGAGGAAATCACCAAATTAATGCCATTGACAGTAGCCTCCAAGAAAATAAAATACTTAGGAATAAATCTTAACAGAGATGTAAAAGACTTATACAAAGAAAACTACAGTACACTTCTGCAAGAAACCAAAAGAGACTTACATAAGTGGAAAAACATACCTTGCTCGTGGATAGGAAGACTTAACATTATAAAAATGTCTATTCTACCAAAAGCGATCTATATATTTCATGCAATTCCGATCCAAAACCCAACGACATTCTTTAATGAGATGGAGATCAAATCACCAATTTCATACGGAAGGGAAAGAGGCCCCAGATAAATAAGGCATTACTGAAAAAGAAGAACAAAGTGGGAGGCCTTACTTTACCTGATTTTAGAACTTATTATACCTCCACAGTAGTCAAAACAGCCTGGTACTGGTACAACAACAGATACATGGACCAATGGAACAGAATTGAGAATCCAGACATAAATCCATCCAGGTATGAACAGTTGAGATTTGACAAAGGCCCCAAAACAGTTAAATGGGGAAAAGACAGTGTTTTTAACAAATGCTGCTGTCATAACTGAATATCCATCTGCAAAAAAATGAAACATGACCCATACCTCACTCCATGCAGAAAAACTAACTCAAAATGGATCTAAGACCTAAATATAAAATCTAAAACGAGAAAGATCATGGAAGAAAAAATAGGGACAACATTAGGAGCCCTAACACATGGCATAAACAGTATAAAAACATTATAAAGAATGTAGAAGAAAAACTAGATATCTGGGAGCTCCTAAAAATCAAACACCTATGCTCATCCAAAGACTTCACCAAAGGACTAAAAAGACTACCTACAGACTGGGAAAAAGTTTTTAGGTGTGACATTTCCGATGAGCGCCTGATCTCTAAAATCTATATGATACTGCAAAAACTCAACTGCAAAAAGACAAATAACCCAATTAAAAAATGGGCAAAAGATATGAATAGACACTTCATTAAAGAAGACATTCAGGTAGCTAACAGATATATGAGGAAATGTTCACGATCGTTAGGCATTAGTAAATGCAGATCAAAACTACAGTGAGATTTCATCTCACTCCAACAAGATTGGCACTAATCCAAAAACCACAAAATAATAAATGTTGGAGAGACTGTGGAGAGATTGGAACACTTCTACCCTGCTGGTGGGAATATAAAATGGTACAACCCCTTTGGAAATTGTTTTGGCGCTTCCTTAAAAATCTAGAAATAGAACTACCAGGAGGATCCAGCTATCCCACTCCTTGGAATATATCTTAGAGAAATAAGAGCCTTTACACAAACAGATATATGCACACCCATGTGTATTGCAGCACTGTTTACAATTGCAAAAAGATGGAAGCAACCAAGGTGCCCATCGACAGATGAATGGATAAATAAATTACGGTATATTCACGTGATGGAATACTACGCATAGATAAAAAACAGTGAGGAATCTGTGAAACATTTCATAACATGGAGGAACCTGGAAGGCATTATGCTGAGTGAAATTAATCAGTGGCAAAAGGACAAATACTGTATAAGGCCACTGTTATAAGAACTTGAGAAATAGTTTAAACTGAGAAGAAAACATTCTTTTGTGGTTATGAGAGGGTGGAGGGAGGGAGGGTGGGAGGGGGCATTCACTAATTAGATAGTAGATAAGAACTACTTTAGGTGAAGGGAAAGAGCACAATACAGGGGAGGTCAAGACAACTGGACTAAACGAAAAGCAGTTTCCTAAATAAACTGAATGCTTCAAAGGCCCGTGTAGGAGGGGCAGGAGCCTGGGGACCATGGTTTCAGGGGACATATAAGTCAATTGGCATAATAAAATCTATTAAGAAAACATTCTGCATCCCACTTTGAAGAGTGGTGTCTGGGGTCTTAAATGCTAACAAGCGGCCATCTAAGATGCATCAATTGGTCTCAACCCACTTGGAGCAAAGGAGAATGAAGAACACCAAGGACGGAAGGCGATCATGAGCCCAAGAGACAGAATGGGCCACATGAACCAGAGACAACCTCAGCCTGAGACCAGAAGAACTAGATGGTGCCTGGCTATAACCGATGACTGCCCTGACAGGGAACACAACAGAGAACCCCTGAGGGAGCAGGAGAGCAGTGGGATGTAGACCCCAAATTCTCATAAGTCCAGACTTAATGGTCTGACTGAGACTAGAAGGACCCCAGTGGTCATGGACCCCAGACCTTCTGTTGGCCCAGGACAGGAACCATTCCTGAAGCCCACTCTTCAGACATGGATTGGGCTGGACAATGCGTTGGAAAGGGATGCTGGCAAGGAGTGAGCTTCTTGGATCAGGTGGACACTTGAGACTATGTTGGCATCTCCTGCCTGGAGGGGAGATGAGAGGGTGGATGGGGTTAGAAGCTGGCGAAATGGACATGAAAAGAGAGTGGTGGGAGAGAGCAGGCTGTCTCATTATGGGGAGAGTAATTGGGAGTGTGTAGCAAGGTGTGTTTGGGTTTTTGTGTGAGAGACTGACTTGATTTGTAAACTTCCATTAAAAGCACAGTAAAAATTATTTAAAAAATAAATCTTTTGGGTATACACCTAGGAGTGGAATTGCTGGGTCATATGGTATTTCCATTTTTAGGTTTTTGAGAAACTGCCACGCCGTTTTCCAAAACAGTTGTACCATTTTGCATTCCCACCAGCAATGGATAAGGGTTCCAATTTCCCCACGTTCTCTCCAACATTTGTTATTTTCTGTTTTTCTTATCCATCCTAGTGGAAATGAAATGGTATCTCCTTGTTGTTTTGATTTGAATTTCTCTGATGGCTGTTGATATTGAGCACCTTTTCATGTGTTTGGTAGCCATTTAAAAGTCCTCTTTGATGAACTATCTATTCAAGTCCTTTGTCCATTTTATGATTGGATTATTTGTCTTTTTGTTGTTAAGTTGTTTTAGATGTATTTTGATTATTAGGTTCGTGTCGGATATATGGTTTCTGAAGATATTTTGCCAGTCAGTAACTTGTCTTTCATCTTTTTTGTAAAGTCTATTGATGAATAAACCCTAGTGGCGTAGTGGTTAAGTGCTACGGCTGCTAACCAAAGGGTCAGCAGTTTGAATCCGCCAGGCGCTCCTTGGAAACTCAATGGGGCAGTTCTACTCCATCCTATAGGGTCGCTATGAGTAGGAATCGCTATGGGATTGATGAATAAAAGTTTGAAATTTTTATCACATCATATTTATTTTCTCTTTTGCTGTTTGTCTTTTGTTATTAAATTAGATAATTCATTGTTGAAAGTTAAGCCTGACAGTGTTGCCCCTGCTCCTTCTTCTAGGAATTTTATGGTTTTAGTTTGCACATTTAGGTCCTTTATCAATTTTGGATTTGTTTGTTTTTGTGTATGGTGTGAGTCATGGATCCTGTTTCATTTTTCTGCATGTGGAAATCCAGTTTTTCTAACACCATTTATTGAAGAGGCTCTTTCCCCATTGAGTGCCGTCATGGATTGAATTGTGTCTCCCCAAAATATGTGTCAAATTGGTTAGGCCGTGATTCCCAGTATTGTGTGGTTGTCCTCCATTTCGTGATTGACATAATTTTTTTTTTTTTTTTAATTTTTATTAAGCTTCAAGTGAACATTTACCATTCCAATCAGTCTGTCACATGTAGGTTTACATACATCTTACTCCCTTCTCCCACTTGCTCTCCCCCTATTGAGTCAGCCCTTACAGTCTCTCGTTTCGTGCCAATTTTACCTTCTTCCATCTCTCTCTATCTTCCCATCCCCCCTCCAGTCAAGAGTTGCCAACACACTCTCCCGTGTCCACCTGATTTAATTAGCTCGCTCTTCATCAGTATCTCTCTCCCCCCCACTGACCAGTCCTTTTCATGCCTGATGATTTGTCTTCGGGGTTGGTTCCTGTCCTGTGCCATCAGAAGTTCTGGGGAGCATTGTCTCTGGGATTCCTCTAGTCGCAATCATAGCATTAGGTGTGGTCTTTTAATGAGAATTTGGGGTCTGTATCCCATTGGTCTCCTGCTCCCTCAGGAGTTGTCTCTTGTGCTCCCTGACAGGGCAGACATCGATTGTGGCCGGGCACCAACTTGTTCTTCTGGTCTCAGGATATTGTAGGTCTCTGGTTCAAGTGACCCTTTCTGTCTCTTGGGTTCTTAGTTGTCGTGTGACCTTGGTGTTCTTCCTTTGCCTTTGCTCCCGGTGGGTTGAGACCAATTAATGTATTTTAGATGGCTGCTTGTTGGCATTTAGGACCCCAGGTGCCACAATTCAAAGTGGGATGCAGAGTGTTTTCATAATAGAATTGTTTTGCCCATTGATTTAGAAGTCCTCTCAAACCAAGTTCCCCAGACCCCAGCCCCTGCTTCGCTATCCTTTGAAGCTTTCATTTTATCTCGGAAACCTCTTTACTTTTAATCCTGTCCAATTAGGCTGACCTTCCTTGTTTTTTTTTTTTTTTTTTTTTTTTTTTTTTACGGAAGCCTTGGTGCTAACTCAGATCTCAGCTGCTTTTTTTTTTTTTTTTTTTTTAAATTTTTATTAAGCTTCAAGTGAACATTTACCATTCCAATCAGTCTGTCACATGTAGGTTTACATACATCTTACTCCCTTCTCCCACTTGCTCTCCCCCTATTGAGTCAGCCCTTACAGTCTCTCGTTTCGTGCCAATTTTACCTTCTTCCATCTCTCTCTATCTTCCCATCCCCCCTCCAGTCAAGAGTTGCCAACACACTCTCCCGTGTCCACCTGATTTAATTAGCTCGCTCTTCATCAGTATCTCTCTCCCCCCCACTGACCAGTCCTTTTCATGCCTGATGATTTGTCTTCGGGGTTGGTTCCTGTCCTGTGCCATCAGAAGTTCTGGGGAGCATTGTCTCTGGGATTCCTCTAGTCGCAATCATAGCATTAGGTGTGGTCTTTTAATGAGAATTTGGGGTCTGTATCCCATTGGTCTCCTGCTCCCTCAGGAGTTGTCTCTTGTGCTCCCTGACAGGGCAGACATCGATTGTGGCCGGGCACCAACTTGTTCTTCTGGTCTCAGGATATTGTAGGTCTCTGGTTCAAGTGGCCCTTTCTGTCTCTTGGGTTCTTAGTTGTCGTGTGACCTTGGTGTTCTTCCTTTGCCTTTGCTCCCGGTGGGTTGAGACCAATTAATGTATTTTAGATGGCTGCTTGTTGGCATTTAGGACCCCAGGTGCCACAATTCAAAGTGGGATGCAGAGTGTTTTCATAATAGAATTATTTTGCCCATTGATTTAGAAGTCCTCTCAAACCAAGTTCCCCAGACCCCAGCCCCTGCTTCGCTATCCTTTGAAGCTTTCATTTTATCTCGGAAACCTCTTTACTTTTAATCCTGTCCAATTAGGCTGACCTTCCTTGTTTTGAGTGTTGTCTTTCCCTTCACCCAAAGCAGTTCCCATCTACAGATTGATCAATAAAAAGCCCTCTCCCTCCCTCCCTCCCTCCCTCCCTCCCTCCCTCCCTCCCTCCCTCCCTCCCCCCTTTGTAACCACAAAAGTATGTGTTCTTTTCCGTTTTTTCTATTCCTCAAGATCTTATAATAGTGGTCTTATACAATATTTGTCCTTTTGCAACTGACTCATTTCGCTCAGCATAATGCCTTCCAGATTCCTCCATGTTATGAAATGTTTCAGAGATTCGTCACTGTTCTTTATCGATGCGTAGTATTCCATTGTGTGAATATACCACAATTTATTTACCCATTCGTCCGTTGATGGACATCTTGGTTGCTTCCAGCTTTTTGCTATTGTAAACAGAGCTGCAATAAACATGGGTGTGCATATATCTGTTTGTGTGAAGGGTCTTGTATTTTTAGGGTATATTCCGAGGAGTGGGATTTCTGGTTTGTATGGTAGTTCTATTTCTAACTGTTTAAGATAACGCCAGATGGATTTCCACAGTGGTTGTACCATTTTACAATCCCACCAGCAGTGTATGAGAGTTCCAGTCTCTCCGCAGCCTCTCCAACATTTATTATTTTGTGATTTTTGAATTAATGCCAGTCTAGTTGGTGTCAGATGGAATCTCATCGTAGTTTTAATTTGCATTTCTCTAATGACTAATGATCGAGAGCATTTTCTCATGTATCTGTTGGCTGCCTGAATATCTTCTTTAGTGAAATGTGTGTTCATATCCTTTGCCCACTTCTTGATTGGGTTGTTTGTCTTTTTGTGGTTGAGTTTTGACAGAATCATGTAGATTTTAGAGATCAGGCGCTGGTCTGAGATGTCATAGCTGAATATTCTTTCCCAGTCTGTAGGTGGTCTTTTTACTCTTTTGGTGAAGTCTTTAGATGAGCATAGGTGTTTGATTTTTAGGAGCTCCCAGTTATCGGGTTTCTCTTCATCATTTTTGGTAATGTTTTGTATTCTGTTTATGCCCTGTATTAGGGCTCCTAGGGTAGATCCTATTTTTTCTTCCAAGATTTTTATCGTTTTAGTCTTTATGTTTAGGTCTTTGATCCACTTGGAGTTAGTTTTTGTGCATGGTGTGAGGTATGGGTCCTGTTTCATTCTTTTGCAAATGGATATCCAGGTATGCCAGCACCATTTGTTAAAAAGACTATTATTTCCCCAATTGACTGACACTGGTCCTTTGTCAAATATCAGCTGCTCATACGTGGATGGATTTATATCTGGATTCTCAATTCTGTTCCATTGGTCTATGTGCCTGTTGTTGTACCAGTACCAGGCTGTTTTGACTACTGTAGCTATATAATAGGTTCTGAAATCAGGTAGGGTGAGGCCTCCCACTTTCTTCTTCTTTTTCAGTAATGTTTTGCTTATCCGGGGATTCTTTCCTTTCCATATGAAGTTAGTGATTTGTTTCTCTATTCCCTTAAAGTATGACATTGGTATTTGGATTGGAAGTGCGTTGTATGTATAAATGGCTTTTGGTAGAACAGACATTTTTACTATGTTGAGTCTTCCTATCCATGAGCAGGGTATGTTTTTCCATTTAAGCGTGTCCTTTTGAATTTCTTGTAGCAGAGTTTTATAGTTTTCTTTGTATAGGTCTTTTACTTCCTTGGTAAGATTTATTCCTAGGTATTTTATCTTCTTGGGGGCTACTGTGAATGGTATTGATTTGGTTATTTCCTCTTCGGTGTTCTTTTTGTTGATGTAGAGGAATCCAAGTGATTTTTGTATGTTTATTTTATATCCTGAGACTCTTCCAAACTCTTCTATTAGTTTCAGTAGTTTTCTGGAGGATTTCTTAGGGTTTTCCATGTATACGATCATGTCATCTGCAAATAGTGATAGCTTTACTTCCTCCTTACCAATCTGAATACCCTTTATTTCTTTGTCTAGCCTAATTGCCCTGGCTAGGACTTCAAGTACGATGTTGAATAAGAGCGGTGATAAAGGGCATCCTTGTCTGGTTCCCGTTCTCAAGGGAAATGCTTTCAGGTTCTCTCCATTTAGAGTGATATTGGCCGTTGGCTTTGCATATATGCCCTTTATTATGTTGAGGAATTTTCCTTCAATTCCTATTTTGGTGAGAGTTTTTATCATAAATGGGTGTTGGACTTTGTCAAATGCCTTTTCTGCATCAATTGATAAGATCATGTGGTTTTTGTCTTTTGTTTTATTTATGTGATGGATTACATTAATGGTTTTTCTGATATTAAACCAGCCTTGCATACCTGGTATAAATCCCACTTGATCAGGGTGAATTATTTTTTTGATGTGTTGTTGGATTCTATTGGCTAGAATTTTATTAAGGATTTTTGCATCTATGTTCATGAGGGATATAGGTCTAAAATTTTCTTTTTTTGTAATGTCTTTACCTGGTTTTGGTATCAGGGAGATGGTGGCTTCATAGAATGAGTTGGGTAGTATTCCGTCTTTTTCTATACTTTGAAATACCTTCAATAGTAATGGTGTTAAGTCTTCTCTGAAGGTTTGGTAGAACTCTGCAGTGAAGCCATCTGGGCCAGGACTTTTTTGTGTTGGGAGTTTTTTGATTACCATTTCAATCTCTTTTTTTGTTATGGGTCTATTTAGTTGTTCTACTTCTGTATGTGTTAGTTTAGGTAAGTAGTGTTGTTCCAAGAATTTATCCATTTCTTCTAGGTTTTCAAATTTGTTAGAGTACAATTTTATGTAGTAATCTGATATGATTCTTTTGATTTCATTTGGTTCTGTTGTGATGTGGTCCTTCTCGTTTCTTATTCGGGTTATTTGTTTCCTTTCCTGTTTTTCTTTAGTCAGTCTGGCCAATGGTTTATCAATTTTGTTAATTTTTTCAAAGAACCAGCTTTTGGCTTTGTTACATCTTTCAATTGTTTTTCTGTTCTCTAATTCATTTAGTTCAGCTCTAATTTTTATTATTTGTTTTCTTCTAGTGCCTGATGGATTCTTTTGTTGCTCACTTTCTATTTGCTCAAGTTGTCGGGACAGTTCTCTGATTTTGTCTCTTTCTTCTTTTTGTATGTGTGCATTTATCGATATAAATTGGCCTCTGAGCACTGCTTTTGCTGTGTCCCAGAGGTTTTGATAGGAAGTATTTTCATTCTCGTTGTTTTCTAAGAATTTCCTTATTCCCTCCTTGATGTCTTCTATAACCCAGTCTTTTTTCAGGAGGGTATTGTTCATTTTCCAAGTATTTGATTTCTTTTCCCTAGTTTTTCTGTTATTGATTTCTAGCTTCATTGCCTTGTGGTCTGAGAAGATGCTTTGTAATATTTCGATGTTTTGGATTCTGCAAAGATTTGTTTTATGCCCTAATATGTGGTCTATTCTAGAGAATGTTCCATGTGCACTAGAAAAAAAAGTATATTTTGCAGCAGTTGGGTGGAGAGTTCTGTATAAGTCAATGAGGTCAAGTTGGTTGATTGTTGTAAGTAGGTCTTCCGTGTCTCTATTGAGCTTCTTACTGGATGTCCTGTCCTTCTCCGAAAGTGGTGTGTTGAAGTCTCCTACTATATATGTGGAGGTGTCTATCTCACTTTTCAATTCTGTTAAAATTTGATTTATGTATCTTGCAGCCCTGTCATTAGGTGCGTAAATATTTAATATGGTTATGTCTTCCTGATCAATTGTCCCTTTTATCATTATATAGTGTCCTTCTTTATCCTTTGTGGCGGATTTAAGTCTAAAGTCTATTTTGTCAGAAATTAATATTGCTACTCCTCTTCTTTTTTGCTTATTGTTTGCTTGATATACTTTTTTCCATCCTTTGAGTTTTAGTTTGTTTGTGTCTCTAAGTCTAAGGTGTGTCTCTTGTAGGCAGCATATAGATGGATCGTGTTTTTTTATCCAGTCCGTGACTCTCTGTCTCTTTATTGGTGCATTTAGTCCATTTACATTCAGCGTAATTATAGATAAGTAAGTTTTTAGTGCTGTCATTTTGATGCCTTTTTATGTGTGTTGTTGGCCATTTCATTTTTCCACATGCTTTTTTGTGCTGAGACGTTTTTCTTAGTAGCTTGTGAGATCCTCATTTTCATAATGTTTAACTTTGTGTTTATTGAGTCGTTACGTTTTTCTTGGCTTTTTTCTTGAGTTATGGAATTGATATTCCTTTTTGTGGTTACCTTTTTATTTACCCCTATTTTTCTAAGTAAAACCCTAACTTGTATCCTTCTATTTCGCCTTGTATCACTCTCCATCTGGCAGTTCAATGCCTCCTATATTTAGTCCCTCTTTTTGATTATTTTGATCGTTTAGCTATTGATTTCCATGATTTCCTGTTGTGTGTATTATTTTGTTTATTTATTTATTTTTTAGAATTAGTCTTAATTTGTTTGTTTTTGTGCTTTCTCTGTTTGAGTTGCGTTGATATCAGGACGTTCTGTTTTGTGACCTTGTATTGTGCTGGTACCTGATATTATTGGTCATCAGGCCAAACAATCTCCTTTAGCATTTCTTGCAGTCTTGGTTTAGTTTTTGCAAATTCTCTAAACTTGTGTTTATCTGTAAATATCTTAATTTCTCCTTCATATTTCAGAGAGAGTTTTGCTGGATATATGATCCTTGGTTGGCAGTTTTTCTCGTTTAGTGCTCTGTATATGTCGTCCCATTCCCTTCTTGCCTGCATAGTTTCTGCTGAGTAGTCTGAACTTATTCTTATTGATTCTCCCTTGAAGGAAACCTTTCTTTTCTCCCTGGCTGCTTTTAAAATTTTCTGTTTGTCTTTGGTTTTGGCAAGTTTGATGATGATATGTCTTGGTGTTTTTCTTTTTGGATCAATCTTAAATGGGGTTCGATGAGCATCTTGGATATATATCCTTTCTTCTTTCATGATGTCAGGGAAGTTTTGTGTCAGGAGTTCTTCAACTATTTTCTCTGTGTTTTCTGTCCCCCCTCCCTGTTCTGGGACTCCAATCACTCGCAAGTTATCCTTCTTGATAGAGTCCCACATGATTCTTAGGGTTTCTTCATTTTTTTTAATTCTTTTATCTGATTTTTTTCCAGCTATGTTGGTGTTGTTTCCCTGGTCCTCCAGAAGTCCCAGTCTACATTCTAATTGCTCGAGTCTGCTCCTCTGACTTTCTATTGCGTTGTCAAATTCTGTAATTTTATTGTTAATCTTTTGGATTTCTACATGCTGTCTCTCTATGGATTCTTGCAACTTGTTAATTTTTCCACTATGTTCTTGAATAATCTTTTTGAGTTCTTCAACAGTTTTATCAGTGTGTTCCTTGGCTTTTTCTGCATTTATCCTAATTTCATTCGTGATATCTTTAAGCATTTTGTAAATTAGTTTTTTATATTCTGTATCTGATAATTCCAGGATTGTATCTTCATTTGGGAAAGATTTTGATTCTTTTGTTTGGGGGGTTGGAGAAGCTGTCATGGTCTGTTTCTTTATGTGGTTTGATATGGACTGCTGTCTCCGAGCCATCACTGGGAAACTAGATTTTCCAAGTAGTCAGCTAAAAAAAAATGCAGTCAGATCCCTATCTGAATTCTCTCTCTGGCTCCGGGTATTCGGATGTTAATGGGGTCGCCTGGGGAGGGTGGGGGAGGGATCTGAGAGCTAGGAGTGTAGCACCACAGAATATAGAGCTGAACACCACGTTCACGCTCCGCCCCCGTTTGCCAAAATCCGGGCTGGACGGGTCCCTGGCTAGGACACTGCTTTCCTTGCTCGGAAACCAGTCCCTTCCTCCTGGGGACTTCCTCCGGTGCGCGGCACCGCTCGTGGGCACTGGGTGGGCGTTTCCCACACGAACGGGTGGGCCCGCCCCCAGGGTCTATTCAGGCAATTATAATTAGATCCCGCGGTCACGCCCCGCCTGTGCGCGCGCCCAAATCCCAGCGGGATGACTTCCGGGTTGAGACGCTGCTTTCCCTGTTCGGGAACCAGTCACTTCCTCCCCGGGACTTCTCCTTCCGGAGCGCCACACCTCTCGCGCGAACTGGGTTGGCGTCACCTGCACGGCCAGGTGGGCCCGCCCCCTGGGTCAATTCAGGGCAATAAAAATGGACTCCGTGCTCACGCCCCGCTCGTGCGCGCGCCCAAGCCCCAGCAGGACGGAACCCCGTCTGGGACGCTACTTTCTGCGCTTCGGGACCAATCAGTTCCTCCGCACGGCCAGGTGGGCCCGCCCCCTGGGTCAATTCAGGGCGATAAAAATGGACTCCGCGCTCACGCCCCGCCCGCGCGCGCCCAAGCCCCAGCAGGGCGGCACTCTGTCTGGGATGCTACTTTCTGCGCTTTGGGACCAATCAGTTCCTCCGCACGGCCAGGTGGGCCTGCCCCCTGGGTCAATTCAGGGCAATAAAAATGGACTCCGCGCTCACGGCCCGCTCGTGCACGCGCCCAAGCCCCAGCAGGGCGGCACTTTGTCTGGGATGCTACTTTCTGCGCTTTGGGACCAATCAGTTCCTCCCGGGGACTTCTCCTTCCAGTGTGCCGCACCTCTCGCGCAAACTGGGAGGGCGTCACTCGCACGACCAGGTGTTCCCGCCCTCTGGGTCAATTCAGGGTAATAAAAATGGACCCCGCGCTCATGCCCCGCCCGCGCGCGCGCGTGTACCCAGATCGCAGCGGAATGGCTCCCCGTCTGGGATGCTGCTTTCCCTGTTTTGAGACCAGACACCTCCGGGGATTTCTCCCTCTGGTGTGCCGTGCCACACGCGCGGACTGGGTGCGCGTCCTCCCGCACGAACGCGTGGGCCCCGCCCTGGGGTCACTCCAGGGAAACACAGCTGACCCCCCCCCCCGCGCGCGCCCCGTCGGCTTCTCGCCTAACTCCCGGCGGACAGCAGGGCACCCCAGCTGGGACGCTGTTCTCCCCCCTCTCAGATCAGTCACTGCCTCCCGGGTGTTTCTCCCTCCGGCTGCGCCCCTACGCCGCCCGCGCCAACCTGCTAGGCTTCCTCCCGGGATGGGTTCGGGGGGGGAAGGGGTGGGCCCCCTTTCTGTGCCGTCTGCCCCCCTGGGCTCTGCCCCAGATCGAGCTCCAAAGGTCACCTGCCTGGTGCGCTGGCTCCTAGTTCTGAAAACAGTCGCTGTCTGCCCGTATTTGTTCGTCCTCCGTCTCTAAGTCTGTGCTTGTTGTTCAGAGTTCATAGATTGTTATGTATGTGATCGATTCCCTTGTTTTTCCGAGTCTTTGTTGCAAGAGGGATCCGCGGGAGGGTCCACCTAGTCCGCCATCTTGGCCCCCCTCTCTGACATAATTTTTGTATGTATTGTAAATCCTAATCTCTGCCTGTGGTTAACGAGGGAAGATTAGATTGTGTTAAAGAGGATTAGGGTGTGAGGTAACACTCTTGCTGAGGTCACATCTCTGATCCAATGTAAAGGGAGTTTCCCTGGGGTGTGGCCTGCACCACCTTTTATTTACAAGAGATAAAGGAAAGGGAAGCAAGCGGAGTGGCGGTGGGCGGGGGGGGGGGAGGAAGTGACCTCATACCACCAAGAAAGCAGCACCAGGAGCAGAGCGCCCCTTTTGGACCTGTGGTTCCAACGTGGAGAAGCTCCTAGTCCAGGGGAAGATTGATGACAAGGACCTTCCTTCAGAGCCGACAGAGAGAGAAAGCATACCCTTGGAGCTGACACCCTGAATTCGGACTTGTAGCCTACTAAACTGTGAGAGAATAAATTTCTCTTTTTAAAGCCATTCACATGTGGTATTTTTGTTATAGCAGCACTAGATAAGTAAGACAAATGGACTTAGAATCTTTGTCAAAAATCAGTTGACCGTAGACATGTGGGTTTATTTCTGGGCTCTCAATTCTATTCCATTGGTCTATGTAGCTACTGTTATACCAGTACCAGGCTGTCTTGATTATTGTAGCTGTATAATATGTCTTAAAATTGGGAAGTGTAAGCCTTCCTACTTTGTTTTCCTCTTTCAACATTGTTTTAGTTATTTGGGACCTCTTGCCATTCCGCATAAATGTGACGGTTTTTTTTTCTATATCTGTAAAGAAGGCTGTTGGAATTTTGATCGGGATTAAGTTGAATCTATAGACTTCAAAGAAAAAAAAATTTTTTAATAGACTTCAAGGGGGAAAAGGCTCAGTCTTTCTTCATTATGTATGATGTTAGCTTTTCATATATGCCCTGAATCATAGTGAGAAATTCCCCTTCAATTCCAATCTTCTTGAGGGTTTTCATCAAGAAAAGGTGTTGGGTTTTATCAAGCACTTTTTCTGCATCTGTAGAGATGATCACGTGGTTCTTTTCCTTTCATCTAGGTTATCCAGTTTGCTGCCGTACAGTTACTCCTAATAGTGTGTCATAATTGTCTTTATTTCTATCTGGTCAGTTGTAATGTCCCTTCTTTCATTTTTTTATTTTGGCTGTTTGCATCTTTCTTCTTCTTTTCATTGTCGATCTGACTAAAGGTTTGTCAATTTTATTGATGTTTTCAAAGAATCAACTTCTTGTTTTATTTCTTCTTTCTATTGCTTTTCTGTTTTCAATTTTATTTATTTCTGCTCTGATCTTTGTTATTTTCTTTCTTCAGGTTGGTTTAGGCTAAGTTTCCTCTTCTCTTTCTAGTTCCTGGAGTTGCCCAGGTAGACTGTTGATTGGATATCTTTTTACTTTCTTCATGTAAGCATTTATTGCTGTAAGTTTCTATCTGAGTACTGCCTTCACTGCATCCCATATGTTTTGGTATGTTATGCTTTCATTTCCATTTGACTCTAGGAAATTTGTGATTTCTTCCTTGACCCATTGGTAGTTTAATAATGTGTTGTTCAATTTCCATATGTTTGTGTATTTTCCAGTTTTTTTTCTGTTTTGATTTCTATTGGCTGATTTTTGAAAATAGATCACCAGACCTTAATTTGTAGTCTTAGTCTGTAAGCTCCGCTGAAACCTGATCATCATTTTAACAACACGCAAGCCTCCACTGATAGACAGAAGGATGCTGTGCATTAGGGAGTTTGGTAACCTGGGTTAAATGTGTAACAGAGGACCTACTTAGCAGTGGCTTACACTTTTCACACATAACACAAAATCTGGAAGTAGACAGATGCTGGCAATGATTTAGCCCTATGAGGGTCAGCCTGTCTGTGATTCTCTTGGTTGAAAGTCACCGACATTTAATCTAGGGGACTTAACTGCTTTAGAACTTTACTGAAACAGGGTACCGAAAGAGGGTAGCTTGCATGAGCTCTGGGAAGCCTGAAGAACAATACTCAGAGAATGGGCAACACTCAAAGGAATCTATGCAGCCAGAAATACATCCCAGATCACTCCATTGGAACAGTCTGGTAGGGATTTCACCCATGTCAGTGAACTCTTGATGCTACCGTCACTTCTGTGAATAATTTCTCATCAGTGACTAAAGTTTTTACAACTAAAAATAGGCTCACTCCAAAAGAGGGACATCTCAAAGTCTCATCAGTTATTGCATCCAGTTCCAATTCTAGGATCTCTGGGAAATATTCATTCCTCCTCTAGTTGTGTTGTAATGCTTATCTCATTATTCTGCAAGTATGGACTAAATTATAAATTTTACCTTCACCACCAACAACCTGAAAGCTCCAAACCAAGGAACCAAATCCCATGAGGTGTTTGGTTGTATGTAAGCAGCCTCAGTAGCTACTCTTTTTGTTTTAAAACAAAGGAGCTAAAAAAGGAAAAAAAAAAAAGAAAATCAGTTAAAATATATTAAAATATACATGGCATAACAAAAAGTAAACTCTGGTGGAGTGTACAGTTATAGTTTTTACAGCTGGTCACGAGTCTGTAGTTAGTAGTTAGATTTTTCTCCTTCTCTGGTAATTTTATGTTTCTCTTGTCTTTGTCCAACAAATTAGTTGGTAGGGATCTTTACCTAGTGGAGTGACTCAAACTTCATTTCTGAGAGGTGTGAGCTCTTAGAGGTTGTGCATTTATTGGGTTGCTATGGTCTTCAATTAACTTTTACCTGTGAACAAAGCAATTCCAGGGGAAAACCAGAGAGAACTCTGAGTTACAGATATATCTCTTTCTGTTCTCATTGTGTAGCAACATCTTTATTTCTCTTTGATACTCATGACAGGTCATTCCAGCTAACACCAAAACTGCTTTAAAAAAATAATTTATGTTTGTTATTGTTCTTGAAAATATCACAACTGAACATATACCAATTCAACCTTTTCTTCATGTACAACTCAGTAACATTGATTACATTCTTCGATTTGTTCAGCCATTGTCATCCTCCTTTTCCAAGGTATACCTCCCCCATTAACATAAACTCACTGCCCCCCAATATGCTATCTAATCTTTTGAGTTGTTGTCAATCTGGTCCCATATAGACAGATCTTAAAAGAGCACAATGCTCAAGGCAGACATAGTTAAAGTAACTTTTAATCAGTTTTAAGAAGACTTCAGGTTTAAGGTTTAAAGATTACCTCAGAACAATAGTTGCAGGGATTTATCAAGCCCCCACAGCTCCAGAAAGTCTGAATTCCATGAGAATCTGGAATTCTGTGCTTCATTTTCTTTCTTTTGATCAGGATTCTTTCATAGAATCTTTGATCAAAATGTTTAGTAGTAGCAGTCGGGCACATCCAATTCTTTTTGTATCATGGCAAAGGAGGCAATTGTTCGTGGAGGTGACTGTCTTCTTCCTCTGTTGCTCCAGGTGAATAGAGAGCAATTGTTGTACCTTGAATGGTTGCTTGCAAGCTTTTAAGATCTCAAGCACTACACAACAAAGTTGGAGGTAGAACAGAAGCACTAAACATATTAGGCCAATTAACTGGGATGTACCGTGAAGCCACAACCATAAACCTCCAAAACAAAAAACAAAATCCCATTAGGTGTTTGGTTGTACAAAAGTGGCCTCAGCAGCTACTCTTTTTGTTGTTGTTAATATGTCTATCGTACAACTTTTGAAAATTCAATTTTTTACAAGGCCAGTTCAACTTAGTGACATCAGTTACACCAATTGGCTGTGCAACCATTACCCTTAGTCAATGTAATTTTTCCATCACCATAAAATAGAAGTCAGTACTCCATAAGCAATAACCCCTCCTTTCCCCCTTCCACCCACCTCTGGTAACCACTAATACATTTTGGTCTCTGTACATTTGCCTGTTTTTTCTTTTTATATAAGTGAGGTAGTACAATATTTGTCCTTTTGTGATTGACTTATTTCACTCAGCATAATGCCTTCAAGTCCCATCTATATTGTAGCATGTATCAAGACTTAATTTCTCAGAGGCAGAGCCAACATGGTGATATAGACAGAAACACCATGCTCTCCCTCTGCAACAAAGACCTGAAAAACTAAGTAAAACAGACACAAACCCTAAGCACCAAATGAAGGGATAAAGAACTCGATCAAGCACCGAATGGAAGTAGACACTGAGAGAGAATGTGAACAAGTAGAGCTATGGAGTGGAGGTCCCCTACCACGGCATGGATTCACCATCTTGGACAACAGCCACCAAGGACTGTGGACAGAGAGTATTGGAAGGCAACTTCACAGAGCTCCCAGCAGGAGACAGAGCACCTGGTAACCAGGGATACATGTTTTACCCTTCTCCCTTTTCCTTATTCCTCCTACCTAGGCCCTGTGCTGACCCCACCACTTTCTGAGGGGCTGTTCTATGCCACCCAGAGAGAGAGATACTAGCCACCCAGAATCTCTCCTGCCCTCAATGGCTGGTTCCATCAGCACCATATTTATTTATTTTGTTGCTGTTTTGTTTCTTCTCTCTGTTTCCCTTTTTTCCTTTCCTTTCTTAGGCCCATCTAGCCCAGGTGATTCCCATGCCTCTTCTCAACAGGTTGAGCCACACTGCTTGCTGAGAGAGCAACCAGCACATGGCCTTCCTGGGTCTGCCCAACCCCATCTGTCGAATTCCACTGTACCACCATTTTATTTACTTTTTTCTTTTTTCCTTCATTTTTTGCTTCTGTTTCTCTCTCTTCTTTCTCTTATGAACTTAGCTCCCCACATCACATACTCTCCCTTCCCTCCTGCCTATCTGCACCATGCCCTGAGTGCCATGCCTCCAAAAGGCTCCAGCACAGACACTCAGACCCCTGCCCTCTGCCCCACACTACCACCAACCCTGCCCCACCAGCCCCAGTTTGTACTGCAGATGACCTATTCCCACCCCCCCTCCCTGCTAGACCTGCTTTACTGCACCATAGCTGAGTTACTGGCCCTGCCCACTTGGACAAGGTGGTGAGAAGTATCATACCCATAGACAAGCAAGCAACATGCCCAGTCCATCTGTTCAGACAGTCAAGTAAAATAAAAAAGCTGGACAAAACAAACAAATCTACAATCAATACACAAAGAAAATAATTCCTGAATGTCCCAGAGACAGCAGACAAAGTCACAACATATAAAAAACAGGACAGGATGGCTCCAGTAAGCAGCCAAAATAAAACATCAAATGACCTTCCAGAAGAAGAAAAGGCATTGGAACTACTTGATAGGGGATTCAAAAGCCTAATATCAGGGCTCTTCAAGAGATTAGGAAAGAGATGAAGGAAAACACAGGAAAAAATAGACAAATCATGGAAAATGCAGACAAAATCAGGAAACACAGACAAAGCAAAGAAAGAATTCAGGCAAACAATACAGGAACAAAATGTCAAAATAAACAACTAGAAATTATACAAAAAAAACAGTTAGAAATTCAAAAGATAAACAATGAGATTTTAGAAATGGACAGTGCAATAGGTTTTAGGAGCATATGTGAAACAATGGAAGACAGGATCAGTGAAATTGAAGACAAATCCTTGGACACCATTTTGTTCGAGGAAGAATCGGAGGAAAGAATGAAGAAAAATAATGGAAACCTGAGAACGATGTGGGATATAATAAAAAGCAAAAATTTACATGTGATCAGAGTTTTATAATGGGGGAGAAAAGAGAAAACAGAATCATTGGAGATTTGCTGACAGATCCCTAATATCATGAAATATGAAAAGGTGACCATGTAAGAAGCTCAACAAACCCCATAAGATAGATCCCAAAAGAAAGTCACCAAGACATATCACAATCACACTTGCCAAAACCAAAGACAAAGAATGAATCCTGAGAGCAGCTCTAGAGAAATGAAGTCACATACAAAGGGGAATCGATAAGACTAAGCACTGATTACTCAACAGAAACCATGCAGGCAAGAAGGCAATGGGATGACATACACAAAACCTTGAAAGAAAAAAAAACTGCCAACCAGGAATAATATATCCTGCAAAATTCTCTCTCAAAGATGATGGAGAAATTAGGACTTTTCAAGATAAACAGAAATTAAGGAAATATATAAAAACAAACCAAACTTACAAGAATTATTAAAGGGAGTTCCTCAGAGAACCAACAACATCGGACAACAACCTGAATCTAAGACACAGAACAGCATCAGCTAGATACCAACATAGATAATGAAATCTCATGGATAAAACAAAACAAAAAGATTTACAATAGGGAATAGGGAATTTACAATATGTAGAAGGAATAAAAGAGAGGATAAATGGTGTAGGTATAGAATTTTTGAATGAAAAAGAAGTCAAGACGATTTCATGTAATAAAAGACTGGTTCAAACTCAGGAAGACAAGGGTAAATTTCATGGTAACCACAAAGAAAATTAAAAAACCTACTCATCAAAATGATGCTAGAAGCTATGCCACCGGTACTCAAATACTAGCAGGGTTACCCATGGTGGACAAGTTTCAGCTGAGCTTCCAGACTAAGACAGACTAGGAAGAAGGACCTGGCAGTATACTTCTGAAAAGCATTAGCCAGCTAAAACCTTACGAGCAGAATGCTGTTTGATACAGTGCTGGAAGATAAGTCCCTCAGGTTAGGAAGCACTCAAAAGATAACTGGGGAAGAGCTGCCTCCCCAAAGCAGAGTTGACCTTAATGACATGGATGGAGTCAAGCTTTCAGAACCTTCATGTGCCAATATGGTATGACTCAAAATGAGAAGAAACAGCTGTAAACATCCACTAAAAATCAGAACGTGGAATGTACAAAGTATAAATCTAGGAAAGTTGGAAGTCGTCAAAAATGAAATGCAGAAAGATTGATATCCTAGGCATTAGTGAGCTGAAATGGACTGGTATTGACCATTTTGAATTGGTCAATCAAATGGTCTACTATGTTGGGAACAACAATTTGAAAAGGAATGGCATTGCATTCATCATCAAAAAGAACATTTCATGATCTATCCTGAAGTACAATGCTGTCAGTGATAGGATACTATCCATATGCCTACAAGGAAGACCAGTTAATACAACCATTACTCAAATTTACTCACCAACCACTAAGGCCAAAGATGAGGAAATTGAAGATTTTTACCAAATTGTGCAGTCTGAAATTGATTGAACATGCAATCAGAATGCATTGATAATTACTGGAGATTGGAATGCGAAAGTTGGAAATGAAGAAGGATTGGTATTGGGAAAATATGGCCTTGGTGATAGAAACAATGCTGGAGATCACTTGATAGAATTTTGCAAGACCAACGACTTCTTCATTGCAGATACCTTTTATTGCCAACATAAACAGTGACTATACACGTGGACCTCACCAGATGGAATACACAGGAATAAAATCCACTACATCTGTGGGAAGAGACACTGGAAAAGCTCAATATCATCAGTCAGAATAAGGCCAAGGGCCAACTGTGGAACAGATCATCAGTTGCTTATATAAACGTTCAAGTTGAAGCTTGAGAAAATAGAAGAAGTTGACGAGAGCCAAAGTACAACCTTGAGTATATCCCACCTGAATTTAGCGACCATCTCAAGAATAGATTTGACACATTGAACACTAATGATCAAAGACCAGACGAGTTGTGGAATGACATCAAGGACATCACACATGAAGAAAGGAAGAGATCATTAAAAAGACAGGAAAGAAAGAAAAGACCAAAATGTATGTTAAAAGAGACTCTGAAACTTGCTCTTGAAAGTCAAGTCGCAAAAGCAAAAGGAAGAAATGATGAAGCAAAAGAGTTGAACAGAAGATTTTAAAAGGCAGCTCGAGAAGGCAAAGGAAATTATTATAATGACATGTGCAAAGAGCTGGAGATGGAAAACCAAAAGGGAAGAACACACTCTGCATTTCTCAAGCTGAAAGAACTGAAGAAAAAATTCAAGCCTCAAGTTGCGATATTGAAGGATTCTATGGGGAAAATATTAAACTAATCAGGAAGCATCAAAATGAGATGGGAGGAATACACAGAGACACTATACCAAAAAGAATTGGTTGATGTTCAATCATTTCAGGAGGTACCATATGAGCAGGGAACAATGGTACTGAAGGAAGAAGTTCCTGCACCAAAGGCATTGGCAAAAAACAAGGCTCCAGGAATTGATGGAATACCAATTCAGATGTTTCTACAAACAGATGCAGCACTGGAAGTACTCACTCATCTTTGCCATGAAATTTGGAAGACAGCTACCTGGCCACCCGAGTTGAAGAAATCTATATTTATGTCTATTCCCAAGAAAGATGATCCCACCGAATGTGGAAATTATCGAACAAAATCACTACTATCACATACAAGCAAAATTTTGCTAAAGATCATTCAAAAGCAGCTGCGGCAGTACATCAATAGGGAACTGCCAGAAATTCAAGCTGGATCCAGAAGAAGACGCAGAACCAGGGATATCATTGCTGATGTCAGATGGCTCCTGACTGAAAGCAGAGAATAACAGAAAGATGTTTACCTGTGTTTTATTGACTATACATTGGCATTCTACTCTATGGATCATAACAAATTATGAATAAAATTGTGAAGAACCCAGAAAACTTAATTGTGCTTGTGAGGAACCTCTACATAGATCAAGAGGCAGTCATTCGAACAGAACAAGGGCATACTGCATGGTTTAAAGTCAAGAAAGGTGTGAGTCAGGGTTGTATCCTTTCACCATACCTATTCAGTCTGTATGCTGAGCAAATAATCTAGAAGCTGCACTATATGAAGAAGAATGGGGCATCAGGATCAGAGGAAAACTCATTAAAAACCTGTGTTATGCAGATGATACAACCTTCCTTGCTGAAAGTGAAGAGGACCTGAAGCACTTACTAATGAAGATCAAAGATCACAGCCTTCAGTATGGATTACATGTCGACATAAAGAAAACAAAAATCCTCACAACTGGACCAATAAGCAACATCATGATAAATGGGGAAAAGATTGAGGTTGTCAAGTATTTCATTTTACTTGGATCCACAATCAACACCCATTGAAGCAGCAGTCAGGAAATGAAAAGACACATTGCATTGGGCAAATCTGCTGCAAAAGACCTTTTTAAAGTGTTGAAAAGCAAAGACGTCACCTTGAGGACTAAAGTGCGCCTCACCCAAGCTGTGGTGTTTTCAATCACCTTATATGCATGCAAAAGTTGGACAATGTATAAGGTAGACTAAAGAAGTGTTGACACCTTTGAATTGTGGTGTTAGAGAAAAATATTAAATATACCATGGACTGCCAAAAGAATGAACAAATCTGTCTTAGAAGAACTACAACCAGAATACTCTTTAGAAGCAAGGATGGCAAGACTATGTCTCACATACCTTGGACATGTTGTCAGGGGAGAATCAGTCCCTGGAGAAGAACACCGTGCTTGGTGAAGTACAGGGTCAGCGAAAAAGAAGACCC
This sequence comes from Loxodonta africana, assembly GCF_030014295.1. Classification (NCBI taxonomy): domain Eukaryota; kingdom Metazoa; phylum Chordata; class Mammalia; order Proboscidea; family Elephantidae; genus Loxodonta; species Loxodonta africana. Next base: position 64,399,677 of record NC_087369.1, read on the forward strand.
TCAAGAGATGGATTGACACAGTCCCTCTAACAATGGGCTTAAGCATAACATTCTGTTTACATAGGGTCATTATGAGTTGAAACCAACTAGATGGCACCTAGCAAGAACAACAACACTCATCAAAATGAAGAAAAACATAAAGTATCAGTAAACACAAAATCTATAAGAACAAAAGAAAAGAAAATCCACAAAAAAAGCAATTCAGCACAGGAGAGTATGAGGAACAAAGAGTCAGAACGACAAGAAAAACCACTACAAAGTGACAGCAAAAACTCACACTTATCAATAACCACAATGAATGTTAATGGCTTAAATGCACCCATAAAGAGACAGAGAATTACAAAATAGATTAATAAAAATTAAACCCATCTATATGCTGTCTACAAGAGACATACCTTAGAAACAAGACATAAATATATTAAAAATATATCAAGCAAACAGGAACCAAAGAAGACCAGAAGTGGCAATACTAATCTCAGATGAAATAGACTAAAATAAAATCCACCATAAAGGACATGGAAGGATATTGTATAATGATTAAAGGGCAATCCATGTTGACGACATAAAAATAATAAATATCTACAGACCCAATGACAGGGCTCCAAAATTCATAAAACAAACTCTAACAGCACCGAAGAGAGAAATTGGCAGTTCCACAATAATAGTGGTAGACTTCAACACAGCACTGTCAGTAAAGGACAGAATATTTAAAAAGAAACTCAACAATGATACAGACGATCTAAAGCAATCAACCAACATGAGCTCATAGACATATATAGAACACCCCACCCAACAGCAGCAAAGTACACATTGTTTTCCAATGTACAAGGAACATTCTCAAGAATAGACCACATCTTAGATCACAAAGCAACCCTCAACAAAATCCAAAACATTGAGATAATACAAAGCATCTTCTCTGATCAGAACACCATGAAAGTAGAAATTAATAACAGAATGAGCAAGGTAAAAATCAAATACATGGAAAGTCAATAACACCTTGCTTAAAAACCACTGGATAAAAGAAGAAATCATACATGGAATAAAAACATTACTAGGATCAAACAAGAATGAAAACACATTATACCAAAACCTTTGGGTTGACACAACAAAGGCAGTGCTCAGAGGTCAATTTATAGCAATAGATGTGCACATCAAAAAGGAACAAATCAAAATCAAAACGTTAGCTATACAACTCTAACAAACAGAAAAAGAACAGCAAAAGAAGCCCATAGCCACCAGAGGAAAGGAAATAATAATGATCAGAGCAGAAATAAATAGAGAATAAAAAACAATAGAAAGAATTAACAAAACCAAAAGTTGGTTCTTTGAAAGAATCAACAAATCATTGGCCAAATGAAAACAAAACAAAAAAAAAACAGGAGAGGGTGTAAATAACCCAAATAAGAAACGAAACGGGGAAAATTGCAACAGACCCAACAGAAATAAAAAGGATCATAATAGAGTACTATGAAAAACTATACTCCAACAAATTTGAAAACCTAGAAGAAATGGACAAATTTCTAGAAACACACTATCTACCCAAACTAACATAAACTGAAGTAGAAAATCTGAACAGACCCAAAACAAGAGAAGAGATTGAAAAACAATATAATAACTCCCAACAAAAAGTGCTGACCCAGATGGCTTTATTGGAGAATTCTACTAAACATTCAGGGAAGAGCTTGCACCACTACTACTCACTCAAATTGTGTCAAGAAATAGAAAGGGAAGGGATACTTCCAAATTCATTCTATAAAGCCAGCATAACCCTGATATGAAAACCAGGCAAAGACACCACAAGAAAAGGAAATTGCAGATCAATATCTCTCATGAATATAGATGCAAGAATCCTAAACAAAATTCTAGCCAATAGAATGCAGTGTCATATAAAAAAATACACTCTGACAAGTAGGATTCATACCAGTTACATAAGATGGTTGAATATCAGAAAATCAGTCAATATAACCCATCACATCTATAAAATAAAAGAATCACATGATCATCTCAATCCACACAGAAAAGGCATTAAAGTCCAACACCCATTCCTGATAAAAACTGTCAATAAAAATAGGCATAGAAGGAAATTTCTCAACATAATAAAGGGCATCTATACAAAACCCAGGAAACCCTGGTGGCTTTTTTTTTTTATACAAAAACCAGGAAACCCTGGGGGCTTAGTGGTTAAGTTCTATGGCTGCTAACCAAATGTCAGCAGTTCGAATCCACCAGGTGCTCATTGGAAACTCTATGGGGCAGTTCTACTCTGTCCTATAGGGTCGCTATGAGTCCAAATCAACTTGATGGCAATGGGTTACACAAAACCAACAACCATCATTCTCAATGGAGACAGGGTGAAATATTCCTCTTGAGAACCGGAACAAGTTAAGGATGCCCTTTTTTTTTTTTATCACCACTCCTATTTAACATTGTGCTGGAAGTCCTAGATAGAGCAATAAGGTAAGAGAAAGAAATAAAGGGCATCCAAATTGGTAAGGAAGAAGTAAAACTCTTCGTATTTGTGGATGATATGATACTATACATAGAGAACTCCAATGATTCCACATGAAAACTACAGGAACTAATAAAAAAGATCCAGCAGAGTAGCAGGATACAAGATAAACATACAAATATCAGTTAGATTCTTACACAACAATAAACAGAACTATGAAAAGGAAATCAGGAAAGCAATACCATTCTAATAGCCCCTAAAAAAATAAAATACTTAGGAATAAATCTAACCAGGGATGTACAAGACCTATACAAAGAAAACTACAAAACACTACAGCAAGAAACCAAAACAGTCCTACATAAATGGAAAAACATACCATGCTTATGGGTAGGAAGTCTCAACATTGTGAAAATGTCAATTCTTCCCAGAGCAATCTACAAATACAATGCAATCCTGATCCAAATATCAACATCATTCTTTAAAGAGATGGAAAAACTACATTAACTTTATTTGGAAAGGAAAGAGGCCATAGATAAGCTAAAGCACTATTGAAGAAGAATAGCACAGTAGGAGGCTGTCTTAGTCATCTAGTGCTGCTATAACAGAAATACCACAAGTGGATGGCTTTAACAAAGAGAAATTTATTTCTTCACAGTAAAGTAGGCTAAAAGTCCAAATTCAGGGCTTCAGCTCCTGGGCAAGGCTTTCTCTCTTTTGGCTGTCTCATCAATGTTCCTGTGGACTAGGAGCTCCTCCACACAGGGACCTCAGGTCCAAAGGATGCACTCTGCTCCTGGCACTGCTTTCCTGGTGGTATGAGGTCTCCCGTCTCTCTGCTCGCTTCTTTCTTTTATATCCCAAGAGATTGCCTCAAGACACAAGCTAGTCTTGTAGATTGAATCCTGCCTCACTAACACAACTGCCACCCATCCTCCCTCATTAACATCGCAGAGGCAGAATTTACAACATATAGGCAGATCACACAATACCGGGAATGATGGCCCAAGCAAATTGCTACATACATTTTTTGGGGGACATACTTCAATCCATGACAGAGGCCTTGCACTACCTGACCTCAGAACCTGCTATACAGCTACCATTGTCAAACAGCCAGGTACTGCTACAATGACAGACACATTGACCAATAGAACAGAGTTGAGAACTCAAATGTAAATCTATCCACCTACAGTCACTTGATCTTCAACAAAGTCCCAAAGTCCATTAAATTAGGGAAACAACAGTCTTTTTAACAAATGGTACATGCAAAACTGGATGTCCATCTGTAAGAAAAAAAGGAAGAGACAGAATCCATACCTTACACCATACACAAATACTAATCTAAAAATGGATTAAAGACATAAATATAAAATAAAAAACCATAAAGACAATACAAGAAAAAACAGGGTCAACACTAGAGGCCCTAATACGTGGCATAAACAGGATACGAGCCATAACTAACAATACACAAACACCAGAAGATATGCTGCATAACCCGGATCTTCTAAAAATTAAACTTTTATGCTCATCAAAAGACTTCTCCAAAAAAGTAACAGATCCTACAGACTCAGAAAAAAAATTTGGCTATGACAGGTCCAAAGAAGGTCCAATCTTTAAAATCCATAGGAAAATCCAACACCTCTACAACAAAAGGACAAATAATCCAGTTTAAAAATGGGCAAAGGATGTGAACAGACACCAGAGAAGACATTCAGGTGGCTAACAGACACATGAGGAAATGCTTGAGATCACTAGCCATTAGAGAAATGCAAATGAGAACTACAATGAGATGCCATCACACACTGACATTACTGGCACGAATCAGAAAATAACAAATGTTGGAGAGGCTGCAGGGAGATTGGAACTCTTATGCCCTGCTGGTGGGAATGCAAAATGGAATGACAATTTTGGAAAACAATATGGTGCTTCTTAAAAAGCGAAAAATACCATACAATCAAGCAATTCTACTCCTAGATTTACATCCTAGAGAAATAAGAGCCATCACCTGAATAGACATATGCACAACCATGTTCATTACAGCATTATTCCCAATAGCAAAACGTTGGAAACAACCTAAGTGCTCATCAACAGATGAATGGATAAACAGACTATAGTACATACACACAATGGAATAGTATGCAATGATAAAGAGCAGTGATGAATCTGCAAAACATCTCACAACATGGATGAATCTGGAGGGCCTTATGCTGAGTGAAATAAGTCAATCACGAAAGGACAAATACTGCATGAGGCCACTATTATAAAAACTTATGAGATCCCACTTTGAAATGTGGCATCTGGGGTCTTAAATGCTAACAAGTGGCCATCTAAGATGCATCAATTGGTCTCAACCCACCTGGATCAAAGGAGAATGAAGAACACCAAGGTCACACGATAACTAAGAGCCCAAGAGACAGAAAGGGCCACGTGAACCAGAGACCTACATCATCCTGAGACCAGAAGAACTAGTTGGTGCCCGGCCACAATCGATGACTGCCCTGACAGGGAGCACAGCAGAGGACCCCTGAGGGAGCAGGAGATCAGTGGGATGCAGACTCCAAATTTCTCATAAAAAGACCATACTTAATGATCTGACTGAGACTAGAGGAATCCCAGTGGTCATGGTCCCCAAACCTTCTGTTGGCCCAGGACAGGAACCATTCCCGAAGACAACTCATCAGACATGAAAGGGACTGGACAGTGGGTAGGAGAGTGATGCTGATGAAGAGTGAGCTAATTATATCAGGTGGTCACTTGAGACTGTGTTGGCATCTCCTGTCTAGAGGGGGGATGGGAGGATAGAGAGAGTTGGAAGCTGGCAAAATTGTCACGAAAGGAGAGACTGGAAGGGCTGACTCATTAGGGGGAGAGCAAGTGGGAGTATGGAGTAAGGTGTATATAAACTTATATGTGACAGACTGACTTGATTTGTAAACGTTCACTTGAAGCTCAATAAAAGTTAATAAAAAAAAACTTATGAGAGAGGCAGGGCCAAGATGGTAGAATAGACAGATGTTTCCTGTCTTCCCTCTTACAACAAACAACCAAAAAAAAATAAGTAAATTGATTATATATGACAATCTAAGCATCCTAATCATCAAACGCAAAGATGAAGAATCAGACTGAGTGGCAGGTGGAATGAGAGACAATTCAAAAGCAGCAGAGAAGTACAGATCTTGAGATCACCAGTACCTTGCTAGCTGAGTCTGTGCAGCACACACAGGCTGAGGCAAGTGCTATATCCAAAGACGACCCCTATCACATTGGGTACAGCCAAGCAGCAACAAGTCTGCACGCACCTCCAGAACCAAGTAGGAGCAACACCGGAACTGTGTAAGTTAAGTGCTAGCTTCTAACCTACTGCTTGGGGGCAACATAACTCTTCCCCTCCCAGAGTTTCACAGCGGAGAAGTTCTTCCTTCTTCCCACCCACCCATCACCTTGCTCTGCTCCAACAACAGTCTGGCAGTATTCAACAACAGCCATTCCTTCAAAGCCTGAAACTCAGGGTGGGTCAGGAGGCCCTGCCCCTTTGCTCACCCACTGGCATAAGGGGTCCACAGACTTTTAGCCCCTTCAACCCTGTCCAGACCTGTATGTGTGATCCAACACCGCATGCCCTCATTAGCATAAAACAGCAGCGCATACACCTGAAGCCCATTTTCAACTGCAGCAGCCAAGTTACAGCTGCAGATTTGTGATATTTGACACCACCCTGTCGCTTAAGCAGAGGCCTCACCCACCTACACCAGTGGCCTGAGGGCTGGCGGTATCATGCACCCCATCTAGCTACCCACGTCAGGTGTCCGAGAAGAAGTGGTGCCTCCTAGTCCCTCCAGCTAACAGCACCTGCTGCCCAGAGACCAACTGCAATTCTCCCCCACTATGTGCTCTAGGACAGAGACATGCCCTCCACCCAGGCACCTGAGGCAGCCATCAGCCCCCTGCCTTGCTCCACACATGGCCCCCTACTGTAGCCAGATACCTGTGCCTGCTCTGAACACTCCTATGTAGCCTGGCCTATCAAGGATTATAAGTGAGAGCCTGCACCACACACTCGGTGACTGATGACATGGACACCTGTGCTGCACCCACACAAGAAAAGTGAAAAAACTCCTGGGTTCACACACCTAGTAGCTATCCTGACTACCTGGAAACAGGATGTGAGAGCTTCAAAGATGCCCATAACCAAAGTAGCTCTCATGCCCAACCTACTCGGACATATCAAAACAAAACAAAATGAAAAGTTAGGACACAGTAAAAAAAATGATAAGTAAATATAATAGCTTATTGATATCTCAGAGACAACAGTCAAAATCAAATCACATAAAGAAGCAGGTCAAGATGGCTCCAGCAAGCTACCAAAATAAAGAACTAGAAGAAAGGTAAGGTAATGGAACTACCTGAGAAAGAGTTCCAAAGACTAATATACAGAGCTCTCCAAGAGATCAGGAAGAAGATCAGGCAAAACTCAGACCAAGCCAAGGAATATGCAGTCAAAGCAATGGAAGAATTCAGGAAGACAATACAAGAACAAAATGACAAAATTAACAGGCTGATAGAAACCATACAGAGACAGGAACTAGAAATCTAAAAGATTAACAATAAAATTCCAGAATTACACAACTCAATAGATGGTCACAGAAGCAGAATTAAGGCAATGGAAGTCAGAATTAGTGAGACTGAAGATAAATTCCTTGATACCAAATTATTTGAGGAAAAGTCAGAAAAAAGAATTTAAAAAAATGAAGAAAAGCTAAGAATTATGTGGGACACCATCAAGAGGAAAAACCTACAGTGATTGCAGTACCAGAACGGGGCAGGGGGGCAGATAACAGAAAACACAGAGAGAATTGTTTAAGATTTGCTGGCAGAAAACTTCCCTGATATCATGAAAGATAAGAAGATATCTATCCAAGAAGCTCAATGAATATTATACAGGGTAGACCCAAAAAGAAAGTCACCAAGACATATCACGAGCAATCTGGCCAAAACCAAAGACAAAGATAGAATCTTGAGAGAGGCTAGGGTTAAACAAAAAGTGACCTACGAAGGAGAAACAATAAGACCAAGTGCTGACTACTCAGCAGAAACCATGCAGGCAAGAAGGCAATGGGATGATGTATATAAAGCCTTGAAGGAAAAAAATTAGCAGCCAAGAATTATATATCCAGCAAAAGTGTCTCTTAAATATGATGGTGAAATTAGGTCATTTCCAGATAAACAGAAGTTAAGGGAATTTGCAAAAGCCAAACCAAAATTACTAGAAATATTAAAGGGAGTCCTCCAAGTAGAGAACTGACAATTTCAGATGATAATCCAAGACTAGAACACAGGACAGAGCAACCAGTTATCAACCCGGATAGGGAATTTCCAAAAACAAATTAAAGAAAAAAGAGTGAAAATAGGGAACCAGAGACATCAATATGTGAATGATGACAATGTCCAAAAAAAGAGAGGGAATAAACAATGTACTTATAGAACTTACATATGGAGAGGAAGTTAAGGCTTTATCAAGAAATAAAAGACTGGTTTAAACTTAGAAAAATAAAGGTAAATATCAAGGTACCACAAAAGGAGCTAACAAACCTGCCCATCAAAAAAAAAAAAACAAAAACATTAAAACTAAGCAAACAGAAGCTCGACAATAATGGAAAAGATGAAAAGAAAATACATAAAAACAACTCAACACAGAAAATTAAGTTGAACAAAGAAACTGTCAGCAGTATGAAACAAAAACACATCAAAATGACAGCAGTAAACTCATACCTATCAATAATTACACTGAATGTAGATGGTCTAAATGCACCAATAAAAAGACACAGAGTGGCAGAATGCATAAAAAGAAAACACAATTGGTCTGTATGCTCTCTACAAGAGACACAGCTTAGACATAAAGATACAAACTAAAATTCAAAGGATGGAAAAAATATATCAAGCAAACAAGAACCAAAAAAGAGCAGGAGTGGCAATATTAATCTCCAACAAAATGGACTTTAAAGCAAAATCCACCACAAAGGATAAGCAAGGACACCATATAATGCTTAAAGGGTCAATACACCAGGAGGACATAACCATAATAAATACGTACATATCCAATGACAGGGCTTCAAAATACATAAAATAAACTTTAACAGCATTGAAAAGAGAAATAGACAGCTCCGCAGTAATAGTAGGGGATTTCAACACACTACTTTTGGTGAAGGAAGAACATCTAGAAAGAAACTCAATAAAGGTACAGAAGATCAAAGCAGCGCAGTCAACCAACTTGACCTCATAGACGCATACAGAACACTTCACCCAACTGCAACAAAGTACACATACTTGTCCAATGCACATGGAACATACTCCAGAATAGACCACATTTTAGGCCACAAAGCCAGCCTTAACAGAATCCAAAACTTCAAATATTATGAAGCATCTTTTCTGACCATAATGCTGTGACAGTAGGCATCAATAACAGAAATAGCAAGGAAAAAAAATACATGGAAACTGAGCAACACCTTGCTTAAAAACTACTACTGGAGAGGTGGGGCCAAGATGATGGAGTAGTCAGATGCTTCCTGTGGTCCCTCTTACAACAAAGATAAAAAAAAAAGTGAATAGATTATATATGACAGTCTAGGAGCCCTGAACATCAAAGGCAAAGTTGAGGAATCAGACTGAGCAGCAGGGGGAGGGAGAGGCAGTTCAGAAGCAGTGAAGAACTGTCAGACCTGGCCTGGTGGGAACTGACACCCTGTAGGCTGGTTCCACTGGTGCAAGTGGGGTGAGGCAAGCAATGGCATTTGGGACACGTTTTTCACATTGGGAGAGAACAAGTGGCGGAAAGTCCACTCACGCCTCCAAAATCAGCAAAAAGCAGTGCTCAATTGGCAAAAGATAAGTACTTCAGTCTAATATACTGTGCACAGCAAAAAACACGCTTTTGGGAAGAAACTCTCTCCCATCTACCTGACTCCTCCCCACTGTGCACTGGGTCCCAAGTTGGCTTCAGTGATAGCCACTTTCTCTGGGCCTGAAGTAGAACCTGTAGCATGTTCTGAGCCCTTCTCCTAGCCTTGGAGAAGGAACAAATTAACAAACAGGGGGAAAAATAATCTGCCAAGTCCCCCAGCTGGGAACTCAGAGCAGAAACAGCTCCTTTGCCTGGGCACAGACATAAGGGGTCCACGAACTTTGAATGCTTTCACCTCCGCCTAGACCTGTGTGGGCCCATTTCAACAGTGTAGACCCTCATTAGCACAGTACAACAGGGTATATACCTGAAATCTATTTCCAACTGTTTCAGCTATATGGTGGAGAGGCAGATTTGTGACATTTGACACTGCTCTGCCTATTAGCAGGGTCCTTGCCTACCCACATCAGGGTCCTGAGGACCGGTGGCTCCATCCATGCCACCTAGCCACCTTTTACAGGAGTCCAAGGATAAGTGGTGCCTCCCAGTCCTTACAACCAACTACACTGGGTGCCCATAGTCTTACTGCAAAACCCACCCACCTACATGCTCTAGGGAATAGCGATACACTTTCCTCAACACTTTCGGGGCAGTTGTCAGCCCCCTGACTTGCTCAGTGTGTGACCCCTTACTGCACCCAGATACCTGTGCCTACACCAATCACCCTGCTCGTCTAAGACTGTAGGCGAGAGCCTGCACCACACAATTGGTGACTGACTACCTGGACACCTGAGCTGAATCCATACAAGAAAAGTACCTGGTCTCCTGGGCTCATATACCTAGTAACAGCTCTAACCACCTGGTGACAGGACGTTAGAGCTTCAAAGGCATCAATAATCAAACTAGGTTACATAAGCAGCCTATTTGGGCATATCAAAACAAAAACAAAACAAGAAGCTAGGACATAGTAAGCAAACATAAAATAAATAAATACAATAAATTATTCATGGATTGGAGACAACAGTAACTATCAAAAAAGATGCAGAGCATGATGGCTTCAGCAAGCTCCCAAAACAAAGAATCAAGAAATCTTCTGGATAAAGAGAACTTCCTGGAATTGCTGGAGATAGAATACAAAAGATGAATATACAGAACTCTTCAAGAGATCAGGAAGGAGATCAGGTAAAATGTAGAACAAGCCAAGGAGCACACAGCCAAAGCAATAGAGGAATTTAAGAAGATTAGGAAGAGCATAATGACAAATTAATAGGCTGCAAGAATCCATAGAGAGAGAGCAAACAGAAATCCAGAAGATTAACAATAAAATTTCAGAATTAGACAACTCAATAGAAAGTCATAGGAGCAGAACTCAGGCAATGGAAGTCAGAATTAGTGAGACTGAAGATAAAGCACTTGACACCAACATATTTGAGGAAAAATCAGATAACAATCATTAAAAAAAAATGAAGAAACCCTAAGAATTGTGTGGGACTGTATCAAGAGTGTGGGTTCTATCAAGAGGAATAACATACGAGTGATTGGACTACCAGAACGGGGTGAGGTGGGGATAACAGAAAATACAGAGAGAATTGTTGAAGACTTGTTGGCAGAAAACTTCCCTGATATCGTGAAAGATGAGAACACATCTATCCAAGATACTCATTGAACTCCACACCAGGTAGACCCCAAAAGAAAGTCACCAAGACATACTATAATGAAACTTCCCAAAACCGAAGATAAAGAGAGAATTTTAAGAGTGGCTAGGGATAAACAAAAAGTCATCTACAAAGGAAAGTCAATAAGACTAAGCTCAGACTACTCAGCAGAAACCATGCAGGCAAGAAGGCAATGGGATGACATACATACAGCCTTGAAGGAAAAAAATGGTAGCCAAGAATTATATATCCAGCAAAACTCTCTCTCAAATATGAAGGCAAAACTAGGATATTTCTGGATAAACAGAAGTTTAGGGAATTTGCAAAAACCAAACCAAAATTACAAGAAATATTAAAGGGAGTACTCTGGTTAGAAAATCAATAAAATCAGGTAACAACCCAAGGCTAGAACCCAGGACAGAGCAACCAGATATCAACCCACATAGGGAAATCACAAAAACAAATCAAAGCTAAAATGCTCAAAACAGGGAAACAGAGATGTCATTATGTAAAAGATGCATTAAAACAAAACAGAGGCACTAAAAATTTATTCATAGGTCCTTCATATGGAGAGGAAGTCAAGGCGATATAAAGAAATAAAAGATTGGTTTAAACTGAGAATTATAGGGGTAAATATTAAGGTAACCACAAAGGAAACTAACAATCCTACACATCAAAATAAAAAACAAGAAAAACATAAAAACTCAGCAAATAGAAAAGCAACAACAATGAAAAAGAGGCAAAGAAAATATATAAAGAAAAATGACTCAGCACAGAAAAATAAGTAGAAAAAAGAAACTGGCAATAACACACAAAAAAAGACATCAAAATGACAGCAGTAAACTCATACCTATCAGTAATTACAATGAATGTATATGGACTTAATGCACCAATAAAGAGACAGAGAGTGGTAGAAAGGATTAAAAAAAAAACATGATCCGTCTATATGCTGCCTACAAGAGACACACCTTAGACTTAAAGACACAAACAAACTAAAACTCGAAGGATGGAAAAAATACATCGAGCAAACAGCAATCAAAAAAGAGCAGGAGTGGCAGTATTAATTTCTGACAAAATAGACTTTAAAGTTAAATCCACCACAAAGGATAGGGAAGGACACTATATAATGATTAAAGGGTCAATATTTTTTTTTATACCAGGAGGATGTAAACATAATATTTACGCACCAATGACAGGGCTCCAAAATACATAAAACAAACTGTAACAGCATTGAAAAGAGAGAGAGACAGCTCCACAATAATAGTGGGAGACTTTAACACACCATTTTTGGTGAAAGACAGAATATCCAGAAAGAAGCTCAATAAAGACACAGATCTAAAGGCCACAATCAACCAACTTGACCTCAGAGACATATACAGAACACTCCACCCTACAGCAGCCAAGTATAGTTTCTTTTCTGATGCACATAGAACATTCTCCAGAATAGACTGCATATTAGGCCATAAAGCAAGCTTTAACAGAATCCAAAACATTGAAATGTTACAAAGAATCTTTTCTGACCATAAAGGTAGAAATCAATAAGAGAAAAAGCAAGGAAAAAAAATCAAACACATGGAAATGGAACAATACCTTGCTCAAGAACTACTTGGTTATAAAAGAAATTAAGGACGGAATAAAGAAATTCATAGAATCCAATGAGAATGAAAACACTTCCCACCTTTAGGACACAGCTCAGAGGTCAATTTATAGGAATAAATGCACACATCCAAAAAGAAGAAAGGGCCAAAACCAAAGAATTATCCCTACAACTTGAACAAAAAGAAAGAGAGCAGCAAAAGCAATCCTTAGACACAAGAAAAAAAAAAAGAAGAAAGCAAATAATATAAATTAGAGCAGAATTAAATGAAATAGAGAACAGAAAAACAACTGAGAGAGTTAATTAGACCAGTTAATAAGACCAAAAGCTGATTCTTTCAAAGGATCAACAAAACCAATAAACCACTATTGAAACTGACAAAAGAAAAACAGGAGAGGAAGCAAATAACCAAAATAAAGAATGACTTGAGTGATATCACAACAGACCTAACTGAAATTAAAAGAATCATAACAGAATACTATGAAAAATTGTACTCTAACAAATTTGAAAACTTAGGGAAATGGACACATTTCTAGAAACTCACTGCCTACCTAAACTAACACAAACAGAGGTAACACAACTAAATAAACTTATAGCAAAAGAAGAGATCAAAAAGATAATTAAAAAATCCCAACGACAACGAAAAAGCCCTGGCCCTGTTGGCTTCACTGGGGAATTCTACCAAACTTTCAGAGAAGAGTTAACACCACTACTACTAAACGTATTTCAGAGCATAGAAAAGGGTGGAATACATCCAAATTCATTCTATGAAGCATAACCCTGATACCAAAACCAAGCAAAGACACCACAAAAAAGAAAAGTTATAGACTAATATCCCTCATGAACTTAGATGCAAAAATCCTCAACAAAATTCTAGCCAATAGAATTCAACAATATATCAAAAAAATAATTAACCATGACCAAGTGGGATTCATACCAGGTATGGAGGGATGGTTTAACATTAGAAAAACAATCAATGTGATCCATCACATAAATAAAACAAAAAGCAAGAACCACATGATCTTATCAATTGACACAGAAAAGGCATTTGACAAAGTCCAACACCCATTCGTGATAAAAACTCAGCAAAATAAGAGTAAAAGGCCATTTATACAAAGACAACAGTCAACATCATCCTAAATGGAGGGGATCCAAAAGCATTCCCCTTGAGAACGGGAACCAGGCAAGGATGCTGTTTATCACCACTCTTATTCAACATTGTGCTGGAGGTCCTACTGAGACTAATTAGGCTAGGAAAAGAAATAAAAGGCATCCAAATTGGTAAGGAAGAAGTAAAAGTATCTCTAGGTGCAGATGATATGATCTTATACACAGAAAACCCTAAAGAATCCACAAGAAAACTACTGGAACTTCGGGCAGAGTTCAGCAAAGTATCAGAATACAAGATAAACATACAAAAATTAGTTGGATTCCTCTACACCAACAAAGAGAATGTCTAAGAGGAAACGGCCAAATCAATACCATTTACAATAAATCTAATCAGAGACGTAGAAGATCTACTCAAAGAAAACTACAATTCACTATTGCAAGAAACTGAAAGACCTACCTAAGTGGAAAAACATACTTGCTATGGATAGGAAGACTCAACGTTGTGAAAATGTCTATTCTACCCAAAGCAGTCTACAGACATAGTGCAATCCTGATCCAAATTCCAATGGCATTTTTTAATGAGACGGAGAAACAAATCACGAGCTTCATATGTAAAGGGAAGAGGCCCTGGATAAGTAAAGCATTACTGGAAAAGAAGAGCAAAGTTGGAGGTCTCGCACCACCTGGTTTTAGAAACTGTTATACTGCCACAGTAGTCAAAATAGCTTGGTACTGGTACAACACAGTTACATAGACTAGCAGAACAGAATTGAGAATCCAGATGTAAATTCATCCACTTATGAGGAGCTGATATTCCACAGAGGCCCAAAGCCCATTATTTGGGGAAAAGACAGTCGCTTTAAAAAACGGTGCTGGCATAACTGGATATCTATCTGCAAAAAAATGAAACCAGACTCACACCTCACACCACATACAAAAACTAACTCAAAATAGATCAAAGACCTAAATATAAAATTTAAAAGGATAAAGACCTTGGAAGAAAAAATAAGGACAACGCTAGGAGCTCTGATACATGGCATAAACAGTATACAAAACATTACTAAATGCACAAACACCAGAAGAGAAACTAGGTAACTGGGAGCTCCTAAAAATCAAACACTTATTCTCATCCAAAGACATCATCAAAAGAGTAAAAAGACAACCTACAGCCTGGGAAAAATTTTTTGGCTACGACAAATCCCATCAGTACCTAATTTCTAAAATCTACAAGATACTGCAAAACCTCAACAACGGAAAGACAAACAACCCAATTAAAAAATGGGCAAAGGATATGAACAGACACTTCACCAAAGAAGACATTCAAGCAGCTAACAGATCACGAAGGAATGCTCACGATCATTAGCCATTAGAGAAATGCAAATCAAAACTACAATGAGATACCTTCTCACCCCAACAAGGCTAGCATCAATCCAAAAAACACAAAACAATAAATGTTGGAGAGGTTGTAGAGAGATCAGAGCACTTATACACTGCTGGTGGGAATGTAAAATGGTACAACCACCTTGGAAATCAATTTGGCGCTTAAAAAAAAAAATTTTTTTTTTTTTTAAAAGCTAGAAATAGAAGTACCGTACTATCCAGCAATACCACTCCTTGGAATATACCCTAGAGAAATAAGAGCCATAACACAAACAGGTATATGTACACCCATGATCATCGCAGCACTGTTTACAATCCAAAAAATGGAAAGAATGAAGGTGTCCATCAAGGGATGAATGCATAATCAAATTCTCACAATGGAATGCTATGCAATGATAAAGAACAACGATTAATCCGTGAAACATCACATAACACGGATGGATCTGGAAGGCATTATGCTGAGTGAAATTAGTCAGTTGCAAAAGCACAAACATATGAGACCACTATTAAAAGAACTCAATATAAGGTTCAAACACAGAAGAAAACAATCTTTGATGGTTATGAGGGTGGGGAGGAAGGGAGAGAGGTACTCACTAATTAGATAAAAAAAGTAGACAATAATTATTTTAGGTGAAAAAAAAAGAAGGGAAGGTAAACACACAATACAGGGGAATTCAGCACAACTGGACTAAACCAAAAGCTAAGTTTCCTCAATACAACCAAACACTTCAAGGGACAGAGTAGCAGGGGTGGGGTTCTGGGGACCATGGTTTCAGGGGACATCTAGGTAAACTGTATTAGGAGAACGTTCTGCATCCCACTTTGGTGAGTGGCGTCTGGGGTCTTAAAAGCTATCAAGTGGCCATCTAAGATGCATCAATTGGTCTCAACCTGCCTGGAGCAAAGGAGAGTGAAGGACACCAAAGACACAAGGAAAATAAGAGCCCAAGAGACAGAAAGGGCCACATAAACCAGAGACTACATCAGCCTGTGACCAGAAGAACTAGATGGTACCCAGCTACCACCAATGACTGCCCTGACAAACAACACAACAGAGAGTCCCTGATGGAGCAGGAGAAAAGTGGGATGTAGAACACAAGTTCTAGTAAAAAGACCAGAATTAATGGTCTTACTGAGACTGTAGAGACCCCAGAGGATATGCCCCGCCATCTCTGTTAGCCCAAAACAAAAACCATTTCCGAGGCCAACTCTTCAGACTGAGGTTAGACTGGACTATAAGACATAAAAATGATATTGGTGAGGAATGTGCTTCTTAGGTCAAGTAGACACACGAGACCTATGAGCAGCTCCTGTCTGGAGGCAAGATCAGAAGGCAGAGGGAGACAGGAGCTGGTTGAATGGACATGGGAAATACAGGGTGGAGAGGAGGAGTGTCACATTATAGGTAGAGCAACTAAGGTCACGTAACAATGTGTTCATAAGTTTCTGTATTTGAAAGTGACTTGAATTGCAAACTTTCACTTAAAACACAATAAAAAAAGAGAGAAAACAAAAAACTAATACTGGGTTATAGAAGAAATCAAGGATAGAATAAAGAATTTCATAGACTCAAATGGGAATGAAAACACATATTACCAAAACCTTTGGGACACAGCAAAAGCAGTGCTTAGAGGCCTCACACTGCCTGATTTTAGAACCTATTATACCTCTATGGTAGTCAAAACAGCCTGGTACTGGTACAACAGACACATAGACCAACAGAACAGAATCAGTTCTTTTGGCAGTCCATGGTATATTCAGTATTCTTCTCCAACGCCACAATTCAAAAGTGTCAATTCTTCTTCAGTCTTCCTTATTCATTGTCCTGCTTTTGCATGAATATGATGCTATTGAAAATACCATGGCTTGGGTCAGGCGCACTTTAGTCTTCAAGGTGACATCTTCGCTTTTCAACACTTTAAAGAGGTCTTTTGCGGTGGATTTGCCCAATGCAAATGTGTCTTCTGAATTCTTGACTGCTACTTCCATGGGTGTTGATTGTGGATCCAAGTAAAATGAAAACCTTGGCAATTTCAATCTTTTCTCTGTTTGTCATGATGTTGCTTATTGGTCCAGTTGTGAGGATTTTTGTTTTCTTTAGCTATTAGGGAAAAGCAAAGAAAACTACAATGAGAAACAATATCACCCCAATAAGGCTAGCACTAATCCAAAAAACACAAAATAACAAATATTAGAGAGGTTGTGGGGGGATTGGAACTTTTATGCACTGCCGGTGGGAGTGTAAATAGGTACAAACACTTTGGAAAATGATACGGTGCTTTCTTAAAAAGCTAGAAATAGAAATAGCATATGATACAGCAATCCCACTCCTAGGAATACACCCTAGAGAAATCAGAGCCATCACACAAATAGTCATATGCACAGCCATATTCATTTCAGCACTATTCACGATAGCAAAAGGATAGAAAAACCTAAATGCCCATGAACAGATGAATGGGTAAACAAATTATGGCACATATACTCAATGGGATACTATGCAACTGTCATGGATTGAAATTTGTCCCCCCGAAATATCTGTCAACTTGGCTAGGTCATGATTCCCAGTATTGTCTGCCATTTTATGTGATTTCCCTATGTGTTGTAAATCGTATCACTATGATATAATGAGATATATTAGTGGTAGTTATATTGATAAGACCTACAAGATTAGAGAGCATCTTAAGCCAATCTCTTTTGAGATATAAAAGAGAGAAGTGAGCAGAGAGACGGGGGACCTCATACCATCAAGAAAGCAGCTCCGGAAGCAAAGTGCATCCATTGGACCTGAAGTCCCTGCGCTGAGAAGCTCCTCGACCAGGGGAAGGTTTTGACAAGGCTCTTCCTCCAGAGCCAACAGAGAGAAAAAACCTTCCCCTGGAACTGATACCCTGTATTTGGACTTGTAGCCTATTAGACTGTGAAAGAATAAAATTTCTCTTTGTTAAAGCCATCCACTTTTGGTATTTCAGTTATAGCAGCACTAAACGACCAAGAGAGCAACTATAAAGAACAATGACGAATCTGCAAAATATCTCACAACACGGATGAATCTAGGGGGCATTATGCTGAGCGAAATAAGTCACTCATTAAAGGACAAATACTGCATGAGACCATTATTATAAGAACTCAAGAAAAAGTTTAAACACAGAAAAAAACATTCTTCGGTGGTTGCGAGGGTGAGGAGGGAGAGATAGAGAAAATCACTCACTAGATAGTAGATAAGAACCAACTTCTGTGAAGGGAAGTACAAGACACAATACAGGGGAAGGCAGCACGACTGGACCAAAGCAAAAGCTAAAAAGTTTCCTGGACACATTCAAACACTTTGAGGGACAGAGTAGCTGGTACTGGGGCCTGGAGACCATAGCTTCAGGGGTGGGGTGTCTGGGACAATTGGCATAACATAGTTTATAAAGAAATTGTTGTGCATATCACTTTGGTGAGTAGCGTCTGGGGTCTTAGGGGCTTGCGATTGGCCATCTGGGGTACATTTGTTGATCCTGTCCCACTCGGAGCAGGGAGAATGAAGAAAACTGAAGACACAAGGGAAATACTAGCCCGAAGTACTGTAGAACCAAATAAGCCAGACTTCACTGGCCTGGGGCCTGGGGAACTGGGTGGTGCTCAGCTACCACCAATGACTGCCCTGACAGGGAACATAGCAGAGGGCCCCAGATGGA
Source organism: Loxodonta africana (assembly GCF_030014295.1). Taxonomy (NCBI): domain Eukaryota; kingdom Metazoa; phylum Chordata; class Mammalia; order Proboscidea; family Elephantidae; genus Loxodonta; species Loxodonta africana. The sequence continues at coordinate 64,418,443 of NC_087369.1, forward strand.
GCAGGAGAGAAATGTAGAGCAAAATTCAAATTCACGTAAAAAGACCAGAATTGGTGGTCTGGCAGAGACTGGGTGGAACACTGAAACTATGGCCCCAGGACACACTGTTAACCCAGAACTGAAGCCATTCCTGAAGCCACTCTTCAGACAGAGGTTAGAGAGAATGTCTTAGTCATCCAGTGCTGCTATAACAGAAATACCACAAGTGGATGGCTTTAACAAAGAGAAATTTATTCTTCACAGTCTAGTTGGTTACAAGTCCAAAATCAGGGTGTCAGCTCCAGGGGATGGCTTTCTCTCTTTGTCGGCCTTCTCATCAGCCTTTCCTCAGACTAGGAGCTTCTCTTTACAGGGACCCCAGATCCAAAGAATGTGCTCTGCTCCCACCACTGCTTTCATGGTAGTATGAGGTCCCCCTGTCTCTCTGCTCGCTTCTTTCTATCTCAAGAGATTGCCTCAAGACACAATCCAATCTTATAGATTGAGTCCTGCCTCACCAACACAACTACCACCCATCCTCCCTCATTAACATCATAGAGGCAGGATTTACAACATATAGGAAAATCATACAATACTGGGAATCATGGCACAGCCAAATTGATATACACATTTTGGGGGGGACATAATTCAATCCACGACACAGGACTATAGAAAGAAGGATGATACATGTGAAGAACAAGCTTCTTGGTTCAATCGAATATGAGACCAAATGGGCAGCTCCCGTCCAGGGGCAGGATAAGAAGGCAGGAAGGGACGGTAACGGGAGGAATTGACATGGGAAGGCCGGGGTAGAAAAGGGGAGGGTGCTGTCACATTGTGGGGATCGCAACCAAAGCCACGAAACAATATGTGTATAAATTTTTGAATGAGTAATTAACTTGAGCTGTAAACTTTCACCTAAAACACAATAAAAAATAACTAAAAGAAAAAAAAAACTCATGAAAAGGTTTACACACAGAAAGAAACAATCTTTGATGGTTATGAGGGAGGGGAGAGATGGGGAGGGAAAAACACTAACTAGACAATAGATAGGAAACCTTGGTGGCATAGTGGTTAAGTGCTATGGCTGCTAACCAAAAGGTCGGCAGTTTGAATCCACCAGGTGCTCCTTGGAAGCTCTATGAGGCAGTTCTACTCTGTCCTGTAGGATCACTATGAGTCAGAATTGACTCAAAGGCAATGGGTTGGTTTCTCTCTCTCTCTCTCTTTTTTTTTTTTTTGGTTTAGACAATAGGTAAGTGGTAACTTTGGTGAAGGGTAAGAGCACACGATACTGGGGAAGTCAGCTCAACTTGACCAAGACAAAGTCCCAGATACTTCCTAGACACAAAAAACTTCCTGAGTTACAGAATTACTGGTCTGAGGGCTGGGGATCATGGTCTCGGGAGACATCTAGCTCAATTGGCATAATTTTTAAGGAAAATGTTCTACATCCTACTTCGGTTGTTAGTGCCTGGGGTCTCAAAAGCTTGTGAGTGGCCATCTAAGATTCTCCACTGGTCTCACCCCGTTCAGAGCAAGGGGGAATGAAGAAAACCAAAGACGCAAGAGAAAAATTAGTCCAAAGAACTAAAGGACCACAACTACCACAGCCTCCACCAGACTGAGCCCGGCACAACAAGATGGTGTCCGGCTACCACCACTGACTGCTCTGACAAGGATCATAATAGAGGGCCCTGGACAGAGCTGGAGAAAAATGTAGAACAAAGTTCTAACTCATAAAAAAAGACCAGACTTGCTGGTCTGACAGAGATTGGAGAAACCTTGAGAGTATGGCCCCCAGACACTCTTTTAACTCAGTACTGAAGTCACTCTTGAGGTTTGCTCTTCAGCCAAAAATTACACATGTCCATAAAACAAACAATAATACCTGTAGCTCAACCATGTATACAAGACTAAATGGGTCCACTAGCCCAGGGACAAGGGTGAGGAAGCAGAAGGGGGCAGGAAAGCTGGACAGATGGAAATGGGGAGCTCGAGGTCGAGAAGGGGATATCACAGGGTTGGCAACCAATGTTACAAAATAATATATGTATTGTTTAATGAGAAACTAATTTGTTCTGTAAACCTTTAGCTAAAGCACAATAAAAAAAAAGACTTTATTTCTCTCACAGACTGAGTAGTATTTCATTGTATGTATGTACTACGTTTTGTTTCTGCATTCATCCGTTGATGGACATTTAAGTTTTTTCCACCTTTTGGCTACTGTGAATAGTGCTGCAATGAACTTTGGTGTACAAATCTCTGTTTTCAAGTCTCTCTGATAAATACCTAGGAGTGGAATTGCTGGGTCATGTGTTAGTTCTATTTTTAGTTTTTTGAGCCACTGCCACACTGTTTTCTACAACAGCTCTACCATTTTACATTCACAATAACAGTGGATAAGGGTCCCAATTTCCCCACCAACATTTGTTATTTTCTGCTTTTATTTTTCAATCTTAGTCATCTTTGTTCTGTGCTCAGTTGATTCTGACTCATAGTGACCCTATAGGACCTAGTAGAACTGCCCCATAGGGTTTCCAAGGAGTGGCTGGTGGATTTGAACTGCCAACATTTTGGTTAGCAGCCTGAGCTTTTAAGCACTTAGCCATCCTAGTGGGAGTGAAATGGTATCTCATTAGGATTTTGATTTGCATCTCTGATGCTTAATGACGTTGTGCATCTTTTCATGTGTTTGGTGGCCATTTGAATGTCCTCTTTGATGAAATGTCTATTGAGGTCCTTTGCCCATTTTATGATTGGGTTATTTGTCTTTTGTTTTTAAGTTGTTGAAGTTTTATATATATTTTGGTTGTTAGATTATTATTTTTTTACTTACAAATTTTTTTTTACTATTATTGTACTTTAGATGAAGGTTTACAGAACAAACTACCTTCTCATTAAACAATTAATACACATATTGTTTTGTGACATTGGTTACCAATCCCACGACTTGTCAACACTCCCTCCTTCTCAACCCTCAGTTTCCTATTACCAGCTTTTCTGTCCCCTCCTACCTTCTAGTCCATGCTCCTGGGCTGGTGTGTTCCTTTAGTCTCATTTTGTTTCATGGGCCTGTCTAATTTGGCTGAAGGGTGAACCTCAGGAGTGACTTCATTACTGAGCTAAAAGGGTGTCTGGGGGTAATACTCTCAGGATTTTTCCAGTCTCTCTCAGACCAGTAAGTCTGGTCTTTTTTTGTGAGCTAGAACTTTGTTCTACATTTTTCTCCAGCTCTGTCTGGGACCCTCTATTGTGATCCTTGTCGGAGCAGTCAGTGGTGGTAGCTGGGCACCACCTAGTTGTGTTAGACTCAGTCTGGTGGAGGCTGTGGTAGTTGTGGTCCATTAGTTCTTTGGACTAATCTTTCTCTTGTGTCTTTGGTTTTCTTCATTCTCCCTTACTCCAGACAGGGTGAGACCACTGGAGTATCTTAGACGGCCGCTCACAAGTTTTAAGTCCCCAGACGCTACTCTTGGTTATTAGATTCTTACTGGATATATGGTTTCTGAAGGTATTCTCCCAGTTGGTAGCTTGCTTTTTCACTTTTTTTGGTAAAGCCTTTTAATGAACAAAACTTTTTAATTTTATGAGGTCCCATTTATTTATTTTGTCTTTTGTTGTTCATGTTTTTGTTATTATATTAGATAATCCATTGTTGAAAGCTATGTCTGACAGCCTTGCCCCAGCATTTTCTTCTAAGAATTTTATGGTTTTAGATTGCGCATTTAGGTCCTTTACCATTTTGAATTTATTTTGTGTATGGTGTGAGTCACGGATCCTGTTTCATTTTTCTGTGTGTTTAAATCCAGTTTTTCCAAGACCATTTATTGAAGCTTCAAGACTCTTTCCCCACTGAATGGACTTAGCACCTTTGTCAAAAATCAGTTGATCATAGATGTATGGGTTTATTTCTGGACTTTCAATTCTATCCATTGGTATACCTGTCTGTTGTTATACCAGTACCAGTCTGTTTTGATTACTGTAGCTGTATGATATGTTTTAAAATCAGGAAGTGTGATTACTTCTACTTTTTTTTTTCAACATTGCTTTAGCTATCCGGGGCCTCTTGCCATTCTGTATAAAGTTGAGTATTAGTTTTTCCATTTTTGTTAAGAATGTTCTTGGAATTTTGATTGTGATTGGGTTGAATCTATAGATTGCTTTGGATCATATTGGTATCTTAATATTAAGTCTTCCAATCCATGAACGTGGCACATCTTTCATTTATTTGAGTCTTCTTTAATCTCTTTCAGCAGTGTTTTATAATTTTCATTGCAGAACTCCTTCACATCCCTGAATGAATTTACTCCTAGGTATTTTATTCTCTTAGATGCTATCGTAAATGGAATCATTTCCCTAATTTTCCTTTCATATTTCTCATTGTTGGTGTAGAAACCCAACTGACTTTTGTTTGTTGACCTCGTACCCTGAAACTTTGCTAAATTCCTCTATTAGCTTTAGAAGTTTTCTTGTGGACTCTTTGGAATTTTCTATGTATAGGATCATATCACCTGTGAATAGAGATCATTTCACTTCTTTTCCAACCTGGATGCCTTTTCTTTTTTTTTTTTATTTTATTGCTCTGGCTAGGACTTCTACTACAATACTGAATAGAAGTGGTGAGAGCTGGCACCCTTGTCTTGTTCCTGATTTCAAGGCAAAAGCTCTCAGTCTTTCCCCATTAAGTATAATGTTGGCTGTAGGCTTTTCATATATGCCCTGAATCATATTAAGGAATTTCCCTTCTATTCCAATCTTCCTGAGGATTTTCATCAAGAAAGAGTGTTGTATTTTATCAGCTGCTTTTCCTGCAGCCATAGAGATGATCATGTGCTTCTTTTCCTTTGTTCTATTAATGCAGTGTATTACATTGGTTGATTTTCTAATGTTGAACCATCCCTGCATACCCGGAATAAATCCTACTTGGTCATGGTGTATAACTGTTGGATTTTCTTTGCTAGCATTTTGTTGAGGATTTTTGCATCTATAGTCATAAGAGATATTGGCCTGTAGTTTTCTTTACTAGTGGTGTCTTTGTCTGGATTTGGTATCAGGGCTATGTTTGCTTGAAAGAATGAATTAGGGAGTATGCTTTCCTGTCTTAGTTATCTAGTGCTACTATAATAGAAGTGCCGCAAGTGGATGGCTTTAACAAACAGAAGTTTATTCTCTCACAGCTTCGTAGGCTAGAAGTCCGAATTCAGGGCACCAGCTCCAGGGGAAGGCTTTTTCTCTGTCGGCTCTAGAGGCTGGTCCTTGTCATCAATATTCCCGTGGTCTAGGAGCTTCTCTGAGCAGGGACACTGGGTCCGAGGGGCACGCCCTGCTCCTGGTGCTAATTTTCTTGATGGTATCAGGTCCTCCTGTCTCTCTGCTCGCTTCCTTCTTTTATATTTCAAAAGACATTAACTTAAGACACACTTGATCGTGTAGAGTGAGTCCTGCCTCATTAACATAAGTGCCTCTAATCCTGTCTCATTAACATCGTAGAGGTAGGATTTCCAACACATAAGAGAATCACATCAGATGACAAAATGGTGAACAATCACACAATACTGGGGATCATGGCCTAGCCAAGTTGACACACATTTTGGGTGGACAAAATTCAATCCATGACACTTCTCTATCTTTTAGAAGAGTTCAACAGGATTGATGTCAATTTTTATTTAAATGTTTGTTAGAATTCCCCAGTGTTGCCATCTGGTCCAGGGCTTTTTTTTGGATGTTTTTGATCAGTGATTCAATCTCTTCACTTGTTATGGATCTGTTGAGTTTCTATTTCCTCTTGAGTCAGTTTAGGCAGATTATGTGCACAAACTGGTTTTTTGTCTGCTGGCTCATTGGCATGAAGAGTTCACAATGGCCAGGGGGCAGAGACTCATCTCCCAGTTCGGTGGAACCATTGTTGTTTCCCCTGTTGAAAGCATCTCCCTTGGCAACTAACACCTTCAAACTAGCAGAGCCGGTAGTCTCAGGGAACAGTAAGCAAATGTTTTGCAATTGCCTTTAGGTATAATTGTGAGAAGTACCACTTCCACTTTCCATTCCTTAGTTCTTATACCCATGTATTCTACCTGGATTGTGGGGGAGGAATACTGTATCCTGTAGGACAGCCAGCTAGAAAATTTAGCTTCTAGTCAGAATTTCCAATTGGTGGGCCTAGGTCATGTGAATTCAACTCTAACTTCCAAGGGACAGGGAGAGGAAATGGTTGGTCCTTTTAGCTTTTGTAATTTCAGGGTCAGGGCTCCTGGTGGTGCCTTGTTTCCATTCCAGGTGAGGTTGCTGGACCTAAGAGTACTGTACTAGCTGTTTGGCACCATTAATTTCATCAAAGTATCTTCTTATCTTCATCTTTTCTAGAATTTATCCATAAGGGACTATTGGAGTTTGTGGGCCTAAGACTTGCAGGCAGATTTTGAGTTGGAGGTGAACTAACTCCAATGAAGGGTCTTATGACATTAGACATTACTCATTCATGGAGGGCCTCTTTGTTCTTTCCCACATTAATGTCAGATATCTTTTAAAACTAAATTTGACATAAAAAGTTACAAGGAAAAAAGTTCAAACTTGCTCACTGAGAGAAGCAAGATGTTTGAGGCTAGTCTTGCTTTTTTCCTTTCCCATGATCTGGTGCCAGCTAACCTTCCCGGGGCCCTGGTTTTTAGTGAAGAATGGTGGAGTGCACCTAAACCTGGATAGCAAAGTACACATTAAACATAACTATTGGTTGTAAATAGGAATCAGAAGGGGCTTTTTAGGTGTGTCAGTGACAGAGCAGGAACATATTACTAAGAACACATTACTAAATCATGTGTCCATGTTGATGTTTCTACGTTACCCATGCAGAAGATAATTTTATTGATTTCAAGGACTCTACATGTATTAAGAATACCAACCCACTGCATGTTGTATCTATTGTAAAAATATTTTTCAGTGTTTGTTATGGTCTTTTTGGCATAAAGAAAATTTTAATTTTTGTGTAGTCAAATCTACCAAAGTTTTCTTTTTTTTCATTTCTTTTGGAAAATTATTTTATTGTGGAATATATTGTAAATACAAAAAAGTGTGTAAAGTATATATATATATGAACAGTTTAAATATATAATAAAATGAATGCCTAGGTACCAACCACTCACTTTTTGTGTGCCTATTATGATGATTGGAAACCCTGGTTGCACAGTGGTTAAGTGCTGCAGCTGCTAACCACGAGGTCAGCAGTTTGAATCCACAGGCACTCCTTGGAAACTCTATGGGGCAGCTCTACTCTGTCCTTTAGGATAGCTATGAGTCAGAATTGAATCCAGGGCAATGGGTTCGGTTTTTTTTGGTTTATTATGATGATCACATAGCTTTTCTCCTATAATCTTGTAATGCAGTTAATTATAATATAAATTATCTAATATTAAAGCAATCTCGTGAACCTACATTCTTGAGATAAACAGAACTTGGTATATTATGTTGATTTATCATATTATCTTTTTTATGTATTGTTAAACTGGGTTTGCTAATATTTTGTGTAGGATTTTTACATTAATGATCATGAGTGACATTGAGCCATAATTTCCTCGTATTGTCCTTATTAGATTTGGTTATTAAAATTGTATTAGCCTCATAAAAAGAGGTGGGGAGTGTTTTTATCTTTCAACCTCCTGTAAGAGTTTCAGTAAAAATTGAAGTATCTTTTTCTTGAGTGTTAGAACTTCCCTGTAAAGCCGTCTGATCCTGGTATTTTCCTTGTGTAAGGACTTTTAATTTTAATTACTTTTTCAATATTTTTAGCAGTTTATGACTATTCAGGCTTTCTATTTCTTCTTGAATTAGTTTTAGTAAGTTGCGGTTTTCTAGGAGTTTATTCACTTAATCTGAGTTTTCGTATTTATTGGCAAAAAGTTATTCAACATATCATCATTATCTGCTTGTTCTCTGAAGCCTCTTTAGTTATGTCCTCCTTTGTCATTCCTAATATTGTTTGTGAAGTTCAAATCTTCTATTGCTTACTGCTTTCTTGCCTGCCTAATCTAGTTACCAAGATATGTATTTAGGTCTCCTATTTTTACTGCTATGATAGTAAATTTGTTTATTTCTCTTTGTAGATTTGTCAATTCTTTTGCTTTTTATATTTTGAGGCCATGTTGTTAGGTGCAAGTAAGTTTAGAATTGATCTACCTTCTTGGTGAGTTGAACATTTTGTCATTGTGCAGTGATTCTCTTTATATGTGGTATTGCTTTTTGCCATAAAATCTACTTTGTCTGATTTTACTTGTTTAGAGGTTATATATTCTTTTAATGGTTATTCTAGGTATTTTTAATTTGAATGTAACAGAATGTGAAGTTATTAGATATCCTTATCCTTTCCCTGAACAGTACAAGATCTTAGAACACTTAGAACTCCAATAATTACTCCAATGTATATGCTAAATTTTGTGTGGTGTTTTGGGTTTAGCTTGCTTTGTTTCCCTTCATAAATTAAACACTATTTTTCTTTCATACAGTCAATATTTTTTTTAGCTTTAGCTTCATCCATGTAGTTACTATTATCTTTACCCACCATTCATTTTTTCACCTCAGACCTTCCATTTGAGGACCGTCTTCTTTCTGCCTGAAGTATATCCTTTAGAATTTCCTTTAGTGAATGTTTCGGTGATAAACTCAGTTTGGATTTGTGTGAAATTATCACTATTTCATCTTTGTTCTTGAATGGCAGTTTTGCTGAGTATAGAGACCTAGGTCGCCAGTCATTTTCATCTGGCATATTGAAAATATATATATTTTTTCTTTTGGCTTTCATTGCTTCCATTGAAAAGTTAGCAGTCATTGCCATTCTTCTACAAGTGACCTATCTTTTCTTTCTGGTTTCTTTTAAGATCTGCTCTTCTTTGGTGTTCTGCAGCATCACTGAGGTAGTTTTGTTGTTGCTGTTGTTAGGAACCATCGAGTCAGCTTCAACTCATAGTGATCCTATGTACAACAGAATGAAACACTGCCCAGTCCTGCTCCATTCTCACAGTTGTTGTTATGCTTGAGCCCATAAGATGAGTTTAGGTTTGATTTTTTTTTAATTTGACCTGCTTGGAATTCATAGAGCTTCCAGGATCTGAGTATTGGTGTCTATCATTGATTTTGGGAAATTATCAGTTACTAACTGTTCAGATATTGCCCCCTCCCTTGTATCTCTATATATCTTTCTGGAATTCCAATTAGAAACATGTAACCTGACTTTGTCCTCCAGGTTGCTTAACTTCACTTTAATATGTTCAATCTCTTTGTCTCTCTGTGCTGAATGCTGGATAATGTCTGTATATCTATCTTCATGGTCAATTCACTAAATCTCTTTTGTTATGTCTCATATGCTGTAAAATCCTGCCATTGAGTTTTACAGTTTTTTGTTTGACATAATTTCAGACTTATAGAAAAGTTGCAAAGTTGGTAACAAAGAATCCTGTATACTCTTCACTTGGATTCCTAAAATGTTAACATTTTACCACATTTGCTTTATCTTTCTTTCACTATCTATCTGTCTAAAATCATACCTACTATTTTTTTTTCTGAAATGTTTGAAAGTAAGCTGCAGACATGGTGCCTCTTTACCCCTAAACACATTAGTGTGTATTTCCTAGAAACAAAAATATCCTTGTACATAACCACTGTGCAGTTATCAAAAGCAAGAAATTAGCATTGACACTATATTGTTATCTAATTAACAGACCTTATTCAAACTTTATCAATTGTTCCAATAAATGTCATTCATTAAAAAAAGAAAATCCACTCGGGGGGCCAAGATGGCTAACTAGGTAGACGCTACCTTGGATCCCTCTTGCAACAAAGACTCAGAAAAACAAGTGAATCGATCACATACATGACAATCTACGAACCCTGAACAACAAACACAGATTTAAAGAGTTGACCTGAGTGACAGAGACAGAATGAACAACTACGGGGAAGCAGCGACTGTTTTTGGAGCCTGGAGCCAGCGTCCCAGTCAGGTAACCTTGGCGCCGGGCTTAGGACTGGGCCCAGGGGAGCTAAACACAACATCTTGTGATGGCGCAAACACAGAGCGCAGACCTACCCCCCTGAACAGACCCCGGGAGGGGGCCCAGCCCATCCGCGCGGGCAGCGTGGCCATGCGGCTGGTGGGAGGAGAAGTCCCTGGAAGGCAGTGACTGGTTTTGGAGCCAGGAGTGCAGCGCCCCAGCCGGGGAAGCTTGACGCCGGGCTTTGGATTGGGCACAGGGGAGCTGAACATGGCATCCGGTCACGGCACAAACACGGGGCGCAGCCCTACTCCCCTGAACTAACCCCAGGAGGGGGCCCAGCTGGTCCATGGAGGTGGCGCAGCGACGCGGCTGGCGGGACGAGAAGTCCCTGGGAGGCAGCGACTGATTTTGGAGCCGGGAGTGCAGCGTCCCAGCAGGGGAACCTTGACACTGGGCTTTGGACTGGCAGTGGAGGATCCGACTGCGGCTTGTGCGGGCCAGACCCTCGGGGGCAATCTCTACCCAGCCAGCACACATAGGCAACACGCCCCCCGGGAATCTCAGATAAAATAGTCATCCCAAGCAAGATAAGCAACTTTGGCTATATTCCGGGGTGCTACTCTCTCCTGTTTTTCTGAACCCTCTCCTCCCCTTCCCAGGCGGCTTCATTAACATTGGAATATCCTGAGCCAGAGGGAGAATGACTCTGGCTCCACGGCTTTGCTTTTCCCTTTTGTTTTTTTTTGGTCTTTTCCTAACCAATACTTCCGGCCTGAGAGAAGCAACCACGAAAAACCCAGGGACCAAAAATCCTTCCCTAATTGGACTAAAAACACAGAACCAGCTCCAGTCAAGCATATATGATCCAAATCTCTGGCTTTGATCCTTACAGGGAACAAGGTGGCTGTTATAATGCAAAGGCAGTTCTGATAGGGATCTGACTGCATTTTTTTTTAGCAGATTTACTGGAAAACAAGGTTCCCAGGTCTGATATCTCTGCTTATTCAACAGAGCCCTAACTGACCCACAACAGGGACCTGAGGGCTGAAGCTCCCCCCAGACCACCTAGCCTCTTGCCTTAGGGGTCTAAGGAGGGTGACATCTACCAATCTGTAGAGGTACTTGCATTGGGGGCCTAAGGTACAGCTGCAGAGCCCTCCCACCAAGGTGCTTTAGGAATAGAGACACACATGCCTCACTGACACTTGGGGGAAGCCTGTCAGCATCCTGTCCCCCCTGGAGTGTGAACCCCAGCTGGTAATAGAATCTGGTGCACACAACTATCACCACTACATCTCGAGGTGGATAGGTGTTAGGGTGCAGCACACACTTGATGACCCAAAATCAGATTCTACTCAAGAATAGAGAATAGACTCAGGCATATATATCTGGCAACAGCCCAAACCAGCTGGTAATAGGTCATTAGTAAGTTAAGGGCTACAACAAACAAGACAGCACAATCTAGTAGCCCATCCACGTATATTGAAAGAAAACAAAACAAGATAAGACTCAGTGAGCAAATATAGAATAAATCACTACTATATCTTAGCGATGGCTCGGAGACAGCAGTCGATAGCAAACCACATAAAGAAGCAGACCATGACAGCTTCTACAACCCCCCAAACTAAAGAATCAAAATCTTTCCCAAATGAAGATACAATCCTGGAATTATCAGATACAGAATATAAAAAACTAATCCACAGAATGCTTCAAGACATCAGGGATGACCTCAGAAATGAAATAAGGCAAACTTCAGAAAAAGCCAAGGAACACACTGATAAAACTGTTGAAGAACTCAAAAAGATTATTCAAGAACATAGTGGAAAAATTAATAAGTTGCAAGAATCCATAGAGAGACAGCATGCAGAAATCCAAAAGATTAACAATAAAATTACAGAATTAGACAATGCAATAGGAAGTCAGAGGAGCAGACTCGAGCAATTAGAATGCAGACTGGGACATCTGGAGGACCAGGGAATTAACACCAACATAGCTGAAAAAAAAATCAGATAAAAGAATTAAAAAAAAATGAAGAAACCCTAAGAATCATGTGGGACTCTATCAAGAAGGATAACTTGCGTGTGATTGGAGTCCCAGAACAGGGAGGGAGGACAGAAAACACGGAGAAAATAGTTGAAGAACTCCTGACACAAAACTTCCCTGACATCATGAAAGATGAAAGGATATCTATCCAAGATGCTCATCGAACCCCATTTAAGATTGATCCAAAAAGAAAAACACCAAGACATATTATCATCAAACTTGCCAAAACCAAAGATAAAGAGAAAATTTTAAAAGCAGCCAGGGAGAAAAGAAAGGTCTCCTTCAAGGGAGAATCAATAAGAATAAGTTCAGACTACTCAGCAGAAACCATGCAGGCAAGAAGGCAATGGGATGACATATAGAGAGCACTGAAGGAGAAAAACTGCCAGCCAAGGATCATATATCCAGCAAAACTCTCTCTCAAATATGAAGGCAAAATTAAGATACTTACAGATAAACACAAGCTTAGAAAATTTGCAAAAACCAAACTAAAGCTACAAGAAATATTAAGGAAATTGGTCAGAAAACCAATAATATCAGATACCAGCACAACAGAAGGTCACAGAACACAACATCCTGATATCAACTCAAATAGGGAAATCACAAAAACAAATTAAGATTAATTAAAAAAATGCTCAAAACAGGGAATCATTGAAGTCAATATGTAAAAGATCACAATAATCAAAAAGAGGGACTAAATACAGGTGGCATAGAACTGCCATATGGAGAGGGATATAAGGCCATATAGGACAATACAAGTTAGGTTTTTACTTAGAAAAATAGGGGTAAATATTAAGGTAACCACAAAGAGGTATAACAACTCCATAACTCAAAATAAAAGCCAAGAAAAACATAACAACTCAACAAACATAAAGTCAAATACTATGAAAATGAGGATCTCACAATTTACAAAGAAAAACGTCTCAGCACAAAAAAGTAAGTGGAAAAATGAAATTGTCAACAACACACATAAAAAGGCATCAAAATGACAACACTAAACACTTATTTGTCTATAATTACGCTGAATGTAAATGGACTAAATGCACCAATAAAGAGACAGAGAGTCTCGGACTGGATAAAGAAACACGATCCGTCTATATGCTGCCTACAAGAGACACACCTTAGACTTAGAGACACAAACAAACTAAAACTCAAAGGATGGAAAAAAATATATCAAGCAAACAATAAGCAAAAAAGAAGGGGAATAGCAATATTAATTTCTGACAAAATAGACTTTAAAGTTAAATCCACCACAAAGGATAAAGAAGGACACTACATAATGATAAAAGGGGCAATTGACAAGGAAGATATAACCATATTAAATATTTATGCACCCAATGACAGGGCTGCAAGATACATAAATCAAATTTTAACAAAACTGAAAAGTGAGATAGACACCTCCACAATTATAGTAGGAGACTTCAACACACCACTTTCAGAGAAGGATAGGACATCCAGTAAGAAGCTCAATAGAGACACAGAAGACCTAATTACAACAATCAACCAACTTGACCTCATTGACTTATACAGAACTCTCCACCCAACTGCTGCAAAGTATACTTTTTTTCCTAGCGCACATGGAACATTCTCTAGAATAGACCACATATTAGGTCATAAAACAAACCTTTGCAGAATCCAAAACATCGAAATATTACGAAGCATCTTCTCAGACCAAAAGGCCATAAAAGTAGAAATCAATAACAGAAAAACTAGGGAAAAGAAATCAAATACTTGGAAACGAACAATACCCTCCTGAAAAAAGACTGGGTTGTAGAAGACATCACGGAGGGAATAAGGAAATTCATAGAACGCAACGAGAATGAAAATACTTCCTATCAAAACCTCTGGGACACAGCAAAAGCAGTGCTCAGAGGCCAATTTATATCGATAAATGCACACATACAAAAAGAAGAAAGAGCCAAAAGCAGAGAACTGTCCCTACAACTTGAACAAATAGAAACTGAGCAACAAAAGAATCCATCAGGCACCAGAAAAAAACAAATAATAAAAATTAGAGCTGAAGTAAATGAATTAGAGAACAGAAAAACAATTGAAAGAATTAACAAAGCCAAAAGCTGGTTCTTTGAAAAAATTAACAAAATTCATAAACCATTGGCTAGACTGATTAAAGAAATACAGGAAAGGAAACAAATAACCCGAATAAGAAACGAGAAGGGCCACATCACAACAAACCCAACTGAAATTAAAAGAATCATATCAGATTATTAGGAAAAATTGTACTGTAACAAATTTGCAAACCTAGAAGAGATGGATGAATTCCTGGAAAAACACTACCTACCTAAGCTAACACAATCAGAAGTAGAACAACTAAATAGACCCATAACAAAAAAAAGAGATTGAAACGGTAATCAAAAAACTACCAACAAACAAAAGCCCTGGCCCGGATGGCTTCACTGCAGAGTTCTATCAAACTTTCAGAGAAGAGATAACACCACTACTACTAAAGGTATTTCAAAGCATAGAAAATGACGGAATACTACCTAACTCATTCTATGAAGCCACCATCTCCCTGATACCAAAACCAGATAAAGACATCACAAAAAAAGAAAATTACACACCTATATCCCTCATGAACATAGATGCAAAAATCCTCAACAAAATTCTAGCCAATAGAATTCAACGACATATCAAAAAAATAATTCACCACGACCAAGTGGGATTTATAGCAGGCATGTAAAAAAAAAAAAATTTTTATGTAAGGCTGGTTTAATATCAGAAAAACCATTAAATAAACAAAAGGCAAAAACCACATGATCTTATCAATTGATGCAGAAAAGGCATTTGACAATGTCCAACATGCATTTATGATAAAAACTCTTAGCAAAATAGGAATTGAAGGAAAATTCCTCAACATAATAAAGGGCATCTATTTTTCATGCAAAGCCAACAGCCAACATCACTCTAAATGGAGACAACCTGAAAGCATTTCCCTTGAGAATGGGAACTAGACAAGGATGCCCTTTATCACCGCTCTTATTCAACATTGTGCTAGAAGTCCTAGCCAGAGCAATTACGCTAGACAAAGAAATAAAGGGCATCCGGATTGGCAAAGAGGAAGTAAAATTATCTCTATTTGCAGATGACATGATCTTATACACAGAAAACCCTAAGAAATCCTCCAGAAAACTACTGAAACTAATAGAAAAGTTTGGCAGAGTCTCAGGTTATAAGATAAACATACAAAAATCACTTGGATTCCTCTACATCGACAAAAAGAACATCGAAGAGGAAATAACCAAATCAATACCATTCACAGTAGCCCTCAAGAAGATAAAATACTTAGGAATAAATCTTACCAAGGATGTAAAAGACCTATACAAAGAAAATTACAAAGCTCTACTACAAGAAATTCAAAAGAACCTACTTAAGTGGAAAAACATACCTTGCTCATGGATAGGAAGACTTAACATAGTAAAAATGTCTATTCTACCAAAAGCCATATATCCATACAATGCACTTCCGATCCAAATTGTAATGTCATTTTTTAAGGTGATAGAGAAACAAATCACCAACTTCATATGGAAGGGAAAGAAGCCTCGGATAAGCAAAGCATTACTGAAAAGGAAGAAGAAAGTGGGAGGCCTCACTCTACCTGATTTCAGAAGCTATTACACAGCCACAGGAGTCAAAACAGCCTGGTCCTGGTACAACAACAGGCACATAGACCAGTGGAACAGAATTGAGAACCCAGATATAAATCCATCCACATATGAGCAGCTGATATTTGACAAAGGCCCAGTGTCAGTTAAGTGGGGAAAAGATAGTCTTTTTAACAAATGGTGCTGTCATAACTGGATATCCATTTGCAGAAAAATGAAACAGGACCCATACCTCACACCATGCACAAAAACTAACTCCAAGTGGATCAAAGACCTAAACATAAAGACTAAAATGATAAAGATCATGGAAGAAAAAATAGGGACAACCTTAGGAGCCCTAATACAAGGCATAAACAGAATACAAAACATTACCAGAAATGACGAAGAGAAACCAGATAACTGGGAGCTCCTAAAAATCAAACACCTATGCTCATCTAAAGACTTCACCAAAAGAGTAAAAAGACCACCTACAGACTGGGAAAGAATTTTCAGCTATGACATCTCCAACCAGCACCTGATCTCTAAAATCTATATGATTCTGTCAAAACTCAACCACAAAAAGACAAACAACCCAATCAAGAAGTGGGCAAAGGATATGAACACACACTTCACTAAAGAAGATATTCAGGCAGCTAACAGATACCAGAGAAAATGCTCTCAATCATTAGCCATTAGAGAAATGCAAAGTAAACTACGATGAGATTCCATCTCACTCCAACAAGGCTGGCATTAATCCAAAAAACACAAAATAATAAATGTTGGAGAGGCTGTGGAGAGATTGGAACTCTTATACACTGCTGGTGGGAATGTAAAATGGTACAACCACTTTGGAAATCTATCTGGCGTTATCTTAAACAGTTAGAAATAGAACTACCATACAACCCAGAAATCCCACTCCTCGGAATATACCCTAGAGATACAAGAGCCAGATATATGCACACCCATGTTTATTGCAGCTCTGTTTACAATAGCAAAAAGCTGGAAGCAACCAAGGTGTCCATCAACGGATGAATGGCTAAATAAATTGTGGTATATTCAAACAATGGAATACTACGCATCGATAAAGAACAGTGACGAATCTGTGAAACATTTCATAACATGGAGGAACCTGGAAGGCATTATGCTGAGCGAAATTAGTCAAAGGCAAAAGGACAAATATTGTATAAGACCACTATTATAAGATCTTGAGAAATAGTATAAACTGAGAAGAACACATACTTTTGTGGTTACGAGGGGGAGAGGGAGGGAGGGAGGGTGGGAGACGGTTTTTTACTGATTAATTAGTAGATAAGAACTGCTTTAGGTGAAGGGAAGGACAATAGTCAATACATGGAAGGTCAGCTCAATTGGACTGGACCAAAAGGAAAGAAGTTTCTGGGATAAACTGAATGCTTCGAAGGTCAGCGGAGCAAGGGTGGGGGTTTGGGTACTATGGTTTAAGGGGACTTCTAGGTCAATTGGCAAAATAATTCTAATATGAACACATTCTGCATCCCACTTTGAAATGTGGCGTCTGGGGTCTTAAATGCTAACAAGCGGCCATCTAAGATGCATCAATTGGTCTCAACCCAGTTGGATCAAAGGAGAATGAAGAACACCAAGGTCACACGATAACTAAGAGCCCAAGAGACAGAAAGGGCCACATGAACCAGAGACCTACATCATCCTGAGACCAGAAGAACTAGTTGGTGCCCAGCCACAATCGATGACTGCCCTGACAGGGAGCACAACAGAGAACCCCTGAGGGAGCAGGAGATCAGTGGGATGCAGACCCCAAATTCTCACAAAAAGATCAGACTTGGTGGTCTGACTGAGACTAGAGGAATCCCGGCGGGCATGGTCCCCAAACCTTCTGTTGGCACAGGACAGGAACCATTCCCGAAGACAACTCATCAGACGTGAAAGGGACTGGACAGTGGGTAGGAGAGAGATGCTGGTGAAGAGTGAGCTAATTATATCAGGTGGACACTTGAGACTGTGTTGGCATCTCCTGTCTGGAGGGGGGATGGGAGGATAGGAAGAGTTGGAAGCTGGCAAAAATGTCACGAAAGGAGAGACTGGAAGGGCTGACTCATTAGGGGGAGAGCAAGTGGGAGTACGGAGTAAGGTGTATATAAACTTAGATGTGACAGTCTGACTTGATTTGTAAACGTTTACTTGAAGCTCAATAAAAGTTAATAAAAAAAAAAAAAAGAAAATCCAGGATCAAGCATTGCATTCAATTGTCATGTCTCTTTAGTTTTGCTAATCAGCCTTTCTTCGTATTTCATGATGTTGATGGTATTAAAGATTACAAGTCAGCTATCTTTGTAGAATGTTTCTCAGTTGGGATTGTCTAATCTTTCTTGATGACTAGGTTGAAGTTATGAATTTTTAGCCAATTAGTTTTAATTTCAGTTATTAGATTTTTCATTTCTAGAACATCTGCTTGGTTCCTTTGCAAAGCTGTTTGTTCCTTGCTCATATTTTCCAGATTAAAGAGTAAATTACTAAGCTTTATTATTTTGCTCCAAATACTTATGTAAGCTTTTGAACACCATTTGTTTAAAAACCCATTCCTTCTGCAAGTGGTTTGTGATACTTTTAAGTTTTCATTTGTGGTGGAAGCTGTCTTAGTTAACATTAGACTGACTGATTCTCTACAGCCCTTCACTAGAAAGAAATTAATTGAAGCTTTTAATACAGGGAATGCTCAGAGCAAGTAGACTCCTCTCAAGTGTGCTCACACTTCTGCTTCCATTAAATAAATTCTATGTTTGCAAAGAATAAGTATGTTATTCCCAAACCTGTTGATGCCATTGCACTTGTAATTGCAATAACATAATTTAGGTAAATAAACTGATAAAACATGAATGTGAAAAGAGTAAGAATTATAGTTTATTTGAAAACTAAGTTGAAATGCTTTGGAAAGGCTTGATAAAGGCAATTCCATTTTCAAAAATGGAGTCATATTAGATGTGGAAAAGACAAATGCAAAAGATTTATGGAGAAAATATTAAAATTCTGAAAGGAATCTGCTCATATTGCTGCAGAATTCTCTTGCTCTACTTTAAAGCAGCCAACGGTATAAATCATAGATAATGCACTGTGGGTGTGGTTTATGTAAGAAAAATTAGGCAGAAAGCCTATTAGAGGAAGCATACACAAAGAAAAGGCCTTGATTTTAAATAAAGATTGGTGAATGAATACACATTTATATGTTTTAACTTAAAATAAAGTGTTCAATGTATTTATGTTTTCTTTCTGTGAAATCCTGCCTTCATTGACTGTTTCCTTTAGCTCTGACAACCAGTTGCAATTGCATCAGTAATAGGGCTTCTATTCTACCAAACTCCCCTTTAGAAATCTTGTTTTGCTATGCAAGGTTTTCAATCATTTTGTGCCTATATATTTTATCTTTCTGCAAAATTTGACATTTTATGCAGTTGCTGCCTTAGAGTTTTGTCCTCACAGAACACATAGGAATATTAATGGTGTATTAGTCATCGCATCATATTGTTTTGAGCTTTGGGAGGACTAATATGATTTACAAATAGGCAAGAATACTTGAGTAGCATGTCCATGGGAACAGTGTGGTGATTATGCATATTTGTCTCCTTTTTCTTTTGTTCCCTTTACACTTTTGGTTGCTGCTCAGCACAAACATTCTGGAATTGGTTCCAAAAGGTAACCTTTTTTTCTAAGCATTATTTTGGAAGAACCTTCAATTTTACTTTCTGTGGAATCTTTTTTTTATATAATTTAAAAATTTTCAGAAAATTCAAAGATTAATGTAACACCCATATGCACACCACCAAGAATTCCCAATTGGAAACATTTTAACACATTTACTTTAAATCTGTGTTTTTAAATGCAATAAAACAATTAAAAAATAAAATTGAAGTACCCTTTATCACCCATCCTCAATCCCATTTCCTTCCTCCCACTCAGCGACAAGCAGTATTATAAATTAGGTGTTTATGTTTTAATAATTTTACATATAGTTATGTCTTTATAAACAATAAAAGGGAGCCCTGATGGTGAAGTGGTTAAGTGCTCAGCTGCAAAACAAAAAGTTGGCAGTTTGGAACCCACCAGCCACTGTGTGGGAGAAAGATGTGGTAGTCTGCGTCCTTCAAGATTTACAGTCTTGGAAATCTGATGGGGCAGTTCTGCTCTGTCCCATAGGGTCACTATGAGTCAGAATCTACTTGACAGCAACAAGTTTTTATAAACAAGAAAGTATAGCATTGTATGCTTTTTAATTTTACAGAAATAGTTGCAAATTCTAAATGTGTGTGTGTGCAACTTATTTTTTTCACTCAGATTTTGGTAATATGTAGACTCAGTCCATTTGTTTCAACCGTTGTGTAGTATTCTGTTGTAGGACTATACCACATTTTATCATGTCACTATTGACGTAACACAATTTTATACTATTATAATGCTGCAATGAACACATGTTGGGAAGATTCTCTAGGGAAAATACTGTCTTAGGCTGGTTTCTCCAGAGAAGCAAAACCAGTAAAGCATATAAATATATATATATATAGAGAGAGAGAGAGATTTATATCAAGGAAGTGGCTCACTCTGTTGTAAAGACTGGAATGTCTCCAGTCTATAGGTCAGAATAGAGGCTTCTCCTGATGCACATAGTCACAGGGGCAGGTGAACCCAAGACTCGTAGGTCAGAGAGCAGGGCTTTTGTTCATAGGTTGTGAAGATCAACGAATTCCAAAGATTGACAGGCAAGACTGCAGGTAAGCTGCTAGCTCAAGTCCCAAGAACTGGAGGTCAGATGAACAGGAGCCAGCTGCAGGATCCAGAATGAGCAAAAGCCAAAAAGCCTTGCCAGAATATCCACTTATATTCAATGTAGACCACACAACCAACGAAACTCCTTTTCAACTGATTGGCTACTCACAGCAGATCCCATCATGGAGGTGATCACATAATATCAATTCCCATCATGAAAGTGATCACACCTTCATATGACTGTCAAATCACTGAGAACCATGGCCCAGCCAAGTTGACACACGACCTTAACCATTACAGTCCACCCCTTGTCAACTTGGCACCTATACACATCTGTTCAAATAAAGACAACTATAAAGTCGTACTTGCCCCTAACAAGATATCACAAACACACATACAAAGCAGAAATATAACAATTACAGTCCCCATTTCTACAACTGGTCACATGGTCATAACTGGTATTTAGAGCTACCTTCTTCCACCACCCATTTGGTATTTCCTTTGCCCTCAGCAAGCACCTCAGCTGGTCATGGTTCTTTGCCTTGTGGGGTGACCCAAACCTTCATTCCTGAAGGGCCTGGGACATTAGTAGTCATGTTGGAATTGGGTTGCTGTAGTTTTCCATTGACTGTAATTACAGGGCATGTTAGTACTAAAAGACTCCCTAAGGGATATCATGCATTCCAGACATACTCTTCAATACCTCCATTATGTAATATCAATCCGATTTCCTCTTGGTAATCAGGATCCATCACACCAGCCAGTGTGGTAACTTCCTTCTTTGTCTGTTGATCCAGAGGCATAAGGAGCCCAAAGTGGCTAGGTGGCATTCTTAATTTCCAGTTCAATGGAATCAGTGATGTGTCTTCAGGTGGGAACATTCCTCCCGTTGGAACCAAGATCTCTAGACCTGCAGAGCATAAGGTTCCGGGGACAGGAAGCAAAAATCTTGTGAGTGGGTCACTAGGGGTAATAGTGAGTGGTGCCACTCCCATTTCCATCCCTTAATTTCTGGACCCATGAATCCTGGCTATGGGAGAAACAGCACCATATGTTGGACACAGGTTTAGAGCATATACAGCATCCTGGAGAACATTTCCCCAGCCCTGCAAGATATTGCAACCTAACTGGAATCATAATTGTGTCTTTAGAAAGCCATTCCATCACTCTATCAAGCCAGCTGCTTCAAGATGATGGGGAACATGGTAAGACCAGTGAATTACATGAGCATGGGCCCACTACCGCACTTCATTTGCTGCGAAGTGAGTCCCTTGATCCCAAGCAATGCTGCATGGGATACCATGGTGGTGGATAAGGCATTCTGTAAGTCCATCGATGATAGTTTTGGCAGAAGCATTGTGTGCAGGAAAGGCAAATCCTTATCCAGAGTGTCTATTCCAGTAAGAACAAAAGACTGCCCCTTCCATGATGGAAGTGGTCCAATGTAATTAACCTGCCACCAGGTTCCTGGTGCATGACCTCAAGGGATGATACCCTACTGGGGACTCAGTGTTGGTCTCTACTCCTATCAGATTGGGTACTCAGCAGTGGCTGTAGCCAAATCAGCTTCAGTGAGTGGAAGTTCTTGTTGCTGGGCCCATGCATAACCTCCATCCCTGCTACCATAACCATTCTGTTCATGAGCCCATTGAGCAACAACAGGAGTAGCTGGAGAAAGAGGATGACTGGTTTTCACAGATTGTTAAAATCCTCCTCTGCTGCGGTCATCTTTTGGTGAGCATTCACATGAAACACAAATATTGTCACTTCTTTGGCCCATTCAGAGAGGTCTATCCACATACCTCTTCCCCATAAATCCTTGTCTCCAGTTTTCCAATCATGCTCCTTCCAAGTCCCTGACCATCCAGCCAAACCATTGGTCACAATCCATGAATCAGTATATGATCGCACACCTGGCCATTTCTCCTTCCAAGCAAAGTGAACAACCAGGTGCACTGCTTGAAGTTCTGCCCATTGAAAGGATTTCCCTTCACCACTGTCCTTCAGGGAGGTCCCAGAAAGGGGCCATAGTGCTGCTGCTGTCCACTTTCGAGTGGTGCCTGCATATTGTATAGAACCACCTGTAAACCAGGCACAAGTTTTCTCTTCTTCAGTCAACTGATCATAAGGAAGTCCCCAGGAGGCCATAGGTGCAGACTGGGAGACAAAAGGTAATGTGATAGGAGTGGAGACCATGGGTATTTGGGCCACTACCTCATGCAACTTACTTGTGCCTTCAGGTCCTGCTCGGGCCTGATCTCATATATACCACTTCCAGTTAATGATGGAGTATTGCTGTGAGCATCCAACTTTATGACTATGTGCGTCAGACAACATCCAGTTCATGATGGGTAGCTCAGGCTGCATGGTGCCTTGGTGGCCATGGTTAAGTGTTCAGTCTCTACTAAGGCCCATCAACAAGCCAGAAGCTGATTCTCAAAAGGAGAGTAGTTATCTGCAGAGGATGGCAGGACTTTGCTCCAAAATCCTAAGAGTCTGTGCTGTGATTCATCAATAGGGACCTGACAGAGACTCTATACAGCATCTCTGTCTGCCACTGACATTTCAAGCACCATTGTATTAGCCGGATCATATGGCCCAAGTGGCAGAGCAGTTTGCACAGAAGCCTGAACCTGTTGCAGAGCCTTCTCTTGTTCTCAGCCCTGCTCAAAACTAGCAGGTTTTAGAGTCACTTGATAAATAGGCCAGAGTAGCACACCCAGATGAGGAATATGTTACCTCCAAAATCCAAAGAGGCCCACTAGGCATTGTGCCTCCTTTTCAGTTGTGGGAGCAGCCAGATGCAATAACTTATCTGTTACTTTAGAAGGAATATCTCGACATGCCCACACCACTGGACCCCTAGAAATTTCACTGAGGCAGAAGGCACTCGAATTTTTGTGGGATTAATTTCGCACCCTTTAGCATGCAAATGTTTTACCAATAAGTCCAGAGTCACTGACACTTCTTCCTTACTAGGTCCAATCAGCAAAATGTCATCCACGTAATGGGCCAGTGTGATGTCTTGTGGAAGGGAAAGGCAATAAAGTTCCCTGCAGAATAAATTATGACATAGGGCTGGACAGTTGATGTAGCTCTGAGGTAGGCAACTGAAGGTTTATTGTTGGCCTTGCCAACTGAAGGCAAAATGCTTCTGATGGTCCTTCAAAACAGGAATGGAGAAAAATGCATTAGCCAGATCAATAGCTGCATACCAGGTACCAGGAGATGTATTAATTTGCTCAAGTAATGAAATTAGATCTAGAACAGCAGGTGTAATTGGAGTCACCACCTGGTTAAGTTTTGGTCATTCTCCAAGATGTGTCTGTTTTTTGCACAGGACAAATAAGCGAGTTGAATGGGGATGTGGTGGGAATCACCACCCTTGCATCCTTCAGTCCTTGATGGTGGTAGTAATCTCTGAAATCCCTCCAGAAATGCGGTATTGTTTTTGGTTTACTATTTTTTTTTCTTAGGCAGGGGCAGTACTAATGGCCTCCACTTGGCTTTTCCTACCATAATAGCCCTTACTCCATTTGTCAGAGATCCAATGTGGGGGTTCTGCCAATTGTTGAATATATCCCAATTATACATTCCAGAATGGGGGAAATCACTACAGGATGGGCTCAGGGATTCAATGGACCTACTGTGAGACAGACATGGGCTAAGACTCCATTAATAGCCTGATCTCCATATGCCTCCACTCTGATTGATGGGCCACAGTGACGTTTTGGGTCTCCTGGAATTAGTGTCAGTTCAGAGCTAGTATCCAGTAATCTCTGAAAAGTCTGAATATTTCCTTTTCTGCAATGAACAGTCACTCTTGTAAAAGGCTTTAGATCCCTTTCGGGGAAGGCTGGAAGAAAGATTAACAGTATAAATTTTTGGCAGTGTATTAGAGTCCTTTCTCAAGAGGACCCGGCCTCCCCTTCATTCAAGGGGTTGTGGTCTTTAAACTAGCTCATGTTTGGGAATTGATTGAGAGACTGTGACTCTCTGTTCTGGTGATTTGAGTAGACTGCTGTTTACCTGACCTAGAATTCGTCTGTTTGTACAGATGAAGTAAATATTTAGTAGGTTTCCTTCTATTTCACTCCCAGGGACACCATGACTAAGTAGCCAATGCATAAGTCCATAAGAGTCAGACTATTCTGATTACTTCTTTGACTTCGCTCTCCATTACTGTAACCACGTCCGTCTTGTCTTTGTCGATTGACTCTTAGCCTCTTAGCCTCTACTACCACGAAGTCCAATCAGCCTCATTGCAGTTAGGTGTCTTAATTCAGTTAGGGAAGTTCCCACTATCAAATCTGATTTACATAAAACAGCAATCACAGCAGTCTTCAAGGGTGCTAGGGCTCCCTTCATAAATTTGTTTTTCACAGTTGTAAAAGATTTGTCCTCTAGGCACTCCATGTGTAGGTCTGTGGATCTAACCTGATAAATCCACTCTAGTATGCCAATTTCCCTAAGCCCTTGGATGCTTCTTCTACGGCATACCAAGGCAGGTCTGGTACTTCAACTTGATTTAGTGTAGGCCAAGGTGTAATCCATGCTTCAACAACCAACCAAATAAACTATTGCATTTTTCCTAACTTCTCATACTGAAACATTGAATGAAGAATCTGTGCTTAGTGGACCTGTATCAACAAACTCAGACTGATCCATCTTTATATTCCTTGCACCATAATCCCACACCCTTAATAGCCATTCCCACACATATTCCCCAGGTTTCTGTTTGTACATATTAGAAAAGTCAAGCATTTCTTTTGGAGTGTAGCTTAACTCCTCCTGGGTCACACTTTGTACTTCACCTTTTGGGGCTTGCTGGCACTTAAGTCTAGAAGCCAAAATTGGTAGTGGGGAAGAGTTTTGAGAACATTCAGCATTGTCTTGTAAAGCATCTGCTTCAGGTGATGCCCCAGGCAATGACTCACACAAGGGCTCTTTAGAGGCAGCTGGTCTAATCTCATTAGATGGGAATGGACGGGCTAATGCATTACTGGGCAGGGTGGTTTAGCAGACATACATGAAGTAATCTCTTCAAATGGGAGTGACAGGGCTGGTTCTGCTGGTGGGAGTGATTCAACAGAATTTAGGGGCTCAGTGTCTCCAGCTTCCTGATTATCTGCCCATATGTCCCAAACCCAAGTTTCAGGATCCCATTTCTTCTCAATCAATGCCCTCACTTAAACTTCAGATACCTCTCGAGGTTAGCAGTTGAGTTGGCATTGTAATTCAGCCACTGTTACAATAAAACTCTGGGTTTGGTTTTAGGCAGTATCAGCTCAGTTACTATAAGAAATGGGGCTTCCTTTCAAAGCACAAGTTGAAACCTTCAGGCTGTTTATGTGGCACTTGAGCTTTGACTCTGAAGCCCTGAGGTCATCTCTTTCTTTCACCGGTTTGTCTAGCAAAAGTAGGACCAACCAACCAGCTTCCTTATACTTCTCATTCTGACAAAACTGTAGAAAGGCATCACACATGCACTCACTCATAGCCTCGCTTTTCACCAACACCTGATTTATTGGTGGTGATATTTGCATACTTGAATTGCCACCTCACACCATTGATTAGCAGTGCCCTCTTTATTACTGGAAACAGAGTTATCAACACCTTTAAGGCTAACTATACTTGAGAACCAATTTAGAAAATTCATCCTTACAATTTTGTTTCCCTAGAACCTCTCTCAGTACCAAATGTTTTAGGCTCGATTTTCTAGAGAAGGAAAACCAGTAAAGCATATATATATATATATCAAGGGAATGGTTCACGTGGTTGTAGAGGCTGAAGTGTCCCAAGTCCATGGGTCAGAATAGAGCTTCTCTTGATACACGTAGATACAGGGGCTGGAAAATCCAAGATTGACAAGTTGGAGAGCATGGGTGTTGGGCACAGCCTGCGAAGATGGAAGAATCCCAAAGATCGGCAGGGAAGACCAAAGGTAAGCTGCTAGCTTAAGTCCCAAGAACCAGAGATCAGATGAACAGGAGCCAGCTGCAGGATTCAAAGCAAGCAAAAGCCTTGCTAGAATATCCATTTATAATCAGTGCAGGCCACGTGCCCACAGAAACTCCTTTTCAACTAATTGGCTACTCACAGCAGACCCCATCATGGAGGTGATCACATAATAACAAATCTTATCATGGAAGTTGTCTTAGTCATCTACTGCTGCTATAACAGAAATACCACAAGTGGATGGCTTTAACAAAGAGTTTATTTCTTTACAGTAAAGTAGGGTAAAAGTCCAAATTCACAGTGTCAGCTCCAGGGAAAGGCTTTCTCTCTCTGTCAGCCTTCTCATCAGTCTTCCCCCAGACTAGGAGCTTCTCTGCTCAGGGACCCCGGGTCCAAAAGATGGGCTCTGCTCCTGGTGCTGCTTTCTTGGTGGTATGAGGTCCCCAACTCTCTGCTTGCTTCCCTTTCTTCTTTATCTCTTGTAAGATAAAAGGTGGTGCAGGTCACATCCCAAGGAAACTCCCTTTACATTGAAAGAGATGTGACCTTAGTAAGGGTGTTACAATCCCACCCTAATCCTCTTTAACATAAAATTACAATCACAAAATGGAGGATAACCACACTACAACTGGGAATCATGGCCTAACCAAGGTGACACATATTTTGGGGGGGTACACAATTCAGTTCATGACAGAAGTGATCACACCATCATGTGGCTAGCAAATCACTGAGAATCATGGCCCAGCCAAGTTGATACACAACCTTAACCACTACAAATACCTAGAGGAAAAATTATTGGATAGTTTTTTTTTTTTGTGGTAAATGCATCATTTACGCCAAATTGTTCTTCAAAGTGATTGTGTTTCTGCTGTCCTGTAGCCTATATCAGCAGACGTAGATTTTGTCAATGTGCAATGGTATTTAATTGTTTTAACTTATGTTTTCTTGATATATAGTGAGGTTTGATATAGTCTCATATGTTTATTGGCCAGTTTTCCTTTTCTGTAATTGTTCACATTCTTTGCTTCTTTTCATGTTGAGTTCTGTTTATCTTTTTCCTATTGAGTATTAGAAATTCTTTTTTATTAGAAATTCTTTATAAATTCTTGATATCATTTTTTTGTTGTTTGATACACGTGTTGCAAATATCTTTTCCCAGACTGTGGCCTGTCATAAATTTATTTACGGTGCTTTATTTTTATAGAAGTTCTAATTTTAATAAAGTCAAACTAATTCTACAGTCTGTGGTCTGGGCTTTATGTAGCTTGCTTAAGGAAACCTTCACTATCCCCATATGATATTGTCATATATTTTCTTCTAATAGGTTTAAAAATTTGCTTTTCACATTTATAGCTTAAGTACATTCAGAGTTTATTTCTGTGTAAGATATGAGGTCATGATCCAATTTTATTTTTTCCATGTAAAATATATTGTTTCTACATAATTTATTCAATATGCTTTTCCCTCCCTAGTATTTGAAATGCAACTTCTCTAATATTTTAAGACCCATGAACCTGTTTCTGGTTTTATATTCAATTTCAGTATCCATTTGTCTATCTTTGCACCAGACTCACACTGTTCTAATTACTACAGCTTTAAAATAAATCTCAAGACTTCCGGCCAACATGGCGCCATAGACAGAAGCACCACACCATCCCTCCACAACAAAGACCAAAAAACTAAGCAAAACAGAGAAAAAGGTCAATCCTGGAACCCAGAGTGTCAAATGAAGAGATAAAGAACTCAGCCGAGCACTGAATGTAATAAGAAAGTGACTGAGAACAGAGAGCGAGGAGAGGTACGTGCAGCGGTCCCTTATCAACTAATGAAGCAGGGATTTGCCATCTTGGACTCTTGTCAGAGATCAGCAGTGGAATGCAGCTTCACAGAGCTCCCAGCAGGGGACAGAACACCCAGTAACCAGCGATACATGCTTTTCCACCCCCCATCCTATCTCCTTTGCTCTACCTACATGCTTCCTGGCTCGTAGGAATGGCTAGCCAGCCAGGAAGTGCAGCATCCCTGCCGTTTGGATTTGCCCCAACCACATCAGAGATTGGTGCGCATGGTATCAGAAAGCGGCTTCACGAAGTTCCCAGCAGGAGACAGAGCACTCGGTAACCAGCGATGTACACTTTCGTAACCCCCACCCTTCTTTCCCACCCTCCCTTCGGCCTCCTCTGCTTCCCTGGCTGAAGTCTCTTGGCCAGAAGGCAACTGCTTTGGCCCCAGGCCACTTGGATTCACCCTACCCACACTGAGTGTCATTTGACTGTTGCTGGCGGTGCTTCTCTCGGTATCTTTTAGTTTCTTCCATGCCTCCAACCACCTCCCCCTCCTTTCTCTCAAACTCCTGGCACTGTGTGACAACTTTGCTTCCTCTTAAAAGGTTGTGAAGTGCCACTTGACTGGGGAACCACTCCCCCAGCCCGCGGCACCATGCTGGTGGGATCCCTGAGGCTTTTTTTTTTTTTTGCTTTGTTCTGTTTTGTTTTTCTTTCATTTCAAGGCTTGGGAGCCCCTTCTAGCCAGGCTGCACTGCCTGGCTTAGGAGCCACTCCCTCAATCTGCACAGCCACGTAGGTGGGATTGCTGGGAGCATTTTTTTCTTTCTTTTTTTTCCCCCTTCTGTCTTTTTTCATTTCTCAGTTCTCGTCTCTTTATACTTACCTTCTTTTCCTGTCTTCTGAATACCTGGCTCTGTGTGACATCTATAACCCCTCTAGCCAGGCTAATTGTGCACCCTGGGAGCCAGTTTCCCAGTTTTTTGCAGCCGCACCAATGGGACCCGTGGGGGCTTTTCTTTTTTTTTTTCTTCCAAATTTTTATCTACTTATCTTTTTCTTTTTCTCTTTTTTCTGTTTTTCTTGGTTTCTCATCTCTCTGGTCCCATGGCAAGCTCCCTTAGCATTCTTTTTTTTTTTTTGCTCCTGTTTCTCCCTCTACTCTCTCTGCTTTCCCATGCTCATATTAGCTCCACACATCACAGTCTCCCCACTCTTTCCTGCCTACCTGCATCATGTGCTGAACTTCACACCCCTGAGCAGCACAGGCACAGCCTATCAGATCCTGCACAGCACTGATTCCCCGCCCGCCCTAGTATGTGCCGCAAATAACCAATCCCAGCCCCTCGCCTTCAGCTGGACCTGCTCTGCTGCACCACAGCTGAATGACTATCCCTACCCTTTGGACAAGGAGGAGAAAAGTATCGTGACCACAGACGAGTAAACAGCAAAGAACACACAGTCTGTCTGCTCAGACATAACCAAATAAAATAAAAAAGCAGGATGAAACAAACTGATCTATAATCAATAAATGAAGAAAATAACTACTGAATGTCCCAGAGCAGCAGACAATATCAAAACATAAAAAAAAAAAGCAGGACAGGATGGTTCCAGTAGGCATCCAAAATAAAACACCAGATGACTTTTCAGTAGAAGAAAAGGCACTAGAACTACCTGATAGGGAATTCAAATCTCTAATATTGAGAGGTATCCAAGAGTTGAAGCAAAAAGTAGACAAAAATGAGGGGGAAATAGACAAATTCATGGGGAAAAAGACCAAAAAATGAAAGAATTCATGAAAAAAAATGCCAAAATAAATTCATAACTAGAAATCATACAAAGACAACAATTAGAAATCCAAAAGATAAACAACAAGATTACAGAATGGATAGTGTCAGGAGGGCTGAGGAGCAGGTTTGAAATGATGGAAGACAGGATCAGCAAAATTGAAGACAAACACTTGGATAAAACTCAGAAGAAAAATCAGGAAAAAGAATGCAAAATGGAAGAAACCCTGAAAATTATGTGAGATACAATCAAAAGCAAAAATTTGCGAGTGATCGGAGTTCCAGAACAGGAGGAGAAAAATGGAAAACACATAAAGGATCATTGAAGAATTGCTGACAGAAAATGTCCCTAATATCATGAAGGAGGATGAAAAGCTGACCATCAAAGAAGCGCAACAAAGCCCATATAGGATAGACCCAAAAGAAACACACCAAGGCATATCATAATCAGATTTACAATCACCAAAGACAAAAAATCCAGAGAGCAGCTTGAGGAAAACAAAAAGTATTGTACAGAGGAGAAACAATAAGACTAAGCTCTGATTACTCAGCAAAAAACCTGCAGGCAAGCAGGCAATGGGATGACATATATAAATCCTTGAAAGAAAATAATCGCCAAACAAGAATAATATATCCTGTAAACTCTCATTCAAATATGATGGTGAAATTAGGACATATCCTGATAAACAGAAATTAAAGGAATTTTTTTTTTTAAAAACCAAGCCAAGGGGGGCGGAGCCAAGATGGCGGACTAGGCAGACGCTACCTCGGATCCCTCTTACAACAAAGACACGGAAAAACAAGTGAATCGATCACATACATAACAATCTACGAACCCTGAACAACAAACACAGATTTAGAGACGGAGAACGAACTAATACGGGGAAGCAGCGATTCTTTCCAGAGCCTGGAGCCAGTGCACCAGTCAGGTACGGCACAAGCACAGAGACCTGCTCCACCCCCCTGAACTAACCCCAGGAGGGGGACCAGCCGGTTCCACGGGCGGCGTGGGACGCAGCCGGTAGGAGAAGTCCCCGGGAGGCAGTGACTGGTCTTGGAGCAGAAAGAGCAGCGTCCGAGCCGGGGAACCGTCCCGCAGGGATTTGGACTGGACGCAGCGGATTTTCTGGAAAAACTAGTTTCCCAGTGATGGCTCGGAGACAACAATCCATATCAAACCACTTAAAGAAGCAGACCGGGACAGCTTCTCCAACCCCCCAAACAAAAGAATCAAAACCTTTCCCAAATGAAGATACAATCTTGGAATTATCAGATACAGAATATAAAAAACTAATTTACAGAATGCTTAATGATATCACAAATGAAATTAGGATAACTGCAGAAAAAGCCAAAGAACACACTGATAAAACTGTTGAAGAACTCAAAAAGATTATTCAAGAACATAGTGGAAAAATTAATAAGTTGCAAGAATCCATAGAGAGACAACATGTAGAAATCCAAAAGATTAACAATAAAATAACAGAATTAGACAACGCAATAGGAAGTCAGAGGAGCAGACTTGAGCAATTAGAATGCAGACTGGGACATCTGGAGGACCAGGGAATCAACACCAACATAGCTGAAAAAAAATCAGATAAAAGAATTAAAAAAAATGAAGAAACCCTAAGAATTATGTGGGACTCTATCAAGAAGGATAACCTGCGGGTGACTGGAGTCCCAGAACAGGGAGCGGGGACAGAAAACACAGAGAAAATAGTTGAAGAAATCCTGACACAAAACTTCCCTGACATCATAAAAGACGAAAGGATATCTATCCAAGATGCTCATCGAACCCCATTTAAGATTGATCCAAAAAGAAAAACACCAAGACATATTATCATCAAACTCACCAAAACCAAAGATAAACAGAAAATTTTAAAAGCAGCCAGGGAGAAAAGAAAGGTTTCCTTCAAGGGAGAATCAATAAGAATATGTTCTGACTACTCAGCAGAAACCATGCAGGCAAGAAGGGAATGGGACGACATATACAGAACACTGAAGGAGAAAAACTGCCAGCCAAGAATCATATATCCAGCAAAACTCTCTCTGAAATATGAAGGCGAAATTAAGATATTTACAGACAAACACAAGTTTAGAGAATTTGCAAAAACCAAACCAAAGCTACAAGAAATACTAAAGGATATTGTTTGGTCAGAGAACCAATAATATCAGATATCAGCACAACACAAGGTCACAAAACAGAACGTCCTGATATCAACCCAAATAGGGAAATCACAAAAACAAACAAATTAAGATTAATTAAAAAAAAATACACATAACAGGGAATCATGGAAGTCAATAGGTAAAAGATCACAATAATCAAAAAGAGGGACTAAATACAGGAGGCATTGAACTGCCATATGGAGAGTGATACAAGGCGATATAGAACAATACAAGTTAGGTTTTTACTTAGAAAAATAGGGGTAAATAATAAGGTAACCACAAAAAGGTATAATAACTCAAGATAAAAACCAAGAAAAACGTAACGACTCAACTAACATAAAGTCAAGCACTATGAAAATGAGGATCTCACAATTTACTAAGAAAAACGCCTCAGCACAAAAAAGTATGTGGAAAAATGAAATTGTCAACAACACACATAAAAAGGCATCAAAATGACAGCACTAAAAACTTATTTATCTATAATTACCCTGAATGTAAATGGACTAAATGCACCAATAAAGAGACAGAGAGTCTCAGACTGGATAAAGAAACACAATCCATCTATATGCTGCCTATAAGAGACACACCTTAGACTTAGAGACACAAACAAACTAAAACTCAAAGGATGGAAAAAAGTATATCAAGCAAACAATAAGCAAAAAAGAAGAGGAGTAGCAATATTAATTTCTGACAAAATAGACTTCAGACTTAAATCCACCACAAAGGATAAAGAAGGACACTATATAATGATAAAAGGGACAATTGATCAGGAAGACATAACCATATTAAATATTTACGCACCCAATGACAGGGCTGCAAGATACATAAATCAAATTTTAACAGAATTGAAAAGCGAGATAGATACCTCCACAATTATAGTAGGAGACTTCAACACACCGCTTTCGGAGAAGGACAGGACATCCAGTAAAAAGCTCAACAGAGACACGGAAGATCTAATTACAACAATCAACCAACTTGACCTCATTGACTTATACAGAACTCTCCACCCAACTGCTGCAAAATACACTTTTTTTTCTAGCGCACATGGAACATTCTCTAGAATAGACCACATATTAGGTCATAAAACAAACCTTTGCAGAGTCCAAAACATCGAAATATTACAAAGCATCTTCTCAGACCACAAGGCAATAAAACTAGAGATCAATAACAGAAAAACTAGGGAAAAGAAATCAAATACTTGGAAAATGAACAATACCCTCCTCAAAAAAGACTGGGTTATGGAAGACATCAAGGAGGGAATAAGGAAATTCATAGAAAGCAACGAGAATGAAAATACTTCCTATCAAAACCTCTGGGACACAGCAAAAGCAGTGCTCAGAGGCCAATTTATATCAATAAATGCACACATACAAAAAGAAGAAAGAGCCAAAATCAGAGAACTGTCCCTACAACTTGAACAAATAGAAAGTGAGCAACAAAAGAATCCATCAGGCACCAGAAGAAAACAAATAATAAAAATTAGAGCTGAACTAAATGAATTAGAGAACAGAAAAACAATTGAAAGAATTAACAAAGCCAAAAGCTGGTTCTTTGAAAAAATTAACAAAATTGATAAACCATTGGCTAGACTGACTAAAGAAATACAGGAAAGGAAACAAATAACCCGAATAAGAAACGAGAAGGACCACATCACAACAGAACCAAATGAAATTAAAAGAATCATTTCAGATTATTATGAAAAATTGTACTCTAACAAATTTGAAAACCTAGAAGAAATGGATGAATTCCTGGAAAAACACTACCTACCTAAACTAACACATTCAGAAGTAGAACAACTAAATAGACCCATAACAAAAAAAGAGATTGAAACGGTAATCAAAAAACTGCCAACAAAAAAAAGCCCTGGCCCGGACGGCTTCACTGCAGAGTTCTACCAAACTTTCAGAGAAGAGATAACACCACTACTACTAAAGGTATTCCAAAGCATAGAAAATGACGGAATACTACCCAACTCATTCTATGAAGCCATCATCTCCCTGATACCAAAACCAGGTAAAGACATTACAAAAAAAGAAAATTATAGACCTATATCCCTCATGAACATTGATGCAAAAATCCTCAACAAAATTCTAGCCAATAGAATCCAACAACACATCAAAAAAATAATTGACCCTGATCAAGTGGGATTTATACCAGGTATGCAAGGCTGGTTTAATATCAGAAAAACCATTAATGTAATCCATCACATAAATAAAACAAAAGACAAAAACCACATGATCTTATCAATTGATGCAGAAAAGGCATTTGACAAAGTCCAACACCCATTCATGATAAAAACTCTTACCAAAATAGGAATTGAAGGAAAATTCCTCAACATAATAAAGGGCATCTATACAAAGCCAACAGCCAACATCATTCTAAATGGAGAGAACCTGAAAGCGTTTTCCTTGAGAACGGGAACCAGACAAGGATGCCCTTTATCACCGCTCTTATTCAACATCGTGTTGGAAGTCTTAGCCAGGGCAATTAGGCTAGACAAAGAAATAAAAGGTATCCGGATTGGCAAGGAAGAAGTAAAGTTATCACTATTTGCAGACGACATGATTATATACACAGAAAACCCTAAGGAATCCTCCAGAAAACTACTGAAACTAATAGAAGAGTTTGGCAGGGTCTCAGGTTATAAAATAAACATACAAAAATCACTTGGATTCCTCTACATCAACAAAAAGAACACCGAAGAGGAAATAACCAAATCAATACCATTCACAGTAGCCCCCAAGAAGATAAGATACTTAGGAATAAATCTTACCAAGGATGTAAAAGACCTATACAAAGAAAACTACAAAGCTCTACTACAAGAAATTCAAAAGGACATACTTAAGTGGAAAAACATACCTTGCTCATGGATAGGAAGACTTAACATAGTAAAAATGTCTATTCTACCAAAAGCCATCTATACATTTAACGCACTTCCGATCCAAATTCCAATGTCATATTTTAAGGGGATAGAGAAACAAATCACCAATTTCATATGGAAGGGAAAGAAGCCCCGGATAAGCAAAGCACTACTGAAAAAGAAGAAGAAAGTGGGAGGCCTCACCTTACCTGACTTCAGAACCTATTATACAGCCACAGTAGTCAAAACAGCCTGGTATTGGTACAACAACAGACTCATAGACCAATGGAACAGAATTGAGAACCCAGACATAGATCCATCAACGTATGAGCAGCTGATATTTGACAAAGGACCAGTGTCAATTAACTGGGGAAAAGATAGCCTTTTTAACAAATGGTGCTGGCATAACTGGATATCCATTTGCAAAAAAATGAAACAGGACCCATACCTCACACCATGCACAAAAACTAACTCCAAGTGGATCAAAGACCTAAACATAAAGACTAAAACGATAAAGATCATGGAAGAAAAAATAGGGACAACCCTAGGAGCCCTAATACAAGGTATAAACAGAATACAAAACATTACCAAAAATGATGAAGAGAAACCCGATAACTGGGAGCTCCTAAAAATCAAACACCTATGCTCATCTAAAGACTTCACCAAAAGAGTAAAAAGACCACCTACAGACTGGGAAAGAATTTTCAGCTATGACATCTCCGACCAGCGCCTGATCTCTAAAATCTATATGATTCTGTCAAAACTCAACCACAAAAAGACAAACAACCCAATGAAGAAGTGGGCAAAGGATATGAACACACATTTCACTAAAGAAGATATTGAGGCAGCCAACAGATACATGAGAAAATGCTCTCGATCATTAGCTATTAGAGAAATGCAAATTAAAACTACGATGAGATTCCATCTCACACCAGCAAGGCTGGCATTAATCCAAAAAACACAAAATAATAAATGTTGGAGATGCTGCGGAGAGATTGGAACTCTCATACACTTCTGGTGGGAATGTAAAATGGTACAACCACTTTGGAAATCTATCTGGCGTTATCTTAAACAGTTAGAAATAGAACTACCATAGAACCCAGAAATCCCACTCCTAGGAATATACCCTAGAGATACAAGAGCCTTCACACAAACAGATATATGCACACCCATGTTTATTGCAGCTCTGTTTACAATAGCAAAAAGCTGGAAGCAACCAAGGTGTCCATCAACGGATGAATGGGTAAATAAATTGTGGTATATTCACACAATGGAATACTACGCATCGATAAAGAACAGTGACGAATCTGTGAAACATTTCATAACATGGAGGAACCTGGAAGGCATTATGCTGAGCGAAATTAGTCAGAGGCAAAAGGACAAATATTGTATAAGACCACTATTATAAGATCTTGAGAAATAGTAAACCTGAGAAGAACACATACTTTTGTGGTTACGGGGGGGGAGGGAGGGAGGGTGGGAGAGGGTTTTTTATTGATTAATCAGTAGATAAAAGCTGCTTTAGGTGAAGGGAAAGACAACACTCAATACATGGAAGGTCAGCTCAATTGGACTGGACCAAAAGGAAAGAAGTTTCCGGGATAAAATAATGCTTCAAAGCTCAGCGGAGCAAGCGCGGGGGTCTGGGGAACATGGTTTGAGGGAACTTCTAAGTCAATTGGCAAAATAATTCTATTATGAAATCATTCTGCATCCCACTTTGAAATGTGGCGTCTGGGGTCTTAAATGCTAACAAGCGGCCATCTAAGATGCATCAATTGGTCTCAACCCACCTGGAGCAAAGGAAAATAAAGAACACCAAGGCCACACGACAACTAAGAGCCCAAGAGACAGAAAGGGCCACATGAACCAGAGACCTACATCATCCTGAGACCAGAAGAACTAGTTGGTGCCCGGCCACAATCGATGACTGCCCTGACAGGGAGCACAGCAGAGGACCCCTGAGGGAGCAGGAGATCAGTGGGATGCAGACCCTAAATTCTCATAAAAAGACCAAACTTAATGGTCTGACTGAGACTGGAGGAATCCCGGCAGCCATGCTCCCCAGACCTTCTGTTGACACAGAACAGGAACCATCCCCGAAAACAACTCATCAAAAATGAAAGGGACTGGTCAGCGGGTGGGAGAGAGACGCTGATGAAGAGTGAGCTAATTATATCAGGTGGACACTTGAGATTGTGTTGGCAACTCTTGTCTGGAGGGGGGATGGGAGGATAGAGAGAGAGGGAAGCAGGCAAAATTGTCAAGAAAGGAGAGACTGAAAGGGCTGACTCAAGAGGGGGAGAGTAAGTGGGAGTAGGGAGTGAGATGTATGTAAACTTATATGTGACAGACTGATTGGATTTGTAAACGTTCACTTGAAGCTTAATAAAAGTTATTAAAAAAAAAAACTCAAAAAAAAAAAACCAAACCAAATTTACAGGAATTATTAAAGGGAGTCCTTTGGTCTAAACAACATCAGACCGCAGCTTGAATCTAGGGCACAAGATTGTACCAGCCAGATACTGACATAGGAAATGAACTCTCAAGGACTGTCCAAAACCAAAAGAATTACAACAGGAACCCACCGAGGTTAATCTGTAAATGACAACAGCATCGGAAGAATAAAAGAGGGAATACATGGTGTAGGTATAGAACTTTCTATTGGAGAGGAAGGCAAGGCAATACCAAGTAATAATAGACTGATTCACACCTAGGAAGATAAGGGTAAATTTCACAGTAACCACAAAGAAATTTATCAAACCTACTCATCAAAAGAAAGAAGAAAAGCATAAAGTCTCAAAAAAACAATATCTACAAAAACAAAATAAATCCATAAACAAAAGGAGTTCAACCCAGGAGAGTACAAGGAACAAAGCAAATGTCAGCACCACAAAAAAAGCATTACCAAATGACAGCAATAAACTCACACCTATCAATAATTACACTGAATGCAAATGGCATAAATGCACCCATAAAGAGACACAGAGTGACAGAATGGATTAAAAAACCAGGATCCATCAATATGCTGTCTACGAGAGACATGCTTTAGAAACAAAGATGTAAATTTATTAAAAATCAAAGGATGGAAAAAATATATATCAAGCAAATAACTACCAAAAAAGAGCAGGAGTGGCAATACTAACCTCAAATAACATAGACTTTAAAACAAAATCCACCATAAAACACAAAGAAGGACAGTGTATAATGATTAAAGGGATGATTCACCATGAAGACTTAACCATGATAAACATCTACGCACCCAGTGACAGGACTCCAAAATACATAAAACAAACCCCAACAGCATTGAAAAGAGAAATTGACAGTTCCACAATAATAGTAGGAAACTTCAACACACCACTCTCAGTAAAGGACAGAACATCTAGAAAGAAACTCAACAAAGATCCAGAAGAGCTAAAGAGCACAATCTGCCAACTTGAACTCATAGACATATGTAGAACACTCCACCAACAGCTGCAAAGTACACATTTTTTCCCAATTCACATGGAAGGTTCTCCAGAATAGACCACATCTTAGGCCACAGAGCAAACCTCAAAAAAATTCAAAACATTGAGGTAATACAAAATATCTTCTCTGACCACAAGGCCATCAAAGTAGAAACTAACAACAGGAAGAGCAAGGAAATAAATCAATTACATGGAAACTGAATAACACCAATCAGAGATGGAATCAAAAAATTCCTTGAATCAAATGAGAATGAAAACACATCATACCAAAACCTTTGGAACACAGCAAAGGCAGTCCTCAGAGGTCAATTTATAGCAATAGATGCACACATCAAAAAAGAAGAAAGGGAGAAAATCAAAACATTAGGTTCACAACTTGAACAAATAGAAAGAGATCAGCAAAAGAAGCCCACAGCCACCAGAAGAAAGGAAATAATAAAGACCAGAGCAGAAATAAATGAAACAGAGAACAGAAAAACAACAGAAAGAATAAACAAAATCAAAAGTTGGTTCTCTGAAAGGATCAACAAAATTGGCAAGCCACTGGCCAAAATGACAAAAGAAAAATATGAGAGGGTGCAAATAACCCAAATAAGAAATGAAATGGGGGACATTACAATAGACCCAAATGAAATAAAAAGGATCATAACAGAGTATTATGGAAAACTATAATCCAACACATTCGAAAGCATAGAGGAAATGGACAAATTTCTAGAAACACATTACCTGCCGAAACTAATACAAAATGATGTTGAAAATCTGAACACGTCCATAACAAGAGAAGAGATTGAAAAGGTAATTAAAAAACAAAAACAAAACAAAAAACCCTGGCCCAGATGGCGTCACTGGAGAATTCTATCAGACATTCAGAGAAGAGCTCACACCAGTACTACTCAAACTATTTCAGAACATAGAAAAGGAAGCTATACTGCTGAATTCATTCTATTAAGGCAGCATAACCCTGGCACAAAAAACCAGGCAAAGACATCACAAAAAAAGAAAATTACAGGCCACTGTCTCTCATGCAAAAATTGTAAACAAAATTCTAGCCAATAGAATTCAGCATCATATCAAAAAAATAATACACCAGACCAAGTAGGATTCATACTGGGTATGCAAGGATGGTTCAACATTAGAAAGTCAATCAATGTAATCCACCACATAAATAAAAGTAAAGAATCACATGATCCTCTCAATCAACACAGAGAAGACATTCGACAAAGTCCAACACCCACTCTGGGTAAAAATGGTCAATAAAATAGGTATAGAAGGGAAATTTCTCAACATAATAAAGGGCATACATGCAAAACCAACGGCTAACATCATTCTTAACGGAGAGAGGCTGAAAACATTCCCCTTGAGAACAGGAACAAGAGAAGGATGCCCTTTATCATCACTCCTATTTAACATTGTGCTGGAAGTTCTAGCTAGAGGAATGAGGCAAGAAAAAGAAATAAAAGGCATCCGAATTGGTAATGAAAAAGTTAAACTGTCCCTAATTGCAGTTATGATAGTATACATTGAAAACCCAAAAGACTCCGTGAGAAAACTACTGGAACTAATAGAAAGACTTAGCAGATTAGGAGGATACAAGATAAACATACAAAAATCAGGTGGATTCCTATACACTAATAAAGAGAACTACGAAAGGGAAATCAGGAAAACAATACCATTTATAATAGCCACTAAACAAATAAAATAGTTAGGAATAAATCTAACCAGAGATGTAAAGGACCTACACAAAGAAAATTACAAAACACTACTGCAAGAAACCAAAAGAGATCTACACAAATGGAAAAACATAAAAATCTCATTGATAGGGAGACTCAACATTGTGAAAATGACAATTCTACCCAAAGCAATTTACAAATACAAGGCAATCCCGATCCAAATACCCACAACATTCTTTTTTTTTTTTTTGCTCTAAATGAAAGTTTACAAATCAAATCAGTCTCTCATACAGAAATTTATACGCACCTTGCTATGTACACCTAGTTGCTCTCCCCCTAATGAGACAGCACACTCCTTCTCTCCATCCTGTATTCCCCATGTCCATTCAGCCAGCTTCTGTCCACCTGTGCCTTTTCATCTCCCCTCCAGACAGGAGCTGCCCACATAGTCTTATATGTCTACTTGAGTCAAGAGGCTCACTCCTCACCAGTATCATTTTCTATCTGATAGTCCAGACCATTCCCTGTCTGAAGAGTTGGCTTTAAGAATGGTTCCAGTCTTGGGCTAAAAGAAGGTCTGGGGACCATGACCTCTGGGAACCTTCTAGTCTCAGTCAGACCATTAAAGTCTGGTCTTTATACGAGAATTTGAGGTCCCAACAACATTTTTTAAAGAGATGGAAAAAGCAATTACTAACTTTATATAGAAAGGGAAGAGGTCCCGTATAAGTACAGCATTCCTGAAGAAGAAAAATGTAGGAGGACTCGCACTGCCTGACCTCAGAGCCTTCTATACAGCAACGGTAGTCAAAACAGCCTGGTACTGGTACAATGACAGATACATTGACCAACGGAACAGAATTGAGAACCAAGATGTAAACCCATCCACCTATGGTCACCTGATCTTTGTCAAGGGCCCAAAGTCCATCAAAAGGGGAAAAGACAGTGTATTTAACAACTGGTACAGGCAAAACTGGATGTCCATCTGCAAAAAAATGAAACAGGACCCATACTTTATCCCATATACAAAAACTAACTCAAAATGGATCAAAGACCTAAATAAAAAGCCCAAAACTATGAAGTTCATAGAAGAAAAAATAGGATCAATGCTAGAGGCCCTAATACACAGCATTAACAAGGTAAAAGTAATAACCAACAACACACAAACTCCAGAACATATCCTAGATAACTGGGATCATCTAAAAATTAAACATGCTCATCAAAAGACTGAACCAAAAGACTAAAAGAGAACCTACAGACTGGGAAAAAAAATTTGACTATTACAAATCAGACAAAGGTTGAAACTCTAAAATCTACAAGAAAATCCAACACCTCTACTACAAAAAGACAAATAATCCAATTAAAACATGGGCAAAAGATATGAACACTTTACCAAAGAAGACATTCAAGCGGGCAACAGACACGTGAGGAAATGCTCATGATCACTAGCCTTTAGAGAAATGCAAATCAAAACCAAAATGAGATATCATCTCTCCCTGGCCTTACTGGCATGAATCAAAAAAGAAAATGGGAAATAACAAATGTAGGAGAGGCTGGGGAAGATCGGAACTCTTACGCACTGCTGGAGGGAATGCAAAATGATACTACCAGTTTGGAAAACGATATGGAGCTTCCTTAAAATGCTAGAACTAGAAATAACATATGACCCAGCAATTCTACTCCTAGGAATATATCCTAGAGAAATAAAAGTCGTCACACAAATAGACATATGCACACCCATGTTCATTGCAGCATTGTTCACAACAGCAAAACATGGAAACAACTTAGATGCCCATGCACAGATTAATGGATAATCAAACTGTGATACATACACACAATGCAGTGCTATGCGACGATAAAGAACAATGAAGCATCTGTGAAGCATTTCATCACAAGGATGAATCTGGAGGGCATTATGGTGAATGAAATAAGTCAGTCACAAAAGGACAAATACTATATGAGACCATTACCGTAAAAACTCATGAAAAGGACACCACAAGAAAAGAAAAGAAAGTTATAGACCTATATCCCTCATGAATGTAGATGCAAAAATCCTCAATAAAATTCTAGCCAATAGCATTCAACAACATATCAAAAAAATAATTCACCATGACCAAGTGGGATTCATACCAGGTATGCAGGGATGGTTCAACATTAGAAAAACAATTAATATACGCCACCACATAAATAAAACAAAAGACAAGAATCACATGATTTTGTCAATTGATGCAGAAAAGGCATTTGACAAAGTTCAACACTCATTCATGATAAAAACTCTCAGCAAAATAGGAATAGAAGGAAAATTCCTCAACGTGATAAAGGGCATTTATACAAAGCCAACAGCCAACATCACCCTAAATGGAGAGAGCCTGAAAGCATTCCCATTGAGATCCGGAACCAGACAAGGATGCCCTTTATCACCACTCATATTCAACATTGTGCTGGAAATCCTAGCCATAGCACTTAGGCTAGATAAAGAAATAAAGGGCATCCAGATTGGCAAGGAAGAAGTCAAAGTATCTCTATTTGAAGATGACATGATCTTATACACAGAAAACCCTAAGGAATCCTCCAGAAAACTACTGAAACTAACGGAAGAGTTCAGCAGAGTATCGGGACACAAGATAAACATACGAAAATCAGTTGGATTCCTCTACACCAACAAAAAGAACATCGAAGAGGAAATTACCAAATCAATGCCATTTACAGTAGCCCAGAGAAGATAAAATACTTAGGAATAAATCTCACCAGAGATGTAAAAGACTTAAACAAAGAAAACTACACTACACTTCTGCAAGAAACCCAAAGAGACTTACATAAGTGGAAGAACATTCCTTGCTCGTGGATAGGAAGACTTAACATTACAAAAATGTCTATTCTACCAAAAGTGATCTATACATTTAATGCAATTCCCATCCAAATCCCAACGACACTCTTTAGTGAGATGGAGAAACAAATCACCAACTTCATATGGAAGGGAAAGAGGCCCCAGATAAATAAGATATTACTGAAAAAGAACAAAGTGGGAGGCCTCACTCTACCTGATTTTGGAACCTATTATATATCCCCACAGTAGTCAAAACAGCCTGGTACTGGTACAACAACAGATACATGGACCCATGGAACAGAATTGAGAATCCAGACATAAATCCATCCACATATGAGCAGTTGATATTTGACAAAGGCCCCAACACAGTTTAATGGGGAAAACACAGTCTCTTTAACAAATGGTGCTGGCATAACTGGATATCCACCTGCAAAAAAATGAAATATGACCCATACCTCACTCCATGCACAAAAACTAATTCAAAATGGATCTAAGACCTAAATATAAAATCTAAAACGAGAAAGATCATGGAAGAAAAAATAGGGACAACGTTAGGAGCCCTAATACATGGCATAAACACCATACAAAACATTATAAAGAATGTAGAAGAAAAACTAGATAACTGGGAGCTCCTAAAAATCAAACACCTATGCTCATCCAAAGACTTCACCAGAAGAGTAAAAAGACTACCTACAGACTGGGAAAAAGTTTTTAGCTATGACATTTCTGATCAGCGCCTGATCTCTAAAATCTACATGATACTGCAAAAACTCAACTGCAAAAAGACAAATAACCCAATTAAAAAATGGGCAAAAGATATGAATGGACACTTCACTAAGGAAGACATTCAGGTAGCTAACAGATATATGAGGAAATGTTCACGATCATTAGCCATTAGAGAAATGCAGATCAAAACTACAATGAGATTTCATCTCACTCCAACAAGACTGGCATTAATCCAAAAAACACAAAATAATAAATGTTGGAGAGGCTGTGGAGAGATTGGAGCTGGGATGCAGCAACCAAGGTGGGATGCAGAATATTTTCTTAATAGGTTTTATTATGTCTATTTTTTTATTGACTTAGATGTCCCCTGAAACCATGGCCCCAATCCCTCACCCCTGCTACACTGGCCTTCAAAGCATTCAGTTTATTCTGGAAACTTCTTTGCTTTTCATTTAGTCCAGTTGTGCTGACCTTGCCTGTATTGTGTGTTATCTTTCTTGAAACCTAAAGTAGTTCTTATCAAGTATCTAATTAGTGAATACCCCTCTTCCACCTCCCCTCCCTCCCCCCCTTATAACCATCAAAGAATATTTTCTTCTCTGTTTAAACTATTTCTTGAGTTCTTATAATAGTGGCCTTATACAATATTTGTCCTTTTGGAACTGACTAATTTCACTCAGCATAATGCCTTCCAGGTTCCTCCGTTATGAAATGTTTCACAGATTGCCCACTGTTCTTTATCGATGCGTAGTATTCCATCGTGTGAATATACCATAATTTATATATCCATTCATCTGTTGATGGGCATCTTGGTTGCTTCCACCTTTTTGCAATTGTAAACAGTGCTGCAATGTGTTAAGGCTCTTATTTCTCTAGGATATATTCCAAGGAGCGGGATTACTGGATCATATGGTAGTTCTATTTCTAACTTTTTAAGGAAGCGCCAAATCGATATCCAAAGTGGTTGTACCACTTTACATTCCCACCAGCAGTGTATAAGTGTTCCAGTCTCTCCACAGCCTCTCCAACATTTATTGTTTAGGGTTTTCTAGATTAATGCCAGCTTTTTTCTTGGGGCCACATGAAATCTCATTGTAGTTTTGATTTGCATTTCTCTAATGGCTAATGATGGTGAGCATTTCCTCATGTATCTGTTAGCTACCTAAATCTCTTCTTCAGTGAAGTGTCTATTCATAACTTTTTTTAAAAATAATGTTTATTGTGCTTTA
The DNA here is from genome assembly GCF_030014295.1 of Loxodonta africana. NCBI lineage: Eukaryota > Metazoa > Chordata > Mammalia > Proboscidea > Elephantidae > Loxodonta > Loxodonta africana. The sequence continues at coordinate 64,463,273 of NC_087369.1, forward strand.
AGTGAAAGTTTACAAATCAAGCCATTCTCTCACATATAAACTTATATACACCTTACTACATATTCCCATTTACTCTCCCCCTAATGAGTCAGCCGGCCCCCTCCTTCCAGTCTCTCCTTTCATGGCTGTTCTGCCAGGTTCTAACCCTCTCTACCCTCCCCTCCAGACAGTAGATGCTAACACAGCCTCAAGTGTCCACCTGATACAAGTAGCTCACTCCTCATCAGCATCTCTCTCCAACCCACTGTCCAGTTCAATCCATGTCTCATGAGTAGTCTTCGGGAATGGTTCCTGTCCTGGGCCAACAGAAGGTTTGGGGACCATGACCGCTGGGATTCGTCTAGTCTCAGTCAGACCATTAAGTCTGGTCTTTTTATAAGAATTTGGGGTCTGCATCCCACTGATCTCCTGCTTCCTCAGGTGTTCTCCGTTGTGCTCCCTGTCAGGGCGGTCATCGGTTGTGGCCGGGCACCATCTAGTTCCTCCGGTCTCCGGATGATGTAAGTCTATGGTTCCTGTGGCCCTTTCTGTCTCTTGGGCTCATAGTTATGGTGTGACCTTGGTGTTCTTCATTCTCCTTTGCTCCAGGTGGGTTGAGACCAATAGATGCATCTTAGATGCCTGCTTCTTAGCATTTAAGACCCCAGACACCACATTTCAAAGTTGGATGCAGAATGTTTTCATAATAGAATTATTTTGCCAATTGACTTAGAAGTCCCCTTAAGCCATAGTCCCCAAATCCCCGCCCTTGCTCCGCTGACCTTCGAAGCATTCAGTTTATCCCAGAAACTTCTTTCCTTTTGGTCCAGTCCAGTTGAGCTGACCTTCCATGTATTGAGTATTGTCCTTCCCTTCACCTAAAGTAGTTCTTATCTACTAACTAATCAGTAAATAACCTCTCCCACCCTCCCTCCCTCCCCCCGTCGTAACCACAAAAGCATGTGTTCTTCTCAGTTTATACTATTTCTCAAGACCTTGTAATAGTGGTCTTATACAATATTTGTCCTTTTGCCTCTGACTAATTTCACTCAGCATAATGCCTTCCAGGTTCCTCCATGTTATGAAATGTTTCAGAGATTTGTCACTGTTCTTTATCGATGCGTAGTATTCCATTGTGTGAATATACCACAATTTATTTAACCATTCATCTGTTGATGAACACCTTGGTTGCTTCCAGCTTTTTGCTATTGTAAACAGAGCTGCAATAAACATGGGTGTGCATATATCTGTTTGTGTGAAGGCTCTTATTTCTCTAGGGTATATTCCGAGGAGTGGGATTTCTGGGTTGTATGCTAGTTCTAACTTTTTAAGAAAACGCCAGATAGATTTCCAAAGTGGTTGTACCATTTGACATTCCCACCAGCAGTGTAGAAGAGTTCCAATCTCTCCACAGCCTCTCCAACATTTATTATTTTGTGTTTTTTGGATTAATGCCAGCCTTGTTGGAGTGAGATGGAATCTCATCGTAGTTTTGATCTGCATTTCTCTAATGGCTAATGATTGAGAGCATTTTCTCATGTATCTGTTGGCTGCCTGAATATCTTCTTTAGTGAAGTGTGTGTTCATATCCTTTGCCCACTTCTTGATTGGGTTGTTTGTCTTTTTGTGGTTGAGTTTTGACAGAATCATATAGATTTTAGAGATCAGGCGCTGGTCAGAGATGTCATAGCTGAAAATTCTTTCCCAGTCTGTAGGTGGTCTTTTTACTCTTTTGGTGAAGTCTTTAGATGAGCATAGGTGTTTGATTTTTAGGAGCTCCCAGTTATCTGGTTTCTCTTCGTCATTTCTGGTAATGTTTTGTATTCTGTTTATGCCTTGTATTAGGGCTCCTAGGGTTGTCCCTATTTTTTCTTCCATGATCTTTATCGTTTTAGTCTTTATGTTTAAGTCTTTGATCCACTTGGAGTTAGTTTTTGTGCATGGTGTGAGGTATGGGTCCTGTTTCATTTTTCTGCAAATGGATATCCAGTTATGACAGCACCATTTGTTAAAAAGACTATCATTTCCCCAATTAACTGACACTGGTCCTTTGTCAAATATCAGCTGCTCAGACATGGATGGATTTATATCTGGGTTCTCAATTCTGTTCCATTGGTCTATGTGCCTGTTGTTGTACCTGTACCAGGCTGTTTTGACTCCTGTGTCTGTATAATAGGTTCTAAAATCAGGTAGAGTGAGGCCTCCCACTTTCTTCTTCTTTTTCAGTAATGCTTTGCTTATCCGAGGCTTCTTTCCCTTCCATATGAAGTTGGTGATTTGTTTCTCCATCACATTAAAAAATGTCATTGGAATTTGGATTGGAAGTGCATTGTATGTATAGATGGCTTTTGGTAGAATAGACGTTTTTACTATGTTAAGTCTTCCTATCTATGAGCAAGGTATGTTTTTCCACTTAAGTAGGTCCTTTTTAGTTTCTTGTAGTAGTACTTTGTAGTTTTCTTTATATAGGTCTTTTACATCTTTGGTAAGAATTACTCCTAAGTATTTTATCTTCTTGGGGGCTACTGTGAATGGTATCGATTTGGTTATTTCCTCTTCAATGTTCTTTTTGTTGATGCAGTGGAATCCAAGTGATTTTTGTATGTTTATCTTATAACCTGAGACTCTGCCAAACTCTTCTATTAGTTTCAGTAGTTTTCTGGAGGATTCCTTAGGGTTTTCTGTGTATAAGATCATGTTATCTGCAAATAGAGATAATTTTACTACCTTCTTGCCAATCCGGATGCCCTTTATTACTTTGTCTAGCCTAATTGCTCTGGCTAGGACCTCTAGCACAATGTCAAATAAGAGCGGTGATAATGGGCATCCTTCTCTGATTCCCGTTCTCAAGGGAAATGCTTTCAGGCTCTCTCCATTTAGAGTGATGTTGGCTGTTGGCTTTGTTGTTGAGGTATTTTCCTTCAATTCCTATTTTGCTGAGAGTTTTTATCATGAATGGGTGTTGGACTATGTCAAATGCCTTTTCTGCATCAATTGATAAGATCATGTGGTTTTTGTCTTTTGTTTTATTTATATGGTGGATTACATTAATGGTTTTTCTGATATTAAACCAACCTTGCATACCTGGTATAAATCCCACTTGGTCGTGGTGGATTATTTTTTTGATATGTTGTTGGATTCTATCGGCTAGAATTTTGTTGAGGATTTTTGCATCTATGTTCATGAGGGATATAGGTGTGTAATTTTCTTTTTTTGTGATGTCTTTACCTGTTTTTGGTATCAGGGATACGGTGGCTTCATAGAATGAGTTAGGCAGTATTCCGTCATTTTCTATGCTTTGAAATACCTTTAGTAGTAGTGGTGTTAACTCTTCTCTGAAAGTTTGGTAGAACTCTGCAGTAAAGCCATCCGGGCCAGGGCTTTTTTTTGTTGGGAGTTTTTTGATTACCGTTTCGATCTCTTTTTGTGTTATGGGTCTATTTAGTTGGTCTACTTCTGAATGTGTTAGTTTAGGTAGGTAGTGTTTTTCCAGGAATTCATCCATTTCTTCTAGGTTTGCAAATTTGTTAGAGTACAATTTTTCCTAATAATCTGATATGATTCTTTTAATTTCAGTTGGGTCTGTTTTGATGTGGCCCATCTCGTTTCTTATTCGGGTTATTTGTTTCCTTTCCTGTATTTCTTTAGTCAGTCTGGCCAATGGTTTATTAATTTTGTTAATTGTTTCAAAGAACCAGTTCTTGGCTTTGTTAATTCTTTCAATTGTTTTTCTGTTCTCTAACTCATTTAGTTCAGCTCTAATTTTTATTATTTGCTTCCTTCTGGTGCCTGATGGATTGTTTTGTTGCTCACTTTCTATTTGTTCAAGTGTAGGGACAGTTCTCTGCTTTTGGCTCTTTCTTCTTTTGGTATGTGTGCATTTATCGATATAAATTGGCCTCTGAGCACTGCTTTTGCTGTGTCCCAGAGGTTTTGATAGGAAGTATTTTCATTCTCGTTGAATTCTATGAATTTCTTTATTCCCTCCTTAATGTCTTCTATAACCCAGTCTTTTTTCAGCAGGGTATTGTTCAGTTTCCAAGTGTTTGATTTCTTTTCCCTAATTTTTGTGTTATTGATTACCACTTTTATGGCCTTGTGGTCTAAGATGCTTTGTAATATTTCGATGTTTTGGATTCTGCAAAGGTTTGTTTTATGACCTAATATGTGGTCTATTCTAGAGAATGTTCCATGTGCGCTAGAAAAAAAAAAGTATACTTTGCAGCAGTTGGGTGGAGAGCTCTGTATAAGTCAATGAGGTCAAGTTGGTTGATCGTAGTAATTAGGTCTTCTGTGTCTCTATTGAACTTCTTACTTGATGTCCTGTCCTTCTCCGAAAGTGGTGTGTTGAAGTCTCCTACTATATTTGTGGAGGTGTCTATCTCACTTTTCAGTTCTGTTAAAATTTGATTTGTGTATCTTGCATCCCTGTCATTGGGTGCATAAATATTTAATATGGTTATATCTTCCTTGTCAATTGTCCCTTTTATCATTATGTAGTGTCCTTCTTTATCCTTTGTGGTGGATTTAACTTTAAAGTCTATTTTGTCAGAAATTAATATTGCTACTCCTGCTCTTTTTTGCTTATTGTTTGCTTGATATATTTTTTTCCATCCACTGAGTTTTAGTTTGTTTGTGTCTCTAAGTCTAAGGTGTGTCTCTTGTAGGCAGCATATAGACGGGTCGTGTTTCTTTACCCAGTCTGAGACTCTCTGTCTCTTTATTGGTGTGTTTAGTCCATGTTTACATTCAGCGTAATTATAGATAAGAACGTGTTTAGTGCTGTCATTTTGATGCCTTTTTATGTGTGTTGTTGACAATTTCATTTTTCCACTTACTTTTTTGTGCTGAGACGTTTTTCTTTGTAACTTGCGTGTTCCTCATTTTCATAGTATTTGACTTTATGTTTGCGGAGTCGTTACGTTTTTCTTGGTTTTTATTTTGAGTTATGGAGTTGTTATACCTCTTTGTGGTTACCTTAATATTTGCCCTTATTTTTCTAAGTAAAAACCTAACTCGTATTGTCCTATATCACCTTGTATCCCTCTCCACATGGCAGTTCTATGCCTCCTATGTTTACTCCCTCTTTTTGATTATTGTGATCTTTTACATATTGACTTCAATCATTCCCTGTTTTTAGCTTTTTTTCTTTTTTTAATTAATCTTAATTTGTTTTTGTGATTTCCCTATTTGAGTTGATATCAGGGTGCTCTGTTCTGTGAGCTTGTGTTGTGCTGGTATCTGATATTATTGGTTTTCTGACCAAAGAATTTCCTTTAGTATTTCTTGTAGCTTTGGTTTGGTTTTTGCAAATTCTCTAAGCTTGTGTTTATCTGTAAATGTCTTAATTTCGCCTTCATATTTGAGAGAGAGTTTTCCTGGATATATGATCCTTGGCTGGCAGTTTTTCTCCTTCAGTGCTCTGTATATGTCATGCCTTCTTGACTGCATGGTTTCTGCTGAGTAGTCTGAACTTATTCTTATTGATTCTCCTTTGTAGGAGACCTTTCTTTTATCCCTGGCTGCTTTTAAAATTTTCTCTTTATCTTTGGTTTTGGCAAGTTTGGTGATAATATGTCTTGGTGATTTTCCTTTTGGATCAATCTTAAATGGGGTTCGATAAGCATCTTGGATAGATATCCTTTTGTCTTTCTTCATGTCAGGGAAGTTCTCTGTCAGCAGATCTTCAACTATTCTCTCTCTGTGTTTTCTGTTATCCCTACCTGTTCTGGGACTCCAATCACACGCAAGTTATCCTTCTTGATAGAGTCCCACATGATTCTTAGGGTTTCTTCATTTTTTTTAATTCTTTTATCTGATTTTTTTCAGCTATATTGGTGTCAATTCCCTGTTCCTCCAGATGTCCCAGTCTGCATTCTAATTGCTCGAGTCTGCTTCTCTGACTTCCTATTGCGTTGTCTAATTCTGTAATTTTATTGTTAATCTTTAGGATTTCTGAATGCTGTCTCTCTATGGATTCTTGCAACTTATTAATTTTTCCAGTATGTTCTTGAATAATCTTTTTGAGTTCTTCAACTGTTTTATCAGTGTGTTCCTTGGCTTTTTCTGAGCTTGCCTTATTTCATTTCTGAGGTCATCCCTGATGTCTTGAAGCATTCTGTAAATTAGTTTTTCATATTCTGTATCTGGCAATTCCAGGATTGTATCTTCATTTGGGAAAGATTTTGATTCTTTAGTTTGGGGAGTTGTAGAAGCAGTCATGGCCTGCTTCTTTATGTGGTTTGATATTGACTGCTGTCTCCGAGCCATCACTAAGATATTGTAGTGATTTATTCTATATTTGCTCACTGAGTCTTATCTTGTTTTGTTTTCTTTCAATATACATAGATGGGCTACTAGATTGCGCTGTCTTGAGTGTTGTAGCCCTTGACTCACTTATGTCCTATTACCAGCTTGTTTGGGCTGTTACCAGATATATAAGCCTGAGTCCATTCACTATTCTTGAGTAGAAACTGTTTTTGGTTCATCAAGTGTGTGGTGCAGACTGTCACCTATCCACCTAGAGAAGTAGTGGTGATAGTTGTGTGCACCAGATTCTAGTAGCAGCTGGGGTTCACACTCCAGGGGGGACAGGATGCTGACAGGCTTCCCCCAAGTGTCAGTGAGGTAGGTGTGTCTCTATTCCTAAAGCACCTTGGTGGGTGGGCTCTGGAGCTGTACCTTAGGCCCCCAGTGCAAGTACCTCTACAGATTGGTAGGTGTCACCCTCCTTAGACCCCTAAGGCAGGAGGCTAGGTGGTCTAGGGGGAGCTTCAGCCCTCAGTTCCCTGTTGTGGGTCAGTGAGGGCTCTGTTGAATACGCAGAGATATCAGACCTGGGAAACTTGTCTTCCCAGTAATCCCATAAAACAATTGCAGTCAGATCCCTATCAGAAATGCCTTTGCATTATAATAGCCGCCTTGTTCCCTGTAGGGATGAAAGCCGGAGACTGTGAATCACATATGCTTGGCTGGAACTGGTTCTGTGTTTTTAGTCCAATTAGGGAAGGATTTTTAGTCCCTGGGTTTTTTGTAGTTGCTTCTTTCAGGCCAGGAGAATGGGTTAGGAAAAGACAAAAACAAAAGGAAAGAAAGAAGAACCACAGAGCAGTTTACTTTCTGGCTCAGGAAATTCCAATGTTAATGAAGCAGTCTGGGAAGGGGAGGGGAGAGTTCAGATAAGTAGGAGAGAGTAGCACCCCAGAATATAGACAAAGTTACTTATCTTGGTTTGGATGACTGTTTTATCTGAGATTCCCAAGGGGCGTGTCGTCGACTGTGTGTGCTGGCTGGGTAGAGATTGCCCCCGAGGGTCAGGCCCGAGTCCGGTGCTTGCACTGTCTCAGAAGCCGTCGTTAGTTCCTCCGCTCCCAGTCCAAAGCCCAGCGCCAAGGTTCCCCGGCAGGGACGCCACACTCCCGGCTCCAAAACCAGCCATTGCCTCCCGGTGACTTCTCTTCCCGCCAGCCGTGTCGCCGCGCCGCCTGCGCACACCGGCTGGGCCCCCCCCAAGGTCAGTTCAGGGGGCTAGGGCTGCGCCCCCTGTTTGCGCCATCTCAGGATGCCGTGCTCAGCTCCCCTGTGCCCAGTCCAAAGCCCGGTGCCAAGGTTTTCTGACTGGGGCGCTGGCTCCAGGCTCCGAAAACAGTCGCTGCTTCCCCGTGGTTGTTCTTTCTCAGTCTCTGTCACTCAGGTCAACTCTTTAAATCTGTGTTTGTTGTTCAGGGTTCGTAGATTGTCATGTATGTGATCGATTCACTTGTTTTTCCAAGTCTTTGTTGCAAGAGGGATCCGAGGTAGCGTCTACCTAGTCAGCCATCTTGGCCCCGCTATTGGCTAGAATTTTGTTGAAAATATTTGCATCTACATTTATGAGGGATGTACGTCTAAAATTTTCTTTTCTTCTGGTGTCTTTACCTGGTTTTTGTATCAGGGATATGGTGGCTTGAAAGAATGAGTTTGGAAGTATTCTGTCCTTTTTATGCTCTGAAATACCTTTAGTAGCAGTGGTGTTAACTCTTCTCTGAAAGTTTGGTAGAACTCTGCAGTGAAGCCGTCGGGGCCAAGATTTTTTTTGTTGTTGGGATTTTTTTGATTACCTTTTCAATCTCTCCTTTTACTATGGGTCTCTTTAGTTGTTCTACCTCTTTTGTGTTAGTTTAGGTAGGTAGTGTGTTTCTAGGAATTCATCCATTTCTTCCAGGTTTTCAAATTTGTTTGAGTATAGTTTTTCATAGTAATCCGATAAAAAAAAAATCCGATATGCTTCTTTAAATTTCACTTGGGTCTGTTGTAATATCGCCCATCTCATTTCTTATTCAGGTTATTTGCTTCCTCTCCTGTTTTTCTTTTGTCAATTTAGCCCGTGGTTTATCAATTTTCTTGATTTTTAAAAAAAACCAGCTTTGGGTCTTGTTAATTCTTTCAATTGTTTTTCTGTTTTCTATTTCATTTAGTTTAGCTCTAATTTTTATTTTTTGTTTTCTTCTGGTGCCTGAGGGCTTCTTTGTTGCTCTCTTTCTATTTGTTCAAGTTGTAGGGATAATTCTTTGATTTTGTCCATTATTTCTTTTTGTATGTGTGCATTTATTGATATAAATTGATCTCTGAGCACTACTTTCGCTTAGTCCCAAAGGTTCTGATAGGAAGTCTTTTCATTCTCATTGGATTCTATTAATATCTTTATTTCTCTCTTTATGTTTTCTATGACCCAGTCATTTTTAGCACAGAATTGTTCATTTTCCAAGTGTTTCATTTCTTTTCCCTGCTTTTTCTGTTATTTATTTTCACTTTTATGGCCTTATTGTCAGAAAAGAAGCTTTGTTATATTTCGATGTTTTGGATTTTGCTGAGGCCTGCTTTATGACCTAATATGTGGTCTATTCTAGAGAATGTTCCACGTGCACTAGAAAAGAAGGTATACTTTGCTGCTGTTGAGGGGAGTGTTCTGTATATGTCTACGAGATCAAGTTGGTTGATTGTGGCATTTAGATCTTCCGTGTCTTTATTGAGCTTCTTTCTGGATGCCCTGTCCTTCACCGAAAGTGGTGTGTTGAAGTCTCCTACTATTGTTGTGGAGCTGCCTATCTCAGTTTTCAATGCTGGTAGAGTTTGTTTTATGTATCTTGCAGCTCTGTCATTGGGTGCATAGATAATTAATATGGATATATCTTCTGGGTATATTGTCCCTTTAATCATTATATAGTGTCCTTCCTTATCCTTTCTGATGGATTTAACTTTAAAGTCTATTTTTTCAGTAATTAATATTGCCACTCCTGCTCTTTTTTGATTGTTATTTGCTTGAGAAATTTTTTTCCATCCTTTGAGCTTTAGTTTGTTTTTGTTTCTACTTCTAAGGTGTGTCTCTTGTAGGCAGCATATAGATGGATCTTTTTTTTTTTAATCCATTGTGCCACTCTCTGCCTCTTTATTGGTGCATTTAGTCCATTTACATTCAGCGTAATTATGGATACGTATGAATTTAGTGCTATTGTTTTGATGTCTTTTTTCGTGTGTTGTTGACAGTTTCTTTTTCCCACTTAATTTTATGTGCTGAGCAGATTATCTTTATATACTGTCCTTTCCTCATGTTCGTTGTTGTTGATTTTGTTTCTGCTGAGTCTCTATTTTTTTTCTTGTATTTTATTTTGATGAGTAGGATAGTTTCTCTCCTTTGTGGATACCTTATTATTTACCCCTATTTTTCTAAATTTAAAACTAACTTTTATTTCTTTGTATCGTATCTTCTTCTCCATATGGAAGACGTATGATTACATTTCTTAGTCCCTCTTTATTGTTTTAATGTTGTCTTCTTTTATATAATAAGATTGCTGTTACCCTGTTTTGAGCTTTTTTTTTTTTTTAGGCTTGCTTTGTTTTTTCGATTTCCCTTTTTAGGTTGAGTTCTGATTGCTCTGCCCAGTGTTCTAGTCTTGGGTTGATACCTGATATTATTGATTTTCTAACCAAAGAACTCCCTTTAGTATTTCTCGTAGTTTTGGTTTGGTTTTTACGAATTCCCTCAACTTGTGTTTATCTGGAAATGTCCTAATTTCACCTTCATATTTAAGAGACAATTTTGCTGGATGTACGATTCTTGGCTGGCAATTTTTTAAAATATGTCATCCCATTGCCTTCTTGCCTGCATGGTTTCTGCCGAGTAGTCCAGGCTTATTCTTATCGGCTCTCCTTTGTAGGTGACTTTTCGTTTATCCCTAGCTTCTCTTAAAATTCTGTTTACCTCTGGTTTTGGCAAGTCTGATTATAATATGTCTTGGTGACTTTCTTTTAACATCTACCTCATGTGGAGTTCGATGAGCATCTTGGATAGATATCTTCTCATCTTTCATGATATCAGGGAAGTTTTCTGCTAACAAATCTTCAGCAATTCTCTCTGTATTTTCTGTTATCTCTCCCTGTTCTGGTACTCCATTATCCGTAGGTTATTTCTCTTGATAGAGTCCCACATGATTCTTAAGGTTTCTTTATTTTTTTTAATTCTTTTATCTGATTTTTCTTCAGATATATTAGTTCCAAGTGATTTATCTTCAAGTTAGAAATTCTGGCTTCTACTCACTCAATTCTGCTCCTATGACTTTCTACTGAGTTGTCTACTTCTGTAATTTTATTGTTAATCTTCTGAATTTCTTATTGCTGTCTGTCTATGGATTTTTCTAGCTTATTGAATTTTTCATTATATTCCTGAATAATCTTTCTAATTTCTTCAATTGCTTTATCTATGTGTTCCTTGGCTGCTTCTGTGTATTGCCACATTTCCTTCCTGATTTCTTGAAGGGTTCTGTATATTATTCTTTTGTATTCTGGCTCTGGTAATTCCAGGAATGCACTTTCATCTAGAAGATTCCTGGATTCTTTTTTTTACGAGCTTGTTGAGGTGATCAGTGTCTGTTTCTTTATGTGGCTTGCTATTGACTGTTGTCTCCTAACCATCTATAAGTTATTGTATTAGCTTATTTTTGCTTACTGTGTTGTAGGTTCTCACTTTGTTTTGTTTTGATATGCCGGAATGGGTTGCTTGAGTAAGCTAAATTGATTACACATTTGGAGCTCTGACGTCCTGTCCCCAGATGGCTAGAGCTGTTATCAGGTCTATCAGTCTAGGAATTCATTCATTTTTCTTGTATAAATTCATCTCAGGTGTCCAGGTAGCTGATCATCAAGTGTGTGGTAGAAGCTCTGTCCTACATTCTTAGAGGGACAGGGGTGATTGGTGTATGTACCCGTATCTGATTGCAGCAGGGGGTTACTCTCTGAACAAGGCAGTAGGCTGAGAACAGACCCCTGAGTGTCTCTGAGGAAAGCACGTCCCTATTCCCTAGAGCATGCTGGTAAGTTGGTTTTGTAGATGGACCATGGGCACCCAACGTTTTTGGTAGTAAGGACTGGGGGGTACCAGTTATCCTTGGACCCCTGTCGTGGGTGGATTGGTGACCTGAATGGAGCTACCAGTCCTTAGGCCCCTGATGTGGTTAGGGGAGGACCCTGTTTAACAGGCCAAGCAATGTCAAACATCAAACACCCACCTCTCCACCACAGAGCTGAAACTGTTGGAGTCTGCCAACAAGGGCCTATTCTCCCAAAATAGGCCCACACAGGTCCATGCAGAAAGGAAAGGTGCTCAAAGTCCACAGGCCATTTATGCCTGAACAGGAGCCACTTCTGTCCTGAGGTCCCCCAGTTAGTGGAGCTGGCAAATTATCTTTTCCCCAGTTACAATTTTTTTCCTTCTCCAAGGCCGGGAGGGTGGCTCTGGGTGCTCAACAGGGTCTATCTCAGGCTCACGGAATTCAGTCACTGAAGCCAGCTAGGGGGTTTGGGTGCAGTAAAATATACACAAGTATTTAGCTTTTGCTGAGACCGCTGTTCTTCTCAGGTTCCGGAGGTGTGAGTAGGCTGAGTGGCTGGCTGCCTCTCCCTGAGGAAACTTTGGCTGAGCACTAGTACCAGCCCGCAGCTGCTGCCGCCCCGGGAATGGTGCCTGAGGGCTCCCCACGATTCAGGTTCAGTAACTCCTCGCCATTTTTAAACCGTCTCTTCCTCCCCCTGCCCCTCAGTTTGTTTTCTAAGCTTGCCTTTGTTGCTCAGGGCTCCTAGCTTGTCATAAATATGCTTGTTTCAGTTGTAAATAGGGCTCGCTGGAAGAGTCTGTCTGTTCCACCATCTTGGCTCTGCCTCCCCTAAATAAATAAATCTTGATGTCTGGTAGGAGAAGTCACCTTTCCCCTTCACTCTTGTTCAGAATTTCGTTAACTGTCTCATACAAATTCTTTACATATAAATTTTAGGATCCCTTTCACAAATTCTGTGAAAAATTCTATTGGGATTTGAGATTTAATTTAACTTCATTTACAGATTATTTAGGGAGAGTTAATAGCTTTTTGATACAGAGACTTACCATCAAATAACTTGTTATAGCTCTCCATTTATTCAGGCAGGTCCTTTTTCATGCCTTTTAATAAAGCTCCATATTTTTCTTAAAAGACTTTTGTAGGTCCAGAACAAGATGGCAATTTGAGCAGCTGTGCATTCCTGTCCTTCCACAAAACACCAAAAACCAAGTAACAAAAAGAAACAAATCCAAAAAACTTAGCAGAAACTGGCAGAAACAACTTTGTCAGAATTCTGGAAACCAGTCAAAGGGTTATTGCAGCTAAGTGAATGATGGAGCAAAAGAAAGGGGGCATATAAATGGTAGGAAAACTTTATACATGTCACGTCTCACCCTCTCCCCAGCCCATCCTGGCCATCTTAAAGCAGCAGTGGCCCTCACTCCTGGTCACTGACTCTAGAGGGAGCAGAGCCAACTTTATTCCAAAATTATTATGTGTGTCTGTTCTAACCTGTCTGGGGGCTTCCTGAAAAACTGAATCAAGGAGCTTCTCTCAGTTTGACCTGTCTACGTGCTCAAGCAGAGTTGAGGGAGAGCAGGATATAACCTAAGGCTGTAACTACCTGGGGATAAAGAATGCTTTTAAAGCATACAATACGCACCTAAATACTGGAAGAAGGGGTCTGGGTGAGAGTTTCTTTGGGAAATTCTTTTTTTTTTTTTTTGGTAATAATTTTTATTGTGCTTTAAGTGAAAGTTTACAAATCAAGTCAGTCTCTCACACAAAAACCCATATACACCTTGCTACACACTCCCAATTTCTTTCCCCCTAATGAGACAGCCCGCTCACCCTCCACTCTCTCTTTTCCTGTCCATTTTGCCAACTTCTAACCCCCTCCACACTCTCATCTCCCCTCCAGACAGGAGATGTCAACATAGTCTCAAGCGTCTACCTGATCCAAGAAGCTCACTCCTCACCAGCATCCCTCTCCAACCCATTGTCCAGTCCAATCCATGTCTGAAGAGTTCTCTTCGGGAATGTTTCCTGTCCTGGGCCAACGGAAGGTCTGGGGTCCATGACCACTGGGTTCCTTCCAGTCTCCGTCAGACCATTAAGTCTGGTCTTATGAGAATTTAGGGTCTGCATCCCACTGATCTCCTGTTCCCTCAGGTGTTCTCTGTTGTGTTCCCTGTCAGGGCAGTCATCGGTTGTAGCCAGGCACCATCTGGTTCTTCTGGTCTCAGGATGATGTAGTCTCTGGTTCATGTGGCTCTTTCTATCTCTCGGGCTCGTAATTACCTTGTGTCCTTGGTGTTCCTCATTGTCCTTTAATCCAGGTGGGTTGAGACCAATTGATGCATCTTAGATGGCTGCTTGCTAGCGTTTAAGACCCCAGATGCCACTCTTCAAAGTGGGATGCAGAATGTTTTCTTCATAGTTTTTATTATGCCAATTGACTTAGATGTCCCCTGAATTGACTTAGATGTTCCAAGACTCCTGCCCCTGCTATGCTGGCCTTCGAAGCATTCAGTCTATTCAGGAAACTTCTTTGCTCTTGGTTTAGTTCAATTGTGCTGACCTCCCCTGTATTGTGTGCTGTCTTTCCCTTCACCTAAAGTAGTTCTTATCTACTATCTAATTAGTGAATGCCCCTCTCCCACTCCCCCTTAACAACAAAAGAATGTTTTCTTCTCTGTTTAAACTATTTCTCAAGTTCTTATAATAGTGGTCTTATTCAATATTTGTCCTTTTCCAACTGACTAAATTCACTCAGCATAATGCCTTTCAGGTCCTACACGTTCTGAAATGTTTCACAGATTCCTCGATATTCTTTATCGATGTGTAGTATTCCATTGTGTGAATATAACATAATTTATTTATCCATTGCCCCATCGATGGACACCTTGGTTTCTTCTATCTTTTTGCTATTGTAAACAGTGCTGCAATAAACATTTGTTTGCATATATCCGTTCATGTAAAGACTCTTATTTCTCTAGGATATATTCCCAGGATTGGGACTGCTAGACCGTATGGTAGTTCTATTTCTAGCTTTTTAAGGAAGTGCCAAATCGATTTCCAAAGTGGTTGTACCATTTCACATTCCCACCAGCAGTGTAGAAGTGTTCCAATCTCTCCACAGCCTCTCCAACATTTATTATTTTGTGTTTTTTGGATAAATGCCAGCCTTGTTGGAGTGAGATGAAATCTCAATTTAGTTTTGATCTGCATTTCTCTAATGGCTAATGATCGTGAACATTTCCTCATATATTTGTTAGCTACCTGAATGTTTTCCTTAGTGAAGTGTCCATTCATATCTTTTGCCCATTTTTTAATTGGGTTATTTGTCTTTTTGCAGTTGAGTTTTTGCAGTATCATGTAGATTTTAGAGATCAGGCGCTGATCAGAAATGTCATAGCTAAAAACTTTTTCCCAGTCTGTAGGTAGTCTTTTTACTCTTCTGGTGAAGTCTTTGGATGAGCATAGGTGTTTGATTTTTAGGAGCTCCCAGTTATCTAGTTTTTCTTCTACATTCTTTATAATGTTTTGTATGGTGTTTATGCCATGTATTAGGGCTCCTAACGTTGTCCCTATTTTTTCTTCCATGATCTTTCTCGTTTTAGATTTTATGTTTAGATCTTTGATCCATTTTGAATTAGTTTTTGTGCATGGAGTGAGGTATGGGTCATATTTCATTTTTTTGCAGGTGGATATCCAGTTATGCCAGCACCATTTGTTAAAGAGACTGTGTTTTCCCCATTAAACTGTGTTGGGGCCTTTGTCAAATATCAACTGCTCGTATGTGGATGGATTTATGTCTGGATTCTCAATTCTGTTCCATGGGTCCATGTATCTGTTGTTGTACCAATACCAGGCTGTTTTGACTACTGTGGGGTATAATAGGTTCCAAAATCAGGCAGAGTGAGGCCTCCCACTTTGTTCTTCTTTTTCAGTAATGCCTTATTTATCCGGGGCCTCTTTCCCTTCCATATGAAATTGGTGATTTGTTTCTCCATCTCACTAAAGAATGTCGTTGGGATTTGGATGGGAATTGCATTAAATGTACAGATCACTTTTGGTAGAATAGACATTTTTATAATGTTAAGTCTTCCTATCCATGAGCAAGGTCTGTTGTTCCATTTGTGTAGGCCTCTTTTGGTTTCTTGCAGAAGTGTGTTGTCGATTTCGTTGTATAAGTCATTTACATCTCTGGTATGATTTATTCCTAAGTATTTTAACTTCTTGGGGGCTAGTGCAAATGGCATTGATTTGGTGATTTCCTCTTCGATGTTCTTTTTGTTGGTGTAGAGGAATCCAACTGATTTTTGTATGTTTGTCTTGTATCCCGATACTCTGCTGAACTCTTCTATTAGTTTCAGTAGTTTTCTGGAGGATTCCTTAGGGTTTTCTGTGTATAAGATCATGTCATGTGCAAAAAGATATACTTCGACTTCTTCCTTGCCAATCTGGATGCCCTTTATTTCTTTATCTAGCCTAATTGCTCTGGCTAGGACTTCCAGCACAATGTTGAAGAAGAATGGTGATAAAGGGCATCCTTGTCTGGTTCCCGATCTCAATGGGAATGCTTTCAGGCTCTCTCCATTTAGGGTGATGTTGGCTGTTGGCTTTGTATAAATGCCCTTTATTAGGTTGAGAAATTTTCCTTCTATTCCTATTTTGCTGAGAGTTTTTATCATGAATGAGTGTTGAACTTTGTCAAATGCCTTTTCTGCATCAATTGATAAAATCATGTGATTCTTGTCTTTTGTTTTATTTATGTGGTGGATTACATTAATTGTTTTTCGAATGTTGAACCATCCCTGCATACCTGGTATGAATCCTACTTGGTCATGGTGAATTATTTTTGTTGAATTCTATTGGCTAGAATTTTGTTGAGGATTTTTGCATCTACATTCATGAGGGAAATAGGTCTATGATTTTCTTTTCTTGTGGTGTCTTTACCTGGTTTTGGTATCAGGGATATGGTGGCTTCATAGAATGAGTTGGGTAGTATTCCGTCCTTTTCTATGCTCTGAAATAACTTTAGTAGTAGTGGTGTTAACTCTTCTCTGAAAGTTTGGTAGAACTCTGCAGTGAAGCCTTCCGGGCCAGGGCTTTTTTTCTTGGGAGTTTTTTTATTACATTTTCAATCTCTTGTTTTGTTATGGGTCTATTTAGTTGTTCTACCTCTGTTTCTGCTAGTTTAGGTAGGTAGTGTGTTTCTAGGAATTCGTACATTTCTTCTAGGTTTTCAAATTTGTTTGAGTGTAGTTTTTCACAGTAATCTGATATGATTCTTTTAATTTTAGTTGGGTCTGTTGTAATATCGCCCATCTCATTTCTTATTCGGGTTATTTGCTTCCTCTCCTGTCTTTCTTTTGTCAGTTTAGTCAGTGGTTTATCAATTTTGTTGACTGGTTCAAAAAACCAGCTTTTGGTCTTGTTAATTCTTTCAATTGTTTTTGTTTTCTATTTCATTTACTTCAGCTCTAATTTTTATTATTTGTTTTCTTCTGGTGCCTCTGGGTTTCTTTTGTTGCTCTCTTTACTATTTGTTCAAGTTGTAAGGATAATTCTTTGATTTTGGCCCTTTCTTCTTTTTGTATGTGTGCATTTATTGATATAAATTGGCCTCTGAGCACCGCTTTTGCTCTGTCCCAAAGGTTCTGATAGGAAGTGTTTTCATTCTCATTGGAGTCTATGAATTTCTTTATTCCATCCTTAGTGTCTTCTATAATGCATTCTTTTTTGAGCAGGGTATTGTTCAGTTTCCAAGTGTTTGATTTCTTTTCCCTGCTTTTCCCGTTATTGACTTCCACTTTTATGGTCTCATGTTCAGAGAAGATGCTTTGTAATATTTCAATATTTTGGATTCTGCTAAGGCTTGCTTTATGACCAAATATGTGGTCTATTCTAGAGAATGTTCCATGTGCACTAGAAAAGAAATATAGTTGGTTGCTGTTGGGTGGAGTGTTCTCTATATGTCTACGAGGTCAATTTGCTTGACTGTGGCATTTAGATCTTCCATGTCTTTATTGAGCTTCTTTCTGGATGCCCTGTCCTTCATTGAATGTGGTGTGTTGAAGTCTCCTACTATTATTGTGGAGCTTTCTCTCTCACTTTTCAATGCTGATAGAATTTGTTTTATGTATCTTGCAGCCCTGTCATTGGGTGCATAAATATTCAATTTGGTTGTATCTTCTTGCTGTATTGTCCCTTTAATCATTATATAGTGTCCTTCCTTATCCTTTCTGATGGATTCAACGTTAAGATCTCTTTTGTCAGAAATTAATATTGTCACTCCTGCTCTTTTTTGATTGTTTTTTGCTTGATATTTTTTTTTATCCTTTGAGTTTTAGTTTGTTTGTGTCTCTAAGTGTAAGGTGTGTCTCTTGTAGGCAGCATATAGATGGATCTTTTTTTTTAATCCATTCTGCCAGTCTCTTTCTCTTTATTGGTGCATTTAGTCCGTTTACATTCAGGGTAATTATGGATAGGTATAATTCATTTTTTAAATGAATTTAGTGTATCATTTTGACGTCTTTTTTTGTGTGTTGACAGTTTTTTTTCCCCACTTGATTTTCTGTGCTGAGTAGATTTTCTTTATATATTGTCCTTTCCTCATATTTGTTGTTGTTGATTTTGTTTCTGCTATTTATTTTATTCTATTTTGATGAGTAGGATAGTTTGTCTCCTTTGTGGTTACCTTCTTATTTGCCGTATTTTTCTAAATTTAAAACTAACTTCTATTTCTTTGTATCACCATATCTTCCTCTCCATATGGCAGGTGTATGATTACATTTCTTAGTCCTTTTTTACTCCTTTAATGTTCTCTTCTTTTATATAATAGCAGTGCTTTTACCCTGCGTTGGGCTTTCTTTTTTTTAATCTTGTTTTTTTTTTTGGACTTCTCTTTCTGGGTTGACTTCTGGTTGCTCTGCCCAGTGTTCTAGTCTTGGGTTGATACCTGATATTATTGATTTTCTAACCAAAGAACTCCCTTTAGTATTTCTTGTAGCTTTGGTTTGGTTTTTACCCATTCCCTCAACTTGTGTTTATCTGGAAATGTCTTAATTTCACCTTCATATTTAAGAGACAGTTTTGCTGGATATATGATTCTTGGCAGGCAATTTTTTTCCTTCAATTTTTAAAATATGTCATCCCATTGCCTTCTTGCCTGCATGGTTTCTGCCGAGTAGTCCGAGCTTATTCTTATTGGCTCTCCTTTGTAGGTGACTTTTCTTTTATCCCTCGCTGCTCTTATAGTTCTCTCTTTATCTTTGGTTTTGGCAAGTTTGATTATAATATGTCTTGGTGACTTTCTTTTAACATCTACCTTATGTGGAGTTTGATGAGCATCTTGGATAGATATCTTCTCATCTTTCACAATATCAGGGAAGTTTTCTGCCAACAAATCCTCAACAATTTTCTCTGTATTTTCCGTTATCCCTCCCTGTTCTGGTACTCCAATCACTCGTAAGTTATTTCTCTTGATAGAGTTCTTTGGGAAATTTTTGGTGTTTTCAAAAGCACTGTGTGTACAGGAGAATTGAGAAAGCCACACACATGCCCAGGGCAAGATGCATGCTCATGAAATTACCTGAGTGAAGCAGGGCCATGATGGTAGAATAGGCAGATGTTTCCTGTGGTCCTTCTCACAACAAAGACTGAAAAGCAAGTGAATCGATTATATAGGACAATCTAGGAGCCCTGAACATCATAGACAAAGTTTAGGAATTGACAGAGCAGCATGGGGATGAGAGTCACTTCAGAAGCAGTGAACAAGTGCCTGACCTGAACTAGCTGGCATCTTGCAGGCTGGAATTTTTGGAGCACACTGGCTGTGGCAAGCGATTAGTGCTCGGAAGCTGTTTTTACCACCTTGGGAGAAACCAAGAGGTGGAGAGTCTGCGCAAGTCTCTGGAGCCAGGCAGAAGCGGCACTGCACCTGTGAGAGTTAAATGCAAGAGTCTAACCTAACTGTAGGGATCAAAATACCACTTCTCTTCCTGGCAAGTTCCTCTCTTCCCCTCACCCGCTTCTCCCTGCTTTGCTCTGGTGCTAGTCTAGCATAGTTCAGCAGTTGCTGTGCTCCCTGGGCTGGAAGTGGGGCCCCTCACACCGAGCCAGTCTCCTGGCTTTGGGGAGGAAACAAATAAACAAACAAAAAAGGAAACCACCAGCTCCCCTAAGCTGGGCCCTCAGGGCTAACTGCACCCAAACCAGTCTTGTGCTTTAAAATATCACCACGCCCCCTAAGCCAGGAACTCAGGGCAGGCACTGTCCCTTTTCCTAGGCACAGGCATAAGGGGTCCACAGACTTCGAATGCCTTTCACCCCTGTCTAGACCTGAGTGGCCCTCATTAGCATAGTACAGCAGGGTATATTCCTGAAGCCTATTTTCAACTGCAATAGGTAAGAGGTAGTGGTAGATTCAAGACATTTGACACCACCCTGCCCATTAAGCAGGGTTCTCGCTCGCTCACATCAGGGGCCTAAGGATTAGTGGCTTCTCCCACTACAACTGGGTACCCATGACAGGGGTCTGAGAATAATTGGTGTCTCCCAGTACTTACAGCCAACAGTGCTGAGTGCCCAAAGTGTGGCTGCAAAACCCACCCAGCTAAGCACTTTAGTGGACAGGAACATGCCTTCCACCTAGGTACTCAGAGGCAGTCATCAGCCCCCTACCTTGCTGAGCTCATAACCCCGTACTGCAGCCAGTACCTGTGGCTGCTCCAATCATGCCTATATAGCCATGCCCATCTAGGATGACAGATGAGAGCCTGCACCACACACTCGGTGACTGACGACCTGAACACCTGAGCTGAATCCACACAAGAAAAGTAAATGGACACCCTGGGCTCAGATACCTGATAGCAGGTCTAACCACCTGGTGACAGGATGTGAGAGCTCCAAAGACACAAATAATCAAAGTAGTTCACACACCCAGCCTATTTGGGCATATCAAAACAAACCAAAAAAGAAGAAGAATCTAAGACACATTAAGCAAACATGAAATAAATAATTATAATAACTTGATGGCTTGGAGACAACAGTCAATATAAAATCACATAAAGAGGCAGACCATGATGGCTTCAGCAAGTCACCAAAATGAAGAACCAGGAAGCCTCCTAGAGGAAGATAAAGTCTTGGAATTACCCTACTGGTTTACCTAGGGCTGATCCCTAGTTTTAGTGCAAGTCTGGCTAAGTGTTGAAGGAGGACCCTGGCATAGAGTCAATTTATAAAGGTTGGAAGAAGTTTTGCAAAAATAGTTAGGGGCAGCCACTAAACAAATGGACAACTACAGCCTTCAACAATTGAAAAAAAAATCAAACTCTGGGGAAGGGGACGTACCTGATTTCCAGAGTTACCACATTATAATATCCAAGTGTCCCAGTTTAAAGAAAAAACCACAAGGCATATGAAAAATAACAAGATTGGCCCACTCAAAGAACAAAATAAAGCAACAGAAACTATCCCTGTGGAAACCCAGTTAACAGACTTGCTAGACAAAAACTTTAAAACAATAGTACAAAACATACTTAAAGAGCAAAAGGAAATGTTGCACAAAGGAAGCCCAGAAAATGATACAGGAACAAAATGAGAATATCAGTACAGAGATAGAAATTATAAAAAGGAACCAGAGGATTCTGGGAAGACGGCAACATGAGCAGATCTAAGGTCCTGATCGTCCCCACAAGGATACCAATAAAAGCAACTAGAATACTGTATTCAGCCCTGTGAAAAATCTGAGATAATGGACAAAGAAAAGCTGGAAGGAACTGAAAGCTAAATAAAGAAAAGGACAAGTCATATGGTAGGGAAAGAATTTCTTCCACTGTCCCTATCCCTCCCACTCCTGGCACTGCAGAGAGATGGCCCCAGTGGCCTGGCAACTACCCAGTAGCACCATTTGGTGCATGAATCTCTGGTGCACAGGTACCTGATTTATGGATCCAAAACCAAAAGTACAGATCTGTTCAGATGCCCCATCTCCTCCCCCTCCCAGTATGGCAGAAGGACACCTGCGAGCCAGTCAGAGAATGGATCTCTGGTGCACAGGGAAGGGCCCCTGATCTCTGGCTCTGAAACAAAAATCACATATTTCCTGGACAGACTGTTTGAGGTGTCTCTGCCCCTCCCAGCACAGCAGAAGGATGGCCCCAGTGGACCAGGAGCCACCCTGAACCACTGGCTGCTGCACTACTCTCCTGTGCACTGGAGAGGGCTCCCAATCTCTGGTTCTGAAACTAAAAGTACAGATTTCGCAGGCAGACTTTCAGAGTATACTCACCCTTCCCCCTCTGAGTAAAGCACCCTCACAGAGCAGAGCAGAGGAGTGGTAATTCAAAGAATAAAGGCGGTTCCCCCATGAATGCAGAATGATTAGAGTGTTTTGGATATGTCTGGGAGCCTCTGAAAAACTGAAACCTTTTCTGGCTTGAGCTTGAGATACCATAGGGAGGCAGAGAGAGTGGCAATCAAAGTCTGAAGATGATGATCTCCTAAGAGCTTCTTGCAGAAATTTTCACTGTTAAAGGCACCGTATAATTGGGGAATTTAATAAACCGACACCTTGTAAAAGTCTAATGTCTCAGATTCAACCAAAAAATCACAAGCCATGAAAGAAACTGGAAATAACGGCCCATTCAAGTGAACAAGATGAAGGGAGAGAAATTATATTGGTGGAAACCTGAATGATGAACAGGATAAAAGAATATAATACAAAAATACTAAACAAGCTCAAAGAACTAAAAGAAAACACAAAGAACAAAAGGATACTACAAAACCAATGCATTAACAAATGAGACTATAAAAAAGAAAAAACACTATAACAAGAAATCAATATATATAAAACCTAGACAACTTAACAACAAAAAGACAAATAACCCAATTATAAAATGGGCAAAGCACTTGAATAGAAATTTGATCAAAGAGGACATTCAAATGACCACCAAAAAACATGAAAAGATGCTCAATGTCATTAGGCATCAGAGAGATGCAAATCAAAGCCACAATGAGACAGCATTTCACTTCCGCTAGGATGCCTAAGATTAAAAACAAAAAACAGAAAATAAATGTTGACAAGGGTGTGGGGAAATTGGAAACCTTATCCATTCTGGTGGGGATGCAAAATGGTAAGCCGTTATGGAAAATAGCACAGCAGTTCCTCAAAAAACTACCATATGAGCCACCAATTTCACTCCTAGGTATATACACAAAAGACTTTAGAGACTCAAACAGATACTTGTGCATCAATGTTCACTGCAGCACTATTCACAATAGCCAGAGGAAATAATGACAGAAAGTTTCCATACCTGACAAAGGACATAAATCTACAAATCCAAGAAGCTCAATGAACTTAAAGTAGGATAAACCCAAAAATACCCACAACAAAACACATTATAATCAGGCTCTCAAAAACTAAAGATGAACAGAGAATCCTGAAAGCAGCAAGAAGCAAATAGTCACATACAAAAGATCCCCAATAAGATTTAATGCTGATTTCTTCTCAGAAACCTTGGTGGTCAGAAGGCAATGGAAAGACATATTTGAAATGCTGAAAGAAAAGAACTATCAACCAAGAAGACCATTTCAAGTAAAACGGTCCTGTGAGAGTTCATAGCCACTACATGTGCCCTACAAGAAATGCTAAAGGGAGTCCTTCAGATAGAAAAGAAAGGAAACCAGAAAGTAACTTGAAGCCATGCCTTAGAAAGAACTCCATTAAAGGTAATTTTACAGGCAAGTATAAGTGCAAGCTTTAAGGTATTTTTGCTTGATAATTTGTATTTTTATGTCCTTCATGATTCATAATGACAAACACATAAAAAATAAGTATAAATTTGTTACATGGCACATAATGTAAAAAAAAATAGGTGGTAACAGCAAAACAAACTAGGAGGGGAGGTATAGGCATAGTTTTTGCATGTTACTGAATTTAAGTTGGTATCAATTTTGTTAAAAATAATAAAAACTTAAAGAAACTGAAACAAGGTTTATCCTGAGGACTTATTCTATATACATATAGGGAGACCATTCTGATTAAAAAAAATTCAAATGGCTTGAAATAGGCTGGTTACAATGAGACTTACAAAGAGAAAGGAGGGAGATCAACAAATGGCTAATTTTAACATGATTGGTTGGATCCTGCCCTCCCCCGTTTATGGAAATCAACTGATATCCAGTCATAAGGTGGTCTCTGACCCTCCATCCACATGCTGTCATGATATTTTTTGATTTTTAAATTAATTAAGTCAGGCTTTGAACAGAAAAATTAGCAACTCTAGATTAAAAAAGCCACTGGCATTTGGTCAGGAATTTTTACAGTTAATATTTGGTTTTATGAGTAAGAAAAACCCTAAAATCTAGGTAAGATGTCTGTTATTAATTTTTCTCTTTGAAAAATTTAAAATAGATAGTTATAAATGAGGAATACCTGTGCCGAGCAAATGGTTAAGCACTTGACTACTAGCCGAAAGTTTGGCAGTTCGAACCCACCCAGAGGTGTCTCAGAGGACAGGATTGGTGATCTGCTTCCAAAAGAACACAGCCTTGAAAACCCTATGGAGCAGTGCTACTCCGCACTAATGGGGTTGGCATGAGTCAGAATTGACTAGAAGGCCACTAACAACAACAACAGCTATAAATGCAAGATTTTAAATATAATCATCATGGTAAACCACAAAGAAAATATCCAAAAAACACACACAAATGGAAAAGGAAGGGAATTAAAATGGTTCACTACAAAAAAACTACAAAATAAAAAAGTTGTCAGTAGCAGAGGAAATGAGGGACACACACTGTGTTAATTATGTTAGCTTTATACTACATTTTGAAATGTGGTAGTGTGAGTTTTCCTACTTCTTTTTTTTAATCATTCATTAGGTGAAAGTTTATAGAGCAAATTAGATTCCCATTTGATAGTTTGTTCATAAAGTGTTTCACAGCCTTGGTTTCATTCCCCCCCATGTGTCAACGCTCTCCGCATTCCACCCTGGGCTCCCCATTTCCTTTCGTCCTGCCGTCTCATCTTTGCTTTTGGGCAAATATTGCCCTTTTGATCTCGTATAATTGATTGTTCTAAGGAGCACGTTTCTCTCAGATGTTTTTGTTTATTTTATAGGCTTGTCTATTGTTTGGCTGAAAGGTGGTCTCCAGGAATGGCTTCAGTTCCAGGTCAGATGGGGGTCTTAGGGCCATAGTCTTGGGGATTCCTCCAGTCTCTGTCAGACCAGTAAGTCTGGTCTTTTTTGTGAATTTGATTTTTTGTTCTACATTTTTCTCCCCCTCTGTCCAGGACCATCTGTTGTGATCCCAGTAGTGGTAGCTGGGCACCATCTAGTTTTTCTGGTCTCAGGGCTGTGTAGGCTGTGGTTCATGTGGTCCATTAGTTCTTTGAACTAATTTCTCCCTTGAGTCTTTGGTGTTCTTCACTCTCCTTTGCTCTGGGTAGGAAGAGACCAACAGTTGTATCTTAGATTGCCACTCACAAGCTTTTAAGACCCCAGACACTCCTCACCAAAGTAGGATGCAGAACATTGTCTTTATGAACTATGTTGTGCCAATTGACATAGACGTCCCCCAGGTCTATGGTCCTTTGCCTTTGAGCCTAGGAGCTTCATCCTGTGAGATGTTTGGTTATATCTAAGAAGTTTCCCTGAATGTGCCTCTCATGTGCTCTATTTTCTATATTAATACATAAGGAGCACCTACAGTCAGTCATGTATGTAGAAACATCCACCACCAAACCTGTATCTGCTGGTGGGTGCACTCCCTTACACCCTCCCACACCTCTCGGTATATCTATCTACCTGTGTATCCATTCGTAAATTATTGTTTTGTTAATACTGTTGTTACAGGATTGTCTATGCTACGGTACCCAGAACCCAGTACCCAGTGCCATCAAGTCGATATGGTAGTTACTTTAATTGCCCTTTATTCTTATGTTCCACTCAGTGTCCTCTTGTCTTGGTCATATGCTGACTTCCCCCATATTGTGTATTGCCTTTCCGTTCACCAATATTAACACATGTCTTCTATCTATTTGGTAATTTTCTCTCCCACCGTCTCCCATCCCTGGTAACCATCAAACAATGTTTCTTTTTCTATGTGTAAAGCTATTGTTGTTACTTTATAATAGTGGTCTCATGCAATATTTGTCCTTTTATGATTGACTTATTTCACTCATATAATGTTCTCCAAATTCATCCATATTGTGAGATGTTTTGCAGATTGGTCATTATTCTTTATCGTTGTGTAGTATTCGTCTGTTGATGGGCATTTAGGTTGTTTCCATCTTTTTGCTGTTGTGGATAATGCTGAAATGAACATAGGTGTGCATATGTCTATTCAAGTAATGGCTCTTATTTCTTTAGGGTATATACCTACGAGTGGGATTGCTGGATCATATGGTATTTCTATTTCTAGCTTTTTCAGGACGTGCCATACTATCTTCCATAGTAGTTGTACCATTTTACATTCCCATCAGAATTTCCAATCTCTCTACAATCTCACCATCATCTGTTATTTTATTTATTTATTTTTTAATTAGTATCAGTAATGTCGGGGTGAGATGGCTTCTCATTATAGTTTTGATTTGCATGTCTCATTTTTTTTTTAATTGCTAGTGGGAAACCCTGGTGGCGTGGTGGCGTAGTGGTTAAGTGCTACGGCTGCTAACCAAAGGGTTGGCAGTTCGAATCCGCCAGGTGCTCCTTGGAAACTCTATGGGGCAGTTCTACTCTGTCCTATAGGGTCGCTATGAGTCAGAATCGACTCGACGGCACTGGGTTTGGTTTTTTTTTTTTTTTTTGGAATTGCTAATAATCGTGAGCATTTCTTTATACATTTGTTACCTGCCTGAATGTCTTCTTTGCCGAAGCGTCTGTTCATATCCTCTGCCTATTTTATATTTGGATTGTTTGCCTTTTTCTTGTTGAGGTGTTGGAGTTTTCTATAATTTTTTTATATTAGACCCTTGCCGTGTATGTGGTAGCCAAAAAATTTTTTCCAATCTGTAGGTTCTCTTACTTTTTTGGAGAAGTCTTTGGTCGAGCATAAGTTTTTAATTTTTAGGAGGTCCTGTTTAGTTCATCTTCTGCTGTGTGTGTACATTTTTAGTTACGTTTGGTATTCTATTTATGCATATATTAGGGTCCATAGTATTGTCCCTATGTTTTCTTTCACGATCTTTAGTTTTAAGTTTTATATTTAGGTCTTTGATCCATTTTGACTTAGTTTTTGTGTATGGTGTGAGGTATGTGTCCTGTTTCATTTTTCTACAGATAGATAGCAGGTTTTGCCAGTACCATTTGTTGAAGGGACTGTCTCCCTCCCATTTAATGGACTTCAGTGGATGGATTTACATCTGGGTTCTCAATTCTCTTCCCTTGGTCCATGTCTGTCATTGTAGCAGTACTAGGCTGTTTTGACTACCGTGGCTGTATAGTAGGTTCTGAGATCAGGCAGTGTGAGGCTTACTACTTTGTTTTTTTTTCTTGAACAATTCTTTGCTAATCTGGGGCCCCTTTCCTTTCCATGAAAGTTGGTGATTAGTTTTTCCATTTTGGTAAAGAATGCTGTTATTATTTGGATTGGGATTGCATTATATTTGTAGACTGTTTTGGGTAGTATTGACATTTCACAATGTCGTGTCTTCTTATCCATGAACATGATATACTTTTCCATTTATGTCAGTCTATTTTGGTTTCTTGCAGTAGTGTTTTGTAGTTTTCTTTGTGTAGGTCTTTTATATCCCTGGTTAGATTTATTCCTAAGTATTTTATTTCTTTGGGAGCTATTGTAAATGGTAGACACTTGGTGGCACAGTGGTTAAGAGCTCAGCTGCTAAGCAAAAGATCAGCAGTTCGAATCCATCGATCACTCCTTGGAAACCCTATGGGGCAGTTCTACTCTGTCCTATAGGGTTTCTATGAGTTGGAATCGACTCTTCGGCAATTTTTTTCCCCTTTTAATTGTAAATGGTATTGTTTTCCTGATTTTCTTTTTGAAGTTCTGTTTCTTGGTGTAGAGGAATTCAACTGATTTATGTATGCTGATCTTTTATCCTACTACTTTGCTGAATTCTTCTATTAGTTCTAGTAGCTTTCTTGTGGAATCTTAGTAGCTTTCTTGTGGATCCTATGTATAGGATCTTATCGTCTGCACATAGGCATAGTTTTACTTTTTCCCTACAAATTTGTATGCTCTTTAATTCACTTTCTTGCCTTATAGCTCTAGCTAAGAATTCCGGTACAATGTTGAATAAGAGTGGTGATAAACAGCATCTTTGTTGGATTCCAGTTCTCAAGGGGAATGCTTGCAGTGTCTCTGCTGAGAATAATGTTGGATGTTGGTTTTATATAAATGCCCTTTATTATGTTGAGGAATTTCCCTTCTATTCCTATTTGGCTGAGAGTTTTTATTGGGAATGGGTGTTGGACAATATCAAATGATTTTTCTGTGTCAATTGAGATGATCACATGATACGTTTATTTTATTTATGTTGTGGATTACGTTGATTGATTTACCAATGTTGAACCATCCTTGCACACCTGGTATGAATCCCACTGATCATGATGTATTATTATTATTTTGATATGCTGTTGAATTCTATTGGGTAGAATTTTTTGTGGATTTTTGCCTCTGTATTCATGAGGAAAATTGGTCTGTAATTTTCTTTTTTAATGGTGTCTTTTCCTGCCTTTGGTATCAGGGTTATGCTGGTTCATAGAATGAATTCAGGATTAGCCCTCCCTTTTCTACACTCTATAATAGTTTGAGTAGTATTGGTGTGAGTGCTTCTCTGAATGTTTGGTAGAATTCTCATTGAAGCCATTCAGACCAGGGCTTCTTTTGTTGGGAGATTATTTTAATCACCTCTTCGATCTCTTCTTTGGTTGTGGGTCTGTTCAGCTTTTCTACCTCATTTTGTGTTAGTTTTTCTAGGAATTTGTCTCAAATTTATTGAAGTACAATTTTTCATTTTTATATTTCACTTGATTCTGTTGTAATGTCACTTATCTAATGTCTTATATGGGTTATGTGCTTCCTTTCTTGCTTTTCTTATGGCAATTTGGCCAATGGTTTCTCAATTTTATTGAACCCTTCCAAGAACCAACTTCTGGTCTTGTTCATTCTTTCTAGAGTTTTGCTGTTCTCTATTTCACTTATTTCTGCTTTAATTTTTTATTTCCTTTCTTCTGGTGACTGTGGTCTTCATTTGTTGCTCTCCGTTTAAATTTTATGGTTAATGTTTGGATTTGGGCTGTTTCTTCTTTATTTATGTGTGTGCTTTTTGATATAAATTGTCCTCTGAGATGTAAAAGACCTATACAAAGAAAACTATAAGGCTCTACTGCAAGAAACTAAAAGAGACCTACATAAGTGGAAAACATACCCTGCTCATGGATAGGAAGACTTAACATTGTCAAAATGTCTATTCAACCAAAAGTGATCTACAGATACAATGCAATTCCGATGAAATTCTAATGACATTTTTTAATGAGATGGAAAAACAACTCACCAACTTCATATGGAAGGGAAAGAAGCCTTGGATAAGTAAAGCATTACTGGAAAAGAAGAACAAAGTGGGAGGCCTCACACTACCTGATTTTAGAACATATTATACAGCCACAGTAGTCAAAACAGTCTGGTACTGGTACAACAGATACATAGACCAATGGAACACAATTGAGAACCCAGACATAAATCCATCCACATATGAGCTGTTGATATTTGATAAAGGCCCAAAGTCAGTTAAATGGGGGAAAAGACAGTCTTTTTAACAAATGGTGCTGGCATAACTGTATATCCATCTGCAAAAAAATGAAACAAGACCCATACCTCACTCCATGCACAAAAACTAACTCAAAATGGATCAAAGGCCTAAATAAAAAACTAAAATGATAAGATCATGGAAGAAAAAATAGGGAAAATGCTAGGAGCCCTAATACATGGTATAAAGAGTATACAAAACATTACTAACAATGCAAAAACACCAGAAGAGAAAGGAGATAACTGGGAGCTCCTAAAATCAACCACCTATGCTCATCCAAAGACTTCACCAAAAGGATAAAAAGGTTACCTATGAAAAAAAATTTTTTAAGTTTTTAGCTATGACATTTCCGATCATGGCCTGATCTCTAAAATCTACACGATACTGCAAAAACTCAACTACAAAAAGGCAAATAACCCAATTGAAAAATGGGCAAAGGATATGAACAGGCACCTCACTAAAGATGACATTCAGGTGTCTACCAGATACATGAGGAAATGCGATCATTAGCCATTAGAGAAATGCAAATCAAAACTACAACGATATTCCATCTCACTCCAACAAGGCTGGCATTAATCCAAAAAACACAAAATAATCAATGTTGGAGAGGTTTTGGAGAGACTGGAACACTTATACACTGCTGGTGGGAATGGAAAATGGTACAACCACTTTGGAAATCGATTTGGCGCTTCCTTAAAAAGCTAGAAATAGAACTACCATATGACCCAGCAATCCCACTCCTCAGAATATATCCTAGAGAAATAAGAGCCTTTATTTGAACAGATATATGCAAACCCATGTTCATTGCAGCACTGTTTACAATAGCAAAAAGATGGAAGCAACCAAGGTGCCCATCAATGCATGAATGGATAAATAAATTATGGTATATTCACAGAATGGAATAATATGCATCAATAAAGAACAGTGAGAAATCTGTGAAACATTTCATAACGTGGAGGAACCTGGAAGACATTATGCTGAGTGAAATTAGTCAGTTGCAAAAGGACAAATATTGTATAAGACCACTATCATAAGATCTTGAGAAATAGTTTAAACTGAGAAGAAAACATTCTTTTGTGGTTATGAGAGAAGGGAGGGAAGAAGTGTGGGAGAGGGGTATTTACTAATTAGATAGTAGGTAAGAACTTTTTTTCTCTTAAGAACTGCTTTAGGTGAAAGGAAGGACAACACTCAATACAGGGGAGGTCAGCACAACTGGACTAAACCAAAAGCAAAGAAGTTTCCTGAGTAAACTGAATGCTTCGAGGGCCAGTGTAGCAGAGGCAGGGGTTTGGGGACCGTGGTTTCAGGGGACATCTAGGCCAATTGGCATAATAAAATCTATTAAGAAAACATTCTGCATCCCACTTTGAAGAGTGGAGTCTGGGGACTTAAACACTAGCAAGCGGCCATCTAAGATATATCAGTTGGCCTCAACCCACCTGGATCAGAGGAGAATGAAGGACACCAAAGACACAAGGTAATTATGAGCCCAGGTGACAGAAAGGGCCTCATAAACCAGAGACTACATCATCCTGAGGCCAGAAGAACTAGATGGTGCCTGGTTACAACTGATGACTGCCCTGACAGGGAACACAACAGAGAACCTCTGAGGCAGCAGGAGAGCAGTGGGATGCAAACCTCAAATTCTTATAAAAAGACCAGACTTAATGGTCTGACTGAGACTAGAAGGACCCTGGAAGTCATGATCCCCAGACCTTCTGTTAGCCCAAGACAGGAACCATTCCCAAAGCCAACTCTTCAGACAGGGATTGGACTGGACTATAGGATAGAAAATGATACTGATGAGGAGTGAGCTTTTTGGCTGAAATAGACACATGAGACTATGCAGGTAGCTCCTGTCTGGAGGGTAGATGAGAAGGCAGAGGGGAACAGAAGCTAGCTGAATGGACATGAAAATAGAGGGTGGAGAAAAGGAGTGTGCTGTCTCATTGGGGGAGAGCAACTAGGAGTATATAGCAAGGTGTATATAAATTTTTGTATGAGAGACTGACTTGATTTGTAAACATTCACTTAAAGAGCAATAAAAATTTTTTTTAATGTCCTCTGAGTACTGCTTTTGCTGTGTCCAAATTTTGGTAAGACATGTTTTCATTTTCTTTTGATTGTATGAATTTTTTTTATTTCATCTTTGGTTTCCTTTATTACCCAGTGGTTTTTAAGCAGTGTTATTCAGTTTCCATGTATTTGATTCTTTTCCCTTGCTTTTCCTGTGATTGATTTAAACATTTATAGCATTGTGATAAGAGAAAGTGCTTTGCCTTATTTCAATGTTTTGGATTTTATTGGGGCTTGCTTTGTGGCCTAAAGTGTGGTCTATTCTGGAGAATGACCCACGCGCATTGGAAAAGAATGTATACTTTGCTGCTGTTGGGTGGAGTGTTCTGTATGTCTGTGAGGTCAAGTTGGTTGATTGTGGCAATTGGATCTTCTCTTTGTTGAGTTTCTTCCTAGCTGTTCTGTCCTTCACTGAAAGTGGTATGTTGAATTTTCCTATTATTGCAGAACTGTCTATTTCTCCTTTCAAGGCAGTTAGAGTTTGTTTTCTGTATTTTGATGCTCTGTCATTGTGTACATATGTATTTATTATGGTTAGGTCCACTTGGTGGACTAACACTTTAATCAATATGTAATGTCCTTCCTTATCTTTTATGGTGGATTTTGCCTTGAAGTCTATTTTATCAGGTATTAATATTGCCACCCCTCCTCTTTTTTGGTTACTGTTTGCTTGATATATATTTTCCCCATCCTTTGAGTGTTAGTTCACTTATGTCTTTATGTCTAAGGTATGTCTCTTGTAGACAGCATACTAATGGGTCATGTTTTCTTTTTCTTTTCCATTCTGCCACTCTGTGTCTTTACTGGTGCATTTAAGCAATTTACATTCAGTGTGATTATCAATAGGTATGTGTTTATTGCCATCATTTCGTTGTGTGTGTGTGTGTTTGGTGGTGATGATTTTTTAGTTCCTGTTAGTTTTCTGCTCTGATTTCTTATTATTAGCTGATGTTCTTTTAGTTTCTTGCATTGTTGTTGAATTTGTGATTATTGAGACTATGTTTTTCTTCTTATTTTTTAATTTTTTTTAGCATGTAACACACAATTTTTATTTATTTCTTTTCACTGGTTAATTTTTTTAATTAACTTTTATTAAGCTTCAAGTGAACATTTATAAATCCAATCAGTCTGTCACATGTAAGTTTACATACATCTTACTCCCTTCTCCCACTTGCTCTCCCCCTATTGAGTCAGCCCTTTCAGTCTCTCGTTTCGTGACAATTTTGCCATCTTCCCTCTCTATCTTCCCATCCCCCTTCCAGTCAAGAGCTGCCAACACACTCTCAAGTGTCCACCTGATATTATTAGCTCACTCTTCATCAGCATCTCTCTCCCCCCCGCTGACCAGTCCCTTTCATGTCTGATGAGTTGTCTTCGGGGATGGCTCCTGTCCTGTGCCAACAGAAGGTCTGGGGACCATGCCCGCCAGGATTCCTCTAGTCGCAGTCAGACCACCAAGTATGGTCTTTTCATGAGAATTTGGGGTCTGCATCCCACTGATCTCCTGCTCCCTCAGGAGTTCTCTGTTGTGCTCCCTGTCAGGGCAGTCATAGATTGTGGCCAGGCACCAACTAGTTCTTCTGGTCTCAGGATGATGTAGGTCTCTGGTTCATGTGGCCCTTTCTGTCTCTTGGGTTCTTAGTTGTCGTGTGACCTTGGTGTTCTTCATTTTCCTTTGCTCCAGGTGGGTTGAGACTCTTCTTATTTATTTTGATGAGTAGGTTTGTCAACTTTCTTTGTGGTTACCTTCAAATATACCTTTACATTCTTGAGTTTAAAAGTCTTTTATTTCTTGATATCACCTTGACTTACTCTTCATATGAAAGTTTTATAACTACAGCATTTATTCCCTCTTTTTTTTTTTTGACGTCATCATTTACAGATTGATGTCTCTGATTCCCTGTTTTCAGTCTTTAAGCATTGTTTTAATTTTGGAAATTCTTTATCTGGGTTGGTATCTGGCTGACGTGCTCCCATGTCTTAATCTCAGGTTGTTGCCTGATGTTGTTGGTTCTTTGTCCAAAAAGGGCTCCCTTAAATATTTCTTGTAAATTTCATCTGGTTTTTACCAATTCCTTTAGCTTCTCTTTCTCTGGAAATGTCTTAATTTCTCCATTGTATTTGAGAGATAATGTTGCTGGGTATGTAATTCTTGGTTGGCAAATTTTTTCTTTCAGGGCTTTATATCTGTCATCCTATTGCCTTCTTGCCTGCATGGTTTCTGCCTAGTAATCAGAGCTTGTTCTTATTGGTTCCCCTTTGTAAGTGACTTTTATTTTTTCCTAAGCTGCTTTCAGAATTCTTTCTTTATCTTTGGTTTTGGTAAGTTTGATTGTGATATGTCTTGGTAACTTTCTTTTGGAGTCTATCCTGTAAGGGTTCGCTGATCTTCTTGGATGGATATCTTCTTGCCTTTCATTATGTAAGGGAAATTTTTTGTCAATAAATCTTTGACAATTCTCTCTGTGTTTTCTATTGCCTTCCCCTGTTTTGGAACTCCAATCACACACAAATTTTTCCTTTTGATAGTGTCCCACATAATTCTTAGGCTTTCTTTGTTCTTATTTCTGATTTTTCCTCAAACAAATTGGTGTGAAGGGATTTGTCCTCAATTTTGCTAAGTCTGGCTTCCAATAATTCAATTCTGCTCCTATATCCTTCTATTAAGTTTTCTATTTCTGAAATTTTATTATTAAACTTTGAATTTCTAGTTGCTGTTTTCGTATGGTTTCTAATTGTCTATTTTGTTTTTTGTTCTTGTATTGTTTTCCTGAGTTCTTCTATTGTTTTATCTACATTTTCCTTGATCTGTTTCTCGATATCTTGGAGAACTCTGTATATCAGTCTTTTGAATTTCTTATCAGGTAGTTCCATTACCATTTCTTCCTCTGAAAGGTTTTCTGGTTCTTTATTTTGATCACTTGCTGGAGCAACCTTGACCTGCTCATTTATGTGATTTGATATTGTCTGTTGTCTCTGAGACATCAAGGTATCTTTATATTTATTGACTTACTGTATGTTTGTTTGTTGCACCCTGATTTTTTGTTTTATTTTGATATATCTGAGTCAGCAGGGCATGTGTGTTACTCTGGTTGCTAGTCTGGCCACACAGGAGCTCTCACCTCCTGTCTCTGGGTGGGTGGAACAGTGACTGTGTGTGTGAGCACAGGCCTCTGATTACTGGTCTTTCGGGGTGGCTGAGGATGTAGCTGGTGTTTCTAGTGAGATGATGTGTCTGCCAGCTGGTCAGTTGGGCATGGGTGCAGGGAGTGTTCTCACTGGTCACTGGGTTGGAAGTTGTGTGTATGCACTATTGGTTACTGGGTGTTCTGGATGAGGGTGGCCAGGTCATTAGTCACCGGGTGGTGGCATGGAAACACTCATTGACAGTCCTGGGACAGCTGGGCTGGCTGGGGGTGGTCAGAGTTGTCACAAGCCTCTGGCTATGGAGGGGCAATGAGGGGGGCAAGGCAAGGAGGATGCCGCCAGTCCATGGGTGCCTGGTTGGAGGGAGTGCCCCTGTCCAATAGAGTGCACCATGGGGAGGGTATGCCACTGGTCCTCAGTCTCCCAGCACAGATGGCTTGAGGGAGTAGGACCACAGGCCACTGTGAGGGTGGCTGGACATAGGAGTACAAGGACACCTCTGCTTGCCGGGGAGGGAGGTGGATGATGGGCACGTGAACACATGCTTACACTCACCTGGTGGGCAGGGTGGGTGATGAGTAGACCAGCTCATGACTGCATGCACGCATGATTGGGTGGGCAGTAAAGGTGGGGCTGGTGGCTGAAACCACACTGGAGTGACCTGCTGGCACTTGGTGGGGCGGTTGGCAGGTGAGAAGAGTAGCCAGGTCCATGTGAGAGTGGCCTTCCAATGCTTGCCACAGTTGGGCAACATGACTGGTGGGACAGGGGGCTGAAGCCTAGCTGGCATAGCCTGCCAGCACTTAGTGTGGTTGGGCAGGCAGGAAAGGAAGAGCATTTGGATGGGTCTGTGCTGGAACAGCCTGCCAGCACTTGGCTCAATTGGGTGAGTGGGAAAGGCAGGGTGGGCGGCTGAAGCTAAGCTGGCGTGGCCTGCTTGCACTCAGTGCAGCCAGCTGAGCAGGAAAGGAAGGGTAGGTGGCGGGGTCTGTGCCAGAGTGGCCTGTCAGTGTTCAGGTCGATCAAGCAGGTGGGAAAGGAAGGGAGGGCAGCCAAAGGAACGCTGGAGCAGCCTACCGTCACTTGGCTTAATCAGATGGGTGGGAAAGGCAGGGTATGTGGCTAAAGCCACGCTAGAGAGGCCTACTGGTGCTCAGCTTGAGTGAGTGGGTGGGAAAGACAGGGTGGGTGGCTGAAGCCAAGCCCGTGTGGCCTTTCAGCACTCAGCATGGTTGGTTGAGTGGGACAGGATGGGCTCACAGCTGGGTCTGTGCTGGAGTTGCCTGCTGGTACTTGGCTCAATTGGTCATGCAGGAAAGGTGGGACAGGCAGCTAAAACCACCCTGGAGCATCCTACCAGTTCTCAACTCTATTGGACAGGTGGGAAAGGAAGGGTGGGCAGCTGGGTTCATGCTGGAGAAGCCTACCAGTGCTCGGCTTGATTGGGCAGGCAGGAAAGGTGGGGTGGGTGGTCAGAGCCATGCCATAGTGGCCTGCAGGTGTATGGTGTGGTCGGGTGGACTAGTAAGACAGGGAGGGTGGCTAGGTTCATGCCATAGCAGCCTGCTGGTGCTCAGCATGATCAGGTGGGTGAGACATGCAGGGAAGGTGGCTGGGTTGGGGGGGAGGGAGACCGCTCCTGGCAGTCTGGGCTGCAGGGATGGGGCGTTTGTGCCACTGTTCACCCTGTTTCACTCCACATGTGTCTTCTCAGTTTCTCTGAGTCCTGATGGGAATTTAGAGAAGTTGCCTTCTGTGCTCCTTACTCAAGATGGCCATGCTATGCTGGACCAGTTAGCTGGGCACCTCCACTCTGTCCCTTCTTCTTTGCTGTTTTCAGTCTGTTTCTTCTTCTGTTTGGTGTTTGATCTAGTTCCTTATCCCTTCATTCAACACTCAAATTTCCAGGATTGACATCTGTATCTGTTTTACTTGGATAGCAAGGTGCATCCGACTAGTTTGCCATCTTGGCTCTTCCTTCTTTCTCAAGGATTTTTTCGTTCTCTAGGGCCCCTTGCAATTCTATATGAATTTGAGAACTACTTTTACCATTACTGCCAAAAAAAAAAAAGGTTATTGACATTTTGATAGGGATTGTGTTGAATCTGTAGAACACTTTGGGTAGTATTGATATCTTAACAATATTAAGTCTTCCAACCCATGAACACAATGTTTTTCTCATTCTTTCAGCAATGTTTTATAATTTTCAGTGTACAAGATTTTCACTTCCCTGGTTAAATTTATTCCTAAGTGTTTTATTCTTTTAGATAGTATTGTAAAAGAAGTTATTTTCTTAATTTCATTTTCAGATTGTTCATTGCTAGTGTATAGAAATGCAACTGATTTTTGTGTGTTTATCTGGTACCACACCACTTTGCTGAATTCATTTATTAACTTGTGGGTTAAAAAAGAACTAGTTTTACTCCAAGTAAGGTGGCTTTTGTCCTTGGCTCTGGAGAAATAACCCTATGAGTAATTGGTGTATTTTGGACTAGGACTTCTGGGTCACACTTGAGGATTTGTGCTGATGAGTGGGGGTTGGCCAGCCCAGAGAAGACTCACCTGGGAAGCTGATATCACCTAGCCTCAGGGGGATGCAGAACTGGTAGATAAAATTCCTGAATAGAGGTTCAGAGATCTTCCTGTTTTATGAGACCATCTGCTCTTGAGACGGTAACATGTCCTTTGGGATATAGAAGCCCTATTTTGGGAACCCTTCCATACTTCACCCTATGTGTCTCTTCATTGTATCCTTTTTGGATATAATAAACTTGTAGCTGTAAGTATGGTACAATCTTTATGAATTCTGTGAGTTTTTCCAGTGAATTATTGAACCTAAAGGGATAGTAGGAGCCACTAGATCAGAAAGTACAAGTGTCATGTGGACTCCTGATCTTGT
Organism: Loxodonta africana; assembly: GCF_030014295.1. NCBI lineage: Eukaryota > Metazoa > Chordata > Mammalia > Proboscidea > Elephantidae > Loxodonta > Loxodonta africana. The sequence continues at coordinate 64,500,510 of NC_087369.1, forward strand.
GGCTGGCATCCTGAAGGGGTAGTGGGAAACCAGCCCTGAATTTGTGGCCAGCAGGTCAAAAGATTGCTGTGTCATATGAACTCCCCAAAATTTCAACTGGTAACCATCACTATAAATCAGATTTAGAACAGGTTTCTCATGTTCACAAATATCCATCACCACAGAGCTGTCATTATTTGACTTGTCTATAAACACCTGAAAAAAATCACATCCACAGGACTTGCCTTTATTTGGCCTATCTATCTCAGAACAATGCCTCATAAGCAATGTCATATCCCCAGGGACTTTGTAGGGGAAAAAATCAGTTACAATTGTTTACAGTACATTAGAATGTTGGAGTAAATAACAGGATGGACAAAAACCTTAAAAGAAGAATCTAGTGAATAAAATGTCCATAGGGGGCTTTGAAAAGCTCGAACATGTTTCTGGGAATCTAAAAGGGCACATGTATGCCCAGGGCTGTGTGCATGTCAAAAAAATACCTGAGAAGGCCATAATCTATCAACTCTGGATGATCTTGAGGCCCTGTTCAAGCAGGAAGTCCAAGGCTAAGGAAGAGTTGTAAACTGTTGGAATTTTGAAGGTCTTCCCCAACGTATGCTCAATTCCTCTTACCAAATGGTAGAAGACTTATTTGTTCAGTGCATTTAAGGAAATCTCTGTCCAATTATTCGTTGGCCACTAAGCTAAATGAGAAAACACTTCAGTGGCCACATATAACAAAGAATGCAGACTTTACAGAAGTATTCCAGGAAAATCACTAAACAAACAGACAACAACAACAAAAACAAACCCTGAAGAGGGGAAGTATCTGATTTCCAGAGTTACTATATTATATTATTTAAAATGTTCAGTTTAAAACACAAAATTATGAGGCGGGGCCAAGATGGCAGACTAGGTGGACGCTACCGCGGATCCCTCTTGCAACAAAGACTCTGAAAAACAAGGGAATCAATCACATACATAACAATCTACGAACTCTGAACAACAAGCACAGACTTAGAGACAGAAAACGAACAAATACGGGCAGACAGCGACTGTTTTCAGAACCAGGAGCCAGCGTACCAGCCGACTACCTGGAAAATCTAGTTTCCCAGTGATGGCTCGGAGACAGCAGTCCGTATCAAACCACATAAAGAAACAGACCGTGACAGCTTCTCCAACCCCCCAAACAAAAGAATCAAAATCTTTCCCAAATGAAGATACAATCCTGGAATTATCAGATACAGAACATAAAAAACTAATTTACAGAATGCTTAAAGATATCACAAATGAAATTAGGATAAATGCAGAAAAAGCCAAGGAACACACTGATAAAACTGTTGAAGAACTCAAAAAGATTATTCAAGAACATAGTGGAAAAATTAACAAGTTGCAAGAATCCATAGAGAGACAGCATGTAGAAATCCAAAAGATTAACAATAAAATTACAGAATTTGACAACGCAATAGAAAGTCAGAGGAGCAGACTCGAGCAATTAGAATGCAGACTGGGACTTCTGGAGGACCAGGGAAACAACACCAACATAGCTGAAAAAAAAATCAGATAAAAGAATTAAAAAAAATGAAGAAACCCTAAGAATCATGTGGGACTCTATCAAGAAGGATAACTTGCGAGTGATTGGAGTCCCAGAACAGGGAGGGGAGACAGAAAACACAGAGAAAATAGTTGAAGAAATCCTGACACAAAACTTCCCTGACATCATGAAAGACGAAAGGATATCTATCCAAGATGCTCATCGAACCCCATTTAAGATTGATCCAAACAGAAAAACACCAAGACATATTATCATCAAACTCGCCAAAACCAAAGACAAACAGAAAATTTTAAAAGCAGCCAGGGAGAAAAGAAAGGTTTCCTTCATGGGAAAATCAATAAGAATAAGTTCAGACTACTCAGCAGAAACCATGCAGGCAAGACGGGAATGGGACGACGTATACAGAGCACTGAACGAGAAGAACTGCCAACCAAGGATCATATATCCAGCAAAACTCTCTCTGAAATACGAAGGAGCAATTAAGATATTTACAGATAAACACAAGTTTAGAGAATTTGCAAAAACTAAACCAAGACTGCAAGAAATGCTAAAGGAGATTTTTTGGCCGGATGACCAATAATATCAGGTACCAGCACAATACAAGGTCACAAAACAGAAAGTCCTGATATCAACGCAACTCAAATAGGGAAAGCACAAAAACAAACAAATTAAGACTAATTCTAAAAAATAAATAAATAAACAAAATGATACACACAACAGGAAATCATGAAAATCAATAGATAAACGGTCACAATAATCAAAAAGAGGGACTAAATATAGGAGGCATTGAACTGCCATATGGAGAGTGATACAAGGCGATATAGAAGGATACAAGTTAGGTTTTTACTTAGAAAAATGGGGGTAAATAAAAAGGTAACCACAAAAAGGAATATCAATTCCATAACTCAAGAAAAAAGCCAAGAAAAACGTAACGACTCAATAAACACAAAGTTAAACCTTATGAAAATGAGGATCTCACAAGCTACTAAGAAAAACGTTTCAGCACAAAAAAGCATGAGGAAAAATGAAACGGCCAACAACACACATGAAAAGGCATCAAAATGACAGCACTAAAAACTTACTTATCTATAATTACGCTGAATGTAAACGGACTAAATGCACCAATAAAGAGACAGAGAGTCTCGGACTGGATAAAAAAACACGAACCATCTATATGCTGCCTACAAGAGACACACCTTAGACTTAGAGACACAAACAAACTAAAACTCAAAGGATGGAAAAAAATATATCAAGCAAACAATAAGCAAAAAAGAAGAGGAGTAGCAATATTAATTTCTGACAAAATAGACTTTAGACTTAAATCCACCACAAAGGATAAAGAAGGACACTATATAATGATAAAAGGGACAATTGATCAGGAAGACATTACCATATTAAATATTCACGCACCTAATGACAGGGCTGCAAGATACATAAATCAAATTTTAACAGAATTGAAAAGTGAGATAGACACCTCCACATATATAGTAGGAGACCTCAACACACCACTTTCGGAGAAGGACAGGACATCCAGTAAGAAGCTCAATAGAGACACGGAAGACCTACTTACAACAATCAACCAACTTGACCTCATTGACTTATACAGAACTCTCCACCCAACTGCTGCAAAGTATACTTTTTTTTCTAGTGCACATGGAACATTCTCTAGAATAGACCACATATTAGGTCATAAAACAAATCTTTCCAGAATCCAAAACATTGAAATATTACAAAGCATCTTCTCAGACCACAAGGCAATGAAGCTAGAAATCAATAACAGAAAAACTAGGGAAAAGAAATCAAATACTTGGAAAATGAACAATACCCTCCTGAAAAAAGACTGGGTTATACAAGACATCAAGGAGGGAATAAGGAAATTCTTAGAACGCAACAAGAATGAAAATACTTCCTATCAAAACCTCTGGGACACAGCAAAAGCAGTGCTCAGAGGCCAATTTATATCGATAAATGCACACATACAAAAAGAAGAAAGAGCCAAAAGCAGAGAACTGTCCCAACAACTTGAACAAATAGAAAATGAGCAACAAAAGAACCCATCAGGCACCAGAAGAAAACAAATCATAAAAATTAGAGCTGAACTAAATGAATTAAAAGAATTAACAAAGCCAAAAGCTGGTTCTTTGAAAAAATTAACAAAATTGATAAACCACTGACTAGACTGACTAAAGAAAAACAGGAAAGGAAACAAATAACCCGAATAAGAAACGAGAAGGACCACATCACAACAGAACCAAATGAAATCAAAAGAATCATATCAGATTACTACATAAAATTGTACTCTAACAAATTTGAAAACCTAGAAGAAATGGATAAATTCTTGGAACAATACTACCTACCTAAACTAACACATTCAGAAGTAGAACAACTAAATAGACCCATAACAAAAAAAGAGATTGAAACGGTAATCAAAAAACTTCCAACAAAAAAAAGTCCTGGCCCAGATGGCTTCACTGCAGAGTTCTACCAAACTTTCAGAGAAGACTTAACACCATTACTATTGAAGGTATTTCAAAGTATAGAAAAAGACGGAATACTACCCAACTCATTCTATGAAGCTACCATCTCCCTGATACCAAAACCAGGTAAAGACATTACAAAAAAAGAAAATTTTAGACCTATATCCCTCATGAACATAGATGCAAAAATCCTCAACAAAATTCTAGCCAATAGAATCCAACAACACATCAAAAAAATAATACACCCTGATCAAGTGGGATTTATACCAGGTATGCAAGGTTGGTTTAATATCAGAAAAACCATTAATGTAATCCATCACATAAATAAAACAAAAGATAAAAACCACATGATATTATCAATAGATGCAGAAAAGGCATTTGACAAAGTTCAACACCAGTTTATGATAAAAACTCTAACCAAAATAGGAATTGAAGGAAAATTCCTCAACATAATAAAGGGCATCTATCCAAAGCCAACGGCCAATATCACTCTAAATGGAGAGAACCTGAAAGCATTTCCCTTGAGAACGGGAACCTGACAAGGATGCCCTTTATCACTGCTCTTATTCAACATCGTACTTGAAGTCCTAGCCAGGGCAATTAGGCTAGACAAAGAAATAAAGGGTATCCAGATTGGTAAGGAGGAAGTAAAGCTATCACTATTTGCAGATGACATGATCGTATACATGGAAAACCCTAAGGAATCCTCCAGAAAACTACTGAAACTAATAGAAGAGTTTGGAAGAGTCTCAGGATATAAAATAAACATACAAAAATCACTTGGATTCCTCTACATCAACAAAAAGAACACCGAAGAGGAAATAACCAAATCAATACCATTCACAGTAGCCCCCAAGAAGATAAAATACTTAGGAATAAATCTTACCAAAGATGTAAAAGACCTATACAAAGAAAACTATAAAACTCTGCTACAAGAAATTCAAAAGGACATACTTAAGTGGAAAAACATACCCTGCTCATGGATAGGAAGACTTAACATAGTAAAAATGTCTATTCTACCAAAAGCCATTTATACATACAATGCACTTCCAACCCAAATACCAATGTCATACTTTAAGGGGATAGAGAAACAAATCACTAATTTCATACGGAAAGGAAAGAACCCCCAGATAAGCAAAACATTACTGAAAAATAAGAAGAAAATGGGAGGCCTCACCCTACCTGATTTCAGAACCTATTATATAGCTACAGTAGTCAAAACAGCCTGGTACTGGTACAACAACAGGCACATAGACCAATGGAACAGAATTGAGAATCCAGATATAAATCCATCCACGTATGAGCAGCTGATATTTGACAAAGGACCAGTGTCAGTCAATTGGGCAAATAATAGTCTTTTTAACAAATGGTGCTGGCATAACTGGATATCCATTTGCAAAAGAATGAAACAGGACCCATACCTCACACCATGCACAAAAACTAACTCCAAGTGGATCAAAGACCTAAACATAAAGACTAAAACGATAAAAATCATGGAAGAAAAAATAGGATCTACCCTAGGAGCCCTAATACAGGGCATAAACAGAATACAAAACATTAACAAAAATGATGAAGAGAAACCAGATAACTGGGAGCTCCTAAAAATCAAACACCTATGCTCATCTAAAGACTTCACCAAAAGAGTAAAAAGACCACCTACAGACTGGGAAAGAATATTCAGCTATGACATCTCAGACCAGCGCCTGATCTCTAAAATCTACATGATTCTGTCAAAACTCAACCACAAAAAGACAAACAACCCAATCAAGAAGTGGGCAAAGGATATGAACACACATTTCACTAAGGAAGATATTCAGGCAGCCAACAGATACATGAGAAAATGCTCTCGATCATTAGCCATTAGAGAAATGCAAATTAAAACTACGATGAGATTCCATCTCACACCAACTAGACTGGCATTAATTCAAAAAACACAAAATAATAAATGTTGGAGAGGCTGCGGAGAGATTGGAACTCTCATACACTGCTGGTGGGATTGTAAAATGGTACAACCACTTTGGAAATCCATCTGGGGTTATCTTAAACAGTTAGAAATAGAACTACCATACAACCCAGAAATCCCATTCCTCGGAATATACCCTAAAGATACAAGAGCCTTCACACAAACAGATATATGCACACCCATGTTTATTGCAGCTCTGTTTACAATAGCAAAAAGTTGGAAGCAACCAAGATGTCCATCAACGGACGAATGGTTAAATAAATTGTGGTATATTCACACAATGGAATACTACGCATCGATAAAGAACAGTGACGAATCTCTGAAACATTTCATAACATGGAGGAATTTGGAAGGCATTATGCTGAGCGAAATGAGTCAGTTGCAAAAGGACAAATATTGTATAAGACCACTATTATAAGATCTTGAGAAATAGAAAAAAAGGAAAAGAACACATACTTTTGTGGTTACAAAGGGGGGAGGGAGGGAGGGAGGGAGGGAGAGGGCTTTTTATTGATCAATCTGTAGATAAGAACTGCTTTGGGTGAAGGGAAAGACAACACTCAAAACAAGGAAGGTCAGCCTAATTGGACTGGATTAAAAGTAAAGAGGTTTCCGGGATAAAATGAATGCTTCAAAGGTCAGCGAAGCAGGGGCTGGGGTCTGGGGAACTTGGTTTGAGGGGACTTCTAAGTCAATGGGCAAAACAATTCTATTATGAAAACATTCTGCATCCCACTTTGAATTGTGGCGCCTGGGGTCCTAAATGCCAACAAGCGGCCATCTAAAATACATTAATTGGTCTCAACCCACCTGGAGCAAAGGCAAAGGAAGAACACCAAGGTCACATGACAACTAAGAACCCAAGAGACAGAAAGGGCCATATGAACCAGAGACCTACATTATCCTGAGACCAGAAGAACTAGTTGGTGCCCAGCCACAATCGATGTCTGTCCTGTCAGGGAGCACAACAGACAACTCCTGAGGGAGCAGGAGACCAATGGGATACAGACCCCAAATTCTCACTAAAAGACCACACCTAATGCTATGATTGCGACTAGAGGAATCCCAGAGACAATGCTCCCCAGAACTTCTGATGGCACAGGACAGGAACCATCCCCGAAGACAAATCATCAGGCATGAAAAGGACTGGTCAGTGGGGGGGAGAGAGATGCTGATGAAGAGTGAGCTAATTAAATCAGGTGGACACGGGAGAGTGTGTAGGCAACTCTTGACTGGAGGGGGGATGGGAAGATAGAGAGAGAGGGAAGATGGCAAAATTGGCACGAAACGAGAGACTGTAAGGGCTGACTCAATAGGGGGAGAGCAAGTGGGAGAAGGGAGTAAGATGTATGTAAACCTACATGTGACAGACTGATTGGAATGGTAAATGTTCACCTGAAGCTTAATAAAAATTAAAAAAAAAAAGGAAAAATAAATAAATAAAAATAAAACATAAAATTATGAGACTCACAAAGAAACAGGAAATTATGGTCCATGAAAGCAGTCCACCTGAGGGAGCCCAGATGTTGGACTTACAAGAAAAATACTTGCAATCAATTATCACAAATATTTTCAAAGAACTAAAGGAAACCTTACCTAGGGAATTAAAGGAAACTATAGAACAATGTGGAGCCCTGGTGGTGTAGTGGTTAAGACTTTGGCTGTTAACCCAAAGGTCAGCAGTTCAAATCCACCAGCCACTCCTTGAAAACTTTATGGAGGCACAGTTCTTCTCTGTCCTATAGGGTCTGTTTGAGTCGGAATTGACTTGATGGCAATGGGTTTAATGGGTTTAAAGAACGATGTCTCTTCAAGTACAGAGTATCAATAAAGAGATAGACATTATAAAAAAAGAACCAAATAGAAATTCTTTAATTGAAAACAACAATAACTAAAATTAAAAAATTAAACCCACTCTTCATCAGAGAGGCTTAATACCATATTTTAGCTGGCAGAAGAACAAGTCAGTGAACTTGAGATTATTCACTCTGAGGAAAAGAAAGAAAATAGAATAGAGTGGAAGGGGCCAAGATGGCTGACTAGGCAGATGCTGCCTCGGATCCCTCTTGCAACAAAGACCCGGAAAAACAAGTGAACCGATCACATACATGACAGTCTACAAACCCTGACCATCAAACACAGATCTAAAGAGTTGACCTGAGTGACAGGTGAGCGGAAAGCTGCGCTCTGAACCAGCAACCGCTTCTGGAACCCGTGACCCACCCCACAGCCTTGAGCCCCCGTGGTTCCCTGGTGCCGAGTGGCAGGGCTGCTTGCAGCTTGCTGAGGCAGGGCAGGCACCAGACACAGCCCTAACCCCTAACCCCCTGGGGTAACCTCCGTAGAGACTCAGCCAGTGCAAGCAGGCTGCACACAGATGGGGCTAAAGAGAAAATGAACAACCACGCAGAAGCAGTGACTGTTTTCGGAGCCTGGAGCCAGCGTCACAGTCAGAAAACCTTGGCACCGGGCTTTGGACTGGGCGCAGGGGAGCTGAGCATGGCATCCTGAGACAGCACAAACATGGGGCGCAGCCCTAGCCCCATAAAGTGACCTCGGGGGAAGCCCAGCCAGCGCACGCAGGCAGTGCAGTGATGCGGCTGACAGGAGGAGAAGTCACCGGGAGGCAGCGACTGGTTTTGGAGCCGGGCGTGCGGTGTCCCAGGCTGGGAACCTTGGCGCTGGGCTTTGCACTGGGAGCAGAGGAACTAACCACGGCTTCTGGGACAGCACAAGCACAGGACGCGGGCCTGACCCTCAGGGGCAATCTCTACCCAGCCAGCGCACACAGTCGACACGCCCCTTGGGAATCTCAGATAAAACACTCATCCCAAGCAAGATAAGTAACTCTGTTTATATTCCTGGGTAGACACTCTCCTGTCTATCTGATCCCTCCCCTCCCCTTCCCAGGCAGCTTCATTAACATTGGAATTTCCTGGGCCAGAGAGTGAAGTGCACTGTGGTTTTTTTTTTCTTTGTTTGTTTGTTTTGTCTTTTCCTAACCCATTCTCCTGGCCTGAGAGAAGCAGCTACAAAAAACTGAGAGACCAAGAAACCTTTCCTGACTTCCTGAAATTGGACTAAAAATACAGAACCAGCTCCAGCCAAGCATTTGTGATCCACACTCTTGGGCTTTCATCCCTACAGGGAACAAGGTGGCTATTATAATGCAAAGGCAATTCTGATAGTGATCTGACTGTAATTGTTTTAGCAGATTACTGGAAAGACAAGTTTCCCAGGTCTGATATCTCTACCTACTAAACAGAGCCCTCACTGACCCACAACGGGGAACTGAGGGCTGAAGCTCCACCCAAACCACCTAACCTCCTGCCATAGGGGTCTGAGGATAGTGACATCTACCAATCTGTAGAGATACATGCATTGGGTGTCTAAGGTACAGCTGCAGAGCCCACCCACCAAAGTGCTTTAGGAATAGAGGAACGCCTACCTCACTGGCACTTGGGGAAGCCTGTCAGCATCCTGCGCCCCCCCCGGAATGTGACCCCCTGCTGCTACTAGAATCTGGTGCACACAACTATCACCACTATTCCTCTAAGAGAATGGGTGACAGTCTACCCCACATGCTTGGTGACCCAAAATCAGATTCTACTCAAGAATAGTGAATGGACTCTTAGGCTTATATTTCTGGTAACAGCCCAAACCAGCTAGTAAGAGGACATAAGTGATTCAAAGGCTACAGCAATCAAGACAGCGCAGTCTAGTAGCCCATCTATGTATATTGAAAGAAAACAAAACAAGGTAAGACTCAGTGAGCAAATATAAAATAAATCATTACAATATCTTATAGATGGCTCAGAGACAACAGTCAATATCGAACTACATAAAGAAGCAGACCATGATTGCTTCTACAACTCCCCAAACTAAAGAATCAAAATCTTTCCCAAATGAAGATACAATCCTGGAATTCCCAGATGCAGAATAAAAAAAACTAATTTACACAATTTTTTTTCAAGACATCAGGGATGACCTCAAAACTGAAATAAGGCAATCTACACAAAAAGCCAAGCAACACACTGAAAAAGCAGTTGAAGAAATCAAAAAGATTATTCAAGAACATAGTGGAAAAATTAATAAGCTACAAGCATCCATAGAGAGACAGCATGCAGAAATCCAAAAGATTAACAGTAAGGTTACAGAATTAGACAACTCAATAGGAAGTCAGAGGAGCAGAACCGAGGAATTGGAATGCAGAGTGGGGGAGGTGGAGGATAAAGCAATTGACACCAATATAGCTGAAGAAAAATCAGATAAAAGAATTATAAAAAAATGAAGAAACCCTAAGAATCATGTGGGACTCTATCAAGAAGAATAACTTGCGTGTGATTGGAGTTCCAGAACAAGGAGGGATAACAGAAAATACAGAGAGAATAGTTGAAGATCTGTTGGCAGAAAACTTCCCTGACATCATGAAAGATAAAAGGATATCTATCCAAGATGCTCATCGAACCCCATATAAGATTGATCCAAAAAGAAAATCGCCAAGACATATTATCATCAAACTTGCCAAAACCAAAGATAGAGAGAAAATTTTAAAAGCAGTCAGGGATAAAAGAAAGGTCTCCTACAAAGGAGAATCAATAAGAATAAGTTCGGACTACTCAGCAGAAACCATGCAGGCAAGAAAGCAATGGGGTGACATATATAGAGCACTGAAGGAGAAAAACTGCCAGCCAAGTATCATTTATCCAGCAAAACTCTCTCTCAAATATGAAGGTGAAATTAAAACATTTACAGATAAGCACAAGCTTAGAGAATTTGCAAAAACCCAACCAAAGTAACAAGAAAAACTAAAGGAAATTGACTGGTCAGAAAATCAATAACATCAGATAATAACACAACACAAGGTCACAGACCAGAACATCCTGATATCAACTCAAATAAGGAAATCACAAAAACAAATTAAGATTAATTTTAAAAAGAAAAAAATGCTCAAAACAGGGAATCATTGAAGTCATTATGTAAAAGATCACAATAATCAAAAAGAGGGACTAAATACAGGAGGCATAGAACTGCCATATGGAGAGGAAAACAAGGTGATATAGGATGATACAAGTTAGGTTTAACTTAGGAAAATAGGGGCAAATATTAAGGTAACCACAAAGAGGTCTAACAATTCCATAACTCAAAATAAAAACCAAGAAAAACATAACGACTCAGCAAACATAAATTCGACTACTATGAAAATGAGGAACACACAATTTACAAAGAAAAACGTCTCGGCACAAAAAAGTATGTGGGAAAATGAAATTGTCAACAACACACACAAAAAGGCATCAAATCGACAGCACTAAACACATTCTTATCTATAATTACACTGAATGTAAATGGACTAAATGCACCAATAAAGAGACAGAGAGTCTCAGACTGGATAAAGAAACAAGATCCGTCTATATGCTGCCTACAAGAGACACACCTTAGACTTAGAGACACAAACAAACTAAAACTCAAAGGACGGAAAAAAATACATCAAGCAAACAACAATCAAAAAAGAGCCGGAGTAGCAAATTAATTTCTGACAAAATAGACTTCAATGTTAAATCCACCACAAAGGATAAAGAAGGACACTACATAATGATTAAAGGGACAATTGGCCAGAAAGATATAACCATATTAAATATTTATGCACCCAATGACAGGGCTGCGAGATACATAAAACAAACTTTAACAGAACTGAAAAGTGAGATAGACACCTCCACAATTATAGTAGGAGACTTCAACACACCACTTTCAGAGAAGGATAGGACTTCCAGTAAGAAGCTCAATAGAGACACGGAAGACCTAATTGCTACAATCAACCAACTTGACCTCATAGACCTATACAGAACACTCCACCCAACAGCTGCAAAGTATACTTTTTTTTCTAGTGCACATGGAACATTCTCTAGAATAGATCACATATTAGGTCATAAAACAAACCTTTGCAGAATCCAAAACATCGAAATACTACAAAGCATCTTCTCAGACCACAAGGCCATGGAAGTGGAAATCAATAACAGAAAAATCAGGGAAAAGAAATCAAATACCTGGAAACTGAACAATACCCTGCTGAAAAAAGACTGGGTTATAGAAGACATTAAGGAGGGAATAAAGAAATTCATAGAATGAAAACACTTCTTATCAAAATTAACAAAGTCAAAAGCTGGTTCTTTGAAAAAATTAACAAATTTCATAAACCATTAGCCAGACTGACTAAAGAAATACAGGAAAGGAAACAAATAACCCGAATAAGGGACGAGATGGGCCATATCACAACAGACCCAACTGAAATTAAAAGAATCATATCAGATTATTATGAAAAATTGTACTCTAACAAATTTGCAAACCTAGAAGAAATGGATGAATTCCTAGAAAAACACTACCTACCTAAACTAACACAATCAGAAGTAGAACAACTAAAGAGACCCATAAAAAAAAAAGAGATTGATAAGGTAATCAAAAAACTCCCAACAACAACAAAAAAAAGCCCTGGCCCGGATGGCTTCACTGCAGAGTTCTACGACACTTTCAGAGAAGAGTTAACACCACTACTACTAAAGGTATTTCAAAGCGTAGAAAATGATGTAATACTACCTAACTCATTCTATGAAGCCACCATAGCCCTGATACCAAAACCAGGTAAAGACACAACAACAAAAGAAAATTACAGACCTATAACCCTCATGAACATAGATGCAAAAATCCTCAACAAAATTCTAGCCAATAGAATTCAACAACATATCAAAAAAATAATCCACCACGACCAAGTGGGATTTATACCAGGTATGCAAGGTTGGTTTAATATCAGAAAAACCATTAATGTAATCCACCATATAAATAAAACAAAAGACAAAAACCACATGATCTTATCAATTGATGCAGAAGAGCCATTTGACAAAGTCTAACACCTCTCTGTGTGAGTGAGGTGAACACCCATTTATGATAACAACTCTCAGCAAAATAGGAATTGAAGGAAAATTCCTCAACATAATAAAGGGCATCTATGAAAAGATCAATAAAACCAACAAAACTTTAGGTAGACTGATAAAAAAAAAAAAGACAAGATGCAAATAACTAAAACGGGGACATTACAACTGACTCAATAGAAATAAAAAGGATCATAACAGAATACTATGAACAACTGTACACCAACAAATTAGATAACATAGATGAAATGGACAAATTCCTAGAAAAACACAATGTACCTAAGTTGACTCAAGAAGAAATACAAAATCTCCAACAGACTCACGACAAGTGAAGAGATTGAATCAGTAATCAAGAATCTCCCAATAAAAAAAGTCCTGGATCAGATGTATTCACTGTCCAATTCTACCAAACATTTAAAGAATTGACACCAATACTGCTTAAACTCTTCCAAAAAGTGAAGGAGGAAGGAACACTCCCTAACTCACACTATGAAGCCAGTTTTACCCTAATACCAAACCCAGAAAAAGACACCACAAGAAAAGAAAACTACAGACCAATATTCTTTATGAATATAGATTCAAAAGTTCTCAAGAAAATGCTAGCAAACAGAATCCAACAGCATATTTAAAGTATTATACACTATGACCAGTTGGAACTTATTCCAGGAATGCAAGAATGGTTCAATATAAGAAAATCCATCAACATAATACAAAAAGGGTTCAATCCAAAAAAAAAAGCAACTGAACAACATTAATAGAACAAAGGAAAAGAGCTACATGTTCATCTGAATCGATGCAGTACACACTTTATTAATTAAACAAAACAAAAACACTCAACAAGCAAGGAACAGAAGGAAAATTCCTCAATATAATTATACTCAATGGAGAAAGATTGAGAGCCTCCCGCTTGTGATCAGGAAAAGACTAAGACTCTTGGTCTCACCACTGCTATTTAATGTTGTGCTAGAAGTCATGGCCAGAACAATAAGGCATGAAGAAGAAATAAAAGGTATTCACATCAGGAAGGAAGAAGTAAAACTATCCCTATTTGCAGATGACATGGTCCTATATTTAGAAAAGTACAATTCACAAGAAAGTTTCTAGAGCTAATAGAGGAATTCAGCAAAGTCTAGTGTACAAGGTCAACACAGAAAAAGCAGTTGGGTTTTCACCAGCAATGAGTGATATGAAAAGGAAATTAAGAAAATTCCATTTGCAATACCTTCTGAAAGAATAAAATACCTAGGAATGAATTTAATTAAGGATGTGAAATACTTATACAATGGAAATTATAAAATACTGCTGAAATAGATGAAAGAAGACATAAATAAGTGGAAAGACATTCCACGTTCATGGTTTGGAAGACGTAACATGTTAACAGTACTGAAAGGTGTCTAGATTCAACACAATCCGTATCAAAATCCCAACAGTTTTAGTAACATGAACGGAAAAACCAGTCCTCAAATTATATGGAACTGCAAGGGACCCTGAATAGCCCGAGCGATCTACCTGTCCATCCATCCATCTATCCACGTATCCATCTATCATTTATATGTATATATAGTTTATATTATTTCTGTTATTCCTGTTGAGAATACACACTGCAGAACATAAACGAATTCCACAATTTCTACATATACAATTCAGTGATATTGATTACATTCCTCGAGTTGTGCAATCACTCTTACCGCCCTTTTCCGAGATGTTCTTCCCCAATTAATATAAACTCCCTGCCCCCTGAATTTCCTGTCTAATCTTTCAAATTGTTGTTGTCAATTTGATCCCATATAGATAGTTCTTTCAAAGGGCACAATGCTCAAGGCAGACATTCTTTACAAGTTAAGCTAAATTATTGTTTTAAGAAGACTTCAGGGATATTCTTGGTTAAGGTTTAAAGATTACCTCAGGGCAATGGTTTCAGGGGTTCATTGAGCCTCCATGACCCCAGAAAACCTGTATTCCATGAGAAATTTAAATTCTGTTCTGGACTTTCTCCCATTTGATCAGGATTCTTATAGAATCTTTGATCAAAATGTTCAGTAGTGGATTGGGGCCAAGATGGCTGACTAGGTAGACGCTACCTCGGATCCTTCTTGCAACAAAGACTCGGAAAAACAAGTGAATCCATCACATACATGACAATCTACAAACCCTGAAAAACAAACACAGATTTAAAGAGTTGACCTGAGTGACAGAGACGGAGGACGAACAACTACGGGGAAGCAGCGATTGTTTTCGGAGCCTGGAGCCAGCGTCCCAGTCAGGTAACCTTGGCGCCGGGCTTAGGACTGGGCGCAGGGGAGCTGAACATGACATCTGTGACAGCGCAAACACGGGGCGCAGTCCTACCCCCCTGAACTGACCCTGGGAGGGGGCCCTGCCGGTCCGCACGGGCAGTGTGGCGACGCAGCTGGTGGGAGAAGTCCCCGGGAGGCAGTGACTGGTATTGGAGCTGGGAGTGCAGCGTCCCAGCTGGGGAACCTTGGCGCCGGGCTTTGGATTGGGCACAGGGGAGCTGAACACGGCATCCGGTCATGGCACAAACACGGGGTGCAGCCCTACTCCCCTGAACTAACCCCGGAAGGGGGCCCAGCCAGTCCACGGAGGCAGCGCGGCAACGTGGCTGGCGGGATGAGAAGTCCCCGGGAGGCAGCGACTGATTTTGGAGCCAGGAGTGCAGCGTCCCAGCAGGGGAACCGTGACACTGGGCTTTGGACTGGCAGCGGAGGATGTGACCACAGCTTCAGCGGGCCAGACCCTCGGGGACAATCTCCACACAGCCAGCACACATAAGCGACACGCCCCTCGGGAATCTCAGATAAAATAGTCATCCCAAGCAAGATAAGCAACTCTGGCTATATTCCGGGGTGCTACTCTCTTCTATTTTTCTGAACCCTCCCCTCCCCTTCCCAGTCGGCTTCATTAACATTGGAATTTCCTGAGCCAGAGGCAGAACAGCTCCGGCTCCACGGCTTTGCTTCCCCCCCCCCTTTTTTTTTTTTGGTCTTTTCCTAACCCATTCTTCCGGCCTGAGAGAAGCAACCACAAAAAACCCAGGGACCAAAAATCCTTCCCTAGTTGGACTAAAAACACAGAACCAGCTCCAGTCAAGCATATATGATCCAAATCTCTGGCTTTCATCCTTACAGGGAACAAGGTGGCTGTTATAATGCAAAGGCAATTCTGATAGGGATCTGACTGCATTTTCTTTAGCGGATTTACTGGAAAAACAAGGTTCCCAGGTCTGATATCTCTGCTTATTCAACAGAGCCCTAACTGACCCACAACAGGGAACTGAGGGCTGAAGCTCCCCCCAGACCACCTAGCCTCTTGCCTTAGAGGCCTAAGGAGGGTGACATCTACCAATCTGTAGAGGTACTTGCATTGGGGGCCTAAGGTACAGCTGCAGACCCCTCCCACCAAGGTGCTTTAGGAATAGAGACACACCTACCTCACGGACACTTGAGGGAAACCTGTCAGCATCCTGCCCCCCCCGGAGTGTGAACCCCAGCTGGTAATAGAATCTGGTGCACACAACTATCACCACTACATCTTGAGGTGGATAGGTGTTAGGGTGCAGCACACACTTGATGACCCAAAATCAGATTCTACTCAAGAATAGTGAATAGACTCAGGCATATACATCTGGCAACAGCCCAAACCAGCTGGTAATAGGTCATAAGTAAGTCAAGGGCTACAACAAACAAGACAGCACAATCTAGTAGCCCATCCACGTACATTGAAAGAAAACAAAACAAGATAAGACTCAGTGAGCAAATATAGAATAAATCACTACAATATCTTAGAGATGGCTCAGAGACAGCAGTCCATATCAAACCACATAAAGAAGCAGACCATGACATCTTCTACAACCCCCCAAACTAAAGAATCAAAATCTTTCCCAAATGAAGATACAATCCTGGAATTATCAGATACAGAATATAAAAAACTAATCCACAGAATGCTTCAAGACATCAGGGATGACCTCAGAAATGAAATAAGGCAAACTTCAGAAAAAGCCAAGGAACACACTGATAAAACAGTTGAAGAACTCAAAAAGATTATTCAAGAACATAGTGGAAAAATTAATAAGTTGCAAGAATCCATAGAGAGACAGCGTGCAGAAATCCAAAAGATTAACAATAAAATTACAGAATTAGACAATGCAATAGGAAGTCAGAGAAGCAGACTCGAGCAATTAGAATGCAGACTCGGACATCTAGAGGATCAGGGAATTAACACCAACATAGCTGAAAAAAAAATCTGATAAAAGAATTAAAAAAATGAAGAAACCCTAAGAATCATGTGGGACTCTATCAAGAAGGATAACTTGTGTGTGATTGGAGTCCCAGAACAGGGAGGACAGAAAACACAGAGAAAATAGTTGAAGATCTGTTGGCAGAAAACTTCCCTGACATCATGAAAAACGAAAGGATATCTATCTATCATCAAACTTGCCAAAACCAAAGATAAAGAGAAAATTTTAAAAGCAGCCAGGGAGAAAAGAAAGGTCTCCTTCAAGGGAGAATCAGTAAGAATAAGTTCAGACTACTCAGCAGAAACCATGCAGGCAAGAAGGCAATGGGATGACATATAGAGAGCACTGAAGGAGAAAAACTGCCAGCCAAGGATCATATATCCAGCAAAACTCTCTCTGAAACGTGAAGACGAAATTAAGATATTTACAGATAAACACAAGCTTAGAGAATTTGCAAAAACCAAACCAAAGCTACAAGAAATACTAAAGGTTTTTTGATCAGAAAACCAATAATATCAGATACCAGCACAACACAAGGTCACAGAACACAACATCCTGATATCAACTCAAATAGCGAAATCACAAAAACAAATTAAGATTAATTAAAAAAATGCTCAAAACAGGGAATCATTGAAGTCAATATGTAAAAGATCACAATAATCAAAAAGAGGGACTAAATACAGGTGGCATAGAGCTGCCATATGGAGAGGGATACAAGGCGATATAGGACAATACAAGTTAGGTTTTTACTTAGA
This sequence comes from Loxodonta africana, assembly GCF_030014295.1. NCBI lineage: Eukaryota > Metazoa > Chordata > Mammalia > Proboscidea > Elephantidae > Loxodonta > Loxodonta africana. The sequence continues at coordinate 64,518,423 of NC_087369.1, forward strand.
AAAATAGGGGTAAATATTAAGGTAACCACAAAGAGTTATAACAACTCCATAACTCAAAATAAAAGCCAAGAAAAACGTAACGACTCAACAGACATAAAGTCAAATACTATGAAAATGAGGATCTCACAATTTACAAAGAAAAACGTCCCAGAACAAAAAAGTAAGTGGAAAAATGAAATTGTCAACAACACACATAAAAAGGCATCAAATGCTCCCCAGACCTTCTGTTGGCACAGGACAGGAACCATCCCCGAAGACAACTCATCAGACATGAAAGGGACTGGTCAGCGGGTGGGAGAGAGATGCTGATGAAGAGTGAGCTAATTATATCAGGTGGACACTTGAGATTGTGTTGGCAACTCTTGTCTGGAGGGGGGATGGGAGGATAGAGAGAGAGGGAAGCTGGCAAAATTGTCACGAAAGGAGAGACTGAAAGGGCTGACTCAATGGGGGAGAGCAAGTGGGAGTACGGAGTAAGATGTATGTAAACTTATATGTGACAGACTGATTGGATTTGTAAACATTCACTTGAAGCTTAGTAAAAGTTAATTAAAAAAAGGCATCAAAACGACAACACTAAACACTTATCTATAGTTACACTGAATGTAAATGGACTAAATGCACCAATAAAGAGACAGAGAGTCTCGGACTGGATAAAGAAACACGATCCGTCTATATGCTGCCTACAAGAGACACACCTTAGACTTAGAGACACAAACAAACTAAAACTCAAAGGATGGAAAAAAAATATATCAAGCAAACAATAAGCAAAAAAGAAGAGGAGTAGCAATATTAATTTCTGACAAAATAGACTTTGAACTTAAATCCATCACAAAGGATAAAGAAGGACACTACATAATGATAAAAGGGACAATTGATCAGGAAAATATAACCATATTAAATATTTATGCACCCAATGACAGGGCTGCAAGATACATAAATCAAATTTTAACAGAATTGAAAAGTGAGATAGACACCTCCACAATTATAGTAGGAGACTTCAACACACCACTTTCGGAGAAGGACAGGACGTCCAGTAAGAAGCTCAATAGAGACACGGAAGACCTACTTACAACAATCAACCAACTTGACCTCATTGGCTTATACAGAACTCTCCACCCAACTGCTGCAAAGTATACTTTTTTTTCTAGCGCACATGGAACATTCTCTAGAATAGATCACATATTAGGTCATAAAACAAACCTTTGCAGAATCCAAAACATCAAAATATTATGAAGCATCTTCTCAGACCACAAGGCAATAAAAGTAGAAATCAATAACAGAAGAACTAGGGAAAAGAAATCAAATACTTGGAAAATGAACAATACCCTCCTGAAAAAAGACTGGGTTATAGAAGACATCAAGGAGGGAATAAGGAAATTCATAGAATGCAACGAGAATGAAAATACTTCCTATCAAAACCTCTGGGACACAGCAAAAGCAGTGCTCAGAGGCCAATTTATATCGATAAATGCACACATACAAAAAGAAGAAAGAGCCCAAATCAGAGAACTGTCCCTACAACTTGAACAAAGAGAAAGTGAGCAACAAAAGAATCCATCAGGCACCAGAAGAAAACAAATAATCAAAATTAGAGCTGAACTAAATGAATTAGAGAACAGAAAAACAATTGAAAGAATTAACAAAGCCAAAAGCTGGTTCTTTGAAAAAATTAACAAAATTGATAAACCATTGGCCAGACTGACTAAAGAAATACAGGAAAGGAAACAAATAACCTGAATAAGAAACGAGAAGGGCCAGATCACAACAGACCCAACTGAAATTAAATGAATCATTTCAGATTATTACGAAAATTGTACTCTAACAAATTTGCAAACCTAGAAGAAATGGATGAATTCCTGGAAAAACACTACCTACCTAAACTAACACAATCAGAAGTAGAACAACTAAATAGACCCCTAACAAAAAAAAGAGATTGATAAGGTAATCAAAAAACTCCCAACAACAACAAAAAAAATCCCTGGCCCGGATGGCTATACTGCAGAATTCTACGAAACTTTCAGAGAAGAGTTAACACCACTACTACTAAGCATAGAAAATGACGGAATACTACCCAACTCATTCTATGAAGCCACCATCTCCCTGATACCAAAACCAGGTAAAGACATCACAAAAAAGGAACATTACACACCTATGTCCCTCATGAACATAGATGCAAAAATCCTCAACAAAATTCTAGCCAATAGAATTCAACGACATATCAAAAAAAAAATTCACCACGACCAAGTGGGATTTATACCAGGTATGCAAGGCTGGTTTAATATTAGAAAAACCATTAATGTAATACACCATATAAATAAAACAAAAGACAAAAACCACATGATCTTATCAATTGATGCAGAAAAGGCATTTGACAAAGTCCAACACCCATTTATGATTAAAACTCTCAGCAAAATAGGAATTGAAGGAAAATTCCTCAACATAATAAAGGGCATCTATACAAAGCCAACAGCCAACATCACTCTAAATGGAGAGAGCCTGAAAGCATTTCCCCTGAGAACGGGAACCTGACAAGGATGCCCTTTATCAGTGCTCTTATTCAACATTGTGCTAGAAGTCCTAGCCAGAGCAATTACGCTAGACAAAGAAATAAAGGGCATCCGGATTGGCAAAGAGGAAGTAAAATTATCTCTATTTGCAGATGACATGATCTTATACACAGAAAACCCTGAGGAAGCCTCCAGAAAACTACTGAAACTAATAGAAGAGTTTGGCAGAGTCTCAGGTTATAAGATAAACATACAAAAATCACTTGGATTCCTCTACATCAACAAAAAGAACATCGAAGAGGGAATCACCAAATCCATACCATTCACAGTAACCCCCAAGAAGATAAAATACTTAGGAATAAATCTTACCAAGGATGTAAAAGACCTATACAAAGAAAACTACAAAGCTCTACTACAAGAAATTAAAAAGGACCTACTTAAGAGGAAAAACATACCATGCTCATGGATAGGAAGACTTAACATAGTAAAAATGTCTATTCTACCAAAAGCCATCTATACATACAATGCACTTCCAATCCAAATTCCAATGTCATTTTTTAAGGGGATAGAGAAACAAATCACCAACTTCATATGGAAGGGAAAGAAGCCTCGGATAGGTAAAGCATTACTGAAAAAGAAGAAGAAAGTGGGAGGCCTCATTCTACCTGATTTCAGAACCTATTATACAGCCACAGGAGTCAAAACAGCCTGGTACTGGTACAACAACAGACACATAGACCAGTGGAACAGAATTGAGAACCCAGATATAAATCCATCCACATATGAGCAGCTGATATTTGACAAAGGCCCAGTGTCAGTTAAGTGGGGAAATGATAGTCTTTTTAACAAATGGTGCTGGCATAACTGGATATCCATTTGCAGAAAAATGAAACAGGACCCATACCTCACACCATGCACAAAAACTAACTCCAAGTGGATCAAAGACCTAAACATAAAGACTAAAACGATAAAGATCATGGAAGAAAAAATAGGGACAACCTTAGGAGCCCTAATACAAGGCATAAACAGAATACAAAACACTACCAAAAATGACGAAGAGAAACCAGATAACTGGGAGCTCCTAAAAATCAAACACCTATGTTCATCTAAAGACTTCACCAAAAGAGTAAAAAGACCACCTACAGACTGGGAAAGAATTTTCAGCTATGACATCTTCTACCAGTGCCTGATTTCTAAAATCTGTATGATTCTGTCAAAACTCAACCACAAAAAGACAAACAACCCAATCAAGAAGTGGGCAAAGGATATGAACACACATTTCACTAAAGAAGATCTTCAGGAGCTAACAGATACATGAGAAAATGCTCTCGATCATTAGCCGTTAGAGAAATGCAAATTAAAACTACGATGAGATTCCATCTCACTCCAACAAGGCTGGCATTAATCCAAAAAACAGAAAATAATAAATGTTGGAGAGGCTGTGGAGAGATTGGAACTCTTATACACTGCTGGTGGGAATGTGAAATGGTCAACCACTTTGGAAATCTATCTGGCATTATCTTAAACAGTTAGAAATAGAACTACCATACAACCCAGAAATCCCACTCCTCGGAATGTACCCTAGAGAAATAAGAGCCTTCACACAAACAGATATATGCACACCCATGTTTATTGCCCCTCTGTTTACAATAGCAAAAAGCTGGAAGCAACCAAGGTGTCCATCAACGGATGAATGGCTAAATAAATTGTGGTATATTCACACAATGGAATACTATGCATCGATAAAGAACAGTGACGAATCTCTGAAACATTTCATAACATGGAGGAACCTGGAAGGCATTATGCTGAGCGAAATCAGTCAGAGGCAAAAGGACAAATATTGTATACGACCACTATTATAAGATCTTGAGAAATAGTATAAACTGAGAAGAACACATAGTTTTGTGGTTACGAGGGGGGGAGGGAGGAAGAGTGGGAGAGGGTTTTTCACTGATTAATTAGTAGATAAGAACTGCTTTAGGTGAAGGGATGGACAATACTCAATACATGGAAGGTCAGCTCAACTGGACTGGTCCAAAAGCAAAGAAGTTTCCGGGATAAACTGAAGGCTTCAAAGGTCAGCAGAGCAATGGCTGGGGTTTGGGGACCATGGTTTAAGGGGACTTCTAAGTCATTTGGCAAAATAATTCTATTATGAAAACATTCTGCATCCCACTTTGAAATGTGGCGTCTGGGGTCTTAAATGCTAACAAGCGGCCATCTAAGATGCATCTATTGGTCTCAACCCACCTGGAGCAAAGGAGAATGAAGAACACCAAGGTCACACAATAACTAAGAGCCCAGGAGACAGAAAGGGCCACATGAACCTGAGACCTACATCATCCTGAGACCAGAAGAACTAGTTGGTGCCCGGCCACAATCGATGACTGCCCTGACAGGGAGCACAACAGAGAACTCCTGAGGGAGCAGGAGATCAGTGGATTGCAGACCCCAAATTCTCATAAAAAGACCATACTTAATGGTCTGACTGAGACTAGAGGAATCCCGGCGGCCACGCTCCCCAGACCTTCTGTTGGCACAGGACAGGAACCATCCCCGAAGACAACTCATCGGACATGAAAGCGACTGGTCAGCGGGTGGGAGAGAGATGCTGATGAAGAATGAGCTAATTATATCAGGTGGACACTTGAGACTGTGTTGGCATCTCCTGTCCTGAGGGGGGATGGGAGGATAGAGAGAGTTGGAAGCTGGCAAAAATGTCACAAAAGGAGAGACTGGAAGGGCTGACTCATTAGGGGGAGAGCAAGTGGTAGTACGGAGTAAGGTGTATATAAACTTATGTGACAGTCTGACTTGATTCGTAAACGTTCACTTGAAGCTCAATAAAAGTTAATAATAAAAAAAATGTTCACTAGTGGTAGCTGGACACAATCCAGTTCTTCTGGTCTCATGGCAAAGAGTTAGTTGAACAATTAGTTACACATTCCATTTCCTCCTCCTATTCCTGACTCTCCTTCTTCCTCTGATGCTACAGTATATAGAGAATAATTGTTGTACCTTGGGTGGCCACTTGCAAGCTTTTAAGACCCCAGGTACTATGCAACAAAGGTGGGGGTAAAACAGAAACACTGAACACAATATTAGGCCAGTTAAGTGGGGTGTTCCGTGAAATCATGACCTTAAACCTCCAAACTAAGGAATCAAATCCCTCCAGGTGTTTGGTTGCACATATGCAGCCTAAGCAGCTAATCTTTTTTGTCATTGTTGTAAATATATCTGTCACACAACTTTTGCCAGTTCAACTTTTTGCAGGTGTACAACGTAAGGACAGCAATTATATTAACCAGCTGTGCAACCCTACCCTTAATCAATGTGCTCCATAAACAATAACCACCCTTTCCACTTCCCTGCTACCCCTGGTAACCACTAATAAACCATGGTCTCTGTAAATTTGCCTTTTATTGTCTTTTTATATACACGAAGTCATACACTTTTTGCTCTTTTATGACTGATTTATTTCACTCAGAGTGTCTTCAAGCTCCATCCATGTTGTAGTATTCATTAGGACTTCATTTCTCTTTCTAGCTGAGTAGAATTCTATTGTATGTATGTAGCACGTTTTGTTTATCCCTTCGTCCATTGATAGGCATTTAGGTTGTTTCCACCTTTTGCCTATCATTGTAAATAATGAGGCAATGAACACTGGTGTACAAGTCTGTTTGAGTCTCTGCTTTCATGTCTTTTAGTTATATACCTAGGAGTGGAATGGGTCATATGGTCTTTCTATTTTTAGTTTTTAGGAACTGCCACACTGTTTTCCACAATGCCTGTATCATTTTGCATTCCCACCAGCAATGGCTGAGGGCTCCAATTTTGCCACATCCTCACAAAAATTTCTTATTTTTCTGTTTGTTTGTCTGTTTGTTTTATCTTAGTCATCCTGTTGTTGTTGTTAGATGCTGTTGAGTCAGTTCTGACTCATAGTGTTCATATTTACCACAGAACAAAACACTGCCTGACCCTGCGCCATCCTCACAATCGTTGTTATGTCAACATCTCATTGAGGGTCTTCCTCTTTTTCACTGGCCCTCTATTTACCAAGCCTGATGTCCTTCTCCAGGGACTGATCCCTCCTGATAACACGTCCAAAGTGTGTAAGATGTAGTCTTCCCATCCTTGCTTCTGAGGAACATTCTGGTTGTACTTCTTCCAAGACAGATTTGTTCGTTCTTTTGGCATTCTACGATATACTCAACATTCTTCACCAACACCACAATTCAAAGGCATCAATACTTCTTTGGTCTTCTTTATTCATTGTCCAGCTTTCACATGCATATGAGCAATTGAAAATACCATGGTTGGGTCATGCGCACCTTAGCCTTCAAGGTGACATCTTTGCTTTTTAACACTTCAAAGAGGTCTTTTGCAGCAGAGTTTCCCAATGCAATGCATCTTTTGATTTCTTGACTGCTGCTTCCATGGGTGTTGACTGTGGATACAAGTAAAATGAAATCCTTGACAACTTCAATCTTTTCTTTGTTTCTCGTGATGTTTGTTGTCTATTGGTCCAGTTGTGAGAATTTTTTTTCTTTAGCCATTCTAGTGGGAGTGAAATGGTATCTCATCGTGGTTTTGATTTGCGTCTCTCTGATGGCTAATGACATTGGTCATCTTTTCATGAGTTTGGTGGCCATTTAACTATCCTTTTTGGTGAAATGTCTACTCAAGTCCTTTGCCCATTTTGTAATTGAGTTATTTGTCTTTTTGTTGTTGAGTTGTAGAAGTTTTATATATGTTTTGGTTACTAGATTTTTATCAGATATATAGTTTCTGAAGATATTCTCCCAGTCTACAGTTTTTCTTTTCACTTTCTTGGTACAGTCTTTTCATGAGTAAAAGTTTTTAATTTTCATGAGGTTCCACGTATTTATTTATTTATATATTTTATAATTTTTATTGTGCTTTAAGGGAAAGTTTACAAATCAAATCAGTCTCTCACACAAAAACCCATATACACCTTGCTACACACTCCCAATTATTCGCCCCTTAATGAGACAGCCCGCTCTCGCCCTCCACTCTCTCTTTTCCTGTCCATTTCACCAGTTCCTAACCCCCTCCACCCTAACATCTCCCCTCCAGGCAGGAGATGCCAACATAGTCTCAAGTGTCCACCTGATCCAAGAAGCTCACTCCTCACCAGCATCCCTCTCCAACCCATTGTCCAGTCCAATCCATCTCTGAAGAGTTGGCGTCAGGAATGGTTCCTGTCCTGGACCAACAGAAGGTCTGGGGACCGTGACCACCGGGGCCCTTCCTGTCTCAGTCAGACCATTAAGTCTGGTCTTCTGAGAATTTGGGGTCTACTTATCCCATTGCTCTCCTGCTCCCTCAGGGGTTCTCTGTTGTGTTCCCTGTCAGGGCAGTAATTGGTTATAGCTGGGCACCATCTAGTTCTTCTGGTCTCAGGCTGATGTAGTCTCTGGTTCACGTGGCCCTTTCTGTCTCTTGGGCTTGTAATTGCCTTGTGTCCTTGGTGTTCTTCATTCTCCTTTGATCCAGGTGGGTTGAGCCATCTTAGATGGCTGCTTGCTAGCGTTTAAGACCCCAGATGCCACTCTTCAAAGTGGGATGCAGAATGTTTTCTTAATAGATTTTATTATGCCAATTGACTTAGATGTCCCCTGAAACCGTGGTCCCCAGACCCCTGCCCCTGCTATGCTGGCCTTTGAAGCACTCAGTTTATTCAGGAAATTTCTTTGCGTTTGGTTTAGTCCATTTGTGCTAACCGCCCCTGTATTGTGTGCTGTCTTTCCCTTCACCTAAAGTAGTTCTTATCTACTATCTAATTAGTGAATGCCCCTCTCCCACCCTCCCTCCCTCCCTCCACCCTCTCATAACCACAAAAGAATGTTTTCTTTTCAGTTTAAACTATTTCTCAAATTCTTATAATAGTGGTCTTATACAATATTTGTCCTTTTGCACCTGAATAATTTCACTCAGCATAATGCCTTCCAGGTTCCTCCGTGTTATGAAATGTTTCACAGATTCCTCACTGTTCTTTACCGATGTGTAGTATTCCATTGTGTGAATATACAATAATTTATTTATCCATTCATCCTTTGATGGGCACCTTGGTTGCCTCCATGTTTTCGCAATTGTAAACAGTGCTGCAATGAACATGGGTGTGCATATATCTGTTTGTGTAAAGGCTCTTATTTCTCTGGGATATATTCCAAGGAGTCGGATAGCTGGATCCTCCTGGTAGTTCTATTTCTAGCTTTTTAAGGAAGCACCAACTGATTTCCAAAGTGGTTGTACCATTCTACATTCCCACCAGCAGTGTATGTGTCCCAATCTCTCCACAGCCTCTCCAACATTTATTATTTTGTGTTTTTTGGATTAATACCAGCCTTGTTGGAGTGAGATGAAATCTAATTGTAGTTTTGATCTGCAATTTCTCTAATGGCTAATGATCATGTACATTTTCTCATATATCCATTGGCTACCTGAATGTCTTCTTTAGTGAAGTGTCTATTCATATCTTTTGCTCATTTTTTAATTGGGTTATGTGTCTTTTTGTAGTTGAGTTCTTGCAGTATCATGAAGATTTTAGAGATCAGGCGCTGATCAGAAATGTCATAGCTAAAAACTTTTTCCCAGTCTGTAGGTAGTCTTTTTACTCTTTTGGTGAAGTCTTTGGATGAGCATAGGTGTTTGATTTTTAGGAACTCCCAGATATCTAGTTTTTCTTCTGCATTCGTTATAAGGTTTTGTATACTGTTTATGGCATGTATTAGGGCTCCTAACATTGTCCCTATTTTTTCTTCCATGATCTTTATTGTTTTACATTTTATATTTAGGTTTTGGTCAATTTTTAGTTTTTGTGCATGAATTGAGGTATGGGTCATGTTTCATTTTTTTGCAGATGGATATCCAGTTATGCCAGCACCATTTGTTAAAAAGACTGTCTGTCCCCCATTTAACTGTTTTGGGGCCTTTGTCAAATATCAACTGCTCATATGTGGATGGATTTATGTCTGGATTCTCAATTCTGTTCCATTGGTCCATGTATCTGTTGTTGTACCAGTACCAGGCTGTTTTGACTACTGTGGCGGTATAATAGGTTCTAAAATCAGGTAAAGTAAAGCCTCCCACTTTGTTCTTCTTTTTCAGTAATGCCTTATTTATCCAGGGCCTCTTTCCCTTCCATATGAAGTTGGTGATTTGTTTCTCCATCTCCTTAAAGAACGTCGTTGGAATATGGATTGGAATTGCATTAAATGTATACATCGCTTTTGGTAGAATAGACATTTTTATGTTGTCTTTCTATCTGCGAGCAAGTTATGTTCTTCCACTTATGTAAGTCTCTTTTGGTTTCTTGCAGAAGTGTAGTGTAGTTTTCTTTGTATGAGTCTTTTACATCTCTGGTAAGATTTATTCCTAAGTATTCTACCTTCTTGGGGGCTACTATCAATGGCATTGACTTGGTGATCTCCTCTTCGATGTTCTTTTTGTTGGTATAGAAGAATCCAACTGATTTTTGTATGTTCATCTTGTATCCCGACACTCTGCTGAACTCTTCTATTAGTTTCAGTAGTTTTATGGAGGATTTCTTACGGTTTTCTGTGTATAAGATCATGTCATCTGAAAATAGAGATACTCTGACTTCTTCCTTGCCAATCTGGATGCGCTTTATTTCTTTATCTAGTTTAATTGCTCTGGCTAGGACTTCCAGCACAATGTTGAATAAGAGTGGTGATAAAGGGCATCCTTGTCTGGTTCCCGATCTCAATGGGAATGCTTTCAGGCTCTTTCCATTTAGGGTGATGTTGGCTGTTGGCTTTGTATAAATGCCCTTTATCACGTTGAGGAATTTTCCTTCTATTCCTATTTTGCTGAGAGTTCTTATCATGAATGAGTGTTGAACTTTGTCAAATGCCTTTTCTGCATCAATTGATAAAATCATGTGATTCTTGTCTTTTGTTTTATTTACATGATAAAAAAAAAATTTTTTTTTGGACTACATTAATTGTTTTTCTAATGTTGAACCATCCCTGCATACCTGGTATGAATCTCGCTTGGTCATGGTGAATTATTTTTTTGATATGTTGTTGAATTCTATTGGCTAGAATTTTGTTGAAGACTTTTGCATCTACATTCGTGATTGATATAGGTCTATAAATTTCTTTTTCTGTGGTGTCTTTACCTGGTTTTGGTATCAGGGATATGGTGGCTTCAGAGAATGAATTTGGAAGTATTCTGTCCTTTTCTATGCTCTGAAATACCTTTAATAGTAGTGGTGTTAATTCTTCTCTGAAAGTTTGGTAGAACTCTGCAGTGAAGCTGTCCGGGCCAGGGGTTATTTTTGTTGGGAGTTTTTTGATCACCTTTTCAATCTCTTCTTTTGTTATGGGTCTATTTAGTTGTTCTACCTCTGTTTGTGTTAGTTTAGGTAGGTAGTGTGTTTATAGGAATTCATCCATTTCTTGTAGGTTTTCAAATTTGTTTGAGTATAGTTTTTCATAGTAATCTGATCCCAATCTGATATGATTCTTTTAATTTCCGTTGGGTCTGTTGTAATATCGCCCACTCATTTCTTATTCGGGTCATTTTCTTTCTCTCCTGTTTTTCTTTTGTCAGTTTGCCCAGTGGTTTATCAATTTTGTTGATTTTTTCCAAAAACCAGCTTTTGGTCTTGTTAATTCTTTCAATTGTTTTTCTGTTTTCTATTTCATTTAGTTTAGCTCTAATTTTATTATTTGTTTTCTTCTGGTGTCTGTGGGTTTCTTTTGTTGCTGTCTTTCTATTTGTTCAAGTTGTAGGGATAATTCCTTGATTTGGGCCCTTTCTTCTTTTTGGATGTGTGCATTTGTTGCTATGAATTGACCTCTGAGCCCTGCTTTTGCTGTGTCCCAAAAGTTCTTTTTTTTTTTTTTTAAAAGTTCTAATAGGAAGTGTTTTCATTCTCATTGGAGTCTCTGAATTCCTTTATTCCATCCTTAATATGTTCTATAATCCAGTCTTTTTTGAGCAGGGTATTGTTCAGTTTCCAAGTGTTTGATTTCTTTTCCCGTTATTGATTTGCACTTTTATGACCTTACGGTCAGAGAAGATGCTTTGTAATATTTCAATGTTTTGTATTCTGCTAAGGCTTGCTTCATGACCTAATATGTGGTCTATTCTAGAGAATGTTCCATATGCACTAGAAAAGAAAATATAGTTGGTTGCTGTTGAGTGGAGTGTTCTGTATACGTCTACGAGGTCAAGTTGTTTGATTGTGGCATTTAGATCTTCCGTGTCTTTATTGAGCTTCTTTCTGGATGTCCTGTCTTTCACCAAAAGTGGTGTGTTGAAGTTTCCTACTATTATTGTGGAGCTATCTCACTTTTCAATGCTGATAGAGTTTGTTTTATGTATCTTGCAGCCCTGTCACTGGGTTCATAAATATTTAATATGGTTATATCTTCTTGGTGTATTGTCCCTTTAATCATTATATAGTGTCCTTCCTTATCCTTTCTGATGGATTTAACTTTAAAGTCTATTTTGTCAGAAATTAATATTGCCACTCCTGCTCTTTTTTGATTGTTGCTTGCTTGATAGATTTTTTTTCCATCCTTTGAGTTTTTGTTTGTGTCTCTAAGTCTAAGGTGTGCCTCTTGTAGGCAGCATATAGACGGATCTTGTTTTTTAATCCATTCTGCCACTCTCTGTCTCTTTATTGGTGCATTTAGTGCATTTACATTCAGGGCAATTATGGATAGGTATGAAGTTAGTGCTATCATTTTGATGTCTTTTTTTGTGTGTTGTTGACTGTTTCTTTTTCCCACTTGATTTTCTGTGGAGTAGATTTTCTTTGTATATTGTCCTTTCCTTATATTTGTTGTTGTTCATTTTGTTTCTGCTAGGTCTCTATTTTTCCCTCGTATTCCATTTTGATGAGCAGGATAGTTTGTCTCCTTTGTGGTTACCTTCTTATTTGCCCTATTTTTCTGAATTTAAAACTAACTTTTATTTCTTTGTATTACCGTATTTTCCCCTTCATATGGAAGGTGTATGATTACATTTCTTAATCCCTCTTTATTATTTTATTGTTGTCTTCTTTTATATAATATCATCGTTGTTACACTGTTTTGGGCCTTTTTTATATATAATCTTGCTTTCTTTTTTGGTTTCCCTGTGTGGGTTGACTTCTGGTTGATCTGCTCTAGTCTTGGGTTGATGCCTGATATTATTGATTTTCTAACCAAAGAACTCCCTTTAGTATTTATTGTAGTTTTGGTTGGGTTTTTACTAATTCCCTCAACTTGTGATTGTCTAGAAATGTCTTAATTTCACCCTCCTATTTAAAAAAAAAATTTTTTTTTTTTTTAGTTATTTAGGAGACAGTTTTGATGGATATATGATTCTTGGCAGGCAATTTTTTTCCTTCTATTTTTTAAATATGTCATCCCATTGCCTTCTTGCCTGCATGGTTTCTGCAGAGTAGTCCGAGTTTATTCTTATTGGCTCTCCTTTGCAGGTGACTTTTCGTTTATCCCTCACTGCTCTTATAATTCTCTCTTTATCTTTGGTTTTGGCAAGTTTGATTATAATATGTCTTGGTGACTTTCTTTTAAGATCTACCTTATGTGGAGTTCGATGAGCATCTTGGATAGATATCTTCTCATCTTTCACAATATCAGAGAAGTTTTCTGCCAACAAATCTTCAACAATTTTCTCTGTATTTTCTGTTATCCCTCCCTCTTCTGGTACTCCAATCACTCGTAGGTTATTTCTCTTGATAGAGAAATAACATGATTCTTAAGGTTTCTTCAGTTTTTTAAATTCTTTTATCTGATTTTTCTTCCAATATGTTAGTGCCAAGTGATTTACCTTCGAGTTCAGAAATTCTAGCTTCTACTTGCTCAATTCTGCTCCTCTGACTTTCTATTGAGTTATCTAATTCTGTAATTTTATTGTTAATCTTCTGAATTTCTGATTGCTGTCTGTCTATGGATTTTTCCAGCTTATTAAACTTTTCATTATGTTCCTGAATAATCTTTCTAATTTCTTCAGTTGCTTTATCTGTGTGTTCCTTGGCTTGTTATGCATATTACCTTATTCCCTTCCTGATGTCTTGAAGAGTTCTGTATATTAAACTTTTGTATTCTGCATCTGGTAATTCCAGGAATGCACTTTCATCTAGAAGATCACTGGGTTGTTTGTTTTGAGAGCCTGTTGAGGTGATCATGGTCTGTTTCTTTATGTGACTTGATATTGACTGTTTTCTCCAAGCCATCTATAAGTTATTGTATTAGTTTATTCTTGCTTACTTTGTTTTGTTTTGGTATACCCCTATGGGTTGCTCGAATGAGCTAGCTTGATTATTTTCACCTTCAGAGCTCTGGTGTCCTGTCCCCAGCTGGCTAGAGCTGTTATCAAGTATATCAGTCTAGGAGTCTATTCAGTTTTCTCGTATGAATTCAGCTCAGGTTTCCAGGTGGCTGATATCAAATGTGCAGTACAGGCTCTGTCCTACAGTCTTAGAGGGGCAGGGGTGATTGGCGTATATACCCGTATCTGATTGCAGCAGGGGGCCACGCTCTGAACAAGGCAGGGGGCTGAGAACTGACCCCCAAGTGTCTCTGAGGAAAACGCATCTCTGTTCCCTAGAGCATGCTGGTGGGTGGGTTCTGCAGAGGGACCGTGGGCACCCAAAGTTTTTGGTTTAAGGACTGGGAGGTACCAGTTATCTTTGGACCCCTGTCGCGTGTGGCTGGGTGACCTGAGTGGAGCTACCAGTGCTTAGGTCCCTGATGTGGGTAGGTGAGGACCTTGTTTAATGGGCAAAGCAAAGTCAAACGTCAAAAGCCCACCTCTCCACGGCACAGCTGAAATGGTTGGAGTTTGCCAACAAGGGCCTATTCTCCCAAAATACGCCCACACAGGTACATGCAGAAGGGAAAGGTGATCAAGGTCCAAGGATGATTTATGCCTGGACAGAAGCCACTTCTGTCCTGAGCTCCCCTGGTTAATGGAGCTAGCAAATTATCTTTTCCCCCCAATTGCAAATTTTTTCCTTCCCCAAGGCTGGGAGGATGACTCTAGGTGCTCACCAGGGTCTATCTGAGGCCCAGAGATTCAGCTGCTGAAGGCTGCTTGGGGGTGGAGGGGATGTGGTAAAATATACGCAAGTACTTAGCTTTTGCCGAGAGCGCCCTTCTCCTCAGGTTCCAGAGGTGTGAGTGGGCTGTGTGGCTGGCTGCTTCTCCCTTAGGAAGCTCCAGCCAAACGCTACGACCAGCCTGCTGCTGCTGCCACCGCTCTGGGAATGGTGCCTGAGGGTTCCCGGCGATTCAGGTCCAGTAACGCCTCTCCACTTCTGAACGGCTTCTTCCTCCCCCTGCCCCTCAGTTCATTTTCTAAGCTTGCCTTTGATGCTCAGGGCTCCCAGTTTGTCACAAATATACTGGTTTCACTTGTTTTTTCAGGTCTTGTTGTAAAGTGGGCTCGCTGGAAGCGTCTGTCTATTCCGCCATCTTGGTTCCGCCTCCCACTTTTTTGTGTGTGTCTTTTGGTTTTTGGGCTTTTGTTTTGCCCGACAGCATTGCCACTGCATTTTCTTCTAAGAATTTTGTAGTTTTAGTTTACACATTTAGATTTTTAATCCATTTTGAATTTTGTTTTTTTGTTCGTTGAGAGGCATGGATCCTGTTTCATCTTTCTGCTTGTGGAAATCCAATTTTCCCAATACCGTTTATAGAAAAGACTCTTCTTTCTCCCAACAAATAGACTAAGCAACCTTGTCAAAATCCATTGAGCATAGATATGTGGGTTTATTTCTGAACTCCCAATTCTATTCCATTGGTCTATGTGTCTGTTGTTATACTGGTACCAGGTTTTGTCTTTTTTTTTTACTGTAGCTCTTTTAAAATCAGGAAGTTGTGTCCCCCTACTCTGTTCTTCTCTTTCAACACTGCTTTAGCTGTCTGGGGCCTCTTACCATTCCATATAAAGTTGAGAATTTGTTTTCCTATTTCTGTAAAGAAGGCATTTGGAATTTTGATCAGAATTGCATTGAATATATAGACCTTTTTGGGTTGTATTGATATCTTAACAATATTAAGTCTTCCAATTCATGAACACAGAGCATCTTTCTATTTATTTAAGTCTTCTTTAATCTCTTTAAGCAGTGTTTTACAATTTTCATTGTATGTCTTTCTCATCCCTGGTTAAATTTTTTATTCCTAGACGCTATTGTAAATGGAATTGTTTCCCTAATTTCCCTTGCAGATTTATCATTGCTGGCGTATAGAAACCCAGATGATTTTTGTGTGTTAACCTAGTATCTTGCAACTTTGCTAATTTCTTCTATTAGCTCTGGAAGCTTTCTTGCAGACCTGTTGGGATTTTCTATATAAAGGATCATGTCGCCCACAAATAGAAATAATTTTATTTCTTCTTCTCCCATTTGTATACTTATTTCTTTTTATTGCTCTGGCCAAGACTTCTAATCAATACTGAATAGAATTGGTGAGAGTAGACCCCTTGTGTTCAAGGGGAAAGCTCTCAATCTTTCACCAATAATTATCATGTTGGCTGCTGGTTTTTCATATATGCCGAGTCATATTGAGGAACTTCCCTCTATCCCAATCTTCTCGAGCATTTTCATCAAGAAAAGGTGTTAGATATTTTCAAATGCTTTTTCTTCATCCATAGAGAAGATCATGTAGTTCTTTTCCTTTGTTCTACTGATTTGGTGTATTACATTGATTTTATAGTGTTGAACTATCTTCCATTCCTGGAGTAAATCCCACTTGGTCATGGTGTATGACTTTTTTAATATGCTGTTCTCTTCTCATTTTGCTAGTATTTTCTTGAGATTTTTTGCATTTATATTCATAAAGGGTATTGGTCTGTAGTTTTCTTTTCTTATGATGTCTTTGTCTTGTTTTGGTATAAGCCCAAGCAATCTTAAGAAGAACAAAGCACTTACCAATCTCAAAATATAATATACAGTTACAGTAATCAAAACAGTCTGGTACAGGTATAACAATAGACACATAGACCAATAGAATAGAATAAGAATCCAGAAATAAACCTATACATTTACAGCCAACTGATTTTTTACAAGGCTGCTAAGTCCATGCAATGGGGAAAGAATAATCGCTTCAATAAATGGTGCTGGGATAACTGGATTTCAACATAAAAAAGAATGAAGCTGGACTTATATTTTCCACTATATACAAAAATTAACTCAAAATGAATCAAAGACCTAAAGATAAAAACTAAAACCATAAAACTCCTAGAAGAAAACAGGTGTATTGCTCTCGGACCTAGATTTTGATAATGGAATTTTAGATTTCATACCAAAAGCACTATCACCAAAAGACCAGATAAAGTGGACTACATTAAAAAAAAAAAAAAGTTTGTTCAACAAAGGATTTAAACAACAAAGTGTAGAGACAACCTACAGACTAGGAGTAATTTTTTGGGAACCATATATCTGATAAGGGTTTAATATCCAGAATATATAAGTGGCCCCTACAACTTAACAGCAAAAAGACAAACTGAGATCAAGCAAAAAAAAATGGGCAAAAGACCTGAATAGACATTTCACCAAGGAAGAAATAGAAATTGCCAACAAACATATGAAAAGATGTTCAACATTATTAGTCATTTTTGTTGTTAGTTGCTATTGAGTCAGTTTCTACTCAAGGGGCCCCATGTGTGCAGAGTAGAAGTGCTCTGTAGGGTTTTCAAGGCTGTGACCTTTTGGAAGCAGATTGTCAGGCCTGTCTGCTGAAGCACTTTTGGCTAGCAGTTCAGCACTTAACTGTTTGTGCCACCAAGGGACTCCTCATTAGTCATTGTTGTTGCTGTTGGTTGCAATAGAGTCAATTATGACTCATAGCGACCTCATGTGACAGAGTAGATTTGCCCCATAGTGTTTTCTAGGCTGTAATCTTTATGGGAGCAGTTCGCCAGGTCTTTTCCTCCATGGAGCCTCTAGGTGGCTTCGAACCGTCAACATTTCAGTTAGCAGCTGAGCACTTGTTGCATCACCAGGGCTAATTCCATTAATCATTAAAAAAAACTCATTGCCCATTGAGTTAATTCTGACTCGTAGTGACCCTATAGGACAGGGTAAAACTGCCCCATAGGGTTTCCAAGGCTGTAATCTTTACAGAAGCAGACTGCTTAGCCATTAAAAAAAAAAAAAAGTTGTGTCAAGTTGATTTCAACTCGTAGTGAACCTGTAGGCCAGAATGGAACTGCCCTATAGGGTTTCCAAGGAGTAGCTGGTGGATTTGAACTGCCAGTCTTCTGGTTAGCAGCCACGCTCTTAACCACCATGCCACCAGGGCTCCAAAAACACGTCGCTGTCCATTAATTCTGACTCATACCCTATAGAACAGAGTAGAACTGCTCCACAGGGTTTCCAAGGAGAGGCTGGTGGATTTGAACTGCTAATGTGTTGATTAGCAGCCAAGCTCTTTTTGTTTGTTTTTTATTGTACTTTAGATGAAGGTTTACAGAGCAAACTAGTTTCTCATTAAACAATTAATACACATATTGTTTTGTGACACTGGTTGCCAACCCCACGAAATGTCAACAGTCTCCCTTTCTCAACCTTGAATTCTGCATTACCAGCTTTCCTGTCCCCTCCTGGCTTCTCGTCCTTGCCCCTGGGCTGTTGTGCCCATTTAGTCTCCTTTTGTTTTATAGGCCTGTCTAATCTTTGGCTGAATGGTGAACCTCAGGAGTGACTTCATTACTGAGTTAAAAAGGTGCCCCGGGGCCATACTCTCGGGGTTTCTCTAGTCTTTGTCAGACCAGTAAGTCTGGTCTTGTTTTGTGTGTGTGTGAGTTTGAATTTTGTTCTACATTTTTCTCCAGCTCTGTCCAAGACCCTCTATTGTGATCCCTATCAGAGCAGTTGGTGGTGATAGCGGGGCACCATCTAGTTCTGCTGGACTCAGTCTGGTGGAGGCTGTGGTAGTTGTGGTCCATGAGTCCTCTGCACGAATCTTTCTCTTGTGTCTTTGATTTTCTCCGTTCTCCCTTGCTCCAGATAGGGTACGGCCTGTAAAGTACCTTAGATGGCCTCTCACAAGCTTTTAAGACCCCAGATGCTACTCATCAAGTAGGATGTAGAACATTTTCTTTATAAACTATGTTATGCCAATTGAGTTAGATGTCCTCCAACACCATGGTTCTCACAGCCCTCAGCCCAGTAATTCAGTCCCTCAGGGAGCTTAGATGTGTCTATGGAGCTTGCCTTGCCTTGGACAAGTTGTGCTGGCTTCCCCAGTATTGTGGACTGTCTTACCCTTCACCAAAATGACCACTTACCTATTGTCTATTTAGAGTATTTTTCCTTACCGTCCCTTGTAACCATCAGAGATTGTTTCTTTTTGTATAAGTATTTATAGTAGCGGTCTCATACAATATTTGTCCTTTTGTGATTAACTTATTTCACTCAGCATAATACCCTCCAGGTTCATGCATGTTGTGAGATGCTTCACAGATTCATCATAGTTCATCGTTGCAGTTGTGTGTATATACCATAGTTTGTTTATCCATTCATGTGTTGATTGGCACCTAGATTATTTCCATCTTTTTGCTATTGTGAACAATGATATAATGAACATGGGTGTGCATAGGTCTATTCGTGTGACGGCTCTTATTTCTCTAGGACATATGCCTAGGGGAAACGCTGGTGACGTAGTGGTTAAGTGCTACAGCTGCTAACCAAAGGGTCGGCAGCTTGAATCTGCCAGGCACTCCTTGGAAACTGTATGGGGCAGTTTTACTCTGTCCTGTAGGGTCGATATGAGTCAGAATCGACTCGACAGCCCTGGGTTTGGTTTTTGGTATATGCCTAGAAGTGGTACTGCTGGATCATATGGTATTTCTATTTCTAGCTTTTTAAGGAAGTGCCATATCTTTTTCCAATATAGTTGTACCATTTTGCATTCCCACCAATAGTGCATAAGAGTTCCAGTCTCCCTGCAGCCTCTCCAAAATTTGTTATTTTGTGTTTTTTTAGATTTGCACCAATAATGTTGGGGTGAGATGGTATCTCATTGTGGTTTTGATTTCCATTTCTTTAATGGCTGGTAATTGTGAGCATTTCCTCATGAGCCTTAGCCACTTGAATGTCTTCTTTGGTGAAGTGTCGTTCCATATTCTTTGCCCATTTTTCAATTGGATTATTTATCTTTTTGTTGTAGAAGTGTTGGATTTTCCCATAGATTTTAGACATTAGACCCTTGTCAGATTTGTGACAGCCAAAAAATATTTCCCAGTGTGTAGGTTCTCTTTTTTACTGTTTTGGTGACGTCTTTTTTTTTTTTTTTTTGTACTTTAGATGAAGATTTACAGGACATATTCATTTCTCATCAAATAGTTAGTACACACATTGTTTTACAACATTGGTTAACAACCCCACGACATGTCAACACTCTCCCTTCTCAACCCTGGATCTCCTTTTGCCAGCTTACCTGTTCCCTCTGACTTCCAGTCCCCACCCCAGGGCTGGTGCACCCCTTTAGTCTTGTTTTGTTCCATGGGCTGATTCAATCTTTGGCTGAAGAATGAACCTCAGGAGTGACCTTATTACTAAGCTGAAAGGGTGTCCCTGGGCCACACTCTCAGGGTTTCTCTAGTCTCTGTCAGGCCAGCAAGTCTAGTCTTTCTCTTTGAGTTAGAATATTGTTGTACATTTTTCTCCAGCTCTGTCCAAGACCGTCTATTGTGATCCCTGTCACAGCAGTCAGTGGTGGTGAATGGGTACCATGTAGTTTTACTGGACTCAGTCTGGCGAAGGCTGTTGGAGATGTGGTCCGTTAGTCCTTTGGACCAATCTTTCCCTTGTATCTTTAGTTTTCTTCATTCATCCTTGCTCCCGAAGGGGTGAGACCAGTGGAGTATCCTAGATGGCCGCTCATAGGCTTTTAAGATCTAGACGCTACTCACCAAAGTAGAATGTAGAACATATTCTTTATAAACTATATTATGCCAATTTGAGCCAGATGTTCCCCAAGACCATGGGCACCACAGTTCTCAGCTCAATAATTCAGTCCCTCAGGGAGTTTGGATATGTCTATGGAGCTTCTATGACCTTGCCTTGTACAAGTTGTGCTGGCTTCCCCAGTATTGTGGACTGTCTTACCCTTCACCAAAGTTGCCACTTACTATTGTCTATTAAGTGTTTTTCCATCCCCACCCCTCCCCTCCCTGGTGACCATCAAAGGATGTTTCTTTTTGTATGTAAATCTTTTCATGAGTTTTTACAGTAGTGGTCTCATCAATATTTGTCCTTTTGTGAGTGACTTATTTCACTCAGCATAATGCCCTCCAGATTCATCCATGGTGTTAGATGCTTCACAGGTTCGTCATTGTTCTTGATCGTTGCATAATACTCCATTGCGTGTATGTACCACAGTTTTTTTATCCATTCATCTGTTGATGGGCATCTAGGTTGTTTCCATCTTTTTGATATGGTGAACAATGCTGCAGTGAACATGGGTGTGCATACGTCTATTCATGTGACAACTCTTATTTCTCTATGGTATATTCCTAGGAGTGGGATTGCTGGATCACATGGCGTTTCTATTTCTAGCTTTCTAAGGAAGTGCCATATTGTCTTCCAAAATGGCTGCATCATTTTGCATTCTCATCAGCAGTGTATAAGAATTCCAATCTCCCCGCAGCCTCTCCAACATTTGTTATTTCCTGTTTTATTTATTTGTGCCAGTAATGCCAGTGTGAGATGGTATCTCATGGTGGTTTTGATTTGTATTTCTCTAATGGCTAGAGATCATGACCATGGACCAGGCCATGGTATTTTCAATCACATCATATGCATGTGAAAGCTGGACAATGAATAAAGAAGACTGAAGAAGAGTTGATGCCTTTGAATTGTGGTGTTGGCAAAGAATATTGAATATACCATGGACTGCCGAAAGAACAAACAAATCTGTCTTGGAAGAGGTGTGGCCGGAATGCTCCTTAGAGGCAAGGATGGCGAGACTGCGTCTTACATACTTTAGACATGTTGTCAGGAGGGATCAGTCCCTGGAGAAGGACATCGTGCTAGGCAGAGTACAGGGTCAGCGGAAAAGAGGAAGACCCTCAACCAGGTGGATTGACACAACGGCTGCAACAATGAGCTCAAGCATAACAACGATTGTAAGGATGGCGCAGGACCGGGCAGTGTTTTGTTCTGTTGTGCATAGGGTTGCTATGAGTTGGAACCGACGCGAGGGCACCTAACAACAACAAACAGAGATCATGAGCATTTCCCATGTGTCTACTGGCCGCTTGAATGTCTTCCTTTGCGAAGAGTCTGTTCATTTCCTTTGCCCATTTGTTAATTAGATTGCCTTTTTGTAGTAGAGGTGTTGGATTTTCTTGTAGATTTTAGAGATTAGACCTTTGTCTGACTTGTAATAGCCAAATTTTTTTTCCCAGTCTGTAGGTTCTCTTTTAACTCTTTTGGTGAAGTCTTTTGATGAGCATAAGTGTTTAATTTTTAGAAGATCTCAGATATCCAGCTTATCCTCTGGAGCTTGTGTGTAGTTGGTTGTAGTTTGTAACCTGTTAATGCCATATATTAGGGCCTCTAGCATTGATCCTATTTTTTCTTCTATGAACGTCATGGTTTTTGGCTTTGTTTTTAGGCCTTTGATCCATTTTGAGTTGGTTTTTGTATATGGGGTGAGGTATGGGTCCTGTTTAATTTTTTTATAAATATACATCCAGTTTTGCCAACCCCCTTTTGTTAAAAAGACAGTCTTTTCCCCATTTGATGGACTTTGGGCCCTTAACAAAGATCAGGTGACTTTAGGTGGATGGATTTACATCCGGGTTCTCAATTCTGTTCCATTGGTCAAAGTATCTGTCATTGTACCTGTACCAGGCTGTTTTGACTACCATAGCTTTCTAGCAGGTTCTGAGGTCAGGTAGTGTGAGTGAGTCCTCTTACTTTATTCTTCTTCAATAGTACTTTACTTATCTGGGACTTCTTCCCTTTCCATATAAAGTTAATGATAAGTTTTTCCATCTCTTTACAGAATGTTATTGGTATTTGGATCGGTATTGCATTGTATTTGTTAATTGCTTTGGGTAGAATTGTCATTTTCACAATGTTTAGTCCACCTATCCATGGGCATGGTACATTTTTCCATTTATGTACATCTGTTTTGGTTTCTTGGAAGAGTAGTGTTTTGTAGTCTTCTTTGTATAGGTCTTTTACATCCCAGGTTAGACTTATTCCCAAGTATTTTTTTTTGTTGTTGTTATAAATGGTATTGTTTTTGTGATTTCCTTTTCATCGTTCTCTTTATTGACGTATACGAATCCAACTGATTTTTCTATGTTTATCTTATATCCTGCTGCTCTGCTGAATCTTTCTATTAGTTTCAGTAGTTTTCTCCTGGAGTCTTTTGGGTTTTCTGTGTATAGTATCATATCATCTGCAAATAGCGAGAGTTTAACTTCTTCATTATGAATTTGGATGCCCTTTATTTCTGTTTCTTGCCTTATTGCTCTAGCTAAGACTTCCAGCACAATGTTAAATAGGAGTGGTGATAGAGGGCATCCTTGTCTTGTTCCTGTTCTCAAGGTGAGTGTTTTCAGCCTCTCTCCACTAAAAATGATGTTGGCCATTGGTTTTGCATATTTGCCCTTTATTAAGTTGAGAAATTTTCCTCCTATACCTATTTTATGGAGAGTTTTTATCAGGAATGTGTGTTGGGCTTTGTCGAATGCCTTTTTTGGTCAATTGAGATGATCATGTGATTCTTTTCTTTCTTTTTATTTACGTGGTGGATTACTTCGATTTTGTAATGTTGAACCATCCTTGCATACCTGGTATGAATCCTGCCTGGTTGTGGTGTATTATTTTTTTGATATGAAGCTGATTTAACTCTATTGGCTAGAATTTTGTTGAGCATTTTTGCATCTACATTCATGAGAGATATTGGTCTGTAATTTTCTTTTTTGTGGTGTCTTTGCCTGGTTTTGGTATCGGGGTTATGCTGGCTTCGTAGAATGAATTAGGAAGT
Source organism: Loxodonta africana (assembly GCF_030014295.1). Taxonomy (NCBI): domain Eukaryota; kingdom Metazoa; phylum Chordata; class Mammalia; order Proboscidea; family Elephantidae; genus Loxodonta; species Loxodonta africana. The sequence goes on from NC_087369.1 coordinate 64,541,947, forward strand.
ATCACTTCCTTTTTTATGTTCTGAAATAGTTTGAGTAGGACTGGTGTAAGCTCTTCTCTGAATATTTGGTAGAATTCTCCAGTAAAGCCATCTGGGCCAGGGCTTTTTTTTGTTGGGAATTTTTTTATTACCTTTTCAATGTCTTCTCTTGTTATGGGTCTGTTCAGATTTTCAACATCATTTTGTGTTAGTTTGGGTAGATAGTGTGTTTCTAGAAATTTGTCCATTTCCTCTAGGTTTTCAAATTTGTTGGAGTATAGTTTTTCATAATACTGTGTTATGATCATTTTTATTTTGGTTGCGTCTGTTGTAATGTCCCCCATTTCATTTCTTATTTGGGTTATTTGCATCTTCCTGTGTTTTTCATTTGTCCATTTGGCCAGTGGTTTGTTGATTTTGTTGATCCTTTCAAAAACCAACTTTTGGTTTTGTTGATTCTTTGTATTGTTTTTCTATTCTCTATTTCATTTATTTCTGCTCTGATCTTTATTATTTCCTTTCTTCTGGTGGCTGTGGGCTTTTTTTTTGTTGTTCTCTTTCTGATTGTTCAAGTTTTGTAGCGAAAATTTTGATTTTGTCCCTTCTTTTTTGATGTGTGCATCTATTGCTATAAATTGACCTCTGAGCATTGCCTTTTCTGTGTCCCAAAGGTTTTGATATGATGTGTTTTCATTCTTGTTTGATTCTAGGAATTTTTTAATTCCATTTTTGATTTCTTTTGTTACCCAGTGGTTTTTAAGGAGGTTGTTTGGTTTTTGTTATTCAGTTTGCAAGTAATTGATTTTTTTCCCCTTACTCTTACTGTTGTTAATTTCTACTTTGATGGCATTGTGGTCAGAGAAGATATTTTGTATTATCTCAATGTTCTGGATTTTGTTAAGGGTTGCTCTGTGGCCTAAGATGTGGTCTATTCTGGAGAACGTTCCATGTGCACTGGCAAAGAGTGTGTACTTTGCAGCTATTGGGTGGAGTGTTCTATATGTCTATGAAGTCAAGTTAGCTGATTGTGCACTTTAGCTCTTCTGTATCTTTGCTGAGTTTCTTTCTAGATGCTCTGTCCTTTACTGAGAGCAGTGTGTAGATGGTTAAGCCTTCATGATGGTTTGTCTCTTTAATCATTATATGGTACCCTTCTTTGTCTTTTATGGTGGATTTTGTTTTAAAGTCTATTTTGTCTGAGATTAGTATTGTTGCTCCTGCTCTTTTTTGTTAGTTATTTGCTTGATATATGTTTTTCCATCATTTGATTTTTAATAAATTTACATCTTTGTTTCTAAGGTGTGTCTCTTGTAGACAGCATATTGATGGATTCTTTTTTTTTTTTTTACCCACTTTGTCACTCTATGTCTCTTTACAGGTGCACTTAGACCATTTGCATTCAGTATAATTATTGATAGGTGTGAGTTTATTGCTGTCATTTTGTAGTTTTTTTTTTCGTGGTGATAACATTCTCTTTGTCCACCTTACTTTCCTGTGCTGACTTCCTTTTGTTTGTGGATTTCTTTTGTTTTTTGTAGAATTTTTTTTTATTGAGACTTTATGTTTTCCTCCTTTATTTTGATGAGTAGGCTTGTTAATTTTCTTTGCAGTTACCTTGAAATTTACCCTTATCTTCCTGGATTTGAACCAGTCTATCACTACTTAGTATTACCTTGCCTTCCTCTCCTTTGGAAAGTTCAATACCTACACCATTTATTACCTCTTCTATTGTTCTAACATTGCTGTCATTTGCAGATTAACCTCTCTGGTTCCCTGATGCAATTCTTTTGGTTTTGGATAGTACTTGAGAGTTCATTTTCTACATTGGTATCTGGCTGGTAAAATTTTGTGCCCTAGATTCAGGCTGTGGTCTGATGTTGTTTGTTCATAGACCAAAGGACTCTCTTTAATAATTCTTGTAAGTTTGGTTTGGTTTTTACATATTCCCATAATTTCTGTTTATCTGGAAGTGTCCTAATTTCACCATCATATTTGAACGAAAGTTTTGCAGGATATATTTTTTGTGGTTGGCAATTTTTTTCTTTCAAGGTTTTATATCTGTTGTTCCATTGCCTTCTTGTCTGCATGGTTTCTGCTGAATAATCAGAGCTTAGTCTGATCGTTTCTCTTCTGTATGTGACTTTTTGTTTTTCTCGAGCTGGTCTCAGCATTTTATCTTTGTTTTTGGTTTTAGCTAGTGTGATTATATGTCTTGGTGTTTTTCTTTTCAGGTCTATCCTTCATGGGGTTCATTGACCTTCTTTGATGGTCTACTTTTCATCATTCATGATATTAGGGAAGTTCTGTGTCAGCAACCTTCAATGATCCTCTCTGTGTTTACCATTTTCTCTCTCTGTTCTGGAACTCTGATCACTCACAGATTTTTGCTTTTGATTGTATCCCACATGATTCTCAGAGTTTCTTCATTTTTCTTCGTTCTTTTTTCTGATTTTTCTTCAAACAGAGTTTTATCGAAGTGTTTGTCTTCAATTTCACTGGTCCTGTCTTCCATCATTTCAAATTTGCTCCTCAGACCTTCTATGACACTGACCATTTCTGAAATCCTGTTGTTTATCTTTTGGCATTCTAATTGTTGTTTCTGTATGATTTCTAGTTGTGAATTTATTTTGGCTTTTTGTTCCAGTGTTATTTTCCTGAATTTTTCCATTTTTTGTCTGTATTTTCCATGAATTTGTCTTCCTTTTCTATAAATTTGTCTATTTTTTCCTTATTTTTGTCTTCTTTTTGCTTCAACTCTTGGATAGCTCTAAATATTAGAGATTTGAATTCCCTGTCAGGTAGTTCTAGTGTTTTTTCTTCTACTGGAAAGTCATCTGGTGTTTTGTTTTCATGCCTACTGGGATCATCCTGTCCTTTTTTTGATATGTTTTGATATTGTCTGTTGTCTTTGGGACATTCAGTAGTTATTTTCTTTGTTCTGGATTGTAGATTTGTTTGTTTTATCTTTTTGTTTTATTTGGTTGTCTGAGCAGGCAGACTGTGCATTCTTTGTTGTTTGCTCATCTGTAGTCACGATATTTTTCACCTCCTGGTCCAATCGGCGGGGTCAGTCACTCAACTATGGTGCAGCAGAGCTGGTCCAGCTGAAGGGGAGGGGCTGGGATGGGTTGTTTGTGGCACATACCACGGCTGACAGGGCAGGCCAGGAATCAGCGCCAGGCAGGTTCTGGTAGGCCTTGCCTGTGGTGCTCGGAGGTGTTATGTTCAGCACACGGTGCAGGTAGGCAGAAAAGAGAGGGGAGGTTGTGATGTATGGAGCAAATATGGGTATGGAAAAGAGGAGAGAGAAACAGGAGCCAAAAATAAACAAAGGAAAAAAAAGAGTGCAAAGGGAGCTTGCCATTGGAGTGGAGTGATGAGAAACCAAGAAATGGAGAAAAGGAAAAAGAAAAAAAGCTAGATAAAAATTTGGAATAGAAAAAAAATGACCCTAGGGGTCCCACCAGTGTGGCTGTGACAACTGGGGAAGTCTCCCAGATTGTGGCAGTATATCCTGGCTAGAGGGGATATAGGTGTCACACAGCACCAGGTATTCAGGAGACAGGAAAAGAGGGTAAATATAGACAGATGAGAAATGGAGAAAGACAGAAAGGGAGAAGGAGAGAAGAGAAAAAGAAAGAAATTCCCCTAGGGATTTTGCCTAGCAGCTGCACAGATTTGGGGAGTGGCTCCTAAGCTGTGTAATGCAGCCCTGCTAGAAGGAGCTCTCGAGTGTGAAAAGAGGAAAAAAAATGAAACAAAACATAACAAAGCAAAAAAAGCACCAGGGATCCCACCAGCATGGTGTCACAGGTGGGGGGAGTGGTTCCCCAGTTGAGCCAGGCTTCACAGCCTTTGAAGATGAAGAAGTATCACCAGCTCAGCGACCTTGCCAGCAGGGCGAATCCAGGCAGCCTGGAGTGGAAGCAGTTACCTCCTGGCCAAGAGACTGCGGCTGGCAGGAAGCAGAGGAGGCTGAAGTGGGAGGGGAGCAAGGGTCGGTGTAGGAAAGTGTATATCACTCATTACCAGGTGCTCTGTCTTCTGCTGGGAACTTTGTGGAGCTGCTTTCCAGGACTCCCTGTCCACTGATCTGCTATGTGGGCAGGGCAAATCCAAGCTGCACGGATGCTGCACTTCCCCACCAGCCAAGACACTGCAGCCAGCCAGGAAGCTCAGAGGTAGAGCAGGGGGGAGAGGATGGGGGGTGGGAAAGCATGTATCTGTCTGTCTCCTGCTGGGAGCTCAGTGAAGCTGCTTTCCCATGCTCCCTGTCCATGGATCCCAGACAGGAGTCCAAGATGGCAGATCCATGCTGGGTTAGCTGATAAGGAACCTCCACGTTTATCTCTCCTCGCTCTCTGCTCTCTGTCAGTTTCTTATTCCATTCAGTGTTTGGTTGAGTACTTTCTCTCTTCATTTGACACTTCGGGTTCCAGGAATGATGTTTGTCTCTGTTCACTTAGTTTTTCGGGTCTTTGGTGTGGAGGGACGGGGTGGTGCTTCTGTCTATGACACCATGTTGGCAGGAAGTCCCCTGGTGAGGTCTTTTGAAGAGCATAAGTATTTAATTTTTAGAAGATCCCAGTTATCTAGCTTGTCTTCTGATGTTTGTGTATTGTTAGTTATGGTTTGTATCCTATTGATGCCTTGTATTAGGGCCTCTGGTGTTGACCTTATTTTTTCTTCTATGATCTTTATAGTTTTTGGTTTTATATTTAGATCTTTCATTCATTTTCAATTACATTTTGTGTATGGTGTGAGGTATGGGTTCTGTTTCATTTTATTGCAGGTAGACATCCAGTTTTGCCAGAACCAGTTGTTTAAAAGACTATAATTTCCCCTATTTGATGGATTTGGGCCTTTGTCAAAGATCATTTGACCTTTGGTGGATGGGCTTACATCTGGGTTCTCAATTCTGTTCCATTAGTCAATGTGTCTGTCATTGTACCAGTACTAGGCTGTTTTGACTGTAGCTGTATAGTAGGTTCTAAGGTCAGGTAGTGTAAGGCCTCCTACTTTATTCTTCTTCAATAGTGTTTTACTTATCTGGGGCTTTTTCCCTTTCCATATAAAGCTAATGATTAGTTTTTCCTCTCTTTAAAGAATGCTACTGCTATTTGGATGGGGATTGCATTGTATTTGTAGATCGGTTCGGGTAGAATTAATATTTTCACAATGTTCAGTCTACTTATCCATGAGCAAGACATGTTTTTCCATTTATGTAGGTCTCTTCTGGTTTCTTGCGTAGTGTTTTCATAGTTTTCTTTACATAGGTCTTTTAAGTCCCTGGTTAGATTTATTCCTATGTATTTTATTTTTAAAGGGCTATCTAAAAAAAATTTTTTTGTTTATTATAAATAGTATTGTTTTCCTGATTTCCTTTTTGCAGTTCTGTTTATTGGCATATAGGAATCCAACTGATTTTTGTATGTTTAGCTTGTATCCTGCTAATCTGCTGAATCTTTCTATTAGTTCCAGTAGTTTTCTTATGAAGTCTTTTGGGTTTTCTATGTATAGTATCTTATCCACAATTAGGGACAGTTTTACTTCTTCCTTACCTTTTACCCTTTATTTCTTTTTCTTGCCTTATTGCTCTAGCTAGGACTGCCAGTACAATGTTAAATACTAGTGGTGATACAGGGCATCTTTGCCTTGTTCCTGCTCTCAAGGGGAAAGTTTTCAGTCTCTCTCCTTTAAGAATGATGTTGGCTGTTGGTTTTGTATAGATGCCCTTTATTATGTTGAGGAATTTCTCTTCTGTACCTATTTTACTGAGAGTTTTTATAAGGAATGGCATTGAACTTGGTTGAATGTCTTTTTTGTGTCAATTGAGATGGTCATGTGATTGTTTTATTTATGTGATGAATTACATTGATTGATTTTCTAATGATGAACCATCCTTGCATACCTGATATGAACCCGACTTGGTCATGGTGTATTATTTTTTTCTTGTGATGATGTATTCTATAAATAATAGAAAATTCTAAATAAGAATTTTTGAATCTATATTCACGTGAGGTATTGGTCTGTAATTCTCTTTTTGTGTGATGTCTACCTGGTTTTGGTATCAGGGTTATGCTGGCTTCATAGAATGAAATTGGATGTATCTCTTCCTTTTCTATGTTCTCCCCATTACCAGCTTTCCTGTTCCCTCCTACCTTCCAGTCCCCGCCCCAAGGCTGGTGTACCCCTTTAGTTTTGTTTTGTTCCATGGGTCTGTTCAATCTTTGGCTGAAGGGTGAACCTCAGGAGTGACCTCATTACTGAGCTGAAAGGGTGTCTGGGGGCCATACTCTCAGGGTTTCTCCAGTCTCTGTCAGGCCAGTAAGTCTGGTCTTTTTTTGTGAGTTAGAATTTTGTTCTACATTTTTCTCCGGCTCTGTCCAGGACCCTTTATTGTGATCCCTGTCAGAGAGTCAGTGGTGGTAGCCAGAAACCATCTAGTTTTACTGGACTCAGTCTGGTGGAGGCTGTGGTAGATGTGGTCCATTAGTCCTCTGGGCTAATCTTTCCTTTGTATCTTTAGTTTTCTTCATTCTCCATTGCTCCTGAAGAGGTGAGACCAGTGGAGCATCTTAGATGGCTTGTGTTAAGCCCTTTGGTGTTCTTCTTCTTACCCTTTGTGTACATTTTTTAGATATATTTTCTCTGGTTGCCATAAAGATTACATTTAACACCTTACATTTGCAACCACCTAGTTTCACTTTATTCCAACAAATAATATACAAGCAACAAGTAATATAGAACAGTAACACAAATATTCTATTCCTCTTTCACTCCCCCATCTTTGTTATTGTTGTCACCAATAATTTGCAGACAAAAATCCCATAAAATTGGCTCTTTTACTTGCCCATGCCATTGCCTTTACAGTATTATCTCTCTTTTTTCCCATGATCAGCTTTGAGTAGCTGTCTAGTGTCCTTTCCTTTCCATCTGAAGACCTCCTTTAGAATTTCTTTCAAAGCAGGTCTGCTAGTAACACATTCCTTCAGCTTTTGTTTATGAAGGAATGTCTTGATTTCACCCTCATTTTTGACAAACAGTTTTGGTGGATAGAAAATTCTTGGTTGACAGTTTTTTTTTTCTTTCTTATAGCACTTTATTTATATGGTTTCATTGCCTCTGGCCTCCAAAGTTTCTGAAAAGAAACAGCATTTAATCTTATTGAGAATCCCTTATATGTTACACAGGGCTTCTCTCTTGCTGCTTTCAAGAGTCTCTTCTTATCTTTGGACTTCAGGAGATTGATTACAATCTGTCTCAGTGTGGATCCATTGGAGTTTGTTGAGCTTCCTGAATTTGCAGATTCAACTCCTTCATCAAATCTGGAATGTTTTCTGCCATGTTTCTTCAAATATATTATTTTGTCCCTTTCTTTTTCTCCTCTCCTTCCAGGATTCTCATGACACGTATGTTGGTTCACATGGTGGTGTCCCACGTTTCCATTCAACCTTGCTCATTTTTCTTTATTATTTGTTTCTGTTTCCTTTGAGATTCAATAAATTTGACTACATTTTCTTCTAGTTCACTTATTCTTTCTTCTGCCAGCTCAGATTTTTGTTTTTGTTTAATCCCTCTGTTGTATTTCTCATTTCAGTTATTGTATTCTTCAGCTCCAATATTTCTGTTTGGTTCTTGTTTATATGTTCTATCTCCTTATTCAGATTTATTTAGCTTATTGTCCATATGTTCTTTAAATTCATTGAGCATATTCAATATTGTTATTTGAATGACTTCTATTTTGCCCATTATCCAGACTTCCATAGAGCTGATTTCTGTTTCTTCATATTGTTCTTTTATTTGGGACATCTTTTCTGCTTTTTTCCATGCCTTGTAATTTTTTAGGCAAGCCACATTTGAATATTATACTGTGGTAACCCTGGAACTCAGTATCTTCTTCCCCAGGGATTTTAAATTTCTTTCTATAGATAGATAGGTATAGATATAGATGATATACACATAGATTTAATTCATAGCAACCCTATAGGACAGAGTAGAACTGCCCCATAGACTTTCCAAGGAGTGCCTGGCAGATTCCAACTGCCGACCCTTTGGTTAACAGCTGTAGCACTTAATCTCTACACTACCAGAGTTTATATATAAAACCCTGGTGGCATAGTGGTTAAGTGCTACAGCTGCTAACCAAAAGGCCAGCAGTTTGAATCCACCAGGAACTCCTTGGAAACTCTATGGGGCAGTTTTACTCTGTCCTATAGCTTCACCGTGAGTTGGAATCAACTCAATGGCAGTGGGTTTTATGTATATATTTCACCTTCCCTGATTTTTGAAGGCTGTAGTAGTCCACCTGTTCAGTAAATGTCTTTAACTATTGTTAAAAGGACTGCCCTCCAGGACATGTGTTGATAGCAAGAACTCTGATCCAAAGCTCTTGTCCACTTAGAGTTTCAAAGGATATTTTCTTATAGTTCAGGGAGAAAAACAAACAACAGAGTACAGAAAGTGTCTGATTCTCTAACTCTTCAGCAATTGTGATTTTTACTTGATGTAGGTTGTAGTCAATTGTTTACTTCGTGCTTTTTCCAAACCACTTTTTGTGTAGCATCAGTTTCAGTTATGGTGTATTTGCAGTCAGTCAGTGATCTGGCTTATCAACTAGAATGCACTCTGGCCCTTTGATTCTGCAAGCAATGACTCAGCACTAGCAAAAGGCCAAAATCTCCACTCTTTTTTTTTTAATTTTTATTGTCTTTAAGTGAAAGTTTACAAATCAAGTCAATCTCTCACACAAAAACTTATATATACCATGCTACATACTCCCGATTACTCTCCCCCTAATGAGACAAAAAAAAAAAAAGAGAAAAAAGATTTTTTTTTTCCTAACGAGACAGTCTGCTCCCTTCCCCCACTCTCTCTTTTCGTGTCCATTTCGCCAGCTTCTAACCCGCTCTACCCTCTCATCTCTCCTCCAGGGAGGAGATGCCAACATAGTCTCTAGTGTCTACCTGATCCAAGAAGCTCACTCCTCACCAGCATCCCTTTCCAACCCATTGTCCAGTCCAATCCATGTCTGAAGAGTTGGCTTTGGGAATGGTTCCTGTCCTGGGGCAACAGAAGTTCTGGGAGCCATGACCACTGGGGTCCTTCTAGTCTCAGTCAGACCATTAGGTCTGGCCTTTTATTGGGGTCTACGTCCCACTGCTCTACTGCTCCCTCAGGGGTTCTCTAAAATCTCCACTCTTGTTTGAATCTTTCAGCACACTCCCTGACCAAGCCTTCTTTGCACACTGTGCAACCCCCAAACATTGGAGTACAATGTCCCCACTCACAGTGCTGGCATCAACTAGCTGTTCTGGGAACATGGGCCACTGTCCCCACTTCTGTGTCAGGGCTGAGGAATGAGGGATATTAGCTAGTTGGTACACATGGAAGCATTAGATTATTCCTTCTTCAAGTACTTCCCTGGTTGATTTAAATGCTCTATCTGCTTCCAGAGTCCCAAAATAGTTCCAGGAGCTCTTTCACGCACAGTATATGATCTGGTGGAGAGGCCGATATTTATAAATTTTTAATCTGCTTTTTTGTTTTTTGAGTTTTAACTTCTGTGTTAAACTCTCCCTCCCAGCACAAGGCTTCTTCAGACTTCAGGCCATGGAAGCCTATTGTTTGCAGTTCTTAAGTAAATTGCTCCCAACTGAATCATGGCATGTGGGAGAATTATAAGGTTTTCTCTCTCTCTCTCTCTAGTCGTGCCAAGAGCATGGGACAGGCCTTCCTGAGGATCTTGTGTTGCCTCAGTTTTTCTGGATCTCCCCAGAAATATATGAAGAATTTGATACAACAGTCCTCCAGCAAAGCTACACTCCAGGACCAAAGCGGAGCACAGTTTGTGGTTTGTGGGTGGTAGGTTGCAGTTCACAGCCCAGTGTGCCTGGAGCTTCCACTGCCACAGAAGCTGAAAGGGCAAAGCCTTAAACTATAGACAAACTTTCCTACCTTGCTGGATTTTCTTTGTTCGGTTTTTGATTGGATTCTGTATCTTTTTTACTGGTATACAAAGTTTTGAGTCCATTAGTTCACCAAATTATTTTATTTTTTCCTGTAATTGTTTTTTGGGGGATGGCAGCATTCGGTCGCTTATGCCACCATCTTACCCCTGGTGCAAGGGAAGTTTTTGAATCCAATTTTTTAGGTTTATTCAGATCCCAGCAGGACTCTTCTTAGCTATGCTTTTCTTTGGTTCTGTCCGGTGAACTAACTGACCTATGGTTTATCTTGTTGCTCTTAATTAAGAGTTGAGGTTTTCAAGAGTGCCTTTAGCCTTGAACTTCTCCACACTCTGTTACAAATAAAGTCAGTTCTTTTGGGAAGACCTTCAGAGCTCTTTTTTCCTATGGACTGCCTCTCCCCCTGGGAAAAAAATCTCTTAGCCACTACTCTGGGTATTGGGTGGGGCAGTAGCTTCTTGTTCTTCTCAGCTTTCCTCTCCTGGTGTGGAAACTTTGCCCTATGAGCAAGCTGGGATGAGGTTGATTGGTGCCCCTGTATTATTGGCCTGTTGTGCTTGAGGTAGAGCCTCCTCACTATGAATGGGAGCTGAGTGGAAGAATGGATCTTCATGTATCTTGAACACATTCACTAGGAATTAAGCCTCTTTGTCTTGGATTTGGAAAAAAACTTGGATTTGGAGGGGGTGAGAAATGCTGGTGGCCGTTCCTATGAGTAAAATATGGTAATACTTGATTTGGTGCTGAAAGGCCATATTCACCCAGAGCAGGTGAACAAGATGGGAGTGAGAGGGAAGGACTGGCTCAAAAACCACAGACTGTCACTGTTCTTATCTATTTTTTGTAGATTTTCTTGAGTAAATGCTTCTTCATTTGCTGTATGCCCTTCAGACAATTTCTAGAGGCTTTAAATGAATTGTGTGTGTGTGTGTATATATATATATGTTTTCATCAGTTTTGCTTGTTTTCCTAGAAAGTGATTCTGTGGAGCTTCTCACTCTGTCATTCTGGAAGTGAACTCTATATTTCAGCAATATTTTCATTTGTTTTGTTTTCTAAAATGCGAGAGACTTGAACATGTTTAATGGCTTCATCAGTAGAAATCAGTAGAAAAGAAGAGGGTGAAGATACTGTTTGGAGAGAGGAAACTTATAGATCAAGGTTCCTGAGGAGATATCAAGGAATGGGACAGAGAATGCTGCAGGTAGGATTAGAAGCAGGAAAAAGGGCACCTCTTCTACTGTGTCAGGAGGGAAGGAACAAGGAAAAGGACAAGTGGGGATTATCATGAGTTTGTAGGTAGTTTGCAGGAAGGATTTAAGGACACTGCTGTCTGGGGTCTTCTATTTTCAGTGCAGTAGCCACGGAGGTCATCTACTGAGGGTGAGGAAGAGGTGAGTGAGGGAAGGCTTGAGGAGAATAGGAGTTTGGAAAAACTACTCTGGAGACTCAGGGTAGACTTTCATATTTCTCTTGGTCTTCGAAGGAAGATGCTCAGAGTCATGTGTGAATAGACTTTTAGTGTCCTGTGAAACCACAGGTAACTTTTTGGTTGCAGATGTTTACTGAGCTGGCCAAAAGATTAACTCCTCCTGGAATTTTAGTCCAAAGCAAATATCCATTTAGACATGTCTGCACGCCTCCTTTTATCCAGAAAATGGAAACTTAGAAATTCTGCCTCCCCCATACCTGCAACAGCTGTCAGGAAGTTTAGGAACAATCCCCCGTACTCTCTGAGGCACTTGCTTACATACATTTCCTTGGCTTCCTTCCTTTTAGAGATCATTGTTCTGTTTTATCCTCACAGAATTGCTCCTACCTTCTGTTTTAACCTTTAAAGAGAAGGAGGGTGGGGCTGCCAGTTATAGTTTAGGGCTTAAGCGTGCAGACTCCAAGGATTAGATGCCCTGTGAGCCCAAGTCCCTGCTGCTGACTGTGTGATCCTGGACAAGTTATTCACACTCTCTAAGCCTCAGCCTCCTCATCTGTAACATGGAATTTTAAGAGCTCTTATTTCATACATGGTGGTTGTGGGGATTAAATGAGACCATTTCTATAAAGCATTTGGCACCATATTAAGTTCTCAATCATGTTAGCTAATACAGTTATCATCAAATCCTCATTACTCTGCACCAAATGATTTGGAGGGAGGAGTTACCTCAAATTCTTACAATGGCCCCGAACCAAAGATGCATTTCCCCCATTGTACAGATGGGAAAACTGAGGTCCCATGTCAAGGGAGGATTAAAACTGGGATTTGAACCCAGGACCATGTGTCTGTCTACCTGTCTCCACTACTTAAACCACACTGCCTCTCTGGGTCAACAGCAGGGTCAAATTAGTCAGAATCTCCAATGCAAAGCATTTCTGTAAAGGTAGCCACATGAACTCTGTGGCTTCTCTGTGCCTGTCCACTCATCTCTCAGATGAGGTGGCTAAGCCACTCAGTGGTTCCCCAACCTGGCTGGGCTTCAGGTTCACCTGGAAACTGCTTAAAAACAGATTCCTAGGTCCCACCCCAACTCACTGAACCAGACTCCAGAAGTGTAAGGTTCAGAAATCTGGACATCTAGATGAAATTTGAAACAAACTCAGCAGCCAGGACACCTCATGCTCTCCAGGGACTGAGGTAGAGCCTCAAGGGCTGCCCACACTTCACACTGTCCTTTCATTCTCTTCCATTCTCAGTGGTGATGCCAGGGGAAAGCAAGATTTGGGCAGCATGGCTTCCACAGCCTTTTACACCTTCTCTCATTTATTCTTTCCCTCATTCACAGCTACTTGCTTAATATAGTCATTTACTCACATTACGTTCACTCACTCTTCCCTTTACTCCCACATTCACTTATTCACCTTCTCACTCATATTCCCTCTCTGGTTCACCCCATATCAGCCAATCAATGAGTAAACTAAAGATAAATTAGTGAACACATTATTTACAGCAGTGTGGGCATGTTAAGGGAACCCACAAGGGATGGTCCAATACCCATGGACTAGCATCAGTGGAAAGGCATTACTACCCCAAGAATTGAACGGTTAAAGGGGAAGTGGTTGTAGAAAACTGTCAAAAATTACAGCCATGGAAGAGGGGCTGCCCAACAGGAACTTATGGCCATAGCTCAGGGAACTTAGACACTGCCAGATAGGGTGGCATGGGGGTAAATACCACCAAACTCTCACCACTCCCACCCTCAATCTTGTGCCAGTGCTTCTTATTTGCAGAACAAGGGAGCCCAAATGATGCAGTCAATAAGGGTCAGCCTTCTGAGACTTACAGCTGCACAGTCATGGGTGGAGAGTGGATCTAGAGGACCAAATGGTGAAAAACAATGACAGCCCCCCACCACGTGTCCTCCACATTACCCTTGCTTAGGTCTGTCCCAGCCACCTGTCCTACATGAGGATCTTTGACATGGGCATCTGCCACATGGTGAACTGAGTGCAGGACAACATCCAGAATGGCATGGCCTACTACTACTACTCGACGGCAACGGGTACTACCTCATAAACATCCATGTCACACCCCGCTCCATCTACCTATGCCAGCATGGTGAGAGTGAACTTAACCTCAGAGGTCACACTGGAGGCGACTCTGGTGTCTCAACTCAGGGCAAGCAGGTAGAGAGGGCCTCCTGCACCCAGATGGGGTTGGCTGGGCCAGCCCAGGTGGGGTGGGATGGTCACTGCCTGAGTCCTGAGGACAAAGGACCCAGTGTTGGGGTAGAAGCAGATTCTGGTCACTCCCCCTCTTGATCCCATCACTCAGTCTTGACCATCCATTGAATGGCTTCCATGTGCCACCTGCATCTGGAGGTGGATAGCTTGGATCTGGCTTTTCTCCAGCCCCATTACAATGATCACCTCTGCCCCTGCCTGACTGGTCCCCTCATCATTCTGACAGCTCTGTACATTTCCTTATGCAATTCTCCCAACCTAGTCTGCCCTCCCCTCTCCCCTCTGTCAGCTGGTGGCCATCAGTTGCAGAGACAGTGACCCTGAAGTGCCCACCCTTGAATCCATCTTCTCTTCCCAGACTCAGGACCGATGCTACTATCCCCATCCCCACCCTAGCCACAGGTCTTCACACTGTCATCATTTGTCCCCAACCAGTTACTGCTTCTCTCCTGCCCTCCTTCCCTCTCTTCTCTCCCAAGACCCAGCTCCTACTCCAAGGCCTGGTCCAGGAAGCCCTCCCCTGAGCTCTCCTCTCCTCTCCATCTGTCACCTGACCCTAGGCTCAGTCTCTCCCGGTTGTGGCCCCTTGCTGACTCTCATGGCACGAGTCTCTTCTCCTCAGACAAGTATAGCGACCTGACCGTGATGAGTGCTGTTTAAACCACAAGATGCATTTTCTGCAGCTTTTGGCCCTGTCCCTGGGTTTTTGGGTACAGGCCTTATTCTTGCTGAAAGGACCTCTAGGGGGTTGAGAATGGACTGCAGGTTGGAGGGAGCTTCTTCATCTACTGGACACCTACTATGCATAGTCATTTAATCTTCACAACAGCTCTGTGGGATGGGCATTGCCAGTTTTATAGATAAGGAACCCAAGGCCCAGAGAAGAGTAGAGAGGCCCTGGTAAAAGACAGAGCCAGGACTGAAAATCGGGCCTTCTTGCTGCCCTCCTCAGCATCCCCCACTGTAGACTCTGAGGTGCTCCAGGCAAGATATGGGACCACAAAGTCCCAGGCCTCATGGCTCCCTTTCTGTTACCTTCAGACTAGCATTCTTCATGCACAGGAGATGCTGGACTCTGACTCTCACCTATCCTGCTCCTCAGAGCAGAGCCAGAGTCCACTGGAAGGTGTCACCTTTACCCCATGACAACACCTGCAGTCAGGGGTCTCTTGGTTTCTCTGTGCCCCCCTGTTGGAGCAGGACATGGTGCCTTGTTGAAGCATCTCAATTGGTATCATCAATTCCTACAGCCTTGTTTAAGCCCTGGTGGTGTAGTGGTTAAGAGCTCAGCTGCTAACCAAAATGTCGGCAGTTTGAATCCACCAGCTGCTCCTTGGAAACCCTGTGGGGCAGTTTTGTTCTGTCCTATAGGGTTGCTGTGAGTTGGAATTGACTCAACAGCAACGGAGTTTTTGTTTTGGGGTTTTTGTTTGTTTGTTTTTTGCCAATGCCTTCAGCATGGCTTCTAGTTCTTCCTTCAGTACCAGCATTTCTTTGTTGTTGTTGTTGTTTTTTCAGGCGTGCAAGTAAATAGTTTATTTTCAAAAGTCCTGGTTGCTTACATATAAGCAACCCTCTGGGAAGGGAAAATGAAATTCCGATCTACACTTTTCTTGACCCAAGACATTCACTGAATATTTTTACTGGGCAATTTAGAATACCCATTCCCAAAACAACTTGTCTGTTTACATTAATTATGACAACTTTTATGGTGTTGAGATTTGAACTCTGTCTATACAACTTCCCGCAAGTCTCCATTTACAAGTTCCCTATAGTACGGATTCAGTGATGTTTATCAAGGTCTAACCTCTGTCTGAAGACTTTTCTATACTTATGCTGGCTGGATTTCTCTTTAGTGTGAATTCTCCAATGCTGAATAAAGTTGATGATTCCATAGAAAACATTTCCACATTTATAAGATCTCTCTCCAGTAGATTATTTGGTGCACAGCCAGTCCTGACTTCTGGGTGAAGGCTTTCTTACATTCTTCACACAAGGTTCTATAAGGTTTCTTTGCTGAATGAAGACCTCCTCATGGTCCTCACATTTATGAGCTCTCTTTCTTACTTGGATTCTCTGATATCAACTAACGTCACTATGACTAAAATCTTCCTCACATTCCTTACACATTTTTCCTTGTGGTGGATCTCCTGGTGAGAAAGGAGGGATACACTATATAAAAATATCCTTTTCGAACTTGTTACTCTCAAAGAGATTCTCTTCAGCATGGACTCTCTGATGCTGTGTAATGACTCACTTTTAACTAAAGGGATTACTACATTTGTTGCATCGATGTGTCAGTTCTGTAGAGATTCCACCACATGATTCAGCATCTTCAGTTTTTTTGTGTGTGTGTGAGTGTTGGAGCCAAGTTTTTATTTCCTTAATAAGACTTATGTTGAGGAACAGAGAGATAAAAATAAAACCTAGTTTTACCTGAAGTGTGCTGCTTTCTATGTCTCTAAACTGGCATCCCAATTTTGTGAAGTACCAAAGGGGAGAGAGGGAGTTCAGTTTGAATGAAAAGAGGAGACAGCAGGGCAGAAAGAGATTGGAAGAACATGGGGGATTTTCTCACAAAATATGACAAAGAATCAGGAAAGGATAATAAAAAATTCAAGAGAGTTTGAATCCAGAACTGAGAAACAGGGAGTATTATGAAACCAAGGGAATTTAATATGTTAAGGATAGTTAAAAGAACTATTTACACTTACATAAATGTACCTAGTCCACTAATACAGACGTATGAAATGCTCAATAAATATTTGTTGAGTGGATCAATAAACTATGGGATTTTTTAAAAATAATATTTTATTGTGTTCTTGGCAAAAGTTTACACAGTAGTTTAGATTCCCGTTCAACAATTTCTACACAAATTTCCAGATGACATTGATAACGTTCTTCACAACGTGTGAACATTCTTATTATTTCCATTCTAATTGGTCTGTTTCCATTAATCTAGTTTCCCTACCCTCTTACATTCTCATCTTTGTTTTAAAGTAATTGTTGTCTATTTGGTCTCAAAAAGGTGATTTTTTTTTTAAAGGAGCACAGTACTTATGGGTGATATTCATTATTTTATGAGACAGTTTGTTATTTAGCTACAAGGTTACCTTAGGGGTTAGTTTTGGTTCAAGGTTTGAAGAGTATCTCAGGGCAGTAGTCTTGGAGAGTCCTCTAGTTTCAACCAGTGGAGTAGGTCTGGGTTCACTTGTTTTTGTTTCTTAGGAATTTGAGATTCTGTTCTAAATTTTTCTCCCATTCTATCAGAGTCTGTCTATTTGGCCCTGATTAGAATGGTTGGTAGTTTTAGCTGGGCACCGTCTAGTTCTTCTGGTTACAAGGTAGATGAGGCCATGATTTGTGTAGACTATTTGTCTTATAGACTAGTGTTTTCTTTATGTCTTTGGTTTCCTATCTTTCTCTTTTACTCTGGTCAAGTAGAGACCAATAGTTGTATCTTATATAGCCACTTACAAGCTTTTAAGACCCCAGACACTGCTCACCAAACTAGGATGTAGAACATAACTTTATGAACTATATTATGCCAGTTGACCAAGATGGTCCTAATTCTATATACCCACACATATATTTTGGGGTTGTTTTTGCTGTTGCTTAAAAATTATATATGCCATAGCAATTACCAACAGGCTCTTTTTTTCTTGTGTATTTTTAGTGGCATTGTTTACATTTGCCAAGCTGTGTACACTTCACCTTCATTCAGTGTTGCCTTTCCCATCACCAAAAATAACAAGTGTCTACTATCAAGAGAGGAAACCCTGGTGGCGTAGTGGTTTAGTGCTATGGATGCTAACCAAAAGGCCAGGGGTTCGAATCCAGCAGGTGCTCCTTGGAAACTCTATGGGGTAGTTCTACTCTGTCCTATAGAGTCGCTATGAGTTGGAATCGACTCGACGGCAATGGGTTTGGTTTTGGTTTTTACTATCAAGAGAGTGAATCCTCCTCTACCCTCACCTCATCCCTGGTAACCAATAATGAACATTCATTTCTATATATTTACTTGTTCATGTCATTTCATAAAAGTGAGAACATGCAGTATTTGTTTTTTTGTGAATGACTTATTTCACTCAACATAATGTCCTCCAGGTTCATCCATGTTTCAAGATGTTTTGGAAATTCATTTTTTCTTTATTGCTGAGTAGTATTCCGTTGTATGTATATACCACCTTTTACTTATCCATTCATCCACTGATGGGCACTTAGGTTGTTTCCATCTTTTTGCTATTGTGAATAGTGCTGTGATGAACATAAGTGCATATGTCTGTGTCACTTCTATTAGATTCCTAGGGTGTACACCCAGGAGTGGAATTGCTGGGTGATATGGCAGCTCTACCTCTAGTGTTTTGAGGAACTGCCAGACTGTCTTCCACAAGGGTGTACCATTTTGCATTCCCACCATCAGTGGATGAGGGTTCCAGTTTCTCCACATCCTCTCCAACACTTGTTATTTTAGGTGTTTTTTTTTTTCTTTTTTTTTTTTTTTTAAATCTTGGCTTTCCTGGTGGGACTATCTCATTGTGGTTTTAATTTGCATTTCTGTTGTGGCTAATGACACGGAGCATCTTTTTGTGTGTCTGTTGGTCATTTGAATATTCTCTTTGGAGAACTGTCTGTTCATGCTCTTTGCCCAGGCTTTGATTGGGTTATTTGTCTTTTTTTTGTTAAGTTGTAGAAATTTTCTATATATCTAAGATATTATCAGTTATATTTTTCCCAAAGAATTTTTCCCGGTCTGTAGGTTGTCTCTTTACTCTTTTGATAAAGACTTTTGATGAACATAAGTATATAACTCTTACGAGGTCCCAGTTATCTATTTTATTTTCTGTTGCTCATGTATTCACTGTTGTGTTTGATAATCTATCATTGAAAAAAATTAGATCCTAAAGCTTTGCTTCTACATGTAGTACTGGCAATTCTTGATTATATGTTACTCCCTGAAATGGTTGAATATTGACTAATTCTTTTTGAAGCAGTGACTCTGTGTATTCCTTCCATCTTCTTTCGATGCTTTCCACATCATTCAATTTTTTGCCCATAGAATTCTTCAAAATTGCAACTTAAAACTTGAATTTTCTCTCAGTTCTTTCAGTTTGAGAAATGCCAATTGTATTCTTCCTTTTTGGTTTTCTAACTCCAGATCTTTGCACATTTCATTAAAATAATTTACATTGTCTTCTTGAACCACCCTTTGAAATCTTTTGTTCAGCTCTTTTACGTCATCATTTCTTTCATTCACTTTCAGTATTCTATGACCAAGAGCAAGTTTCAGAGTCTCTTCTGGCATTCCTTTGGCCTTTTCCTTCATTCCTTTCTTCTGGGATGATGTCCTTGACATCACCCCACAATGCTTCTAGTCTTTGGTCATTAATAACAAGAATACAATAAAATACTTATAGAGTATATTATGTGCAAAGCACAGTTCCAATCATTTTGCCTACATATATATGAGGAGTAAGCGAACAAATCTTTTCACTTAGTGAAAGTCTTTCAAAAATTTTGGTTCACAGGAAGTTGATGTTGCCCCCTGGTCACTTGGGACTCCTTCGGCCATTGAACCAACAGGCAAAGAAAAAAAAAGATGAAGTTTACTGTGCTGGCTGGGATGAGTGATCCTTATTATCAAGGGGAAATAAGGTGTTTGCTACAGAGTGGGGCTGGGAAGAGCACGTCTGTAACCCAGGAGAGTTCCTGAGTGACCCTAGTACTGTCATGTCCAGTAACAAAAGTTCATGGCAGATGACAGCAGATCAATACAGGTAGAACCTCCAAGAGCTCAGATTCCAAACAGTCATTATGGAGGCAGCTTCTGGGGTCCTTTCGGAGCATAATGCACAGCTTGCTCCTACCAGGCATACTGAGCACGGCTAGACCCACTGGAGAAGGGCTAAATTGTCCTTCTGTATGTGAGTGTCAGGACATTCCCTGGGTGCTTTCATCCACACCATGTCCAGTGATAAAGGCTAATCAAAGATTAGCCATACATACTCAGTACCACCAAGGATATCACCCTAAAAAGCAAATGACCATAATGAGCTAAGGTGCTTTCTAAAGATAAGAGGCACACAAGGATTCAATATAAAAAGGGGGAAGTAAAAAAC
Organism: Loxodonta africana; assembly: GCF_030014295.1. Classification (NCBI taxonomy): domain Eukaryota; kingdom Metazoa; phylum Chordata; class Mammalia; order Proboscidea; family Elephantidae; genus Loxodonta; species Loxodonta africana. The sequence continues at coordinate 64,561,688 of NC_087369.1, forward strand.
AACAGCTATGGCCTCTGGACTAGTTTCAGCAACAAGGACTATCCCAAGCCCACTGCCGTTGAGTCAATTCCGACTCATAGCGACCCTATAGGACAGAGTAGAACTGCCCCATAGATAACCATTCTTATTTCCTTCCTTGCTCTGTGTGCATGTGTATGCATTTATATATTATCTATCTTTTTACCTACCTGCCTACCTACCTACCTATCTATCTATATCTACCTATCATCAGTTAACCAGAAGACCCTGGGTGGTGCAAATGGTTAATGCACTCAGCAGTTAACCAAAGGGTTGGAGGTTGGAAGCTACCCAGAGGCACCTCAGAAGAAAGGCCTGGCTGGCTATCTACTTCTGAAAATTCAGTCATTGAAAATCCTATGGAGCACAGGTCTACTGCAATATACATGGAATTGCCACGAGACAGAATCGACTTGAAGACACCTGGTACTGTTGATAGTGCCTTGTTTAATGCATTCCACACTTAATTCATCTTGGTCTGATTTTAAGATTGTTACTCCAATATTGTGAAGTGACTATTCAAGTCTTCTCCTTATGTTTCTATTGTTCAGTGGCAATGGTGAAAGACCATTCCTGTAGAAAATCTTAGCTGTGCCATGTCATACCTACCTTGGTTCCTGACCTCACCTGGTTCTCCAGGTCTCTCATGGATCTCATGGATTACCTGACACCTTTTCCTATTATGCTTTTGTAATAAATAAATCCCAAATATCAATGAATTAACACATACAAGTTTATTTCTTTTTTTTAAATAATTTTTTTTGTGCTTTAAGTGAAAGATTACAAATCAAGTCAGTCTCTCACACAAAAACTTATATACACCTTGCTACATACTCCCAATTACCCTCCCCCTAATGAGACTGCCTGCTGTCTCCCACCACTCTCTCTTTTCCTGTCCATTTTGCCAGCTTCTAACCCCCTCCACCCTCTCATCTCCCCTCCAAGCAGGAGATGCCAACATATTCTCAAGTGTCCACCTGATCCAAGAATCTCACTCCTCACCAGCATCCCTCTCCAACTCATTGACCAGTCCAATCCATGTCTGAAGAGTTGTTTTCGGGAATGGTTCCTGTCCTGGGCCAACAGAGGGTCTCGGGGCCATGACCACCAAGGTCCTTCCAGTGTCAGTCAGACCATTAAGTCTGGTCTTTGTATGAGAATTTGGGGTCTGCATGCCACTGCTCTCCTGCTCCCTCACGGGTTTTCTGTTGTGTTCCCTGTCAGGGCAGTCATCGGTTGTAGCTGGGCACCATCTAGTTCTTCTGGTCTCAGGATGATGTAGTCGCTGGTTCATGTGGCCCTTTCTGTCTCTTTGGCTCATAAGCGCCTTGTGTCCTTGGTGTTCTTCATTCTCCTTTCATCCAGGTGGGTTGAGCCATCTTAGATGGCTGCTTGCTAGCATTTCAGACCCCAGATGCCACTCTTCAAAGTGGGATGCAGAATGTTTTCTTAATAGATTTTATTATGCCAATTGACTTAGGTGTCCCCTGAAACCGTGGTCCCCAAACCCCTGCCCGTGGTACGCTGGCCTTCAAAGCATTCAGTGTATTCAGGAAACTTCTTTGCTTTTGGTTTAGACAATTTTATTTGTTGCTTATGCAATATCTATTGCAAGTCCACTGGCTTTTCAGGACAGCTCCCTTCCAAGCCATAACTCAGGAATCCAGGCTGAAGGAAGCTCCATCATTTTGTGGCTACCTCATCTAGCACCTGAGGCCTCCATGGCTGTCATAGCAGAGGACAGAGAGCTAGAAGACTGAGTACTAGTTCTTAAATACACAGCCCATTGGCCAGAACATGGCCCCATCTAACCCTAAGAGGACTGGGACATGTGCGGGACCACATGGATATTCAGTAAAGATCAAATGACTCTGTAACACCTTCCAATGATTTCATTTTCTGTGACAGTTACCCAGAGTCATCTCTGATATTTGCAATCAATATCCCTGACTAGTAAAGTATATGGGGATTTGACAATAGATGGTCCTGGAGAGAATGGGAGAAAAATGTAAAACAAAACAAATTCCTAAAAAAACAAAGGCCAGACTTACCAGACCCGTAGAGACTAGATGAACCCCTGAGACTATCAACCTGAGATATTCTTTTAAACCACTCCCAGAGGTCACCTTTCAGCCAAATGACAGTTTGGCCCATAAAATAAATATGGCCCATGAGTACTGTGCTCCTGAAAATAATCATCTACATGAAACCAAATGGTTAACATTTACCCTAAACCAAAGATGAGAAGGCTAGGGGAGAAAGGGAAACTAGATTAATAGGAACGGTACAGCCAAAATGAAAATAACAAGAATGCTGATGTATTGTGAAGAATGTAACCAATGTAATTGAGCAATAATAGAAATTGTTAACTGAGAACCTAATTTCCCATGTAAACGTTCACCAAAAACGCAGTAAAATATTAAAAAAAAAAAAAAAAAGGATATGGGAGGCCAAATGTTTTAAAATATATATCTTCAATTGTTTTTCTGATTATGAAAGTGATAAACATTTAATGTAGAAAGTGAAAAGTCCATCATAATCCACCCCCTGAAATAGCTATTATTAATACTTTGGTATATATTCTTCCTCTATATATTTTCTATGCTAATAATAATACATTTTGAATTAAAAATAGGATCATACTCTACATATTGTTTTGCAAATTTTTTTTCACTTAATGCTATATATTTGACATCTTTCAAAGGTATATAAATCTATACATTTCTTGTTCTTTCCCCCATCTTCATTTTTAATAACTTTTAATTACACAGTAATACAGGAATCTCCTGTTGCTGTTAGTTGTCAACTCTGACTCATGGCAACCCTATGGGTGCAGAGTAGAATTGCTCCATAGGGTTTTCAAGGTTGTGACCTTTCAGAAGCAGATCACCAGGCCTGTCTTCAGAGGCACCTCTGGGTGGGTTTGAACCACCAACCTTTGTCTAGTAGTGGAGCACTTAACTGTTTGTATCACCCAGGAACCCCCAAAGATGTTTACTGTATTAGTTAACTACTGCTGAGTAACAAAATACCACAAATGTAGTTGCTTTGGGAAAAAAAAAAAGTATATATCTGTGGGTTTCTGTGGGTCAGGAACCTGAATACAACTTATCTGATCAGGAACCTGAATACAGTTTAGCTGGGTCATCTTCTTAGACTCTCCTATTAAAAAAAAAAAAAAAAAAACATTGCCATCAAGTCGGTTCCAACTCATAGGACAGAGTAGAACTGCCCCATAAAGTTTCCAAGGAATGCCTGGTGGATTCAAACTGCCGATCTTTTGGTTAGCAGCCAGGCTCTTAACCACTATGCCACCAGCGCTTCCCTTAGACTCTCACAAGGCTGTGATCAAAGTGTTGTACAGGGCCGGGGGGGGTCTCATCAGAAGGCTTGATGGAGGAAGAATCCGTTTTGAAGATCACCTGGTTGTTGACAGATTTTCAGCTCTTTAAGGACTGTTGGAATGAAAGCCTCGATTTCTAGCTGAATGTTAGCCTTCAGCTCCTTGCCACATGGGTCTTCCCAACGTGGCAACTTGTTTTATCAAAGCCAGCAAGAGAGAGAGCTAGCAAGATATAAGTCACAATCTTATGTAGCCTAATGACGGGTGACATTTCATTACCTTTGCTGCATTCTGTCGATAAGAATCAAGTCACTAGACCAGCCCCACTCAAGGAGAGGCAATTACACAAAGGGATCAATACCAAGAGTTGAAGATCACTGGGGCCATTTTGGAGGCTACCTGCCCCAATTACCAAGGATAATGGACAGAAATGTAAGGCATGGTAGGTTTGGTGGCATTAACTAACTCAAAATTTGCTGAAAGAATGTCCTAGAAGTTCACTGGCACGTGGGCAAAAGAAGAGATATGGGGTTCTCAGGGATCTTCTGTAACCTAGATCAATTGCATTTCCAAGAGAATTACGGCCTCTGGTGGAAAAGGAGACTCCAGTCTCTTTAGACCAAGTAAATAATTATCACCTCTTTCTTTGTATAGCACTTTAGGGTTTACAGCCTGTTTTTTGGAGCCATTGTTTAATTTGATTCTCATAACAATCTTGTGAGGTAGACAGGCAATGAAAGTAACATTCAAAGAGGCCATGCAGACTCTCCAGATCTTATAATCCCATTGGTGGCAGAGTTGGAACTAGAACTTCAGTCTCCAAATTCCTAGCCTGTTACACCAGAGTTCTTTCTCCAAAACCCAGACATATGCTGTTTCCTCTTTGGTAGCCTCTCCCTCCATCTTCTTCTATCTTTGTGTTCTTGTCCTGGCTCAGTTATAGCTCCACCTTCCAGAATTACTGTAAAGATTAGAGATGTTTGTAAAAGCCCCAGCACACTGTCATATTACGCAGTACTTCTCACTAAATGGTTGTTGTTGTTAGTTGCTGTGGAGCTGCTTCCAACTCATGGCAACCCCATATGTGCAGAGTAGAACATTTTTTTTAGAATTGCTCCATAGGGTTTTCAAAGCTGTGACTTCCAGAAGCAGATTGCCAGACATGTCTTCCCGGGGCATTTCTGAGTGGGTAAGCTATTAAACCCACTGCCGTCGAGTCGATTCTGACTCATAGTGACCCTATAGGACAGGGTAAAACTGCCCCATAGAGTTTCCAAGGAGCACCTGGCGGATTTGAACTGATGACCTATCATTATTCTTTCAACAGTTCCAGCCCAGCCTCATTGCCAATCACCTCCAAACCAGTTCCTTCCCTTAAATCTCTATGGTACCACGTCTCAAGGTACAACATGCTTTCAGAAGACACTGGCACCCAACAGCTTTTCCAAAAGAGACCATAATTCTTTTGGAAATGCAATTGATCTAGGTTACAGAAGACCCTGGAAACCCCATATCTCTTCTTTTGCCCATTGGCCAGGGAACTGCTACAGTGAAAAGCTCTGCCCAACACCTTTTATAGGCAGATATTTCACATCTTCCAATACTTCCAACAAAGAGCATTTGGCGGTCAGTAGTATGACTTCAGCTCTTTTGGAAAATGTGATGTGATCACCCAATCAGTCATATGGGGAGATTCCTTGATGGTGTGGCCTGAATCCAGTATATACATGGACATTTTGGCAAAACTCACTCTAGTGCTCTGGATCCTGCTTCTGGCTCGTCATCATCTGAACTCTGGTTCTCAGGACTTGAGCCAGCTGCATGCTGTATTGCCTGTAGATCTTGGAAATCATCAGCCTCCACAGCCTGTGAGTCAGCAGCCTGCCATCTTACCTGCCAATCTTTGGTTCATCAGCCCCTGCACTGCATAAGTCAAGTGAAGCCTTCAGCCTGACCCCTGACCCATGGACTTGGGATTTGCCAGCCTCTACAACCATGTGAGTCATTTCCTTGAGATAAATATCTCTTTATATATATATATGTATATATACACTTCACTGGTTTTGCTTCTCTGGACAACCCAGCTGAAGGCATTTGGTACCAAGAGTGGCTCTAGAGAGACAAATCGTAAGGCTGAGTTTTCTAAATTGGTTTCAAGCCTGACTAGTTTTAAAAGTGCTGATGGGGGGGCCAAGATGGCGGAATAGCCAGATGTTTCCGGCAATCCCTCTTACAACAAAGACCCAAAAAATCAAGTGAAATGATTATATTTATGACAAGCTAGGAGCCCTGAACATCAAAGGCAAAGTTAGAACAAGGACTGGGTGTCAGGGGGAGAGAGAGGCAGTTTAGAAGTGGAGAGGAGTTGCCAGACCTGAATCGCTGGGATCCCTCAGACACCATTCCCGGGAGCAGCTGCTGCGGGCTGGTAGTAGTTTTTGGCTGCAGCTTCCTCAGGGAGAAGCAGCCAGCTGCACAGCCTACTCACACCTCCTGAACCAGAGAAGAATGGCACTCTCAGCAAAAGCTAAGTACTTGCATGTATTTTACCACACACCCCACCCCCAAACCGGCTTCAGTGGCAGTTGATTTCCCTGGGCCTGAGATAAGCCCATATGAGGGCCCTGAGCCATACTCCCAGACTTGAAGAAGGAATAAATTCACATCAGAAGGGAAAGAAAATTTGCCAGGACAGAAGTGGCTCCTGTCCAGGCATAAAAGGTCCGTAGACTTTGAATACCTTTCCCCCCTGCATGGACTTGTGTGGGCCTATTTCAGGAGAATAGGCCCTTGCTGGCTGACTGCAACTGTTTAAGCTGTGCAGTGGAGAGGTGGGTGTTTGATATTTGACACCACTTTGCCTATTAAACAGGGTCCTCGCCTACCCACATCAGGGGCCTAAGGACTGGTTGCTCCATTCAGGTCACCAAGCCATCCATGACAGGGGTCCAAGGATAACTGGTACCTCCTAGATCTTACAACCAAAAGCATTTGGTGCTCATGGTCCAACTCCAGAACACACCCACCTGTACGCTCTGGGGAACAGGGACATGCTTTCCTCAGAGACACTCGGGTGACAGTTCTCAGCCCCTGCCATGTTCAGACTGTGACCCCCTGCTGCAGTTAGATACCAGTACCTACACCAAACACCTCTGCCCCTCTAAGACTGTACAACAGAGACTGTATCGCACACTTGATGACCAGCTACTGGACATATGAACTGAATCCATACAAGAAAAGCGAATAAACTCATAAGCTCATATACCTGATAACAGCTCTAGCCATCTGGAGCAGGAGGTCAGAGTTCCAAAAGTCAAAATAATAAAGCTAGCTCACTCAAGCAACCCATTTGGGCAAATGAAAACAAAACAAAGAAAAAAACTAGGATACAGTAAGCAAACATAAGATAAACTAATATATTAACTTATAGAAGGCTTAGAGACAACAGTCAATATCAAACCACATAAAGAAACAGACCATAATTGCTTCAACAAGCTCTCAATACAGAGAATCAAAGGATCTTCTAGATGAAGGTGCCTTCCTGGAATTACTGGATGCAGAATACAAAAGATTAATATACAGAACTCTTCAAGATATCAGAAAGGAGATCAGGCAATACGCAGAACCAGCCAAGGAACCCACAGATAAAACGGTTGAAGAAGTTAAAAAGGTTACTCAAGAGCATAAGGAAAAATTTAATAAGTTGCAAGAATCCTTAGAGAGAGAGCAGTCAGAAATTCAGAAGATTAACAATAAAATTACAGAAGTAGACAACTCAATAGGAAGTCAGAGGAGCAGAATCAGGCAAGTTGAAGGCAGAATTAATGACCTTGAAGATAAAGCCCTTGGCACCAATATATTTGAAGAAAAACCAGATAAAATAATTAAAAAAAAAATGAGGAAACCTTAAGAATCATGTGGGATTCTATCAAGAGAAATAACCTACAAGTGACTGGAGTACCAGAGCAGGGAGGGATAAAGAAAATACAGAGAGAATTGTTGAAGATTTGTTGGCAGAAAACTTCCCTGATATCATGAAAGATGAGAAGATATCTATCCAAGATCCTTGCTCATCGAACACCACATAAGGTGGATTTTAAAAGAAAGTCACCAAGACATATTATAATCAAACTTGCCAAAACAAAAGATAGAGAATTTTAAGAGTGGCTAAGGATAAACGAAAAGTCACCTACAAAGGAGAGTCATTAAGAATAAACTGGGACTACTCGGCAGAAACCATGCAGGCAAGAAGGCAACGGGATGACTTATATAAAGCATTGAAGGAAAAAACTTTCCAGCGAAAACTGCTTCTCAAATATGAAGGTGAAATTAGGACATTTCCAGATAAACAGAACTCTAGGGAATTCATAAAAACCAAACCAAAACTACAAGAAATAATAAAGGGAGTTCTTTTTTTTTTTTTTTTGGTTATAAAATCAATAATATCAGGTATCAACCTAAGACTAGAACACTTGACAGAACAATAAATGTTAACCCAGACAGGGAAACCACAAAAACATAAGATTAAAAAAACACTGAAAACAGGGAACCAGCGATGTAATTATGTAAAAGAAGACAACATGAAAATAATAAAGAGGGACTAAGAAAGGTAGTCATAGATCTTTCATATGCAGAGGAAGACAAGGTGATATAAAGAAACAAAAGTTAAGTTTAAACTTAGAAAAATAGGGGTAAATATTAAGGTAACCACAAAGGAGACAAACTATCCTACTCATCAAAATAAAATACAAGAAAAAAATAGAAACTCAGTAGAAAAAAAATCAAAAACAACGAATTAGAGGAAAAGACAACATCAAAGATAAACTACTCAGCAAGAAAAATTAAGTGGGAAAAAGAAACTGTCAACAACACACAAAAAAAGGCATCAAAACGACAGCACTAAACTCATACCTTTCCATAATTCCGCTGAATGTAAATGGACTAAATGCACCAATAAAGAGACAGAGAGTGGCAGAATGGATAAAAAAACTCGATCCATCTACATGCTGCTTTAAAGAGACACATCTTAGACATAGAGACAAAAACAAACTAAAACTCAAAGGATGGAAAAAAACATATCAAGCAAATAACAATCAAAAAAGATCCGGAGTGACAATATTAATTTCTGACAAAATAGTCATTAAAGTTAAATCCACCACAAAGGATAAGGAAGGACATAATATAACGATTAAAGGGACAATATACCAGGAGGATATTTATGCACCCTAAGACATGGCTGCAAGATACATAAAACAAACTCTGTCGGCATTGAAAAGGGAGATAGACAGCTCTACAATAATAGTAGACACTTCAACACACCACTTTCAGTGAAGGACAGGACATCCAGAAAGAAGCTCAATAAAGACACGGAAGATCTAAATGCCACAATCAACCAACTTGACCTCATAGACTTACACAGGACACTCCAACGAATAGCAGCCAAGTATATTTTCTTTTCTAGTGCACATGGAACATTCTCTAGAATAGACCACATATTAGGTCATAAAGTAAGCCTTAGCAGAATCCAAAACATTGAAATATTACAAAGTTTCTTCTCTAACCATAAGGCCATAAAAGTAGAAATCAATAACAGAAAAGCAGGGAAAAGAAATCAAACACTTGGAAAAAGAACAATACCCTGCTCAAAAAAGACTGGGTTATAGAAGACATTAAGGATGGAATAAAGAAGTTCATAGAATCCAGTGAGAATGAAAACACTTCCAATCAGAATCTTTGGGACACGGTGAAAGCAGTGCTCAGAGGTCAACTTTAATATCAATAAATGCAAACATCCAAAAAGAAGAAAGGGTCAAAATCAAAGAATTATCCCTACAACTTGAACAAATAGAAAAAGAGCAACAAAAGAAACCCTCGGGCACTAGAAGAAAGGTAATAATAAAAATTAAAGCAGAACTAAAAGAAATAGAAAACAGAAAAAAATTGAAAGCGTTAACAAGACCAAAAGCTGGTTCTTTGAAAAAACTGATAAACCATTGGCCAGACTGAGAAAAGAAAAACAGGAGAGGAAGCAAATAACCCAAATAAGAAATAAGAGGGGGGATATTACAACAGACCCAACTGAAATTAAAAGAATCATATCAGATTAGTATGAAAAATTCTACTCTAACAAATACGAAAACCTAGAAGAAATGGATGAATTCCTAGAAACACACTACCTACATAAACTAACACAAACAGAGGTAGAACAACTAAACAGACCCAGAACAAAAGAAGAGATTGAAAAGGTAATCAAAAAACTCCCAACAACAACAACAAAAAAAACCCTGGCCCAGACGACTTCACTGCAGAGTTCTACCAAACTTTCAGAAAAGAGTTAACACCACCACTTCTAAAGGTATTTCAGAGCATAGAAAAGGATGGAATACTCCCAAACTCATTCTATGAAGCCAGCATATCCCTGATAGCAAAACCAGGTAAAGACACAGAAAGAAAAGAAAATTACAGACCTATGTCCCTCATGAACTTAGATGCAAAAATCCTCAACAAAATTCTAGCCTATAGAATTCAACAACATATCAGAAAAAAAAATTCACCATGACCAAGTGAGATTCATAACGGGTATGCAGGGATGGTTCAACATCAGAAAAACAATTAATGTAATCCATCATGTAAATAAAACAAAAGACAAGAATCACATGATTTTATCAATTGCTGCAGAAAAGCCATTTGACAAAGTTCAACACCCGTTCATGATAAAAACTCTCAGCAAAATAGGAATAGAAGGAAAATTCCTCAACATAATAAAGGGCATCTATGCAAAGCCAACAGCCAACATCACTCTAAATGGAGAGAGCCTGAAAGTATTTCCCTTGAGATCAGGAACCAGACAAGGATGCCCTTTACCACCACTCTTATTCAACATGGTGCTGGAGGTCCTAGCCAGAGCAATTAGGCTAGATAAAGAAATAAAGCGCATCCAGACTGGTAAGGAAGAAGTAAAAGTATCTCTATTTGCAGATGACATGATCTTATACACAGAAAACACTAAAGAATCCTCCAGAAAACTACTGAAACTAATAGAAGAGTTCAGCAGAGTATCGGGATACAAGATAAACATGCAAAAATCAGTTGGATTCCTCGGCACCAACAAAAAGAACATCGAAGAGGAAATGACCAAATCAATATCATTTACAGTAGCCCCCAAGAAGATAAAATACTTAGGAATAAATCTTACCAGAGACATAAAAGACCTGTACAAAAAAAAACTACAGGACACTACTGCAAGAAACCAAAAGAGACCTACATAAGTGGAAAACATACCTTGCTCATGGATAGGAAGACTTAACATTGTAAAAATGTCTATTCTACCAAAAGCCATCTATAGATACAACACCATTCCGATCAAATCCCACCGGCATTTTTTAACGAGGTGGAGAAACAAATCACCAATTTATATGGATGAGAAGGAGGCCCTGGAAAAGCATTACTGAAAATGAAGAACAAACTGAGAGGCCTCACTCAACCTGATGTTAGAAGCTATTTTACCACCACAGTGGTCAAAACAGCCTGGTTTTGGTACAACAACAGATACATGGAGCAATGGAACAGAATTGAGAATCCAGACATAAATCCATCCATATAGGAGCAGCTGATATTTGACAAAGGCCCAGAGTCAGTTAAATGGGGAAAAGACAATCCTTTTAACAAATGGTGCTGGCATAACTGGATATCCATCTGCAAAAAAACGAAACAAGACCCATACCTCACACCATGCACAAAAACTAACTCAAAATGGATTAAAGACCTAAATATAAAATCTAAAACGATAAAGATCATGGAAGAAAAAATAGGGACAATGCTTGGAGCCCTAATACATGGCATAAACAGCATACAAAACATTACTAACAATGCAGAAGAGAAACCAGATAACTGGGAGCTCCTAAAAATCTAACACCTATGCTCATCCAAAGAATTTGCCAAAAGAGTAAAAAGATTATCTACAGACTGGGAAAAAGTTTTTAGCTATGGCATTTCTGATCAGTGTCTGATCTCTAAAATCTACATGATACTGCAAAAACTCAACCACAAAAAGAGAAATAACAGAATTAAAAAATGGGCAAAGGGTGTGAACAAACACTTCGCTAAAGAAGACATTCAGGTAGCTAACAGATACCTGAGGAAATGCTCACGATCATTAGCCCTTAGAGAAATGCAAATCAAAACTACAATGAGATTCCATCTCACTCCAACAAAGCTGGTATTAATACAAAAAACACAAAATGAAAATAAGACTGGAACACTTCTACAGTGCTGGTGGGAATGTAAAATGGTACAACCACTTTGGAAATCGATTTGGCGCTTCCTTAAAAAGCTAGAAATAGAACTACTATACGATCCAGCAATCCCACTCCTTGGTATATATCCTAGAGAAATAACAGCCTTTACACAAACAGGTATATGCACACCCATGTTCATTGCTGTACTGTTTACAATAGCAAAAAGATGGAAACAACCAAGGTGCCCATCAATGGATGAATGCATAAATAAATTAAGGTATAGTCACAGAATGGAATACTAAGCATTGATAAAGAACAATGATGAATCTGTGAAACTTTTCATAACATGAAAGAATCTGGAAGGCATTTTGCTGAGTGACATTAATCAGTTGCAAAAGGACAAATATTGTATAAGACCACTATTATAAGAACTCGAGAAATAGTTTAAACAGAGAAGAGAATATTCTTTGATGGTTACAAGACAGGGGAGGGAGGGAGAAAGGGAGAAGGTTTTCACTAATCAGATAGTAGATAAGAACTATTTTAGGTAAAGGAAAGACAGCACACAATACAGGAGACATCAGCACAACTGGACTAAACCAAAAGCAAAGAAGTTTCCTGAATAAACTGAACGCTTCAAAGGGCAGTGTAGCTGGGACAGAGGTTTGGGGACCATGGTTTCAGGGGACATCTAAGTCAATTGGCAGAATAAAATCTATTAAGAAAACATTCTGCATCACACTTTGAGGAGTGGCATCTGGGGTCTTAAACGCTAGCAAGTGGCCATCTAAGATGCATCAATTGGTCTCAACCCCCCTGGAGCAAAGAAGAATGAAGAACCCCAAAGACACAAGGTAATTATGAGCCAAAGAGGCAGAAAAGGGCACATAAAGCAGAGACTACATTAGCCTGAGACCAGAAGAACTAGATGGTGCCCGACTACAACCAATGACTGCCCTGACAGGGAACACAACTGAGAACCCCTGAGGGAGCAGGAGGGCAGTGGGATGCTAACCCCAAATTCTCATAAAAAGACCAAACTTAATGGTCTGACTGAGACTAGAAGGACCCCCGTGGTCATGGTCCCTAGACCTTCTTTTAGCTGAAGACAGGAACCATTCCCAAAGCTAGCTCTTCTGATAGGGATTGGACTGGACTATGGGATAGAAAATGATACTGGGGAAGAATGAGCTTCTTGGATCAAGTAGACACATGAGACTACATTGGCACCTCCTGCCTGAAGGGGAGATAAGAGGGTAGAGAGGGTCAGAAGCTGGCTGAATAGACACAAAAAGAGAGAGTGGAGGGAAGGAGTGTGTTGTCTCAGTAGGGGGAGAACAATTGGGAGTATATAGCAAGGTATTTATAAATTTTTGTATGAGGATCCACCTTGATTTGTAAACTTTCACTTAAAGCAAAATAAAAATTTTTAAAAAATGCTGATGACTCTGCCTCCAGTAGTAAAGAGGGTGCTGCTAATCCATGGCATGCGGTGGCAATATTAATATGCAAAATATCACCAAGTATTGGTGAGGAGCAAGGCTCTGGGTGGTTTCATGTTTGACACTTTTCCACAATTTTGTGAGAATGAGAATTACAGGAAGCTGGTTGATTGGTCCTACTTTCTCTAGAGAAAATGGTGAAGGAAGGAGATGAGTTCAGGGCTTCAGAGTCACAGCTGAACACTGCATAAAAGATCTCAAAGTTGTCACTTGTGCCCTGAAAGAAAGCCATATTTTTTTGTAGTAACAGACCTGATATTGCTGAAAACCAAACCCAGAGTCTGGTTGTAAGAGTGGCTGAATTACAATGCCACCTGAATTCCCAGCCTCAAATGGTCCCTGAAGTTAAAGTGATTGGGAAAAAATGGGATCCTGAAACCTGGTATGGGGACATATGAGCAGATAATCAGGAAGCTCAGGACTTTGAGCCCCTAAATTCTGTTGAATCACTGCTGCCAACAAAACCAGCCCTCTGGCTCCCAACCTAACATATTACTCTGTCTTTGTCTGCTCAGCCACCCTTCCCAGTAAAACCATTATCATCTCTACCCCCATCTGATGAGATTAACCAAAATGTGTCTGAAGACCTTTGTCTGAAACATCGCTGTGGTGGGTTCTCATCAGCAGTGTCTGAATTATTGCCTGAGGCATCCCCTGTGGTAGATGCTTTACAAGATATTCCGAATGTTCCCAAAACCCACTCCCACCACCCATTTTAAGACTTAAGTCCCAGTGAGCCCCAAAGGTGAAGTACAAAGTGTGACGCAGGAGAAGATACGCTACACTTCAAAAGACTGCTCGACTTTTCTAATATGTACAAACAGAAACCTGGGGAATATATGTGGGAATGGCTATTAAGGATGTGGGATAATGGTACAAGGAACTTAAATAAAGACGGGTCAGTCTGTGTGTATTTGATATGGGCCCACTAAGCAGAGGTTCTTCATTCAACGTTTCAGATCAGGAAGTTGAGAAAGGATCTAATAGTTTAATTTGTTGGTTCACTGAAGCATGAGTTACACAGTGGCCTGCACTAAATCAGATTGAATTGCCAGACCTGCCTTGGCATACTGTAGAAGAAAGTATCCAAAGGCTTAGGGAAATTGGCATGTGAGAGTGGGTTTATCAGGTTAGACCTACAGACCCACACATAGAATACCCAGAAGACACACCTTTTACCACAGCTGTGAAGAACAAATTTGTGAAGGGAGGCCCAGCATCCTTTAAGACTGCTGTGATTGCTATTTTATGTAAGTCAGATTTGACAGTGGGAACTGCCCTAACTGAACTAAGACACCTAACTACAATGGAGCTGATTGGATTCTGTGGTGGTAGGGCCAAGTGGCTTCACTCAATCAACAAAGACAAAGTGGGCATGGTTGCCATAATGGACAGCGGAGTCATAGCAGTAATCAGAATAGTCTAACTTGTATGGATTTATGGCATTGGCTACTTAGTCACGATGTCCCTAAAGAGTGAAATAGATGGGAAGTCTACTAAATATTTCCTTGATCTGTACAAGTGGAAGAATTCTAGGTCAAGCAAAGGGCAGTCTAACTTGAATCACCAGAATAGAGTCACGACCCGTCAATCAATTCCCAGACCCAATACTCCTTGAATGAAGGGGAGGCCAGGTCCCCTTGAGAAAAGTTCCCACTACACACTGCCAAAAATTTATACTGTTAATCTTTCTCCCAGCCCTCCCCAAAGGGATCTATGGCCTTTTATGAGAGAGACTGTTCCTTTGGGAAAATGAAGTAATCAGGCTTTTGGGGGATTGCTGGACGCTGGCTGCAAACTGACACTAATTCCAGGAGACCCAAAATATCACTGTGGGCCACCAGTCATATTGGTGATCAGGTTATTAGTGGAGTCTTAGATCAGATCTGTCTCACAGTGAGTGCAGTGTGTACCCAAACCCATCCTTTAGTGATTTCCCCATTCCAGAATGCATGATTGGAATAGATATACTCAGAAACTGGCAGGACCCCCATATTTTATCCCTGACAAGTGGAGTAAGGGCTATTATGGTAGGAAAATCCAAGTGGAAGTCATTAAAACTGCCCTTTCTTGGAGACAAGGAAGTATGGGGAAGATGTATGTGGATAGATCTCTCTGAATGGGCAAAAAAAGTGAAAGTATTTGTGTCTCATGTGAATGCTCACCAAAGGTTGACCTCAGCAGAGGAGAATTTTAACAATCAAGTGGATAGGATGACACATTCTGTGGAAACCAGTCGTCCTCCCTCCCCAACCACTCCCATTATTGCTTAATGGGCTCATGAGCAAAGTGGCCATGGCAGCAGGAATGGAGGTTATGCATGGGCTCAGCAACATGCACTTCCACTCACCAATGCCAACTTGGCTACAGCCACCGCTGAGTGCCCAATCTGCCAGCAACAGTGAACAATACTGTGTACCAATATGGCACCATTCCTTAAGGTTATCAGCCAGCAACCTGGTGGCAGGTTGATTATATTGGGCCACTTCCATCACGATAAAGGTAGCATTTCTTTCTTACTGGGATAGACACTCTTGACATGAATTTGCCTTCCCTTCATGCACTGTAAAACTACCATCCACCAACCTACAGAATACCTTATTCACTGTCATGGCATTATACACAGCATCACCTCAGATCAAGGAACTCGCTTCACAGCAAACAAAGTGTGGCAGTGGGCTCATGCTCTAGGAATTCACTGGTCTTACCATGTTTTTCATCATCCTGAAGCAGCTGGCTTGATAAAACGATGGAATGGCCTCCTACAGACACATTAACAGTGCCAGCTAAGTGGCAACACTTTGCAGAGTTGGGGCAATGTTCTCCAGGAGGCTGTATATGCTCTAAACCAGCGTCCAATATATGATGCTGTTTCTCCCATAGCCAGGATTCACAGTTCCAAGAATCAAGGGGGTGGAAATGGGAGTGGTACCACTTACTATTACCCCTAGTGACCCGCTCGCAAAATGTTTGCTTCCTGTCCCCATGGGCTTATGCTCTGTGGGTCTAGAGGTCTTAGTTCCAAAGGGAGTAATGATTCCACTTGAAGACACAACACAGATTCCATTGAACACTGGGAGTTTAGAATGCTACCTGGTCACTTTGGGCTCCTCATGCCCAAATCAGCAGGCCAAGAAGGGAGTTACCATATTGGCTGGTGTGATTGATCCTAATTTTTGTACGAAGGGGAAATCAGATTTGTGTTGCATAATGGAGGTAAAGAAGATTATGTCTGGAATACAGGAAATCCCTTAGGGTGTCTCTTAGTACTCCCATGCCCTGTGATTAAAGTCCACGGAAAATCACAGTATCCCAATTCTGACATGTCTACTAACGGCCCAGACCCTTCAGGAATGAAGGTTTGGGTCACCACACCAGGCAAAGAAACACGACCAGCTGAGGTGATTGCTGAAGGCAAAGGAAATACAGAATGGGTGGTGGAAGAAGGTAGTTCTAAATACCACTTATGACCACATGACAGTTGCAGAAATGAGGACTGCAATTGCTATAAGTATTTCTTCCTTGTATGTGTGCATCAAATATTTTTGTTTTCTTCACATCTAAAATGTAAGGTATAAATAGGGCTAGTGCATTGTACGCATGTGAGTTGTATCATGTTAGGCACAAGTATGACTTTGTAATTGTCTTTACTTAGAGATCATGTATGGTTTAAGGAGATCTGTACAGGTGCCAAGCTGACAAGGGGTGGACTATGATGGTTAAGTTTGTGTCAACTTGGCTGGGCCTTGATTTCAGTGGTTTGGCAGTTATGTAATGATATAGTTTGGCAGTTATGTATGATGTAACTTGGCAGTTATGCAATGATGTAGCCATCCTCCATGATGTGGCCTGATGTGATCAGCCAATCAGTTGTCAGAAGAGTCTCCTTGAATGTGTTGCCTACGTCCAACATTCTGTCAAAGCTCGCTCGCTTGCTCTGGATCTTGAATCCGGCTTGTCATCATCCGACCTCTAGTTCTTGGGACTGGAGTCAGCTCCATGCCGTACTGCCTACTGATCTTGGGATTCATTGTCCTCCACATCCTGTAAGCCAGCAGCCTGCCATCTTACCTGCTGATCTTGGGTTCTTCATTAGCCCCTGCAGCCATATGAGTCAGGAGAAGCCTCCAGCCTGACACCTGATCCATGAACTTGGGAATTGCCAGCCTCTACAACTGCATGAGCAATTTCCTTGAGATAAATCTCTCTCTCTATATATATATATGCTTCACTGGTTTTGCTTCTCTAGAGAACCCAGCCTAAGACAGGTGGCATTAGAAAATCACCATTTGGCAACCACACAGGTGAGGATCAACAGTAAATGCTAAAACTTGGGGGTGAAAGTGGAGTGACCTGGCCAGCATTGCTTAACCAAATGATCAACATTAACATCACCATTAATGGGATGAAAAGATATGATGCCCTGAAAAGGACACATCACATTTGTGATATTTCTACCAAAAAATGCATAACCTGAATCTAATCACGTGGAAACATCAAGACAAACCCAAGTTAAGGGTCAATCTAAAATAACTTGCCTCTGCCCTTCAAAAGGAAACCCTGGTGGCATAGTGGTTAAGAGCTACAGCTGCTAACCAAAAGGTTGGCAGTTCAAATCCACCAGGTGCTCCTTGGAAACTCTATGGGGCAGTTCTACTCTGTCCTATAGGGTCTCTATGAGTCGGAACTGACTCGACAGCACTGGGTTCGGTTCGGTTACCCTTCAAAGCTGCCAGTGTTGTTAAACACAGAGACTGAGGAACTGTTGCAGATGGAAGGATACTAAAGAGATATGATGACTGAATGCACATGATTCAAAATTTTCTTTCGCTATAAAGGACATTGCTGAGGAAAATGGTGAGATCTCAATAAGTTAGGTAGGATATATATATATAACACTATTGTATCAATACAGGGTCCCAGACAGAGCTGGAGAAAAAGGTAGAACAAAATTCTAACTCAAAAAGAAAGACCCGGGGGACCTCATACCACCAAGAAAGCAGCACCGGGAGCAAAACGTGTCCTTTGGACCTGAGGCTCCTGCACTGAGATGCTCCCAGACCAAAGGAAGACTGATGCATCACAAGGACCTTCCTTCAGAGCGGACAGAGAGAGATAGCCTTCCCCTGGAGCTGGCACCCTGAATTCGGGCTTCTGACCTACTGGACTGTGAGAAAAGAAACTTCTCTTTGTTAAAGCCACCCACTTGTGGTATTTCTGTCATAGCAGCACTAGATGACTAAGGCAGAATGTAGTACTGAGAGAGTGGGGTGCTGCTCTAACAGATACCTAAAATGTGAAAGCAGTTTTGAAACTGTGAATGGATAGAGTTGAGACAGTGGCAGAGGGCCAGTGCAGCAGAGAATCTGCAGCGGCAGAGAAGCAGCAACAGCAGGGAACCAGCAGCAGTAGAACCAGGAAACCAGTGGGAGACAGTGCTGGAGCTGACCCACGGAACGAGAGAGCTGAGTGCCTGTGCACAGGTGGCTTCCTGGCAGAGTGGGGTGCCTCCAGGCACTTATCGATGGAGCTAGGCTTGCTGATCCACGGAGCCAGGGAGCTGAGTGCCTGTGTGCAGGAGGCCTTCTGGCTGAGTGGGGTGCCTCCAGGCACTTATCGGTGGGCTACTGAACTTTGGAATACTTATCCCAGCAGGGCAGATGTGGGCATGTGGCCCAAGGAGCCAAGAGGCCAAGAAACCAGGAAACAGAAGCTGAAGAGACAACACAAGAAGCCCAGCTGCCTCAGTCCCAAAAGGTATGGCCATGACCTCAGGGGCTTCAAAGGGTGGAGCCATGGCCTCTGGTGTTTCTAAGGGTGGAGTCGCCACTCAGATGGACTAGGAGAATGATGCGTCTAAAGCCAAGGGAGCAGAGTTACTGTCCCATTGGGCCTGGAAGGCAGAGTTGAAGCCCAGAACTGAGAGGCTTCCACTCAGAATCTGGAGTGTAGCCAATACTCAGAGTCTGGAGGGCAAGTCCATTGTATAAATTGTCTCAGAGAACAGAGAATTATTTTCAAAACTCTGAGGGCTAGTGTAATGTGTTCTGCTGACTTGCTTGGTGCCTGTTATCCCTTCTTTTCCTCCAGTTTTTTTCCGTTTGTAATGGAAATGTCTAGCTTGTGCCTGTTCTGCTATTGTACACTTGGAAGCAGATAACTTGTGTTCTAGATTTCACAGATGAAGAGGAATTTTTGGATTTTGGACTTGGAGTTAAGACTTTTGCTATGATATGATGAGATGAATATGTTTTGCATGTTGCAAGACATGAATTTTGGGGGGCCAAAGGGTAGAGTGTAATGGATTGAATTGTGTCCCCCAAAATTATGTGTCAACTTGGTTAGGCCATGTGTGGTTGTCCCCTGTTTTGTGATTTTCCTATGTGTTATAAACCATAATCTCTGCCTGTGGTTAAAAGGATTAGGGTGGGATTGTAACACCACACTTATCCAGGCCACCTCCCTGATCCAATGTAAAGGGAGTTTCCCTGGGGTGTGGCCTGCAACACCTTTTACCTCTCAGGACATTAAAGGAAAGGGAAGCTAGCAGAGACTTTAGGACCTCATACCACAAAGAAAGAAACAGTGGGAGCAGAGCACGTCCTTTGGACCTGTGATTCCTGCACTGAGATGTTCCCAGACCAGGGGAAGACGGATGCATCACAAGGACCTTCCTTCAGAGCCAACAGAGAGAGACAGATTTCCTCTGGAGCTGGTGCCCTGAATTCTGACTTCTAGCCCACTGGACTGTGAGAAAATAAATTTCTCTTTGTTAAAGCCAAAAAAAAAAAAAAAAAACAGAAAGACCAGACTTGCTGGCTTGACAAAGACTGGAGAAACCCTGACACCCTTTTAGCTCAATAATGAAGCCACTCCTGAGGCTCACCCTTCAGCGAAAGATTGGACAGGCCCATAAAACAAAACAAGACTAAAGGGGCATGCCAGCCCGGGGCAAGGACTAGAAGGCAGGAGGGAACAGGAAAGCTGGTAATAGGGAACCCAAAGTTGAGAAGGGAAAGTGTTGACGTCATGGGGTTGTTAACCAATGTCATAAAACAATATGTGTACTAACTGTTGAATGAGAAACTAGTTTGTTCTGTAAACCTTCATCTAAAGCACAACTAAAAAAGAAAAAAAATAGTATCAATGTGAATTTCCTGATTTTGATAATTGCTCTGTGCTTAGGTAAGATAATTCCTTGTTTTAGGAAATACACACTGAGGTATTTAAGTGTAAAAGTGCATCATGTCTGAAACTAACTCTCAACTGGTTCATGGGAAAAAGATTATATATATGTACAGGATTGACACAGTGGCTATAACAATGGGCTCAGACATAGCAACAATTGATAAGATGGCACAGAACTGGGCAATGTTTCATTCTGTTTTATATAAGGTCACTATGAGACAGAGGTCACTTGATGGTACCCAACAACAGCATATATAAACATGTTGTTGCCATCAAGTCGATTTCAACTTGTTGTGACCCCATGTGTGCAGAATAGAACATAGGGTTTTCAAGGCTGTGACTTTTCAGAAGCAGATTGCCAGACCTCTCTTCCCAGGCACCTCTGGGTGCATTGGAACCACCAATCTTTCGGCTAGTAGTCGAGTGCTTAACTGTGTCAGCCAGGGACTCCTACACACACACAAAAAATTTCCTACATATACTTATATAAATAGATATTCATATATATGTATGTATATATTATATCCCTGGTGGTGTAGTGGTTAAGTGCTACGGCTGCTAACCAAAGGGTCGGCAGTTCAGATCTGCCAGGCACTCCTTGGAAACTCTATGGGGCAGTTCTACTCTGTCCTATAGGGTCGCTATGAGTCAGAATCGACTCGACAGCACTGGTTTTTTTTTGGTTTTATGTACTTTATGACAGGAGAGGGAGAAATAGACAAGATAAAGCAAACGTGGTAAAATGTTAACATTTGGAGAATATGAGTGAAATAGACAGGAGTTCTTTGTACTATTCTTGGAACTTTTCTGTACGTATGACATACTTATAATAAAAATGTCAAATTAAACACTTACGCTCATCAAAAGACTTCACCAAAAGAGTACCCATGGACTGGGAAAAAAAATTTGGCTATGACAAATCCGACAAAGGTCTTATCTCTAAAATCTACAGGAAAATCCAACACTTCAACAATAAAAAGACAAACAATCCAATGAAAAAATGGACAAAGGAAACGGACAGACACTTCACCAAAGAAGACATTCAGGCAGCTAACAGACACATGAGGCAATGCTCGTGATCACTAGCCATCAGAGAAATGGAAATCAAAACCACAATGACATGTCATCTCACCTCAGCATTACTGGCACACACACACACAAAAACAACAACAACAAACAAACAGAAAATAACAAACGTTGGTCAGGCTTCAGGGAGATTGGAACTCTTATGCACTGCTGGTGGGAGTGCAAAATGGCACAACCATTTTGGAAAGTGATATGGCATTTCCTTAGAAAGCTAGAAATAGAAATACCATATGATCCAGTAATCCCACTACTAGGAATATATCCTAGAGAAATAAGAGCTGTGACACGAATAGACAGAAGCACACCCATGTTAGTTGCAGCATTGCTCACAATTGCAAAAAAGATGGAAACAACCTAGGTGTCCATCAACAGATGAATGGATAAACAAACTATGGTAGATACACACAATGGAATACTATGCAACAATAAAGAACAATGATGAATCTGTGAAGCATCTCACAACACTGATGAACCTGGAGGGCATTATGCTGAGTGAAATAAGTCAATCACAAAAGGACAAATATTGTATGAGACCACTACTATAAAAACTCATGGAAAAATTTACACACAAAAAGAAATAATCTTTTATGGTTATAAAGGAGGGGAGGGGTGGGAATGGAGAAACACTAAATAGACAATAGATAAGTGGTAACTTTGGTGAAGGGTAAAACAGTACACAATACTGGGGAAGCCAGCACCACTTATCCAAGGCAAGGTCATGGAAACTCCATAGACACATTCAAAATCGCTGAGGGACTGAATTACTGGGCTGAGGGCTGTGTGGACCGTGGTCTCGGGGAACATCTAGCTCAACTGGCATAATACAGTTTACAAAGAAAATGTTCCACATTCTACTTTGGTGAGTAGCATCTGGGGTCTTAAAAGCTTGTGAGCAGCCCTCTAAGATACTCCATTGGTCTCACCCCGCCTGGAGCAAGGGAGAATGAAGAAAACAAAAGATACAAGGGCAAGATTAGCCAAAAGGACTAATGGACCACAACTACCACAGCCTCCACCAGACTGAGTGCAGCACAACTAGACGGTGCCCAGCTACCACCACTGAATGCTCTGACAGGGATCACAATAGAGGGTCCCAGAGAGAGCTGTAGAAAATGTAGAACAAAATTCAAACTCACACACACACACACACAAACCAGACTTATTGGCCTGACAGAGATGAGAGAAACCCCAAGAGTATGTCCCCCAGACACCCTTTTAGCTCAGTAATGTAGTCACTCCTGAGGTTCACCCTTCAGCCAAAGATTAGACAGGCCATTAAAAAAAAAAAAAAAGGAGCACACCAGCACAGGGACAAGGACTAGAAGGCAGGGAGGGGGACAGGAAACCTGGTAATAAGGAACCGAGGGTTGAGAAGGGGAGAGTGTTGACATGTCGTGGGGTTGGTAACCAATGTCACAAGCACTATGTGTGCTAATTGTTTAATGAGAAACTAGTTTGTTCTGTAAACCTTCATCCAAAGGAGAAAAAAAATGTCAAAGAAAAAAAATCCTAATTAAATACATAGCTACACGTACATAGGCTTAAAATGTCCACACACGGGATATACGAGGAACCGATAATTGATAATAGTTGTGGCCTCTGAGGGAACTGAGGGTGAGCGGTGAGAAACGACTTATTTTTTACTGTGTATCTTATTGCATCTTTTGAAGATTTTATCTTGGGCATGTATTCCATACTCCAAAGTTCCCCTCATATAATAATGAGGTAGTTGTTAGCTGCCATCAAGTAGGCCGTAGACTCATGGTGATCCATTGTGATCCACTGGCTGATTTTTCAGAAGTAGATATCCAGGCCTTTATCCCCAGTCTGTCTTAGTCTGGAAGCTCTGCTGAAACCTGTTCAGCATCATAGCAACACGCAATCTACTACTGACAGACAGGTGGTGGTGGCTGCACTTCGGGTCCACTGGGGGGCGGGAATCGAACTCAGTTCTCCCACATGGAAGACAAAAACTCTACCACTAAACTACCACTGCTCCCTTCAAGTAGTACTGCTTCCCACTCTGCTTTTCCTAAATTCTCTCAAATAACAACACAAAAATATGAAACTAAAACCCAAACAAATTTAAACAAAGAAACAAGGAATTTTCTTGTTTCTTTAAACAAATTTAAAGAAAGAAAATAAGGAATGCCAAAACCCAAGCAAAAAGGAATTCCTTAAGTACATCCATTCATTGGAGTATTTTGCAGCCATTTAAATGATGCTTGCAAAGAATTTTAATGGAAAAATGTTTCCATGAAAATGACAGTATGTAATTGAGTATACAGCATGATCTCAAATTTTTTTTTTTTAAGGCCTACCATAAAGCCTAAATTCAAGATGCTAACATAGGTTGTGTATGGGTGGTAGGATGTGGTTTCTTCTCACATTTTCATCAATGAACAGGTATTACTTTTAAGGGTTGTCATGATTAAGGCTGGGCCATGATTCTTATTGGGGCAGTTATGATGTAGTTTGGCAGCTATGTAACAATGTAATCACCTCCATAATGAGATCTGATATAGTACAATCATCTCCATGATGAGATCTGCTATGAGCAGCCAATCAATTGAAAGGAAGTTTTCTTGGGGGTGTGACCTGCATCCAATATAAGTGGACTTTCTGGCAAAGTTCATGGGCTTTTACTCACTCTGAATCCTGCATCTGGCTCCTGTTCATCTGACCTCCGGTTCTTGGGACTTGAGCTATCAGCTTATCTGCCGATCTTGGGTTTGTCAGCCCTGCAGCTACATGAGTCAGGAGAAGCCTCCAGCCTCTACAACCACATGAACCATTTCCTTGATATAAATCTCTCTCTCTCTATATATATACATATATGCTTCACTGGTTTTGCTTCTCTAAAGAACCCAACCAAAGACAGGGGGAAAGAAATTTATTTTAATATTTTGGAACTTCAGAGTAGAGGGTAAGGTTACCCATGCTCCTCAGATAAGACACATTATCATCATTGGCTCTTTCAAGGTTCTTCTCTTGATTGATTGTGCATTTATTTATTCTCCTGAATTCTCACATCCCACTCTTTCTCCTTCCTCCCAAAGACAAACATCTTAATGTATTTAATAAGTTTTACTTTTAGCATCAGAAAATTTTAAATATATATATGTGTGCGAGTGTGTGTGTATAGTTGTTGTTAGTTGCCTTGAGTGTATTCCAACTCATGGAGACTCTGTATGTGCAGAGTACAATTGATTCATAAGGTTTTCAAGGCTGTGACTTTTCAGAGGCAGATGCCAGGTCTGTCTTCCTCTGGGTGGTTTTGAACTGGCAATCTTTTGGCTTGTAGCTAAGTGCTTAACTGTTTGTGCACCTACAAAAAAAAAAAATTAAAAAATTTTTTGATAGAAAGTGCCCTGTCTGGATCTGATGTTCTAGTTTGGGGCCCTCCATTGCCAAACTCCACCCTTCCTTTCCAAACACAACTCCCACGGGTCCCTTCTCTAAGCAGGGGCATAGGGAAGGTAACAAGTGCCCAGGGACAATCTCTAGGTTGTGCCCCCCCAATGTGAGCGCCCAGGAGCAACCTTTAAGTTGCCCCCCCCACATCCCGAATTTCAAGATGAATAGGTGTTTATAGTGGCGCTTAGCAGAATGCCCTCCCCCCTCTTATCTGGCTGCCTCAGTCAGGTGCCTTTCATATTTGTGGTGCCTTGGAATATCATTTCACACCTTATCTGGTGCCTCCTTGGATTTGCAACCCTGGGGCAAGTTTTCCCCTACCCTCCCCCATGCTAAACCAGGCCAATTCCCTCTTTTTCACTCTTGTTCCAGCCCCTTGCAGAAGCCACATTCCAATTTGTTTCTGAGCCTTTGCTTTTCCCTTTCTGTTGTGGAGTCAGGCATACCTATTTAAGTGTTGCTCTTGCTGCTTACTGGGTTCCTAACCTTAGGCAAGTCACTTCCACTCTATGAGCCTCAGTTTTTTCAGACATGACTTGAGGACATTAGTAAATTCCACATAAAGAGGCTGCTTTGAGTATTATGTATGGAAACAACTGAACAGAAAATAAAAACTTAATGTTCAAACTCCACCCCCTGCTCTGCCCCCACACCCGCCATCTCCCATTCTTCTTGGTTGGTATGGCACAAGGGCACAGTAGGTGTTCAAAATACGATAACTTCTCTCTCCTGCCTTCACAATTGTTTCTCTAAGACCCAAGCTCGAGGCCTAACTCCACCATTAACTACCAGCAAACTTGTTGTCCAAAGAGAATGTCGTGAGAGACCAGGACTCTATGGAAAGAGATGTGGATTTGATTAGAGTCGAGTCTCATCACACCAGTATTAAACTTTGTGACTATGGCAAGTTGCCTGTCTCCCTGTGCCTCATTTTCCTCACCTACCTGAGAGGGTCTCCTCATTTTCTATCCCACACCCCTTCCCTTCCACTACTCCTCCAAGACCTGGCTAGTTTTGATTGTAGTCCACCTCATCCTGTTCCAGCTGACCCAAGTCACACCCCTTGCTGGAAAAACCACGTCCATGGAGGGGAAACAGCCAGGCAACAACTAACATTACACAGGCACTTTTGGGCAAGAGTATGCAATCACAAAACTGAACCTGAATTTCATTCATCATTCAACCATTGATCAATTCGTTGGCTGACATTTCATCTGGGACCTGCCCAGTGCTGGGCTGGATGGAATTACCATAAGATCCAGGAATTCCACTGCTAGGTATATGCCCAAAATAATTAAAAGCAGGAACACAAACAGATACTTGTACACCAATGTTCATTGCAGCACTATTCACAATAGCTAAAAGTTGAAAACAGCTGAAATGTCCATCAACAAAAGGATGGATAAACAAAATGTGATACATACATACAATGGAGTATTACTCTGTCATAAAGAGAAATGACGTTTTGATACATGCCAGAATGACAAATTGATGAGGAATGGTGTCAAATTCATCACCAAAAAGAACATTTCAAGATCTATACTGAAGTACAATGCTGGCAGTGATAGGATAATATCCATAGGCCTACAAGGAAGTCCAGCTAATATGACTATTATTCAAATTTACACACCAACCAATAAGGCCAAAGATGAAGAAATTGAAGATTCTTACCAATTTCTGCAATCTGATATTGATCAAACATGCAATCAAGATGCATTGATAATTACTAGTGATTGGAATGCAAAAGTTGGAAACAAAGAAGGATCAGTAGTTGGGAAACAGGGCCTAGATAGAAACAACACCAGAGATCGCATGATAGAATTTTGCAAGACCAGTGAGCTATTCATTGAAAACATCTTTTTCCAACAACATTAATGGACACAACACGTGAACCTCGCTGGATGGAATACACAGGAATCAAATGGACTACATTTATGGAAAGAGAAGATGGAGAATATCATTGGCCAGAAAAAAACAGGAGCTGACTGCAGAGCATCAGTTGCTCATATGAAAGTTCAAGTCAAAGCCGAAGAAAATAAGAATAAGTCCACAAGAGCCAAAGTACAACCTTGAGCATATACCACCTGAATTTAGAGGCCATCTTAAGAATAGATTTGATGCATTGAACATTAATGACTGAAGACTAGATGAGTTGTGAGATGACATCAAAGACATCATACACAAAGAAATCAAGAAGTCATTAAAAAGACAGGAAAGAAAGAGAAGACCAAAATGGATGTCAGAAGAGACTATGAAGTTTGCTCTTGAATGTAGAGTAGCTAAAGCAAAAGGAAGAAGGAGTTAAAGAGCAGAACAGAAAATTTCAAAGGGTGGCTCAAGAAGACAAAGTAAAGTATTAAAATGAAATGTGTAAAGACCTGGAGTTAGAAAACCAAAAGGGAAGAAGACACTGGGCATTTCTCAAGCTGAAAGAACTGAAGAAAAAAATTAAGCTTCGAGTTGCAATATTGAAGAATTCTGTGGGCAAAATATCAAATGATGCAGGAAACATCAAAAGAAGATGGAAGGAATACACAGAGTCACTGTACCAAAAAGAATTGGTTGACATTCAACCATTTCAGGAGGTAGCGTATGATCAAGAGCTGATGGCATTGAAGGAAGAAGTTCAAGCTGCACTGATGGCATTAGCAAAAAACAAGGCTTCAGGAATTGATGGAATACCAATTGAGATGTTTCAACAAATGGATGCAGTGCTGGAAGCACTCATTTGTCTATGCAAAGAAATTTGGAAGAGAGCTACCTGCCCAACCTACTGGAAGAGATCCATATTTGGGCCCATTCCAAAGAAAGGTGATCCAGCATAATGGGGAAATTATCAAACAATATCATTAATATGACACCCAAATAAAATTTTGCCAAGAAAAATTTCAAAACATTTGCAGCATTTACATTGACAGGGAACTGCCAGAAATTCAAGCCAGATTCAAAAGAGGACGTGAAATGAGGGATATCATTGCAGATATCAAATGGATCTTGGCAAGATGTTTCAGCCAAGAATACCAGAAAGATGTTTACCCATGTTTTATTGATTATGAAAAGACATTTGACTGTGTGGATCACCACAAATTATGGGTAACATTGCAAAGAATGGAAATTCCAGAACTTTTGATTGTGCTCTTTCGGAACCTGTACATAGACCAAGAAGCAGTTATTGGAACAGAACAATGGGATACTGTGTGGCTTAAAGTCAGGAAAAGTATATGTCAGGGTTGTATACTTTCACCAAACTTCTGAATAAGTCTGTATGCTGAGCAAATAATCAGAGAAGCTGGACTATATGAAGAAAAACATAGCATCAGGATTGGAGGAAGGAAGACTCATTACAAACCTGCAAAATGCAGATGACATAACCTTGCTTGCTGAAAGTGAAGAGGACTTGAAGCACTTACTGATGAAGATCAAAGACTACAGCCTTCAGTATGGATTACACCTCAACATAAAGAAAACAAAAATCCTCACAACTGGACCAATAAGCAACATCGTGATCAACGGAGAAAATATTGACATTGTCAAGGATTTCATTTTACTTGGAGTCACAATCAATGCCCATGGAAGAAGCAGTCAAGAAATCAAAGCGCAAATCTGCTTCAAAAGACCCCTTTAAAATGTTAAAAAGCAAAGATGTCACTTTGAGGACTAAGGTGTGCCTGACCCAAGCCACGATATTTTCAATAGCCTCATACACATATGAAAGCTGGACAATGAATAAGGAAGATGGAAGAATAAAAAAAAAAAAGATACCTTTAAATTATTGTGTTGGTTGAAGAATATTGAATATACCATGGACTGCCAAAAGAACGAACAAATTTGTCTTGGAAGAAGTACAGCCAGAAAGCTTCTTAGAAGCCAGGATGGTGAAACTTTGTAACACATACTTTGGACGTGTTATCAGGAGGGACCAGTCCCTGGAGAAGGACATCAGCGAAAAAGAGGAAAACACTCAGCAAGATGGATTGATACAGTGGCTTCAACAATGGGCTCAAACATAGCAAAGATTTTGAGGATGGCACAGGACTGGGCAGTGTTTTGTTCTGTTGTACATAGGTTCACTATAAGTTGGAACCAACTCGACAGCACCTAAGAACTACACAACATGGATGAACCTTGAAAACATTAAGGTGAGTGAAATATGTCAGTCACAAAAGGACAAATGTCCTATGATCCCACTTACATGAAATACCTAGAATTTGGAAAAAATATAGAGACCAAAGCTTATTCATTGATACCAGGGGCAGGAGGGAGAGAGAAAGAGGGAGTTATTACTTAGAGGACACTGAGCTTTTTTAAGGGTGATGGAAAAATTTGGAAATGGATGGTGGTGATGGTTGCAAAACATGTCACTGAATTGTACATGTAAAAGATGTTGAAATGACACATACACACATGCATATTCATCACAAAAAATGTTCTTTAGTAAGATTGTACACAATTAAAAAGACAGAAAGTCAATCAGATCCAGGTTCTGCCCTCGGGGAGCTTCCAGTCTGATAGGAGAGAGAGCCCCAGTTGTCAGGTCCACACAGTGCAGGGGCACAGGGGAGCTCTGGGGGCTGTGGGAGCCCAGAGGACAGGATCCAATCCAACTTGGGAATCCAGGTAGGCTGCTTGGGGGAAATGGTACTTGAGCTGAGTTTATCAGTTTAGGGAGTCAGTGTGAAGGGCCTTTCACGCAGAGGGAACAGTAATTGCAAAGACATCTAGATAAGAGAGCCTGGTACCTCCTCTGGTAGGTAGCTCAGTGGTCAGAGCACAGTGTGTGAGACCAAGAATGGGAAGAGATGAGGCTCGAGAGGTTTGGCAGAGGCCAGAATTGTGGATGATCTTAATTTACAAGCAAGGAGCTAGAACTTTACCCTGTGGGGGGTGGGGTGTCATAGAAGGAAGTGGTGTGTTAACTTTTTCCTCAAATCCCTCTCACTGCTGCTGTGCAGAACAGTAGATTGAAGATGGCCAGTCTGGAAGCAGAGGTCTTCCATGAGAGGGATGGTGAGGCTGGAGCAGGGCAATGGCGGTGGGACTTGGAAAGACGCAGACTTGAGAGAAAGAAAGGAGATCAACTGGGCCTGTAAGGGATTGGCAATGATGAGAGAGGAGGAATCTGGACTGCATATAAGAGAATACAAAGAACATGTATTGCAAAGTGCCAAGGGAGTGTTTGCAACAAAGATCAGTGTTGGAGGAACTCTGAGGGCTGAGAAATAAGTGTGAGATAGAATGGACAGAATTGCCTTTCTGGAGGAGGAAGGATCCATTGGGCTAATACTCAGTGTGCAACCTTGGGCCGGTCACTATATTTCTCTGGTCCTTTAGGTTCTCACTTGCTAAATTGGGAGAAGGGGAATGATAATTTTGAGGATTTAATTACATAACAGAACACTGAGTAAGTGCCTAGCCCTGTAAGTGATTTGGAGGGGGAGGTGTGTGGCAGGTGTGCTAGGGCCAGGATGAGGTGCAAGTGGGGGTGGAAGGGGTGGGCTGCCATTTTTGCAAAAGAGTTGGTGTAGGTAGAACACCACACATACATGCAGACAATTGGGGTGGAGTGGAAGG
The DNA here is from genome assembly GCF_030014295.1 of Loxodonta africana. Classification (NCBI taxonomy): domain Eukaryota; kingdom Metazoa; phylum Chordata; class Mammalia; order Proboscidea; family Elephantidae; genus Loxodonta; species Loxodonta africana. The sequence goes on from NC_087369.1 coordinate 64,592,050, forward strand.
GGAGGGGAAATGTGACCCGAACACATGCCTATTGGATTGAGGGATCAAAGGCCAAGACAGCCAACTCAGTCTTACCCTGGAAAGACTTATCTTTGCAGTCAGCAGTGAGGGGCTTCTCTGAACCTTGATTCTAGACTGTCACTTCCCCAAGAAGTACCTGGTCCTGGAAGGCCCAGGGTCTCTAGGTTCTGGTCTCAAGTCAGTGCCTGAATTGCTGTAAGACCTTGAGTCAGTCCTAACCCATTCTGGGTTCCAGGTTTCCCACATAAACAACAACAGAAAGGTGTGTGTGTGTGTGTGTGTGTGTTGGTGGGGACGTGGATGAAATATTTCCAAAGGATTTCTCCAGGTTTATTATGCGGCATTTCTGTGGCCCTGAGTCTTTTTAAAAAGTCCAGCCCTGTCTCTGTCCTAACTTCCTATGTGGCCTTGAGTCATCTGCTGGACCTCTCTGGGCCTATTTTCACATCTGTAATATCAGAAGATTAGGCAGGAGTGTCTCCAATGCCCAATGGTTCTCCTGGGAAGATTATCACCCTCATCTCCAGCTGAACAATTCAAACAAATCAGGGAAACGTGAGGTGCTGGTCACAGGCACCCCCATCTTAGTTATCTAGTGCTGTTATAAGAGAAATACTACAAGTGGGTGGCTTTAACAAAAATAAATTTATTTTCTCACACTTTACGCTAGAAGTCTGAATTCAGGGTACCTGCTTTAGGGGAGGCTTTTTCTGTTGGCTCTGACGGAAAATCTTTGTCTCTTCTGAGCTTCTGCTCCTGGGTAAACTTCATGTGTCTTGGCATCTCTCTTCCCCCATATCTGCTTAACTAGCTTTCATTAAACACTTTTATATCTCAAAAGAGATTGACTCAAGATACACCCTACACCAATCCTCTCTCATTAACATAACAAAAATAACCTATTACCAAATGGGCTTATAACCACAGGCATAGAGGTTAGGATTTACAACATGCATTTTGGGGAGATACAATTCAATCCATAACACCTGGCTTCCAATCTTCCATCTTCTCCCACTGCCCTTTTCCTCCCTACTGTCAGGAACTTACATAACTGGCTTGCTTCCCAAACTTGTTGCCATGACAACGAATTACAAGTAACTCAGATGCAGACAAAGATTTTAACTTAAGAGCTGCGCGGGCCAAGGACGTCTTGCCAGACCAGACTGAAGGAACAAGCCAACAACTTCCTTGGGGTCAAGACACGTCTATGCTCACAAGCCTTCCACAGCTCCTTAGTGTCAACAAGAATAAATCCTGGCATTTGAGACTTCCCGAAAACCTCATTCAAATCTTTCAAATCACATTTCTTACTTGCTTCCTTTATAAAAGTGACCACTCCCATTTATTGAGTGCCTACAGCCAAGCCTTGTGATGAATCCTTTACATATAATATCTAAGGAAATCCTCCTAGAATTCTATCAGGTAGACATTATTATTCCCGTTTTACAGAGGAGAAAATTGAGGCCCATGGATGGAAATAACATGAGTAAGTCAGATAGTCAGGATTCAAGAAGCTTAAATCCATCAGATTTCCAGGCTCAGGCTTTTGTCACTACCAATATAATATTGGCCTACAGACTTGTATATACAAACCATCTGGGGCAGTTAAAAATTCAGATGCTAACTTCCATTCAGGAAGGTAGAATCCATTTGTCTCCTCCTCCTGAGACCCCATAAGAGTAAAAGAGTAAGGAATCAAGTGTATAAACCCATAAATCCAAAGAAAACTGAGGAGGACTTATCAGTGGGGGAAGGATTTCAAAACTTCTCTGGCAAGCAGAAAAGGGATGGAGGAGTGAGAAAACAAGGTAAGACAAGGCATAGGCATAGTCCACACATAGGAGGGAATCAGCTCAGGAGAGAGCTAATCTCCCTGCAAAATCCTGGAAAGGCTCTGGCTTAGAAAACATGAGATCTGCCTGATGGTGAGAGTGAGGTTTAAGAGTCCCAAAATAAGGGAATAACTGAAAGTTTGCATTATATCCATAGACCTCCCCCACACTTTCTCTACCCTCTCCCATGCTCATGGGCAGAAATCACAAGAGCAAACCATCTGCACTCAGGCAAAACATTGGAGTTCTCTAAAGAAATCAAACGGCCCTGAGCAAAAGCCTTCATTTTCTATACTTAGGGCTCCTCTGACAGATTAGGCAGGTCTCTGCCCAGTCACCTTAAAGGGAAGTCTAACAGTGGACTCGAAAAACCTTGCACCTTACACAGGGCTCCCAACCAACCTTTTATTACTTTCTGCTTAAATCAATGGGCTGATATATTTGAACATTTGTGAAAATGTGCTAATAGGTTTATGAATGAATTGATGAATCAAGTGGGAAAAACTAAGGCTAGGAAGAAGAACAACGTGGGAGGCCTCACACTACCTGATTTTAGAACCTATGGTAGTCAAAACAGCCTGGTACTGGTACAACAACAGATACATAGACCAATGGAACAGAATTGAGAACCCAGACATAAATCCATCCACCTATGAGCAGTTGATATTTGAGAAACGCCCAAAGTCTGTTAAATGGGGAAAAGAGTCTTTTTAACAAATGGTGCTGGCATAACTGAATATCCATCTGTAAAAAAATGAAACAAGTCCTATATCTCACACCACACACAAAAACTAACTTAAGTTGGATCAAAGACTTAAATATAAAATCTAAAATGATAAAAATCATGGAATAAAAAGTAGTATACAATCCATAACTAACAATGCACAAACACCGGAAAAGAAACTAGCTAACTGGGAGCTCCTAAAAATCAAACACTCATGCTCATCAAAAGACTTCACCAAAAGAGTAAAAAGAGAACCTACAGAATAGGAAAAATGTTTTGGCTATGACAAATCCAACAAAGGTCTTATCTCTAAAATCCACAAGACACTGCAACACCTCAACAACAAAAAGACAAATAATTTGATTAAAAATGGGCTAAGGATATGAAAAGACACTTCACCAAAGGAGACATGCAGGCAACTAATAGACACATGAGGAAATGCTCATGATCATTAACCATTAGCAAATCAAAACTACAATGAGATACCATCTTACCCCAACAAGGCTGGCGCTAATCCAAAAAACACAAAATAATAAATATTGGAGAGGTTGTGGAGAGATTGCAACTATTATGCACTGCTGGTGGGACTGTAAAATGGTACAACCACTTTGGAAAATGATTTGGCACTTTCTTAAAAGGCTAGAAATAGAAATACCATATGACCCAGCAACCCCACTCCTAGGAATATGCCTGAGAAAAATAAGAGCCATCACACAAATAGACATATACACACCCATGTTCATTGCAGTACTACTCACAATAGCAAAAAGATGGAAACAACCTAAATGCCCATCAACAGACTAATGGATAAACAGATTATGGTACATCCACACAATGGAACACCATGCAATGATAAAGAACAATGATGAATCTGTAAAACATCTCACAACATGGATGGATCTGGAGGGAATTATGCTGAGTGAAATTAGTCAGTCACAAAAGGACAAATATTGTATGAGACCACTATTCTAAGAACTCAGGAAAAGATTTAAACACAGAAAAAATCATTTTTTGATGGTTACAAGGGTGGAGAGGGAGGGGGGGGAGAAATCACTAACTAGATAGTAGACAAGAATCAACTTTGGTGAAGGGAAGGACAACACACAATACAGCGGACGTTAGCACAACTGGACCAAAGCAAAAGCTAAGAAGTTCCCTGGACACATCCAAACACTTTGAGCAACAGAGTAGCTGGGGCTGGGGCCTAGGGACCATAGTTTTGGGGGAAATCTAGGTCAACTGGCATAACAAAGCTTATTAAGAAGATGCTCTACATCCCACTTTGGTGAGTGGTGTCTGGGGTCTTAAAAGCTTGCAAGCAACAATCTAAGATACATCAATTGGTCCCATCCCACATAGAGCAAAGGTTAATGAAGAAAACCAAAGACACAAGGAAAATATTAGCTCAAAGGGCTAAGGGATCACATGAACCAGACTCTAGAAGCCTGAGACCAGAAGAACTAGATGGTGCCTGGCTACCACCAATGACCATCCTGACAGGAAACACAACAGAGAGTCCCAGACAGTAGAACAAAACTAAAATTCACGTAAAAAGACCAGCCTTAATGGTCTGACAGAGACTGGAGGAATCCCTGAAACTATGGCACTTGGATGCACTGTTAGCCCAGAACTGAAAACATTCCCAAAGCCCACTCTTCAGACAAAGATTAGACAGGACCATAAAACAAAAAATAATACCTGTGAGGAATGTTCTTCTTAGTTCAATTAGACAAAAGAGACCAAATGGGCAGCTCCTGTCCAAAAGCAGGATGAGAAGGCAGGAAGGGACAGGAACTGATCCAATGGACACAGAGAACCTGGGGTGGAAAAGAGGAGTGTGCTATTATATTGCGGGGATTGCAGAGAATGTCACAAAAATAATGTGTGTATAAATTTTTGTATGAGAAATAAAGAAGAAAAAAAAACTAAGGCTGGGCACGTTGCAAGTGGGAAAAAAAAAAAAGCCAAACGGTTACTGTTGTTGTGTGCTGAGGAGTTGATTCTGGTTCATAGCGACCCTATGTGACAGATTGGAACTGCTCCCATAAGGCTTCCTAGGCTGTGATCTTTACGGGAGTAGATGGCCAGGTCTTTTCTCCCACAAAGCTAGTGGGTGAGTTTGAACCACCAATTTCCTTAAGCAATTACTAAGTCCAAGAGAATAAAAAATTTTAAAAATGGGGGGAAAAGGTAATTATATAGCACACTTTTAGGGTCTGTAGCAGCTACTGATTTACGTCCAGAGCAGTACTATCTAATACAAATATGTGGCTACAAACGCAATTTAAAGATTTTCTAGTAGTCACATTAAAAAAGTAAAAAGAAACAGGTTAATTTTAATGATATATTTTATTTAACTCAATATGCAAAGGATTATCATTTCTACATATAAAAAAATTTTTTTTTAATATTAATGAGGTAGTTTACTTTCTTTTTTTTTTTTTTGGTATTAAGTCATTGAAACCTGGCAGGCAACGTTTCATTCTGTTAGACATAAGGTCGTCATGAACAAGAATTCTTTATATTTGCATATTTTGCTAGGAATTGTGATATAAACATATTGGATGAAGAAAGGCAGGGAAAGTAGAAGTGTGTGTGGAGAAGATATTTTACATAAAACCAAACTAAATCCGTTGCCGTCAAGTCAATTCCAACTCATAGCGACCCTATAGGACAGAGTAGAACTGCTCCATAGTGTTTCCAAGGAGCAGCTGGTGAATTCGAACTGCTGACCTTTTGGTTAGTAGCCGTAGCTCTTAACCACTGTGCCACCAGGGCTCCTATTTTACATAATGAGGTGTCAAAAGATAGTGTCGAGAGAGGTAGGGCCAAGCTGGCAAAGAAGTCAGATGCTTCCGGTGATCCCTCTTACAACAAAGACTCAAACAAACAAATGAGACAATTATATTTATGACAAGCTAGGAACCCTGAACATCAAAGGCAAAGTTAGAAAACGGAATGAGCAGCAGAAGGAGGGAGAGACAGTTGAGAAGCAGAGAGGAGTTGCCGGACCTGAATCACTGGAAGCCCTCAGGCACTATTCCCTGGAGCGACCTCGGCAGGGCTGGCAGTAGGTTTCCTCAGGGAGAGACAGTGAGCGGCACAGCCTACTCACAATTCCAGAACCAGAGAAGAATGGTGCTCTTGGCAAAAGCTAAGTACATGAGTTCATTTTACCTCACTTCCAGCCCCCAAGGTGGCTTCAGTGGCTGTCAATTTCCCTGGGCCTGAGATAGGGCCTCCTGCGTGCCCTGAGCCATTCTCCCGGCCTTGGAGAAGAAATAAATTCACAGTTGGGGGAAAAGATAATGTGCCAGCTCCACTAAGCTGGGGATCTCAGGACAGTAGCAGCTCCTGTCCAGGCACAAATGGTCCATGGACTTTGAATATCTTTCACCCCTGTGTGGACCTGTGTGGGCCCATTTCAGGAGAATAGGCCCTTGCTGGCAGACTGCAACTGTTTCAGCTGTGCGGTGGAGAGGTGGGTGTTTGATGTTTGACACTGCTTTGCCTATTAAATAGGGTCCTCACTTACCCACGGAAACCCTGGTGGTGTAGTGGTTAAGTGCTACCGCTGCTAATCAAAAGGTCGGCAGTTCAAATCCACCAGGCACTCCTTGGAAATTCTATGGGGCAGTTCTACTCTGTCCTATAGGGTTCCTATAAGTCGAAGTCAACTCGATGGCAGTGGGTTTGGTTTGGTTTTCACCTACCCACACCAGCGACCTAAGGATAGGTGGCTCCACCCACATCACCTAGCCACCCATGACAGGAGTCCAAGGATAAGGGGTACCTTCAAGTCCTTACAACCAAAAGCATTAGGTGCCCATGTTCCAGCTGTAGAACCCACCCACCCGTGCACTCTAGGGAACAGGGATCCGCTTTCCTCACAGACACTCAGAGGAAGGTGGTCAGCCCCCTGCCTTGTTCAGAGTGTGACCCCCTGCTGCAACCAGATACCTGTACCTACACCAATCACCCCTGCCCCTCTAAGACTGTAGGACATAGCCCATACCACACACTTGATGACCAACTACCTGGACACCTGAGCTGAATCCATACAAGAAAATTGAATGGACACCTAGGCCTATATACCTGTAACAGCTCTAGCCATCTGGTGACAGGACAATAGAGCTTCAAAAGTGAAAATAATCCAGCTAGCTCACTCAAGCAGCATATTTGGACAAATCAAAACAAAACAAAGCAAGAAGCTAGGATACAGTAAGAAAACAAAATAAACTAATACAGTAACTTATAGATGGCTTGGAGACAAGGGTCAATATGAAATCACTTAAAGAAGCAGACCATGAGTGCTTCAAAAAAATAAAAGATAATTTTTTATTTTTTTTTTTGATCGCTTCAACAGCCCTCAAAACAAAGAATCAAGGAATCTTCGAGATGAAGGTGTCCTCCTGGAACTACTAGATGCAGAATACAAAAGATTAATGTACAGAACTCTTCAAGACATCAGGAACGAGATCAGGAAGGACATCAGGCAAAATGCAGAACAAGTCAAGGAACACACAGATAAAGCAGTTGAAAAAATTAAAAAGCTTATTCAAGAACAAAATGAAAAATTTAATAGGCTGCAAGAATCCATAGAGAGACATTAATCAGAAATCCAGAAGATTAACAATAAAATTACAGAATTAGACAACTCAATAGAAAGTAGGAGGACCAGAATCTAGCAAATAGAAGGCAGAATTAGTGAGATTGAAGATAAAACACTTGGCACCAAACATTCGAAGAAAAACTCAGATAAATGATTTTAAAAACATGAAGAAACCCTAAGAATAATGTGAGACTGTATCAAGAGAAATAACCTACAAGGGATTGGAGTACAAGAACAGGTAGGGACAAGGGAAAATACAGAGGAAATTGTTGAAGATTTGTTAGCAGAAAACTTCCCTGATATTGTGAAAGATGAGAAGGTATCTATCCAAGATGCTCATCGAACACCACAAAAGTTGGATTTTAAAGGAAAGTCACCAAGACATATTATAATCAAACTTGCCAAAACAAAAGATACAGAATTTTAAGAGTGGCTAGGGATAAACAAAAAGTCACCTACAAAGGAGAGTCATTAAGAATAAGCTCAGAATGCTCCGCAGAAACCATGCAGGCAAGACTTATATAAAGCACTGAAGGAAAAAAAAAATTGCCAGACAAGAATCATATATCCAGCAAAACTGTGTCTCAAATGTGAAGGTGAAATTAGGACATTTCCAGATGAACAGTTTAGGGAATTTGTAAAAACCAAACCAAAACTACAAGAAACACTAAAGGGAGTTCTCTGGTTAGAAAATCAGTAATATCAGATGTCAATCCATGACCTGAACACAGAACAGAGCAATCAGATGTTAACCCAGACAGGGAAACCACAAAAATATATCAAGATAAAAAAAAACACTCAAAACAGAGAAACAGTGATGTCATTACGTAAAAGAAGACAACATTAAAACAATAAAGAGGGATTAAGAAATGTAGCCATAGATCTTCATATGGAGAGGAAGTCAAGGCAATACAAAGAAATAAAAGTTAGGTTTAAACTTAGAAAAATCAGGGTAAATATTACGGTAACCACAAAGGAGACTAACAATCCTATCATCAAAATAAATAAAAGAAAAAAATAGAGACTCAGCAGAAAAAAAAAATCACTACAATAAATAGGGGGAAAAGAAAATATATAAAGATAAACTACTCAGCACAAAAAATTAAGTGGGAAAAAGAAACTGTCAACAACACACAAAAAAAACACATCAAAATGGCAGCACTAAACTCATATCTATCCATAATTTTGCTGAAAGTAAATGGACTAAATGCACAAATAATAAGACAGAGAGTGACAGAATGGATTAAAAAAACATGATCCGTCTATATGCTGCCTACAGGAGACACACCTTAGACTTAAAAACACAGGAAAAAAAATAAAACTCAAAGTACGGAAAAAATATATCAAGCAAACAACAATCAAAAAAGAGCAGGAGTGGTAATATTAATTTCTGACAAAATAGGCTTTAAAGATAAATCCAGCACAAAGGATAAGGAAGGACACTACATAATGATTAAAAGAACAATATACCAGGATGATATCACCATATTAAATATTTATGCACCCAGAGACAGGGCTTCAAGATACATAAAACCCTCTAACAGCATTGAAAAGTGAGATAGACAGCTCCACAATAATAGTAGGAGATTTCAACACATCACTTTGGGTGAAGGACAGAACATCCAGAAAGAAGCTCAATAAAGACACAGAAGATCTAAATGCCACAATCAACCAACTTGACCTCATAGACATACATAGAACACTCCACCCAACAGCAGCCAAGTATACTTTCTTTACCAAAGCACGTGGAACATTCTTTAGAATAGACCACATATTAGGTCATAAAGCAAGGCTTAGCAGAATCCAAAACATTGAAATATTACAAAGCATCTTCTCTGACCATAAGGCCATAAAAGTAGAAAATCAATAACGGAAAAAGCAGGGAAAAGAAATCAAACACTTGGAAAATGAACAATACCCTGCTCAAAAAAGACTGGGTTATGGAAGACATAAAGGATGGAATAAGGAAATTCATAGAACCCAATGAGAATGAAAACACTTCCAATCAGAACCTTTGGGACACAGCTAAAGCAGGGCTCAAAGGTCAATTAATATCAATAAATGCACACATCCAAAAAGAAGAAAGAGCCAAAATCAAAGAATTATCCCTACAACTTGAGAAAACAGAAAGAAAGCAACAAATGATACCCTCAGGCACCAGAAGAAAGCAAATAATAAAAATTCGGGCAGAATTAAATGAAATGGAGAAGAGAAAAACAACTGAAAGAGTTAACAAGACCAAAACCTGGTTCTTTGAAAAAATTAACAAAATTGATAAACCATTGGCCAAACTGACAAAAGAAAAAGAGGAGAGGAAGCAAATAACCTGAATAAGAAATGAGGTGGGCGATATTACAACAGATCCAACTGAAATTAAAAGAATCATATCAGACTACCACAAAGAACTGTGCTGTAACAAATTTGAAAACCAGAAGAATTGGATGAATTCCTAGAAACACACTACCTACCTAAACTAACACAAACGGAGGTTGAACAACTAAATAAACCCATAAAAAGAGAAGAGATTGAAAAGGTAATTTAAAAACTCCCAACAACAAAAAAACGGCCCAGCCCAGAGGGCTTCACTGCAGAGTTCTATCAAACTTTCAGAGAAGAGTTAACACCACTACTACTAAAGGTATTTCAGAGCAGAGAAAAGGACGGAATACTCCCAAACTAATTCTATGAAGCCAGCGTATTCCTAATGCCAAAACCAGGTAAAGACACCAGAAAAATAGAAAATTATAGTCCTATATCCCTCATGAACTTTGATGTAAAAATCCTCAACAAAATTCTAGCCAATAGAATTCAAGAGTTTATCTAAAAAATAATTCACCACGACCAAGTGGGATTCATATCAGGTATGCAGGGATGGCTGAACATCAGAAAAACAATTAATGTAATCCATCATATAAATGAAATAAAAGACAAGAACCACATAATCTTATCAATTGATGCAGAAAAGGCATTTGACAAAGTTCAACACTCATTCATGAAAAAAACTCCCAGCAAAACAGGAATAGAAGGAAAATTCCTGAACATAAGAAAAGACGTTTATACAAGATCAACAGTCAACATCATCGTAAATGGAGAGTCTGAAAGCATTTCCCTTGAGAACAGGAACCAGACAAGGATAGCCTTTATCATCACTCTTATTCACCATTGTGCTGGAGATCCTAGCTAGAGCAATTAGGCTAGATAAAGAAATAAAGGGCATCCAGATTGGTAAGGATGAAGTAAAAAGTATCTCTATTTACAGATGACATGATCTTACACACGGAAAACACTAAAGAAAACTACTGAAACTAATAGAAGAGTTCAGTAGAGTGTCAGGATACAAGATAAACATAGAAAAATCAGTTGGATTCCTCTACGCCAACAGAAAGAACATCCAAGAGAAAATCACCAAATCAATACCGTTTACAGTAGCCCCCAGGAAGATAAAATATTTAGGAATAAATCCTACCAGAGACGTAAAAGACCGATACAAAGAAAACTACAGTACACTACTGTAAGAAACCAAAAGAGACCTACGTAAGTGGAAAAACATACCTTGCTCATGGATAGGAAGTCTTAACATTGCAAAAATGTCTATTCTACCAAAAGCGATCTATAGATATAATGCAATTCTAATTCAAATTCCAATGACATTTTTCAATGAAATGGAGAAAGAAATCACCAACTTCATGTGGAAGGGAAGGAGGCCTCGGATAACTAAAGCGTTACTGAAAAAGAACAAAGAGGCAGGCCTCGCACTACCTGATTTTAGAACATATTATACCACCAAAGTAGTCAAAACAGCCTGGTGCTGGTACAACAACAGATACATAGGCCAATGGAACAGAATTGAGAATCCAGACATAAATCCATCCACATATGAGCAGCTGATATTTCACAAAGGCCCAAAGTCAGTTAAATGGGGAAAAGACAGTCTCTTTAACAAATTCGTGCTGGCATAACTGGATATCTATCTGCAAAAAAATGAAATAAGACCCATACCTCACACCATGCACAAAAACTAACTCAAAATGGATCAAAGACCTAAATATAAAATCTAAAATGATAAAGATCATGGAAGAAAAAATAGGAACAATGCTAGGAGCCCTCATACATGGCATAAACAGTATAGAAAACATTACTAACAATGCACAAACACCAGGAGAGAGACCAGATAGGTGTGAGCTCCTAAATATCAAACACTGATGCTAATCCAAAAACTTCACCAAAAAAGTAAAAAGGTTATCTACAGACTGGGAAAAAGTTTTTAGCTATGACATTTCTGATCAGTGCCTGATCTCTAAAATCTACATGATATTGAAAAAACTCAACAACAAAAAGACAAATAACTCAATTAAAAAATGGGCAAAGGATGGGAACAGGCACTTCACTAAAGATGACATTCAGGTAGCTAACAGATACATGAGGAAAAGCTCACGTTCATTAGCCATTAGAGAAATGCAAATTGAAACTACAATGAGATTCCATTTCACTCCAACAAGGCTGGCATTAATCCAAAAAACACAAAATAATAAATGTTGGAGAGGTTGTGGACAGCCTGGAATACTTATACGCTGCTGATGGGAATGTAAAAAGGTACAACGACTTTGGAAATCGACTTGGTGCTTCCTTAAAAAGGTAGAAATAGAAATACCACATGATCCAGCAATCCCACTTCTTGGAATATATCCAAGGGAAATAAGAGCTTTTACACAAACAGATATATGTACACCCATGTTCATTGCAGCACTGTTTACAATAGCAAAAAGATGGAAGCAACCAAGGTGCCCATCAACAGATGAATGGATAAATAAATTATGGTATATTCACACAATGGAATACTATGGATTGAAAAAGAACAATTATGAATCCATGAAACATTTCATAACATGGAGGAATCTGGAAGGCATTATGCTGAATGAAATTAGTTACAAAAGGACAAATATTGTATGAGACCACTATTATAAGAACTCGAAAAATAGTTTAAACAGAAAAGAAATATTCTTTGTTGGTTATGAGAGCTAGGAGGGAGGGAAGGAGAGGGGTATTCACTAATTAGACAGTAGATAAGAACTATTTTAGGTGAAGGGGAAGACATCACAAAATACAGGAGAGGTCAGCAGAACTGGACTAAACCAAAAGCAAAGTTTCCTGAATAAACCGAAAGCTTTGAGGGTCAGCGTAGCAGTGGCGGGGGTTTGGGGACCATGGTTTCAGGGGACATCTAAGCCAGTTGGCATAATAAAATCTATTAAGAAAACATTCTGCTTCCCACTTTGGGGAGTGGCGTCTGGGGTCTTAAATGCTAGCAAGCGGCCTAGATCTAAGATGCATCAATTGGTCTCAACCCACCTGGAGCAAAGGAGAATGAAGAACACCAAAGACACAAGGTAATTATGATCTAAAGAGACAGAAAGGGCCACATAAACCAGAGACTACATCAGCCTGAGCCCAGAAGAACTAGTTGGTGCCAGGCTACAACTGATGACTGCCCTGACAGGGAACACAACAGACAACTGAGGGAGCAGGAGAGCAGTGAGGTGCAGACCTCAAATTCTCGAAAAAGGCCAGACTTAATGGTCTGACTGAGACTAGAAGGACCCCAGAGGTCATGGTCCCCAGACCTTCTGTTAGCCCAAGACAAGAGCCATTCCCAAAGCCAACTCTTTAGACAAGGATTGGACTGGACTACAGGATAAAAAGTGATACTGGTTAGGAGTGAGCTTCTTGGCTCAAGTAGGCACATGAGACTATGTGGGTGGCTCCTGTCTGGAGGAGAGACGAGAAGGCAGAGGGGAACAGAAGCTGCTGAATGGACATGAAAATAGATGGTGGAGAGAAGGAGTGTGGTGTCTCATTAGGGGGAGAGCATCTAGGAGTATATAGCAAAGTGTATATAAATTTTTGTATGAAAGACTGACCTGATTCGTTAACTTTCACTTAAAGCACAATAAAAAAAAATTTAATATGCATAAAAAAGCATAACATCTTGGCAGTTCTTCAAAAAGTAGAACATATAACTGCCATATGACCCAGCAATCCCACTCCTAGGTTTATACCTAGAAGACAGGAAAGCAGGAATACAAACAGAAACCTGTACACGATGTTCATTGCAACACTTTTCACAACAGTCAAAAGGTGGAAATAACCAAAATGTCCATCAATAGATGAATGGATAAACAGAATGTGGTATATACATATAATGAAATATTACATAGCCATAAACAGAAACAAAGTTCTGATGCATGCCATGTGGATGAACCTTGAAAACATCATGCTGAGCAAAATAAGGCAGTAGGAAAAGAACAAATACTGTATGATCTCACTTATATGAAATAAGCAAATATATAGAAACCAAAGTTTATTAGTGGCTACCTTTTTTTTTTTTTTTTACCACGGTAGGAGGGAGGGGGAAAGGGGGAATTTTGTTTGGGGGCATTGAGTTGATGTTAATGGTGGTGGAATACTTTGGAAAAAGGATAGTGATAATGGCTGCACAGCATGAAAAATGTAATCAGTATCATTACATTGTAAATGTAGAAGTTGTCACATTGGTGAATGTTTTGATGTGTATATTTTCATCACAATTAACTTTTTTTAAAGGTAATGTCTCAAATTGCTAAATTAAGACATAGTAGTATAAGCATATTATTTAGAAATATGGAGGTCCATTAGTTAAAAATCATTTCAGCTATCAGTAACAAAACAAAAACAAACACAAAAAACCCAATTGACAGTGGCTTAAATACATATGGTTTTATTGATTTATTCATTCAGTTAACAGCAAATGTGACATGGTTCCATTCCTCAATGATGCTATCAAGAAACCAGGGTCTTTCTAATTTTTTCTTCGTTAATATGCTGAGTTTTCATCCTCCTGCTCACTGCCTCATGGTCACAAGATGGCTGTCACAGCACGACTATATTTAAGGCAGAAAGAAGGAAGAGGACGGTATCAAATCAGTGTGTCTCTTTGCTCAGGAATGCAAATGCTTTTCCAAAATGCCTCCACCAAACATATCATTGGTCATAACTGGGTCACATAGTCATCTCTAGCTGCAAGGAAGGCTAAGAAAGCAATTATGTGGTTCTTCAGCCTCTAGGTGGGAGGTGGCAAGAGAGAAGAGGGTTGGGAATGATGATACATACCAGAAGAAATAGCTCAAAGAGTGGAAAGCAGTGCCGCTAGGAAGCAGGACTTGCAGTGGGAAGGAGCAGGACAGGATATTGCTGGGTTTCATTATAAACACTCTTTTTTTTTTTTTAACTATGTACATATATTGAGGACCCCTGGTGGCGCAGTGGCTAAAGCGATCGACTGCTAACTGAAAAGTCAGCGGTTCAAAACCACCGGTGGCTCGGCTGGAGAAAGATGTGGCAGCCTGCTTCTGTAGAGATTTACAGCCTTGGAAACCCTATGCAGTTGCTATGAGTTGGAATCGACGGTACTGGGTTTGGGTTTTTGTTACGTGCATATAATACTTTGATAAAATTTTACAAATAAAGTGCTATGCTTTCTATGAAAAAGCATTTTCATAGAAAGCGTTTTCATAGAAGCTGGTAGCAATTTTCTGTCTCTAGAGATAGTTAGCTCACCTTGAGAGCTAACTTACCAGAACAAGAGCTTCAGTTTGACTAGGGTAGTTCAGGTATCCATCTACTGATCTTGAGAAAGTGTGCTATCACCACATAGTGGCTAGTGGAAACCTGTGCAGCACTGTGCAGTGGTAACATGGGTTGGGTGTGGTTAGACAGCCCTGGTTTAATTTCCTGTCAACCATTTATTAGCTCTGTGACCCTGGGCAAATGACATCTGTGAGCTCCACTTTCCTTCCTTATGAAAGGAAGATAATTCAAGTGGCTAGTACAGAGTAAGCACTCAGCACATATTATCACCTATGACTAAAATATTAAGTGTTCTGTGTAGCGACATAATTTGGGTGTACCTTTAACAGTATTATGCTAATTTCTTGGGTTCGCCTGCCCTGTGGCTACATGAATCATGAGAAGCCACTAGCCTGATCTATGGATATGAGCTATTTCAGCATCTAACAACCATGTAAGCCATTTCCTTAACATAAATTTGTCTCTATATATATTTATGCACTTTACTGGTTTTGCTTCTCTAGAGGACCCAGCCTAAGACATTTGGTACCGAGAGTGGTTCTGCAGAAACAAAATTGCAAGGATGAGTTTTCTAAATTGGTTTTCAAGTCTGGTTAGTCTTAAAGATGTTAATGACTCTGTTTCCAGTAGTAAAGCAGGCACTGCTAATCCATGGTGTAGGTAGCAATAGAAACATGCAAAATATCACCACTAATAGATCAGGTATTGTTGAAAGGCGAGGCTCTAGGTGATCATGTTTGATACCTCTCCAAAATTTTGCCATAATAAAAATTATAAGGAAGCTGGTTGGTTGGTCCTACTTTTGCTAGATAAAGTGATGAAAGAAAAAGGTGCACTTCGGGCTTCAGAGTCAAACAAAGCTCAAGTGCCGCATACAAGACCTAAAAGTTTCCACTTGTGCCTTGAAAGAAAGCCTTATTTCTTGTAGTAACAGAGCTGATATTGCCAAAAACCAAACCCAGAGTCTTATCATAAAAGTGGCTGAATTACAACACCAACTTAATTCCCAACCTTAAGTGGTGTCTGAGGTTAAAGTGAGGGCATTTATTGGGAATAAATAGGATCCTGAAACTTGGGATGGGGTCATATGGGCAGATAATCAGGAAGCTGGGGACGCTAAGCCCCTAAATTCCGCTGAATCACTCCTGCCAAAAGATCAAGCCCTCTCAATTCCATCTGAAGAGATTATTCCACCTTTGCCTGCTAAGCCACCCTCCCCAGTAAAATCATTAGCCTCCCACTCCTACTGGATGAAATTAAGCCATCTGTGTCTAAAGAGCCTTTGTCTGAGTAATTGCGTGGAATATTGCCTAAGGCAGATGCCTTACAAGACTATGCCGAATGTTCTCAAAACACATCCGTACTGCCCATTTTGGCTTCTAGGCATATAACTAGACTTAAGTCCCAGAGAGCCCCAAAAGGTGGAGTACAAAGTGTGACCCAGGAGAAGGTACACTATAAAAGAACTGCTTGACTTTTCTAATATGTACAAACAGAAACCTGGGGAATAAGCATGGGAGTGGCTGTTAAGGGTGTGGGATAATGGTGCAAGAAACATAAAGATGGATCAGTCTGAATTTATTGATATGGGCCTACTAAGCACAGATTCGTTATTCAGTGTTTCAGCTCGAGAGGTTAGGAAAGGATCTAATAGTATCTGGTTGGGTTGCTGAAGCATGGATTATACGGTGGCCTACATTACATCAAGTTGAAGTACCAGACCTGCCTTGGTATACTGTAGAAGAAGTTATACAAAGGCTTAGGGAAATTGGCATGTTAGAGTGGATTTATCAGATTAGACCCACAGCCCAACACATGGAGTGCCCAGAAGACAGATCTTTTACCACAATGGTAAGGAATAAATTTGTGAAGGGAGCCACAGCATCCTTGAAGACTGCTGTGATTGCTATTTTATGTAAGTCAGATTTGACAGTGGGAACTGCCCTAACTGAATAAAGACACCAAACTAATATGGAGCTGATTGCACCCCGTAGTGGTAGGTGCCAAGTGGTGGCACTCAATCGACAAGACAATTTGGATGTAATTACTGTAATGGACAGTGGATTCAAAGCAGTAATCAGAATAATCTGACTCGTATGAACTTCTGGCATTGGTTACTTAGTCATGGTGTCCCTAGGAGTGAGATAGGAAATCTACTTAATGTTTACTTGATCTGTACAAGCAGTAAAAAGCAGTCTAATTCAAATTGCCAGAATAGAGTCACAGCCCCTCAATCAATTCCCAGACTTGAGCAAGTTTACAGACCCACAATCCCGTGAATGAAGGGGAGGCTGAGTCCCCATGAGGAAGGACCTCACTACACTACCAAAAATTTATGCTGTTATTCTTTCTTGCAGCCTTCCCCAAAGGGATGTAGGGCCTTCTATAAAAGTGACCATGACCTCTGAGGTCATTCTAGTCTCAGTCAGACCATTAAGTCTGGTCTTCTTACAAGAATTTGGGGTCCGCATCCCACTGCTCTCCTGCTCCCTCAGGGCTTCTCTGTTGTGATCCCTGTCAGGGCAGTCATCAGCCGTGGCTGGGCACCATCTAGTTCCTCTCATCTCAGGCTGATGTAGCCTCTGGCTTATGTGGCCCTTTCTGTCTCTTGGGCTCATAATTACCTTGCGTGTTTGGTGTTCTTTATTCTCCTTTGCTCCAGGTGGGTTGAGACCAATTGATGTGGCTGCTTCCTAGCGTTTAAGACGCCAGACGCCACTCTACAAAGTGGAATGCAGAATGTTTTCTTAATAGATTTTATTATGTCAATCGACTTAGATGTTCCCTGAAACCGGTCTCCAAACCCCCGCCCCTACTACACTGGCTTTGAAACCTTCAGTTTATTCAGGAATCTTCTTTGCTTTTGGTTTAGTCCAGTCGTGCTGACCTCTCCTGTATTATGTGTTCTCTTTCTCTTCACCTAAAATAGTTCTTATCTACTATCTAACTAGTGAAAACTTCTCTCCCTCCCTCCCTCCCCACTCTCATAACCATCAAAGAAAATTTTCTTCTCTGTTTAAACTATTCTTCGAGTTCTTATAGTGGTGGACTCATACAATATTTGTCCTTTTGTAACTGACTAATTTCACTCAGCATAATGAAATTAGAATAATGAATTATGAAATTCATCATTGTTTCTTATCGATGCATAGTATTCCATTGTGTGAATATACCATAATTTATCCATTCATCCATTGATGGGAGCCTTGGTTGCTTCCATCTTTTTGCTGTTGTAAACAATGCTGCAGTGAACATGGGTATGCATATAACTGTACCGTGTAAAGGCTCTTATTTCTCTGGGATATATTCCAAGGAGTGGGATTGCTGGATCGTATGGTAGTTCTATTTCTAGCTTTTTAAGGAAGCGCCAAATCGAATTCCAAAGTGGTTGTACCATTTTACATTCCCACCAGCAGTGTATAAGTGTTCCAGTCTCTCCACAACTTCTGCAACATTTATTATTTTGTGTTTTTTGGATTAATCTCAGCCTTGTTGGAGTGAGATGGAATCTCACTGAAGTTTTGATTTGCATTTCTATAATGGCTAATTATCCTGAGCACTTCCTCATATATCTGTTAGCTACCTGAATGTCTTCTTTAGTGAAGTATCTATTCATATCTTTTGCCCGTTTTTTAATTGGGTTATTTGTCTTTTTGTGGTTGAGTTTTTGCAGTATCAAGTAGATTTTAGAGATCAGATGCTGATCTGAAATGTCATAGCTAAAAACTTCCTCCCAGTCTGTAGGTAATCTTTTTACTCTTTTGGTGAAGTCTTTGGATGAATATAGGTGTTTGATTTTTAGGAGCTCCCAGTAATCTAATTTCTCTTCTGCATTGCTAGGAATGGTTTGTATACTGTTTATGGCTTGTATTCGGGGTCCTAGATTTGTCCCTATTTTTTCTTCCATGATCTTTAACGTTTTAGATTTTATATTTAGGTCTTTGATCCAGTTTGAGTTAGTTTTTGTGCATGGTGTGAGGTATGGGTCTTGTTTCATTTTTTTGCAGATGGATATCCAGTTATGCCAGCACCATTGGTTAGTCTTTTCCCCATTTAACTGATTTTGGAACTTTGTCAAGTATCAGCTGCTCATATGTGGATGGATTTATATCTGGATTCTCAATTCTGTTCCATTGGTCTATGTATCTGTTGTTGTACCAGTACCAAGCTGTTTTGACTACTGTGGCAGTAAAATAGGTTCTAAAATCAGGTAGAATGAGGCCACCCATTTTGTTCTTCTTTTTCAGTAATGCTTTACTTATACGGGGCATCTTTGCCTTCCATATGAAGTTGGTGATTTGTTTCTCCATCTCATTAAAAAATGTCATTGGAATTTGGATCTGAATTGCATTGAATCTATACATGGCTTTTGGTAGTAGAATAGACAATTTTACAATGTTAAGTGTTCCGGCAGAGTCTGTTTTTCCACTTATGTAAGTCTCTTTTGGCTTCTTGCAGTAGTGTCTTGTAGTTTTCTTTCTATGGGTCTTTTACATGTCTGGTAAGATTTATTCCTAAGTACTTTATTTTCTTGGGGACTATTGTGAATGGTATTGATTTGGTCGTTTCCTCTTTGATGTTCTTTTTGTTGGTGTAGAGGAATCCAACTGATTTTTGTATGTTTATCTTGTATCCTGATACTCTACTGAACTCTTCTACTAGTTTCAGTAGTTTTCTGGAGGATTCTTTAGTGTTTTCTGTGTATAAGATCATGTCATGTGCAAATAGAAACACTTTTACTCCTTCCTTACCAATATGGATGCCCTGTATTTTTTTTTATGTAGCCCAATTGCTGCGGCTAGGGCCTCCAGCCCAATGTTGAATAAGAGTGGTGATAAAGGGCATCCTTGTCTGGTTCCCGATCTCAAGGGAAATGCTTTTGGGCTCTCTCCATTTAGGATGATATTGGCTGTTGGCTTTGTATAAATGCTCCTCATTATGTTGAGGAATTTTCCTTCTATTCCTATTTTGCTCAGAATTTTTATCATGAGTGGGTGTCGAACTTTGTCAAATGCCTTTTCTGCATCAATTGTTGAGATCATGTGGTTCTTCTCTTTTTATGTATATGATGGATTACATTAATTGTTTTTCTAATGTTGAACCATCCCTGCATAAAAAATGAATTCCACTTGGTCATGGTGAATTATTTTTTTTTTACTAACTTTTATTAAGCTTCAAGTGAATGTTTACAAATCCAATCACTCTGTCACATATAAGTTTACATACATCTTACTCCGTACTCCCACCTGCTCTTCCCCTATTGGGTCAGCCCTTTCAGTCTCTCCTTTCGTGACAATTTTGCCAGCTTCCCTCTCTCTCTATCCTCCCATCCCCCCTCCAGACAAGAGCTGCCAACACACTCTCAAGTGTCCACCTGATATAATTAGCTCATTCTTCATCAGCATCTCTCTCCCACCCGCTGACCAGTCGCTTTCATGTCCGATGACTTGTCTTCGGGGATGGTTCCTGTCCTGTGCCAACAGAAGGTCTGGGGAGCATGGCCGCCGGGATTCCTCTAGTCTCAGTCAGACCATTAAGTACGGTCTTTTTATGAGAACTTGGGGTCTGCATCCCACTGATCTCCTGCTCCCTCAGGAGTTCTCTGTTGTGCTCCCTGTCAGGGCAGTCATCGATTGTGGCCGGGCACCAACTAGTTCTTCTGGTCTCAGGATGATGTAGGTCTCTGGTTCATGGGGCCCTTTCTGTCTCTTGGGCTCCTAGTTGTCGTGTGACCTTGGTGTTCTTCATTTTCCTTTGCTCCAGGAGGGTTGAGACCAATTGATGCGTCTTAGATGGCCGCTTGTTAGCATTTAAGACCCCAGACGCCACATTTCAAAGTGGGATGCAGAATGTTTTCATAATAGAATTATTTTGCCAATTGACTTAGAAGTCCCCTCAAACCATGTTCCCCAGACCCCCGCCCTTGCTCCGCTGACCTTTGAAGCATTCATTTTATCCCGGAAACTTCTTTGCTTTTGGTCCAGTCCAATTGAGCTGACCTTCCATGTATTGAGTGTTGTCTTTCCCTTCGCCCAAAGCAGTTCTTATCTACTGATTAATCAATAAAAAACCCTCTCCCTCCCTCCCTCCCTCCCCCCTTCGTAACCACGAAAGTATGTGTTCTTCTCAGTTTATACTATTTCTAAAGATGTTATAATAGAGGTCTTATACAATATTTGTCCTTTTGCCTCTGACTAATTTCGCTCAGCATAATGCCTTCCAGGTTCCTCCATGTTATGAAATGTTTCACAGATTTCATCACTGTTCTTTATCGATGTGTAGTATTCCATTGTGTGAATATACCACAATTTATTTACCCATTCATCCGTTGATGGACACCTTGGTTGCTTCCAACTTTTTGCTATTGTAAACAGAGCTGCAATAAACATGGGTGTGCATATATCTGTTTGTGTGAAGGCTCTTGTATCTCTAGGGTATATTCCGAGGAGTGGGATTTAACTGTTTAAGATAATGCCAGATAGATTTCCAAAGTGGTTGTACCATTTTACATTCCCACCAGCAGTGTATAAGAGTTCCAATCTCTCCGCAGCCTCTCCAACATTTATTATTTTGTGTTTTTTGGATTAATGCCAGCCTTGTTGGAGTGAGATGGAATCTCATCGTAGTTTTAATTTGCATTTCTCTGATGGCTAATGGCTAATGATCGAGAGCATTTTCTCATGTATCCGTTGGCTGCCTGAATATCTTCTTTAGTGAAATGTGTGTTCATATCCTTTGCCCACTTCTTGATTGGGTTGTTTGTCTTTTTGTGGCTGAGTTTTGACAGAATCATGTAGATTTTAGAGATCAGGCGCTGGTCTGAGATGTCATAGCTGAAAATTCTTTCCCAGTCTGTAGGTGGTCTTTTTACTCTTTTGGTGAAGTCTTTAGATGAGCATAGATGT
Source organism: Loxodonta africana (assembly GCF_030014295.1). Lineage (NCBI taxonomy): Eukaryota > Metazoa > Chordata > Mammalia > Proboscidea > Elephantidae > Loxodonta > Loxodonta africana. Next base: position 64,613,767 of record NC_087369.1, read on the forward strand.
TTGATTTTTAGGAGCTCCCAGTTATCGGGTTTCTCTTCGTCATTTTTGGTAATGTTTTGTATTCTGTTTATGCCTTGTATTAGGGCTCCTAGGGTTGTCCCTATTTTTTCTTCCATGATCTTTACCGTTTTAGTCTTTATGTCTAGGTCTTTGATCCACTTGGAGTTAGTTTTTGTGCATGGTGTGAGGTATGGGTCCTGTTTCATTCTTTTGCAAATGGATATCCAGTTATGCCAGCACCATTTGTTAAAAAGACTCTCTTTTCCCCAATTAACTGACACTGGTCCTTTGTCAAATATCAGCTGCTCAGACATGGATGGATTTATATCTGGGTTCTCAATTCTGTTCCATTGGTCTATGTGCCTGTTGTTGTACCAGTACCAGGCTGTTTTGACTACTGTGGCTGTATAATAGGTTCTGAAATCAGGTAGAGTGAGGCCTCCCACTTTCTTCTTCTTTTTCAGTAATGCTTTGCTTATCCGAGGCTTCTTTCCCTTCCATATGAAATTGGTGATTTGTTTCTCTATCCCCTTAAAATATGACATTGGAATTTGGATCGGAAGTGCGTTATATGTATAGATGGCTTTTGGTAGAATAGACATTTTTACTATGTTAAGTCTTCCTATCCATGAGCAAGGTATGTTTTTCCACTTAAGTATGTCCTTTTGAATTTCTTGTAGTAGAGCTTTGTAGTTTTCTTTGTATAGGTCTTTTGATATGTTGTTGAATTCTATTGGCTAGAATTTTGTTGAGGATTTTTGCATCTAAGATGATGGGGGATATAGGTGTATAATTTTATATTTTTATGGGTTACTGGTTTTGGTATCAGGGATATGGTGCCTTCATAGAATGAGTTTGGGAGTATTCTGTCCTTTTCCATGCTCTGAAATACCTTTAAGTAGTGGTGGTGTTAACTCCTCTCTGAAAGTTTGGTAGAACTGTGCAGTGAAGCCTTCCGAGCCAGGGCTTTTTTTTTGTTGGGAGTTTTTAAATGGCCTTTTCAATCTCTTCTTTTGTTATGGCTTTATTTTGTTGTTCTACCCCTGTTTGTGTTAGTTTAGGTAGGTAGTGTGTTTCTAGAAACTTGTCCATTTCTTCCAGGTTTTCAAATTTTTTAGAGTATAATTTTTCATAGTAATCTGATATGATTCTTTTAATTTCAGTTGGATCTGTTGTAATATCGCCCATCTCATTTCTCATTCGGGTTATTTGCTTCCTCTCCTGTTTTCCTTTTGTCAGTTTGGCCATTGGTTTATCAATTTTGTTGATTTTTTCAGAGAGCCAGCTTTTGGTCTTGTTAATTCTTTCAATTGTTTTTCTGTTTTCTATTTTATTTAATTCTGCTCTAATTTTTATTATTTGTTTTTTTCTGAAGCCTGAGGGTTTCTTTTGTTGCTCTCTTTCTATTCAAGTTGTAGGGATAATTCTTTGATTTTGGCCCTTTCTTCTTTTTGTGTGTGTGCTTTCACTGTGTCCCAATGGTTCTGATAGGAAGTGTTTTCATTCTCATTGGATTCTATGAATTTCTTTACTCCATCCTCGATGTCTTCTATAACCCAGTCGTTTTTGAGCAGGGTATTGTTCAGTTTCCAAGAGTTCGATTTCTTTTCCCTGCTTTTTCTGTTATTGATTTCTACTTTTATGGTCTTATGGTCAGAGAAGATGCTTTGTAATATTTCAAAGTTTTGGATTCTGCTAAGGCTTGCTTTATGACCTAATACGTGGTCTATTCTAGAGAATGTTCCATGTGCTTTGGAAAAGAAAATATACTTGGCTCCTGTTGGGTATGAGTGTTTTGTATATGTCTATGAGGTCAAGGTGGTTGATCGTGACTTTTAGATCTTCCGTGTGTTTATTGAGCATCTTTCTGGACGTTCTGTCCTTCACCGAAAGTGGTGTGTTGAAGTCTCCTACTATAATTGTGGTGCTGTCTATCTCACATTTCAATGCTGTTAGAGTTTGTTTCATGTATCTTGCAGCCCTGTCATTGGGTTCATAAATATTCAGTATGGTTATATCCTCCTGGTATATTGTCCTTTAATCCTATAGTGTCCTTCCTTATCTTTTGTGGTGGATTTAACGTTAAAGTCTATTTTGTCAGAAATTAAAATTGCCACTTCTGCTGTTTTTTTGATGGTTGTTTGCTTGATATATTTTTTCCATCCTTTGAGTTTTAGTTTGTGTCTCTAAGTCTAAATGTGTCTCTTGTAGGCAGTTTATAGATAGATTGTGGTTTTTTTTATACATTATGCCACTGTCTATTGGTGCATTTAGTCCATTTATATTCAGCGTAATTATGGGTAGGTATGAGTTTTTTTTTTTATGAGTTTAGTGCTGTCATTTTGATGTCTTTTTTTGTGTCTTGTTGACAATTTCTTTTTCTCACTTAATTTTTTGTGTTGAGTAGTTTATCTTTATATATTGTCTTTTCCTCTTATTCGTCGTAGTTGATTTTGTTTCTGCTGAGTCTCTATTTTTTTCTTGTATTTTATTTTGATGAATAGGATTGTTAGTCTCCTTTGTGGCTATCCTAATATTTACTCCCGTTTTTCTAAGTTTAAACCTAGGTTTTATTTCTTTATATTGCCTTGTCTTTGTCTCCATATGAAAGATCTACATTTCTAGTCCCTTTTTATTGTTTTCATGTTGTCTTGTTTTACCTAATGACATTGCTGTTTCCCTGTTTGGAGCGTTTTTTTTTTTTTTTTAAATCTTGATTTATTTTTGTGATTTCTCTATCTGGGTTGACATCTGATTGCTCTGTCCAGTGTTCTAGTCTTGAGTTGATATCTGATATTGTTGATTTTCTAACCAAAGAACTCCCTTTAGTATTTCTTGTAGTTTTAGTTTGGTTTTTACAAATTCCCTAAAGTTCTGTTTATCTGGAAATGTCTGAATTTCACCTCATATTTGAGAGACAGTTTTGTCAGATATATGATTCTTGGTTGGAATTTTTTTCCTTCAATGCTTTATATAAGTCATCCCACTGCCTTCTTGCCTGCATGGTTTCTGCTGAGTAGTCTGAGGTTATTCTTATTGACTCTCCTTTGTAGGTGACTTTTTGTAGGTGACTTTTTGTTTATCCCTAGCTGCTCTTAAAATTCTTTACCTTTGGTTTTGGCAAGTTTAATTTAAATGTCTTGGTGACTTTCTTTTAAGATCTACCTTATGTGGAGTTTGATGAGCATCTTGGATATCTTGTCATCTCACGATATCAGGAAAGTTTTCTGCCAACAAATCTTCAACAATTCTCTCTGTTCTCCCTCCCTGTTCTTGTACTCCGTTCACTCGTAAGTTATTTCTCTTGATAGAGTCCCACATGATTCTTAGGATTTCTTCCTTTTTTTAAATTTCTTTTGTCTAATTTTTCTTCAAATATATCAGTGCCAAATGCTTTATCTTCAATCTCACCAATTCTGCCTTTCACTTGCTCAATTCTGCTCCTCTGACTTTCTATTGAGTTGTCTAAATCTGTAATTTTATTGTTAATCTTCTGAATTTCTGATTGCTGTCTATGGATGCTTGCAACTTATTAAATTTTTCATTATGTTCTTGTATAACCTTTTTAATTTCTCTACTGCTTTATCTGTGTGTTCCTTGCCTTCTTCTGCGTATTGCCTGATCTCCTTCCTGATCTCATTCCTGATGTCTTGAAGAGTTCTGTATATTCAGCTTTTGTATTCTGCATCTGGTAATTCCAGGAAGGCACCTTCATCCAGAAGATCCCTTCTTTGTTTTGAGAGCTTGTTGAGGTGATCATGATCTGCTTCTTTATGTGATTTGATAGACTGTTTATTTTTGTCTCTGTGCCATCTATAAGTTATTGTATTAGTTTATGCTTGATTACTATATCCTAGCTTCTTGCCATGTTTTGTTATGATATGTCCAAATAGGTTGCTTGAGTGAGCTAGCTTATTTTCGCCTTTGAAGCTCTAACGCTCTGTCATCAGATGGCTAGAGCTGTTACCAGGCACATTAGCCTAGGAGTCCTTTTACTTTTCTTGTGTGGCTTCAGCTCAGGTGTCCAGGTAGTTGGTCAAGTGTTTGGTACAGGCTCTGTCCTACAGTCTTAGAGGGGCAGGGGTGATTGGTGTAGGTGCTGGCAAGTGGTTGCAGCAGGGGATCATGCTCTATCAAGGTAGGGGGCTGACAACCATGCCCTGAGTGTCTGTGAGGAAAGCACGTCCCTGTTCCCTAGAGCACACAGGCGGGTGGGTTCTTCAGACAGACCTTGGGCAACCAATAGTTTTGGTTGTAAGGACTGGGAGGTACCAGTTATCCTTGGACCACTGTCACGGGTGGCTGGGTGACCTGACTGAGCCACCAGTCCTTAGGCCCCTGATATGGGTAGGTGAGGACCCTGTTTAATTGGCAAAGTGGTGTCAAACATCAAATACCCACCTCTCCAACACACAGATGGAACAATTGCAGTCTGCCAACAAGGGCTTATTCTCCTGAAATACGTCCACACATGTCCATGCAGAGGGGAAATTTATTTAAAGACCGTGGACCATTTATGCCTGGACGGGAGCCACTACTGTCCTGAGCTCCCCAGGTTTGTGGATCTGGCAGATTATCTTTTCCCCAATTGTGAAGTTATTCCTTCTCAAAGTACAGGAGATAGGCTCAGGGCACACAACAGTACCTATCTCAGGCCCAGGGAAATCGATAGCCACTGAAGCCGGCTTTGGGGCTGGGGGTGTGGTAAAATATATGCAAGTACTTAGCTTTTGCTGAGAGCGCCATTCTTCTCTGGTTTCAGAGGTGTTAGTAGGCTGCGCAGCTGGCTGTTTCTCCCTGAGGAAACCTCAGCCGAACAATACCACCAGGCCACCGTAGCTTGAGGGTTCCCAGCAATTCAGGTCTGGCAACTTCTCTCCAATTCTGAACTGTCTCTCCCTCCCCTTACCACTCAGTCCATTTTCTAACATTGCCTTTGATGTTCAGGGCTTGTAGCTTGTCATAAATATAATCGTTTCACTTGTTTTTTGGGGTCTTTAAGAGGGTTCACCAGAAGTGTCTGCCTACTCTGCCATCTTGGCCCCACCTCCACATTTCTTTATAAACTAAGTATATATGCCAATTGAACAAGATGTTCCCTAAGACTATGGTCCCCACAGGTCTCAGTCCAGTAATTTGGACCCTCAGAAAGTTTGGATGTGTCTATGGAGCTTCCATGACCTTGCCTTGCCTTGGACCAGTTTTGCTGGCTTTCCCAGTATTGTGTACTGTCTTATCCTTCACCAAATTTACCACTTACCTATTGTCTTAATTTTTTCCCTCCCACTTATCCACTTCCTCATAATCATCAAAAGCTTTTGTGTGTGTGTGTGTAAACCTTCCCATGAGTTTTTATAGTAGTATTCTCTTACAGTATTGTCCTTTTGTGATTGACTTCACTCACCATAATGCCCTCCAGATTCATCCATGTTGTGAGATGCTTCACAGTCATCATTGTTCTTTATTATTGCGTAGTATTCCATTGTGTGTATTACCATATTTGTTTATCCATTCATCTGTTGATGGGCACCTAGGTTGTTTCCATCTTTCTGCAATCGTGAGCAATGCTGTAACTAACATGGGTGTGCTTATGTTTATTCATGTGACGGCTCTTATTTTTCTAGGATATATTCCTAGAAGTGGGATTGCTGGATCATAAGGCACTTCTATTTCTAGCTTTTTAAGGAAGCACCATATCGTTTTTCAAAATGGTTGTACCATTTTGCATTCCCACCAGCAGTGCATAAGCGTTCCAGTCTTCCTGCAGCCTCTCCGTTTTTTTTTTTTGATTCATGAGTTAATGTTGGCCTGAGATGGCATGTCATTATGGTTTTGATTTGCATTTTTCTAATGGCTTTCATTGGAAACTATGGGGCAGTTCTACTCTGTCCTATAGGGTCGCTATGAGTTGGAATCGACTTGACAGCAGTGGGTTTAGTGATCACGAGCACTGCCTCATGTTATCTGTTAGCTGCTTGAATGTCGTCTTTGGTGAAGTGTCTGTTCATATCCTTGGTCTATTTATTAATTGGATTATTTGTCTTTTTGTTGTAGAGGTGTTGGGCTTTCCAGTATATTTTAGAGATCAGACCTTTGTCGGATTTGCCATAGCCAAAAAATATTTTCCCAGTCTGTAGGTTCTCTTTTTACTTTTTTGGTGAAGTCTTTTGATGACCATACGTGTTTAATTTTTAGAAGATTTCCACTATCTAGCTTATTTTCTGGTGTTTGTGTATTATTAGTTATGGTTTGTATCCTGTTAATGCCATGTACTAGGGCCTCTAAAATTGACCCTATTTTCTTCTTCTATGATCTTTATATATTTTGGTTTAATATATGGGTCTTTGATCCATTTTGAATTTTTTGTGTATGTTGCGAGGTATGGATCTTGTTTCATTTATTTTTTTTGCAGATGCACATTCAGTTTTGCCAGCACCATTTGTTAAAAAGACTTTTCCCCATTTGATGGAATTTGGGCCTTTGTCAAAAATCAGGTGACCATAGATAGATCGATTTACATCTGGGTTCTCAATTATGTTCCATTGGTCAATGTGTCTGTCATTGTACCAGTACCAGGCTGTTTTGACTACCATAGCTGTATAGTAGGTTCTGAGGTCAGGTAGTGCAAGGCATTCTACTTTATTCTTCTTCAATAGTGCTTTACTTATCTGGGATCTCTTCCCTTTCCACATAAAGTTAGTGATTAGTCTTTTGGGTTTTCTATGTATAGGAGCATATCATCTGCAAATAGGGACAGTTCTTCTTCTTCCTTACCAATTTGGATGCCCTTTACTTCTTTTTCTTGCCTTATTCCTTTAGCTAGGACTTCCAGCACAATGTTAAATAGGAGTGGTGACAAAGGGCATTCTTATCTTGTTCCTGTTCTCAAGGGGAAGGTTTTCAGTCTCTCTCCATTATGAATGATGTTGGCTGTTGGTTTTGTATAGATGCCTATCATGGGTTGAATTGTGTCCCCCCAAAATATCTGTCAACTTGGCTAGGTCATGATTCCCTTGTATGACTGTCTACCATTTTATCATCTGATGTGATTTCACTATGTGTTGTAAATCCCATCACTATGACGTAATAAGATGGATTAGCAGCAGTTATATTGATATGGTCTACAAGATTAGATAGTGTCTTTAGCCAATCTCTTTTGGGATATAAAAGAGAGAAGCAAGCAGAGAGACATGGGGACCTCATACTATCAAGAAAGCAGCACTGAGAGCAGAGCATGTTTTTTGGACCTGAGGTTCCTGTGCGGAGATGTGCTCAGACCAAGGGAAGACTGATGACGAGGACCTCCCTCCAGAGCCGGCAGAGAGAAAACCTTCCCCTGGAGCTGGCATCCTGAATTTGGACTTCTAGCCTATTGGACTGTTAGCTCCTGAGGATCCAAATGTTCCTTAATGCCTCTGCTTCACTGTTTCATCACTGATCCACCATAAGGCTCCATAGGACACTAAAAGGCAACCATCCAAGGTCACTGTAATGCTTGTGCATCTCCCCTGGTTACCTATCTCCATGCTTTTGCTGGGGAGCCACCAGCCTCCTTCTACCTGGAATGTCTATTTTAACATGGCCCAAATTCTACCCTTTCAAACTCAAAGCCTACTCTGGAAAGGAGAAGTGTTGTGATTGGGGACACATGGGAACTTTCAGGAGTGATAATGTTCTGTATCTTGATGGGGTGTGGGTTACACAAGTATAGACATTTGTCAAAACTCATGAAATTATACTCTTAATATGTGTGCATTGCATTGTATGTATACTTTACCTAAGAAATAATCACAAATATTGAACTCTAGTTAACGACATGCATGCCGAAATGTTTAAGAGCCTGAGTACTGATGTCAGTAACTAATTTTGAAACGCATAAAAAAAATAAGATGGGTCGATGAATGATGGAGGGATGGATGTGTGATAAAGAAGTACAGTGAAATGCTAAGTGTAGAACCTAGATGATATATGGATGTTCACAGTAGAATTATTTTGACTTTTCTGGATTTTTGAAAATGATCATAGTAAAACATTAGGAAAAAAAAAGTGTGGGTTAACATCTCTGGTATTTTCATAGTGACTGCCCTGGCTTAGACATTACATCTTAACTGGAATCATACAATCACCTTTACACTGGTGTCCATGCTAGTTCTTTTCAGTGTTTCCCTTACCCCAAGGATTGCCAGGTAGAACATTCTGGAGCATAAATTCAGCCCCCATGATACGGTTTGTGCTAACCTCTTCAGCTTCATCTCCCAAGACTTGCCACCTTACCCAACTCAAGGGTTTGTAGTTCCACCCACATATACCTGGCTGCTTTATGGCTGTACTTTTGCTTATGCTGTCTCTTTTGCTTAAAATGCTTTATTTCAACTAATCCCTCTGCCTCTCCTTGCCTGGTGAATACTCTGAGATTCAATTCAGGTGTTACTCTTCCCGAAGCCTTTCCTGCTCCTCAGACTGGGTTGGGTCTTTTCTTCATGCTTCCATAGCACCCCGTGCATATTCTTAACATTGTGTTTATCCCAGTATGTTGTACTTAGGTTTCCATGTCTATGTACTATGTACATGCTCCTTGAGGGTCAAAGCCTCCAGTGTCCTGCACAAGGCCTGATGCAAAAGAGTCTTCGATAAACTGCTGTACAATTGGACTGCTGATAATGAACTGGCATAGATACTGTGGCACCTTTCAGCAACTTTCTCATAGATTTGGTTGTACGTCCTACGAAGGAGTTTAAGGCCTACCACCCTTATTGACTCAGCCATCTCCCCATGTCCTTCAAACACCACCTCCCTTGTGAAGCTAACTCAATTTCCTTCTCCAATTCGAAATAATCTCTCCAATTGCTTCAAAGGCTTACTTTTCCTGTACTTCTATTTAAGGTTACAGGACCTACTGGGCAAATTGTGACTAGGTAAAATTAACTACATTTACTAATCACCTTGACTGCCAAACACTGAATTAAGTTCTTTAAAAACACCAGCTACAATTCCTCCCAACAACTCTATAAGGTAGGAATTATATCTTCTTTTGACAGATAATAAAATTGAGGCAAAGGAGTATAAACTAACCAGTTCAAAACCAGAGGTGGAATTAAATTACTGGCCATCTCAACTTCCAGGCACATCCTTTTTCCACCACAGCCCAGTGTGTCCAGGTTGGGCCAGATTCTGGGAATCCTTGAAATTCAGAGGGTTTGATAAACAATGGGAAGCCAACGGATGGTGAAGACAGGACTTTAGGGAGATAAACTTGAAAGCCTGTGTATAATGGAATGGAATGGTACGTGGGGAAGGTTGAACTCCTGACAAGGAAATATAAAATGAGTCTTATTGTCTCTCTTACCACATTCATGGGTGAGTGTTGGCATTACAATGTAATCCTATAGGGAAGTAGATGGCCTGGGAAGGTGAGCTATTTTGAGAGTTGAAGGCTGAAAGGGGGCTAGAGTCTACTGTCTCTTGGGTTGTACGAGTGGCTGACCCCATGGCTCTGCCTCCTGGAAACAGCCCGAAATTTCTGCCCTTTAAAAGAAAGATCAGAGTTGACTAGAGTTGGGTGAAGGCTTCCTTAGGGAAAGTGACATTCAATGAGGCATTAGAAGATAATGATGCCCTCCCCATCTCTGGTTCATACAGTGCCCCCTGGAGTAATTTCCTCACTGGTCTTCCTGGCTTCAGTGTCCACCCACCCCTCCACAGTCCAAGATTGCCAAAGGGATTTTTTTTAAAGCAAGTTGGATCATTCCATTGTCTGCTTAAAACCTTTTAATGGTTCCTTTTCTTCATGGGATAAAGTCCAGCCTTTTCACAAACATCATAATTACATATTCTGCATTAGCTAGAGTTTTTAAAATAAGTATTATTCCTAAAAGCTAATCAATTACGATCATATGCCTTATCAAATTACATATTCTAAGAGTCTGTATATGTTTACCCCAGGTGAAAGTCAAAGCTCCAGTTATAGTAAATTGCTTGCCTTTCTCTATATGCACATGCTTTTTTACACCTCTGTTGTATTCATGTTATTGCCTTGGCTTGGAATATTCTTCCCACCATTCTCTGCTTGACTGGCTAATTACTTCTCATTCTTCAGCTCAGGCATCACCCCTGACAGGAAGCCTTCCCTGGACTACCTGCTTCCCTGCCTAGCACTGTGCACTCATTTCTATCATTGTGATGTACCATAATGATGTTCTTCTCCTCCACTTAACTTACTGGAGGGCAAGGGTCATTTCAGTCAACTTGGTGTGAATAGAGTCCTGATGGACATGGAGGGGCCCATGCAGTTGAGCCAGGGGCAACATAAGCAAACGGAAATGGGGATCTGTACTCAGGACAAGTCAGGGCTAGAAGATTCAGTTTGAGAATCAAAAGAATCCAGACAGGTTAGAGATGATCAACATTTCAGAGGGCCTCATAGTGGAGATAATTCCATCTGGCAAATATAGAAACTGAGAGCCAGACAATTAATGTCTCCCAGATTACTTGGTTAGTCATTGAAAAGGTGGGCTCTTAGCAACCAGTCCAGTATACTTTTCCACTCTACGCCAGAATGAGGGAACTCTGAGGTTGGGTGTCCTGTTCCCTTCCCAATTTTTAGACAGGAGCCTCTGGTCTGCCGGCACCTCCTGCCTGGACTGAGGAGTAAGTAAGGTGACTGAGATGTTAGCTTATCCTCTAATCTGAGGCCTTGGCCTCTCACTAGAGAGTGTGGGGTGGGAGTTGGGGACAAAGAGAACCAAGCCCATCATTACTGAAAGGGCTCTGACCTCCCTCTTCCTCTTTCCTGTTGCCTTTCTACCAGGAGATACAGTTCCCAATCAATATCCTGGATTTTGTGAGCCTTTTCTATTAAAAAAGACATCACCTTACTGGCAGGAATCCTGCCTAATACCAAGATTTAGATTGTGAGAGCTGGAGGAAGTCATTTAACCACTAGGTGCCAAATTCAGACAGCCTCACCACAGAAGAATCTCCAGGAAGGAGAAATCCTGGTTAAGTTTAAACTCCTTTTACAGTTGAACCTCAGCCAGCAAGCTGCCTGCCGTGGGTCAGAGTCAGGGTGTAGGTGACTTAGGAACTGAGGCTCCCAACATCATCCCAGGGGCTCTCCTCAGGACACAATTTTCACTTTGCACACAATAGGTGCTCAGTAAACATCTGTTGGATGATCGTGCCCCAAAAGATTTTCTAACACAGTGAACTTGGGAAAGAATGAGCTTTGGGGTTAGGCAGAATCCAGCTGTGGAAGATCACTATCAAGTTTCAGTCTCTTCATCTGTAAAATAGGGCTAGTATCTACTACATTGGGTTGTCAGTCAGGATAAAATGAGATATCCGAAGTAAACCCCTAGCCCAATGCCTGACACACAAAAGGCACTTAATATATGGTAACGGTTATCAGTGATAGGTGGCAGATCAGAGTGATAAGAACACAGACTCTGGAACCAGGCTGGTTCCACAACTTACTACATGTGTGATCCTGGAAGGTTATTCTGTTTCTTAATTAGTAGGATGAGGATGTTCATGAGGATGAAATAAGTCAATATACATAAAGCACTTAGAGCAGTGCCTGGCACTGGGAAGAGTTAGGTATTAGCTCTGACAATTATATTCTATCCTTGCACTGGCCCCAAGCACAGTAATGAAGTCCAAATTATACCACAAGTGCTTGGAGTAGTATGTCAGAGAAAGAGAGAAAAAACAAAAAAACACATTTGCAGAAAGAGGACAATAGGTGGAGTCATTAAAAACAGCCTGTGGAAGCTATGGAAAGCCCTCCCAAGGAACCTGTCAGGTCCCTTTGAATTGTTGTACCCTTTCTTTTTGGTCCACTGCAATTCTGATTGCCTGTTTTGGGTGTGTGGATGTGTTCCTTCTGAAGGCAGGGATCCTGTTCCGTCTCCACCCCAGGCACAAGGTTGGGCACCAGAGAAGTGTCCAAGGACAACTTGCTGAGTTGATGGTAGGGAGGGAGAGACAGACAGAGAATGTGCAAAGACAAGAAGGCACTCCTGGACTCCACTTCTCACCATCACCACCACCGCCACCACCACCACCAAAAAAAGACCAAGCAAAGCAATTGCTAAGATAAATCACTTTTATCTCTATAGGAAAGGGAGGATCTAAAAAAAATATAAATTACATTAGTAACACAACATAAGAAAAAAGCAGGGGGGAAAAAAACCAACAGAGAAGTCTGGATGATGCTACTCTAACCTGTTTATAAAAAGGTCCTGCATCAGAAATTCACAATTCTACCCACTTCTAAAAATATATTTAGACATGTACAGAAGCGGTGGGCTTGTTTTTTAAATTGTTTGCTTTTTTTTTTGTAAAAAATATATTAAAGGTGAATAGAAATCCTCTCTCCCTTTCCCCTATCCCAGCTCTCTGCTAGGGAGTGGAGACCAGAGATAACTCTCTTACCATGTTCTAAACCTTGGTTACTATCACCCCCAACCCCTCCCCAACTCACTTCAAACACTTAGAACATGAAACAAAAAAAGCACACTAGTCTCTTTGGAAAAGTGTAACTCTGAGGGTAAACTTGCTTTTCATTTGAAACAACACAAAACAACAAACAAGAAATTATGAGAACCCAACCAAACTAAACAAAACCCAGTCAAATGGAGGTTGGGCTTCAGCTCCACAGAAACTTCTAACAAAGAAACAATGGGCAAGAGGTCTGGGACCAGGGGGATTTGCTAGTAATTAGCTGCCTTTGAAAGATCAAGAGGGGTGTTAATGGGCAGAAGGGCTGGAGACCTGGTCTTGGTTACAGCAGTCAGGACCTAGTGGGGCAGATGCCTTCACAGGGACACAGGCCTCCCCTTCCCTCCCCCTCACTACCCTCTGCTGCCTTCAAATCCCTAAGATAAGCAAAGCTGGGTAGAAATAGAGGGGAGGGAGTAGGGGCTTCATGTGCTGGGGGGAGGTAGCCAGGCATTTTGCCTTTGGTGTGACTAGATGGAGGAATGCTTGGCCCCTGGGGTCCCCAATGTAGAAAAAGCTAATGGGGCTGAGGGACCCCTGATTCCAAGGAAGGGGAGTAGAGGCAGGACTGTGGAGAAAAGAAAGACAAACTGGAGAAACAAAGAAGACAAGGGAAGCCTCACATATTCCCTGTGGCCTGCATGGTTAAATTCCCCAGAAGCACTGGGCAAGTTGGAGTGAGGTTATAGTGGGGGGGGGGGGGGTAGAGGGCAAAGATACACTCCACTTGGGCAGTGGCAAAAAGGAAAGAAGAGGGGGTTTTCCATCAAGTGCAGATTGCCAGTGAGGCAAAACAGGTAGGAGGCAGGGAGGTGGGGTGGGAGAGGGAAGAGGACAATGGAGAGGATCCACAAAGGGAAGAAGAGGAGAAGGGGAGGATCAGATTATCCGCTCCTTCACAGAGGGACGTCTCTTCTACTAGGCTTGGGCTCATGAGTGGCCCATCTGAACTCTGCTTGAGCGCTGACCTGACGTCTGGAAGTGCAAAGGCCCAGGAGTGAAGATGTGAGTCCTGAAGTCTTCTTCAGACCAAGACCTCAGGTGGGGAAAGAAGTAGGGAGGTTTCCAATGGTGGACCCAGGGGTGAGCTGTCCCACCACAACCCCTCCAGAAGGTCTAGGCTGTGCTCAGTGATACAGGTGAAGGGAGCAGGCCATAAGGCCAGGGTTATCTGCTTCAGTCACAGGTGCTTTCAGGTTTCTGGGAGATGGCTTTTCACCTGCTGGGGTCCAGCCACAGCCATGTGGATAATGTTCTGCAGGACCTCAAAGTCCAGGCAAATCCCTGGAGCTCACCCTGGGACAAGGGGCTTCACCTGTAGCCACCTAAAAGCAGCTTCCTCCAATAGGCTGCAAAGTCATGGTCAAAGGCATGGGCATCTGTCCTCTCCCCACCTTGAGAAGTGACAGGAATCTCCCTTCTTCTCAAGGATGAGTGAAGTCAGCCCATGTCCTTTCTATGCCATCTCTGAAAACGGCCCACAGTGGGGCAGTAAGAACACTCTGGGCCTGCCTCTTTATTTCCATGAAGCATTTGGCATGAGGGAGCAGAGGCTAGACCCTTCTCCACAAGTGTGGAGGTGGGGCACGTCCACTAGACTGGGAGAAAGAAGGGGAAGGAACAGTGGACAGAAATAGGCAGGCTTCTGGAGACAGGACTGGAACTGCAGAAAGTGTCAAGTGCTGGGCCTCCCACTTCATGACCAGGGAAATACCGAGGGACCCAGGCTCTCTTCATGCTGCCTTCTGGCTCTGGGGCAGGGTGGCGAGAGTAAAGGGCAGACAAGGCAAGTAAAAGGAAAATGGGTTGGAGCAGCAGCAAAGAGGGCTCTTGTCAGCTGGACGCCATGCCCATTTACCTGCTACTCAGGGGAACGGAGAAGGCAGGCAGGATGCTTTAGTGGAAGTGGGGAAAAGAGTTGGGAGAAGTTGGTGGAGGGGTCCATGGGGGAGTCCATGCCTTTGGTCAGTCCCAGGAAAGCAGGACAATGCACCTCAGCACCTTGTCTGGGGCAGACAGGATCCAGGAGTGCCCCAAAAGTCGACAATGGAGAAGGTAATGGGGGTGAAGGGGTGGGGGAAGGAGTATAGGGGGGGCTCACAGAAGGAGTTTGCCATTTCTGTGGATTTTCAGGATACGGCCGAGTCTCTGCTTTGCTGTGGCCAGGCCCTTTTTGGGACGCTTTCCTGTAGGGGAAGGGAGAGGTAAGCAAGGTCCCCCCACAGCTTGGGCAAGGGCTTCAGCATCAACTTTGCCAATGGTCCTCAGGCCACCTCCCTTCTCTTTTCCTCTGCCCAGTAAGTCTCCCCATCCTAAGGCCTGGCTTCCAGCCCACCGTAAGCAAGAAGTTCTTGTTAACTACTTACATTCAACATTACATGCCTTTGCTCTTTTTCCTATGACCTCCTGCAGCAGCTATGAACTACCTGTGCTCTGGTTACAATCTGTCCAGTTCCTTTCCCCCACTGCTTTGGTCTCAATCATTTTGCCTCCTTAATTCTGCAGGGAGGTGATTGTGCTACTGTGTCCTCTTATCCTGACCACCAGGATTGGACACGCACCTAGTTAGTGACTGTAGCTCAGTATATTTGAATTTGTTATCCCCAGGGCCTTGTTTCATTAGAAATCCCTGTCCCCATCACTCTAATGTCATACCAAACTCACCCTCCTTGAGCTGAGCACTCTAGGGACTGGGCTTTGAGGGCCAAAGTGAGGAAAAGAAGGGGCTTGACTCCCCTCTCTCTTGCCTCTTCCTCTTTCCTCATATCAAATCACCTCCCATGTCCTTTTTGACTTCTTTCATATTTGATTAATTTTTTTCTCTACCTCTCTACTTCCTCTGCCAGAGCCCCAGCCCCTCTTTATTCCTTCCTGAATCTGTGTATTTGTCTCCTCCCTAGATTTCCCATATACAGTCCACCCTCCACTCTGGCCACCAGAAGAATCTTTCTAAACCCAAACCTGATCTCTCTGCTTAACACCATTCAATGCTACAACACCATTACCTCTGGGATCAAGTCCATGCTTCTTAGATTAACCCTCAGTGTCCCTCCCTGGTGTTCTCATTTATCAAAGAACTTAGAGGTTGGAGTAGGTGGCCCTAAGATCCTTCTCACTTCTACAACCATACGGTAGTTGTACCTTGTCCTGACTGATTGCTCTGGGAGCCAATTGAAGGGCGCCGCTGGGTCAAGAAGACACCGGGGGCCATGGGTGTAGTGCTGCGGTTTGCCTGGGCCATGCCAAAGGCATTGGGACGAGCAGTATACTCATGGTCAGCAAGGCTTCCTGACAGGGCCTCTTGTTTAGGCTCAGGAGGTGGCAGGGGGTTGAAAAGCTGGGGTGTAGTGGCCAGAGGAGGGGCTGGTGTTGCCAGGTTGAGATTGGAGTCTTGAGGGCGAGGTTGTTCTACCTCCTTCAGCAAAGGTTTCTTCTTGACATATTTCTTCTTTTGGGTCTTCTGCAGCTCCTGAAACACAAGCCAAGTGGGAGGGGAGAGTTCAGGAGTGGAAAAAAGAAAAGAAAATTTCCCAGAAAGGGAACTGGATAATGGACACCCCCTCAGTCTAGCCTGAACGTACACACAACACAGAGGCCTTCCAATATCCAAGGTTATCTCTTTGGTAAATGAGTTAGGAAATTTGGGTTTCGGTCCTAGCATTGCCACTAATGAGGTAGACCATGGACACTTCTATTAATAATAGCTAAATTTATGCCAGCAGCTAAGGTACTTTATCTCATTTAATTCTCCTAACAGCCTTGAGAAAGAAAAATCCTCATTTTACAGATGAGAAAACTGAGGTGCAGGGATATTAAGGAACTTGAGCCTAAAGCTTCACATCTGAAAAGTAGTTTGAGTCCAGTATTCAGCCCAGGTCTACTCAACACAGAACCTATAAACTTCAAGATGGAAGACCTAAGAATAGAAAAAAATATTAACTTTGCAATGAGATAAATCTAAGTTTAAATCCAGGCTTGTGACTTCCTAAATTGTGTGACCTTGGTCAAGTTACTAACCTTTCTGAATCGCAGTTGCCTCATCTGTAAAATGGGGAAAATAATATCTGTTTTTCAGGGTTGTTGGAAAGATTAAATTAAAAAAATGTAAAAACACACAGCACTAAGTAGGAGGAACTCAACAAGTGGTAAATTATTATTTTTAGTTTCATCTCTTATAATGGCTTCTCTTCCTTTTGCTGGTCTTTTTAACAGAGGACTTAACAATCCTCCAGGTCACTGGGTCTTAAAACCTCAATTTTGGATGAGAGGGATGAATAAGGAGCTGTGTCACTTCTCCCAGTGTCTTAGATTCCATCCATCCATTGCTTTATGGCTCTACTATCCACTGCATAGTGGGTACCTGTATAGTGGGCATCTGGAGCCCTGAGAACCTGGAAAAGGTGGTGCTGAGAGCATGTGAACGACTTCACCTTCTGAAATGCTACACAGCCACACAGACCAACACAATGGTTACATTTCTTTGCCTTCTCTTGGCAACACAGGCCTACTCCTGCCACTCGGAAGATCTGACAGGCTGTGGCTACCATAGGAATTTCTGGGGGACAAGAATAATAATATTAGCAATACATGCCAGGCACTGTTCTATATTTACTCATTTAATACTTATAAGAACCTGAAAAGTAAGAACTATAATCCCATTTTAAGGATAAAGAAAACTGTGGCACAGAGAGGTTAAGTCTTTTCCCCAAGGTTAGGGGACCAATAAGTGGCCAAGCCAGGATTTAGACCCAAGCCACCTAGCTTCAGATCTCTGCTCTCAGCCACACTGCTATTCCACCCATTCCAGGAATTGCATTTCTGCTCCCATTTCTCTCATCCTAATCCAGAAATTATCTCTTCACATCTAGATCACTTAGCCTAAGTTTTTCTTCCTTTGCCACCAATCTCTTTCTCATCCAGACACCCTCACAGAAGATTAGACTGTCTTATGACTAGACCACTTTTATCTTGCCAATTTCTTTACTCAAAAAACTGTTAGCAGGTTTCTACCCAAGTTCAAGCTCCTGACCTGGTGTGTATATCCTTCCAGTCTGCCCACTTACGCCTAGCCAACCCATGATGATAATGATGAAAGGCTAACATAGCTAACATGTCTAAGGTACTTGCTCTGTGCCAAGTACTGTTCTAAAAGCTTTTACATGTATTACCTCATTTAATCTTCATACAAAATCTATGAGGAAATTGAGGCACAGAGATGTTAAGTAACTTGCCCAAGTGGCAGAGGCAGGATTCAAGCCCAAGTAGGCTAGCTCCAGAATTCATGCTTTTAACCACTATTTATCTTACCCCATTCCCCAACATGAAGCTTCCAATCTAGAAATATCTGATTATTCATTCATTCACTCACTCCAACACTAAGTAGATACGTGTGCTTAGCATAATGGGAATACCAAGTTGACTTAGATATATCCCCACCCCAGGGGCACTTAAGAGTTTAATAAGGGTCACAGAAAAGTATATTTATGATTGTAAGTACCATGAGAGAATGCTATGGAAGCACAGAAGGAGGCTACTGAAATAAATTGGTAATAGGTGTTGTGAAGGGATGTTAGGTAAGATGTCTGAAGGAACATGATGCCCAATGGGCAGAAGCTTGTGTAAAGGGACAGAGGCATAAAACAATCTGATATGATGACTGAACTATGAGTACCATGCATATTACATGAGTACCACAATGCAGTATGGTTGTAAAGTGCATCTATGAAGGGCTGGCAGGCAAGAGAGGAGAGGTAACTAAGACCAAATCAAGAGGACCTTGGGTGCTATATCAAGGAGCCCCTTTTTCCTGGAATGCCTCCTTGTTCCCTACCAGAAGCTTAGCCTACAAAACCCCTCCCCAATTTCAAAACCTCTTCATTGAGGTAATTCCAAACAGAAGTGAGGTCCTTAAAAGGCACTAACAGTAGTTTTCACACCTTTCATTCATTTATCTGTTTATTTAAAGCAGTAGAACCCCTTTTATCAAATCACATCTTACATATACATCTTGCATATACGCAACACAGAGAAGTTCTGGTCAAAGAAGGGCTGTTTTGCCAGCTTGGTTTCTGCTGGCTCCCAATGATAGCCTCTGAGACATTTCTAAGCAACTCTAGAGCTCCACAGAACATCATATGAAAAACAAGTCTATTAAATTTTATTAAAATAGGATTTACTTAATTCTATAAACATTTAACTATTTCATTTTATTAAAATAGCAAGTAACATGAAATTTGAGGTTAGAGGATATGAGTTTGAATCTTGTCTCCTCCATTTACTGGCTGTATTATCCTGGACTAGTCACTTAAAGAGAGTCTCATTTTCTTCACCTGTAAAATGATGAAAATACCACCCATTGAACGGGGCTATTGGGCATGTTACATGAGACATTGTAAATGGAAGCACCTAGCATACAGCAGATATTCAATAAATGCTCTAAGCTGCAGGATATGATATGAGGAGCTAAGGGGATATTGATAAGGGAAGAATTAGAAGATTCATCTCCAACTGCTCCCAGAGTCATTGAGCACATTACACAGGTTAAAGAACGCTGTAAACTGTAATGTTTGGGGGTGAACTTGATTCTAGTGAAGATGGCCCTTTAGGACAAAAAGTAGCGGTGGAGTTTTCTTAGGAAGCAGGGGATGAAGATCAAGGCAATAGTATTTGGTAAAGAAAACAAGAAAAACCTCTTTCCAATATACCAAATTACAGTACTAGTCGGTGGCTGAGACCTTGAGTGTACTCAGCTGAGTCACCTTCTTGAGGTGTCATTGAGGGTAAAGGCTCTCACCCAAGGACAGACTTGGCCCTTCCCAACTGAGAGGTTTTTACATATCCAGGAAGGCAAGTGATATTAGCAAGGGTCTTTCCCTGGCCCCGTATTTTCTTTCATACCAAATATGTAACCAGTGGAAGCAGTATGTTAATAAGTTGGGGTGTGAAGTATATAGGAGGGGATTGGGACTCTACCACGGATAAAGATCAAAGGTTACCCACTACCCAGTAAGACAACAGTGGGATCCTATCAGCCTGAAGGTCTGAGTTTTGAGGCTTTAAGTCAAACAGGAATAAGTAGCAGGACCATTGCCTGGGGTGTCAGCACCTACCTGCTGGGCCAACTTTGCAGCTGCTGCAGCCAAGCCTGTCTCAATGGAGGCTACCCGGGTCCCCTCACGCACAGGGCGGTCCTGTTTTGGTAGGGTTGGGGTCACACGGGCTGCAGGAGAAACAGGATGAAAAGGTGTCACTCTCTTGAGTATAGCTGAAAAAATGTATCTGAATGTCAATCATGTCCCACACCTCCCAGCTCCCCAAAAGGTGGTTTGATTGGTCTTCATGGTTCTAGTTTTTTATAAAGACAGATTTTGCTTTCTGTAGGTAAGAAGCTAATCCACAAATGACAAAAACACACAAAGCACACACTGATGAAAGCATCGAAGGTATCCTCCCTGAACTGGCATTGAAGGTTATCCATGTTCTGGCTCCTGATCTACCTACCCCCCTCCCCCGCCCACAACTTATTTCTACACCCACAACCACAGCCTCTCCAGACAGCATGGCTTCCTTATTACACTTCCAAAATATGTACAGCTGTGTCTTTACCCTCACTATCCACACTGCCTGGAGTGCACTCTTGCTTTTTGTTTACCTATTCAAAACCTGCCCATCCTTTAAAGGTAAGCTGAAATCATTCTCCCATGTAAAACCTCTGGAACCTCTCCAGCACACATGATCTCTCTGTCCCCTAAACTTATGATCTGTACAAGTCACTTGATACATACCACGTACAACCCTGTCTCGTTCCCGATTATTGATGCATGTTATTTTGTCCACCAATCACGCTATGAGCTCCTGAAGAAGACTGTCTTCTCTTATAACTCCCTTATACTGCTTTAACAACCCTGAATCAAGAAATAGTGAAAGTCCTACCTGGGCAAGAAAAAGAAAGGGCATCCAAATGGGAAATGAAGAAGTAAAACTACCCCTACTCGCAGATATGATGCTATACATATGGAACCCCAAAGATTCCACACCGTTGTCCTTCTGCAGCAAAGATCCGAAAAACTAAGTAAAACAGATACAAACGTAAGTCCTAGAACCCTAAGCATCAAATGAAGGGATAAAGAACTCAATCAAGCACTGAATGGAATAAGAAACTGACAGAGAACAGAGAACAAAGAGAGCTACAGAGTGGAGGTCCCCTACCAGCTAATGTGGCATGGACTCACCATCTCGGACCCCTCAGCCACCAAGAACAATGGAAAGGGAGTACAGGAAGGCAACTTCGCAGAGCTCCCAGCAGGAGACAGAGCACCCAGTAACCAGAGATACATGCTTTCCCAACCCCACCCTTCTTCCCCCTGCGCAGCTTCTGCTGCTTTCCTGCAAGCCGTGGTCGCTTGGCCAGAGAGATGTCAGTTCCATGCTGCTTAGATTTGCTCAGCCCGCACCAGCTGGCTCCTTCAGTGCCATCTTTGGTTGTTGTTGTTTTGGCTTCTTTTTGTTTCTTCTCTCTCTCTCACCTCCTTCCTTTCCTTTCTCCTGTCCAGCTGGCACCATGTGCCATCTCTGCTCCCAAGCCCCACACTGTGGGCCCCAGGACGTGCTGCAAATACCCATTCCTGCCCCTTCCCATACGCTGGACCTACCCTGCTGCACCATAGGTGAGCGACTGTGAGAAGTATCATGCCCACAGGCGAGCAAACAAGAACGTCCAGCCTGCATGCCCAGAAATAACCAAATAATACAAAAAAGCAGGACAGAACAACCAAATCTACAATTAATAAATGAAGAAAATAATTACTGACTGTCTTGAAGACAGCAGACAATATCAAAACATAAAAAAAAAGAGACAGGATGGCTCCAAAATGAGTCCAATATAAAATACCAGATGACCTTTGGATAGAAGAAAAAAAAATTTTTTTTTTTTTTGGAATTACCTGATAGGGAATACAAAGCTCTAATATTCAGGGCTCTCCAAAAGACGATGGAAAAAAATAGACAAAATCATGGAAAATACAGGAAAATCATAGAAAACACAAACAAAAGAATGGAACAATTCAGGAAAATAATACAGAAACAAAATGTCAAAATAAACAAACAACTGGAAATAATACAAAAACAGCAATTAGAAATCCAACAGATACACAACAAAATTTCAGAAATAGTGCCATAGAAGGTTTTAAGAGCAAATTTGAAACACTGGAAGAGAGGATCAGCAAAATTGAAGACAAATCCTTGGATACCATTTCATTTGAGGAAAAGTCAGAGAAAAGAATGAAGAAAAATGAAGAAAGGTGGAGAATTAAGTGGGAGGCAATCAAAAACAAAAATCTATATGTGATCAGAGTTCCAGAACAGGGGGAGAAAATGGAAAACACAGAGAGGATCATCGAAGATTTGCTGACAGAAAACTAATATCATGAAAGGTGAAAAGCTGACAATCCAAGAAGCTCAACAAATGAAATACAGGATAGACCGCTAAAGAAAATCACCGAGACATATTATAGTCACACTCACTAAAACCAAAGACAAAGAAAGAATCCTGAGAGCAGCTTGAGAAAAACAAAAAGTCACATACAAAGGGGCAACAGTAAGTCTAAGCTCTGATTACTCGGAACAAACCGTGCAGACAAGAAGTCAATGCGATGACATATATAAAACCTTGAAAGAAAAAAATTGCCAACCAAGAATAATATATGCTGCAAAACTCTCACTGAAATATGACAGTGAAATGAGGACATTTCCAGATAAACAGAAATTAAGGGAATACATAAAAACCAAAGCAAAATTACAAGAATTATTAAAGGAAGTCCTTTGGTTAGAGAACCAATATCATCAAACAACAATATGAATCTAGGACCCGAGACTGCATCAACCAGACACCAAACTAGGTAATGAACTCTCAAGGATAAAATAAAACTAAAAAATATACAATACGAAACCAGGGTTCAATTTGAAAATGACAACAATGTCAGAACAATAAAAGAGGGAATAAAGGTGTAGGTATAGAGCTTTCAAATGGAGAGGAAGTCAAGGCAATACCAATAAAAGACTGGTTTAAACTTAGGAAGATAGGGGTAAATTTCAAGGTAACCACAAAGAAAGGCAACAAACTTACTCATCAAAATAAAGAAGAAAAACAAAGTCTCTGTAAACACAAAATCTACAAAAATGAAATAAAGGAAAAAAGATCCACAAATAAAAGGAATTCAGCACAGGGGAGTAACAGGAACAAAGAAAATGTCAGCACCATGAAAAAAAAAAGGCACTACAAAATGACAGGAACAATCTCACAGCTATCAATAATCACACTGAATGTAAATGGCTTAAATGTACCCATAAGGAGACAGAGTGACAGAATGGATTAAAAACAAACAAAAAAACAGGACCCATTAATATGCTATATACAAGAGACACACCTTAGAAACAATGACATAAATATATTAAAAATCAAAGGATGAAAAAAAATCAAGCAAAAAAAAAAGAGTAGAAGTGGCAATACTAATCTTAGATAAAATAGACTTTAAAACAAAATCCACCTTAAGAGACAAAGAACGGCATTACATAATGATCAAAGGGACAATCCATCATGAAGGCATAACCGTAATAAACATCTATGCACCCAATGAGAGGGCTCCAAAACACAAAAAACAAACTCTAATAGCACTGAAAAGAGAAAGACAGTTATACAATAATAGTAGAAGACTTCAACATACCACTCTCAGTAAAGGACAGAACATTTAGAAAGAAACTCAACAAAGATGCAGAAGAGCTAAAGGCTACAACCAACCAACTTGACCTCACAGACACATATAAAACACTTGACCCAACAGCAGCAAAGTCCACATTCTTTTCCAACAAACATAGAACGTTTTCCAGAACAGACTACGTCTTAGTCCACAAAGGAACCCTCAACAAAATTCAAAACACTGAGACTATAATACAAAGTATCTTCTCTGATCACAATGTCATCCAAGTAGAAATTAATAACAGGAAGAGCAATGAAAAAAAAATCAAATACATGAAAACTGAGTAACAGCCTGCTTAAAAACTACTGGGTAACAGAAGAAATCAAAGATGGAATCAAAAAATTCCCAAAATAAATGAGAATGAAAACACCCCATACCAAAACCTTTGGGACATAGCAAAGGTAGTGCTCAGAAGTCAATTTATAGAAAAAGAAGCACACATCAAAAAAGATGAGAAAAAATCAAAACATTAATGGTACAACTCAAACCAATAGAAAGGGAACAGCAAAAGAAGCCCACATCCACCAGAAGACAGGAAATAATAAAGATCAGAGCAGAAATAAATGAAATAGAGAATAGAAAAACAATACAAAGAATCAACAAAACCAAAAGTTGGTTCTCTGAAAAGGATCAACAAAATCGACAAACCATTGGCCAAACGGACAAAAGAAAAACAGGAGAGGATGCAAATAGCCCAAATAGGCAATGAAATGGGGGACATTACAACAGACACAACTGAAATAAAAAGGATCATAACAGAGTACTATGAAAAACTATACTCCAACAAATTTGAAAATCTAGAGGAAATGGAAAAATGTCTAGAAACACACTATCTACCCAAACTAACAAAACTGAAGCTGAAAATCTGAACAGACCCATAATAAGAGAAGAGATTGAAAAGGCAATAAAAAAAAAACTTCCAACAAAAAAAAAGCCCTGGCCCAGATGGCTTGATTGGAGAATTCTACAAAACATTCTGAGATGAGCTTACACCAGTACTACTCAAACAATTTCAGAACACAGAAAAGGAAGGGATACCTCCAAACTCATTCTATGAAGCCAGCATAACCCTGATACCAAATCCAGGGAAAGATACACACAAAAAGAAAACTACAGACCCATATCTCTCACGAATATAGATGCAAAAATTGTGAACAAAATTCTAGCCAATAATATTCAGCATCATAACAAAAAAATAAAACACCACAACCAAGTGGGATTCATACCAGGTATGCAAAGATGGTTCAACATTAGAAAACCAATCAACGTAATCCACCACATAATTAAAAGAATCATATGATCATCTTGATGCAGAAATGGCATTCAGCAAAGTCCAACACCCATTCCTGATAAAAACTCTCAATAAAATAGGTACGGAAGGGAAATCCCTCTATGTAATAAAGGGCATCTATACAAAACAAACAGCCAACATCATTCTTAATGGAGTGAGGCTGAAAACATTCCCCCTGAGAACAGGAACAAGACAAGGATGCCCTTTATCACCACTCCTATTTAATGTTGTGCTGGAAGTCCTACCTAGAGCGATAGAGCAAGAAAAAGAAATAAAGGGTATCCAAACTGGTAAAGAAGAAGTAAAACTGTCCCTATTTGTGGATGATACAGTACTATACATAGAAAACTTAAACGACTTCATGAGAGAACTACTGGAGATAATAGGAAGATTCGACGGATTAGTAGGATACGAGATAAACATACAAAAGTCAGTTAGATCCCTATATGCCAATAAAGAGAATGACAAAAAGGAAATCAGGAAAACAATATCATTTATAATACCCACCACCCAAAACCCACTGCCATCGAGTCGATTCCGACTCATAGTGACCCTTTAGGACAAAGCAGAACTGCCCCATAGAGTTTCCAAGGAGCACCTGGCGGATTTGAACTGCCGACCTTTTTGGTTAGCAGCCATAGCACTTTTATAATATCCCCTAAAAAAATCAAAATACTTAGGAATAAATCTAACCAGGGACGTAAAAGACCTATACAAAGAAAACTACAAAACACTACTGCAAGACACCAAGAGATCTACATAAATGGAAAAACATACCATCCTCATGGATAGGTGGCCTCAACATTGTCAAAACGTCAATTCTACCCAAAAAAAAAAAGCCATCTACAAATACAATGCAATCCTGATCCAGATACCAACGGAATTCTTTAAAGTGATGGAAAAACTAATCATTAAGTTTATATGGAAAGGGAAGAGACCCTGGATAAGTAAAGCACTACTGAATAAGAATAAAGTAGGAGGACTTGTAGTACCTGACTTCAGAACCTACTATACAGCTATAGCAGTCACAACAGCCTGGTACTGGTACAATGACAGACATATTGACTAATGGAACAGAATTGAGACCCAGATGTAAATCTATCCACCTATGGTTACCTGATCTTCGACAAAGGCCCAAAGTTCATCAAATGGGGAAAAGACAGCCTTTTAAAAAATGGCGTTGGCAAAACTATCTATCTGCAACAAAATGAAACATGACCCATACCTCACACCATGCACAAAAACATTCAAAATGGATCAAAGACCTAAATAAAAAACCAAAAATAAAAATGATCATAGAAAAAAAAATGCAGTCAACGCTAGAGGCCCTAATCCATGGCATAAACAGGACACTAAACCATACCTAACAACACATAAACACCAGAAGATAAACTAGATAATGGGGATCTTCTAAAAATTAAACACTTATGCTCACCAAAAGACTTCACCAAAAGTGTAAAACGAGAACCTACAGACTGGGAAAAAATTTTTGGTATGACACATCCTACAAAGGTCTAATCCCTAAAATCTACAGGAAAATTTGACACCTCTACGACAAAAGGACAAATAATCCAATTAAAAAATGGGCACAGGATATGAACAGACACTTCAACGGAGAAGACATTCAGGCGGCTAACAGATACATGAAGAAATGTTTATGATCACTAGCCATTAGAGAAATGCTAATCAAAATCACAATGAGATAACATCTCACCACGACACAACTGGCACAAATCAAAAAAAACAGAAAATAACAAATGTTGGAGAGGCTGTGGGGAGATTGAAACTCTTAAGCACTGCTGGTGGGAATGCAAAATGGTACAACCATTTAGAAAAAAAATATGGTACTTCCTTAAAAAGCTAGAAATAGAAATGCCTTATGATCCAGCAATCCCACTCCCATGAATATATCTTAGAGAAATGAGTCACCAGATGAATAAACATATGCACACCCATGTTCACTGCAACATTATTCACAATAGCAAAAAGATGTCTTTAGTTACCACTCACGTTAAAAAATAAATAAATGAAAAATAAATTTTTTATTTATTGTCTATTTAGTGTTCTCCCCTCCCCTGTAACCATCAAAGATTGTTCTGTTTTGTGTATAAGCCTTTTCATGAGTTTTTATAGTAGCAGTCTCATAAAATATTTGTCCTTTTGTGATTGACTTCTTTCACTCAGCATAATGCCTTCCAGGTTCATCCACTCACAGATTCATCATAGTTCTTTATCGTTGCATAGTCGTTGCTGGGCACTTAGGTTGTTTCCAGTGAAGGGTAAGACAGTATCCAATACTGGAGAAGCCAGCACAACTTGACCAAGGCAAGGTGAGAGATACCCCATAGACACCCCAACTCCCTGAGGGACCGAATTACTGGGCTGAGGATTGGGGACCATGGTCTTGGGGAATGTCTACCTCAACTGGCATATAGTTTATAAAGAAAATTTTCTACAATCTATTTTGTTGAGTAACATCTGGGGTCTTAAAAGCCTGTGAGTGATCATCTAATATACTCCACTGGCCTCACACCGTATGGAGCAAGGGAGAACGAAGCAAACCAAAGACTCAAGGAAAGATTAGTTCAAAGGACTAATGGACCACAACTACCACAGCCTCCACCAGACTGAGTCCAGCACTACTAGATAGTGCCCAGCTATCACCACCGACTGCTTTGACAGGGATCACAACAGAGGGTCCCAGACCGAGCTGGAGAAAAAAGCAGAACAACATTCTAACTCACATAAAAAAAGACCAGACTTACTGGTCTGACAAGACCAGAGAAAATCTGAGTATGGCCCATGGACACCCTTTTAACTCAGTACTGAAGTCACTCCTGAGGTTCATCCTTCAGCCAAAGATTAGACAAGCCCATAAAATAAAATGAGACTAAATGCATATACCAGCCCAAGGGCAAGGACCAGAAGGCAGGAAAGAACAGGAAAGCTGGTAACGGGGAAACCAAAGTTAAGAAGGGGAGAGTGTTGACATGTTGTAGGGGTCACAAACGATGTCACAAAACAACATGTGTATTGTTTAATGAGAAACTAATTTGCTCTGTAAACCTTCACCTAAAGTACAATTAAAAAAAAAAAGATTCAGCAGAGTGGCAGGATACAAGATCAACATACAAAAATCACACCAACAACGAGAACTTCAAAAAGGAAATCAGGATAACAATACCATTTATAATAGCCCCTTAAAACATAAAATACTTAGGAAAAATCTAACCAGGGATATAAAAGAAAGAAAACTACAAAACACTACTGCCAGAAGCCAAAAGAGACCTATGCAAAATGGAAACACGTACTATATGATCATGGATAGGAAGACTCAACATTGTGAAAGTGTCAGTTCTACCCAAAGCAATCTACAGTTGCAATCCTGATCCAAATGCCAACAGCACTCTTGGTGGAGAAACTGTCAACTTTATATGGAAAGGAAAGAGGCCCCAGATAAGCAAAGCATTATTGAAGAAAAACAAAGTAGGGGCCTCATACTACCCTGTCTCGGAACTTACTATACAGCCATGGTAGCCACAACAGCCTGGTACTGGTACAACAAGAGACACATAGACCAATGGAACAGAATTGAGAACCGAGACATAAATCCATCCACCTATCGTCAGTTGATCTTTGACGAAGCATCAGAGTCCATTAAATGGGGAAAAGACAGTCTTTAACAAATGGTGTTGGCAAAACTGGATATGGATATCCATCTGTAAAAAAATGAAACAGGACCCATACCTCACACCATACACAAAAAGTAACTCAAAATGGATCAAAGAACTAAATACAATATCTAAAACGATAAGGATCATGGAAGAACAAATAGGGACAATGCTAGGGGCCCTACTACATGGCATAAATATAATGCAAACCATAACTAGCAATGCATAAACACCCAAAGATAAACTAGATAACTGGGAGCTCCTAAAAATCAAACACTTAGGGTCATTGAAAGACTTCACCAAAAGAGTAAAAAGAGAACTTACAGATGGGGAAAAAATTTTGGCTACAACATACCTGTCAAGAGCGTAATCTCAAATCTATAAAATACTTCAAGATCTCAACAACAAAAAGACAAATAATCCAATTTAAAAAGAAGCAAAGGATATGAACAGACACTTCACCACGATCAGTAGCCATTAAAAAAAAAAAAAACCCAAATCGAAACTACAATGAGATACCATCTTACCCAGACATTACTGGCATTAATCAAAAAAACAGAAAATAACAAATGTTGGAGAGGTTGTAGGGAGACTGCAATCCTGCTGGTGGGAATGTAAAATGGTACGACCACTATGGAAAAGGATATCCCTCACCCACTGCCATTGAATCAATTCTGACACATAGCAACCCTGCAGGACACAGGAGAACCACCCCACAGAGTTTCCAAGGAGCAGCTGGTGGATTCAAACCACCGACCTCTTGGTTAGCAGCTGAGCTCTTACCACCGCGCTACCAGGGCTCTAAAAAGTGACATGGCATCTCCTTAAAAAGCTAAAAGTAGAAAAACCATATGACCCAGCAATCTCACTCCAAGGAATATATGCTAGAGAAATAAGATTCGTCACACAAATAGATACATGGACACCCATGTTCAATGCAGCATTATTTATAATAGCAAAAAGATGGAAACAACCTAAGTGTTCATCAACAGATGAATGGATGAACAAATTATGAAGCACACAATGGAATACTATACAACGATAAAGAACAATGATGAATCCACGAAACATCTCACAACATGGATGACTCTGAAGGGTATTATGCTAAGTCATAATAAGTCAATCACAGAAAGACAAATATATGAGACCACTATTATAAAAACTCAAGAAAAGTTTTACAAATAGAAAAATACAATCTTTGATGAAGGAGGGAAGGGAAAATCACTAGCTTGATAGTAGGCAAGTGTTAACTTTAGTGAAGGGAAAGACAACACACAATATAGGGGATGTCAGCACAACTTGACCAAAACAAAGCCTTAGAAGCTGCCTAGACACATCCAAACACCTTGATGGACGGAGTTACTGGGGCTGAGGGGTGGTCTTTCAGGGGACATCTAGGTCAACTGGCATAACATAGTTCACAAAGAAAATGTTCTACATTCTACTAAGGTGAGTAGTGTCTGGGGTCTTAAAAGCTTGCAAATAGCCATCTAAGATATTGGTTCCATCCCGTCCAGAGCAAAGGAGAATGAAAAAACCAAAGACACAAGGAAAATATTAGTCCAAAGGACTAATGGACCACATGAACCACACCCTCCCTCTACCAGCATGAGCCCAGAAGAACTAGATGGTACCCGACTACCATCACTGATGGCTCTGACAGGGATCAAAATAGAGGGTCCCAGACAGAGCAGGAGAAAAATGCAGAACAAAATTCAAATTCACAAAAAAAGACCAGACTTACTGGTCTGACAGAGACTGGAGGAACCCCTGAGACTACGACCCCCGGATACCCTGCTAACTCAGAACTGAAGCCACTCCCGAAGTCCACCTTTCAGCCAAAGCTTAGACAGGCCTATAAAACAAACAGGTAACCCTGGTAGCATAGTGGTTAAGTGCTACGGCTGCTAACCAAAGGGTTGGCAGTTCAAATCCGCCAGGCACTCCTTGGAAACTCTATGAGGCAGTTCTACTCTGTCCTATAGGGTCGCTATGAGTCAGAATTGACTCGACGGCACTGGGTTTGGTTTTTTTTTTTTAATAAAACAAACAATAACACACATGAAGAATGTGCTTCTTAGTTTAGTCAACTGTGAGACCAAATGGGTAATAACACCTGTCCAAAAGTAAAGACGAAAAGGCAGGATGGGACAGAAAAACTGGACGAATGGACACAGGAACCGGGGGTAGAAAAGGGAAGAGTGCTGACACATTGTGGGGGTTGCAACCAATGTAACAGAACAATTTGTGTATAAATTTTTGAATGAGAAACTAATTTGTGCTGTAAACTTTCACCTAAAGCACAATTAAAAAAAAAAACCTATTTGCTAACTAAATTGAGGCAAAGGCATCAAAAACACAAAGAAAGAAATCATTACTCATTTTGACTTTTCAATAGGAAGTATATTTCAGGATAACCAAACAGCCAGAATACTCATTAGAAGCAAGGCTGGTGAGACTTTGTCTCACAGACTTTGGATGTGTTATCAGGAGGCACCAGTCCCTGCAGAAGGACATCATGCTTGGTAGAGGGTCAGTGAAAAAGAGGAAGACCCTCAATGAGATGGACTGACATAGTGGCTGCAACAGTGGGCTCAAACATAATAACAATTGTGAGGGTGGCACAGGACTGCGCAGTGTTTTGTTCTGTTGTACACAGGATCGGTACGAGTCTGAACCGACTCGATAGCACCTAACAACAACCACCACCAGCCCAGTTGGTGAGAGAAAGCTCTTCTTTATACGAGGATGCTAGCCAATAAATGCAGGAGTGACATAATTAGAAAATCACAAGTTTTGCAAATCATCTAATGAAACAATTCATGCTAGGGAATTGAATATTCATGCAATGCCGAAGTACTGCCTCCCAGATTATTTGCTAGTTGCAAGATGAAAAACCTAACTTTACAATAGTGAGATTAGGGGATCATCACCTTAACTAAATATTAAACTTAATGTCACTAATAGTGGGACAATCCAACTTCATGTGTCTCCTGACGAAATAGGAAATTCATAGCATCATTTGAGAAGTAGTTTTGCCAAAGACCTTAAAATCAAGCAATCAATCCTTTGATAACTTCCATTTTTTAGCAAACACGAGGGCAGAAGAATGAGTTAAGTGACACCACTAAGAAAAATCTATCTACAAGATACCTGTCTCTTCAAAAAGACAGTGTCATAAAGAAGCAAACAGACAAATCTAGAAGGTGGGGCATGCTACAGGCCAATTAAGAGACTCAAAAGGCATGACAACCAAATGCCATGTGGATCCTGCTCGGATTCTGATTTAAACCAACTGTAAAAATACCATTTTATTTTTTTGTTACACAACTGGAGAGAATTGATTATGAACTCGGTATTAGATGACATTAAGAACTTATGGTTAATTTTGTTACGTATGTTAACAGGATTATGGTTATGTGAGAAAGTGTCTATATTTTTTAGAGATGCATACTGATAAACATGGTGATAAAAATAACACAATACCTGGGGGTTTGCTTTAAATACTTCAGCAAGGAAATTTTTTTTTTTTAAAGGAGAAAGCAAATATGGCAACATCTTAGTAACTGCTGATTCTCAGTGCTAGGTATATAGGGAGTCCATTCTACTAGTCTCTATTTTTAATTAAAGAAAAAAGCCAGTATCACAGAACAAACAAGATATGGTGGCACTTACCTAGATTAAAAAACTCCTTAGTAGGTTAGCTATTATTTTTGTTAAAAGGAAAATTTCTGGATAAGCAGCATGCAGATACTAGAACAGCCAACTCGGGGGGCTGGAGTCTTTCTTTAAAGGTGACATTTTGTTTTTTTAAAAAAATGACCTAAAACAACTCTAGCAAAAATGTTAGTACATAAATTTTGGGTCATGGATGCTTGGGTATTTTTTATATTATTCTCTATAGTTCTGTATGTGTGGTAGGTTTAAGACATGGTCCCAAATTCATGGATGCTTTTCCTACTGATAGGTGGGGTCTGTGACCCCTCCCCTCAAATCTCAACAAGTTCCTTTATAACCCATAGAATGTGGTAGAAGTGATACTGCATGATTTCTGCAGCTAGGTTAGAAAAGGCAATTTCAGTTTCCATTTTGCTTGCTAGAACAGTCATGCTTGGAGCCCTGAGCCCCCATGCAAGAAGTCTGACTAGCCTGAGGCCACTAGGCAGTGAATAAACCAGAACATGGAGAAGCTACATGTTGGAAGTCTGGTTGGCACCTTTAGTCTTTGAGTCCTTTCAGCCCAGGCACCAGACATGTGAATGAATGAGACTTTGGATGACTCAAGCCCCTAGCTATGAAGTCACCCTAGCCTTCCAGTTTTCTCAGCTGATGCCCCAGACATCATGGAGCAGAGATAAGCTGTCCTCACTGGGCCTTTTCCAAATTCCTGACCTGCAGAGTTTATCATGAGCATAAAAAAAATGATTGTTTTAAGCTGAAAACACCAAACACCTTGATTGGACCTGAGATTTGGGCAGGGAATGGGGGGAGGGAACAAACTATAAAAGACATTTTGGGGGAACAATTGGAAAAATTTTTATTATGGATGGGGTATTAGAAGATATTCTAAAACCAAAATCAAACCCATTGCCATTGGGTTGATTCCAACTCATAGTGACCCTGTAGGACTGAGTAGAACTGCCCCATATGGTTTCTATGGAGCGGCTGGTGAATTCGAACTGCTGACCTTTTGGTTAGCACCCTGAACTCTTAACCATTGTGCCATCAGGCTCCATTAGGAGATATTAAGGAATTATTACTAACTTGTTAAGTATAATAAAGGTATTGCTATTGTTATTAGGTGCTGTTGAGTCAGTTTCTACTCATAGTGACCCTATGCATAACAGAACAAAATGTTCGGTCCTACATCATCCTCACAGACCACCTGTCTGTCAGTTTGTCATGCTGTGGTAGCTTGTGTGTTGCTGTGATGCCGGAAGCTACGCCACCGGTATCTCAAATACCAGCAGGGTCACCCACAGTGGACAGGTTTTCAGTGGCGTGGTGGTTAAATGCTACAGCTGCTAACCAAGAGGTCAGCAGTTCAAATCCGCCAGGCGCTCCTTGGAAATTCTATGGGGCAGTTCTACTCTGTCCTATAGGGTCACTATGAGTCAGAATCGACTCAACAGCAGTGGGTTTGGGTTTTTTTTTTTTTTGACCAGACTAGGAAGAAGGACCCAGCGATTTACTTCCGAAAAAAAATTAGTCATTGAAAACCTTATGGATAGCAGCAGAACATAGTCTGACATAGTGCCGGAAGATGAGCCCCTCAGGTTGGAAGGCACTCAAAGCATGACTAGGGAAGAGCTGCCTCCTTAAGGTAGAGGTGACCTTAATGACATGGATGGAGTAAAGCTTTCGGGAACTTCATTTGTTGATGTGGCATGACTCGAAATGAGAAGAAACAGCTGCAAACATCCATTAGTAATTGAAATGATGAATGTGAGAAGTATAATAAAGGTAGCATGATTATATAGGAAGGTGCCTTTATTCTTAGGAAATAATGAAGTATTAAGGGGTAAAATATGTTATGATGGCTGCATATTATGTTGAAGTGGTTCAGCAAAAACTACAGACAGATGGATGAAGCTAATATGGCAAAATATTACAATTGTAGAACCTAGGTATTGGGAATATGGGTGTTTATGTACTAGGCTTCTTTATGCATAATTGAAAACTGTCACAATAAAAAATTTAAAATAATGAATGAGACTAAGATATTATAATAACCAATGGGTAGTCCTTGAATGGATCCTGATTTGAATAAACCAACTGTAAAAGATACTTTTGGTATAATTTGGGGAAATTTGAATAAGGACTTGATATTAGATGATATTAGGAAATAAACGTTAATATACTTAAGTAAGATATAATGGTACTGTGGTTATGGAAGAAAATGCCATTATTTTAGAGATGCATACTGAAGCATTTAAGATGAGATGTCATAATGGGTGACATCAGTAAAAATGGCAGAGTAAGGACCTCCAAAGGAGCCTTGGTAGTATAGTGGTTAAGCACTCAGCTGCTAAACATAAAGGTCATTGGTTTGAACCCACCAGCCGCTCCACAAGAGAAAGATGTGGCAGTCTGCTTCCGTAAAGACTTACAGCCTTAGAAACCCTATGGGGCAGTTCTACTCTGTCCTACAGGGTCGCTATGAGTTGGAACTGACTCTACGGCAATGAGTTTTAAGGACTTCCAAAAACTTGTTCCTCTATAAAAGCCCCAAAAAACTGGCAAAAATTGTCAGAATCAATGTTTCCATTCATCAAATACTTGTTGAACATCTCCATGTGTTAGGTACTATGTGAGTAGCTGGACACAGTGATGGACAAAAATAAACAGATTCCCACCCTTTAGTGGTGATAATGGGCACATTTGTCTGGTTCCTGATTTTAATGCGTATACCTATAGAATGTCTCTTATAATCTCTTTTGGGTTAAGAACTCAAAATGTGGCTCACGTTGAAAATGTGGTAAGTTATTAGCTTTTTCTCTAGAGAAATATACATGCATATATGCATACATTTATATAAAATTTATATACAATTTTAGGGGATTCAAGGACCCAAAAGTCCATGGACGCCAACTAAAGAAGCTCTGTTCTACTGTTTCATCCTATTGGTTTAAGCTAGATGCTCTTCTTCATACTAAGGTAGCATCCTTTTATTTTTAGCTGACTAAAAGTCACTTTAAAAATATATTTTATTGTTTTTCGGTCAAAGTTTACACAGAAAAAAGGTTTGGAGACTTTTGGTTTGTTTGTTTTTTCCCCAGCATAAATAGGCATTGAATGAGTAAAAGACCAATAGAAATACAGAAACAGATAAAAGGCTGATGAAACAAAATGAATGATCCCCAAACAGCTCCGGATATATATGAGTCAAGAGATACGGCAAAGAAAACTCCCAGCTTAGTGGGAAGGGGAACAACTGTTCCATATGATTTTGGAACCAACAGTTACCTATTGGGGGGAGGGGGAGAAACTTAGATCTTCTGTTTGGTACCATATGCTAAATAAATTATAGATTAAAAATTAGAGTTAAATTAAAAAATCAAGCTTTAAAAAATACCAAGGTGGTAATTATCTGCTCTCTGAATAGGGAAACAATGGGAAAAGATCAATATTTGATATAAAAATATTCCTATTTTTCATGTAGAATGAGAAAAAATACCATAAGCAAAGGAAAAAAAAATATTTATATATACATATATAGAACAAATAATGACTATTTCTTTACTATATAAAAATGGCAATTTGAAAAGCTTAAAGACTCATATAGATAAATGGGCAAAAGACAGAAAAAAAATTACAAAAGAAAAAATTTTAATGCTAATGCAAACATATGGGAAGTGTTTAATCAAAGAAGTACAAATTAATCAATGAGATACTATTGTTTGCTTGTGAATTACCAAGATCGAAACAATATTGTAATAAGAGACTGCCTGTGGTCAACCCAGTATCATTCTCCCTTTCTTGCTTACTAATCCTGATTTTGTAGGGACAACAATATTGTTGCTGCTGTTATTTGCAATTGAGTCGATTCTGACTCATGCGAGCAGAGTAGAACTGCTCCATAAGATTTTCAAGGTTGTGACCTTTTGGAAGCAGATTACCTGGCTTGTCTTCAAGGTGCCTCTGTGTGGGTTTGAACCACCAACCAACCTTTTGGCCAGCCGCTGAGTCCTTAACCATTTGTACCACCCAGGGACTCCGGGAAAGCAATGTGCCTAGCTAAAAACTACATTTTCTGGCCTCCCTGGCAGAGAGTTGTGGCCATGTAACACAATTTTGGCCAAAGGAATGTAAAAAGAAGTGGAACTTGGGGGTGAGGGGCCTCAGCATGCCAATTCCATCTTCTTTTTGTTCTTCCCCTTCTTCCTGACTACAACCCAGCCTGATGCTGGAAGTAAACAGTCATCTTGTGACCCTGAGAGGGTAAGCACTCACTAAGGATGCAAAATTCCTGTTACTCACAGGCAACCACTATTCCTAACTGAAAGACATACTCAATGCTTGGGAGGATTTCATAAACAAGTAGGAGTGTAAATTGGTACAACCTTTCTGGAAAGCTATTTGGCAATATGTATCAAGAGTTTTTAAAATGTTCATACTAATAAACTGTGTTGGCATGGGTGTAGGGAAACAGGCATTCTTATGCGTTGATTGTGGGAATGTTAACATTCTCTAAGACGTATTGTTAAGTGAGAAAAGTGAATAACAGCGTATAAAGTATGCTTCCAATTGAATAAAAGTGTGGGGGAAATATATACATGTATTTGCTTGTATATGCATAAACTATCTCTGAAAGAAAACCCAAGAAACTTTTAACAGTGGTTGACTCCAGGAGTGGAATTGGAAAACTGAGTAACAGGGGTGGGACGGAGATTTTTCCTATGTATTCTCATATACCTTGGCCTTCTAGGATTTTATGGAGATCCATTGTTAAGTAAATAATCAGAAAGATACAAACATTTATATATAAACGTTCATTCTAAATGTTATCAGTAATTGTGAAAAACTGGCAACCTTAAATGCCCCACATTAAAGAATAAGTTAGGTAAATTACGGTCTTTTTATGCAAATAACATGCACCTTTTCCATTTGCTTGCCAACCAGTCCAACCTCTGCAATGTATTTTCAGAAGTACCCCTATGCCAACTTGTTTTTACATGTTGTTATAAAAAAATTAGCAGAGCATGCTTATGAAAATACCTCACAGGGGAGGGAGTGGTTGGCAAACAAACATAGAAGGCACATGCTATTTGTATAAAAACACAGTAGGTATATCCATGGAATGGAATTATAATATTATTTATAAACAATGACATAGAAACATGCTTATGATATAATATTAATTTGAAAGGCCATATACTTTTCTTGGTTTTCAACTTTTACAGTCACCTAGTCAATGACTCGATGGCACTGGGTTTTTGGGTTAGTCAATGTAGACTATTAATTTTAAGACAGAATGTAAATGTTAACAACTTTGACAATGTAAATGAAAAAGTGTGGCTCATAGAAGGAAGAAAGAATAGGAGCACAAATGTCCATATCCCTTAAAGTGGGTAGTCACGACAGACAGATGGGAAATGATGGAAGGAGAAATAGACGTTAAGTTGATAAATCAAGAAATGGCAAAATAACCCTATTATTATCTTGAATTTTGGAGGTAACTACCAGAAAAATGAAAACTATAAGGATGTCTCTCAGGCATAGGACTGAAGGTACAGAAAGACCATTGCTTTTCATCCTAAACTTCTCTTACTAATTTATTTGCTACCAGGTACACACACTAAAACCAGTAAACCAAATGCTGTTGAGTTAACTCCTACCCATGCTGACCCCGTATGTATCAAAGTACTCCATAGGGTTTTCAATGGCTGATTTTTCAAAAGCAGATCACCAGGCCTTTCCTCCAAGGTACTTTTGGTGGACTCAAACTTCCAATCCTTCGATTAGCAGCCAAGTGTGTTAACCATTTGCACCACCCAGGGACTCCTGTGCACATACTACTTTGATTAAAAGCCAAAAAATAAAGAAGCAGGATATAAGATTATATACTTTGTGATTTCAACCATAAAAAGAAAAAATACATAGAAAAAAAAGCCTAGAAAGAAATATGTCAAAATGTTAATAGTAGATGCTTCTGGGTGGCAGACTTACGGGTGGTTTCTTCTTTATGTTTTCCTCTATTTTCTGTATTTTCCAAACTTTCTGTTATTATAACCAGAAAAATCTACTCTGACAGGTGAAAATAAAGCCAGAAAGTATAGAAGAAAAAAATTAGAAAATAGGCCTGAAGAAAACTGAAGAAGAAAAAAAAGGGAAACATTTGCTGACTGACTAAGAGAACACTTCTTAGTACAGCCCCACACCTCCCTAACCTCAAGCAACCACTACAAAGGTCAAAATAAGGCTGGGTGGAAGCAGCAGGCTCTTTATTTCTTGGGGAAACACAGGTATTGAGATCTCAACACTCTCTCTGGTAGATTCTTGCAGTAATAGCCCTCAATTTGCTAATACCATCTTATATGCATGACCCTCTGCAATGTGACTTTGCAGCTTTCTACCTCAGGAGGTGGAATCTATTTCTCCACCCTTGGAATCTAGGCTTGGCCATGTAACTTGCTTTGGCCAACAGGACAACAGCAAACAGGATGCAAGCAGAGGCTTGAAAAGTACTTGCATATTGGGGCTTGTCCTCTCTTGCTATTGGAAACCCTTCTGCCACTATGTGAAAAAGCCCCGGCTGGCCACCTGGTGGGTGAGAGACTATATGGACAAAGGCCCTTTTAAAAAAAAAAAACCCATTGCCGTTGAGTTGGTCCTGACTCATAGTGACCCTACAGGACAGAGCAGAACTGCTCCAGAGGGCTTCAAGGAGCGGCTGGGGAACGTGAACTGCCGACCTTTTGGTTAGCAGCCAAGCTCTTAACCACTGTACCACCAGGGCTCCTAAATTGTGCCACCAGGGCACCAGCCATCCTATATTAGGTCCCAGATACCTGAGGCAGGTCTTTTTAGACTATCCAGCCCTAGTCTAACTATCCCAGACTAGAATAACAGCTCAGCCAACCTACAGAATCATATCAGAAATAATCAGTGGTTGTTGTTTTAACCCACTAAGTTTTGGGTAGCTTGTTAAGCAGCAAAAGAAAACTGATACACCATCCAATATGAAAACTACCTGGCCAGTGAGATGAGGAAAATACTTTTATAACCTCCTAAACTCCATGCTCTCAACTCAATGAACATTCTTCCCTCCTTCCTCAGAGATGGCCTCTCGAGCCAGTACAGGTGGTAGTCTAAAGAGTCTTGGGCCCTTTGGAGCTCAACAGTTGATAGAATTTCCCTCCTTGGACAGCAATATTATCAGAGGACTGGGCAGATGGTATCAGAATGTTCTTCAAAGCATTTAGGCTGCTTGCTGAAATCTGCTCAAGGTCTTTCCTATCCATCTCAAGTCACATAATATCAGAAGCCAACAAGCTCCTTTACCTCTGATTTTGCTGCACTGGGAACACCCTGAGGGCATGAACTCTGTGTCTCACTGATCATTTTAGCTCCAGAAGAATATGCTAAACAAACAAATCAATGACTGAATCAGATCTTCCTATCTTAAATATCTTTCCTCCTCCCCAGCCTATTTTTTCTCCGACCACCCTCACAAAATTTAAAGGACAGAATACTGAATCACCTTTAGGGCTCCATGGAGCATCATCTGAATTCTTCTTTTTCTTGTGTCGAGATTTTAAAGCAGGATCATCATCATCAGACTCCAGGGATGGATAGACTGCAGGAAGAAGGAAAAGAAGGGTTACTGAGATCTCAACGAAAAGGGTGAAGACAGAATGATACCTACACCTCAGCTACTCCTACTCCCCTACAAGTGTATCCTTTACTTAATCCATTCTCAACTCCAGCAGTCCCTGAATATTCCACACTTTTCATGCCCTTGTACTTCTGCTGCAAATGCCTTTATTGCAGCTTCACGTAATTAACTTCAGTTCATTCACCCAACATCCATAAAATGAGTAACTTCAAGAGTTACTTTACACAACGTTCAAAATTCAACTCTTGACTCAACTCCTACAAGAAGACTTACCTCACTCCTTTAATCTGATTCAGATGCCTCCTTCTAAACTCTCCACAGCATCCTGTACATACCTCTACTGGAGCTATTTGTCATATAGTATTTAAGAGTTGATTGGTAAATCGGTTGCCCCCAATTTACTGTGGGGGCAGGAATGTGTATTATTTTATTTCATAACAACAGAGCCTAACACAATGCACAGTAGGTGCTCAGTCAATGTGTGTTAATGAATAGATAAAGAAATAATACACACATTATTCACACAAATGGAGCAGAAAGACTACCTGGGTTGAACTGGGAACAAGATTACGGGGACTAAATGCTCTGAATAACAAAACACACATATACAAGTTTCCCATCTAATACAAACATACACAGACATACAGTCTTATCACATACTCCTTCACAATCTACATACAAAACATAAGATTTAATGCGAAGACAGACCAGAAAGGTCCTACTGATGGGGTCTGCTGTGCTAACCCAGAAGAGAAAAAAAGTGAGAGAGAGAGAGAACTTCTACCTTTCCAACTCCTCCCAATGACCAGCTTCATGCTTTTTTTTTTTTTTTTGCCCTAGAATTCTATTTCATCAAAGGAATACAGTCTTCCACTTCTTCTAGAATGGCTCCATTCTGGGAAAATGAGTCTATTTTTTCAGGCCTTCCTCCTTGGGCAAAGAGGTAAAACCCTGCCCCTGATTTCTTGAATAAATAAATAAATAAAAAAAGGGCTCACTGTCCCTAGAAAGAAATGACAGCTGGTAACAGTTATTTGAATGTCTCATCCCTAATAGCTCCAATGGCTGTCAATGTTATTTCTTCGGTTCTGAAAGGTTTTTCCACTTCAAGGAAAGCAGCAGTGTGCTATGGTAGAAATACCCAAGTCTCCGGGTCAGCGATTAGTTTGAAACCCTGGATTGATCTGCTAGCTCTGTGGCCTAACGAAACTTCTGAGTCCCAGTTTCTCCATCCATTACATCGAAATAACAGATATCACCTATTTTGCAAAGTTGTTGTAAGGATTAAGAAATAATATGTGTAAATTAACTTGTAAAAGGTATTCCATTTGAAGGTTCATGCCTTATTCAAGAGTGGGCTAAGACATATATATAATAATTAGGATATTAAAAGAAAATATAAGCTTAAATATGTATATTAAAAATAAAAAGGGGGAAAAGTGATGACACCAAAAACGGCAGAGTAGAGAGCTCCAAGGCTCCGCTCCTCCACTGAAACAATTACTAAGCTGACAAAAACTGTGAGATTCAACTTTTTGGAACTCTGGAATCTAATAAACTTACAGCAACCAAGGAAGGTTTAATGAAGAAAAAGGTTGCTAAATTTAGGTGTTTAAGGAAATCTCTGTCAGGTCACTGGCTGACCAGGGAGGTAATGGAATAGAGAATGTAGTGACCACACTTAACAAGGAATATAGTCTTTCCAAAAAAAAAAAAAAAAGGGAGAAGTCACTAACTAAATGGATGATTTCAGCCCGCAACAAGAAACAAAGAGCAAACCCTGGGAACAGGGGGAAATCTGATTTCCAGAGTTACTATAATTTTAAAACGTCTAGTATTCGGCAAAAAAATTATGAGGCCTGCAGAGAAACGGCAACACATGGTTCATTCACAGGAAAAAAAGAAATTGACAGACACTGTCCCTGAGACTTATAAGACTTTAAATCAGCTGTATTAAATATGCTCAAAGAGCTAAACAAAAACAGGAGAACAATGTCTCAACAAGTAGAGAATATCAATTAAGAGACAAATGATAAAAAGAAACCAAATGCAAATTCTGGAGTGGAAAAGTACAATAACTGAAATGAAAAATTCACTAGATGGTTCAACAGTAGATTTGAACAGGCAAAATTAAGAATTAGGGAACATGAAGATAGTTTAACTGAAATTCAGTCTGAGGAGCATAGAGAATAAAGAAAAATTAAGAGTAAGGTATGTGTGGAATGCCATCAAGCATACAAACATATACATAGGAGAGTCAGAAGAAGAAGAATGAAAGAAAGAGTAGATATGATATTTGACAAAATAGTGGCTGAAAACTTCGCAAATGTTATGACACAAAGCTACACATCCAAGAAGTGCTAAAAACTCCAAGTAGGATACTCTAAAACATCCACGCTGGGACACACTATAATAAACTGTCCAAAGTCAAAGACAAGGAGAGAATCTAAAAAGCAGCAAGCCCACCCAGTAACCCAGTGCCATCGAGTCAATTCTGACTCATAACGACCAGATAGGACAGAGTAGAACTGCCCCATAGAGTTTCCAAGGAGTGCCTGGCGGACTTGAACTGCTGACCCTGTGGTTAGCAGCCGTAGCGAGACGTAAATTATCATGTACAAGGAAGCCACAAAAAGATTAACGGCTGTGCTGGGAAAACTGGATTTGCACGTGCATAAAAATGAAAAAGGATATATGCCTCACACTACATACAAAAACAAATATGGATTAAGGACCTAAATGTAAAAAGTAAAACCATAAAATTCTTAGAAGAAAATGCAGGAGCAAAGCTGTCAGGTCTAGCTTTTAACAATGGATTACCTAATATAATAACAATAGTACAAACAGTAAAACACAAAATAAATGGGACCTGATAAAAATGAAAAACTTTTGTTCATCAAATGACCTTACCAAAAAAAGGAGAAGACGAGCTACTGACTGGGAGAATATCTTCAGAAACAATTTTTCCAATAAGAATCTAATACCCAAAATATATATACAACTAAAACAACTTAATGGGCTCAAGTATAGCAAAACGTTATAAGTACAGCACAGGACAGGGCAGTGTTTCATTCAGCTGTACGTGGGGTCACTATGAATCGGAATCAATTCGATGGCACCTAACAACAACAACTTAACAACAAAAAGACAATGCAATCATAAAATGAGAAAATGACTTGAACAGACATTTCACCAAAGAGAATATGCAAATGGCCACCAAACACATGAAAAGATGCTCAATGTCATTAGCTATCAGAGAGATGCAAATCAAAACCACAATGAGATACCATTTAACTAACACTAGGATGGCTAAGATTAAAAAAACGAAAAAAAAAATCCAGAAAATTACAAATGTTGGTGAGGACATGGGGAAGTTGGACCTCTTACTCACTGCTAGTGGGAATGCAAAATGTCATTGTATAAAACAGTGTGCAGTTCTTCAAAAAACTAAAAATAGAACTACCATATGACCCAGTAATTCCATTCCTAGGTATATACTCAAAAGACGTGAAAGTAGAGACTCAGAGACTTGTACACCAATGTTCAGTACGGCACTATTCACAACAGCCAAAAGGTGCCCATCAACAGATGAATGGCTAAACAAAATGAGGTACATACAATGGAATACTACTTAGCCAGCAGGAGAAATGAAGTCTCGATACATGCTATAATATGGATGGAGCTTGAAGACATTACGCTAAGTGAAATAAATCAGTTACAAAAAGACAAATATTTTATGACCTTATTTACATAAAAAGACAAGAAAAGGCAAATGCATAGAGACCAAAGGAGCAGGAGGGAAGGGGAAAAAAGAGGATTAACAGTGATGGAAAAATTGCATTGATTAAGGGTAGGGTTGCACAGCTGATTATTGTAAGTGCTGTCAATAAGTTGTACAGCTGCAAAAATCTGAAGAGGCAAAAGTTGTGTGAGATATTTACAACAACAAAAAAGAGTAGTTGCTGAGGCTGCTTATGTACAACACCTCATGGGATTTGGTTCCTTTCTCATGGGCCATCTCAGTAAACTGGCCTAATAACATATTTAGTGCTTCTGTTCTGCCTCCTAATTCGTTGCGTAGTGCCTGCAGTCTTGTAAGCTTCCAAGCAGACATCCAAGGCACAACAATTGGTCTCTCTATCCCATGGACCAACAGAAGAAGGAGAGCCAGGAAGGAGTAGCATATGGACTGTATGGCTAATTGCCTCCGTGAATAACTGCATCCTTTGCCATGAGACCAGAAGAACTAGATGGTGTACTGAACATTTTGATCAAAGATTCTATAGAAGAATCCTGATTAAAAGGGGGAAAGTGCAGAGCAGAATTTTAAATTCTCATGGAATTTGGATTTTCTGGAACCACAGAGGCTGGATGAACCTCTGAAACTACTGCCCTGAGATAAAACTCTGAACTTTAAACCAAAAATATTCCCTGAAGTCATCTTAAAACTGAACAACAGTTCAGCTTAACTAGTAAAAAAAAAAAAAAGCCTGCCTTGAGTGGTAATGCTCTCTTAAGAACTACCCCAATGGGAAGAAATTAACAACAGAAACTTAGAAGATTAGATAGGAACCTTAGGGAGCAGCGAGTTTATGTTAATGGGGGAAGAACAACTCACAAAAGGAGAGTGAGAATGGTTGCACAACTCAAAGAATATAATTGATGTCACTGAATTGTACATGTATAAACTGCTGAATTGGTGTATATTTGCTGTGTATATTCTCAACAACAACAACAAAATAAATAAATAAGAGATTAAAAACTGATTTCTCCTCAGAAACAATGGAGGCCAGAATGCAGCGGGA
The DNA here is from genome assembly GCF_030014295.1 of Loxodonta africana. NCBI lineage: Eukaryota > Metazoa > Chordata > Mammalia > Proboscidea > Elephantidae > Loxodonta > Loxodonta africana. The sequence continues at coordinate 64,658,124 of NC_087369.1, forward strand.
TGATGTATTAGAAGTGCTGAAAGAAAACAAAACAAAACAAAACAAAACAAAAAACTGTCAATTAAGAATACTTTATCTGGCAAAATTCTCCTTCATTCCAAGATAAACAAAAGTGGAAGCAGTCTATTGCTAGTAGGTCTTCCCTACAAGAAATGCTGAAGTGAGTTTTTCAGGTTGAAATGAAAGAACACTAGAGAGTAACTCAAAGCAATGCAGAGAAATAAAGAACATCAGTAAAGGTAAACATGAACGGCAGTATTATTATATTTTTAATTTGGAACTCCTATATATATAATTTAAAAGACAAATGCATAAAACATTAATTATAAATCTATGTCAATGGAAACACATGTATAAAGGTGTAATTTGTGACAATAACTACATAAAAAGGAAAAATGAATCTGCACAGGGCCAAAATTTTTGTATGCAATTAAAGCTAAATGTTATCAATTCAAACTAGAACGTTATAAATTTAGGATGTTAATTGTAATCCACATGCAATCATTAAAAAAAAGAAAGCTAAAAAAAATGAGAATCAAAACTAGAAAATAAACACAAAGGAGAACAGTAATGGAGTATCTGAAGAGTAAAAAAGATGTAAGGCATACAGAAAATACCAAAATGGTAGAAGTAGGTGTTTCCTTATCAGTAATCATTTTAAATGTAAATGGATTAAACTCACCAATTAAAAAACAGAAATTGGCAGAATGGATAAAACACATGACGCAACTATATGTTATCTACAAAAAATTCACATTAGATCCGGACACAAATAGGTTGAAAGTAACTGGATGGAAAAAGATATCCCATGAAGAGGTGGCTATACTAATATCTTAAAAAAAAATTTGAAATGAAAAATTTTTACAAGAGACTAAGAAGAGCATATTGATTAAAGGATAAATCCATCAAGAAGGAATAACAATTAAAAACACATACCACCCAATAACAGAACCCCGAAATATATGAAGTAAAAATTGACAGATTAAAGGAAGAAAAAATCAATTCTACAATAATAGTTGAAGACTTCAATAACCCACTTTTAATAATGGATAAAACAACCAGAGAGAAGATAAATAAAGAAATAGAGGACTTCAACAACACTACAAGCCAGCTAAATGAAACAAGACATATATAGAACACTCTACCAAACAACAGTAAAATAGACATTCATCTCAAGGGGACATGGAACATTCTCAATAAATTTGAAAAGACTGAAACCATACTAAGTATCTTTTCTGACCACAATGGAATGAAATTAAAAAAGCAAACACAAGGAAAACTGGAGAATTCACAAATATGCTGAAATTCAACAACACACTATTAACAACTCAATGGGTCAAAGAAGAAATCACAGGGAAATTAAAAATACTTTGAGGCAAATGAAAATTAAAACATAATATACCAAAACTTACGGGATATAGCAAAAGCAATGTTTGGAGGGAAATTTATAACTACAAACCTCTACATTAAAAGAGAAAGTCTCAAATCAATTACCTAACTCTATACCTTAATAAAAAAAATACCTTAAGGAACTAGAAAAAGAAAACTAAACCCATAGTGAATTAAGGACAGAAATTAATGAAGCTGACAAAGAGGAAAAATAAAGAAAATTAAAACAAAAACTGGTCCTTTAAAAAGATCAATAAAACTGATAAAATACTAGAAATAATGAAAACAATAGAGAGAAGACACAAATTACTAATTTCAAGAATGAAAAGGAGACTCACTAAAGACCCCAAAGACATTAAAACGATAATAAGTAAATACAACAAATGACCCTATCACATCAATTCTACAACTTAGATGAGATGGGACCAACTGCTTGAAAGACACAAATTACCCAAACTCACACAATATGAAATAGATAACCTGAACAATCCTACATATATTATAGCAAACAAATTTACAGTTAAAACCTGAAAAAGAAATCTCCAGGCCCAGAGGGTTTCACTGACAAATTCTACTAAATATTTATAGAAGAAACAACACCAATTCTATACAACCTCTTCCAGAAAACAGAAGAGGGAACATTTCCCAACTCATTCATTGTGGCCAGCATTACCTTGATACCGAAACTAGAGAAAGACAGTATAAGAAAAGATATCCCTCAGAAGCACGGACACAAAAATCCTCAGTGAAATACTAGCAAATCTAATCCAGTGATACGCACTGCGCCACAAGGGCTCCTTGTAAGTGGAGTTTATTCCAGAACCACAAGGCTGGTTCAACAAGTGAAAATCAATCCAGGTAATCCACTGTATTAACAGACTAAAGAAGAAAAACCACACGACCTTAGCCATTGATAGAAGAAAAATACTGGACAAAATTCAACGCCCATTCATAGTAAAAAAACACTCAGCAAAATAGAATAAAAGTGAACTTTATTAACCTGACTCAAAGCTATGAGTTGCAATCGACTCGACGGCAGTGGGTTCGTTTCAGTGGTTCGGTTATTAACCTGATAACCTAAAGCTAGTATACTTAATGGTAAAAGACTGAATGCTTCTCCCTTACATTAGGAACAAGGCAAGGATGTTGACTCTCACCACTCTTATTCAACAGCATGCTTGACGTGTTAGCTAGAAAAAAAGGCAAGGGGGGGGGAGACATACAGATTGGAGAGAAAGGAATAAACCTGTTCCTATTTGGAGATGGCATCATCATCTATATATAGAAAATCACAAGAAATATACAAAAAAGCTCCTAAAACTATTAAGTGAGTTTACCAAGGTTGCAGGATATAAGGTCAACACACAAAAATCAATCATATTTATACATACTAGCAAAAAACAAAAGGAGCCCTGGTGGCACAGCAGTGAAGTGTTCGGCTGCTAACCAAAAGGTCAGCAGTTTCAAACTCACCTGCCGCTCCAAGACAGATATGGCAGTCTGCTTCTTTAAAGATTTACAGCCTTGGAAACACTGTGGGGCAGTTCTACTTTTCCTATTGGGTTGCTATGAGTTGGACTTGACTGGATGGCAACAAGTTTGGTTTTGGTTTAGCAAAAAACAATAGGAGACCAAAGGTTTAAGAAAATACCATTTATAATATCTCCAAAAACAATGCAGAACTTAGTGATAAGTCTAACAAAACATGTGCAGGATCACTACGCTGAAAACTGTAAAATGCTGATGAAAGAAAAAAAAAGACCTAAATAAGGAGGGATATACCACATATACGACTTTGAAGACTCAATATATTTAAGATGTCAATTATCCACAAGTTTAAGTTTTGATTTAACTCAACTACAATCAACATCCCAGCAGAAACTTTTGTGAACTCAGACAAACTGATTCTACAATTTATACAGAAAGGAAAAGTTGAACAAATCACTACTCAATTTTAAGCTACAGTAATTAAGACAGTATGGTGTTGATAAAGGGATAAACACACAGATCAGTGGAATAGAATAAAAAGTCCAAAAACAGACACACAAATATGGCCCTTTGATTTTTGACAAAGATGCAATAGTGATTCAATGGAAAAAGGATAGTCTTTTCAACAAATGGTGCTGGAACAATTATAGTATCCTTATGCAAAAAGAAAAAAATGAACCTTGACCTAAACATCATACCTTATGCAAAACTTAACTCAAAATGGACCATGGATATAAATGTAAAATCTAAAAGTATAAAAATTTTAGGTGAAAAAATAGGAGAAAATTGTAATGGCCTGGGGTTACACAGAGTTGTTAAATGAGACATCAAAAGCACAACCCATAAAAAAATGATAAACTGGAATTTAAAGAAAATAAAAGTGCTTGCTTTATGGAAGACAATGTTAAGAAAATGAAGGACAAGCTACACACTGGAAGAAGATATCTACAAATCATATATCTGATATGGGACTTGTATTCACTATATAAAAAGAACTTTCAAAGCTCAACGGTTAAGAAAAAACAAAACCCAATTAAAAAAACGGGTAAAAGTTGTTCAAAGTGTCTGTTTAAAGACACTACAAAAGGCAGGGCACATGAGGAGACGGAGCCAAGGTGGCGGAATAGACGCTTCCGGAGAGCCCTCTTTACAACAAAGACCTGAAAAAAAAGTATATTTGTGACAAGCTGGGAACCCTGAGCATCAAAGGCAAGCTTAGACAATGAACTGAGGGGCAGGGGGAGGAAGACACCGTTCAGAAGTGGAGAGGAGTTACAGGACCTGAATCATGGGGAGCCCTCAGGCACCATTCCCGGAGTGCCAGCGGCGGCGGGCTGGTACTAGCGTTCGGCCACAGTTTCCTCAGGGAGCAGCCAGCTGCACAGACCACTCACACCTCTGGAACCAGAGGAGAACGGCGCTCTCGGCAAAAGCTAAATACTCAGGTATATTTTACCACGCCCCCGCCCACCCCGAGTCGGCCTCAGTGGCTGAATCCCTGGGCCTGAGATAGACCCTGGTGAGCACCTAGAGCCATCCACCCGGCCTTGGGGAAGGACAAAATTTGCAACTGGGGGGAAGAGATAATTTGCTAGCTCCATGAACCGGGAGGGCTCAGGACAGAAGCGGCTCCTGTCCAGGCATACACCGTCTGTGGACCTTGAGCACCTTTCCCTTCGCATGGACCTGTGTGGGTGTATTTTGGGAGAATAGGCCCTTGTTGGCAAACTCCAACAATTTCAGCTGTGCGGTGGAGAGGTGGGTGTTTGACGTTTGACATTGCTTTGCCTGTTAAAAAAGGTCCTCACCTACCCACATCAGGGACCTAAGGACAGGTAGCTCCACTCAGGTCACCCAGCCACCCGCAACAGGGGTTCAAAGATAACTGGTACCTCCCAGTACTTACAACCAAAAACTTTGGGTGCCCGTGGTCCCTCTGCAGAACCCACCAACCAGCACGCTCAAGGGGAGACATGGTTTCCTCAGAGATACCTGGGGGTCGGTTCTTAGCTCCCTGCCTTGATCAGAGCGTGACCCCCTGCTGCAGTGAGATACCGGTATATATGCCAATTGCCCCTGCCCCTCTAAGACTGTAGGACAGAGCGTGCACCACACATTTGATGATAAGCTACCTGGAAACCTGAGCTGAATTCATACAAGAAACCTGATAACAGTTCTAGCCAGCTGGGAACAGGACACTTGAGCTCCAAAGGTGAAAAGAATCAAGGTAGCTCACTCAAGCAACCCATAGGGGTATACCAAAACAAAAAGCAAGCAGCTATGACACAGTAAGCAAGCATAAACTAATACAATAACTTATAGATGGCTTGGAGACAACAGTCAATATCAAGTCACACAAAGAAACAGACCATGATCACCTCAACGGGCTCTCAAAACAAAGAATCAAGGATCTTCTAGATGAAAGTGCATTCCTGAAATTACCAGATGCAGAATACAAAAGTTTAATACACAGAACTCTTCAAGACATCAGGAAGGAAATGAAGTAATACGCAGAACAAGCCAAGGAACACACAGATAAAGCAACTGAAGAAATCAGAAAGATTATTTAGGAACATAATGAAAACTTTAATAAGCTGGAAAAATCCATAGACAAACAGCAATCAGAAATTCAGAAGATTAACAATAAAATTACAGAATTAAACAACTCAAGAGAAAGTCAGAGGAGCAGAATTGAGCAAATAGAAGCTAGACTTTCCGAACTCGAAGGCAAATCACTCGGCACTAATATATTGGAAGAAAAATCAGATAAAAGAATTAAAAAAACTGAAGAAACCTTAAGAATCATGTGGGACTCTATCAAGAGAAATAACCTATGAGTGAGTGGAGTACCAGAACAGGGAGGGATAACAGAAAATACAGAGAAAATTGTTGAAGATTTGTTGGCAGAAAACTTCTCTGATATTGTGAAAGATGAGAAGATATCTATCCAAGACGCTCATCGAACTCCACATAAGGAAGATGTTAAAAGAAAGTCACCAAGACATAATCAAACTTGCCAAAACCAAAGATAAACAGAGAATTATAAGAGCAGCGAGGGATAAAAGAAAAGTCACCTACAAAGGAGAGCCAATAAGAATAAACTCGGACTACTCGGCAGAAACCATGCAGGCAAGAAGGCAATGGGATGACATATTTAAAAAACTAAAGGAAAAAAATTGCCTGCCAAGAAACATATCCACCAAAACTGTCTCTTAAATATGAAGGTGAAATTAAGACATTTCCAGATAAACACAAGTTGAGGGAATTTGTAAAAACCAAACCAAAACTACAGGAAATACTAAAGGGAGTTCTTTGGTTAGAAAATCAATAATATCAGGTATCAACCCAAGACTAGAACACTGGGCAGAGCAACCAGAAGTCAACCCAGACAGGGAAATCCAAAAAAACAAAGCAAGATTATTAAAAAAAAAAAAAGCCCCAAACACAGTAACAGCAATGTTATTATATAAAAGGAGACAACATTAAAACAATAAAGAGGGACTAAGAAATGTAATCAGACACCTTCCATATGCAGAGGAAGATACAGCGATACAAGGAAATAAGTTAGTTTTAAATTTAGAAAAATAGGGGTAAATAATAAGGTAACCACAAAGAAGACAAACTATCCTGCTCATCAAAATAAAATACAAGGGAAAAATAGAGACTCAGCAGAAAAAAAATCAACAACAACAAATATGAGGAAAGGACAATATAGAAGGAAAATCTACTCAGCATATAAAATCAAGTGGGAAAAAGAAACTGTCAAAAACACACAAAAAAAGACATCAAAATGATAGCACTAAACTCATAAAAACCCTGAATGTAAATGGCCTAAATGCACCAATAAAGAGACAGAGAGTCTCATACTGGATAAAGAAACATGATCCGTCTATTTGCTGCCTACAAGAGACACACCTTAGACTTAGAGACACGAACAAACTAAAACTCAAAGGATGGAAAAAAAATATATCAAGCAAACAACAATCAAAAAAGAGCAGGAGTAGCAATATTAGTTTCTGACAAAATAGACTTTAAAGTTAAATCCAACGGAAAGGATATGGAAGAACACTATAAAATGATTAAAAGGACAATACACCAAGAAGATATAACCATATTAAATATTTATGAACCCATTGACAGGGCTGCAAGATACATAAAACAAGCTGTATCAGCACTGAAAAGTGAGATAGACAGCTCCACGATAATAGTAGGAGACTTCAACACACCACTTTGGGTGAAGCACAGGACATCCAGAAAGAAGCTCAATAAAGACGCGAAGATTTAAATGCCACAATCAACAACTTGACCTCATAGACATACACAGAACATGCCACCAAAAAGCAACCAAGTATACTTTCTTTTCTAGTGCACATGGAACACTCTCTAGAATAGACCACATATTAAGTCATAAAGCAAGCCTTAGCAAAATCCAAAACATTGAAATATTACAAAGCAACTTTTCTGACCATAAGCCCATAAAACTGGAAATCAATAACAGGAATAGCAAGGAAAAGAAATCAAACACTTTGAAACTGAACAATACCCTGCTCAAAAAAGACTGGATTATAGAAGACATTAAGGATGGAATAAAGAAATTCAAAGAATCCCATGAGAATGAAAACATTTCCTATCAGAACCTTTGGGACACAGCTAAAGCAGTGCTCAGAGGTCAACTTATATCAATAAATGCATACATCCAAAAAGAACGGCCAAAATCAAAGAATTATCCCTATAACTTGTACAAATAGAAAGAGAGCAACAAAAGAAACCCACAGGCACCAGAAGAAAACAAATAATAAAAATTAGAGTTGAAAAAAAAAATGAAATAGAAAACAGAAAAACAACTGAAAGAATTAACAAGACCAAAAGCTGGTTTTTTGAAAAAAATCAACAAAATTGATAAACCACTGCCCAAACTCACGCAAGAAAAACAGGAGAGGAAGCAAATAACCCGAATAAGAAATGAGAGGGGTGATATTACAACAGACCCAACTGAAATTAAAAGTATCATATCAGATTACTAGGAAAAACCATACTCAAACAAATTTGAAAACCTAGAAGAAATGGATGAATTCCTAGAAACACACTACCTACCTAAATTAACACATAGGTAGAACAACTAAACAGACCCACAACAAAAGAAGAGATTGAAAAGGTGATCAAAAAGCTCCCAACAAAAAAAAAAACCCTGATCCAGAAGGTTTCACTACAGAGTTCTACCAAACTTTCAGAGAAGAGTTAACACCACTACTACTAAAGGTATTTCAGAGCATAGAAAAGGACAGAATATTACCTAACTCGTTATATGAAGCCACCATATCCCTGATACCAAAACCAGGTAAAGACAACACATGAAAAGAAAATTATAGACCTATATCCCTTGTGAATGTAGACGCAAAAATCTTCAACAAAATTCTAGCCAACACAATTCAACACCATATCAAAAAAAAATAATTCAGCATGACCAAGTTGGATTCATACCAGGTATGCAGGGATGGTTCACCATCAGGTAAACAATTAATGTAATCCACCAGATAAATAAAACAAAAGACAAGAATCAAATAATTTTATCAATTGAGGCAGAAAAGGCTTTTGACAAAGTTCTACACTCATTGATGCTAAAAACTCTCAGCAAAATAGGAATACAAGGAAAATACCTCAACATAATAAAGGGCATTTGTACAAAGCCAACAGCCAAAAGCACCTTAAATGGAGACAGCATGAAAGCATTCCCATTGAGATCGGGAATCAGGCAAGGATGCCCTTTATCACTCTTCTTCAACATTGTGCTGGAGGTCCTAGCCAGAGCAATCAGACTAGATAAAGAAATAAAGGGCATCCAGATTGGCAAGGAAGAAGTAAGAGTATCTCTATTTCCAGATGACATGATTTGATACACAGAAAACCATAAGGAATCCTCAAGAAAACTACTGAAGCTAACAGAAGGGTTCAGCAGAGTATCAGGATACAAGATAACACACAAAAATCAGTTGGATTCCTCTATACCAACAAAAAGAACATCGAAGAGAAAATCACCAAATCGATACCATTTACAGTAGCCCCCCAAGAAGATAAAATACTTACGAATAACTCTTACCAGAGATGTAAAAGCCTTACACAAAGAAAACTACAAAACACTACTGCAAGAAACCAAAAGAGACCTACATAAGTGGAAAAACATACCTTGCTCATGGATAGGAAGACTTAACATTGTAAAAATTTCTATTCTACCAAAAGCCATCTATAGATACAATGCAATTCCAATCGAAATTCCAATGGCATTTTTTAATGAGATGGAGAAACAAATCACCAACATCATATGGAAGGGAAAGAGGCCCCGAATAATTAAAACATTACTGAAAAAGAAAAACAAAGTAGGAGGCCTCACTCTACCTGATTTTAAAAACTATTATACCACCACAAATTGACTCGAGGGCACTGGGTTTAGGTTATACCACCACAGTAGTCAAAACAGCCTGGTACTGGTACAACAACAGATACATGGACCAATGGAACAGAATTGAGAATCCAAACATAAATCCATCCACATATGAGTAGTTGATATTTGACAAAGGCCCCAAAACAGTTAAATGGGGAAAAGACAATCTTTTTAACAAATGGTGCTGGCATAAGTGGATATCCATCTGCAAAAAAATGAAACAAGACCCATACCTCAGTCCATGCACAAAAACTAACTCGAAATGGATCAAAGACCAAAATATAAAATATAAAACGATAAAGATCATGCAAGAAAAAATAGGGACAACGTTAGGAGCCCTAATACATGGCATAAAGAATATAAAAAACATTATAAAGAATGTGGAAGAAAAACTAGATAACTGGGAGCTCCTAAAAATCAAACACCTATGCTCATCCAAAGACTTCACCAAAAGACTAAAAAGACTACCTACAGACTGGAAAGGTTTTCAGCTACGACATTTCCGATCATCACCTGATTTCTAAAACCTATGTGATTCTGCTAAAACTCAACCACAAAAAGACAAATAACCCAATTAAAAAATGGGCAAAGGATACGAACTTCACTAAAGGAGACATTCAGGCCGCTAAGAAATACATGAGGAAATGCTCACGATCATTAGTCATTAGAGAAATGCAAATCAAAACTACAATGAGATTCCATCTCACCCTAACAAGGCTGGCATTAATCCAAAAAACACAAAATAATAAATGTTGGAGAGGTTGTGGAGAGACTGGAACACTTATACACTGCTGGTGGAAATGTAAAATGGTATAACCACTTTGGAAATCGATTTGGCGCTTCCTTAAGCTAGAAATAGAACTACCATAGGATCCAGCAATCCCCCTCCTTGGAATATATCCTAGAGAAATAAGAGCCTTTACACGAACAGATATATGCACACCCATGTTCACTGCAGCACTGTTTACAATAGCAAAAAGGTGGATGCAACCAAGGTGCCCACCAATGGGTGAATGGATAATTAAATTATGATATATTCAGACGATGGAATACTACACATTGATAAAGAACAGTGATGAATCTGTGAAACATTTCATAACATGGAGGAATCTGGAAGGCATTACCAAAAAACCCAAACCAAACCCAGTGCTGTCAAGTCGATTCCAACTCATAGCGACCCTGTAGGACAGAGCAGAACTGCCCCACAGAGTTTCCAAGGAGCGCCTGGCAGATTTGAACTGCCGACTCTGGTTAGCAGCCGTAGCACTTACCTGCTATGCCACCAGGGTTTCCTGGAAGGCATTATGCTGAGTGAAATTAGTCAGTGGCAAAAGGACAAAAATTGTATAAGACCACTATCATAAGAACTTGAGAAATAGTTTCAACAGAGAAGAAAATATTCTTTGATGGTTACGAGACAGGGAAGGGAGGGAGGGAGAGAGAGGGTTTTTCACTAATTAGACAGCAGATATAAAGTATTTTAGGTGAAGGGAAAGACAACACTCAGTACAGAAGTGGTCAGCACAACTGGACTAAACCAAAAGCAAAGTTTCCTGAATATACTGAATGCTTTGAAGGCCAGTATAGCAGGGGCAGGGGTTTGGGGCTCATGATTCGGGGAACACCTATGTCAACTGGCATAATAAAATTTATTAAGAAAACATTCTGCATCCCACTTTGAAGAGTGGCGTCTGGGGTCTTAAACATTAGCAAGCAGCCATCTAAGATGCATCACCTGGTCTCAGCCCACCTGGAGCAAAGGAGAATGTAGAACACCAAAGACACAAGGTAATTATGAGCCCAGGAGACAGAAAGGGCCACATAAACCAGAGACTATATCAGCCTGAGACCAGAAGATCTAGATGGCGCCCAGCTACAAGGCTGCCCTGACAGGGAACACGACAGAGAACCCCTGAGGGAGCAGGAGAGCAGTGGGATGGAGACCCCAAATTCTTGTAAAAAGACCAGACTTAACGGTCTGACTGAGACTAGAAGCACTCCCGTGGTCACGGTCCCTTGGCCTTCTGTTAGCCCAAGACTGGAACTATTCCCACAGCCAAGTCTTCAGACAGGGATTAGACTGGACAATGGGATAGTAAATGATACTGGTGAAGAATGAGCTTCTTGGATCAAGTAGACACATGAGACTATGTTGGCATCTCCTGTCTGGAGGGGTGATGAGAGGTTGGAGGGGGTCAGAAGCTGGCTGAATGGACACGAAAAGAGAGAGTGAAGGGAAGGAGTGTGCTGTTCTCATTAGGGGGAGAGCAATTAGGAGTATATAACCCAAACCAAACCCACTGCCATCGAGTCAATTCTGACTCATAGCGACCCTACAGGACAGAGTAGAACTGCCCCATAGAGTTTCCGAAGAGCGCCTGGCGGATTCGAACTGCCGACCTTTTGGTTAGTATCCATAGCATTTAACCACTATGCCACCAGGATTTCCATAGGAGTATATAGCAAGGTGCATATAAAATTTTGTATGAGAGACTGACTTGATTTGTAAACTTTCACTTAAAGCACAACAAAAATAAAAAAAAAAATGATGACGACTAGGCCCTGAATCAGATTTTAATTTGATGAAGCTGGTATTTATTTTAAGCAAATGCCCTCAAGGATCTATATCTGAGAGTGGTAAGCTGCATTCCAAGGTTTAAGGCTACAAAGGATGCTGGGTGCAAACGGGAATGGGCTCTAACTGGGCAAGGATTATTATTAGGACTGTCATTATTTGGGTCAGTGTTTTGGCTTCAAAACCTATCCTACTTTCCAGAGATAACCGTTGTTAATAGTTTGGTAGGACAAGTACAAAATATTTAACAAATAACAGTCCCTAAACCTCTTTTTCTTGCAAGCCCTATTATTTTTAGCATGTACATTTGAAGAATGTGAGGTTTTCCAGGAATGCATAATCCATTGCCATGGAGTAGATTCTGACTCATAGCGAGCCTCTGCATACATCCCATTATAGCAGAAAGGCTTCTGATGAAAAGATTTCATTCTCCATGAATTAATCTACAAATGCCATGCAATCCCAATAAAAAAATCCTAATTTTTCACTGAATTTGACAACCTGAAGAGAAAAAGCTCAATAATAGTCTAGAAAATTTGGGAAACTAAGAACAAGTAGGGAGGTCTCTCATTGTTAAATTGCCTTTCCAGTGTTGCTGGGCAAAGGAGGCAGGGGGAGAGGGAAGCAGAAGATGAGTGAGCTGTTTGCTCTAAAGGGACTGATTAAACCAGGTACAGGTGTCTTGGCTATAGAATGATGTGATTGGCTATTGATGGTGGGGTGGGTGGCCAGGAGAACTTGGAAGGTCACTAAAGATCAATCACAGATTAGCCCAGAAATGATGGGTTTGCTGAGTAGCTGTACTCTGCTCAAGTTCAAAGCAAGTCCTGCAGAAGGGATCTGCCCTACCTCAACCAAAGCCTATCTTAACTCACCTACATGGTACTGCCACAGGAACAAATTAATTTATGGAACAGAAAAATATTAATAATATATAACATTTACCATGTGACATTTGCCATGTGCTGTGTACTGTTCTAAGTACATTAAAAAAAAAAAGTACATTACACATGTTAAATCATTTAATCTTCACAACAACTTATAAGGTAGGTTCTATTATCACAGAGAGGCATAGAGAGGTTAACTAACTTGCCCAAGGTCACATAGCTACTAAGGGACAGAACTGGGCACAGAATAGAAAAACAAGTCCACATATATATGGGAATTTAGGTTATGACAAAGGTGGAACTTGAAATCAGGATAATGATGAATGAACTAGTTAAATAAATGGTGCTGGTATAAATGACTATTCATATGGGAAAAAAATAAAGTTAGATTCTTACCTTCCATAATTCATAAAACTTAACTTCAGATAAAGAGCTAAAATTTTAAATCTTATATAGGTTTTAGGTGAAAACATAAGTAGACGAGTTTAAAGAAGACATAAAATACAAGAAATATTAAAAATTGAAATCTACATGCTCAAAGATACCATAAATAAAATATGAACAACAGACTAAAATAAATTATTTTTTAACATATGCAGGATATACGAAAAACACTCCAACAAATCTGGAATATATTTAAAAAAAAAAAAGAACTCCTATAAATCAATTAGAAAAACAAACATAGCAACAGAAAAATGGATGAAAGACTGAAATAGGTAAGTCACAGGAAAGGAATAAAGAATAGCCAAAACCCATTGCCGTTGAGTCAATTCTGACTCATAGTGACCATATAGGACAGAGCAGAACTGCCCCATAGGGTTTCCAAGGAGTGGCAGGTGGATTCGAACTGTCAACCTTTTGATTAGCAGCCAAACACTTAATCGTTGCGCTACCAGGGCCCCAAAGAATAGCCAATAAACATAAAACAAAATTGAGACACCATTTTTTGCCCATTGGATTGGCAAAAACTAAAAAGGCTGATAATATCCACTGCTGGAAAGGCTGTAGGGAAACATGTATTCTCATACACTGCTCATATACTGGCCCCTTTGGAGGGGAATTTGGCACTATCTTTTTTCTTATTAATATTTATCTCGTGCATACCCTTCATGCTTTCTTTTTTATACCCTTCAACCCAGCAAGTATGTCTACCCTAAATATTAATTGGCACACAAAAGGTTATTTACAAGAATTTTCACTACAGTATTGTTAAAACCCACCACCCAGTGCCATCGAGTCTATTCCGACTCACTATTGTTAGTAACAGTAAAAAATCAGAAAAAACCTGAACATCAATCAGTAGGGAATAGTTGCATATATGACGGTACATCTATGATATAGAATACCATATAGCAGGTAGATCTCTATGTACTGATGCTAAAAGATACCCTAGTGAGTTGTAAAACAATACACACTAAACAAAACTCTGTGTGTATGTGTGTAAACACAATAAATGAAAATGAAAGGTATGCACCAAACTGATAACAAAGGTTATCTGTGGGCTCGCAGGGGGAAGGGTGTACCATCAAAGGGAATTTTTGCTTTCTCTGTTCTAATTTTGGTCAATGAGCATTTATTCATATTTGTACAATTTTTAAAAATAATATCTAAAAAATCTACATTAAAGTCGTTGGCACTACAGAAAAATGTGCTTTATATATCATTGATAGTAAATTTATCATTGGTGGTAAATCTTAGCTTAAAAAAGAGTTACCTCTTAAATGTAAAATATCCACTGAAAGATTATAAACCTCTGCAAGGCATGAACTGCTGACACAGAATACAAACGATATAGGGGATAACGGTAAAACAGGCAAGAGGGAAGAAAGAGACACCAGCAGTGAAGGTTGGACAATGCTCAAAATAGACGATAGCTAATTATAATAGCTACCATTACTTGAGGGCCTCCAATGCGCAAGGCACTGTGCCAGGTGTTCTGCAAGAACATGCCAGGTAATCTGTAAGAACATCAACCTGTGAAACATCCCCATTTTACAGATTAAGAAAATATAGCTTGTTTTGTTATATATATTTTACCATGATAAAAAAAAGAAAATATGGGTCAGAGAAACTAAGCATCAGGCTTAAGGCCAGGCCTTTGCTCACTACAGTCTGGACTCTCTTGGGGTTTGAGATTGAAATTGGGACTGGGGGGGCCCTCCTGGCCTGGACCCAAGGGCCCAGCTGCCCTTACTATACTCTGCATCCTTGAAGCATGCTCCCAAGCTGTCCTGTTCATCCAGACTGGCGTTCTCCTCCTCCTCGCTCTCGGTTCTCCAGTATGCTGGCCGCTTGATGGGCCTCTTTCCTGGGGTGCGCTGGGAAGCAGGACTGTTAGACACCGTGCCCAGCCCACTGCTGGAGCTCCCACTGCTTCGGTCCTGCCCCCCGGTCCACCAGGCTTGCAGGCTGGAGGTAGCTGGTGAGGATGATGAGGACTGCAGGTTGGCCATGCACAGCATGCCCTGGATGGCCTCCTGAGTGCTGGGAGAGGCAGGGGCCTCACTGTAAGGGAGAGAGGAGAAACACTGAGGGAGTTTCAAAGGAAACCAGTCATTAGAATAGTCAGGGAAGATGGACAACAGCTTCAAGGGTCAGGGTGGGAGGAAGAAGGGGAGAATCATCCAAGGTGAAAAATCAAGCTAAAGGATCAAGGCTGTATCGAAGATTGTTTTCATCAAAAAGCCAGTCCTTCTTGCCTTTAGCCTCTCCATAGAGAGCAGAGAAGATGGCAAAAAGAAAGGTGTGAGCTGAAGCCCTTGGCTCTGACTCAGTACCTTGTTCACCCATGCTGCATTCTTTCCTTTTTTTTAATCAATACTCAGAAAAGGCTCAGTTCTCCCTTTCATGACTCTTCTAGCCCCTCTTCCAACTTCCAAAGTACCCAAAATTCCCCCTAAAACGCCTCAGGTTATAAGAAATCTGTATATTCTATCAATGTCAAATATTAAGTTCCTCAGGACAGGCTTTGTGTATACTTTATTCTTTTAGCCCAAATGTCCCAGGTAATTCTTTGTCACTTTAAATGACTGACTGACTGACCTAGCCCTTGAGGGGTAGCAGTTGCTGTCTGATGGCCCAGAAAGGGGAGATCAAAGCCAGTACTCACGTGAGAACAGCATAGTCAGGTCCCCCCACCTGCCTGCTGGCCTTGAGCAGATCAAGAATTCCACCAGCTCCAGTCCCATTCCCAAGCTTGCCTTCAACCCCTACTACCATGTCCTCATCTGTTGTATAGTCCTCCTGTTGGGGAGAGAGAATATCACCTCAGCTGCTCAGGATTAGTCTGGTAAGTCCTCAATACAGGGCTGACAGTTTCACTTGTGTTACTAATAGCTTCTGAGCAACAAGTATATAGAGCAAGTACTCAGCAGAATATCCATTCTTCTTTCATCTTTTCAGTTTAATCTCCATAGCATCTTTGTAAGGTAGATATTATAGTTCCCACTTCACAGAGGAGGAAACCGAGGTTCAGTGAGGTTAAATAATTTGTGTAAGGTCACACAGCTCCAATACTGATACTCTTTCTGTTACATCATACTGCCTTTTATTCTACTCCATATTAAAGGATTTTAAAAATATTTCAACTAAATTGTAATCTATTTATATGCTTAGCAGCATTCAGGACATAATCCTTCCCTTAATAAATATTTTAGGAATTGAATGCATAGAATGTTTCTTTTTCTTCTAACAAGAATGACAATCTGCCTTCTGTCTCTGTGACCAGAATGAGCAGAAGGCTAGACATAAAACAGGCTCTTACCTCAATGTCAAACTCAACTTCTCCTGGTTCACGAACTCGGTTGGGGTCAGAGCAAGGCTTCGCACGGGGCAACTTCCGAGGAAACTCTAGAAAACAACGGAATACACTTGTTATGAAGCTAAGATTAGGATTTGAGCCAAACATCCAGGGGAAAGAAAATAAGACTATCTTTCCTAGAAGTAATAACCACAGATGACTCATTTTGGAAGGCCAGAGATAAGCTTATAAATAAATCTGTAGAATAAAGGAAATGGTAGTGGCCTACCAAAAAACCCCAAAACAAAACCCACTACCGTTGATTCCGACTCATAGCAACCCTACAGGACAGAGGAGAACTGCCCCAAGGTTTCCAAGGCTGTAATCTTTACAGAAGCAGACTGCTACATCTTTCTCCTGTGGACCAACTGGTGGGTTCAAACTGCTGACCTTTTATGGTTGGCAGCAGAGTGCTTTAACCACTGCACCACCAATGCTCCTTCAGAGGCCTACAGAGCCTGGTAAATCAAGCCCAGGCCTAAGGTCTTAAAAGTAACAAGGGCGCCCAAAACAAATGTGAAATGGGCAGGGAAGGAAAGAGAAGGAAGAGACACACTTGGTCTAATTATCAGGGTCGTCTTCTCCTTTCCTAATCTTTCGTCAATCTGCAGTTCATCTTCTGAATCCAAGTCAAATTCATCCTCCATCACCTGTTCTGTCACCAGTCTAGCTTTATGTGTTTTCTTTGCGATCTTGGCTCGCCGAGACTTGGATAAGCTCTTCACCCTCTTGGTACTGGGGAGAAAAGGAAGGAGAACATAAAAAAAGTCACACTCAATACTGTTAAGATGACAGTTCTCCCCAAACTGACTTACAGATTCAATGTAATTCCTATGAAACTCCACCTGGCTTTTTAGTAGAAATTGATGAGCTGATTCTAAAATGTACATGGACATGCAAAGGACCTAGCCTAGCCAAAACAATTTTGAAAAAAGAACAAAAGTTGGAGGGCTTACACTACCCAATTTTAAAACTTACTATAAAGCTACGGTTATCAAAGCAGTGTGATATTGGCGTAAGGACAGACATATAGATCAATAAAAACAGAGCTAGGCATCTAGAAATAAACCCTTAAAACTTATGATCAATTGATTTTTGAAAAAGGTGCCAAGACAATTCAGTGGGGAAAGGATGGTCTTTGCAACATATGGTACTGAAACAACTGGATATCCACATACAAAGAAATTAATGTGGGCCCTCACTTCATACCATACATAAAAATTAACTCAAAATGGATCACGCATCTAAATATAAAAGCTGAAAATACGAAACTTCTAGAAGAAAACATAGGACAAAATCCTTGTGGCCTGGGATTAGGCCAAATTCAAAACTTTTGTGCTTCAAAAGACACCATTAAGAAAATGAAAAGACAAGCCACAAACTGGGAGAATGTATTTGCAAATCATATATCTGGTTAAGGATGTGTACCCAGGATATTTAAGAGCCCTTACAATTTAATAATAAGACAAGCAACAAAACTAAAAAAAATGGACAAAGGTCTGAATAGACATTTCTCCAAAGATGATATATAAATGGTGAATAATCACATGAAAAGATGCTCAACTTCATTACTTATCAGGGAAATGCAAATCAAAAGCACAATGAGATACCACTTTATATCTACTAGAATGGCTATAATTAAAAAGACAGACAATAACAGTGTTGACTAATATATGGAAACATTCATACACTGTTGGTGAGAATGTAAAAATGGTATAGCCACTTGGGAAAAAGTTTGATAATTTCTTAAAAAGTTAACGATAGAGTTACCATATGACTCAACAATTTTACTACTAGGTGAGAAACAAAAACCTATATGTATGAGTATGTTCACAGCAACTTATACGTAAAAGTAAAAAAATGGAATCAATCCAAATGACCATCAACTGATAAATGGATAAATAAAATGATAATCCATGCAATGGAAAACTATCAAGCAATAAAGAGGAAAAAAACTACTGATACATGCTATATCATGGATAAGCCTCAAAAACATTACGATAAGTGACAGAAGCCAGACACATATATGATCCCATTTATATGAAATGTCCAGAAAAGGCAAATTTATAGAGGCAGAAAATAGGTTTAATAGCTGCCTGTGCCTGACTTGTACAAGTCAAGGTCATGAAAGCTCCATGGACACATCCAAACTCCCTGAGGGACTGAATTACTGGGCTGAGGGCTGTGGGGACCATGGTCTCAGGGAACATCTAGCTCAACTGGCATAATATAGTTTATAAAGAAAATGTTCTACATTCTACTTTGGTGAGAAACCTCTGGGTCTTAAACGCCTATGAGAGGACATCTAGGATACGCCACTGGTCTCACCCCTTCAGGAGCAAGGGAGAATGAAGAAAACTAAAGATACAAGGGAAAGATTAGTCCAAAGGACTAGCAGAGCCACACCCTTCACCAGACTGAGTCCAGCACAACTAGATGATACGTGGCTACTACCACTGACTGCTCTGACAGGGTCACAAAAGAGGGTCCTGGACAGAGCTGGAGAAAAATGTAGAACAAAGTTCTAACTCACAAAAAAAAAGATCACGCTTACTGGCCTGACAGAGGCTGGAGAAACCCTGAGAGTATGGCCCCCGGATACGCTTTTAGCTCAGAAATGAAGTCACTCTTGAGGTTCACCCTTCAGCCAAAGATTACACAGGCCCATAAAACAAAACGAGACCAAAGGGGCACAACAGACAAGGGGCAAGGACTAGAAGGCAGGAGGGGACAGGAAAGCTGGTAATAGGGAACCCAAGGTCAAGAAGGGAGAGTATTGACATGTCACGGGGTTGTTAACCAAAGTCATGAAATAATAGGTGTACTGCTTAATCAGAAGCTAGTGTGTTCTGTAAACCTTCATCTAAAGTACCAAAAAAAAAAAAAAAAGTTGCCTGTGGCTGAAGATGAGAATGAGGACTGGAAATGGGCACAAGGGAGTTTTTCTGGGTGACAGAAATGTTCCAAAATTGGCGGTAGTTGCAAAATTCTGTAAATTTACTAAAAGTCATTTAATTGTATACTTAAAATGGATTAATTTTATGGTATGTAAATTATACCTCAAGAAAGCTGTTAAAAGAATAAAACCCAAACCCACTGCCATCGAGTTGATCCCAATTCATAACAACTCTATAGGACAGAGTAGAACTGCCCCATAGGGTTTCCAAGGCTGTAAATTTTTACGGAAGCAGACTGCCACAACTTTCTCCTGCGGAGCAGCTGGTAGATTCAAACCACTGACCTTTTGGTTAGCAGCCAAGCACTTAACCACTGTGATGCCAGAGTTCCTTCGTTAAAAGAATAAAGAGAGTAAAAAAAAAAACCCTCAAAAGTCACTTAAACAATCCTGTTACACATGGTAAACAATATTAACCAGTACAAACTGCTGAAATAAATATTATAAACAGTTAAAAAGGAAAAAGTTTTTGGTAAATAAGTATATTTGATACATTCAGCAAATGGGGAATTACTTTCAGCAAATTGTCATTGAAATGGCCTGTTTTCTTGTAGGAGACCACTATTATAAGAACTCCACAAATAGTTTAAACAGAGAAGAAAATATTCTTTGATGGTTACAAGAGTGGGGAGGGAGGGAGGGAGAGGGGTATTCACTAGATAGAAGACAAGAACTATTTTAGGTGAAGGGAAAGACAACATACAATACAGGAGAGGTCAGCAGAACTGGACTAAACCAAAAGCAGTTTCCTGAATAAAGTGAATGCTTCGAAGGCCAGCGTAGCAGCGGTGGGGTTTTGGGGACCACAGTTTAGGGGACATCTAGGTCAATTGACATAATAAAATATATTAAGAAAACATTCTGCATCCCACTTTGGAGAGTGGTGTCTGGGGTCTTAAACACTAGCGAGCGGCCATCTAAGATGCATCAATTGGTCTCAACCCACCTGGAGCAAAGGAGAATGAAGAACACCAAGGACACAAGATAATTATGAGCCCAAGAGACAGGAAAGGCCACATAAACCAGAGACTACATCAGCCTAAGACCAGAAGAACTAGATGGTGCCTGGCTACAACTGATGACTGCCCTGACAGGGAACACAACAGAGAACCCCTGAGGGAGCAGGAAAGCAGTGGGATGCAGACCTCAAATTCTCATAAAAAGACCAGACTTAATGGTCTGACTGAGACTAGAAGGACCCCGGAAGTCATGGTCCCCAGACCTTCTGTTAGCCCAAGACTGGAACCATTCCCAAAGCCAGCTCTTCAGACAGGATTGGACTGGCCTATAGGATAGAAAATGACAGTGGTGAGAGTGAGCTTCTTGGATCAAGTAGACACATGAGACTATGCGGGCAGCTCCTGTCTGGAGGGG
Source organism: Loxodonta africana (assembly GCF_030014295.1). Taxonomy (NCBI): domain Eukaryota; kingdom Metazoa; phylum Chordata; class Mammalia; order Proboscidea; family Elephantidae; genus Loxodonta; species Loxodonta africana. Next base: position 64,679,031 of record NC_087369.1, read on the forward strand.
AGATGAGAAGGCAGAGGGGAACAGAAGCTGGCTGAATGGACATGAAAATAGAGGGTGGAGAGAAGGACAGCGGTGTCTTAGTAAGGGGAGAGCAACTAGGAATACATAGCAAGGTGTATATAAATTTTTGTATGAGAGATTGACTTGATTAGTAAACTTTCATTTAAAGCACAATAAAAATTAAAACAAAAAAGAAAGAAATGGCTGCTTTCTACCCCATAAGGTTGTTGGGAGGGTTAAATGAGCTAATGCAGAGTCTGACATATGGCAAGTAGCCAATGGTAACTAATCTTAATAATTAAGTTCTCTGGGACTCAGTTTCCACATCAGTAAAATGAAGATAATAACACCATCAGTGTATAAATAGCTACCATTTATTGCACACCTGCTTTGTGTCAGAATCTATCCTAGCTGTTTACTAATTAATGTATGTAAAGTTTGAAGAGTATATCAGGAAAATAATCTAGAGGAGTCCTCCAGTCTCAACCAGTCCAGTAGGCCTGGTTTTCTTTTTTCAAATTTGAGGCTCTGTTCCACATTTTATTCCCATTCTATCAGGGTCCAGCTATTGTGGCCCTGATCAGAACAGTCAGTATTGGTTGCTGGCACCATCCAGTTCTTCTAGTCTCAGAGTAAATGAGGCCTTGGTTCATGCAGACTATTTGTCCTATAGACTAGTTTCTTTTTTGTGTCTTTGGTTTCCTTCTTTCTCTTTTGCTTCTGACCAGCAGAGATCTCTAACTAGACAGCCACTTGCAGGCTTTTAAGACCCCAGACACTACTCACCAACCTAGGATGTAGAACATAATTTTATGTACTATATTATATCAATTGACCGAGATGTCCCAAGAAACTATGGTCCTAATCCTTCAAACCTAGAAAATTCAATTCTGCGAGGTGTTTGGATATGTCTAAGAAGTATGCATAACTGTGCCCCCTATATGCTTTATTATATATATAAATATATGTACATACATTCACATACATGCATATGCCTATATACATACACATATATACATACCTAAACACGTATATGCCTACATACATACATACATATCAGCACATGTATTTCTGGTTGTTTTTGCTGTCGTTTCTAAATTATATATGCCACAGTAATTACCAATAAGTCCTTTTTTATTGTGTACTTTTTAGTGACATCATTTACCTTCATCAAGCTGTGTACACTTCAACCTCATTTGGTGTAACCTTTCTCATCACCAAAAATAACAAGTGAATCTAGAAAGTGAATATCCCCATTCCCCACTCTCCCATCCCTGATAATCACTAACGAACATTAGTTTCTGTATATTTACTTGTTCATGTCATTTCATAAAACTGAGAACATACAATATTTTTTTGTGACTTATTTTGCTCAGTATAAAACTGAGAACATACAATATTTTTTGTGACTTATTTTGCTCAGTATAAAACTGAGAACATACAATTTTTTTTGTGACTTATTTTGCTCAGTATAATGACTAACAGGTATATGCATATTCCAAAATGTTTTGGGAACTCATTTTTCTTTTTTTTAAATTTTATTTATTTTGTTGTTGTTGTGCTTGACAATATACACAGTAAAACATACAATTCAACAGTTTCTACATGAACAATTCAGTAACACTGATTAAATTCTTCAAGTTGTATAACCATTCTAACCCTCCTTCTGAGTTGTTCCTCCCCAATTTACATAAACTCACTGCCCCCTAAAGTTCCTAGCTAATCTTTTCAGTTGCTGTTGTCAATTTGATCCCATGTAGATAGTTCTTAAAAGAGCACTATGCTCCAGGCAGACATTCTTTACTAGTTAAGCTAAACTATTGTTCAGTTTTAAGAAGACTTCAGGGGATATTTCTGGTTGAAGGTTTAAAGGTAATCTTAGGGCAATAGTTTCAAGGGTTCGTCTGTCCTCCATGGCTCCAGCAAGTCTGGAGTCCATGAGAATTTAAAATTCTGTTCTGCACTTCCCCTTTTGATCAGGATTCTGCTCTGGAATCTTTGATCAAAATGTTCAGTAATGGTAGCTGGGCACCATCCAGCTCTTCTAGTATCATGAAAAAGGAGGTAGCTGTTCATGGAGACAATTCCTCTTCCCATTCCTGACTCTCCGCTGTTGCTCCAGGCAAAGAGAGACCAACTGTTGTGTTTTGGACATTACACAACAAATTAGGAGATAGAACGGAAGCACTAAACATGTTATTAGGCCAATTAACCAGGAAGTCCTATGAAACCATGACCATAAAACTCAAAACTAAGAAGCCAAATTCCATGAAGTATTTGGTTGTACATAAGCAGCCTCAGCAGCTACTCTTTTTTTAGTAGTTGTTGTAACTGTACCGCACAACTTTGCCAATTCAACTTTTTACAGGTGTACAACTTACTGACAGCAATTACAATAACCAGCTGTGCAACCTTAACCTTAATCAATGCAATTATTCCATCCCCATTAACCCCTCCTTTCCCCCTCCCTCTCAGCCCTGGTCACTACTAATAAACCTTGGTCTTTATACATTTGGCTTTTCTTGTCTTTTTATAAGTGAGATCATACAATACTCGACCTTTTGTGATTGACTTATTTCACTCAAGCTCCACCCATATTGTAGAATGTATCAAGACGTCAAGTCTCCTACTGGCTGAGTAGCATTCCATTGTACATATATACCACATTTTGTTTATCCATTCATCTGCTGATAGGCATTTAGGTTGTATCTACTTTTTGGCTATTGTGAATAGTGCTGCAATAAACATTGGTGTACAAGTCTCTCTGTCTGAGTCTTTGCTTTCGAGTCTTTTGGGTACATACCTAGGAGTGGAATTGCTGGGCTATACAGTAGTTACTACTTCTAGTTTTTTGAGGAACCACCACACAGTTTTCAAGGTCTGTACCATTTTACATTACCACCAGCAATGAATAATGGTTTCAATTTCCCCACATCTTCACGAACATTTCTTATTTTCTTTTTTTAAATCTTAGCCATCCTAAACCAAAAAAGCCTGTTGTCATTGAGTCAATTCCGATTCATAGCGACGGTATCTCATCATGATTTTGATTTGCATCTCTCTGATGGCTAATGATGTTGAGCATCTTTTCATGTTACTGGTGGCCATCTGAATGTCCTCTTTGGGTGAAATGTCTGTTCATGTCCTTTGCCCATTTTATGATGGGGTTACTTGTCTTTTCGTTGTCAAGTTGTCAAAAATTTATATATATTTTGATTATTAGATTTTTATTGGAGAGATGGTTTCTGAAGATATTCTCCAAGTCAGTAGTTTGTCTTTTCATTTTTTTGTAAAATCTTTTGATGAACAAAACTTTTTAATTTTTACAAGGTCCCATTTATTTTATATTTTGCTGATTGTGCTTTTGTTATTATGAGACAATCCATTGTTAAAAGCTAGGCCTGACAGCTTTGCCCCTGCATTTTCTTTGAGGGATTTTATGGTTTTAGTTTGCACATTTAGGTCCTCAATCCCTTTGAGTTTGTTTTTGTGTATGGTGTGAAGCATGGGTCCTATTTCATTTTTCTGCATGCAGAAATCCAATTTTCCCAACATCATTTATCGAAGAGACTCTTCTTTCCCCATCAAATGGAGTTAGCACCATTGTCAAAAATCAGTTGACCACAAATGTATGGGTTTATTTCTGGACTCTCAATTCTCTTACATTGGTCTATGTATTGTTATATCACCACAGTAGTTTTTTAGTAGTGTGTTACATAGATCCCACGTAGTTATTTTTTCCCGTTGTTGACTTCTAGCTTCATACCATTCTGGTCAAAGAAGACACTTTGTAAGATTTCAATCTTTTTTAATATCTTGAGACTTGTTTTGTGTTCTAGCATATGGTCTATTCTAGAAAATGATCCATGTGTGCTGCAGAAAAATGTGTGTCGCTCTGATGATGGGTGTTGTTGTTTGGTGCCGTTGAGTCTGTTCTGACTCATAGCCACACTATATACAAAAGAACAAAACACTGCCCAGTCCTCTGCCATCCTCAGCCACTGTTATACTTGAGCCCATCATTGCAGCCATTGAGTCAATCCATCTCTTTGAGGGTCTTCATCTTTTTCGCTAACCCTCTAGTTTATCATCTGCATAACACAAGTTGTTAATGAGTCTTCCTCCAATCCTGATGCCCCGTTCTTCTTCATATAGTTCAGCTTCTTGGATTATTTGCTCAGGATACAGATTGAATAAGTATGGTGACAGGGTACAACCCCGATGAACACCTTTCCTGACTTTCAACCATGCAGTATTCCCTTGTTCTGTTCCAACAACTGCCTCTTGATCCATGTACAGATTCCTCATGAGCACAATTAAGTGTTCCAGATTCCCATTCTCCACAATGTCATCCATAATTTGTTATGATCCACAGAGTCAAATGCCTTTGCATAGTCAATGAAACACAGGTAAACATTTTTCTGGTATTCTCCGCTTTTAGCCAGGATGAACCTGACGTCGACAATGTTATTCCTCATTCCACGTCCTCTTCTGAATTCGGCTTGAATTTCTGGCAGTTCCCTGTCTCTTTTGAATGGTTTTCAGCATAATTTTACTTGTGTGTGATATTAATTATATTGTTCAATAATTTCTGCATTCTGTTGGATCACCTTTCTTTGGAATGGGCAGAAATGTGGATTTCTTCCATTCAGTTGGCCAGGTAGCTACCCTCAAAATTTCTTGGCACGGATGAGTGAGCACCTCTAGCGCTGCATCCAGTTGTTGAAACATCTCAATTGGTATCCCGTCAATTCCTGCAGACTTGTTTTTCACCATTCCCTTCAGCGCAGCTTGAATGTTGACCAATTCTTTTTGGTACAGTGACTCTGTGTATTCCTTCCATCTTCTTTTGATGTTTCTTGCATCGTTTAGTATTTTCCCCATAGAATCCTTCAATATTGCAACTTGAGGCTTGAATTTTTTCTTCGGTTCTTTAAGCCTGGGAAATGTTGAGTGTGTTCTACCCTTTTGGTTTTCTAACTACAGGTCCTTAGCACATGTCATTATAATACTTTGTCTTCTCGAGGTGCCCCTTGAAATCTTCGGCTCAGCTCATTTACTTCATCATTTCTTCCTTTCGCTGTAGCTACTCTACATTCAAGAGCAACTTTCAAAGTCTCTTCTGACATCCATTTTGGTCCATCCTTTCTCTCCTGTCTTTTTAATGACCTCTTGCTTTCCTTGTGTATTATGTCCTTTATGTCATTCCACAACTTGTCTGGTCTTTGGTCATTACTGTTCAATGCCTCAAATCTATTCCTGAGATAGTCTCTAAATTCAGGTAGGATATACTCAAGGTCATATTTTGGCTCTCGTGGACTTGATCTAATTTTCTTCAGCTTTAACTTGAATTTGCATGAGCAATTGATGGTCTGTTTTGCAGTATGCCCCTGACCTTGTTCTGACTGATGATATTGAGCTTCTCCATTGTCATTTCCACAGATGTAGCCTATTTGATTCCTGTGTACTCCATCTGGCAAGGTCCACATGTAGAGTCACCATTTATATTGTTGAGAAAAGGTGTTTGCCATGAGTAAGTCACTGGTCTTGCAAAATTCTATCATGTGATCTCTGGCATCGTTTCTATCACCAAGACATATTTTCCAAATACTGATCCTTCTTTGTTTTCAACTTTCACATTCCAATCACCAGTAATTATCAATGCATCCTGATGGCATGTTTGAGCCATTTCAGACTGCAGAAGTTGGTAAAAATCTTCAATTTCTTCATCTTTGGCACTAGTGATTGATGTGTAAATTTGAATAATAGTTGTATTAACTGGTCTTCCTTGTAAGTATATGGACATTACCCTATCACTGACAGCGTTGTACTTCAGGATAGATCTTGAAATGTTCTTTTCGACAATGAATGTGATGCCATACCTCTTCAATTTCTCATTCCTGGCATAATAGACCATATGACTGTCTGATTCGAAATGGCCAATATCAGTCCATTTCAGCTTACTAATGCCTAGGATATTGATGTTTATTCATTTCCTTTTTGACAACTTCCAATCTTCCTAGATTCATACTTTGTACATTCCACGTTCCGGTTATTAATGGATGTTTGCAGCTGTTTCTTCTCATTTTGAGTCATGCCACATCAGCAGATGAAGGTCCTAAAAGTTTGACTCCAGATAATGGGTAGAGTGTTCTATATATGACCATTAGTTCAAATTGGCTTATGGCTTTAAAGTTTTCAGTGTCCTTAGTGATCTTCTGTTTATATGTTCTTTCCAGAATTGAAAATGGTGTGCTGAAGTCCCCAACTATTATTTGGAGTTGTGTATTTCTCCTTTCATATTAGTATTTGTTACATGTATTTTGGAACACTGATATTAGGTGCATATATAATTTTTATGTCTTCATGCTGGATTGACCCCTTTATTACTATGTAATGTCTTTCTTTATCGCTTGTAATAGATTTTTATTTAAAGTCTATTTTATCTGATATCAGTATGGCCACCTCTGCTCTTTTTTGTTTACTGGTTGCATGAGATATTTTTTTCCATCCTTTTTATTTTTGGTCTGTTTGTGTCTTTATGTCTAAGGCGTGTTTCTTGTAGACAGTTAAAGGATGGATCATTTTGTTTTTTTTTAATTAATTCTGCCACTCTCTGCTGTTTGTATGTGAAGTTTAGACCATTTACATTTGAGGTTATTATGGAATACGAAGTGTATTCATTTTGCTAGATTTTTGAATGTTTCATATATTATTTGTCTTTTTATTCTCATTCTTCTGTTACTGTTTTGCTACCTTCTTGTGATGAATCTTTGTTATTTTTTCTTGTGTATTTTTTCTAGTTGATTTCTTAGTGGTTACCACACGTTACATTATACAATTTATAATTTTGACAACATTTATCATATGAACACGAGGTAACATACATTAGCTTATTAAATCTATTCCTGATTTCCTCCTCCCTTCCCCATTTCTGTTGGTGAGTCTCCCTTAACATCGCTGCACATGTTATATCCGATAGGTTTACTTTGTTCTTAGTTTTTGTTAACTTGATGTTGTATTATTTGCGGGATTAAATAATTGAATTCATTCCCTGAAAATGTCTTATACGTAGTCCTTATGATTGCCCATGTTGTTGAGTTTTTTTCAAGATCTCTCTCTTATTTTTCCCCCAGTATAGATTTGACTGTTTAATGTTCTTGTCTTTCCCTTTGGAGAATTCCCTTGAGTAATATTTTCAGAGATTGTTAGTGGCAAATTCCCAGAGCTTCTGTTTATTTGGGAATACCTTGATTTCTCCCTCATTTTTGAATGATACCTTTGAGGGGTAAAGAATTCTTGGTTGGCAATTCTATTCATTCAATATTTTATGTATGTCACCCCATGTCTTCTGGCCTCTAGAATTTCTTGGGAGAAATCACACTGATTCTTATGAATGACCCTTGATGTCATATTGTGTTTTACTCTTGCTGCTTTCAGAATTCTCTCCTTGTCTTTGGTTTTCAGGAACTTTATTAGAATATGGCTCAGGGTGGATCTTTTTGTATTTCTTCTAGTTGGCATTTGTGTAACTTCCTGTATTTGCAGGCTTGGTTTTCTGTGCAGTTCTGAGAAATTCTCTATGATTATCCCTTGGAAAATTCTATGCCTTTATTGCCATAGCGCTTTGGGATTCCAATAATTCCAATGTCAGATTTCTTAATTGAATCTCATTTCCATTTGGCTTTGTCTGCTTTTCTTTGTTTTCTCTTGAGATTTGATAACTTCAGTTAGTCCATCTTCTAGTTCCCTTATTCGATCTTCTGTCTTTTCAATTCTATTGAGTGTTTCTCTTGCATTTTCTAATTCAGTTGCTTTATCCTTCAATTCCAGTAATTCTCTTTTTTTTAAATATTTTCACTTTACTTATTTTCTTATTTTGTTCCTCAATTTGTTTCCCGATCTCCACTAGTTTTCTGTGAGCTTTTTGCTTTTTTTTAAACCATATTTAGCACCACTGTCTTGAAAGTTTTCTGATTCTTTCCATTAGGCTGGTCTCCATAGGAGAAATTTCCTCTTCATATTCTCCTTTTGATTGGTCCTTCTTTTCTTGTGATTTTGTTTTACTAATTTTTGTTAAAGTTGAGACATTTTTATATCTTTTTTAATATTTTAATTTCTAAATTTTCTGATTTATAAGGGAATTATACTTGTTAGATTTAGCTCCACTATCTTCTCCTAAGGGCACTCTTGTCCTTAGGTTTTTTTGGCAATGGGTTAGGAATTTGGTCTGCAGTATTCATCTGGGTGCTTATGTCTCTAGGTGCTTATTCTGGTTTTTCCTGAGATGGCTGACTTTGTTGGTATGTCTTCTGATGTTTTGGCTGTGGCCCTATGTGTAGCCCTGTGGTTGGTTTTTTCACTCCCATAAGTGGGGTTTCCGATGTCTTAGGCTTTGCAGCTCAATGCACATGCATGGGGGTTTTTCGCTGGCCACAGACATGAAAGAACATTAAGTGGTGGGGCTCAGCTTTCCTGAGGAAAAGGTGGGGAGTGCTTTATGTCCTTCCCTCATGGAAGCCACTGTACAGGGTCTCCCATGTGTGTCCTCCTGTGGGCAGGAAGTCAGTTGTTTTTCTCTGTGGTGCCTACTGAAGTATTTTTCTTGCCCTGGCTGAAGTATGTGTCACATGGCTATTCTGTTTGTTTGGGTCTTAGAGCCTGTCCACCTCAGGTCTCAGGGAGATACAACAACACTCACTCACAGTACGTTGGTCTACAATCGCCCCTTCCCAAGTGTGCAGCCTGAGAACTTTCACAGACAATCTGCACTGCCTTAACAATTGGGCTACTACTTCCTTAGTTTAGATCCCATCCTATGTTCTTTGTTCAGGATGTTACCTGTCCCCATCCTAAAATGGCCACAATAAGCCAAGTCCTTCAGGCACCAGTGGCTAGAATCTTTCAGCTTCTGTGCTGCCCCTACTCTTTTTCTCCCCCACTTCTGGACTCAGCTCAACTCTCCAACACTTTAGCTGCCTTACAGGGTTCTGAGATCTCAGTCTGCACTCATTTTTTTTTCATTGTTCAGTGAGATAGTCGCTGGGGGATAAACAAGAGCACGTACTTACTCTGACATCTTGCCCTGCCTCTCTTTGCCCAGCTTTTGATTGGGTTGTCTTTTTGTTGTTACATTGTAGAAGTTTTCTATATAATTTGCATATTAGACCCTTAACAGTTATATCATTCCCAAAGGATTTTTTCCAGTTTCTAGGTTTTCTCTTTACTCTTGATAAAGTCTTTTGATGAACATAAGTATTTAACTTTTATGAGGTCCCAGTTATTTAAATTTTGTTTTCCATTGCTTGTGCATTCATTACCATGTTTGATAACCTGTTACTGAAAAAAATTAGGTCCTGAAGCTTTACTCCTATATTTTCTTCTAAGAACTTTATGGTTTTAGATTTTAAATTTGGGTCCTTGATCCATTTTGAATTAGTTTTTGTGTATGGTGTGAGGTATGGATCTTGTTTCATTTTTCTGCATGTGAAAATCCACTTTGCCAGCACGACTTGTTGAAGAGACTATTCCTGCTCCATTGAATGGATTTAGTACCCTTGTCAAAAATCAACTGACCATAGATGTTTGTATTTCTTTCTAGATTTTGAACTCTATTCCATTGGTCTATGTGTCTATCATTAAAACAGTGTCAGGCTGTTTTAATTATTGTAGCTGTACACTATGTTCTGAAGTCAGGAAGTGTGAGGCCTCTTACTTTGATTTTCTTCAGAATTGCTTTGGCTATTGGGGGTCTCTTATCATTCCATATAAAACTAAGGATTAGTTTTTCTATTTCTGTAAAGAATGCTGTTGGAATTTTGATCAGGATTGCATTGTATCTGTAGATTGCTTTGGGCAGTATTGACATCTTGACTATATTAAGTCTTCCAATCCATGAACGCGGACTGTCTTTCCATCTATTTAGGTCTTCTTTAGTCTCTTAGTATTTTATAATTTTCATTGTATAAGTCTTTCATATCCCTGGTTAAATTTATTCTGAGATATTTTATTATCTCAGATGCTATTGTAAATGGAGTTGTTCTCTTAATCTCCTTTTTGGACTTCTTATTGCTGGTGTATAGAAACCCAACTGATTTTTTGTTTGTTGACTTATATGCTGCAATTTTGCTAAATTCCTCTATTAGTTCTAGCTTTTTAGTAAATTCTTTGGGATTTTCTATATATAGGACCATGTCATCTGCGAAGAGGGATAGTTTTACCTCTTCCTTTCTAATTTGGATAATTTTTATTTCTTTTTCTTGTCTTATTTCTCTGGCTAGGACTTCTGGTACAATATTGTATAGGAGTGTGGAGAGTGGGCATCCTTGTCTTGTTCCCATTTTCAAGGGGAAGGTTCTCAATCTTTCTCCATTGAGTATAATGTTGTCTGTTGGTTTTTCATAAATGCCCTTAATCATATTGAGGAAATTTCCTTTTATTCCTATCTTGTTAAGAGCTTTTATCAAGAAAGGGTGCTGGATCTTATTAACTTTTGATTATAAAAAATTTCAAGCACATACAAATCATAAAAGTATAATGAACTCCCAAGTACTTATCGCCCAGTTTAGTTTCAGCAATTATTACCACACAGTCAATTTTGTTTCATCTACACCTCATTCCCCCCAAAACATTGGATTATTATGGATAAAATTACGTATATTCTGTAGCTATAATATGTTGTTGTTAGGTACCATCAAGTAGATTCCAACTCATAGTGACCCTACGTGACAGGGTAGAGCTGTCCATAGGGTTTTTTAGGCTGCAATCTTTATGGAAGCAGATGGCTAGGTCTTTCTCTTGTGCAGCTGCTGGGTGGGTTCTAACTGCCAATCTTTCTGTTAATAGCCAAGCACTTAACTGTTGCACCACCATGGCTCCATAGCTATATCATCTGTAAATATTTCTATATCTTGACTCTCTAGGTTCACGTTACAGCAGCCTCTGGCAGCTGCAGCAGGTAAAAGCAGCACAAGTAAGGAGGGGGTGTCTCATTGTATCCTCAATAGCCATTGTGGGGTGGACCCTTAGAACTCAATTTTCTCCTGTCTAAGAGACCTACCATGGCAAAGGTAAAACTCAACAGCCTTTTTAATCCTACTCGTTAGTTACAGGATTCTCAAACCCAAAGGGTAGCTCTTTTGTTTTCAGAATCTGCCCTGCTCTTGCTCCCTTTCCCCTTCTCTTCTCTCCTTTAGGAATTGAAGATAACCTTTTCCTACAAAGAGGCTATTAAGGCATCCTTGTTACTTGTGTTCCTACATTGTTCATACTCTCTATATGGCTCTTGACTGCTGCTGTCTGGTTTCCTGAGTATCAAAATGACAATCCTCACTGCTTTCCCCTGCCTCTGACTCCCTACATATTTCAGGGTTTGTGATGACCTACCTGGCTGCTTCTCGTTCCCATATAACCATACCATCATCATCATTATCATCTTTCATCTCATCATCATATTTATAAGAGCTACTAATTAAGCATTTATGATGTGCGAGGTCCTGTGATAAGCACTTTATATATATTATCTCACTTGATCCTCCAACAACCCTAAGGTAAGTTTTATCTACAGAATAGATCTGATGAGGACCCTGAGGCTCAGAGACATGTCAGAGCTGGGATTCAAACTCAGGGTTGTATGATTCCCAAGCCCATGTTTTCACTTGTGAACAGCTCTTATTTTATTCTTTTAAAAACTATTTTAAGAAAAGTATACATGCTCAATGTACAAAACTCAAACACTACTGAAGTGAAAATTCCCTCTCTCTTCTATTCTACTTTCCATAGATAACTGCTGTCAATAGTTTGGTGTGACAAGTATAAAATATGTAACACATATATTTGCTTAAATGTGTATAAATATCTCTAGAAGGTAAGCATTAACACTGATTGCCCATGGGGAGGGGAACTGGGGAAAGGGGGTGGAAGTAAGATTTTTTACTGTGTACTCTTTCACACTTTTTTTGAATTTTTAACCTCATAAACGTGTTACCTCTTCAAATAAATTAAAAATAAAAATAAAGGGAAAAGTCTTTATATCACTTATACACATATACACATATGTGCACAAAGGCCTTTTTAAAAATAAAAATGACACTATTCCTACATATTTTTCAACCTGATTTTTTTTTTAACGTAAGAATATATCTTGGACATCTTTCCTTGTCAATAGATATTAAACTGTTTCATTGTTTCTAACAGCTACATGGTATTCTAGTCTATAGATGTAATTTATTTATCTAACCATTATTGATGAACATTTGGATGTTTCCAATTACTTACTATCACAAATAATGATGCAATGAACACTGGACTTTTCTCTTTACACAACTGTACAAAGACTTCTGTAAATTAAATTCCTAGAAATCAAATTGCAAGGTCAAAGAGTATATAAAAATCTAATGCTTTTAACCAGTATGCTATGAATATAAATATTTGTAGGCATTTCTATAATTTATATAAGATCTTTCTCAGAGTTACCCTAATTAGATTTCAGACCTCTCCCCCTACCATGGTTTTCTGAACAAAGCAATAATATCTGATAATATCTGGGTATTTCTCTAAGTACAGTCTCTCCCCGACCCATGTCCAAGGCTGGGTCCTGATTCCATGCCCTGTCTTGACAGTATGTTGCCACCAACAGTCCCAGTATCACTATGCTTTTTCTCCCCACCTCACCTGCCATTAGGCATCAACAGGGCCAGCGGGCTCTCATTCCCATCAAGGTCCAAGTCTGGCGAGTCATCATCTGAGTCATTCAAGCAGGTGCCACTGATGTTGAACTGCAGAAGGAGGATGCTCAGTTGTCACCTGTCTGGTACTCCCACATGAATCAGGATGGCCAGTTCCTTCCTGTTTCACTTGTTAATTCATCTGTCAAACCATCTGAACCAAGGTCTTTTGCTACCCTCCCACCACCAAATGATCGTAGGATCAAGAGGCTGAGACTGTGTGGCTGGCTCAGGGGAAACCCATCAATCTTGTGAAACATGTTCCATAAAATAGGTGGGGGGATCATCTTTAGATGCCCATGAAGGGCACCGCTGTCTTAAGGCCTGGTAGAACCCTAGAGAAGGGCTCCAACCTGACACTCATACATCATGTTCTCAATTGTCACCCCCCTCACAGCATTTCAAAACTCAAGTGTCATGTTTTCTAAAAGATCCTGACCATCTTCCCTAAGGAGACAGAACTAACTCCCTCGGCGTCTCAGGGTCCAACACACGCCCTTGATTGTGGTATCCACAACACTTCACTGAACTCATTTGTTTTTATGCCTATCCTTCTCACTAGCCTGTAAGCCTCTTGATGGCTACATCCACAGTACCTATCACAGTGCCCAGCACAGAAAAGGTCTCAATAAATGCCTGATAAATGAGTGGGACTGGTAGCCAAACACCAGGGGCCCTAAGGGAGGTGGGAGCAGGACAGGACAGCCTGTCCTTTCGAAACCCTGCACTTCCCAGGGACCCAAAAGGGTTGGGCTGAACCCATGGGCCAGGACCCACCTTTGCTTTCTGGGAAGAGCCTGTCTTCAGTGCCTGATGATTGTATGTGTCCATGAGATTATAGCTCAATTGGCCAGCAGGCCCCAAGGCTGAGCTCTCCTTGCCCTTTCGCTCTGCCTTCTTGAAGAAGTCCGTGGGCTTCAGGCCTTTCTTCTTTGAACCACTTTTGGAGGGCAGTGACAGCCTGGACATGGACTCTGAAGTGCAATGAGCTGGCCTGGTTAAAGGAATGGAGCCAGCTGGGAAGATCCTCTGCAGCCCAAAGATATTGCTTGTCTTCCCAACGTTCTGTTGGAAGATATCCTACAAGAGTGTTAGTACACAAGGGGATTAGAGCTTACTCAGTGGTTACCTATATGCTAACAGCAGAGATCTGCCTGGCATTGGCAGTACTGCCATGGAAGTAGCTTACAGAAGCTCTACATATACACAGCTCATGCACAATGAATCATCGAGAATTCACTGAGTGGCATTTCTTTACCCAGCCATTGACAAGTAAGGAGAAGACGAGCAAAGGAAAAGCCTTGGGTCTACTGTCAAACCTGGAGAGAAGACTCCAAGAGTAACTGACATGAAATAAAAAATAACCAAGTGCTAAACAGAATAGTTCAAACCCTAGGGACTACAGGATTTGAGATGAGAGGTTCCAGTACTAATTCTGCTACTAGCTAGATATATGAACTCAGGAAAGTCTTCTGACCAATTCTGGGGCTGTTTGTTCAGTTGTAAAATGAAAGAATTAGGTTGGACAGGTGGTTTTCAAAGATGCTCTGTGGCTCCTTTGAGCTTCTCAGGAGGAACCTTGGGGACTGGTGGCAGGTGGAAGGCAGACAAGTGAACTCTAGGCTTCCCACCTTTATCTCATTGAGAGTAGCTGTGCTTTGATTTGTTGTATATATCAGGCTTCCACGTAAGATTTCATTTGAAAAAATGATTCAACTGCTCTAAAACAATGAAAACCACCGGACCTGATATGATCTATCTCTTTGTCCTCTTCCAACCAGCCCTAAGCTTGGTGTACACAAGATGGGTTTAAGTGAGAAGAGTTGAGGAGAAGGTGGGCCTTTAACTAAACCCTGAAGGATCCTGACAGATGGCAGTGGAGGAAAATGAGGCAGGAGGTGGACAACATAAGCTATGGTACAGGCAGTGAAACATGTTGCAAAAAGTGGGACTAGAAGCCCGATTTCCCAGTAGCTCTCTCTGACCACCCTTCAACACGGATGTATATCCCGAATATTTCAGAACATTAATGTGCATATCAGAAAATCACAGCTTCTGAGCCAAAGGAAAGTTTTAATATCCTGAAGTCCAGTTCTCCTCTGGTGCCTCTGCTACTTCACCAGCCCACGCTAAGTTCTCTCTTTACTGTAAAATCTATTAATAACAATGGTTCACATTTATTGAGTACTTACTCTGCCAGGCACTGTGTGAGGGGCTCTATACATTAGCTCTTAATTCTAAAAAAAACTCTGAAAGGTTGGTATGATCCCCATTTTACATATGAGAAAATTGAGGATCTGAAAGGTTTGCAAGTGACAGAGTGGGAAACAGAACTAAGTCTCTTACCACTATACCTCACTGCCTTGTGGTGTATGCAACCTGCTGACACATGGCTTTGTAATCATCTTCAACCTGAGAGAACTGTCATTTTGCAGAATGCAGAGACTGAGTCAAAATATTAATAATAACAAAAACTAATACTATGACTACCACCACCCACCACCACCATAACCCAACATTAGAATTTATTGAGCATCTACGGTGTGCTAGGCACTATGCTTAGTGTTCACCCTGCATTACTTTAATTAATCCTTTTAACAACCCCTGAGTAGATATAATTGTCCCTATTTTAGAGATGAGGAAACTGAGGCTCAGAAAGGTTAACTTTTCCCAGGGTTTCCTACTAGTCTTTAAGTTCTTTGTGGGCAGAGACTGTTGTTATTTATGTATCTTAAGAGCCTAGCATAATGTGTGGCACACTGTAGGCCCATAATAATTATTCAAATAAATAGGCTCCTTGGTAGGGTTTCCCAACCCTTCCCCCAGGCTCTTATGCCAACTGCAGAGACCTGACTCAAGCCCTTCCCAAATGCCTTCCCTCCACCCACGCCTCTTACTTCCACCAGGCGGATCTCCCTAGCCAGATCTTTAATGAGCTGTACGGTCCGCACTGTCTCTGGGATCTCATCTTCGTGGTCTGGCAGAGCCTGTCAAACAAAAAGCATGAGGAATAGACCCACACATCAATGGACAATTGATTTTCAACAAAAGTATCAAGGCAATTCAGTGGAGAAAGGATAGACTTTTCAACAAATGGTACAAATTGGATATCCATATGAAAGAAAAAAAAGACCCCCAATTCACACCTCATGCCATATTAAAAAAATAAAAACCCTCAAAATGGGTCACAGACCTAAATGTAAAATCTAAACTATAAACCTGCTAGAAGAAAACAGCGCAGAAAAATCTTTTTGCTCTTGAGTTAGGCAAAGATTTCTTAAATATGACACAAAAAGCACAAATCATAAAAGATAAAATTGGTAAGCTGGACTTCATAAAAAATAAAAACTTCTCTTTGAAAAACACTGTTAAGACAAGTCACAGATTGGGAGAAATATTTGCAAAATATATATATCTGGGTAAAGGACAGGTATCAAAAGGTACAAGAACTCAGTTGTGGGCTCGGACCTCGCACTAGCTAATAAATGACAGAACACAGAATGGAAACAAGTTTTTCTGACTCCAAGACCTGCGCTCTGTCAATGCACTGATTCTGTTGCTGTACATCCTTCGCAGTGGGGAAAAAGCAAACAAAACTGTATCACAAAGTTGAATTTAGTCAAAAGTGCTATTCTAAGGGAGAAGTTTTTAAAACCCGAATTCAACTTACTTGGGTAGAAATATCCTGAAGCTATGTTACCATGTGGAAACCCTGGTGGCGTAGTGGTTAAATGCTACGGCTGCTAACCAAGGGGTCAGCAGTTAGCATTCGCCAGGTGCTCCTTGGAAACTCTATGGGGCAGTTCTACTCTGTCCCATAGGGTCGCTATGAGTTGGAATCGACTCCACGGCACTGGGTTTGGCTTTTTTTGGCTTATGTTACCATGTTGCTGCCATGGAGTGGGTTCCTATCCATAGCGACCCTGTGAACAAAAGAATGAAACACTGCCCGGTCCTGCACCATCCTCACAATCGTTGTTATGCTTGGGCCCACTGCTGCAGCCACTGTGTCAACCCATCTCATTGAAGGTCTTCCTCTTTTTTTGCTGACCCTTTACTTTATCAAGCATGATATCTTTCTCCAGGGACTGATCCCTCCTGATAACATGTCTAAAGTATGTGAGATGTAGTCTCGCCATCCTTGTTTCTAAGGAGAATTCTGGCTGTACTTCTTCCAAGAAAGATTTGTTTGTTCTTTTGGCAGTCCATGGTATATTCAATATTCTTCGCCAACACCACAATTCAAAGGCGTCAATTCTTCGGTCTTCCTTATTCATTGTCCAGCTTTCACATGCATATGAGGCAATTGAAAACACCATGACTTGGGTCAAGTGCACCTTAGTCTTCAAGGTGACATCTTTGCTTTTTAACACTTTAAAGAGGTCTTTTGCAGCAGATTTGCGCCCATTGCAATAAGTCATTTGATTTCTTGAGCGTTGATTGTGGATCCAAGTAAAATGAAACCCTTGACAACTTCAATCTTTTCTCTGTTTTTTCATGATATTGCTTATTGGTTCAGTTGTGAGGATTTTTGTTTTCTTTATGTTGAGGTGTAATCCACACTAAAGGCTATAGTCTTTGATCTTCATCAGTAATTGCTTCGAGTCCTCTTCACTTTCAGCAAGCAAGGTTGTGTCATCTGCATTTTGCAGGTTGTTAATGAGTCTTCCTCCAATCTTTTATGCCCTGTTCTTCTTCATATAGTTCAGCTTTTCAGTTTATTTGCTCAGCATACAGATTAAATAAGTATGGTGAAAGGATACAACCCTGACGCACACCTTTCCTGACTTTAAACCATGCAGTACCCCCTTGTTCTGTTTGAAAGACTGCCTCTTGATCTATGCACAGGTTCCTCATGAGCACAATTAAGTGTTCTGGAATTCCCATTCTTCACAAATGTTATCCATAATTTGTTATGATCCACACAGTCAAATGCTTTTGCATAGTCAATAAAACACAGATAAACATCTTTCTGGTATTCCCTGCTTTCAGCCAGGATTCACCTGACATCAGCAATGATATCCCTCGTTCCACATCCTCTTCCAAATTCAGCTTGAACTTCTGGTAGTTCCCTGTCAATGTACTGCTGCAGCCACTTTTGAATGGTCTTCAGAAAAATTTTGCTTGTGTGTGATATTAATGATATTGTTCTATAATTTTCGCATACAGTTGGATCATCTTTCTTGGGAATAGGCATAAATACGGATCTCTTTCAGTTGGCTGGTCAGGTAGCTGTCTTCCAAATATCTTGGTATAGATGAGTAAGTACTTCCAGTGCTACATCCATTTGTTAAAACATCTCAATTGGTATTACATCAGTTCCTGAAGCCTTGTTTTGTTTGTTACCACAAGCAAACAAATTTTATAAAAACATCAATGTCAATGCAATGGCTGATTTGGCCAATTATCAGTTAATTATATAAAAATGTTTTTAAATGGAAAAGATGCAGACAGGTATTTGATGTTATGAAATGCAATCAACGAACATTTTCACTTTTCAAAAACCAGTGTTGGCACAGTGTAGGGAAATAAACTATGAACTTTTGGAATCTCAAAAAAATAAATAAATAAAAATCAGAGACCTCAGGGAGATTAACGGGGACAAACTAGCCTCTTCACTTGTGAGGACAGAACTTAGTGCTGGGCAACTACAGGCCCACATATAGCTCAACAGCAACCCAGGGGGAGACTCGTTGGTTGTCTCTCTTTTAATTTGTTTGCAATATTTTGAGTACCTGAGATTTATATTTTTATGCATACCGATCTCCCAAGCTTTTCTTTTGTGATTTCTTCCACTATTTTTCACCTCCCTTCTGTATCCAGAGAAGTGATAAAAATTCCTCAGCATTTCCTTCTTATTTTCCACAGTTTGATTGTTTATTTTTTCCTTTAACACGATTAATCCATCTGAAATTTATTTTGGTGGATGGGGGTGGGGGTGAAGATGAGTCCATGTGTCACAGCTGGATAACTTTAATGGTTCCCTTCCTCCCCACCCAGGGGTTCTGAAGCGGTGAAGGAGCAATGCCTCCTGTGGAACTCATTTGCACTTCATAAAAGATCCATTCCATGAGTGTGGACTCCTCAGATATGTTCCTACTCCCCTCCAGCTCCCTTTGGCCAAGATATTTGGGGCCATTCCTCGGTTCCTGGGTCTATCCTGGCCAGGGTCCTTAGGGCCCACCTATTCACCTTCCTCCCTTTTGGTGTTCCTAGGACACGGTTACTCAGATGTTCATTTCATGGGAGGGGTCAGAGATGAAACTCAAGGTAGTCACACTTGAGGGGTGTGGAGAAAGAGAGATCACAGTTGAAGGCACAGGTGTAGGTGAGCCCAGGGAGCAAGGGAAGGCCCAAAACATGAAGTCCAAGGATATTTGAGGGGAAGGTTGGCAACAGGAAATAGATTATACAAGTTAAACTGCAGTGGCTGAAAAGTCTCCTTATGTCATTGTATGCAGAGGAAGGAGACTGTAAGGAGTATCTGAAGTCTAGAAGTGTATATTGATATTTTTTCTTTCTTTTTTTTCATTTCTTAATTTTTTAATTCAATATTTTGAATAATTCATTCACACAGTTCAAAAATCAAACAATATAATAAGATTGTCAAAGTATCACTTCCACCCCTGCCCCCATCATAAGCCCATCATCCTATTCCCACTTTTATCTAGTTTCTTAGGTATCCCTCCAGATTATATCTTCATGCAAATACAAGTACAAACGTACATAATTCTTGTTTTCCCTCTTTTTTACACATAAGATAGTACACTATACACACAGTTCTGCGCTTTTACTTGAAAAATTCTGATCTTTTCAAATCAGTACATAAGAGATTTCTTATTCTCCTTTATATCTGTTTAGTATTCCACTGAATAGATGGATATTGGTGCATTTCTAAAATGGCATTTTGGCAGTATACGTCAAAAGTCTTACAATTTTATATACTTTGATCCAGTAAATTGCTCTTCCAGGAATCTATCCTGAAGAAATAATCAAAAGATGAGGGACAAAGACTGATGCATACAGGTATTATTCACTGCTGGATTTTCTGTAACTTGTTGTTGTTGTTCAGTGCCATTGAGTCAATTTTCGACTCATAGCAATTCCATGTGACAGAGTAGAACTGCCCCATAGGGTTTTCTTGGCTGTACTCTTTATGGGAGCAGATTGCCAGGTCTTTCTCCCACAGAGCCACTGGGTGCGTCCAAACCGTCAACTTTTCAGTTAGCAGTCAAGCGCTTAGCTGTTACGCCCAGCAGGGCTACTTTCTCTATAACTATCCCCTCCCCCAAAAATAGATAAAAAGGAATCGACTATAAGCAAGTAGTTAGGTAAGGAATGTTACATCCCTGCAAAGGAGTATCATGTAACTATTAAACGTTTATGAAGAACTTTGAGACACAGGGAAACACTTAAGATAAGCCAACAGATTCAGATACAAAACTGTAAGCATAACGTGACAGCAAGTATGTTTGAAAGACGCATATAAAAAATATCAGAAGGAAATATACCAAAACATTAACAGTAGTTCCCTCTGAGTGTTAAAATTATGGGTGATTTTTTTCTTCTTATACTATTCTGTATTTTTCTAGTTCTCTATAGTAAACATGTATTATTTTCTATAATCAGAAAGAAAAGTTTAAAAATGTAATCCAAGAAATCCTTGCCCAGTCCTCTATGTTAACCCAGTAGTCCACAAGCTTCCCTGGTCCCTTCTGTTTCCCCAAAGTGTCTACCCAAGGCAGTCCCTGCAGAGGAAGAGCTCTAGAGGAGGTAGAGAAATAAGTATATTACTTCTTTCCTTGTCCAGGCTCTAAAGGCCAAATTCAGGGCTTTGCCACCATGGACCAGGTAGGAGGCAGGGTGTCTCTTGTTCTCTCGCAAACCTAAGGAAAGAGGAAGGCATGGTGTCAACGAAGCCATGTGGGGAAGTGAAAGACTTATTACCTTTGTCAGGCAACCAGAGAAAATGTTCAGGGTTCTGAGCAAAACTACAGATTTGGATTTTTATAATGTTGTTCCTTTACTGAGTAATTACTAAGTACCAGGCATTTGACATTCATTATCTCATTTAATCCTTATCCCCACCCTATGAGGCAGGCATTATTATCTTCATTTCACAGTTCAGGAAACTGAGGCTCAGAGAGGCAGAGAGACTTAACCAAGGGCACACACCTAGCCAGAGCCATGACTGAAACCACGTCTATCTGAAGCTGAGGCCTGTGTTCCTTTTGCTACACTGTCTCTTGGGTTTCAAAATGAGAACGTTCAGAAGGACCGTGATTGCTACCTACACATATTTGAAGGGCCGTTAATGTAGAAGAGGGATTAGCTGTGTTCTGGGTTACTACAGGGGAGATTATTACAAACAGCCAGATTTAGGCTCAATTCTTTTTTTTATTGAACAGGTAATGTGCACTTAATCACCTAGCCTCTGATTGAACACTTAAGTGCAATCTTCCTAGGTGGCAGAAAAATGGTTTGAGGTGTTGGGTAGGACACTGTACTCATTGGTCTCTGAGGTTCTTCATAATTCTGAGATTCTGATTCCTCCCGGCCAAGTCACCTTGAGAAATCTCAGGCCCAAGCAAGGAACCTTCTCTATTTCAAAGAAGATCAGGAAAGAGAAAACCCAGCAAGCTGGTTTCCATCTGGATTGATACCCAAGAACCAATGAGATGATGCCAGATGGTCAGGACTGGGCCTTCTCCCCATGGGAAGCACATCCAGGAAACTCTGAGGCTATCCATACTGAGTTTCTTAACTTAAAAGAAATAGGGATAATTTCACTCTGATCCAATTTTCTCAGCTACCCTTGTTAACTAAAAAAGTTAAAATCCATGTCCTGCCCTATTATGGTTAGTGAAAAAAAGCCAATCTCAAAAGGTTACATAGTGTATGATTCCATTTATATAATATTCTTGAAACAACAAAATTATAGAGATGGAAAACAAATTAGTGGTTTCCAGAAGTTAGGGATGGTTCAGGGGTAAGGGATAGGTGATACAATAAAGGGGTAGCACTTGGGAGATCTTTGTGGTGATGGAATAGTACTATATTTTGATTGCAGTGATGGTTACACACACATAAATACCCACACTCAGTGGAGCGGGACATAAGAGATAGTTGGCAAAGGGCTCCATACCTCGAAATATGTCCAGGATGTGCTTTCCCACATACCAACAGATGGTCTCAAAGTTGGGGAACTTGAAGAGGTCTGCTGTGCTCAGCCGCTTCTCAATCTCATAGGCTCTGGAGGAAGGAGGCATGACAACAGGGCTTCCATTTACTGAGCACCTACTCTGTATCAGGTATTGTTATGGCTGCTTTATATCCATTATCTCTACTTTTCACAACCACCCTAGAAGACCCCACATTATAGATTGTGAAATTTGGACTCACAGGTTATGTTACTTTCCCAAAGTCATATAACTATTAAGTAAGAATTAGGTGTTAGTTCTCAGACTAAACATCATCAAGAACCAATAGCCATCCTTCTCTGAGCATCCTGCCTCCTTCCATTATCTCTAATTTTCACAACCACCCTAGAAGACCCTACATTATAGATTGTGAAATTTGGACTCACAGGTTATGTTACTTGCCCAAAGTCATATAACTATTAAGTAAGGATTAGGTGTTAGTTCTCAGACTAAACATCATCAAGAACCAATAGCCATCCTTCTCTGAGCATCTTGCCTCCTTCTATGCTGCATTCCTCACTCTAGGGGAGAGCCCAAGGACTCTAGCAGACAGGAGTGGCTAACTCAGGATCATCACAGCATCAGGACTCACTTGAGCTGCATTTCAATGTTAAGACTGTGTAAGAAGTTCCCTCCAAAGGCAAGGCAGTCCACGGGGGTCAGCACAGCATGGATCCAACCTACAGTGCAACAAGGCAAAATCATACCATCAGGAAGTAGGTGAGGAAGAGGGAAGGATGAAATCTGGTAAGCATGGGAAGTGTGGCAGAGGACCTTTCTTCCTCTCGACATTTCTTCTGTCCACTCAGTTCAACCCTAACTCCTTAGAGCAGTTAGCCTGTGACTCAGAACATTCTAAGTTCTTCCACTATCCCAACACCATTCCTTCCTAATCTGTCATTATTATAACCCTGAATTGGACCAAACTATGGCATTAATAAACTCCATTTCCTTCCTCTCCACTTCAAAATCTCTCTGATGCTTCTCTCTTGTATCTAAGAAGGGCATCACATTCTTGCTGTGGCTACCCCTTCTAACTCTGCCCTAGGTAAAACAAAAAGAGCTTTTGTGTTGGATAGGGCTGGTTCAAATTCTTATTCTGCTATTTTCTAGTTAAATATCCACTGCACAGGCTGGTTGTTAAACATGCACCTAGCTAGAACTCAATTATTCCCCTTGCCTTTGACCCTGCACCTTCTTGTGGGACCTTCTGATTTTTCTTCTTAAATCTCTCACATAAGCATCTCTTCCTCTCCATTCATCCTACTATTGCCTTGGTTAAGATTCCTCTTTATCTCTCAACCTAGCTACTGCAATAGCCTCCAAACTGGTTCCTCTACACTAGAGTGGTAGTTAAGGTATGGTCCAGGAAACCCTCGGGCTCCTTGATACTCTCTTTCAGAGAACATGTAATGTCAAAACTGTGTTCATGGTAATACAAAGATGCTATTTGCCTTTTTCAGTCTCATTCTCTCACAGGCGTACGGTATAGTTTTCTAGAGGATATATGAACTGATATCACAACAGACTGAATGCAGAAGCAGATATGAGGCTGCCTTCTGTTAACCCAGATATTAAAGCAACTTACAAAAATGTAAAACAATACCACTCAACTTACTAAACTTTTGTTTGGAAAATAGTTATTCTTCTTAAAAAAAATTGTTATTTATGTTAACATGCAATGCTTTATTATTGTAATTTTTCAATAAATTCATAAATATTTTAAAATTTTCTGTTTTAATTTATAATATGATAAATACTAATAAATACAAATCACATAATAAAGGCTCTTTAGGGCCCTCAATATTTTTTTAATATAAAGGGGCCCTGAGTCCAAAAAGTTTGTAAACCACTGCTCTACACCAATCTCAGCCCCTCAAACCAATCCTACACATCCAACCCTACGTGATATGTCTAAAATATAAATCTGCCCATGACATTCCCCTGATCAAAACCCTGCGAAGAAATGTCCATCCACAGGAGAATGAATAAATTGTGGTATATTCACAATGGATTACTAGGAAGCAATTAAAATGAATGAACTACAGCTACAGGTATCAACAAGGATCTTACAATCATAACGTTGAGAGAAAAAAGAAGAGAAGAATATATCCAATATGATTTCATCTATGTAACACTCGAAAATATGTCAAATAATACTATGTATCGTTTAGTGAGGCATACCTATACAACAAAAGCATAAAAATGCATAAAAGCCTGACTTGCCTCACCATATATTAACCAACCTCAAAACAACAGTTAGCTCTGAGAGAGAAGAATGGGAAAGAAACTGAGGAGGAGTATACAGGAGGCTTAAAATATATTTGTAATATTTTATATTTTTAGTTGAGTAAGGAACACATGAGTGGTCATTACATTATTATTTATATCTTTTGCTACATCTGAATATTTCATTGGAAATTAAACAAACCAACCCTCAATGGTCTCCAATTACCTCTGTGTTAAGTTCAAGTATCTTGGTCGGGGAAAGTTCAGCCTGCATAGCTTTTCAGCTTCATCTACACCCAATCCTTGCTCTTTAGGCTCTAGTATCCATAAACTGCTTCATACAGCCTTGCTCTGCTTATCCCTTTCTCTAAGTCTAAAATGCCTTTCCTCCTCTTTTACTTGGTCAGTCCCTCCATGTATCATTATTCTGGGAAGATTTTCACAAACCCCTGGCTAGACTAAGTGCTCTCATCTCTGCTTCCACAACTTCTGGTGAATACCTCTACTGTGGCTATTAGAACAATACTGAAATGACCTATTTTATTTTTTTGTCCTTAGCATATAAACCAATGCTGGGGCACATAGTAGACACTCAATGTTGCACCCAGTTTGTGGGCATTTCTACCAAGATGCAAATTAATCTTGCCTGAACCTATGGTAAGCAAATTCAATTCACCAAACAGTTACTAGGTGCCCATTATGGAAAAGGCATTATGCTAGACCTGGCAAAGGATTCAAAGATGGGCAAATAAATGCCTTGGAATAAAAACTATAAAAGAGAAAAGCAGATCAATGGTGTGTGGGGTAGGGGGAGGGTGCTGACTTGCCTCAACACATATTAAACATTCTATAAAACCAATGTAATCATATCAATATGACATTGACATATGAATAGACAAACAGACCTATGCAACAGAATAGAAAATCTGGAATACCAATATACATGTGAAGGAAACCCTGGTGGTGTAGTGGTTAAGTGCTATGGCTGCTAACCAAAAGTTTGGCAGTTCAAATCCACCAGGCGCTCCTTGGAAACTCTATGAGGCAGTTCTACTCTGTCCTGTAGGGTCGCTAAGAGTCAGAATTGACTTCAAGGCAACGGGTTTTGTTTTTTGGTTTTTTATACATGTGAAACCAATATATGGCAATGGTAGCAGTCCAATTCAGTGGGGAAAGAATGGATTATAGTGCTAGAACAAATGGCTATCAATCTGGAAAAATAATACAATACCCAAAATAAAGGACACAATGGACGGACTCAATGGAAGAATGGAGGCAACAGAGAAATTGAAAACAGAACAATAGAAATTACCCAATCTGAACAAGAGAGAGAAAACAGACTAAAAGAAAAATAAACTCAGGGACCTGTGGGACTACAACAAAATACGTCGCATTCATGTAATCGTATGATTATAAGAATTATGATTATATTAAACCAGAATTCTGTATCCAGCAAAAATATCCTCCAGGAATGAAGGGGTAATCAAGACAATTTCAGATAAAAGAAAACTAAGAGAACATGTTGCCAGCAGGCCTAACCTAAAAGAATAGCTAAAGGAAGCTCTCTAAATAGAAAGGATAAAAGAAAGAATCACAGAACAGGAAGGAAGAAAGGACAATAGAAGAATAAAAATATGGGCAAATACAATAGACTTTCCTTCTCCTCTAAGGTATGTTTTCTAAGGTATGTTTGATGGTTGAAGCAAAAATTATAATATTGTGTGATGTGGTTCTCAATATATAGAGGAAATATTTAAGACAATATGGAGGTAAAGTTTCAACACTTCCCTCAAACAGTGAAAATGTCAATACCAGTTGGCTGTGATAAGCTATGGAGTTAAAATGTAATAACTAGAGCAATCACTTAAAAACCTATACAAAAGCTGAACCTAAAATTCATAAGGAAATTCAAATGCCAAAATAATCATGAAAAAGAAAACCAAAGAGAGAACTGACACTTCTTGATTTCGAAACTTACTACAAAGGTACAATAATCGAGATAGTGTGGTACTGTCATAAGGATAAACATACTGATCAGTGGAATATAACTGAAAGTTAAGAAATAAATCCATACATCTATGTTCAACTGATGTTTGACAACTGATCAATTCAATTCAAGACAATTCAATGAGGGAAAGAATAGTCTTTTCAACAAATGGTGCTGGGACAACTGGATATACACATGCAAAAGAGTGAAATTCAATCCATACCTCACACCATATACAAAGATCAACTCAAAATGAATGAAATACCTAAATGTAAAAACTAAAACTATAAAATTCTTAGAAAACTAATGTGTAAATATTTGTGGCCTTAGATTACGCAATGGTCTTTTAGCGATGACACCAAAAGTACAAGGAACCAGAGAAAACAGAGATAAATTGGACACATGAAAATTAATAACTTTTGTGCTTCACAGGACAATGTTAAGAAAGTGAGAAAAAAAACCCAGAATGAGAGAAAGTATTTGCAAATCATGCACCTGATAAGGGTCTAGTATCCAGAATTTATAAATTCTTTCAGCCTTCTTTACAGAAATAGAAAAGCCAATCCTCAAATTTATATGGAGGGCAAAACCTATGGCCATCGGGTCAATTCCAACTCATAGCAACCCTATAGGACAGAGTAGAACTGCCCCGTAGGGTTTCTAAGGAGCAGCTGGTGGATTCAAACTGCCAACATTTTGGTTGGCAGCTGAGCTCTTAAGCACATTGCATCACCAAGGTTCCTATGGAAGGGCAAGGGCCCACAAACAGCTAACGCAATCTTGAAAGAGAATAAAGTAGAAGGACTCACACTTCCTGATTTAAAAATATACTATAAAGCCACAGTAATTAAAAACAGCCTGGTACTGGTATAACAACTGGCATATACAGACGAATGGAATAGAACAGAGTCCAAAAGTAAATCCATACATCTACAGTCAACCGATTTTTGACAAGTGTATTAAGACCATTCAATGTAGGAGTCTCATCAATAACTGGTGCTGGGAAAACTGGATTTCCACATGCAGAAGAATGAATCAGGATTCATGCCTCACACTATACACAAGAATAAATTCAAAATGTGTTGTTGTTGTTTGTTGTTAGGTGTCATAGAGCCAGTTCCGACTCATAGCAACCCTATGCACAACAGAACGAAACACTGCCTGGTCCTAAGCCATCCTTACAATCGTTGTTATGCTTGAGCTCATTGTTGCAGCCACCTTGTTGAGGGTCTTCCTCTTTTCCACTGACCCTGTACTCCGCCAAGCATGCTGTCCTTCTCCAGGGACTGATCCCTCCTGACAACATGTCCAAAGTACATAAGACGCAGTCTCACCATCCTTGCTTCTAAGGAGCATTCTGGTTGTACTTCATCCAAGACAGATTTGTTCGTTCTTTTGGCAGTCCATGTTATATTCAATATTCTTCACCAACACCACAATTCAAAGGCGTCAATTCTTCGGTCTTCCTTATTCATTGTCCAGCTTTCACATGCATATGATGAGACTGAAAATACCATGGCTTGGGTCAGGTGCACCTTAGTCTTCAAGGTGACATCTTTGCTCTTCAACACATTAAAGAGGTCCTTTGCAACACATTTACCCAATGCAATGCATCTTTTGATTTCTTGACTGCTGCTTCCACGGCTGTTGATTGTGGATCCAAGTAAAATGAAATCCTTGACAACTTCAATCTTTTCTCTGTTTATCATGATGTTGCTCATTGGTCCAGTTGTGAGGATTTTTGTTTTCTTTATGTTGAGGTGCAATCCATACTGAAGGCTTTGATCTTCATTAGTCTTTGATCTTCATTAGTAAGTGCTTCGAGTCCTTTTCACTTTCAGCAAGGAAGGTTGTGTCATCTGCATAACGCAGGTTGTTAATAAGCCTTCCTCCAATCCTGATGCCCCATTCTTCTTCATACAGTCCAGCTTCTCGTATTATTTTTTCAGCATACAGACTGAATAGGTATGGTGAAAGAATACAACTCTGACGCACATCTTTCCTCACTTTAAACCAATCAGTATCCCCTTGTTCTGTCCAAACAACTGCCTCTTGATCTAGGTAAAGGTTCCTCATGAGCACAACTAAGCGTTCTGGAATTCCCATTCTTTGCAAAGTTATCCATAGTTTGCTAGGATGCACACAGTCGAATACCTTTGCATAGTCAATAAAACACAGGTAAACATCCTTCTGGTATTCTCTGCTTTCAGCCGGGATCCATCTGACATCAGCGATGATATCCCTGGTTCCACGTCCTCTTCTGAAACTGGCCTGAATTTCTGGCAGTTCCCTGTCAATATACTGCTGCACCTGTTTTTCAATGATCTTCAGCAAAATGTTGCTTGGGTGTGATATTAATGATATTGTTCTATAATTTCCACATTCAGTTGGATCACCTTTCTTGGGAATAGGCATAAATATGGATCTCTTCCAGTCAGTTGGCCAGGAAGCTGTCTTCCATATTTCTTGGCATAGATGAGTGAGCACCTCCGGCACTGCATCTGTTTGTTGAAACATCTCAATTGATAGTCCATCAATTCCTGGAGGCTTGTTTTTTGCTGATGCCTTCAAAGCAGCTTGGACTTCTTCCTTCAGTACCATCGGTTCCTGATCATATGCCACCTCTTGAAATGGTTAAACATCAACTAATTCTTTTTGGTACAATGACTCTGTGTATCCCTTCCATCTTCTTTTGATGCTTCCTGCGTCATTTAATATTTTCCCCATGGAATCCTTCACTATTGCAACTCGAGGCTTGAATTTTTTCTTCAGTTCCTTCAGATTGAGAAACGCCGAGAGTGTTCTTCCCTTTTGGTTTTCTATCTCCAGCTCTTTGCACATGTCATTATAACACTTTACTTTGTCTTCTCAAGAGGCTCTTTGAAATCTTCTGTTCAGTTCTTTTACTTCATCAATTCTTCCTTTTGCTTTAGCTGCTCGACGTTCGAGAGCAAGTTTCAGAGTCTCCTCTGACATCCATTTTGGTCTTTTCTTTCTTTCCTGTCTTTTCAAAGACCTCTTGCTTTCTTCATGGATGATGTCCTTGATGGCATTCCACAACTCATCTGGTCTTCAGTTACTAGTGTTCAATGTGTCAAATCTATTCTTCAGATGGTCTCTAAATTCAGGTGGGATATACTCAAGGTCATATTTTGGCTCTCATGGACTTGCTCTGATTTTCTTCAGTTTCAGCTTGAACTTGCATATGAGCAATTCATGGTCTGTTCCACAGTCGGCCCCTGGCCTTCTTCTGACTGATGATATTGAGCTTTTCCATCATCTCTTTCCACAGATGTAGTCAATTGACTTCTGTGTGTTCCATCTGGCGAGGTCCATGTGTACAGTTGCTGTTTATGTTGGTGAAAGAAGGTATTTGCAATGAAGAAGTCGTTGGTCTTGCAAAATTTTATCATTCGATCTCCGCCATTGCTTCTATCATCAAGGCCATATTTTCCAACTACTGATCCTTCTTCTTTGTTTCCAACTTTCACATTCCAATTGCCAGTAATTATCAATGTAACTTGATTGCATGTTCAATCAATTTCAGACTGCAGCAGCTGATAAAAATCTATTTCGTCATCTTTGGCCCTAGTGGTCGGTGCATAAATTTGAATAATAGCCGTATTAACTGGTTTTCCCTGTAGGCGTGTGGATATTATCCTATCACTGACAGCACTGTACTTCAGGATAGATCTTGAAACGTTCTTTTTGATGATGAATGCAACACCATTCCTCTTCAAGTTGTCATTCCCAGCATAGTAGACTCTATGATTGTCTGATTCAAAATGGCCAATGCCAGTCCATTTCAGCTCACTAATGCCTAGGATATCGATGTTTATATGTTCCATTTCATTTCTGATTATTTCCAACTTTCCTAGATTCATACTTCATACATTCCAGGTTCTGATTATTAATGGATGTTTGCAGCTGTTTCTTCTCATTTTGAGTCAAGCCACAACAGCAAATGAAGGTCCCGAAAGCTTTACTCCATTCACATCATGAAGGTCGACTCTACTTTGAGGAGGCAGCTCTTCCCCAGTCATCTTTTGAGTGCCTTCCAACCTGGGGGGCTCATCTTCCAGCACTATATCAGACAATGTTCTGCTGCTATTCATACGGTTTTCACTGGCTAATGCTTTTCAGAAGTAGACTGCTGGGTCCTTCTTCCTAGTCTGTCTTAGTCTGGAAGCTCAGCTGAAATCTGTCCTCCATGGGTGACCCTGCTGGTATCTGAATACCGGTGGCATAGCTTCATAGCAACACGGAAGCCCCGACAGTACGACAAACTGACAGACACGTGGGATTCAAAACACACACAGTCAAAATGTATCAGGACCTAAATGTGAAAACTAAAACCATAAAATTCTTGGAAGAAAACAAAGGCGTGGCTCCAGGTCCTGGTTTTTAACAATGCATTATCAGATTTGTTGACCAAAGTACAAGAAGCAAAAGTCAAAATAGGTAAACGGGACCTCATAAAAACTAAATAATTTTGTTCATCAAAATACTTTATCAACAAAGTGAAAAAGACAATCTACAGATTGGGAGAAAATTTTTCAGGAACCATATAGCTGATAAGGGACTAATATTCAAAATATATTTTAAAAATTCAGCAACTAAACAACAAAAAGACAAGTAACTCAATCAAAAAGTGGACAATGGACTTAAACAGACATTTCACCAAAGAAGATATTCAAATGGCCAACAAGCACATATAAAGGATGCTCAACATCATTAGCCATTAAAACTAAAAACTACACCCATTGCCATCGAGTTGATTCTGACTCATAGTGACCCTATAGGACAGAGTGGAACTGCCCCATAGGGTTTTCAAGGCTGTAATCTTTACAGAAGCAGACTGTCACATCTTTCTCCCACAGAGCGGCTGGTATGGACCTTTTGGTTGGCAGCCGAGCGCTTAACCACTGCGACACCAGGCCTCCTTCATTAGCCATTAGAGAGATACCAATCAAGAGTGACAATAACCAAAATAATGGAAAACGATAGGTGTTGAGAAGGTTGTGGAGAAACTGGAACCCTCCATTCACTGCAGGTTGAGAATGTAAAATGGTATAGTCACTACGGTAAACAGTTTGGTGGTTCCTCAAAAAGCTGAACACAGCACTACCATATGACCCAACACTTCCAATCCTAGAATTCCAGAACAAGTAAAGGCAGGAACACAAACAGAAAACTGTACATCAATGTTCATTGCAGCACTTTTTACAATAGCTAAAAGGTGCAAACAACCAAAACGTCCATAAACACATGATTTAATAACAAAATGTGGTATATACACACAATGGAATACTGCTCAGCCATAAGTAGAAATGAAGTTCTGATGCATGCCACAACATGGATGAACCTTGAAAATATCATCCTAAGCAAAATAAGTCAGCCACAAAATAACAAACACTGTATGTTCTCACATATTTGAAATAGGCAAATATACAGAAGTCAAAGATTATCAGTTGTTACCAGGGGTAGGAAGGAAGAAGTAAGAGGTAGTTTTTGCTTAGGGTGCACTGGTGGAATGATTTGGAAAAGGATAGCAAGAATGGTTGTACAACTTGAGGAATGTAACTAATGTCACTAAATTGTACTTTGAGAAATGGTTGAACGGGTGTATACTTTGTTATGTACAGCTTCACCACAATAAACAAACAAAAAGAATTCTTACAACTTAACAATAAAAAGATAAATAGCCTAATTAAACAATGGGCAAAGTAACTGAACATACAACATTTCTCCAAGGAAGATATACAAATATCCAATAAGCACACGGAAAGATGCTCAACATCAACAGTCATTAAAAAAAAAAAAACACTGCCGTCGAGTCGATTCCGACTTATAGCGGAGATACAAATCAAAACCAGAATGAGATACTACTTCACATCCACTAGGATGACTATAATCATAAAGACGGACAGTAAGTGTTGGCATGCACATGGAGAAATTGGAACCCTCATATATTGCAGGTGGAAATGTAAAATGATACAGCTGCTCTGGAAAATAGTTTGGCAGTTCCTGAAAAAGTTAAACATAGAGTTACAATATAACCTAGCAATTAACACAATGGATTACTATTCAGCCATTAAAAGGAATAACGTTCTAATACACGGTACAATATGGATAAGCCTTAAAAACACAGAGAGTTCATTCAGTGGTAGAATTTCTGCCTTCCATGCAGGAGTCCTGGGTTCATTCCTGGCCAATGCACATCATACGCAACTACCACCTGTCTCTCAGTGGAGGCTTGTATGTTGCCAAGATGCTGAACAGGTTTCAGTGGAGCTACAAGACTAAGATGGACTGAGAAGAAATGGCCTGGCAATCTACTTCTGAAAATCAGCCAATGAAAATCCTATGAATCACAATGGCCCAATCTGCAACTGATCAAGGGAACGGTGCAGGACCGGACAGCAATTTGTTCCACTGTGCATGGAACCACGAGTTGTTACTGACTTAATGGCAGCTAACAACAACAACAAGTGAAAGAAGGCAGACACAAAAGAAACCACATATAGCAAGATGGTGTACTAGGTGGACGCTACCGAGGACCCCTCTTGCAACAAAGACTCGGAAAAACAAGTGAATCGATCACATACATAACAATCTACAAACCCTGAACAACAAACACAGATTTAGAGACGGAGAACGAACAAATACGGGGAGGCAGCGATTGTTTTCAGAGCCTGGACCCAGCGTCTCAGTCAGGTGACCTTCGGCGCCCGATTTGGGGCAAAGCCCAGGGGGGCAGACGGCACAAACAAGGGGCCTAGCCCTGGCCCCTGAACTCATTCCGGGAGGGGGCCTAGCCGGTTCGAGCAGGCGGCATGGCGGCGCAGCCGGTGGGAAAAGTCCCCGGGAGGCAGTGACTGGTCTTGGAGCGGGGAGAGCAGCGTCCCACCCGGGGAGCCGTCCCACCGGGATTTTGGCGGGCCGCGGGCGCAGGGAGCTGCTCCACCCCCCTGAACTGACCCTGGTGGGGGCCCAGCCATTCACGAGGGCGGCGTGGCGACGCAGCCGGTGGGAAAAGACCCTGGGAGACAGTGACGGGTCTTGGAGCGGGGAGAGCGGCGTCGCAGCCGGGGAGCCGTCCCATCAGGATTTTGGCGAGGCGCAGGAGCGGGGAGCTGCTCCACCCCCCTGAACTAACCCCGGGAGGAGGCCCAGCCGGTTCGCACAGGTGGCGTGGCGACGCAGCTGGTGGGAGAAGTCCCTGGGAGACAGTGACGGGTCTTGGAGTGGGAAGAGTGGCGTCCCAATCGGGACGCGCGGTCGCGGCGCAGGCGCGGGGAGCTGCTCTGCTCGCCTGAGCTGACCCCGAGGGGGAGCCCAGTCTGTTCGCGGAGGCGGCGTGGCGACGCGGCAGGCGGGACGGGGAGTCCCCGGGAGGCAGCGACTGATTTTGGAGTCGGGAGTGCACCGTCCCAGGCTGGCAGCGGAGGATCTGACCGTGACTCCAGCGGGCCAGACCCCCCGGGGGCAATCTCCACACAGCCAGCACACATAGGAGACGCACCCCGCGGAAATCTCAGATATAATAGTCATTCCAAGCAAGACAAGCAACTCTGGCTATATTCTGAGGTGCTACTCTCCTATCTCTCCGATCCCTCCCCCCACCCTCCCCAGGCGGCTTCATTAACATCCGAATAGCCTGAGCCAAAGGGAGAACTCTGATAGGGATCCGACTGCATTTTTTTTTTAGCGGATTTTCTGGAAAAACTAGTTTCCCAGTGATGGCTCGGAGACAGCAGTCCATATCAAACCACTTAAAGAAGCAGACCATGACAGCTTCTACAACCCCCCAAACAAAACAATCAAAATCTTTCCCAAATGAAGATGCAATCCTGGAATTATCAGATACAGAATATAAAAAACTAATTTACAGAATGCTTCAAGACATCACAAACGAAATAAGACAAACTGCAGAAAAAGCCAAGGAACACGCTGATAAAACTGTTGAAGAACTCAAAAAGATTATTCAAGAACATAGTGGAAAAATTAATAAGTTGCAAGAATCCATAGAGAGACAGCATTCAGAAATCCAAAAGATTAACAATAAAATTACAGAATTAGACAACGCAATAGGAAGTCAGAGGAGCAGACTTGAGCAATTAGAATGTAGACTGAGACATCTGGAGGTCCAGGGAATCAACACCAACATAGCTGAAAAAAAATCAGATAAAAGAATTAAAAAAAATGAAGAAACCCTAAGAATCATGTGGGACTCTATCAAGAAGGATAACTTGCGTGTGATTGGAGTCCCAGAACAGGGAGGGGGGACAGAAAACACAGAGAAAATAGTTGAAGAACTCCTGACAGAAAACTTCCCTGACATCATGAAAGACGAAAGGATATCTATCCAAGATGCTCATCGAACCCCATTTAAGATTGATCCAAAAAGAAAAACACCAAGACATATTATCATCAAACTCGCTAAAATGCAAGATAAACAGAAAATTTTAAAAGCAGCCAGGGAGAAAAGAAAGGTTTCCTTCAAGGAGAGTCAATAAGAATAAGTTCACACTACTCAGCAGAAACCATGCAGGCAAGAAGGGAATGGGACGACATGTACAGAGCACTGAAGGAGAAGAACTGCCAGCCAAGGATCATATATCCAGCAAAACTCTCTCTCAAATATGAAGGCGAAATTAAGATATTTACAGATAAACACAAGTTTAGAGAATTTGCAAAAACCAAACCAAAGCTACAAGAAATACTAAAGGATATTGTTTGGTCAGAAAACCAATAATATCAGATATCAGCACAATACAAGGTCACAAAACAGAATGTCCTGATATCAACTCAAATAGGGAAATCACAAAAACAAACAAATTAAGATTAATTAAAAAAAAATAATACACATAACAGGGAATCATGGAAGTCAATAGGTAAAAGATCACAATAATCAAAAAGAGGGACTAAATACACGAGGCATTGAACTGCCAGATGGAGAGTGATACAAGGCGATATACAACAATACAAGTTAGGTTTTTACTTAGAAAAATAGGGGTAAATAAAAAGGTAACCACAAAAAGGTATAACAACTCCATAACTGAAGATAAAAGCCAAGAAAAACGTAACGACTCAACTAACAAAGTCAAACACTATGAAAATGAGGATCTCACAATTTACTAAGAAAAACGTCTCAGCACAAAAAAGTATGTGGAAAAATGAAATTGCCAACAACACACATGAAAAGGCATCAAAATGACAACACTAAAAACTTATTTGTCTATAATTACGCTGAATGTAAATGGACTAAATGCACCAATAAAGAGACAGAGAGTCTCGGACTGGATAAAGAAACACGATCCATCTATATGCTCCTACAAGAGACACACCTTAGACATAGAGACACAAACAAACTAAAACTCAAAGGATGAAAAAAATATATCAAGCAAACAATAAGCAAAAAAGAAGAGGAGTAGCAATTTTAATTTCTGACAAAATAGACTTTAGACTTAAATCCACCACAAAGGATAAAGAAGGACACTATATAATGATAAAAGGGACAATTGATCAAGAAGACATAATCATATTAAATATTTAGGCACCCAATGACAGGGCTGCAAGATACATAAATCAAATTTTAACAGAACTGAAAAGTGAGATAGACACCTCCACAATTATAGTAGGAGACTTCAACACACCACTTTCGGAGAAGGACAGAACATCCAGTAAGAAGCTCAATAGAGACACGGAAGACCTACTTACAACAATCAACCAACTTGACCTCATCGACTTATACAGAACTCTCCACCCAACTGCTGCAAAGTATACTTTTTTTTCTAGCGCACATGGAACATTCTCTAGAAAAGACCACATATTAGGTCATAAAACAAACCTTTGCAGAGTCCAAAACATCGAAATATTACAAAGCATCTTCTCAGACCACAAGGCAATAAAACGAGAAATCAATAACAGAAAAACTAGGGAAAAGAAATCAAATACTTGGAAAATGAACAATACCCTCCTCAAAAAAGACTGGGTTATACAAGAAATCAAGGAGGGAATAAGGAAATTCATAGAATGCAATGAGAATGAAAATACTTCCTATCAAAACCTCTGGGACACAGCAAAAGCAGAGCTCAGAGGCCAATTTATATTGATAAATGCACACATACAAAAAGAAGAAAGAGCCAAAAGCAGAGAGCTGTCCCTACAACTTGAACAAATAGAAAGTGAGCAACAAAAGAACCCATCAGGCACAAGAAGAAAACAAATCATAAAAATTAGAGCTGAACTAAATGAATTAGAGAACAGAAAAACAATTGAAAGAAGTAACAAAGCCAAAAGCTGGTTCTTTGAAAAAATTAACAAAATTGATAAACCATTGGCTAGACTGACTAAAGAAATACAGGAAATGAAACAAATAACCTGAATAAGAAACGAGAAGGACCACATCACAACAGAACCAAATGAAATTAAAAGAATCATTTCAGATTACTACGAAAAATTCTACTCTAACAAATTTGCAAACCTAGAAGAAATGGATGAATTCCTGGAAAAACACTACCTACCTAAACACATTCAGAAGTAGAACAACTAAATAGACCCATAACAAAAAAAGAGATTGAAACGGTAATCAAAAAACTCCCAACAAAAAAAAAGCCCTGGCCCGGACGGCTTCACTGCAGAGTTCTACCAAACTTTCAGAGAAGAGTTAACACCACTACTACTGAAGGTATTTCAAAGCATAGAAAATGACGGAATACTACCCAACTCATTCTATGAAGCCACCATCTCCCTGATACCAAAACCAGGTAAAGACATTACAAAAAAAGAAAATTATACACCTATATCCTTCATGAATATAGATGTAAAAATACTCAACAAAATTCTAGCCAATAGAATCCAACAACACATCAAAAAAATCATTCACCCTGATCAAGTGGGATTTATACCAGGTATGCAAGGCTGGTTTAATATCAGAAAAACCATTAATGTAATCCATCACATAAATAAAACAAAAGATAAAAACCACATGATCTTATCAATTGATGCAGAAAAGGCATTTGACAAAGTCCAACACCCATTTATGATTAAAACTCTTACCAAAATAGGAACTGAAGGAAAATTCCTCAACATAATAAAGGGCATCTATGCAAAGCCAACAGCCAATATCACTCTAAATGGAGAGAACCTGAAAGCATTTCCCTTGAGAACGGGAACCAGACAAGGATGCCCTTTATCACTGCTCTTATTCAACATCGTGTTGGAAGTCCTAGCCAGGGCAATTAGGCTAGACAAAGAAATAAAGGGCATCCAGATTGGCAAGGAGGAAGTAAAGTTATCACTATTTGCAGTTGACATGATCTTATATACAGAAAACCCTAAGGAATCCCCCAGAAAACTACTGAAACTCATAGAAGAGTTTGGCAGAGTCTCAGGTTATAAAATAAACATACAAAAATCACTTGGATTCCTCTACATCAACAAAAAGAACACCGAAGAGGAAATAACCAAATCAACACCATTCACAGTAGCCCCCAGGAAGATAAAATACTTAGGAATAAATCTTACCAAGGATGTAAAAGACCTATACAAAGAAAACTACAAAGCTCTACTACAAGAAATTCAAAAGGACATACTTAAGTGGAAAAACATACCTTGCTCATGGATAGGAAGACTTAACATAGTCAAAATGTCTATTTTACCAAAAGCCATCTATACATATGACGCACTTCCGATCCAAATTCCAATGTCATATTTTAAGGGGATAGGGAAACAAATCACCAATTTCATATGGAAGGGAAAGAAACCCCGGATAAACAAAGCATTACTGAAAAAGAAGAAAGTGGGAGGCCTCGCTCTACCTGATTTCAGAACCTATTATACAGCCACAGTAGTCAAAACAGCCTGGTACTGGTACAACAACAGGCACATAGACCAATGGAACAGAATTGAGAACCCAGATATAAATCCATCCACGTATGAGCAGCTGATATTTGACAAAGGACCAGTGTCAGTCAATTGGGGAAAGGATAGCCTTTTTAACAAATGGTGCTGGCATAACTGGATATCCATTTGCAAAAGAATGAAACAGGACCCGTACCTCATACCATGCACAAAAACTAACTCCAAGTGGATCAAAGACCTAAACATAAAGACTAAAACGATAAAGATTATGGAAGAAAAAATAGGGACAACCCTAGGAGCCCTAATACAAGGCATAAACAGAATACAAAACATTACCAAAAATGACGAAGAGAAACCCGATAACTGGGAGCTCCTAAAAATCAAACACCTATGCTCATCTAAAGACTTCACCAAAAGAGTAAAAAGACCACCTATAGACTGGGAAAGAATTTTCAGCTATGACATCTCAGACCAGCACCTGATCTCCAAAATCGACATGATTCTGTCAAAACTCAACCACAAAAAGACAAACAACCCAATCAAGAAGTGGGCAAAGGAGATGAACACACATTTCACTAAAGAAGATATTCAGGCAGCCAAGAGATACATGAGAAAATGCTCTCGATCATTAGCCATTAGAGAAATGCAAATTAAAACTACGATGAGATTCCATCTCACTCCAACAAGGCTGGCATTAATCCAAAAAACACAAAATAATAAATGTTGGAGAGGCTGTGGAGAGATTGGAACTCTTATACACTGCTGGTGGGAATGTAAAATGGTACAACCACTTTGGAAATCTATCTGGCGTTATCTTAAACAGTTAGAAACAGAACTATCATACAACCCAGAAATCCCACTCCTCGGAATATACCCTAGAGATACAAGAGCCTTCATACAAACAGATATATGCACACCCATGTTTACTGCAGCTCTGTTTACAATAGCAAAAAGCTGGAAGCAACCAAGGTGTCCATCAACGGATGAATGGGTAAATAAATTGTGGTATATTCATACAATGGAATACTACGCATCGATAAAGAACAGTGACGAATCTCTGAAACATTTCATAATAAGGAGGAACCTGGAAGGCATTATGCTGAGTGAAATTAGTCAGAGGCAAAAGGACAAATATTGTATAAGACCACTATTATAAGATCTTGAGAAATAGTAAAAACTGAGAAGAACACATACTTTTTTGGTTCCGAAGGGGGGAGGGAGGGAGGGAGGGAGGGAGGGAGAGGGTTTTTTATTGATTAATCAGTAGATAAGAACTGCTTTGGGTGAAGGGAAAGACAACACTCAATACATGGAAGGTCAGCTCAATTGGACTGGACCAAAAGCAAAGAAGTTTCCGGGATAAAATGAAGGCTTCAAAGGTCAGCAGAGCAAGCGCGTGGGTCTGGGGAACATGGTTTGAGGGGACTTCTAAGTCAATTGGCAAAATAATTCTATTATGAAAACATTCTGCATCCCACTTTGAAATGTGGCGTCTGGGGTCTTAAATGCTAACAAGTGGCCATCTAAGATGCATCAATTGGTCTCAACCCACCTGGAGCAAAGGAAAATGAAGAACACCAAGGTCACATGACAACTAGGAGCCCAAGAGACAGAAAGGGCCACATGAACCAGAGACCTACATCATCCTGAGACCAGAAGAACTAGTTGGTGCCCTGCCACAATCGATGACTGCCCTGACAGGGAGCACAACAGAGAACTCCTGAGGGAGCAGGAGATCAGTGGGATGCAGACCCCAAATTCTCATAAAAAGACCATACTTAATGGTCTGACTGAGACTGGAGGAGTCCCGGCAGCCATGCTCCCCAGACCTTCTGTTGGCAGAGGACAGGAACCATCCCCGAAGACAACTCATCGGACATGAAAGGGACTGGTCGGCGGGTGGGAGAGAGATGCTGATGAAGAGTGAGCTAATTATATCAGGTGGACACTTGAGAGTGGGTTGGCAGCTCTTGTCTGGAGAGGGGATGGGAGGATAGAGAGAGAGGGAAGCTGGCAAAATTGTCACGAAAGGAGAGACTGAAAGGGCTGACTCAATAGGGGAAGAGCAGGTGGGAGTATGGAGTAAGATGTATGTAAACTTATATGTGACAGACTGATTGGATTTGTAAACGTTCACTTGAAGTGAATAAAAGTTAATAAAAAAAAAAGACCACGTATAGTGTGATTCCATTTATATAAAATACCCAGAGTAGGCAAATCCATAGAGAAAGAAAGTACAAAAGTGACTGCCAGGGGCTGGAGGGCGGAAGAATGAGAAATGCCTGCTAATGGGGTTTCTTTTGGGGGCGATGAAAATTTTCTGATGTTAGACAGTAATAATGGTTATAGAACCTTGTGAATATTCTAAAAAAACTGAATTGTACCCTTTAAAATGGTAAATTTTACAATACATGAATTATATCTCAATTTTTAAAAAGTACATTTAACCGAATGAAAATAAAAATATGGCGTATCAAAAAATTTGTGGGATACAGCTTAATCACTGCTGAGGGAAACTTACAGCACTATATGCTTACATTAGAAAAGAAATTCTCAAATCAATAACCTAAACTCCCACCTCAAGAAACTAGAAAAAGAAGAGCAAAATCAACCCAAGGCAAGCATAAAAGAAGGAAAAGTAAAGATGAAAGCAGAAATCAATGAAACTGAAAACAAAAAGACAGTAGAGAAAATCAATGAAACAAAAAGTGGCTCTTTGAAAAGATAAAAAAAAATCGACAAGCCTTTAGCAAGACTGAAGCAGAATAAAAGAGAAAAAACAAACTACTAATACCAGGAATGAAAGAGAAGGTATCACTAGAGACCTAGAAGACATCAAAAGGGTAATAAGAAAATACTACAAACAAATCTATACATGTGAATTTGACAACTTAGACAAAATGGGCCAATTCCTTGTAAAGCACAACTTAATATGAAACAATTTGAATATCTTATAAAAACTAAGAAAATTGAATTGTAATTAAAAACTTAACCCAAAAATCTCTAAGTCCATATGATTTCATGGAGAATTTTACCAAACATTTCAAGAAAATTTAACACTAATTCTAATTAAAGAAATCAAAAGATCTAAATAGATGGAGAGACATACTATGTTCATGGACTAGAAGATTCAACATAGTAAAGATGTCAATTCTCCCCAAACAGACAACTGAGGGGACTTTTTCAAAACACACATATTTTGATTCCCCAGTTAATAATTGCTAGGGGTGAAGCCCAGACATGTATTGTTTAGAGGAAAAAACCTCTAAACCCACCCCAGGTCATTCTGATTTATAACCAGCCTCCAAGTCACTATCACTAGAGTCATGGGGCTGAAAGTTCTGTACTCTATCTGTCCACCAACTTGACATCAGCCCAGTGCAACGGAATCTATTAACCTCCTCCTAGACTTTCCCACCCACAACCTCCCCAAGTGACCATGCTGCCTACTGGCCACCATATGAATTTTCTTTAAGTCCAGTTCTGAGCCTTTAGCTGATAAGGGAGGGATATCCCACATAATTGGATTAATGCATTATGGGGAGTGGTTGGCTCTGGAGCCACAAGCTCTCTTCCTCTTCCCACCCTTCCAAAACCCTCCCAGAGGAACCCAGGGAAGACCTGTAGGAATGAAAAGTGTCTGTCCTTGCTTCACGGAACACCTGTAGCACTTATCCACCTGGTCCCCAAAGAACATCTCATTCTGATTAGAGGAGCTGCTCCAGCACTCAAAGAGAGTAAGGTTGGCATTGGTTGGGCGGATCAGGTAGAAGATCTTCTCACCCTGAAACAAAAAAAGGTTGAAGTGCCAAAAATATCAACGATTTCCAGAAAAGTCCTCCAGAGGGACTCCAAAGCCCTATTCTCTCTCTCACACTCTAAGACCATGGTAGTTTATCAGAATTCTTTCCCAAAACTACCCAAGTATCATTTTTCCATGGATCTGGAAAACTTCAAAAGGTCCTTTTGCACTTCTCACTAACTGAGCCCAAAAGATTGGCAAAAACAATTTAGAAAGGGCATTTCAAACAAAATTGCTCAAGTTAGGACAAATGTACACTGAGGGCTCCTATTTTCAATGTCATGCCAGATGAAAAATGGTCTCTATAGAAAAGTAGATGAATACTACTAGCCCTAGGAGAATTTAAGGCCACATTACTGAAGACAAGAGAACTGAATATCCCTTTAAATGCCATTTACAGAGTGTTCCCACTCGCACCTGCAATCAAAGCTAATAAAAGTTTAAAAGTTCAGTAATAGCCCAAGGACTTCTGAAAAAGTATATGTTAGGTGATTATCTGTTGGAAAAACATTTTATTTCCTGATTGTGTTTTGCCTGGATAATCACCAGAGATAATTTGGCAAAATAAAACAAAAATTCATTAGTACAAAGATATCCCTAACCCACAGCTTGATTTGTTTAACCAATATTTCACGATAAGAATTTTCAACATAAAAAAAGTACCATTAGAAATATCTCATGTACAATTGGAGAAATTTGCATTGGGTCTATAGATTATAGTATCATATCAATGTTAATTTCTGATTTTGATAACTATACTGTGGTAATAAAAGATAATGCCTTTGTTTTTAGGAGCTACGCATTGAATTATAAAGAGATAAAGAGACATCTAACATTTACATGACAGCACTTTCGTTTATACATTCTAATTTCTTCCTGATAAAACAATGGAAACAACTAGTTCAGGATTTGTGATCATTTGGATAGGAGCTATATCCAGGTTTTCTGCCCTTTTCTTTGAGTTTCTGATAATAAAACTAAATAGTATGAAGAATGATGAAAAACAATTTTAATTATTTTTAAAAATTTTTTCCAGACCTCAAAGCTCCTTTACAGTCATTGACAATCAGTGTCAATTACAAATTTGTAATAACCACTAAAAGGGAAACCATCTACGGGAGGCCTGACATTTAAAAAAAAAAAACTCATAAATGTTTTATCTTGATTATGGTGGTAGTTACACGACCATATACAACTGTTAAATTTCATCAAATTGTATGCTTAAATGGGTGAATTTTATGGTATAGAAATTATACCTCAATAAAGTTGAGAGAAGGGGAAGTTTCTCATAATGTTATCAGGAATGTCTGAAGTAAATATAGCCATTTCCATACATGGTGGTAGGAGTGTAAATTGGTTCACTGAAGAAGATAACAGTTGGAGAAAACCTTAGGCACCTACTGGTATTCAAAAATTTTTGTGATTAAACATCAAAACTGTAGAGCAGAAACAGGCCACCATTGTAGCCACCAAGTGCCCAATCTAGATAGAGCAGTAATGTGGAAATGTCACCCAAATAGAATCTGGGAGGTGGGCAGGGCTCAGCAGCCTGTTCTGTGCTGACAGAAATAGGGAGGTGCAAGGCCTGTCTGCCTCCAGAAGCCATATCCATTCCTACCTTGAGCACATGGTACCAGACTGAGGTGCCGCCAAAGTCAATGTGAAAGTCTGTATAGCTATCCCGTACACTCATGAGGCAGTACTTCTGCACACTGGGCCTCTCAAATACACACTCCTCCGGCCACAAGTTCTCCACCCATGAAAGCTTCCGAACAATCTTGGGTGTCTCCACAAGGTTAGAAAGCCTAGCAAGGAAGGGGTGGAGAGCAGACATCAGCTAATGGAGGTATGCTGAGGTAGACTGACAAAGTCCATTGGCTTCCAATACTTTTGAATATTGGGAATTTCACCAATTGAAGGTTGAAGTCTGAATGAAATGACCATATCTCAGTGAGGGTCAGATAAGACAGAGAACAAGTTCTCTCCATAGAATCCCTAAGAGCACATGCGACATATTTCCATAAGTCTGGTCAGCATCCTCATTCCACTCAGTTCCAGAAGTCCCAAGTCCCAGCTCCAGTTGAAGGTGATCATTTCCTCTACTAAATGCTCATGCTTCCCTTCTCTTCCACTGAGGCCCGCACACTTGGCACTTGGTTTATTACAGATTTTGTACTGTCCCCGTCTCATAGTGTCTTCTTTATGAAGAACCACTACAGAACCCTCTCGGGGCTGAGTTCAGGTAAAGAAGCATTTCTCCCAAGTATGGGGCTGGTTGTGTCCTATGTAAAACCACAAATTTTGTAATAGATCATGCTTCCTTCTTTGTTCTGATCTTGGGGAAACTCCGTAAAAACTCTACAGCCTATCTCCACCAGCTATACAGACATCCAACTATCCGGACTATTCATTTTGTGTGTAGACTACTTACCAGATGCATCCTATTTCCTAATCTTTATCTTCCTTTTGTTCCAATTTTCCCTTCCTTTCCCCTCTATCCTGTATAGTATTCATCTCTGAAAGCTACTTCACATAGTACTTCAGGATGAAGTGAAGTATAAATTAAAAAATGCAATTAAAAAAAATCCTCAAGTTATTTAACTTTGCATGTTAAAACCAACTGTAACAGTTTTGATATTGCAATACAGTTATGTAAAATGTTACCATTGGGGTAAAATGGCTGAAGAGTATAAAGGACCTTCTTGTACTTTTTTTTTTTTTGCAATTTCCTGTGTCTATAATTGTTTCAAAA
Source organism: Loxodonta africana (assembly GCF_030014295.1). Classification (NCBI taxonomy): domain Eukaryota; kingdom Metazoa; phylum Chordata; class Mammalia; order Proboscidea; family Elephantidae; genus Loxodonta; species Loxodonta africana. The sequence goes on from NC_087369.1 coordinate 64,723,594, forward strand.
TAAAAAGCTTTAAAAAACCCAGTAGATAATCAGACAGTAAGCTTCCTAAGGGCAAAAAGGTTACATTACAATTTCTTAGTATTTCCTACAGTTCTGAGTACAGAGGAGACTACTTATCTATTGAGTGAATGAGTTCAGATAAAATCATTTAAGACTCTCATTAAAATGTTATAAGTGTTTTCTTTTTGTTTCTTTTTTAATATATAACCTTATTCTTAATAAAACAAAACTACTTGGGGATAATTTTAGTAAATCTATTTCCAAGGACAGAGGACTTATCCTGGTAGTTAAACAGTGACTATGCCACACTTTAAGTATCAGAAAAAAGGTCTAAGAAAGTTGTGCTAGGACTTGTAGGAGACAAAAAGAATAATTAACACAGCTACTGTGTAATCTATCCAATGCTAGAAACTGTGGAAGAGAAATAGGTATCGGCAGTTTGAACATGAGCAGTTACCCTAGAAAGTATAAACAAGCTCCCCATCCCAAAGAAAGAAATCTCCAGGAGGAAGGGAAAGGAACACTAATACATATTCAGTTCAAGTTCAAGGAGTCCATGAGTGTCACAAATGGTTAAGTGCTTGACTATTAGCCAAAAGGTTGGCAGTTCAAACCCACCCAGAGGCACTTCAGAAAGCAGGCCCGGCGATCCGCTTCTGAAAGGTTACAGCCTTGAAAACCCTATGGACCAGCTCTCTGCTCAGCACACATGGGGTCACCATGAGTTGGACTCAACTCAGTGGTAACTAACAACACCACCATAAGTTCCAAGCACTTTGTTAGACTTTTTAGTTACTCCTGCCCCTCCTACCTTGTATCAGAGAATTCCAAACTAATGACATTGAGAACTTTCTCCCTCTTCCCGCTGTAATAATATTTCACAAAATCACCGAGCTTCATCTTGCAGTCAGCCTGGCGGGTCACATCAATCACATCAATCTCTTTGTCAGAACCTGGAATAAAAAGATGGGTTCTGCACCAAGTGGTTTCAAGGACTGGGAAGACTCTCTCATCCTCTCACCAGTCCCTAGAATGGCCTTAAAACCCCTCTCCCCAGGCACCGTATGTGTATGTGTGTATGTTTGGGGAGTGGGGAGCTGGGGAGCTGGGGATAAAAATCCATCCACACGTTCCTTAAACCTATGTGCTGGGTCCAGGCCTGCCAGAACTATGGAAACGGCTGACACACAGCCCGACCCATAGTACAACCTACCTGCTTGGACCCTGCTTCCTAACTTCGTCTCTTCCTCTCCCTCAAAAAATCATACCCAAAGACAACTGACATGTGAGAGCAAGAGTCAGAGGTTTTACCATCTCAACAGAGAGATCATAATCCCTAGTACTCCCCAGATAAATAATGGGGTTCGACCTGGGGTTTTGTTGTATATTAGAAGGAGGAGGAAGAAGAGACCAGGATTTTGGTTCTAGCTTTGCCAAAAAACTACTTTAGGCAAGACATTTTCACCTCAGATTTGCAAGATGGCTAGAAAGGAAATACAACAGGTATATTGGAGGGGAAGGGACACAGGTGTTGACAGGAACGAACAATGTCACAGTTAAGAGGGCCTGTGGTTTGAAAACATTATGCTGAGTGAACTAAGTCAGTTGCAAAAGAACAAATACTGTATGATATCACGTATATGAAATAAGCAAATATATAGAAACCAAAAATTATTAGTGTTTACCAGGGGTGGAAGGGAGGAGGACAGGGGGAGTTTTTGCTTAGGGGGCAGTGAGTTTATGTCAATGGTGGTAGAATAATTTGGAAAAGGACAGTGAAATTGGTTGTACAAGTTGAAGAATGTAATCAGTATCACTGAATTATATATGTAGAAACTGTTGAATCGGTGTATCTTTTCATAATTAAAAAAAGCATAAAAAAGAGGGCCTGTGGTGTCTTACCAACATAGTGTTCCACATCCCTCACAGTGAATGATGGTGAGGGTAGCGTCATCCCTAACCCATCCTTCTTCAAGACCAGGATGGGTACACTGAAGCTATTCTCTTCCAGGAATTCCACGGTAAGCTGACTTCCAGTGGGCTTCAGAATCACTTCATCTGAGCTGTGGGCCACACAAGAGAAACCCTGAGCCTCCAGAGGCCCTGCCCACTGAAAGCCTCACTGGATGCTGCCATACACCCAAGAGGTGGTTGGGGGCAGAGAGAACAGGAGCTTCCTGAGGGGACACAGCATAGGCTGGCAACTAACGACATAAACTTCACATGACAGGGAAGAAATGACCTGTACAAGGCAAGAGGCTAGGTCATGGGCAGAGATGGGGAACTAAACCCAGGGTATCAATCGGTGCTCTTCTCTGGATGACCAGGGAAGAAATGAGTCAACAGCCTACCCAGGAGGAAAAGACATAGCTTACAAGTTTAGCTAATTTGTTCTAACCCAGAGCAACAATCTCCACATTTCAAAAAACTGACAAAGAGAAAAGACAAAAGCAATTTTTATAACCACTTCTTCAACCGAAAAAAAAACCCAAACCCATTGCCATCAAGTCAATTCCGACTCATAGTGACCCTATAGGACAGAGTAGAACTGCCACATAGAGTTTCTAAGGAGCACCTGGTGGATCTGAACTGCCGACCTTTTGGTTAGTAGCCATAGCTCTTAACCACTATGCCACCAGGGCTTCCACTTCTTCAACACATGTACTCCATTAATTAAACAATGGGAGTTTAAAAATAATAATAAATTTAACTACATAAAAATCCAAATGTTTTGCAAGGAAAAATATGATGGAGTTTTAAAAACTAACAAAACTAGGAAAAAGATATTTGTAACACGTATGCCAAAGGATTATTTTCTTTACAATACAAAGAGCTGTTAATAATCAGTAAGAAACAGAGTCAGTAACCCAACAGAAATGTCAAACAACAAAAGTAGGTAGTTAACAGAGAAAAAAAATAAAGATGGTTTATAAGCATAAAAAAATACTCACCTTCATAATTAAAGAAATGCAAACAGAAACAAGATTTTATTTTTTTATCTTATCAAAAAAGGCAAACATCAAAAAGTTTGATAATAAACATTGTTAGCCAGAAAATAAGGAAATAGGCACCCTCACACACTGTCTGGTATAGCCACTTTGAAGACAATTTGGAAATATTTATAAACATTTCTAAAGTACATACTCTTAGACTTAGCAATTTCACTTTTAGGCATTAAACCTAAAGATATACTCACGCACATGTGCAAAGACAAATACAAAGATATCCTTTGCAGTATTTTTTTTCTAATAGCAAAATACTGGAATTAAATGTTTACCAATAGAAGACTGATAAATAAATTATTATATATCCATAAAATAGGACACTAAACAGCCGTGAAAAAGGACAAAGAGCATCCGTATGTATTGATGTACTGTTATGGATTGATTTCCAATATACATAATTTAGGTTAAAAAAAAAAAGCAAGACCAGAACAATACAGAAAGTTTCCATTTGTGTAAAAAAAGAAAAAATGATACACACACGTATACAATAATACTTTAAAAAATCACCTATATGAGACCAAACAGTCAACAACTACTTTAAAACAAAGATGAGAATGTAACGGGGCAGGGAAACTACATTAACGGAAATGAACAACCAGAACGGAAATAATGAGAATGTTCATGCACTGTGAAGAATGTAACCGATGTATGTCACTGAACAATTTGTGCAGAAATTGTTGAATGGGAATCTAAACTGCTGTGTAAATCTTCACAGAAAACACAATAAAATATTACTAAAAAGACAAAAAAAATGCACAAGAAATTGTTGATTTGGAGGAAGGGGCCTGAGGAGTCTGGAGTAGAAAGGAGACACTTCCGACTCCCTCCCTTTAAATAAATATCTACATACATATAAAGTTAAAGAAACACTTATAATTCCAAACACTTTGATTACAGAACAGCTGAAATGGTTCAGTGAGTTAAAAGCCAAGCAAGAGAGTGCTTTATTCATTTATTTTTTAACTCATTATTTCTGCTCAATTCCAGTGATTTATTTTTAATAAGGCCAGCTTAATAAATTCTTTTTCATGATTGTAAAAGAAATACACAACCACTCAACATTTTTTGTTTTAAGTTTCCTCTTCTCTACAAGGACAGAATTAAACTTTCTAATCTTTAAGACTCTTGAAAGTTCCAGCATTTGAGTGCATCAAAACATCCTCTCCTGAATTAGGGGATTATTGCTTCCCTATCTACCAAAAGTTTCTGCAAGAGGACCTTAATATATTCTGCACAAGAAATGGAACTCTAGCAACTGTTTCTCAGAAACTGACCAAAATACAAGATTCCTCACCAGAGGGAACTTGCAGAAACCTGAACCCAAATGGGGAAAGCACATAATGGGATGTCTAGTGGGAAACCTGGGAAGAGATGGGTCTCAGCCTCCCAGAGCCCTGGCATTCACCAGCTGTTGGACAGGAGTCCTCACCTGTCAAAGGTCCTACTCCGGAGCTCTCGAATGAACGAAGGACTCCCAGTCTTCACCGGCTTTCCCTTGTGTGTATCATGCCCTTTTGAAGATCCACGGCGTTTTTTCACTAAGCCAGGAAAAGACATGAGACCATGAGTCAGAATGGCCATAAGGTATAGATCCAAGAGCAAAGGCCTCTGCAAATCCTGCTTATCTTCCAATCTAACATCCCCTTGGAGCATCTGGAGTCAACAAGGCCCTCGCAGACTCAAGAAAGTTGGTGGAGAGGATGGATGCTTCCTCTGTGGAAGCCCTAGGGAGGAGAAGCCTCAAACTCTGCTTTTAGCAGAGCAGTTGCTGGCCTATTGGGCCTTCACAGGCTTCTGCTATTTCCAAAGGGAGGCAAATCTTAAGTACTTAGGCAAAGGTAACCACACTGTCAAGCTTCCTTTGCTTTGCCTCTGTCTGAAACCCCTTCTCTTGGAAACCTCAAGATCTACTTACTAACAGAGGGCCCATGTAAGACCTCGCAGTTGGGGCAGTGGTAGAGGTCAATGTCAGCAGCCTTCTCCTCTTCAACACCAACACAACTGGAAAAGAAAAAATCGGCCACAGTTTACAAAAATTTTATTTTTCATAAGGTCTAGAATTGTGCTGTCCAGTACAGATAGCTATTAGGCATACATTGGTTTCTACATATAAATTGATTAAAATTAAATAAAATTTGAAATTCCGTGCCTCTATCATTCTAGCCACATTTCAAGCGCTCAGTAGCCACTTGAACGTTTTTATCGATGCAGAAAAGTCCTATGGAACCACACTGGTCTAAAACAATTATGACAAAGCTAAAAATGTATATACCGTAAAGCTTCCTTAAGATTCGGAATGGTCAAAGCAGGAAAAGACTCTAGAGCAGTGGTGTCTAATAGAAATCTAATGTGATCCAAACACGTAATTTAAAATTTTCTAATAGCCACATTAAAAAAGTAAAAAGAAACAGGTGAAATTAATTTTAACACTTTATTTAACCCAATATACCCAAAATATTATTTTAACATGTAATCAAAATTTTAAAATTTAATGAGATATTTTATTAAATGAAAAGAACTGAAAAAGAATATTTTATAGTCAACAGTGGTTCTCTTGAAGATTACAAGTAGTCTTGTTTTCTCTTCCCTTTTCTGTATTTTCTACAACTAACATGTTACTTATTTCATATTTTAAAGTCTAAAAAAGATTTATTTAATTTTGAAAATCTGAGTTTGCAGTATGTGAGGTGGTAATTGCACAAAATTAAACCCTTCCTCATAAGGAAAGTCATCACTGGACCTCCAAATACCTACTGGCTAAGATTAATCTTCTAAAATCTTTGATCTGCTACACAAAGCAAAAAAAAAAAAAAAAAATCCACAGTCACCATCGAGTCAACCCCAACTCATGCCAACCCCATGCATGCAGAGTAGAACTGTGCTCCATAGATTTTTATTAGCTGAGTCTTCAGAAGTAGCTGGGTAGGCCTTTCTCCCAAGATGCCTCTGGGCGGATAGGACCTCCAACCTAACCTCTAGCCTTTCACTTAGCAGCCAAGCTTGTGAACCGTTTGCACCACCCATAACAGGGAACATAAAATAGAGTACCTATTATCCGTTGCCACTGAGTCGATTCCAACTCATAACAAGCCTATAGGACAGAGTAGAACTACCCCATAGGGCTTCCAAGAAGTGGCTGGTGGATTTGAACTGTCAACCTTTTGGTTAGCAGCCAATCTCTTAACTACTGGGCCAAAATGTTTCAGAAAAATCATTCTCATAAACTTGACTTCCCGGGATAAGGACTCCACCATGTTCCTGACTATCCTATGCTTATAAGCCTGTTGCATATCAATAAATTAGGGATATCACCATCAACTTTGTAGATTTTTAAGGGACAATTCAATCAGATAATGTATGTAAAGTGCCGAGCACAGTGAGCACAGTCTAGTATGCAATAAGTTAAGCAATAAGTGATAACTAATATTATTCTTTTACCCAGTTTACACCCCACCCTTCACCTCAAAACTTTTTTTTTTAAATGCATTCCGTATACCTTGCAGCATTAACCCTTCCAGTACTATTGGTGTAACTGTGTAACAGCCACTTTTTTATGCCTCTGGATCTCGTAGATAGTGCGTTATTCTGGTTCTATTGCATTTAGCGTCAAGGTGGGTCCCTTTTGAAATGCATGAAGCTCAGCAGACCGGAGCTGGAGCCTCACTGTTGTGTAGGTTGAGCATTCTATTAGGTGATGCTTCCTGGATGTGTTAGTTTTGTAAACTTTTGCCTTTTTTTCCTTAATTTCTGTGAAATAAGGCTTGCAAGCATGATTATGGCTTTCCTGTGTAATAGTTAGGGAGCCTCGATGGGTTTGTTTTGATTTTTCTGTGTCATATTTGGCAAACCAGAGGTTCCCCATGGAACCTAATGGAAAGGCCTTCTCAAACTATCTTTGTATTTTTTATTGGTATACTGTCACACCACAGATCAGTGGCGCCACAGTGCCACTTGCTTTACTGGTGGCTTGTATTACCATATCATGTATCTCAAAATCCATAACTCATATCAAAAATACTGAATTGGTCTTTGAATCAGCATGCCATAATTAGTGAAAACACAGCATCAAAAAAAATTTTTTTAATAAAAATTTAGTAATTAAATTAACTCACTTTCATGGACTACATGCTTTCTGTCTCACATCCCTGTTACCCTAGGACACTGTTCAAGAAGGAAGCCCCTCCAGGCATCTATCTTTCTTGAACTTTCATCCCCATATAGCTATGTGTTTTCTCTACCCCAAACACCTACTGTTCTTCTCCTTCCACAACTTTTCTGTTGTACCTTTAATAATCCCATTCCCTGGTAAACAAACCCATCTACATTCGCATTCCCTTCAATAAATCCATCCTTCTCTTTCTGGCTTAAATGAACCTGGGTTCTCTTCCTCTATACCAGTGCTACTCAAAGTGTGGTCCTTGAATTGATCCTGGTCCATGAACTGTTTATTACAGGTCTGTAATAAGAACAGAAAGGGACAGTAAGCATCTAAAAACTTTTACAACAATCTGGCAGAGCAGTATTATTCTGTTGAATCTAATAATAAAAAATTGGGATTTGTATTTTGTGTTACCTTTTTCATATCATTTTTCTGGTAATTCGCTTTTTAATTTTATAAAAGAATTGGTTCACCATGGTTTGAAAAAAAATCCTGGTCCTTTGCCACAGAAAGCTGGAGAAGTACCATGATAGAGCTCTGTCAGGTAGAGGCTACACATTCTCCCATGGCCTCATAACTCAGGGCTGGACTGTGGGTAGACATCCCCCTCACTCTCCGGTGAGATTTCTAGATCATCTCTCCTCTAACCTTGTGTTAAGTCCCCTAGTCCTCTGAGTTTCATACCATCCACTTCATACTCTTCTTCATCATTGCTCACCTCCCCAGCATACCTTCTGCACTCACTGATGAACCTGCTCACAGATTCCACTCCATCCCAAGTCCTGCTAACATCCCATGTGACATAAGTATCAACGTGGAGGCCTAACATCCTGGCCTCTTAGTTTTTTGACCTTTTCCTCTTCTGAGACTGTTATCTCCACTCCCATTTCTGCCACCAACTCTCATGGCCTTACCCCAGACCTTGTCAACACCTGCAATCACTCCATCTCTGGAATATATTTCATACATCACACTCTCTGACCACGAGAATGTATCCATCCAACAATCACTAACCACACCTGTTCGCCCTCACACCTCTCACAACCCCTTGATCCTCTTACTTTTCCCCTATCCACTCACTCTAGACTTGATCCTCCTTCCCTATCTAGCTTAGATTCCAGAATTCCTCACTTCAACCATCTTCTTACAGATATCTTCACCTCACTTGCCCCACTGCCTTTCCATCACACCCATGTGCAAACCCCAACCCTGGATCAATCCAACTACATAAAACTGAACCATTGGACATGGCTGGAGAAAAAATCGCCCAATGGATTGGTGCCAGAATAAATTTACACTGTCCAAAATATCTGGGTTATGTTGCCTGGCAGTCCTACATTTCCCTGCTCAGTTCTCCCTCCCATTCTCCAAAGTGGCTATTTCAAATCTCTGGCCCCACTAACTTCCTAGTCTCTCAGCAAATGACCTTGCCTCCTACTTCTTGGAGGAAATGAAGTACTCAGATGTAAACTTACCTCAACTTTCCACCATCAAATCTACTTTGTTCTGCATCTATCCTTGTCTCCTGCTATCCTTCCTTCTTTCTAAAGCCAGTTGTTCCACCTGAATCATATCTCTTCTTATCTTCTCAATCAATTTCCCTTCTTTCTGCAGTATCTTCAACCTCTCTCTCTTTCCCTTCTCCTTCTATTAGCATTTAAACAAGCTCCTCAATCTTTACAAATAAAAAAGAGGTGATCCACCTCTTCCTCCTTCCTGTTTGCCCCTCTCTGCCCCTTCACAGTCAAATATCTTCTTTGTTTAAACCTATGCAGCTTCATAATGATTTTTATTCTAACAGATAACACTTGTCCGTGGTCTAAAACACAAAAGGTACAGAGGTGTATACAGCGGAAAAAAAAAGTCTCCCTTCCACCCCAGCCACCCAGTAGCATCCAGAGATAATCTGTATCACAATCAAATCTATAAAAAAAAATTTAGAATTGCTGTGTACACTCTCTCACCCTTCTGCTGCAGTCCCCATCCTCTTTCTAAAACAGATCTCACCAAGGTCCTGACCTCCTTGTTGATACATGCAGTAAATACTTCTTTTCTTCATCTCGCTTGACCTCTTACCAGCATTTGCACACTACTGACCCTGCACTCTCTACCCTTGATTTCCATAACACCCTGTCTCCCCAGTGTACACTCATTCAGCAAATATTTAATGAGCATCTGCTATAAGGTCGCTATGAATCGGAATCAACTCAACGGCAACGGGTTTGGGTTTTTTTTTGGTTTGCCAGACCCTGGTCTAGGTGCTGGGGAGACAGACACAGAACAAAGCATACAAAAACCCCTGCCTTCACTGAATGCTCTGACAGGGATCACAAAAGAGGGTCCCGGACATAGTTGGAGAAAAATGTAGAACCAAATCCTAACTTGCAAAATAAGATAGACTTACTGGTCTGACAGAGACTGGAAAAAACCCAAGAGATGCCCCCTGGACACCCTTTTAACTCAGTACTGAAGTCACTCCTGTGGTGCACCCTTCAGCCACAGATTAGACAGGCCTATAAAATAAACAATAACACACATAGTTCCACTATGTGTATGAGACTAAATGGGCACACCAACCCAGGGGCAAGGACAAGAAGGCAGGAGGGGACAGGAAAGCTGGACAAATGGAAATGGGGAATGGAAGGTCGAGAAGGGGAGAGTGCTGACACATCACAGGGTTGGCAACCAGTGTAACAAAACAATATGTGTATTAATTATTGAATGAGAAACTGATCTGCCCTGTAAACTTTCATCTAAAGCACAAAAACCCTGCCTTCCTGCTGGCATTGTAGTGGAGGAAGCAGACAAGAAACAAGAAAAATCAGTGAAATATATGTCAGTGAGAAGAGCTGACACACACACACACACACACACACACACACACACGCAGTGGGAGGGAAATGGCAGTGGTAGTGAAATTTTAGGGAAGGGAAACTTTTGAATAAAGACCTGAAAGAAGTAAGGTAACAAGCCATACGGATATAAGGGAAAAGCATTCCCAATTAGAAAGAACATTAAGTACAAAAGCCTTGTGGCAGGAGAATGCCTAGAATACTGAAACAACAAAAGGGAGGACAGTGTTTCTGGAATAGAGAGAGCAAAATCCCAAAAAACAAACTTCGAAGCCATCAAGTCAATTCCAACTTACAGTGACCCTATAGGGCAATGTAAAGAAAACAAAAATCCTCACAACTGGATCAAAAAGCAACATCATGATAAACGGAGATCATAGTGAGACTGCCAAGGATTTCATTTTCCTTGGATCCACAATCAGCACTGACAAATCTGCTGCAAAAGACCTCTTTAAAGTGTTGAAATGCAAAGATGTCACCTTGAGGACTAAGGTGCCCCTGACCCAAGCCATGGGTCATATGGCTCATATGGCTGCAAAAGCTGGATCATGAATAAAGACAGCTGAGGAAGAATTGGCACCTTTGAATTGTAGGGTGGGGATTCTCTCTTAACCTAATCCTGTAGATTGAGTCCTGCCTCATTAACATAACTGCCTCTAATCACACCTCATTAACATCACATAGGTTAGGATTTATAACACATAGGGTAACCACATCAGATCACAAAATGGTGGACAACCACACAATACTGGGAATCATGGCCTAGCCAAGTTAACACACATTTTTAGGGGACACAATTCAATCCATAACATATCTCATGAGATTTGGTTCCTCGGTTTGGAGGTTTAGGGTCATGGTTTCATGGGACATTCTAGTTAATAGGCATAATAATGTGTTTGGTGCTTCTGTTCTACCTCCTAGTTCACTGCCTAGGGTCTAGGTCTTAAAAACTTGCATGCAGCCTTCCAAGACACAACAATTGGTCTCTATTCACCTAGAGCAACAGGGGAAGAAGGAGAGTCAGGAATAGGAGGAGGAAGTGGACCGTGTAGCTATTTGCCTCCATGAACAACTGCCTCCTTTGCCATGAGACCAGAACTGGATGGTACCTGACTACCATTACTGAACATTTTGATCAAAGATTCTATAGAAGAATCCTGATCAAAAGGGGGGATGCAGAATAGAATTTCAAATTCTCATGGAATCTAGATATTCTGGAGCCATGGAGGCTGTATGAACTCCTGAAAGTAGTGTTCTGAGATAATCTTAAACCAAAAGTATCCTCTGAAGTCTTCTTAAAACCAAACAATAGTTTAGCTCAACTAGTAAAGAACGTCTGCCCTGAGCATTGTGCTCTTTTAAGAACTATTTATATGGAATCAAATTGACAAGAGCAACTCAAAAGATCAGACAGGAACCTTAGCAGGCAGTAAGTTCATGTTAATGGCGGGGGGGGGGAACAACTCAGAAGAAGAGGGCAAGAATGGTTGCAAAGCTCAAAGAATGTAATCAATGTCACTAAAAGTAGAAGCTGTTGAATTGGTGTATGTTTTGCTGTGTATATTCTCAACAACAACAAAATAAAATTATTTTACAAAAATGAATACAAAAGCAAATGAATCAATTTATATAAAGTGCTTAGTACAGTGCTTGGCACACAGTAAGTGATCACTGTGTATTTGCTACTATAACCCAAGTTATCACTAAGTTCTATCAAATCCATCTCCTGAGTAGCTATCAATTCTGTCCTGTCATCTTCATGGCCCCTATCCTAGTCCAGGCCACCATTATCTCTAACTGGGATTATTTTCCTGCCCTCCTAAATGGGCTCCTGGCCTCTATTCTGTCCCCACTCAACTGGTCCTCTATACTACAGCCAGAGCGATCATTTAAAAATATTATTTCAATCCTGTCAACTCATCCTTAAAACATTTCACAGGCTCCCTATTTTAATAAGGTAAAATATAAACTTTTGAACCTAACGTGACCTAAAAGGCTTTGCCTGTCTGGCCTCACCTTCAGCCCCTGACACACCTCTGGCTCCGTAATTTATAGGGCCTAGAACAAAAAGAAAATTGGGGCCTCTTCGAAAAGTGGGAAAAAGGCTTTTTCCTTTCTTCTGTGGTCTCTCTTACTCAGTTTGTCATGGTGTTTATTTGCTATTTAACGTCACATTCCCTTTGGTAAGCGCAGGCCCTCACAGGTGCCCAGGGGCCCTGTACCAAGATTCAGTGCACAGGGTACACGCACCTGACCCCAACTCTCCCCAAACCTGCACCCTGGCCCAGCACCCCAGGAAGCTGTTCGAGGAGGCAGGGAGGCAGCAGGAGATAGGACCACATGTGAGCCAAGGCTCTAAGTCCCTAGCACAGGCCCATTGTCCCATCGGACTTCCCTTACAAAACACAAATTCAAAGGTAAAATTATTAAGACTTTCAAGACAACAACCACAGAGCATTCATTAAGCCTCAGATGCTGGGCCCCCTTCTGAGTGACTACAATGGTCCCATGCCCATGAAACCAGTCCTGCCCTAAAACGCCAGCTGGATTCTCAGTGCCAATCTCTTTCTGGTCTCTTGGCTTCAACACATGCAACTCCCTCTGCCTGGAACATTGCTGGTCTACTTCTTCCCTGCTGCTGTGGCACACCACACTGTTCCTATTTCAGTACTCAGCATGCTGACTTGTAACTGCTCATTTACTTGCTGTCTGCTCCCACTACATTCAACAGACAGTATATCTTGTTCACCAAAGTCCTTACCTTATCCATCTCCAAGTCTTGCTCTACCTATTATCTAACCCAGTTCAACAAACATTCACTGGGCTAGATAACTCCTCAGATCAGGGAGGGAGACCAGTGAAAATCAGGCTTCTGGCTCAATAATTATCACCTAGGACCAAGGGTAGTAAATGCTTCGCTTTGGACGGTTTCCCTAGTGAAGAGAACAATTATTACAGCTCCAGGTCTTGAGATTAAGATGAATTATCCTCAGTGCTCACCAGAGTCCAGCATATGGTAGGCACTCAATAAATATTTATTGAGTTAATAACTACACAAATTCAACAAATATTGAGCACAGATATGCCCTCATGAAGTGGGCACTCTAGAGATGGAGATAAGTGGTGTCAAAACAGTTTCGTATAGTAGTAAGTGCTATAAAGAAAATAAAGTAGGGTAAGGGGATGGTGGGGACCCTGGCAACTCAGTGGTGAAGAGCTCGGCTGCTAACCAAAAGGTCGGCAGTTCAAATCCACCAGCTGCTCCTTGGAAACCCTATGGGGCACTTCTACTCTGTCCTATAGGTCACTATGAGTTGGAATCAGCTTGACAGCAATGGGTTTGGTTTTTTGGCTTTTAAGGGGATGGTGACTGAACAAGTGAATTTGAAGCCTGCAGAAAGGAAAATGAGGAGAAAACTGAACTATGAACTTCAACATATTATCACATTTAAACTCCACAACAAATCAGAGAATTCTGTACAGTATTCAGAGACAGCATAGCACAGCAGTTAAAAGTACCAAGTTGTGAGCCAAAATGCATGGGTTTGAATTCATCTCTGTCACTTACTAGCAATGTGAACTTAGGCAACTTACTCAACCTCTCTGTGCCTCAGTTTCTATACCTGTAAAATGGGAGAAATAATAGTACCACCTTGTAGGACTATTAGGGGATTAAATGAGCTAAAATAGGGAAAGTGCTTAAAGCAAAACCCGTCACATAAGTATTGGCTATCATCATTATCATTTTTTTTATCACCATTATCATTATTAATATTATCCTAATTTAGCAAGTGAGAAATCTGAGTCTCAGAGTGGGTAAGTAGCTTGATGGAGATTACAAAAATAATAAGTAGCAAAGCAGGATAAAAATCCAGGTCTGTGTGACTCTACTATACCACTACAATATGTGACTAGAATACAAAGTGGGGATGTTAGTAGAGGTAGTAGCATCAAGTGTTATTAGAACACAAAAGTAGGCACTCAATTCCTTCAGGGGTGTGGAACTGAGTGGTGGCTGAGGGTTGGAGAAACTGTAGAGGTGACAAGGTTGCTCAGAATTCTGTCTGGCTATTTGTCTGCTCAATCTCTGTTCTTTGAGAATACCCAAGAAATTGGGCCCTACTCCCACCTGTTTCCTGGAAAGACAATATCTTCATTCATAAATAAAGAGTTAAAACAGCATTTTTATCAATCTTTGTTATTTAAAAAAGATCAGAAATATCCAAGTTAATTTGTCATTTCCTGCAAAGTTCGAAGTGGAACTTTTAGAAGTGAAAAATACATTAGAAAACTCACTGGATGGACTCAACAGCTAAGTAGAGACAACAGAAGAAAGAATCAGTGAACCTGAAGATAAAGCAATAGAAATTACCTAATCTGAACAACAGAAAGAAAATAAATTGAAAAAAAAAAATGAACAGAGCTTCAGCAAATACAGAACTATAAGAAAAGATCTAACATTTGTGTCATCAGAGTCCCAGAGGAAGAGGAGAAAGAGTGTGGGGTTGAAAAGTATTTGAAGAAATAATGAGTGAAAATTTCACAAATGTGACATAGAAATCCTATATGCATATGCAAAATATGTGAAGCAACAACTGACAGAACAAAAAGGAAAAAGACAAATGCATAATTATCCTTGGATACTCAATACTTCTCTCTCAACAACTAATCGAACGACTAGACAAAATCAGCAATGATAGAGAAGAATTCAACAACGTCATCAACCAACAGAAATTAATGGCATTTATAAATACTCCACTCAACAACAGAATATACATTTTTTTTCAAGCAGCCATGGAACACTTAACAAGATAGACCATATCCTGGGCCATAAAACAAAACTCAACAAATTTAAAAGGACTGAAATCATACAGAGTATACTCTCTGATGAGTATGGAATCAAACTTGAAATCAATAACAAAGATTAAAGGAAGTCTACAAATCTACAAACATTTGGAAACTAAACAACATACTTCTATATAATCCACGGGACAAAGAAAAAGTCTAAAGAGAAATACATTGAACTACATGAAAATGAAAATACAACATATCAAAATTTGTGGGACACAGCTAAATCAGTGCTGAGAAGGAATTTTATAGCACTAAATGCTTATATGAGAAAAGATAAGTCTGAAATTAATAATCTAAGTTCCCACCTCAAGAAACTAGAAAAAGAGCAAAATAAACCCAAAACCAGCAAAAGGAAGGAAAAAATAAAGTACAGAAATCAATGAAACTGTAAACAAAAAGACAATTAAAAAAGTCAATGAGAAAAAAAAGCTGGTTCTTTGAAAATATCAATAAAATTAAAAACCTCCTTCAAGACTGACAAAGAAAAAGAGAAGACACAAATTATCATATCAGGAATGAAAAGAAATATCACTATAGAGCCTACAGAATTGAAAGGATAATACGGAAATATTATGAACAATTCTACATTCCTTGAAAAGCACAAACTTCCACAGCACACCCAATTTATAATGTTGTTAGGTGCCATCAAGCCGGTTCTGATTCATAGTGACCCTATGTACAACAGAATGAAATACTGCCCAGTCCTGTGCCATCCTCACAATTGTTGCTATGTTTGAGCCCATTGCTGCAGCCACTGTGTCAGTCTATCTCATTGAGGATTTTCCTCTTTTTCGCTGACCCTCTACTAAGCATGATGTCTTTTTCCAAGGGCTGGTCCCTCCTGATAACATGTCAAAATAATTTAAGATGAAGTCTTGCCATCCTCCCTTCTAAGGAGCATTCTGGCTGTACTTCTTTCCAGACGGATTTGTTTGTTCTTCTGGCAGTCCACAGTATATTCAATATTCTTTACCAACACCATCATTCAAAGGCATCCATTCTTCTTTGGTCTTCCTTATTCATCGTCCAGCTTTTGCATGCATATGTGGTGACTGAAAATACCATGGCTTGGAGCAGGCACACCTTAGTTCTCAAAGTGATATCTCTGCTTTTTTACACTTTAAAGAGGTCTTTTGCAGATTTACCCAGTGCAATAAATGCACTGATTTCTTGACTGCTGCTTCCATGGGTGTTGATTGTGGATCCAAGTAAAATGAAATCCTTGACAATATCAATATTTTCTCCATTTATCATGATGCTATTTATTTGTACGGTTATGAAGATTTTTGTTTTATGTTGAGGTGTAATCCATACTGAAGGCTGAAGTCTTTGATCTTCATCAGTAAGTGCTTCAAGTCCTCTTCACTTTCAGCAAGCAAGGTTGTGTCATCTGCAAAACGCAGGTTGTTAATGAGTCTTCCTCCAATCCTGATGCTGTGTTCTTCTTCATATAGTCCAGCTTCTCTGATTATTTGCTCAGCATACAGACTGAATAAATATGGTGAAAGGGTACAACCCTGATGCACACCTTTCCTGATTTTAAACCATGCAGTATTCCCTTGTTCTGTTCGAACGACTGCCTCTTGATCTATGCACAGGTTCTACACGAATACAATTAAGTGTTCCAATATATAACAGATAATTTAAATGATCCTTTAACTATTACATAAATTGAAATCATAATTTAAAAACTCCAAAAAAAGGTTAAAGATAATTTGGCAAAGTGTTTAGCATAGTGGCTAGCACACTAGCTAGTGTTCAATAAATAGCTATTACTATTTTATTTAAATCATCACATCCACCCTCAGGGGAACTGAGGTTTTTCAGGAATGAAATCCTTTACAAATAAGTAGCAGAGTCAGAATTTGAACCCAGATCTTCCAGCTCTGAAACCGGGGCCATTTCTTCTACAATTCAGAGTTCACATCACAGCCACCCCCTTAGGGATGTGCCAACCAATTCTTCTATAGATAGGAAAACTGTAAGGGACGAGGTTTTTGCCAAAACCTGTTCTGGCAAAAAAAAAAAAAAAACACTAAACCGGTTGATGTTGACTCATGTTGACCCCATGTGTTGCAGAATAGAACCGCACTCCAAAGGCTTTTCAACCCTTGGTGGTGCAGTAGTTAAGAGCTTGGCTCCTAACCAAAAAGTCAGCAGTTCAAATCTACCAGCTGCTCCTTGGAAACCCTGAGATAGTTCTGCTCTGTCCTATAGGGTTGCCATGAGTCGGAACTGACTTGATGGCAATGGATTCTAACCTTTCAGAAGCAGAACTCCAGGCCCTTCTTCTAAGGTGCCTCTGGGTGGGCTTGAAACATCAACCTTTTGGTTAGTAATTGAACACTTAACTGTTTGGGCAAAGCCCCAGACATCAATAAATACTCGCCAACTAGCTTTCTCTGCCAGTGTAGAGCAATGATTCTCAAAGTTTAGGGTACATCAACATCACCTGTTTGTTAAAATACAGATTGCTGGGTCCCAGTCCTAGCCTGGTGATCTGCATTTTAAACAAATTACCAGTTAATGAGTCACACTGTGAAAATGCATGGTGTATGGTAATGATATGTTACCCTGCCCATCCCCCAATATTAGAAGCTGTCACACTCCACAGAAGGGGAGGGAATCAAGACAGGATAAGTGATTCTTGCCGGCAGACCCCACTCATCTACTGAATCAGAAACCCTACAGGCGGAGCTCAACAATCTTGTGTTTTAACGGGTCTTCCAAGCAATTCTGATGTACTCTAAATTCTGAGGACCACTGTTCTACAAATCAAAGTATTTTGCAAAATCCAGCCCTTTACAGTTAGAGGAGTGGAGCTATGCCATATTCTTTCCACTTTTGAGAACCTGGGCTCTAGAATCAGACAATGCTAAATTCAAATCCAGACTCAGAAAGTCACTTAACCTCCATGAGTTCCAGAGTCTCATCAGCAAAATGGAATAACTGCCTCCCTTGTTAGAACCTTTCCAGGAAGTAACTTGGCATTATATACCATAATCCCTTATAGGACTTCAAAAAAGCCATATCCTATGGAAGTCATCAGAGATGCAAAACCAAACCAACCAAATCCAATGCTGTCGAGTTGATTCCGACTCATAGCGACCCTATAAGACAGAGTAGAACTGCCCCGTAGCATTTCCAAGGAGCACCTGGCGGATTTGAACTGTGCTACGGCTGCTAAACAAGAGGTCAGAGATGCAAGCAGGTTTATATTGCCTCTAGGCATTTGTGGGTTTATAATTTGTGAGTTTAACTATTGTGAGCAACAATGAAAAGTTCATAATACTTAGTAATTTTTAATTGTGCTGAAGTACAAACTTAAATGGAGGACTATGAGCTGTGTGTGTACATGTGCACATGTACAATGCACTGAATAAGCAAAAACAGCTACCCACCAAAGAACTGATTCTCAGCTGGCTTCCTTGTTCTCTAGCAGCCCATAGAGAGAAACAGGAGAAACAATAAAAACTTGGTTTCTTCCGTGGAAAAGAAATTAAGGCAGTGAACTTGTCAGGGTATGCACAGAAACAGGACTTGCCATAGAAATGTGATTAAGGAGAGGCCTGGCCCATACGCCCATTGTGATATTTATAAATCTGGAATTCTTAAAGGTCTTAGTGGTGTTCATTGTAAATGTTAAGTGACTACAAAAGTGTTCACCACATTTTTTTTCTTTTTTGTTTTAACCAGCACCCATATCAACATACAAAACATTTCCAGAACCCCTAAAATTTCTCTCACATCACAGTATTATTTATAATATAAAAAGTACAAATAACCTAAGTGTCCAACCATAGAAGAAATGACCAAGTAACTGATGACACATACATATGGTGGAATATCAGAAATCAGTTTTCTGATGAATAGTTAATGACCTGGTAAGATACATTATAATGTTCGGTGGGGAAAAAGATAGGTTACAAAATAGTATTTATAACAGAATCCCATTTTGTAAAAGTAAATGCTTACATTTAAAATAAACAGGTAGGAGTTAATGCAACAAAAAATTTAACAGTGAATTGTGCTGGATCATAGGTGATTTTTATTTTCTTTATTCTTTTTCTATATTTCTATATAGAAATATATATTTTATATAATGAGACTGTCTCATCTGTATAATCAGGAAAAAAATTAAAAAAACATTATTTAAAAGAATAATATCTAATTTTCAAGCTTGGGTATAGATTAAATGAGATAATTTATGCAAAGTCTCCGTCATGGGGTCTGGCACACAATAAGTACTCAGGAAGCATTTGTTCCTGTTCCCTGTTCCCAGATTACAGAATTAAGGGCTCTCTATATCGTGGACAGGAGCCCATTTCCCGGGTCTGAAACAATCTAAAGCAATAGCCTTTTTCATGAAGATTCATTCATTCATTCAAAAATGTACTCAGCATCTATTACATCTATTACATGTTCGGCATTGAACGATTCTGAGGACACCAAAAATGAAAAGATGACTTCTCTGCCCTGAGAGAGCTCTCGCTAGTGAATGACACCGACATACTTATAATTATGATCTAATGAAATAATTAATAAAGATGCAATACAAAGTACAATGGGAACCCAGAGGAAGGAGGCCTATTACAGAGGAAGGGTATTCTGCGAGCTATAAAAGGGAGGACAATAGTGGGAATAACATGGGAAAAGACACAGAAGCATAAAACAGTATAAAGCAATTCAGTCTCACTGGGACATAAAGAGCAAGGGAAGAGGAATGATAATAAATGAGACTGAACAAGTAGATCACAAAAGGTCTTGTCTGTCACACAAAGGAGATCAGATTTTATCCTGTAGAGGAACCACTGGAAGAATTTTAAGCATAAGTGTGACTTTATCAGCACTATCAAAAATACTAAAAATCCTGAAAAAAACCAAACCCAGCGCTAAAAATCCTGAAAGACATCTTAGTTCTCACCTGTTTCCAGAGGAAAGGAAAAAGAAATCACCCTCTAGGTCTGTCCCCTCTTAAATGAAATAACATGAGGCAGTTGGACCATGGTAAATATGCAATAAAGATCAGTTAAATACGAATTTGACTCTTTTGCGGAGAAACTGCATGGCGTAGTCCCTGCCAAGAGCAGAATTTCAGCACCATCACCTTCAGTTTGGTCTGGGCTTGGTAATAGGAATGGCTCCTTTGGAAGGGACTAATGACAACTGAAAATTTTAGAATCTAACATGCAACAAAGGAGGACACCCTATACTGTTTTGTTGTACTATAGTGTACAAATCCCTCTCGGGGTTGTCTTTACATAGTTGGGATATAAATCCCAAATAAAAAAAAAATAATTGGATAATATTACAGTTGTATCCCACACACTAACCTCTCTGGAATCTTAGGTGACAGGTGCTTATGAGTACACATGGTTAACTGGAAGGAATGCATTAGTAGTATTACTCCTGCTGTTTTACCCATATTTCTTCTACTAATTCAATTTTAGTTGGATGGCTCTGCAGATAAATATTGTAAAAATAAAACACTATTGCATTTCTGCCTCCATGTATTGAGTGCATGCAAAATCACGAAGTATTTATTACATTTTATAAATGAAGACAATGAGGCTCAGAGAGGCAAAGTAACTTGCCCAAGGTCACATCGATAGTAAGTTGCAAAGCCAGGACTCAAATTCACATGTTACACTCAAATATCTCAAAAATGTAGTACTGTCTCCCCCAAAGTCAGTGTCTGAGGAAAAACAAAATTGCCATAAGATAAAAACTGATAATGTCTTTGTGGTTGGAAATTAATTATAATTTTTTTTAATATTATAAAGAAGAGTGAAAAGAAGAAATACGTAGGGGAAAAGAGAAACAGCACAGGCCAATGTCACCTATGTCCTGGTCACCAAAGGGAGACAGAAGAACCTGGATCTCTGAGGTGGGCTGGAGTTAATTCTTGATGAGAGAGGGAAAAAAAAGTTTTGAGTGGGAATCCAAAACAGCGGAGCAAAGGAAAGATCAGTGAGCAGCCGGCTACTGCGCTGTGTACAGCTTGGCTTGCCCTCTTACCTGCCGTGAAACCAATCCTGGCACATGTCACACTCAATCATGAAGCGGGTCACATCATAAGGCAGCCTGCAGAGGCAATACACTGGCACAGAGGCCATCTTCGCCTGGCCTTGGAGCCTTCTGCAGCCGGCCAGGTTCGTGGCGTCAAGAGATGTGGAAGGTGGTAGCAGGAGTCCTTTCTGAATGAAGGCTGGGCACAAACAACAATTTTTATAGAGTGAATCAGGTCCCCCGGGGTACCAGCCTGAGTTCACAAATGGGGAATTACCATTGCCAGGATGCAGCACAGCTGGATCGGCTGTAGGGGGCAACAGGAGAATGTCCACCAGGCCTTCAAAATTTCATTAACAAATAAAGGACGGCACTATGCCATCGAGGCTCCCCTCCCCCTCCCCCTT
The DNA here is from genome assembly GCF_030014295.1 of Loxodonta africana. Classification (NCBI taxonomy): domain Eukaryota; kingdom Metazoa; phylum Chordata; class Mammalia; order Proboscidea; family Elephantidae; genus Loxodonta; species Loxodonta africana. The sequence continues at coordinate 64,744,877 of NC_087369.1, forward strand.
CTTAAGCCCCCTAGAGTCAGTGATAAGTTCTCATCGGGTTTCAGGTAAAATATCTGAAGCCTTTTCGGGAAGCTTCTTTAATCCCTCACTGAACCTTCTCCTTGCTCCCTCCCCTTGCTTCCCAGGGCTCCCTTTATTATGACGCAAACCATAGCCTTAAGAATGAGGCTGGGGGCACCAAAGGAAAAAAGTCTTCCCTACCCCCAAAATAGGGGTTAACTAGAGAGAGATGAAGGATCCCTGAAAGTCTGTAAGGATTACTCGAAAACTACCTCAATACCTGCAGGTACAAGGCAGGCAAGGCTTAGTGCCCAACTCAAATCACGGTCCTGGGGCTGTGTTCTGAGAGTTTAAATGATCTTTTCCTTCACTCTCAAAATCACTCCTTCCACGGCCAGTCAAGAGTCTCGTCATCCCCCAAAACTGAAATAAATCTCAATTTTAAAACTGATCAGATCGTCCTCTACTTCAAAGATGACAGGGTTCTCGTCGCACCCTCTCTTCCAAACCCCTGGAACTGACCAGAATTCCCTCACACTCCTGAAACTAAACAAGGATTTTTTCACTGCATCTCCTTACAGTCCTCCCAAACTGACAAGGAGTCCCCTGTTCCCCGAAACTGACAGGGATTTCATCATAGATCTTTAAGCTGACAGGAATCTCCCAGCAGCCCCCAAAACTTACGAGAATATCTTCACGCCTCCAAAACTGACAGGAACCTCCTCAGCTCCAAACCTGATAAGGTCTTCGGTCCGAACCCTACAGGAGGCTCCTCATCCCCAAAGCTGCAGGGACTTCTCACGCCCGCAGAATTCACTCCCACCGACACGCCTGCGGCGGGACTAGCTTCGGCACAGCTCGGCGCCTAGCTCAGCGGAGGCTCAGCGGGCAGTTCCGGCCCCACCGGCGGCGCGCGCCGAATTCTGGGATTGTTACAATAAGGCTATGAACCTTGCTCGCCTTCCTTCGAACCACCCGCTGGGTCTGCACGGCGGTGCTTTAGGGCAGCCCTCTCCACAGCACCCCGCAGGCCCGCCCGTTAGGGCCTACTGGAGACCGCGGCTCTGGCCTAGTCCGGCGGCTGCCCGGCGAACGGGCAAGCGGCGTTGTAGCTGAGCCAGCAGGAGATAGCCGCGAGCAACCCAACGAGGAATGAGACCAGTCGGCAGCCAGATTCAAGAAAAACAACCCGGTAAATCGCCGGGAGAAGCCCAGTGGCGGTGGTGGTAAATTGTAGTAGTCAATAAAGTTTATTCAAAACAATGAGGAAGTAGAGGCAGAGAGGGGAGGAGAAATATGGGGTAAACAGCTACCATATTGAGAGTGGCGCCGCTGCCGCGAGGGGACGAACCCGACCGCCATCTTATGAGGGCCGGACACGCGAGGTAACCCCGGCACACGCAGAGAAAGGAAAAGCAGCCATCTCCCATATGATGTCACCAGGGGCGTAGCGCCATTTGCGGAAGAGGGGCGGGGCTCAGCTACCTTTGAACCAACCCAATCGAAGCTGCAGACCTTGAGCAGAGAGGCCGCCATCTTAGATGAGGCAGTGTTTTGGCTCCATTTTGAGTGGGGCCAGAAACATCCTAGCCTTTCCCTCTTCCAGGCAAACATGGAGTTAAGCACCCCCCCGCTACTCCTCCTTCCCAGCCTTTTACCCCTATGAGAAGAGGTAAACTCGGTGACTCCAAAAGGCAAAATTAATAGGTGGAGGCGGGGGCGGGCTTCCCGCAGGGTAGAGGCAGAGTACTTACAGCAGATCCCATTCATCGAGCCTGGTCAGCAGACCCTTTCACCAGAATTTCGTGTCGTTTATTCTTTACCTTATGCGGGAAGCTCTGTTACTATCCCCATTTGACAAGTGAGTTGAGTTTCAGAAATAGGAAGTTAACCCTTGCACCCGCTACTACCCCCTTGTCCTCAGTCCCTCAGTCGTAGTTCCTCTGTACTTCTGTCAACTTCCCAGACCCCTCTGAACCCTCTCTTTTTTTATCCTACTGTTTCAGTCCAATTCAGTTCAGATAAAGTTAAGGCATTTTCATGCATCTGTTCCACAATTTTCTGACTGCAGCCTGAGGGTGTGTTGTGAAAAGAGGTTTGAGTGAGTTCCACACACATGCTTAAAAATGGCGCTAGTTTACTCAAAACCTTCTAGAAAATCCTCAGTTCTCTTACTACTACACTTTCTTAAAGGGTCCCACCACTAAAAGAAAACAATGTGTGTGTGTGCACACCAGCGGCAATTGGTTAGGTTCTGAGGATACAAGGATGAAAAGAAGGCCTCAGCCGTGGGAAATCACCAGTGAGTGCAGGAGAAAAGCATGCAAGTAAATACTTGGAATATAACATCCAGTAAGCACACAAATACATTGTGCAAAATGAAGGTAAGGAAGAGCCCCAGAAGCTGCTTGCTGCTGTCAAAGAAGACTTCAGGGAGGCTTGGGGAATACATAAAAGTTCACTAAGTTAACAAGCCTGAACATTGTACATAAAAGGATCAGCATGTACAAATGCTTGGAGGCACATCGGGAACATTTGTTAAAAGTAGTTCAGTATTGTTGGAACAAAGGAAGGAGAAAAGAAGGGTAGGAGATTTAAACAGTGAGACGGGTCAGGTTATAAAAGACGGCAAATATACAAAAAGTTTTAGATTTTTTTTTTATAAGAAACCATTAAAGGTTTTTGAGCAGGAGTAATATGAGTCACACTTGTGTCTTAGCCAGAGGAAAATCCAGGTTTAGTGGGACCTGAAGCTTACATATTTGGGAGGCGGGACTTTAAGAAAAGAATATAGACTTATGAATATAAACTTAGGTTCAAAAGTGAGCAGTATTTCTAGAAGCCATTCTTAGACCTGGGCGATAATTATACATAGAAATTATACAAACCACATGTGTCCAACTAAACACGAACTAAATGTATCCCCCCCAAATCAGCTTCCCATTGGTGGGGTCTCAAAAATGTCTGCGGTATCTCCAACACCACCTAATACACAGGAAAGCGTGAACCAGGGAAAGACTCAGTGGAAATGGACAGCAGTTTTAACCAATTGTGGTTTAAATATATTTTAAAAACTTTGCAAAACATATTACTGTGTGACCGACCACATAGCAAGTGACAGGCTCTGTAGCTTAAGCTTCCTTAGCTTCACAAGTAGGCAAGAGGGAAGGAGGCTGTTGTACTAGTCTAGAACAAAAGATGAGACCTGAACCAGGATAGGTTTAGAGAATAATTAAAAATAGCGGGTGAATGAGGGAAAGGAGTATGAGTTCATGTCTCGGTTGGGTGTCAGGGTGGGTGATGGTGCCATTGCCTGAGCCAGAATACATAGAAGGAAAAGCAGTTTTCGTGGAGGAGAAGACTAAGTTTGAGTAAGTTGAGTTAAAGTACGTGTAGAACATTAATTCACTTGCCCAACAATTCTTCATTGAGTTTCAGAGGTAGGAAGTTAACCCTTGCACCCAGGTCTGGGTAGTAACCCAGACCTGGCTTTCATGGAGCTGACATGCTACTGGGAGATCAGTCAATAATCAAACCAATTTTAATTTACATATTTATTGAGCACCTATTATGTGCCAGGCACTGATCTAGGCAGTGGGGATTTAGGGGTGAACAAGACAGACAAGGTCCCTGCCCTCCTGGAACTCACATTCCAGTGAGGGAGACAGACAATAAAGTGAGTCAAACAACAGAATTTTAGATTCCAGTGAATGCTATGTGAAAATAAAATAAGTTATGACACAGGGAATGATTTGGAGGGAAGGCATTCTATTTTAGATAGGGTAGCCAAGTAAGTCTTCTAGACAAAGTGTCATGTGAGCTGAGACCTGAATAACAAGAAGCCAACTGACAACAAGAGTAGAAGGAATAAGAAGTGCAAAAGTGATGGCAGAAGCCAGTTGAGTCCACTCTGAATATCACTTCCTGAGCATTTACCGGGCAGGGTACAGGTGGGGGTTGGAATGGAGGCTCCAGACATGAATATGAAACCCTATATGTACCCTTTAAGATTGTACAGTCTAATGAAGGAGACAAGAATACAATAAACAATAACAAGGGTGGGGGAAAAAAGCTCAAGAGTTCTATCTAGAGATATGAGCTAATATTTGTGGGAACAAAGAAGGAGCCACAATTAGTTCAAACATGTTTAGTGGATATGTCAGGAAAGGCATCGCAGGAGGTGTCATTTGACCTAGGCACTGTGGTACCCACTCTCGCCCCTACCCCTAGAAGATCCCAGTGTTCTTGGGATGTGGGGAGAGGGAGCTAAAGGATACTGGGAAAGGGAGAGCTGTCAGGGGGCTGATCCCAGTCAGGCAGGTTTGCTTACAAAGGAACTGCCAAGGATGCTTCTGCCAAGGATGGGAAGCAGCCAGCTGTTGCCCTGAAAATGTGTGGTTTGGTTATGTCTCACAGAATGCAGTGCATGATCTGAACTAGCCACCACAGCACAAGGCTGCTGTGGAAGCCTTCCTTCCTACCCCACCTCCACTTAACAGTTATACAATTTTATTTTTATTACATAAACAGTAGTAAATGCATTCTCATTGCAAACATTCAAACAGCTAAAGCTGAAGTTCCCTCTGGACCACCACTCAATCCCTGCTTACCTCCCTAGAAGGAGAATCTTAGCAGGATCTTTTCCAGTTAATTTCTCATAGAACTGTTCAGATGAAAATGATGAGGGATAAAGTGGAGTATAAAATATATGAGGAAAAATTAAGAAAAAAAGGCGGGGGAGAAATTACACGTGAAAGAACAGGCTTGCTCCGAAACAGACTTGAAAGTACAAGGGCAGTGAAAGCAAAAAGACAAAATAATGATAAATAACATGATCTGAGAATTCACTGTCCTGAACTCTTCACATCCATTTACTCAATCTATACAGTGACTCTATGAGGCAGATACTAGTACTATTCCCACATTATGCATAAGAAAACTGAGTATAGAGACTTTAAATCACTTTCTCAGGTTACATTGCTAGTAAATATCCAAGCACAGGTTCCTGACAATGCAGGTCCAGAGTCCAGGTTCTTAACCACTCAGCTATACCACTGGTCTATATTTAACAGCAACTGGCGTCTCCAAGATTGATGTCATTGGGGAAGTTGATGGTTCTTTGCATGATTTGAATCACAGAAGCAAAATAGGGTTTGTACCCACTTGGAAAAAAACAACTAGCCGTGGGATCGGCACTCCACCAAGAGGATGGTCCCTCAGGTGCCAAACTACGTAGCTGAGAACACCAACCCACACCTCCAGGGCCATCGTCATGGGTATGCCACTTGTGTAGAGCTCTGCTCCAGAGGGGCTTTAGGAGTGGTTTAATGCTATGCTGTTGCTATCTTGAAATTCCTAATAATTTTATTTATTAATTTTTTATAATTTTTATTGTGCTTTAAGTGAGTTTACAAATCAAGTCAGTGTCTCACACAAAAACCCATATACACCTTCCTACACACTCCCAATTACTCTCCTCCCTAATGACACAGCCCAGTCTCTCCCTCCACTCTCTATTTTCGTGTCCATTTCGCCAGTTTCTAACCCCCTCCACCCTCTCATCTCCCCTCCAAGCAGGAGATGGCAACATAGTCTCAAGTGTCCACCTGATCCAAGAAGCTCACTCCTCACCAGCATCCTTCTCCAACCCATCTCCAGTCCAATCCATGTCTGAAGAGTTGGCTTCGGGAAAGGTTCCTGTCCTGGGCCAACAGAAGGTCTAGGGGCCATGACGACCGGGGTCCTTCTAGTCTCAGTAAGACCATTAAGTCTGGTTTTATGAGAATTTGGGGTCTGCATCCCACTGCTCTCCTGCTCCCTCAGGGGTTCTCTGTTGTGTTCCCTGTCAGGGCAGTCATCAGTTGTAGCCAGGCACCATCTAGTTCTTCTGGTCTCAGGCTGATGTAGTTAGTCTCTGATTTATGTGGCCCTTTCTGACTCCTGGACTCATAATTACCTTGTGTCTTTGGTGTTCTTCATTCTCCTTTGCTCCAGGCGGGTTGAGAACAATTGATCCACCTTAGATGGCTGCTTGCTAGCGTTTAAGACCCCAGACGCCACTCTTCAAAGTGGGATGAATAATGTCTTCTTAATAGATTTTATTGTGCCAATTGACTTAGATGTCCCCTGAAACCATGGTCCCCAGACCCCTGCCCCTGGTACGCTGGCCTTCGAATCATTCAGTTTATTCAGGAAACTTCTTTGCTTTTGGTTTAGTCCAATTGTGCTGACCTCCCCTGTGTTGTGTGCTCTCTTTTCCCTTCACCTAAAGTAGTTCTTATCTACTAATTAGTGAATGCCCCCTCCCACTCTCGCTCCCTTCCCCCTCTTGTAACCACAAAAGAATGTTTTCTTCTCAGTTTAAACTATATCTCAAGTTCTTATGATAGTGGTCTTACACAATATTTGTCCTTTTGCAACTGACTAATTTCACTCAGCATAATGCCTTCCAGGTTCCTCCATGTGATAAAATGTTTCGCAGATTCCTCACTGTTCTTTATCTATGCGTAGTATTCCATCGTGTGAATATACCATAATTTATTTATCCATTCATCTGTTGATAGGCACCTTGTTTGCTTCCATCTTTTTGCTGTTGTAAACAGTGCTGCGATGAACATGGGTGTGCATTTATCTGTTCGTGAGAAGGCTCTTATTTCTCTACGATATATTCCAAGGAGTGGGATTGCTGGATCATATGGTAGTTCTATTTCTAGCTTTTTAAGGAAGCGCCAAGTCGATTTCCAAAGTTGTACCATTTCACATTCCCACCAGCAGTGTATAAGTGTTCCGATCTCTCCACAACCTCAACAACATTTATTATTTTGTGTTTTTTGGATTAATACCAGTTTGTTGGAGTGGCATAAAATCTCAGTGTAGTTTTGATCTGCATTTCTCTAATGGCTAATGATCGTGAACTTTTCCTCATATCTGTTAGCTACCTGAACGTCTTCTCTAGTGAAGTGTCTGTTCATATCTTTTGCCCATTTTTTAATGGGGTTATTTGTCTTTTTGCAGTTTAGTTTTTGCAGTATCATGTAGATTTTAGAGATCAGGAGCTGACCAGAAATGTTATTGCTAAAAACTTTTTCCCAGTCTGTAGGTAGTCTTTTTGCTCTTTTGGTGACGTCTTTGGGTGAGCATAGGAGTTTGATTTTTAGGAGTTCCCAGATATCTAGTTTTTCTTTTACATTCTTTATAATGTTTTGTATACTGTTTATGCCATGTATTAGGGCTCCTAACGTTGTCCCTATTTTTTCTTCCATCATCTTTATCATTTTAGATTTTATATTTAGGTCTTCGATCCATTTTGAGTTAGTTTTTGTGCATGGAGCAAGGTATGGGTCTTCTTTCATTTTTTTGCAGATGGATATCAAGTTATGCCGGCACCATTTGTTAAAAAGACTCTTTTCCCCATTTAAATGTTTTGTGACCTTTGTCAAATATCAACTGCTCATGTGGATGGATTTATGTCTGGATTCGCAATTCTGTTCCATTGGTCCATGTATCTGTTGTTGTACCAGTACCAGGCTGTTTTGACTACTGTGGCGGTATAATAGGTTATAAAATCAGGTAAAGTAAGGCCTCCCACTTTGTTCTTGTTTTTCAATAATACCTTATTTATCCGGGGCCTCTTTCCCTTCCATATGAAGTTGGTGATTTGTTTCTCCATCTCATTAAAGAATGTCGTTGGGATTTGGATCGGAATTGCATTAAGTGTATAGATCGCTTTTGGCAGAATAGGCATTCTTATAATGTTAAGTCTTTCTATCCACAAGCAAGGTTTGTTCTTCCACTTATAAGTCTCTTTTGGTTTCTTGCAGTTTAGTGTAGTTTTATTTGTACAAGACTTTTACATCTCTGGTAAGATTTATTCCTAAGTATTTTATCTTCTTGGGGGCTACTGTAAATGGCATTGATTTGGTAATTTCCTCTTCGACGCTTTTTTGTTGGTATAAAAAAAAAAAACCAGTGCCGTCGAGTCGATTCCGACTCATAGCGACCCTATAGGACAGAGTAGAACTGCCCCATAGAGTTTCCAAGGAGTGCCTGGCAGATTTGAACAACTACTGTATTTGTTGGGGTAGAGAAATCCAACTGATTTTTGTATGTTTATCTTGTATCCCGATACTCTGCTGAACTCTTCTATTAGTTTCAGAAGTTTTCTGGAGGATACCTTAGGGTTTTCTGTGTATAAGATCATGTCATCTGCAAATAGATATACTTTGACTTCTTCGTTGCCGATCTGGATGCTCTTTATTCCTTTATCTAGCCTAAGTGCTCTAAATAGGACCTCCAACACTATGTTGAGTAAGAGTGGTGATAAAGGGCATCCTTGTCTGGTTCCCGATCTCAATGGGAATGCTTTCAGGCTCTCTCCATTTAGGGTGATGTTGGCTGCTGGCTTTGTATAAATGCCCTTTATTATGTCCAGGAATTTTCCTTCTATTCCTATTTTGCTGAGAGCTTTTATCATGAATGAGTGTCGAACTTTGTCAAATGCCTTTTCTGCATCAATTGATAAAATCATGTGATTCTTGTCTTTTGTTTTATTTATGTGGTGGATTACATTAATTGTTTTTCTAATGTTGAACCATCCCTGCATACCTGGTATGAATCCCACTTAAAAAAAAAATTTTTTTTTTTTTAGTCATGGTGAATTATTTTTTTGACATGTTGTTGAATTGTATTGGCTAGAATTTTGTTGAGGATTTTTGCATCTATATTCATGAGGGATATAGGTCTATAATTTTCTTTTCTTGTGGTGTCTTTACCTGGTTTTGGTATCAGGGATATGGTGCCTTCGTAGAATGAGTTTGGTAGTATTCTGTCCTTTTCTATGCTCTGAAATACTTTTAGTAGTAGTGGTGTTAACTCTTCTCTGAAAGTTGGTAGAACTCTGCAGTAAAGCCCTCCGGACCAGGGCTTTAATTTGTTGGGAGTTTTTTGATTACCTTTTCAATCTCTTCTTTTGTTATGGGTCTATTTAGTTGTTCTACCTTTGTTTGTGTTAGTTTAGGTAGGTAGTGTGTTTCTAGGAATTCATCCATTTTTCTAGGTTTTCAAATTTGAGTATAGTTTTCATAGTAATCTGATATGATCCTTTTAATTTCAGTTTGGTCTGTTGTAATATTGCCCCTCTAATTTTTTATTTGGGTTTTTTGCTTCCTCTCCTGTTTTTCTTTTGTCTGTTTGGCCAGTGGTTTATCAATTTTGTTGATTTTTTCAGAAAACGAGCTTTTGGTCTTGTTAGTTCTTTCAATAGTTTTTCTGTTTTCTATTTTATTTAGTTCAACCCTAATTTTTATTATTTGTTTTCTTCTGGTGCCGGTGGGTTTCTTTTGTTGGTCTCTATTTGTACAAGTTGTAGGGATTCTGTGATTTTGGCCCTTTCTTCTTTTGGGATGTGTACATTTATTGATACAAATTGACCTCTGAGCACTGCTTTTGCTGTGTCCCAAATGTTTTGATTCTCATTGGATTCTCTGAATTTCTTTATTCCACCCTTAATGTCTTCTATAATCCAGTCTTTTTTGAGCAGGGTATTGTTCAGATTAAAAGTGTTTGATTTTTATTGTATAAGACCACTATTCTAAGATCTTGAGAAATAGTATAAACTGAGAAGAACACATACTTTTGTGGTTACGAGGAGGGGAGGGAGGGAGGGTGGGAGAGGGTTATTTACTGATTAGTTAGTAGATAAGAACTACTTTAGGTGAAGGGAAGGACAATACTCAATACACGGAAGGTCAGCTCAGCTGGACTGGACCAAAAGCAAAGAAGTTTCCACGATAAACTGAATGCTTCAAAGGTCAGCAGAGCAAGGGCGGGGGTTTGGGGACTATGGCTTAAGGGGACTTCTAAGTCAATTGGCAAAATATTTCTATTATGAAAACATTCTGCATCCCACTTTGAAATATGGCGTCTGGGGTCTTAAATGCTAACATGCGGCCATCTAAGATACATCAGTTGGTCTTAACCCACCTGGTTCAAAGGAGAATGAAGAACACCAAGGTCACACGATAACTATGAGCCCAAGTGACAGAAAGGGCCACATGAACCAGAGACTTACTTCATGCTGAGACCAGAAGAACTAGATGGTGCCTGGCCACAACTGATGACTGCCCTGACAGGGAGCACAACAGAGAACCCCTGAGGGAGCAGGAGATCAGTGGGATGCAGTCCCCAAATTCTCATAAAAAGACCAGACTTAATGGTCTGACTGAGATTAGAGGAATCCCGGTGGTCATGGTCCCCAAACCTTCTGTTGGCCCAGGACAGGAACCATTCCCGAAGACAATTCATCAGACATGGAAGGGACTGGACAATGGGTAGGAGACAGATGCTGATGAAGAGTGAGCTACTTGTGTCAGGTGGACACTTGAGACTGTGTTGGCATCTTCTGTCTGGAGGGGAGATGGGAGGGCGGAGAGGGTTAGAAACTGGCAAAATTGTCACGAAAGGAGAGACTGGAAGGGCTGACTCCTTAGGGGGAGAGTAAGTGGGAGTATGGAGTAAGGTGTATATAAGCTTATATGTGACAGACTGACTTGATTTGTAAACATTCACTTAAAGCTCAATAAAAATTATTAAAAAAAAAGTGTTTGATTTTTTTTCCTGCTTTTCCTGTTATTGATTTCCACTTTTATGGCCTTATGGCCAGAGAAGATGCTTTGTAATATTTCAATGTTTTGGATTCTGCTAAGGCTTGCTTTATGACCTAATATGTGATCTATTCTAGAGAATGTTCCATGTGCACTAGAAAAGAAAGTATACTTGGTTGCTCTTGGGTGGAGTGTTCCATATATGTCTACGAGGTCAAGTTGGTTGATTGTGGCATTTAGATCTTCCGTGCCTTTATCGAGCTTCTTTCTGAATGTCCTGTCCTTCAGCAAAAGTGGTGTGTTGAAGTCTCCTACTATTATTCTGGAGCTGTCTATCTCACTTTTCAATGCTGATAGAGTTTGCTTTATGTATCCTGCAGCCCTGTCATTGGGTGCATAATTATTTAATATGGTTATATCTTATTTGTGTATTGTCCCTTTAATCATTATATGGTGTCCTTCCTTATCCTTTCTGATGGAATTGACTTTAAAGTCTATTTTGTCAGAAATTAATATTGCCACTCCTGCTCTTTTTTGATTGTTGTTTGCTGGATATATTTTTTTCCATCCTTTGGGTTTTTGTTTGTGTCTCTAAGTCTAAGGTGTGTCTCTTGTAGGCAGCATATCGACGGATCTTGTTTTTTAATTCATTCTGCCACTCTCTGTCTCTTTACTGGTCCCTTTAGTCCATTTACATTCAGGGTAATTTTGGATAGGTATGAATTTAGTGCTATCATTTTGATGTCTTTTTTTCTGTGTTGTTGACTGTTTCTTTTTCCCGCTTGATTTTATGTGCTGAGTAGATTATCTTTATATATTGTCCTTTCTTCGTGTTTGTTGTTGTTGATTTTGTTTCTGCTGAGTCTCTATTTTTCCCTTGTATTCTATTTTGATGAGTAGGATAGTTTGTCTCTTTTGTGGTTACCTTCTTATTTTCCCCTATGTTTCTAAATTTAAAACTAACTTTTATTTCTTTGTATTGCCGTATCTTCCTCTTCATATGGAAGGTGTATGATTACGTTTCTTAGCCCCTCTTTATTATTTTAATGTTGTCTTCTTTTATGTAATAACATCACTTTTACCCTGTTTTGGGCTTTTTTTTATATAATCTTGCTTTGCTTTTTTGGATTTCCCTGTGTGGGTTGACTTCTGGTTGCTCTGCCCAGTGTTCTAGTCTTGGGTTGATACCTGATATTATTGATTTTCTAACCAAAGAACTCCCTTTAGTATTTCTGGTAATTTTGGTTTTTATGAATTCCCTCAACTTGTGTTTATCTGGAAATGTCTTAATTTCACCTTCATATTTAAGAGACAGTTTTGCTGGATTCTTGGCAGGCAATTTTTTTCCTTCAATTTTTTAAATATGTCATCCCATTGCCTTCTTGCCTGCTTGGTTTCTGCTGAGTAGTCTGAGCTTATTCTTATTGGCTCTCCTTTGTAGGTGACTTTTCGTTTATCCCTCGCTGCTCTTATAATTTTCTCTTTATCTTTGATTTTGGCAAGTTTGATTATAATATGTCTTGGTGACTTTCTTTTAACATATACCTTATGTTGAGTTCGATGAGCATTGGATAGACATCTTCCCATCTTTCACAATATCAGAGAAGTTTTCTGCCAACCAGTCTTCAACAATTTTCTCTGTATGTTCTGTTATCCCTCCCTGTTTGGTACTCCAATCACTCATAGGTTATTTCTGTTGATAGAGTCCCACATGATTCTTAAGGTTTCTTCATTTTTTTTTAATTCTTTTATCTGATTTTTCTTCAAATATATTAGTACCAAGTGATTTATCTTCGAGTTCAGAAATTCTGGCTTCTACTTGCTCAATTCTGCTCCTCTGACTTTCTATCGAGTTGTCTAAGTCTGTAATTTTATGGTTAATCTGAATTTCTGATTGCTGTCGGTCTATGGATTTTTCCAGCTTATTAAACTTTTCATTATGTTCCTGAATAATCTTTCTAATTTCTTCAGTTGCTTTATCTATATGTTCCTTGGCTTGTTCTGCGTATTGCCTCATTTCCTTCCTGATGTCTTGAAGGGTTTTGTGTATTAAACTTTTGTATTGTGCATCTGGTAGTTTCAGGAATGCACATTCATCTAGAAGATCCCTGGATTCTTTGTTTTGAGAGCCTGTTGAGGTGATCATGGCCTGGTTCTTTATGTGACTTGATATTGACTGTTGTCTCCGAGCCATCTACAAGTTATTGTACTAATTTATGCTTGCTTACTGTGTCGTAGCTTCTTGCTTTGTTTTGTTTTGATATGCCCAGATGGGTTGCTTGAGTGAGCTAGCTTGATTATTTTCGCCTTTGGAGCTGTTATCAGGTATATCAGTCTAGGAGTCCATTCAGTTTTCTTGTATGAATGCAGCTCAGTTTTCCAGGTAGTTGATCATCAAGTGTGTGGTACAGACTGTCCTACAGTCTTAGAGGGTCAGGGGTGATTGGCATATATACCCATATCAGATTGCAGCAGGGCGGTCATGCTCTGAACAAGGCAGGGGGCTGAGAAGTGACCCCCAAGTGTCTCTGAGGAAAACACCTCTCTGTTCCCTAGAGCGTGCTGGTGGGTGGGTTCTGCAGAGGGACCATGGGCATCCAAAGTTTTTGATTGCAAGGACTGGGAGGTACCAGTTATTTTTGGGCCCCTGTCACGGGTGGCTGGGTGTCCTGAGTGGAGCTACCAGTCCTTAGGTCCCTGATGCGGGTAGGCGAGAACCTTGTTTAATAGCCAAAGCAATGTCAAACGTCAAATACCCACCTGTCCACCGCATAGCTGAAATGGTTGGGGTTTGCCAACAAGGGCCTATTCTCCCGAAATACACCCACCTAGGTCCATGCAGAAGGGAAAGGTGCTCAAGGTCCATGGACGGTTTATGCCTGGACAGGAGCCACTTCTGTCCTGAGCTCCCCCGGTTAATGGAGATAGCAAATTATCTTTTCCCCCCAGTTGCAAATTTTTTCCTTCCCCAAGGCCAGGACTGCCTCTAAGTGCTCACCAGGGTCTATCTCAGGCCCAGGGATTCAGCCGCTGAAGCCGGCTTGGTCGGGGGGGGGCACAGTAAAAGATACGCAAGTTCTTAGCTTTTGCCGAGAGTGCCGTTCTTCTCAGGTTCCAGAGGCACGAGTGGGCTGTGTGGCTGGCTGCTTCTCCCTGAGGAAACTGCAGCCAAACGCTAGTACGAGCCCGCCGCCCCCGCCCCCGCCGCTCTGGTAATGGTGCCTGAGGGCTCCCCACAATTCAGGTCCAGTAACTCCTCTCCACTTCTGAACAGTCTCTTCCTCCCCCTGCCCCTGAGTTCGTTGTCTAAGCTTGCCTTTGATGCTCAGGGCTCCCGGCTTGTCACAAATATACTCGTTTCACTTGGTTTTTCGGGTCTTTGTTGTAAAAAGGGCTCGCCAGCAGCGTCTGTCTATTCCACCATCTTGGTTCCACCTCTCCATAGGGTTTTTTCCTAATAATTTTAGTTTTGAACTTGCTTTGTTTAAGTGTGGTGCAGTGGGACAATGGAGCATGTACATGAGCGGAAGAAATATGTTGGGTTGTCGTGACCACAGTCTGTTGGCACGGCAGTACTTGTACATGCTGAAAAATTGGCCAGGCTGCCTGGCACACACAAGCACATCTGGGGCAGTCTGGGGCACCATGGGGTTCAGAAGGGGATGTCAGGCCAGGACTTGAGCCCAGGTTGACAGCAGTGACAGTGGCAGGAATAGCAGAAGCAGCAGTGATGGCAGCATTAGCTGTGGCTCTGGGAAAGAGGAAGGGCTCTGCATGGGGCAGTGCTGGACCCATGGTAAGAGGCCTGATTGCCCTTCTGTCACCAGAGCCTGTCCCTGCAGCATCTGGAAAAATAACTCTTCAGCCTGAGCACCTGGGCAGGAGCTGCTGTGCTCAGGCAGTAAACTGTGACAATAAATTATTACAAAATAAATGCATACGCATAAACATTGCATTACAGTAATCAGGAAGTTATTAGAATTCTTGGAAAACTTCAGAATTTCTGGGTTTTTTTTTTCTTCTTTTTATTGTACTGTAGATGAAACCCTGGTGGTTAAATGCTACGGCTGCTAACTAAAGGGTTGGCAGTTCGAATCTGCCAGGCACTCCTTGGAAACTCTATGGGGCAGTTCTACTCTGCCCTATAGGGTCACTATGAGTTGGAATCCACTCGAGAGCACTGGGTTTGGGTTTTTTTTTTTTTTTTTGGTAGATGAAGGTTTACAAAACCAATTAGCTTCTCCTGAAACAATTAGTACGCTGAGTTGTTTTTCGACATTGGTTACCAGCCCCACAACATGTCAACATTCTCCCCTTCTTGACCTTGTGAGACAGGGTTAACTGTGCTGGTGGAACAAAAGAGCTGTTAAAAGATTTCCATCTAGAAGTTGGGTAAACAGGAACCACACCCTGTCAACGTGAGATAAGGCTGAAAGAACTCATGAATTACTATCTCCTTCTTAGTGTTTTTCTACTCCCTTCCCCCTTTACAGTCTCCCGCATGTGCAGAAGAACAAAGTGTGGCCACTGTTTAACCTTCCTTAGCCCTCTGAAATGGTGATGTAGTGCCAAAGATCAGTGCACTGGCCCTATATCCCAAATTAAGTGATGTCAAGAGCAGCCGAGAGAACTCCATCTTGAATATCAGAGGGTTCTATCTTGGATTCCAGATGCCCGTGCAACCTAATTAACATGCACCGCTATTCTGAGAAGTACCGCTCCTCGAAAGAAGCCCGCTAGGTATTCATTACTCTATTGTCTTCAGCAAACCCATATAAGCCCTAGCCTTGCTTTTCTTTTTGAGTCAGCCTTTTGGAGTAGAACTCTGCTGACTCCTTTTGCTTGACTCAAGCAGAATAAAGCTTGCTGAAGATAAAGTTTGTCTTTTGAGAGTATTCTTACTTGGGAAAAGAAATTGGCAATTAGTAACACTTGGGTTCCCTATTACCAGCTTTCCTGTCTCCTCCTGCCTTGTAGTCCTTGCTCTTGGGCTGGTGTGTCCCTTTAGTCTCATTTTGTTTTATGGGCCTGTCTGACTTTTGGTTGAAGGGTGAACCTCAGGAATGACTTCATTACTGAGCTAAAATGGTGTCTGGAGCCATACTCTCAGAGTTTCTCCAGTCTCTGTCAGGCCATTAAGTCTGGTCTTTTTTGAGTTAAAATTTTCTTCTACATTTTTCTCAAGCTCTGTCGAAGACCCTCTAGTGTGATCCTGGTCAGAGCGGTCGGTGGTGGTAGTTGGGCACCATCTATTTATGCTGGACTCAGTCTGGTTGAGGCTGTGGTAGTTGTGGTCGATTAGTCCTTGGGACTAATCTTTCCCTTGTCTTTGGTTTTCATCATTCTCCCTTGCTCCAGATGGGGAGAGACCAGTGGAGTATCTTAGATGGCAGCTTACAAGCTTTTAAGGCCCCAGACACTACTCACCTAAGTAGAATGTAGAACATTTTCATTATAAACTATGTTATGCCAATTGAGCTAGATGTTCTCCAAGACCATGGTCCCCAAGGACCTCAGCCCAGTAATTCAGTCCCTCAGAGAGTTTGGATGTGTCTATAGATCTTCTATGACCTTGCCTTGGACAAGTCGTGCTGGCTTTCCCAGTATTGTGAACTTTCTTACCCTTCACAAAAGTTACCTCTTATCTATTTAGTGTTTTTCAGCCCCCACTCCTCCCCTCCCTCATAACCATCAAAGATTGTTTCTTTTTGTGTGTAAAACTTTTCATGAGTTTTTTTTAGTGTATAATTTTCCTTTTATTTTGGGTGCATTTTAATTTTTTTTAATTTTTATTGTGCTTTAAGTGAAAATTTACAAATCAAGTCAGTCTCTCACATAAAAACTTATATACACCTTGCTACATACTCCCAATTGCTCTACCCCCTAATGAGACAGCCCAATCCCTCCCTCCACTCTCTATTTTCCTGTCCATTTCACCAGCTTCTAACCCCCTCTACCCTCTCATCTCCCTTCCAGGCAGGAGATGCCAACATAGCCTCAAGTGTCCACCTGATCCAAGAAGCTCACTCCTCACCAGCATCCCTCTCCAACCCATTTTCCAGTCCAATCCCTGTCTGAAGAGTTGGCTTTGGGAAAGGTTCCTGTCCTGGGCCAACAGAAGATCTGGGACCATGGCCACTGGGGTCATTCTAGTCTCAGTCAGATCATTAAGCCTGGTCTTTTTGTGAGATTTTGGGGTCTGCATCCCACTGCCCTCTTGCTCCCTCAGGGGTTCTCTGTTATGTTCCCTGTAAGGGCAGTCATTGGTTGTAACTAGGCACCATCTACCTCTTCTGGTCTCAGGCTTATGTAGTCTCTGGTTTATGTGGCGCTTTCTGTCTCTTGGGCTCATAATTACCTTGCGTGTTTTGTGTTCTTCATTTTCCTTTGATCCAGGTGAGTTGAGACCAATTGATGCATCTTAGATGGCCGCTTGCTAGCGTTTGAGACCCCAGACGCCTCTCTCCAAGGTGGGATGCAGAATGTTTTCTTAATAGATTTTATTATGCCAATTGACTTAGATGTCCCCTGAAACCATGGTCTCCAAACTCCGGGCCCTGCTATGCTGGCCTTCGAAGCATTCAGTTTATTCTGGAAACTTCTTTGCTTTTGGTTTAGTCCAGTTGTGCTGACCTCACCTGTATTGTGTGTTATCTTTCTCCCCAACTAAAGTAGTTCTTATCTACTATCTAATTAGTGAATGCCCCCTCCAACCCTCCTTTCCTCCCCCTCTTGTAACCATCAAAGAATATTGTCTTCTCTGTTTAAACTATTTCTTGAGTTCTTATAATAGTGATCTTACACAATATTTATCCTTTGGCAACTAATTTCACTCAGCATAATGCCTTCCAGATTCCTCCATGCTATGAAATGTTCCACAGATTCATCACTGTTCTTTATCGATGTGTAGTAAGTATTCCATTGTGTGAATATACCATAATTTATTTATCCATTCATCTGCTGATGGGCACCTTGATTGCTTCCACATTTTTGCTAATGTAAACAGTGCTGCACTGAACATGGGTGTGCATATATCTGTTCGTATAAAGGCTCTTATTTCTCTAGGATATATTCCAAGGAGTGGGATTGCTGGATCATATGGTAGTTCTATTTCTAGCTTTTTAAGGAAGCGCCAAATCAATTTCCAAAGTGGTTGTACCATTTCACATTCCCACCAGCAGTGTATAAGTGTCCCAATCTTTCCACAGCCTCTCCAACATTTATTATTTTGTGTTTTTTGGATTAATGCCAGCCTTGTTGGAGTGAGATGGAATCGCATTGTAGTTTTGATTTACATTTCTCTAATGGCTAATAATCGTGAGCATTTCCTCATGTATCTGTTAGCTACCCGAATGTCTTTTTTAGTGAAGTGTCTCTTCATATCTTTTGCCCATTTTTTTAAATTGGGTTATTTGTCTTTTTGCAGTTGAGTTTTTGCAGTATTATGTAGATTTTAGAGATCCGGCACTGATTGGAAATGTCATATCTAAAAACTTTTTCCCAGTCTGTAGGTAATTTTTCTATTCTTTTAGTAAAGTCTTTGGATGAGCATAGGCATTTGATTTTTAGGAGCTCCCAGTTACCTGATTTCTCCTCTGCATTTTTAGTAATGTTTTGTACACTGTTTATGCCATGTTGTCCCTATTTTTTCTTCCGTGATCTTAATCATTTTAGACTCTATATTTAGGTCTTTGATCCGTTTTGAGCTTATTTTTGTGCAGGGAGTGAGGTACGACGGGTCTTGTTTCATTTTTTTTTTTTTTTTTTTTTTGCAGATGGATATCCAGTTATGAGAGCACCATTTGTTAAAAAGACTCTTTTCCCCATTTAACTGTTTTGGGGCCTTCGTCAAATATCAGCTGCTCGTACGTGGATGCATTTATGTCTGCATTCTCAATTCTGTTCCATTGGTCTATGTGTCTGTTGCTGTACCAGTACCAGGCTGTTTTGACTACTGTGGCGGTATGATAGGTTCTAAAACCAGGTGGAGTAAGACCTCCACTTTG
Source organism: Loxodonta africana (assembly GCF_030014295.1). Taxonomy (NCBI): domain Eukaryota; kingdom Metazoa; phylum Chordata; class Mammalia; order Proboscidea; family Elephantidae; genus Loxodonta; species Loxodonta africana. The sequence goes on from NC_087369.1 coordinate 64,763,484, forward strand.
TTCTTCTTTTTCAGTAATGCTTTGCTTATCCGGAGCCTCTTTCCCTTTCGTATGAAGTTGGTGATTTGTTTCTGCATCTCATTAAAAACTGTTGTTGGAATTTGGTTCGGTATTGCATTAAATGTATAGATCGCTTTAGGTAGAATAGACATTCCTATTCGTGAGCGAGGTATGTTTTTCCACTTAATGTAGGTCTCTTTTGGTTTCTTGCAGAAGTGTATTGTAGTTTTCTTTGTATAAGTCTTTTACATCTCTGGTAAGATTTATTCTTGAGTTTTATATTCCTGGCGGCTACTGGAAATGGTATTGATTTGGTGATTTCCTGTTCAATGTCCTTTTTGTTGGTGTAGAGGAATCCAAATGATTTTTGTATGTTTTTCTTGTATCCTGATACTCTGCTGAACTCTTCTATTAGTTTCAGTAGTTTTCTTGAAGATTCCTTAGGGTTTTCAGTGTATAAGATCATGACGTCTGCAAATAGAGATAATTGTACTTCTTCCTTGCCAATCTTGATGCCCTTTATTTATTAATCTAGCCTAATTGTTCTGGCTAGGACCTCCAGCAGGATGCTGAATAAGAGCGGTGATAAAGGGCATCCCTGTCTGGTTCCTAATCTCAAGGGGAGTGCTTTCGGGCTTTCTCCATTTACAATGATGTTGGCTGTTGGCTTTGTATAAATGCCCTTTATTGTGCTGAGGAATTTTCCTTCTATTCCTATTTTGCTGAGAGTTTTTATCATCAACGGGTGTTGAACTTTGTCAAATGACTTTTCTGTATCAATTGATAAGATCATGTGATTCTTGTGTTTCGTTTTATTTATGTGATGGATTACATTAATTGTTTTTCTAATGTTGAACAATCCCTGCATACCTGGTATGAATCGCACTTGGTCATGGTGAATTATTTTTTTGATATTCTGTTCAATTTTACTTGCTAGAATTTTGTTGAGGATTTTTGCATCTAAGTTCATGGGGGATATAGGTCTGTAATTTTCTTTTTTTGTTGTGTCTTTACCTGGTTTTGGTATCACGGGTATGCTGGCTTCATAGAATGAGTTTGGGTGTATTCCGTCTTTTCTATGCTCTGAGTTACCTTTAGTAGCAGTGGTGTTAACTCTCCTCTGAAAGTTTGGTAGAACTCTGCAATGAAGCTGTCAAGGCCAGGGCATTTTTTGGGGGGGGAGTTTTTTGATTGCCTTTTCTAAACTTGTGTTTGTCTGTAAATATCTTAATTTCGCCTTCATATTTGAGAGAGAGTTTTGCTGGATATATGATCCTTGGTTGGCAGTTTTTCTCCTTCAGTGTTCTGTATATGTCGTCCCATTCCCTTCTTGCCTGCATGGTTTCTGCTGAATAGTCAGAACATATTCTTATTGATTCTCCCTTGAAGGAAACCTTTCTTTTCTCCCTGGCTGCTTTTAAAATTTTCTGTTTATCTTTGGTTTTGGTGAGTTTGATGATAATATGTCTTGGTGTTTTTCTTTTTGGATCAGTCTTAAATGGGGTTCGATGAGCATCTTGGATAGCTATCCTTTCGTCTTTCATGATGGCAGGGAAGTTTTCTGTCAGGAGTTCTTCAACTATTTTCTCTGTGTTTTCTGTCCCCCCTCCCAGTTCTGGGACTCCAATCACCCGCAGGTTATCCTTCTTGATAGAGTCCCACATAATTCTTAGGGTTTCTTCATTTTTTTTAATTCTTTTATCTGATTTTTTTTTCAGCTATGTTGGTGTTGATTCCCTGGTCCTCCAGATGTCCCAGTCTGCATTCTAATTGCTCGAGTCTGCTCCTCTGACTTCCTATTGCGTTGTCTAATTCTGTTATTTTATTGTTAATCTTTTGGATTTCTACATGTTGTCTCTCTATGGATTCTTGCAACTTATTAATTTTTCCAGTATGTTCTTGAATAATCTTTTTGAGTTCTTCAACAGTTTTATCAGTGTGTTCCTTGGCTTTTTCTGCATTTATCCTAATTTCATTTGTGATATCATTAAGCATTCTGTAAATTAGTTTTTTATATTCTGTATCTGATAATTCCAAGATTGTATCTTCATTTGGGAAAGATTTTGATTCTTTTGTTTGGGGGGTTGGAGAAGCTGTCACGGTCTGCTTCTTTAAGTGGTTTGATATGGATTGTTGTCTCCGAGCCATCACTGGGAAACTAGTTTTTCCAGAAAATCCGCTAAAAAAAAAACTGCAGTCAGATCCCTATCAGAGTACTCCCTCTGGCTCAGGCTATTCAGATGTTAATGAAGCCGCCTGGGGAGGGTGGGGGAGGGAACAGAGAGATAGGAGAGTAGCCCCTCAGAATATAGCCAGAGTTGCTTGTCTTGCTTGGAATGACTATTATATCTGAGATTCCCGCGGGCGCGTCGCCTATGTGTGCTGGCTGTGTGGAGATTGCCCCCGGGGGGTCTGGCCCGCTGGAGTCACGGTCAGATCCTCTGCTTCCAGCCCCACGCCCAGCGTCAAGGCTCCCCTACTGGGACGGTGCACTCTGGACTCCAAAATCAGTCGCTGCCTCCAGGGGACTTCTCGTCCCTCCAGCCACGTGGCCGTGCCGCCTCCGAGAACCAGTTGGGCCTCCTCCCGGGGTTAGTTCAGATGGGTGGAGTAGCTCTCCGTGCTTGTGCCGTGACCGAGTGTCCCGGCTGGGATGCTGTTCTCCCTGCTCCAATACCAGTCGCTGCCTCCCGGGGACTTCTCCTACCGGCTGAGTCCCTCGCCGCCCGCGCGACCCGGCTGGTCCCCTTCCCGGGGTTAGTTCAGGGGGGTGGAGCAACTCTCCGTGTTTATGGCGTACCTGCGTCCAGTCCAAATCCCTGCGGGACGGTTCCCCGGCTCGGATGCTGCTCTTTCTGCTCCAAGATCAGTCACTGCCTCCCGGGGACTTCTCCTACCGGCTGCGTCCCACGCCGCCCGTGGAACCGGCTGGTCCCCCTCCCGGGGTTAGTTCAGGAGGGTGGAGCAGGTCTCTGTGCTTGTGCCGTACCTGACTCGTACGCTGGCTCCAGGCTCTGGAAACAATCGCTGCTTCCCCGTATTAGTTTGTTCTCCGTCTCTAAATCTGTGTTTGTTGTTCAGGGTTCGTAGATTGTTATGTATGTGATCGATTCACTTGTTTTTCCGTGTCTTTGTTGTAAGAGGGATCCGAGGTAGCGTCTGCCTAGTCCGCCATCTTGGCTCCGCCCTAGTAATTCTTGATTGCCTTTTCAATCTCTTCTTTTGTTATGGATCTGTTTAAATGTTCTATCTCTTTTTATGTTAGTTTAGGTAGGTAGTGTGTTTCTGGGAATTCATCCATTTCTTCTAGGTTTTCAAATTTGTTAGAGGACAATTTTTCATGGTAATCTGATATGATTCTTTTAATTTCAGTTGGGTCTGTTGTAATATCGCCCATTGCATTTCTTATTCGGGTTATTTGCTTCCTCTCCTGTTTTTCTTTGGTCAGTTTGGCCAATGGTTTATCAATTTTGTTGAGTTTTTCAAAGAACCAGCTTTTGGTCTTGTTAATTCTTTTAATTTTCTGTTTCATTTAGTTCAGCTCTAATTTTTATTATTTGTTTTCTTCTGGTGCCTGAGGGCTTCTTTTGTTGCTCTCTTTCTATGTGTTCAAGTTGTAGGGATAATTCTTTGATTTTGGCCTTTTATTCTTTTTCTGTGTGTGGATGTATTGATATAAATTGAGCTCTGAGCACTGCTTTCGCTGTGTCCCAAAGGTTCTGATAGGAAGTCTTTTCATTCTCATTGGATTCTATGAATTTCTTTATTCCATTCTTTATGTATTCTATAATCCAGTCTTTTTTGAGCAGGGTATTGTTCAGTTTCCAAGTGTTTGATTTCTTTTTCCCTGCTTTTTGTTATTGATTTCCACTTTTATGGCCTTATGGTCAGAGAAGATGCTTTGTAATATTTCAATGTTTTGGATGCTGCTGAGGCTTGCTTTATGACCTAATATGTGGTCTATTCTAGAGAATGTTCCATGTGCACTAGAAAAGAGAGTATAGTTGGTTGCTGTTGGGTGGAGTGTTCTGTATATGTCTATGAGGTCAAGTTGGTTTATTGTGAAATTTAGATCTTTCGTGCCGTTATTGAGCTTGTTTCTGGCTATCCTGTCCTTCACTGAAAGTGGTATGTTGAAGTCTCCTACTATTATTCTGGAGCTGTCTATCTCACTTTTCAATGCTGTTAGAGTTTGTTTTATGTATCTTGCAGCCCTGTCATTGGGTGCATAAATATTTAATATGGTTATATCTTCTTGGTGTATTGTCCCTTTAATCATTATATAGTGTCCTTCCTTATCCTTTCTGATGGATTTAACTTTAAAGTCTATTTTGTCTGAAATTAATATTGCCACTTCTGCTCTTTTTTGATTGTTGTTTGCTTGATATATTTTTTCCATCCTTTGAGTTTATGTTTGTCTCTAAGATGTGTCACTTGTAGGCAGTGTATAGATGGATTGTGTTTTTTAATCCATTCTGCCACTCTCTGTCTCTTTATCGGCACATTTAGTTCATTTACATTCAGCATAATTATAGATAGGTATGAATTTAGTGCTATCATTTTGATGTCTCTTTTTGTGTGTTGTTGACAGCTTCTTTTTCCCACTTAATTTTATGTGTTGAGTAGATTATCTTTATATATTGTCCTTTCCTCATGTTTGTTGTCATTGATTTTGTTTCTGCTGAGTTTCAATTTTTTTCTTGTATTTTATTTTGATGAGTAGGATCGTTTGTCTCCTTTGTGTTTGCCTTATTATTTACTCCTGTTTTTCTAAATTTAAACCTAAATTTTATTTCTTTGTATTGCCATATATTCCTCTCCGTATGGAAGATCTATGATTATATTTCTTAGTCCCTCTTTATTGTTTTAATATTTTCTTCTGTTATATAATAACTTCACTGTTCCCCTGTTTTGAGCATTTTTTTTAATCTTGCTTTTTTTTTTTTATTTCCCATCTGGGTTGCCTTCTGATTGCTCTGCCCAGTGTTCTAGTCTTGGGTTGATTCCTGATATTATTGATTTTCTAACCAAATAACTCCCTTTGGTATTTCTTCTAGTTTTGGTTTGGTTTATACGAATTTCCTAAACTTCTGTTTATCTGGAAATGTCCTAATTTCACCTTCATATTTAAGAGACAGTTTTGCTGGATATATGATTTTTGGCTGGCAATTTTGTTCCTTCATTTTTTTAAATAAGTCATCCTATTGCCTTCTTGCCTACATAGTTTCTGCAAAGTAGTCCGAGTTTATTCTTATTGGCTGTCCTTTGTAGGTGACTTTTCATTTATCCATAGCTGCTCTTAAAATTCTCTCTTTATCTTTGGTTTTCGCAAGTTTGATTATAATATGTCTTGGAGACTTTCTTTTAAAATCTACCTTATGTGGAGTTCAATGAGCATCTTGGATAGATATCGTCTCATCTTACACTTTATCATGGAACTTTTCTGCCAACAACTCTTCAACAATTTTCTCTGTATTTTCTGTTATCCCTCCCTGTTGTGATACTCCAATTACTTGTAGGTTATTTCTTTTGACAGGGTCCCACATGATTCTTAAGGTTTCTTCATTTTTTTAAGTTCTTTTATCTGATTTTTCTTCAAACATATTAGTGCCAAGTGATTTATCTTCAAGTTCAGAAATTCTGGCTTCTATTTGCTCAATTTGGCTCCTCTGACTTTCTATTAAGTTGTCTACTTCTGTAATTTTATTGTTAATCTTCTGAATATCTGATTGGTGTCTGTCTAAGGATTTTTCAAGCTTATTAATTTTTTTATTATGTTCCTGAATAATCTTTTTAATTTCTTCAGTTGCCTTATCTGTGTGTTCCTTGGCTTGTTCTGCATATTGCCTCATTTCCTTCCTGATGTCTTGAAGGGTTCTGTATATTAATCTTTTGTAGTCCTCTGGTAATGCCAGGAATGCACTTTCATGTAGAACATCCCTTGATTCTTTGTTTTGAGAAGTTGTTGAGGTCATCATGGTCTGTTTCTTTATGTGACTTGGTATTGACTGCTGTCTCTGAGCCATCTATAAGTTATTGTACTAGTTTATGCTTGCTTCCTGTGTCGTAGCTTCTTGCTCTGTTTTGTTTTGATATGCCCAAATGGGTTGCTTGAGTGACCTAGCTGGATTATTTTTGCCTTTGGAGCTCTGATGTCCTTTCCCCAGATGGTTAGAACCGTTATCAGGTATATCAGTCTAGGAATCCATTCACTTTTCCTGTATGAATTCACCTCAGGTGTCCAGGTAGCTGATCATCAAGTGTGTGGTACCAGCTCTGTCCTACAGTCTTAGAGGGGCAGGGATGTTTGGTGTATGTACCGGTATCTGATTGCATTAGGGGGTTATACTCTGAACGAGGCTGGGGGCTGAGAACCAACCCCCAAGTGTCTCTGAGGAAAGCACATCCCTCTTCCCTAGAGCATGCATGTGGTCGGGTTCTGTAGACAGACCATGGGCACCCCATGTTTTTGGTTGTAAGAACTGGGAGGTACCAGTTATCCTTGGACCCCATGGCAGGTGGCTGGGTGACCTGAGTGGAGGTACCAGTCCTTAGGCCCCTGATGTGGGTAAGTAGGACCCTGTTTAATAGGCAAATCAATGTCAAACATCAAACACCCACCTCTCCACCGCACTGCTGAAATTGTTGGAGTCTGCCAACAAGGACCTCTTCTCCTGAAATAGGCCCACACAGTTCCATGCAGAGGGGAAAGGTGCTCAAAGCCCACAGACCATTTATGCCTGGACAGGTGCCGCTTCTGTCCTGAGATCCCCCAGTTAGTGGAGCTAGCAAATTTTCTTTTCCCCCAATTGCAAATTTTTTCCTTCTCCAAGGCTGGGAGGATGGCTCTAGGCACTCAACAGGGCCTATCTCAGGCCCAGGGAATTCAGCTGCTGAAGCTGGCTTGGGGGGGGCGGGGTAAAATATACGCAAGTACTTAGGTTTTGCCGAGAGCGCTGTTCTTCTCTGGTTCCAGAGATATGAGTAGTCTATGTGGCTGGCTGCTTCTCCCTGAGGAAACTGTAGCCGAACAGTAGTACCAGCTCACCACCACCACTCTGGGTGGTAACTCCTCTCCGTTTCTGAACCGTCCCTTCCTCCACCTGCCCCTCAGTTCTTTTTCTCAGCTTGCGTTTGTTGCTCAGGGCTCCTACCTTGTCATAAATATACTCGTTTCACTTGTTTTTTCGAGTCTTTGTTGTAAAGAGGCTCGCCATAAGAGTCAGTCTATTCTACCATCTTGGCCCTGCCCTCATGAGATTTCATAGTAGTGGTCTCATGCAATATTTGTCCTTTTGTGACTGATTTATTCCACTCAACATAATGCCCACCAGGTTCATCTTTGTTGTGAGATGCTTCACAGAGTCATCATTGTTCTTTGTCATTGCGTAGTACTCCGTTGTGTGTCTATACCATGATTTGTTTATCCACTCATTTGTTGATGGACATCTAGGTTGTTTCCACCTTTTTTTTTTTAATTTTTATTGTGCTTTAAGTGCAAGTTTACAAATCAAGTCAGTATCTCATACAAAAATTTATATATAACTCGCTGTATACCCCTAATCACTCTCCCCCAATTAGACAGAACACTCCTTCCCTCCACTCTCTATTTTCGTGTCCATTTGGCCAGCTTCTGACCCCCTCTGTCCTCTCATCTCCGCTCCAGACAGGAGATGCCAACATACTCTCAAGTGTCTACTTGATCCAAAAAGCTCATTCTTCACTAGTACCATTTTCTATCCCATAGTCCAGTCCAATCCGTCTGAAGAGTTGGTTTGGGCATGGTTCCTGTCTCAGGCTAACAGAAGTCCTTCTAGTCTCAGTCAGAAGATTAAGCCTGGTCTTTTTACGAGAATTTGGGGTCTGCATCCCAGTGCTCTCCTGCTCCCTCAGGGGTTCTCTATTGCGTTCCCTGTCAGGGCAGCCATTGGTTGTAGCCAGGCACCATCTAGTTCTTCTGGTCTCAGGCTGATATAGTCTCTGGTTTATGTGGTCCTTTCTGTCTCTTGGCCTCATAATTACCTTGTGTTTTTGGTGTTCTTCATTCTTTTTTGCTCCAGCTAGTTTGAGACCCATTGATGCTTCTTGGATGGCCAGTTGCTACCCTTTAAGACCCCAGAAGCCACTCTCCGAGGTGGGATGCAGAATGTTTTCTCAATAGATTTTATTATGCTCATTGACTTTGATGCCCCTGAAATGCTGGTCCCCAAACCCCCACCCCTGATATGCTGGCCTTTGAAGGCTTCAGTTCATTCAGGAAACTTCTTTGCTTTTTGGTTTAGTCCAGTTGTGCTATCCTCTCCTATATTGTGTACTGTCTTTCCCTTCTCCTAAAATAGTTCTTATCTACTATCTAATTAGTGAAAAGCCCTCTCCCTCCCTGCCTCTCTCCCTCTCCCTTCTCATAACAATCAAAGAATATTTTCTTCTGTGTTGAAACTGTTTCTCGAGTTCTTATAATAGTGGTCTTATACAATATTAGTCCTTTTTTAATTTTTTTTAGTCATTAACTTTCATGTATTTCTTGTCAGGATTTTTTTTTTTTTGCTTTGCTTTTTTCAATTTTTTGGGGCTTGAAGTGAAAGTTTGCAAATCAAGTCGGACTGTCATACAAAAATTTATAAACACCCTGCTGTATACTCCTAATTGCCTTCCGCCTAATGAGACTGCACACTCCTTCCCTCCACTCATTTTAGTGTCCATTCAGCCAGCTTCTGACCCTTTCGACCCTCTCATCTCTTCAGACAGGAGATGCCAACACAGTCTCATGTGTCTACTTGATCCAAGAAGCTCATTCTTCACCAGTATCATTGTCTATCTCATAGTCCAGTCCAATCCCTGTCTGAAGAGTTACCTTTAGGAATGCTTCCTGTCTTGGGCTAAAAGAAGGTCTGGGGACCATGACTTCCGGGTTCATTCTAGTCTCAGACCATTAAGTCTGATCTTTTTATGATAATTTGGGGCCTGCATCCCACTGCTCTCCTGCTCCCTCAGGGGTTCTTTGTTGTATTCACTGTCAGGGTGGTCATCGGTTATAGCTGGGCACCATCTAGTTCTTCTGGTCTCAGGCTGATGTAGTCTCTGGTTTATGTGGCCCTTTCTGTCTCTTGGGCTCATAATTACCTTGTGTCCTTGGTGTTCTTCATTGTCCTTTGATCCAGGTGGGTTGAGACCAATTGACGCATCTTATATGGCTGCTTGCTAGCTTTTAAGACCCCAGATGCTACTCTCCAAAATGGGATGCAGAATGTTTTCTTAATAAATTTTATTATGCCAATTGACTTAGATGTCTCCTGAAACCATGGTCCCCAAACCTCTGCTCCTGCTATGCTGGACTTTGAAGCATTCAGTTTATTCAGGAAACGTCTTTGCTTTTGGTTTAGTCCAGTTGTGCTGACCTCTCCTGTATTCTGTGTTGTCTTTCACTTCACCTAAAATAGTTCTTATCTACTATCTAATTAGTGAAAACCCCTCTCCCTCCCTCCCCACTCTCATAACCATCAAAGAATATTCTCCTCTGTTTAAACTATTTCTCGAGTTCTTATAATAGTGGTCTTATACAATATTTGTCTTTTTGGAGCTGACTAATTTCACTCAGCATAATGCCTTCCAGATTCCTCCGTGTTATGAAATGTTTCATGGATTCATCGTTGTTCTTTATTGATGCATAATATTCCATTGTGTAAATACAGCATAATTTATTTATCCATTCATCTGTTGATGGGCACCTTGGTTGCTTCCATCTTTTTGCTGTTGTAAACAGTGCTACAATGAACGTGGGTGTGCATACATCTGTTCGTGTAAAGGCTCTTATTTCTCTAAGATATATTTCAAGGAGTGGGATTGCTGGATCGTATGGTAGTTCTGCTTCTAGTTTTTTTAAGGAAGTGCCAGATGGATTTCCAACTTGGTTGTACCATTTTACATTCCCACCAGCAGTGTATAAGTGTTCCAGTCTCTCCACAACCTCTCCAACATTGATTATTTTGTGTTTTTCAGATTAATGCCAGCCTTCTTGGAGTGAGATGGAATCTCATTGTAGTTTTGATCTGCATTTCTCTAATGGCTAATGATCATGAGCATTTCCTCATGTATCTGTTAGCTACCTAAATGTCTTTTTTAGTAAAATGTCTGTTCAAATCTTTTCCCATTTTTTAATTGGGTTATTTGTCTTTTTGTAGTTGAGTTTTTACAGTATCGTGTAGATTTTAGAGATCAGACACTGATCAGAAATGTCATAGCTAAAAACTTTTTCCCAGTCTGTAATCTTTTTACTCTTTTGGTGAATTCTTTGGATGAGCACAGGTGTTTGATTTTTAGGAGCTCGCAGTTATCTGGTTTCTCTTCTGCATTGTTAATAATGTTTCATACACTGTTTATGCCATGTATTAGAGCTCCTAACATTGTCTCTATTTTTACTTCCATCATTTTTATTGTTTTAGGTTTTATATTTAGGTCTTTGATCCAATTTGGGTTAGTTTTTGTGCATGGCATGAGATATGGATCTTGTTTCTTTTTTTTGCAGATGGACATCCAGTTATGCCAGCACCATTTGTTAAAAAGACTGTCTTTTCCCCCATTTAACTGTTTTGGGGCCTTTGTCAAGTATCAGCTGCTCATATGTGGATGGATTTTTGTCTGGATTCTCAATTCTGTTCCATTGGTCTATATATCTGTTGTTGTACCAGTACCAGGATGTTTTTACTACTGTGGTGGCATAATAGGCTCCAAAATCAGGTGGAGTGAGGCCTCCCACTTTGTTCAATATTTGTCCTTTTGCAACTGATAATTTCACTCAGTAGAATGCCTTCCAGATTCCTACATGTTATGAAATGTTTCACAGATTCATCATTGTTCTTTATCAATGCATAGTAGTCCATTTGGTGAGTACACCATAATTTATTTATCCATTCAACCATTGATGGGCATCTTGTTTTTTTCCATTTTTTGCTATTGTAAACAGTGCTGCATTGAACATGGGTGTGCATACATCTGTTCGTGTAAAGGCTCTCATTTCTCTAGGATATATTCCAGGGGGTGGGATTGCTGGATCATATGGTAGTTCTATTTCTAGCTTTCTAAAAAAGGAAGTGCCAAATCAATTTCCAAAGTGGTTGTACCATTTTACATTCCCACCAGCAGTGTATAAGTGTTCCAATCTCTCCACAAACTCTCCAACATTTATTTATTTATTTGGGTTAATGACAGCCTCATTGGAGTGAGATGGAATCGCATTGTAGTTTTGATTTGCATTTCTCTAATGGCTAATGATCATGAACATTTCCTCATGTGTCTGTTAGCTACCTGAATGTCTTCTTTAGTGAAGTGCCTGTTCATAACTTTTACCCACTTTTTAATTGGATTATTTATCTTTTTGTAATTTTGTTTTTGCAGTATTATGTAGATGCTAGAGATCAGGCGCTGATCAGAAATGTCATAACTAAAAACTTTCTCCCGGTCTGTAGGTAATCTTTTTACTCTACTGGTGAAGTCTTTGGATGAGCATAGGTGTTTGATTTTTAGGAGCTCCCAGTCATCTGGTTTCTCTTCTGCATTGCTAGTAATATTTTGTATACTGTTGATGCCATGTATTAGGGCTCCTAACATTGTCCCTATTTTTACTTCCATGATCTTTATTGTTTTAGATTTTATATTTAGGTCTTTGATCCACTTTGAGTTAGTTTTTGTGCATGGTGTGAGGTATGGATCTTGTTTCTTTTTTTTTGCAGATGGATATCCAGTTATGCCAGCACCGTTTGTTAAGAAGACTGTCTTTTCCCCATTTAACTGACTTTGGGCCTTTGTCAAAAATCAGCTGCTGATATGTGGATGGGTTTATGTCTGGATTCTGAATTCTGTTCCTTTGGTCTATGTATCTGTTGCTGTACCAGTACCAGGCTGTTTTGATTACTGCGGTGACATAATAGTTTCTAAAATCAGGTAGAGTGAGGCCTCCCACTTTGTTCTCCTTTTTCAGTAATGCTTTACTTATCCGGGGCCTCTTTCCCTTCCATATGAAGTTGGTGATTTGTTTCTCCATCTTATTAAAAAATGTTGTTGGAATTTGGATCGGAATTGTGTTGTATCTGTAGACCGCTTTTGGTAGAATAGATATTTTTACAATATTAAGTCTTCCTATCCATGAGCAAGGTATGTTTTTCCACTTATGCAGGTCTGTTTTGTTTTCTTGCAGTACTGTCGTGTTTTCTTTGTATAGGTCTTTTACAACTCTGGTAAGATTTATTTTTATATATTTTATCTTATTAGGGGCTACTGTAATTTATATTGATTTGGTGATTTCCACCTTGATGTTCTCTTCTTTGGTGTAGAGGAATCCAACTAATTTTTGTATGTTCATCTTGTATCCTGATACTCTGCTGAACTCTTCTATTAGTTTCAGTAGTTTTCTTGAGGATTCTTTAGGGTTTTCTGTGTATAAGATCATGTTATCTGCAAATATACTTTGACTTCTTCCTTGCCAATCTGGATGCTCTTTATTTCTTTATCTAGCCTAAGTGCTCTAGATAGGACCTCCAACACTATGTCGAATAAGAGTGGTGATAAAGGGCATCCTTGTCTGGTTCCAAATCTCAAGGAGGATGCTTTCAGACTGTCTCCATTTAGGATGATGTTGGTTGTTGGCTTTGTATAAATGTCCTTTATTATGTTGAGGAATCTTCCTTTTATTCCTATTTTGCTGAGAGTTTTTTTCATGAATGGATGTTGGACTTTGTCAAATGCCTTTTCTGCATCAATTGATAAGATCATGTGGTTCTTGTCTTTTGTTTTATTTGTATGATACATTATATTAATTGTTTTTCTAATGTTGAACCATCCCTGCATACCTGATATGATTCGCACTTGGTTATGGTGAATTATTTTTTTGATATGTTGTTGAATTCTATTTGCTAGAATTTCGTTGAGGATTTTTGTATCTAGGTTTATGGGGGATACAGGCCTGTAATTTTCTTTTTTTGTGGTGTCTTTACCTGGTTTTGGTATGAGGGGTACGCAGGCTTCATAGAATGAGATTGGGAGTATTCTGTCCTTTTCTATGCTCTGAAATACCTTTAGTAGAAGTGGTGTTAACTCTTCTCTGAAAGTTTGGTAGAACTCTGTAGTGAAGCCTTCAGGTCCTGGGCTTTTTTGGGGGGGGGCAGTTTTTTGATTACGTTTTCAATCTCTTCTTTTGTTATGGGCCAATTTAGTTGTTCTACTCTGTTTGTGTTAGTTTAGGTAGGTAGTGTTTTTCTAGGATTTCATCCATTTCTTCTAGGTTTTTGAATTTGTTAGAGTACAATTTTTCATGGTAATCTGATATGATTCTTTTAATTTCGGGTGGGTCTGTTGTAATGTCGCCCATCTCATCTCTTATTTAGGTTATTTGCTTCCTCTCCTGTTTTTCTTTGATCAGTTTGGCCAGTGGTTTATCAATTTTGTTAATTTTTTCAAAGAACGAGCTTTTGGTCTTGTTAACTCTTTCAGTTATTTTTCTGTTCTCTAATTCATTTAATTCTGCTCTATTTTTTATCATTTGTTTTCTTCTGGTGCCTGAGGGTTTCTTTTGTTGCTCTCTTTCTATGTGTTCAAGTTTTAGGGACAGTTCTTTGATTTTTTGTATGTGTGAATTTATTGATATAAATTGACCTCTTAGCGCTGCTTTCACTGTGTCCTAAAGGTTCTCATAGGAAGTGTTTTCATTCTCATTGGATTCTATGAATTTCTTAATTCCATCCTTAATGTCTTTTATAACCATCCTTTTTGAGCAGGGTATTGTTCAGTTTCCAAATATTTGATTTCTTTTCCCTGATTTTTCTGTGATTGATTTCTAGTTTTATGGTCTTATGGTCAAAGAAGATGCTTTGTAATATTTCAGTGTTTTGGATTCTGCTAAGGCTTAAGGCTTGTTTTATGACCTAATATGTGGTCTATTCTAGAGAATGTTCCATGTGCTTTGGAAAAGAAAGTATACTTGGCTGCTTTTGGGTGGAGTGTTCTGTATATGTCTATGAGGTGAGTTGGTTGATTGTGGCATTTAGATCTTGCGTGTGTTTATTGAGTTTCTTTCTGGCTGTCCTGTCCTTCACTGAAAGTGGTGTGTTGAAGTCTCCTACTATTATTGTGGAGCTGTCTATCTCACTTTTGAATGCCGAGTTTGTTTTATGTATCTTGCAGCCCTGTCATTGGGTGCATAAATATTTAATATGTTTATGTCCTCCTGGTCTGTTGTCCGTTTAATGTAGTGTCCTTCCTTATCCTTTGTGGTGGATTTAACTTTAACATCTGTTTTGTCAGAAATTAGTATTGCCCCCAGTGTTCTTTTTTGATTGTTTTTTGCTTGAGATATTTTTTCCATCCTTTAAGTTTTCATTTGTGTCTCTAAATCTAAGGTGTGTCTCTTATAGGCAGCATATAGACATATTGTGTTTTTTTAATCCATTCTTCCATTCTCTGTCTCTTTATTGGTGCATTTAGTGCTTTTACATGCAGCATAATTATGGATAGGTATAAGTTTAATGCTGTCATTTTGATGTCTTCTTTTGTGTGTTGTTGACAGTATCTTTTTTCCACTTAATTTTTTGTGCTGGGTAGTTTATCTTTATATATTGTCTTTTCCTCTTATTCATTTTAGTTGATTTTGCTTCTGCTGAGTCTCTATTTTTTTCCTGTATTTTATTTTGATGAGTAGGATTGTGTTTCCTTTGTGGTTACCTTAATATTTTTCTCCTTTGTGGTTACCTTAATATTTATCCCTGTATTTCTAAGTTTAAACCGGACTTTTATTTCTTTATATCACTTTGTCTTCCTCTCCATATGAAAGATCTATGACTGCATTTCTTAGTCCCTCTTTATTGTTTTAGTGTTGTCTTCTTTTACATGATAACGTCACTGTTTCCCTGTTTTGACTATTTTTTTAATCTTGATTTATTTTTGTGATTTCCCTATCTGGGTTGACATCTGATTGTTCTGTCCAGTGTTCTAGTCTTGGGATGATACCTGATATTACTGATTTTCTAACTGAAGAACTCCCTTTAGTATTTCTTATAGTTTTGGTTTGGTTTCTACAAATTCCCTCAACCTCTGTTTATCTAGAAATGTCGTAATTTAACCTCATATTTGAGAGACAGTTTTGCCAGGTATATGCTTCTTGAGTGGCAATTGTTTTCCTTCAATGCTTTATATAGGTTATCCCATTGCCTTCTTGCCTGCATGATTTCTGCTAAGTAGTCCGAGCTTATTCTTATTGACTCTCCTTTGTAGATGACTTTTTGTTTATCCCTAGCTGCTCTTAAAATTCTTGATCTTTGGTTTTGGCAAGTTTATGTCTTGGTGATTTTCTTTTAAAATCTACCTTATGTGGAGTTTGATGAGCATGTTGGATGCTCTTCTCATCTTTCACGATATAAGGGAAGTTTTCTCCCAACAAATCTTCAACAATTCTCTCTGTATTTTCTGTTATCCTTCCCTGTTCTGATATTCCAATCAGTCGTAGGTTATTTCTCTTGATAGAGTCTCACATGATTATAAAGTTTTCTTCATTTTTTAAAATTCTTTTATCTGATTTTTCTTCAAATATATTGGTGCTAAGTGCCTTATCTTTAAGTTCACCAGTTCTGCCTTCCACTTGCTCAATTCTGCTCCTCTGACTTTCTATTGAGTTTTCTAATTCTGTAATTTTATTGTTAATCTTCTGAATTTCTGATTGCTGTCTCTCTATGGATTCTTGCAGCCTATTAAATTTTTCATTATGTTCTTGAATAACCTTTTCAATTTCTTTAACTTCTTTATGTCTGTGTTCCTTGGCTTCTTCTGTGTATTGCCTGATCTCCTTCCTGATATCTTAAAGAGTTCTGTATGTTAATCTTTTATATTCTGCATCAGGTAATTCCAGGAAGGCACCTTCATCCAGAAGATCCCTTGATTATTTTTTTTGAGAGCTTGTTGATGCAATCATGGTTTGCTTCTTTATGTGATTTGATATTGACCGTTGTCTCCATGCCATGTATAAGTTATTGTATTATTTTATTTTATGTTTGCTTACTATATTCTAGATTCTTGCTTTGTTTTGTTTTGATATGTATAAATAGGTTGCTTGAGTGAGCTGGCTTGATTATTTTCATCTGCCACTAGAGCTGTTACCAGGTATATGAGCCAAGGAGTCTATTCACTTTTCTTGTATGGCTTCAGCTCAGGTGTCCAGGTAGTTGTTCATCAAGTATGTGGTGCAGGCACTGTCCTACAGTCTTAGAGGGACAGGGGGATTGGTGTAGGTACCGGTATCTGGTTGCAGCAGGGGATCACGCTCTGAACAAGGCAGGGTGCTGAAAACCCTCCCCCGGATATCGGTGAGGTAAGCACATCCCTGTTCCCTAGAACACACGCATGGGTGAGTTCTGCAGACAGACCTTGGGCACCCAATACTTTTGATTGTAATGACTGGGAGGTATCAGTTAACCTTGTACCCCTGTCACAGGTGGGTGGGTGACCTGAGTGGAGCCACCCATCCTTAGGCCCCCAATGTGGGAAGTTGAGGACCCTGTTTAATAGGCAAAGCAGTGTCAAACATCAAACACCAACCTCTCCACTGCACAGGTGAAAAAGTTACAGTCTGCCAAGGGCCTATGCTCCTGAAATAGGCCCACACAGGTCCATGCAGAAGGGAAAGGTATTCAAAGTCCATGGACTGTTTATGCCTAGACAGGAGCCGCTTCTGTTCTGAGCTCCCCAGTTTAGTAGAGCTGGCAGATTATCGTTTCCCCAGTTGTGATTTTATTCCTTTTCCAAGGCTGGGACAATGGCTCAGGCATGCAACCAGACCTATCTCAGGCCCAGGGAAATCGACAGCCATTGAAGCCAGCTTTGGGGCTTGGGAGCAGTAAAATATATGCAAGTACTTAGCTTTTGCCCAGAGCACCATTCTTCTCTGGTTCCGGAGGTGTGAGTAGGCTGAGTGGCTGGCTGTTTCTCACCGAGGAAACTGCGGCCGAACGCTACCACCAGCCCACTGCCACCGCTCCTGGTTATGGTGCCTGAGGGATACTGGTGATTCAGGTCCAGTAACTCCTCTCCGCTTCTAAATATCTCTTCCTCCCCCTGCCGTTCAATCCATTTTCTAACTTTGCCTTGGATGTTCAGGGCTTCTAGCTTTTCATAAATGTAATTGTGTCAATTGTTTTTTGGGTCTTTGTGGTAAGCGGGTTCACTGGAAGTGTCTGACTACTCTACCATCTTGGCCCCACCCTGTTTCCATCTTTTTGTTATTGTAAATAATGCAGCAATGAACATGGGTGTGCATATCTCTATTTGTGTGATGGCACTTATTTCTCTAGGATTTTTTTTTTTTATATTCGTAGGAGTGGGCTTGCTGGATCCTATGGTATTTCAATTTCTAGCTTTCTTAAGGAAGTGCCATATCATTTTCCAAAATGGTTGTACCATTTTACATTCCTACCAGCAGTGCATAAGAGTTCCAGTCTCCCCCCAGCTTGTCCAACGTTTGGTATTTCATGTTTTTTTATTGGGGCTGGTAATGCTGGCGTGAGATGGTATATCATTGTGGTTTTGATTTGCATTTCTCTAATGGCTAGTGATTGCGAGTGTTTCCTCATGTGTCTGTTAGCCGCTTGAATGTCTTCTTGGTGAAGTGTCTGTTCATTTCCTTTCCTTTGCCCATTTTTTAATTGGATTATTTGTCTTTTTGTTGTAGAAAGTGTTGGATTTTCCTGTAGATTTTAGAGATTATACCTTTGTTGGATACGTCATAGCCAAAAATATTTTCCTAGTCTGAAGGTTCTCTTTTTACTCTTTGGTGAATACTTTTGATGAGCATAAGTGTTTAATTTTTAGGTGGTCCCAGTTATCTAGCTTATCTTCTGGAGTTTGTATGTTGTTAATTATGGTTTGTATCCTGTTAATGCCATGTATTAGGGCCTGTAGCATTGATCCTATTTTTTCTTCTATGATCTTTATAGTTTTTGGTTTTATATTTAGGGTTTTCATCCATTTTGAATTAGTTTTTTTGTATGATGTTAGCTATGGATTCTGTTTCATTTTTTTTGCAGATGGACATCCAGTTTTGCTAGCACCATTTGTTAAAAAGACTGTTGTCTTAGGCTGGGTACTCTAGAGAAGCAAAACCAGTAAAGGGTATAAATATATATACATATAGAGAGAGAGATTTATATCAAGGAAACAGCTCATGCAATTGTAGAGGCTGAACCATCCCAAGTCTGTGGATCAGGATAGGGTTTCTCCCGATTCACGTAGCCACAGGGGCTAGAGATCTGAAGATCTACAGGTCAAAGAGCAGGGCTCTTGCTCACAAGCTGTGAAGGTTGACATATCCCAAGATTGGCAGGGAAGACCACAAGGCTTCTTCTGATTCATGTAGCTGCAGAGGATGGTGAACCCAAGAGCAGCAGGTAAGATATTAGCTGCAGTCTCACAAACCAGAGGTCAGATGAACAAGAGGCAGCTGCAGGATCCAGAACAAACCTTGGCAAGGTGAGCAGGAGGGAAGTAGGTGGAGGATGGCAGAGAGATGAAGGCTGAAGGGGTAGTGAGTTGCCACAGGCCCCGCCCCCACTGAAACCACTTAGAAGATTCCATCATGGAGGTGATCACATATCAGATTTCAACACGGAAGTGATCACAACATTATACAACTGCCAAAACACTGAGAATCATGGCCCAGCCAAGTTGTCACACAATCTACCATCACACTGTCTTTTCCCCATTTGATGGATTTGGGCCCTTGTTGAAAATCAGGTGATGGTATCTGGATGGATTTACATCTGGGTTCTCAATTTAGTTCCACTAGTCGACGTATCTGTCGTACCAGGCTGTTTTGGCTACCATAGCTACATACTAGGTTCTGAGGTCAGGTGGTACAAGTCCTCCTACTTCATTCTTCTTCTTCAATGTGTCAACTTGGTTAGGCCATGATTCCCAGTATTGTGTATTTGTCCTCCATTTTGTGATTGTAATTTTATGTTGAGAAGATTAGGGTGGGATTGTAACACCACCCTTATTCAGGTCACCTCCCCGATCCAAGGTAAAGTGAGATTCCCTGGGGTATGGCCTGCACCACCTTTTATCTCTCAAGAGATAGAAGGAAAGGGAAGCAAGCAGAGATTTGGGGACCTCATAGCACCAAGAAAGCAGCACCGGGAGCAGAGTACATCCTTTGGACATGAGGTCCCTGCACCTGAGATGCTCCCAGACAAATGGAAGACTGATGACAAGGACTTTCCTCCAGAGCCGACAGAGAGAGAAAGCCTTCCCCTGGAGCTAGAGCCCTGAATTTGGACTCGTAGCCTTCTTGACTGTTATAGAATAAACTTCTCTTTGTTAAAGCCATCCACTTGTGGTATTTCTGTTATAGCAGCACTAGATGACTAAGACAAGTGCTTTACTTGTCCAGAATCTCTTCCCTTTTCATATAAAGTTAATGAATTTTTTTTTCATCTCTTTAAAGAATGCTGTTGGTATTTGGCACTGGGTTATTTTTTTGTTGATATTTGGATCAGGATTACATTGTGTTTATAGATTGCTTTGGGTAGAATGGAAACCCTGGTGGCGTAGTGGTTAAGTGCTACGGCTGCTAACCAAAGGGTTGGCAGTTCAAATCTGCCAGGCGCTCCTTGGAAACTCTATGGGGCAGTTCTACTTGTCCTATAGGGTCGCTATGAGTCGGAATTGACTTGATGGCACTGGGTTTGGTTTTTTTTTTTTTTTTTGGTTTGGGTAGAATTGACATTTTCACAATGTTGAGTCTACCTATCCATGAGCATGGTATGTTTTTCCATTTACTGTAGATCACTTTTGGTGTCTTGCAGTAGTGTTTTCCAGTTTTCTTTGTATAGGTCTTTACATCCCTGGTTAGATTTATTCCTAAGTACTTTATTTTTTTAGGGGCTATTATAAATTTTTTTTTAATATAAATGGTATTGTTTTCCTGATTTCCTTTTTGTCGTTCTCTTTATTGATGTATAGCAATCCAACTGATTTTTGTATGTTTATCTTATATTCTGCTACCCTGCTGAATCTATTAGTTTCAGTAGTTTTCTCCTGGAGTCTTTTGGGTTTTCTATGTATAGTATCATATCATCTGCAAATAAGGACAGTTTAACTTCTTCATTACCAATTTGGATGCCCTTTATTTCTTTTTCTTGCCTTATTGCTCTAGCTAGGACTTCCAGCACAGTGTTAAATACAAGTGATGATAAAGGGGCATCCTTGTCTTGTTCCTTTTCTCAGGGGGAATGTTTTCAGCCTGTCTCCATTAAGAATGATGTTGGCTGTTGGTTTTGTGTAGATGCCCTTTATTATGTTGAGGAATTTCACTTCTATACCTATTTTATTGAGGGTTTTTATCAGGAATTGGTTTCGGACATTATTGAATGCCTTTTCTGCATCAATTGAGATGATCATGTGATTCTTTTATTTATATGGTGGGTTACATTGATTGATTTTCTAATGTTGAACCATCCTTGTGTACTTGGCATGAATCCTGCTTGGTCATGGTGTATTATTTTTTTGATATGATGCTGAATTCTATTGGCTAGAATTTTGTTGAGAATTTTTACATCTGTATTCATGAGAGATATTGGTCTATAATTTTCTTGTGGTGTCTTTGCCTGGATTTGGTAACAGGGTTATGCTGCTTTCATAGAATGAATTTGGAAGTATCCCTTCCTTTTCTGTGTTCTGAAATAGTTTGAGTAGTACTGGTGTGAGCTCTTCTCTGAATGTTTTGTAGAATTCTCCAGTAAAGCCATCTGGGTCAGGGATTTTTTGGTTGGGTTATTTTTTTAATTATTACCTTTTCGGTCTCCCCTCTTGTTACAGGTCTGTTCAGATTTTCAGCTTCAGTTTGTGTTAGTTTGGGTAGGTAGTGTGTTTCTAGAAATTTGTCCATTTCCTCTAGGTTTTAAAATTGGTTGGAATATAGTTTTTGTTGTTGTTGTTGTTATGATCCTTTTTATTTCAGTTGGGCCTGTTGTAATGTCCCCAATTTCATTCCTTATTTGGGTTACTTGCATCCTCTCCTGTTTTTCTTTTGTCAATTTGGCCAAAGGTTTGTCAGTTTTGTTGATCTCTTCAAAAAACCAACTTTTGGTTTTGTTGATTCTATTGTTTTTGTATTCTCTATTTCATTTTTTTCTGCTCTGATCTTTATTATTTTCTTTCTTCTGGTGTCTGTGGGCTTCCTTTGCTGTCATCTTTCTATTTATTCAAGTTGTATAGCTAATGTTTTGATTTTATCCCTTCTTTTTTGATGTGTGCATCTATTGCATACATTTTTTGATGTGTGCCTACGTTTACCTCTGAGGACTTTGCTGTGTCCCAAAGGTTTTGGTATGATGTGTTTTTATTCTTGTCTGACTCTAGGAATTTTTATATCCCATCTTTGATTTCTTCTATTACCCAGTGGTTTTTAAGCAGAGTGTTCTTCAGTTTCTATGTGTTTGATTTTTTTTTTCCTGGCTCTTCCTGTTGTTAATTTCTACTTTAATGTCATTGTGATCAGGGAAGATACTTTGTATTATCTCAGTGTTTTAGATTTTTTTGAGGGTTGCTTTGTGGTCTAAGGTGTGGTCTATCCTGGAGAATGTTTGATGTGCATTGAAAAATAAAGTGTACTTTGCAAGTGTTTGTTGGAGTGTTCTATATATGCCTATGAGGGCAATTTGGCTGATTGTGGCCTGTATTGTTTTTGAGTTTCTTTCTAGATGATCTGTCCTTAACTGAGAGTGATATGTTGAAGTCTCCTAGTATTATTGTGAAACTGTCGATTTATCTTTTCAGTGCTGTTGGAGTTTGTTTTATGTATTTTGGATCCCTGTCATTGGTGTGTAGATATTTATTATGGTTATGTCTTCATGATGGATAGTCCCTTTAATCATTATATAATACCCTTCTTTGTCTTTTATGGTGAATTTTGTTTTAAAGTGTATTTTATCTGAGATTAGTATTGCTGCTCCTGCTCTTTTTTGGTAGCTATTTGCTTGATATATATTTTTTTTCCGTCCTTCGATTTTTAATAAATTTACCTCTTTGTTTCTAAGGTGTGTCTCTTGTAGGTAGCACATTGATGGACCCTTTTTTAAAATACATTCTGTCACCCTCTATCTCTTTATGGGCGCATTTAAGCCATTTACCTTCACTGTAATTATTGATAGGTATCAGTTTATTGGAAACCCTGGGGGCATAGTGGTTAAGTGCCACAGCTGCTAACCAAAGGGCCAGCAGTTCGCATCAGCTACGCGCTCCTTGGAAACTCTATGGGGGCAGTTCTACCCTGTCCTATAGGGTCGCTATGAGTCGGAATCAACTGGACAGCGCTGGGGTTTTTTTAATTTTTATTTTTTTGGTATCAGTTTATTGCTGTCGTTTTGTAGTGCTTTTTTTGTGGTTCTGATGTTTTCTTTGTTCCTCTTACTCTCATGTGCTGAATTCCTTTTGTTTGTTTTTTTTTCATTTCTTTTTGTAGATTTTGTGTTCACTGAAACTTTATGTTTTTTTTTTGATGAATAGGTTTGTAACTTTTTTTGTTAACATTGAAATTTACACTTATCTTCTTAAGTTTGAACCCGCCTTTTATTACTTGGTATTGCCTTGACTTCCTCTTCATTTGAAGTTCTATACCTACACTGTTTATTCCCTCTTTTATTGTTCTGACATTGTCATTTACAGATTAATCTCTCTGGCTCCCTGTTACAAATCTTTTAGTTTTGATTTATCCTTGAGAGTTCATTACCTACGTTGGTATCTGGCTCATGCAGTCTTACATCCTAGATTCAGGCTGTTGTCTGATGTTGTTTTTTCTCTAACCGAAGGTCTCCCTTTAATAATTCTTGTAAGCTTGGTTTGGTTTATACATATTCCCTTAATTTCTGCTTATCTCGAAATGTCCTAATTTCACCATCACATTTGAGCAAGAGTTTTGCAGGATATATTTTTCTTGGTTGGCAATTTTTTTCTTTCAAGGTTTTATGTATGCCATCCCATTGCCTTCTTGCCTGCATGGTTTTTGTTGAGTAATCTGAACTTAGTCTTATTGTTTCTTCTCTGTATGTGATGTTTCCGTTTTCTCGAGTTGCTCTCAGGATTCTTTCCTTGTCTTTGGCTTTAGTGAATGTGATTGTGATATGCCTTGGTGATTTTCTTTTGGGATCTATCCTATATGGTGTTCATTGAGCTTCTTGGATGGTCTTTCATGGTATTGGGGAAGTTTTCTGTCAGCAATTCTTCAATGATCTTCTCTGTGTTTTCCTTTTCTCCTCCTGTTCTGAAACTCTGATCACTCACAAATTTTTGCTTTTGACTGTATCCCACATCGTTCTCAGGGTTTCTTTATTTTTCTTCATTCTTTTCTCTGATTTTTCCTCAAATAGGGTGGTATCCAAGTATTTGTCTTCAAATCTTTCTCTGATCCTGTCTTCCATTGTTTCAAACCTGCTCCTCAAACCTTCTATGCCACTGTCTATTTCTGAAATCTTGTTGTTTATCTTTTGGGTTTCTATTTGCTGCTTTTGTATGATTTCTTTTTTTTTTTAACAGTTACTTATTATTATTATTATTATTTTTTGCTGTTGAGTCAATTCTGACCCTACAGGACAGAGTAGAACTGCCCCATAGGTTTTTTTTTTTTTAATAACTTTTATTAAGCTTCAAGTGAACGTTTACAAATCCAATCAGTCTGTCACATATAAGTTTACATACATCTCACTCCCTACTCCCACTTGCTCTCCCCCTCGAGTCAGCCCTTTCAGTCTTCCTTTCTTGACAATTTTGCCAGCTTCCCTCTCTCTCTATCCTCCCATCCCCCCTCCAGACAAGAGTTGCCAACACAATCTCAAGTGTCCACCTGATATAATTAGCTCACTCTTCATCAGCATCTCTCTCCCACCCGCTGACCAGTCCCTTTCATGTCTGATGAGTTGTCTTTGGGGATGGTTCCTGTCCTGTGCCAACAGAAGGTCTGGGGAGCATGGCCACCGGGATTCCTCTAGTCTCAGTCAGATCATTAAGTTTGGTCTTTTTATGAGAATTTGGGGTCTGTATCCCACTGATCTCCTGCTCCCTCAGGGGTCCTCTGCTGTGCTCCCTGTCAGGGCAGTCATCGATTGTGGCCGGGCACCAACTAGTTCTTCTGGTCTCAGGATGATGTAGGTCTCTGGTTCATGTGGCCCTTTCTGTCTCTTGCGCTCTTAGTTATCGTGTGGCCTTGGTGTTCTTCATTTTCCTTTGCTCCAGGAGGGTTGAGACCAACTGATGCATCTTAGATGGCCGCTTGTTAGCATTTAAGACCCCAGACGCCACATTTCAAAGTGGGATGCAGAATGATTTCATAATAGAATTATTTTGCCAATTGACTTAGAAGTCCCCGCAAACCATGTTCCCCAGACCCGCGCGCTTGCTCTGCTGACCTTTGAAGCATTCATTTTATCCCGGAAACTTCTTTGCTTTTGGTCCAGTCCAATTGAGCTGACCTTCCATGTATTGAGTGTTGTCTTTCCCTTCACCTAAAGCAGTTCTTATCTACTGATTAATCAATAAAAAAACCCTCTCCCACCCTCCCTCCCTCCCCCCCTCATAACCACAAAAGTATGTGTTCTTCTCAGGTTTACTATTTCTCAAGATCTTATAATAGTGGTCTTATACAATATTTGTCCTTTTGCCTCTGACTAATTTCGCTCAGCATAATGCCTTCCAGGTTCCTCCATGTTATGAAATGTTTCAGAGATTCATCACTGTTCTTTATTGATGCGTAGTATTCCATTGTGTGAATATACCACAATTTAATTTACCCATTCATCCCTTGACGGACACCTTGGTTGCTTCCAACTTTTTGCTATTGTAAACAGACCTGCAATAAACATGGGTGTGCATATATCTGTTTGTATGAAGGCTCTTGTATCTCTAGGGTATATTCCCAGGAGTGGGATTTCTGGGTTGTATGGTAGTTCTATTTCTAACTGTTTAAGATAATGCCAGATAGATTTCCAAAGTGGTTGTACCATTTTACATTCCCACCAGCAGTGTATAAGAGTTCCAATCTCTCCGCAGCCTCTCTAACATTTATTATTTTGTGTTTTTTGGATTAATGCCAGCCTTACTGGTGTGAGATGGAATCTCATAGTAGTTTTAATTTGCATTTCTCTAATGGCTAATGATCGAGAGCATTTTCTCATGTATCTGTTAGCTGCCTGAATATCTTCTTTAGTGAAATGTGTGTTCATATCCTTTGCCCACTTCTTGATTGGGTTGTTTGTCTTTTTGTGGTTGAGTTTTGACAGAATCATGTAGATTTTAGAGATCAGGCGCTGGTCGGAGATGTCATAGCTGAAAATTCTTTCCCAATCTGTAGGTGGTCTTTTTACTCTTTTGGTGAAGTCTTTAGATGAGCGTAGGTGTTTGATTTTTAGGAGCTCCCAGTTATCGGGTTTCTCTTCATCATTTTTGGTAATATTTTGTATTCTGTTTATACCTTGTATTAGGGCTCCTAGGGTTGTCCCAATTTTTTCTTCCATGATCTTTATCGTTTTAGTCTTTATGTTTAAGTCTTTGATCCACTTGGAGTTAGTTTTTGTGCATGGTGTGAGGTATGGGTCCTGTTTCATTTTTTTGCAAATGGATATCCAGTTATGCCAGCACCATTTGTTAAAAAGGCTATCTTTTCCCCAATTAATTGACACTGGTCCTTTGTCAAATATCAGCTGCTCATACGTGGATGGATCTATGTCTGGGTTCTCAATTCTGTTCCATTGGTATATGTGCCTGTTGTTGTACCAATACCAGGCTGTTTTGACTACTGTGGCTGTGTAATAGGTTCTGAAGTCAGGTAAAGTGAGGCCTCCCACTTTCTTCTTCTTTTTCAGTAGTGCTTTGCTTATCCGGGGCTTCTTTCCCTTCCATATGAAATTGGTGATTTGTTTCCCTATCCCCTTAAAATATGACATTGGAATTTGGATCGGAAGTGCATTGTATGTATAGATGGCTTTTGGTAGAATAGACATTTTTACTATGTTAAGTCTTCCTATCCATGAGCAAGGTGTGTTTTTCCACTTAAGTATGTCCTTTTGAATTTCTTGTAGTAGAGCTTTGTAGTTTTCTTTGTATAGGTCTTTTACATCCTTGGTAAGATTTATTCCTAAGTATCTTATCTTCTTGGGGGCTACTGTGAATGGTATTGATTTGGTTATTTCCTCTTCGGTGTCCTTTTTGTTGATGTAGAGGAATCCAAGTGATTTTTGTATGTTTATTTTATAACCTGAGACTCTGCCAAACTCTTCTATTAGTTTCAGTAGTTTTCTGGAGGATTTCTTAGGGTTTTCTGTGTATATAATCATGTCATCTGCAAATAGTGATAACTTTACTTCTTCCTTGCAAATCCGGATACCTTTTATTTCTTTGTCTAGCCTAATTGCCCTGGCTAGGACTTCTAGCACAATGTTGAATAAGAGCGGTGATAAAGGGCATCCTTGTCTGGTTCCCGTTCTCAAGGGAAATGCTTTCAGGTTCTCTCCATTTAGAGTGATATTGGCTGTTGGCTTTGCATAGATGCCCTTTATTATGTTGAGGAATTTTCCTTCAATTCCTATTTTGGTAAGAGTTTTTATCATAAATGGGTGTTGAACTTTGTCAAATGCCTTTTCTGCATCAATTGATAAGATCATGTGGTTTTTGTCTTTTGTTTTATTTATGTGGTGGATTACATTAATGGATTTTCTGATATTAAACCAGCCTTGCATACTTGGTATAAATCCCACTTGATCAGGGTGAATTATTTTTTTGATGTGTTGTTGGATTCTATTGGCTAGAATTTTGTTGAGGATTTTTGTATCAATGTTCATGAGGGATATAGGTCTATAATTTTCTTTTTTTGTGATGTCTTTACCTGGTTTTGGTATCAGGGAGATGGTGGCTTCATAGAATGAGTTGGGTAGTATTCCTTCATTTTCTATGCTTTGGAATACCTTCAGAAGTAGTGGTGTTAACTCTTCTCTGAAAGTTTGGTAGAACTCTGCAGTGAAGCCGTCCGGGCCAGGGCTTTTTTTCGTTGGGAGTTTTTTGATTACCGTTTCAATCTCTTTTTTTGTTATGGGTCTAGTTAGTTGTTCTATTTCTGAATGTGTTAGTTTAGGTAGGTAGTGTTTTTCCAGGAATTCATCCATTTCTTCTAGGTTTTCAAATTTGTTAGAGTACAATTTTTCATAATAATCTGAAATGATTCTTTTAATTTCATTTGGTTCTGTTGTGATGTGGTCCTTCTCGTTTCTTATTCGGGTTATTTGTTTCCTTTCCTGTATTTCTTTAGTCAGTCTAGCCAATGGTTTATCAATTTTGTTAATTTTTTCAAAGAACCAGCTTTTGGCTTTGTTAATTCTTTCAATTGTTTTTCTGTTCTCTAATTCATTTAGTTCAGCTCTAATTTTTATGATTTGTTTTCTTCTGGTGCCTGATGGATTCTTTTGTTGCTCACTTTCTATTTGTTCAAGTTGTAGGGACAGTTCTCTGATTTTGGCTCTTTCTTCTTTTTGTATGTGTGCATTTATCGATATAAATTGGCCTCTGAGCACTGCTTTTGCTGTGTCCCAGAGGTTTCGATAGGAAGTATTTTCATTCTCGTTGCATTCTATGAATTTCCTTATTCCCTCCTTGATGTCTTGTATAACCCAGTCTTTTTTCAGGAGGGTATTGTTCAGTTTCCAAGTATTTGATTTCTTTTCCCTAGTTTTTCTGTTATTGATCTCTAGTTTTATTGCCTTGTGGTCTGAGAAGATGCTTTGTAATATTTCGATGTTTTGGACTCTGCAAAGGTTTGTTTTATGACCTAATATGTGGTCTATTCTAGAGAATGTTCCATGTGCGCTAGAAAAAAAAGTATATTTTGCAGCAGTTGGGTGGAGAGTTCTGTATAAGTCAATGAGGTCAAGTTGGTTGATTGTTGTAATTAGATCTTCCGTGTCTCTATTGAGCTTCTTACTGGATGTCCTGTCCTTCTCCGAAAGTGGTGTGTTGAAGTCTCCTACTATAATTGTGGAGGTATCTATCTCACTTTTCAATTCTGTTAAAATTTCATTTATGTATCTTGCAGCCCTGTCATTGCGTGCATAAATATTTAATATGGTTATGTCTTCCTGATCAATTGTCCCTTTTATCATTATATAGTGTCCTTCTTTATCCTTTGTGGTGGATTTAAGTCTAAAGTCTATTTTGTCAGAAATTAATATTGCTACTCCTCTTCTTTTTTGCTTATTGTTTGCTTGATATACTTTTTTCCATCCTTTGAGTTTTAGTTTGTTTGTGTCTCTAAGTCTAAGGTGTGTCTCTTGTAGGCAGCATATAGATGGATCGTGTTTCTTTATCCAGTCTGTGACTCTCTGTCTCTTTATTGGTGCATTTAGTCCATTTACATTCAGGGTAATTATAGATAAATAAGTTTTTAGTGCTGTCATTTTGATGCCTTTTTATGTGTGTTGTTGACAATTTCATTTTTCCACACACTTTTTTGTGCTGAGGCGTTTTTCTTAGTAAATTGTGAGATTCTCATTTTCATAGTGTTTGACTTTATGTTAGTTGAGTCGTTACGTTTTTCTTGGCTTTTATCTTGAGTTATAGAGTTGTTATACCTTTTTGTGGTTACCTTATTGTTTACCCCTATTTTTCTAAGTAAAAACCTAACTTGTACTGTTCTATATCGCCTTGTATCACTCTCCATATGGCAGTTCAATGCCTCCTGTATTTAGTCCCTCTTTTTGATTATTGTGATCTTTTACCTATTGACTTCCAGGATTCCCTGTTATGTGTATTTTTATTTTAATTAATCTTAATTTGCTTGTTTTTGTGATTTCCCTATTTGAGTTGATATCAGGACGTTCTGGTTTGTGACCTTGTGTTGTGCTGATATCTGATATTATTGGTTCTCTGACCAAACAATATCCTTTAGTATTTCTTGTAGCTTTGGTTTGGTTTTTGCAAATTCTCTATACTTGTGTTTGTCTGTAAATATCTTAATTTCGCCTTCATATTTCAGAGAGAGTTTTGCTGGATATATGATCCTTGGCTGGCAGTTTTTCTCCTTCAGTGTTCTGTATATGTCGTCCCATTCCCTTCTTGCCTGCATGGTTTCTGCTGAGTAGTCTGAACTTATTCTTATTGATTCTCCCTTGAAGGAAACCTTTCTTTTCTCCCTGGCTGCTTTTAAAATTTTCTGTTTATCTTTGGTTTTGGTGAGTTTGATGATAATATGTCTTGGTGTTTTTCTTTTTGGATCAATCTTAAATGGGGCTCGATGAGCATCTTGGATAGATATCCTTTCGTCTTTCATGATGTCAGGGAAGTTTTGTGTCAGGAGTTCTTCAACTACTTCCTCTGTGTTTTCTGTCCCCCCTCCCTGTTCTGGGACTCCAATCATCTGCAGGTTATCCTTCTTGATAGAGTCCCACATAATTCTTAGGGTTTCTTCATTTTTTTTCATTCTTTTATCTGATTTTTTTCAGCTATGTTGGTGTTGATTCCCTGGTCCTCCAGATGTCCCAGTCTGCATTCTAATTGCTCGAGTCTGCTCCTCTGACTTCCTATTGCGTTGTCTAATTCTGTAAGTTTATTGTTAATCTTTTGGATTTCTACATGTTGTCTCTCTATGGATTCTTGCAACTTATTAATTTTTCCCCTACGTTCTTGAATAATCTTTTTGAGTTCTTCAACAGTTTTATCGGTGTGTTCCTCGGCTTTTTCTGCAGATATCCTAATTTCATTTGTGATATCTTTAAGCATTCTGTAAATTAGTTTTTTATATTCTGTATCTGATAATTCCAGGATTGTATCTTCATTTGGGAAAGATTTTGATTGTTTTGTTTGGGGGGTTGGAGAAGCTGTCATGGTCTGCTTCTTTAAGTGGTTTGATATGGATTGTTGTCTCCGAGCCATCACTGGGAAACTAGTTTTTCCAGAAAATCCGCTTAAAGAAAAAATGCAGTCAGACTCCTATCAGAGTTCTCTCTCTGGCTCAGGCTATTCGGATGTTAATGAAGCCGCCTGGGGAGGGTGGGGGAGGGAACAGAGAGATAGGAGAGTAGCCCCTCAGAATATAGCCAGAGTTGCTTGTCTTGCTTGGAATGACTATTATATCTGAGATTCCCGCGGGCGCGTCGCCTATGTGTGCTGGCTGTGTGGAGATTGTCCCCGGGGGGTCTGGCCCGCTGGAGTCACCGCCAGATCCTCCACTTCCAGCCCCACGCCCAGCGTCAAGGCTTCCCTACTGGGACGGTGCACTCTCGACTCCAAAATCAGTCGCTGCCTCCTGGGGACTTCTCGTCCCTCCAGCCGCGTGGCCGTGCCGCCTCCGCGAACCAGGTGGGCCCCCTCCCGGGGTTAGTTCAGATGGGTGGAGCAGTTCCCTGTGCTTGTGCCATGACCGAGTGTCCCGGCTGGGATGCTGTTCTCCCCACTCCAATACCAGTTGCTGCCTCCCGGGGACTTCTCCTATCGGCTGCGTCCCACGCCACCTGCGTGACCTGGCTGGGCCCCTTCCCGGGGTTAGTTCAGGGGGGTGGAGTAGCTCTCCGTGTTTATGCCGTACCTGCGTCCAGTCCAAATCCCGGCGAGACGGTTCCCCGGCTGGGACGCTGCTCTTCCTGCTCCAAGACCAGTCACTGCCTCCCGGGGACTTCTCCTACCGGCTGCGTACCACGCCACCCGCGGAACCGGCTGGTCTCCCTCTCGGGGTTAGTTCAGGAGGGTGGAACAGCTCTCTGTGCTTGTGCCGTACCTGACTGGTACGCTGGCTCCAGGCTCTGGAAACAATCACTGCTTTCCCGTATTAGTTCGTTCTCCATCTCTAAATCTGTGTTTGTTGTTCAGGGTTCGTAGATTGTTATGTATGTGATCGATTCACTTGTTTTTCCATGTCTTTGTTGTAAGAGGGATCCGAGGTAGCGTCTGCCTAGTCCGCCATCTTGGCTCCGCCCCTTTTGTTTGATTTCTAGTCGTGAATTTATTCTGGCATTTTGTTCCTGTATTATTTTCCTGAATTCTCCCATCTTTTTGTCTGTCTTTTACATGATTTTGGAAACCCTGGTGGTGTAGTGGTTAAGTGCTATGGCTGCTACTCAAGAGGTTGGCAGTTCAAATCCACCAGGTGCTCCTTGGAAACTCTATGGGGCAATTCTACTCTGTCCTGCAGGGTCGCTATGAGACGGAATTGACTCAACGGCAGTGGGTTTGGTGGGTTTTACATGATTTCATCTGTGTTTTCCATGATTTTGTTTATTTTTTCCTAATTTTTGTCAGCTTTTACCTTCACCTCTTGGATAGCTCTGAACATTAGAGATATGAATTCCCTATCAGGTAATTTGGAAACCCTGCTGGAGTAGTGTTTAAGAGCTACGGCTACTAACCAAAAGGTCGGCAGTTCGAACCCACCAGGCGCTCCTTGGAAACCCTATTGGGCAGTTCTACTCTGTCCTATAGTGTCGCTATGAGTCAGAATCTACTTGACGGCAACAGTTTTTTTTTTTTTTAATCAAGTAGTTACAGTGCCTTTTCTTCTACTGGAAGGTCATCCGGTGTTTTATTTTGGTTGTGTACTGGAACCATCCTGTCCTGTGTTTCTATGTTTTGATATTATCTTCTGTCTTCAGGACATTCAGGAATTATTTTCTTTGTTTATCGATTGTAGATTTGTTTGTTTTGCCCTACATTTTCATTTTTTTTAGCTATGTCTGAGCAGGTGGACTGAGCATTCTTTGTTGTTTGCTGGTCTGTGGGCACAATACTTCTCACTACCTAGTTCAGTGGGCAGGGCCAGTTGGTCAGCTATGGTGGAGCAGGGCAGGTCCAGCAGAGGGGTAGGGGCTGGGATAGGTCATTTGTGGTGTGTACTGGGGCTGACAGGATGAGACCAGGGGTTGGTCCTGGACAGGTCCTGGTAGACTATCCCTGTGCTACTCAGGTGTGCGATGGTCAGTACATGGTGCAGATAGGCAGGAGGGGAAGGTTGTGATGTGTGGAGCTAAGTGGATGTGAGAAAGAAGAGAAAAAGCAGAGATTAACAGGAGCCAAAAAAAAAAGTGCTGAGGAAGCCTGCTGTTGGAGTGGCACAGACCCAGTGAAGTCGTGTGCTGGTGGCTTTCTAGCTAGATGGTGAGACACAGCCAGTCAAAAAGGGACAGACATGGCACATGTAGCTGGGTGGGTGGGATAAAGGAAAGGAAGTAAGAGAGAGTTACAAAACTAAAGAGAGAGAGAAAGGCGTGTGTGGCCAGGTGGTTGGAAGAAACTAATGGAAGGTGTCTTAGTCATCTATAACAGAACTACCACAATGGATGGCTTTAACAAAGAGAAATTTATTCTCTCACAGCCTAGAAGGCTAGAAGTCCAAATTTAAGATATCATCTCCAGGGACAGGCTTTCTCTTTTGGTAAGCTCTGGAAGAAGGTCCTTATCGTCAATCTTCCCCTGAACTAAGAGCTTCTCCGCACAGGAATCTGGGGTCCAAAGGACATGCTTTGCTCCCAGTGATGCTTTCTTGGTGATATGAGGTCACCTCCTCTCTGCTCACTCCCCTTTCCTTTTATCTCTTGTAAGATAAAAGGCAGTGCAGGCCACACCCCAAGAAAACTCCCTTTACTTTGGATCAGAGATGTGACCTTAGTAAGGCTTTTACAATCCCACCCTAATCCTCTAATCTCGCCTCATTAACCACAGGCAGAGATTATGATTTACAACGCATAGGAAAATGATAATCACAAAATGGAAGACAATCACACAACACTGGGAATCATGGCCTAGCCAAATTCATATGCATATTTTGGGGGGACACAATTTAATCCATGACAGAAGGAATGTAGAGAGCGAAAAGAAACCAAAAAAAAAAAAAAGAAGAGAGAAAAAAAGTCCCAAGGGACCCACCAGAAGCAGGTCCCCAGATTAGCAGCACTGCACAGACCATCAAGAAGGAGCAGAGATGGCACATGGTGCCCAATGTTCAGGAGAAGGATAAGGAAGGAAGGTAGAGACAGACAAAAGCCAATAAAGGAAAAGAAAAAGAAAGAAAAAAATGCTCTGAGGGAGCCCACTGGTGTGGTGGCATGGAATGGGGAAGTGGCTCCCCATCTGCCCAGCTGTGCAGCACTGCACAGCCCATCTAGAATGAGTAGAGATGGCACACAGCACCAGGTGTTCAGGAGAAAAGAAGGGAATGATGGTAGAGAGAGGCAAGAAACTGAGAAAAGAAAAAAAAATCCCCAAAGGAGCCCACTGACTTGGCTGTGTGGACCAGAGAAGTCGCTGCCAAGCTAAACAGTGCTGCACAGCCTGTCTAGTAGGATCAGAGACAGCACACAGTGCCATATAATCAGAAGACAGGAAAAGATAGAACGTAGAAAGAGATGAGAAACCGTGAAACAAAAAAAAAAAAAAAGGGAAAAGAAAAAAATGCCCCAGGGAGCCCACCAGCATGGCAGTGTGGACCGGGACAGTGGTTCCTCAGCTGAGTGGTGCTTCCCAGCCTGTCAAGAATGAGCGGAGATGGCACGCGGAGCCAGGTGTTCAAGAGCAAAGAAAGGAAGGAAGTGAGAGAGAGAGAAGAAACCAAAAGAAGCCGTAAAAAGCAACAACAGCAACGAAAAATGGCACTGAAGGAGCTGGCTGGTGTGGGCAGGGCAAATCCAAGTGGCAAGGAGCTGGCATCTCCCCAGTGGAGCAACTGCAGCCTGCCAGAAAGTGGTGGAGGTCATGCAGGGGGAAGAAAGATGGGGGGTGGGAAAGTGTGTCTCGCTGGTTACTGAGTGCTCTGTCTCCTGCTGGGAGCTCTGTGAAGCTGCCTTCCCATACTCCCTGTCCACCATTCTCAGTGTCTGAGGAGTCCAAGATGGAGAATCTGTGCATCATTAGCTGATAGGGGACCTTCTCTCCATATCTCTCCTTGCTCTCTGTTTCTGTCAGTTTCTTATTCCATTAGGTGCTTGGTTGAGTTCTTTATCCCTTCATTTGATGCCTAGGGTTCCAAGATTGACATTTTGTCTCTGTTGTACTTAGTTTTTTGGGTCTTTGTTGTGGAGAGAGGGTGTGGCGCTTCTGTCTATAATGCCATGTTGGCTCCACCCCCAGAATCTCTGATTTTGAAAACTGCTGCAACACTGCAAAGTGAATAGCCACTGGCTTAGAAATAAAAATTAAATTTACGGATAATATTAGGTACATTAGATGGAAAAGCTTTGGATGAATCAATTATTGAGGAAGATAATTTTAAAATTAATGTTTCCGTGTAATTGAAGGTACAGCAAAAAAAAAAAAATTGAAGGTACAGCAATAGGATGCATAAACAGGCATTTTGAATTATATACAAGTCATGAAGCCACTTTCCTTGTGACCTCCACAAGTTACAAGAAATGTCTTTATATTTAAAATTAGATTGAGACTTACATGAAACTGATTTTTATGAAGAGATAAATCTTTTGGAAAAAATGTTACACAAGAATCATCAGTTCTAGGTATACTAAAATTTGCATTTTGAAATAATTCATCAGAAATTTATCCCAGTGTTGTCACAGCATAGAAAATACTCTTATCAGCTCCAGTAACAGTTGCATCAGCAGAATGATCCTTCTCAAAATAAAAAAATTATCAAATAATATTTGTAATCTCATGACTGATGTTGCTTTCATTTATATTGATTGAAAATGAAGTTGCTAAAAATATGTTTTGAAGACCTAATACATAACTTTGCAGAAAACCAGCCAGAGAAATCTTATGATCAATAAGACATCACATTAATGACATTGTTATTTATTATATTATATAAAAATTATGACAATAAAATATTACTGTTTTGCAATTTGTAAGTTTATGTTGTTACTCATGTATCTCTTTTACAATACTTAAAATGTTTTCAAATGAAAAAACTTTATATTTTAGTACCTTTAACAGCACTTCCAGCCTCCCCACTGCTTTTTGATAAAGGGGCCATCCTTTTTCATTTTGCCCTTAAAATCAAGTTGATTCTGACTCATGGTGACCCTGTGTGTGCCAGAGTAGAACTGTGCTCCATGCGGTTTTCAATGACTGAGATTTCTGAAGTAGATAGCCAGGACTTTCTTCCAAGATGCCTTTTGGTGGACTTGAACCTCCCACCCTTGGGTAGCAGCTGAGTGCATTAACCATTTGCACCATGAAGGAACTCTTCATTTTGTCCTGGACCCCACAAATTACGTAGCAGGCGCCCACTCCTCTTTAGCGGTGAGATGAACTGAGATGGTAGTCACTCAAACAGCCTCACTGCTCTTACCAAACTCCTCTCCAATGAAGCGGGGGGTTGGGTGGGGATGGATAGAGGTAGGGTTACAATGCAGAAATATGGAGGTTAGTGTGGATATTTATCATTTTCCATTGAACGGGATCATATTGTTCATATTAATTGGCCAATTGTTTTCTTTACTTAAAAATAGGTCTTGGAGATTTTTCTACAATGCATCAACCTGTTCTTTTTAAGCACTACAGGGAATTCGATAGTTTGGTTGGGCCTTAATTTATTTCTCAGCTTGACTGACTGATGGATTGTCTTAGGCTGGGTTCTCTAGAGAAGCAAAACCAGTAAAGCATGTAAATATATATAGAAATATATATAGAGAGATGTATATCAAGGAAATGCTCATGCAGTTGTAGAGGCTGGAACATCCCAAGTCCATTTATCAGGATATTGGCTTCTCTCCATCCACGTACTGGCAGGGGTTGGTAAACCCAAGATCAGCAGGTCAGAGAGCAGGGCTCTTACTCACAGGCTGTGAGAATCGATGAATCCCAAGATTGGCAGGCAAGACTGTGAGGCTCCTCCTGATTCATGTAGCTGCAGAGGCTAGTGAATCCAAGATTGGCAGGTCAGATGGCAGGGCTCCCAAGCACAGCCTGTGAAGATCGACAAATCCCAAGATCAGTAGATAAGCTAATAGCCCAAGTCCCAAGAACCAGAGGTCAGATGAACAGGAGGCAGGCGCAGGATGCAGAGTGAGCAAAA
Source organism: Loxodonta africana (assembly GCF_030014295.1). Classification (NCBI taxonomy): domain Eukaryota; kingdom Metazoa; phylum Chordata; class Mammalia; order Proboscidea; family Elephantidae; genus Loxodonta; species Loxodonta africana. The sequence goes on from NC_087369.1 coordinate 64,799,509, forward strand.
AGCCAGAATTTCTGCTTATATTCAGATGCAGACCACAATCCTGAGTAAACTCCCCTTCAACTGATTGGTTACTCACAGCAGATTCTATCGTGGGAGTGATCACATATAAACACTGAGAATCATGGCCCAGCCAGGCTCACACACAATCTTAACCATCACAGTCCACCTCTTGTCAACCTGTACACATCTCCTTAAGCCGTACATAATCTCTGAATAAAGATAAGTGTAAAGCCATCTTGCACGTAACATGATACAATAGACACGTGTACAACCTAAAATGCACTAGCCTCATTTACATCTTATATTTTATAAGTGAAGAAAACAAAAATACTCAAAACAATTACAGTCTTAATTTCTGCAACTGGCCACGGGGACCCATATCAATAAACTCAGACTGATCCAACTTTGTAACTTGAACCACTATCTCACACTGAAACAATTTAAAGGCCAGGGTCTTAGGAAATATAAAGATACAACTCTAGGATTGGAGTTGATACAAAGCTGATGAAAACTGGCATAGTGCTTTCAAAGAGCAATATGGCAGTATGTGTTAAAATTGAAAATATCCACATCCCAAGTGCCAGCAACTCACTTCTGGGTGCCCACCTAGAGAAACATTGCCTGTACACAAGGAGGTCCCAATAGGATATTCACTGTATTAATAAAAAATTAAAGCCACCTTAAATATCCATGTGTTGATTAAGATTGTGTGTCAGCTTGGCTGGGCCATGATTCTCAGTGTTCATATGTGATCACTCCTGTGATGAAATCTACTGTGAGTAGCCAACCAGTTGAAGGGGAGTTTCCTTGTCGGTGTGGCTTGCATCTGAATATAAGCATTCTGGCTTTTTGCTAGCTCTGGATCCTGCAGCTCCCTCCTGCTCATCTGACCTCTAGTTCTTGGGACTTGAGCTATCATCTTATCTGCCAATCTTGGGATTTGTCAATCTTCACATCCTGTGAGGGGGGGCCTGCCCTCCAACCTGCTGATCTTGGGTTCACCAGCCCCTGCAGCTAAGTGAATCAGGAGAAGCCTCGCAGTCCTGACTGCCAATCTTGGGATTTGTAGAACTTCACAGCCTGTGAGCAAGAGTCCTGCTCTCCAACCTGCCAATCTTTGGTTCATCAGCCCCTCTGGCTATGTAAATCCAGAGCGGCCTCTATCCTGAACCACGGACTTGGGACGTTCCAACCTCTACAATTGCCTGAGTCATCTCCTTGATCTAAATCTCTCTCTATATATGTATATTTATACGCTTTACTGGTTTTGCTTCTGTAGAGAACTTGCCCTAAGACATTTGGTGCCTAGAGTGGTTCTAGAGAAGCAAAATGGTAAGGATGAGTTTTCTAAATTGGTTCTCAATCTGGTTAGTCTTAAAGATATTGATGACTCTGCTTCCAGCAGTAAAGAGGGCACTGCTAATCCATGGCGTGAGGTGGTGATACAAATACACAAAATATCACTACCAGTAGCTCAGGTATTGGTGAAAGGTGAGGCTCTGGGTGAACACATGTGTGATATCTATCTACAATTTTGTCAGAATGAGAAGTATAAGGAAACTGGTAGGTTGGTCCTATTAACTAGATGAACTGGTGAAAGAAAGAGGTGCGCTCAGAGCTTCAGAGTCAAAGCTCAAGTACCGCATAAATGACCTCAAGGCTTCCACTTGTGCTTTGAAAGAAACCCTTATTTCTTGTAGTAACAGAGTGGAAATTGCTGAAAACCAAACCCAAAGTCTTCTTGTAAGAGTGGCTGAATTACAATGCCAGCTCAATTGCCAACCTTGATGTGTGTCTGAAGTTAAAGTAAGGGCATTGATTGGGAAGAAATAGGATCCTGAAACTTGGGATGGGGACATATCACAGATAATCAGGAAGCTGGAGACACTGAGCCCCTAAATTCCATTGAATCACTCCTGCCAGCAGAGCCACTCCCATCTGAAGAGATTACTTCATGTTTACCTGCTAAACCACACTGCCCAGAAAAACCATTAGCCCCTCCACTCCCATCTAATAAGATTAACTCTAGCCCAGCGGCCTCTAAAGAGCCTTGCCTGAGTCATTGCCTGGGGCATTGCCTGGGGCATTGCCTGAGAGATACTTTACAAGACAATGCTGAATGTTCTCAAAAACAATTCCACATTACCAATTCTGGCTTCTAGACCTATAACTAGACTTAAGCCCCAGTGAGTCCCAAAACGTGAAGTACAAAGTGTGTCCCAGGAGGCTCACTCCAAAAGAGCTGCTTGACTTTTCTAGTGTGTACAAATAAACCTGGGGAATATGTGTGGGAATGGCTACTAACTAAGGGTGTGGGATAGTGGTGCAGGGAACATAAAAGCAGACAGTGAGAAAATAATTTTCTCTTTGTTAAAGCGAACCACCTGTGGTATTTCTGTTATAGCAGCACTAGATGACTAAGACAGAATTTGGTACCGAGAGAGTGGGGTGCTGTTCAAACAGATACTTAAAATGTGGAGGTGGTTTTGAAACTGTGAATGGATAGAGGAGCAGCAGCAACAGAGGGCCGGCAGAAGCAGAGAACCTGCAACGGCAGAGAGGTGGCAGTGACAGAGAACCAGAAGCAGCAGAACCAGGAGACCAGCAAAAAAGCTGAGTGCCTGTGTGCAAGAGGCTTCCTGGCAGAGTGGGGTGCCCCTGAGCACTTACTGGTGGAGCTACAGAGCTTTGGAACACTTCTCCCAGCAGGACAGATGGTGGCATGAGGACCAAGGAACCTAGAGGCCCAGAAACCAGGAAGCAGAAGCTGAAGAGACAACACAAGAAGCCCAGCTGTCTCAGTCTCAAAAGGTATGGCCAGGATCCCAGGGGTTTTAAAGTGTGGAGCCATGGCCTCTGGTGTTTCTAAGGGCTGAGTTGCCACTCAGATGGACTAGGAGAATGAAGTGCCTAAAGCCTAGGGAGCAGAGTTGCTGTCCCGGTGGACCTGAAAGGGAGAGGTGAAGCCCAGGGCCGAGGGGCCTCCACTCAGAATCCAGAATGTGTGGCCAATACCTAGAGGCTGGAGGGCAGGGTTATTGTGTAAATTGTCTCAGAGAACAGAAGATTATTTTCAAAGTTTTGATAGCTAATGTAATGTGTTCTGCTAACTTGCTTGGTGCCTGTTATGCTTTCTTTCCCTTCAGTTTCTCCCATTTGTATTGGAAATGTCTAGCTTGTGCCTGTTTCACCATTGTACCATTGGAAGCAGATAACTTGTATTCTAGATTTTACAAATGTAGAGAAATTTTTGGATTTTGGACTTGGAGTTAAGACTTTTGCTATGATATGATGGGATGAATATGTTTTGCATGTTGCAAGGATGTGATTTTGGAGGGCCAAAGGGTGGAATGCTATGGACTGAATTATGTCCCTCCAAAATGTGTGTATCAACTTGGTTAGGCCATGCTTCCCAGTATTGTGTGGTTGTCCTCCATTTTGTGATTGTAATTTTGTGTTGAGAGGATTAGGGTGGATTGTAACACCGCCCTTACCCAAGTCTCCCTGATCCAAGGTAGAGGGAGTTTCCCTGGGGTGTGGCCTGTACCACCTTTTATCTCTCAAGAGATAAAAGGAAAGGGAGGCAAGCAGAGAGTTGGGGGCCTCATACCACCAAGAAAGCAGCACCAGGAGCAAAGTGTGTCCTTTGGACATGGGGTCCCTGCACCTGAGAATCTCCTGGACCAGGGGGAGGTCAAGGACCTTCCTCCAGAGCTGACAGACAGAGAAAGATTTTCCCTGGAGCTGGCACCCTGAATTTGGACTTGTAACCTACCAGACTGTGAGAAAATAAATTTCTCTTTGTTAAAGCCATCCACTTGTGGTATTTCTGTTATAGCAGCACAAGATGATTAAGACAACTACTAATCTTTGGTTTCTACATATTAGCTTATTTTTTCAAGGTTCATTCATCCAATATAAAGGGAGTTTCCCTGGGGTGTGGTCTGCACAAAGGAAAGGGAAGTAAGCAGAGAATGGGGAACCTCATACCACCAAGAAAGCAGCCCTGGCAGCAGAGAATGTCCTTTGGACCTGTGGTTCCTGTGCTGAGATACTCCCAGACCAAGGGAAGACTGATGCATAACAAGGACCTTCCTCCAGAGCCAACAGAGAGGGAAAGCCTTCCCCTGGAGCTGACACCCTGGCTTTGGACTTGTAGCCTTCTAGACTGTGAGAGAATAAATTTCTCTTTGTTAAAGCCATCCACTTGTTGTATTTCTATTACAGCAGCACTAGATGACTAAGACACACCTCCACAGGGTTGGCTAAGGAAACTAAGCTCAATGCGTGTGTTACCACCAGCTTGTATTCACCTCTACCCACATGCAGATAATCCCTGCGATACTGGAATGGGAGTGAACATTTCAGTATTCCACTCCAAATTTTAAGTACAATACTTCAAGTGATTAGGTAATGGCAACCAAGCAAAAGGTAATGAGTCAAGACTACCCAGAAATGGGTCATCTCTCCCTGAGGTGTTATTACTGTGACTTGCTAAACTTACACAAATTTATCTCCCCTCTTCTGGTTGTACAGTAGAATTATACTTTCCACTTTTATGAAATTAGGTGCAACCATGTAACATGCTTTGGATAATGAAAAGATAGAAGTCATATGTGACTGGCTTTAAGAACTAGTGTGTATTTTGGTCACATGCCTTCCCCTGAGTCAGTGATGAGCCTTCTGTTAGTCTGACTTCCCAAATCATTATGGATGAACAGAGTGCCCCTGCCAACCCTTGTTGGATATATACTGTGAGCAAAAAATTTATACCTTTGTGAAATTTCTGACATTTGGGGGTTTTCATTACAGCAAAACCTATCCTGACAAATATACTTCACTTTTGTAGAGTTAGAGACTAATAATAAATAAGGACCAAATAATAAAATGGAAATGTATATAAAGTGCCCAGAACTCTTTCTGGCACATAGTAAGCCTTAAAATATGTCTTCCTACATCTGTTCCCCACCACTCGTCAGTTTGTTGTATTATGGTGTCTTGCTTCTTGTTGTGCTGCTGGAAGCCATGCCACTGTATTTCACATACCAGGAGGGTCAACTGGGATGGACGTGGTTCAGCGGAGCTTCCAGACTAAGACAGACTAGGAAGAAGGACCAGGCAGTCTACTTCTGAAAAAACTGACCAGTGAAAACCTTATGAATAACAGCAAAATATTGTTTGATATAGTGTCAGAAGAGGAGCCCCTCAGGTCAGAAGGCACTCAAAATACCACTGGGGAAGAGCTGCCTACTCAAAGTAGAGTCAACCTTACTGATGTGGATGGAGTAAAGCTTTTGAGACCTTCATTTGCTGAAGTGACAGAACTCAAAATGAGAAGAAAGAGCTGCAAACTTCTATTAATAATTAGAATGTGGAATGTATGAAGTATGAATTTAGGAAAATTGGAAGTTGTCAAAAATGAAATGGAATGCACAAAGATTGATATCCTAGGCATTACTGAGTTGAATTGGACTAGTATTGGCCATTTTGAATCAGACAGTCATATGGTCTACTATGCCGGGACTGACAGCTTAAAGAGGAAAGACGTCACATTCATCAAAAACATTTCAAGATCTATCCTGAAGTACAGTGATAGGATAATATCCATATGCCTACAAGGAAGACCAGTTAAGACTACTATTGTTCAAATTTATGCACAAACCACTAATGCCAAAGATGAAGAAATTGAAGACTTTTTACCAACTTTTGCTATCTGAAATCGGAAAAAAAAAACATGCAATCGAGATGCATTGATAATTACTGGCGAATGGAATGTGAAAGTTGGCAACAAAGAAGAAGAATCAATTGTTGAAAAATACGGCCTTGGTGATAGAAACAACGAAGGAGATCACGATAGAATTTTGCAAGACCAATGACTTATTCATCACAAATACCTTTTTCAACAACATAAACAGTGACTATACTCGTGGACCTCACCAGATGGAATACACAGGACTCAAATGGACAACATGTGTAGAAAGAGATCATGGAGAAGCTCAACATCAAAAGTCAGAGCAAGGCCAGGGACCAACTGTGGAACAGACCATCAATTGCTCAAATGCAAGTTCAAGCTGAAGCTGAAGAAAATGAAAACAAGTCCACGAGAGCAAAGTACGACCTTGAGTATATCCTACTTGAATTTAGAGACCATCTCAAGAATAGATTTAATGCGTTGAACATTAATGACTGAAGACCAGATGAGTTGTGCGATGACATCAAAGACATCATACATGAAGAAAGTAAGAGGTCATTAAAAAGACGGGAAAAAAAAAGACCAAAATGGATGTCAGGAGAGACTCTGAAACTTGCTCTTGAATGCAGACTAGCTAAAATGAATGGAAGAAATGATGAAGTAAAAGAGTTGAACAGAAGATTTCAAAGGATGGCTAGAGAATACAGAATAAAATATTTTAAGGAAACCTGCAAAGACCTGGAGTTAGAAAATGAAAAGTGAACAATATCTTCGGCATTTCTCAAGCTGAAAGAACTGAAGAAAAAATTCAAGCCTTGAATTGCAATTTTGAAGGCTTCTATGGGAAAAATACAGAATGATGCAAAACAAGGTGGAAGGAATACATAGAATCATTGTACCAAAAAGAATTGGTCAACATTCAACCATTTCAGGAGAACTGATGGTATTGAATGAAGAAGTCCAAGTTGCACTGAACGCATTGGTGATAAAAAGGCTCCAAGAATTAATGGAATACTATTTGAGATGTTTCGATAAACAGATGCAGTGCTGGAGGTGCTCACTTGTCTATGCCAAGAAATTTGGAAGACAGCTATCTGGCCAACTGACTACAAGAGATCCATATTTGTGCCCATTCCAAAGAAAGGTGATACAACAGAATGTGGAAATTATTGAATAATATCAATACCATACACAAGTAAAATTTTGCTGAAAAAAAACTTTAAAATGGTTGTAGCAGTACACTGACAGAAAACTGCCAGAAATTCAAGCTGGATTCAGAAGAGGACATGGAACAAGGGATATCATTGCTGATGTTAGATGGATCTCGGCTAAAAGCAGAGAATATGAGAAAGCTGTTTATCTGTGTTTTATCGACTATGCAAAGGCATTCAACTGTGTGGATCATAACAAATTATGGATAACATTGCAAAGAATGGGAATTCCAGAACACCTAATTGTGCTCATGTGAAAACTGCACATAGACTAAGAGGCAGTCATTCGAACAGAACAAGGGGATACTAAATAGTTTAAAATTAGGAAAGTCATGCATCAGGGTTGTATCCAACCTTATTCAATCTGTATGCTGAGCAAATAATCTGAGAAGCTGGACTATATGAAGACAAACATGGCTTCGGGAATGGGGGAAGACTCTTTAACAACCTGCAAAAGGCAGATGACACAACCTTCCTTGCTGAAAGCAAAGGAGACTTGGAGTACTTACTGATGAAGATCAAAGACTACAGCCTTCAGTACAGATTACACATCAACATAAAGAAAACAAAAATCCTCACAACTGGACCAATAAGCAACATCATGATAAACGGAGAAAAGATTGAAGTTGTCAAGGATTTCATTTTACTTGAATCCACAATCAACGTCCACAGAAGCAGCAGTCAAAAAATCGAATGAAGTATTGCATCAGGGAAATCTGCTGCACGTCCACAGAAGCAGCAGTCAAAAAATCGAATGAAGTGTTGCATCAGGGAAATCTGCTGCACGAGACTTCTTTCAAGTTAAAAAGCAAAGATGTCACTTTGAGGACTGAGGTGTGCCTGATCCAAGGCATAGTATTTTCAATTGCCTCATATGCATGCAAAAGCTGGACAATGAATAAGGAAGACCAAAGAGGAATTGATGGCTTTGATTGTGGTGTTGGAAAAAATATTGAATATACCATGGACTTCCAGAAGAATGAACAAATCTGTCTTGGAAGAAGTACAGCCAGAGTGCTTCTTAGAAGCAAGAACGGCAAGATGTCGTCTCAAGTACTTTGGACATGTTATCAGGAGGACCAGTTCCTAGAGAAGGACATCATGCTTGGTAAAGTAGAGGGCAAGGAAAGAGAGGAAGACCCTCAACGAGATGGATTGACATAGTGGCTGCAACAACGGGCTCAAGCATAGCAACAATTGTGAGGATGTTGCAGGACTGGTCAGTATTTTGTTCTTTTGTACATATGGTCACTATGAGTTGGAACCAACTCAATGACACTTAGCAACAACAATATCTACTCATAATTAATGACCACACGTTTTCATATTTCTCACAAATAAAGACTAACTCTAGAAGATGTAAGGAGAATGCAATGTTCCAGGCTCACATCTTTCTTATGCTTGTGATCTCAGAAGAGATATTTTCATTCCTTTCCCTTTCTCCCTCAGCCCATGAAAGAGCAGTATGAGGAGGCATTCCAAGATGGCCATGTAGTCAGACACCTCACAACATCCCCCATACAACAAAGGCTTGAGAAAAAAACTTAATTGGAGATAGATGATAATTTTGGATCCCTGACATCAAAGCCAAGGCTGAGTGCCAAGTGGAAGGAGAGACTGTACAAAAACAGTGGACATGGAGAATCATGGTTTGTTGGTGCCCTGCCAGCCAAACTTGCATAGTGCAGCCATATTGAGACAAAGCAAGTAGCGTTCCCAGCTGAAGCCCCCATAGCCTAGTGCTGCCAAGCAGGAATTACCCTGTACCCATGTCTGGAGCCAGGCAGGAGTGCTCTCCGCACAGTGAAAGTTAAGTGCAGTCACTGCTTCCCCAGCAACCCTTCCCCCCACCCCTCCAATGGAGGCCTGTGGACCTTTGGTGCCCCTCTACCACCCTCATCTACTCCCCCCCACATGCTCATGGACTGGGGGCATCCACTGCTGCCCGCACCAGGGCCCACGAACCAGAAGCCCCCAATCTTTCTCTCAGCCACCTGCCCCAGGGACCCATGGACCAATGGCACCCAATTCTCCACCCAAACACCCGCACCAGGGCCCCTTAGCCCAGTGGCGCCCTCCTCTTCTGCCCATTCACCCATGTGGGCTGGTGGTGCCTGCTTCTCTGCCCAGCCACCCACTTTGAGGGCCCGAGGAACAGTGGCACCCCCTCTTCCACCCACCATTCTGCACTGGGGTTCTGTAGACTGGTGGCACCTGCTTCTCCACCCAACCACCTGTTCCAGGAGCCCATGGACTGGCAGTGCCCCCTCTTTTGCCCACCCACCTGCACCAGGGACTCATGGATCAGCAGTGCCTGCTTCTCTGCCCAGCCACCAGTGCTGGGGTCTATGGTCTGGTAGCACCCTCTCTGCCACTCAGCCAACTGTGCTGGGTGCCTGTCGGCCAGTGGCACCCACTTCTATGCTCAGCCATCTGTGCTGGGGGGCCCACGGACCAGTGGTGCCTGCTCTTTGCCCAGCCACCCATGTCAGGGGTTCATGGATCTATGGTGCCCTATACTCTGCCCAGCCACCTGCATCATGGGCCAACTGACTAGTGGTGCCTTCTTCTAGGCCCAGCTACCTGTGCCGGCAGCTCATGGAACAGTGGCACGTGATACTCTGCCCAGCCACCTATGCCAGGTGCCCATGAATTGGCAACACCTGATTCTATCCCCAGCCACTTGTGCTGGAGATCCATAGACTGGTGGCACCCCTTCCTCTGCCCAGCTACCTGTGACAGGGGCCCACAGACTGGCGGCACCCCCTCCTCCATCCAGTGACCTGTGTGGGGGATTTGCAGACCAGCAGCACACCCTCCCCCACATTGCACTCTAGTGGACATTGAGATTGTACCCATAGACATCCTCCCTGCCTCGCTCGCTGCTGCAACTGGAGGCTCATGCCTGCTCTGACCACTTCTGTGCAGCCCCATCCACCAGGGATGTCAGTGTAATTTTCCATGCCGTGCACCCAGTGACTGGTGACTTGTGCACCCTCACCCAACCACCCAGCACCCAGCAGTATACACACACAATACCAAACGTGGTGACCAGTGAGAATGCTCCCAGCACCCGTGCCCAGGTGACCAGCTGGATAGACACATCATCTCAACAGCAATTCCAGCTACATCCTAACAGTCACCAGGTACACCCCTGCCTCATCGTCCCTCCTGGCTGCAACAGCACACATTCCACACCCAAACGGTTCCTGCAGACCATCTATATTTGCACTGAAACCCCTTGATACCTCACCAGCTACCAAGATGCCAATTCGTCCAGGGACAGAAGGCACATCCCATCCATTTGGGTAGCACTCCCTCACAGCAGATATGGAGAAATCCTGCTCTGGCCTTGAGAGAATGCACTAACTGCTGGCACAAAACTTAATGCCTCAAAGACAGCAGACAATAACAAATCATATGAAGAAACAGGATAAGATGCCTCAAACAAGCGAGCAAAATAAAGGGGCAGAAAACCTTCCAGATGAAGAAATGGTACTGAAACTAACTGATAAGGAATTCAAGACACATATATACAAGATTCTCAAAAAGATCAAAGAAAACACAGCCAAAAGTCTAGAAGAATTGAGGAAAACAAAACAAGAACAGAATGACAAAAAATAAATACATAAATAAACAATTAGAAACCATACAAAAACAGCAATTAGAAATCCAGAAGATTAACAATAAAATCGCAGACCTACATAACTCAGTGGAAGGACATAGAAGTAGAATTGAATCAATGGGAGAAAGAATTAGTGAAATAGAGGACAAATCCCTTGATACTAATTTGTCTGAGAAGCAATCAGAAAAAAGGACAAAGAAAACCTAAGAGTTATTTGGGACATTATCAAAAGGAATAATTTACACGTGATTGGAAGTCCAGAATAAGAGGAGACAAAAAAAAAAAAAAAAAACACTGAGAGAATTGTTGAGGAATTTCTGGCAGAAAACTTCCCTAATATCATGAAAAATGAGAAGGTTTCTGTTGAAGACTGAATTACGTCCCCCCAAAATGTGTGTCAACTTGGCTAGGACATGATTTCCCGTATTGTGTGATTGTCCACCACTCTGTCATCTGATGTGATTTTCCTGTGTGTTGTAAATCCTACCTCTATGATGTTAATGAGGTAGGATTACAGGCAGTTATGTTAATGAGGCAGACTCAATCAACAAGATTAGGTTGTGTCATGAGTCAATCTCTTTTGAGATATAAAAGAGAGAAGTGAGCAGAGAGACAGGGGGACCTCATCACCATCAAGCAAGAAAATCCAGGAGCATGAGTCCTTTGGACCCGGGGTTCCTACACTGAGAAGCCCATAGACCAGGAGAAGATTGATGATGAGGACCTTCCCCCAGAATTGACAGAGAGAAAAGCCCTTCCCCTGGAGCTGGCATCCTGAATTCAGATTTCTAGCCTTCTAAATTTATGAGAGAATAAATTTCTCTTTGTTAAAGCCATCCACTTGTGGTAGTTCTGTTACAGCAGCACTAGCTAACTAAGACATTTCCCATCCAAGAAACTCAATGAACCCCATACAGGATAGACCCCTAAAGAAAGTCATCAAGACGTACCATGATCAAACTTTCCAAAACCAAAGACAAAGAAAGAATTCTGAGAGCAGCTCATGAAAAACAAAATATCACCTACAAAGGGGCACCAATAAGAATAAGCTCTGACTTCTCAGCAGAAACCACACAGGCAAGAAAGCAATGGGATGACATATATGAAACCCTGAAGGCAAAAAATTGCCAACCGAGAATCATATTCAGCTAAATCGTCTCTCAAATATGATGGTGAAACTAGGATACTCCCAGATAAACAGAAATTAAGGGAATTTGTAAAAACCAGACCAGCCTTATAAGAAATATTAAAGGGAGTCCTTCAGACAGAGAACCAGCAAGATAAGACAACAACCTGAGAGTAAGACATGCAACAGCATCACCCAAATACCAACCCATATAAAAAAATCTAAAAGTAAAATAAGGCTACAAAACATAAAACAGGGAACCAGAGATGTCAATTTGTAATTGATGACAACTTTAAAACACAAATGGGGAATAAATGGTGTAGTTATAGAATTTCTATATGGAGAGGCAGTCAAAGTGATATCAAGAAATAACAGACTGTTTTAAACTTAGGAAGATAAAGGTAAATTATAGAGAAACCAGAAAGAAAATTAATAAACCTACCCACCAAAATGAAAAAGAAGAAAATCGTAAAGACTTAGTAAACACAAAATCAAGAACAAGGGAAAAGAAAAGAAAGCCTGTAAACAAAAAGAACTCAGCACTGAAAGTTAAGCGAAACACAGGCACCGTCAACCACAAAAAAGCACAACAAAATTATGGCAATAAATTCACACCTATTGATAATATCAGTGAATGTAAATGGTTTAAAGGCACCAGCCAAAAGACTGAGTGGCAGAATGGATAAAAAATACATGACCCATCAATATGTTGCCTACAAGAGACACATTTTAGACACAAAGACATAAATAAGTTGATAATCAACAGATGGAAAAAATATACCAAGCAAATAGTATTAAAAAAAAAAAGAGCAGGAGTGGTGATATTAATCTCTGATAAAATAGACTTTAAGTCAAATACATAACAAGAGACAAGGAAGGGCGTTATGTAATGATTAAAGGATCAATCCACCAAGAGGACATAACCATAATAAATATTTTTGCATGAATGGCAGTGCTTCAAAATATATAAAATAAACTTTAACAGTATTGAAAAGAGAAATATACAGTCCCACAATAATAGTAGGAGTCTTCAACACACCACTTTTGACAAAGGGCAGAACAATTAGCAAAAAGCTCAACAAAGATACAGAAAATCTAAATAACACAATCAACAAGTTGACCTCATAGACATACACAGAACACTCCACCCAAAAGCAGCACACATTCTTCTCCAATACACATGGATCATTCTCCAGAATAGATCATATTTTAGGCCACAAAGCAATTCTCAATAAATTCAAAAACATTGAAATACTGCAAGCATCTTTTCTGATCAGAGTGCTATCAAACTAGAAATCAATAACAGGAAGAAGAAGGGAAAAAATCAAATACATGGAAACTGAATAATGCCTTGCTTAAAAATTACTGAGTAATAGAAGAAATTTAAAAAGAATTCCTAGAATAAAATGAGAATGAAAACACAACATAAGAAAACCTTTGGGGCACAGCAAAAGCAGTACTCAGAGGAGAATTTACAGCAATAAACACACACATTAAAAAAGAAGAAAAGGCCAAAATCAACAGCTTAACCCTATAACCTGAACAAGTAGAAAAAGAGTAGCAGAAGAAGCCCACAGTCACCAGAAGAAAGGAAATAATCAAGATCGAAGCTGAAATAAATGAGGCAGAAAATGGAAAAACAATAGAAAGAATCTGTAAGACTAGAAGTTGGTTCTTTGAGAGGATTAATAAAACTGACAAACACTGGCCAAATTGACAAAGGAAAAGAATGAGAAGATGCAAATAACAAAAATAAGAAATGAAATGGGTGACATTGTAACAGAACCAATGGAGATAAAAGGGATCAAAACAGAATATTATGAAAAACTGTACTCCAACAAGTTTGAAAACATAGAAAAAATGGACAAATTTCTAGAAACACAATACCTACCTAAACCAACATAAACCAAACTGAGGTAGAAAGTTAAACAGGCCCATAACCAAAGAAGAAAATGAAGAGGTCATAAAAAAAATCTCCCAACAAAAATAAAACAATAAAAAGCCCCAGTCCATTCTAAGTCAATTGGCAAAATCTACTAAGAAAACATTCTGCACCCCACTTTGAAATGTGGCATCTGGGGTCTTAAATGCTAACAAGCAGCCATCTAAGATGCATCAATTGGTCTCAACCCACCTGGATCAAAGGAGAATGAAGAACACCAAGGTCACACGATAACTATGAGCCCAAGAGACAGAAAGGGCCACATGAACAGAGACTTACATCATCCTGAGACCAGAAGAACTAGATGGTGCCTGGCCACAACTGATGACTGCCCTGACAGGGAGCACAACAGAGAACCCCTCAGGGAGCAGGAGAACAGTGGGATGCAGACCCCAAATTCTCATAAAAAGACCAGACTTAATGGTCTGACTGAGACTAGAAGAATCCCTGCGGTCATGGTCCCCAAACCTTCTGTTGGCACAGGACAGGAACCATTCCCGAAGACTACTCATCAGACATGGAAGGGACTGGACAATGGGTTGGAGGGAGATGCTGATGAAGAGTGAGCTACTTGTATCAGGTGAACACTTGAGACTGTGTTGGCATCTCCTGTCTGGAGGTGAGATAGGAGGGTAGAGAGGGTTAGAAACTGGCAAAATCGTCACGAAAGGAGAGACTGGAAGGAGGGAGCGGGCTGACTCATTAGGGGCAGAGTAAGTGGGAGTATGGAGTAAGGTGTAAATAAGCTTATATGTGACAGACTGACTTGATTTGTAAACTTTCATTCAAAGCACAATAAAAATTACTTAAAAAAAAAAAGCCCGAGTCCAGACGGCTTCATTGAAGAATTCTATCAAACATTCAGGAAAGAGCTGACACCGATTCTACTCCAATTATTCCAGAACATAAAAAAAAAGGAATACTCCCTAATACATTCTCTGAAGCCAGCATAAACCTGATACCAAAGCCAGGAAAAACACCACTAAAAAAGAAAATTACAGACCAATATCCCTTATGAATATAGACATGAAAATTCTCAACAAAATTCTAGTCAATAGAATCCAACAACATACAAAAAAATAATTCATCATGACCAAGTGGGATTCATACCAGGTATGCAAGGATGATTCAACATTAGAAAATCAATCAACATAATTCACTACATAAATAAAGGAAAAGAATCACGTGATTATCACAATTGGTGCAGAAAAGGCATTCAATAAAACCCAACACCCCTTCCTGATAAAGATGCCCAGCAAAATAAGAACAGAAAAGAAATTCCTTAACATAATTAAGGACATCTAAACCAACAGCCAACATTATCCTCAATGGAGAGAGGATGAAACCATTCCCCTTGAGAATGGGGACCAGACAAGGATACTCTTTATCTCCACTCTTATTCCATAATGTATTGGGAAATAAAGGGCATCCAAAATCATAAGGAAGAAGTAAAACTATCCTTATTCACAGATGACATAATCGTATACATAGAAAATCCCAGGGATTCCACAAGAAAGTTACTAGAACTAATAGAATGATTTAGCAAAGTGACAAGATACAAGATCAATTATATAAAAATCAGTTGGATTCCTCTACATTAACAAAGAAAACTTCTAAAAGGAAATCACAAAAACAATATCATTTACAATAGCCCCCCAAAAGATAAAATACTTAGGAATAAATCTAAGTAGGGATGTAAAAGACTTATACAAAGAAAACCACAAAACACTACTGCAAGAAGCCAAAAGACACCTACAAAAACGGAAAAGCATACCATGCTCATGGATAGGAAGACTCACCATTGTGAAAATGTCAGTACTAACCAAAATAATCTATAGGTATGATGCAATTCTGATCGAAATTCCAACAATATTCTTTAATGAAGTGGAAAAACTAATCTCCAACTTTATATGGAAAGAGGCCCCGGATAAATAAAGTATTATTGAAAAAGAAGAACAAAGTAGGAGGTCTCAGAACCTACTCTACAGCCACGATAGTCAAAACAGCCTGGTACTGGTACAACGACAGACATACAGACCAATGGAAGAGAATTGAGAACCCAGAAGTAAACCCATCCATCTATGGAAAGGCGATCTTCAACAAAGGGTCAAAATCCAGTAAATGGGGAAGAGATAGTCTTTTTAACAAATGGTGCTGGCAAAACTGCATATCCATTTGCAGAAAAATGAAACAGGATCCATACCTAACACCATACACAAAAACTAACTCAAAATGGATCAAAGATCTAAATGTAAAACCTAAAACTATAATGTTCATGGAAGAAAAAATAGGGGCAAAGCTAGGGGCCCTAATTTACGGCATAAATAGACTATCAAACATAACTTAAAATGCACAAAAAGCAGAAGATAAACTAGATAACTGGGACCTCCTAAAAATCACATACTTATGCTCATCAAAAGATTTCCCCAAAAGAGTAAGAAGAGAACCTACAGATTGAGAAAAAAATTTTGGCAATGACATATTTGACAAGGGTCTAATCTCTAAAATTTACAGAAAACTTCAACACCTCAACAACAAAATGACAAATGATCCAATTAAAAAAATGGGCAAAGGACATGAAGAGACACTTTACCAAAGAAGACATTCAGGCGGCTAACAAACACATGAAGAGATGCTTGGATCATTGGCCATTTAGAGTAATCCAAATCAAAACTACAATGAGACACCATTTCACCTGGTAATAATGGCACTTACCAAAAAAACAGAAAACAACAAATGCTGGTAAGGTTGTGGGGAGATTGAAACCCTTGTATACTGCTGGTGGGCATGTAAAATGATACAACCACTATGGAAAACGGTGTGGCATGGTCTTCAAAAGCTAGAAATAGAAATACCATATTACCCAGCAATCCCATTCCTAGGTCTATATCCTAGAGAAATAAGAGCTGTCATATGAATAGACATATGCACACCCATGTTCATTGCAGCATTATTCACAATAACAAAGAGATGGAAACAACCTATGGACCATCAGCGGATGAATGGATAAACTGTGGTATATACACACAATGGAATATTATGCAATGATAACGAATAATTATGAATTGGCAAAACATCTCACAACATAGATGGATCTGGAAGACATTAAGTTGAGTGAAATAAGTCAATCACAAAAGGACAAATATTGTATCAGGCCACTATTATTTAAAAAATCAAGAAGAGATTACACCCAGGAAGAAACATTCCTTGATGGCTACCAGGGATGGGAGAGGGAGGGAGGAAGAATCGCTGACTAGATAGTAGACACGTGTCAATTTTGGTGACGAGAAAGGCAACACACAACATGAGAGAAATCAGCACAACGTGACTAAGGCAGACACTGAAAGGTACACAAGAATAAAGGGCAACTACAGTAAATATTATAGCATATACAATCTTGCGGTAACTAATAACAAACATAATTTACGAGGGGATACATAGGTAGATATGTATACTAAATAGGTATGGGAGGTCATATGGGAGTACACCTGTATACATATATAGGTACAGTTTGGATATTTCTACATATATATTTATATGTGCTGCATATATATTCATATATATGATAGAGCACATAGGGGCACAGTTATGGAAACTTCTTAGACATAACCAGACAACTCGTGGGACTGAGATATTGGGATTGAAGGCTAGGGACCATAGTCTTGGGGGACATCTAGGTCCCTTGGCATAATATAGTTCATAAAGATAATTTTCTACATCCTACTGTGATGAGTACACTTGTGAATGGACATCTAATATACATCTATTACTCTCTTCTGGTCTGGAACAAAGGAAAGTGAAGAAAACCAAAGACTCAAAGAAGAAATTAGTCCAAAGGACTAATGGCCCACATAAACCACAGCCTCCATTAGACTGAGACCAGAGGAACTAGATGGTGCTGGGCTACCACTAGTGACTGCTCTGAACAGGAACACAATAGAAGATCCTGGTTAGAGTGGGAGAAAAATGTAGAACAAAATCCAAATTCATTAAAAAAAAAAAAAACCAGACTTACTGGTCTGGTAGAGACTGGAGGAACTACTGAGACTGTAGCCCTAAGACACCCTTCTAATGTGGAACTTACGCCATTCCCAGAGACAGCTTTTCAGCCAAATAATACACAGGCTTGTAAAATACAGTAACAACAGTGAGGAAAGTGCTCCTTAGAACAATCAACTATATGAGACCCAAAGGGCAACATTTGCCTAAAAGCAAAGATGAGAATACAGGAAGGGGCAGAGAAACTGGACGAATGGACACAGGGAACTCAGGGTGGAAATGGGCAGAGTGTTGACACATTGCAGGGATTACAACCAATGTTGCAGAAAAATTTGTGTATGAATTATTGAATGGGAAACTAATTTACTATGTAAACTTTCACCTAAAGCACAATAAAATGTTCGAAAAGAAAAGAAAAAGCACTACGATTGGCCCTGCTTGAGTCACATACCTGTCCTTGTGCTGGGGGAGGTGAAACCTTGTGACTGACTGTCACCACACCGCTACCCTAAGATAGAGAGGAGCAGCTCCCAAAAGGGAAAAACTGAGTTTGACTGCCACAAAGAAGAATGAATGGTGGGCAGGGAGAAACAAGAGTTACCTACTAAATCAGAACAGACTTATATTCAGAACCTAGGTTTTATCACTTATTAGCTGTGTGTGAACTTGGGCATCTCTGAATTGATTTGCTCATGAGTAAAATGGGGATAGTATTTACCTTGCGGAATTTTTGAGGATTAGAAATATAAAGAGCCTAGTACTTGTACCTAATGGGTCCTAAATAAATGGTAACTTTCAAAAGCCAAATGCTGAAAATAACCTACCATTAAATTCTCTGAGTCACAACACTCAAAGCAGACAAAGATCAAAGGCTAGGAAAAGACATCTGTAGCCATAATGAGCCTATATAAAACAAAGTATTTTACAAATAGTAGAGTTTTCATTTAAGTACACTGTGTTTACAAACTTCAGCAAGCCTCTAATGCTCACCTTTAGGCTCAGCTGTTTCCTTTCATAATCTGTACCCACAAGGTACAGAGTGGTTAGGGAGGCCAAGCCCAGCTAGCATCACTCAGCAGAAGCAGTAAGGTAAGAAGAATGCCCTAGATTCCTGGCTTTGGACAGCTCCAAGCATCATCCCTCTATTGCTCAAAGGTGACTCAGAGCCCAATTAAAAGCAACAACAACACACATTTAGAAGAATACCATTCAGTGCTGAACTCTCATTTCCAATCCTACTGTTTCTTTGTCACCAACATATCCCCTGCCTAGGCAATCTACAATCTGCTTTGTACCAGAGAACATTTTCAAAGGTGTTTTAGCTTTCCTTGATTTATTCATCAAAAATTTATTAAGTGAATGCTGTGCCATAGATGCCAAGAATACAGAGATGATCAAGCACAGTCATTGGTCTTAAGTTGAATCTAGTGGCAGAAATATAAAGTGCTATAGGGGCTGTGACGAGTCTGTACAGGGATCACTAGTTGGGGATCAGGAAAAGAATCACGAAGAGCCTGACATGAGATGAATCTTGGGGGTAATAAAAAAGTCAAGACTGTACCAGGAACAAGGAGAGAAAGGCATTCTAAAAAAAAAAAAAAAAACTCCATTGCTGTGGAGTCAATTCTGACCCATAGGCAGTGGTATAAACAAACGAAAAGAAATGGATATTAACAGCTTAATGCGTATAGAATGCATTTTAGTGTTGCTGGAGTGGAGTATGAGTGGTAGGAAATGAGGCTAGAGAAGTAGTCAGGAGCCAGGTCATGTAGGGACCATGGAAGAGAGAGAACAGCATATTAGAAGGACGTATCACTCTGGAAGCTAAAAAGCAGAGATTAAAGCAGCGGTTCTTAATGTGGCTTGGGACATAAAAATAGACTCTTTTAAATATTTGATAAAAGGTATGAGCCCTTTCACCAGAAAAAGTTACATATTCAAAACACAAAATGTTGCTTACGATTGCCCGGTTAGGAGTAAGATAGTGAAGCAACTGCAACCATCCAGCTGAGACATGTTTAGGTCTGAACTAAGACACAGCAGTGGATACAGTAAAGTGGAGACAGATGTGAGAAATAGAAAGATGGCTGAATGTTGTCAACAGATCTTGTCACCGATCGGATTTGAGTAATGAAAGAAAGATGAGTCTAGGATGACTCTCAGGTTGGCTTGTGGTTTAGGCAATTAAGTATAAGGTAGTGTCATTCATAGAGAGGATCAGGCTTCAGGAGAGAGGATGAGTTCAGTTTAGAATAATGTTGAGTCAAAGTTACCTTTAGATTATCCAAATGAGGAAGTTCAGCAGGAAGCTAAATATGCCCTTCCTTTTGGTGATTCTTGTACTGGGCCTCTTGCCCTGATATTCAGCTACAAATAGGCTTCTAAATCTCTGTGTAATACTTCTGAATTTGTACAAGTATGTTCCCCCTTTGCAGAAAGGGATCCAGAGATGGAAGGAGAAATCAAACTTTCACACCCAAAATTATTTCATTTTTTTTTAAACTAAGATAATAGAGTTTTATTAAGAACTGTAAGTTCCTATCCACCAGCAGTAACAGAACAATGAACCAATTTTCATCACAGAACAACTCCTGAGAAATTCCCATTCCTTTCTGAAACACTTCCTCCCATTAATTCCTGCAGTTTCCCCAAAGAAGCATCCATTCATACTTACATCAATAAACTATGGAGCTTTTGTGGTGTGGTGGTCCAAAAAGGCAGGGAATTTGGAATCTGGGAGTGGGAAAGAAAAACACATCCATCCACTAAACACACTGTCAAGAGTATAGGAAAGCAGGTGTTAACACAGAAAAAAACAATGAAAGAACGTCTTTTGTTAATAACATCATTTACCAGGGAGCACTAAAAGTTTCTTTACCTCGGGGGTTATTCTAAATATAAAATAGAACAAAGTAAAATAAAAGGTGGGAGGGTGTTATGGATTAAATTATGTCCCCCCAAAAATGTGTGTATCAATTGGGCTGGGCCATGATTCCCGGTATTTTGTGATTTTCCTATATGTTGTGAATCCTGTCTCTATGATGTTAATGAGGGAGGAAGGGCAGCAGTTGTGTTAATGAGGCAGGACTCAATCTACAAGGTTGGATTGTGTCTTGAGGCAATCTCTTGAGATATAAAAGAAGCAAGCAGAGAGATAGGGGACCTCATACCACCAAGGAAGCATTGCTGGGAGCAGAGCATGTCCTTTGGACCCAGGGTCCCCACACGAAGAAGCTCCTAGTCTGGGGGAACACTGATGAGAAGGCCAACAGAGAGAGAAAGCCTTCCCCTGGAGCTGACACTCTGAATTTGGACTTTTAGCCTACTTTACTGTGAGAAAATAAACTTCTCTTTGTTAAAGCCATCCACTTGTGGTATTTCTGTTATAGCAGTACTAGATAACTAAGACAGAGGGGAAGTGCCTCCTTGCAAGTAATTAAAATGGAGCCATCAGATTTGGCAGGATTAATAAAATCTGAAATATTTAATTAGCTTCATTTACATGAAAATTCACCAGTCATTAGTTACTACCAACACAAAGAAGCGCATTTATAAGCAATGTCAAAAGCTGAAGTGGGTACCCTAGAACAAGAGGTATTTTATTTTGCTTTTAACTTAAAAAAGATGATTTTGTAAAAAAAGAAGTTATCTTTTTAGAACATCAAAATAACCTCTGACAATACTGAAGATAACTAGCAGTAATAGGGGAATAGGTACCATGAACACTCTACCTGCACCAACAGACTACTGCAATAAGCCAAGGGGAAAGAAACTAGAAAGTTTCCGAAGTCACAGGAGGGAGAAAAATATAAGGTAAGATACAATAGAACAGTGAAACTCACTTCTTCCCCCAGGCCCAAGCATATTTAGGAAATATGCATCAGGAGGTGAATGAGAATAAATGATTAAAACTTAGTAAAATTATACTAACTACTTTAAATTTACTTTAAACTGTGGTCTGCTTGTATCATCACTGATATGTCTTCCAAGGTTCCAAAATGGATAACTATAACCAGTCACTTCCACATTCTTTCCACCTTACATAGGCATTCGTCCCCTCATTTCCTACCTTAACCTCCCTCCTTGATGCCTTGTCTGGCTGTTTTTCTCAGTGATCAAAAGAAGTTAGTGTGATTTGGCTAACAATGCCAGAAAATCAAGATGGAGACAAAAACCAAAAGTCACTAGCCAAATTGAAAGTTACTTGTTGGCTTTAAAATCTACCGGAAGTCCTATTGGCTCAGAATGAAAATGATGCAAGTGAACAGAAGTTTGTCAGTCCCGATCCAGACCAGACTGGCTACTGAATAAGGGTGAACGTTATAGGCTGACCCCAAGACACTCTAGCAGAAATCAAGAACTGCAAGTTCTTGGGGGTCAGTGGCTATACGCAACCAGGGTGTTTTTCCTTGTGGCACTATGAGGTAAAGGGGTCATTTCTGGGAGTTCCCACATGACTCATTCAAGAGAGGTCACATCATAGTCAGAAATGGAACCTCAAGTGAAGGATAATAGTCTCTTCAAGTGGTACTCACAGCAAGGATCAGACCCTACTGTGATGGTTAAGATTGTGTGTCATCTTGGTTGGACCATGATTCTCAGTGTTTTGGCAGTTGCGTAATATTGTGATCACTTCTCTGTTGAAATTGGATATGTGATCACCCCCATGATTGAATCTGCTGAGTGGTACCAGTAGGGGTGGGGCCTGTGGCGGCTCACCACCCCCCCAGCCTTCATCTCTCCACCATCTGCCACCTATTTCCTGCCTGCTCACCTTGCCGAGATTGTTGGCTTTTTCTGGATCCAGCAGTTGTCTCTTGTCTGAACCTCCAGTTCTTGGGACTTAAGCTAGCAGCTTACTTGCACATCTTGTGATTTGTTGATCTTCACAGCCTGCAAGCAAGAGTCCTGCTCCCTGACCTGTCAATCTTGGGTTAGCCAGCCCCTGCAGCTAAGTGAATTGAGAGAAACCTTGCAGTCTTGCCTGCTGACCTTGGGGATTCCTTGACCTTCACAGCCTGTGAGTGGGAGCCCTGCTCTCTGACCTGCTGATCTTGGGTTCACCAGCTTCTGCAGCTCCATGCATTGGGAAAGGCCTCTATCATGATCCAAGGGCTTGGGATATTCCAACCTCTACAATCATGTGAGCTGTTTCCTTGATATAAATCTCTCTCTATATATTTATACGTTTTAATGGTTTTGCTTCTCTAGAGAAGCCAGCCCAAGACATTTGGTACTGAGAATGAGGTGCTGCTCTAACAGATACCTAAAATGTGGAAGCAGTTTTGAAACTGTGAATGGTTAGAGGAGTAGTAGCAGTAGAGAACCAGCAGCACCAGAACCAGGAGATCAGCATGAGACGTGCTGGAGCCAACCCATGGAGCGAGAGAGCTGACTGCCTGCGTGCAGGAGGCTTCCTGGCAGAGTGGGGTATCTACAGGTGCTTATCAGTGGAGCTAGGTTTGTCAACCCACAGAGCAAAAGAGCTGAGTGCCTGCATGCAGGAGGCTTCCTGGCAGAGTAGGGTGCCTCCAGGCACTTATTGGTGGAGCTACAGAGCTTTGGAACACTTGCCCCAGCAGGGCAGATGGGGGCATGAGGCCCAAGGAGCCTAGAGGCCCAGAAACCAGGAAGCAGAAGCTGAAGAAGCTGAGCTTCCTCAGTCTCAAAAGGTATGGCCATGACCTCAGGGGTTTCAATGGGTGGAGCCATGGCCTTGGGTGTTTCTAAGGGTGGATGTGCCACTTAGATGGACTAGGAGAATGGTGCACCTAAAGCTGAGGGAGCAGAGTTGCTGTCCCAGTGGGCCTGGAAGGTGGAGGTGAAGCTCAGGGCCAAGGGGACTCCACTCAGAATCTGGGGAGTGTGGCCAATACCTAGAGCCTGGAAGGCAGGGCCATTGTGTAAATTGTCTCAGAGAACAGAGGATTATTTAGCCTTGAGGGCTAATGTAATGTGTTCTCCTGACTTGCTTGGTGCCTGTTAACCCCTTTTCCTTCAATTTCTTCCATTTGTAATGGAAATGTCTAGCTTGTGCCTGTTCCGCCATTGTGCCTTTGGAAGCAAATACCTTGTATTCTAGATTTCACAGATGAAGAGGAATTTTTGGATTTTGGACTTGGAGTTAAGACTTTTGCTTTGACATGATGGGATGAATATGTCTTGCATGTTGCAAGGATGTGACTTTGGTGGGGGCAAAGGATGGAATGTCATGGGTTGAATTATGCCCCCCCCAAAATATGTGTATCAATTTGGCTGGGCCATGATCCCTGGTATTGTGTGATTTTCCTATATGTTGTAAATCCTGCCTCTATGATGTTAATGAGGGAGGATGGGCAGAAGTTGTGTTAGTGAGGCAGAACTCAATCTATAAGATTGGATTGTGTCTTGAGACAATCTCTTGAGATATAAAAGAAAGAAGCAAGCAGAGAGATAGGGGGACCTCATACCACCAAGAAAGCAGTGCCAGGAGCAGAACGCATCCTTTGGACCCAGGGTTCCTACTCAGAGAAGCTCCTAACCAGGGAAAGATTGATGACAAGGCCATCAGAAAGAGAAGGTCTTCCTCTGGAGGTGATACCCTGAATTTGGACTTTTAGTCTACTTTATTGTGAAGAAATAAATTTCTCTTTGTTAAAACCAACCACTTGTGGCATTTCTGTTTTAGCAGCATTGGATAACTAAGACACCTGCCTTCCCCAATTTGTCCAATCAGAAAAAGTCCATCTTCCAGGGTTGAACTTTAGTTTTTCTGGCTTTTAAGTTGTATATTTTGGCAGATAAATTAAAATATAGGAATATGGCCCTTGTGGTTCTTTCTTGTAATCTTCCAAATCCAAGGTGCCAAATCCAAATAAAAATCAAGGTTGGAAGTGGGCCACTTGTTTCACATTGGGCTAGATTAGGGGAAAATGGAGGTGTGAGGAGGGGGGAAAAAGCAAGCCTTTTGGCAAACTGGAATCATTTCTGTCAAAGCAGCGATTTTACTTCTCACAGTAAATGCCTATAAAATAAGAAATCTTCTTAATGCTGTGAGTTAACAATACTGTCATTTGATTGTGTCAAGAGGCATAGAAACAACTAAAAAAATCTTACCATTTAAATTCAAGTACTTTTTATTAGAAAATGGCGATATATATCTCCATTTTCTAATAGAAAGCACTATATGTTATGTATATATAAATGCAGCTAAGTGATGCTGGTTACCTTTGGTGCTCCAAAGGATTCATCCCTCCATGGCTTCAGAAAGAAATTTTCAAGCCATCCAAGTTTACTACTGATTCCCTCCCTTGTTGGATAATGAAATCCCAACCTTTGAGGTGCCGTGAAAGTTTGGGCAGGTCCAGGAGAAGTGAGGGAACAAAATTAGGGGACCTGATTCCAAAGAGGTTTTTCTGCACTTTGTTCCTGCTTCAATCTGGCTAACTGTGAGCTGTCATCCTTCTTTGGTTTATGTAAGAAGTGTCTGGGCAGGTGTAGAGGCATCCCAGGGCGCCCTCTTCAGGCAAATTCTGAGTTTTTTCAAACTGAACCAGACTAGGATTAAATAGTCTGAGACTGTTTTCAGTCTCTCATGATATGGTCATTGTAAGTGGGCAGTGAGCAAACAGCCTTCTGGTTGTCTGGGGGTAAAAAATCATCAAGGATCTGCTGTGGGGTTTTTAAAAAAGAGAGAGAACCCTCCTAGAAGTCTAGTCAGTTGTATTCCTGTAAAAATGGTACTTCTTGGGCAAGAAGAACCAAAGGAGGTGTGAGAAGTTAACAGCCTCAACTTCAGAATTAAGACACAATGGCTAATCTGATGCAAGCCATGTTCCTACCCCTCATCCTCCGGCTGCCGAAGGAGGGAAAATTGAAAAAGAAAGGCTGTCTCAAGAGTATCTCTAGCCAGAAGGAGCAGCCTTTTTATCCTTGGCAGATCCTGGCCACACAGAGGGCTGGGGACATTTCACAGAATGCCTCTCAAGGCCCAGACCAGAGCCCTCTGAAGTCTTTCTTGCAACGCAAATGAAAAGATCAGTAGTAAAAATGTCGGTCAATAAATGACACAATCCAGACATGTAAAGTAAAACTGTCGATTTCTTCACACCTCCCTACGCCATCTTTCCAATGCTAGTCTTTTCTCCCTTAGGGAGTCACGTCAATTAATTCTAGCCTGAAGCTAGTTTGACCCTGGAGTTCCAGATGAGATTTCCTCAAAAGTGACTGCAAGCCCTTTCAAATTGTAATTATCTCCCATCCCTTTTCTCTCGCCAAACCAGGCTGCTCCTCCATAAGGAAATGGCCAACTCTTCCCAATCCCATTCCAACCTCCTATTATCACCATATACGGTGTGAGGGCTCTATTCAAGATCAACTTTGCAACAACCCGAGTTTGCTGTTCTGAACAATCTGTCTATGGAAGGTACTTTTTGTCTGATTTGGAGAAGCCCATCTTCTCATAATTGTGATGGGCTGTGACTTGGTAAGATTTTAATGTGTGGTCTTTTGAAACCCACCACTCCATCACAGTGGAAGCATTTCTGGGAAATTCAGTAAATCCTCTGGGACATCACCATGTGTGTATGTATGCAGGTATGTGTACATATAAACATACATATATATGTATATATATCCCAAAAACCCATACACGCGCATATATATAATATGTATAAATAGATCTGTCTCTTTATACAAAGGGCATGGGTATGTATATAGATATACACATTCATATATCTGTGCACCAATATACCGATACATATGCACATGCACACACACACCTTCTTTTAAATCCCATTTTGTACTCATTTTCATTACATTGATTCCCAAACTTTCATGGTATGAGCAGCAGGGAGTGGCTGAACTGTACCACATCTTCTATTTTACAAAAAATGCATTGGTTCAGAGGCAGAAAAAATCTGCCCAGTACTTTCCTGACTTGCTTGAATCCTCCAATAAAAGGCCTTTGATAGTTTTTTTTTCTTTTAAGTATATAAAATAACCAACACTACCTAACTTCCCTGAAAACATCTACCTATCTGATTGTCAGACTACAGCTAGAGGTGGTGGTACAAAATCCTGGGGTAGGTGAGCTAGGAGAAAGAATAAGAAGTGGAGACTGAGTATATAACAAGGCCTCACCACTTCATACAGAAAAGTAAGTTAGGAAACCATAGACAGGTATTCCTATCACCCATAGCTTTATCCCTTAAGGCTGTAAATGAGTATCATGATAAAGACTCAGAAAACCAAAGTTGGAACTTTTTAATAGGGCTTTACATGATGACACCTGATTTCTGTGACAGTTACTGCCTTACTTGGGTTCCCAGGGGAGGTAAAGTGAAGATTGGCACTATACATTCAATTTTGGGAATAGGAGCTAGTTGTGTTACCATTCACCTTTGACCAGAACTTCCCCAGAAGCAGACCACTAGAGCCCAGGAAAAAATAGGGAAAAGAAAAAGATGAATACAATCGGATGTCCCATCAAAATCCTGGATAAACCTGGGGTGGGCATTTATGTCTTCCTCTGGCTTAGGACTGGAATCAGAAAAGTGTAGGTTTCCCTCTCTTCCTGATGTGGTGAAGTCATCTTCTGCTTGCCGTTGTGCCACAGTTCCTAGTTTTTGCTCTTGGAAGTGGTTCTTTCCCCCATTCTTCATGGAGAAGTGGCGGTTACCATTATTACACATGTCACTGTCTCTGAATAAGGCACACGGTGATGGAGGTGGAAGACTATGATCACTCCTCTCTTCCTTGATCAATGTGGCACTGTTTCCATTTACCTGTGATTAATAATGACCTTGATGAAGCTCCATCTGAAGAACCCTGTTGAAAACAGATACTCAGTGGAAATGGCAATCCAAAACTGTCTGACCCTTTCTAAGCATGTTCATAAGCTAGCCTGAGTAACCTGCTTCGGTTCTTTGAAAACACCAGAAATCTCAAAGCTAACACCTATTAACATCTATTGCATTCTGGTAGTGTCCTGAGAACTTAGGGCAACAATAGATGAAACTGACTAAAATCCAATAGCAATGACAGCAACACAATAATGATGCAGCTATCATTTCCAAAGCTTTACAAAGTATTTTTTTAATACTAAAAAAGACCCTGAATGGCAGATATTATGAGGCACCATTTTACAGATGAGGAAACTGAGACTCAGGAAGATTAAAGTAACTTGCTCAAGGACACACAGCTAGAAAGTAGTGGGGTCAGGATTCTACTCCAGGTTGATCTATCTCTAAAGTCTATTCCCTTAACCACCATGCAATACTGTCCAATGCTGATAACTGGATATGCAAAAGGAAAACAAACCATAAGATCTATGTGTAATATTCCACAAAATCTTTCATAACTAAAAAAATCGTTTTTCTTTTAAACCCAAGAATGTTACTGCTATTGAAATGCTAATGACATGAACTGCATTACCTTGCACGGTGCAGGCTCTCAGTGAGTGTTATTAGGAATAATCACAGCTTCTGATTACTAAATAGTTGGACATGCCAAGTACTCTGTTCTTTGTTTTACAGATAAGTGAGGTTCAAAAAAGAAAAATGACAAACATGCAAAAAGATGCACTGATACTCAAGAGACAGAAAACCAAAACCCAAAACCAAACCCAGTGCCGTCGAGTCGATTCCAACTCATAGCAACCCTATAGGACAGAGTAGAACTGCCCCATAGAGTTTCTGAGGAGCGTCTGGCAGATTCGAACTGCCAACCCTTTGGTTAGCAGCCGTAGCACTTAACCACTACGCTGCCAGGTTTCCAGAAAGGGCCACATAAACCAGAGACTACATCAACCTGAGACCAGAAGAACTAGGTGGCGCTTGGCTACAACTGATGACTGCCCTGACAGGGAACACAACAGAGAACCCCTGAGGGAGCAGGAGAGCAGTGGGATGCAGACCCCAAATTCTCATAAAAAGACCAGACTTAGTGGTCTGACTGAGACTAGAAGGACCCCAGTGGTCATGGTCCCCAAACCTTCTGTTAGCCCAAGATGGGAACCATTTCCAAAGCCAACTCTTCAAACAGGGATTGGACTGGACAATGAGATAGAAAATGATATTGGTGAAGAATGAGCTTCTTGGATCAAGTAGACACATGAGACTATGTTGGCATCTCCTGTCTGGAGGGGAGATTGAGAGGGCGGAGGGGGTCAGAAGCTGGCTGAATGGACACAAAAAGAGAGAGTGGAGGGAAGGAGTGTGCTGTCTCATTAGGGGGAGAACAATTAGGAGTATATAGCAAGGGGTATATAAATTTTTTTATGAAAGACTGACTTGATTTGTAAACTTTCACTTAAAACACAATAAAAAGATGCACTGATAATTACTGGTGATTGGGATGCAAAAACTGGAAACAAAGAAGGATCAGTAGTTGGCAAATACAGCCTTGGTGATGGAAAGAACACTGGAGATCACGTGATAGAATTTTGCGAGACCAATCACTTCTTCATTGCAAATACCTTTTTTCAACAACATAAATGGCACCTATACACGCGGACCTTGCTAGATGGAATACACAGGAATGAAATAGACCACATCTGTGGAAAGAGATGATGAAGAAGCTCAATACCATCAGTCAGAACAAGGCCGGGGTGACTGCAGAACAGTCCACCAATTGCTCATATGTAAGTTCAACTCGAAGCTGAAGAAAATTAAAACAAGTCCACAAGAGCCAAAGTACAACCTTGAGCATATCCCAGCTGAATTTAGAGACCATTTCAAGAATAGATTTGATGCACTGAACAGTAATGACTGAAGACCAGACAAGTTGTGGGATGACATGAAGTACATCATATATGAAGAAACAAAGTGTCATTAAAAAGACAGGAAAGAAAGAAAAGACCTAAATGGATGTGAGGAGAGATTCTGAAACTTGCTCTTGAACGTAGAGTAGCTAAAACAAAAGGAAAAATGCTCATGTAAAAGAGCTGAATAGAAGATTTCAAAGGACAGCTCGAGAAGACAAGGTAAAGTGTTATAATGAAATGTGCAAACACTTGGACTTAGAAATCCAAGAGGGAAGAACATGCTTGGCATTTCTCAAGCTGAAAGAACTGAAGAAAAAATTCAAGCCTCGAGTTGTAGTTTTGAAAGATTCTATGGAAAAAATACTGAAAGACACAGGAAGCATCAAAAGAAGATGGAAGGAATATACAGAGTCACTGTACCAAAAGTAATTGGTCAATGTTCAACCATTTATGGAGGTAGCATGTGATCAAGAACCAATGGTACTGAAGGAAGAAGTCCAAGCTGCACTCAAGGCATTGGTGAAAAACAAGTCTCCAAGAATTGGTGGAATACCAATTGAAATGTTTCAGCAGTTGGATGCAACACTGAAAGCGCTCACTCATCTATGCCAAGAAATTTGGAAGAGAGCTACCTGTCCAAACAACTGGAAGATATCCATATTTGTGCCCATTCCAAAGAAAGGCGATCCAACCGAGTGTGGAAATTATCAAACAATAGCATTAATATCAAACACAAGTACAATTTTGCTGAGGACCACTCAAAAATGGTTGCAGCAGTACATCAACAGGAAACTGCCAGAAATTCAAGCCAGATTCAGAAGAGGACGTGGAACAAGGGATATCACTACTGATATTAGATGGATCTTGGCTGGAAATAGGGAATACCAGAAAAGATGTTTACCTGTGTTTTATTGACTATACAAAGACATTAAACTATGTGGATCATAATAAAATATGGATAACATTGCAAAGAATGGGAATTCCAGATCACCTAATGGTGCACAAGAAGAACTTGTACATAGACCAAGACCCAGCCGTTCAAACAGAATAAGGAGATATTTCATGGTTTATAACCAGAAAAGGTGTGCATCAGGGTTGTATCCTTTCACCATACATATTCAATCTGCATGCTCAGCAAATAATCTGAGAAGAAGAATGCAGCATCAGGATTGGAAGAAGACTCATTAAGAACCTGCAAAATGCAGATGACACAACCTTGCTTGCTGAAAAGTGAACAGGATTTGAAGTACTTACTGATGAAGATCAAAGACTATGGCCTTCAGTACGGATTATACATCAACATAAAAACAAAATTCCCCATGACTGGACCAATAGGCAACATCATGATAAATGGAGAAAAGATCGAAGTCAATGATTTCATTTTACTTGGATCCACAATCAAGGCCCATGGAAGCAGCAGTGAAGAAATCAAAGACGTAGTGCATGGGGCAAATCTGCTGCAAAAGATCTCTTTAAAGTGCTAAAAAGCAAAGATAGAAATTTGAGGAGTAAGGTGTGCCTGACCTAAGCCATGATATTTTCAATTGCCTCATATGCATGTGAAAGCTGGACAATGAATAAAGAAAACCAAAGAAGAATTGATGCCTTTAAATTACAGTGTTGGTGAGAGGTATTGAATATATCACGGACTGCCAGTAGAATGAACAAATCTGTCTTGGAAGGAGTACAGCCAGAATGCTCTTTAGAAGGAGGGATGGCAAGACCTCTCATGTACTTTAGGCATGTTATCAGGAGATACCAGTCCCTGGAGAATGACATCATGCAATACGTCTTTCATTTCTTCACTGCTGCTTCCATGGGCGTTGATTGTGGATCCTAGTAAAATGAAATCATTGACTTCGATCTTTTCTCCATTTATCATGATGTTGCCTATTGGTCCAGTCATGGGGAATTTTGTTTTTATGTTGTTTATGTGGACCTTTTGTCTCCTGGGCTAATATTTTCCTTGTGTCTTTGGTGTTCTTCATTCTCCTTTGCTCCAAGTGGGTTGGCACTAATTGATGCATCTTAGATGGCCACTCACAAGCTTTTAAGACACCAGATGCCACTCACCGAAGTGGGATACAGAACATTTTCTTAATAAACTTTGTTATGCCAATTGACCTTTTTTTTTTGCTTGCGTGTGATATTACTGATATTGCTCTATAATTCCCACATTCCATTGGATCACCTTTCTTGGGAATAGGCATAAATATGGACCTCTTTCAGTTAGTTGGCCAGGAAGCTGTCTTCCATATTTCTTAGCATAGATGAGTGAGCACCTCCAGCGTTGCATCTGTTTGTTGAAACATCTCAATTGATATTCCATCAATTCCTGGAGCCTTGTTTTTCACCAATGCCTTCAGAGCAGTTTGGACTTCTTCCTTCAGTACCATTGGTTCCTGATCATATGCCGCCTCTTGAAATGGTTGAATATCGAGTAATTCTTTTTGGTATAATGACTCTGTGAATTCCTTCCATCTTCTTTTGATGCTTCCTGCGTCGTTTAATATTTTCCCCATAGAATCCTTCACTATTGAAACTCGAGTCTTGAATTTTTTCTTCAGTTCTTTCAGCTTGAGAAATGCCGAGCATGTTCTTCTCTTTTGGTTTTCCATCTCCAGCTCTTTGCACATGTCATTATAATACTTTACTTTGTCTTCTTGAGAGGCCCTTTGAAATCTTCTGTTCGGTTCTTTTACCTCATCAATTTTTCCTTTTGCTTTAGCTGCTCGACGTTCTAGAGCAAGTTTCAGAGTTTCCTCTGACATCCATCTTGGTCTTTTCTTTCTTTTCTGTCTTTTCAATGACCTCTTGCTTTCTTCATGGATGATGTCCTTCTACAACTCGTCTGGTCTGTGGTCACTAGTGTTCAAAGTGTCAAGTCTATTCTTCAGATGGTCTCTAAATTCAGGTGGGATATACTCAAAGTCATATTTTGGCTCTCGTGGACTTGCTCTAATTTTCTTCAGCTTCAGCTTGAACTTGCATACGAGCAATTGATGGTCTGTTCCACAGTCAGCCCCTGGCCTTGTTCTGACTGATGATATTGAGCTTTTCCATCGTCTCTTTCCACAGATGTAGTCAATTTGATTTCTGTGTGTTCCATCTGGCAAGGTCCATGCGTATAAAAAAAAAATGTGTATAGTCGCCGTTTATGTTGGTGAAAGAAGGTATTTGCAATGAAGAAGTCGTTGGTCTTGCAAAATTCTATCATTCGATCTCCGGCATTGTTTCTATCACCGAGGCCATATTTTCCAACTACTGATCCTTCTTCTTTGTTTCCAACTTTTGCATTCCAATCACCAGTAATTATCAATGCATCTCGATTGCATGTTCGATCAATTTCAGACTGCAGCAGCTGATAAAAATCTATTTCTTCATCTTTGGCCCTAGTGATTGGTGCGTAAATTTGAACAATAGTTGTATTAACTGGCCTTCCTTGTAGGCGTATGGATATTATCCTATCACTGACAGTGTTTTACTTCAGGATAGATCTTGAAACGTTCTTTTTGACAATGAATGCAACACCATTCCTCTTTGAGTTGTCATTCCCAGCATAGTAGACTATATGATTGTCTGATTCAAAATGGCCAATACCAGTCCATTTCAGCTCACTAACGCCTAGGATATCAATGTTTATGTGTTCCATTTCATTTTTGACAATTTTCAATTTTCCTAGATTCATACTTTGTACATTCCAGGTTCCGATTATTAACGGATGTTTGCAGCTGTTTCTTCTCATTTTGAATCGTGCCACATCAGCAAACGAAGGTCCCAAAAGCTTTACTCTATCCACGTCATTAAGGTCAACTCTGCTTTGAGGAGGCATCTCTTCCCCAGTCATCTTTTGAGTGCCTTCCAACTTGGGGGGCTCATCTTCCAGCACTGTATCAGACAATGTTCTGGTGCTATTCATAAGGTTTTCACTGGCTAATGCTTTTCAGAAGCAGACTGCTAGGTGCTTCTTCCTAGTCTGTCTTAGTCTGTAAGCTCACCTGAAACCTGTCCTCCATGGGTGACCCTGTTGGTGGTATCTGAATACCGGTGGCATAGCTTCCAGCATCACAGCAACACACAAGCCCCCAGAGTATGACAAACTGACAGACATGTGATCATTCAAAAATGGCTGGAGAAGTATATCAAAAGGGAACTGCCAGAAATTCAGGCTGGTTTCAGAAGAGGACGTGGAACCAGGGATATCATTGCTGATGTCAGATGGATCCTGGCTGAAAGCAGAGAATACCAGAAGGATGTTTACCTGTGTTTTATTGACTATGCAAAGGCATTCGACTGTGTGGATCATAACAAACTATGGATAACACTGCGAAGAATGGGAATTCCAGAACACTTAATTGGGCTCATGAGCAACCTTTACATAGATCAAGAGGCAGTTGTTCGGACAGAACAAGGGGATACTGATTGGTTTAAAGTCAGGAAAGGTGTGTGTCAGGGTTGTATTCTTTCACCATACCTATTTAATCTGTATGCTGAGCAAATAATACGAGAAGCTGGACTAGATGAAGAAGAACGGGGCATCAGGATTGGAGGAAGACTCATTAACAACCTGCGTTATGCAGATGACACAACCTTGCTTGCTGAAAGTGAAGAGGACTTCAAGCACTTACTAACGAAGATCAAAGACCACAGCCTTAAGTATGGATTGCACCTCAACATAAAGAAAACAAAAATCCTCACAACTGGACCAATGAGCAACATAATGATAAACGGAGAAAAGATTGAAGTTGTCAAGGATTTCTTTTTACTTGGATCCACAATCAACACCCATGGAAGCAGCAGGCAAGAAATCAAAAGATGCGTTGCATTGGGCAAATTTGCTGTAAAGGAACTCTTCAAAGTGTCGAAGAGCAAAGATGTCACCCTGAAGACTAAGGTGCGCCTGACCCAAGCCATGGTATTTTCAATTGCATCATATGCATGCGAAAGCTGGACAATGAATAAGGAAGACCGAAGAAGAATTGACGCCTTTGAATTGTGGTGTTGGCGAAGAATATTGAGTATATGATGGACTGCCAAAAGAACGAACAAATCCGTCTTGGAAGAAGTGCGGCAAGAATGCTCCTTAGAGGATGGCGAGACTGCGTCTTACATACTTTGGACATGTTGTCAGGAGGGATCAGTCCCTGGAGAAGGACATCATACTTGTTAATGTACACGGTCAGTGGAAAAGAGGAAGATCCTCAACAAGGTGGATTGACACAGTGGCTGCAACAATGAGCTCAAGCATAACAACGATTGTAAGGATGGTGCAGGACAGGGCAGTGTTTCGTTCTGTTGTGCATAGGGTCGCTATGAGTCGGAACCGACTCGTTGGCACCTAACAACAACAACAACATGCCAATTGACCTAGATGTCCCCTGAAACCATGGTCCTCAGACCCCAGCCCCAGCTACTCTGCCCCTCAAAGTGTTTGGTTGTGTTCAGGAAACTTCTTAGCTTTTGCATTAGTCCAGTTCTGCTAATTTCCCCTGTTTTGTGTGTTGTACTTCCCTTCACCTAAGACGATTCTTGTCTACTATCTAGTTGGTGAATTCCCGTCTCCCTCACCCTTGTAACCATCAAAGAACGTTTTCTTCTGTGTTTAAACCTTTTGTTGAGTTCTTATAATAGTGGTCTCGTATAATATTTTTCCTTTTGTGAGTGACTAATTTCACTCAGCATAATAGCCTCCATATTCATCCACGTGAGATGTTTCACGATTCAGTGTTGCTCTTTATCGTCATGTAGTATTCCACTGTGTGTATGTACCATAATTTGTTTATCCATTCATCTATCGATGGGCACCTAGGTTGTTTCCATCTTTTTGCTATTGTGAACAATGCTGCAGTGAACATGGATGTGCATATATCTATTCGTGTGATGGCTTTTATTTCTCTAGGATATATTCCAAGGGGTAGGATTGCTGGATCGTATGGAACTTCTATTTCTAGCTTTTTAAGGAAGCACCAAATCAATTTCCAAGGTGGTTGTACCATTTTACATTCCCACCAGCAGTGCATAAGTGT
Source organism: Loxodonta africana (assembly GCF_030014295.1). NCBI lineage: Eukaryota > Metazoa > Chordata > Mammalia > Proboscidea > Elephantidae > Loxodonta > Loxodonta africana. Next base: position 64,834,873 of record NC_087369.1, read on the forward strand.
TCCAGTCTCTGCACAATCTCTCCAACATTTATTATTTTGTGTTTTTTTTTTTTGGATTAATGCCAGCCTTGTTGGGGCGAGATGGTATCCTCATCGTAGTTTTGATTTGCATTTCTTTAATGGCTATTGATCGTGACCATTTCCTTATGTATCTGTTAGCCTCCTTAATGTCTTCTTTGGTGAAGTATCTGTTCATATCCTTTGCCCATTTTTAATTGAATTATTTGTCTTTTTCTTGTTGACGTGTTCCAGTATCTTGCTGATTTTAGATATTATACCGTGATCAGATATGTCATAGCCAATGTTTTTTTCACAGCTTGTAGTTTCTTTTTTCACTCTTTTGGTGAAGTCTTTTGATGAGCATAAGTGGTTTTTAGGAAATCCCAGTTATCTAGTTTCTCTTCTGGTGACTGTGCATTGTTAGTTATGGTTTGCATTCTGTTTATGCCATGTGTTAGGGCTCCTACCATTGTCCCTGTTTTTTCTTCCATGATCTTTATCTTTTTAGATTTTATATTTAGGTCTTTGATCCATTTTGAGTTAGTTTTTGCACATGGTGTGAGGTATGGATCTTGTTTCATTTTTTTTGCAGATGGATATCCAGTTATGCCAGCACCATTTGTTAAATAGACTATCTTTCCCCCATTTAATGAACTTAGGTCTTTGTCAAATATCAGCTGCTCACAGGTGGATGAATTTATGTCTGGATTCTCAATTCTGTTCCGTTGGTCTATGTATCTGTTGTTGTACCAGTACCAGGCTGCTTTGACTACTGTGGTGGCATAATAGGTTCTAAAATCAGGTAGTGTGAGGCCTCCCACTTTGTCTTCTTCAGTAATGCTTTACTTATCCAGGGCCTCTTTCCTTTCCATATGACGTTTGTGATTTTTTCCTCCATCTCATTAAAAAATGTCGTTGGAATTTGGATCGGGATTGCATTGTGTCTGTAGGTCACTTTGAGTAGAATGGACATTTTCACAATGTTGAGTTTTCCTAACCATAAAAAAAAAAAGCATGGTATATTTTTCCACTTACGTAGGTCCCTTTTGGCTTCTTGCAGTAGTGTCTTATAGTTTTCTTTGTATAGGTCTTTTACGTCTCCAGTTAGGTTTACTCCTTAGTATTTTATTTTCTTGGGGGCTATTGTAAAAGGCATTGATTTGGTGATTTCCTTTTTGAACTTTTCTTTGTTGTGTAGAGGAATCCAACTGATTTTTGTATGTTTATCTTGTATCCTGATAATTTGCTGAAATCTTCTGTTAGTTCCAGTAGTTTTCTTATGGCTTCTTTGGGGTTTTCTGTGGATAAGATCATATCATCTGCAAATAGGGATACTTTTACTTCTTCCTTACCAATTTGGATGCCTTTTATTTCTTTTTCTTGTCTTATTGCTCTGGCTAGGACTTCCAGCACAATGTGGGATAAGAGTGGTTATAAAGGGCATCCTTGTCTGGTTCCCATTCTCAAGGGGAATGCTTTCAGATTCTCTCTGTTTAGGATGATGTTGGCTGTTGGCTTTGTATAAATGCCCTTTATTATGTCAGGGAATTTCCCTTCTATTCCTATTTTGCTGAGAGTTTTTATCATGAATGGGTGTTGAACTTTGTCAGATGCCTTTTCCACATCAATTGATAAGATAATGTGTTTCTTGTCTTTTGTTTTATTTATGTGATGGATTACATTGTTTTTCTAATGTTGAATCATCTCTGAACACCTAGTATGAATCCCACCCATTGGTCAGGATGAACTTTTTTTTTGATATGTTGTTGAATTCTATTGGCTAGAATTTCACTGAGGATTTTTGTGTCTATGGCACTGGGTTTATTTTTTATGGTCATGAGGGATATTGGTCTGTAGTTTTCTTTTTTTGTGGTGTTTTTACCTGGCTTTGGTGTCAGGGTTATGCTGGCTTCATAGAATGAGTGAATGACTGGGAGTATTCCATCCTTTTCTATGCTCTGAAATACGTTTAGTAGTAGTGGTGTCAACCCTTCTCTGATAATTTGATAGAATTCTCCAGTGAAGCTGTCAGGGCCAGAGTTTTTTTTTTGTTGGGACTTTTCTTATCACCTCTTCAAGATCTTCTTTTGTCATAGGTGTATTTAGTTTTAGACCTTGGTTTGTATTACTTTAGGTAGGTAGTCTGTTGCCAAAAACTTGTCCATTTCTTTCAGGTGTTCAAATTCTTTCGTGGTATAATTGTTCATCATATTCTGTTGCTATCCTTTTAATTTCAGTTGGGTCTGTTCTGATATTTCCGGTCTTATTTCTTATTTGGGTTATTTGCTTCCTCTTCTGTTTTCCTTTTGTCAGTTTGGCCAATGGTTTATCAATTTTGTTGACTTTTTCAAAGAACCAGGTTTTGGTCTTGTTGGCTCTCTCAATTGTTTTTCTATTTCATTTATTTCTGCTCTACTCTTTAGTATTTTCTTTGTTCTGGTGCCCGAGGGCTACTTTCGCTGCTCTCTTTCTATTTGTTCATGTTGTAGAGTTAATTTTTTTTTAATAATTTTTATTGCGCCTTAAGTGAACTTTTACAAATCAAGTCAGTCTGTCACATATAAGCTTATATACACCTTACTCCATACTCCCACTTACTCTCCCCCTAATGAGTCAGCACTTCCGGTCTCTCCTTTCGTGACAATTTTACCAGTTTCTAACCCTCTCTACCCTCCCATCTCCCCTCCAGACAGGAGATGCCAACACAGTCTCAAGTGTCCACCTGATACAAGTAGCTCGCTCTTCATCAGCATCTCTCTCCAACCCATTGTCCAGTCCCTTCCATGTCTGATGAGTTGTCTTCGGGAATGGTTCCTGTCCTGGGCCAACAGAAGGTTTGGGGAACATGACCGCTGGGATTCCTCTAGTCTCAGTCAGACCATTAAGTCTGGTCTTTTTATGAGAATTTGGGGTCTGCATCCCACTGATCTCCTGCTCCCTCAGGGGTTCTCTGTTGTGCTCCCTGTCAGGGCAGTCTTCGGTTGTGGCCAGGCACCATCTAGTTCTTCTGGTCTCAGCATGATGTAAGTCTCTGGTTCATGTGGCCCTTTCGGTCTCTTGGGCTCTTAGTTATCGTGTGACCTTGGTGTTCTTCAATCTCCTTTGATCCAGGTGGGTTGAGACCAATTGATGCATCTTAGATGGCCGCATGTTAGCATTTAAGACCCCAGACGCCACATTTCAAAGTGGGATGCAGAATGTTTTCATAATAAAATTATTTTGCCAATTGATTTAGAAGTCCCCTTAAGCCATAGTCCCCGAACTCCCACCCTTGCTCTGCTGACCTTTGAAGCATTCAGTTTATCCCAGAAATTTCTTTGCTTTTGGTCCAGTCCAGTTGAGCTGACCTTCCCTGTATTGAGTATTGTCCTTCCCTTCACCTAAAGTAGTTCTTATCTACTAACTAATCAGTAAATAACCCTCTCCCATCCTCCCTCCCTCCCCCCTTCGTAACCACAAAAGTATGTGTTCTTCTCAGTTTATACTATTTCTCAAGATCTTATAATAGTGGTCTTATACAATATTTGTCCTTTTGCCTCTGATTAATCTCACTCAGCATAATGCCTTCCAGGTTCCTCCATGTTATGAAATGTTTCACAGATTCGTCACTGTTCTTTATCGACGCGTAGTATTCCATTGTATGAATATACCACAATTTATTTAACCATTCATCCGTTGATGGACACCTTGGTTGCTTCCAGCTTTTTGCTATTGTAAACAGAGCTGCAATAAACATGGGTGTGCATATATCTGTTCGTGTGAAGGCTCTTATTTCTCTAGGGTATATTCTGAGGAGTGGGATTTCTGGGTTGTATGCTAGTTCTATTTCTAACTGTTTAAGAAAACGCCAGATAGATTTCCAAAGTGGTTGTACCATTTTACATTCCCACCAGCAGTGTATAAGAGCTCCAATCTCTCTGCAGCCCCTCCAACATTTATTACTTTGTGTTTTTTAGATTAATGCCAGCCTTGTTGGAGTGAGATGGAATCTCATCGTAGTTTTAATTTGCATTTCTCTAATGGCTAATGATCGAGAGCATTTTCTCATGTATCTGTTAGCTGCCTGAATATCTTCTTTAGTGAAGTGTGTGTTCATATCCTTTGCCCACTTCTTCATTGGGTTGTTTGTCTTTTTGTGGTTGAGTTTTGACAGAATCATATAGATTTTAGAGATCAGGCGCTGGTCGGAGATGTCATAGCTGAAAATTCTTTCCCAATCTGTAGGTGGTCTTTTTACCCTTTTGGTGAAGTCTTTAGATGAGCATAGGTGTTTGATTTTTAGGAGCTCCCAGTTATCGGGTTTCTCTTCGTCATTTTTGGTAATGTTTTGTATTCTGTTTATGCCTTGTATTAGGGCTCCTAAGGTTGTCCCTATTTTTTCTTCCATGATCTTTATCGTTTTAGTCTTTATGTTTAGGTCTTTGATCCACTTGGAGTTAGTTTTTGTGCATGGTGTGAGGTATGGGTCCTGTTTCATTTTTTTTGCAAATGGATATCCAGTTATGCCAGCACCATTTGTTAAAAAGAATATTTTTCCCCAATTACCTGACACTGGGCCTTTGTCAAATATCAGCTGCTCATATGTGGATGGATTTATATCTGGGTTCTCAATTCTGTTCCATTGGTCTATGTGCCTGTTGTACCAGTACCAGGCTGTTTTGACTACTATGGTTGTATAATAGGTTCTAAAATCTGGTAGAGTGAGGGCTCCCACTTTCTTCTTCTTTTTCAGTAATGCTTTATTTATCCAGGGCTTCTTTCCCTTCCATATGAAGTTGGTGATTTGTTTCTCCATCACATCAAAAAATGTCATTGGAATTTGGATCGGAAGTGCATTGTATGCATAGATGGCTTTTGGTAGAATAGACATTTTTACTATGTTAAGTCTTCCTATCCATGAGCAAGGTATGTTTTTCCACTTATGTAGGTCCTTTTTAGTTTCTTGCACTAGTACTTTGTAGTTTTCTTTGTATAGGTTTTTTACACCTTTGTTAAGATTTATTCCTAAGTATTTTATCTTCTTGGGGGCTACTGTGAATGGTATTGATTTGGTGATTTCCTCTTCGATGTTTTTTTTGTTGATGTAGAGGAATCCAAGTGATTTTTGTATGTTTATCTTATAACCTGTGACTCTGCCAAACTCTTCTATTAGTTTCATTAGTTTTCTGGAGGATTCCTTAGGGTTTTCTGTGTATAAGATCATGTCATCTGCAATAGAGATAATTTTACTTGAACCTTAACAATCCGGATGCCCTTTATTTCTTTGTCTAGCCTAATTGCTCTTTTTTTTTTAATTGCTCTGGCTAGGACCTCTAGCAAAATGTTGAATAAGAGCGGTAATAAAGGGCATCCTTGTCGGGTTCCCGTTCTCAAGGGAAATGCTTTCAGGCTCTCTCCATTTAGAGTGATGTTGGCTGTTGGCTTTGTATAGATGCCCTTCATTATGTTGAGGAATTTTCCTTCAATTCCTATTTTGGTGAGAGTTTTTATCATAAATGGGTGTTGGACTTTGTCAAATGCCTTTTCTGCATCAATTGATAACATCATGTGGTTTTTGTCTTTTGTTTTATTTATATGGTGGATGACATTAATGGTTTTTCTAATATTAAACCAGCCCTCGCATACCTGGTATAAATCCCACTTGGTCGTGGTGGATTATTTTTTTGATATGTTGTTGAATTCTATTGGCTAGAATTTTGTTGAGGATTTTTGCATCTATGTTCATGAGGGATATAGGTCTGTAATTTTCTTTTTTTGTGATGTCTTTACCTGTTTTTTGTATCAGGGATATGGTGGCTTCATAGAATGAGTTAGGTAGTATTCTGTCATTTTCTATGCTTTGAAATACCTTTAGTAGTAGTGGTGTTAACTCTTCTCTGAAAGTTTGGTAGAACTCTGCAGTAAAGCCGTCCGGGCCAGGGCTTTTTTTTTGTTGGGAGTTTTTTGATTACCGTTTCAATCTCTTTTTGTTATGGGTCTATTTAGTTGTTCTACTTCTGATTGTGTTAGTTTAGGTAAGTAGTGTTTTTCTAGGAATTCATCCATTTCTTCTAGGTTTGCAAATTTCTTAGAATACAATTTTTCGTAATAATCTGATATGATTCTTTAATTTCAGTTGGGTCTGTTGTGATGTGGCCCATCTCGTTTCTTATTTGGGTTATTTGTTTCCTTTCCTGTATTTCTTTAGTCAGTCTAGCCAATGGTTTATCAATTTTGTTATTTTTTTCAAAGAACCAGCTTTTGGCTTTGTTAATTCTTTCAATTGTTTTTCTGTTCTCTAATTCATTTAGTTCAGCTCTAATTTTTATTATTTGTTTTCTTCTGGTGCCTGATGGATTCTTTTGTTGGTCGCGTTCTATTAGTTCAAGTTGTAGGGACAGTTCTCTGCTTTTGGCTGTTTCTTCTTTTTGTGTGTGTGCATTTATCGATATAAATTGACCTCTGAGCACTGCTTTTGCTGTGTCCCAGAGGTTTTGATAGGAAGTATTTTCATTCTCTTTGCATTCTATGAATTTCTTTATTCCCTCCTTAATGTCTTCTATAACCCAGTCTTTTTTCAGCAGGGTATTGTTCAGTTTCCAAGTATTTGATTTCTTTTCCCCAATTTTTCTGTTATTGACTTCCACTTTTATGGCCTTGTGGTCTGAGAAGATGCTTTCTAATATTTCGATGTTTTGGATTCTGCAAAGGTTTGTTTTATGACCTAATATGTGGTCTATTCTGGAGAATGTTCCATGTGTGACAAAAAAAAAAAGTATACTTTTCAGCAGCTGGGTGAAGTGTTCTGTATAAGGCAATGAGGTCAAGTTGGTTGATTGTAGCAATTAGGTCTTCCGTGTCTCTATTGACCTTCTTACTGGATGTCCTGTCCTTCTCTGAAAGTGATGTGTTCAAGTCTCCTACTATAATTGTGGAAGTGTCTATCTCACTTTTCAGTTCTGTTAAAGTTTGTTCTATGTATCTTGCAGCCCTGTCATTGGGTGCATAAATATTTAATATGGTTATATCTTCCTGGTCAGTTGTCCCTTTTATCATTATGTAGTGTCCTTCTTTATCCTTTGTGGTGGATTTAAGTTTAAAGTCTATTTTGTCAGAAATTAATATTGCTACGCCTGGTCTTTTTTGATTGCTTGATATATTTTTTTCCATCCATTGAGTTTTAGTTTGTTTGTGTCTCTAAGTCTAAGGTGTGTTTCTTGTTGGCAGCATATATACAGATCGTGTTTCTTTACCCAGTCTGAGACTCTGTCTCTTTATTGGTGCATTTAGTCCATTTACATTCAGCGTAATTATAGATAAGTATGTGTTTAGTGTTGTCATTTTGATGCCTTTCTATGTGTGTTGTTGACAATTTCATTTTTCCACTTACTTTTTTGTGCTGAGACGTTTTTCTTTGTAAATTGTGTGTTCCTCATTTTCATAGTATTTGACTTTATGTTTGCTGAGTCATTATGTTTTTCTTGGTTTTTATTTTGAGTTATGGAGTTGTTATACCTCTTTGTGGTTACCTTAATATTTATCCCTATTTTTCTAAGTAAAAACCTAACTCGTATTGTCCTATATCACCTTGTATCCCTCTCCACATGGCAGTTCTGTGCCTCCTATGTTTACTCCCTCTTTTTGATTATTGTGATCTTTTACATAGTGACTTCAATGATTTCCTGTTTTGAGCGTTTTTTTCTTTTTAAAATTAATCTTAATTTGTTTTTGAGATTTCCCTATTTGAGTTAATATCAGGATGTTCTGTTCTGTGACCTTGTGTTGTGCTGGTATCTGATATTATTGGTTTTCTGACCAATTTCCTTTAGTATTTCTTGTAGCTTTGGTTTGGTTTTTGCAAATTCTCTAAGCTTCTGTTTATGTGTAAATGTTTTAATTTCGCCTTCATATTTGAGAGAGAGTTTTGCTGGATATATGATCCTTGGCTGGCAGTTTTTCTCCTTCAGTGCTCTATATATGTCATCCCATTTCCTTCTTGACTGCACAGTTTCTGCTGAGTAATCTGAACTTATTCTTATTGATTCTCCTTTGTAGGAGACCTTTCTTTTATCCCTGGCTGCTTTTAAAATTTTCTCTTTATCTTTGGTTTTGGCAAGTTTGATGATAATATGTCTTGGTGATTTTCTTTTTGGATCAATCTTAAATGGGGTTCAATGAGCATCTTGGATAGATATCCTTTCGTCTTTCATGATGTCAGGGAAGTTTTCTGCCGACAGATCTTCAACTATTCTCTCTGTGTTTTCTGTTGTCCCTCCCTGTTCTGGGACTCCAATCACACGCAAGTTATCCTTCTTGATAGAGTCCCACATGATTCTTAGGGTTTCTTCATTTTTTTTAATTCTTTTTTCTGATTTGTCTTCAGCTATATTGGTGTCAATTCCCTGGTCCTCCAGATCCCCCACTTTGCATTCCAATTGCTCGAGTCTGCTCCTCTGACTTCCTATTGCATTGTCTGATTCTGTAATTTTATTGTTAATCTTTTGGATTTCTGAATGCTGTCTCTCTATGGATTCTTGCAACTTATTAATTTTTCCACTATGTTCTTGAATAATCTTTTTGAGTTCTTCAATTGCTTTATCAGTGTGTTCCTTGGCTTTTTGTGTAGATTGCCTTATTTCATTTCTGAGGTCATCCCTGATGTCTTGAAGCATTCTGTAAATTAGTTTTTCATATTCTGCATCTGGCAATTCCAGAATTGTATCTTCATTTGGGAAAGATTTTGATTCTTTTTTTTTTGGGAGTTGTAGAAGCAGGCTTGGTCTGCTTCTTTATGTGGTTTGATATCGACTGCTGTCTCCGAGCCATCTCTAAGATATTGTAGTGATTTATTCTATATTTGCTCACTGAGTCTTATCTTGTTTTGTTTTCTTTCAATATACATGGATGGGCTACTAGATTGTGCTGTCTTGATTGTTGTAGCCCTTGACTCACTTATGTCCTATTACCAGCTGGTTTGGGCCATTACCAGATATATAATCCTAAGAGTCCATTCACTATTCTTGAGTAGAATCTGATTTTGGGTCATCAAGTGTGTGGTGCCGACTGTCACCTATCCACCTAGAGAAGTAGTGGTGATAGTTGTGTGCAGCAGATTCCAGTAGCAGCTGGGGTTCACACTCTGGGGGGGCAGGATGCTGACAGGCTTCCCCCAAGTGCCAGTGAGTTAGGTGTGTCTCGATTCCTAAAGCACTTTGGTGGGTGGGCTCTGCAGGTGTACCTTAGGCCCCCAATGCAAGTACCTCTACAGATTGGTAGGTGTCACCCTCCTTAGACTCCTAAGGCAGGAGGCTCGGTGGTCTGGCGGGAGCTTCAGCCCTCAGTTCCCTGTTGTGGGTCAGTGAGGGCTCTGTTGAATACACAGAGATATCAGACCTGACAAACTTGTCTTTCCAGTAATCTGCTAAAACAATTACCGTCAGATCACTATCAGAATTGCCTTTGCATTATAATAGCCACCTTGTTCCCTGTAGGGATGAAAGCCCAAGACTGTGGATCTCACATGCTTGGCTGGAGCTGGTTCTGTATTTTTAGTCCAATTTCGGGAAGTCATGGAAGGATTTTTGGTCCCTGGGTTTTTTGTAGCTGCTTTTCTCAGGCCAGGAAAATGGTTTAGGAAAAGCCAAAAAAAAAAACCTGCAGAGCACTTCACTCCCTGGCCCAGGAAATTCCATTGTTAATGAAGCTGCCTGGGAAGGGAGGGGAGGGACCACATAGATAGGAGAAAGTAGTACCCAGGAATATATACAAAGTTACTTATCTTGCTTGGTGAGGACTATTTTATCTGAGATTCCTGAGGGGCGTGTAGCCTGTGTGCGCTGGCTGGGTCAAGATTGCCCCCAAGGGTCAGGCCCGCGTCCTGTGCTTGTGCTGTCTTTGAAGCCGTGGTCAGTTGCTCCGCTGCCAGTCCAAAGCCCAGCGTCAAGGTTCCCCAGCCGAGACGCCACACTCCAGGCTCCAAAACCAGTCCCTGCCTCCTGGTGCCTTTTCCTCCTGTCAGCGGCGTCGCTGCGCTGCCTGTGTGCACTGGCTGGGCTTCCCCTGAGGTCACTTCAGGGGGCTAGAGCTGCATCCCGTGTTTGCGCCGTCTCAGGATGCCGTACTCAGCTCTCCTGCGCCCAGTCCAAAGCCCGGTGCCAAGGTTTTCTGACTGGGACGCTGGCTCCAGGCTCCAAAAACAGTCACTGCTTCCCCGTGGTTGCTCGTTCTCTCATTAGCCCCATCAGTGTGCAGCCTGCTTGCGCTGGCTGAGTCTCTACGGAAGTTACCCCAGGGGGCTAGGGGTTAGGGCTGTGTCCCATGCCTGCCCCACCTCAGCAAGCTGCAATCAGCCCTGCCACTCAGCACCAGGGAACCACGAGGGCTCAAGGCCGTGGTGCCGGATGCTGGCTCCAGAGGCAGTTGCTGCTTCAGGATGCAGCTTTTCGTTCACCTGTCACTCAGGTCAACTCTTTAGATCTGTGCTTGATGGTCAGGGTTCGTAGATTGTCATGTATGTGATCGATTCACTCGTTTTTCCGAGTCTTTGTTGCAAGAGGGATCCGAGGTAGCTTCTACCTAGTCAGCCATCTTGGCCCTGCCTCCAGTCCATTTCATTTAAATTGTCAAATTTATGTGCATTAAGTTGTTTGTAGTATCCCATATTATCCTTTTGATGTCAGCAGGCCTCTGTTTCATTCATAATATTAGTAATTTGTGTCTTCTCCCTTTTTTCTTTGCCAGGCTGGATAGGGGGTTGTCAATTTCACTGTTTTAAAGAACCAGGTTTTTGTATTGTTGATTTTCTCTATAGTTTTCGTTTTCAATTTCATTCATCTCTGTTCTTTATTATTTCTTCCCTTTACTTTGTTTTGAGTTTATCTTTTTCCTCTTTTTCTTGTTTCTTGAAGAGGAAGTTTAGATTATTGATTAGACTTTTCTTCTTTTCTAATATAAGCATTTAATGCTATAAATTTCCCTTTCAACAAAGATTAAGCTGCATCCCATAAATTTAAATGTTGTATTTTCATTTCCATTTAGTTCAATGTATTTTTTTTTCTCTCCTTTGCAATTTCCTCTTTGACCCATGGATTATACAGAAGTGTGTTGCTTAGTTTCCAAGTGTTTGTAAATTTGTAGATTTCCCTGTTATCTTTCTATTATTGATTTTTAGTTCAATTACGTAGTGGTCGGAGAATATATTCTGTATTATTTCAATCCTTTTAATTTTATTGAACTTTCCTTTATGGCCCAGGATATGATCTATATATAATGTATATGTTTTGTGGATGGGTGAAAAGAATGTGTATTGTGCTGTTGTCACATGTTCTATAAAAGTTGGAAGATCTGTGCATTCATGGGGTTTTATGTTCTTGCTCATCTCCTATTTGTTTTATTCATTGTTGAGAGGGGTGTTGAAGTTGTTAGGTATAATTGTGGGTTTTTTAAATTTTTTCTTTTCAGTTCTATCAGTTTTCGAATCATATATTTTGCAGCTGTATTGTTTGGGATATACATTTAGGATCAGTATGTCTTCTTGATGGATTAAGGCTTTTACCATGATGTCTGTCTCTTGTTGACAGTTTTCTTTGCTCTGAAGTCAGCTGTATCTGATATTAACATAGCCACTCCAGCTTCCCTGTGATTAATGTTTGCATAATACATAATTTTCCATTCTTTTACTTTTAATCTGCCTATATGGCTCGTATTTGAAGACTGCCAATCTCTGTATTTCAATTGGTGTAATTAGAACACTTATATTTAATGTAATTATTGATATGTTAGGGCTTAAGTCTGTCATTTAGTTTTGTTTGTTTGTTTTGTCTGTTTTTTCATTTCTATATTCTTGTTCATTCCTTCTAGCAGATTACGAGAACTTTTTTACATAAATTACAGGGAGTTCCCACATACTCTTTACATCCCTGCCCACAGTCTCCACTATTATTAATATCTTGCATTGATGTGGTATCTTTCCTACAACTGATGACCCAGTATTGATACATTATTATTAACTAAAGTCTGTAGTTTACATGGATTCTATGATTTTTCTTATTCCATCCTTAATAATCCAGTCTTTTCTGAGAAGGGTATAGTTCAGTTTCCAAGTGTTTGATTTCTTTTCCCTGCTTTTTCTGTTATTGATTTCCACTTTTATGGCCTCATGGTTAGAGAAGATCCTTTGTAATATTTCAATGTTTTGGACTATGCTAAGGCTTGTTTTATGCCCTAATATGTGGTCTATTCTAGAGAATGTTCCATGTGCACTAGAAAAGAAAGTACACTTGGCTGCTGTTGGGTGGAATGTTCTGTACATGTCTATGAGGTGAAGTTGGTTTATTGTGGCATTTAGATCTTCCATGTCTTTATTGAGCTTCTTTCTGGATATCCTGTTCTTCACCAAAAGTGGTGTGTTGTAGTCTGCTACAATTATTGTGGAGCTATCTCACTGTTCAATGCTGATAGAGTTTGTTTTATGTATCTTGCAGCCCTGTCATTGGGTGCATAAATATTTAATATGGTTATATCTTCTTGGTATATTGTCCTTTTAATCATTATATAGTGTCCTTCCTTATCCTTTCTGATGGATTTGACTTTAAAGTCTATTTTGTCAGAAATTAATATTGCCAATCCTGCTCTTTTTTGATTGTTGTTTGCTTGATATATTTTTTCCATCATTTGAGTTTTAGTCTGTTTGTTTCTCTAAGTCTAAAGTGTGTCTCTTGTAGGCAGCATATAGACGGATCTTGTTTTTTAATCCATTCTGCCACTCTCTGTCTCTTTATTGGTGCATTGAGTCCATTTACATTCAGTGTAATTATGCATAGGTATGGATTTAGTGCTATCATTTTGATGTCTTTTTTGCGTGTTGTTGACAGTTTCTTTTTCCCACTTAATTTTATGTGCTGAGTAGATTATCTTTATATATTGTCCTATCCTTACATTCATTGTTTTTGATTTTGTTTCTGCTGAGTCTCTATTTTTTTCTTGTATTTTATTTTGATGCATAGGATAGTTTTTCTCCTTTGTGGTTACCTTATTATTTTCCGTTATTTTTCTAAATTTAGACCTAACTTTTATTTCTTTGTATCGCCTTATCTTCCTGTCCATATGGAAGAAAAAAAAAATTGTTTAGTCCCTGTTTATTGTTTTAATGTTGCCTTCTTTTACATAATATCGCTGTTTCCCTGTTTTGAGCATTTTTTTATCTTGATTTTTTTTTTTTTTATTTCGCTGTATGGGTTGACTTCTGTTTGCTCTGCCTAGTGTTCTTCCCTTGGGTTGATACCTGATATTATTGGTTTTCTACCCAAAGTACTCCTTTTAGCATTTCTTGTAGTTTTGGTTTGGCTTTTACGAATTCCCTAAACTTCTGTTTATCTGGAAATGTCCTAATATCACCTTCATATCTGAGAGACAGTTTTGTTGGATATATGATTCTTGGCTGTCAATTTTTTTCCTTCAATTTTTTATGTAAGTCATCCCATTATTGCCTTCTTGGTTTCTGTCAAGTATTCCAAGCTTATTCTTATTGGCTTTCCTTTGTAGGTGACTTTTCGTTTATCCCTAGCTGCTCTTAAAATTCTCTCTTCATCTTTGGTTTTGGTAAGTTTGATTATGTCTTGGCAACTTTCTTTTAACATCCACCTTATGTGCAGTTCGATGAGCATTGTGGTTTGATATTTTCTCATCTTTCACAATATCAGGGAAGTTTTCTGCCTACAAATCTTCAACAATTCTCTCTGTATTTTCTGTTATCCCTCCCTGTTCTGGTACTCCAATCACTCGTAGGTTATTTCTCGTGATGGAGTCCCACATGATTCTTAATGTTTCTTTGTTTTTTTAATTCTTTTACCTGATTTTCTTCAAATATATTAGTGCCAAGTGATTTATCTTCAAGTTCAGAAATTCTGCCTTCAGCTTGCTCAAATATGCTTCTCTTTCTGTTGAGTTGTCTATTTCTGTAATTTTATTGTTAATCTTCTGAATTTCTGATTGCTGTCTGTCTATGGATTTTTCCAGTGCATTAAAATTTTCATTATGTTCCTGAATTATCTTTTTAATTTCTTCAATTGATTTATCTGTGTTCCTTGGCTTGTTCTGCATATTGCCTCATTTCATTCCTGATGTCTTGAAGGGTTCTGTATGTTAATCTTTTGTATTCTGCCTCTGGTAATTCCAGGAAGGCACTTTCATCCAGAAGATCCCTGGATTCTTTGTTTTGAGAAACTGTTGAGGCAATTATGGTCTTTTTCTTTATGTGACTAGATATTGACTGTTGTCTCCGAGCCATCTGTAAGTTATTGTATTAGTTTATTTTATGTTTGCTTACTGTGTCGTAGCTTCTTGCTTTGTTTTTATATGCCCAAATGGGTTGCTTGAGTGAGCTAGCTTGATTATTTTTGCCTTTGGAGCTCTGACGTCCTGTCCCCAGATGGCTACAGCAGTTATCAGGTATATCAGCCTAGAAGTCCATTCACTTTTCTTGTATGAATTCAGCTCAGTTGTCCAGGTAGCTGATCATCAGTTGTGTGGTACAGGCCCTGTCCTACAGTCTTAGAGGGGCAGGGATGATTGGTGTAGGTACCAGTATCTGGTTGCAGCAGGGAGTCACACTCTGAGAAAGGCAGGGGGCTGAGAATCATCCCCCATGTGTCTCTGAGGAAAGCGTGTCCCTCTTCCCTAGAGTGTACAGGTAGGTGGGTTCTGCAGATGGACCATGGGCACCCAATGTTTTTGGTTGTGAGGACTGGGAGGTACCATTTATCCTTGGACCCCTGTTGCAGGTGGCTGGGTGGCCTGAGTGGAGCTACCAGTCGTTAGGCCCCTGATGTGGGTAGGTGAGGACCCTGTTTAATAGCCAAAGCAATGTCAAACATCAAACTCCCACCTCTCTGCTGCACAGCTGAAATGGTTGGAGTCTGCCAACATGGGCCTATTCTCCTGAAATAGGCCCACACAGGTCCATGTAGAGCGGAAAGGTACTCAAAGTCCATGGACCGTTTATGCCTGAACAGGAGCTGCTTCTGTCCTGAGCTCCGCTGGTTAGTGGAGCTGGCAAATTATCTTTTACCCCAGGTGCAAATTTATTCCTTCTCCAAGGCTGAGAGGATGGCTCTAGGTGCTCAAGAGGGCCTTCTTAGGCCCAGGGAAGTCAGCTGCTGAAGCAGGCTTGGGAGCAGGGGCCGGGAGTGTGGTAAAATATATGCAAGTACTTAGCTTTTGCCTAGAGCACCATTCTTCTCTGGTTCCAGAGGTGTGAGTAGGCTGTGTGGCTGGCTGCTTCTCTCTGAGGAAACTGCAGCTGAATGCTACTACCAGCCCACCGCCACAGCTCCCAGGAATGGTGCCTGAGGGCTCCCGGCCATTTTGGTCTGGTAACTCCTCTCTCCTTCTGAACCATCTCTTCCTCCCCCTCCCCCTCAGATTGTTTTCTAAGCTTACCTTTTATGTTCAGGGCTCCTAGCTTGTCATAACTATAATCGTTTCACTTTTTTTTCAGGTCTTTGTTGTAAAGGGGGCTCACTGGAAGCGTCTGTCTATTCCGCCACCTTGACTCCGCCTCCTGATGTTTTATTTTGGATGCCTACAGGAACTATCCTGTCCTTTTATATTTTGATATTGTCTGCTGTGTTCAGGACATTCAGCAGTTGTTTTCTTTGTTTATTGATTGTAGATTTGCTTGTTTTGTCCTGCTTTTTTCTTTTATTTGGTTATGTCTAAGCAAGCGGACTGTGCATTCCTTGTCTGTAGGCATGAAACTTTTTACCTCCTTGTCCAAAAGGCAGGGCTGGTCGCTCAGCTATGGTGCAGCAGGGCAGGTCCAGGTGAAGGAGAGGGGCTAGGATGGGTTGTTTTTGGCACCTACTAGGGCCTTCAGGGCAGGCTGGGAATCAGTGCAGGGCAGGTTCTGGTAGGCTGTGCCTGTGCTGCTTGGGGATGTGATGTTCAGTGCATGGTGCAGATAGATAGGAAAGAGGAGGGAGGTTGTGGTGTGTGGAGCTAAGATGGGTATGGGAAAGAAGAGAGGGAGGAGAGAGAAACAGAAACCAAAAACAAACAAAAAAGAATTAAAAAAGGGGGGGTGCTAAGGGAGCTTGCTGTTGGAGTGGAGATGCGAGAAACTGAGAAATGGAGAAAAACAAAAAGGGGGGAAAAGAAATAAAGAAAAAGAAAAATAAATAAATAAAATTAGGAGAAAAGCTTCCAGCGACCCCACCTGTGTGGCTGAGAAGACCAGTGAAGTAGCTCCCAGACTGTGCAGTACAGCCTGGCTAGAGGGGGCTCCCAAGCCGTGGAAAGAAAAAGCAAACCAATGAGCAAAACAAGAAAACAAACAAATAAAAAAGGAAATGCCCCCTGGGATCCCACCAGCGTGGCCATGCATACTGAGAAAGTGGCTCCCAAGCGGGGCAGTACTGCCTGGCTAGAAGGGGCTCCCAAGCCTCGAAAAGAAAAACAAATAAACAAAATAAAACAAAAATAGAATACAAAAGTCTCTGGGGACCCCACCAATGTGGTAGTGTGGTCCGGGGAAACAGTTCCCAGTTGAGCAGCACTTCACAGCCTTTCAAGAAGAAGCAAAGCCAGCACAGGGAGCCAGATGTTCGAGAGAAAGGTGGTGAGAGGCAGGGAGGAAACCAAAAGAAGCCAAAAAAAATCAACACCAGCAACAAACAACTGGCACTGATGGAGCTGGCCACTGTGGGCACGGTGAATCCAAGTAGCATGGATCCTGCTCTTCCCTGCTGGCAGAGCAACAGCAGCCAGCTAGGAAGCCGTAGGGGCCAAGCATCAGGAGGGAGAAGGATGGAGAGCGGGAAAGCGTATATCACTGGTTACTGGGTGCTCTGTCTCCTGCTGGGAGCTCCATGAAGCTGCTTTCCCATACTCCCTGTCCACCAATCTCCAACAGGAGTCCAAGATGGTGAATGTGTGCTGTGTTAGCTGATAATGGACCTCAGCATGTATCTCTCCTCTGTCAGTTTCTTATTCCGTTCTGTGCTTGGCTGAGTTCTTTATCTCTTCATTTGACCCTTAGGGTTCCGGGATTGACATCGTCTCTGTTTTACTTAGTTTTTCAGGTCTTTGCTGTGGAGAGACAGTGTGGTGTTTCTGTCTGTAGCACCATGTTGGCTCTGCCCCCGTACTTGTATTTGGACAGAATTTTAGACTAAAAAGTAGCTGTAACTAGTCCAGCTGACCACAGCCAGCTCATAGTTATATTCCGTTTTAAAAGTCTCAGCTATGACTATCTACAGCTGACTAAATGAGGAAAGTCCATCTTAGACATATTGCTGGGGGATGGGTGTATATGGTAAGACTGGAGGATGGGAACAGTTCTCAGAAGCAGAAGAGGTGAGGAATGGGGTATAAAGCCTCTTCTTGGACTGAGTCCACCCCTAGAACCAACTTGGTGCACTGTTATAATGATATTAGCCAACTTCCATCTTAGATGTTGCCTCTGCATCCAGGTTGGGCCCCTTTCTCACTCTGTTAGCTGGTGCACCACACCCCACTGCAGCTAGTTGCCCCAATTAACCATGCTACTGGAAACACCCACATTTTCTACCTCTCAGCTCCCCATAGCTGACCCACTTAGTTTCCATAGCCATGCTCCCTTGTTTCCCACTCTTCAGTTTCAAAAGGACCAATGGCTACGTACCCTGTGAAAATGTCCTCACCCCACCTTCAGACCCTAATAAAGGCTGTGCCTCAGGTCTGCTTTCTCTCTCTTTCTCCACCTGGAACCTCCCTGCGTGTGCCGTGGCCTACAGGTATACCTTGTACCCCCAGGATCCATGAGTAATTAAGTTCTTTATTTCCATTTTTGTGTCTTGTGTTTGAAGTGTGACTTTCCATCCAAGACAATATACATAATCTGGGCTGTGGGAGATTACTCCCTGTCTCCTCTCCCCTCAAAATGACCATACCGAAAAACCAAACCCAGTGCTGTCGAGTCGATTCTGACTCATGGCGACCCTATAGGACAGAGTCGAACTGCCTCATAGAGTTTCCAAGGAGCACCTGGTGGATTCTAACTGCCAACCCTTTGGTTAGTAGCTGTAGCACTTAACCACTACACCACCAGGGTTTCCAAGAAAATGACAGCTGAGTTAAATTCAAACACACTCAGAACAAGTGGCAATGAGGATGGGGTGGAATAGTCATCCTTGCCACAGGGAACAAAATGTCTTTAATTTCCTAGCTCAGACAGTCAGCTTGGTCTGGGACAGAACTACTGCTTGCTGGAGGTCTGTTGTGCTTTGCTGTGCCACTGCGTAGTACCTCTGCCTGGATTCCCCACTCTAAATTGTTGGCCCTGCCAGGAACAGCCCGCATTCTCCCTGTCTCCCATTTAACTGAGGATATATTGACAGGACCCAGTGATTCTGACCCCATACCCAGGGGAGTATAGATGCATTTTCTGGAGGACTGCTTACCTCTCCTGAAGAGTCTGGGGGGAGCGACTACAATTGACAACATGAATGAGCACTCTGGAGTTGAGTCAAGGTGAGCTACTGGAATTGTGGAGCTCTGCCCCTCAGGCTATAGACATTAGGAATCAAGGTGAGTTCCCCAGCAAGGAAAGAGGGAGGCTTTCCCCATCCCTGGCACAGTGCAGCTAAATGCCTCATGAGCCAATATTGCTGCCCAGAATATTTGGTGCTGGCCCCTCCTAAGAATTGGAGGAATCGGACAAACTTCTGACTAAATGCAAACCCCCTATGGAGGCAGCATGGGCTGCTCTCAGTACTGCTGTGTATCAGCATGCTAAAGCCCTGATGCACCAGTCTCATGGACTAGGAGCTAATCCAAAGGACCCAGCTGAAATTGTGCTGGTAGAGAAAGATCCTGACCCCAGTGAGGTTAACTGGACACCCTGGAGAGGGTATCGGCCACCTACAAGTCTGGTCACTGGAGAGGTAACTATTCATAAGACCAAAACAGGTAGGGGCGACAATGAATACAAAACTGAAACTCAAATTTATACTATGGTTGAAATTCAAAATTTTCTTAAAGATTTTGTGCAGCAAGTGGGAGAGAAGGGAGTAGACTGGCTATCCCAGGTGTTTAGCACGAGCTCTGAGTTGTTTCTCACTGCAGCTCAAATGCGCCGATTGGCCCATATCTCTAAAGACCCTAAAATTCATAATTTACTTAAAGATCTTGTGGGCCTTTGTGCCAAATTTCTATGAGATACCACTGACCCCAAGCTTCCCCTGTTTTCCCCAATAAGAGAAAAGAGTAAAATCCACAGGGCAAGGGGGAAGAAACTCGCAGGTGATTTAGATAAGGTTTTAGAAACCTCATATGAGGAAGAAGTGGTCACCCAGAAAGAAGAGGTCTCTAAGCAAGCCCCCACAAAAGCCCCCCTACTTTTGACATGGATATTCATTGCCTGGCATAAGGCACATCCTTCCATCACAGTCATAACAGCCAAGGCCAAATGCAAATGGAAAACCTTAGATGAAACTTGTCTCCTGCCGCATAAAATCAGAATGGTCCAATGGGTTTATAATTTCTTCAAACACAATTTCTCTGAGGAACCCCTCTTTATCTCTAACTCTGAAGGGGCCTCATTTGATTCAGAATCTACAGAATTCTTCCTACAGGGCACTCCTGCTAATTACAGGGAGGCCCTTCTACACTTTCGTTGAGATTGCTAATACCATCCAAACAGCCCCAGAGAGACAGAATAGATGTGGTTGCACGTCATGAGGAAGATCCACATCCAGATGCCCAAATCCTTCTCATGGCTGGATACCCTAATAGACCTCTGAATCCTCGTTTTCCTACATCATTCTCGACATTGTTTTGCAGCTCCTCCCAGAACCCCACCTCCCTGTCCCAAATTCCAAAGGCAAGGGATGTCCCTCCACTATCCGGCCCAAAGGCCTCTTCCTCCTGATGTTCCTAGTCAAGATGATAGCCAAGACTCAGTATACTAGTAACTCCAGCACATGGACATCCCTAATTACCCTATCTCCAGGCAATCTGAGACCAAGTTAGCTACCTTACAGCAGGCTATCTTGTCCCTAATGAAAGGGAACCCCCATTCGTCGGTAGAGGTGTTGCGTCTGTAACTCAAACCCTGTCTACTCTGGGTCCCTACACTGGGCTGCCCACCACCGCTTTCCCAGACTTGAGGGATTGGCAACCCTCTTGACCCCTTCCCTAGGGCAACGGTAGTTCACTGGGAATTATCTCACATCATGGGGACAATGGCCCACTTACTTCTTTAGCCATTTGTTGGGACAAAAATAATACTTAACATTTTACTGCCCTTTTGGACACGGGAGCACAAGTCACTGTAATACCAGGAAATCCCTCTATATTTAAAACAGTACTCTTTTTGATATACAGGGAATAGCTGGAAAGCATCTCACAGACATACAGATTTTAGCAGATGTCTCTATTGGTACCATCTTTCTTAAACAGCTACCAGATATGGTGGCTCCTCTGGCTTTGTCTTTCACCATGACAGGAATGGATGCTCTGATTCGCCATCATGCTTCCTGGTCTAAACCTAAGTTCTTAGCCTTCCTGGTGGGTGCTGTGCACTAGTTGCCCATGAAGCTGCCACCACACCTTAAGACAGAAATTGAGATAATAGCACCAGGCCCAAGTAGCAGCACTTTTGTGGATCTCAGAAAGAGGGCAAGAGTCCCTGTGCTTAGTAGATGTCAGCCACATCCAAAAATGAGCCAGCCCAACAGTCATCAAGGTTACCTCTAAGCCTTCTGATGACATTAGGGTCTCTATGTTACCTGGGAAGACACAAATTGGAAAAATACAATCAGGTGACATCAATGGTCAATATACAGTTAGCACCAACTGGCAATGCCAGACAACAGCAATTAATAAAATGCAAATGCTTGCCCTGGCTATGGTTGTTGGTGGCATTTTGTGTGGCTTGGTTTATTGGATTATTAATAGACCCTATGGGATTAACAATCACCCATGGAGTATGCTGGAACAATACCCAGCTATCCTGCAATTGCACCATAGGATGGCAAGACGGCAACTGTTAGAGGGGCCTGATAGAAGGCCTGTGGCCAGCTGCCACCGGCTCTGGATAATGACCAGGCATTTAGTTCCCTGTACTCAAAATGGGTCTTGTGGAAATGGTGTTTAAAAGAGGCTTAGCTCTCACGAACCATGCAACAAATTCTAAATCAAGGAAGATGGCCATAGACATGTCCTCCTTTTAAGCCCTTATGGCTATGAGACCTGTGCTCCAGTGACCCTTCCATCACTCTCTCTAGCCAAACACTGAGATGTAAAAGCCTCCTTGCAATTGCCTTACAAATGTGCTCAAAATTTATATCTGTTAGGGATGGAGTCCTCTTATGCCTCTGAGTGGGCCACAGCCAAGGCTTTTGCCAAATGTGCCCCAAATGACCTATCCCACGTGACATAGATTTGTACAACGAGTAGCCGTACATTTATACATGGCTCCATCCTACAAAAAGCCTCCACCCTACAAAAAGCCTCCACCTATTACAAGACTGACTTAGACCAGGGTCATGACACCTTTCCCACATAAATTGCTACTTTGGAGGGACATCCACATTCCGTTATCCAGACAAAGCCTCTGAGCATAGCCCCAGAGATGACCACACATCAGACAACTTTGCCCCAGCCCAAGAGGTCACTGTTGGAGATGACCACACCTCAGACAACTTTGCTGCAGACCTCAAAGTCATCACTGGAGATGACAATGCCACAGATGACAGAGCACAGGTCCACAACTTCACTATTAGATGAGACACATCCACCCCAAGGGACCCCCAGTCCAGCTATACTCAGGATGGGTGGCTACCTGGTTGTCCCCGGACCTGACAAACCTTTTTGCAGAACAAAGACCAGGTCCTTGAGCTTTGCTAAAACAAATTTCCCGGAGATGATCCCCTTGAATGGTATTTTGCTGAACTGACAATGTGTTTATCTAATGAGCCCTGCCTCTACAAAGACTCTGCGAAACAGTGAGTAGGTTCCCTTCCTGGTAGCACTAGCAGTTGTCGCACCTCTCTGGCAGGCCAAACAATGTATTAGAAACCAAACCCTATCAGCCCTTCCTTATAATACTCCCTCTCTATCCTGCTTCCCTGCATCCATACCACAAGACCTCCCAGCCTTATGTGCCCTTCTGGGGGTATGACATCTCTTGGCCCCTAGTGAAACCCCATCTCACTCCAAGACCCTTTGACCCCTAACTCCCCTGCTGACCACTGCTTTCCTTTCCTCCACCACCAAAACTAGGTCATCAATGTTCATTACTGGGCACCATAATAGCGCCCCCCAAACCTTCCCATATCCCCAAACTTTAATCTCCTCTAGTTGGCCGCCCCCTAACTTCACCCATACCCCTCTAACCTATTTGTACAATGGGCAGAATGGGGCACCTTTTCTCTCTAATACAGAAACTGCGGGGTTTGTCACTCGGCCACCTCTTAGTTCCACCTAGCTCTCCAAGCTTATCCTGACAATATCCTCAACTATGCTGAGATTCAGTGGATTAAAGAGCCTACATCTTGGATTACTCTATTAATAAATATTGCATCCACCATAAATACCAATTGTTCAAACCGAGGTCAGTTGGGAGTAGCTGCCACGAGCACTCTGCTACTAATTTGCCCTTGCTTAAATGCTTCCTGGCCCCCGTTTCCTCAGAACTGTACTACAGGAAGCCACATGGTGCAAATCGATAATAAATGGGTCAAAGTCCCTGGTCTGCTTGCCAAAGACCCTTCAACCTTCTTCACCATGCAAAACTAAGCATTTGGTATTTACCGTGGTTCCTCCCAATGGGGGTGACAATTCATCCATTTTTCATTGTCTCAACTAGCTCATAAGTTGCCACAGGTATGTGTTTGGAGGAGGAGTCATACAATGCACCATTGTTTCCCTAGGTTCACTCCTACAAATCTATCCCCAAAGAATTATGCCCACTGGGCTGCAACCCCATTCCAAGAAGGCCATAGTTATATCCATCATTTAAGGCATCTCAATATTACTGCAGTTGACTGGAACAAGTGCTGGCATAGCTGCCCTGGTCACCCAAGAGCAAGGGACTGAGGCCAATATACAATTGTCTTCTGCCCTAACTAAACACATTTAGCGCCTTTATGATACTCTCTCCCTCATGCATGAACAGCATGAATATCTGGACCAAATGGTGTTAGACAAGAGACTAGCTTTAGACTACCTATTGGCTCATGAGGGAGGCCTCTGTGCACTAACAGAAGCCACTTGCTATATGTGCATTAACCACTCAGGGAAGGTACAGGCTAATGCATGACAAATGGCCCAAGATGTTCAAATATTTTGTAATAAAATCAAAATCTTCCAACAGATCTCTGTTGCCCCAGATATCTCTGCTTTGTTCTCCTGGTTAGATTCCTCCACATGGGGTCAATGGCTCTGCATGGGTTTCCAAGATTCAGTTTGCATTTTGATTGTACTCATGCTTATTACAGCTGTCATCAAATGTGTGTTTTCCTGGCTGCAACACACCATCCCCATGTTGTTTAACACTTCTGCCACCTAAGCCATACATGTTATCTCCCTACCATCAAATGGTGCCTCAGCATCACACGGTGGATTGTAATATTAGCTAGCCTCCTTCTTAGATGATGCCTACGCCCCTTCCTCACCATATTGGCTGGTGCATCTAGTTGCCCCAGATAACCATGCTACTGAAAACATCCACATTTTCCACTCCTCAGCTCCCCATAGCTGCCCCACTTTGTTTCCATAGCCACTCTCCCTTATTTACCACTCTTAAGTTTCAAAAGGACCAATGGTCATGTACTCTGTGAAAAATGCCCCCACTCCACCCTCAGACCCTAATAAAGGTTGTGCCTAAGGTCTGCTTTCTCTCTCTCTAACTGTGACCTTCCCATGTGTGCCATGGCTTATAGGCATGCCATGTACCCCAAGGACCTATGAGTAATAAAGTCCTTTATTTCTATTTTTGTGTCTTGTGGTTGAAGCATGACTTTCCATCTGGGACAATATACATAATCTGGGCTGTGGGAGATTACTCCCTGTCTCCTTCCCGCTCGAGGTAACAGCTGAGTTAAAATCGAACACATTGGGGACAACAATCTGTCTTTTTCCAGGGGAAAAAGGGGACACTTTTCTTCTAGCAGTCTCATTTATTACACAGTCCTACCTTCTGTTGATCTCTCCTTACCCTGAGGCCCATAAAGCCATGAGCGTCCTGTCATGGATTGAATTGTGTCCCCCCAAAATATGTGTATCAGTTTGGCTAGTCTATAATTCCCAGTATTGTGTGATTGTTCACCATCTTTTCATTTGATGTGATTTTCCTATGTGTCGTAAATCCTACCTCTATGATGTTAATGAGGTGAGATAGGCGGCAGTTATGTTAATGAGGTAGGACTCAATCTATAAGATTAGATTGTATCTTGAGCCAATCTCTTTAAAGATATGAAAGAAGCGAGCAGAGAGACTTGGGAACCTCATACTACCAAGAAAGGAGTGCCTGGAGCAGAGAACATCCTTTGGACCTGGGGTTCCTACACAGAGAAGCTCCTAGTCCAGGGAAAGATTGATGACAAGGACCTTCCTCCAGAGCCGACAGAGAGAGAACACCTTCCCCTGGAGCTGATACCCTGAATTTGGATTTCTAGCCTACTAACATAGAGTTTCCAAGGAGCGCCTGGCGGATTCTAGCCTACTAACCCAGTGCCGTCGATTTTGTGACCAAATAAATTTCTCTTTGTTAAAGCCATCAACTTGTGATATTTCTGTTACAGCAGCACTAGATAACTAAGACAGGGCCCGAACACACTTGGTCTCCTTTTATCTCCCTTCAGATACCAGTGATCAGAATTTTCTCTAGTAACATACAGTCCTAAAAAGTGTGAAGTGTAGTGCTGAGATAAAGGAGTTAGGTGTTGATATGTTGCCTCACCTTAGTGAGGACGTGATAGATATGAGGGTACATAAGACCCCTCTAGTGTCTGTGTTCAGCAATTCTGAAGACTTCTGGAGCTACTGGAGGTAAGGGCAGAATGGTGATGTCCACGTGGTTTCTCGTAGACATAGACAGCAGAGATGGGATATGGGGCTCACCCCAGGCTGGCATCTGAAACTACAGCATCAGTGGGCTGTACCCAGGATACTCTGTCACCTTTGATACCCTCCCAACTAGGCTGTTGCTGAAGTGCTTCTGTGATGTGACTAAAAAATTTAGAAAGATAGCGTAGAAGGCAGAAGGGAGGTTGATAAAGATATTCCAACTCAAGTAGAGGCCTGTTCTGATTCCAAGTAATCTCACAAACCCTCTGGATATCAGGACACTGGGTTAGCAGTCAACCTGATACCTTTCCTCTCAGTAGCTATCACTGTCCTCTCTGGCTTCTTTCATCTCACCCAAACCGAATTGATCAAAAGTCATGGGAATCATTCTGAATCTTCTACATCTTGCGTTTAGAGTCTGCTTAGGTTCTAAGAAAATAATTACAATCGAAACCTCAAAGCAACTCTGTTTCTTAGGAATAATCTGCTTGAGAAATAATGAAGAACAAGTGAGCTAATACAAAATCCCATCATTTTAATTCTTAGGATACTGTTTTAGTCACTAAGCAGCATAACTACCTACTCAACAGTTCTAATACTTCAACTGTAATTTTTTTTTCATTCTTTCATTTTTTAATGGGCTTTAGGTGAAAGTTTACAGAGCAAATTAGTTTCTCATTAAACAATTAATACACATATTGTTTTTTGATATTGGTTGCCAACCCCACAACATGTCAACACTCTACCCTTTTCAACCCATTTCCATTCATCCAGCTTTCCTATCCCCTCCTGCCTTCTCATTCTTGCCCCTGGGCTGGTGTGCCCATTTAGTCTTGTATACATGGTTGAACTATTGTTTGTTTTATAGGCCTGTCTAATCTGTGGCTGAAGGGTGCACCACAGGAGTGACTTCAGTACTGAGTTAAAAGTGTGTCCAGGGGCCATACTCTCGGGATTTCTCCAGTCTCTGTCAGACCAGTAAGTCTGGTCTTTTTGTGTGTGTGTATGTGTGAGTTTGAATTTTGTTCTACATTTTTCTCCAGCTCTGTCCAGGACCCTCTGTTGTGATCCCCATCAAAGCAGTCAGTAGTGGTAGCTGGGCACCATCTAGTTGTGCTGGACTCAGTCTGGTGAAGGCTGTGGTAGTTGTGGACCATAGTCCTTTGACTAAATCTTTTCCTTGTGTGTTTGGTTTTCTTCCTTCTCCCTTGCTCCAGACAGGGTGAGACCAGTAGATGTATCTTAGATGGCTGCTCACAACCTTTTAAGACCCCAGGCTTTACTCACCAAAGTAGGATGTACAACATTTTCTTTATAAACTATGTTGTGTCAATTGAGCTAGATGTTCCCCAAGACCATGGCCCCCAGCCCTCATTCCAGTAACTCGGTCCCTCAGAGAGTTTGGATGTGTCTATGAAGCTTCTATGACTTTGCCTTGGTCAAGTTGTGCTGACTCCCCCGGCCCCCGTATTGTGTACTGTCTTACCCTCCATCAAGGTTACCACTTATCTACTGCCTAGTTAGTGTTTCTCCCTCCCTTGTAACCATCAAAGACTTTCTTTTTATGTGTAAACCTTTTCATGAGTTTTTACAGTAGGGGTCTCATACAATATTTTTTTGTGTGTGTGATTGACTAATTTCACTCAGCATAATGCCCTCCAGATTCATCCATGTTGTGAGATGTTTCGAAGATTCATCATTGTTACCGTATTGTACTCCATTGTGTATATATGTCATCGTTTGTTTATCCATTCGTCTGTTGATGGGCACCTAGGTTGTTTCCATCTTTTTGCTATTGTGAATAATGCTGCAATGAACATGGGTGTGCATATCTATTCGTGTGATGGCTCTTATTTCTCTAGGATATATTTCTAGGAGTGGGACTGCTAGATCGTATGGTATTTCTGTTTCTAGTTTTTTTTCCAATACCATTTTGCATTGCCACCAGCATTCTTAAGAGTGCCAATCTCCCCACACCCTCTCCAACATTTGTTATTTTCTGTTCTTTTGATTCATGCTAGTAATGTCAGGGTGAGACGGTATATCATTGTGGTTTTGATTAGCATTTCTCTAATGGCTAGTGAATGCGAGCCTCAAGTGTCTGTTAGCCACCTGAATGCCTCCCTTGGTGAAGTGTCTGTTCATATCCTTTGCTCATTTTTTAATTGGATTATTTGTCTTTTTGTTGTAGAGGTGCTGGATTTTCCTGCAGATTTTAGAGATTAGACCTTAGTTGGACCTTAGCCAAAATTTTTTTCCCAGCCTGTAGGTTCTCTTTTTACTCTTTTGGTGAAGTCTTTTGATGAATAGCAAAAACGACCCCACTGCCATCAAGTCGATTCCAACTCATAGTGACCCTGTAGGGCAGAGTAGAACTGCCCCATAGGGTTTCCAAGGAGCAACTGGTGGATTTGAACTGCCAACCTTTTTGGCTAGCAGCCATAGCTCTTAATCACTGTGCCACCAGGGCTCCTTTGATGAGTATAGGTGTTCAATTTTTAGAAGACTCACATTCTCTAGCCTATCTTTTGTTGTTTGTGCATTGTTAGTTTTGGTTTATATCCTATTTATGCCATAAATTAGGGCCCTTAGCATTGACCCTATTTTTTCTTCCATGATCTTTATTTTTTGGTGTTATATTTAGGTCTTTGATCCATTTTGAATTAGTTTTTGTGTATGGTGTAAGGTATGGGCCCTGTTTCATTTTTCTTGCAGATGGCCAACCAGTTTTGTCAGCACCATTTGTTAAAAAGACTGTCTTTTCCCCATTTAATGGACTTTGGGCCTTTGCCAAAGATCAGGTGACCATACGGGGATGGATTTACACCTGGGTACTCCATTCTGTTCCATTGGTCAATGTGTCTGTTGTTGTACCAGTACCAGGCTGTTTTGACTACCATAGCAGTAGAGTACGTTCTGAGATCAGGTAGTGCGAGGCCTCCTACTTTGTTCTTCTTCAGTAATGGTTTACTGATCCGGGGCCTCTTTCCTGTCCATATAAAGTTAATGATTAGTTTTTCCATCTCTTTAAAGAATGCTGTTTTATTTGGTTCGGGATTGCATTGCATTTGTAGATTGCTTTGAATAGAATTGACATTTTCACAATGTTGAGCCTACCTATCCATGAGCATAGTATGTTCTTCCATTTATTTAGGTCTCTTTTGGTTTCTTGCAGTAGTGTTTTGTTGTGTTCTTTTTATAGGTCTTTTATGTCCCTGGTCAGATTTATTCCTAAGTATTTTACTTTTTTAGGAGCTATTATAAATGGTATTGTTTTCCTGATTTCCTTTTTGTAATTCTCTTTATTGTGTATAGGAATCCAACCGATTTTTATATGTTTATCTTGGATCCTGCTATTCTTCTGAATCTTTCTATTAGTTCCAGTAGTTTTCTTGTGCAGTCTTTTGGGTTCTTTATATATAGTATCATATCATCCACAAATAGGGATAGTTTTACTTCTTCCTTACCAATTTGGATGTCCTTTCTTTTTCCTGTTCTATTGCTCTAAAAAAAAAAATTTTTTTCTAGCTAGGTCTTTTCATTTTTTTTTTAACATTCAATCCACTCCCCTTACAAACTGAGAAATGAGAGCGATGATACATTGCACCCTCACATCAGGACTTCCATAACCAGCTGCTATGCTGCCTTTTACCTCAGTATTCTTGGTGTCTGAAAATTACTACCTATAAAAGGCCAAAATGAGAATGGAATGGGCAAGCATAGAGAATGTTTCCTACTTAGCTTAAATGCAGAGAGTCACAGAAGAAAGCCTGTAACACACACTTCCCCACAATCTCTGCCCAGGTTACCAGGAAAAGAATACAGACGCCTCAGAAGTCTGTTCCTCTGGGTATCTATACAGATACTTACTTAGAGCTGGTACCATTTGGTTCATCATCATCAGAGGAAGAGGAGTGGGAAGAGCCTGGTCTCAAAGGAGGTGAGGCTTTGGACGTCAGGTAATTAGCAAACTGGGATGCAGAGGAGTCATAACACACAGTCTAATTGGCAAAGGGGCTGTCCTGCAGCATGGGATCCTCAGAAAAAGCAGGAGATTCTCCCAGAGCCTGGGAGGAGAAGAGAAGAGATGAGTTGGTAATGACAGTTGATATTTCATTTTCTGGGCTACTTCATGAGAAAAGCAAAAGACAGAAGAGACAGAAAAGCATTTAACATTTTACCACACTCCAAAATAGTTCCCTCAGAAGTTGTGACATAATGGATAATGCCAGTAGTGAGGATTATTGGGATAAAAAGAATTTACAGAGAATAATAAAAAATAATTCTAACAGTGATATATGGACAAAATCCTTCAGAAGAAGGAAAATGGACAAATCTAGGTCTCCTAGAACCATTCTCTGATATCAAGCTAACCTACCTTCACAAGGCCTCATGATTACTGATTTGGATATTTTCTTTACATACTCTGCCGTTGAGAATGTGACCTAGGTATATATGGCCTTGATATTCTGATAACACTGAATTACCCTAACTGCTTAACTCAGATTATAAAAATTAGGAAGCAACCTTGAGTATATAATGTTAACAAATGTAATCAGATCTCTTAAAGGATACTTACCATTGGCTTTCCAGCAGAGATGGTGCCCATTTGATTTCGTGGAAAGGGAGAATTTCCAAGATGATTATTCTGAAAACCTGAAGTCACAAAAAAGTGCTATGCTTCAGTCCATCCTAATAATTCTACCATGTTATATGCTGCTGGAAACCCTGGTGGCGTAGTGGTTAAGAGCTACAGCCACTAACCAAAAGGTCAGCAGCTCAAATCCACCAGGTGCTCCTTGGAAACCCTATGGGGCAGTTTTACTCTGTTCTATAGGATCGCTATGAGTCAGCATCAACTCGACAGCAATGGGTTTGTTTTTTTTTGTTTGATTGTTATATTCTACTAATTCCATATCATCTGAAAAATTATTATTAACAAATAAATTATGGTTTATTGAATAACTACTTATGTGTCATGCCAGGAACCTTGCATAAATTATCTCATTTAATAATAACCCTATAAGTAGGTATCATATGCCATATTTCATACAAATGTGACCTGCCAAGGTCACAGAGCTAATAAGCAGCAGAGGGTGAATTTAAACTCAGGTGTGACCCCAGAGGGAGGGCTATTTTACATATATCAGATTGCTCTTAGGCCAGAATGGGCATTAGTTCCAGAAGAAGCCAAAACTAAGGAAATGATATTGGACCCTGTCATGGATTGAATTGTGTCCCCCCAAAATAAAAATTTGGCTAGGCCATGATTCCCAGTATTGTGTGATTGTCCACCATTTTATCATCTGATGTGATTTTCGTATGTGTTGTAAATCCTGCCTTTTTTTTTATGATACTAATTTTTTTTAATGAGGTGGGATAGGTGGTAGTTATCTTAATGAGGCAGGACTCAATCTACAAGATTGGACTGTGTCTTGAGCCAATCTCTTTTGAGATATAAAAGAGAAAAGTGAGCAGAGAGACATGGGGGCCTCAAACCACTAAGAAAGCAGTGCCAGGAGCAGAGCATGTCCTTTGGACCCAGGGTTCCTGCGTGGAGAACCTCCTAGTCCAGGGGAAGATTGATGGTAAGGACTTTCTTCCAGAGCCAACAGAGAAAGCCTTCCCCTGTAACTGATACTCTGAATTTGGATTTCTAGCCTACTAGGCTGTGAGAGAATAAACTTCTATTTGTTAAAGCCATCCACTTATAGTATTTCCGTTACAACAGCACTAGATGACTAAGACAGACCCTATCTATAAATTTGAGAAAGCAGGGCCTTTTCTTATGTCACCTCTCTTATATGCAAATCAAAAGGAGAATGCCCACCAAACAGGAATGTGTTCTAGGAGGTCAAAACATAAACAAGTGATTCCATTATGGCCCAGGAGTTCCTGAGAGAACAATTCAATTTCGCCTATGGACAGAGAAGCTTGTGGTCACACAAAACCCTTACTTAGAAAGGAGGGACCCACTGGCAGTGAAGAGAGTTTGGTTGTAACTGAATAGGACTCAACTGCTTTCTTGAATTGCCCTATTTTATCTTCTATCCTGGACTGGATATTGGAACACCAGATGTTCGGAAGAAGAAACAACGTAAGAGTGCTTTTTTCATGCACCTTATAATTTGGGAGTCAAACCAGTAACAGAAATCTAAAAAAATACTAAAAAATTCAAGAGAATAAATTCTCAACTTACAGAAAAGAGTAGGTAGGAGAAAGCATTACAGAATATAAAATCTGGAATTAAAAAAAAATAGTTTACTTACATTTTGTGCTATTTTAAAATGATACATGATCATTAGAAAAAATACATAAGGATAGGGAAAAAAAATCATATTGTACCAAGACCCAAAGATATTTTGGAGTGTTTCTTTCCAGTATTTTTTTTTTAGTAAACTTTTTTTGTTGTTGTTGAAGTATAGCTAGTTTATTTTAATATACATATTTTTCTATAGTTGATACCATACTCTATGTACAATTTTTATCCTACTTATAATAATCTAAACAATCTAAATAATTTTGAATGGCTTCATATTTTATCATTACAAACGTACCATAAATTATGTAACTACTTCCACATACCTAACATTTAGGTTATGTCTCACATTTTGGTATTACAAGTTATGCAGAAAAAAGCATATATGTACATATAATTCTTTTCTGGATTTCAGATTATGCCCTTAGGAAATTTTCCTAAAAATGAGATCATTGGTTCGAAAGGTAACACTAATGCAAAAAGCACTTTAAAAAAAAAACATGCACAAAAACCACAATGTGATGTCACTACATATCCACCAGAATGGCTAAAATGTAAAAGACTATTAATATCGAGCACTGGCAAGGACGTGGAGTAACTGGAACTTCAGTACATTGCTGGTAGGAGTTTATGTTGGTACAGTTTAGAAAACAGCTTGGCACTTTCTTACAAAGTCAAATATACACTTACCTAGCAGTGATACTCCTAAGTATTTACCCAAGAGAAATGAGTACATATATCCACAAGAAGATATGAACAAGAATGTTAAGAGCAGCTTTATTTATAATAGCCCCACAGTAGACATATCAATAAGAGACTGGATAAATTATGGTGCGTTCATACAATGAAATATTACGCAGTAATAAAAAGAACAAAGTACTGATACACACAAAAATGCAGATAAATCTCAAAGACATTATACTGAGTGAAATAAAAGAGACATAAAAGACTATGTATAAATTTTAAGCAGAGACAAAACTAATCTATGGCAATAGAAGTTAAAATACTGTCTACTTCGGCAGGGGTAGGGCTGACCAAGAAGAGGCTTTTCAATTATCAAGCGCTTTCCAGTGTTATTAAAAAATCCTCTGGAATATAATTTTAAGATCTTCATAATACTTAATGAAATGGAATGTAAGATATTAAAGTCATTTCCAATTTCTCACTATTATAACTAATGTTTTGATAAGGTTGCTGTGAGTTGGAATCAACTCGATGGCAACGGTTTTTTTTTTTAAGCATATTTTTACATAAGACTCGGGTTATTTCAAAAGCACATCGTTAGAAGTAGAATTACTAGATCAAAAAAAGGGTATGATTATTTTCATAGATTCTTGACACATAATACTGTTTCTTTCTAAAACAGATGTTTCAAGTTAATTATCATAACCAATGTATGAGAGTGTCCAGTTCATCATACAGCCAAGGTGTTTAGTATTTTCTCCAAAAAAAAAAAAAAAATCAAGCATTGACGACAATGAACAATATTTGTTTTGTGTAGAAAAATTAGCAAAATTCAATAGAAGAAGTTTAAAATATTTAAACTTTTATCTCTCAGAGACTGTAACTATTACCTCTCCAGGGTATATTTAGCATACCAGACCTCTTTATTCACATGCATGTGCAAAAACACAGAAATCAAGACTTCCAGGCCCTTCAGCCACATTTAGAAACAAAACAGCTCTGCTTTTTAAAAAATTGGATTTGACATTGATTGTCTGAAAAAAGAGTTCTAAATCTAAAAAATGCTTGTAAGTTACTTATTTACAACACCGTATCTATATGGTTGAATAATATCCCACTGTATCAATGTTCCATCATTTACTTATTCATTCTCTACTTATCATTTTTAATGACACACATAATTGAAAAGTCTCCTAAAATAATACAAGCCATATCTTTCTTAAATGTCTCTACCTCTGCACTCACTCTCCTCCCCAAAGCTGATCACTGCTTAAAAAAATTCTTACACTGAGACAACTACTGTGTAAAAACATACACATAAAGGAGACTAGGAAACACTGCAAAACATTTAGGATGGAATTAAGAGCGAATTTTCTATTTTCCACTTTTTAAAATGTAGTTATGTTCTTTTTTTTTTAGTGAAAACAAAAAGGGACCCCTTGTTATTATGAATAATCATTATCCAAGTCCCAGATTTTATGAAGCTACAAAGGGAAGCAAAAGTCATAATATTAAACAAAATTCACCACTCAATTAAGCACTTAGAAAAAATTTATTTTCCATTTAAACATTCCCTGCTTAACACTAGTATCTCTCCCTACCCAACAGCCAATTTCCTTCTTTGTAAGTTCCTTCCTAATTGTCTGGAGCAAACACCTGAAAGTACAACGCAAATCAACTAAGTGAACTAGTAAGTCTGTAAAAGGGGTCAGCATTACTTAAAGTCAAGCAAAGTGTTGAGGGTCTGTTCATATGCTAGAAGCCACTAACAAACGAAGATCTGATGCAGTTAGTGTTCAAAAGAGAGTGCAAGAGAAAATTAGGAAAGATGATGCAGGAAAGGTACTTGAAAAGAAAAAAACTTGAGTATAAAAAGAATATAAGTCCTTTGAGAAAATAAAGCCTAAGCATACTTTTTATAAAAAACAACTCACTTTATGATCAAGCTATAAACTTAAATGTGAAGTAATGGATGTGAGATCTAGCCATTACAAAATTTTGTTGGAAAAATTATACACCAAATCAAATACTTGATTCATTCTTTACTCATTTAAAAAGTCCATAGAAAGGTTTAGTTCTGGGTAAGATGAAGTAGGCACACTCTACCTGTTCTCACTGAAGGCAGCTGTAAAAACCAGGAGCTGTAATTTGAGGACTCTGAAAATTAAACAGTAGAAGGCAGATTGGGGAAGATCAGAATTCAAAGTGCCACTAAACCAATGATGAGTTTACCATTTCTTTATCCTCCAGTATCCCCGGGTGCAAACACAATGTAACCTGAAACCTGGAAGTGGGTGTTGGCATGAACAGAGAGAACTTCAGGAGAAATTTTAGTCTAGTTCTGGCTCATAGAGTGGGAAAACTCAGTGTGTGTAGAAATGTCCCGTTTTTCTTTCTTTTTTATTTTGTTCTCTTGTGTGCCAGCTCCAAAGTGACAGTCTTGGCAATGAGGGACAGCAGGAATTGAAAACTGAATGACGGGAACCCTCCTCTGATCCGGGGAGCAGTGGTCCCAAGAGGGTAGGGTGAACCCCGGATGTTTTTTACTCCTGCTGCTCGGTCCCACACATGGGTGCAGGCATGGGAAGTGCATGGAAGAGTTGGGTAATTAAAGCCCTGAATTTATGGCACAGGCTCTAAAAAAGGGAAGCCCAACAAACCTCCCCTCAGAAGTACTGAGGAGATCATGTAAAGGGAGGAGCTTGAAAAACGACACCAAAAAGTTCTTTATGGAATCTCGGATTCACCCCAGAGCTGCACTGCACATGCATGGATCTGACCCTGAACAGCAGACCACAGACTCTGAGAACTGAACCAAAAGATAGACCACTGCCCAAGACCTAGACTGGCTACCGGGTGGCATACACACAAGAAAGATCCAAATACGTTTGCAAAAGCTTTGAAACAGCACGATGGAATACTATGCACCGATAAAGAACAATGATGAATCCGTGAAATATTTCATTTTGTAACATGGAGGAATCTGGAAGGCATTATGCTGAGTGAAATTAGTCAGTTGCAAAAGGACAAATATTGTATGAGACCACTATTATAAGAACTCAAAAAATAGTTTAAACAGAGAAGAAGTATTCCTTGATGGTTACGAGAGTGGGGAGGGAGGGAGAAAGAGGGGTTTTCACTAATTAGATAGTAGATAAGAACTATTTTAGGGGAAGGGAAAGACAACACACAATACAGGAGAGGTCAGCACAACTGGAGTAAACAAAAAGCAAAGAAGTTTCCTGAACAACCTGAACGCTTTGAAGGTCAGCATTGCAGGGGCGGAGTTTTGGGGACCATGGTTTCCAGGGACATCTAAGTCAATTGGCATAATAAAATCTATTAAGAAAACATTCTGCATCCCACTTTGGAGAGTGGTGTCTGGGGTCTTAAACACTAGCAAGTGGCCATCTAAGATGCATCAACTGGTCTCAACCCACCTAGAGCAAAGGAGAATGAAGAACACCAAAGACACAAGGCAATTATGAGCCCAAGAGACAGGAAGGGCCACATAAACCAGAGACTACAACAGCATGAGACCAGAAGAACTAGATGGTGCCCGGCTATATGACTGCCCCGACAGGGAGCATAACAGAGAACCCCTGACAGAGCAGGAGAGCAGCGGGACGCAGACCACAAATTCTCATAAAAAGACCAGACTTAATGGTCTGATTGAGACTAGAAGGACCCCAGAGGTCATGGTCCCCAGACCTTCTGTTAGCCCAAGACAAGAACCATTCCCAAAGCCTTCAGACAGGGATTGGACTGGACTATGGAATAGAAAATGATACTAGTGAAGAGCGAGCTTCTTGGATCAAGTAGACATATGAGACTATGTGGGCAGCTCCTGTCTGGAGAGAAGATGAGGGGGCAGAGGGCGTTAGAAGCTGGTTAAATGGACACGAAAATAGAGAGTGGAGGGAAGGAGTGTGCTGTCTCATTAGAGGAGAGCAACTAGGGCTATATAGCAAGGTGCAAGTAAATTTTTGTATGAGAGGCTGACTTGATTTGTAAACTTTCACTTAGAGCACAATAAAAATTTTTTTAAAAAAAGCTTTGAGGAGGGGGGCCAAGATGGCTGACTAGGTAGACACTACCTCGGATCCCTCTTGCAACAAAGACTCGGAAAAAACAAGTGAATCGATCACATACATGACAATCTACGAACCCTGACCAACAAACACAGATTTAAAGAGTTGACCTGAGTGACAGAGACGGAGGATGAACAACTACGGGGAAGCAGAGACTTTCAGAGGCTGGAGCCAGCGTCCCATTCAGGTAACCTTGGCGCCAGGCTTAGGACTGGGTGCAGGGGGGCTGAGCACAATATCCTGTGATGGTGCAAACACGGTGCACAGCCCTACCTCCCTGAACTGACACTGGGAGGGGGCCCAGCTGGTCCGTGCGGGTGGCGCCTCGACACGGCTGGCGAGAGAAGTCCCCAGGAGGCAGCGACTGGTTTTGGAGCTGGGAGTGCAGCGTCCCAGCCGGGGAAACTTGACGCTGGGCTTTGGACTGGCAGCGGAGGAATTGTCCGCGGCTTCTGCAGGCCTGACCCTCAGGGGCAATCTCTACCCACCCAGCACACATAGGCGACACGCCCCTTGGGAATCTCAGATAAAATAGTCATCCCAAGGAAGATAAGTAACTTTGTCTATATTCTGGGGTGTTACTCTCTCCTGTTTTTCTGAACCCTCCCCTCCCCTTCCCAGGTGGCTTCATTAACACTGGAATTTCCTGAGCCAGAGGAAGAACGGCTCCGTGACTTTTCTCCCTCCCCCTTTTTTTTTTGGTATTTTCCTAACCCATTCTTCCGGCCTGAGAGAAGGAACCACAAAAAACCCAGGGACCAAAAATCCTTCCCGAATTGGACTAAAAACACAGAACCAGCTCCAGCCAAGCATATGTGATCCACAGTTTCGGGCTTTCATCCCTACAGGGAACAAGGTGTCTATTAAAATGCAAAGGCATTTCTGATAGGGATCTGACTGCATTTTTTCTTTTGCTGATTTACTGGAAAGACAAGTTTCCCAGGTCTGATATCTCTGCGTATTCAACAGAGCCCTCACTGACCCACAACATGGAACTGAGGGCTGAAGCTCCCCCCAGATCACCTAGCCTCTTGCCTTAGGGGTCTAAGGAGGGTGACACCTACCAATCTGTAGAGGTACTTGCATTGGGGGCCTAAGGTACAGCTGCAGAGCCCTCCCACCAAGGTGCTTTAGGAATAGAGACACACCTACCTCGCTGAAACTTGGGGGAAGTTTGTCAGCATCCTGCCCCCCCTGGAGTGTGAACCCCAGCTGCTACTAGAACCTGGTGCACAAAACTATCACCATTACATCTCAAGGTGGTTAGGTGATAGGGTGCAGCACACACTTGATGACCCAAAATCAGATTCTACTCAAGAATAGTGAATGGACTCAGGCATATATATCTGGCAACAGCCCAAACCAGCTGGTAATAGGTCATAAGTAAGTCAACGGCTACAACAATCAAGACAGCACAATCTAGTAGCCCATCCACGTATATTGAAAGAAAATAAGACAAGATAAGACTCAGTGATCAAATATAGAATAAATCACTACAATATATTAGTGATGGCTTGGAGACAGCAGTCGATATCAAACCACATAAAGAAGCAGACCAAGCCTGCTTCTACAACTCCCCCAAAAAAAGAATCAAAATCTTTCCCAAATGAAGATACAATCCTGGAATTATCAGATACAGAATATAAAAAACTAATTTACAGAATGCTTCAAGACATCAGGGATGACCTCAGAAATGAAATAAGGCAATCTCCAGAAAAAGCCAAGGAACGCACTGATAAAACAGTTGAAGAACTCAAAAAGATTATTGAAGAACATAGTGGAAAAATTAATAAGTTGCAAGAATCCATAGAGAGACAGCATTCAGAAATCCAAAAGATTAACAATAAAATTACAGAATTAGACAATGCAATAGGAAGTCAGAGGAGCAGACTCGAGCAATTAGAATGCAGAGCGGGAAATCTGGAGGAACAGGGAATTGACACCAACATAGCTGAAAAAACATCAGATAAAAGAATTTAAAAAAATGAAGAAACCCTAAGAATCATGTGGGACTCTATCAAGAAGAATAACTTGCATGTGATTGGAGTCCCAGAACAGGGAGGGAGGACAGAAAACACAGAGAGAATAGTTGAAGATCTGCTGACAGAAAACTTCCCTGACATCATCAAACACGAAAGGATATCTATCCAAGATGCTCATTGAACCCCATTTAAGATTGATCCAAAAAGAAAAACACCAAGACATATTATCATCAAACTTGCCAAAACCGAAGATAAAGAGAAAATTTTAAAAGCAGCCAGGGATAAAAGAAAGGTCTCCTTCAAGGGAGAATCAATAAGAATAAGTTCAGACTACTCAGCAGAACCCATGCAGTACAGAAGGCAATGGGATGACATATACAGAGCACTGAAGGAGAAAAACCGCCAGCCAAGGATCATATATCCAGCAAAACTCTCTCTGAAATATGAAGGCGAAATTAAGACATTTACAGATAAACACAAGCTTAGAGAATTTGCAAAAACCAAACCAAAGCTACAAGAAATAATAAAGGAAATTGGTCAGAAAACCAATAACATCAGATACCAGCACAACACAAGGTCACAGAACACAACATCCTAATATCAACTCAAATAGGGAAATCACAAAAACAAATTAAGATTAATTAAAAAAAAACGCTTAAAACAGGGAGTCATTGAACTCAATATGTAAAAGATCAAAATAATCAAAAAGAGGGACTAAATACAGGTGACATAGAACTGCCATATGGAGAGGGATACAAGGCGATACAGGACAATACAAGTTAGGTTTTTACTTAGAAAAATAGGGGTAAATATTAAGGTAACCACAAAGAGGTATAACAACTCCATAACTCAAAATAAAAACCAAGAAAAGCGTAACGACTCAGCAAACATAAAGTCAAATACTATGAAAATGAGGAACACACAATTTACAAAGAAAAACGTCTCAGCACAAGGAAGTAAGTGGAAAAATGAAATTGTCAACAACACACATAAAAACGCATCAAAATGACAACACAAAACACATAATAAACAAATTTTTTTTTTATAATTACGCTGAATGTAAATGGACTAAATGCACCAATAAAGAGACAGAGAGTCTCAGACTGGATAAAGAAACACGATCCGTATATATGCTGTCTACAAGAGACACACCTTAGACTTAGAGACACAAACAAACTAAAACTCAAAGGACGGAAAAAAATAAGCAAACAATAAGCAAAAAAGAGGAGGAGTAGCAATATTAATTTCTGACAAAATAGACTTTAACATTAAATCCACCACAAAGGATAAAGAAGGACACTACATAATGATAAAATGGACAGTTGATCAGGAAGATATAACCAGATTAAATATTTATGCACCCAATGACAGGGCTGCAAGATACATAAATCAAATTTTAACAGAACTGAAAAGTGAGATAGACACCTCCACAATTATAGTAGGAGACTTCAACACACCACTTTCGGAGAAGGACAGGACATCCAGTAAGAAGCTCAATAGAGACACGGAAGACCTAATTACTACAATCAACCAACTTGACCTCATAGACTTATACAGAACTCTCCACCCAACTGCTGCAAAGTATACTTTTTTTCCTAGCGCACATGGAACATTCTCTAGAATAGACCACATATTAGGTCATAAAACAAATCTTTGCAGAATCCAAAACATCGAAATATTACAAAGCATCTTCTCAGACCACAAGGCAATAAAACTAGAGATAAATAACAGAAAAATTAGGGGAAAGAAATCAAATACTTGGAAACTGAACAATACCCTCCTCAAAAAAGACTGGGTTATAGAAGACATCAAGGAGGGAATAAGGAAATTCATAGAATGCAACGAGAATGAAAATACTTCCTATCAAAACCTCTGGGACACAGCAAAAGCAGTGCTCAGAGGCCAATTTATATCGATAAATGCACACATACAAAAAGAAGAAAGAGCCAAAATCGGAGCACTGTCCCTACAACTTGAACAAATAGAAAGTGAGCAAGAAAAGAATCCATCAGGCACCAGAAGAAAACAAATAATAAAAATTAGAGCTGAACTAAATGAATTAGAGAACAGAAAAACAATTGAAAGAATTAACAAAGCCAAAAGCTGGTTCTTTGAAAAAATTAACAAAATTGATAAACCACTGGCTAGACTGATTAAAGAAATACAGGAAAGGAAACAAATAACCCAAATAAGAAACGAGAAGGGCCACATCACAACAGAACCAAATGAAATTAAAAGAATCATTTCAGATTACTACATAAAATTGTACTCTAACAAATTTGCAAACCTAGAAGAAATGGATGAATTCCTGGAAAAACACTACCTACCTAAACTAACACATTCAGAAGTAGAACAACTAAATAGACCCATAACAAAAAAAGAGATTGAAACGGTAATCAAAAAACTCCCAACGAAAAAAAGCCCTGGCCCGGACGGCTTCACTGCAGAGTTCTACCAAACTTTCAGAGAAGAGTTAACACCACTACTACTAAAGGTATTTCAAACCATAGAAAATGACGGAATACTACCCAACTCATTCTATGAAGCCACCATCTCCCTGATACCAAAACCAGGTAAAGACATTACAGAAAAAGAAAATTACAGACCTATATCCCTCCTGAACATAGATGCAAAAATCCTCAACAAAATTCTAGCCAATAGAATTCAACAACATATCAAAAAAATAATTCACCACGATCAAGTGGGATTTATACCAGGTATGCAAGGCTGGTTTAATATCAGAAAATCCATTAATGTAATCCACCATATAAATAAAACAAAAGACAAAAACCACATGATGTTATCAATTGATGCAGAAAAGGCATTTGACAAAGTCCAACACCCATTTATCATACAAACTCTCACCAAAATAGGAATTGAAGGGAAATTCCTCAACATAATAAAGGGCATCATTTTTTTTTTTATGCAAGGCAACAGCCAACATCACTCTAAATGGAGAGAGCCTGAAAGCATTTCCCTTGAGAACGGGAACCAGACAAGGATGCCCTTTATCACCGCTCTTATTCAACATCGTGCTAGAGGTCCTAGCCAGAGCAATTAGGCTAGACAAAGAAATAATGGGCATCGGGATTGGCAAGGAGGAAGTAAAATTATCTCTATTTGCAGATGACATGGTCTTATACACAGAAAACCCTAAGGAATCTTCCAGAAAACTACTGAAACTAATAGAAGAGTTTGGCAGAGTCTCAGGTTATAAGATAAACATACAAAAATCACTTGGATTCCTCTACATCAACAAAAAGAACATCGAAGAGGAAATCACCAAATCAATACCATTCACAGTAGCCCTCAAGAAGATAAAATACTTAGGAATAAATCTTATCAAAGATGTAAAAGACCTATACAAAGAAAACTACTACAAGAAACTAAAAAGGACCTACTTAAGTGGAAAAACATACCTTGCTCATGGATAGGAAGACTTAACATAGCAAACATGTCTATTCTACCAAAAGCCATCTATACATACAATGCACTTCTAATCCAAATTCCAATGACATTTTTTAATGTGATGGAGAAACAAATCACCAACTTCATATGGAAGGGAAAGAAGCCTCGGATAAGCAAAGCATTACTGAAAAAGAAGAAGAAAGCGGGAGGCCTCACTCTACCTGATTTCAGAACCTATTATACAGCCACAGTAGTCAAAACAGTCTCGTACTGGTACAACAACAGTCACATAGACCGATGGAACAGAATTGAAAACCCAGATATAAATCCATCCACATATGAGCAGCTGATATTTGACAAAGGCCCAGTGGCAGTTAATTGGGGAAAAGAGAGTCTTTTTAACAAATGGTGCTGGCATAACTGGATATCCATTTGCAAAAAAATGAAACAGGACCCATACCTCACACCATGCACAAAAACTAACTCCAAGTGGATCAAAGACCTAAACATAAAGACTAAAACGATAAAGATCATGGAAGAAAAAATAGGGACAACCTTAGGAGCCCTAATACAAGGCATAAACAGAATACAAAACATTACCAAAAATGATGAAGAGAAACCCGATAACTGGGGGCTCCTAAAAATCAAACACCTATGCTCATCTAAAGACTTCACCAAAAGGGTAAAAAGACCACCTACAGATTGGGAAAGAATTTTCAGCTATGACATCTCCGACCAGCGCCTGATCTCTAAAATCTATATGATTCTGTCAAAACTCAACCACAAAAAGACAAACAACCCAATTAAGAAGTGGGCAAAGGGTATGAACACGCACTTCACTAAAGAAGATATTCAGGCAGCTAACAGATACATGAGAAAATGCTCTCGATCATTAGCCGTTAGAGAAATGCAAATTAAAACTACGATGAGATTCCATCTCACTCCAACAAGGCTGGCATTAATCCAAAAAACACAAAATAGTAAATGTTGGAGAGTCTGCGGAGAGATTGGAACTCTTATACACTGCTGGTGGGAATGTAAAATGGTACAACCACTTTGGAAATCTATCTGGCGTTATCTTAAACAGTTAGAAATAGAACTACCATACAACCCAGAAATCCCACTCCTCGGAATATACCCTAGAGAAATAAGAGCCTTCACACAAACAGATATATGCACACCCATGTTTATTGCAGCTCTGTTTACAATAGCAAAAAGCTGGAAGCAACCAAGGTGTCCATCAACGGATGAATGGTTAAATAAATTGTGGTATATTCACAAAATGGCATACTATGCATCGATAAACAACAGTGACGAATCTGTGAAACATTTCATAACATGGAGGAACCTGGAAGGCATTATGCTGAGCGAAATGAGTCAGAGGCAAAAGGACAAATATTGTATAAGACCACTATTATAAGATCTTGAGAAATAGTATAAACTGAGAAGAACACATACTTTTGTGGTTACGAGGAGGGGAGGGAGGGAGGGTGGGAGAGGGTTTTTTACTGATTAGTTAGTAGATAAGAACTGCTTTAGGTGAAGGGAAGGACAATACTCAATACATGGAAGGTCAGCTCAATTGGACTGGACCAGAAGCAAAGAAGTTTCCGGGATAAACTGAATGCTTCAAAGGTCAGCGGAGCAAGGGCGGGGGTTTGGGGACCATGGTTTAAGGGGACTTCTATGTCAATTGGCAAAATAATTCTATTATGAAAACATTCTGCATCCCACTTTGAAATGTGGTGTCTGGGGTCTTAAATGCTAACAAGCGGCCATCTAAGATGCATCAATTGGTCTCAACCCACCCGGATCAAAGGAGAATGAAGAACACCAAGGTCACACAATAACTAAGAGCCCAAGAGACAGAAAGGGCCACATGAACCAGAGACCTACATCATCTTGAGACCAGAAGAACTAGTTGGTGTCCGGCCACAACCGATGACTGCCCTGACAGGGAGCACAACAGAGACCCCCTGAGGGAGCAGGAGAACAGTGGGATGCAGACCCCAAATTCTCACAAAAAGACCATACTTAATGGTCTGACTGAGACTAGAGGAATCCCGGTGGTCATGGTCCCCAAACCTTCTCTTGGGCCAGGACAGGAACCATTCCCGAAGAAACCTCATCAGACATGAAAGGGACTGGACAGTGGGTAGGAGAGAGATGCCGATGAAGAGTGAGCTATTTGTATCAGGTGGACACTTGAGACTGTGTTGGCATCTCCTGTCTGGAGGGGGGATGGGAGGATAGAGAGAGTTGGAAGCTGGCAAAATTGTCACGAGAGACTGGAAGGGCTGACTCATTAGGGGGAGAGCAAGTGGGAGTACGGAGTAAGCTGTATATAAACTTATATGTGACAGTTTGAGTTGATTTGTAAACGTTCACTTGAAGCTCAATAAAAGTTAATTTAAAGAAAAAGGAAAAAAAAAAAGCTTTGAAAAGTGAACTGACATCATAGTCCATAGAATGTTGATGAGGATTTGTGGCCTGATGGGTCAATTGCCTACTAAAACTAAAGTATCAATATTCTCCATAATATCTACACAAGATCAAGAGTATCATAACATAATACTCAAAATATCCAGGATATAATTCAAAATTACTTGACTGGCAGAACCAGGAAAATCTCAACTAGCATGGAAAAAGACAAACAGACACCAATGCCAAGATGACACAGATACTGGAATTTTCTGACAAAGGCAAAAAGCAGCTATTATAAAAATGCTTGAAAGTAAAGGGAACAATTTTGAAAGAAACAGAAAATCTCAGCAAAGAAATAAAATATATAAAGTACTAAATGGAGTTGAAAACTTCAGTAACGGAAATTAAAATCTACTCATTGGATGGGCCTCCAGAGCAGAGTAGAGATGAGAGAGGAAAGAGTTAGTAAAGTTGAAGATAGATTAATAGAAATTATCCAGTGTGAAAAACAGAGAGAAAAATGTGGGATAATACCAAAAGGTCTAACATTGGTGCCATCAGACTCACAGAAGGAGAGAGAGAAAGAGTGTAGAGGAAAATAACTATTTGAAGAAATTTTGGTTGAAAATTTTGCAAATTTGGTGAAAGACATAAAGATTCAAGAAGCTCAGCAAAATCCAAACAGAATAAATTCAAAGAAATTCATACCAGATACATTACTGGCAATTTCT
Organism: Loxodonta africana; assembly: GCF_030014295.1. NCBI lineage: Eukaryota > Metazoa > Chordata > Mammalia > Proboscidea > Elephantidae > Loxodonta > Loxodonta africana. Next base: position 64,879,478 of record NC_087369.1, read on the forward strand.
ATCAAACGTCTAAAGAAGTAACATCAATTACACAAAATCTGTTCCCAAAAAACAGAAAAAGAGGAATATTTTCCAACTTATTTTATAAATCCAGCATTATCCTGATACAAAGCCAGACAAAGACAGCAATATCCTACATGGATGTAAATGTAAAAATTCTCAGTGAAATACAAACAATATCTAAAGGAATAATACACCACAATCAAATGGGATTTGTCTTGGGAATACAAAGCTGGTTCAATATTTAAAAAATCAATCCAAAATGGGCTAAGAAGAAAAACCACATGATCATATTAATATTCGTGGGGGGGTGGATATTGTACAACATACACCATACATTCATGATGAAAACTCTCAACAAACTAGGAAGAGAACCTCCTCAATTTGATAACAAGCATCTATAAAACCTACAGTTAATATCATACTTCATGAAAGACTACATACTTTCTCCAAAGACCAGGGTCAAGACAAGGATATTGACTTTCTGCACACCTATTCAACTTTGTATTGGAAGTCCTATACAGTATAGTAAGTAAAGAGAAAAAAAAAGCATACAGATTGAAAAGGAAGAAATACAACTGCTGCTAGTCACAGACAACATGACCATCTACACAGAAAATCCCAAGAAATCTACCAAATAACTCCCGGAATTAATAAGTGAGTTTAGAATTGTCACGGTATAAAGGTCAGCACACAAAAATCAATCATATTTCTATATGCTAGAATGAACAACTGGAACCTGAAATTAACAAAACAGTATCATTTATATTGTTGTTAGGTGCCGTCGAGTCGGTTCCGACTCATAGCAACCCTATGCACAACAGAATGAAACACTGCCCGGTCCTGCAGCATCCTTAAAATCGTTGTTATGCTTGAGCTCATTGTTGAAGCCACTGTGTCAATCTACCTCGTTGAGGGTCTTCCTCTTTTCCGCTGACCCTGTACTCTGCCAAGCATGATGTCCTTCTCCAGGGACTGATCCTTCCTGACAACATGTCCAAAGTATGTAAGATGCAGTCTCACCATCCTTGCCTCTAAGGAGCATTCTGGCCACACCTCTTCCAAGACATCATTTATATTAGATGCCCAAATATGAAATGTTTTGGATGCTGTTGAGTTGATTCTGACTCATAGCAACCCCATGTGACAGAGTAGAACTGCCCTATAGGGTTTTCCCGGCTGTAATCTTTACTGAAGCAGATTTCCTCTCAGAGCTGCTGGGTGGGTTTGAACCACCAAACTTTCAGCTAGCAGCCGAGCACTTAACCATTGCTTGGCTCCTTAAATATGAAATATCTAACAAAACACATACAGAACTTGTATACTAAAAACTACATACACAACACTGATGACAGAAAATAAGATAACCTAAATAAATGGAGAGGCATAGTGTATCCATGGATTGGAAGACTTAACCAATTGGTCTATACATTTAACACAATTTCAATCAAAATTGCAGCAGAATAATTTTGCAGATACAGATAAGATTATTCTAAATTTATATTGAAAGGCAAAGGACTACAATACCTAAAACAATTCCAACTTTAAGACTTACCATACCATACCAAAACTTGGTGACCCCAAGTGTTTCAGAGTAGAACTGCACTCCATAGGGTTTTCATGGCTATGACCAGGGTCACTATGAGTCAGAATTGACTTGACAGCAACAGGTTTGGGTTTTTTTGACCTTTCAGAAGCAGATTGCCAGGACTTTCTTTCAGTGTGCTTCTGGGTGGCTTCAAGCCACCAACCTTTCAGTTAGCAGCCCAACATTTAACTATTTGTGCCACCCAAGGACTAATGCTATAAAGCTACAGTAGTCAAGACAGTGTGCTACGGACAACCCTATTTAAAAATAGGCAAAAAAACTGTTCTTGAACAGACCGTTCATCAAAAAGGATATATGGATACCAAATAAGCACAAGAAAAAAATGTTCATTATCATTTAAAAAATGAAAATTACAACTATGATGATCTACCACTAAAAACTTATTACAATGGATTAAAAAAATATTGACAATAACAAGTGCTGCTGAGGAATGGTATGGCCACTCCAGAATATGGTCTGGCAGTTTCTTATAAAGTTATACATACACTTACCACATGACAATGTTTCACTGCTATTTATAAGGTTTTCATTGGCTAATTCTAGATTGCCGAGTCCTTCTTCCTGGTCTGTCTTAGTCTGGAAGCTCAGCTGAAACCTGTCTGCCATGGGTGACCCTGATCTTATTTGAATACCAGTGGCATACCTTCCAGCATCACAGTAACACACAAGCCCCCACAGTACGACAAACTGACAGCCAGTGAAAACCTTATGAATAGCAGTGAAACATTGTCTGATATAGTGCTGGAAGATTAGTCCCTCAGGTTGGAAGGCACTCAAAATACAAATGGGGAAGAACTGTCTCCTCAAAGTAGAGTCGACCTTAATGATGTGGATGGAATCAAGCTTTCCGAACCTTCATTTGCTGATGTGGCATGACTCAGAATGAGAAGAAACAGCTGCTAACATCCATTGATAATCAGAATATAGAATGTACCAATATGAATCTAGGAAAATTGGAAATCATCAAAAATGAAATGGAACACATAAAAATTGATATCCTGGGCATTAGTGAGCTGAAATGGACTGGTATTGGTCATTTTGAATCAAACAATCTATGGTTTACTATGCCAGGAACGAGAACTTGAAGAGGAATGGCATTGCATTCATTGTCAAAAAGAACATTTCAAGAACTATCCTGAAGTACAAAGCTGTCTGTGATAGGATAATATCCATATGCCTACAAGGAAGACCAGTTAATACAACTATTATTCAAATTTATGTACCAACCACTAAGGTCAAAGACGAGGAAATTGAAGGTTTTTGCCAACTTCTGCAGTCTGAAATTGATCAAACATGCAGTCAAGATGCATTGATAATTACTGGTGATTGGAATGTGAAAGTAGGTAACAAAGAAGGATCAATAGTTGGAAAATAGGACCTTGGTGGCAGAAACGATGTCTGAGATCGCATGATTGAATTTTGCAAGACCAATGACTTCTTTATTGCAAATACCTTTTTTCACCAACATAAATGACAACTATACACATGGACCTTGCCAGATGGCATACGCAGGAATCAAATCAACTGCATCTGTGGGAAGACAAATGGAAAAGCTCAATATCATCAGTCAGAACAAGGCCAGAGCCTGACTGCGGATCAGACCATCAATTAGTCATATGCAAGTTCAAGTTGAAGCTGAAGAAAATTAGACCAAGTCCACGAGAGCCGAAGTATTACTTTAAGTATATCCCACCTGAATTTAGAGACCATCACAAGAATAGATTTGACGTGTTGAACACTAATGACCGAAGACCAGATGAGTTGTGGAATGACATCAACGTCATCATACATGAAGAAAGCAATAGGTCATTAAAAAGACAGAAAAGACCTAAACAGATATCAGAAGAGACTCTGAAACTTGCTCTTGAATGTCGAGTAGCTCAAGCAAAAAGAAGAAATGGTTAAGTAAAAGAAATGAAGAGAAGATTTCAAAGGGTGGCTCCAGAGGACAAAGTAAAGCATTATGATGACATGTGCAAAGACCTGGAGATAGAAAACCAGAAGGGAAGAATGCCTTCTGGCCACATTGTCCTGGAGCAAGCCGGAATCTGTGTGGTCCAGGTTGTCTTCCAACCAGCGCTTGGTTCCCCGGTAGTTAAACTTGCCCCCTCCGGAAGCAAAGAACAGGATGTTGTATGTGGCGTGGGGGCGTTTGTAGGTGTAGAGCCTGGAGAAAAGCTGGGCGAGCTCCAGCAGCACGGAGATACCACTCCCATTGGAGTCTGTGCCGTGGGACAAGCTGAAAGAACTGAAGAAAAAATTCAAGCATCGAGCTGCAATACTGAAGGAAAATATTAAACGACGCAGAAAGTGTCAAAAGAAGATGGAAGGAATACACACAGTCACTATACCAAAACGAATTGGTCGACGTTCAGCCATTTCATGATGTACCATATGATCAGGAACCAATGGCACTGAAGGAAGAAGTCCAAGCTGCACTGAAGGCATTGGTGAAAAACAAGGATCTGGGAATTGACGGAATACCAATTGAGATGTTTCAATAAATGGATGCGGTGCTGAAAGTTCTCACTGATCTATCCTAAGAAATTTGGAAGACAGCTACCTGGCCAAATGACTGGAAGATATCCATATGTGATGCATATTCCCAAGAAAGGCGATCCAATCAAATGTGGAAATTATAGAACAGTATCACTAATATCACATGCAAACAGAATTTTGCTGATGATCACCCAAAAGCAGCTGCAGCAGTATATCCACCGGGAAATTCCAGAAATTCAAGCTGGATTTAGAGGAGGATGTGGAACCAGGGATATCATTGTTGATGTCAGATGGATTCTGGCTGAAAGCAGAGAATACCAGAAAGATGTTTACCTGTGTTTTACTGACTACGCAAAGGCATTTGACTATGTGGATCATAACAAATTATGGATAACATTGTGGAGAATGGGAATACCGGAACACTTAATTGTGCTCATGAGGAATCTGTACATGGATCAAGAGGCAGTTGTTGGCACAGAACAAGGGGATACTGCATGGTTTAAAATCAGGAAAGGTGTTCGTCAGGCTTGTATCCTTTCACCATACTTATTCAACCTGTGTGTTGAGTAAATAATCTGAGAAGCTGGACTATATGAAGAAGAAGGGGGCATTAGGATTGGAGGAAGACTCATTAACAACCTGCATTATGCAGATGACACAACCTTGCTTGCTGAAACTGAAGAGGACTTGAAGCACTTATTGATGAAGATCAAACAACACAGCCTTCAGTATGGATTACGCCTCACCATAAAGAAAACAAAAATCTTCACAACTGGACCAATAAGCAACATCATGAAAAATGGAGAAAAGCTTGAAGTTGTCAAGGATTTCATTTTACTTGGATCCACAATCAACATCCATGGAAGCAGCAGTCAAGAAATCAAAAGACGCATTGCATTTGGCAAATCAACTGTTAAGAGATCTCTTTAAAGTGCTAAAAAGCAAAGATGTCACCTTGAGGTCTAAGGTGCTCCTGACCCAAGCCGTGGTGTTTTCAATCACTTCATACCCATGCGAAAGCTGGACAGTGAATAAGGAAGACTGAAGAAGAATTTACGCCTTTGAATTGTGGTGTTGGCGAAGAGTATTGAATGTGATGCCAAAAGAACAAACAAATCTGTCTTGGAAGAAGTATGACTAGAAGGCTCCTTAGAAACAAGGGTGACGAGACTATGTCTCACATACTTTGGACATGTTGCCAGGAGGGATCAGTCCCTGCAGAAGGACATCATGCTTGGTAGAGGCTCAGCAAAAAAGAGAAAGACCTTCAACAAGATGGATTGACTCAGTGGCTGCAACAATGGGCTCAAGCATGACAACTATGAGGATGGCTCAGGACTGCTCAGTGTTTCGTTCTGTTGTACATAAGGTCGCTATGAGTCAGAACCAACTTGAGGGCACCTAACAACACCACCACCACCATATGACTTAGAAATCCCACCCCTAGGTATTTACGCTAGAGAAATAAAAAACTACATTCTAATAAAAACCTATGCAGAAATGTTTATAGCATCTCTATTCATAATCACCAAAAATTGGAAACGACCCAAATATTCTTTAAGGGTTGAATAGACAAACAAATGGTGATATGTCTATACAATTAAATACTAGTCAGCAATAAAAAGAAATGAACTATTGATACACACAATAACTTGGATGAATCTCAAAGGCACTATGCTGAATGAAAGAAGCCAGTCTCAAAATATTATATATTCTAAGATTCTCTAAAAGACAGAAATATAGTGACAGAGACTGGTGGTTACCAGAGGTTAGGGTTGGTGTTGGACATGATTACCAAGGAATAGTACAGAGAAATTTTTTTAGTACGACAACTCTTTTGTATCCTGTGGTTACATAAGTCTATTCCCATTGCTGTCAAGTCTATACATGTGTTAAAAATTCATAGATGCATACACAGATATACACAAAAATCAAGTTTACTATATGTTAACTTAAACAATAATATTGAAAAGAAAAGTCACAGGGTTACAAGTATAAATTCAATTGTTAAAAATAAAAATAATTTATTCTCATAATTTTTAGTTTTATTTCACAACATAAAGTCCCAGTCAAGCCCATTGTTCGCTATTAACGATGAAATGTTGATTCTTGTTTTATGTGGACTCACTTCAAGTAGTCTTTTTTTCATTACCCATTATCCACTAAGCAGGATCTCTCTTATGTTAAAATAGGCATCGAAAAAAAAAAGACTAGAAGGATACATGCTAGAGTGTTAAGTGTAGCAAGTTGTTTCTGGGTAGTGAGATTATAGGGACTTATTTTCATTATTTTCTAAATTTTCCAGAATAAACGTGTTTTACTTTGATAATCAGAAGAAAAAAGGTAAAGAATCCTTTAAATTTGGGCCTAGTAATTTTGTTTTGTTTTGTTTTAGGTGAAAGTTTACAGCTCATTAGTTTCTCATACAAAAATTCATACACACATTGTTATGTGACCCTAGTTGCTCTTCCTATGTGACCAAACATTCCTCCTTTCCACCCTGGATTTTCCATGTCCATTCAGCCAGCTCCCATCCCTTTCTGCCTTCTCATCTCGCCTTCAGACAGGAGTTGCCCATTTAGTCTCGTGTATCTACTTGAAGTAAGAAGCACACTCTTCACAAGTATCATTTTATGTCTTATAGTCTAGTCTATTTTTTGTCTGAAGAGTTGGCTTCAGGAATGGTTTTAGTTCTGGGTTAACAGAGAGTCCAGGGGCCATGTCTTCTGGGGTTCCTCCAGTCTCAGTTAGACCATTAAGTCTGGTCTTTCCTAGTAATGTTTTTTAAAGGAAACATTGGAGTTCTAGTCTCTAAGCATGGAGAAGACAAGCAGCTAGGAAGAGAGAAGTTAGGGATCACAGAGAAGATCAGGAGATTTGTTACTGATGCCAGAGAAGGTAAGAAAACTAGCAGCTCTCAAGAAGAAGGAAGCTAGCTCACCTGAGACTGTTTGAAAACATCCTTCCCAACTACATCCAGGCTTGAGGGATCTTTGATGAAATTAACATACTCAGAAACAGCTTTGATCACCACATGACAGGGAGGAAGAACCAACTGATGAGCTGCCTAGAGGAAAGGCAATATAAGCAAGGGATACTGACATCAAAAATGGATCACTAAGAAAAAAGGTGAGATGGGGGTGAGATATAGAACTCAAATTCAGTAAATTCACTGAAAGAGAGTTAAAAACTTTTTCTTTAAAAATAGGGATTCCTCCTCCTTATTCTCACTACAGAATACTTAGAAAAGACCGTAAGGTATGAAGAAACGGATCACCACCATTCTATGTCACTGCTATAATTAATCTTTTTTTTTGTGAGACATATTGGCTGCTTCCAGTTTTCTGTTATTAAAAGTAATGTTGTAATGTGTGGACCGTGTTTGGATCCTTATTTGAGCTAACCACAAAAAAGCCTTTTTGAAATAATCAAGAAAATCTGACCATGGACTAGTATTAAAATGACACAAAAGAATTATCAACCATTTTGTTAGGTGTCATAATGGCATTGTGCTTATGTAAGAAAATGCCCGTATCTTTTAGAGATGCATATTGAAGTATATTCGTGCCATGGTGGGCAGTGGTTAAGCACTTGGCTGCTCACTAAAAAGTTGACAGTTCGAACCCACCAGCTTCTTTATGGGAGAAGGATGTGGCAGTCTGCTTCTTTAAAGATTTACAGCCTTGGAAACTCTATGGGGCAGTTCTATTCTGTCCTATGGGATCGCTATGAGTCAGAATCGACTTGACAGTAGTGGGTTTTTTTTGTTTTGTTTTGTTATTGAAGTATATGGGAGTAAAATGGCTTAAGGTCTGGCATTTGCTTTAAAATACATCAACAATAACAAAACCAGTAAGTGTGGCAAAATCTTGACAAGTGTTGGATCTGGAAGATTTTTTTTTAATTTCTTTAAAATTCTGTGATGAAATACATATATGATTTTTTGTCCACTTTCCAATTATTTAATTACAAACTTCCTAGAACTATAATTATTGAATCAAAGGTTATAAACTTCTTAAAGGTTTTTGATATAAAATTGTTTTTCAAAAAAAGCTGTACCATTCATTACTTCCATGAATATTTATTGCCTGCTATGTACCTATGAAACCCTGGTGGTGTAGTGGTTAAGAGCTACGTCTGCTAACCAAAAGGTCAGCAGTTCGAATCCACCAGGAACTCCTTGGAAACTCTATGGAGGCAGTTCTACTCTGTCCTATAGGGTCACTTAGAGTCTGAATCGACTTGATGGCAATGGGTATGTTTTTTTTTTTAATGTACCAGGCACTGTCCTAGGCACCAGAGATAAAACAGTGAACATGACAGGCAAAAATCTCTGCCCTCATAGGAACTTAAATATAGTGTAGGTGTGTTAGGATAGGGTAGGTGGAGTCAAGCAAAAATATAAGTAAAAAAAAAATTTTTATAGTGTCCTAGATGGTGATAAGAGCTATGGACAAAAACTAACTAGAGAAGGGGCTAGGAGATGCAAGTGTGTGAGTGTGTGTGTGTGTAATTTTAAATAGGATGGTCAGGAAAGGCCTCAATGAGAAAATGACATTTGATAAAAACTATGGGAGAGATGAAATAGCCATGCAGGAAGAAAAAGCATTTCAAGTAGAGGGAATAGTAAGTGCAAAGGTTCTGAGAGCAAAAGAAAAAGGAAGACGAGATCGAATGTAACGGGGGGCTAGACAGAATAGGGCTTCATAGGCCATGGTAAGGACTGGTCTTTTACTCTTAGTGACATAAAAAGCCATTGAAGGAATCTGAACAGAGAAGTGGCATGAACTGAGTCAGCTTTTTTTTTTAACTGTACTTTAGATGAAGGTTTACAGAACAAACTAGTTTCTCATTAAACGGTTAGTACACGTATTGTTTTATGACATTGGTTAACAACCCCATGACATGTGAACACTCTCCCTTCTCAACCTTGAGTTCCCTATTACCAACTTTCCTTCCTCTCCTGCCTTCTAGTCCTTGCCCCTGGGCTGCTGTGCCCCTTTAGTCTCGTACTGTTTTATGGGCCTGTCTAATTTTTGGCTGAGGGGTGAACCTTGGGAGTGACTTCATTACTGAGCTAAAAGAGTGTCCTGGGGCCATACTCTCGGGGTTTCTCTAGTCTCTGTCAGACCAGTAAATCTGTCTTTTTTGTGAGTTAGAATTTTGTTCTACATTTTTCTCCAGCTCTGTCCCGGACCCTCTCTTGTAATCCCTGTCAGAGCAGTCGGTGGTTGTAGCCAGGCACCATCTAGCTGTACTGAAAACAGTCTGGTGGAGGCAGTGGTAGATATGGTCCATTAGTGCTTTTTTCCCTTGTATTTTTTTTTTTTTATGTTTAGTTTTCTTCATTCTCCCTTGCTCCCTAAGGGGTGAGACCAGTGGAATCTTAGATGGCCGCTTACAGGCTTTACGACCCCAGAGGCTACTGACCAAAGTAGAATGCAGACATTTTCTTTATAAACTATGTTATGCCAGTTGAGCTAGATGTTCCCCGAGACCATGATCCCCACAGCCCTCAGCCCAGCAATTTGGTCCCTCAGTGAATTTGGATCTGTTTATGGAGCTACCATGAACTTGCCTTGGACAAGTTGTGCTGGCTTCCCCAGTATTGTGTAGTCTTACCTTTCGCCAAAGTTACCACTTATCTATTGTCTATTTAGTGTTTTTCCATTCGTACTCCTTCCCTCCCTGGTAACCATCAAACATTGTTTCTTTCTGTGTGTAAACCATTTCATGAGTTTTTACAGTAGTGGTCTCATACAATATTTGTCCTTTTATGGTTGACTTATTTCACGCTGCATAATGCCCTCCAGATTCACCCACGTTATGAGATGCTTTGCAGATTCATCATTGTTCTTTATTGTTGTGTAATGCTCTATTGTGTGTATGTACCATAGTTTTTTTATCCATTCATCTGTTGATGGGCATCTAGGTTGTTTCCATCTTTTTGCTATTGTGAACAATGCTGCAATGAACATGGGCGTGCATATGTCTATTTGGGTGACAGCTCTTATTTCTCTAGGATATATTCCTAGGAGTGGGATTGGATTGCTGGATCATATGGTATTTCTATTTCTAGCTTTCTAAGGAAGCGCCGTATCATTTTCCACAACAGTTGTATCATTTTGCATTCCCACCAGCAGTGCATTAGAGTTCCGATCTCCCCACAATCTCTCCAACATTTGTTATTTCCTGTTTTTTTTGGATTCATGCCAGTAATGCCAGAGTGAGATGGTATCTCATTGTGGTTTTGGTTTGCATTTCTCTAATGGCTAGTGATCGCGAGCATTTCCTCATTTGTCTGTTGGCTGCCTGGATGTCTTCTTTGGTGAAGTGTGTGTTCATTTCCTCTTGCCCACTTTTTAATTGGATTATTTGTCTTTTTGTTGTAGAAGTGTTGGATTTTCCTGTACATTTTAGAAATCAGACCTTCGTCTGATTTGTAATAGCCATTTTTTTTTCCCAGTCTGTTGGTTCTCTTTTTACTCTTTTGGTGAAGTCTTTTAATGAGCATAAGTGTTTAATTTTTAGAAGATCCCAGTTATCTAGCTTATCTTCTGGAGTTTGTATGTTGTTGGTTATGGTTTGTATGGTCTCTATCCTGTTAATGTCGTGTATTAGGGCCTCTAGCATTGATCCTATTTTCTTCTATGTACTTTATACTTTTTGGCTTTATATTTAGGTGTTTGATCCATTTTGAATTAGTTTTTGTGTATGGTGTGAAGTATGGGTCTTATTTAATTTTTTTTTGTTTTTGTTATTGGTTTTTGCAGGTGGACATCCAATTTTGCCAGCACCATTTTTTTAAAAGACTGTCTTTTCCCCATTTGATGGATTTTGGCTGAGTCTGATGTTGTTTGTTCTCAAACTGAAGGACTCCCTTTAATAATTCTTGTAAGTTTGGTTTTTTTTTTTATATATTCCCTTAGTTTCTGTTTATCTGGAAATGTCCTAATTTCACCATCATATGTGAACAAGAGTTTTGCAGGATATATTATTCTTTGTTGGCAATTTTTTTCTTTCAAGGTTTTATGTATGTCATTCTGTTGCCTTCTTGCCTGCATGGTTTCTGTCGGGCAATCAGAGCTTAGTCATTGTTTCCCCACTGTATGTGATTTTTCATTTTTCTCAAGCTGCTCTCAGGATTCTTTGTCTTTGGTTTTAGCGAGTATGATTATGACATGCTTTGCTGATTTTCTTTTGGGGTCTATCTTATACGGAGTTTGTTGAGCCTCTTGGATGGTCAGCTTTTCATTTTTCATGATGTTAGGGAAGTTTTCTGTCAGCAGTTCTCCAATGATCTCTGTGTTTTCTGTTTTCTTCCCCTGTTCTGGAACTCTGATCACTCACAAATTTTTGCTTTTGATTGTGCCCTATATCATTCTCAGGGTTTCTTCATTTTTTTTTTCATTCACTTTTCTGATTTTTCGTCAAAGTTTTATCCAAGTGTTTGTCTTCAGTTTTGCTGATCCTGTCTTCCATTGTTTCAAACCTGCTCCTCAGCCCATCTATGACACTGTCCATTTCTGAAATCTTGTTTATTTATTGGATTTCTAATTGTTGTTTTTCTATGATTTCTAGTTGTGAATTTACTTTGACATATAATTCCAGTATTATTTTCCTTAATTCTTCCATTTTTTGTCTGTATTTTCCATGAATATGTCTATCTTTTCCTCATTTTTGTCTGCTTTTTGCTTCAATTCTTGGACAGCTCTGAATATTAGAAATTTGAATTCCCTGTCAGGTAGTTCTAGTGCCTTTTCTTCTAGTGGAATGTCATCTGGTGTTTTATTTTGGATGCGTACTGGAACCATCCTGTCCTGGCTTTTTAATGTGTTTTGTATTGTCTGCTGCCTTTGGGACATTCAGTAGTTATTTTCTTTGGTTATTGATTTTAGATTTGTTTGCTCCTTCCTGCTTTTTTGTTTTATTTGGTTATGTCTGAGCACATGGGCTGTGTGTTGTTTGTTGTTTACTTGTCTGTGGGCATGATACTTCTCACTTCCTTGTCCAATGGGCCAGTTGCTCAGCTGTGGTGCGGCAGAGCAGGTCCAACTGAAGGGAAGGGGCTGGGATTGTTTTTTTGTGGCACCTACTAGGGCCAACAGGGTGAGCCAGGAATCAGTGCAGGGCAGGTTCCAGTAGGCCATGCCTGTGTTGCTCAGGGGTGTGATATTCAGTGCACGGTGCAGGTAAACAGGAAGGACGGGGGAGGTCGTGGTGTGTGGAGCTAAGATCAGTATGGGAAAGAAGAGGGAGAGGAGAGAGAAGCAAGAGCCAAGAACAATCAAACAAAAAGAAAGACCGCTAAAGGAGCTTATCATTGAATTCAAGAGAAGAGAAACTGAGAAATGGAGAAAAACAAAAAGGAAAAAATAGTAAAGTTTAGAAAAAAAGTAAACTAAAGCCTCCAGGGATCCCACCAGTACAGCCTGGCTAGAAGGGGTTCCCAAGCTGTGAAAAGAAAAAGAAACAAACAAGACAAAACAGAACAAAACAAACAAACAAAAAAGGAAATGCCCCCAGGGATCCCATTGGTGTGCCTGCAGAGACCAAGGAAGTGGCTCCCAAGTCAGGCAGTACAGCCAGGCTAGAAGGGGCTACCAAGCCACAAAAAGAAAACAAACAAAACAAAACAAAAAGGCACCAGGGATCCCACCGAAATGGTGGCATGATCCCGGGAAGCAGTTCCCCAGCTCAGCAGCTCTTCACGACCTTTCAAGAAGAAGCAAAGCTGGCACACGGAGCCAGGTGTTTGAGAGAAAGGAGGGGGAGATGGTGAGAGGCAGGGAGAAAACCAAAAGAAGCAGAAAAAAGCAATACCAACTCTAAAATCTACATGACTCTGCTAAAACTCAACCACAAAAAGACAAACAACCCAATTAAAAAATGGGCAAAGGGTATAAACAGGCACTTCACTAAAGAATACATTCAGGTAGCTAACAGATACATGAGGAAATGCTCACAATCATTAGCCATTAGAGAAATGCAAATCAAAACTACAATGAGATTCCATCTCACTCCAACAAGGCTGGCATTGATCCAAAAAACAAAATAATAAATGTTGGAGAGGCTGTGGAGAGATTGGAACACTTATACACTGCTGGTGGGAATGTCAAATGGTACGACCACTTTGGAAATCGATTTGGCACTCCCTTAAAAAGCTTGAAATAGAACTACCATACGATCCAGCAATCCCACTCCTTGGAATATAGCCTAGAGAAATAAGAGCCTTTACACAAACAGATATATGCATACCCACGTTTATTGCAGCACTGTTCACAATAGCAAAAAGATGGAAGCAACCAAGGTGTCCATCAATGGATGAATGGACAAATAAATTATGGTATATTCATACAATGGAATGCTATGCATCAATAAAGAACAGTGATAAATCTGTGAAACATTTCATAACGTTGAGAAACCTGGAGGGTATTATGCTGAGTGAAATTAGTCAGTTGCAAAAGGACAAATATTGTATAAGACCACTATTATAAGGTCTTGAGAAATAGCTTAAACTGAGAAGGACACATTCTTTTGTGGTTACGACCAGGGAGGGAGGGAGGGTGGGAGAGGGGTATTTACTAAATAGATAGTAGACAAGAACTACTTTAGGTGAAGGGAAGGATAACACTCAACACAGTGGAGGTCAGCACAACTGGACTAAACCAAAGCAAAGAAGTTTCCTGAATAAACTGAATGCTTTGAAGGTCAGTGAAGCAGGGGCAAGGGTTTGGGGACCATGGTTTCAGGGGACATCTAAGTCGATTGGCATAATAAAATCTATTAAGAAAACATTCTGCATCCCACATTGAAGAGTGGTGTCTGGGGTTTTAAATGCTAGCAAGTGGCCATCCAAGATGCATCAGTGAGTCTCAAACCACCTGGATCAAAGGAGGATGAAGAATACCAAGAACACAAGATAATAATGAGCCCAAGAGACAGCAAGGGCTACATGAGCCAGAGACTACATCATCCTGAGATCAGAAGAACTAGATGGTGCCCGGCCACAACTGATAACTACCTTGACAGGGAAAACAACAGAGAACCCCTGAGAGAACAGGAGAACAGTGGGATGCAGACCCCAAATTCTCATAAAAAAACCAGACTTAATGGTCTGACTGAGACTAAAAGGATCTCAGTGATCATGGCCCCCAGACCTTCTGTTGGCCCATGACAGGAACCATTCCTGAAGCCAACTCGTCAGACATGGATTAGACTGGACAGTAGGTTGGAGAGGGATGCTGGTGAGGCGTGAGCTACTTGGTTCAGGTGGACACTTGAGACTACGTTGGCATCTCCTGCCTGGAGAGGAGATGGGAGGGTAGAGGGGCTTAGAAGCTGGCAAAATGGTCATGAAAAGAGGAAGTGGAAGGAGGGAGCGGGCTATCTCATGGGGGGGGAGAGTAATTGGGAATATGTAGCAAGGTTTATATAAGTTTTTACGTGAGAGACTGACTTGATTTGTAAAATTTCACTTAAAGCACAACAAAAATTATTAAAAAAAAAACCCAAAACCAAAAAAAAAAGCAATACCAGCAACAAACAAATAACACTGATTCTGCTGGCCAGTGTGGGTGGGACAAATTCAAGCAGCACAGTGACTCCTGGCCAAGAAACTGCAGCCGGTGGGAAGCAGTGGAAGGCCCAAGGCGAGGGGTGGGGAGGAAGAAGGATGGGGTTACCAGGTGTTCTATCTTCTACTGGGAGCTTCATGAAGCTGCTTTCCTGTACTCCCTGTCTGCCGATCTCTCACATGGGTGTGGCGAATCCAAGTGGCACGGACCCTGCTCTTCCTGGCTGGTTGAGCAGCTGCAGCCAGATAGGAAACAGTGGAGGTCAGCAGTAGGGGAGAGAAGGGTGGGGGTGGGAAAGCACATATTGCTAGTTACTGGGTGCTCTGTCTCCTGCTGGTAGCTCTGTGAAGCTGCTTTCCTGTACTCCCTGTCTGCTGATATCCAACAGGAGTCCAAGATGGTGAATCCATGCTGCATTAGCTGATGGGAATCTCCATACGTATCTCTCCTCACTCTCTGTTCTCTGTCGGTTTCTTATTCCATTCTGTGCTTGGCTGAGTTCTTTATCTCTTCATTTGACACTTAGGGTTCCAGGATTGATGTTTGTCTCTGTTTTACTTAATTTTGGGGTTTTTTGCTGTGGAAGGACAGTGTGGTGCTTCTGTCTATAGCACCATGTTGGCTTCCAAGACCCTGAGTCAGTTTTTAAAAGATCACTCTGGCTGTTGTGTTGAAAATAGATGGTAGGGGGTGGGGGTGGGTGCAAGCAGAAGACTAGTTATTAAGTTATTACAATAATCCAGGCAAGAAATGTTGGTGGCATGATCAGGGTGGTAACAGTGAAAATGGTGAGAAGTGGACATATTTTGAAGTGAAACAAATGGTATTTGCAACAGATGAATTGTGGAGCATGAGAAAGAGAGAAAAAAGTCAAGGACAGCTCCCAAGTTTTCTTAGCCTAAGCAACTAGAAAGATGAAGTTGCCATTAACAAAAATGAGGAAGACTGTGGAAGGAACAGGTTTAGGAGAAAGATCAGGCGTTTCCATTTGGACATATTAGTTTGAGATGCCTATTAGATATGTAAATGAAGATGTTCGGTAGGCAGTTAGATATTAGAATCTGAAGCTCCAGAAAGAGGTCAGGGCTGGAGACATAAATTTAGGAGTCATCAGTGGAAAGGTGGCATAGTGGTTAAGTGCTACAGCTGCTGACCAAAAGCTCAGCAGTTCAAATCCACCAGGTGCTTCTTGGCAACCCTGTGGGGGCAGTTCTACTCTGTCCTATAGGGTCGCTATGAGTCTTTGGTTTCTTTTGGTTTAATGGAAAGGTGGTATTTAAAATCATGAGACTGGATGAGATCAATTAAATGGGCAGCGGGTGTGGATAGAAAAGAAAAGGAACCCAAGGATGGAACTCTGGGACACTTCAAAGTTAAGAAGTAGAGAAGAAAAGAAAGCAGAAAAGGAGGCTGGGAAACAGCCGCCAGTGAAGTAGGAAGGAAACCAGAAGAGAGTAGTGTCCATAAAGCCAAGTAAAGAAAGTTTTCTAAGGAAGAGAGAGTGAGAAACTGGGTCAAATGCTGCTGATTGGTCAAGTAAGATGAGAACTGAGAGCAAGCCATTGGATTTATTAACATGGAGGTCATTAGTGACCTTGTAAAGAGCAATTTCAGCAAAGCTGACTTAAGAGACCCACCACCCACTGTGACTCAAGATAGAAGAGGAGAAAGGACTAGTAAACAGCTCAAGTACAGGTAAATCTTTAGAGGAGTTTGCTATAAGGGAAGAAGAAATATGAAGCAGGTGAGTGAGGTCAAGAGAGTGTTTTTTGTTTTATTTTTTTTAATATGGGTGTATGCTTATATATCTGATGGGAAAGATGCAGTGAAGAGAGGAAAATTGATGACTTAAGAGAAAGAGAGGAGAATTATTGATGTGCTGTCCTTAAGTTGGTAAGAAAGGATGAGCTCTAGTGTATCAGTGCAGGGGTTGGCCTTAGATAGGAACATAGACAGTTAACAGGAGCATGCGGGCAGAGCATGTGTGCACATAGATGCATGTAGGTGAGAAGATGAGGGAGTGGGAGTTTCTGGAAGTTCTCTTCCAATTGCTTCAATTTTCTTAGTGAAATAGGAAGCAAGGTCATAGGTTGAGAGTGAGTAAAGAGGAAGAAGTATGAGAAGTTTGAGGAGAGAGAAGGTATGAAATAGAGTAAAATCTGTGAAAGCCAAAACCTGCGTAAGGCGAAAACCGGTTAGAGAAGAAAAACTAAAATATTTTCCACTAACAGTGAAAGGTAGAAAAGTGGTAAGTGAGACCCTGTCAAAGGCAAAAAACTTGCAAGACCTGGAAAAACAAGGCAGTCTCATCAAGTTCCAGCACTCACAGGTTTCATTGTAGTTGTCTAGAAGAGTGAAAGGACTAGGGAAATATAATATGATCATCAATTTATACTATCGCCAGAAATATATGAGAATATCAGCCTCACCACACCCTTGATAGCAGTGGGTAGACTAATTTTTCAATATTTGGTAAATTTTTAGGTTAAAAAAAATCACCAAAAAACCAAACCCGCTACCTTGGAGTCAATTCCAACTCATAGTGCCCCTATAGGACAGAGTAGAACCACCCCATAGGGTTTCCAAGTCAGTAAATCTTTATGAAAGTAGACTTCCACATCATTCACCCACGGAGTGGCTGGTGGATTTGAAAAGCTGACCTTTTTTTTTCGGTTAGCAGCAGAGCGCTTTAACCAATGCACCACCAGGGCTCCTTAAAATCACACTGCTCATTTAATTTGTTCACCTGAGCACTAGTTAGGTTTAACATCTAGTCATATTATTGGCCACTGTATTTCCTCCTTCGTAAATTGTCCGCTTATGTCCTTTGCTCATTATTATTTATTGGAGTGTTAGTATTTTTTTTTCATAGATTTGTATGAATCCCTAAGATACTAAGGCTATTGACCATAACTGTAATTTTTTGTCTGTGAGTATTTGAAATAATTTCAATCTCATGAAAGAAAATTATTCTATCAAAACTCTAACCAACAACAACAACAAAAAAACTCTAACCAAAATCTGATATCCCCTAATGTGTATAGGCAGGAAACTGGGCATGTTACCTTAATTGATACAAGAGGATGCTCTGGTCCCAAGAGGCTCCACCTAAAAGTGGCCAGGTCCTCATCTGGGAAAATGTGGTTACCTATAAAATACATTTGTCATTTATTACCTATATAAATGTTTTATTAGAACCTCCAGGTCATGAAAGGGATCCCAGGAGACAAAATGATCAAACAATTCACGTAGATCTATATCATTAATATAATAAATATGTTGTTATTGTTATGTGTCGTCAAGTTGGTTCTGACTCATAGCAACCCTATGTACAACAGAACAAAACACCACCCAGTCTTGTGACATCCTCACAACTGTTGCTATGTTTGAGCCCATGGTTGCAGCCACCGTGTCAATCCATCCCGTCAAGGGTCTTCCTCTTTTTTGCTGACCCTCTACTTTACCAGGCATGATGTCTTTCTCCAGGGACTGGTCCCTCCTGATAACATGTCCAAAGGATGTGAGATGAAGTCTTGCCATCCTGGCTTCTAAGGAGCACTCTGGCTATACTTCTTCCAAGACAGATTCGTTCATTCTTCTGGCAGTTCATGGTGTATTCAATATTCTTTGCCAACACCATAATTCAAATGCATCTTCTTCTTCAGTTTTCCTAATTCACTGTCCAGCTTTCACAAACATAAGAGGCAACTGAAAATACTATGGCTTGCTTCAGGCGTACCTTAGTCCTCAAAGTGACATTTTTGCTTTTTAACACTTTAAAGAGATCTTTTGCAGATTTGCCCAATGAAATACGCCACTGATTACCTACTATATACCATGTGTACCATCTCTAATCTTTATAATAATTATGCATGGTAGTAGTATTATCTTCATTTTACAGATACGAAAACTGAAGTTTGGACAAGTTTGTACAAGTTGGCCCAAGGTGGCACAGTTATTAAGCGTCCACACCAGGATAAATTGCTAGGACAGCATGACTCCAAAGCCCAGACTATATATCACCTAGTTGTGCTGCCATCAATTACTGACTGCCTAATAAGTGCTGGGTATTTGTAAAAACCACGTGGGGGGGGGCAGTGTCTGAATTCCTCTAACTTCGCAATTGCAAAGGAGACTCAAGATCAACAGCCCAAGGCTGATTCCTATGAAGTAGGGGTCAGATATGCCTCCTCTCTCCACCGTCTTTACCAATTCTGACACCAATCGTCCCTCCCATGGCACTCTCTACTTCACTCTGGGTTCGATAATTCATTGAAATAGCCACAGAGAATACACAGACAATACTCACAATTATTGGGTTTATTAGGGAAGTAACAGTTACAATTCAGGCTCAGGAACACTCAGGATAGAGTTCTTCCATCAGGACAGCCTTTTCCCAGCTGTGCTCACAAGCATATGTTTCCCTGGCCCTTGGCCTCTGCCCAAATGCACTTAGCTTTCTCTCTCCATGGTTTGGAAACCCACCCTGCCATCTGCTGCTGGGTCTCTGCTATCACTTGTTGCTGCCTTTAGTGTTACAGTCCTCTCTCTTTCTGTCTCCTAGTTCCAGAAGCTTCTCAGGGCAGGGATCCTGGATCCAAAGGACATGCTGGCTCCTGGCTGTTCTTCCTTGGTTGTGGTGGGATCTTCTCTTTCCTGCTTCCGGAGTGGCTCATTTCAAGCCCTGCGAGATGCCAAACTGACCAATCCCTTTGGTGGGCCACAACTACCCTATCACACAGTCCCACCCAATCACTTGGGTGGGAGTTACAAGAGCATGGCTAGAAAAGCTGCACAAAAGCAATCCATTACACCTCAGTATTTTATATATTTCATTTCATTTAACCTTATCAATAACACCATGATGTATTACTATTCCCGTTTTACAGACAAAGAAACTAAAACCAGGGAGGTATGACTCCAGTGATTTTCCCAAGGTCTAGTTTCAAAATTTGTGCTGACTCCATTAGATTATCAAGCTTAACTTCTCTGGGGTTATAGATTGAAGGTTACACCTGAGACATGATACTAACCTTCATGCTGTCAATACTCAGAAAACCAATGCAAGATAACTCTCTCCAATTTACTCTGAAATACACGTTAAAAAGATAAATTGATGGATGGACAGATATAACATAAAGCAAGTATAGTAAAACGTTAAGGGTAGAGTAAGTCGTAGATATAGGGTCTTCACTGCAAAATTCTTTCAACCTTCCTGTATATTTGGAAAATTTTCATAAAATGTTGGCACAAAAGTAACAAAAAGAAAAATATAATCAACAATTTGTGTTCCTAGTTTAAATTTAGACACTGGGGGAAAACGCTAATGTTTTGAGTGGGGGACCAAAGTTGTCTGGGTCTAGTAAAATATTTGGCCTAGAACAGTACTACGCATAAAACAGTTATGAAACGTGACAACAAAAATATATTTTTTAATCGGAATAATATTCCGGAATATCCTATAGCAATCCATAAGACAAATACACTGAGTTTCGGTGTGGTCTAATCAGAAGCCCAAAAGCCTGCTGAGTTCTCCTCCAGCACAGTGTTTGGCATGTGGACTTTGAGAAGACAAATCACTCATAACAAGCAAAGAGACTGAATCAGTAATAAAATGTTTCCCAGCAAAGAAAAGTCCAGGAAGAGACAGGTTCACTGGGAAATTCTATTGAACATTTTAGAGAAGAACTGACACCAGTCCTGTTCAAACTCTTCCGAAAAATAGAGGAAGAAGGAATACTCCCTAACTCTTTCTACGAAGCCAGCATTACCCTGGTACCAAGTCCAGTCAAAGACACCATAAATAAACTATAGACCAATATCCCTTAAGAATAAAGATGCCAAAATTTTCCACAAAAGACTAGCAAATGGAATCCAACAGCATATTAAAAGAATTATACAACATGATTAAGTGGGATTTATTCCAGAAATGCAAGACAATTCAACCTTAGAAAATCAATGTAACAGAGGAAACAAACCACATGATCATCTCAATCAATGCAGAAAAGACGTTCGATAAAATACAGCACTCTTTCTTGATATAAATTATTAACAAGACAGGGATAAAAGGAAAGTTCCTCAACATGATTAAGGGCTTTTAGGAAAAACCAACAGCCAGTCTGGTTAAAGATGGAGGCGTAGGCAGACGCATCGTAATGACCCCTAACAACAAACACTCGAGAAACTAAACAAAACAGACACGGATAATGACCTTGGGTCCCAGAACATCAAGGGGAGAGTTGAGGAAACAGAATGAGCACCGATTGGAAGGAAAAAAGTGATTCGTGGAGAGACCACACCCTGCCAGCCAGCATGGCACAGCATGGCCATTTTGGGACAGCATCAAGCAATGACCCAGAGTACGGAGCCCAGGGAAGCAACCTCAAAGAGAACACAGCCAGTGGAAGAGTGGAAGAGATTCTGTGCAAACAAACCTGGAAAGATACAATGAGGTGGGCAGGATGTGTCCTGGGGCAGGGCTCCCCTGAGAGGGTGAATTGAGGGAGTGGCATGGTTTGGAAGCCAGAGAACCACAGGGAAGTGCTTCTAGAACAAAGGGAGACAGACTGAATCATCAGAGCTTAAGGGATGAAGATAGAATAGATAGGTAGTGCATATTTTCAAGTGAGCAAAGGGGGGGAAGAGAAGGGTAGGTGCCAGCTTCAGTCCCTCTGGTAAGTGCAAGAAGGTAGGGAGCTAGGAATTAGTGCAGAGATCGCTTGTCAGTGGTGGCACCTAGCCATTTAGACTGGAGACACTCTGCAAAAATTCAACACTCAGATTGACAACTAGAAGGCACCACCTCCCCTACAACTGGCCATATGAAAACCAACTTCCCCTCCTGTCCTTGTAGGCTTCCCATCACTCCCCACCCTTCCCAGATGCGCTAACGGACACAAACCTCACCTTGCCCTCTTCCACTCCCAGAGGTGCAGAACTGTGCAAACCCTGGCAGGCTTCCCTCCTCCCCTTCCCCTATCCCCTGGCCCCCTCCCTTCCCACCCACAGACCCCTCCCAGCTGAGTAGGACTTCACACCCTCTCCTGCTGAACCCTCCCCCCACTGGCTGAGCAAGACACTGTGTCCTGCCTACAGACGCCTAGCTGGCCAAGCAGAACTCTGTGCCCTGCCCAGCTGACCCCTAACTGCCCTGTCAACACCACCCCCTTGGCTGAGTGGGGCTCTGTGCCCTTCTAAGCTAAACCTTTAACTGCCCTGCCAACCACAGCCCCCCAGCCAAGCAGGACTCTCTGCCCTGCCCAGCTGAACCCCTATCTGGTTGAGTAGGGCTCCACACCCTGCCCTGCTTACCCTGCCCCCGCCAAGTGAGACTCCACACCTTGCTCTGCCAACCCCCCAGCTGAACAGGACTCTGCACCCTTCCCAGCCAAACCCTACCCAGCTGCGTGGGACCCTGTGCCCTCTCCTTCCAATCCCTCCCCACTAGCAGGACACTGCACCCTGCCCTGACAACCCCAAGCCAGCCAAGAGGGACTCAGTACCCTTCTCAGCCAACCCCTAACCAGCCAAGTGGGTTGGCATGCCCTGCTAACCCCAGCCCCCTGGATGAGGGGGACTCTGCACACTGCTCGCCTGACCCCTACCTGCCTGAGCAAGACTGCACACCCTGCCAACTCTGCTTCCCTGGCCAAGCAGGACTCTGCACCCTGCTCTGTCAGCCCCCCTCCAGTAGGACTCCGTGCCCTGCCCAGCCAACCTCTACCTGGCTGAGCGTGACTCCATGCCCTGCCCTCTAGACTCCACCCCCCAACCCAGCAGAACTCCATGCCCTTCCCTGCCAACCCCTTCCTGGCCCAGCAGAACTCCATGTCCCTCCATCCCCCCCAGCCAGGTGAGAGCCCAGTGCCCTGCCCAGCTAATCCCTCCCTGGCTAGGCAAGATGTTGCACCCTACTCTGCCAGCTCCCCCCCCTTGAAGCAGGGTTTGATTCCCTGCCCTGAGACCTGGCCTACCTATCCCCAGCTGCACAGGCCTCTGCAGTCTATCCTACCTGCCCCTCCCTGTTTCCCATCCTACACTTCAGGGGTCACACTAATTGCTTGTGCCAATGCAGAGGGAACGCATTATACCTGAACAGCTGTGAAAGAATACTGACCACTCGACACCTGGCAACTCACATCGGGAAAAGGACCTGTCTGTGCACCACCATGCAATCCTCTAAGAGAAGTCATGTGTCCAAGGACATAGGACCCCAGTGTGTGTGCGACCCACCATAACCACCAGTGAGAAGAAAACATACCCAGCCAAATGACAGCACCATACCCATACAAACACCAACCAACTGGCAGCATCATAGTCATACACAGACCAATACTACAAAACAACATTAATTAAAATAATATGTAGGAAGGTAGACAATATAAAGAGGAAGGGAAAAAGCTAAGCCCCAGATACATCAAAACAAAAGCAAAAAAAAAAAAAAATACAAAAAAGCAGAAAACATAGAATTAATAAAGAAGTATATGGACAAATAGTACCTTAATGACTTGAAGACAGCAGTCAATTACAAATCATATGAAGAAACAGGACATGATGGCTCAAGCAAATGAGCAAAGTAAAGGAATGGAAAACCTTTCTGAGGAAGAACTGATAATAGAACTACCTGACAAGGAATTCAAAAGACTTATATTTAGGTTCCTCAAAGAGATCAAGAAAGACAGAAAAAAACCTAGAATTCAGGAAAAAAAATACAAGAAAAAAAAATGACAAGCTCAATAGACAAATAGAAACTATACAAGTACGACTAGAAATTCAGAAGCTTAACAATAAAATATCAAAAATAAACAACTCTATAGAAGGGCACAGAAGTAGAATTGAATCGAGGGAAGAAAGAATTAGTGAAATAGAGGACAAATCCCTTGATACGGATCTGTTTGAGGAACAGAGAAAAAAAGGAAGAAAAATAAAGTCTAAAGGTTATGTAGAACACCACCAAAAGGAATAATATATGTATATTATGAACCCCAGAAGAGGAAGAGACAAGAGTACTGAAAAAATTTTGAATACATAGTGGCAGACAACTTCCCAAATATGAAAGATGAGACGATTTCCATCCAAGAAGCTCAACGAACCCCGTAAAGGATAGACGCCAAAAAAAAAAAAAAAAAAACTCACCAAAACATATCATAATCAAACTTTCCAGAACCAAAGACAAAGAAAGAATATTGAGAGCAGCTGGAGAAAACCATAATATCACTTACAAAGGGGCTTCAATAAGACTAAGTGCTGATTTCTCATCAGAAACCATGCAAGTAAGAAGGCAATGAGATGACATATACAAAGCCCTGAAAAAAAAGAACTGCTGACCAGGAATCCTATATCTAGCAAAACTGTCTTCCCAAAATGAGGGTGAAATTAGGATATTCCCAGAAAAGCAGAAATTAAAAGAATTTGCAACTTCAGACCAGCCCTACAAGAAATATTAAAGGGAGTCCTTTGGCTAGAAAACCAATGACATCAGACAACAACCTAAGATAAGAACACATGGTGGCATCACCCAGAGACCAAGCCAGGTAAAGACTCGAAAAAAGTAAAATAAATCTACAAAACTGATCAAAGGGAACCAGAGACATAATGATGTAAACGGCAACAACTTCAAAACAAAAGGAGGAATGAATGATGATGCAGCTATAGAATTTCCATATGGAGAAGAAGTCAAGGTGATCTCAAGATAAAACATACTGGTTTAAATTTAGGGTGATAAATGTAAGTTTTAGAGTAACCACAAAGAAAAGTAATAAATCTACTTACCAAAACAAAAAAGAGGAAAACCAAAAGGATTCAGTAAACACAAAAACAAATGAAAGGAAAAGAAAATTCATATATGAGAGGGACTCAGCACAGAAAGTAAAGAAAAACAAAGAAACCATTAACATCACAAAAAAGTATAACAAAATGGCAGCAGTAAATCCATACCTACCAATAGTCACACAGAATGTAAAAGGATTAAATGCACCAGTCAAGAGTCAGAGAGTGGCAGAATGGATAAAAAATAATGAACAATCAATATGCTGTCTACAAGAGACACATCTTAGATACAAAGACATAAACAGGTTAAAAATCAAAGGATAAAAAATATATACAAAGTCAATAGTAATCAAAAGAGAGGAGTGGCAATATTATATCTGTTAAAATAGGCTTTAAGTCAAAAATCATTATAAGAGACAAAGAAGGATACTCTATAATGATTAAAGGATCAATTCACAAAAGACATAACAACTATAATTATTTATACACCCTATGCCAGAGCTCTAAAATTTATATATATATATATATATATATATATATATATATATATATATATATATATATAAACCCTAACAGAATTGAAGACAGAAATAGACAAATCCACAATAATAGTAGGAGATTTTAACACACCACTTTTAACAATCAACAGAACAACCAGAAAGAAAACCAACAAATACACAGGAGACCTAAATAACACTATCAACCAACTGGACCTCACACACCACCTGACAGCAGAACAATACACATTCTTCTCTAATGCACATGGAAAGTTCTCCAGAATAGACCATGTCTTAGATCACAAAGCAAGCCTCAATAAATTTAAGAAGATTGAAATTATACAAAACATCTTGTCTGACCATAACAGCATGGAACTAGAAATAAGTAACAGGAAGAATAATGAAAATAAATT
Source organism: Loxodonta africana (assembly GCF_030014295.1). Lineage (NCBI taxonomy): Eukaryota > Metazoa > Chordata > Mammalia > Proboscidea > Elephantidae > Loxodonta > Loxodonta africana. Next base: position 64,904,841 of record NC_087369.1, read on the forward strand.
AAATATATGGAAAGTAAATAACATATTACTAAAAAATATTGGTTCACAGAAGAAATCAAAAGTGAAATTAAAAAAATTTAGAATCAAATGAGAGGGAAAACACAACATACCAAAACCTATGGGGTGCAGCAAAAGCAGGGCTGAGAGAGAAATTTATGGCAATAGATGTATACACATTAAAAAAGAAGAGAGGTAGAGCCAAGACGTCAGACTAGTCAGGCGCTCTAAGCCATCCCACTGCAACAAAAACCAAAAAAACCAAGTAAAACAGATACAGATGTCAATCCTGGAACCCTGAACCTTAAATGAAGGGATAAAGTATTAGATCAGAAGTCACTGAGGAGAAGAAACTGATAGAAAAAGAGGAACAAATAGAGATATGGAGTGGACGTTCCCACCCAAATAGCATGACTCAGTGTGGCTATCTTGGAATAAAACTAACAACCCCGCACTCAGAAAGGCACCTCCACAGAATTCCCCATAGGAGACAGGCGAATGGCATGGGCACACCCAGGGCAAAGTAAGACCACGTTTGCTGGCTGCAACTCAAGAAGGAGCCCAGACTCTCTCACCCAACAACCACATGAGCATGCTTCTACAACACCCACCTCTCTGGTCAACAGTGGATATAACCCCCACATCGCAGCAACCCTGACTTCCAGGAACCACAGTAGCAACCCACACTATGGCCCTCCTCCATCCAGCCCCTCTGCCCCTGCCTTCACCCCACTCCTACCTCTCTCCTCCACCATGTTGCCCACAGCTCTGAGAGTACCAGGCCTGGATCCTGGGACCTTCCCCACCATCTCTAGACCCCTCCTGCCACCCACTGCAACACTGATGGGACCTGGCCCAGAACGAGGGCCCCTCCCTGCCGGATCCAGACCTCCTCCATCACAGCCCTGGGGGACATGACCCATACCCCAGGCCCCTCCCCACCAGTTCAGGACCCCCCTGCCAACTGCCACGGCCCCACTACAGCCCCCAGCTCACTTCACCTGCAGACAAATGACCCATCTCTACCCCTTTCCCCATTGGACCTACCATGCTGCACCATATCTAAGCAGCTGACTCTGCAGACCTGGACAAGGTGGTGAGAACTATCATGCCCACAGACAAGCAAGCAACAAGGTATGCCCAGCCCACCTGCCCAGACATAACCAAACAAAACAAAAAGGGGGGATGAAACAAACTTACAATCAACGAATAAAGAAAATAATTACTGAATGTCTTGGAAACAGCATACAATATCAAAACATATTAAAAAACAGGAGAAGATGGCTCCAGCAAGCAACCAGAATAAGGCAGCAGTCAACCTTCCGGCAGAAGAAAAGTCACTGGAATTACATGACTGGAAATTCAAAAGCCTAATATTCAGAGCTTTCCAAGAGATAAGGAAAGAAATCAAGGAAATGCAGACAAAATAATGGAAAACACAGACAAAACCAAACAAACAATAGCCAATATCAAGGAAAATACAGACAAAGCAATGAAATAATGCAGGAAAATAATACAAGAACAAAATGACAAAATAAACAAACAACTAGAAATCATACAAAAACAGCAATTAGAAATCCAAAAGATAAACAATTTTAAAATGGACAGTGTCATAGAAGGGGTGAGGAGTAGGTTTGAAACAATGGAAGACAAGATCAGTGAAATTGAAGACAAACACTTACATACAACTTCGAGGAAAAATCAGAAAAGAACGATGAAAAATAGAGAAAATCTAAGAACTATGTGGGATAAAATCAAGAGCAAAGCTTTGCGCATAATCGGAGTTCCAGAGCAGGAGGAGAAAATGTAAAACACAGAGAGGACCACTGAAGATTTGCTGACAGGAAATTTCCCAAACATCATGAAAGATGAAAAGCTGACCATCTAGGAAACTCAAGAACCCCATATAGGATAGCTCCCCAAAGAAAGTCACCAAGGTATATCATAATCATGCTTGCCAAAACCAAAAACTAAGAATCCTGAGAGCAGCTCAAGAAACATGAAAAGTCACATAAAAAGAGGAAACAATAAGACTAAGCACTGGTTACTCAGCAGAAACGATTCAGGCAAAAAGGCAATGGGATGATATATATAAAATTTTAAGAGAAAATATTGCCAACCAAGAATAATATATGCTGCAAAACTCTCACTCAAATATGGTGGTGACATAAGGACATTTCCAGATAAACAGAAATTAAAGGAATTTTAAAAACCAAACCAAACTTACCAAAATTATTAAAGGGAGTCCTTCAGCTAGAGAACAAACAACATCAGACAACAACCTGAATCTAGCACACAGGTCAGTATCAACAAAATGCTGACCTAGGCAATGAACTCTGAAGGATAAAATAAAACTAAAAGGTTCAAAACCAGGAACTAGAGAAGTCAATCTGTAAATTACAACAATGTCAGAACAATAAAAAGGGGGAATGACCAGTGTAGGTACAGAACTTTCAAATGGAGAGGAAGTCAAGGCAATATCAAATAAAAAAGACTGGCTCAAACTTAGGAAGATAATGGTAAATTTTAAGGTAACCACAAAGAAAGTTAACATACTCATCAAAATAAAGAAGAAAAACATAAAGTCTCAGTAAACACAAAATCTACAATAACAAAAGAATAAAAAGAAAGTTCACAAACAAAAGTAACTACGAACAGGAGAGTAAAAGGAACAAAGAAAATATCAGCACCACAAAAAAAAAGCACTGCCAAATGACTGCAATAAACTCATACCTACTGATAATCACACTGGATGTAAATGGCCTAAATGCACCCGTAAAGAGACAGAGAGTAACAGAATGGATTTAAAAAGTGACCCATCAACATGCTGTCTACAAGAGACACATCTTAGACTGAAGACATAAATATATTAAAATCAAAAGATGGAAAAAATATATCAAGCAAACAGCAAGGAAAAAAGTACAGGAGTCAGATAAAATCGACTTTAAGGCAAAATCCACTATAAAAGACAAGGAAGGACGTTATATAATGATTAAAGGGACAATCCACCATGATGACATAGCCATAATTAACATCTATGCACCCAACAACAGGGCTTCAAAATACATAAAACAAACTCTAACAGCGCTGCAAAGAGAGATTGACAATTCCACCTTACTAGGAGGAGGCTTCAACACACCACTCTTGGTAAAGCACAGAATATCTGGAAAGAAACTCAACAAAGATACAGAATATCTAAAGGCCACAATCAACCATCTTGACTTCATTGAAACGTATGGAACACTCCACCCAACAGCAGCAAAGTATACATTCTTTTACAATGCAAATGAAACATTCTCCAGAATAGACCACATCTTAGGCCACAAAGCAACCCTCAACAAAATCCAAAACATTGACATAATACAAAGCATCTTCTCTGATCACAATGCCATAAATCTAGAAATTAATAACTGGAAGAGCAAGGAAAAAAAAGCAAAGCAAATATATGAAAACTAAACAACACCTTGCTTAAAATCCACTGGGTAATAGAATGAATAAAAAAAATTCTAGGATCAAATGAGAATAAAAACACATTATACCAAAACCTTTGGGACACAGCAAAGGCAGTGCTCAGAGGTCAGTTTATAGCAATAGATATACACATCAAAAAAGAAGAAAAGGACAAAATAAAAATGTCAGCTGTACAACATGAATGAACAGAAAGAGAACAGCAAAAGGAGCCCACAGACACCAGAAGAAAGGAAATAACAAAGATCAGAGCAGGAATAAATGAAACAGAGAATAGAAAAACAATAGAAAGAATCAAATAAACCAAAAGTTGATTCTTTGAAAGAATCAGCAAAATCGACAAACCACTGGCGAAACTGACAAAAGAAAAACAGGAGAAGCAAATAACCAAATAAGAAATGAAATGGGGTACATTACAGCAGATCCAACTGAAATAAAAAGGATCATAGCAGAGTACTCTGTCAAACTGTACTCCAACAAATTTGAAAACCTAGAGGGAATGGACAAAATTCTAGAAACACACTACCTACCTAACTGACACAAACTGGGGTAGAACATCCAAACAGACACATAAGAGAAGAGATTGAAAAGGTAAAAAAAAAAAAAAACTCCAAACAGAAATAAGTCCTGGCCCAGATGGTTTCAGTGGAGATTCTACCAAACATTCAGGGAAGAACTCAAACCAGTACTACTCAAACTACTTCAGAACATAGAAAAGGATGGGATACTTCTGAATTCATTCTATGAAGGCAGCATAGCCCTGATACTAAAACCAGGCAAAGACAGCACGCACACTAAAAAAAAATACAAATATATCTCATGAACATTGATGCTAAAACTCTCAACGAAACTCTAGCCAATAGGGTTGAGCACCACATAAAAAAATAAATAATACACCACGACCGAGTGGGACTCATACCGGGTATACAATGATGACTCAACATTAGAAAATCAATCAATATAATCCACCAAATAAATAAAGGAAAAGGATCACACGATCATCTCAAGCAATGCAGAAAAGGCATTTGATAAAGTCCAATACCCACTCCTAATAAAAACTCTCGATAATAAAGGGCATCTATACAAAACCAGCAGCCAACATCATTCTCAATGGTGAGGGGCTGAAAATATTCCCCCTGAGAATGGGAACAAACAAGGATGCCCTTTATCACCACTCCTATTTAACATTGAGATGAGAAGTCCTAGCCAGAGCAATAAGACAAGAAAATGAAGAAGATAAAGGGCATCCAAATTTGTTAGGAAGAATTAAAACTATCCCTATTCAGGGATGATATGATGCCATACATAACCAAACCAAACCTGTTGCCGTCGAGTCTATTTCGACTCATAGCAACCCTACAGGACAGGGTAGAACTGCCCCATAGAGTTTCCAAGGAGTGCCTGGTGAATTCAAACTGACAACCCTTAGCAGCCATACATCTTAGCCACTATGCCACCAGTGTTTCTGGTACTATGCAGAGAGAACACAAAAGACTTCACAAGAAAACTACTGGAACTAATAGATTGAGCAAAGTAGCAGGATACAGGATAAACATACAATTGAGAATCCAGATGTAAATCCATCTACCTATGGCCACCTGATCTTTGACAAAGGAACAAAGTCCATTAAATGAAAAGACAGTCTTTTTAACAAATGGTGCTGGCAACATTGGATGTCCACCTGTAAAAAAATGGAATAGGTCTCACACCTCACAAGATACAAAAAACTAATTCAAAGTGGAACAAAGACCTAAACATAAAATAAAAAAGTATAAAGATCATGGGAGAAAAAAATAGGGTCAAAACTAGGGGCCCTAATACACGGTATAAACAGCATACCAACCATAATTAACAATATGCAAACACCAGAAGATAAGCTCGATAATGGGGATCTTCTAAAAATTAAACACTTATGCTCATCAAAAAAGTAAAAAGAGAACCTACAGACTGGGAAAAAATTTTTGGCTATGACATATCCAACTAAGGTCTAATCTCTAAAATCTACAAGAAAATCCAACACCTCTACAACAAAAAGACAAATAATCCTATTAAAAAATGGGCAAAAGATATGAACAGGCACTTCAGCAAAGAAGACATTCAGACGGCTAACAGACACATGAGGAAATGCTCACAACCACTAGTAATCAGAGAAAGGCAAATCAAAACTATAGTGGGATAACATCTCACCCCAGCATTACCAGCATGTATAAAAAAAACCAGAAAATACCAAATGATGGAGAGGTTGTGGGGAGATTGGAACTCTTAAGCACTGCTAGTGGGAACGCAAAATGGTACAAGTTACAACTGTTTTGGAAAACAATGTGGTGCTTACTTAAAAAGTTAGAAATAGAAATACCATATGATCCAGCAATGCCACTCCTGGGAATGTATCCTAGAGAAATAAGAGCCATCACATGAATAGACATATGCACACCCATATTTGTTGCAGCATTATTCACAATAGCAAAAAGATGGAAACAACTCGAGTGCTCATCAACAGAGGAGTGGATAAAGAAACTATGGTACATACAAGCAACAGAGTATTATGTAATGATAACATAGAACAATGATTAATCTGTGAAACATTTCACAACATGGATGAATCTGGAGGGCATTATGCTGAGTGAAATAAGTCAACTACAAAAAGACAAATATTATATGAGACCACTATTATAAAAACTCAAGAAAAGGGTTATGCACAGAAAGAAACAATCTTTGATCATTACAAGGGTGAGGGTGGGGAGGGAAAAACACCAACTAGAGAGTAGATAAGTGGTAACTTTGAGGAAGGGTAAGACAGTACACAATACTGGGGAAGTCAGTACAACACGACCAGGGCAACGTCATAGAATCTTCACAGACACATCCAAATGCCCTGAGGGACCTGAGGGACTGAAATGGGCTGAGGCCTGGGGACCATGGTCTCGACTGGAATAACATAGTCTATAAAGAAAATGTTCTACATCGACTGTGGTGAGTAGCATCTGGGGTCTTAAGAGCATGTGAGCGGCCATCTGAGATACGTCTACTGGTCCCATCTCAGCTAGAGCAAAGGAGAATGAAGAAAGCCAAAGACACAAGGAAAAGATAGGTCAAAAGGACTAATGGACCACGATTACTACAACCTCCACCAGACAGAGCCTAGAATAACTAGATGGTTCCTGCTTACCACCATCGACTACTATGGTAGGGATCACAATAGAGGGTCCCGGACAGAGCAGGAGAAAAATGTAGAACAAAATTCAAATTCATAGGCACACACACACACACACACAGACCAGGCTTGCTGATCTGACAGAGCCTTGAGAAACTCTGAGAGTATGGCGCCTGGACACCCTTTTAACTCAGTACTGAGTCAGTCCTGAAGTTCACTCTTCAGCCAAAGATTAGATAGTTCTATAAGGCAAACAATAACACATGTGACAAACATGCTTCATAGTTCAATCACATGCATTGGCCTAAGTGGGCACACCACCCCAAAAGCAAAGATGAGAAGGCAGGAAGGGACAGAATAACTGGACAAATGAAAATAGGGAACCCAGGGTGAAGAAGGGGACAGTGTTGACACATCGTGGAGTTGACAACCAATGTCACAAGACAATTTTTGCATTAACTGTTTAATGAGAAACTAATTTGGTGTGGCGCAAGACCAGGCAGTGTTTTGTTTTGTTGTACATAGGGTTGCTATGGGTTGGAACTGACTCGAGGGCACCTAACAACAACAACAATTTGCTGTGTAAACTTTCACCTAAATCACAATAAAAAATAAAAAAAGAAGGTTCAAAATCAGTAACTTAACCTGACAACTTGAACAAATAGAAAAGGAAGAGCAAAAGAAGACCAAAGCTACTAGAAGAAAGGCAAAAGTAAAGATCAGAGCAGAAATAAATGAAATAGAAAAACGGCAGAATCAACAAAATTAGAAGTTGGTTCTTTGAAAGGATGTATAAAATAGACAAACCTCTGGCCAAACTGACAAAAGACAAAAATGAGAACCAAAATAAGGAACGAAATGGTTGACATAATAACAGATTTAACTGAGATAAAGAAGATCATAAAAGAATACTATGAAATACTGTTACTTCAACAAATTTAAAAACATACAAGAAATGGATAGATAAGCAGGGACAAGATGGTGGAACAGTCAGACGCTTCCTGTCGTCCTTCTTACAACAAAGACTCAAAAAAACAAGTGAATCGATTTTATGTTACAATCTAGAAGCCCTGATCATCAAAGCCAAAGCTGAAGAGTCAGACTAAGCAGCAGGGGGAAAGAAAGACAATTCAAAAGCAGCAGAGAAGTACCAGTTGCAAGGTTGCTGGCACCCTCTGGCCAGGTGGCTGTTGCACATGGGCTGAGGTGAGCTGTAGCATTTGGGACCTGTCTCACCTTGTTGGGTGAGGCCAGGCAGAGGCAAGTCTACACACACATCCGGAGCCAGATGGAAGTGGCTCTGGACCCGCGAAAGTTACATGCAAGTGTCTAACCTACGGCGCAGGGTCAAAATAACCCCTCCACCACAAAAAAGTACTTGCTTCCCCTCACCTACCCCCCACCCTGTTCCATTCTGACCCCAGTCTGGCAGTAATCAACAACTGCCATGCCTCCTAAGCCAAAATTCAGGGCTATCCGCACCCACACCAGTATCGTGGCTTTAAAAAATGCCACGCCCCCTAAGCCAGGAACTCAGGGTGGGTCGGGAGGCCCTGCCATTTCATCAAGCCACTGGCATAAGGTGTCCACAGACTTGCAGTGCCCTTCACCCCTGTCTAGACTGTGTGGGCCGATTCAACACCACATGTCCTCATTAGCATGGCATACACCTGAAGCCCATTTTCAACTGCAGTAGCCAAGAGGGAGCTGCAGATTCATGACATTTGACACCACCCTGCCCATTAAGCAGAGCCCTCGCCCACCCACATCATGGGCCTAAGGGCTGGCAGTACCACCCACACCATCTAGCCAACCACAACAAGGGTCTGAAAATAAGTGGAGCCTCCCGGTCCCTACCAGCTGCAATACCACTCCCCACTACATGCTCTGGGGTACAGGGACACACCCTCCACTCAGGCACCTGGGGGCAGCTGCCAGCCCCCTGCCTTGCGCACATAGCCCCCTTCTGCAGCCAGATACCTATGCCTGCTCCAAACACCCCTATACAGCCATGCCCATCTAGGACTGTAGGTGAGAGTCTGTACCACACACTAGGTGACTGACAACATGGACACCTTTGCTTCACCCGCACAAGAAAAGTGAACAGACTCCTGGGCTCACAATCCTAGTAGCTGTTCTAACCACCTGGAGACAGGACATGAGTGCTTCAAAGACACCTATAACCAAAGTAGCTTGCAAGCCCAGCCTACTTGGGCATATCAAAACAAAACAAAAAGTTAGAATATAGTAAACAAACATACAATAAATAAATATAATAACTTATTGATGCCTTGGAGATAACAGTCAATATGAAATCATATAAAGAAGCAGGTCAAGATGGCTCCAGCAAGCGGACAAAGTAAAGAACCAGGAAACCATCCAGAGGAAGATAAGGTCATGGGATTACCTGAGATAGAATTCAAAAGACTAATATACTGAGCACTGCAAGAGGTCAGGAAGGAGATCAGGCAAAACAGACCAAGCCAAGAACACAGAGACAAAGCAATAGAGGAATTCAGGAAAACAATACAAGAACAAAATGACAAATTTAACAGGTTGCTAGAAACCACAGAGAGACAGAAACTAGAAATCTAAAAAATTAACAATAGATTAAAAGTAAAGAGGTTTCCGAGATAAAATGAAAGCTTCAAAGGATAGCGAAGCAGGGGCTGGGGTCTGGGGAACTTGGTTTGAGAGGACTTCTAAATCAATGGGCAAAACAATTCTATTATGTAAACACTCTGCATCCCACTTTGAATTGTGGCACCTGGGGTCCTAAATGCCAACAAGCAGCCATCTAAAATACATTAATTGGTCTCAACCCACCTGGAGCAAAGGCAAAGGAAGAACACCAAGGTCACACGACAACTAAGAACCCAAGAGACAGAAAGGGCCACTTGAACCAGAGACCTACAATATCCTGAGACCAGAAGAACTAGTTGGTGCCCAGCCACAATCGATGTCTGCCCTGTCAGGGAACACAACAGACAACTCCTGAGGGAGCAGGAGACCAATGGGATGCAGACCCCAAATTCTCATTAAAAGACCACACCTAATGGTATGATTGTGACTAGAGGAATCCCAGAGACAATGCTCCCCAGAACTTCTGATGGCACAGGACAGGAACCATCCCCGAAGACAAATCATCAGGCATGAAAAGGACTGGTCAGTGGGGGGGAGAGAGATACTGATGAAGAGTGAGCTAATTAAATCAGGTGGACACGGGAGAGTGTGTTGGCAACTCTTGACTGGAGGGGGGATGGGAAGATAGAGAGAGAGGGAAGAAGGTAAAATTGGCACGAAACGAGAGACTGTAAGGGCTGACTCAAAAGGGGGAGAGCAAGTGGGAGAAGGGAGTAAGATGTATGTAAACCTACATGTGACAGACTGATTGGAATGGTAAATGTTCACTTGAAGCTTAATAAAAATTAAAAAAAAAAATTAACAATAAAATTTTAGAATTAGACAACTCAATAGAAGGTCATAGGAGCAGAATTGAGGCAATGGAAGTCAGAACTAGTGAGAATGAAGAGAAATCTCTTGACACCAATTTATTTGAGGAAAAACCAGAAAAAGAATTAAAAAAAATGAAGAAAACCTAAAAATTATGTGGGACTCTATCGAGAGGAAAAACCTATGAGTGAGCAGAGTACCAGAATGGGGGGAGGGGGGATAACAGAAAATACAGAGAGGTTTCTTGAAGATTTGCTGTCAGAAAAATCCCCTGATATCATGAAAGACAAAAAGATATCTATTCAAAAAACTCAGTGAACCCCACACAAGGTAGATCTAAAAAGAAAGTCATCAAGACATATCATAATCAAATTTGCCAAAACCAAAGACAAAGATAGAATCTTGAGAGCAGTTAGGGATAAAAGAAAAGTCACCTATAAAGGAGAGTCAATAAGACTAAGCTCTGACTACTCAGAAGAAACCATGCAGGCATGAAGGCAATAGGATGACATATACACAGCCTTGAAGGAAAAAACTGCCAGCCAAGAATTATATATCCAACAAAACTGTCTCTCAAATATGATGGTGAAATTAGGTCATTTCCAGATACACAGAAATTAAGGGAATTTGTAGAAACCAAACCAAAATTACAAGAAATATTAAAGGAAGTCCCCCAGATAGAGAATCAACAATATCAGATAACAATCCAAGACTAGAACACAGGAAAGATCAACCAGTTATCAACCCAGATAGGGAAGCTGCAAAAACAAAAAGTTAAAAGACTGAAAATAGGGGTATAGAGATGTCAATATGTAAATGATGACAACGTCAAAACAAAAAAGAAGAAATGAACAGTGTAGTCATAGAATTTCCATATGGAGAGGAAGTTAAGGCAATATAAATAAATAAAAGATTGGTTTAAACTTAAAAAAATAAAGGTAAATTTTAAGATAACCACATAGGAAGCTAACAAAACTACCTATCAAAATAAAACAAAAGAAAAACATAAAAACTCAGCAAACACAAAATCAATGATAATGAAGAAGATGAAAAGAAAATACATGAAGAAAAACAACTCAGTGCAGAAAATTAAGTGGAACAAAGAAACTGCCAACACCATCAAAAAATAAAATAAAATACATCAAAATGACAGCAGTAAACTTGTCTTAGGCTGGGTTCTCTAGAGAAGAAAAATCAGTAAAGCATATAAATGTATAGAGAGAGAGAGAGAGAGAGAGATTTATATCAAAGAAATGGCTCACATGATTGTAAAGGCTGGAATGTCCCAAGTCCATGGATCAGGGTAGAAGCTTCTCCTTCACACAGCTGCAGGGGCTGGTGAACCCAATATCGGCAGGTCGGGGAGCAAGGCTATTGTTCACAGACTGTGAAGGCTGATGAATCCCAAAGTCAGCAGATAAGCTGATAGCTCAAGTCCCAAGAACTGGAGGTCAGATGAAGAGGAGAGAGCCGCAGCAATCAGAGTGAGCAAAAAACCCAGAATGTCTTATATCTGGATGTAGGCCACACCCCCAGGGAAACTCCCCTTTCAACTGTTCGGCTACTCACAGCAGATTCAATCATGGGAGTGTTCACATATAAAAACACTGAGAATCATGGCCCAGCCAAGCTGACACACAATCTTACCCATCACAAAACTCATACCTATCAATAATTGCACTGAATTTTTGACTAAATGCATGAATAAAGACACAGAATGTGCCACAATGCCTAAAAAAGACACAATCCATCTATATGCTGCCTACAAAAAACACACCCTCGACACAAAGACACAAACAAAAACACAAAGGATTGGAAAAAAATTATAACGCAAAAAACAACCAAAAAAGAGTACAAGTGGCAATATTAATCTATGACAAAATAGACTTTAATGCAAAAGCCACCATGAAGGATAAGGAAGGACACTACATAATGATTAAAGGGTCAATACACCAGGAGGACATAACCATAATAAATACGTACCCACCCAATGACAGGGCTCCAAAATACATGAAACAACATTGAAAGAGAAAATTGAAAAGAGAAACAGACAACTCCACGATATTAGCAGGAGACTTCAATACACCACTTTTGGTGAAGGACAGAACATCTAGAAAGAAACTTAATAAAGATACGGAAGCTCTAAATGCCACAATCAATCAGCTTGGCCTCATAGACATATACAGAAGACTCCACCAAAGGGCAGCCAAGTATACATTATTTTCCAATGCACATGGAACATTCTCCAGAACAGACCACATTTTAGGCCACAAAGCAAGCCTTAACGGAACTCAAAACATCAAAATATTACAAAGCATCTTTTCTGACCATAGCCGTAGAAGTGGAAATCAATAACAGAAAGAGCAAGGAAAAAAAATCAAATACATGGAAACTGAACAACACCTTGCTCAAAAAGTACTGAGTTATAGAAGAAATCAAGGACAGAATAAAGAAATTCATAGAATCAAATGAGAATGAAAACACTTCCTATCAGAACCTTATCAGAACCTTAGAGACACAGCAAAAGCAGTGCTTAGAGGTCAATTTATAGCAATAAATGCACACATACAAAAAGAAGAAAGGGCCAAAATCAAAACATTAACCCTACAACTCGAACAAATAGAAAGAGAGCAGCAAAAGTAGCCCTCAGGCACCAGAAGAAAGGAAATAATAAAGATTAGAGCCAAAATAAATGAACTGGAAATAGAAAAACAATTGAAAGAGCCAAAAAGACCAGAAGTTAGTTCTTTGAAAAGATCAACAATATTGATAAACCATTGGCCAAACTGACAAAAGGAAAACAGGAGAGGAAGCAAATAATCTGAATAAGAAATGCAATAGGCAATATCACAACAGACCCAACTGAAATTAAAAGAATCATAACAGAATACTACAAAAAACTGTACTCCAACAAATCTGAAAACCTAGAGAATATGGACAAATTTCTAGAAACACACTACCTACCTAAACTAACACAAACAGAGGGAGAACAACTAAACAAACCTATAACAAAATAGAAGATTGAAGACGTAATGAAAAAACTCCACCTCCCCCCTCAAAAAGCTCTGGCGCAGACGGCTTCACTGGAGAATTCTATCAAACTTTCAGAGAAGAGTTAACACCAGTACTACTAAAGGTGTTTCAGAGCATAGAAAAAGAAGGAATACTCCCGAAATTATTCTATGAAGCTGGCATAACCCTGATACCAAACCCAGGTAAAACGCCACAAAAAAAGAAAATTACAGACCAATATCCCTCATGAACATAGATGTAAAATCCTCAAAAAAAAAAAAAAATTAGCCAATAGAATGCAATAGCATATCAGAAATAATTCACCACGACCAAATGAGATTCATACCAGGTTTGCAGGGATGGTTCAACATTAGAAAAACAATCAATATAATCCATCACATAAATAAAACAAAAGATAAGAACCAGATGATCTTATCAGTTGATGCAGAAAAGGCATTTGACAAAGTCCAACACCCATTCCTGATAAAAACTCAGCAAAATAGGAATAGAAGGTAAATTCCCAACATCATAAAACACATTTATATAAAACCAATAGTCAATATCATTCTAAAGGGAGAGAGACTGAAAGCATTCCCCTTGAGAATAGGAACTAGCCAAGGAAGACCTTTATCACCACTCTTATTCAACATTGTGCTGGAGGTCCTAGCTAGAGCAATAATGCAAGAAAAAGAAATAAAGGGTACCCAAATTAGTAAGGAAGAAGTAAAGGTATCCCTGTTTGCAGATGATATAATCTTATGCAAAGAAAACCCCAGAGAATCCACAAGATATATACTGTATCTAATAGAAGATTTCAGCAAAAGTATCAGGATACAAGGTAAACATACAAAAATCAGTTGGATTTCTCTACAACAACAAAGACAACTTCAAAAAGGAAATCACCAAATCTACTTAGGAATAAATCTAACCAGACATCTAAAAGACCTTTACAAAGAAAACTATGAAACACTACTGCAAGAAGCCAAGAGAGACCTACATAAGTGGAAAAACATACCATGCTCATGGATATGAAAGCTCAACATTGTGAAAATGTCAATTTTACCCAAAGCAATATAAAGATACAATGCAATCCTGATCCAAATTTCAACAATATTTTTTAATGAGTTGGAGAAACAAATTAACAACTTCATATGGAAAGGGAGGAGACCCTGGATAAGTAAAACATTACTGAAGAAGAAGAACAAAGTGGGAGGCCTCACTCTACCTGATTTTAGAACCCATTACACGGCCACAGTAGTTAAAAACAGCCTGGTACTGGTACAACAACAGTCACATAGACCAATGGAAGACAATTGAGAATCCAGATGTAAATCCGTCCACCTATGATTAGCTGATATTTGACAAAGGTTCAAAGTCCATTAAATGGGGGGAAAGAAAGTCTCTTTAACAAATAGTACTGGCATAACTGGATATTTATCTGAAAAAAAAAAAGAGAAACAGGGCCCATACCTCACACCATACACAAAAACCACCTCAAAATGGGTCAAAGACCTAAATACAAAATCAAAAACGTTAAAGATCATGGCAGAAAAAATAGGGACAAGCTAGGAGCCCTAATATATGGCATAAATAGTATATAAATAACTAACAATGCACAAATACCAGAAGGGGCCTAGATAACTGAGAGCTCCTAAAAATCAAACACTTATGCTCATTGAAAGACTTCACCAAAAGTGTAAAAAGACAACCTACAGACTGGGAAAAAAATTTTGGCTATGACATATCTGAAAAAGGTCTGATCTCTAAAATCTACTGCAATACCTCAACAACAAAAAGACAAATAATCCAATTAAAAATGGGCCAAGTATATGGACACTTTAGCAAAGAAGACATTCAGGCGGCTAACAGACACATGAGGAAATGCTCGTGATCACTAGCCATTACAAAAAAACAAACCAAATCCGTTGCTGCTGAGTCAATTCCGACTCTATAGGACAGAGTAGAACTGCCCCACAGAGTTTCCAAGGAGTGCCTGGTGGATTCGAAATGCCCACCTTTTGGTTAGCAGCTGAACTGAAAGGCAAATCAAAACTACATTGAGATACCACGTCACCACAACAAGGCTGGTGCTAATTCAAAAAACAAAAAATAATAAATGTTGGAGAGATCGTGGAAAGACTGGAACACTTATGCACTGTGGGTGGGAATGTAAAATGGTACATCCACTTTGGAAAATGATTTGGTGCTTCCTTAAAAAGCTAGAAATAGAAATACCATACCATCCAGCAATCCCCCTCCTCGGAATACATCCTAGGGAAATAAAAGCTGTCACATAAATAGACATATGCATACCCATGTTCACTGCAGCATTGCTCACAACCTAGATGCCCATCAACAGATGATTGGATAAACAAAGTTTGGTACACACACACAATTGAATACTGTGCAACGATAAAGAACAATGATGAACCCACAAAACATCTCACAACATGGGTGAACCTGGAAGGCTTTATGCTGAGTGAAATTAGTCAGTCACGAAAGTACAAATATTTTATGAGACCACTATTATAAGAACTCAAGAAAGGGTTTTAACACAGAAAAAAAAGCATTCTTTGATGGTTATGAGGGTAAGGAGGGAGGGTGAGGGGAATTCACTAACTAGATAGTAGACAAGGATCAATTTCGGTGAAGGGAAGGACAACACACAATATAGGGGAAGTCAGCACAACTGGATCAAAACAAAAGCTAAGGAATTTCCTGGACACATCCAAACACTTTGAGGGACAGAGTAGCTGGGCTGGGGTCAGGGGACATCTAGGGCAATTGGCATAACAAAGTTTATTAAGAAAATGTTCTGCATCCTACTTTGGTGAGTGGTGTCTGGGGTCTTAAAAGCTAGTGAGCAGCCATCTAAGTTGTATCAATTAGCTCCATCCCACTTGGAGCAAAGGAGAATGTAGAAAACCAAAGACACAAGGAAAATATTAGTCCAAGAGACCACATGAACCAGAGACTCCGCCAGCCTGTGACCAGAAGAACTTGATGGTGCCTGGCTACCACCAATGACCGGCCTGACAGGGAACACAACAGAGGGTCCTGGATGGAGCAAGAGAAAAGCATGGAGCAGAACTCAAATTCACGTAAAAAGACCAGCCTTAACGGTTTGACAGACTGGAGGAACCCCTGAAATTAATGTCCCTGGACACTCTGTTAACCCAGAACAGAAACCATTCCCAAAGCCCTCTCTTCAGACAACGATTAGACAGGACTATAAAACAAAAAATAATACTCATGAGGAGTGTGCCTTTTAGTTCACTCAAATACATGAGACCAAATGGGCAGCTCTTGTCTGGAGCAGGATGAGAAGGCAGGAAGGGACAGGAACTGGTCGAACGGACACAGGGAATCTAGGGTGGAAAGGGGGAGTGTGCTGTCACATTGTGGGGATTGCAACTAATGTCACAAAACAATATATGTATAAATTTTTGTATGAGAAATAAACTTGAGTTGTAAACTTTCACCTAAAGCACAATAAATAAAAAAAGAAAGAAATGGCTAAATTTCTAGAAATACACTGTGTACCTAAACTAGCACAAATAAAGGTAGAAAATCTAAACAGACTCATAACAAAAGAAGATACTGAAGATGTCATAAAAAAAAAAAAAAAAACTCCCAACAACAACAAAACAAGCCCAGGCCCAGATGGCTTCTCTGGGGAACTCTACCAAACATTCAGAGAAGAGTTGACACCAAATCTACTCAAGCTCTTCCAAAACATAGAAAAGGAAGGAGTTTTTCCCATTCTCATTCTATGAAGCTAGCATCACGCTGATACAAAAGCCAGGTAAAGACACCACAAAAGAAGAAACTTACAGTCCAATATCCCTTATGAATATAAATGCAAAAATTCTCAACAAAATTCTGGCCAACAGAATATAACAGCATATCAAAAACAATCATACATCATGAACAAGTGAGATTCATGCCAGGAATGCAAGGGTCATTCAACATCAGAAAATCAGTTAATATAATTCACCACATAAATAAAACAAAGGAACAGAGTCACATGATCATCTCAATTGATGCAGAAAGAGCATTTGATAAAATCCAACACACTTTCTTGATAAAAACTCTCAGCAAAATATGAATAGAAGGGAAATTCCTCAACAGTTAAGGGCATATATACAGAACCAACAGTCAACATTATTTTCAACGGAGAAAGACTGAGAGCCTTCCCCTTAAAAACGGGACTGGGACATGGATGCCCACTATCACCACCGTTATTCAACATTGTTCTGGAAGTTCTAGCCAGAGCAATAAGGAAATAAAGGGCACCCAAATTGGAAAGGAAGAAGTACAACTATCTCTATTTTCAGATGACAGGATCCTATACATAGAGAATCCCAGAAATTCCACAAGAAAGCCATTGGATCTAATAGAAGGATTCAGCAAAGTAGCAGGGTAAAAAATAAACGCACAAAAATCACCAGGGTTCCTTTACACTAACAAGGAGAACTCTGAAAGGAAATCAAGAAAACAATACCATTTACAGTAGCCTCCAAAATGATAAAATATCTAGGAATAAACATAACCAGGGAAGTAAAAGACCTATACAATGAAAAGTATAAAACAGTACTGCAAGAAACTAAAAGAAACCTACCTAAATGGACAAACATTCCATGCTCATGGATTGGAAAACTTAACATTGTTAAAATTGTCAGTGCTACCCAAAGCAATATATGCATATAATGCGATCCCGATCCAAATTCCAACAACACTGTTTACTGAAGTGGAAAAACATATCACCAACTTTATATGGAAAAGAAAGTGTCCCCAAATAGCTAAAGCAATATTGAAGAACAGAGTAGGGGCCTCACACTTTCAAAACATGCTATACAGCCACAGTAATCAAAACAGCCTGGTTCTGATTCAATGATAGGCACATAGACCAGTGGAATACCCAGAAGTAAACCCATGCATCTATGGGCAGCTGGCTGATCTTTGACAAAGGGTTAAAGTCCATTCATTGAGGAAGAAACAGCTTCTAACAAATGGTGCTAGTAAAACTGGATATCCATTTGCAGAAAAATCAAATAGGATCCATACCTCACACCATGCACAAAAGCTAACTCAAGATGAATGAAAGACCTAAATGCTAAAGCTAAAACTATAAAGTTCCTGGAAGATAACAAAAAGGCCAAAGCTAGGGGATCTAATTTTTGCATAAATAGCCTTTCAAAGGCAACTAAAAATGCACGAACAACAGAAGATGAATTAGATGACTGTGACTTCCTAAAATTATGCCCATTAAAAGACTATCAAAAGGGTAAAAAGATAACCTACAGGTTGGGAAAAAATCTTTGGGAACAATATATCTGCTGAGGGTCTAATATCTAAAATATATAGAAAACTTCAACAACTCAGCAACAAAAAGACAAACAATCCAATTAAAAAAAATGGGCAAAGGACATATCAAACACTTCACCAAAGAGGACATTCAAACGGCCAACAAACACATGAAAAGATGGTCACAAGCATTAGCTATTCTTAAAACCAAGGCTACTGCTGTCAAGTTGATTCCAACTCCTGGCAACCCTATAGGACAGAGTAGAACTGCCCCACATGGTTTCCAAGGCTGTAAATCTTTATGGAAGCAGACTGCCACACCTTTCTCCCGTGGAGCGGCTGGTGGGTTTGAACTACTAACCTTTCAATTAGCAAAGCAAAACTACTATGAGATATCATCTCATGCCCTGCAAAATGGCACAGACAAAAAAAAACAAAAACAGAAAACAACAAATGCTGGCGAGAATGTGGGGAGATCAGAACCCTAATTTATTGCTGAACCAAAAAAAAAAAAACCCAAACCCATTGCCATGGAGTCGATTCCGACTCATAGCAACCCTGTAGAGCAGAGTAGAACTTCCCCATAGAGTTTCCAAGGAGTGCCTGGTGGATTCGAACTGCTGACCTTTTGGTTAGCAGCCATAGCACTTAACCACTACACCACCAGGGTTTAATCTACTGCCGAAGGGATTGTAAAATGGTGCAACCATTATGGAAAACAGTATGATGCTTCCTTAAAAAGCTAGAAATAGAAGTACCTTATGATTCAGGGATCCCACTCCTAGGTATATACCCTAGAGATCTAATAGCAGTGCCATGAACAGACATATGCATACCTATGTTCATTGCAACATTAGTCACAATAGCAAAGAGATGGAAACAACCTAAGTGCCCATCAACGGATGAATGAATAAACAAAATGTAGTATATATAAAAAAAAATTATATATACATGCAATGTAATATTACACAGCTATAAAGAATAATGATGAGTCTGTAAAACATCTTATAACATGGATGAACCTGGAGGACATTATGCTAAGTGAAATAAGTCAAGCACAAAAGGACAAATATTATATTATACCACTTTTATAAAAGACTAAAATAAGTATACATACAGAAATCAATGCGCTTTGGTAGTTACCAGGGATAGGAAGGCGAGGGAAGTGAAATCACTCTCTAGACAGTAGATATTTGGTATTTTTGGTGACGAGAAAGGCAATACCAAATGTGGGCAAGGTGTGTACAACTAATCTAATTGTAAAGGATAACAATAAGAAATACACAAGATTAAGGGCACTGGTAAGTGCCATAACATATAAAATGTGGCAACTGCAGCAGTAACAACCTGAAAATACATGAGTTGTTACATAGGTAGATATATATGCATATATGTGTACAGCAAGATATATGTGTGTATATACATGTCCATATCTGTAGGCATAAATACATGTTTGTGTGTGCTGCACATATATTCATATATATAATAAAGCACATAGGGGACACAGTCATGGTTACCTTGCAGACATTACCAAACATCTGGCATGACTGGTTTACTTGGTTTGAAGTCTTAGGACCATTGTCTTGTGGGACAACTCAATTCATTGGCACAACATAGTCTATAAAGTATATGTTCTATATGCTAATATGGTGAATAGCATCTGTGGTCTTAAAAGCTTGCAAGTGGTCATCTAAGATACAACTATTGGTCTCTATTCGTCTGGAGCCAAAAAGAAAGAAGGGAACAAAGACTCAAGGAAGAATCTAGTCTACAGGACTAATTCCCTACAAGAAATACAGAGTTTTCTATCTAGAGACCAGAAGAATTAGATGGTGCCTGGCCACCACTACCAACTGTTCTGACCAGGGACACAATAGATGGCACTGGATAGAATGAAAGAAAATTGTAGCACAAAACTCTAATTCTTATTAAAAATTTAAAAGGGCCAGACTTACTGGACCTGTAGAAACTAGAGGAACCTCGGAGAATATTGCCCTGAGATATCCTTTAAACTTTGAACTGAAACTACTCCTGGAGGTCACCTTTCAGCTAAATAACAGATTGGCTTATAAAATAAACAATACCACCTGTGAGTCCTGTGCTCCTTTAAAGAAAAAAAAATCATCTATATGAGAACAAATTGTCAATGTTTACCCTAAATCACAGATGAGAAAGTCAGGGGGACAGGGAAGCTGGATTAATGGAGGCAGAACAGCCAGAACTGAAATATGGAGAATGTTGACACAATGTGGAAAATATAGCTGCTGTCGCTGAACAACATGTATGTTGTTGTTAGGTGCCATAGAGTCGGTTCTGACTCATAGCAACCCTATGTACCACAGAACGAAACACTACCCAGTCCTGCACCATCCTTACAATCGTTGTTATGCTTGAGCTCATTGTTGCAGCCACTGTGTCAGTCCATCTCACTAAGGGTCTTCCTCTTTTCCGCTGACCCTGTACATTACCGAGTATGATGTCCTTCTCCAGGGACTGATCCCTCCTGACAACATGTCCAAAGTAAGTAAGATGCAGTCTCACCATCCTTGCTTCTAAGGAGCATTCTGGTTGTATTTCTTCCAAGACAGATTTGTTTGTTCTTTTGGCAGTCCATGGTATATTCAACATTCTTCACCAACAACCACAATTCAAAGCCATCAATTCTTCTTCGGTCTTCCTTATTCACTGTCCAGCTTCCACATGCATATGATGTGATTGAAAATACCATGGCTTGGGTCAGGCACACCTTAGTTTTCAAGGAGACATCTTTGATTTTCAACACTTTAAAGAGGTCCTTTTGCAGCAGATTTGCCCAATGCAATGCATCTTTTGATTTCTTGACTGCTGCTTCCATGGGTGTTGATTGTGGATCCAAATAAAAGAAAATCCTTGACAACTCCAATCAATACGTATAAAAAACCCTAGAAATTTTTAAATGGAAACCTAATTTGCTGGGTAAGCTTTCACCAAAAACTCAATAAAGTATTTATAAAAAAATAAAAAATAAAGAGACAGACATAAGCATTAAGGGAGGCCAAGGTGGTTAGAATGAGAAAAAAATAAAAATAAGTATCTCAAATGGCAATATTAATATTGTAGAAGGTAGAATTATAGGTGAAAGGCACAAAATAAGATAAAGAGGGATATTTTTAATGATAAAGAGACAAATTTTGCAGAAGATATAACAGGTATAAATCTGCTTGTGCAAAATAACAGAGAGCTAAAATATCAAAAGAAAAAATAGAAATGTAAGAACTTTATTAAAATATAAGTATAGTGGGAGTCATCAATACACATCTTTAAGAACTGGACATATCTAGAAGTCAAAAATAGAAGAACTCATAAAGGAATTTAATAATACAATCAATAAATTTGATTTAGGATATACATACATACCTATTTGAGGTAAATATTTTTATGTATACAGAATATTTAAAAAAGATTAATCATGAACTTGGCCACAAGAAGATGTTGACCACTTAATGTTTTACAGGACAAATTCTCTAAACCTCAACCAAGAATATTAAAAATAAGTTATTAGAAGATCATCAAAAGTCTTAAATATTTGGGAATTACAAACATTCTCCTGACAGCGATGATGGAATTATAAATTACTGGACAAAACTTCCTGAAAGCAACTAGAAAACTGGAGAAAATATGAAATGATGGTATTAAAACATTGAATAACAGGCACAGCAGGACTGTGCTTGACTACTACCCAGCTTACTACCTGGAAGCAGTTTCCAAGCCTTAACTTGAGAAGAGGAAAACCAAGAAGGATCAGGCTGTCTCACTGAGTTCAAGAGACAGAGATCAGATTATGGGAAGGTCAAGGTAGTTAGAATTTGTGAGATGGAATACAAGAGAGAAAGACCAACAGAGAGAGATCTACAGAGGGGGTCCACTCAATTCTTTAAGCTGAGTATTGATCTGCACATGCACAAGAAAAATCTACCTGAGGCCAAGTAAAGAACAACCAAAAAAGTAGCAGGGTTGGGTATGGTTCATATTGCCAGCAGCCAGAGTAGAAAGACTAGGACACAGGGTGGAGTCATCAGAATGAAAAGTAGGGCTAAATTCGTTCTAGATCAAAGGCTGCTCTTAACCTTCCTTAACAAATCCTAAGAATAAGCCCAAAAGGTTCAACATTATTTAGAGAAGTACAACAAAATAGTGCCCAACAATGTAAAATTCATGAATTAGCAAGCATGTGTGAAAGCAAGAAAACTAACCCATAACTCAGAGAAAAATCAATCAATAAAACAGACCCAGAAATGACAAAGATGATGAAACTAGCAAACAAGGACGTTAAAATAACTATAACGAATACATTCTGTATGTTCAAGAAGATATAGGAAAAATGGCCATGATGAAGAGAGAATTCCAAAAGAAATGTATATTTTAAAAGGCCCAAATGGGACTTCCAGAGATGAAAAGTAGCACCTCTGAAATTTTAAAACATGTGCTGATTAGGATTGATAGCAGATTAGAGATTTGAAAAGAAAAGGGCAGTGAACTTGAAGACATAGCAAGAGAAATTATCAAAAATAAAGTGCACGGAGGTGGACCCAAGATGGTGGAATAGACAGATGCTTCCGTTGAGCCCTCTTTACAACAAAGACCCGAAAAAAACAAGTGAAACGAGTATATTTGTGACAAGCTGGGAGCCCTGAGCATCAAAGGCAAGCTTAGACAATGAACTGAAGAGCAGGGGAAGGAAGAAGCTGTTCAGAAGCGGAAAGGAGTAACCAGACCTGAATCGCGGGGAGCCCTCAGGCACCATTCCCGGAGCACCGGTGGCGGCGGCCGGCTGGCACTAGCGTTCGGGCGCAGTTTCCTCAGGGAGAAGCAGCCAACCACACAGCCCACTCACACCTCGAACCTGAGGAGAACGGCGCTCTTGGCAAAAGCTGAGTTCTTGTGTAAATTTTACCATGCCCCCCCACCCCCAAGCCGGCCTCAGCGGCTGAATTCCTGAGCCTGAGATAGACCCTGGTGAGCACCTAGAACCATCTTCCCAGCCTTGGGGAAGGAAAAAATTTGCAACTGGGGGGAAAAGAAAATTTGCTAGCTCCATTAACCAGGGCAGCTCAGGAGAGAAGCAGCTCCTGTCCAGGCATAAACTGTCCGTGGACCTTGAGCACCTTTCCCTTCTGCATGGACCTGTGTGGGCCTATTTCGGGAGAATAGGCCCTTGCTGGCAAACTCCAACCATTTCAACTGTGTGGTGGAGAGGTGGGTATTTGACATTTGGCATTGCTTTGCCTATTAAACAAAGTCCTCACTTACCCACATCAGGGACCTACGGACTGGTAGCTCCATACAGGACACCCAGCCACCCACGACAGTTGCCCAAAGATAACTGGTACCTCCCAGTCCTTACAACCAAAACCTTTGGGTGCCCATGGCCCATCTGCAGAACCCACCCACCAGCATGTTCTAGGGAACAGAGACGTATTTTCCTCAAAGACACTCAGCCCTCTACCTTGTTCAGAGCGTGACCCCCTACTGCAATCAGATACCGGTATATATGCCAATCACGCCTGCCCCTCTAAGACTGTAGGACAGAGCCTGTATCACACACTTGATGATCAGCTACCTGGAAACCTGAGTTGAATCCATCCAAGAAAACTGAAGGGACTCCTAGACTGATATACCTGATAACACCTCTAGCCAGCTGGGGACAGGACACCAAAGCTCCAAAGGCGAAAATCATCAAGCTAGCTCACTCAAGCAACCCATAGGGGTATACCAAAATAAAACAAAGCAAGCAGCTACGACACAGTAAGGAAGCATAAACTAATACAATAACTTATAGATGGCTCCGAGACAACAGTCAATATCAAGTCACATAAAGAAAAAGACCATGACCACCTCAACGGGCTCTCAAAACAAAGAATCCGGGGATCTTCTAGATGAAAATGCATTCCTGGAATTACCAGATGCAGAATACAGAACTTTAATATACAGACTGCTTCAAGACATCAGGAAGAAAATGAGGCAATACACAGAACAAGCCAAGGAACACACAGATAAAGCAACTGAGGAAAGTAGAAAGATTACTCAGGAACATAATGAAAAATTTTATAAGCTGGAAAAATCCACAAACAGCAATCAGAAATTCAGAAGATTAACAATACAATTACAGAATTAGATAACTCAATAGAAAGTCAGAGGAGCAGAATTGAGCAAGTACAAGCTAGAATTTCTGAACTCGGAGATAAATCACTTGGCATTAATATATTTGAAGAAAAATCAGATAAAAGAATTTAAAAAAATGAAGAAACCTTAAGAATCATGTGGGACTCTATCAAGAGAAATAACCTACGAGTGAGTGGAGTACCAGAACAGGGAGGGATAACAGAAAATACAGAGAAAATTGTTGAAGATTTGTTGGCAGAAAACTTCCCTGATATTGTGAAATATGAGAAGATATCTATCCAAGATGCTCATCGAACTCCACATAAGGTAGATCTTAAAAGAAAGTCACCAAGACATATAATAATCAAGCCTGCTGAAACCAAAGATAAAGAGAGAATTATAAGAGCAGCGAGGGATCAACGAAAAGTCACCTACAAAGGAGAGCCAATAAGAATAAGCTCGGACTACTCGGCAAAAACCATGCAGGCAAGAAGGTATGGGATGACATATTCAAAAATTTGAAGGAAAAAAATTGCCTGCCAAGAATCATATATACAGCAAAACTGTCTCTTAAATATGAAGGTGAAATTAAGACATTTTCAGATAAACACCAGTTGAGGGAATTCGTAAAAACCAAACAAAAACTACAAGAAATACTAAAGGGAGTTCTTTGGTTAGAAAATCAATAATATCAGGCATCGACCCAAGACTAGAACACTGGGCAGAGCAACCAGAAGTCAACCCAGACAGGGAAATCCAAAAAAACAAAGCAAGATTAAAAAAAAAAAAAAACCCAACACAGGGTGATGGCAAATTTATTATATAAAGGAGGAAAACAGTAAAATAATAAAGAGAGACTAAGAAATGTAATCATACACCTTCTATATGGAGAGGAAGACACAGTGATAAAAAGAAATAAAAGTTAGTTTAGTTTTAAATTTAGAAAAACGGGTAAATAATAAGATAACCACAAAGGAGACAAACTATCCCACTCATCAAAATAAAATACAAGGGAAAAATACACACTCAGCAGAAACAAAATCAACAACAACAAATATGAGGAAAGGACAATATATAAAGAAAATCTACTCAGCACGTAAAATCAAGTGGGAAAAAGAAGCTGTCAACACACAAAAAAAGACATCAAAATGGTAGCACTAAATTCATACCTATCCATAATTACCCTGAATGTAAATGGACTAAATACATCAATAAAGAGACAGGGAGCGGCAGAATGGATTAAAAATAAGATCCATCGATATGCAGCCTACAAGAGACACACCTTAGACTTAAAGACACAAACAAACTAAAACTCAAAGGATGGAAAAAAATATGTCAAGCAAACAACAATCAAAAAAAAGCATGAGTGGCAATATTAATTTCTGAAAAAATAGACTTTAAAGTTAAATCCATCAGAAAGGATAAGGAAGGACACTATATAATGATTAAAGGGACAATACACCAAGAAGATATAACCATATTAAATATTTATGCGCCCAATGACAGGGCTGCAAGACACATAAAGCAAACTCTATCGGCATTGAAAAGTGAGATAGACAGCTCCACGATAATAGTAGGAGACTTCAACACACCACTTTCAGTGAAGGACAGGACATCCAGAAAAAAGCTCAATAAAGACAGGGAAGATCTAAATGCCACAATCAACCAACTTGACCTCGTAGGCATATACAGAACACTGCACCCAACAGGGACCAAGTATACTTTCTTTTCTAGCGCACATGGAACATTCTCTAGAATAAACCACATATTAGGTCATAAAGCAAGCCTTAGCAGAATCCAAAACATTGAAATATTACAAAGTATCTTCTCTGACCATGAGGCCATAAAATTGGAAATCAATAACAGGAAAAGCAGGGAAAGGAAATCAAAGGCTTGGAAACTCAACAATAGCCTGCTCAAAAAAGAATGGATTATAGAAGACATTAAGGATGGAATAAAGAAATTCAGAGAATCCAATGAGAATGAAAACACTTCCTATCAGAACCTTTGGGACACAGCAAAAGCGGTGCTGAGAGGCCAATTTATATCAATAAATGCACACATCCAAAAAGAAGAAAGAGCCAAAATCAAAGAATTATCCAAACAACTTGAAAAACAGAGAGCAACAAAAGACAACCACAGGCACCAGAAGAAAACAAATAATAAAAATTAGAGCTGAACTAAATGAAATAGAAAACAGAAAAACAATTGAAAGAATTAACAAGACCAAAAGCTGGTTTTTTGAAAAACTCATCAAAATTGATAAACCATTAGCCAAACTGACAAAAGAAAAACTGGAGAGGAAGCAATTAACCCAAATAAGAAATGAGGTGGGCAATATTACAACAGACCCAATGGAAAATAAAAGAATCATATCAGATTACTAGGAAAAACTATACTCAAATTTGAAAACCTAGAAGAAAAGGAAGAATTCCTAGAAACACACAACCTACCTACACTAACACAAACAGAGGTAGAACAACTAAGTAGACCCATAACAAAAGAAGAGATTGAAAAGGTAATCAAAAAACTCCCAACAAAAAAAAGCCCTGGTCTGGATTGCTTCACTGCAGAGTTCTACCAAACCTTCAGAGAAGAGTTAACACCACTACTACTAAAGGTATTTCGGAGCATAGAAAAGGACTGAATACTACCAAACTCATTCTATGAAGCCACCATATTCCTGATACCAAAACCAGGTAAAGGCACCACAAGAAAAGAAAATTATAGACATATATCCCTCATGAATGTAGATGCAAAAATCCTCAACAAAATCTAGCCAATAGAATTCAACAACATATCAAAAAAATAATTCACCATGACCAAGTGGGATTCATACCAGGTATGCAGGGATGGTTCAACATTAGAAAAACAATTAATGTAATCCACCACATAAATAAAACAAAAGACAAGAATCACATGATTTTATCAATTGATGCAGAAAAGGCATTTGACAAAGTTCAATACTCATTCATGATAAAAACTCTCAGCAAAATAGGAATAGAAGGAAAATTCCTCGACATAATAAAGGGCATTTATACAAAGCCAACAGCCAACATCACCCTAAATGGAGAGAGCCTGAAAACATTCCAATTGAGATCAGGAACCAGACAAGGATGCCCTTTATCACCACTCTTATTCAACATTGTTCCGGAAGTCCTAGCCAGAGCAATTAAGCTAGATAAAGAAATAAAGGGCATCCAGATTGGCAAGGAAGATGTCAAAGTATCTCTATTTGCTGATGACATGATCTTATACACAGAAAACCCTTAGGAATCCTCCAGAAAACTACTGAAACTAATAGAAGAGTTCAGCAGAGTATCAGGATACAAGATAAACATACAAAAATCAGTTGGATTCCTCTACAACAGAAAGAACATTGAAGAGGAAATGACCAAATCAATGCCATTTACAGTAGCCCCCAAGAAGATACAATAGGAATAAATCTTACCAGAGATGTAAAAGACTTATACAAAGAAAACTACACTACACTTCTGCAAGAAACCAAAAGAGACTTAAAAAAAAAATACCTTGCTCGTGTATAGGAATAATTAACATTATAAAAATGTCTGTTTTACCAAGAGGGATCTACACATTTAATGCAATTCCGATCTAAATCCCAATGACATTCTTTAATGAGATGGAAAAACAAATCAGCAATTTCATACGGAAGGGAAAGAGGCCCCGGATAAATAAGGTATTACTGAAAAAGAAGAACAAAGTGGGAGGCCTTACTTTACCTGATTTTAGAGCCTATTATACCACCACAGTAGTCAAAACAGCCTGGTACTGGTAGAACAACAGAAACATGGACCAATGGAACAGAATTGAGAATCCAGACATAAATCCATCCATATATGAGCAGTTGATATTTGACAAAGGCCCCAAAACAGTTAAATGTGGAAAAGACAGTCTTTTTAACAAATGATGCTGGCATGACTGGATATCCATCTGCAAAAAAATGAAACAAGACCCATACCTCACTCCATGCACAAAAACTAACGCAAAATGGATCTAAGACCTAAATATAAAATCTAAAACAATAAAGATCATGGAAGAAAAAATAGGGGCAATGTTAGGAGCCCTAATACATGGCATAAACAGTATAGAAAACATTTATAAAGAACGTAGAAGAAAAACTAGATAACTGGGATCTCCTAAAAATCAAACTCCTATGCTCATCCAAAGACTTCACCAAAAGACTAAAAAGACTACCTACAGACTGGGAAAAAGTTTTTAGCTGTGACGTTTCTGATCAGCGCCTGATCTCTAAAATCTACATAATACTGCAAAAACTCAACTGCAAAAAGACAAATAACCCAATTAAAAAATGGGCAAAAGATATGAATAGACACTTCACTAAAGAAGACATTCAGGTAGCTAACAGATATATGAGGAAATGTTCACGATCATTAGCCATCAGAGAAATGCAGATCAAAACTACAATGAGATTTCATCTCACTCCAACAAGGCTGGCATTAATCCAAAAAAACACAAAATAATAAATGTTGGAGAGGCTGTGGAGACATTGGAACACTTCTACACTGCTGGTGGGAATGTCAAATGGTATAACCACTTTGGAAACCGATTTGGCACTTCCTTAAAAAGCTAGAAATAGAACTACCGTACAATCCAGCAATCCCACTCCTTGGAATATATCCTTGTGAAATAAGAGCTTTTACACAAACAGATATATGCACACCCATGTTTATTGCCGCACTGTTTACAATAGCAAAAACATGGAAGTAACCAAGGTGCCCATCAACGGATGAATGGATAAATAAATTATGGTATGTTCACACAATGGAATACTACACATCAATAAAGAACAGTGAGGAATCTGTGAAACATTTCATAACATGGAGGAACCTAGAAGGCAGTACGCTGAGTGAAATTATTCAGTTGCAAAAGGACAAATATTGTATAAGACCACTATTATAAGAACTTGAGAAAGAGTTTAAACTGAGAAGAAAACATTCTTTTGTGGTTACGGGGGAGGGGAGGGAGGGAGGGTGGGAGTGTGGTATTCACTAATTAGATAGTAGATAAGAACTACTTCAGGTGAAGGGAAGGACGGCACACAGCACAGAGGAGGTCAGCACAATTGGACTAAGCCAAAAGCAAAGAAGTTTCCTGAATAATCTGCATGCTTCAAAGGCCAGCATAGCAGAGGCAGGGGTCTGGGGACCATGGTTTCAGGGGACATTTAAGTCAATTGGCATAATAAAATCCATTAAGAAAACATTCTGCATCCCACTTTGAACAGTGGCATCTGGGGTCTTAAACGCTAGCAAGCAGCCATCTAAGATGCATCAATTGGTCTCAACCCACCTGGATCGAAGGAGAATGAAGAACACCAAGAACACAAGGCAATTACGAGCCCAAGAGCCAGAAAAGGCCACGTGAACCAGCGACTACATCATCCTGAGACTAGAAGAACTAGATGGTGCCCAGGTACAGCCGATGACTGCCCTGACAGGGAACACAACAGAGAACCCCTGAGGGAGCAGAAGAGCCGTGGGATGCAGGCCCCAAATTCTCGTAAGACCAGACTTAATGGTCTGACTGAGACTGGAAGGACCCCAGTGGTCATGGCCCCCAGACCTTCTGTTGCCCCAGGATAGGAACCACTCCCGAGGCCAACTCTTCAGAGATGGATTGGACTGGACAATGGGTTGGAGAGGGATGCTGGTGAGGAGTGAGCTTCTTGGGTCAGGTGGACACTTGAGACCATGTTGGCATCTCCTGCCTGGAGGGGAGATGAGAGGGTGGAGGGGGTTAGTAGCTGATGAAAAGGACACAAAAGGAGAGAGTGGACGGAGAGAGCAGGCTGCCTTATTAGCGGGAGAGTAATTGGGAGTGTGTAGAAAGGTGTACATGGGTTTTTGTGTGAGAGACTGACTTGATTTGTAAACTTTCACTTAAAGCACAATAAAAACAATAAAAAAAAATAAAGTGCAGAAAGCAAAATTACTGGGGGAAAACCAATAACACATCAGTGATCTTTCAGAAAATATCAGCCAGTCTGACAAATAATTGGAGTCCCAGAAGGCAAGCAGGGGTAGAGTGCAGAAAAAATATTTAATAAAATAGTGGTTGAATTTTTTCCAAATGTGATTTTTTTTTGAAAAAATGTAAGCCCCAAATCCAAGCAGCTCAAAAAGCTCCAAGAAGTATAAACATAAAGAAAATCACACCAAGGCGCCTTATAATCAAATTGCTAAAAATCAGTAATAAAGAGAAAATCTTAATAAAGGAACAATTATACAAATGACATCAGTCTTGTAATTAGAAACTGTGCAAGCCAGAATACAATGGACTAATATCTTTAAAGTACTGAAGGTATAAAACTATCAAATTCTAGACCTGACACAAATAACTTTCAAAATATGAAGCAAAATTAATATAGAAGCAAAAGATGAGATAATTCATTACCAGAAAAGCTGCACTATAAAAATGTTAAATAACTTTGGATAGAGGAAAAGTGACACAGATGGAAATTTGTGTCTAAACTGAGAAATGAAGAGCACAAAAAATTGACAATAAGCAGATATTTTCTCATTTTTATTCTCTTTGATGGATAAGTGGCTGTTAAAAACGAAAATAATTACTATGTGTTTTGAAATTTATAACCAATGTAAAAGAATGACAATAGCACAAAGGACAAAAGGCAGAAGAAAGGATGTATACTGTTGTAAGGTTCTTAGGTTTTGCTTAAAGAGATAATGTTATTTGAAGGTATACTGTGACAAGTTAAAGATTAATATTGTAAATCATGGAGCAACCACTGAAACAAAGAAGTATAGCTAATTAGCAAATGACCACCCACCACCTGCTGCCGTCAAGTTGATTCCAACTCATAGTGACCCCACAGGGTTTCCAAGGCTGTAAATCTCTGTGGAAGCAGACTGCCACGTCTTTCTTCCACAGAGCTGATGGTGATTTTGAACCACCGACCTTTCAGTTAGCAGTCAGTCGCTTTAACCACTATGCCGCCAGGGCTCCTTACTTAGCCAATAGTTGGGATGAAATGGAAACATAAAGAGTACTCATATATCCCCCAAAAAAGCAAGAAAAGAGAAAAAAAAAAGACCAAAAATAGGTCAAATAGAAAACAATTAGGATCTTGGAAGATCTAAAGTCAACCATATCAATAATCACGCTCTGTAACAAAAATTATAGTAATTCATTAACTCATTCGTTTACTAAATATTTATTGAATACTTACAATGTGTTAAGCACTGCAGTCTTATTAAGGCTACAATGGTGTACAAAAGACATAGGGTTCCAGCTCCCAAGCAGCATGGAGTGTAGTAATGACTAAAATATTAAACTTGCAGTTAAAATGTAGTGTGATATATTCTTTGGTAACAATTAGGCTTCCTGGAATAGTTGAAGTCTATGCTAAGGCTAAACAGCTAGAATTATACATTGGAATCTTCTGGGGAGGCTTCTAAAATACCATGCGCAGGTAGTTTGTCTTAGTTATCTAGAGCTGCTATAACCGGAATACCACAAATAGATGGCTTTTATGAACAGAAATTTATTTTCTCATAGTTTAGGAGGCTAGAAGACCGAATTCAGGGTGCCGGCTGAAGGGGAAGGCTCTTTCTCTGTTGGCTCTGAGGGAAGGTCCTTGTCTTTTTTTCAGCTTCTGGTCCTCAGTTCCTTGGTGATTTTCATGTGGCATGGAATCTATCTTCTCCCATCTTTGCATGCCTAATGTGCTCTTTTATATCTCAAAAGAGATTGACTTAAGACACTCTACATCACTACTGCACATTAACATAACAAAGAAATCCCATTCCTAAATGGGATTGTAACCACAGGTTTAGGGGTTAGGATTTACAACACATATTTTGGGGGGACAAAACTCAAACATACTGCATCTAGAAAGTGTGATGTAATCAGTCTGGTGTGGGGGCTAGACATTGGAATTTCCCCCAAAGTTCCCCAAGCAATATTCTAATGTGCAGTTGGAGTTGAGAATCACTGCTCTGGATCTAACTTCCAGGCACATGAAATACAGGAGACAGAAGCTATGGAAATTACAGAGGGCATACAACCCAGCTTCTTCAACAAAAGAATTTCAAGGAAAAAAGGGGGGAGGGGTGAGTGGGAAGGAGCCAAAAGATTAAAAGAGACTTCAAGGTACGTCAACCAAATACTGTGTGTAGACCTTGTTTGGATCCTGATTCAAACAAATCAACTGTGAAAAAATATTCAGAAAACAGGTAGGAAAATGTGAACAATGGTGTGATATTTGGTTATATTAAGGAATTATTGTTATTGTTAAAGGTGAAATATGCCATTGTGGTTATGATTTTTTTAATTATTACTGATAAAATGAAATGATGTCTAGGATTTGCATCAAAATAATCTGAAGTGGGGAGGGGATTGGGAGGTACAGAAAAAATAATATTGGCCTCATTGAAAATAACCGAACCTGTGATGGGTGTATGGGGGTTAATTGTGCCATTCTGTCTATTTTTGTGTAATGTTTGAAACTTCCGTAATGTCTTAGGCTGGGTTCTCTGGAGAAGCAAAGCCGGTAAAGCATATATATAGCGAGAGAGAGAAAGAGAGATTCATATCAAGGAAATGACTCACGTAGTTTTTAGAGGCTGTAATGTCCCAAGTCCGTAGGCACAAAAGAGGATTCTCCTGATTCACATCATCACAGAGGCTAGCAAACCCATGATTGGCAGGCCAGAGAGCAGGGGTGTAGCAGGCTGTGAAGCTCGACGAATCTCAAGATTGGCAGGCAAGCTGCTAGCTCAAGTCCCAAGAACCGGAGGTCAGACAAACAAGAGCCAATTTCAGGATCTAGAACAAGCAAAAACCCCTGGCAAGGTGAGCAGGAAGAAACTAGGCAGCAGCGGGCAGAGAGATGAAGGTCGAGGGAGCAGTTAGCCACCACAGGTCCCACCCTCGCTGGTTCCACTCAGTAGATCCCATCATGGAGGTGATCACATACGAAATTTCAACAGGGAAGTAATCACAACATTATTCAACTGCCAAAACACTGAGAATAATGGCCCAGCCAAGTTGACACACGATCTTAACAATCACACATAATAAAAAGTTTAAACAAACAAAAACCCAACAGCCAGCATTAAACTCAATGGACAAAGATTGAGAACTTTCCCCTTAAAAAGGGGAACCAGACAAGGATGTCCACTCTTATTACTCCTATTCAATATTGTACTGGAAGTCCTAGCCAGAGCAACAAGGCAAGAAAAAGAAACAAAAGGTATCCAAAAAAGTTAAGAGGTAATACTATCCCTATTCTTAGATGACATGATCCTATATGTAGAAAACCCCAAAGAATCTACTAAAAAGCTTCTAGAACTAATACAAGAACTTAGCAAAGTTGCATAATACAAGGTCAATACACAAAAATCAGTTGGGTTTCTATACATTAGCAATGAGAAATCTGAAAAGGAGATTGTGATAATAACTCCATTTACAATAGCATCTAAGGGAATAAGATATCTAGGAATAAGTTTACCCAGGGATGTGAAAGACTGATACAATGAAAATCATAAAACACTGCTGAAACAGACTAAAGACCTACCATATTTTTACACAAATAACGGGGGTCTTCTATGTTTGTTTGCCAACCGCTCTCTCTTCGTGTGAGGTATTTTCATAAGCATGACACACTAATTTTTTTACAACAACATGTAAAAAAATCTGCATGGTGGGGCTCATGAAAATACCTCATGGGGGGAGGGAGCGGTTGGCAAATAAACGTAGAAGATGCACGTTATTTGTGTAAAAATACAGTAAATAGATGGAAAGACGTTCCATAAAAAAGGACTAAAAGTCTTAATTTAGTCAAGATGTCAAAATACTCAAAGCGATCTACAGATACAATGCAATCCTGACCAAAAGTCTAATAGCATTCTTTATAGAAATGGAAAAACTAATCTTCAATTTTATATGAAAGATAAAAAACCCTGAATAGTCAAGCAATTTTGAAGAAGAAAAAACTAGGAGGCCTCATACTTCCTAACTTCCAAACATACTACACAGCTACGATAATCAAAACAGCCCAGTACTGATTTAATGATAGACACATAGATCAATGGAATAGAACTGAAAATTCAGAAAGAAATCCAAACGTCTATGGTCAATTGACTTTTGACAAGGGTGCCAAATCCATTCAATGGGAAAGGAACAGTCTCTTCAACAAATGGTGCTAACCAAAGTGAATTTCCACACGCAGAAAATAAAAACAAGATCCATACCTCACACCATACACAAAAACTAATTCAAAATGGATCAAGAACCTAAATGTTAAATCTAAAATCATAAAGTTCTTGGAAGAAAATACAGGAGCAAAGCTTCAGGATATAATTTTTTCCAGTGACTGATTATCAAACATGACAACAAATGCGTGAGCAACAGAAAACAAAATAGATAACTGAGACCTCATAAAAGTTAAATGCATATGTTCAACAAAAGACTTTATCAAAAGAGCAAAGAACCTAGAGACTAGGAAAAAATCTTTGGGAATGTTATAACTGATAAGGGTCTAATATCTAAATTATATAAAAAATGTCTACAACTTAACAACAAAAAGGCAAATAACCCAAACAAAAACTGGGCAAAGGACATGAACAGACACTTCAACGAAGAGGATATTCAAATGACCCATAGACACATGAAGAGACACTCAATGTCATTAGCTATCAGAGAAATGCAAGTCAAAACCACAATGAGATGCCATTTCACTCCCACTTTAGGATGGCTAAGATTAAAAAAATACAAAAATAAGCATTGGAGGGGATGCAGAGACACTAACACTCAACCATTGCCAGTGAAAATGCAAAATAGTACAATAGTAACCTGAACCTATGAGTGCCAGTAAATTTCCATTAGTCAGAAAAGACTGCCTTTAACCAGCCCAAGCCATGTGACAATTAGTTGACCTCAACAGAGGATGCAGCAACAGGTGGAACAAATCAGGAGGAAAATCATCACCCAGACCCCACTCCGAAGTGAGAGATCCAACAAGAACCATGTCACCTCCTGTTTCCTGGCTGCCGTAAATCCTGCAATGTCTTCCTTCTAGAATTTTCCCTCCCCAGTATGCCTGCATGGCCGCCATCTTGCTGCCCAAATCATATCTAAGCCCTGCTTCCCTATAGCTCAGGGAGTCAGATCTGAGGAACTTTCTCCAAGCTCCTTGCTCTGAACATTGCAATAAATTTACTTTCTCTTTTTCAAAGGCCTGTGTCCCAAATTATTTGCAGGTCTGAGCACGGTGGACAGAACCTTCCTTCCTGGGACCAGAGGGTGGCATACACCCTCCATCCGGAGCCTGGCACTCCCTCAACCACGAGTGGAACCTTCACCAACCCTCAGCATGCGCCTCTTGTTTGGGGGGATCAGGTGGGCGGCAATCAGCCTGAGGTACTTTTTGAAAATTAGTTAAGTGTCCTCAAAATTTCTCTTTTTACGAGTAAATGCTTGGGATTAGAGGAGGGGAGGTATCTGGAGGATTGAAAGTAGGACTAAGAAATCCCCCTTAAGGGGGATTGAAGCCCTGCTAAGACATCCTCATTACTTACCCCACCACTCCCCCTAGCTGATGGCAGAGAATGGGTACCCTAGTTTCTGGTTGACCACAGTCCAGGTTTTGGCTCTGGTTCTGGTCGTGAGTGAGTGAATGTGTGTGAGTGAAATACGGGACACCAACGTAGTGTCCCTGAATGTTCCCCCTTAGGTTGCATACTTAAAAATTGGTCCTCCTTTAGTTATGAGCCTATGAAGAAAGAGAACCTTATTTTCTTTTGTAACACTGCCTTGCCCCAATACCATCTTCTGTTTTCCAAGAGAGGGAAAATGGGATGAAATCCTGTATGTACAAACCTTTATGTCTCTCTGGCAAAATAAAAACCTACAAAAACAGTGTAAGCTAATGGTGCAGGGCAAAAAGGAAGAGGAGAAAAGCCCCATCTGGAGAGGCCTAGGGCCAAAGCCAGGCCAGATAAGGAAGATGATTGATAGGGGGCCAGGGTCTTCTGGTTCCGCTCAGCCAGAGACTGTATGCATATGAATGGGAAGTCAGTTAAGGTGTAGAGAAGACTAAACTGGAATGTTTTAAGAGGGTTATGTGTTTAGGATTATGTGTTTATCTGAATGTATTATGGATATTGAATGTTTCAGACCAAAATGTATGATAGAAATGAATATTGGGTATTACAGATTACAGAGAGCATGTAACTCTGCCTTCAGCCAATACTTAATTGGATATGCTAAAAGGGGAACTAAGATTTGCCCGGGAGAAACACAGGCTTTTGGTTTCAAGCCAACAGCCCTGTGTATAGACTGGGGGCTTAGGTTGAAAACCTGAGCCCCACCCAGATTTGCTTTTATCTGCACCCCTTCCACCTGGAAGTATAGGCCTGGTTCCTGGCCCAGTACTGGCCTCTTCAGCCCCACTGGCCCTGGCCCAATGCCAGTGGCCCTTGTGCCCACTGCAGTGGTGGCAACTGCTACCCCTTTGACGGAACCCTCCGCTAACCCTCAAGGGAACTGCTCACTGGCCCCTAATGAGTCAGAAACTCCTGGTCCTGATCTGGGAATAGTCTCGCCAGCTTACACTCGTAGTGGGGTGCAATTTGGCCAGGGATCCACCCAAATCTCCTCAGGGCAATTTCTGCTGAGACAAATGCCTACTGGACTGGATCACAACAACCAGCCTAGAGGGTTTATCTGGGACCGTACACCGTTCTCCACCTCTGACCTGTTTAACTGGAAGAACAATCTCCCAGCATATAGAGATGACCAAAAATGCTTTGTTTGTGTCCATCTTTGCTACGCATCACCCTAATTGGGCTGTCAGTCATTCCTAAATATTCTTTTAACTCCAGAGGAATGAAGGATGGTCTTAGAAAAGGCACGCCAAGAGGCAGACAGGTTGCCTAACCTCAACCCTCAGAACAGTATTAGACTCCCAGCAGCCCAAGCTGTACCTGCCATAGATCCACACTGGGACCCAAATGACCAGCTGGGGGCAGGACAGCTAGAACACTATAAAAACTGTTTGATAGTTGTTTTACAGCAAGGGGCCCCAAAACAGAAGA
This sequence comes from Loxodonta africana, assembly GCF_030014295.1. Classification (NCBI taxonomy): domain Eukaryota; kingdom Metazoa; phylum Chordata; class Mammalia; order Proboscidea; family Elephantidae; genus Loxodonta; species Loxodonta africana. Next base: position 64,942,470 of record NC_087369.1, read on the forward strand.
GCCTTAGAAAAGTTCAGGATGTACAACAAGGCCCCAAGGAAAATCCCTCCAGCTTCCTAGAACTGGCGTACAAAGCATACTGGCAATTTATAGATTTAAACCCTAAAGACCCAGAGAAGGCTAGGTTAATCAATATGACTTTCACCAGCCAGAGCGCCCCCAACATTAGGCGGAAACTTCAAAAGTTAGAAGGAGGTCTAGGAACTTGAGATTGCCTTTAAGATCTTCAAAAATCGGAACCAGGTAAAAGGAAAATCAAAAAATGAAACAACAGGCCATGTTCCTGGCGGCAGCTCTCAGAGGTAACCCACCACCCAGGCAGGCCTCGTGTGGGGTAAGCCCTTGTGGGCCCCAAAAGGGCCAGTGGCCAACCCAAGGCTCCCCAAAGCTGGGCTCCAGGCAGTGTGCCTACTGCAAACAAGAGGTGTGACCCTTATACCTCGCAGCATGTTTTCCCCTTTTCAAAATGGATGATTGAGAGCTTGATGTAACTTACGCCATGATTATACTCTAAATAACTTCTAAGTTTTGTTTGCCTGCCTTCTCCTTTCCAGATACTTTTGGTAATGACTTTGTTTTGTTCCGTCTGGCCACCTGTGACTTATGACCCCAACATAAAGATTTGAGTCCAGATGTCCAGCATGTATATCTTTAGCCTGATAAGGAAATATCTGGCATATATCTCTTTAGTCTGATAAGGAGTCTCTTGTAATTATCTTGTAATGTATAACTCATCCAGCCTTCTGTGGGCTATGTGCCTAAAGACACTGTTTAACCCTTGCAACAGCGATATATAAGATCTAATGTAAAATTGCCTTTTGGGACTCCATGAAGACAGCCATTGTTGCTGTCGGGCTATCTGTTGGTGTCACCTCCTAATAAACTTTCTCTCTCTTTCTGACTTGGAGTACATTTCATTGGCTGGATTGCTCCAGGGCATGGACCCTAATCAGGCAACAGAGGGGCACTGGAAATGGGAGTGCCTTTCACCTCATGGCCAACCTGGTGTGAGCAAGAGCCCAAGAAGAAACCCATAACAGCTCCTGCAGCTGTCAGCTGATGACCCGGACTGATGGGGCTCAGGGGCTCCCCTGCAGCCCACTCAGCCAATCTCCATCTCCCATGAGGGACCCCAGGTTACAATGGCTGTGGGTGGACAACTTACTGAATTTTTCGTGGACACAGGCACACCCCAAACCCTGGCAGGCCCATGACAGCAAAAAGGATCTCAGCTGGTAGGACTGGAGGAAAGAAAGCCTAATGTACTATGGTCAACAGAGGTGGCAGTTATACACTGCCACGGGCACCAGAAGGGAGAGTCTCACATAATTAAAGAATCAGGTGGCCAAACAAGCCACTAGAACAAAAACCCCTGCCATTTGCCTGCTATCTTAGTAACAGAGTAGAAGACGGGTGGTTGTACAGTTCCCAAGGACAGGTGTTAATATCAGAACACCTGATGCAACTGATAATAAAGGCAGCTCATGAGAGCACACATTATGGTCAGGATGCTCTGTTTCACTGGCTAGGTAAACTGATTAAGGGGCCTAATCTACAAAAGACTATCCGGAAAGTAGTGCAAACAATCCAAAAACAGGCCCACCACCACCTATGCCTGGGGTACAAGCCCGTGGGACCAGAACCGGAGAGGACTGGCAAGTAGACTTCACTGTTATGCCAACAGCTACAAAACCAAAAAACCAAACCCAGTGCCGTCGAGTCGATTCCGACTCATAGCGACCCTATAAGACATAGTAGAACTGCCCCATAGGGTTTCCAAGGAGCGCCTGGCGGATTCAAACTGCTGACCCTTTGGTTAGCAGCCGTAGCACTTAACCACTATGCCACCAGGGTTTCCCCAACAGCTACAGGAGGTTTCAAATATCTTTTAGTGTTTGTAGATACCTTTACTGAACGGGTAGAAGCCTTCCCCTGCCTAACGGAAAAGGCATCCAAGGTAGGCAAAACTCTCCTTAATGAAATAATTCCCAGATTTGGCAATTCAAAGTGATAACAGAGGTGTCTTTGTATCCAAAGTCACCCAAGAGGTTTCAGGACATTTAAGAATTCAGTGGAAGCTACATGCTCCCTGGAGACCACAGTCAGCTGGAAAAACAGAAGATGAACCACACCTTAAAGAAGACATTAGCTAAGCTCTGGCAAGAGACCAACCTGCCCTGGATCAAACTGCTACACATTGCCCTGTTGGGAGTCTGGGTGGCTCCTAGAAGCAGGCTCCAATTGAGCCCCTATGAAATGCTGGGATCATCTGAAGCACTACATTCCCAGGCTGCCTTAAGGAAAGGTCTCCAATACAGCCATTGTGGATAACAGTCAGGCAGTTCCTCAAAAAACTAGAGGTACAGTTGCCGTATGACCCAGCAATTCCACTTTTAGGTACATACCCTAGGGATCTAATAGAAGTTACAGGAATAGACATGTGCATGTGTATGTTCATCACAGCACTATTCACAATAGCAAAAAGATGGAAACAACTTAAGTGTCTGTCAATGGATGAAAGGGTAAGTAAAATGTGGTACATACATACAATGGAATACTATTCAACAATAAAGAAAAATGGGTTCCCACAACACCTTGGAATGTAGGTGAACCTGGTGAACCTGGAGGACATCACATTGACTGAAATAAGACAATCACTATATATATATATATATATATATATATATATATATATACACCAGTGCCATCGAGTCGATTCCTATATATATGTATATATATATATTTTCTCATTTTTATGAAATGATATGAAGAGGTAAATATACAGAAACTAATGTTCACTAGTGGCTGCCAGGGATGGGGTGCGGGGAGAGGGGATTCATTCCCTAGACAGTAGACGCTTGTTATTTTTGGTGATGGGAGGGGTAACACTGAATGAGGGTGAAGTATAGACAGCTTGACAAAGGTAAATGATGTCACTAAAGTGTACACACAAAAAGAAGACGTGTTAGTAATTGCTATAAAAAAACCAAACCCGCTGCCGTCAAGTCGATTCCGATTCATAGCTACCCAACAGGACAGAGTAGAATTACCCCATATGGTTTCCAAGGAGCGCCTGGTGGATTTGAACTGCCAACCACTATGCTACTAGGGTTTCCAGTAATTGCTATGGCATATATAATATTGAAGCAACAACAACCAAAAAATACATGTGCAGGCAGATATGTATGTATGTAGGCATATATGTGTATAGCTATGCATATGTGTAAGGAACCCTAGTGGCACAGTGGTTAAATCACTTGGCTGCTAACCAAAAGGTCGACAGTTGGAACCCACCAGCCACTCCACAAGAGAAAGATATAGCAGTCTGCTTCTGTAAAGCAGAAATTCTATGGGGCAAAATTCTACTCTGTCTCTATGAGTTGGAATTGACCTGAAGGCAATGGATTTGATGTATATGTGTGTATATATAAGTGTATGCATACTTATATGTATATGCATCTATGTGACTGCACACTCATATATTCATACATATAATAAACCACATGGGGGCACTGTTACGGATACTTCTTAGACATAACCAAACATCTTGCAGGATTGGTTTTCTGGGTTTGAAGGATTAGGACAATAGTCTCATGGGACATCTTGTTTAATTGGTATAATACAGTTCATAAAATTGCGTTCTACATCCTGGTTTCATGAGCAGTGTCTGGGGTCTTACAAGCTTGCCATCAGTCATCTAAGATACAACTATTGGTCTCTATTTGTCCAGAGCAAAACAGAAAGAAGGAAACCAAAGACTCAAAGAAGAAACTAATCTACAGGACAAATAGTCTACACAAACCACGGTCTTCATCTACCCTGAGATCAGAACTAGATAGTGCCCGGCTATCACTAGTGACTGACTGACTGTTCTAAAAAGAACCACAATAGATGGACCCTGACACATTGGGAGAAAAATGTGGAACAGAACCTCAAATTCCTTAAAACACACACACAGAAAAAAAACAAAAAAAGCCAGACTTACTGGACTGGTTGAGACTGAAGGACTCCACAAGACAATTGCCCAGAAATACTCTTTAAATCTTGGACTGAAACTAACCCCTGTGGTCAACTTGTAGCCAAGTAAGAGGCTGACTCAAAAAAAAAATGAATATCACCCGTGAATACTATGCTCCTTTAAAAGATCACCTATTTGAGACCAAATGGTCAACAATTACTTTAAAACAAAGATGAAAATGTAAGGGGGCAGGAAAACTAGATTAATGCAAACAGAACAAACAGAATGGAAATTATGAGAATGTTCATGAATTGTGAAGAATGTAACAAATGTCGCTGAACAATTTGTGTAGAAATTGTGGAATGGGAACGTAAACTGCTATGTAAACCACCAAAAAACAATAAAGTATTATTTTTTAAAAAAGAAGAAGGACGTCTTTTATCACCGCTCTTATTCAACATTGTGCTAGAGGTCCTAGCCAGAGCAATTAGGCTAGACAAAGAAATAAAGGGCATCGGGATTGGCAAGGAGGAAGTAAAATTATCTCTATTTGCAGATGACATGATCTTATACACAGAAAACCCTAAGGAATCCTCCAGAAAATTACTGAAACTAATAGAAGAGTTTGGCAGAGTCTCAGGTTATAAGATAAACATACAAAAATCACTTGGATTCCTCTACATCAACAAAAAGAACATCGAAGAAGAAATCTCCAAATCAATACCATTCACAGTAGCCCTCAAGAAGATAAAATACTTAGGAATAAATCTTACCAAAGATGTAAAAGACCTATACAAAGAAAACTACAAAGTACTACTACAAGAAACTAAAAAGGACCTACATAAGTGGAAAAACATACCTTGCTCATGGATAGGAAGATTAAACATAGTAAAAATGTCTATTCTACCAAAAGCCATCTATACATACAATGCACTTCCGATCCAAATTCCAATGACATTTTTTAATGTGATGGAGAAACAAATCACCAACTTCATATGGAAGGGAAAGAAGCCCCGGATGAGTAAAGCATTACTGAAAAAGAAGAAGAAAGTGGGAGGCCTCACTCTACCTGATTTTAGAACCTATTATACAGCCACACTAGTCAAAACAGCCTGGTACTGGTACAACAACAGGCACATAGACCAATGTAACAGAATTGAGAACCCAGATATAAATCCATCCATATATGAGCAGCTGATATTTGACAAAGGACCAGTGTCAGTTAATTGGGGAAAAGAGAGTCTTTTAACAAATGGTGCTGGCATAACTGGATATCCATTTGCAAAAAAATGAAACAGGACCCATACCTCACACCATGCACAAAAACTAACTCCAAGTAGATCAAAGACCTAAACATAAAGACTAAAACGATAAAGATCATGGAAGAAAAAATAGGGACAACCTTAGGAGCCCTAATACAAGGCATAAACAGAATACAAAACATTACCAAAAATGATGAAGAGAAACCCGATAACTGGGGGCTCCTAAAAATCAAACACCTATGCTCATCTAAAGACTTCATCAAAAGAGTAAAAAGACCACCTACAGATTGGGAAAGAATTTTCAGCTATGACATCTCTGACCAGCGCCTGATCTCTAAAATCTATATGATTCTGTTAAAACTCAACCACAAAAAGACAAACAACCCAATCAAGAAGTGGGCAAAGGATATGCACATGCACTTCACTAAAGAAGATATTCAGGCAGCTAACAGATACATGGGAAAATGCTCTCGATCATTAGCCATTAGAGAAATGCAAATTAAAACTACGATGAGATTCCATCTCACTCCAACAAGGCTGGCATTAATCCAAAAAACACAAAATAATAAATGTTGGAGAGGCTGTGGAAAGATTGGAGCTCTTATACACTGCTGGTGGGAACGTCAAATGGTACAACCACTTTGGAAATCTATCTGGCGTTTTCTTAAAAAGTTAGAACTACCATACAACCTAGAAATCCCACTCCTCAGAATATACCCTAGAGAAATAAGAGCCTTCACACGAACAGATATATGCACACCCATGTTTATTGGAGCTCTGTTTATAATAGCAAAAAGCTGGAAGCAACCAAGGTGTCCATCAACAGATGAATGGTTAAATAAATTGTGGTATATTCACACAATGGAATACTACGCATAGATAAAGAACAGTGACGAACCGTGAAACATTTCATAACATGGAGGAACCTGGAAGGCATTATGCTGAGTGAAATTAGTCAGAGGCAAAAGGACAAATATTGTATAAGACCACTATTATAATAAGGTCTTGAGAAATAGTATAAACTGAGAAGAACACACACTTTTGTGGTTACGAGGGGGGAGGGAGGGAGGGAGGGTGGGAGAGGGTTATTTACTGATTAGTTAGTAGATAAGAACTACTTTAGGTGAAGGGAAGGACAATACTCAATACAGGGAAGGTCAGCTCAAATGGACTGGGCCAAAAGCAAAGAAGTTTCCGGGATAAACTGAATGCTTCAAAGGTCAGCGGAGCAAGGGCGGGGGTTTGGGGACTATGGCTTAAGGGGACTTCTAAGTTAATTGGCAAAATAATTCTATTATGAAAACATTCTGCATCCCACTTTGAAATGTGGCATCTGGGGTCTTAAATGCTAACACGCGGCCATCTAAGATGCATCAATTGGTCTCAGCCCACCTGGATCAAAGGAGAATGAAGAACACCAAGGTCACACGATAACTATGAGCCCAAGAGACAGAAAGGGCCACATGAACAGACTTACATCATCCTGAGACCAGAAGAACTAGATGGTGCCGGGCCACAACCGAAGACTGCCCTGACAGGGAGCACAACAGAGAACCCCTCAGGGAGCAGGAGATCAGTGGGATGCAGACCCCAAATTCTCATAAAAAGACCAGACTTAATGGTCTGAGACTAGAGGAATCCCAGCTGTCATGGTCCGCAAACCTTCTGTGGGCCCAGGACAGGAACCATTCCTGAAGACAACTCATCAGACGTGGAAGAGACTGGACAATGGGTTGGAGAGAGATGCTGCTGAAGAGTGAGCTACTTGTATCAGGTGGACACTTAAGACTGTGTTGGCATCTCCTGTCTGGAGGGAAGATAGGAGGGTAGAGAGGGTTAGAAACTGGCAAAATTGTCACAAAAGGAGAGACTGAAAGGAGGGAGTGGGTTGACTCATTAGGGGGAGAGGAAGTGGGAGTATGGAATAAGGTGTATATAAGCTTATATGTGACAGACTGACTTAATTTGTAAACGTTCACTTAAAGCAGAATAAAAATTATTAAAAATAAATAAATAAAGAAGAAGAAGACATATCAAATACTGACAGGCTAAATCACTGTTTTTTTCATCAGTTAACACTGGAAGAGGAATTTTTACCAATCACTAGAGTCTCTTCTTTGGACTACCTACCTAACAGCGCAGCAAATATGGGAAAATTCATTTGCTTCAGGCCTAGCTGCTTGGCCAACTCCTGCATCAGGGACTAGTTGGTAGTGAGGTTCTTCCCGTTCCAGCTCAACTTCAGAGCAAGATACCCGTAGTAACAGGGAATATTGTATAGCGCATACTCAAGAGTCATGGGCAAGAAGGCCATGGAAGCCATTTTCCCTGAAAAAAGCCACCACTTCCACATGGTGGTCCTCAAGGCTCTGAAAGACCTGGGGGGATGAAGTGAAGAACATGTCATGCAACAGAAGTTGACCTGTCTTTGGTTAAAAGTCAGGAGAGTGAGTAACTCAAATTTCATAGTTGGCTGAAATTTAAGAATATATATTGCAAGAATATATATAGGGTCGCTACGAGTTGGAATCGACTCAACGGCAGAGGGTTTTTCGGGTTTATATCGCAAGACAGAATACTCTTCCTTTAAAAAAATAAAAATAAAAAAGGCTTTCCCAGCCTAGAGCTTGATTATTCCTGTACACAGAATTATCCACGTGTGTTGGCTCAAATGCAGTCTTAAGACTCTTTTTACAAAATTGTGACTGGAGGCTCTTCAAAATTAGAATCCTGAAATTAACGTTCTATAGATTACATAAGTTTTTAGTTCAAACAATAATAGAAGAAGGCTTTGTTAGAAATAAAGCCACTATTTTCTGTTAGGAAACCCTGGTGGCATAGTGGTTAAGTGCTAAGGCTGCTAACCAAAAGATCAGCAGTTGGAATCCTCCAGAAACTCTATGGGGCAGTTCTACTCTGTCCTATAGGAGCGCTATGAGCCGGAATCCACTCAAGGCATCAGGCTTTTTTTTTTTTCCTTTCTGTTAAACACCTACTTTATGCTCCATACTTTATATATGTGTGCTCCATAAAACCCCCCAAAACCAAAGCCATTGCCCTCAAATGGATTCCGACTCATAGCGACCCTATAGGACAGAGTAGAACTGCCCCATAGGATTTCCAAGGCTATAAATCTTTACAGAAGCAAACTGCCACATCTTTCTTCATAAAGCGCGTGGTTGTTTTGAGAACTGCCTACATTTCCGTTACCAGCCGAGCACTTAACCACTGTGCCGCCAGGGCCGCTTACTTTGTATATACTAATTCATCCTCAGAACAATCTTGGCAGGGTAGATAAGGATGAAAAGACTTACATGTGGAAACAGACACAGAAAGTTTAAAATAATATATAGCTACTGAGTGTATTTATTTGACTCGTTTTAAAAGCCCTTTGTCGTCCTCCCCCTGTACCCCCCACCCCTTAGGAACACCTTAGATCACAGCGCACACAAATCCAGTACTTCCAACAGGCAGAGGTCATTTCACTTTATAAATGGGGAAACTGAGGGAGTCTGACTGCTCCCAAAGTGGCATAGTGAGCAAGTGCTACACAGGATTCAAACCCAGGTTGATTTGACTCCAGAATGCACACTTTCATTGCACCAGGCTTCTTCCTGGTGGCAGTCTGTTAAGTGCCCTTCCTGTGCATGCCTCTATCGCTGCTCTTAAAACATACTGAAATTACCCATTTACTGGCTCCACCAGACTGAGGAATCTATTTATTTACATCTGTATTCCTGGCATCCATTCTCTGCAATTTACTTTGAAATACATGTTAAAAAAGATAAATTGATGGATGGATGGATATAAGATAAAGCAAGTACAGTAAAATGTTAAGTGTAAAATACAGGTGGTGGATATAGGGTCTTCACTGCAAAATTCTTTCGACTTTGCTGTATAGTTGGAAAATTACAAAACATAAGACCTGGCACATAGTAATATTAATAATGGCTACACTTACTATGTGCTAAGCAATGTTTCAAGCACTTTACTTGAATTAACTCATTTAATATTTACAACAATCTTATGAGGCGATTACTATTATCATTATCCCCATTTTACCTTATTATCCCCAAGGTCACATGGCTAGATAGAAGCAAAACCCAGATTTGGGTTTTAGAGCCCATATGGACTTTGACAATTTTCTTAAATTGAACTGGCCTATTTTTTTCATTCAATTTGTAAATGAATGGTAGTTTTCTGGAGTCTGAAAGGTGTTTTCATGCATTAGGCTTTTCTCCTAGGGCTATGGTAGTCATTTCACACATTACGACTACAAGAAAAAGGGGACTATGTAAGCAAATAGAACAGCAAGGTCTGTATTTGTTTGATGGCCAGGCAAAGGAAACCAAAAATCCTTACTCCATACTGCAACATACTTATGCCTAGAGTTATGATTAACTCCAGATGTGTAAGGGTAAATCATGGTGATGATGGTAACCACTGGCTGAGCATCTATGTACTTTGTACCAGGCATAGCACTAAGTGTGATAGTTCTTGCGCATCATCACAACCCGATATGAGGAAACTGAGTCTCAGAGAAGTGAGGTGCCATGCTGAAAGCCATAGAGCTGGGAAACAGGAACCAAAGTCATGTTCTTTCCATTACACCACATTACCATTATCTGGTTTGAAGCTGATTATGCCCCCATCCAACTCATTTTAACTTCAGAAAGCTGAGGACTAGTGATTCTAAGCTAATCTGATGGCTCTTATAATCCTGGGAGCGTGAATCAGAATTACCTGCAAAACTTTTTCAAATTTTACAAACCTGAGTCTCACCTCGGAGCTGTTGAAACAATTTCCTGAGTGTGATCCAAACACCTATATTTCAAAATATCTTCCTATAAATTCTAGTATACACCCCCAATTAAAAACCACTAAACGAATCTAATTTATTAATTTTACTGCTTAAGCAACCAGGACCTAGAGAGGATAAATGCCTTGACATGGTTACCTGGCTAATTTGCAGCAGAATCAAGATTACATTAAAGAACTCATAATTCCAGACAGACCCTTGTTCACTATATATTCTGGGGTTGTTGTTAGTCGTCGACGAGTCAATTCTGACTCATGACGACCCCATATGTACAGGGTAGAACTGCTCCATAGGGTTTCCAGACTACGACTTTTTGGAAGCAGATTGCCCCAGGCCTGTCTTCCAAGGTGCCTCTGGATAGATTTGAACCACATACTTTTGGAGTGCCGTCGAGTTGATTCCGACTCATAGCGACCCTATAGGACACCCAGAGACTCTGTATATTCTGGGGTAGGTATTAGAAAACAATACAATAAGACTCTCACAAATCTCTATCACGATTCCCCAACACCCCACTTCTATCAGGGTAGTATCCTAACTACCCATCTCCAAGATTACTCCTACTTCCTTGTCTGATCACTTGGTTTCCCTGCCTAGAATACCTTACTGCCTTTCTTTACCAATGGTTCAAATACTTTCCATAGACCTACTGCCTCTTAGATAAATTCTTTGATGGTCTTTCTCTTCTTAACTCTTGTTTTTTAAAACTAATCTTTTATTGTGTTTTCTGTGAAGGTTTACACAGCAGTTTAGGTTCCCATTCAACAATTTTTATGCAAGCTGTTCGGTAACATTCGTTATATTCTTCACAATTTGTGAACATTCTCATCATTCCCATTCTGGTTGCTCGGTTTGCATTAATCTAGTTTCCCTGCCCCCTTACATTCTCATCTTTGTTTTAAAGTAATTGTTGACTGTTTGGTCTCATATAGGTGATCTTTTAAAGCAGCACAGTACTCGTGGGTGATATTTTTTGAGTCAGTCTGTTACTTGGCTACAAGGTGACCTCAGGGGTTAGTTTCAGTCCAAGATTTAAAGAGTATTTCTGGGCAATTGTCTTGGGGAGTTCTTCAGTCTCAACCAGTCCAGTAAGTCTGGCTTTGTTGTTGTTGTTTTGCGTGTGTGTGTGTATGTTTGGAATTTGAGGCTCTGTTCCACATCTTCCTCTATCTGGGTTCATTTATTGTGGTTCTGATTAGAACGGCCAGTCAGTCGCTAGCAGCAGCCAGGCACCATCTAGTTCTGATCTCAGGGTAGATGAGGCTGTCTTGTGTAGACTATTTGTCCTGCAGACTAGTTTCTTCTTTGAGTCTTTGGTTTTCTTCTTTTTCTTTTGCTCCGGACAAGTAGAGATCAATAGTTGTATATTAGATGACCACTGGCAAGCTTTTAAGACTGCAGACACTACTCACCAAACTAGGATGTAGAACATAACTTTATGAACTATATCATGCCAACTGACCAACATGTCCCACGGGACTATGGTCCTAATCCTTCAAACCCAGAAATCCAATCCTGCAAGGTGTTTGGTTATGTCTAAGAAGTATCCATAACTGTCCCCCCATGTGCTTTATTATAGATATGAATATATGTACATACATTCACATAGATGTATAAAAACAAAACTCAAACCCGTTGCTGTCAAGTTGACCCCAACTCATAGCGACCCTATAGGACAGAGTAGAACTGCCCCATAGGGTTTCAAAGAAGTGGCTGGTGGATTTGAACTGCCAATCTTTTGGTTAGCAGCCAAGCTCTTAACCACTGCACTACCACACACACACACATGCATACACCTATATATACACACTTATACATCATATACATGCGTATATATATATAAACCAAAAAACCAAACCTGTTGCCGTCGAGTAGATTCTGACTCATAGCGACCCTGTCTGGCAGAGTAAAACTGCTCCATAATGTTCCCAAGGAGCAGCTGGTGGATTCGAACTGCTAACCTTATGGTTAGCAGCTGAGCTCTTAACCACTACGCCACTAGGGCTCCACACACACACACACACACACACATATACATATATATATATATATATACACACACATACACATATTTACCCACACATATATTTTTTGGTCGTTTTTGCTGTTGTTTCAAAATTATATATGCCATAGCAATTACCAACAGGTTATTTTTTCTTAGGTACATTGTCAAGCTGTGTACACTTCACCCTTATTCAGTGTTATCTTTTCCATTACCAAAAATAACAAGTGTCTACTATCTAGAGAATAAATCCCCGTCTCCCTGCCCCCAATCCCTGGTGACCACTAATGAACATTAGTTTCTGTATATTTACTCGTTCATGTCATTTCATAAAAATGAGAACATAACAATATCTGTTCTTTTGTGATAGACTTATTTCACTCAACATAATATCCTCCAGGTTCATCAATGTTCCAAGATGTTTCAGGAACTCATTTTACTTTATTGCTGAGTAGTATTCCATTGTATCTATGTACATTTTACTTATCCATTCATCCATTGATGGGCACGTAGGTTGTTTCCATCTTTTTGCTATTGTGAATAGTGCTGTGATGAACTTAGGTGTGCATATGCCTGTTCGTGTCATTTTTATTAGATCCCTAGTGTACCTCCTCTTAACTCTTATAAGCACTGAGACACTTGACATAGTCACAGAATTAACTTGACTATATCATCATCTCTAAGTTTTAAGATCATGAACTCTTACTCTTGTGTGTATCCTCCATGGTCCTAACAAGCACTAGAAAATGCACAGAGCAGGGGCTGACTGGTACAGAATGGTAGAGAAAGGTCTACTGTGGTTGCAAAAAAAAAAAAAAAAAGAAATGTAGGCCTGACAAATGAGAGGACACCATCATCTCAGAATATGACTTCTGTAGCAGATGAGCCAAAATCATTGGGAAAAGTTTGCTTGTATTGCAGGCTACATATAGCTTAAGTAGCGAAGAAATATTAGGCATCAGTTGAGTACCCACTATGTACCAGACACTGTTCCAAGCTCACCTAATGTCCACTAATCATGAGACATTATTATCTCTATTTTACAGATGACGGAACAACGAAGCTCAGAGAGGTTAGTGAACTTGACAAAAGTCACATAGCTAAAAAGTGGCGCTAGCCAATAAGAACATGAAAAGATGCTCAATGTCATTAGTCATTAGGGAAATGCAATCAAACTCACAATGAGATACTACATCACATCCACTAGGATGGCTATAATTATTTTTTAAAAAAGGAAAATAACAATTGTTGATGAGGATATGGAGAAGTTAGAACCCTCATACATTGCTGGTGGGAATATAAAATAATACAGTCACTTTGGAAAATAGTCTAGCAGGTCCTCAAATAGTTAAACACAGAGTCCCCATATGATCCAGCAATTCTACTCCTAGGTATATACCCAAGAGAATTGAGAAGCCAGGTTCACAAAAAACTTGTACATGAATGTTCATAACAGCACTATTAAAAATAGGCAAAAAGTGGAAACAACCCAAATGTCCATCAACAAATGAATGGATAAACAAACTGTGGTATACTCACACAATAGAATACTATTCAGCCATGATAAGGCATGAGTACGGATACATGCTATAACATGAATGAACTTTGAAAACATGCTAAGTGAAGAAGTCACATATTGTATGATCGCATTAATATGAAATGTCTAGAACAGGCAAACCCAGAGACAAAATGTAGGTTAGTGGTTGCCAAGGACAGGGAGAGGAGGGGGGAATGAGGGGTGCCTGGTGCTAGATTTCCATTTGGGGTGATGAAAATTTTCTGGAATTAGTAATGATAGTTGCACAACTCAGTGAATATACTAAAAACCACTGAATTGTACACTGCAAAATGGTGAATTTTATGGCATGTGAATTATATCTCAATTTTTAAAAAGTGGAGCTATGGTTCAAACTTAGGTCTGACCACAAAGCCCATGGTCCCTATTCTCCCCGCCCCTTTTAAAATTTTTTTATTATGGAAAATGTTAAACATACAAAGGTAAAGAGAGTAGCATAATGAACCCCATTACACCGTTACCCAGTTTCAACTATTATCAACATTAACTCATTCTTATTTCATCTACTTTACCCCTTTTTTTCTGGCATATTTTAGAATAAATTGCTTCACCCATAAATATGTCATTATTTATCTCTAACAGTTAAGGTGTTTAAAAAAAAACCACAATACCATTATTACACCCAACAAAATTAACAATAAATTTCTTAACATCTAGGTCTTTTTCTGTTTTCCTGAGGAGCAGTGGTGGTTCAGTGGTAGAATACTTGTCTTCCATGCAGAAGACCTGGGTTTGATTCCTGGGCAATGCACCTCTTGTGAAGCCACCACCCGTCTGTCAGTGGAGGTTTGTGTGTTACTATGATGCTGAACAGGTTTCAGTAGAGTTTTCAGACTAAGATAAGCTAGGAATAAAGGCCTGGCAGTCTACTACAGAAAAATCAGCCAATGAAAACTCTATGAATCACAAGCAATTCATTCCATTGTGCATGTGTTCGCCATGAGTCAGGGGTCAACTCATGGCAGCAAACAACAACAATTCTATTTTCCATGAACGAACCAACCATCAAAAGACTTTTGATGGTTGGTTTGTTCAAATCAGAATCCAAATAGGGTCCACATGCTGCATTTGATTGCTTTATCTCTTAATCTATAGCTGTTCCCCCTCCTTTTATTTAAATGCCATTTATTTGCTGAAAAAACATCTCATGTTTTAAATCACAAAAGTGATATAGATTACTGAACAAATAGTGTTGGGATAACTGGATAGTCATTTGAGAGGAAAAAAAAGATCAATCCATACCTCATTTAACCAGGAAAACCATAAAAATAAAAGATACCACAGGGGAAATGCATAAGCTTAGGTATAAGCATAAAGCTGAAGTATAAGGGAAAACCCAGCAACACTAAAGAACAAGTTCAATCCTCTTGACTATATAAAAATCAGTTCTGTTTGAGAAAAACAAACTCAGAAAACAAAGGGCAAACAAAAAAATTTGCAACTCATACCGAAAATGGCTAATGTCCCTAACAGAGAGGTGGAAAAAAGTCTAAACCTAAGAGAACATTTCACAAAAAAGGAAACACAAATGGATCTTAAGCATACGAAAAGATGCTCAAACTCACTTTTGGTAAGAGAATGAAAAATTAAAACAATACTGAAATACAGTATTTCACCTATAAGATTAGCAAATGTATTGGCAACGGAAACGGGCACTCTCAAATATTGCTGGTAGGGATGTAAACAGTACATACAGTCTCCAAACACAGCAATTGGGTATAATTTTTCAAAATTACAAGTGCACATACCCTTTGACTCAGCAATTCTTTTTCTATGAATTTATCTTACGT
The DNA here is from genome assembly GCF_030014295.1 of Loxodonta africana. Classification (NCBI taxonomy): domain Eukaryota; kingdom Metazoa; phylum Chordata; class Mammalia; order Proboscidea; family Elephantidae; genus Loxodonta; species Loxodonta africana. The sequence continues at coordinate 64,957,877 of NC_087369.1, forward strand.
AAAGTACTTGGAACGACAATGCAAGGGTAAGCAACTGCATTGAAAGTGTATGTTATTCACTGCAGTTATTTGTAATAGCTAAAGGCTGAAAATAACCTAATTAACTGCCCATCAATAAAAGACTAGCTACATACAATGGAATAGTATGGAGCCATAAAAAAATAATGAAATGACAAAGCTTTATGTACTCACGTGGAAAAATCACCAAGACAGGTTAAATAATAAAAGCAAGGTACAGAATATTATGCTGCCATTGTGTTTTTAAAAAATGCATGTATTTGTGTGTGTGCGTATATATTATAGGTATTTATTTATATGAATAGTTATGGAGCTCTGGTGGTGTAGTGGTTAAGAGCTTGGCCGCTAACCAAAAAGTCAGCAGTTCAAGTACACCAGCCATTTATTTCCTTTTATACGCACAGTATCTGTGGAAGAATACTAAACAAAGTGATAATACTGGCTGCCTCTAGGGAGCACAGTCTAGTGGCTAGGGGCAGGGGTAGAAGGTTGTTGGTTGTTGTTGTTTTATAAACCATATTTCCTTTTGTAAGGAGCCCTGTTGGCACAGTGGTTAAAGTGCTCAGCTGCTAACCAAAAGGTTCACGGTTCGAACCCACCAACAGCTCTGTGGAAGAAAAGATCTGGCAATCTGCTCCTGTAAAGATTATAGCCTAGGAAACTATATGGGGCAGTTCTACTCTGTCATATATTGTTGTTAGGTGCCGTCGAGTAGGTTGCTACTGATAGCGACCCCAAGTACAACTGAACAAAACACTGCCTGGTCCTGCCCCATCCTCACAATCGTTGCTATGTTTGAGCCCATCGTTGCAGTCACTGTCAATCTATCTTGTTGAGGGTCTTCCTCTTTTTTGCTGACCGTCTACTTTACAAAGTATGATGTCCTTCTCCAGGGACTGATCCCTTCTGATAACATGTCCAAAGTATGTAAGATGAAGTCTTGCCATCCTCGCTTTTAAGGAACATTCTGGTTGTTTTATTTCTTCCAAGACATATTTTTTCGTATTTCGGGCAGTCCATGGTATATTCAATATTCGTTGCCAACACCATAATTCAAAGGCATCAGTTCTTTAGTCTTCCTTATTCATTGTCCAGCTTTGGCACGCATATGAGGCGATTGAAAATTCCAATGCTTGGGTCAGGCCCACCTTAATCCTCAAAATGATATCTTTGCTTTTCAACACTTTAAAGAGGTGTGTTGCAGCAGATTTGCCCAATGAAATGTGTCATTTGATTGCTTGACTTCTGCTTCCATGGATGTTGATTGTGGATGTAAGTAAAATGAAATCCTTGACAGCTTCAATACTGTCTCTGTTTATTATGAGAACGTTTATTGGTCCAGTTGTGAGGATTTTTGTTTTCTGTCAGATGAGGTTGCTGTAAGTTGGAACCAACTCGATGGCACACAACAAAAGCATATCCTTTTGTATCTTTTGCGTATCTATACCATGAAATGAAATCCTGATTCAAAAGATAAATTACGGCTGAATAAAAGCAGAACATACTCAGCATAAAAAATTAAACAGTACAGGAGGGTGTAGTGAAAAGTAATAGTCCTATTACTCCCATTCCCTGGAGGTAATTGCTGTTCCACAAAATTTCTATGCAGGTGGAAGCACATGCATCTTTTTCCCCCCTGAAGCTCCTGCTCTTTTTACTGAGCCAGTGCCTCATCAGAAGAATCACCTGATATGCTCCTTAAACATCATATTCCCAGGCTGCTCCTTGGAGAGACTGAATCAGTAGGTCTATGGCAAAACACCTCTCCGAGAAGAGTTTAATGTCTCATTTCCAACTACAAGCAGTCTAAAGCAGTGGTTTTCAAACTGCCTTCTGATAAAGGATTTAAGAGGTTGGAAAATTGAATCATATAACCGAAAAGGATAGGTGCCCCTACTTCAACTTTAGCTCATATTCCCCCGTTTTATCTATTTTGTATTTTGCCTTTTTCAGAAATATTTTATTTGAAGAATGTTTGCTACTGAAAATAACTAGAAGTATTACTAAAAGCTTACTAGAATGTAAACTGCAAGAGGGCTGGGATTGTTTTCTGTTTTGTTCAGTGTTGTGTCTGCAGCGCATAGGCTAGTAGGCAACCTGTTTCAGGATTCAGCCAATAATTATTGAGCCAGGCATCGATGTATGCCAGGCACTGATCTAGACGTGGAGTCCCTGGGTAGTGCAAACAGCTAACATGCTCAGTTGCTAATGGAAAGGTTAGCAGTTTGAGTCAACCCAGAGGCGCCTTAGAAGAAAAGTCTGGGGATCTACTTCCAAAAAATCAGCCATTGGAAACCCTATGGAGAGCAGTTCTATGGAGGCAGAACCTGGATTTAAGCCCCATCAGATCTGACTCCGAAATAGTGCTCTTTGCACCAAATATGCTGCTTCTCAAATAAAGGCAACTGGAAAACTGGGCATACACTAACTTCAGATCAATTCATAAAGTTATACAATAAGCACAGAGTCATAAAGAATAACTACATTGTGAGAACATTAGTGGTTGTGACCATGTTACAGCCATCTGTGCCTCTAGTACCCTGCCTGCAGCATGTAAAGAGCTTAATAAATGCTTGTTATTTTAAAGTAACCTCAAACCAGAGACAATACTGCTTTCTGATCTCTGCAATACTTGACCTCCTCCAGCTTGCCCCAAATTCCTCTTTGTTTGGATACTAGCCTCACTTCCATCTATCATGTTAAACACACCAAACTGGTGTCTGACTCAGGCAGGGCTCTGTGGCCTACCTTCTCCACCTGTTCTCAATTCCAAAGCAGAAAGCAATCAGAAATGACAAAGAAACCACCTTACAAGAAAACTCGAGGGAGGAGGGTGGATTATGTGTAAGTATGCTAAGCAGTAGAAATATGGATGACTTATATTTCAACTTCAAAGCCTGTGTGACTTGAGGACTAATTACTGAAAAATTACAGACCAAAACCTACTGTTGATGCAAATATGCATCAGTACACACTGTGGAGTTCAACAACCACTAAGTGACTAAATGGGTAATCATGAAGCTAAAGAATAATGTATAATTAAAAAGTAAGAACAGCAGCAATTGAAAACCAGAGATAATTCAAGGAAATATTGATAAAGTAGACTTCCCTCTGAACTGTAGGAATTCCAATTATCTACATGCACATGTATGGTAGTCTTTGCAATGAAATGTCAATCAATCTTCAGGTGGTAGAATACAGATCCAGTATTCAGTAAGCATTAATAAAGTGCTAATTTTAATTTATGAATACCCAATTTTAGTAACTTTATTCTCTTATTCTTGGAGCCACCCCATTTCTGCAGGTAAAATTGTCTGTCACATGTAAGAACCAAAACCAAAGTGAAGACTTAGATTTTTTTTTTTCAGTTGTAGCTCATCAGTGGACTGGAGACTATGCTTTGAGAATATTCTTTTTCTTTTTTTATTGTGCTTTAAGGGAAAGTTTACAGCTCAAGTTAGTTCCTCCCACAAAAATTTATGCACACATTGTTATGTGACCCTAGTTGCTCTCCCTATAATGTGAAAGCACACTCCTCCTTTCCACCCCAGATTTCCCATGTCCATTCAGCCAGCTCCTGTCCCCTTACGCCTTCTATCTGGCCTCCGGACAGGAACGGCCCATTTAGTCTCATGTATCTATTTGAACTAAGAAGCACACTCTTCACGAGTATCATTCTATGTCTTATAGTCCAGTCTAATCTTTGTCTGAAGAGTTGGCTTCGGGAATGGTTTTAGTTCTGGGTTATCAGAGAGTCCGGGGGCCATGTCTTCTGGGGTTCCTCCAGTCTCAGACCATTAAGTCTGGTCTTTTTACTAGAATTTGAGTTCTGTACCTCACTTTTTTCCTGCGCTGTCAGGAACCCTCTGTTGTGTTCCCTGTCGGGGCGGTCGTTGGTGGTAGCCGGGCACCATCTAGTTCTTCTGGTCTCAGGCTGATGGGGGTGCTTTGAGAATAATTTTTATAATCTGTGAATACAGCAGGCGCTTTGGCATACAATGAACCTATGCTCAAATTCAAGTTCCAGAATAGCTGTGGAACTGTAAAAAGGAGATTTTGCTAATTCCTACTGTATTGTAAGATTTAGAAATTATATAAAATACCCGGCTCATGGGTTCTGAAGAAGTGGTTATGAAAAAAAATCATTGTTCTCCAGAGATGAAGTCTATGGTATGTACTACTGTCTTGCAGGAGCTCAGAAATCATTTGAGACAAGTAGATACCACAACAAGCACTTGTTCTGCCCAAAGTAAATCTTCAGGATTGAAAAGTCTAGTAACCTGATGAAAGGTATCCTTCAGAACAAAAGGAAAATAAGAATCCAAGGGAGTTTCTGGGTTACCTCAGAAAGGAAGATAGGAACTACAGAGAGGACAATGATGGTGAGAAGTTTCTAAGAACCCTTGAGCCAGGGCCTGCAAATGCCTACAGGCGTTGGGCAGATAACATAAAAGAATGAAGTGGGCTGGGTAAAGAAAAATCAACTGCCAGAAATCTGATTAGATTTCTTCCTTTTTACTAAAGTATGCTGTGGCATTAATAATATAAACATGCAATATATTGGATATTACATTTGAAATTCAAAATAAAAAACAAGTTAAAAACCAGAAAATTTTCATCATTACATTAAAAAAAAATTTGGTATTTATTACTCCTTTGATTTCCAACTGGAGGCCTGATACCTTTCTCATATTTGCTTACTGTATCCTAGCTTTTTGCTTTGTTTTGTTTTGATATGCCCAAATAGGTTGCTTGAGTGAGCTAGCTTGATTATTTTCACCTTTGAAGCTCTAACATCCTGTCACCAGATAGCTAAAGCTGTTATCAGGTATATGAGCCTAGGAGTCCATTCACTTTTCTTGTATGGATTCAGCTCAGGTGTCCAGGTAGTTGGTCAAGTGTGTGGTACAGGCTCTGCTGATACCTTTCTTGTGTACCGAGAGGTCCATGTCAGGTCTTATATTTTTGTGTTGCAGATTTTAGCCTTGAATCCTTTAACCGTGAGTGATTAATTTTGTCTTTCATAATTTTAATTTCATAATGGAAAACAGCTGTTTAGAAATGTATGCATTTTAAAACACAGAGTGATTTTTATGTTTAGGGTGGCTACTCCCAATGTATTTGTAGAATTTTGGTATTTCCATGACATCATGCTTCATATTCAGAACCACAGCACAGTAATTCAGTATCACCTTTGTAGTTCTTCTTCCACACCATGAACATTAACTGAGAAAGGCTAAGTAGACAATATTAGTTCGTTTTCATAAACTGAAATGTCAGGAAATCATTGCTGAATTCAAAAGACAATGCCACAATTTCGGGAATGTAATTCAGGCTATCACTTTCATTTCTTGAAAACCAATTTCAGCAAAGGAAAGTCAGTATACGAGCCAGTTTCTTTTGCCAAATGAGTTTCCCAAAGACATAATCTTGCTAGGAATGTGCAAACCCAACCGTACATTTGGGCTCAGCTCACCTGAGCTGAATCCATACAAGAAAAGTGAATGGACTCCTAGGCTCATATACCTGATAACAGCTTTAGCTATCTGGTGACAGGATGTTAGAGCTTCAAAGGTGAAAATAATCAAGCTAGCTCACTCAAGCAACCTATTTGGGCATATCAAAACAAAACAAAGCAAGAAGCTACTTCTTAACAACCCTTTTATTCAAAGTGTTTAGATGAGTTGTAATACCAACCAAACAGGTCAAATATTTTATTCAGTCTTTTGCTGGTGCCCTGAAGTAGGAATCCCCTTTGCATGCCAAACAAGTCAATTTTTTTTTGATATCTTCAGCACCTTGCCTCAACTAAGCCAATCAACCTCCATAGAATAGAGCAGACTTCTACTATATATATGTAATAATTCACCAAAGTATTCAACTGTATTTGGTACAAAGCACAATCACTAGTTCTGACATGATTCATTTTGAACTTTTTAGCACAAAGTGAATCCTGAGTGACACAATGAACAGCTTTAAGTCCTTGTAAGGTGTTTCTGCTTCAAATTGAAGTTTCTTAAGTCCAACACTAACACTGCCCATTGCAGAAACACTCTGTAGTTATATTTACTAATTTTGACCAATTATATTAAAATTTCAAGACTTTTCTCTACAAAAATCAGGTATTTCCTGATGTATTTATCCCAGGCTCCAAATCCAAAATAGTTAGGTTACATCAAACTTCTTAACACACGAATTGTATCTAGGTGTGTGTTGGAATCTACAGGAGGACTTGTTTAAACAGATTGATAAGCCCCACCTCCAGAGTTTCTGATTCAGTAAGTCTGGGTCCAAGCTCAAGAATGTGCATTTCTAACAAGTTTATAGGTAGTGCTGGTGCTGCTTGCTGGTCAGGGGCCATACTTTGAGAACCACTGGCTAGGCATACAGTTAAGTGTATTGATATGTGGGTGGTGTTTATATCTGTTACAATCAGCTGCAATATAAAACTTCACAAATAATTTAACCTTTTGATTTAATTTATCACAAAAGTGTTCACCCATAAATCTTTAACACCTCGAGCAACAAATACTTATTTATGACATAATTTCTACTGTATTCAGCACTCTTTTATAAAACTACCATCTATAAGAGTTTTCAAACCCTGGCAATTTTTCATCTATATATAATTGTATTTCATGGCAACATCACTTATTCTATCTGCATTAAAAAGCAGCCTACTGAAATTCCAAGCCCTTTTTAAAGTTCTTTTAGTTTCACCATTCATCATTTTTGCATACCGGCATATTTCTTACAATGGCTTAAACTGTAGCCTTTAAACAGACACATTTTATTTAAATATATAGATATAGTCATCTCTTCCACAAAGAAATAGGCTCTCTCTCATTTTCCTTTAAATATGTGACCTTAGATAAATAACCTTTTTGTTTTCACTTTTCATAGATGTGGGTACAAGAAATATTTCATGTTCTTCAAAACTACTATAAAAAAGTACAAGCACAACAGTCAATGGTGTATTAGTTATCTATTTATGTGTAACAAATTACCCCCAAAACTCAGTAGCTTAAAACAATATTTGTTATCTCATAGTTTCTGTGTGTGTGGCTTAGCTGGGCCCTCTGGCTTGAGGTCTCACAGGCTGCAATCAAATTGTCAGCCAAGGGCTGCAGTCCTCTCAAGGCTTGACCGGGGAAGGATCCATTTCCAAGCTTACTCACGTGGCTTTTGGCAGGATTCAGTTCCTTGTGGGCCGTTGAACCGAGGGCCTGAGTTCCTCAGTGGCTGTTTTGGAGGCTGCCCTCAGTTCCTCATCATATAGGCCTCTCCATAGCATAGCTCACAACATGGCTGTTGGCTTCATCAGAGCGAGCAAGCAAGCAAGAAAAGCCAGAGACAGAGAGTGGAAACAAGATGGAAGTTGCTGTTTTTTATAACCAAGTCTCAAAGTGACATCCTATTGCTTTTGTTATATTCCGTTTGTTTATTAGAAGCAAGTCACTAGGTCTAGCCCACACACAAGTTGGGGGGGGCGGTGATTACACAAGGTATGAATGCCAGGAGATGGGGATCGTTGGAAGCCATTATAGAAGATGTCTATCACAAATACCAAGTGGCACTTGGTCACTGTGTCAGGGAGACACCATGGAGTGGTGGAGACTTTGATCAGTGAAGACCATGTAGCTCATCTAAAGAAGGCAACTAGTGTTTCCAGAAGATCTGATATTTCAAGAGTAGCCAGAAAGCCAGAGATTTTTTTGAAACATTTCTCAGTTTTTTAATGTTGGCAACAAATTAAAAAATACATGCATGGGCCATATGTGGCCTATGGGCTGTCATTATGACATCTCTTTGTAATTTCCTATGTGGTACAGATGAAAGGGCAAGTGGTTAAAAGCTTAGATGCTAACCAAAAGGTTAGCAGTTCGAATCTACCGGCTTCTCCTTGGAAACCCTATGGGGCAGTTCTACTCTGTCCCATAGCGTTGCTCAGAATTGGAATTGACTCAACAGCCAGAGGTTTGGTTTATAGATAAAAAGGCATGGGCTTTGGTGTTTGGTATGCAAATCTTGGTTCTGCCACTTATTACGGCTATGTCCCTGGACCTATGACAAGGGCCAGAGAAATAATCCTTGGGGCTTATACTGTATTTTCCTACTTATTTGTCTCCCCTAATAGACTATGAGCACCTAGAGGGAAAGAGAACCACATTTTGTACCCCTGACCTCAACACTCCTTATCTCACTTCCTGCATTTTTCTCCACAGCACTTGTTACACTACCAAAAACAAACAAACCCTAAACCAGTTGCTGTCGACTCAATTCCGACTTATGGCAACCCCATGTGTTTCATAGTAGAACAGTGCTCCATAGAGTTTTCAACAGCTGTGATCTTTCAGAAGTAATTGCCAGGCCTTTCTTCCAAGGTGCTTCTGGGTAGATTTGAACCACCAACCTTTTTGCTAGTAGCCAAGCACTTAACTGTTTGTGCCACCTATGGACTCCACTATACCACATAATGTGCTACATATTTTGCCTATTTATCTTGTTTATTGTCTGTTCTCCGTACTAGAATATAAGCTTCATGAGATCAGAGATACGTCTGTTTTATTTTGTTCGCTGCTATATCCTCACAATCTTGACTCGTGCCTGGCACATAATAGATTTCCAGAAATATTTGTTGAATGAATGAATTCCTTTGTTCATAGTACTGAACACAGCTGCTCAAAAAATGTTAATTGAACTGAAATGCATTTATTGTCCTGACAAGAAAAAATGGGGTGAAGTGAGGCTAGAAAATGGTAGGCAGATCATGAAGGACCCTGTATGCCATGCCATGCTAAGCTTAAAGCATGAGAATAAAGTTATTAATGACCAACCTACTTGGCACACAAGATATTTTGGTCAAAGCAGTAGTAGCTAGCTCTTATACAGCATCTACCATGTGCCATATAATGTGCTAAGGAGTCCTGGTGACACAATAGTTAAGTGATAGGTTACTAACCGAAAGGTCAGTGATTCAAACCCACCAGCAGCTCCATAGGAGAAAAGGCATGGCCATCTGCTCCTGTAAAGATTATAGCCTAGCAAACGTATAGAGACCAAAGTTTATTAAAGGTTACTGGAGGGAGGGAGGATGAAAAGGGGTGGGGTGATTAATGGTGATAGAAAAATCACATTGATTAAAGGTAGGGTTGCACAGCTGATTATTGTAATTGCTGTCAATAAGTTGTACACTTATAAAAAGCTGAAATGGTAAACAAAAGTTGCGTGATAGATATATTTACAACAATGACCAAAAAAAAAAAAAAAAAGACTAGCTGCTGAGGCTGCTTATGTAGAACCAAAAACCTCATAGGATTTGGTTCCTTCGTTTAGAGATTTAGGATCTTGGTTTCCTGGATCATCCCAGTTAATTGGCCTAATAACCTGTTTAATGCTTCTGTTCTACCTCCTAGTTCATTCTGCAGTGCCTGGGGTCTTAAAAGCTTGCAAGTGGCCATCCAAGGGATGACCATTGGTCTCTATTTGCCAAGAGCAACAGAGGAAGGAGAGGCAAGAATAGGTGGACGAAGTGGAATGTGTGGCTAATTGCCTCCATGAACAATTGCCTTCTTTGCCATGAGACCAGAAGAACTGAATGATGCTCAGCTACCATTGCTAAATATTTTGGTCACAGGTTCTGTAGAAGAATCCTGATAAAAGGGGAAAGCACAGAACAGAATTTCAAATTCTCATGGATTCCTTGACTCCAGACTTTTTGGAGCCAAGGGGGCTGGATGAACCCCTGAAACTATTGCCCTGAAATTGCCCTGAGATAAATATCCCCTGCAGTCTTAAAACCAAACAATAGTTTAGCTTAACTAGTAAAAAAAATGTCTGTCTTGGCATTATGTTCCTTTAAGAACAATCTCCATTGATTAAAGTGACAACAACTCCAAAGATTAGATAAGAACCTTGGGGGCAGTGAGTTTATGTTAATGGGGGAGGAACAACTCTGAAAAAGAGGGTGTGAATGGTTGCTCAACTCCAAGAATGTAATCAATGTCATTGAACTATACATGTAGAAACGGCTGAATTGGTGTATGTTTTGCTATGTATACTCCCAACAACAAACCACACACACACAAAACATTACAGCCTAGGAAACCCATGAGGCAGTTCTATTGTCATATAGGGTTACTATGAGTTGGAATCAACTTGACGGCACACAGCAGCATATAATGTGCTAAACATTTATATTAAATCATTTAACGCTCACAACAAAGTCTGTAATATAAGTATCATTACTATCCACACCTCACCAATGAGGAAGCTGAGGCACAGAGAGGTTAAGTAACTTGCTGTAACTAGTAGGTAGAAGAACAGGTACTTAAACCCAGGCAGTCTGGCTCCAAGGTCTGTTCTCTTAGTCATTATGCTACATATACTCAATATAAATAAAAGTGATATGGAAAAAGTTATTGAAATGCAACTACAAAAAATACAACTATACTGTTTCATGATATGTTAAAGATGGAGGATTTTGCTGTCAAATATATTTTGGTTCAGAGCTTGGACCAACCACATTCTAGTAGTACAACCTTGGACCAGTGACTATGCTGAGCCTGTTTTCAGTTATAAAAGATGGAGATTAACACCCACCTGAAGGGTAGTTGTGGGATTAAATGAGATAATGAATATATGTAAGGTACCTAGCCCATGGTAGCTATTATATTATCACTAAACAATGATGCATTCTATAGATGCATTGCTAAGCAGTTACAAAACTTACTTCTGTTTAAGTGGAATTTGGCAATTCAGATTTGCAATCTGAGCTGATTTACATGGAGTTAACATATAACATTATAAAACACTGATTCTAAATTCTTCCTTATCCAACCTTTAAAGCAGCTTTAAAGACAGTCAATCAACCAATCTCTCTCTTATTTCCCTCTCCCAACAACCATTACCATATAAAGGCAAATCCCTACCCTCCCGGAACTCAGATAAAACAAAATTATAATATGATGTGAAAATACTATGAGAACACATGTAGTTCAACCCTGTACCGGAGACTAAATGGGCAGGGACAAGAAGGCAGGAGGGGACAGGAAAGCTAGATGAATGGAAATGGGGAACCCAAGGTCGAAAAGGGGAGAGTGTTGACACATCACGGGGTTGGCAACCAATGTTACAATTTGTGTATTGTTTACTGAGAAACTAATTCTCTCTGTAAACTTTCACCTAAACCACAATTAAAAATAATAATAAAATAAATATTATGAGAGTCAGAGGTTAGAAAAGAGCACTGCACTCTGGTAGCATACAAAAAGAAGCCATTCATTTTAGCTGGAGGAGACAGCCTGGGAAAGCTTTCCCAGTGGTAACTTTTAAGCAGGAATAAGTAGGAATTTACCATGCAAGGGTGAGGGTAACATAAGAAAGCACTGTATGAAACCACCAAACCAGCTGCTATTGAGTCGATTCTGACTCATAGTGACCCTACAGGGCAGAGTAAAACTGCCCCATAGGGCTTCCAAGGAGCAGCAGGTGGATTTAAACTGCTGACCTTTTGGTTAGCAGCAGAGCTCTTAATCACTGCACCTCCAGGGCTTCACTACATGAAAGGACATGGTATATCTAAGAAACTAAAAAAAAAGTTCAGAATGGTTGTAACATGTGTGGGTGGAGGTGAATACCACGTAAGGCTGGAGAGAGTTTGAGATCAGACTATTAAAGACGCCGTATGCCATGCTGAGAAGCTTGGATTTAGTCTGACAGGCAAAAAGAAGCCAGCGGATATCTTTGAGTACACAAAAGAGTTGGCTTTCATTTTCGGGATGGTATCTCCAGCAGCAATGTGGCAGGTGGACTATAATCCAAAGTACTATGGTAAAGGAACAAGTTGAGGCTGTTTTCATGGTTCAGATAAGAAATTGAGAAAGCCTCAACTAAGACAGTGGGAGTGGAGACAGAAGTCACTGGATTCAGGAGACATTTCTGAGGTAGAGTGCAATGGATAAGACAGTGTGTCAGGAGAGACTGGAACACTTATACACTGCTGGTGGGATTGTAAAATGGTACAACCACTTTGGAATTGATTTGGCACTTCCTTAAAAAGCTAGAATTAGAACTACCATACAATCCAGCAATCCCACTCCTTGGAATATATCCTAGAGAAATAAGAGCCTTTACACGAGCAGATATATGCACACCCATGTTCACTGCAGCACTGTTTACAACAGCAAAAAGAGTGGAAACAACTGAGGTGCCCATCAACGGATGAATGGATAAATTATGGTATATTCACACAATGGAATACTACACATCGATAAAGAACAGTGATAAACCAGTGAAACATTTCATAACATGGAGGAATCTGGAAGGCATTATGCTGAGTAAAATTAGTTGCAAAAGGACAAATATTGTATGAGACCACTATTATAAGAACTCGAGAAATAGTTTAAACGGAGAAGAAAATATTCTTTGATGGTTATGAGAGTTGGAAGGGAGGGAGGGAGAGGGGCATTCACTAATTAGATAGTAGATAAAAACTACTTTAGGTGAAGGGGAGGACAACACACAATACAGGTGATTTCAGCACAACTGGACTAAACCAAAAACTAAGAAGTTGCCTGAATAAACGGAATGCTTCAAAGGCCAGCGTAGCAGGGGCAGGGGTTTGGCGACCATGGTTTCAGTGGACATCTAAGTCAATTGGCATAATAAAATCTATTAACAAAACATTCTGCACCCCACTTTGGAGAGTGGCTTCTGGGGTCTTAAACGCTAGCAAGGAGCCATCTAAGATGCATCAATTGGTCTCAACCCACCTGGAGCAAAGGAGAATGAAGAACACCAAAGATACAAGGTAATTATGAGCCCAAGAGACAGGAAAGGCCACATAAACCAGAGACTACATCAGCCTGAGACCAGAAGAACTAGATGGTGCCCAGCTACAACCGATGACTGCCCTGACAGGGAACACAACAGAGAACGTCTGAGGGAGCAGGAGAGCAGTGGGATGCAGGCCCCAAATTCTCATAAAAAGACCAGACTTAATGATCTGAGACTAGAAGCACCCCAGTGGTCATGGTTCCCAGACCTTCTGTTAGCCCAAGACAGGAACCATTCCAAAAGCCAGATCTTCAGACAGGAATTGGACTGGACAATGGGATAGAAAATGATACTGGTGAAGAATGAGCTTCTTGGATTAAGTAGACACATGAGACTATGTTGGCATCTCCTGTCTGGAGGGCGGATGGTAGGGCAGAGGGGGTCAGAAGCTGGCCGAATAGACACTAAAAGAGTGGAGGGAGGGAGTATGCTGTCTCATTAGGTGGAGAGCAATTAGAAGTATATAGCAAGGTATATATAAATTTTTGTATGAGAGACTGACTTGATTTGTAAACTTTCACTTAAAGCACAATAAAAAAAATTCAAAAAAGATTGTGTGTCAGCTTGGCTGGGCCATGATTCTCAGTGTTGATACGTGATCACCCCCTTGATGGGATCTACTGTGAGCAGCCAATTAATTGAAAGGGAGTTTCCTTGGACATGTGGCCTGCATCCGAATATAAGCAACGTTTCTGGCTTTTTGCTTGCTCTGGGTCCTGCAGCTGGCTCCTGCTCTCTGACCCACCAATCTTGAGTTCACCAGCCCCTGCAGCTGCATGAATCAGGAGAAGCCTTGTGGTCATGCCGGTAGATCTTGGGATTTGCCAACCTTCACAGCCTGTGAGCCCTGCTCTCTGACTTGCCGATCTTGGGTTCGCCAGCCCCTGCAGATACATGAATCAGAAGCCTCTATCCTGATCCATAGACTTGGGACGTTCCAGCCTCTACAATCGTGAGCTGTTTCCTTGATATAAATCTCTCTCTATAGATTTATATTTATACACATTACTGGTTTTGCTTCTCTAGACTACCCGGCCTAACCTAGAGTTAACAGCATTTGGTGACCAGTTGGATATGGGAAGTTACAGGACAGTGAAAAATCAAGGACAACACTGTTTCTGACTTGAAATGGATGAAAGATACCATTTATAGGAAAACAGACTAACAGAAGTAGAACAAGATTTAGGGAAAGACAATGAGTTCTACCTTGGATCTTTTTTAGTCTAAGAAACCTATAAGACACCGAGGAGTAGAGAGCTGAAAAGATGTGTCAAAGCTCATGAGAAAAATTGGGGGTAGAGAAAGAGCTATAGGAATCATCAGAATACAGTTAAGGCTCCAAGTTATAATAATAGATTGCTCAGGAAATGAATGTAAAGAATATGACTAGGACAGAAGACTTGAGAGCAACAACATACAAGGGAGTGGGCAGAAGGGGAGGAACAACTTAAGAAAGGAGAAAGAGCCAGAGATTTATAAGAAGAATCAGAAGTGAGTAGGATCATGGAATCCAAGGAAGGAAACTCAAGGAAATGATGGCTCCATGATGTTCACTACCTTGAAGAGGACCAAAAAATAGGAATGGATGCAGCAGCTTCAGAGTGGTGGTAACAGATGCAAACTGGCAATAGGCTAAAAAAAAAAAAATGGGAATTAATACATTCTTCTCTTTCAAGAATAACGGTGAAAAAGAGGATAAGGGTAATAGTGTAAAAGGATTATAAAGAGGTAGTTTTTGTTTTTTTAAAGATTATTTGTGGTATGCTATAAGTGAAAGAAACCAGAGAGGGAGAAACGGAAAATGCAGAAAAGAAAGGGATTGCTTCTTTTGAATTCCTATACCACCACTGTATGCCTAACTCACTTGGCAATTAGCTTACACATTGTAATGTACTGGCAGTGATGTACATTTAGCAATGCTGGCACAAAGTAAGTGCTCCATGGGTCTATTTATTGTGTGTGTGTGTATCTAGGCATATTATCTAGCTAATAAGAATGTACAATCTTACACAAGGATGTACAAAAGGAAATGGTGTGGTGGGATTGTGGAAAGAGACTGGACAATGCAGAACTAGAACAAGGAGTTTTATCCACCACATCACTTTCTAGTTCCCAGACCAAAGAAAAATCATTGCACCTCTCTGTACCTCAGTTGCTCAACTGTTAAATGAGGATAATCTTGCAAGCTTGTGAGGATATTTAAAAAGCACTTTATATACAACTTGGTGCTGCTCACTAAATAGTAATAATTACTACTTTGATTTTTGCTATTACTATAGCACCTAGAAGAGTTGGATGTGTCTGTGACCGCAGATTAGTAAACAATCAAGAGACATAGCAGCCATTGCTATAAGGTACTCTAGAGAACCAAGCACAAAATTACATCAGCTCTTGGTCAGGCAGTTTGGTTATTATGTACCACCAATATGGCTTCTGCCATACTCGAGGACTGTAACTTAATATTTTTCTTTAAATCAATTCACTTTTCTTTAATTGGCCCATTCTAAAAAATTATAGTTTTGAAATGATGGATTTGATGTGCTAATTCTTTTTTTCTAATTCACATTAACTATTAAAATAAAGCATTCATCCTCTTAATGACCCCACATCATCTCCTTAACCAGTCTAAAACTGCTTTAGGTTGCTCTGCTTCTGAGACCCTTCAGAAGAGACCAGGCTAGAAATTTGTGGTTTTATTTAATTTCCCTGCTATTGGTGTTTAGCATTTGCAAAAGTCTCCACAGCATATAAATGAAATCGGCCAAGTGACAAAATCAATCCGAACAATATTCACTGAATCTTTTCATGAGAAGTTCTAAATTGTCTCAAGCTAAACAATCTAGCAATTTTTCTACTATTAATCCCTCTACCCAGGGCCAGATTACCCAATAAGCATGGTATGCATGGGCCCAATTGTACCTTCCCACCAATCTGCTGTGCAGTTATTAACCAATACTTTTCAAGTCTGTGCTACAATCCAGGAAGTTCTCCATCACTCCAACAACCAAAAACTGATTGTAACCAGAACCAGCAGAGAGAACTCCAGACACTTAACATCTATAAACACTTTACACATACAATTTTGGATCCAGTCTTAAATTCCCTGTATTAAATGTCACACTTTAATTTTTAAAAGACACTCTTACAATTTATTCTCTTAGGATCACTGACCTAGTCAATTCAGGGAAAAAAAATTTATCCTGCACCCAAAATATGCAAGACACTATGGAGAATATGAAAAGATCATAGAGTTTGTTTATAATCTAGCATGGGGAATAAGATTTATACATTTCCAAAGACTGCTTCTAAGGACTGAAGAGGACTGCTGGGATTTCCACCCCACCCCCAACATTTTACTACAGAAAACTTCAAACATATGGCAAAGCCGAAATTTTTTTTTATAGCGAACTTCTTAATATCCATCACCGAGATTCTACCATTTTTACCATACTTGTTTTATCACATATCCATCGATTCAATCCAACTTATTTTTTGATGAACTGCTGGAATTTTAAAATGAGACATTGTGTGATGAAGTGTGACAAGAATTTTAGTAGGCCCACATACCTATATTAGGGTTGCTTGTTCAAAATTTGACAAATAATGTGCATGAACAAAACGTTTGGCAACTACAAGCGCAAAGTCAGTGTCCAACTCTTCTGCAACTTCTCCAGTCTCCTGCCGACTACAATTGAAATGTATTCAGAGCTTACAACTGGCCGCTTTAGACCTCCACACCCTTGTACTGTCTGAGCTATGCCTCCCATAGGCGTCATATTTTTCATCATGCACATACTGCTATTATGGCAACTGTCCCTGGGTAGAGCAAACAGTTAATGTGCTTGGCTGCTACCTGAAAGGTTGGAGGTTCGAATCCATCCAGTTGCCTTGGAAGAAAGGCCTGGCAACCTACTTCCAAAAACTCAGCCACTGAAAACTCTGTAGAACACACTTCTACTCTGACACGCATAGTATCTACAACTTTATTTTCAGTCTTTCACTAAACCTGAGTTCCCTGAGTGTAAAAGGATCCCCTTATTTACCTCTGAATTCTCATAGTACGTAGCCTATAACAAGCATCCATTAAATGAATAATGAAAACGAATCAATGAATATCCTGAACCTGTATTTAGGTGGAAGCCAGGGAAGAATTCAGTTAAGTATGGGAATGATCTAACCACAGTAGCACTTTAGAAAGGTTCACCTTAGAGCACTCTTTTTAAGAGTATGAGATTTGGAGCCAGACTTCTTGGACACAAATCCCAGAATTGCAGCTCTACCACTTATTGCTGGGAGACTCGGGCCAAGTTTCTAAATCTCCTGTGTCTCAGTTTCCTCATTTAGAAAAGGACAACAATACTGCTTCATAGGTTAATTTGAATTCAAAGGAGATACTTAAAAAAAGAAAAGGCACATACAATGAATCTGACACATACAAGGAGACTAAAAGTCCTTACAGCTTGGGTGGTAGCAGTGAAAACAATGTGAAAAGAATAGCCATAAATAATCTACTAAAAAATGTTCAGTCAGGAGTAATGGATTACATTACTATCATAAATACTATAAAAATGTGTTGTATTATTTTCTTCGTATATTTGAGATATTTTATGATTGAATTTTTCATTATTAAAAACAGCTATATATATATATTTTTTAATTTACCTAGCCTAGGCGCTGATTTGATGCTGGGCACAAGGTGTCTAGCATGACTGGACTCTAGCCACAAGCACCACGGCCACTGCAAGCTTCTCAATGCAGGTCTTTGTCTCTCAGCTGAGATTTCTTTCCTCTTCATTACTCCACCCTGTACCATTTCTTTAGTTTGTGATTTCTGTAATTCCCTATCCTGTCTTCTACCTGTGAGCATCCCCAAGAGCCTTATGGGTTTGAGGTTTCATCCTATCCGACCCTGTACTATTCTTTTTCTTCTTCCTGCCAACCTCTTTTACTCAAGCCTTGCTATTCCCTTCATGTAGAAACATAAGAGTATGGGGAGGCAACAGAGCCATAGCAGTGGTGCCAAGAACTGTGAATGCTGCCAAACTGTCCCCCAGGTCTCAAAGACAGTGACCCAACTGAAAGCAGAGATTGGATTTAACTGCCCATGGGGCCTTATATTCCTTTTTTGTTTCTGCTCATTTTCTTCCTCCCATTTGAAGCAACCTCCTCCCAAACCTATGACCCATTCAAACCCAACCCATCCTTGAAAACCCAGGTCTTCAGGGAAGCCTCCCCTGATCATTTTAGACCACAGTTAACCCCACCCCCAATAAGTACTGTACTGTCTGTACCAAGAAGCATAATCACATACACACTTAATACCGTTAAATAAATGTTTCATGTGTTTATATATTTGATTTTCCAAGAGCAAGAACCATGTCTCACATATCTTTCAAACCCCTCCACGGGTTAATACTTGTTGAACAGTGAGTAGAGCAGTTGAGTTTTTGTTTGTTTAGGCTAAGGCAGGAGGAAGTAGAAGCATGTTAGAAAAAAAAAAAGGAAGTAGAAGCATGTTAGAAAAAAAAAGTTGACTAGACAGATGGGTAAGAAACACTAGGTCTGGATGTGGGAAAAAAGCTGTAGAAGAAAGGTGCTCGATTTACACCTGTTTAATTGGTTTGCTTTGAGGTGGGAAAGAGGCATATAAAAGTGACGCCAACGGGGGGTGTGTGTGTGTGTGTGTGTGTGTGTGTGCGTGTGCGTGTGTGTGCGCGTGTGTGCGCGCGTGTGTGTGTGTGTGTGTGTGTTTACAGAGAAAATTCTGACCAAATTCTGCTAAAATCTAGGAATGGGCCAACTGGTTATGTGAAGGTAAAGGGATCTGTTGGGAGGTATGGGCAGAGATGTGGTTAGGTAGGTGAGCGAACAGGAACGGATACTATGCAGGGGTGGATAAAAACCCATTGCCGGGGAGTTCATTTCGGCTCATAAGAACTCTATAGAACAGGATAGAACTGCCCCATAGGGTTTCCAAGGAGCGGCTGGTGGATTCTGAACTGCTGATCTTTTGGTTACCAGCCACAACTCTTAACCAGTGCGTCACCAGGGCTCCAAAATGCCTGGGGTTAATTAGGCAGGTGGGTTAGCTGATTAGGTCGTTGAGGAGATGGAAGGCAGGTAAGTTGGGAGGGATTGTAGGTGCCGGGTGTGTTAAGATCCGGGCCCTCCCTCACCTTGACCCAGAAGTGGATGAGTGCTACCCTCACGCACTGGCTAAGGCAGACCGGTGGCAGGAACCAGGCCTATGGTGGAGGGGTGCCCTTGTTGCCCACGTGTCCCACGATTAGTTGCACTGTCTGCTGCTCGGTCTGACACCGACGGCCCCACTCGGCCAGCCGGTCCTTACCCAGGGCCCCCGGGAACACGTCGCCGCCGAGATATACACAAGCCCGGCACAGTGCTAACAAGTAGCCCAGCATGGCGTTCCACTGGCTGCCATACACCCAATCCGTCTGGTAGCCGCCATAGAGCCGCAGCAGCACCGAACCCGCGTCCACCTGAGCTTCGGGCAGCGGAGGGGGTAGCGGGTGCAGCCCAGACTGCACTTGGCCGTGGCGGTGGCGAGCGGGATGATTGTGCCGAACTGGCCCCGCGTCCCTAGAGTAGGCACCCAAGGCAGCAGGCGGGAGCGGCAGTTGCCGAGATGTGGAGCCTCTGGAGGCGGCGGCGACGACGCGTGGAGCCCTGGGCGCTAGGGCTGCCATAGGTGGCAGCTGGCGGTGCTGCTGCTGCTGCTGCAGCTGCTGGCACGAGATCGTGCGCGCGAGTTTGAGGAAGCCAACGGACACCAGAGCCCTGGGACACCACTTCTCCAGGAACTCCTGGAAGCCCTGGACGCCCATCTTTCGTCGGTGGGCAGAAGAGAGGGTAGTTGCGCTAACACGCTAAGCGGCGTTCTGGGCCCGAACCTGCGGGAGGGCGCGTGCGCACTACACAGGGGGCGAGGGGCGGGGAAAGGATCCCCGAGGGGCGGGGGCCGGAAGCGAGGGAATGAGGGCGGGGAGGGAAGGAGGCCAGAGTGGATTTGGGTGAGGAGGAGAGGTAATGTAGGCCGGACTCAGGAGGTTATGGGAGAATGAAGCCATGATGGCTTTCTAGTCATTTCTCTTTTTCCTTCTCGCCGGCCCCTTTTTACCACTTTATAGGGGGTGAAACCTCTTCCTTCCACCTCCGGGAACCATGTTGCTCTCTAGCTGGCAAGGCGGGGCGGAGGTGCATGCTGGGAGTTGTAGTCTTTGTCTCAACGGCCTCGGGATGCCGCCCAGGAACATCTGTCTACCACCCATAGGCCCTTGCGCGTACACACGGCTCTAAGGGGCAGGGCGTGGTAACGTGTGTATAGGATTTGCACTCAACTCCTTGGGTCCCAAAACCCTGGTGGCATAGTAGTTAAGTGCTACAGCTGCCAACCAAAAGGTCATCAGTTCAAATCTACCAGGCACTCCTTGGAAACTCTATGGGACAGTTCTACTCTGTCCTATAGGGTTGTTATGAATTGGAATCGACTGGAGGGCAATGGGTTTTTCCTTGCGTCCACCGAGTTGCTTCAAGCCATTTGCTGCCTGTCCCATGAAAATAAGTTTTGGGAGGAGTGATGTAGCATGAAAAATGTAGAGTGGATTCAGTTCAGTTAAAGCAAGCTAAAACTTCCAGGGAGGGAGAATTTTCCACTCAGGGGAAAAATAATTTGCCTGTTAATTATTTTTTATTATTTTTTTTCCTTTTTTAAATTTTTACTGTGCTTTAAGTGAAAGTTTACAAATTAAGTCGGACTCTCCTATAAAAATTTATAAACACCTTGCTATTTTTTTTTATATACTCCTAATTGCTCTCCCCCTAATGAGACAGCACACTCCTTCCCTCCACTCTCTCTTCTCTGTACATTCAGCCAACTTCTGACCCCCTCTACCCTCTCATCTCCCCTTCAGACAGGAGATGCCAACATAGTCTCAGGAGTCTACTTGATCCAAGAAGCTTATTCTTCACCAGGATCATTGTCTATCCCAATTCCTGTCTGAAGAGTCGGCTTTCAGAATTGCCTAGCTGTTAATGAAGGAGAAAGAACAAGTATGAAACATAAGAATAATAGCTGCTAACATTTCTGTAGCAACCCATTTTTAGCTATGGAATTCTTTGAAGAAAACTGGTTCGTCCAAATTTATGAATGAGGAAAGCCCACTTACTTATTTGGCCAAGGCAATACAAAGTGAAATGGAATATCCCTTACCCGTAGGATCTCTTTAGTCAGGGAAGTAAGCACCAACACAATTAAACTGTAAGTGGTACCTTTTTGGTATTCACTGAGCTACAAGGTCTTACGGTTAGGGCATTTGTTTCCAAAACTCATTTCGAATCAGTCTGTTAGGGTGCTTTTTCAAAATAGCTGCAAGGGCTCCGATTCCTCGAATATAGGATCATAATCTTTTGAAAATCTATTTTCAGCACTCTCCTCAGATCATTCTGATGTAGCACCACTCTTCTAACCCACTTTTGGGGCCCACTCTTTCAGCAAGAATAGGATGGAAAACAAGAACTGTCCTGTTCTGGAACAATGAATGGTAGCTAGATCTGGCTTGGAACTTACTGAGAGGTGGGAGATAATGGCAGACAGAATTAGAACTCAAAGGAGCAGAACTCAAGTGGTTAAGATTAATTCGGTTGCAAAAGCTGAAAAAGCTTCAAGCTCCATAAAGGAATTCATCATAATGGATTAAAGAATAGTGGAGATAGAACAAGCCAGACTGGCAAAGAATCAGTAGATAGTGAGACAGTGCACACATGTAACTTTTGAAAACAGGCAGTGAAAGGAGAGGACAGTGGCTTAAAGGGATGAACGATGGAAAGAACAGGAGTTTTCTAGTATAATGGCTGTCTGCCTAGCCTCCCTTTTCTAAAAGTTGCCCCCCTCCCATTTATAGGGTTTTAGCAAAAAAAAAAAAAAGTCATGTTTTTATAACTACAGCTGATTGGGTCAGAGGTAGATGCCTAATCCAAGCTGAGTCAATCAGAATCTCATTCCTGAGAAATTTGGAATTGGACCAGAGAGATTAGTTTTTCTCTAGGTATAAAACATGGAGGCTATCAGAAGTCAATTTTCACACCACAAGGACAGGAGAACAAAAGATGCCAGTCTGCAGAAAGAGAAGAAAAACACAGACTCTTAGAGATAGGGAGTATAGTGTGGATGGGTTGCTTTTGTGTGACCTTTCTTGCCATGGTCTTGTAATTCCCACCAAATGATTGAGTGGGACTATGCAAATAAGGTGTTTGTGGCCCACCAAGGGGACTGGACAGTGTCATGGATTGAACTGTCTCCCCCCAAAATGTGTGTCAACTTGGGTAGACCATGATTTTCAATATTGTGTGATTGTCTACCATTTTATCATCTGATGTGATTTTCCTGTGTCGTAAATCCTACCTCTGTGATGTTAATGAGGCAGGATTAGAGGCAGTTTCGTTAATGAGGCAGGATTAGAGGCAGTTATGTTAATGTGGCAGAACTTAATCTACAAGATTAGGTTGTGTCTTAAGTCAATCTCTTGAGATATAGAAGAGAGCATAGAGACGGTGGGAACTCATGTCACCAAGAATGAAGAACCAGCAGGGGAGCACAGCCTTTGGACCTGGGGTCCCGGCACTGAGAAGCTCCTAGACCAGGGGAAGATGGATGACAGGGCCTTCCCCTAGAGCCAAAGAGAGAAACCTTCCCCTGGAGCTGGCACCCTGAATTCGGAATTCTAGCCTCCTAGACTGTGAGATTTTTCTTTGTTAAAGCCATCCACTTGTGATATTTCTGTTATAGCAGCACTAGATCAGTAAGACAAACAGCTTGCTAATAATACAAGTAAGGTGCATGGCACCCTTGTCAGGGTGGGACCATGCAAATAATGTTCCCTAATGAGGGGATTGGTCAGTTTTGCCATCCCATTAGGTTTAAAATAGAGCCAATCCTAGAGCAGATGGGGACCTGACTACCACCAAGAAGAGACAGGAGTGGAGCACATCCTTTGGACCTGGGATCCCTGCACTGAGACCCTCCTAGGCCCAGGTGACAGAGAGAGCTGTAACATTGGGGATGGCTGGGTGGCAAGAAGCAGTGGCAGAGAAACGGTGGCAGCAGAGGTAGCAGAACCAGGAGATGGCGCGGTGAGCTTCACAGCCCACTGAGCTAGAGCTGAGCGCATTCAGGCTGAGGCTTACTGGTGGAGTGGGCTGCCTCTACGCACTTATTGGCAGAACTAAAGAGCTTTGTAACACTTGCCTGAGCATGGCAGAGGCCAGGCTTGAGGGGCCGAGGGCCAGAGAGAGGCCTGCTGGTGGGCATGGCTAAGAAGAGGCTGTCCTGACTGAAGAACTGTATCTTGAATTGTAATCTGTTACTTCCCTAATAAACCCTATAACTGAGTATGGTCTATGAGTTGTGTGGCCACTGCAATGAATTATTGAACTCAGCAAAGAAGTAGAAAGTGCCATGGGAGGGACAGCTGGTGTCAGAATTGGTAAAAAGGTTGGAGGGTGGAGGTATGTCTGACCTCTGCCTCATAGGAATCAGCCTTGGGCTGTTGATCTTGATTCTCTTCCCCCTTGTGAAATTAGAGGCGGTCAGATGCCTCTGCCACACCATTTTTACAAGGAGTCTTCATTGTGTTCAAGTCCCAGGTTCTAAATCATTCCTGAAGCTTTCCTGCACTTGGTTTCTTTGAGACAATCCTTACTGTAGCTATTTTTTTTTTTAAGATAAGAGTTGGGTGGAAACTACTTACAACCAAAAGAATATTAACTAATACAAGAACTAGTAGCAGAGATGGAATGTGGCAAATTACAGACCCTAAAACCTGGAACTGACAGAGAGATCAGAGATCTCCCCCGTGTCGGCTGATGGAAAGCAGTGTTATTTGTCAGCGAAGCAGCTGTTTATCGCTCTTGGGACTCAAAACAGAGCAGCCTTTTCGCCTGTATGAGGGCCAGATATTTATTATTAGTGTTAATTTACAGCAGTGGAACTCTCAGTCTCACTTCAAAGTTTTCACTGATTAGGAAACTGACATGCAGGCAGTTGGAATGAGGTTCTCTATATACACCTTCAAAGCAGTTTTGTTCTCCAACTCCTACCAAATATGATGATGATACCTTCCTCTGTAAATATATTCAACTGGAATGCAAGGGAGAAGGGGCAAATATGTAACATTCCCAGGACAGATTAGAAAAGAAAGGCTGCACAGACTTCAGCCTACTCTGTCGTATCCAAGCTCTGAACCAGAAACCTTGAGCAGAATACCAGGTTGAAGGGTGCAAAGGTAGGATGACCCAGGCTATTCCCTTTAACAGATCTTAAGATTCAAAGAGCTTAACTCAACAAGATTCTTGGCACTTGTTATTAGCATTTCCCTCAAATGAAATCAAGCAGCAGTCGAATAAGGTTTTAAGGAAGTTGTATCACTAGAAAACCAAACCTGGTCGATAGGGACCATGACTGATCAGCCAGAGCAGTGGTTCTCAAAGTATAGTCCCCAGACCAGCACATAAGCATCACCTGGGGACTGTTAGAAATGCAAATTCTCGGCCTCACCCCAGACCTACTGAATCAGAAACTCTGGAGGTAGGGCAAGAAATCTGTGTTTTAACAAGCCTTATAGGTGATTCTGATGCAAGCTAGTTTGAGAATCACTGCTCTTCCAGACCATGTCCTGGGCCCAAACACAGATTGGTCGAGCAAGCTGAGTCAATAACCTGATTCCCATGAGTTTTTCTAGGCCTGTAATTTGTTTCCTTTATTCATATCTGGGTGATCAATAATGATGTGTTCCCTCCCTTTCCTAAAAGAGAATTTTGATTGTAGTTATCTAATTATTTCTCTAATATTGCATATTAATTCTATTGGTGGCAGTTTAGTTTATCACAGGTTGTAGGATCAAGAGGAGCCCAGCCACTTTTTGATTGTCACTGAACTAGAGGAGGAAGGAGTATGTCTGTGCCATGACATTGCTTCTGGATATAGTTACACATGACCTACATGGATTATGGTTCATGGATTATGTTAGATGTGGGTATTTCTTGGAATTGTACATATGGGGAAAATGGCATATGTGTTTATGGAACAGCCCAGAGAAGGACTATAGGTGAACATCTATTGGACTGTCTCCCCAACACCCCTTTTCTGTGACCATCTGTACCTTATTATCACGGTTGTAGCAGGAGCCATCCTTTGTGTATCTTCCCAGAGAGTTTGGGATTGAGCTAGAGAAGGTGAGATGAACAATCCTGGCTGCAATTAAGCCTTGGTTCATTTGTTTCTGAGGCCCATCTGCATTATCTCTAGGTTTTGTGAGACATGCCCATTTATATGATAACCTTCCACCTCCACATAAGCTTTTTCAAATAGGGTTTCTATTATTTACACACAAGAGTCCTAACATATATAGTACAGGACAAACTTTAGACTGGACATAGGCAGAAAGAAGGCCATAGAGAGGATAGAGATAAGAGACAAAAGCCCTGGAAGCAGAAAGGGATAGGAAATGTAGTTAAAAGTGTATGCTTGGAAGCCAAGATCTGGGTTCCAATACCAATTCAGCTCCTTATTAGCTGTGTAACTTTAACAAGTTATTTAACCTCTTGAACCCTTACTGTATCTGTGAAATAGGAACTAATTAATTTATTCAACAGACTTATTTAGTACCTACTACATTCCAGGAACAAAGCTGGGCACTGGGGAGAAAGCAGTTTTTAAGAGAGTCAAGGAGCTTAGAAAAGACATAGCAATGATACTTACCTCAGAAGCTTGTGAACATTAAGTGACATTGTAGAGTACCTAGTGTAATAACTGACACAGTAAATTCCTAATAAATGTTTTTCTTATCATGGGGGGTGGAAAGACGCATAAAGTGATTGCATGGAGAGTTTGCATGGGACTCAGTCTTATGACATCTTCCACCTAAGTACTAACTAGCTGTTTAGTTTCTGCAAGGGGCCCACTTAGGATTCTGTATTTCCCAAATCCTTGGGGATCATAGGATGATAGGAAATAATTCATTAGAAGGTCTAATGAGACCACCATATTCCCTGTGTTTCTTGAACTAGTAACTGGATATAGCTGGAAGGTCACTTGACTAGTAAAGGGAACAGTGACAATGGTTCTCAACCCTAGTCACATATTAGTGTCACGTGGGCAGTTTAAAAAAAAAAGATTCTGGGGATGGGGCCAAAACACCAATTCTTTTTTTTTTAAATAGGTACCCAGGTAATTCTAATACGTATTCAGGGCTGAGAACCACCGAGTTGGGATGGAGAAAGCTTATAAAACACTGGTTAAATTCCTGAATCTGTTTTCTCATTTGTAAAATACATGCCCTTTGCAATGCTAAAATTTTATGATAGCCTTCACTCCATCTATCCCTATAGAAATTTTACCCATTCTCTAGGTCCTAGGAGCCTTGATGGTGCAGTGGTTAAGCACTTGGCCGGTAACCGAAAGTTTGGTGGTTCAAACCCACCAGTCGTTCTGTGGGAGAAAGATGTGGCAGTTTACTTCTGTAAAGGTTACAGCCTGTAAAGGTTACCCTGTAGGGAAGTTCTACTCTGCCCTACCGGGTGGCTATGAGTTGGAATCAACTCAACAGCAATGGGTTTGGTTTTGATTTTCTAAGGTCCTACTCCTATACCCTGGGGTATATCATATATCTTTTTTTTTTTATATTCCACTCTTCTTCACTACTATTTAAAGCTCTCATTCTTTTACCTAGTGGTGCTTATTAATGATGGCACATTTTAAATGGGTTAATATTGGTCTTATCCCCCAACTTGGACACTTTCACCTCTGAACCTTACTTTATTACATCATCATTACCTTTTGGGCCAATACCTAATCTCCACCAACAGGCCTCATGTTGACCCACAGGTCGGGTTCAGTTTTGCCACCTCTATAGCTGTTTTCTCCTCTCTTAAAGTGGTGATTTATAAGGTTCCTTGAGTAGTCCCTACTATCATTTGAGCAAATCTACTATGTACTAGGCACAGTGGTAAGCCTTTTACATACTTTTTCCATTCAATCTTGAAACAACCCCACTGAGGCAGATACTCCCTTTTTACATATGAGCAAATTAAAGCTGAGAAGTTAAGCAATTTTCCCAAATTCACAAAGTTAGAATATAAACCCAGGTCTGCTGGTCTCCAAAAGGCATCCATACTTCCAAACCAGCCTCACATTTTCCAAGTGCAAGTTTAGTGTGAAAATCACCAAAAACATATCTAACAATAAGCACGATTAGCAGTCAGGGAACAAGAGAGCTGCCTTTACATCTCATTTAATACAATCACCTCGTTTTACAAATGAGACAACAGAGGTTCAAGAAAGTGCTATGACTAAAAAACTCATGCTTGTTCCATCATGAACCATGTTGCTTCCCTTTAGGGATCCCTTAAGATAGAAAACCTCAGAATTATTGGGTCAGTAAATCAAGATAATAGATTTTTAAAAGATGCTTAAAAAGTCTTCGTCTAATCTTGACTATTTCTAGATTCTTCTATCTAAATTATCAAATAAACAACTGATCTGACCCATTTGACAGTTTCCAAAATCACTGTAATAGTGTAAACAAGAGGTGTGAGAGAGAGGTTTCCAAACGCATTTTTGTGTAAAGGTGCACCATAAACATTGTCAATACGAAAGGTTGTTGTTGTTGTTAGGTGCCATTGAGTTGGTTCCGACTCATAGCAACCCCACAGGACAGAGTAGAACTGTCCCATAGAGTTTCCAAGGAGTGGCTGGTGGATTTGAACTGCCAACATTTTTTGGTTAGCAGCCGAGTTCTTATCCAGTATACCACCAGGGTCCTATAAATATGAAAGCTAATACTCCTTAATGAGTTTGTGCAAAAAGCACATTTAGATCCATAAACAAATACTTCTACTTCTGAAATTATGAAACAAGCACTGGATACAACTTCATGAGAAGTATGTGAAAAATGCACATACTTATCTCAATAATTAGATAAAACCTATTTGAAACGTATTTGGATTATTATGCACTATATCTGAGAATCCGTATGGCCTGGAGTTTCTTCCACGAGCTTTGGAGTCAGTAGACCTGGGTTTGGATGCAGGCTTCATCATTTATTAGCTGTGTGTGACCAAGTTCTGTAATATCTCTGATCCTCAGATTCTTCCTGTGACGTGGAGATAGTAACAAACCTATTTTATAGGATTGTTATGAGAATTAAAGATATCACAGTTAAAAGCCTAACTAACATAGTAGGTACTTGGTAAATTATAGTGACTCTTACAATTATGGCTCAGTTCCAAGCGTGGAGAAGAGGTTCAACTCAAAATTTGTTGGAGCTGTAAATCAAAGGGTAACACACAGCTTGGTTAGTTTTTTTCAGCCAGTATAATCTACAGGACCCAATTTTTTAAATCTGCTAAATTACATGTGGTGAATGTAGAACCAGTTTAATCCAGATGAATGAAGTAACTACGACAGCATTTTAATAAGATAACATACTCATTTAACACAGTCTTTATTTTCTGTTTCAAAACAAAATTTCCAGCAAACTAAACCAAACAAACAAACAAAAAACCTTACAATGGTTGGGCATAAGTGAAATAAAAATCACAGTTTCAAAGAACCAAAATAAGACAACTGCTGAAGGCAGATCACTTTGTTTACCAAAAAAAAAAAAAAAAAACCACACACACACACACACACACAAAAACTAATGTCAAAAAGGATTAAAAATAAGTTTAACAACATTCTATATAATGCTACATTCTCCGATTAAGAAAGGAGAATTCACACATACAACTAAATGTTAAGTGTAGCGAAGTGGCTGAAAATCTGCATACTTTCATAGTAAATTATGCACGAAAGTTTATTAATTGCAAAAACTTCCTGAGTGGCTCCCATGCTGCACTAGGTCTACATGCTTAATATTCATATAAAAAATTACAGCTTTAAGTGATTGAGCATGACAGACCTTGAATAACTGCACTTTCCGAACAGTCACTGTTTCTGCTGAGGGTGTACTCTGGACCACAAACCTCGATCTTAATTCTTAAGTTATAGTGGAAAAGAAATGCAATTAAAAGAAAAAAAAAAACTAGAAGCATGACAAGCACGCATTTAGGAGTTTTACACTGGCGCATTTTTCCTCAGAGCCCCGTCTCTCTCTTCCCTTCTTGCTTGACTTTTAGCCTTTTTGTTTTTTAATTAAAAAGAAAAAAAAAAACCTTCCAGAATGGGAGCTGCTGATTTATACACTCTTCCAGCTATCTCAGTTGAAAATATCTTTAGTACAATTTAGTTATTATCCGAGGCCCCAGCCCCTTCCTCTGTTGGCTGTTTAGGTCCCTGGCCAATGTTTGTGTTCATCCTTCACATAAAAAGACTATTTTACAGGGTGACCTGAAAGTATCTGGTTCCCACAAAAATTTTCATATTAATTCCACTTCAAAGGATTTTACTAAGTCTGAGTGTCACCATTTCACAATGTGGATTGGCTTTAAAAAAAAATTTGTCCTAGAAATGATATTTTTCAAATCAATGGCCTTTTCTACACACTCTCCCTTTCTGATTCATCTTCTAAATGGGGGCGGGGGAGGGGACCGAGTCCCCAGTAAACTACAGATTCAAAAAATGAACAATCTGTTCTAGAAAAATGGCCTCAAATATCTCAAGTTTTTCTGAATGGAAGATTAAATAACTGAATCCCAAACTGATGGTAAATATACCTCAGGAACGTACTTATGGATGATGACTAAAACACAGTATTTACTAACTTTAAATATGCTGTCATGTTAGAGACTAAATATGTGAAACAAGGAACATCTGGTTTATAAACATTTGCTGAGTTTTCAGGGAAAAAAAGGAACACATCATTTTAATCACTCATAAAGGACAGCAAAGAAGAAAGTAAATGCCTCTGTAAACTTTAGAAATTGGATAAACACTTGTATAAAGCCCTCACTATCAACTACAATTCAACTAAAAGGATACAGACATTTTAAGGTAACAAAATATCATGGCAAATACCTAGCAGTATGCTAATGCGTCGAATGACAGGCCATTGTTGTACGGTTTGTCATATATTTCATTGTGGAAGTTAAAGCAATTTCAACCCACAGCCCTTTAGGCACATAGAAAAGAAATGCATCTCTAATTAAAAAAATGCAAAGTTATAGGCATTGGACTGTCTAATTTAGGTACTTTCTTACCATTTACTTATTTTATACCTAACTCCTATAACTAAGTCATATATTGCCACCAGCTGGATTTGTATCTCTGCTCTCCATCCCCAAATCCCCAAAGCTTATTTCACAGAGGCATATGGTTCTTGTAACTTAAACATAGATTGGTGGCATTGAGATGGCCCCTCTCATCTCAAACTCATGGCTAGCACAAGAAGGCAGGCCAGGTTTATAACCTGAAAGAATACTGAGAATCAAGGCAAAAAAAAAGCAAGTTTCACAGGCAGTGTTTACTTGTGCACCCCAAAATAGCACTGAAAATGAGGTAGATAAACAAAAGTAATTGGACTGGAATTAAATCTGGGGTTCCAAAATGATATATCCCATCATACTGCATGTAATACTTCACACTCAATCTAAAAATCACAGCAGAAAAGTGTCTTTTAAACTTTCACAGATAATTTTGCTGTCAAACCATTAGAATTCATGCTTGATATAAAACTGGCAAGGAAGAGATGAAAAACGGAATGGATATTTTTTACATAACAGCAAATTACCTTAAATAGAGATTCAAGACTGCTACAAATGTACATAGGGTTATTTTCATTAACTTTATACCAGTACCGGTTTCATATTCTTAAGATGTTACACCCAATTTCACAGACATGGCAGCAGGTAGTTCATGATGAAATGCTCACATTGCCACATAATGGAGATACAGTACTATTCATCAGACTTGCACTTTGAGAAGTAAACATGGTGGCTGGACATACAGACTACACCTCCCCCCCCCAAATAAACTTTATAAGCAGGATGGGTAAGTACAACCTTTTTGTCTTCTACAAGGAGAATGAAAAAGACAGCTTTGTGTGTTTTTTGGAAATGAGTAGAAGGCCCTTTTTATATAGCAGGCTCTTTGTTAAGTAAGAAGGGAATTTCTGAGCTTTACCTGAAGAGTTAATTATTTTGGGGGAGAGAAAGTCTCATGTACCTCAGCAAGGATGAAAATAGCAGTATTATATGAGTTAGCAAAATTATGAAATAATGTAAACCCCCTAGATAAAAAACTAGCCAATATTTACAGTCAGAGTGACTATAATCTGAATCAAATATTTAATAGGAAAAAATAATTTAAATAAAAACCCACAGTGATGTGAATAACACTGTTTTCTTCATTTCTGCACAAACTCACTTTTTAAATGTATTTTTAAACTTACACATTACATATACATAATGTATACATAACATATATGTTAAACCCAACTACTGCAGTCACCATGGAGACAGCAATACAGTATTCACCATCTTCAAACTTTAAAAGACTACTTCTCTTTCCAGCAAAAACCTGAAAAGATTCTAAATATCACAAGGCACTGCAAAAGTCTGCAGGCAAACAAAAATGATGAATTATATGTAAAACAGAGGTGGTGGCAAAATGCAGGACATATGGTATAGAGCAGCCATTAATAAATGTAATTGTGCATGTCATCCATGGAGCTTTTTTCATCCTGGGTACACTGTTTAAAAAGATTGCAACTAGAGAAGAAGGGGTCTTAAAGTATTTTCACTTTACAGGTTGTATGTCTCAATGTAATTACACAAAACTAACTCATAATGAAACACGAGTAGTTTTAAAGAATTATGGATTTTAGAAGCATTGTTTTTTATATAGATGGAAAACACTACACTAAATGTCCTAAAATCACTTCAATTTGCAAACCAACACTGTAGAAGAAACTTGAAGAATTTGTACATAAGATTTATGAAAGGAAACAGTGGCTCTTATCACAGCAATTCTTAAAATGCTATTAGAGGCCCTAAATGACAGCAACAGAATCTTCATGATGGGTGTTATCCTCAGGTAAGCAATGTGACATGTTTTCTTGAAAAAGGGTACTGAATGTCACAAAGTAAACTGTGTGGGAAAAAAAAAGTACACCCATTAAGTTTTCCTCATTACCTGGAAAGCTCACGGGATACAATTTTGAGAGGAACATGGAGGAAAGTCTGTTAGCAGAAATGTTGCGTGACAATTTGGACAGAACTCAATCAGATAAACGTGTACTAGAAAGCACCTTGAAACCTTCAGAGTGAAAAGTAGGTAGGTTAAACATGTATACTTGGTAGTTGATAAATACTGTTTAAGAATTCTTTTTGGGTTTCACAGACTGGGCATTAGGTAATCCTGTGATGAGCCTTTTAAGATTATTATAGTTAACTGTCTTGAAAACCAAAAGTATACATTTTGACATTGCCTCTCTTCCTCCCAAAACTGGATAAAAACCAGTAAAGTGCAACTTGACAGTGATCTCAGATTCTAAAGAGGCTGCCAAAAATCATCTAAGATCTAAAATCATCTAAGATGCTATAGATACTAACAAGAAATTATAACAACTAAAAAAATGGTAATACAAAAAATCTAGGGGCAACTTAAATAGTATCCTTAAAGGGTCTACTATCTCACTGCAGGACAGTGTATACCCCACATCTCTTAGAACCCTGTAAAGCCAGTGTTTCATGTATAAGAATCAAAACCTACAAAAGCTACTGTGTCAAGTAAATTTCACTTCAAAAAAATAGATCAATAGAGCTGTAACTTGAATCCTCTTTTTCAGGAATACAAGGATTTTTCCCCAAATGAGATTCATAACAGCTGCAATATATCCCTTGAGAAAGAATGTAAGCCAAACCAATGCCTCAGATGCTCAAAAACAACGTAATGTGCGTGTGAGAAACAAGGAGATAGCTGCTTTACTCAGAGATGCTTTGAATTACTACCAAAATCTTAAAGCAGCTATAGTATCTGCAGAATCAAGGAACTGCTACAGTTCTGTTTTTTCCTTTCCCCCCGTCTCACCCAAAACAAGGATTCACTCCTACTGCTGTGATGACAGGAAGAAAATCATATTAAAAAGGGCTCATGTTTTGTACTGGTTGACAAAGTTATTCTAATTTTATACAAAAAAAAAAAGTTCCCTGCAGCAAGTTACCCTGCCTACTGTGAAAGGTAAACCTAAGATAAACATGTGAAGAATCTCTTAAGACTCTGGCTGTTGGAGGGTCTCACTTCATCCATGTTTGGGGAGAATCAATTTAAATAATCTTTATACACTTTAACGAAAAGTAAAATCCAGCTGCAGATAGCAGCAGTAAAAAATAGGGCTTCTCAGCAATGCATGGAAATTGTCCTGGAAATGGTAATGCTCAAGCCAAGCTTATTAAAGCATTCTGAACAGTATTTTAAAAAAATCAAGTATCAAAGAGGATAGGATTTGAAGTGAACAATCATTCCCGTGTGTAGTGTTCTATGTACAAACTGCACATTTCTACAGAATGATGAGCTGTATCAAATACTACAGTGGAACAGAACAAAATACATAGGTGCAAGTAAACTCAAGTGAGGGAAAACATGGCAAAGCCCAAGAAGAAACTTTAATATCTTAGGTGTCCTGAAAATAATTCTGAAAAAATCTCCCTTTTCTTCCTTATCGACTCTGATTCATTTGGGACCAGGAGGGATTGTGGCTGGATTCTGCCCTGGTGAAGCTATAAATACCTGTGAATTCATCCCCAGCTGAAATGGTCCCACAGATTGGGTAGGAATTACTACAGACTGCTGTGTCATTCCTGAAATTCCTAACCACTGTACTGGATATCCTGTCCCCCCAACAGCATTATACTGACAAACATGGGGCATTCCATATGATGATAATGGCCCAGGAAATGAAGGGAGTGACAGTCCTTGTGGTAAGGAAGTTGGGACAGCTCCACGGATTTGGGACAGAGGAGAAATCCATGTTGATGTGTAGCCCATAGTAGATGGAGTATTCTAACAAAAACAAAAAATAAAAACAAAGGATCAGTTTATTTAGTATATGCTTCTTACCCATCTATATTCCTTCCTATTCTTTTTGGCTTACAATCCCTATTATTACTATGAATGGCTACCATTTTTGAAGTTCCTTTCTGTGTGTTAAACATGTGTGCTTTATCTAATTCCACCTTCATAACTGTTCTGCAAGGCAGGGATTTTTAGATGAACAATTATTGATAACTCACCCAACACCACAAAACAAGTTAGTAGTGAGGTAGGGATGAACACAGTTCCAGCTAACTTCAGGGCCCATGCTACCCTACATCCCCATTTACATTTTAGTCCCTGTTTTCCTCATGCTAGTACTACTCTTCTTTTTTTATTTCCTTCTGCCAGTCCCAGGCATTCTCTTACGCAGTGCCATGAACAATGGCCAGTCTTAACATGTAATTCTTTGGAGACCCAGGAGCATGATTTAGTGCGGCATAGTGCAAAGAACCTGGCATATAGTAGGGGCTCAATAAATGTTACCTCCCTACTCTTTACCCCTTCTACTCATTATCTTAAAGTTGACATTTCTGTTACATTTTTTGAAATTTAAACTCAAGACAAAGAGATAATTATGCTTTTGGCAGTACTGAGAAAATATATTTCTGCCTGACTCTCTTGATCATATCCTATTGTGATTATGCATATGTATGGAGAACATTGAAATCTTATGTACCATGGGAATAAGTCTAATGGAAGTAAATAATCTTGATTAAAGGCAAAATTGGTGTCAGTCCCAAATGCTTACTTCTAAACTGAACTGAACGGTCAAAGTGAAACCCTTTCAATTAAACTTTCAACTTCAAGTTAGGGTAAACGGTTTTAGCTTGACTCAAGAATGAGTATCTCCTGTGGTGAAAAAAACATTTATTTAAAGTTCAGCAGTCCCTTCTTCATATCAGTGTTTTCTTTCTGTTAAAGTAAAATTAAATTTAATACTTCTAATTCAAAACAGCACATATACTATGACTGCATTTTTATAAAAGTATTTCCATCCATCCATACACAGACATAGAAAGATATCTGAAATGATGCTTACTTAAAGTTAATGACAATTACTTCTGGGTGGTGGGATTTGACACTGTTATTTTAAAATCTCTTGTACTTTCTGCATTGATTAAGTTTCTATAACAAGTATGCATTATTTTAAAAAACGATGTGATTTTATTTTTAAAAAAGACTGAATTGAAGAGGACTTGCAATAAATAATATTCTCTTGGATATTTCAAAGGCATCTCAGATTCAAAAACCTTAAAACCAAGCATGGGTACTCACCATACCAAAACATATCACCTGATTTGTTCCCCATCTCGGTCATTGGTATGCTGGCATAGTATCTAGTTAGTTACACAAGCCAGAAACCTAGCCAAATCCTGTCCATTTTCTCTCTTAAATATTTCTTGGAATCTGTTCACTTCATCTCTACTTCCCCTTATCTAGACTACTGTGACTAACTTCTTAACAGGTCTACCAGTATCTACCAGCCCTTCTCCCTGCCCTCCCCCACCTCCCCCCCATTAATCCTTTCTTCTTACTTCAGCCAGAGTGGTATTTTCAAAAAGCAAATCTGATCATGCCAACCTTAGGGCTTCAATGGCTACCATCTTCTTAAAACAAAGGTCCCAACCATTGCTACTTTTAAGACTCTACCTGCCTCCTTAGATTCTTTGTGCATCAACTCCTCCTTGCTCTCTTGACTTCAGTCAAACTGCCCTATTTTCAGTCCCTTCATGGGTCCTTGTACAGGGTCCTTGTATATGCTGTTCTTTGCTTGGAACTATATTCCCTTCCCTTCTGCCTAGTTAACATCTACTGTCCTTCAGATCACTTTCTCAGGGAAGCTTTCTTGGACCTCCCTTTACTAGGTCAACTTTCCCTTACTGTATGGAATCCTGTATTTCTACTTTGTAGCCCTTATCACAATTGCAATTTTATGTTTATTTATGTAAGTATGTTAACATCTAGCTGTCCCACTAGAGTATAATAAGCTCCAGGAGGATAGAGACAATACTTATTTTTGCTCATCAAACCTAGCGCCTAGCAGAGGACTTGGCATACAGTAAACAGGTGCTCAAACATAATTTGTGGGAGTAAAAATTTCTAAGTAAGGCTACAGAACAGTAACACGCAAGAACATTACTGAGATGCGCTTGTCACACAAAGCTCCAATCAACTGAACCTTAAAAATACAAAAATAGTAACCATTACCATATATAGGGTGACTATTTATCCTATAGGGTCGCTATGAGTCGGAATTGACTTGATCCTATAGGGTCACTATGAGTCAGAACTGACTTGACAGCAGTGGGTATTACGTGCTAAGGAAACCCTGGGAGTGTAGTGGTTAAGTGCTACGGCTGTTAACCAAGAGGTGGGCAGTTCAAATCCGCCAGGCGCTCCTTAGAAACTCTACGGGACAGTTCTACTCTGTCCTATAGGGTCGCTATGAGTCGGAATCGACTCGGCGGCAGTGGGTTTGGATTTTTTTTTGGTTATTCCGTGCAAAAGGAGCCCTGGTGGTGCAGTGATTAAAGTGCTCGGCTGCTAACCAAATGGTTGGCAGTTTGAGGTCGCCAGCAGCTCCTTCTAAACCCTATGGGGGCAGTTCTACTCTGTCCTATAGGGTCACTATGATTGGAATCAACTTGATGGCAATGGGTTTGGTTTTTTTTATGTGCTAGGAACTTTATAGGTGTTATCTCATTTAATCCTCACAGCAAAAAGGCAGGTATTATCCTTGTTTTAAAGACATGGAAACTGAGGCACAGAGAGATCAAGTGACTTGTCTAAAGTCATATATAACTAGTAAATGAATGAGCTGAGATTGAAATCCAAGTCTCTTTAAAGGCCTTCATTGTTTTCATTAATACACCATTTTCTACTCACCCTTCTTCCAAACATCCCCCATTATATTGCAATAAACTATCCTTCTACTGGTCAACAAAAGGTTCCATTCACACAGTATTCAGACTGCCTCTCAAAGGCAGCACAAATACATTTATGCATTGAAATTTGCATCTAAAGGCTCCCAGTTTTTACAATGGTGATATTATCTGTATATAAATTGGTGCCAGGAGTTAAGATAAACATACATAGCTCCCAAGCAGATGTACTACTTACTAGTTTGGGAAACCTAGGATTTTGAAACTTGTTATTCAATACTAACAATATACATGTTTTCAGACTTTCTTTACCAAACTATATTCAATGACCACATACACACAAAAAAATATACACATAACACAGACACACATACACAGATATATCTCCTTCAATTATGAGAGCTCAGATTCCATGGCCCTGATTCACATTTTAGGTTTATGTATTGTGAAAAACTAATACCTTAAAAACTCAAACACAGAAAAGTACAAAGTAAAAAAAAAGGCTCAAATTCCACCACCCAGCATTTTGCTAACAGCTTTATATATTTCTCTATGCGGATATGTACAATGTATAATTTTAACATAAATTATTTTATAACATATATGCTGTTCTATAAACCTGCCTTCTTCCCACTCCATAATGCACTGTGGACATCTTTCTACATTTCAATTGCATGCTCACATAATACCACATGCAATTAACTAGGAATCTAGTCCACAAACTTAAGACATGTCTTATAATATCCTAGCTTAATGAGTTTTAAAATTCCTTTTCATACTGAACAAATAAGATAATTTATTGGCTCAAAGAATACTGATGTGCAACACAGGGTAGCTTTGCCTCAAACTCCAAACTCTTCTTGCATC
Source organism: Loxodonta africana (assembly GCF_030014295.1). NCBI lineage: Eukaryota > Metazoa > Chordata > Mammalia > Proboscidea > Elephantidae > Loxodonta > Loxodonta africana. The sequence goes on from NC_087369.1 coordinate 64,995,527, forward strand.
ACAGGGTTAAATTAATTCTCATTCCAGATGCTTTTTTCTTTGATTGTTTTTTCTTTTTTTGTTCAGGTAGCAAAGTCTAAAACAAGGATCAGCAACCTACAGCCCTGACACTTGTTTTTCTTTTCTTTTCTATATTTGTATTTTTTTTAATTAAATTTATTTATTGTGCTTTAAGTGAAAGTTTACAAATGAAGTCAGCCTCTCATATAAAAAGTTATACACACCTTGCTATGTACTCTTAGGCACTCTCCTCCTAATGAGAAAGCACATTCCTCCTCTGTACCCTGTATTCCCTGTGTCCATTCAACCAGCTACTGTCCCCCTCTTCCTTCTCATCTTGCCTCCAGACAGGAGTTGCCCACATAGTCTCATGCGTCTACTTGAGCCAAGAAGCTCACTCCTCACCAGTATCAAAATCAATCTTATATTCCAGTCCAATCCCTGTCTGGAGAGTTGGATTTGGGAATGGTTCCAATCTTGGACTAACAAAGGGTCCAGGGACCATGACCTCCAGCATCCCTCCACCCTCAGTCAGACCATTAAGTCTGGTCTTTTTATGAGAATTTGAGATCTGCATCCCACTGTTCACTTGCTACATCAGGGATTCTCTGTTGTGTCCTCTGTCAGGGCAGTGATTGGTGGTAGTAGGGCACCGTCTATTTCTTCTGGTCTCAGGCTGATGTAGTCCCTGGTTTAAGTGGCCCTTTCTGTTTCGTGGGCTCATCTTTACCATATGTGTTTGGTGTTCTTCATTCTCCTTTGCTCCAGGGGGGTTGAGATCTACTGAAGCATCTTAGATGGTAGTATTCCATTATGTGACTATATCATAATTTATTTATCCATTCATCCATTGATGGGCATCTTGGTTGCTTCCATCTTTTTGCTAAACAGTGCTGCAATGAACATGGGTGTGCATATATCTGTTCCTATGAAGGCTCTTATTTCTCTAGGATATATTCCAAGAAGTGGAATTGCTGGATTGTATGGTAGTTTTATTTCTAGCTTTATAAGGAAGTGCCAAAACGATTTCCAAAGTGGCTGTACCATTTGACATTCCCACCAGGAGTGTTTAAGTGTTGCAGACTCACTGTAACCTCTCCAACATTTCTTATTTTGTGTTTTTTGGATTAATGCCAGCCTTGTTAGGGTGAGATGGAATCTCATTGTAGGTTTGATTTGCATTTCTCTAATGGCTAATGATCGTGAGCATTTCCTCATGTACCTGTTAGCTGCCTGAATTCTTCGTGGTGAAGTGCTTGTTCATATCCTTTGCCCATTTTTAAATTGGGTTATTTGTCTTTTTGATGTTGACGTTTTGCAGTTATCGTGTATATTTCAGAGATCAGATGATGATCGGAAATGTCATAGCTAAAAACTTTTTCCCAGTCTGTAGGTAGTCTTTTTACTCTTTTGGTGAAGTCTTTGGATGAGCATAGGTGTTTGATTTTTAGGAGCTTCCAGTTATCTAGTTTCTCTTCTGGTGTTTGCACATTGCTAGTAGTGTTTTGTATACTGTTTATACCATGTATTAGGGCTCCTAGCATTGTCCCTATTTTTTCTTCCATGATCTTTATCTTTTTAGATTTTATATTTAGGTCTTTGATCCATTTTGAGTTAGTTTTTGTGCATGGTGTAAGGTATGGGTCTTATGTCAATTTTTTTGCAGATGGATATCCAGTTATGCCAGCACTATTTGTTAGAATCTTTTCCCCACTGAACTGCATTTGGACCTTTGTCAAATATCGGCTGTTGATATGTGGATGGACTTATGTACAGATTTTCAATTCTGTTCCTTTGGTCTATGTTTCTGTTGTTGTACCAGTACCATGCTGTTTTGACTACTGTGGCGGTATAATAGGATCTAAAGTCAGACAGTGTGAGGCCTCCCACTTGTTCTTCTTTTTCAGGAATGCTTTACTTATCTGGGGCCTCTTTCCCTTCCATATGAAGTTGGTGATTTGTTACTCCATCTCATGAAAAAATGTCATTGGTATTTGGATCAGGATTGCATTGTATCTATAGATGGCTTTGGGTAGTACAGACATTTTTACAATGTTGAGTCTTCCTATCCATGAGAAGGTATGTTTTTCCACTTACGTAGGTCTTTTCCGGTTTCTTGCAGTAGCGTCTTGTAGTTTTCTTTGTATAGGTCTTTTACATCTCTGGTTAGATTTATTCCTAAGTATTTTATCTTCTTGGGGGCTATTGTACATGGTACTGATTTGGTGATTTCCTCTTCAACGTTCTATTTATTGGTATAAAGAAATCCAACTGATTTATGTATGTTTATCTTGTATCCTGATACTGTGGTAAACTCTTCCGTTAGTTTCAGTAGTTTTCCTGAGGATTCTTTAGGTTTTTCTGTGTTTAAGATCAAGTCATCTGCAAATAGAGATACTTTTACTTCTTCCTTGCCAACGTGGATGTCCTTTATTTCTTTATCTAGCCTAATTGCTCTGGCTAGGACCTCCAGCACAATGTTGAGTAAGAGTGGCAATAAAGGGCATCCATGTCTGTTTCCCAGTCTCAAAGGGAATGCTTTCAGACTCTCTCCATTTAAGATGATGTTGGCTGTTGGCTTTGTATAAAAAAAAAAAAAAATTTTATTATGTTGAGGAATTTTCCTTCTATTGCTATTCTGCTGAGAGTTTTTACCATGAATGGGTGTTGGACTTTATCAAATGCCTTTTCTTCATCAACTGATAAGATCATGTGGTTCTGGTCTTTTGCATTACTTATGCGATGGATTACATTGATTGTTTTTCTCATGTTGAACCATCCCTGCCAACCTGGTATGAATCCCACTTGGTCAAGGTTAATTATTTTTTTTATATGTTATTGAACTCTATTAGCTAGAATTTTTGTCGAGGATTTTTGCATCTATGTTCATGAGTGATATTTATTGGTCTGTAATTTTCTTTTTTTGTGGTGTCTTTACCTGGTTTTGGTATCAGGGTTATGCTGGCTTCGTAGAATGAGTTTGGGAGTATTCTGTCCTTTTCTATGCTCTGAAATACCTTTAGTAGTCGTGGAGTTAACTCTTCTCTGAAAGTTTGGTAGAACTCTGCAGTGAAGCTGTCCAGGCAAGGGCTTTTTTCTTGTTGGGAGTTTTTGGATTACCTTTTCAATCTCTTCTTTTGTTTTAGGTCTATTTAGTTGTTCTACCTCTGTTTGTGTTAGTTTAGGTAGGTAGAGTGTTTCTAGAAATTTGTCTATTACCTCTAAAAAAAGTTTCCAAATTTGTTAGAGTACAATTTTTCATATTATTCTGTTTTGATCCTTTTAATTTCAGTTGGGTCTGTTGTGATATTACCCATCTCATTTCTTATTCAATTGCTTATTTTTTTTTTTGTCAGTCTGGCCAATGGCTTATCAATTTCATTAATCTTCTCAAATAACCAGCTTTTGGGCTTATTAATTCTTTCAATTGTTTTTCTGTTCTCTATTTCATTTAATTCTGCTCTAATTTTTGTTCTTTGCTTTCTTCTGGTGCCTGAGCATTTCTTTTGTTGCTCTCTATTTGTTCCAGTCGTAGGGATAATTCATTGATTTTGGCCCATTCTTCTTTTTGGGTGTATGCGTTTATTGCTATAAATTGACCTCTGAGCATTGCTTTAGCTGTGTCCCAAGGGTTCTGATAGGAACTATTTTCATTCTCATTTGATTCTATGGATTTCTTTATTCCATCCTTAATTTCTTCTAGAATTCAATCATTTTTAAGAAAAGTGTTGTTGAGTTTCCATGTGGTTCATTTCTATGTTTTTTCTGTTATTGATTTCTAATTTTATGGCTTCATGGTCAGAGAAGATGCTTTGTAATATTTCGATGTTTTGGATTCTGTTAAGGCTGGCTTTATGGCCTAATATGTGGTCTATTCTAGAAATTGTTCCATGTGCACTAGAAAAAAATGCATACATGGCTGCTGTTGTGTGCAGTGTTCTGTATATATGAGGTCAAGTTGGTTGATTGTGGCATTTAGATCTTCTGTGTCTTTACTGAATATTTTCCCGATGTTCTGTCCTTTACTGAAAGCGGTGTGTTGAAGTCTTGTACTATAATTGTGGAGCTGTCTATTTCACTTTTCAATGCTGTTAGAGTTTGTTTTATGCATCTTGAAGCCCTGTCGTTGGGTACATAAATATTTAATATGGTAATATCTCCCTGGTATATTGTCCCTTTAATCATTACATAGTGTCCTTCCTTAACCTTTGCGGTAGATTTAAGTTTGAAGTTTGTTTTGTCAGAAATTAGTATTGCCACTCCTGCTCTTTTTTGATTGTTGTTTGCTTGATATATTTTTTTCCATCCTTTGAGTTTTAGTTTGTTTGTGTCTTTAAGTCTAAGGTGTTTCTCTTGTAGGCAGTATATAGATGGATCATGTTTTTTATCCATTCCTCCACTCTCTGTCTCTTTATTGGTGCATTTAGTTCATTTACATTTAGCATGATTATGAATAGGTATGAGTTTAGTGTTGTCATTTTAATGTGTTTTCTTGTGTGATGTTGACAGTTTCTTTTTCCCATTTAATTTTTTAAAAATAATTTTTATTGTGCTTTAAGTGAAAGTTTACAAATCAAGTCAGCCTCCCACACAAAAACCCATATACACCTTGCTACACACTCCCAATTACTCTCCCCCAATGAGACAGCCCGCTCTCTCCCTCCACTCTCTCTTTTCGTGTCCATTTTGCCAGCTTCTAACCCCCTCTACCCTCTCATCTCCCCTCCAGGCAGGAGGTGCCAGCATAGTCTCAAGTGTCCACCTGATCCAAGAAATTCACCAGCATCCCTCTCCAACCCATTGTCCAGTCCAATCCATGTCTGAAGAGTTGGCTTTGGGAATGGTTCCTATCCTGGGGCAACAGAAGGTCTGGGGGCCATGACCACCGGGGTCCTACTAGTCTCAGTCAGACCATTAAGTCTGGTCTTATGAGAATTTGGGGTCTGCATCCCACTGATCTCCTGCTCCCTCACGGGTTCTCTGTTGTATTCCCTGTCACGGCAGTCATCGTATGTAGCCCGGCACCATTTAGTTCCTCTGGTCTCAGGATGATGTAGTCTCTGGTTCATGTGGCCCTTTCTGTCTCTTGGGCTCATAATCACCTTGTGTCCTTGCTGTTCTTCATTCTCCTTTGATCCAGATGGATTAAGACCAATTGATACATCTTAGACGGCCACTTGCTAGCGTTTAAGACCCCAGACGCCACTCTTCAAAGTGGGATGCAGAATGTTTTCTTAATAGATTTTATTATGCCAATTGATTTAGATGTCCCCTAAAACCATGGTCTCCAGACCCCTGCCCCTGCTACGCTGGCCTTGGAAGCATTCAGTTTATTCAGGAAAGTTCTTTGCTTTTGGTTTAGTCCAATTGTGCTGACCTCCCCTGTATTGTGTGCTGTCTTTCCCTTCACCTAAAGTAGTTCTTTTCTACTATCTAATTAGTGAATGCCCCCTTCCACCCTCCCTCTCTCCTCTAGTAAACATAAGAGAATATTTTATTCTCAGTTTAAACTATTTCTCAAGTTCTTATAATAGTGGTCTTATACAATATTTGTCCTTTTGCAACTGACTAATTTCACTCAGCGTAATGCCTTCCAGGTTCCACCATGTTATGAAATGTTTCAGAGATTCCTCACTGTTCTTATCGATACGTAGTATTTCGTTGTGTGAATACACTATAATTTATTTATCCATTCATCTGTTCAGGGGCACCTTGGTTGCTTCCATCTTTTTGCTATTGTAAACAGTGCTGCAATAAACATGGGTGTGCATGTATCTGTTTGTGTAAAGGCTCTTATTCCTCTAGGATATATTCCAAGGAGTGGGATTACTGGATTGTATGGTAGTTCTATTTCTAGCTTTTTAAGGAAGCACCGAATCGATTTTCAAAGTGGTTGTACAATTTGACATTCCCACCAGCAGTGTAGAAGTGTTCCAATCTCTCCACAGCCTCTCCAACATTTATTATTTTGTATTGTTTGGATTAATGCCATCCTTGTTGGAGTGAGATGAAATCTCATTGTAGTTTTGATCTGCATTTCTCTAATGGCTAATGATTGTGAACATTTCCTCATACATCTGTTAGCTACCTGAATGTCTTCTTCAGTGAAGTGTCTATTCATATCTTTTGCCCATTTTTTAATGGGGTTATTTGTCTTTTTGCAGTTGAATTTTTGCACTATCATGTAGATTTTAGAGATCAGGCGCTGATCAGAAATGTCATAGCTAAAAACTGTTTCCCAGTCTGTAGGTAGTCTTTTTACTCTTTTGGTGAAGTTTCTGGATGAGCATAAGTGTTTGATTTTTAGGAGCTCCCAGTTATCTAGTTTTTCTTCTACATTCTTTATAATGCTTTGTATACTGTTTATGCCATGTATTAGGGCTCCTAAAGTCCCTATTTTTTCTTGCATGATCTTTATCGTTTTAGATTTTATATTTCGTCTTTGATCCATTTTGAGTTAGTTTTTGTGCATGGAGTGAGGTATGGGTCTTTTTTCATTTTCTTGCAGATGGATAACCAGTTATGCCAGCACCGTTTGTTAAAAAGACTGTCTTTTCCCCATTTAACTGTTTTGGGGCCTCTGTCAAATATCAACTGCTCATATGTGGACGGATTCATGTCTGGATTCTCAATTCTGTTCCACTGGTCCATATATCTGTTGTTGTACCAATACCAGGCTGTTTTGACTACTGTGGCGGTATAATAGTTTTTTAAATCAGGTAAAGTAAGGCCTCTCACTTTGTTCTTCTTTTTCAGTAATGCCTTATTTATCTGGGGCCTCTTTCCCTTCCATATGAAATTGGTGGTTTGTTTCTCCATCTCATTAAAGAATGTCGTTGGGATTTGGATTGGCATTGCATTAAATGTATAGATTGCTTCTGGTAGAATAGACATTTTTATATTGTTAAGTCTTCCTATCCACGAGCAAGGTATGTTCTTCCACTTCTGTAAGTCTCTTTTGGTTTCTTGCAGAAGTGTACTGTAGTTTCCTTTGTATAAGTCTTTTACATCTCTGGTGAGATTTATTCCTAAGTATTTTATCTTCTTGGGGGCTAGTGTAAATTTTCCCTTTAATTTTTTGTGCTGCGTAGTTTTTCTTTATAAATTGTTTTCTTCTTTGTCGTTGTTGTTTTTGTTTTTGCTGAGTCTGTATGTTTTTCTTGTATTTTATTTTGATGTGTAGGATTGTTAGTCTCCCCTGTGGTTACCTTAATATTTACCCCTATTTTTCTAAGTTTAAACCAATCTTTTAACTCCTTGTATCGTGTTGACTTCCTCTTCATATGAAAGATCTATGACTAGTCCCTCTTTATTGATTTAATATTGTCATCTCTTACATGATGACATCGCTGTTACCCTGTTTTGAGTGTTGATATCTGGTTTCTCTCTCCTGTGTTGTAGTCTTGTGTTGATATCTGATGTTATTGATTTTCTAACCAGATGACTCCCTTTAGTATTTCTTGGAGTTTTCGTTTGGTTTTTGCAAATTCCCTAACTTCTGTTCATCTGGAAATGTCCTAATTTCACCTTTGGATTTGAGAGACAGTTTTATTAGATTCTTGGCTGGCATTTTTTTTCCTTCAAAGCTTTATATATGTCATCCCATTGCCTTCTTCCCTTCATGGTTTCAGCTGAGTAGTCTGAGCTTATTCTTATTGATTCTCCTTTGTAGGTGACTTTTTGTTTATCCCTAAAACTAAAATTCTCTATCTTGGTTTTGACACGTTTGATTATGATATGTCTTGGTGGCTTTCTTTTGGGATCTACGTTGTATGGGGTTTGATGAGCATCTTGGATAGATATCTTCTAGTCTTTCACTACATCAGGGAGTTTTCTGTTAACAAATCTTCAATGATTTTCTCTGCATTTTCTGTTTTCCTTCCCTGTTGTGGTACTCCAGTTACTCGTAGGTTATTTCTCTTGATAGAGTCCCACATGATTCTTACAGTTTCTTAATTTTTTCCAATTCTTTTATCTGTTTTTCTTCAAATATATTGTTGCCAAGTGTTTTATCTTGAATCTCCCTAATTCTGACTTCCATTTCCTCAATTCTGCTCCGCTGACTTTCTACTGAGTTCTAATTCTGAAATTTAATTGTTAATCTTCTGAATTTCTGCTTGCTGTCTCTCTATGGATTCTTGCAGCTTATTAAATTTTTCATTATGTTCTTGAATATCTTTCTTCATTTCCTCGACTGCTTTATCAGTGTGCTCCTTGGCTTTTTCTGTGTTTTGCCTGATCTCTTGAAGAGTTCTGTATATTAGTCTTTTGTATTCTATATGTGGTAATTCCAGGAAGACATCTTCATCTGGAGGGTTCTTTGAGTATTTGTTTGGGAGTTTGTTGAAGCAATCATGGTCTGCTTCATGTGTTTTGATATTGACTGTTGTCTCTGAGCCATCTATAAGGTATTGCACTAATTTATGTTTGCTCACTGTGTCCTAGCTTCTTGCTTTGTTTTGTTTTGATATACCCAAATAGGCTACTCGAAAGAGCTTCCTTGATTACTGGAGCATTTGAAGCACTAATGTCCTGTCAACAGATGGGTATAGCTGTTACCAGGTATATGAGCCTAGGAGTCCATTCACTATTCTTGTATAGCTTCAGCTCAGGTGTCCAGGTATTAGGTCACCAAGTGTGTGGTGCTGTCTCTCACCTACAATCTTAGAGAAGCAGGGGTGACTGGCGTATGCCCAGGTACCATAGGTGCCCAATGCTTTTAACCGTAAGGACTCAGAGGCACCACTTATCCTTGAACCCCTGTCATGGGTGGCTATGTGGTGTAAGTGGAGCCACCACTCCTCAGGCCCCTTATATGGGTAGGTGAGGACCCTGTATAAATAGGCAGAGTGGTATGAAATGTGAAAAACCCACCTCTCCACCACACAGCTGAAACAGTTAAAGTCAGTCCTCAGGCACACTCGCCTTTGCATTATAAGAGCAAGATCCTAGCTGCTGAAATGAGGCCACTTGGGTCCATGCAGAGGTGAAAGGCATTCAAAGTCTGTGGACTGCTTGCGCTTGGACAGGGGCTGCTTATGCTCTGTTTCCAGATTAGGGGAGCTGGCAAATTATTTTTCCCCCATTTGTTATTTTTTTCCTTCTCCCAGGGCAGGAGAATGGCTCAGGGAATGCAGCAGGACCTACCTCAGGCCCAGGGAAATTGGCTGTCACTGAAGCCGGATGGGGCAGAGGGAGGAGGGATGAAATCGATTGGGAGAGAGTTCTCTCAAAAGGAGGAGTTATTAGATCTGCGCAGTAAATTAGATGAAGTCACTTATCTAGTGCCAAGAGTGCTGCTTATTCACTGATTCCAGAGGTATGAGCAGATTCTGTGCACTGGCTCGGCCCTGCTGCGGTCGCGCCAAGGGATCGGGGCTACGCCACTTAACTCCCTCTTTCCCTGAAGCAACCGCGTCCTGAACTCCAGTGCCAGCTCCGCCATGGTCACACCAGAGGATCAGGGCTATGCCACTCTGCTTGCCTTCTTTCACTGAAGCATCCACGTCCAGAATGCTACCCGCCAGCCCCGCTGCCGTCCCCCCAGGGGGTTGGGGCTGATGGGTGCCAGTTCCTGCTGAGTCAGGTCTGGCAACTCCTTGCTGCTTCTGCACTGTCTCTCCCTCCCTGTCACTCAGTCTGATTTCTTAAATTTGCCTTTGATGTTCAGGGTTCCTAGCTTGTCATATATATAATTGATTCACTTGTTTTTTCAGCTTTTCTTTGTAAAAGGGACCACTGGAAGTGACTGACTACTCTGCCATCTTGGCCCCACCTCTGCCACTTGTTTTTATAAATAAAGTTTTATTGGAGTAAAGCTATGCCCATTCATTTATGTATTGTGTATGGCTGCTTTTGCAATACAATGGCAGAGTTGAGTAGTTGCACCCACATGGCTTGAAAAGCCAAAATATTTATTATCTGGCTTTTTCCCAGAAAAAATGATGACACTAGGTCTAAAACATAATTTGCTCAAAGACATGGTAAATTCAGAAAGGATAAAAATCTCTATGTTATCAAGTCATACTACTTCTTTCATAGTGACTGTAACTACAAGAGGCACATAATTATAGGCCTAAGGGCATCAACTGTTATGGTTTTAGTTCTCATAAATAATGAGGAACAGCTAAACAACTTACTTCATATGCTTTGTTCCAGTTGTCTGTTTCTAATTTCTGTTGACTCTGTTTAAGTTGGTTTAAACTTGGTTTAATAAGAGAATTTCCTACTGTTTCCTTGGTCCAGTCATCTACCAGCTTGTGTAAGTCATCTGTGAACATCCCTTTTTTACTAGCTGTAGATTGCTGGCATGATACCACATTCTTCTCCACACACAGTGGATCTGTGAGAAAAAAAAAAAAAACCAGGGAAACCATGAAATGTTTTAGTATTATACAGGCTTACTAAATCATTTTCAGAAAAAAAAATCATAAAGTTTTAATTTCTTTGACAGATTTATACGCTCAAAACTTACAGAAAACCCGAAACCAAACCCAGTGCCATCGAGTCGATTCCGACTCATAGCGACCCTATAGGACAGAGTAGAACTGCCCCATAGAGTTTCCAAGGACAGCCTGGCGGATTTGAACTGCTGACCTCTTGGTTAGCAGCCACAGCACTTAACTACTAAGCCACCAGGGTTTCCAAAACTTACAGAGTGGGTCTAAAATCAATCTTAGGAAACACAGTTGTGAAATTCAGGCACAATAACATTATCAGGGATTTAATTAAACAAAAATGTAAACATTTCCCATACATTTGTTATGGCACTTTTTTTATTTTTATAATTTTTATTGGGCTTTAAGTGAAAGTTTACAAATCAAGTCAGTCCCTCACACAAAAACTTATATACACCTTGCTACATACTCCCAATTACTCTCCCCCTAATGAGACAGCCCGCTCTCTCCCTCCACTCTCTCTTTTCGTGTCCATTTCGCCAGCTTCTAACCCCCTCTACCCTCTCATCTCCCCTCCAGGCAGGAGATGCCAGCATAGTCTCAAGTGTCCACCTGATCCAAGAAGCTCTCTCCTCACCAGCATCCCTCTCCAACCCATTGTCTAGTCCAATACATGTCCTAAGAGTTGGCTTCGGGAATGGTTCCTGTCCTGGGCCAACAGAAGGTCTGGGGGCCATGACCACCACGGTCCTTCTAGTCTCAGTCAGACCATTAAGTCTGGTCTTTTTATGAGAATTTGGGGTCTGCATCCCACTGCTCTCCTGCTCCCTCACGGGTTCTCTGTTGTGTTCCCTGTCAGGGCAGTCATCAGTTGTAGCTGGGCACCATCTAGTTCCTCTGGTCTCAGGATGATGTAGTCTCTGGTTCATGTGGCCCTTTCTGTCTCTTGGGCTCATAATTACCTTGCGTCCTTGGTGTTCTTCATTCTCCTTTGATCCAGGTGGTTTGAGACTCACTGATGCATCTTAGATGGCTGCTTGCTAGCATTTAAGACCCCAGATGCCACTCTCCAAAATGGGATGCAGAATGTTTTCTTAATAGATTTTATTATGCCAATTGACTTAGATGTCCCCTGAAACCATGATCCCCAGACCCCTGGCCCTGCTACGCTGGCCTTTGAAGCATTCAGTTTATTCAGGAAACTTCTTTGCTTTTGGTTTAGTCCAGTTCTGCTGACCTCGCCTGTATTGTGTGTTGTCTTTCCCTTCACCTAAAGTAGTTCTTATCTACTATCTAATTAATGAATACCCCTCTCCCACCTTCCCTCCCTCCCCCCTCTCGTAACCACAAAAGAATGTTTTCTTCTCAGTTTAAACTATTTCTCAAGTTCTTATAATTGTGGTCTTATACAATATTTGTCCTTCTGCAACTGACTAATTTCACTCAGCATAATGCATGGCACTTTTTTTCAATAGTGAAAAAATATGGAAAATGCAAAAGCTAATGCAAAGGATCCTCGATATTAACACTTTTCAAAGTATTTTCTTAAGTATTATCTTCTTTGAACCTTTAGCAAGCCTGTGGTATAAGCACAGCAAGTATCATTCTATTTTACAGATAGGGAAACTAGGACCCAGAAGGTAATTAACATCATACAATAAACTGAGTAGCAGTTCTGGAGTTAGAACCCAGGCATCCTGACTGCTAGGTCACAGTGTGCTTTCCATTGTACCATGCCAACTCATGTAATAAACTAGGAAATGGATAAGGAACTTGCTTAATAAGGAGGGACATGACATTCTCAACAATTGCTTATGCATAGTCTGTAATTCTCTATAAACCCTGCACTATTAAAACCTTAGGTTCAAGGGGATTAATGTTAAATGAAAATACATTATTGACAATTGCTCAAGAAGAGTTTAATGAATTGGAACATATTCATATATACAATAGTTTTATAAAAATAATGCTTACTAATTTGGGGCAACCACGATGTACCAAGGAATACAATACTTAACCAATGCCATAGTGGTTACGAGTTTGTCTGCTAAACAAGAGGTCAGCAGTTCAAATCCACCATGAGCTGCTTGGAAACCCTATGGGGCAGTTTTACTCTGTCCTATAGGGTTGCTATGAGTTGGAATCGACTTGATGGCGATGTTTTTTTTTTTTTATGGTGTAGCAAAATAACATATTAATCTCATGGGAATTGCTGCTTTTCAAAGACTTAAAATCCAATGTCAGCTTATAATAAAAATATCATTCTTTCCTGTCATCCCTATACACATTCATCTAACCCTAGGGTGGGAAAAAATGGCACAACAAAGTTGGGGAAGACTTCGGAGCTGAAGCCTTTGTAGACTGTGTTCTTCTGGAAGAATGTTCCAGATAGGATTTAAAAAAGAAAGAAGACAGCCAGAAACATATAAACATAGTACCAGTATTTCTGCCCACCAACTTCTCTTAAGTATTTCTCTGTGCTCAATCCCTTGGATGTCATTTGTTTATGATATTTTAATTATTGTAATTCATTAAGGAAACAAATGCAGAACAGCATTCCTAATGGAAACTAAGGGACAATACAATGTCAGGATTCTCCTTTTGTATTACTCTGGTGGAACAAGTGATGTTGAATAAGCAGTGGGTGGACAATGGTGGCTGCTGCACAAGAGTAAACAAGTGGAGAAAGAAATAATTAAGAAACTAAAGCAAGTATTTAAATGAAACAAGGGCTAGAGTAAGACCACTCCTAAGTAGGCCATAGAAAGATCTCTATACAACCAAAAATACCTCTGCAAAGTTACCAAGAATGATGTGCCACATAAGAAGAAAAAAATGTTTCCTGAATGTTATTCAGTGGCTAATTATGCATTACATATGGTAGGAACATTTATTGAGTGATTTGATTTAAAATTTATACACACCATATTACAAAAGAACACTTGAAGCTCATAAACCAGAAAGTGCCCTATCAATGCAATTAAAAAAAGTACTTGAAAAACGTGACTTACAGCATTATTTATTAACTTCAAAGGTGCTTTTTAAAATAAGCAGCCTCAGCATTTGCTCTTTTTTTTGGTAAATATATCTATCACACATGGCTTGCCAATTCAATTTTTTACAGGTGTACAACTTATTGATAGCAATTATATTAATCAGCTGTACAACCCTACCCTTAATCAATGCACTATTTCCATCACCGTTAACCCCCTCTTTCTCCTTCTCTCCCACCCCAGGTAACCACTAATAAACTTTAGGCTCTATACATTTGTCTGCTCTTGTCTTTTTATATAAGTGAGATATTTATCCTTTTGTGATTGACTTATTTCACTCAGCAAAATGTCTTCTAGCCCCATCCATATTGTAGCATGTATCAAGACTTCATTTCTCCTACTGGCTGAGTAGTATTCCCTTGTACGTTTATCCATTCATCTGTTGATGGGTATTTAGGTTGCTTTCACCTTTTGCTTATTGTGAATAGTGCTACAACGAACATTAGTGTACAAGTCTCTATTTATGTCAATGCTTTAAAAGTCCTCCAGGTATGTTTGTAGCAGTGGAATTGCTGGGTCATATGGCAACTCTATTTTTAGTTTTTTGTGGAATCACCACACTGTTTTCCACAATGGCTGTACCATTTTGCATTCCCACAAGCAATGGACAAGGGTTCCAATTTCTTCACATCCTCACCAACATTTCCTTTTGTTTTTTTTTGTTTTTAATCTTAGCCATCCTAGTGGAAGTGAAATGGTATCTCATTGTTTTTTCTTTTTTACCAAAGTAACAGTTTTTTAAATTGACTTCTTGATTAAATTTTATCTATTTTGTTGAGAAAATACACAGCAAAACATACACCAATCTAACAGTTTCTACATGTTCCATTTAGTGACAATGGTTACATTCTTTGAGTTGTGCAACCATTCTCACCCTCCTTTCTGAGCTGTTCCTCTACCATTAACATAAATTCACTGCCCCCTAAGGTTCCTATCTAATCTTCTGAGTTGTTGTTAATATACCATATAGACAGTTCTTAAAAAAGCTTAATGCTCAAGTTGACATTTTTTACTAGTTAAGCTAAATTATTGTTTGCTTTGAAAAAGACTTCGGGGTATATCTTTGGTTTAATGTTTAAAGATTATCTCAGCATAACAATTTCAGGGGCTCATTCAACCTTCATGGCTCCAGGAAGTCTGGAGTCCATGAGAATTTGAAATTCTGTTCTGCATTTTCCCCCTTTTCATCAGGATGCTTCTATAGACTCTTTGAGCAAAATGTTCCATAATGGTACCTGGGTACCATCCAGTTCTGGTCTCATGGCAAAGGAGGCAGTTGTTCAAGGAGGCAATTGGCCATATATTCCATATCGTCTTTCTATTCCTCACTCTCTTTCTTCCTCTGTTTCTCCAAGTGAATAGAGACCAATGGTCGTGCCTTGGATGGCTGCTTGTAAGCTTTTCAGACCCCAGGCACTAAGCAATGTACTAGGAAGTAGAACAGAAGCACTAAACACTTTATTAGGTCAGTTAACTGGGATGTTCCATGAAACCATGACTCTAAACTTCCAAATCAAGGAAGCAAATCCCATGAAGTTTTTGGTTATACATAAGCAGCCACAGCAGTTGCTCTTTTTTCAGTTGTTGTAAATATGTCTATCACAGAACTTTTGCCAATTCATCTATTTACGGTGTACAACTTATTGACAGCAATTAATCAACTGTGCAACCCTACTCTTAATCAATGCAATTTTTCCGTCACTGTTAACCCCCCTTTCCCTTACCTTCCACCCTCGGTGACCACTAATAAACTTTGGTCTCTATACATTTGCCTGCTCTTGTCTTTTTAAATAAGTGAGGTCACACAATATTTATCCTTTTGTGATTTATTTCACTCAGCATAATGTCCTCCAGCTCCATCCATATTTTAGCATGTATCAAAACTTCATTTCTCCTACAGTCTGAGTAGTATTCCATTTTATGTATGTACCACATTTTGTTTATCCATTCATCTGATAATGGACATTTAGGTTATTTCCACCTTTTGGCTATTGTGAATAGTGCTGAAATTAACGTTAGTATACAAGTCTCTGTTTATGTCACTGCTTTCAAGTTCCCCGGGTATATTCCTAGCAGTGGAATTGCTGGGTCATATGATAGCTCTATTTTTAGTTTTTTTTTTTTGAGGAACCACCACTCTGTTTTCTACAATGGCTGTACCACTTTGCATTCCCACCATCAACGCACAAGGGTCCCAATTCTCCACATCCTCGCCAACATTTGCTTTTTTTTTTATCTTAGCCATCCTAAACAAACAAAAAAACCATTGTCGTCGAGTTGGTTCCGCCTCATAGCGACCCTATACGGCAGAGTAGAACTGCCCTATAGGGTTTCCAAGGAGCGCCTGGTGCATTTAAACTGCTGACCTTTTGGTTAGCAGCCGTAGCTCTTAACCACTACACCACCAGGGTTTCCATCCTAGTGGGAGTGAAATGGAATCTCGTTGTGGTTTTGATTTGTAGCTCTCTGACGGCTAATTACATCAAAGGTGCTCTTTAATATTCATTGCTTAACTGAGGAATAAAACAAGAGTGTAGTCCTTGGTGTTCCTGTTTCGTCTTTCCCCCAAGGTGATGCTTACTTTCAGATAGTTTGATCCCTCTACAAATGTTTCCACATTTTATCTCAAACCTTGATTTCTCTCTTCAATATCAATCTCACAATCAACTCCCAAATGTGCTTTTTCACTTGAATGTCAATAAAGTTTTCAACTCAATGCACCTAAAGTCAAACTATCATATTTCTGGTAAAGATAGCATATTTTCTCCAAACCACCCAGACTCAGATTCTTTGGTTTTCCCCACAAATACACATATATCAAGTCAATAATCACATCAACGGCAATTCACCCTATACAATGTCCCTTGTTTCTTCTGAGTTCTATAATTCTCTAAGCTCTTAATCATCTCATACATGGACCATTATGATTGCAGTGATTTAAACTGACTCACTCTCTGGCTCTAGGCAACACATTCTTCACACTATCATTAGATATTAATCTAATATCTAATGATATTAATTACTGTTTTGAATTAAATACTGTTTTCAGCATTTCGATCCTCTTCTGAAAATAATGTAAAACCTTCAATAGTTCCTTATTGCTAATAACAGTGGATTTTCAACTTACATGGAGAAGTCCTTGGAAATCATGGTTATCTTTGCAGAACAAATCCATTATTTATTACCCTTAGGCAAACATATTATCTTATTTATAAAGCTTAAATATGTAACTGAATGTCAGATCACATACATTATCTTACACTAACCTCTAGCACAGAAATGTTGTAGCAGCTGCCAAAATTAAAAACAAAACAAAACAAACCCTCCATTTCACCCAACTGTTACAGTCTCTTTCTCCCAAAGAGATCTTGCATTTTACCATTCCCACTTTGCACCATGCAGTTCTACCTACTGGCAATATGCTTGCCACTCACTTTATCAGTTTTAATCCTGTCCATTTATCCTTCAAGAACAAATCAAATCCTACTTCCTGCATGAAGTATTCCCAGAGCATCATAGCCCTTGATGATCTTCCATATAACTCCTCTTAACCCACTGCAGACACAGTTTATGCTAAGGGGATGTAATACAGTGTAATAGTTAAGAGCTGGCACTTTGGAGTCAGACAGATTTGGACTCCGTCACTTATTAACTGAGACCCTAGGAAAGTTAGCCTCACTAACTTCAGTCTCCTTATGTATAAGAAACAGATTCTAATATCTAACTACCTTATAAAGTTGTTTTGATGATTAAGATAATGTATTTAATAGGTTTTTGTTTTAGAGTCCCCAAGACTACCCACACATTAAGTGAATTGATAGGTCTGTGGAATTCAGCATATTGTTTATTACAGCATTAGGCTAATTTTATTACAGTGAAAGGTTAACCCATAGGATCAGTAAGGGAAAAAGACACCACAGTCTGGAGAAATCCATACAAAGACTTCCTTATGTGCTCTCCCAATAGTGAGTGGGAACACTTGAGCATGCTACTTTCTCTAATAATGAAAAATGTAGTAACATGTATACAGTGTTTCACTCAGGGAAGCTGATTTAGAGATTTAGTGTTTGAGGCTTTTAGTGATGGCTGGTCATGCCTAGCACATACCAAAATTCCAGACTCTTAGAAGGAAAGCAGGTCTTATGGATTGAACTGTCCCCCACCCAAATATGTGTTGCAATCCTAACCCCTATACAGACATACCTCATTTTATTGTACCTCACAGATACTGCGTTTCTTACAAATTGAAAGTATGTGGCAACCCTGTGTCCAGCAAGTCTTATCAGTGCCATTTTTCCAACAGCGTGTACTCACTTTATGTCTCTGTGTCACATTTTGGTAATATTTGCAATATTTCAAACTTTGTCTTTATTATTATATCTGTTATGGTGATCTGTGATCCCCGATCCTTGATGTTACTATTTTAATTGTTTTGGGGCACCATGAACCACACCCATATAAGACGGTGAACTTAATCAATAAATGTTATGTATTCTGACAGCTCCACTGACCAGCTGTTCCCAGCCTCTCTCCTTCTCCTCTATTCCCTGAGACACAACACTATTGAAACTAGTCAATTAAAAGCCCTACAAAGGCCTCTAAGCATTCAAGTAAGAGTCGTACATCTCTCAATTTAAATGAAAAGCTTGAAGTGATTAAGCTTAGTGAAGAAGGCATGTTGAAAGCTAAGACAGGCTGAAAGCTAGGCCTCTTGAACCAAACGGTTAGCCAAGTTGTGAATGCAAAGGAAAACTTTTTGAAGAAAATTAAAAGTGCTATTCCAGTGAACACATGAATGATAAGAAAGTGAATCAGCCCTTTTGCTGATATGGAGAAAGTTTTAGAGGTCTGGATAGATCAAACAAGCCACAACATTCCCTTAAGCGAAAGCCTAATCCAGAGCAAGGCCCTAACTCTCTTCAATTCTATGAAGGCTGAGAGAGGTGAGGAAGTTGCAGAAGAAAAGTTTGAAGCTAGAAGAGATTGGTTTATGAGCTTTATGGAAAGAAGCCATCTCCATAACTTGCTGCAGGGTGAAGCAGCAAGTGCTGATGTAGAAGCTGCAGCAAGTTATCCAGAAGATGTAGCTAATTAATGAAGATGACTACACTAAACATCAGATTTTCAATACAGACAAAACAGACTTATACTGGAATATGTCATCTAGGGCTTTCATAGCTAGAAAGGAGAAGTCAACACCTGGCTTCAAAGCTTCAAAGGACAGGCTGACTCCTGTTAGGGGCTAATGCAGCTGGTGACTTGTAGTTGAAGCCAATGCTCATTTACCATTCGAAAAATCCTAGGGCCCCTAAGAATTATGCTAAATCTACTCTGCCTGGACTCTACAAATGGAACAACAAAGCCTGGATAATAGCACATTTGTTTACAACATGGTTTACTGAATATTTTAAGCCCACTGTTGAGACCTACTGCTCAGAAAAAAAGATTCCTTTCAAAATATTACTGCTCATTGACAATGCACCTGATCACCCAAGAGCTCTGATACATAAAATATATATATATATACACATAAAAAGAGATTAATGTTGTTTTCATACCTGCTGACACAATATCCATTCTCTAGCCCATGAATCAAGGGGTAATTTATATTTTCAAGTCTCCCCCCCCATGGAAATTTATGATACAAATTTCTTTCAATTCTGTTATAGTCTTTATTAACTTATCCCTTGTTCAAAGCACTCTTCCATCCCTGAGACTCTGGGTTTCTGGGAAGAATACTGAGTGGCTTTTTCTTCTTCTGATTGTTAACTTTCAAGATTTTTTTTGTGTGTGCTTTAGGTGAAAGTTTACAGCTCAAGTTAGTTTCTCATACAATAATTTATACATTGTTATATGACCTTAGTGCTATCCCTATATTGTGACAGCACACTCCCTCTTTCTACCTCGGATTTCCAGTGTCCATTCAACCAGCTCCTATCCCTGTCTGCCTTCTCGTCTTGTCTCAGGACATGAGCTGAACATTTAGTCTCCGGTATCTACTTGAACTAAGAAGCACACTATTCATGAGTATCATTTTACGTCTTATAGTCTAGTACGACCTTTGTCTGAAGAGTAGGCTTCAGGAATAGTTTTAGTTCTGGGCTAACAGAGAGCCCAGAGGCCATGTCTTCTGGGGTTCCTCTATTCTCAGACCATTAAGTCTGGTGTTTTTACACGAACTTGAGTTTTGCACCCCACTTTTCTCTTGCGCCATCAGGGACTCTGTTGTGTTCCCTGTCGGGGTGGTCATTGGTGGTAGCTGGGCAACATTAAGTTCTTCTAGTCTCAGGCTGATGGAGTCTCTGGTTTATGTGGCCCCTTTTGTCTCTTCGGCTAATATTTTCCTTGTGTCTTTGGTGTTCTTCATTCTCCTTTGCTCCTGGTGAGTTGGGACTAATTGATGCATCTTAGACGGCTGCTTGCTAGCTTTTAAGACCCTAGACATCACTCACCAAAGTAGGATGAAGAACATTTTCTTAATAAGGTTTATTGTGCCAACTGACCTAGATGTCCCCCCAAAACATGGTCCCCGGGCTCCAGCCCCTGCTACTCTGTCACTTAAAGTATTTGGTTGTGTTCAGGAAACTTTTTAGCTTTTGGTTTAGTCCAGTTGTGATTTCCCCTGTATTGTGTATTGTCCTTCCCTTCACCTAAGATAATTCTTGTCTATTATCTTTTTTTTTTATCTAGTTAGCGAATTCCCCTCTCCCTCCCTCCCCAATCTCATAACCCTCAAAGAATGCTTTCTTCTGTGTTTAAACCTCCTCTTGAGTTCTTATACTCGTGGTCTGATGCAATATTTGTCCTTTTGCGACTGATTGATTTCACTCAGAATGATGCCTTCCAGGTTAATACATGTTATGTTTTGCAGATTCATTGTTGTTCTCTGTTGTTTTGTAGTATTCCATTTTGTGAATATACCATAATTTGTTTATCCATTTCTCCATTGATGGGAACCTAAATTGTTTCCATCTTTTTCCTACTGTGAACAGTACTGCAATGAACATGAGTGTGCGTGTATCTATTCATGTGACAGCTCTTATTTCCCTAGGATATATTTCAACGAGTGCGATTGCTGGATCCTATGGTACTTCTATTTCTAGCCTTCTAAGTAAGTGCCAAGTTGATATCCAAAGTGGTTGTACCATTTTACATCGCCACCAGCAGTGTGTAAGTGTTCCAGCCTCTCCACAACCTAACATTTATCATTTTGTGTTTTTTGTATTAATGATAGCCTTGTTGGTATCAGTGAGATGGTATCTCACTGTAGATTTGATTTCCATTTCTCTAATGGCTAATGATTTTTTTGTGCTTTTTAAAATTTTTTATTGTGCTTTAAGTAAAACTTTACAAACCAAGTCAGTCTCTCACACAAAATTTTATATACACATTGCTACATACTCCTAATTGCTCTCCTTCTAATAAGACAGCCCGCTCATTACCTCCACTCTCTCTTTTCATGTCCATTGTGCCAGCTTCTGACCCCTCTAACCTCTCATCTCCCTCCAGGTAGGAGATGCCAACATAGTCGCAAGAGTCTACTTGATCCAAGAAGCTCATTCTTCACCAGCATCTTTTTCTATCCTATTGTCCAGTCCAATCCCTGTATGAAGAGTTGGCTTTGGGAATGGTTCCTGTCTTGGGCCAACAGGTCTGGGGGTCATGACCACCGGGGTCCTTCTAGTCTCAGACCATTAAGTCTGGTCTTTTTCGAGAATTTGGGGTCTGCACCCCACTGCTCTCCTGCTCCCTCAGGGGTTCTCCGTGGTGTTAAGTGTCAGGGCAGTCATCGGTTGTAGCCAGGTGCCATCTAGTTCTTCTGGTCTGAGGCTGATGTAGTCTCTGGTTTATGTGACCCTTTCTGTCTCTTGGGCTCATCATTACCTTGTATCCTTGGCGGTCTTCATTCTCCTTTGCTCCAGGTGGGTTGAGACCAGTTGATGCATCGTAGATGGCCGCTTGCTAGCGTTTAAGACCCCAGACGCCACTCTCCAAAGTGGGGTGCAGAATGCTTTCTTAATAAAATTCTTAATTTTATTATGCCAATTGATTTAGATGTCCCCTGAAACCACGGTCCCCAAACCCCCGCCCCTGCTACGCTGGCCTTTGCAGAATTCAGTTTATTCAGGCAACTTCTTTGCTTTTAGTTTAGTCCAGTTGTGCTGACTTCTCCTGTATTGTGTTCTCTTTCCCTTCACCTAAAGTAGTTCTTGTCTACTATCTAATTAATGAATACCCTTCTTCCACCCTCCCACCCTCCCCCATCTCAGAACCCTCAAAGAATATTTTCTCTGTTTACACTGTTTCTCGAGTTCTTATAACAGTGGTCTAATATTTGTCCTTTTGCAACTAATTTCACTCAGCATAATGCGTTCCAGGGTTCTCCATGTTATGAAATGTTTCACAGATTCATTACTGTTCTTTAACGATGCGTAGTGTTCCCTTGTGTGAATGTGCCATAATTTATTTATCCATTCATCTGTGGATACGTACCTTAGTTGCTTCCATCTTTTTGCTATTGTAAACAGTGCTAGAATGAACATGGGTGTGCATATATCTGTTCATGTAAAGGCTCTTATTTCTCTAGGATATATTCCAAGGAGTGGGATTGCTGGATTGTACCGTAGTTCTATTTCTAGCTTTTCAAAGAAGCACCAAATCGATTTCCAAAGTGTTTGTACCATTTTACATTCCCACCAGGAGTGTATAAGTGTTCCAGTCTCTCCACAACCTCTCCAACATTCATTATTTTGTGTTATTTGGATTAAAGCCAGCCTTGTTGGAGTGAGATGGAATCTCAGTGTAGTTTTGATTTGCATTTCTCTAACGGCTAATGATCGTGAGCATTTTCTCATGTCTCTGTTAGCTACCTGAATGTATTCTTTAGTGAAGTGTCTGTTCATATCTTTTGCTCATGTTTTAATTGGGTTATTTGTCTTTTTGTAGTTCAGTTCTTCCAGTATCATGTTTTTAGAGATCAGAAGCTGATCGGAAATGTCATAGCTCAAAACTTTTTCCCCATTCTGTAAGTAATCTCTTTACTCTTTTGGTGAATGCTTTGGATGATCATAGATGATGGATTGGTAGGAGCTCCCACTTATATCTAGTTTTTCTTCTGCACTGTTAGTAATGTTTTGTACGGCTCCTAACGTTGTCCCTATTATTTCTTCCATGATCTTTATCATTTTAGATTTTATATTTAGGTCTTTGATTCATTTTGAGTTCATTTTTGTGTATGGAATGAGGTATGAGTCTTGTTTCATTTTTTGCAGATGGATATCCAATTATGCCAGCACCATTTGTTAAAAAAACTGTCTTTTCCCCATTTAACCGATTTGGGGCCTTTGTCAAATATCAACTGCTCATTTGTGGATGGATTTATGTCTGGATTGTCAATTCTGTTCCTTTGGTCTATGTATCTGTTGCTGTACCAGTACGAGGCTGTTTTGACTACTCTGTTGGTATAAAAAAAAAAAATACTCTGTTGGTATAATAGGTTCTAAAACAGGTAAAGTGAGGCCTCCCACTTTGTTGTTTTTTTTCAGTAATGCTTTATTATCTGGGGCCTCTTTCCCTTCCATATTAAGTAGGTGATTTGCTTCTCCATGTCATTAAAGAATGTCGTTGGAATTTGGATCAAATTGCATTGTATCTATAGATGGATTTTGGTAGAATAGACATTTTTACAATGTTAAGTCTTCCTATCCATGGGCAAGGTATGTTTTTCCACTTACGTAGGTCTCTTTTGGTTTCTCGCAGAATTGTTTTGTAGTTTTCTTCGTATAAGTCATTTACATCTCTGGTAAGATTTATTCCAAGTATTTTATCTTTTTGGGGGTGCTGTGAATGGTATTGATTTGGTGATTTCCTCTTCTATTTGTTGCTGTAGAGGAATCCAACTGATTTTATGTTCATCTTGTATCTTGATTCTCTGCTGAACTCTTGTATTAGTTTCGGTAGTTTTCTTGAGGATTCCTTAGGGCTTCTGTGTATAAGATCATGTCATCTGCAAATACAGGTACTTTGACCTCTTCCTTGCCAATCTGGATGCCCTTTATTTCTTTACCTAGCTTAATTGCTCTGGCTAGGACTTCCAGAAAATTGTTGAATAAGACTGGTGATAAAGGGCATCCTTGTCTGGTTCCCGACATCAAGAGGAATGCTTTCAGACTCTCTCCATTTAGGATGGTGATGGCTGTCGGCTCTGTATAAATGCCCTTTATTATGTTGAGGAATTTTTCTTCTATTCCTATTTTGCTGAGAGTTTTTATCATGTATGGGCGTTGAACTTTGTCAGTTGCCTATTCTGCATCAATTGATAAAATCATGTGATTCTTGTCTTTTATTTATCTGATGCATTACATGAATTGTTTTTCTAATGATGAACCATCCCTGCATACCTGGAATAAATCCCACTTGGTCATGGTGAAATATTTTTTTGATATGGTGTTGAATTGTGTTGGCTAGAGCCTTGTTGAGGAATTTTGCATCTAAATTCATGATGGATATAGGTCTGTAATTTTCTTTTTTTGTGGTGTCTATCTGGTTTTGCTATCAGGGATATGCTGGCTTCAAAGAACGAGTTTGGGAGTATTCTGTCCTTTTCTATGCTCTGAAATACCTTTAGTAGTAGTGGAGTTAATTCTCTGAAACTTTGGTAGAACTCTGCAGTGAAGCTCTCCGGGCCAGGACTTTTTTTTTGTTCGGAGTTTTTTGACCACCTTTTCAATCTGTTCTTTTGCTATGGGTCTATTTAGTTGTTCCACCTCTGTTTTTGTTATTTTAGGTAGGTAGTGTGTTTCTAGGAATTCATCCATTTCTTCTTGGTCTTCAAATTTGTTAGAGTACAATTTTTTATAGTAATCTGGTATGATTCTTTTAATTCCAGTTGGATCTGTTGTAATATTGCCCATCTCATTTCTTATCCAGGTTATTTGTTTCCTCTCCTGTTTTTCTTTCGTCAGTTTGGCCAACAGCTTATCAATTTTGTTAATTTTTTCAAAGAACCAGCTTTTGATCTTGTTAATTCTTTCAATTGTTTTTCTGTTTTCTATGTCTTTCAATTCTGCTCTAATTTTTGTTATTTGCTTTTCTCCTGGTGCCTGAGGGTTTCTTTTGCTGCTCTCTTTCTATTCGTTCAAGTTGTAGGGATAATTCTTTGATTTTGGCCCTTTCTTCTTTTTGTATGTGTGCATTTATCTCCATAAATTGACCTCTGAGCAATGCTTTGACTGTGTCCCAAAGGTTCAGATAGGAAGTGTTGTCATTCTCATTGGATTCTATGAATTTCTTTATTCCATCCTTAATGTCTTCTATAACTGAGTGTTTTCTGAGAAGGGTATTTTTCAGTTTCCATGTGTTTGATTTCTTTTCCCTGCTTTTTCTGTTATTGATTTCCACTTTTATGGCCTTATGGTCACAGAAGATGCTTTGTAATATATCAATGTTTTGGATTCTGCTAAGGCTTCTTTATGACCTAATATGTGGTCTATTCTAGGGAATGTTCCATGTGCACTAGAAAAGAAATTACACTTGGTTGCTGTTGGGTGGAGTGTGCTATATATGTCTATGAGGTCAAGTTCCTTGATTGTGGCATTTTGATCTTCCATGTCTTTATCGAGCTTCTTTCTGGATGTCCTGATCTTCACCGAAAGTGGTGTGTTGAAGTCTCCTACTATTACTGTGGAGCTGTCTATCTCACTTTTCAATGCTGATAGAGTTTATGTACCTTGTAGCGCTTTTTAGCACTGTCATTGGGTGTACAAATATTTATTATGGTTATATTCTCCTGGTATATTGTCCCTTTATTCACTGTCTTCCTCTCCATATGAAAGATCTATGACTACATGTCTTAGTCCCTCTTTATTGTTTTAATGTTGTCTTCTTTTACATAATTACATTGCTCTTTCCCTGTTTTGAGCATTTTTTTGTCTTGATTTATTTTTGTGATTTCCCTATCTGGGTTGACATATGACTGTTCTGTCCAGTGTTCTAGTCTTGTGTTGATACCTGATATTATTGGTTTTCTATCCGAAGAAATCCCTTTTGTATTTCTTGTAGTTTTGGTTTGGTTTTTACAAATACCCTAAACTTCTGTTTATCTGGGAATGTCCTAATTTCACCTTCATATTTGAGAGACAGTTTTGCTGGATATATGATTCTTGGCTGGCATTTTTTTTTGTCATCAATGCTTTATATGTCATCCCATTGCCTTCTGGCCTGAATGGTTTCTGCCATGTAGTCCGAGCTTATTCTTATTGACTGTCCTTTGTAGGTGACTTTTCGTTTATCCCTAGCTGCTCTTAAAATTCTCTATTTTTGATATTGGCAAGTTTGGTTATAATAATTCTTGGTGACTTTCTTTTAAAATCTACCTTATGTTGAGTTCAATGAACATCTTGGATAGATATCTTCTCATCTGTCACGATATCAGGGAAGTTTTCTGCCAGCAAATCTTCAACAATTTTCTCTGTATTTTCTGTTATCCCACCCTGTTCTGGTACTCCATTCACTCGTAGGTTATTTCTCTTGATAAGGTTTCTTCATGTTTTTAAATTCTTTTATCTGGTTTTTCTTTAAACATATTTGGTTCCATGTACTTTATCTTCAAGTTCATCAATTCTGCCTTCCACTTGCTCAATTCTGCTCCTCTTTCTATTGAGTTGAGTAATTCTGTAATTTTATTGTTAATCGTCTGAATTTCTGATTGCTGTCTGTCTATGGATTTTTCCAGGTTATTTAATTTTTCATTATGTTCCTGAATAGCCTTTTTAATTTCTTCAAATACTTTATATGTGTGTTCCTTGGCTTGTTCTGAGTATTGTCTGATTTCCTTTTCGATGTTTTGAGGGGTTCTGTACATTAATCTTTTGTATTCTGCATCTGGTAATTCCAGGGAGGCATTTTTATCTAGAAGATCTCTTGATTCTTTGTTTTGAGAGCTTGTTTAGGTGATCATGGTCTGTTTCTTTATGTGACTTGATATTGACTGTTGTTTCTGAGCCATCTGTAAGTTGTATTAATTTACATTTGCTTACTGTATCGTAGCTTCTTGCTTTGTTTTGTTTTGATATGCCCAAATGGTTTGCTTGAGTGCATTAGCTTGATTATTTTCGCCTTTGGAGCTCTGACGTCCTGCCCCAAGATAGCTAGAGTTTTTAATCAGGTATATCAGTGCAGGAGTCCATTCACTTTTCTTATATGAATTCAGCTCAGGTGTCCCGGTAGCTGATTATCAAGAGTGTGGTACAGGCTTTGGTGTATAGTTTTAGAGGAGGAGGGGTGATTGGTGTAGGTAACAGTATCTGGTTGCAGCAGGGGGTTACACTCTGAACAAGGCAGGGGGCTTAGAATCATCCCCCACATGTCTCTGAGGAAAGCATGTCCCTCTTCCTTAGAGTGTACAGGTGGGTGAGTTCTGAAGATGGACCACCGGCATCCAATGTTTTTGGTTGTAAGGACTGGGAAGTACCAGTTATCTTTGGACTCCTGTCGTGGGTGGCTGGGTGACCTGAGTAAAGCCACCAGTCCTTAGGCCCATGATGTGGGTAGGTGAGGACCCTGTTTAATAGGCAAAGTGGTGTCAAACATCAACCACCCACCTCTTCACCGCACAGCTGAAACAGTTCGAATCTGCGAATAAGGGCCTATTCTCCTGAAATAGGCCCACGCAGGTCCAAATTGTAGGGGGAAAGGTACTCAAAGTCCACGAACTGTTTATGCCTGGACAGGAGTTGCTTCTGTCCTGAGCTCCCGTGGTTAGTGGAGCTGGCAAATTATCTTTTCCCTCACTTGCGAATTTATTCCTTCTCCAAGGCCAGAAGGATGGCTCTAGGCACTCAACAGGGCCTATGTCAGGCCCAGGGAAATCAACAGCCACTGAATCTCGCTTGAGGGCGGGGAGGCACGATTAAATATACGCAAGTACTTAGCTTTTGCCAAAGGTGCCGTTCTTCTCTGTTTCTGGAGTTGTGAGTAGGCTGTGTGGCTGGCTGCTTCTCCCCGAGGAAACTGCGACAGAATGCTGGTATCAGCTCACTGTAGCCACTCCCAGTAATGGTGCCTGAGGACTCCTGGCGATTCAGGTCCGGTAACTCCTCTCCGGTTCTGAACCGCCTATTCCTCCCCCTGCAGCTCAGTTCGTTTTGTGACTTTGCCTTTGATGTGCTCCTAGCTTGTCATAAATATACTCGTTTCACTTGTTTTTTGGGGTCTTTGCTGTAAGAGGGCTCACCGGAAGCATCTGTCTATTCTGCCATCTTGGCCCCACCTCCTCATGGCTAACGATCTTGAATATTTCCTCATGTATCTGTTAGCCACCTGAATGTCTTCTCTGGTGAAGTGCCTGATCATATCCTTTGCCCAATTTTAATTGGGTTGTTTGTGTTTTTGTTGTTGAAGTTTTGTAGTATCTTGTAGATTTTAGAGATTAGATCGTGATCACGTGTCACCGCCAAAATTTTTTTCCCAGTCTGTAGGTTGTCTTTTTACTCTTCTGGTGAAGTTTTTGGATGAGCGTAAGTGTTTGATTTTTAGGAGCTCCCAGTTATCTAGTTTCTCTTCTGGTGTTTGTGCATTGTTAGTAATGTATTGTATACTGTTTAAGCCATGTATTAGGGCTCTTAGTATTGTCCCTATTTTTTCTTCCATGATCTTTGTCATTTTAGATTTTACATTTATGTCATTGATCCATTTTGAGCTAGTTTTTGTGCATGCTGTGAGGCATGGGTCTTGTTTCTTTTTTTTTGCAGACAGGTATCCAGTTATGCCAGCAGCATTTGTTAAACAGACTGTCTTTTCTCCCATTCTACAGACTTTAGGACATTGTCAAATATCAGCTGCTCATATGTGGATGGATTTATGTCTGGATTCTCAATTCTGTTCCATTGGTCTATGTATCTGTTGTTGTACCAGCACCAGACTGTTTTGACTAGTGTGGCGGTATAACATGTTCTAAAATCAGGTAGTTTGAGGCCTCCCACTTTGTTCTTTTTTTAGTAATGCTTTCACTTTTTTTTTTTTTTTTTTACTTTTTACTTATCTGGGGCCTCTTTCCCTTCCATATGAAGTTGGTGATTTGTTTCTCCATCTCATTAAAATATGTTGTTGGAATTTGGATCGGAATTGCATTGTATCCATAGATGGCTTTTGGTAGAATAGTCATTTTTACAATGTTAAGACTTCCTATTCATGAGCAAGGTATGTTTTTCCACTTATGTAGGTCTCTTTTGGTTTCCTGCAGTAGTGTCTTCTAGTTTTCTTTGTATAGGTCTTTTATATCTCTGCCTAGATTTATTCCTAAGTATTTTATCTTCCTGGGGGCTATTGTTAAAAAAAAAAAAGTTAATAGTACTTATTTGGTGATTTCCTCTCCGAAGTTCTCTTTGTTGGTGTAGAAGAATCAAACTGATTTTTGTATGTTTATCAAAGTATCCTGATACTTTGCTGAAAACTTGTATTAGTTCCAGTAGTTTTCTTGTGGATTCTTTGGTGTGTTCTGTGTATAAGATCATACAATCATACTTTTACCTCTTCCTTACCAATTTGGATGCCCTTTCTTTCTTTTCTAGCCTAACTGCACTGGCTAGGACCTCCAGTGCAATGTTGCACAAGAGAGGTGATAAAGGACATCCTTGTCTCATTCCCATTCTCAAGGGGAGTGCGTTCTGACTCTCTCCATTTAGGACGATGCTGCCTGTTGGGTTTGTATACATGTTTATTATGTTTAGGAATTTCCCTTCTATTCCTATTTGCTGAGGGTTTTTTTTTTATCATTATGAATGGGTGTTGGACTTTGTTGAATTCCTTTTCTGTATCAATTGAGAAGATCATGTGTTTCCTGTCTTTTATTTATGTGATGGATTACACTGATTGTTTTGCTACCCTTGAGCCATTCCTTCTTACCTGGTATGAGTCCCTGTTGGTCACGGTGAATTATTTTTTTTATATGTTGTTAAATTCTACTGGCTAGAATTTCATTAAAGATTTTTTTGTCTATGTTCATGAAGGATGTTGGTTTGTAATTTTCTTTTTTTTGTGGAGTCTTTACCTGGTTTTGGTATCAGGGTTATGCTGGTTTCATAGAATGAGTTTGGGAGTATTCCATCCTTTTCTATGCTCTGAAATACCTTTAGTAGTAGTGGTGTTAACTCTTCTCTGAAAGTTCGGTAGAATCCTGTAGTTAAGCCGTCTGGGTCAGGGCTTTTTTTGTTGCGAGTTTTTTAAATTATCTCTTCAATCTCTTCTTTTGCCATAGGTTTATTTAGTTTTTTTTTAACCGTAGTATTATGTAATTATGTAGTTCAGTTATGTAATGTATTTCTAGAAATTTCTCCATTTCCTCTAGGTCTTCAGAGTTGTTAGGAGTACAATTTTTCATAGTACTGTTATGATTCTTTTAATTTCAGTTGGGTCTGCTGTGATATTGCCCACCTCATTTCTTATTCGGGTTATTTGCTTCCTCTCCTGTTTTTCTTTTGTCAGTTTGGCCAATGGCTTATTCATTTTGTTGATCTTTCAAAGAACCAGCTTTTGGTCTTGTTAACTCTTTCAATTGTTTTTCTGTTCTCTATTTCATTTGTGTCTGCTCTAATCTTTATTATTTCCTCTCTTCTGGTGCCCGCGGGCTTCTTTTGCTGCTCTCTATTTGTTCGAGTTGTAGGATTAAAGTTTTGATTTTGGCCCTTTCTTCTCTTTGTATGTGTGCATTTATTGCTATATAATTGGTCCATTTATAGCACTGCTTTTGCTGTGTCCCAAGGGTTCTGGTAGGATGTGTTTTCATTCTCATTTGATTCTGTGATTTTCTTTATTCTGTCCTTGATTTCTTCTATAACCCAGTAGTTTTTGAGCAAGGTGCTGTTCAGTTTCCATGTGTGCTTTTTTTTTTCTCCTTGCTTTTTGTGTTACTGATTTCTACTTTTACGGTTTTATGGTCAGAAGCGATGTTTTGTAATATTTGTATGTTTTGGATTCTGTTAAGTCTAGCTTTGTGACCTATTATGTGGTCTATCCTGGAGAATGTTCCATGTGTGCTGGAAAAGAAAGTATACTTGGCTGCTGTTGGGTGGAGTGTTCTGTTTATGACTATGAGATTGTGGCATTTAGATTTTCTGTATCTTTATCAAGCTTCTTTCTGGATGTTCTGTCCTTCACCAAAAGGGGTGTGTTGAAGTCTCCTACTATAATTGTGGAGCTGTCTATTTCTCTTTTCAATGTCTTTAGAGTGTGTTTTGTGCATTTTGGAGCCCTGCCATTGAATGCATAAATATTTATGATGGTTATATCCTCTTGGTGTAGCGATCCTTTAATCTTATCCTTTGTGGTGGATTTTGCTTTAAATTCTATTTTGTCAGAGATTAATATTTCCACTCCTGCTTTTTTTTTTTCATTGTTCTTTGCTTGATGTATTTTTTTTCATTCTTTGAGTTTTAGTTTGTGTCTTTGAGTCTAAGGTATGTCTCTCGTAGGTAGCATATGGATGGATCGTGTGTCTTTTTAATCCATTCTGCCAGTCTCTATCTCTTTATTGGTGCATTTAGTCCATTTACATGCAGCGTAATTATTGATAGGTATGAGTTTTTTTTTTACGAGTTTAGTGCAGTTATTTTGATGTCTTTTATTTTGTGTGTGTTGCTGACAGTTTCTTTGTTCCACTTAATTTTCTGTGCCAAGTCTTTTTCATTGTTGCTGATTTTGTATTTGCTGAGTCTTTATGTTTTTCTTGTTTTTTTTTATTTTGATGCATAGAATTGTTAATTTCCTTTGTGGTTACCTTAATATTTTCCTGTTTTTCTAAGTTTAAACCAATCTTTTATTTCTTTATATCGCCTTCACTTCCTCTCCAGGTGGAAGTTCTATGACATTATTTAGTCCCTCTTTTTTGTTGCAATGTTGTCATGTTTTACATATTGATGTCTCTGTTTCCCTATTTTCAGTGTTTTAGCTTTGATTTATTTCTGTGACTTCCCTATCTGGGTTGATATCTGGTTGCTCTGCCCTGTTTTCTAGTCTTTTGTTGTTATCTGATGTTACTGATTTTCTAACTGAAGGACTCCCTTTAGTATTTCTTGTAATTTTTGTTTGATTTTTACACGTTCCCTAAACTTCTATTTATCTGGAAATACCCTAAATTTCACCATTATATTTTAGAGACAGTTTTACTGGATATATAATTCTTAGCTGGCAATATTTTTCCTTCAAGGCTTTATATATGTCATCCCATTGCCTTCTTGCCTGCATGGTTTCTGAGTAGTCAGAGTTTAGTTTTATTGACTTTTGTAGATGACTTTTCGTTTAAACTTAAAAAAACAAAAAACAAACCAAACCCACTGCCATTGAGTAAATTCCGACTCACAGCAACCCGATAGGACAGAGCAGAACTGTGCCATAGAGTTTCCAAGGAGCGCCTGGCGGATTCGAACTGCCAACCTTTTGGTTAGCAGCCATAGCAGTTAACCACTACACCACCAGGGTTTCCATAGCTGCTCTTAAGATTCTTTGTCTTTGGTTTTGGCAAGTTTGATTATAATATGTCTTGGTGACTTTCTCTTAGGATCTACCCTGTGTACAGTTTGATGAACTTCTTAGATAGATATCTTCTCATCTGTCATGATATCATGGATGTTTTCTGCCAACACAATCTTCAGCAATTTTCTCTGTATTCTCTGTTATCCCCCCCATTCTGGTACTCCAATCACTCATAGGTTACTCCCCTTGATAGACTCCCACATAATTCTTAGGGTTTCTTAATTTTTAAAAATCCTCTTATCTGGTTTTTCCTCAAATAAATTGATGTCAAGTGCTTTACCACTAATTCTGACTTCCATTGCCTCAATTCTGCTCCTATGACTTTCTACTGAGTTGTCTAATTCTGAAATTTTGGATTTCTGTTTGCTGTCTCTCTATGGATCCTTGCAACATGTTAAATTTGTCAATATGTTCTTGTATAATCTTCTTTAGTTCCTCTGTTGCTTTGTCTGTATGTTCCTTGGTTTGATGTGCATTTTGCCTGATGTCCTTCCTGATCTCTTGAAGAGCACTGTATATTAATCTTTTGAATTCCACCTTCGGTAATTCCAAGATATTCTCTTCCTCCTGGAGGTTTTTTTGGTTCTTTGTTTTGGTCATTTGCCGAAGCGCTCATGGTCTGCTTCTTTTACATGCTTTGATATTGACTGCTGTCTCTGAGACACCCATGAGTTATTATATTTATTTTATGTTTGCTTACTATGTTCTGGCTTCTTGTTTTGTTTTAATACACCCAAATAGGCTGGTCATGTGAACTACTTTATTGCCGTCTTTGAAGCTCTCACATCCTGTCACCAGGTGGTTAGAGCTGTTCATAGGTATGTAAGCCCAGGGGTCCATTTACTTTTCTTGTGTAGATTCCGTTTAGGTGTCCAGGTTGTCAGTCACTGAATATGTGATGTAGGCTCTCACCTACAGCCCTAGACGGACAGGGGTGATTGGAGTAGGCACAGGTATGTAGGAGCAGTAAGGGGTCATGTGCTGAGCAAGGCAGGGGGCTGACGGCTGCCCCTGAGTATCTGAGTAGAAGGCATGTCCCTGTTCCATACAGTGCGTAGGTGGGTGGGTTTTGCAGCCAGTCTTTGGCCACCTAATGCTGTTGGCTGTAAGGACTGGGAGGCACCGCTTGTTCTTGGATACCTGTTGAGGGTGGTTTGGTGGAGTGGGTGGAGCCACCAGTCCTTAGGCCCCTGATGTGGGTAGGTGAGTACCCTGCTTTATGGGTAGGGAGGTGTCAAATATCACAAATCTGTCACTCCCCCTTATAGCTGTTGCAGTTGAAAACAGACTTCAGGTATATACCCTGTTGTACTATGCTAATATGGGTCTACACTGTTGATATGGGCCCACTTATGTCTAGGCAGGGATGAAAGGTATTCAAAGTCCATGGCCCTCTTTTGCCTGTGCTTAGGCAAAGGGGCTGTGTCTGCCCTGAGCTTCCAGCTTAGGGGAGCTGGCAGATTATTTTTTCCTGTTTGTTAACTTGTTCCCTCTCTAGAGTCAGAAGAATGGCTTGGAGCACTCAGTGGTTTCTAATTCTGGACCAGGGGGTGCAGCAATCACTGAAACTGGACTGGGATCTGGAGAAGAGTGGGGAGGGGGTAGGTAAATGGGAGAGATGTACTTCCCAAAGGGGGGGAGGATTTTTTTGATCTGCATGGTAGGTTAGATACTTGTACTTATCTTTTGCCGATTGAGTGCCGCTTCTCCCTGGTTCCAGAGTTTTGAGCAGACTTTCCGCTCCTCGGTTTCTCCTGATACGGAAAATGCATTCTGAGTGCTACTGCTTGCCTCAGGGTGCCAGCCAGATCAGGTCTGGCGAATCCTTGCTGCTTCTGAACTGTCTCTCCCTCCCCCTGATGCTCAGTCTGACTCAACTTTGTCTTTGATGTTCAGGGCTCCTAAATTGTCATATATAATCGATTCACTTGGTTTTTCAGTTCTTTGTTGTAAGAGGGGCCACAGGAAACATCTGACTACTCCACCATCTTGGCCCCCCCCCCCGACTTTCAAGTCTTATTATTTAAGAAATGTATTTTGTTAGGCTACAGTTGCCATAGATAGTGATTCCTCTGATGGGATCAGGATAAAGTAAATTGAAAACCTTCTGGAAAGGATTCACTATTCTAGATGCCAGTAAGAACATTTGTGATTCATTGAAGAAGGTCAAAATAACAACGTTAACAGCAGTTTGGAAGAAGTTGATTCCAACCCTCATGGTTCAAGACTTCAGTGGAGGAAGTAACTGGAAATGTGGTGGAAACAGCAAGAGAACTAGAATTTGAAGTGGAGCCTGATGATGTGACTGAATTGCTGCAATCTCACAATAAAACTTTAGCAGATGAGGAGTTGTTTCTTATGGAAGAGCAATGAAAGTATTTTCTTGAGATGCAATCAACTCCTGGTGAAGATGCTGTGAACATTGTTGAAATAACAATAAAAGATTTAGAATATTACATAAACTCCGTTGAAAAAGCAGTGGCAGGGTTTGAAGGTTTTTTTTCCAATTTTGAAAGAAATTCTACTGTGGGTAAAATCCTAATAAAACAGCTTTGTGTGCTACAGAGAAATCTTTCATGAAAGGAAGAGTCAATCAATGTGGCAAACTTCACTGTTGTCTTATTTTAAGAAATTGCCACAGCCACCCCAACCTTCAGCAACCCCATCCTGATCAGTCAGCAGCCACCAACACTGAGGCATGACCCTCCACCAGCAAACAGGTTACAACTTGCTGAAGGCGCAGATGATGGTTAGCATTTTTTTTTTAGCAATAAAGCATTTTTTAATTAAGGTATGTACATTGTTTTTTTTTTAGACATAATGCTATTGCACACTTAATAGGCTAAAGTATAGTATAAACATAACTTTTATGTGCACTCCCACCAAACTAGGAAACCAAAAAATACATGTAGCTCACTTTATTAAGATATTCACTTTATTGCAGTGCTCTGGAACTGAACTTGAAATATCTCCAAAGTATGCCTGTACCTATAGATGTACAGGATTGTCTTTGGAAATAGGATTGTCTTTGTTATATTAAGGAGGACACACCTAATCACTTCTGAGTTATAAAAACAGCAGATTGTACAAGTTAGACATAGATGCAGGCACACACAGGATAAAACAAATGTCATGTGAGGACTGCCAAGGAACACCCAGGGCTAACGACAAGGAAGGAATCAACATGGCCACGGCCCAGATTTGGCCTCCTAGCCTCCAGAATTTTGAGACAATAAATGCCTGTTTGTTAAAGCCACCCACTTGTGACATTTCTGTTACAGCAGCACTAGGAACTAAGACAGTGCATGTTCACAATAAATCACGTTATTTGTATAAACAATCGAGGCAAAGTGAACCACACTCATCAGTTAAGGAACAGATGAAAACCAAGGTCCCACACCACCTTGCAAGCAGGCCTTTCTAAAGCATAGCAGCCTTGTGCCTGCTATGTTAACTCCATACTGTACAGTTTAGCACAGTGCTCACATTATAAGTTAACTACATGTATACTCTGTGGATACCATTACATTGCAATATCATGCGTCAGTTCATGTTTCTCATAAAATAGCTATAGTTGTGGAACAGGATGGGTGTGGATCTCTGGATACAGGCGGAGGCAGTGCTTCTTGAAATATGTTCTGTGAAAAATGGGGTCTGTTGGAAAATTGCTTGGCAAAATGTTGTATATTATTTCTTTTCTTGTAAATTCTTAATTCATATTAGCAAATTCAAGGCCCTCAGAGGTTCTATAGTAAACAAACTGGTTTTTGTACGATTGAATCCAGAATTTCATATTTGACCATGCAACACCTATTAACTACTTGCTGACATTTTAGGAAATGCTGTACTAAGGCAAACAGATACGTCCAAAAACAAATACATCCACCAAATCCTGGACATATGCGAAAAATATGAAACGTCAGCAAGCTTTCAAAGAGAGTTATTAGAGCTAGAATTGTGAAGTTACCTGCTCCTGTGATAGGCAATAAACTTACAAAACCACTAGATGGCATGTGTGGAGTAGTCTATCTTTGCAAACTTGGCCTCGATGAATTATAAAAAGAAGAGAAAATGAAGATAAACTAGTTTCCACTGAAAAAGACAATCATTTTTATACTAAGTCTGGTTTGGAATTGATCTAAACATTTAAATAAGTTAACTGATGTACAATAGTCACACATTGTCCTTCCTACCTGCTAAAAAATAATTATTGTCTTCCAGCATGATAGAGTGAGGAAGTTAACAAACCCCAAAAGCAAACATAAAACTGAACAAAGCTGTCAAAAATAACCATGTCAGCACTCTGGAATTTGCTAAAAGGCATACAACAAAATGAGAAGCATTCAATTACAAAAACTATAGAATATCAGGTAAGAACAGTAGAGTCTGTGGCATTTTTTGCCCAGGACTGCTCCCATTGTGCCCCACCCCCCAATTTCTTTGGCCCACCAATTCAACCAAGGCAGGGCAGGCTGAAAAATTAAGTTTTTCTGCTGTTTCCACAGGGGACTCAATTCATTTGGAACTTTAGAAGGAGTAGATCCATTAGCCTGAGGTTAGCAGGGACATCTGGGGAGTCAGGCAGCCACAGGGAGCTTGATAAATTCACTGCATATTCCAAGCTGACTAGAAGCTCATCACATGCATAGCAGTGACTGGTGCGCCCAAACCACCCATATATCACTGGCTGACAGAGCCTAAACATACAAAAAGGAGGCATGAGAGCTCCTGGAAGAAAATAAAATCTGGGCCAGACTAGAAAACAGCCTGAAATTCGAATGGGCTCCCTAGCCCACACACAGAGGAGTGCAACCATTGACCAATCTTTGAATGAACACTAAAGCAATGCAGACATAAGGACCACCAGTAGAAAGCCAAGCTTGAAAGTAAAAACAAAGGGAGGGACTGAATAGAAATAATCGGCAACTACAGACTACGGGACAGACAGGCTTCACATTATTTAACCAGTTCCATTGAGTAGACTGTGACTCATCATGACTCCAAGTGTGTCGGAGTAGAACTGTGCTCCATAAGGTTTTCTATTATTTTAATTTTAATAATATATTTTATTTCACCCAGTATACCCAAAATACTATCATTTCAACATGTAATTGAAAACAAAAATTATTATTTTTTGGTGAAAATATACATAACAAAACATATACCCATTCAACATTTTCTACATGTACAGTTCAATGACATTGGTTACATTCTTTGCACTGTGTCACCATCTCGCTATCTCTACCCATATTGTTTCATCATTATTAACATAGACTCTTCTCTCCTCTAAACTTCTCCTCTGTGTTTTAGAGTTATTGTTGTCAATTTTATCTCATATACACAAGTCTTCAAAAGACTGCACTGTTCAAGGTGAACATTCTTTACCAGTTGAGCTAATCTGTTGTTTAGCTTAAAAATGGCTTCACAGGATAGTTTCAGTTCAAAGCTTAAAGATTATCTCAGAGAAATAGATTTGGGGGTTCCCCCAGACTCAGTGGGTCCAGTAAGTCTGTTTTCTATAAGAATTTTAAATTATGTTCCATATCTTTTCTTTTTCTGATAAGGATCCCTCTACTGGATCCTTGATCAAAATGTCAGTAATGGAATGGAAAAACTAATCCTCAATTTTATATGGAAAGACAAGAGACCCCAAATAGTCAAAGAAATATTGAAGAAGAACAAAGTAGGATGCTTCACACTTCCTGACTTCCAAACATATTGCACAGCTACAGTAATCAAAACAGCCTGATAGTGGTATAATGACAGACACATAGACCAATGGAATAGAATTGAAAATCCAGAAAGAAATCCAAACATTTATGGTCAAATTGATTTTCAACAAGTGCCAAATACATTCAACAGGAAAAGAACAGTCTCTTCAACAAATCATGCTGGCAAGGTGTATTTCCACATGCAGAAAAAGGAAACAAGAGCCATACCTCACACCATACACAAAAACTAATTCAAAATGGATCAAGGACCTAAATGTTAAATCCAAAACCATAAAGTTCTTGGAAGAAAATATAGGAGCAAAGCTTCAGGACCTAATTTTTTTCAATGATAGATTATCAAACACAACAACTAATGCACGAGCAAAAGAAAACAAGAAAGAACTGGGACCTCATAAAGTTAAATACATATGCTCATCAAAAGACTTAAAAGGAAAAAGACACAACCTACAGACTAGGAAAAATTCTTTGGGAATGATATAATTGATAAAAGTCTAATGTCTAAATTATATTTTAAAAGTCTACAACTTAACAACAAAAAGACAGCCCAAACAAAAACTGGGCAAAGGACATGAGCAGACACTTCAACAAAGAGGATATTCAAATGACCGACAGACACATGAAAAGGTGCTCAACGTCATTAGCTATCGGAGAAGTGCAAATCAAAATCACAATGACATACCATTTCATTCCCACTAGGATGGGTAGGATTTAAAAAAAGTAACAATAACAAGTGTTGAAGGGGATGTGGAGAAACCGGAAACCTCATCCACTGCTGGCGGGAATGTAAAATGGTACTGCCATTGTGGAAAACAGTCAGGAGGTTCCTCAAAAAACTAGAGGTAGAGCTGCCATATGACCTAGCAATTCCACTCCGAGGTATATACCCTAGGAATCTAATAGAAGTGACACGAATAGACATATGCACACCTACGTTCATTGCAGCACTGTTCACAATAGCAAAAGGATGGAAACAACCTAAGTGTCCATCAATTGATGGATTGATAAGTAAAATGTGGCACATACATACAATGGAATAGTACTCAGTGATAAAGAAAAATGAGTTCCTGAAACACCCTGGAGCACGGATGAATCTGGAGGACATTTCTATTGAGCAAAATAAGTCAATCACAAAAAAAGAAAATATTGTATTTTGTCATGATTTCTTATGTAATGACATGGAAACCCTGGTGGCGTAATGGTTAAGTGCTATGGCTGCTAACCAAAGGGTCGGCAGTTTGAATCCACCAGGTGCTCCTTGGAAACTCTATGGGGCAGTTCTACTCTGTCCTATAGGGTCGCTATGAGTTGGAATCGACTCGACGGCACTGGGTTTGGTTTTTGGTTTTTATGAACTGACATGAACAGGTAAATGTATAGAAACTAACAATCATTAGTGATTACAGGGATGGGGGCATTTGTTATTT
Organism: Loxodonta africana; assembly: GCF_030014295.1. Lineage (NCBI taxonomy): Eukaryota > Metazoa > Chordata > Mammalia > Proboscidea > Elephantidae > Loxodonta > Loxodonta africana. The sequence continues at coordinate 65,034,661 of NC_087369.1, forward strand.
TTAGACAGTAGCCAAACAAACAAACTTGTTGCCATTGAGGCGATTCCAACTCATACTGACTGACCCTAAGAGACAGAATAGAACTGCCCCATAGGGTTTCTAAGGATTCGAACTGCCGACCTTTTGGTTAGCAGCTGAGTTCTTAGCCACTGTGCCACCAATGCTCCTTTTTAGATATCAGACATTTGTTTTTTTGGTGATGGGAAAGGTAACATCCAATGAGTGTGAAGTGTACACAGCTTGATGGAGGTAAACAATGTCACTAAAATGTACACAAGAAAAAAAGGCCTGTTGGTAACTGCTATGGCATATATAATTTTGAAACAATCACAACTACCAAAAAATATATGTGTGGTTATATGTATATATATACATGTAAGCATATATGTGCATAGGTATGAATATGTGAGCATACATGCGTGTATACATTGGTGCATGCATATGTACATGCATATGCATGTATGTAACTACAGGCACGTATATTCACATATATAATAAAGTACACAGTGGACACAGTTATAGATACTTCTTAGACATAACTACTTCATGATACTGGTTTTCTGAGTTTGAAGGAAGAGCCTTGTGGGACATCTCGGTCAACCGGCACACTATAGTTCATAAAGTTATGTTCTACATCTTAGCTTGGTGAGTAGTGTCTATAGTCCTAAGAGCGTGTGAATGGCCATCTAAGATACAATTATTGGTCTTTATTTGTCTGGAACAAAAGAGAAAGAAGGAAACCAAAGACTCAAAGAAGAAACCAGTCTACAGGACAATTTGTCTACATAGACCACAGCCTCATCTATCTTGAGACCATAAGAACAAGATGATGCCCGGCTACCACTATCAACAGTTCTGAGAAGTGCCACAATAGATGGACACTGATAGAATGGGAGAAAAATGTGGAACGGAACCTCAAATTCCTAAGAAACAAACAACAACAAAAACGAAAAAACAGACCCGCTTGACTGGCTGAGACTGGAGGACCTCCCCAGACTATTGCCCTGAGATATTCTTCAAACCTGGAACTGAAACTGACCCCTGAAGTCACCTTGTAGCTAAATAATAGCTTGGCTCAAATAAAAAAATATCACCCATAAGTACTCTGCTCCTTTAAAAATCACCTGTATGAGGCCAAATGGTCACCAACTACTTTAAAACAAAGACAAGAATGTAAGGGGAGCAGGGAAACTAGATTAATAGAAGCGGAACTACCAGAATGGAAATGAGAATGTTCATGCGTTGTGAAGAATGTAACCAATGTCACTGAACAACTTGTGTAAACTGTTGAACGGGAACCTGAACTGCTGTGTAAACATCCACCGAAAACACAATAAAATATTATTTTAAAAAAAGTTCAGAAATGGTAGCCGGGCACAATCCCCTCCTTTTGATCTCATGACAATGAAGATAATAGTTCATGGAGGCAATTGGACCTGCGGTCTATATCCTTCTCTGATTCCTGGGTCTCCTTCTTCCTCTGTTGTTCCTGGTGAATAGAAGCCAATTGTATCTCGGATGGCCGCTCACCAGCTTTGAAGGCTCCACACACTACTCACAGTAGTACTCTAAAAACAGTACTAGGCCAACTGATGGGAGAGACCCTCAAAACCATGATCCTGAACCTTTGAACTAAGAAAGCTCATCCCATGAAGTGTTCAGTTGGACCTAAGTAGTATCAATAAGTGCTGCCTCTCTTTTTTTATTATTATTGGATGTTGTTGTTGTTGTAAAATTACATATAACACTATATTTTGCCATTTGCCCTTTTTCTTGTGTACATGAGGATCCCTAGCTGGCACAGTGGTTAAAGTACTCGGCTGCTAACTGAAAGGTCAGCAGTTCAAACCCACTAGAAAAAGATGTTTCAGCCTGCTTCCGTAACGATTTACAGCCTTGGAAACCCTATGGAGCAGCTCTACTCTGTCCCATAAAATCACTGTGAGTTGGAATCAACTCAGTGGCAGTGGGCTTGGGTAGGGTTTTCTGGTGTACATCTTATCACAACTTGATATCATCTAGGCAACTTGATATTACATTGATATCACATAGTAATTTGTCAAGCTGTGTAATCATTACCCAAAGTCAATGCCAATTTTCCCATCACCATAAATAAAAATTCACTACTTCCTAGAAATTGATTCCCCCTCTCTCTCTCCCTCATCCTCAGAGCTGCCCCATAGGGTTTCCAAGGAGCAGGTGGTGAATTCAAACTGCTGACCTAGTGGTTAGCAGCTGAGCTCTTAACCATTTCACCACCAGGGCTCCTAATAAACATTGGTTTCCATCTATTTATCTATTTCTCTCACTTCAAATAAGTGAGTTCATATAATATTTGTTCCTTTGTGATTAACTTATTCACTTAGCATAATGTCTTCAAATTTCATCCACATTGTAGCATGTATCAGGACTTCATTTCTCTTTAAGCTGAGTAATATCCCGTTGTATGCATGTACCACATTTTGTTTATCCATTCATCTGATGATAGGCATTTGGGTTGAGTCTTAGTTATCTAGTGCTGCTATAACAGAAATACCACAAGTGGATGGCTTTAACAAAAAGTTTATTTTCTCACAGTAAAGTAGGCTAAAAGTCCAAATTTAGGGTGTCAGCTCCAGGGGAAGGTTTTCTCTCTCTGTCGGCTGTATCATCAATCTTCCCCCAGACTAGGAGCTTTTCTGCACAGGGACCCTGGGTAGAAAGGACGGGCTCTGCTCCTGGCACTGCTTTCTTGGTGGTATGAGGTCCCCATGTCTCTCTGCTTGCTTCTTTCTTTTACATCTCAAGAGATTGCCTCAAGACACAATCCAATCTTGTAGACTGAGTCCTGCCTCACTAACATAACTGCCACCCATTCTCTCCCATTAACATCACAGAGGCAGGATTGACAACATATAGGAAAATCACATAATACCGGGAATCATGGCCCAGCCAAACTGATACACACATTTTTGGGGGGACATAATTTAATCCATGACAGGTTGTTTTCAGTTAAGCTATTGTGAATAATGCTGCAATTAACACAGGCATACATATGTTTCTTCGTGTCACTACTTTTAGGTCTCTATGGTATACACCTAGGAGTGGAAATGTTGGGTTATATGGTAGATCTATTTTTAGCTTTTTGCAGATCACCATACTGTTTTCCACAACAGTTGTACCATTTTACATTCCCAACAGCAATGAATCTCCCCATGTTCTCTCCAACATTTTTTATTTTCTGTTTTTTTGATCATTGCCATTTCCAGTAGGGGTGAGGTGGTATCTCATTGTAGTTTTAATTTGTATCACTCTAATGGCTAATGATGATGGGCATCTTTTCATGTATTTGTTAGTCGCTTTAGTATCTTCTTTGGTGAAGTGTCTGTTCATGTCTTTTGTCCAGTTTTTGACTGGGTTATTCGTCTTTTACTTGTTAAGTTGCTCCACAGGGTTTTTCAGTGGCTGATCTTTCAGACATAGATCACCAGAACTTTCTTCCGAGGTGCCTATGGATGGACTGGAATCACCAACTTTTTGGTTAACAGCCGAGTGCTTAAACATTTGCACCACCCAATGACACCATCACATATTTAGTCCACCCATAAAAGCTGGAGTGAATACACGGAGCAGCTATTTGAGAATTCTGAATGGTAAATAGTGGCCGGATGACTAAGGAATAAGACCAAAATTGAAAGTACCATTAAAGTGGCAGTGAGTTTACCAATTTTTTCCTATCTGGTATCCCATGGCTAAACTAGAAGTGCGCAATGGGGCACAAAGAGAGAGATCTCCAGAGGAATCCCTCTATTTCTGGCTTCAGAAATGGGAAGAGGGATTCCCAACATTCATATAAAGTACTGAAATTCACCATTTTTCCCTCTTTTCTTTGTATTCATCACTCCAGGCCCCAAGCAATCCTGTGGCACCTCGACAAAGCTCACAGAAGTCAAACTCTGAGGGGGTGGACCTTTCCTCTCTGTGATCAGTGGAGCTATGGTCCTGGGAGTGTAGAGGCAATCACTGTTGCTTTTCTGCTGTCTTTATCCTCCCCAAATTTGGCCCTGGACACAGTTGCAAAGGCAGAAGTACATAATAAAGGAGAGTAACTAATACCACAGCTTTCTGGCTGAGGAACAATTAAAGGAGCCACAAGGAATTTTAAGTACTGGGGACATTACAGGGAAGGAGGAACTGAGAAACATTGTTTATGAGCTCTTAGGTTTACCACTGGAGCTATGCATGCATAAATCTGATCCTATTTGACATAACACAAATGGTGAGAACTGAACTAACAGACAGCCCAGGTCCCAGACTGACAACAGGAAGCCCGAATGTGGGCCTGATCCAAATAGCACTGCAGAGGCTCTGAAACAGAACTGACTTTCGCACAACAGCCCACAGAAGACAGGTTGGAACTTTTACCTAAATATAACTGGGTTAATATTCTACACAGGATATTAAAAAAAGACTTAAGAGTCTCATAATATTTAAAAATGTTCAGGATAAAATCAACACGACTCAGTATAAGAAGAACCAGGAAAACCTCAAGTAATTTGGGAAAACGCAATCAATAGACACTAATGATGACATGGCACAGTGTTGGAATTATCTGGTAAAGACATTGAAGTAGCTACTATAAAAATTCTCAAACAAGTCATCGTGAAAACTGTTGAAACTAATGACAAAATAGAAAGTCTTAGTAATGAAATAGAATATATAAAGAACATAATAGAAAATTTAAGACCAAAATGTACAATAACAAAAATAAACAACTCACTGTATAGACTCAATAGCAGAACAGGGACAACAGATGAGTCAGAAAACAGGAAGATACATCAAATTGAGGAAAAGAGAGAAAACTGAAAAACAAATAAGAACAAAACCTAAGGGAACTACTGGACAATGACAAAAGGTTTAACATTTGTGTGTTCAGAGACCCAGAAGGAGAGAAAAAAAGAGTGTAATTGGAAAAAAAAGTATTTGAAAAATTGGCAAAGGACATAAACCTAATATTCAAGAAGCTAGTGAAACCAAAACAGAATAAACACAAAGAAACTCCTGCCCAGGTATATAAAAATTGCTGAAACTGAAAGATAAAAACTGCTGAAAACTAAAGAGAAGGTAAAAAAATTATTAAAGCAAGCAGAGAAAAACAACACATTTCATAAAGGACAATAATTATTTCAATGACTTCTGATTTGTCATTACAAATGCGGAAGCCAGAAGGAAACGGCATAACATTTTTAAAATCCTGAAAGACAGAGCTGCCAACCCAGAATTCTATACCCTGCAAAAGTGTTCTTTCAGGGATGAGGTGAAAAAAGACATTGTCAGATGAAAGAAAATGAAGAGCATGTGTTGCCAGCAGATATGCTCCAAAGAATTGCTAAAAGATTTCTTCAAAGAGAAGGAAAATTATATAAGTAGGAAACATGGAAGAACAGGAATGAAGAGAAAACAATAGAAATGGTAAGTATTTGAGTAAGTATAAAATATTCTTCTCCTCTTGAGTTTTAAAAATAAATTTGATTGCTAAAAGCAAAAATAACACTGTGTGATGTAGTTTTCCATATATGTAGATATAATACATGAGATGATTATAAAATAAAGAGGGGAGGGCATAGGGACCTATACGGATGTAAGAATTTCTACATTCCACTTGAAGTGGTAAAATACTGGTTTTAAGTAAACTGAAAAGTTAGGTATGTATAATGTAATCCCTAAAGCAGTCATTATAAATACATGAGAAAATATTAAAAAATACTAGATAAATTAGAAGACTAAAATATGTTCACATAAACCAAATGAAGGCAGGAAAGGGGAAACAGAGGAATGAAAAATAGAGAACAGAAAACAAAATGGCAGATAAAATGCAAACATGTCAATAATTACATTAAATGTAAATTGCTGAAACAAAATTGAAAGAGAAGTCAGAATAGATTAAAAAAATATGCTGTCTACAAGACACTTCAAATATAATAATATAGGTAGATTGAGTCTAAAAAGGATGAAAAAGGTATACCATACAAACAATAACCAAAAAGAATATGGAGTGGGTATATTAATATCAGAAAAGTAGACATGAAAGCAAACAAAGATACCAAGGATAAAGAGTGACATTACATAATAATAAAAGGGTCAATTAACCAAGAAGACATAATAAGTAAAGACATGATAATGATGCACCTAATAAAAGAGCTTCAAAATACATAAGGCAAAAGCTAACAGAATTGAAAGGAGAAATAGACAAATCCACAATTACAGCTGGAGACTCCTATGACTCCCCTCTCAGTAATCAATAAAAAGAGTAGGCAGCAAATCATAAAGGATATAGACTAGTTGAATAACACCATCAACCATCTGGATCTAACTTACATTTATAGCTCACCCAACAACAGTAGAATGTACATTCTTTTCAAATGCATATAGAACATTCATCAAGATGGACTATCCTGAGTCCTAAAACCAACCTTAATAAGTTGAAAAGAACTGAAACCATACAAAATATGTTCCCTTACCATAATGGTATTAAACTACAAATTAATAACAAAAAGATAATGGGGAAAAATATCCAAACATTTGAAAATTAAACAACACACTACCAAATAATCCATAGATCAAAGTGGAAATCGTATATATGTAACTCTCTGTACTATCTTCGGAGGCCTGGTGGCACAGTGCTTAAGAGCTCAGCTGCTAACCAAAAGGTAAGCAATTCGAATCCACCAGCTGCTCCTTGTAAACCCTATGGGTGAGTTCTACTCTGTCCTATAGGGTCACCATGAGTTGGAATTGACTCAATGGCAATGGGTTTGGGTACTATCTTCACAAATTTTCTGTAAATCAGAAACAGACTCCAAAAAATAAAGTTTATAAAAACAAACTTAGTGGATGCAGCTAAAGTGGTGCTTATAGGGAAATTTATAGCATTAAAATGCTTATATTACAAAAAAGAAAGGTTTCAAATCAATAATCCAAGCTTCCACCTGAAGAAACTACAAAAAGAAGAGCAAAATAAACACAAAAGCATGCAGAAGGAAGGAAATAATAAAGATAAGAGCAGATACCAATGAAATTTAAAACAGGAAAACAACAGAGAAAATAAATGAAAGCAAAAACTGGATCCTTGAAAAGATCGTTACAATTGGTAAACCTCTAGCAAGGCTGAAAACAACAACAAAAAAAGATCCAAATCAGAAATATCAGGAACGAAAGACGTAATATCACTACAGACTCCTCAGATTTTAAAAAAGGTAAGGGCATACTACGAACAATTTCACATGCAAAAATTCAACAACTTAGATGGAATAGACCAAGTCCTCTATAACCACTCAGTAACTACTAAAACTCATCCAAAATGAAATACATAACCTGTATTAAGGAAATTGAATTTATAGTTTAAGACCTCCTGAAAAAGAAATATCTGAGCCCAGAAGCCTTCATTGGAAAACTCTTCCAAACATTTAAAGAAGGAATAACACAATCTCTTTCAGAAAATAGGAAAGCAAGGAGGAAATCAACATCCCAAAAGGCAGTATAAGGGTTAGGTGAACTCATTTTCCTTCAATGAAAATATGGACAAAACAGCTAAAACCAACCATTTCAGAAATCTAGAAATTATCTAAAGCCACAGAACTAACTGAAAATAATCTATTCAAGTGAAATTACTGAGCCCTGGTGACACAGTGAGGTCTGTGATGTTTTAACTTGGTGGCAATTCCCATTCCTCCTCCCTCCCTAGCTCAGTGTTATAGTAGCCAAAAGCCAGCTGTATTATATACAAAGGAGTGATCAGACCTCTTCTGGAGCTCCACTGAAAGCACCATGCCCAGGTCACAGTCACTATTTTATTCCAACTTGCAGCATCCTGGAAAAATCTCTATTCTCAGAGTGTGCTGGTTATTGGATTTTACTCAGAGTTCAGCTCTGACAGGGGTAGGGATGGGGTGGAGGTTAGGGAGCCTACTCATAGAGCATTGCTGAAAAAATGTTGACAACAACTCAGCTGCCTAAGGCTGTGATTTCAGTTGAAGCAAACAAGGGCCTGGACTAGAACTTAAAAGGAATTCTGGGAGAACTAGATGCCCTTAGGAAGCTTTGAACACCTGTGACATATTCCTGGGAATCTAAAACTCTGCATGTCCAGGAAAGACCTAAGAAAGGAGAAGGGAGCAGTCACTCACTCCTAGCTGGCTTTGAATCCCTGGGCGAGCAGTAAGTAAAATTAAAGTTTGCCAGGTAAACTGTCTGAAGTTTGATGGCATGCCAATTCACAGAGATCCCTTTGTTAAAGACATATAGGCCTTTAATGAAATCTTCCGACCAATCATAGGCTCACCACTAAATTGTACCCACAAAGGTATGAATCCTAGGAAATCAGCCTTAAAAATAAAAACAAGAATTTTTTTAAAAAGCTAACAGAAAACTCAGTGGCCGCACATTGCAGGCAACACAGAATCTACAGAATTAGTCCAGGAAGGTCACTAAACAACTAAGCAGCAACAAGACAAACAACAACAAATGCTACAAAAAAAAAAAAAAAAAAACGAACAAAAAACCCACCACCAACAGACCTTGGAAGGCAGAGGAATTTGATACCGGAGTTCTTATAATATTTTATCTAAAATGTCCAGGTTTCAACAAAAAAACTAAGAGACATGCAAAGAAAAAGGAAGTATGCCACATACACAGACAAAAATGCAACAAAGAGAGCCCAGATTCTGAACTTACTAGATAAAAACACTGAATCAGCTATTTTAAGTATTTGAACAATTTTAAAAAACATGGCTAAAGAATTAAAGGAAATATGAAAAAACTGTCTTACCAAATAGAGAATAAGGAGATAGAAACATTAAAATACTAGAAATTCTGGACTTGAAAAGTAGAATAACTGAAATAAAAAATTCACTAGAAAGGCTCAACAACAGATCCAAGCTGGCAAAATAAAAAATAAGCAAACAATAAGATAGGTCAATGCAGAAATTCATTCTCAGCAGAAAGAAAAAGAGAATATAGAAAAATGAATAAATCATGTCCCACCATGACTTTGGGACAAATGAAAACAAAAACACAAATTATCAAAACTTATGGGATGAAGCTAGGTAGTGCTTAGAGGCAATTCTATAGCTATAAATGCCTACATTAAATAGAAGATCAATACACACATCAATAACCTAATCTTCCACCTTAAGAAATTAGAAAAATAAGAGCAAACTAAAGTAAGTTGACAGAAGGAACTAATAGAGCTTATAGCAGATTTTTTTATAGCAGAAATAAATGAAATAAGAGAATAAAAAAGCAAAAGAAAAGGACAATAAACAAAAGTAGGATCTTTGAAAAGGTCAACAAAATTGACAAACCTTTAACCAGACAGATCAAGAAAAAAAGAGGGAAGACTCAGATTACTGAAATAAGGAATGAAAGAGGGGACACATCACTGCCAACCTTACAGAAATAAAATGGATTATACAGAAATATAAATGAACGACTGTACGCCATCAAATTAGACAAATTATGCCATCAAAAGGGCAAAATTTTCTATAAAATCACAAACTACCAAAACTGACTCAAGAAGAGAGATAATCTTAATAGATTTATGACAAGCAGAGAAATTGAATTGGTATTTGAAAAACTTCCAATGAATAAAACCAAGGCTCAGATAGCTATACTGGTGAATTCTACAAACATTCAAGGAGAATTAACACCAATCCTTCTCAAATTCTTCCACAAAATTGGAAGGGAGGAAACACCTACTAAGTGTGGAACCAAAACCAAAGACATCACAAGAAGAGAAAACTACAGACCAATATCCCTTAGGGACACAAAGCAAACATTCTCATCAAAATACTAGCAAACTGAATCCAGCAACATATAAGGGTACTACACACCATGACCTAGCGGGATTTATCCCAGAAATCCAAGGTTGGTTTAACACCCAAAAACCAATTGATATAATACACCATATTAATAAAAGACAAAACCCACAAGATCATCTGAACAGATGCAGTAAAAACATTTTTCACAATCCAACAAACACTTTAAATGATAAAAACACACAACAAACTAGGAATAGAAGTTCTGCAAATCGATAAAGGTCACCTGTGGAAAATACACAGCTAAAATAATACTTAATAGAAAAAGATTCAATGCTTTCTCCCTAAAATCAGGAAAAAGACAAGGATTTCAGCTTTTACCACTTCTATTAGGTTTTGGGTATTAAACATTGTAATGAAACTTCTACCAGGACAATTAGACAAGAAAAAGAAATAAAGATGCATATTAGCTATGAAGAAGCAAAACTATCTGTAGATGATATGATTTTGTATACAGAAAATCCTAAAGACTCCACTAAAAAACTATTAGAAATAATACACCTACTCCTCCCTTATCGATTATCATGTTATCAAACATTTCGCATTTATGACAATAGTAAAAAATCTATTATCTGACTATTTTGCACATTAACGATGTACATCTGGCAGTAACTAACGTTGAGGTGCGAGGCAAGAGTAATATTGGCTGTAATGGATAAGGTTATGTGTCAACTTGGCTAAACCAGGATTCTTGGTGGTATGGCAGTTATGTGATGATGTAATTTGACAGTTACGTAATGATGCAGTCATCCTACATTTTTCCATAATGCTGATTTTTGCATAACGACCTGGTCTTTGGAACCTAACCGTGTTGATAAATGAAGAGTGGGTATAATTGAATTAAAAAATATGACAGGATACCAGGTCACTACACACAAATTAGGGGCCCTGGTGTTGCAGTGGTTAAGTGTTTGGCTGCTAATCCAAAAGCCATGAAGTTCAAATCCACCCGCTGCTCCCTGGAAACCCTATGGGGTAGTTCTACTCTGTCCTATAGGGTCACTATGAGTCAGAATCGACTTGATGGCAACGGGTTTTTTATATGCAAGTGCATTTCTGTACAGTAGTAATAAACAATCTGAAAATGAAATTAAGGAAACAATCCCATCTATAACGGTAGCAAAAGAAATACCTAGTAATAAATTTTAAAAAGGAAGTGCAAGACTTGTACACTGAAGACTGCAAAACATTGTCGAGAGAAATTAAAGATCTAAATAAACAACATGTTCAGGTATAAGAAGACAACATTTTAAAGATACCAATACTCCCCAAATTGATTTACAGACGCAACGTAATCCCTATCAAAATTGTAGCTGTTTTTTTTTTTAACAGAAATTGACAACCTGATACTAAAATCCATATCAAATTTCAAAGGACTCAGAATACCCAAAACAATTTTGAAAAAGAAGAACAAAGTTAGAGGATTTATACTTTTCAATTTCAAAAGCTACTACAAAGCTACAGTAATCAAGACTGACACTGGGTTAAAAATGGACATTTAGATCAAGGGAATCAAATTGAATGCCCAGAAATAAACTCACATATTTATGTTCAATTGATTTTCAAGAAGGGTTCTGGGAAATTCAATGGGAGAAAGAATGTTGTTGATAGGTGCTGTCGAGTCGATTCCGACTTTTAGCGACCCTATGCACAACAGAATGAAACACTGCCCGGTCCTGAGCCATCCTTACAATCGTTGTTATGCTTGAGTTCATTGTTGCAGCCACTGTGTCAATCCACCTCGTTGAGGGTCTTCCTCTTTTCCACTGACCCTGTACTCTGCCAAGCATGATGTCCTTCTCCAGGAACTGATCCCTCCTGACATACTGTCCAAAGTATGTGAGACACAGTCTCGCTATCCTTGCTTCTAAGGAGCATTCTGGTTGTACTTCTTCCAAGACAGACCTGTTCGTTCTTTTGGCAGTCAATGGTATATTCAATATTCTTTGCCAACGCCACAATTCAAAGGGGTCAATTCTCCTTCAGTCTTCCTTATTCATTGTCCAGTTTTCACATGCATATGATGAGATTGAAAATCCCATGGCTTAGGTCAGGCGCACCTTAGTCTTCAAGGTGACATCTTTGCTCTTCAACACTTTAAAGAGGTCTTTTGCAGCAGATTTGCCCAATGCAATGCGTCTTTTGATTTCCTGACTGCTGCTTCCATGGGTGTTGATTGTGGATCCAAAAAAATGAAACCCTTGACAACTTCAATCTTTTCTCCGTTTACCATGATGTTGCTCACTGGTCCAGTTGTGAGGGTTTTTGTTTTCTTTATGTTGAGGTGCAATCCATACTGAAGGCTATGGTCTTTCATCCTCATTTGTAAGTGCTTCAAGTCCTCTTTGCTTTCAGCAAGCAAGGTTGTGTTATCTGCATAACACAGGTTGTTACCGAGTCTTCCTCTAGTCCTCATGCCCCGTTCTCCTTCATATAGTCCAGCTTCTTGTATTATTTGCTTAGCATACAGATTGAGGAGAAAGAATAGTCTTTTCAATAAATGGTGCTGGGACAAATGGATATCCACATGCAAGAAAATAAAAAAATTAATTTCGACCCTATCTCACACAAGATGTAAAAGTTAACCCAAACTGGATCAAATACTGAAATGTAAGGGATAAAAGAAAAACTTCTTGGAAGAAAACATAAGAGCAAATCTTCATGACTTTCATTTAAGGCAATGATTTTTTAGATATGGTACCTAAAGCACAAGCAACAAAAGAAAAAATAGATTGGAATTCATCACAACTTAAAACTTTTGTGCTTAAAAAGACACTACAAGAAAGTGAAACCACCACCAACAGAAGGGAAGAAAATATTTGCAAATAATTTATAATGACAAAGGTCTGTTATTGTTTGCTACTATTGAGTTGGCACCTGAGTCATGATGACTCCATGCACAACAGAACAAAATGCTTCCCTGTCTTGAGCAATCCCCATCATGGGTTGCTGATAGGACCACTGTGATCCATTAGGTTTTCACTGGCTGATTTTCAGAAGTATATCTCCAAGCCTTCCTTCCCAGTCCATCTAAGTCTGGAAGCTCTGCTGACATTTCTTCAGCATCACAGCAACACGCAAGCCTCCAATGACAGACGAGTGGTGGCTTTGCATGTGGTGTACTGACTAGAAATCAAGCCTGGGTCTGTAGCATGGAGGGTGAGAGTTCTACACTGAACCACCAACGCCCCTTAGGATAAGGGTCTGGCATCGAGAAAATACAAACACTTGCAACTCAACAATCAAAGACAAATAATCCAATTGAAAAATGGGTAAATGATTTGAATAGACATTTCTCCAAAGAAGATATACAAATAATCAATAAGCACAAGGAAAGATGTTCAATGTCATAAGTCATTAGGAAAAGCACATGAAAAGATGCTCCAAAACATCAGTCATCAGGGAAATGCATATGAAAAGCACAATGAGATATACTTCACACCCACAATGATGGCTAAAATAAAAAAGACAGACAATAACAAGTGCTGGTGAGGATGTGGAGAAATTGGAAACTTAATACATTGCTGGTGGAATTGTAAAATGTAAAGCACCTGCTTTTGAAAATAGCCTGGCAATTCCTCAAAAGGTTGAACATAGAGTGATTATTTAATCCAGCAATTCTACCCCTACGTTAACTACCCAAAAGAAATGAAAATATATGTTTACACAAAAATTTGAATGCAATTATTTACAGCAGCATTATTCATAATGGGCAAAAAGTAGAAACAACCCAGATGTCAACAAATGATGAATAAACAAAATGTGGTATATCCATACAATGGAAAATTATTTGGCAACAAAAAGAAAGTACTGATACATGCTACACAACATGGATGAACCTTGTAAACATTATGTCAGGTAAAAGAACTCAGTCACAAAAGGCGAGTGTTGTAAAATTCCATTTACATAAACTGTCCAGAGACAGAAAATTGATTAGTAGTTGCCAAAGACTTGAGGTTAAATGGGGAGTGGCTGCAGAAGGATACAAGGTATATTTTTGTTGTGACAGAAACATTCTAAAATTGATTATGTGATGGTTGCACAACTCTAGAAATATACTAAGACCCACTGAATTGTACACTTTAAATGGGTGAAATGTTTTTTTATTTTATTCTGGTGAAAATATACATATCAAAACATATGCCATCTGAACAGTTTCTACGTGTAAAATTCAGTAACATTGATTACATTCGTCAGGTTGTAAAACCATTTCTCACCATTCTTTTCCAAGTCATTCCACCACCATTGTTATAATAACCTCAATGCCCCCTAAGTAAAAATTACCCTTTTCTGCCTCCCTTCCACACTTTGGTAACCACTAATAAACTTTGGTTTCTCTATATATTCTTATTTCATATAAGTGAGACTGTACAATATTTGTCCTTTTGTAACTGACTTATTTTGCTCAGCATAATGTTTTCAAGGTTCATCCACATTGTGGCATGCACCAGGACTTCATTTCTCTTTATGGATAAGTAGTATTTCATTGTGTGTATATATGGCATTTTGTTTATCCATTCATCTCCTGATGGAATTTTCTGTTGTTTCCACCTTTTCACTACTGTGAAAAGTGCTGCAATGATCACTGGTGTACAGGTTTGTTTGTGTTCTTGCCTTCACTTCTTCTGGGTATATATCTTGGATTGGGATGGCTGAGTTCCATGTTCACCTTTTTGAGGAACCACAAAACTCTTCCACAGTGGCCATATCATTTTAAATACTAAATGAGTCAATTTTATGGTATGCGAATTACATCTCAATAAAGGCATTATTTTAAAAAATGTTAAACACAGAGTTACCATACTAAAAAAAACCCCGTTGCCATTAGAGTCGATTACAACTCATAGTGACCTTGTATGACCCAGTATTTCCATTCCTATGTATACACTTAAGAGAAATGAAAATATATGTCACATAGGAACTTTTAAACAAGAGAGGCAGAGCCAGGATGGCAGAATAGACAGACACTTGCGGCGAGCCCTATTACAACAAAGACCCCAAAAAACAAGTGAAATGGCTATATTTGCGACAAGCTGTGAGCCCTGAACCTCAAAGGCAAAGTCAGAAAATGAACTGAGCGGCAGGGAGAGGAAGAGACGGTTCAGAAGCGGAGAGGAGTTACCAGACCTGAATTGCTGGGAGCCCTCAGGCACCATTCCTGGGAGCGGCTGCGGGGGACTGATACTACTGTTCAGCTGCAGGTTCCTCAGGGAGAAGCAGCAAGCCACAAAGCCTACTCACACCTCCGGAAACAGAGAAGAACAGTGCTCTCAGCAAAAGCTAAGTACTTCCGTATATTTTACCATGTCCCCCACCCCCAAGCCAGCTCAGTGGCTGTTGATTTTCCTGAGCCTCAGACAGGCCCTAATGAGGGCCTAGAGCCATCCTTCTGGCCTTGGGGAAGGAATAAATTAGCAATTGGGGGAAAAGATAATTTGCCAGCTCCACTAACCAGTGGAGCTCAGGACAGAAGCAGCTCCTGTCCAGGCATAAATGGTCTGTGGACTTTTGAATACCTTTCCCCTGTATGGGCCAGTATGGGCCTATTTAAGGAGGCCCTTGTTGGCAGACAACAACTGTTTCAGCTGTGTAGTGGAGGGGTGGGTGACTGATGTTTGACACCACTTTGCATATTAAACAGGGTCCTCACCTACCCACATCAGGGACCTAAGGACTGGTGGCTCCACTCAGGTCACCCAGCCACCCATGACAGGGGTCCAAGGATAACTGGTATGTCCCAGTCCTTACAACCAAAAACACTGGGTGCCCATTGTCCATCTGCAGAACCCACACACCTGTACGCTCTAAGCAAGAGAGACACGCTTTCCTCAGAGACACCTGGGAGACAATTCTCAGCCACCTGCCCTGTTCAGAGTGTGACCCCTGCTGCAACCAGATACCGGTACCTACACCAATCACCCCTACCCCTCTAAGACTGTAGGACAGAACCTGTACCACATACTTGATGAACAGCTACCTGGACACCTGAGCTGAATTCACACAAGAAAAGTGAATGGACTCCTACACTGATGCATCTGATACTCTAGCCATCTGGGGACAGGATGTCAGAGCTCAAAAGGTGAAAATAATTAAGCTAGCTCACTCAAGCAAACCACCTGGGCATACCAAAACAAAACAAAGCAAGAAGCTACCATACAGAAAGCAAACATAAAGTAAACTAATATCATAAGTTACAGATGTATCAGAGACAACAGTCAATATCAAGTCACATAAAGAAACAGACTATGATCACCTCAATAAGCTCTCGAAACAAAGAATCCAGGGATCTTCTAGATGAAAGTGCCTTCCCTGAATTACCGGATGCAGAATACAAAAGATTAATATATAGAACTCTTCAAGACAACAGGAAGGAAATCAGGCAATATACAGAACAACCCAAGGAACACACAGATAAAGCAGTTGAAGAAATTAAAAAGGTTATTCAGGAACATAATGAAAAATTTAATAAGCTGGAAAAATCCATAGACAGACAACAATCAGAAATTCAGACTATTAACAAATTACAGAATTAAACAACTCAGTACAAAGTCAGAAGAGCAGAATTGAACAAGTGGAAGGCAGAACTGGTGAACTTGAAGATAAAGCATTTGGCACCAATAAATTGGAAGACAAAGCAGATAAAGGAATTTTAAAAAATGAAGAAAGCTTGAGAATCATTTGGGACTCTATCAAGAGAACCTACGAGTGACTACAGTACCAGAATTTGGAGGAATAACAGAAAATACACATAGGATAGTTGAAGATTTGTTGGCAGAAAACTTCCCTAATATCATGAAAGATGAGAAGATATCTATCCAAGATTTTAAAAGAAAGTCACCAAGACATATAATCACACTTCCCAAAACCAACGATAAAGAGAGCATTTTAAGAGCAATTAGGGATAAACAAAAAGTCACCTACAAAGGAGAGTCAATAAGAATAAGCTCGGACTACTTGGCAGAAACCATGCATGCAAGAAGCCAATGGGATGACTTATATAAAGCATTGATGAAAAACAATTGCCAGCCAAGAATCATATATCCAGCAAAACTGTCTCTCAAATCTAAAGGTGAAATTAGGACACTTCCAGATAAACAGAAGTTTACCGAATTTGTAAAAACCAAACCAAAACTACAAGAAATACTAAAGGGAGTTCTTTAGTTAGAAAATCAATAATATCAGGTATCAACCCAAGACTAGAACATTGGACAGAACAATCAGATGTCAACCGAGACAGAGAAACTACAAAAATAAATCAAGATAAAAAAAAGCTCAAAACAGGGAAACAGTGATGTAATTACGTAAAAGAAGACAACATTAAAACAATAAAGAGAGACTTTTTTTTTTTTTTAAAGAAATGTAGTTACAGATCTTTCATATGGAGAGGAAGACAATGACTAAAGGGACAATATACCAGGAAGATATAACCATATTAAATATTTATGCACCCAATGACAGGGCTGCAAGATACATAAAACAAACTCTATCAGCATTAAAAAATGAAATAGACAGCTCCACGATAACAGTAGGAGACTTCAACACACCACGTGAAATGAACACACAGTGAAGGACAGGGCAACCAGAAAGAAGCTCAATAAACACATGGAAGATCTAAATGCCACTATCAAGCAACTTGATCTCATAGACATATACAGAACACTCCACCCAACACCTGCCAAATACACTTTCTTTTCTAGTGCACATGGAACATGCTCTAGAATAGACCACATATTAGGGCATAAAGCAAGCCTTAGCAGAATCCAAAACACTGAAACATTACAAAGAATCTTCTCTGACCATAAGGCCATAAAAGTAGAAATCAATAACAGAAAAAGCAGGGAAAAGAAATCAAAAGCTCGGAAACTGAACAACACCCTGCTCAAAAAAGACTGGAGTATAGAAGACATTAAGAATGGAATAAAGAAATTCACAGAATTCAATGAGAATGAAAACACTTCCTATCAGATCCCTTGGGGCACAGCGAAAGCAGTGCTCAGAGTTCAATTTATAGCAATAAATGTACACATACAAAAAGAAGAAAGTGCCAAAATCAAAGAATTATCCCTACAACTTGAACAAATAGAAAGAGAGCAACAAAAGAAACCCACAGGCAGCAGAAAAAGGAAATAGTAAAAATTTGAGCAAAATTAAATGAAATAGAAAACAGAAAAACAATTGAAAGAATTGACAAGACCAAAAGCTGGTTTTTTCAAAAATTAACAAAATCGATAGATCCTTGGCCAAACTGACAAAAGAAAAACAGGAGAGGAAGCAAATAACCCAAATAAGAAATGAGATGGGCGATATTACAACAGACCCAACTGAAATTAAAAGAATCATATCAGATTACTACGAAAAATTGTACTCTAACAAATTCAAAAACCTAGAAGAAATGGATGAATTCCTAGAAACACACTACCTACCTAAACTAACACAAACAGAGGTAAGACAACTAAATAGACCCATAACAAGAGAAGAGATTGAAAAGGTAATCAAAAAACTCCCAACAAAAAAAAAAAAAAAAGCCCTGGCCTGGACAGCTTCACTGCAGAGTTCTACCAAACTTTCAGGGAAGAGTTAACACCACTACTACTAGAGGTACTTCAGAGCACAGAAAAAGGACAGAATACTCCCAAAGTCATTCTATGAAGCCAGCACATCCCTGATACCAAAATCAGGTAAAGACACCACAAAAAAAGAAAATTACAGACCTATATTCCTCATGAACGTAGATGTATAAGTCCTCAACAAAGTTCTATCCAAGAGAATTCAACAACATATCAAAAAAATAATTCACCATGACCAAGTGGGATTTATACCAGGTATGCAGGGATGGTTCAACATTAGAAAAACAATTAATGTAATCCATCATATAAATAATACAAATGACAAGAATCACATGATTTTACCAACCGATGCATAAAAGGCATTTAACAAAGTTCGACACCCATTCATGATAAAAACTCTCAGCAAAATAGGAACAGAAGGAAAATTCCTCAAAAGAATAAATGGCATTTATACAAAGCCAATAGCCAACAACATCTTAAATGGAGAGAGTCTGAAAGCATTCCCCTTGAGATCGGGAACCAGATAAGGATGCCCTTTATCACCCCTCTTACTCAACATTGTGCTGGAGGTCCTAGCCAGAGCAATTAGGTTAGATAAAGAAATAAAGGGTATCCAGATTGCAAGGTAGAAGTATCTGTATTTGCAGATGACATGATCTTATACACAGAAAACCCTAAGCAATCCTCAAGAAAACTACTGAAACTAATAGAAGAGTTTAGCAGAGTATCAGGATAGAAGATAAACCTACAAAACTCGGTTGGATTTCTCTACACCAAAAAAGAACATCGAAGAGGAAATCGCCAAATCAATACCATTTACAGCAGCCCCCAAGAAGATAAAATACTTAGGAATAAACCTTACCAGAGATGTAAAAGACTTATACAAAGAAAACTACAAAAAACATCTGCAAGAACCCAGAAGATACCTACATTAAGTGGAAAAGCATACCTTGCTCATAGATAGGAAGACTTAACATTGTAACAATATCTGTTCTACCAAAAGCAATCTATACATTTAATGCAATTCCGATCCAAATTCCAATGACATTCTTTAATGAGATGGAGAAAAAAATCACCAACTTCATATGGAAGGGAAAGAGGCCCCAGGTAAGTAAAGCATTACTGAAAAATAAGAACAAAGTGGGAGGCCTCGCTCTACCTGATTTTAGAACCTATTATACCGCTGCAGTCGTCATAACAGCCTGGTACTGGTACAGCAACAGATACATAGACCAATGGAACAGAATTGAGAATCCAGATATAAATCCACCCACCTACGAGCAGTTGATATTTGACAATGGCCCCATATCAGTTAAATGGCGGAAAAGACAGTCTTTTTAATATATGGTGCTGGCATATCTGCAAAAAAAATGAAACAAGACCCATACCTCACACCGTGCAGAAAAATGAACTCAAAATGGATCAAAGACCTTAATATAAAATCTAAAATGATAAAGATCATGGAAGAAAAAATAGGGACAACGTTAGGAACTCTAACACATGGCATAAACAGTGTACAAAACTTCACTAACAATGGAGAAGAAAAACTAGAAAACTGGGAGCTCCGAAAAAATAAAATACCTATGCTCCTCCAAAGACTTCACCAAAGAGTAAAAAGATTACCTACAGACTGGGAAAAAGTTTTTAGCTATGATATTTCTGATGAGCGCCTGATCTCTAAAATCTACATGATACTGCAAAAACTCATCTAGAAAAAGACAAATAACCCAACTAAAAAATGGGCAAAGATACTAAGAGACAATTCACTAAAGAAGACATTTGGGTAGCTAACAGATACAAGAGGAAAAGCTCACGATCATTAGCCATTAGAGAAATGCAAATCAAAACTGCAATGAGATTCCATCTCACTCCAGCAAGGTTGGCATTAATCCAAAAACAAGAAATGTTGGAGAGGTTGTGGAGAGACTGGAACAGTTATACACCGCTGGTGCGAATGTAAAATGGTACAGCCACTTTGGAAATCGATTTGGCACTTCCTTAAAAAGCTCAAAAAGCTAGAAATAGAACTACCATATGATCCAGCAATCCCACTCCTTGGAATATATCCTAGAGAAATAAGAGCCTTAACATGAACAGATATCTGCACACCCATGTTCACTGCAGCACTGTTTACAATAGCAAAAAGATGGAAGCAACCAAGGTACCCATCAACGGATGAATGGATAAATAAATTATGGTATATTCGCACAATGGAATACTATGCATCAATAAAGAACAGTGATGAATCTGTGAAACATTTCATAACATGGAGAATCTAGAAGGCATTATGCTGAGTGAAATTAGTCAGTTGCAGAAAGACAAATATTGTATAAGAGCACTATTATAAGAACTCAAGAAATAGCTTAAACAGAGAGAGGTGTTCACTAATTAAATAGTAGATAAGAACTACTTTATGTGAAGGAAAAGAGAACATACAATACAGGAGAGGTCAACACAACTAGACTAAACCAAAAGCAAAGAAGTTTCCTAAATAAACTGAATGCTGCGAAGGCCAGTATAGCAGGGGTAGGGTTTTGGGGACCAAAAAAAAAAAAAAAAAAAAGAATTATGAAAATTTTATACATACAGACACATATAAAGATAATAAATACTTTCTCAAAAAGAAAACAAAACTTTTATATGAATGTTTATAGCAGCATTCATAATAGAAATTCCTCAGGTGTCCAACTGATGAATGAACAAAATGTGGTATATTCACACTACTCAGTATTACTCAGCAATTAAAAGTAATGAAGGAATTAAAAGATTGATATATGAAACAATATGGATGAATTTTGAAAACATTATTATAAGCGAAAAAATCAGTTAAAAAGAAACACATATTCTATGATTCCATTTACATGAAATGTCCAGAACAGGCAAATGTATAGAGACTGAAAGTAGATATGCCTGGGCTTGGGAGGGCGGAGAAGTTAGAATGGATGAATGACTGCTAATGTACATAGGGTTTCTTTTTAGGGTTCTGAAAATGAGACTTTAATGGCGGTTTTACAACTCTGTGAATGTGTAAGTATTTATGGTATGTGAAATATATCTCAATAAAACTGTAAAAAATAAAATAGAAAGAAAAGGAAGAAGCATTTTCCAAGTCATTTATAAAGCTAGCATTTCCCTTACACTAAAACCAGAAAAAGGCCGTACTGAAAAATAAATTAAAAAGAATGAAAGCTATAGACAAATATTCCTCATGAACTTGGATGTAAAAATCCTCTACAAAATATTAATCAATTGGATTTAGGAAAATACGAGCAGTATAATAAAGCATGAAAACTTGAGTTTTGATCTAGAAGTGCAAGATTGGTTTAACATCCAAAAATCAATTAGTGTAATGCACTATATGAATAATCTAAAGAAGAAAATGTACATGAATATATTAATTGATATAGAGAAAGCAGTAAACAGCCAGGTATGATAAAAATTCTCAGAAACTAGGAATAGAAGAAAAGTTTTTCAGTTGATAGAGGGCATCTACAAGAAACTTACAGCTAATGTCATACTTAATGGTTGAAGACTAAAGGCTTTCCACCTATTTTAGTTATCTAGTGCTGTTAAAACAGAAATGCCATAACTGGATGCCTTTAACAAATAGACATGTACTCTCATAGTTTAGGAGGCTAGAAGCCTGAATTCAGGGTGCAGCTCCAGGGGAAGGCTCTCTCTTTCTGTCAGCTCTGAGGCAAGGTTCTTGTCTGTTTTTAACATCTGTGGGCCTGACGTTCCTTGGAGATCTCCATATGTCTTTGCAGCAATCTTCCCCTGATTCTAGCAGGTTCTCAGCATAGGGACCCTGGGTCCAAAGGACATGCTCTGCTTCCGGATCTTCTTTCTTGGTGGTAGGAGGTCTCTCTTCTCTGTTTGATTCTCTCTGCTTTTATCTCTTGTAAGATAAAAGGTGATGCAGGCCACACTCCAGGGAAACTCCCTTTATATCAGGTCAGGGCTGTGTAAGGGTGTTGGATCCCACCCTAATTCTCTTTACCATAAGCTAATCTTGTCTCATTAACCACAGGCAGAGATTAGAATTTATAACACATAAGGCAATTACATCAGGTCTCAAAATGGAGGACAACCACACAATACTGGGAATCATGGCCTTGCCAAGTTGACACATACTTTGGGGGAACACAATTCAATCCATGATGCTCCCTAAAAATGGAAATAAGACAAGGATGCCCAACCTCACCACTCCTATTCACCATTCATACTGGAAGTCTTAGCCAGTGCAATAAGGCAAGAAAAAGAAACAAAAGGCATACAGATTAGAAGAAATAAAATTGTTCCTATTCATAGCTATGATTGCCCACACACAATATTCCAAGGAATCTACAAGAAAACTCCCAGAACAAATAAGTGCGCCTCAGAAGATATTAGTCTACAAGGCCAATAGACAAAAGTTAATATTTCTACATACCAGCAATGTATAACTGGACACTGAAATTTAAAAATAAATACCATATACGACATCTCCCTTCATCCCCCCAAAAGGAGAAGAAATCCTTGGGTATAAATGTAGCAAAACCTGTGCAGAATATGTATGTAGGAAACTATAAAAAGCTTATAAAACAAATCAAAGAAGACCTAAAAAAATGGAGAGCTATCCTATGTTCATTAATTGGAAGACTCAACATAGTAAAAATGTCAATTCTCCCCAAAATGATATACAGATTTAATGTAATTCTAATCAAATTCTGTTTTTAATAGATATAGTCAAGCTAATTTTATAATTTATATGAAAAGGCAAAAAAATTACAATAGCTAAAACAATTTTGAAAAGAAGACTAAAGTTGGAGGAATCCTGATACCTGATTTTAACAAGATCAATTTAAAGAATTACTGTATTTTACACAAATAACACACAAATTATGCCATAACTGTTTTACTTAATTTCATCATTTCCGTGTGTTACATGTGTGGGCACATTATTTACGTGTGCACATTATTTGTGGAAAAACAGTAGTATAAAGCTACAGTAAACAAGACAGCGTGGTTTTGGTGAAAGGAAAGACACATGGACCAACAGAACAGAATAAGGAGTATAGAAATAGGCCCACACATATATAGCCAACTGATTTTTGACAAAAATGCAAAAGCTGTTCAGTGGAGAAAGGACATTCTTTTCAACATATGGTGACAGAACAATTGAATACCCATAGGCAAAAAAAAAAAAAAAGAACCTCACCCAAGCTTTATAAAAGCTTTATACCTTGTACAAAAATTAACTCAAAATGAGTAATAGATCTAAATGTTAAACATAAAACTATAAAACTTTTAGGAAAGAGTTCTTAGATATTACACTAAAATCATCATACATAAAAGAAAAATTTGATAAATTATACTTTATCAAGATTAAAAACTTATTCTGACAATGACACTGTTAAGAAAATGAAAAGGGAAGGTACGGAATGGGAGAAAATATTTGCAAATCACAAGTATGACAAGGAATTTATATGCAAGATAAATAAAAACTCTTAAAATTCATTCAAAGAAAAATAACAAACTAATTTTTTTAAATGGCAGAAAATTTTACCTCTGGGGGAAACCAAATAAAGGGTACACAAGATCTCTCTGTATTATTTCCTCAACTGCATGTAAATCCACAATTATCTAAATAAAAAGTTTGATTAAAAGTAAAACAGGATACAAGAAAATGGCAAAAGACATTAATATCCCAGAGAATATATGAATGGCAAATAAGTACTAGAAAAAATGTTCACCATCACTAACCATCAGGGAAATGAAAATTAAAACCACCATAATATACCACTATACACCTATTGTTTTTGTTGTTAGGTCCTGTCGAGTCAGTTCCGACTCAAAGCCACCCTATGTACAACAGAATGAAACACTGCCCGGTCCTGCGCCATCCTCACAATGGATATGCTTGAGCCCATTGTTGCAGCCACTGTGTCAATCCATCTCGTTGAGGGTCTTCCTCTTTTTCTCATTGACCCTGTACTTTACTAAGCCTGATGTCCTTCTCCAGGGACTGATCTCTCTTGACAACATATCCAAAGTATGTAACCATCCTTCCTTCTGAGAAGCATTCTGGTTGTACTTCTTCCAAAAGAGATTTGTTTGTTGTTTTGGAAGTCCATGGCATATTCAATATTCTTCCCCAATACCACAATTCAAAGGCATCAATTCTTCTTCTGTCTTCTTTATTCATTGTCTAGCTTTCGCATGCATATGATGCGACTGAAAACACCATGGCTTGGATCAGGCGCACTTTAGTCTTCAAGGTGACATCTTTGCTTTTCAATACTTCTAAGAGGTTTTTTGCAGCAGATTTGCCCCATGCAACACATCCTTTGATTTCTTAACTGCTGCTTCCATGGGTGTTGACTGTACATTCAAGTAAAATGAAATCCTTGACAACTTCAATCTTTTCTCTGTTTATCATGATGTCGCTTATTGGTCCAGTTGTGAGGATTTTGGTTTTATTTATGTTGAGGTGCAATCCATACTGAAGGCTGAGGTCTTTGATTTTCATCAGGAAGTGCTTCAAGTCCTCTTCACGTTCAGCAACAAGGTTGTATCAACTGCATAACCCAGGTTGTTAATGAGTCTTCCTCCAATCCTGATGCCCCATTCTTCTTCATATTGTCCAGCTTCTCAGATTATTTGCTCAGCATACAGACTGAACAGGTGTGGTGAAAGGATACAACCCTGACACACACCTTTGCTGACTTTAAATCACACAGTATCCCTCTTGTTCTGTTCGAACAACTGCCTCTTGGTCCATGTAAAGGTTCCTCATGACCACAATTAAGTGTTCTGGAATTCTCATTCTTTGCAATGTTATCCATGATTTGTAATGATCCATAGAGTTGAATGCATTTGCATTGTCAATAAAACACAGGTAAACATCTTTCTGGTATTCTCTGCTTTCAGCCAGGATCCATCTGACATCAGCAATGATATCCACGTTCTCTTCTGAGTCTGGCCTGAATTTCTGGCAATTCCCTGTTGATATACTGCTGCAGCTGCTTCTGAATGATCTTTACCAAATTTTACTTGTGTGTGATATTAATGCTATCGTTCTATAATTTCCACATTTGGTTGGATCACCTTTCTTGGGAATAGGCATAAATATGGATCTCTTCCAGTCGGCTGGCCAGGAAGTTGTCTTCCAAATTTCTTGGCATAGACGAGTAAGCACTTCCAGCGCTGCATCGGCTTGCTGAAACATCTCAATTGGTATTCCATCAATTCCTGGAGCCTTGTTTTTCACCAATGCCTTCAGTGCAGCTTGGACCTCTTCTTTCAGTACCATCAGTTCCTGATCATATGTTACCTCCTGAAATGGATGAATGTCGATCAATTCTGTTTGGTATAGTGACTCTGTATTCCTTCCATCTTCTCTTGATGTTTCCTGTGTCATTTAATATTTTCTCCATAGAATCCTTCAATATTGCAACTTGATGCTTCAATTTTTTCTTCAGTTCTTTCAGGGTGAGAAATGCCGAGCATGTTCGTCCCTTTTGGTTTTCTATCTCTAGGTCTCTGCACATGTCATTATATTTTACTTTGTCCTCTCAAGCTGCTCTTTGAAATCTTCTGTTCAGCTCTTTTACTTCATCATTTCTTACTTTTGCTTTAGTTACTCAACGTTCATGAGCAAGTTTCAGAGTCTCTTCTGACATTCATTTTGGTTTTCACTTTTTTCCTGTCTTTTTAATGACCTCTTGCTTTCTTCATGTATGACGTCCTTGATGTCAGTCCACACCTTGTCTGGTCTTCGGTCACTACTGTTGAACGCATCAAATCTACTCTTGAAATGGTCTCTAAATTCAGGTGGGATATACTCCAAGGTCGTACTTTCGCTCTCCTGTACTTGTTCTAATTTTCCTCAGTTTCAACTTGAACTTACATATGATCAACTGATGGTCTGTTCTGCAGTCAGTTCCTGGCCTTGTTCTGACTGATGATATTGAGCTTTTCCATTGTCTCTTCCTACAGATGTAGTTGACTTGATTCCTGTGTATTCCATCTGGCGAGGTTCACGTGTATAGTTGCCATTCATGTTGCTGAAAAAAATATTTGCAACGAGGAAGTTGTTGGTCTTGCAAAATTCCATCATGCAATCTCAGGCATCATTTCTACCACCAAGGCCATATTTTCCAACTACCGATACTTCTTCTTTGTTTCCAACTTTTGCATTCCAATCACCATAGTTATCAATGCATCCTGATTGCATGTTCCATCAATTTCAGACTGCAGAAGTTGGTAAAAATCTTTAATTTCTTCATCTTTGGCTTTAGTGGATGGTGTGTAAATTTGAATAATATTCATTTTAGTGGATGGTGTGTAAATTTGAATAATAGTCATATTAACTGGTGTTCTTGTATGAATATTATGAATATTATCCTATCACAGACAGCACTGTACTTCAGGATAGACCTTGAAATGTTCTTTTTGACAATGAATGCAATGCCATTCCTCTTCAAGTTGTGATTCCCAGCATAGTAGACCATGTGATTGTCCGATTCAAAATGGCTAATACCAGTCCATTTTAGCTCACTAATGCCTAGGTTGATGATGTTTATGTGCTCCATTTCATTTTTGAAAATTTCCAATTTTCCTAGATTCATATTTCATACATTCCATGTTCCAATTATTAATGGATGTTTGCAGCTGTTTCTTCTCATTTTGAGTGGTGCCACATCAGCAAGTGAAGGTACCCAAGGCTTGATTCCATCCACGTCATTAAGGTTGACTCTACTTTGAGGAGGCAGCTCTTCCCCAGTTGTATTTTAAGTGCCTTCCAACCTGGGGGGGGCTCATCTTCCAGCACTATATCAGACAATGTTCCACAGCTATTCATTAGGTTTTCATTGGCTAATTCTTCTCAGATGTAGAATGTCAAGTCCTTCTTCCTAGTCTGTCTTAGTCTGGAAGCTCAGCTGAAACCTGTCCACCATGGGTGACACTGCTGGTATTTGAATACTGGTGGCATAGCTTCCAGCATCACAGCATCACAGCCCCCACAGTACAACAAACTGACAGTTGTGTGGGGGATACACCTATTAGATTGGCGAAAATAAAGAATACTGATAATACCAAGTGCTGAAGAGGATCTGAAGAAACTGAAATCTCAAACGTTGCAGGTAGGAATGCAAAATGACGCAGCTGCTCTGGAAAACAGCTTGTCAGTTTCTTGAAAATTTAAAATACACATACCGTATGACTCAGCAACCCTACTTTTGGATATTTTCCCAAGTGAACTGAAAATATGTTCATACAAAACCTATACATGAATATCTATAGCAGCTTCATTCATAAAAACCCAAAACTGGAAACAACCCAAATGTCCTTCAACAGGTGAATGGATAAACTGTAGCATATCTATCGAACAGAATATTACTCAGCAATAAATAAGAAAAATACATTGTAACACAAAATACCTTTGAAGAATCTCATAGACGTTATGCTAAGTGAAAGAAGCCAGTCTCGAAAGGTTACATGCTGTATTTCTCTTTTATGACATTCTTGAAAAGTCAAACTACAATAATGGTGAACAGATCAGTTGCCAGGAGTGGGAGCAATGTGTGATTTTAAAGTGATAGCATGATGGAATTTTGGGGAATAATGGAACTGTTGTGTATCCTGATTGTGGTGGTGGTGGTTACACAGATGTATATGTTCAGGGAACTGTTCACCCAAAAGACTGTTAACTTTAATTTTTCAAAGTTTTAAAAAAGAATTATTTCCTTTCAGTTTCTGTTTGTTTTTTAACCTCTTGCCAAGATGGCTTTTTTAAGAAAAAATTTACTATGTAAGGTTTTGGCAGGGTAGATAGATGAAACTATCTATCCTAAACCCTGTCCTAAAGGAAACTGCATTGCCCACATTTATGCAGGGAAGCATAAATGTTTTTACAATGAGATCCTGTGCCTCTGGTCATGGTTGATTAGAATGAGGCAGAAACCTGACTTGAGAACAGTAGGCAATGGCCTCTGACCCATTTCTTGGCATGAAAAAGATGAGCATGGATAGCCAAATTTTCTATCTCTGAAATCTGACTGAGGCCAGTTAAGCAGGGCTTTGACAGTGAAACAATGCTTTGGGATCATAACAAGCCAAATCTATCTGAATGTTGACGTTATGGGTACCAGAAACTACATAAACAGAAGTCATTTGACAACAAAACAGAATAAAGTATGGCTATCAATAGCTGGAGAGCCCTGGTGACACAGTGGTTAAAGCACTTGGCTGCTAACCGAAAGGTTGGTAGTTTGAACCTAGCAGCTGCTCTGTGGGAGAAAGATGTGGCAGTCTGCTTCCATAAAGATTATAGCCTTGGAAACCCTATGGGGCAGTTCTACTCTGTCCTACTGCGTTGCTATGAGTCGGAATCAACTTGATGGCAATGTATTTATTAATAGTCCATGTGCTTCTGCTACTAAATGCCCAAAGCTGCCTTCAATATAAATCTACCCTTCAGTCCTATTTTTGAGGATCATCCAAATTACAGTTCCTGTTCTTCAGTTCTTTATTAGTTTTCTATTGCTGCTGTAACAATTAACCATAAACTTAGTGGCTTAAAACACCACAAACTTACTATCTTACAGTTCTGTAGGTTAGAAGTCCAACACAGGTCTCACTGGGCTAAAATCAAGGTGTTGCAGGGCTGCATTCCTTCTGGAGGCTCTAGGAGAGAATCCATCCCCTTGCCTTTTCTCCAGCTTCTAGAGGTTGCCTGCCTTCCTTGGTTCATGGCCCTCTTCCTCCACCTGCAGAGCCAGCAAGTTTGCATCTCTCTGACCCTGCTTCCCTCCTCACATCTTTTCCCTTACCATCTCTTCTGTCTACCTATTCCACTTTTAAGGACCCTGTGATTAAATCGGGCCCACCCAGATATTCAGGATAATCTCCCTATTTTAAAGTTAGCTGATTAACAACCTTAATTCCACTCTTTCATGTAATATAACACAATCATAGGTTCCAGGATGAGGATGCAGACATCTTTAGGTGGGCCCATTAATCAGCCTACCATAAATGCATGGAGATTTCACGTATATCCCTGCAATCCACTCTAACCCCCATCTTGACAGGGTATATGTCATGGATTGAATTGCGTCCCCCCAAAATATGTGCCAACTTGGTTAGGCCATGATTCCCAGTATTGTGTGGCTGTCCTCCATTTTGTGATTTTCCTATGAGTTACAAATCATAATCTCTGCCTGTGGTTAAACAGGATTAGGGTGAGATACAACACCCTTGCTCAGGTCACATCTCTGATCTAGTGTAAAGGGAATTTCCCTGGGGTGTGGCCTGTACCACCTTTTATCTTACAAGGGATAAAAGGAAAGGGAAGCAAGCAGAGAGTTGGGGACCTCATATCACCAAGAACGCAGTGCCAGGAGCAGAGCACGTCCTTTGGGTTCCTGCGTGCAGAAGCTCCTAGTCCAGGGGTAGACTGACGAGAAGGACCTTCCTCCAGAGCCAATGAAGAAAGGCTTCCCCTGCTGAGCTGACACCCTGAATTTGGACTGCTAGCCCACTGGACTGTGAGAAAATAAATTTCTCTTTCTTAAAGCAATCCACTTGTGGTATTTCTGTTATAGCAGCACTAGATGACTAAGATATAACCAAAGAAGCCTGATCTGATTAACAACTTCTTTATTGGTTAAGTGGAGCCTGACCCTCTTTTTTTCAAAGTCAAAGAAGTACCTAATTTCTAATATTCTCACTACAAATAAAGATCTCTTACTCAGACAGAACATGAATACATTTTTAAGATTATCTTTGTTATCAACAAACTCTAAATGCTAGACCAGCAGTTCCTACTGACTGATAAAATTTCAAAAGCTATTTTGGGGATTGTTATTAGGCTTTCAACTCTTTGTTTTCCAAATGAAAACATAAGACATACTCATCGGCTCCCCAAAATCTATCATCTATCATAACCATTATTTCATGAAAGAACGCTTAATACCAAAAAAATAGAAAAGAACCTCAGAATAATGTGTACTTTTTAAAATCATTTTAGCTTAATTAAAAAAATTGTATTATCATCATTTTTCTCACTTTGCTTATCTTTGACCAGAGGTTTTTTTTGTTTTTTTCACTTTTATGACTGATTTACCTGTACCAACTATGCTATTATCCACATGTGTCAAGGACTGGGGGCGGCTTCGAAGTTTGCTTTTGAAAGATCTTGGTCGACGTGGTGATGCAGGTGGCAGAGGAATCTCCGAGGATTGAGTTTTACTATCTTTAATTGACCGAAGGCGTTCATAGAGCTCCTGCAGCTCCTTATTCTGCTGGGTTTGAAGATTTACCACCTCCTGAATGTGTCTGAATGAAAATCATGCAGAAAGCATTTTACTGGCACTGGCACAATACAGATGAGCCAAGAATCTCTACACCAGTACAAGTAGTTTAAGAAGGAATTTAGATTAAGAACGTGGAACTACAGGAGAGTATTTTCACAATTTTAAGATGGGAAATGCTTTCCTAAGTATAACATTAAACTAATCAGGTATAAAGAAAAAGGTTAACAAATTTGACAAGAACAAGTTTCTAAAAAACTTCAGTAGAGTGAAAGACAATAAAAGTTAAAGTCAAATGGTATTAATAATATTAAATCTTTCCTTTATTATATACTGTGAATATAAACAGGAAGAAAATATTTGTAATATGTAATAAATAAAGAGCTAACATTCAGAATCTATAGTTCCCAAAAATCAATAACAAAAATTAAAAACCTTATTACTGTATAGAAAAAAAAAAGACAATATGAAAGGCAATTCCAAAGATGGGTAAATACAAAGAGCCAATAAATATAAGATAATGCACAACCTCACTATAAAGCAGGGGAACACGATTTTTTAAAAACCTTTTTAATCCATCTAATTGGGGAAAAAAAAGTATTGATAATACCCAGTCTAATGTTGATTTGTGGGAAAAGAGACACTTTCATACACTTTTTTTCTTTTGTGTGTAAAATGGTATAGTTATGTTGGAAGACAATTTCAGCAATATCTATCAATTTAAAATGTACACACATTTTAACCCAGCCATTTCACTTTCAGGCTTCTATCCTATGAAAATACTCACATAAGTATGTAAAAATACAAGGACGTTCACTTCAGCATTGTTTACATAAATAAAAGATGGGAAAGAACTGAAATGTCCATTTAAGGAGGGATTAAATAAACTGGGTAAACTTATACAGCCATTTAAAAATTAAGGTAGATTTATTTATGCAGAAATAAACATATATAGGCAACAACGTTAAGTCAAAAAATTGTAGAATAACATTTATATTATGATCCTACTTTTGTAAAAATAAAACTATTTGTAAATGCAAAGAAAAATTACTGGCAAATAACAGTTCACAATGGTTACCTCTGAGAAGTGAGACTGGGGCATGAGAAATGTGAAGAGGGTTTTTTGGTTTGCTTTTTTCTCTACTGTTTGAATCTTTTCCTATGTTTCACTTTCATAATAATTTTAGAAAAATAGATATTTATGTAAAAAAATTAAAAGACTGCAGTTAATTCAAAATCAGGCAGGTCTAAAGACTCAGCTCACTACTGGGCACTTATAGGACTACAGTCTTTAGGAATATCATCAAGGACTTTTAAAAAATTATGAAGAAATCATAATACCAAAAGAACACTGAAGACAAAATAGACAAAAATTATCTTAAGATACCTTAGGTCCTGGGTTCTATAAGGTTATGGGAATCCATGTCTCAGATACAAAATAAAATACTCATTATAATCATCTACAAAAGCTACCAGTCTTCTGAGAACATTTTAAAAAATCATTTAATGATTTAAAAGAATCGTTAAAAACGTGATGGAATATTGATATCACAAACATTAAAACACTTTAGTAATAACTATTTTATTATAAGAGTGTCAGTGTACATATACTACAATAGTACTTAATATATACAAAAAACTCAAACTTGTATCTTCATTACCTTTTTTAAAGTAAAAAAATCAATCTTCCAGTGATGAATATTAAAGCATACATTCACAATTTCTTCTAAGCTCAAGTTAAAAGGGCATTATGTCTTTAAAAATATGATTATTTCAACATGAGAGCCCTGGGTGGCACCGTGGTTAAAAGCTACAGCTGCTAACCAAAAGGCTGGCGGTTCGAATCTACCAGCCGCTCCTTGGAAATTCTATGAGGCAGTTCTACTCTGTCCTATAGTGTCACTATGAGTTGGAATTGACTCAATGGAAATGAGTTTGGTGATGTGGCATTTCAATATGAAATAAATCTACAACTTTCTGAAAAAAAATGAAACAAGTTGGAGAGAAAATAATATTACACTTATTCCGTGTGGGAATGATAGTTTCATTTTGTTTTTCCCTCTGGGCAAGGCCTTAAAAACTCTAGGAAATTTCAAAGAATTTTAAAATGCTTTAGTTCTTAAGGAAACCCTGGTGGCGTAGTGGTAAAGACCTATGGCTGCTAACCAAAAGGTCGGCAGTTCGAATCTACCAGGCGCTCCTTGGAAACTCTATGGGGCAGTTCTACTCTGTCCTATAGGGTCGCTGTGAGTCGGAATCAACTCGACGGCAGTGGGTTTGGTTTGGGTTTGGTTTTAGTTCTTAAAGCATTCAAACTTAGCATCCAACTGGCGCATTATCCAAACATGTAAGAATCTGGTTAAAAGCCAGCTTTTCCTCTACCTATATTTTATCTTCTCCCTGATTGTGCCAGCTTTAAAAGTTATTCAAGTCCCAGAATAAGACAGACATTCTTTAAAGCATAAGATACCATCAGAAATTGCTAATGATTTCAACTTTTCAAAGTAATGGCATGCGGATGACAGGAGGCTTGTACATAATTTTTGTGTATCCACATAACAGAATAGCAGAGCCTCCGGTGGTGCAGTGCTTAAGAGTTTGGCTGCTAACCAAAAGTTTGGCTGTTCGAATACACCAGCCTTTCCATGGAAACGCTATGGGGCAGTTCTACTCTGTCCTATAGGGTCGCTATGAGTCGGAATCGACATGACGGCAATAGGTTTGGCTTAAAAAAAAAAAAAGGAATGATTCAGATATAGGTCCAAAATATAATGAAAAAGTAAAAAAAAAAAAGCAAGATACGTGAACAGTCTGTGGTATATGCTATAATTTGTGGGTGAAAAAAAGAATTCAGTAACTTAATACTAATTTCACAAAAATAGCATTTCTAGATGATAAAACATATTGCCACAATATCACTAAGCCAGATGCTGTTGAGTCGACTCCAACTTGTGGGAATCGTGTGTGTTAAGAGTAGAACTAGCTCTACAGGGTATTCAATGACTGACTTTTCAAAATTAAATCACCAGGGCTTTCTTCTGAGGAGCCTCTGGGTGGACTTGAACCTCCAACCTTTCAGTCAGCAACTGAGCACATTAACTGCACCACTCAGGGACTCCCAAGAATCTCAGACACAAAACAAATTATAATTAGCCCTCCAATTATGAAAACATTTTAAATAAAACTTTAAGATACATAAATATTTAACATTTATATATCTTTTTGCCTTTCTTTGGAGGAGTCCTGGTGGTGCAGTGGTTAAAGCACTCAGCTGCTAAATGAAGGTCAGCAGTTCAAACCCACCAGTTGCTCCACAGAATAAAGATGTGGCAGTCTGCTTCCATAAAGATTAAAAAGCCTTGGAAACCCTGTGGTCAACTCTACTCTGTCCAATTGGGTTGCTATGAGTTGGAATTGACTGGATGGCAATGAATTTGGTTTTGGTTTGGCTTAGCCTTCTTTACAGTTTTCAATCATAAAAAGTTTTTAATTATTAAAATGTCATCAATTCTAAATATTTACCTACCAATTAAATACAAAGTTCTATAAAATCCAAGGCAACAGAAGAAAGAAGTCCTTACTTTTCTCGTAATCTTTGAAGCTCCACCTTCAAGTCCTCATCCTCTATTTCTGACTCATCATCACTGCTCATTGGGGAAGATGGTGAATAGAAGAGTGAGTTCTGTGTTTGAACACAGGCTTGTTCTTCATGGCACTGATCACTCTCTGGAACAGTCTTTGCTACTGAGTTTTCATTGCCAGCAAGAGGGGCTGAAAGTTCACTATCAGAGTTAGGCTGTTTCCTAATAGGCAGTGTTTCTCTCTCTTTATGCAACAGTTCAGATTCAGGCTGCATAGTACTTCCTGCAGCTAAAGTTTCTTCCAATTCCTTTTCTGGTGTCATAAAAGATATACCAGTCTCACAATCTGTGCTGAAAGACAAGAAGTCACCTTGTTTGGGAATTCCTTTATCTTCTTTAACGGTTTCATAAAGAGCTTGTAACTTCTGAAAAGAAAATGAAGTTTGTGGACTGTGCACAGCAGGTTCCATTTCTATCAACTGAGACTTTTCTGTTTCAGTAAATACTAGAGTCTCTTCATTAGAATGGTTTGCCATTTGACTGAAAGCTGGTATGTGCTCTATTCCAAAAGATGTCACTTTCATCGACTGTTGCTGAGGAACTGTAATCACCTGAGATACAAAAAGGCAAAAGTGGCTGGCTCCACCTAACCAAAAATGAAACCTCACGAAGAAATTCAGTATCAATATATGGCATAGACAAGTGGATGGTCTGTAGTGATGTGTACAAATCAATAACACCAAAACCTAAAAACCCCACCTATATTCTCCATATTCAAAGTCTTTCAATAGGGCCCCTTGAGTAAGGCAAGTTTGCATCATATTATTCAAATAAAGTTACACAATTTGTAAACAAAACAACACGTTGCCACAAACTGGAAGGACAGGAAACTAGTGTTACAAAGAAAGATGACCCACCCCCCCCTCCAAATGATGACCCATTTTTGTGCTCTCCTCCAGCTACTAAAATCCCCATTTCTTTAGACTCACCTTTACTGGATGGCTTCAAAAGATGAGGGGATGTGTGCAAGGGTAACAAGTTAAATGATTTACGTTTAAAATAAGTATTGACCTACAGACCAAGATCTTAAATGCTGTTACCTTTAATAAGGCCCTTGCAGATAAGGATTCAACCAAAGACACAAACCTGGAACCGACCCCGCTGAAATGATCCACTCATCACTTTGCATCTACTCAAAGCCCTAGTATCAGCTATGGACTCTCGTGTCAAAGGAATGGGATCAGGAGCAACTGTTGATCTCGTATCTTCTGTTTCCACTGAAAGTTTTGCCAAATTGTAAGCAGAAAAAAAATTGTTAAGATAAATTTTCTTATGTTATCAAGTGGAAGAAAAGTAGAAAAAGTTTAACTTCTGCTAGATAATTAAAAGGTGTCATACGTAATAAGCAACACTGCATAAGTCCCTCACTCTAAATCAGGTATTGCAAGATTTATCCCAAGACTTAGTATCTACATGAAATGAGTACGTGGAAAACC
Source organism: Loxodonta africana (assembly GCF_030014295.1). Taxonomy (NCBI): domain Eukaryota; kingdom Metazoa; phylum Chordata; class Mammalia; order Proboscidea; family Elephantidae; genus Loxodonta; species Loxodonta africana. The sequence goes on from NC_087369.1 coordinate 65,070,455, forward strand.
AAATTAGTTACAAAAGGAAAAATAAAATGTCAATAGCATCAATGGGACGTATAATATGCACAGGCTATGTGGAAAAGTGGCAAGATTTGCATATGAACAAAAAAAATACTTAAGAAAATGGAAAGTGATGTTACCTAGTCTATGTCCCTGACACACTACCTTGATGGACTTTTGATCTCTTGAAAAAGCTGGTTGACTGCCGTAGCCTGTATGCCCAGCTTTTTAATTTGCGAGTCCAGGATTTCTTGCTAATAGGATTTCTGAGACTAGGACAAGTAAAGCTTAGGCCAAAATATCCACCTCCTGTGTGCAGATGAATGGCTCCACCACTTGATACAGCAGCAGGATAGGTCTCTGGATCCCCTGGAAGTAAAGCATCTGGGGACATCTCCTAATGGAGACAGAAAGAGAAAAGCCAAAAATGGTAATAATTTAGGTTATAGCGTGTTATGTTGAATTGTGTTTCCCCCAAAATGTGTTGTCAACTTGGCTAGGCCATGATTCCCAGTATTGTGTGGTTGTTCTCCATATTGTGATCTCACGTGATTTTCCTATGTGTTGTAAATCCCAACCTCTATGAAGTTAATGAAGCAGGATTAGAGGCAGTTATGTTAAATGAAGCAGGACACAATTTACAGAATTAGGTTGTATCTTGAGTCAATCTCTTTTGAGATATAGAAGAGAGAAGTGAGCAGAGAGGAGATGGATCTCATTGCCACCAAGCAAGAAGAGCCAAGAGCGGAGCGTATCCTTTGGACCTGGGGTCCCTGTATTGCAGATTGATGACAAGGACCTTCCCCCAGAGCCACAAGAGACAGAAAGCCTTTCCCTGGAGCTGGTGCTCTGAATTCAGTCTTCTAGCCTCCCAAACTGTGGGAGAATAAATTTATGTTCATTAAAGCCATCCCACTTGTGGTATTTCTGTTATAGCAGCACTAGATAACTAAGATAGAATTTGGTACCAGGAGAGTAAGGTGCTGCTCTAACAGATACCTACAATGTGGAAGCAGTTTTGGAATTGACTAATGGGTAGAGGGAAACCCTGGTGGCATAGTAGTTAAGCGCTATGGCTGCTGGCCAAAAGGTCGGCTGTTCGAATCCATTAGGTGCTCCTTGGAAACTCCACGGGGCAGTTCTGCTCTGCTCTATAGGGTCGCTATGAGTCAGACTCAACTCGATGGCAATGGGTAATAATAATGGGTAGAGGCTGAAAGAGTTTTAAAGTGCCTAATAGTAAAAGCCTAGATTTCCTTGAAGAGATTGTTGGTAGAATTATGGATGTCAAAGACAATTCTGGTGAGGGCTCACAAAGAAGTGAGAACTCTAACACTGGAGACAGCACAGAGGGTGAGATGCAGCAGTACAGAAATGGCAGCAACAGAACCAGCAGCAGCAGAACCAGGAGGCAGGTGCAAAAAGGCGCAGGAGCCAACCCATGGAGCAAGAGAGCTGAGTGCTTTAGGACAGGAGGCTTCCTGGTGGAATGCAGTGCCTCTAGGCACTTATCAGTGGAGCTAGGCTTGCTGACCCAAGGAGCAAGAGAGTTGAGTGCCTTCTGGCCAAGGTTTACTGGAGGAGTGCGGTGCCTCCAGGCACTTATCAATAGACCTAAAGAGCTTTGTAACACTTGCCTGAGCAGGACAGATGCTGGGAGGGCCCAAGAGCCCCAAGAGGCTAAGAGATCAATGAACCAGGAAGCAGAAGGTGAAGAGACAAGGGGCACAGGGAGCAGAGCTGCCTCAGTTTCAAAGGCTAGGGCCACAACCTCTGGGGTCTCAAAGGGTGGAACCACAGCCAGCTGATCTCAAAAGATGGGGCCACAGCCTCTTATGTTTCAAAGAGTCAGATCTTCACCAACATGGTTCTGGAGTGTGGGGCTGCCTTTCACGAGTGCCAATGGGATGCAGCATGATCCGCTGCCCAAAGCTGAGGGGGTGGGGCTGCCATACCCCCGGGGCAGAAGAACAAGGCCTGCTGGGGCCAAGGGGGCAGGATCGCCACTCCGACTAGGAATATGGGGCTGCTCAAATTTGAGGGAACAGTGTTGGCTGTCCCAGTGGGCATGGAAGGTGGAGCTGAAGCCCAGAGCCAAGAGGCCTCCACCCAGAATCTGGAGAGTGCAGCCAACACCCAGAGAATGGAGGGCAGGGCCATTGCCTAGATGGTCTCTGAGAACAGAGGATTATTTTCAAGCCTTGGGAGCTAACGTAACATGTTCTGCTGACTTGGTTGGTGTCTATTATCTTTTCTCTCCCTCAAATTTCTCCCGTTTGTAAGGGAAAGGTCTACCTTGTGCGTTTTCCACCATTGTACTTTGGAAGCAGATAACTTGTATTCTAGATTTCACAGATGAAGAGGAATTTTGCCTCAGGATGGAATTTAGACTTGGAGTTAAGATTTTTGGGAAGATATGATGGGGTGAATGTGTCTTACAGGTGGCAAGGACATGAATTTGAGGGGAACACAGGGTGGAATATCATGGAACTGTGTTTCCACAAAATGTGTGTCGATTTGGCTAGATCATAATTTCCCGTGCTATATGGTTGTCCTCATTTTGTGATCTGATGTAATTTTCCCATGTGTTGCAAATCCTAACCTCTATCATGTTAGGAGCCCTGGTGGTGCAATGGTTAAGAGTTCAGCTGCTAACCAAAAGGTCAGAAATTCAAAATCCACCAGCTGCTCCTCAGAAACTCTAAGGGGCAGTTCTATTCTGGTAGGGTCACTATGAGTTGGAATTGACTCTGACAGCAACAGGTTTGGGTTTTCAGTTGTTGTCGTTATGATGTAAATGAGGCAGGATTAGAGGCAGTTATGTTAATGAAGCAGGACACAATCTACAGAATTAAGTTGTATCTTAAGTCAATCTCTTTTGAGATAGAAAAGAGAAGTGATCAGAGAGGAGAGGGACCTCATTACCACCAAGCAAGAAGAGCCAGGAGTGGAGTGTGTCCTTTAGACCTGGGGTCCTGGCACTGAGAAGCTCCTAGACCAGAGGAAGATTGATGGCAAAGACCTTCCCCCAGAGCCAACAGAGACAGGAAGTCTTCCCCTGGAGCTGGCTCCCTGAATTTGGACTTCTAGCCTCCTACACTGTGAATGAATAAATTCCTGTTTGTTAAAGCTATCCACTTGTGGTATTTTGTTACAGCAGCACTAGGACATAGCACTTGCTATAATCTTGCCTGGAATGTTCTTCAAACTGCTTGGTTGGATGGCTACTCAGGTCTCCACCTGTGAATGTCACCCCCACATACAATCTTCTCTGATGAACCTATATAAATAATCCCCAGTCTTTCCATGTTAGTCCTTTACTTAAATAATCTGCACAGCATACTTGTTTATTTATTTGTTTAGGGTCTATCTTCCCTCACTAGAATGTGAGCTCTATAAATATAGGAGTTTTGACTTATGCATTGCTTGATAGATATTTGCTAAATGGATGAATGACTGGTTGAGGTACCAAAGAAGGAACAGCCAGGCAGCTATATCCCTTCCCACCTCACCTCCTCACCATGCAGAACACAGCAGAGGCATATGTGTCCAAAAAAGAGTTGTGAGCAGAAAAAGTTGTGGCCAAGAGAAAGGTCAATATGAAGGGAGAAGACAAAATCCAGGAGAAAGGGAAATCCCTTCCACCTTTGAAGATTAGCTAGTGGGCCACTCTCGAGGTACCATTAGAGACAAGTTACGATATACCATGCCAAGATGCATGCTCCATGCTTTCCCACAATTACTAGAGGAAGGCTACAGTATATACAGTGTGTGTGTGTATATATATATATATATATATACACACACATACATACGTAAAACTCTTAGAAGAAAACATAGGGGTAAAGCTTCAGGATCCAGTTTTCAAAAATGGTTTCTTAGGTATGACACCAAAAACATGAGCAACAAAAGAAAAAATAGATAAACAGGGATTTCATTAAAAAAAAACACATTTGTTCATCACAGGACATTATCAAGAAAGTGAAAATAAAACCTATACAGTGGGAGAAAATATTTGCAAACCATATATCTAATAAAGGTTTAATTAATATCCAGAATAGATAAAGAACTACTATAATTCAGCATCAAAAAGGCAAACAACCCAATGAAATCATGAGCAAAGAACTTGGATGTTTCCAAAGAAATAAAGAAGATACACAAATGGCCAATAAGTACATGAAAAGATAGTTAACATCATTAGTCACAAGGGAAATGTAAACCTAAACCACAATGAGATATCACTTCACACCCACTAAGATCACTATGATTAAAAAAACGAAAAGCTACAGGTGTTAATGAGGATGTGGAGAAACTGGAACCTTCATCAATTGCTGCTGGGAATTAAAATGGTACAGCCACTGTGAAAAACACTCTGGTGGTTCCTCAAAAAGTTAAACATAGAATTAACGTGTGATACAGGAATTCCACTCCCGGGTATATACCCAAAAGAATTGAAAGCAGAAATACAAAGAGATACTTGTACACCAATGTTCACTGCAGCATTATTCACAATAACCACAAGGTGGCAATAGCCTAAATGCACATCAAGAGATGAATAAACAAAATGTCCTACATACATACAATAGAATATTATTCTGCCATAAAAAGAAACAAACTCCTGATACATGCTACAACATGGATGAACCTTGAAAACATTATGCTGAGTGAAATAAGTTAGTCTCGAAAGGACAAATATTGTATGATCCCACATATATGAAATATCTAGAATAGGCAAGTGTATAGAGACAAAGTTTATTAATGGTTACCAGGGGTGGGCCGGAAGAAGGGGAGAACGGGGACTCATTGCTTAGGAGATATTGAGTTTCTGTTAAAGGTGATGGAAAATCTGGAAATGGATAGTGCTGATGGTTGAACAACACGGCACACATAATTAATTAATGCCATTGAATTGTACATGTCAAGACTGTTAAAATGGCAAAGGTTTCGTTACACATATATTTACCACAATAAAAAATAAAACAAAAAACCTACAGTGAGATACCACTTCACACCCACTAAACCAAAACCAAACCCACTGCCATCGAGTCGATTCCCACTCATAGTGACCCTATAGGACAGAGTAGAACTGCCCTGTGGAGTTTCCAAGGAGTGCCTGGCGGATTTGAACTGCTGACCTTTTGGTTAGCAGCCGTAGCACTTACCCACTATGCCACCAGGGTTTCCACTAGGATAGCTATTATTAAAAAAAGCAGAAAATAAGTGTGGTAAAGAATATGCAGAAATTGGAACCCTCATCCATTGCTGGTGGGAATATAAAATGGTGTAGTCGCTGTAGAAAGCAGTTTGGTAGTTCCTCAAAAAGTTTAACTTAGAATTACCATATGACCCAGCGATTCTACTCCTAGGTATAAACCCAAAAGAAGTGAAAGCAGGTGTTCAAATAAAAGCTTGTACACAATTATTCATAATACCAAAACCAAACAGAGTGCCATCGAGTCGATTCTAACTCATAGCGACCCCATAGGACAGAGTAGAATGGCCCCACAGAGTTTCCAAGAAGCGCCTGGCGAATTCGAACTGCCGATCCTTTGGTTAGCAGCTGTAGCACTTAACCACTACACCACTAGGGTTTCCTATTCACTGTTCAAAATAACCAAAGGTAGAAACAACCTATAAAATGCAGTATATCCATACAATGAAATCATATTCAGCCATAAAAAGAAATGAAGTACTGATACACGCTACAATACGGATGAACCTTGAACACATAAGGCAAAGTGAAAAAAGCTGGACACAAAAGGCCACATATTACATAATTCCATTTACACAAAATACCCAGAATAGGCAAATCCATGGAGACAGAACAGAGATTAGTGGTTGACGGTGGTTAGGTGAAGGGGGAAATTGGGAATGACTGCTTAGTGGGTTTCTTTTTGGGGTGATAAAAAAGTTCTGGAAATAGACACTGTTGATGTATGCACAATATTGTGAATGAACTTAATGCCCATGAATTGTATGCTAAAATGGCTATAACTGTAAATTTTTTGTTATGTGTATTTTACTACAATAAAAAAGAGATAAGAAAAACACAGATTTTCCTGTATCTATCTAGAACAAAAAGAAATGAACAGATGAAACATGTAGAGCCCTGGTGATTGGTGGTTCCAACCCACTCAGCAGCTCCGTGGGAGAAAGACCTAGCAATCTGCTTCCACAAAGATTACAGCCAAGAAAACCCTATGGGGCAGTTCTACTCTGTCACATGGGGTCAATATGAGTAGAAAATTGATTTGACGGCACCCAACAACATATATATACATACACACATATGTACATATATATACAAACACATACATATATACATGTATATAAAAAAATTTTTTTATATATATGTTTTTAAAAAATATAAATGGCCTTATAATATATGAATTATTCTGCATATATTTTTTCCTAATGATTTTTCTTGGTGATATATTCCTGCTAACACATAGCAACAGTGAACATTCTTATACATGCCTTTTTGTGCAATGATCAAAAATGTAGATAATGATAGAGAGATGGCTGGGTCATAGGGATAAACACATTTAAAATTTTCAAAGTGCTACACTGTTCTCAAAATAGGCTGCCCTGATTTATACTCCTACCAACATAAAATGAAAATTAGAGTTTCATCAATATTGGGTACTATCAATTTATTTAATATTTGCAAGTCTGATGAGTAAAAATTGTTATCTCATTGTTTAAAAATTTGCATTTCTCTGATTACTAATAAGGTTGAGCATCTTTTCTCATGTTTACAAGGCATTTGTATTTAAACATCTGTGAATTACATGTCCATATGTTTTACTTGTTCTTCCACTGAGCTGTATGATATTTTCTATTGATGTGTAGGAGTTCTTTATATATTCCAGATATTAATCGTTTCTGAGAAAAAAAGGTTGGGAGAAAATATATGCAAAAATAGGCTATTACGAAAAGAGAAAATTAAAAAAATTAAAATTACGATTGCCATATTAAAAAAAAAATAAACATGGCATAATACCAAGGCAGTGATCTGAAATAAAAAGTTGAAGACATATCTGAGAACATAAGGGAAAAAGGAAATTAAAAATGAGTTTAACTATTAAGAGACATGGTTGATATACACAGAAGGCCAAATATCTCCGATAAGTTCTATAAGGAAAGAAGAAAGACAATAAAGAAACAGAAATAAAGTTTATTTGCGCTGAAGAAAGACATATATCTTCAAACTCAAAGGGCCCACAAACAGTAATGTACAGAATGAATGGAAAAACAACATACCTATACACATACTGAAAAAATTTCAGAACTCCAAGATAAACCTCTAGACTTGTGGTATTCGATACAGTAGTTACCACACGTGGCAGTTTAAATTTTAACTATTTAAAATTAAACAATTAAAAATTCAATTCCTCAGTTATACTAGCCCCATTTCAAGTGCTTAATAGTCACAGGTGGTTAGTGGCTGCCCTATTGGATAGCACAGACACAGAACATTTTCTGCATCGTAGAAAGTACTATGGGATAGTACTGGTCTATAGTAAAAACGGAAACCCTGGTGGCGTAGTGGTTAAGTGCTATTGCTGCTAGCCAAAAGGTCTGCAGTTCGAATCTACCAGGTGCTCCTTGGAAACTCTGTGGGGCACTTCTACTCTGTCCTATAGGGTCGCTATGAGTCGGACCTGACTCAACAGCAATGGGTTTGGTTTTGTTTTTTTTATAGTAAAAACAGTTTACCTACAAATGAATGATAATGAAACTGACATCACTCTCATAAGCAACACTGGAGGCTAAAATACAGTGAAACAATGTCTTCTAAATTTTGAAAGGAAAAAAATTGTGATTTTACCATTCTGCACTTAAATCAATCTAGTGTAAAGGAAAATAAAAACATGTTTGGACATACAAAAAAATACTAAACCAATCACCTATCTAGTATATTTGAAAATATTACTCACTGAAGCATTAAAGGGTGGGAAAAAAAAAAAAAGAAATTCTAGGACACCAGTATGGTCCAGATGTAGCAATGGACACTTGAAGCATATAAAATAATCCTCTTGACCTTGACACTTGAGTCTACCTTGAATAGTAAAATTTAAATGACAGAGAACTATATTTCATTTTTATCGTTTTTAATTACATTATTTGATCACTGGACAACGGACATGATCATAATATAAATGTTGTTCATTGATTTTCAATTCTTAGAATCAACCTACGGAAAAACCACCAATTGTTACAGAACAGAATGTAAATGTTATAAACTTTGCCAATATTAAAACGGTAATATGAGTAATAAAAATTAGGAGGTGTGGGGAAAGAAAAGTGGAAAAAAGGGAAAATACAATAATTTTCTATAGCGTTGCTAAGTCGGAATCAACTTGACAACAATAGGTTTGGTTTGTTTTTTTTAAGGAGCCCTGGTGACGCTGTGGTTGAGCACTTGGCTGCTAACGAAAAGGTCAGCAGTTTGAACTCACCAGTTGCTCTGTGGGCGAAAGTTGTGGCAGTCTTCTTCTGTAAAGATTTGTAGCCTTAGAAACCCTATGGGGCAGTTCTACTCTGTCCTATAGGACCTATGAGTCGGAACCAACTCAACAGCAGTGGGTTCGGTTCATAGCACTGAGGCAATAAGTATTGCTTAAAATTAATAAGATTAAAGAAACAGATGAATAAGTACATCATTTACAAGTTATTAATGACAATGACCACACGAATTAAAACCAGGAACTTAACAATGCCTGTGGATTGGGACAAGGTAAGTGTGGTGGGTGTTAACATAACTATTACTTTTCATTTTCTATCCTTCTGAATTGCATTTGTATTTACACATTAATTCTAGAATTTAAAATGACTAGTTTATAAAAAATAAATTTTTAAATTATATGTATTCAATGAAATATTATACACTAGTCTTAAAAAGTTAAGTAAGTCAGAACCATGTGTACCGACATGGATAGATACTCGTAAAATATTAAGTGAAAAAATAAAAATGCAAAACAGGACATACAGGTTAAGATCCCTGGTGGAACAATGGTTAAGTACTCGGCTGCTAATCAAAAGTTTGGCATTTCGAACCAACCCAGCAGCTCCATGGGATAAAGACCTAGTGATCTGTTTCCATAACATTACAACCTAGAAAACCCATTCTGTCACATGGAGTCACTATGAGTCAGAATCAATTCAATAGTACCTGACAAGAACAACAAAGAGGTATATCTATATAAATATATAATATGTATATATTTCTATATAAATAATAAATATATAAGTATATATTTATTAAAACCATATCTGGAAAGATTTATTAATAACTGTCTATTTTTTTTAAGTCTATGGGTTGGAGGGGGTAAGGTATATATTACTTTAGGTACAACCATATCTTACTTATATAATAATAGCAATAATAAAGAGATACTGTGATAAAGATTTCAAAAGATGTCTATGATATACTGTTAAATGAAAAAATAAAGTTGCACACCAATTTGTACATAGCATGATCCTATTTTTGTGAATAAAAAGTTGTGATTATGTATGTAGATAGATCTGTGTAAACTAAAGAAAAGTCACATTGGATGATTTTTACTTTCCTTTTGTATTTTTCAAATACATTAAAACAAAAAAAGTTAAATTAAAAAAAAAGAAAAGAAAAAATGAGTTCCCGAAACATCATACAATGTGGATGAACCTGGAGGGCATTATGTTGGGTTTAATAAGCCAATCACAAAAAACAAATATCATATGTTCCCACTTTTATGAAATGACATGAATAGATAAATATACAGAAACTTACGTTCATCAGTGGTTGCCAGGGGTGGGTGGGGAGGGGGATAGTGGGGGATTCACTCTCTAGATAGTCCAAAAACCAAACCCATTGCCTTCAAGTTGATTCTGACTCATAGTGACCCTATAGGACAGAGTAGAACTACCTCTTAGAGTTTCCAAAGAGTGTCTGGTGGATTCACACTGCTGACCTTTTGGTTAGCAGCCATAACACTTAACCACTACTCCACCAGGATTTCCCTCTAGATAGTAGACACTTATTATATTTGGTGATGGGAAAGGAAACACCAAATGAGGGTGAAGGGTACACAGTTTGATGAAGGTAAAGGATGTCACTAAAATGTACACAAGAAAAAAGGACCTTTGGGTAATTGCTGTGGCATATATAATTTTGCAACAAATAGCAACGACAACCAAAAAATATATGTTAGGGGTACCTATCTACGTATGTAAGTATATATATGTGTATATATATAAAACCAAAACCAAACTCGTTGCCATTGAGTTGATTCCGACTCATAGTGACCCAATAGGACAGAGTAGAACTGCCCCCATAGAGTTTCCAAGGAGTGCCTGGTAGATTCGAATGGCTGACCTCTTGGTTACGAGCTGTAGTGCTTAACCACTATGCCTCCATGGTTTCCGTGTGTATATAGAGGTGTATGCCTATGTATATGTATGTGTGTGTGTGCCTGCATATATATTCACATATATAATAAAATACAGAGGTTACAGTTATGGATATTTCTTAGACATAACCAAACATTTTACGGGATTGGTTTTATGGTTTGAAGGCTTAGGACCACAGTCTCATGGGACAACTCGGTCAGTTGGTATAATATATAGTTCATAAAGTTTATATTCTACATCTTAGTTTGGAGAGTAGTGTCTGGGGTTTTAAAACCGTGCATGCGGCCATCTAAGGTATAGCTATTGGTCTCACTCTTCCGGAACAAAAGAGAACAAAGGAAACCAAAGACTCAAAGAAGAAACTAGTCTACAGGACTAATAGTCTACACAAACCATGGCTTCATCTACCCTGAGACCAGAAGAACTAGATAGTGCCTGGCTACCACTACCGACCACTCTGATCAGGGTCACAATAGATGGACCTTGACAGAAGGGGAGAAAATGTAGAACAGAATCTCAAATTCTTAAAAAAATTCAGGCTTACTAGGCTGGTTGAGACTTGAGAACTCCCTGAGACTACTGCCCTGAGATATTCTTTAAACCTTGAACCAAAACTAACCCCTGAGGTCACCGCATAGCTGAATCACAGATTAGCTCACAAAACAAAGAATATCACCCGTGAGTACCACGCTCCTTTAAAAAATCACCTATATGAGACCAAACGGTCAACAATTACTTTAAGGCTAAGAGGAGAATGTAAGGGGGCAGGCAAACTAGATTAATGGAAATGGAACCATTAGAACGGAAATGATGAGAATGTTCACACATTGTGAAGAATGTAACCAATGTCACTGAACAACGTGTGTAGAAATTGTTGAATGGGAACCTAAACTGCTGTGTAAACCTTCACTGAAAACACAATGAAATATCATTTAAAAAAATAAGAAGCTATCTAGCATGTCTTATTTAATGGAACTGAAAATTAATGAAAGTGTGCTATAATATTCTTCCACCTTCCATTTCTAATAAAAATCTATCTGGGTAGGCCCAGCCCATAATGTTTCCTGATTCTCATCCAACTAGAAGTAATACCTAGTTCTTGTGTATTTATACCTCTTTTTGAGTATTTCTTACATCCTATCCTTCAAAGCAGTCATTTGTGAATATCATCTACTCCACTCAACTATGTCTTTTGGCATCAAGGGCATGTCATTCTCTATCCTTGTGTATGTCCTCAGCCACTGCCTTGAGGAAGGTATAAAATAAAAGGTTATTATATTAAATTTATGGAGCCCTGGTGGCACAGTGGTTAAGAGCTCAGCTGCTAACCAAAAGGTCGGCAGTTCGGATCCACCAGCTGCTCCTTGGAAACCCTATGGGGCAGTTCTACTCTGTACTATATGGTTGCTATGAGTTGGAATCAACTTGATGGCAACGAGTTTTTTTGTTTGTTATGTTAAATTTAAAAAAAAGAATGAAAAGAAAACTAATAACAGGCATTTTAAGTGGAAATCTAAAAGTTCTTCCTACCCACTAAAACAATCCATAAATCAGTTTCTTTCCTGTCATTAATAAATACAGATATTGCTTATAAGTTCCTAGTTAATTTACCAAAGGGCTCTCTTACCAAAGACAGTTCTGCCATCTCTACTGAGCAGTTCTGGGTACCTGCAGAGTAAGTCGTGGCCTTCTTAAATACCTGTGACCTCAGAATTTTGTGATAGATAACTGCACTTCAAAGCACAGAATTTTAGAAAAGGCATTGCTTTAAAAGCATAAGCAGATGATAAGAAATTGGTTAGAAAGAATGGTACTTACATGCAAACACAATTCGCTGGGCACAGAAGTTATCACATTCAGGTCCCTTTTGAACACTGATAGGTTAGCAGGCTGACTCACAGCCACATTGGACAGAATCTTAGAGCCTCTCTCCTGAAAATTAGAGGATTGTGCAGGACTATCTTGAATTCCACAGTGACTGATGGCTATGACTTCTGGCACTGAACAGGACAGTGTATCTTCAGCAGAGGAAGAAAATGGAGAGTCTATGCTTTGGGTATCCTTCTGACTCTCAGGATAGATGACAGATATACTATGCTCCTGATAGAGCAAGTTTCTTAATTTTTCATCCAGAGTTTTAATTCGGTTGTCTGCAAACTCCATTTTTGGAGGTCTTTCCCCATCTGATTCCAGGATAGTCGTAGGTAGAAAGGTAGTTGGTTCAAGGCCTGGGGTCTGAGTGGGAATGACTGTTTTAAGAGAACTTGCTTCAGTGTTCACTGTGGTTTCTCCTTCTTGGTAAATAAATTCTGCATCCACAGTTGGCTGCTGTACCAATAAGGATTGAGGCTTTTGATCAGACATAAATGCTGGAGTTGTAAGAGAGTTACCAGCAATCTGGGTTGACTCTCCGGGATGGGTCATAAGTATATCAGCTTGACTGGCAGCTTGACGATACGGATACACAGGTAGGAATATGCATGCCTGGTTGGTGAATCCCTCACATTCAACTGGAATGGCACAAACTGAAGTAGTAGTATAACTGGAACTACTAGTAACTGGTGCCAATATCTGCCTGTCATCTTCCACTTGATAAAGTAGAGCTGGCTGCTCAGTTTCTACACTAGCATATTCAGAAATCTTACCATCAACTAAATCCTTGTGTTCTGACTCGAAGGTAAAAAGTGCATGCTGGCATGGATTATTTTCTATAGTGGGCAGTGTGTCTTGTGATATTTCCTTATTACTTGTGTTTCTCTGACCTGAAATAATAACAAAGAATGGATGAGCATGTATTAGTAAGTTCGAAGCATGGACTGGTACCAAAACTCAACAGAGATAGGAAGAACAAAAGGCAAATGAGAACCTGTGTGAAAGTACTCTTGTAAATAAGACTCGAAATATACAGAATTCAATCTGTCAAAGAAAAAAAACTTTCTTTATCTCATAAATATTACATTAAAAGTAGTTTAAGTAAAATCCTAATATTAATGTACTCAAAAAAGCTCATGAAAATTCTTACAAGCATAAAGCACTCAGGAAAACAAGTTAAAGATATGGTATATATTTTACATCTCCATTCCTCAGAGTCTGGATAAAGCTGCCAGAGTATTAAAACTTACTATAAAGTGGCTGTAGCCCAGGAACTATAGACAGAGAATGCTGAAGAGGAGGAGACTGAGCCTCATGATTTCTTATTGTTTGATTGATACAGAATCGCCACCGACCAACTGGGGATGACTGAGGGGCAGACTCATCTGTAGAAAAAAATGAACACATTATTAAGTAACTATCAATTTTTTCACCTTACTAAGGAAACTATTTTAAAACACCATTTTGTCTTATACTTCTACTTCCAACAGCACTAGGATATGTGTAATTTATAAGACCAGGCCCTGCAACCTGACAGTCTAATGACCTAAGCACAAGATATCTTTAGAGTAGGATTTTAGACTTTACTGAAACAAATACTGTATCAACAGCGATTAGAAGTAAGGCCTTTTTTGAAAAAATGGAAAGCACCTTTTTCCATTAAAACCTGTATCTTTTATTCTGTATCCTGATTATGCTGGTGATTAAAGAAACCTGGGCGAGTATTAAAATTCACAGAACTGTTCACCAAAAAAAGTCAATTTTGTTGTATGCTGGTTTTTTAAAAAAAATAAAATAAACACCTACACCTTTACTCCTACTTTGTAAATTTATTCAAATAAGTAACTCTCTTTTATATTTTACCCTATGTTGTCAGCCAGAAACTTGCCCAGACCAGGCAAATAAGACACAGGATCCAGGCATACTGTCATGGATTGAATTGTGTCCCACCAAAGTATCTGTCAAACTGGCTTGGTAATGATTCCCAGTATTGTATGATTATCTACCACTTTGTCATCTGATGTAATTTCCCTGTGTTGTAAATCCTATCACTATGATTTAATGAGATGGATTAGCAGCAGTTACACTGATGAGATCTACAAGATTAGATAGCATCTTAAGCCAATCTCTTATGAGATATAAAAGACAGAAGCAAGTAGACAGATGGGGGGACCTCATTCCACCAAGAAAGCAATGCCAGGAGCAGAGTGCATCCTTTGGACTCAAGGTTCCTGCATGGAGAAGCTCCTCGTCCAGGGGATGATTGATGACAAGGACCTTCCTCCAGAGCCGACAGACAGAGAAAGCCTTCCCCTGGAGCTGATGCCCTGAATTTGGACTTCTAGCCTACTAGACTGTGAGAAAATAAATGTCTTTTTGTTAAAGCCACCTACGTGTGGTATTTCTGTTATAGCAGCACTAGATGATTAAGACACATACTAACACAGTCAAACTAAATTTCAGGTTAATGGCATCTGGTTCCATTACTCCTACACCACATTTTGCCTCTTCATGTCAATATAATTCCTTGAGAGAGCTTCATTTGTCTATGGCCCTTTTCCCTCTCCCAGATACTCCTAATATATCCATGACCAGAGCTGAGAAGAACAAAGATATGAAGTAATCAGGAAAGAAAACAGAACACCCCATTTCAGTCCCTGACAGTTTATCCAGTATCTGATTTATAAAAACTTATCAGTGATGACAGCAGGTTAAGGAAGATCACTAGTGAAATGAAATCAAGATATGAATGACTATTAAAATATGTGGCAAACTTAGAACATAATGATTTCAATTAGAAAGTTTCTGTCCCTCTCATATCAGGGGAAGAAAAAACTTACAAGTTAAGTTTCAAACAGTTAAGCTGTTAAAAGACATCAGTACTGTGACGGCTTTTCTGGTAACACCATATGACAAATCAGAAATAAGTTAATGATACAGAAAACCAGTACTTGGAAGAAATTTGGAGAATGGTTTCTTACTTCTGGGTTATAAGGTCATTTCAAGATGTGGGAGAACCTACATTAACAATTTATCAACTCCTTTATTGGCTAATATCTTTTCCAAAGACGGTCTGTAAATTAAAGTTTCCAAACGTCTCGCTTCAAAAGCCAAACGGTAAATTTTATTAAATATACTTACTGGTGGTTTGAGTGGATGCAGAAATTATCTGTACTTGTTCAGATGATCCTGTCTGAATTAAAAATGAATATATAAATAAAGAAGCTCCTGATATATAACCAAGAAGACCTATTTACTAAATAATTGCTCTTACTTGGTTACTGTTGGATTCCACAGTAATAGAGTCAACTCCAATGGCTCTTTCTGCAGCAAATTGGACATGAAGGATCTCCTGGGCTTGACCTACAATAGCCCTCAATTCTTCTACAAATTTTTCTTTCTCAATTTCCAGCACAAAGTTATCTTCAACCTGCCAAAAAAGTAATTCTAATTATGAAAATGAACTTAGTTTCTTCAAAATTAAATATTGCATCAATGATGACCACAATGAAGAACAATTTTAAAATTGAACATTTAGGTCCAAATGCCACAACAGAGTTAACAAACACAAGTAATAAAATGCCACACAACACATTAAATTATTGTTTCTATTTTGACAACCCCCCCATATATCTATCAGTTTGTCGTATTGTGGGGGCTTGTATGTTGCTGTGATGCTGGAAGCTATGCCAGTGGTATTCAAATATCAGCAGGGTCAACCATGGTGGACAGGTTTCAGCTGAGCTTCCAGACTAAGACAGACTAGGAAGAAGGACCCGGAGGTCTAATTCTGAAGAGAGTTAGCCAGTGAAAACCTTATGAATAGCAGCGGAACACTGTCTGATACAGTGCTGGAAGATGAGCCCTTCAGGTTGGAAGGCACTCAAAAGATGACTGGGGAAGAGCTGCTTCCTCAAAGTAGAGTAGACCTTAATGATATGGATGTAGTCAAGCTTTTGAGACCTTCATTTGCTGATGTGCCATGACTCAAAATGAGAAGAAACCACTGCAAACATCCATTAATAATCAGAACCTGGTATGTACAAAGTATGAATCGAGGAAAAATGAAAATTATCAAAAATGAAATGGAATACATAAAGATCGATATCCTAGGCATTGAACTGGACTGGTATTGGTCATTTTGAATCAGACAATCACATGGTCTACTATGCCGGGAATGAAAACTTGAAGAGGAATGGCATTATATTCATCGTCAGAAAGAACAGTTCGAGATCTATCCTGAAGTACAACACTGTCAATGATAGGATAATATCCATACAGCTACGAGAAAGACCAGTTAATACAACTATTTTTCATTCAAATTTTCACATCAACAACTAAGGACAAAGATGAAGAAATTGAAGATTTTTATCAAATTGTGCAGCCTGAAATTGATGGAACATGCAACAGAATGCACTGATAATTACTGATGATGGGAATGCAAAACTTGTAAACAACGGTGAAGGCTAAGTAGTTGGAAAAGATGGCCTTATTGAGTAGAAACCATGCTTGAGATCACATGACTTAATTTTGCAAGACCAATGACTTCTTCACTGCAGATACCTTTTTAAACCAACATAAACGGCGACTATACACAGAGACCTTGCCGGATGGAATACAAAGGAATCAAATCAACTACATCTGTAGAAAGAGATGATGGAAAAGCTCAATATCATCAGTCAGAACAAGGCCGGGGCAGACTGCAGATCAGACAATCACTTACTCATATGCAAGTTTAAGTTGAAACTGAAGAAAATTACTAGTCCATGAGAGCCAAAATACAACCTTGAGCATATTCCACCTGAATTTAGAGACCATCTCAAGAATAGATTTGACATGTTCAACACTGATGACCAAAGACCAGATGAATTGTGGAATGACATCAAGGACATCATACATGAAGAAAGCTAGAGGTCATTAAAAAGACAGGAGAGAAAGAAAAGACCTAAATGGATATCAGAAGAGACTCTGAAACTTGCTCTTGAATGTCGAGTACCTAAAGCAAAAGGAAGAAATGATAAAGTAAAAGAGCTGAACAGAAGATTTCAAAGACTCAAGAAGACAAAGTAAAGTATTATGATGACGTGTGCAAAGACCGGGAGATGGAAAACCAAAAGGGACAAAAACTCTTGGCATTTCTCAAGCTGAAAGAACTGAAGAAAAAATTCAAGCTTGGAGTTGCAATACTGAACGATTCTATGGAGAAAATATTAAATGATGCAGGAGGCATCAAAAGAAGCTGGAGGGAATACACAGAGACACTACACCAAAAAGAACTGGTCGATGTTCAACCATTTCAGGAAGTAACATGTGATCAGGAACTGATGGTACTGAAGGAAGAGGAGCAAGCTTCACTGAAGGCATTAGCGAAAAACTGGGCTCTGGGAACTGACAGAATACCAACTGAGAAGTTTTAACAAATGGATGCAGCGCTAGGTGTGCTCACTTGTCTATGCCAAGAATTTGAAAGCCAGTTACCTGGCCAATCAACTGGAAGAGACCCATATTTATGTCCATTCCCAAGAAAGGTGATCCAACCGAATGCGGAAATTAGTGAACAATATCATTAATATCACATGCAAACAAAAGTTTGCTGAAGATCATTCAAAAGTGGCTGCAGCAGTATATCAAGAGGAAATTGACAGAAATTCAAGCCGGATGTAGAAGAGGACATAGAACTGGGGATATCACTGCTGATGTCAGTCAGGTGGATCCAGGCTGAAAGCAGAGAATACCAGAAAGATGTTTACCTGTGTAAAGGCATTCGACTGTGTAGATCAGAACAAATTATGGATAACATTGTGGAGAACAGGAATTCCGAACACTTAATTGTGCTCATGAGGAATCTGTACATAGATCAAGAGGCAGTTGTTCGGACAGAACAAGAGGATACTGATTGGTTTAAAGTCAGGAAACCTGTGCATCAGGGTTGTATCCTTTCACCACACCTATTCAATCTGTATGCTGAGCAAATAATCCAAGAAGCTGGACTATATGAAGAACGGGGCATTAAGGATTGGAGGAAGATTCATTAACAACCTGTGTTATGCAGATGACACCACCTTGCTTGCTGAAAGTGAACAGGACTTGAAGTACTTACTGATGAAGCTCAAAGACCACAGCTTCAGTGTGGATTACACCTCAACATAAAACCAAAATCCTCACAACTGGACCAATAAACAACATCATGATAAATGGAGAAAAGATTGAGGTTGTCAAGGATTTCATTTTACTTGGATCCACAATAAACGTCCATAGCAGCAGCAGTAATGAAATCAAAAGATGCATTGCATCAGACAAATCTGCTGCAAAAGACCTCTTTAAAGAGTTGAAAAGCAAAGATGTCACCTTGAGGACTAAGGTGCGCCTGACCCAAGCCATGGTGTTTTCAATCACCTCTCATACATGTGAAAGCTGGACAATGAATAAGAAAGACTAAAGAAGAACTGACATCTTTGAATTGTGGTGTTGGTGAAGAAAACTGAATATACCATGAACTGCCAAAAGAACGAACAATCCTGCCTTGGAAGAAGTACAACCAGAATGTTCCTTAGAAGGAAGGATGGTGAGAATACGTCTCATATACTTTGGACATGTTATGAGGAGGGATCAGTCCCTGGGGAGTGACATCATGCTTGGTAAAGTAGAGGGTCAGCAAAAAAAAGAAGACCCTCAACGAGATGGATTGACACTGGCTGCAACAATGGGCTCAAGTAGAACAATGATTGTGAGGATGGCACACAACCAGGCAGTGTTTCATTCTCTTGTGCATAGGGTTGCTATGAGTTGGAAGAGACGTGGCACCTAACAACAACAATAACAACAATTTTGACACCACAGACACTTGTGAGATTGGCAATACCTATTAAAGAAATCAGCATTAAAAAAAAATCTAGGGTTGTATATATGGCTTGGAAACCCTGCTGGTGCAGTGGTTAAGAGCTAAGGCTGCTAACCAGAGCTATGGCTGCTAACCAAAATGAAAAAAAAAAAAAGGAAGGCGGTTTGAATTCCATCAGGCACTCGGAAACATTATGGGAAGTTCTACTCTATCCTATAGGGTCTCTATGATTCGGAATTGACTCAACGGCAACAAGTTTGGTTTTTGATATATGGATTGTCATTTGAAGACCATAACTGAGACAACGTATATGTTTAAAATTAGGATGGCTAAACTCAAAAGCTTTTAAATCACAAAATCAAACACCTCAAAAGATGTTAAAAAATGGTCCAGAACATCTTATATGAGGATTAAACATTCATGGGAAACACCCATGAAGAGAAAGTTCAGAAAATACTGTGTTTAACATGAGGCAGAACTGACATAATGATTAACATTTAAAATGTTTAATTCTGCTTGACAAGGAATGCATATTCAATGAAAATTGGCAGTAAGAAAAACATTTATACATTCTCCCTGCCACCCTAGCCCAAACTCAACAAAAAAGGGGAAAATACTAACTGAAGCCTAACAATTCAAAGAGGGCCCCTGGTGATGCAGTCATTAAGCACCCAGCTGCTAACCAAAAAGTTAGTGGTTCAAACCCACCAGTTACTCCTTGGAAGAAAGATGCAGCAGTCTGCTTCTACAACCTTGGAAACCCGATGGGGCAGTTCAAACAATTCAAAGAAAATATGAAAACTAAATAAAATGATGAAATAATTTGAGCACCTATATGCAGGATGTTAGTACACATTAGACTCATCCAGGGAGCTTTACAAACTATTGAGGCTTAGGCCCCACTTCCATAGATTCAGCTTTAATTAGGGACTCAAAAAATGGGATTGTTTTTAAAAAGCTCTTCAGATGATTTTAACAAGCAGCCAGAAAGAACCACTCATCTAGATTATCTCTTAATGAGCTACCCCTCCTTTATATTTTCCAGATAAATAAATTTAATCCAGAGGAGATGTAGTGAGTCACCCTTGATCATAAACTCTTTGGCCTGTACAAAATTTAAAAAACAGGACACTAAAAAGAAGATGGCTCTGAATAAAAGGGGGGAGAGTTAGGGTGAAAAAGAGGCAGAAAATTCTGAAGGGAAATAGTTTCGCTTTATTGTACTTACCATATAGTCTGCAATATCCTCTGGAGCATCACCATCAACATCAAACTTAAAGGTGACCATCTTGTTGTTGTGTGTCTCCAGCTGACACTCCACCATGTTGTCTCCAGAGGTCGACACCTGAGCACAAACATTTTACCAGTTTAAATGTCATTGTCTTCTCCATGCAAATTGTGCAGGGAAGATCTAGATGAATTCACTACAATACATGGGGGAAATGGTTTAAATGGTTCAGAATCTAAAAAGATCGTTTTTCCCTTGGTGAAGTACTACCTAAACTGTCATTCTGTGACAAAGCTAAGAAGCTCAAATTACTTAGCAAAAAATGAGTTAGGAATGTGATCCTGTGTTAGTGGGAAAGAGAAGTGAACACAACTTTTTTTTTTCTTTTTCATTGTACTTTACATTAAGGTTTACAGAACAAATTACCTTCTCATTAAACAGTTAGTACACATACTGTTTTATGACATGGGTTAACAACCCCACAACATGTCAACACTCACCCTTCTCGACCTTGGTTCCCTATTACCAGCTTTCCTGTCACCTCCTGCCTTCTAGTCCTTGCCCCTGGGCTGTTGTGCCTCTTTGGTCTCGTTTTGTTTTATGGGCCTCTCTAATCTTTGGCTGAAGCATGAATCTCAAGAGTAGCTTTTAGGGTGTCTGGGAGCCATACTGTCGGGGTTTCTCCAGTCTCTGTAAGGCCAGTAAGTCTGGTCTCTTTTTTTGTGTAAGTTAGAGTTTTGTTCTACATTTTTTCCAGCTCTGTCTGGGACCCTTTATTGTGCTCCCTGTCAGAACAGTCAGTGGTGGTAGCCAGGTACCATTTCGCTGTACAGGACTCAGTCTGGTAGATGCTGTGGTAGTTGTGGTACATTAGTCCTTTGGACTAATCTTTCCCTTGTTTCTTCAGTTTTCTTCATTCTGTCTTGCTCCCAAAGGGGTGAGACCAGTGGAGTACGTTAGATGGCCGCACACAGGCTTTTAAGACTCCAGATGCTACTCGTCAAAGTAGAATGTAGAACATGTTCTTCATAAACTATGCCAATTGAGCTAGATGTTCCCAGAGAACACAGTCCCCATAGCCCTCATCCCAGCAATTCAGTCCCTCAGGGAGTTTGGATGTGTCTATGGAGCTTCCATGACCTTGCCTTGTACGGGTTGTGCTGGCTTTCTCAGAATTGTGCACTGTTTTACCCTTCACCAAAGTCACCATTTATCTATTGTCTATTTAGTGTTTTTCATCCCCGTTCCTCCCCTCCCTCTTAACCATCAAAGATTCTTTTTGTGTGTAAACTTTTTCATGAGTTTTTACAGTAATGGTCTCATACAATATTTGTCCTTTTGTGATTGACTTATTTCACTCAGTATAATGCCCTCCAGATTCATTCATGTTATGAGATGCTTCACAGATTCATCATGGTTCTTAATCGTTGTGTAATACTCCATTCCATGTATGTACCATAGTTTCTTTATCCATTCATCTGTTCATGGGCATCTAGGTTGTTTCCATCTTTTTGCTATTGTGAACAATGCTGCAATGAACATGGGTGTGCATGTCTCTATTCGTGTGACGACTCTTAGTTCTCTAGGATATATTTCCAGGAGGAAGACTGCTGGATCATATGGTATTTCTATTTCTAGCTTTCTAAGGAAGCGCCATATCATTTTCCAAAATGGTTTATCATTTTCCATTCCCACCAGCAATGCATAAGAGTTCCAATCTCCCCGCACCCTCTCCAACATTTGTTATTTTCTGTTTTTTTTATTCGAGCCAGTAATGCTGGAGTGAGATGGTATCTCATTGTGGTTTTGATTTGTATTTCTCTAATGGCTAGTGATCTCTAGCATTTCCTCATGTGTCTGTTAGCCACTTGAATGGCTTGTTTGGTGAAGTGTCTGTTCATTTCCTTCACCCATTTTTTAATTCGATTATTTATCTTTCTGTTGTAGAGGTGCTGGATTTTCCTATAGATTAGAGAGATTAGACCTTTGTCTGATTTGTACTAGCCAAAATTTTTTCCTAGTCTTTAGGTGCTCTTTTAACTCTGTCTGTAAATTCTTTTGATGAGCATAAGTGTTTAATTTTTAGAAGATCCCAGTTACCTAGTTTATCTTCTGGAGTTTGGAGTTTGTGTGTTGTTGGCTATGGATTGTATCCTGTTAATGCCGAGTATTAGTGTCTCTAGTGTTGATCCTATTTTTTATTTTACAAACTTTATTAGTTTTTTGCTTTATATTTGGGTCTTTGATCCATTTTGAATTAGTTTTTGTGTATGGTGTGAGATATGGGTCCTGTTTCATTTTTTTGCAGGTGGGCATCCAGTTTTGCCAATGGCATTTATTAAAAAGACTATCTTTTCCCCATCTGATGGACTTTGGGCCCTTGTCGAAGATCAGGTGACCACAGGCGGATGGGTTGACATCTGGGTTATCAATTCTGTTCCATTGATCAAGGTATCTGTCGTTGTACCAGTACCAAGCTGTTCTGACTACCGTAGCTGTATAGTAGGTTCTGAGGTCAGGTTCTGTGAGTCCTCCTATTTTATTCTTCTTCTGCAACAGTGCTTTACTTATCTGGGGTCTCTTATCTTCCCATATAAAATCAATGATTAGTTTTTACATCTCTTTAAAGAATGTTGTTGGTATTTGGATTGGGATTGCACTGTATTTGTGAATACCTTTGGGTAGAAATGTCATTTTCACAATGTTGAGTCTACCTAGCCATGGGCATGTTATGTTTCTCCATTTATGTAGGTCTCTTTTGGTTTCTTGCAGTCGTGTTTTGTAGTTTTCATTGTATAGGGAGTCTTTGGGATTCCTATGTATAGTATCATATTATCTGCAATAAGGGACAGTTTTACTCCTTCATTACCAATTTGGATGGTTTTTTATTTTTCTTGCTTTATTGCTCTAGCTGGGACTTCCAGAACAATGTTAAATAGGAGTGGTGATAAAGGGCATCCTTGTCTTGTTCCTGTTCTCAAGGGGAATGTTTTTAGTCTCTCGCCATTAAGAATGATGCTGGAGGTTGGTTTTGCATAGATGCGCCATATTATGTTGAGAAATTTCCCTTTTATACCTATTTAATTGGGAGTTTTTATCAGGAATGGGTGTTGGACTTTCTCGAACGCCTTTTCTCCATTACTGAGGTGATCATGTGATTCTTTTCTTTCATTTTATTTATGTGGTTTATTACACTGACTGATTTTCTAATGTGTCCACCTTGCATATCTAATATGAATCCTACTGGGTTGTGGTGTCTTAATTCTTTGATATGATGCTGAATTCTATTGGCTAGAATTTTGTTGAGAATTTTTGCATCTATATTGATAAGATATATTGATAAGAGATATTGCTCTATAATTTTCTTTTTCTGTGACGTCTTTGCCTTGTTTTGGTATCAGGGTTATGCTGGCTTCATAGAATGAATTCGGAAGTATCCCTTCCTTCTGTATGTTCTGAAATATTTTGAGTAGCACTGGTGTAAGCTCTTCTCTGAATGTTTGGTAGAATTCTCTAGTGAAACCATCTGGGCCAGGGCTTTTTTTTTGTTGGAAGTTTTTTTAAATTACCTTTTCAATTTCTTCTCTTGTTATAAGTCTGTTCAGATTTTCAATATCGATTTGTGTTAGTTTGGGTTGGTAGTGTGTTTCTAGAAATTTGTCCATTTCCTCTAGGTTTTCAAATGTGTTGGAGTCTAGTTTTTCATAATACTCTGTCATGATCCATTTTAATTCAGTTGGGTCTGCTGTAATATCCCCCATTTCATTTATTTGGGTTATTTCTGTTCTCTCCCATTTTTCTTTTGTCAATTTTGTCAGTGGCTTGTCGATTTGGTTGATCCTTTTAAAGAACAAACTTTTGGTTTTGTTGATTCTATTGTTTTCCTATTCACTATTTCATTTATTTCTGCTCTGATTTTCATTATTTCCTCTCTTGTGGTGGCTGTGGGCTTCTTTTGCTGTTCTCTATTTGTTTGAGTTGTGAAGCTAATGTTTTGCTTTTGTCCGTTTCTTCGTTTCTGATGCGTGCATGTATTGCTATAAATTGACCTCTGAGGGCTGCCTTTGCTGTGTCCTAAAGGTTTTGGTATGATGCATTTTCATTCTCATTTGATTCTAGGAATTTTTTAATTTCATCTCGGATTTCTTCCATTACCCAGTGATTTTAAAGAAGGGTGTTATTCAGTTTCCATGGAACTGAGTTTTTTTTTTCTTTGCTCTTCCTGTTGTTAATTTCTACTTTGATGGTGTTGCAGTCAGGGAAGATACTTTGTATTACTTCAATGTTTTGGATTTGTTGAAGGTTTCTCTGTGCCCTAATATGTGGTCTCTTCTGGAGAATGTTCCATGTGTGTTGGAAGGGAATGTGTACCTTGCAGTTGTTGGGTGGAGTGTCCTATATATGTCTATGAAGTCAAGGTGGCTGATTGTGCCCTTTAGCTCTTCTGTATTTTTGTTGGGATTCTTTCTAGATAAAACACAACTTTTTAAGAAAGGAAAAAAAGTAAAAAATCACTATACTTATGGACAATGAAAACATCTAAATAAAGTCATTCACTTCCAAAACTCTCTCACCCCCACAAATGACTCTTTAGGAGAAGAAGTTGCACCATAAGAGAAATATAAACTAGTCCAACCTTTCTAGAAACCGACATAGCAACATACATTTAGAAACTTTAAAAATCGTTATATTCCTCAATAAGAAGTCATAGGAGCAGACTCGAGCAATTGGAATGAAGAGTGGGGGACCTGGAGGACAAGGGAATTGACACCAATATACCTGAAATAAATCAGATAAAAGAATTAAAAAAAATGAAGAAACCCTAAGAATCATGTGGGACACTATCAAGAAGAATAACTCGGGTGTGCTTGGAGTCCCAGAACAGGGAGGGATAACAGAAAATACAGAGAGGATAGCTGAAGATCTGTCGGCAGAAAACTTCCCTGACATCATGAAAGACGAAAGGATATCTATCCAAGATGCTCACTGAACCCCGTATAAGATTGATCAAAAAAGAAAATCACCAAGACATATTATCATCAAACTTGCCAAAACCAAAGATAAAGAGAAAATTTTAAAAGCAGTCAGGGATAAAAGAAAGGTCTCCTACAAAGGAGAATCAGTAAGTTCAGACTATTCAGCAGAAACCATGCAGTCCCGAAGGCAATGGGTTGACATATATAGAGCACTGAAGGAGAAAAACTGCCAGCCAAGGATCATATATCTAGCAAAACTCTCTCTCAAATAAAAAAATATTAAGGTGAAATTAAAACATTTACAGATAAACACAAGCTTAGAGAATTTGCAAAAACCAAACCAAAGCTACAAGAAATACTAAAGGAAATTGGTCAGAAAATCAATAATATCAGATACCAACACAACACAAGGTCACAGAACAGAACATTCTGATATCAACTCAAATAGGGAAATCTCAAAAACAAATTAAGATTAATTTTAAAAAGAAAAAAATACTCAAAACAGGGAATCATTGAAGTCAATATGTAAAAGATCACAATAATCAAAAAGAGGGACTAAATACAGGAGGCATAGAACTGCCAAATGGAGAGGGAAACAAGGCGATATAGGACAATACGAGTTAGGTTTTCACTTAGAAAAACAGGGGTAAATATTAAGGTAACCACAAAGAGGTATAACAACTCCATAACTCAAAATAAAACCAAGAAAAACATAATGACTCAGCAAACAGAAATTCAATTACTATGAATATGAGGAACACATAATTTACAATGGAAAACGTCTCAGCACAAAAAATAAGTGGAAAAATGAAATTGTCAACAACGCACATAGAAAGGCATCAAAATAACAGCACTAAAAAAAAACACATACTTATCTATAATTATGCTGAATGTAAATGGACTAAATGCACCAATAAAGAGACAGAGAATCTCAGACTGGATAAAGAAACACGGTCCGTCTATATGCTGCCTACAAGAGACAGACCTTAGACTTAGAGACACAAACAAACTAAAACTCAAAGGATGGAAAAAATATATCAGGCAAACAACAAACAAAAAAGAGCAGGAGTAACAATATTAATTTCGGACAAAATAGACATTAAAGTTAAATCCACCACAAAGGATAAAGAAGGACACTACATAATGATAAAAGGGACAATTGATCAGGAAGATATAACCATACTAAATATTTATGCACCCAATGACAGGGCTGCAAGATACATAAAACAAACTTTAACAGAACTGAAAAGTGAGATGGACACCTCCACAATTATAGTAGGAGACTTCGACACACCACTTTCGGAGAAGGACAGGACTTCCAGTAAGAAGCTCAATAGAGACACAGAAGACCTAATTGCTACAATCAATCAACTTGACCTCCAAAAAACACAAAATAATAAATGTTGGAGAGGCGGCGGAGAGATTGGAACTCTTACAAACTGCTGGTGGGAATGTAAAATGGTACAACCACTTTGGAAATCTATCTGGCGTTATCTTAAACAGAAATAGAACTACCATACAACCCAGAAATCCCACTCTTCGGAACATACCCTAGAGAAATAAGAGCCTTCACACGAACAGATATACGCACACCCATGTTTATTGCAGCTCTGTTTACAATAGCAAAAAGCTGGAAGCAGCCAAGGTGTCCATCAATGGATGAATGGTTAAATAAATTATGGTATATTCACACAATGGAATACTATGCATCGATAAAGAACAGTCAGGAATCTTTGAAACGTTTCATAACATGGAGGAACCTGGAAGGCATTATGCTGAGTGAAATTAGTCAGAGGCAAAAGGACAAATATCGTATAAGACCACTATTATAAGATCTTGAGAAATAGTATAAACTGAGAAGAACACATACTTTTGTGGTTACGAAGGGGGGTGTGAGTGAGGGTGGGAAAGGATTATTTACTGATTAGTTATATAAGAACTACTTTAGGTGAAGGGAAGGACAATACTCAATACACGGAAGATCAGCTCAACTGGACTGGACCAAAAGCAAAGAAGTTTCCGGGATAAACTGAATGCTTCAAAGGTCAGCGAAGCAAGGGTGGGGGTTCGGGGACTTCTAAGTCAATTGGCAAAATAATTCTATTATGAAAACATTCTACATCCCACTTTGAAGTGTGGTGTCTGGGGTCTTAAATGCTAACAAGCGGCCATCTAAGATGCATCAATTGGTCTCAACCCAGCTGGAGCAAAGGAGAATGAAGAACACCAAGGTCACACAATAACTATGAGCCCAAGAGACAAAAAGGGCCACATGAACAGAGACTTACATCATCCTGAAACCAGAAGAACTAGATGGTGCCCGGCCACAACCGATGACTGCCCTGACAGGGAGCACAACAGAGAACCCCTGAGGGAGCAGGAGAACAGTGGGATGCAGACCCCAAATTTTCATAAAAAGACCAGACTTAATGGTCTGACTGAGACTAGAAGAATCCCGGCGGTCATGGTCCCCAAACCTTCTTTTGGCCCAGGACAGGAACCATTCCCGAAGAGAACTCATCAGACATGGAAGGGACTGGACAATGGGTTGGAGAGAGATGCTGATGAAGAGTGAGCTACTTGTATCAGGTGGACACTTGAGACTGTGTGGGCATCTCCTGTCGAGGGGAGATGGGAGGGTAGAGAGGGTTAGAAACTGGCAAAATCGTCACAAAAGGAGAGACTGGAAGGAGGAAGCTGGCTGACTCATTAGAGGGAAAGTAAGTGGGAGTATGGAGTAAGGTATATATAAGCTTATATGTGACAGACTGACTTGATTTGTAAACTTTCACTTAAATCACAATAAAAATTATTTTTTAAAAATTGTTATATTCTTTGACGCGCTGATTCCACTTACAAATCTATCATAAGGAAATAATCAATAGATGTATGCAGAGGCAGGGCCAAGATGGCGGAATAGGCAGAAGCTTCCAACGACCCCTCTTACAACAAAGACCCCCCCGAAAATACTGAAACGATTATATTTCTGACAAGCTAGGAGCCCTGAACAGCAAAGGCAAAGTTAGAAAATGGAATGAGCGGCAGGGGGAGGGAGAGATGATTCAGAAGCGAAGAGGACTTGTTGGACATGAATCACTAGGATCCCTCAGGTACCACTCCCAGGAGTGGCTGCGGCAGGCGAGTGGTAGCGTTCGATTCCATTTTCCTCAGGGAGAAGCAGCCAGCCACACAGTGTACTCTCACCTCCGGAACCAGAAAAGAATGGCACTCTCGGGAAAAACTAAGTACTTGCGGATATTTTACCATGCCCCCTGCCCCCAAGCCGGCTTCAGAGGCTGTTGATTCCCCTGGGCCAGAGATAGGCCCTATTGAGTGCTGGGAACCATTCAACCGGCCTTCGAGAAGGAAAAAATTCACAACTGGGGGAAAAGACAATTTGCCACCTCCACTAACCTGAGGATTTCAGGACAGAAGCGGCTCCTATCCAGACATAAACGGTCCGTAACTTTGAATACCCTTCCCCTCTGCATGGACATGTGTGGGCCTATTTTGGGAGATTAGGCCCTTCTTCACAGACTGCAACTGTTTCAGCTGGGCAGTAGAGAGGTGGGTGTTTGATGTTTGACATTGCTTTGCCTACTAAACAGGATTCTCACCTATGCACATCAGGGGCCTAAGGACTGGTGGCTCCACTCAGGTCGCCCAGCCTCCTGCAACAGGGGTCCAAGGATAACTGGTACCTCCCAGTCCTTACAACCAAAAACACTGGGTGCCCATGGTCCGTCTTCACAACACACCCACCTCTACACTCTAGGGAACAGGAATGTGCTTTCCTCAGAGACACTAGGGAGATGATTCTCAGCCCCAAGCCTTGTTCAGTGCGTGATCCCCTGCTGAAACTGGATACCGGTACCTACGCCAAACACCCCTACCCTCTAATACCGTAGGGCAGAGCCTGTACCACACACCAGAGCTGAATCCATACAAGAAAAGTGAATGGACTCCAAGACTGATATATCTGATAACAGCTCTAGCCATCTGGTGACAGGAAGTCAGAGCTTCAAAGGCAAAAATAATCAAGCTAGCTCACTAAAGCAATCCACTTGGGCATATCAAAGCAAAATAAACAAGCTATCATAAAATAAGTAAACATAAAATTAATATAACTTACAGATGGCTCAGAGACAACAGTCAGTATCAAATCACATAAATAAACAGACCATGTCTGGTTCAACAAGCTCTCAAAACAAAGAATCAAGTGATCTACTAGATGAAAGTGCCTTCCTTGCATTACTGGATGCAGAATACAAAAGATTAATACACACAATCCTTCAAGAGATCAGGCAATACGCAGAACAAGCCACGGAACACACAGATAAGGCAGCTGAAGAAATTAAAAAGGTGATTCAAGAAAATAATGAAAAATTTAACAACCTGCAAAAATCCATAGACAGCAATCAGACATTCAGAACTAGCAATCAAATTACAGAATTAGACAATTCAATAGAAAGTCAGAGGAGAAGAACTGAGGAATGGGAAGGCAAAATTGGTAAGCTTGAAGATAAAGCACCTGGCACCAATATTTGAAGAAAAATCAGATAAAAGAATTTTAAAAAATGAAGAAAGCTTAAGAACCACGTGGTACTCTATCAAGAGAAATAACCAACCTAGGAGTGGCTGGAGTACCAGAACAGGGAGGGATAGCAGAAAATACAGAGAGAATTGCTGCAGACTTGTTGGCAGAAAACTTCCCTGATATCATGAAAGATTAGAAGATATCTATCCAAGATGCTCATCAAACTCCACATAAGGTAGATTTTAAAAGAAAGTCACCAAGGAATATTATAATAAAACTTGCCAAAACCAAAGACAAAGAGGGAATTTTAAGCAGCAAGGGATAAATGAAAAGTCACCCACAAAGGAGAGTCAATACGAATAAGCTTGGACTACTTGGCAGAAACCACGCAGGCAAGAAGGGAATGGGGTGACTTATATAAAGCATTGAAGAAAAAATCTTCCAGCCAAGAATCATATATCCAGCAAAACTGCCTCTCAATTATGAAGGTGAATTCAGGACATTTCCAGATAAACAGAAGTTTAGGGAATTTGCAAAAACCAAATCAAATCCATAAGAAATACTAAAGGGAGTTCTTTGGTTAGAAAATCAATAACATCAGGTATCAACCCAAGACTAGGACATTGGACAGAGCAATCAGATGTCAACCCAGACAGGGAAATCACAAAAATAAATCAAGATAAAAAAACACTCAAAACAGGGAAACAGCTTTGGTATCATGTAAAAGAAGACAACATTAAAACAACAAAGAGGGACTAAGAAATGTAGTCACAGATCTTTCATATGGAGAGGAAGACAAGGCAATATAAAGGAATAAAGGACAGCTTTAAACGTAGAAAAGCAGTGGTAAATATTAAGGTATCCACAAAGGAGATTAACTATCCTATGCATCAAAATAAAATACAGCAAAAAATAATGACTCAGCAGAAAAAAAAAATCAACAAAAGCGAGTAAGAGGAAAAGACAACATATAAACTACTCAGCACAAAAAATTAAGTGGAAAAAGAAACTGTCAACAACACGCAAAAAAAGACATCAAAATGACAGCACTAAATTCATACTTATCCATAATTATGCTGAATGTACATGGACTAATTGCACCAATAAAGGGACAGAGACTGGCAGGATAGATAAGAAAACACAATCTGTCTATATGCTGCCTATGAGAGACACATCTTAGACTTGGGGACACAAAGAAACCAAAATTCTAAGGATGGAAAAGAATATCTCAAGCAAACAACAATCAAAAATGAGCAGGAGTGGCAATATTAATTTCTGACAAAACAGACATTAAAGTTCAATCCCCCACAAAGTGTAAGAAAGGACACTATATAATGATCAAAGGGACAATATATCAGGAGTATATACCCATATTAAATATTTATGCACCCAATGACAGGGCTGCATTTGCATAGAGCAAACTCTAACAGGATTGAAAAGTGAGATACACAGCGCCACAATTATAGTAGAAGACTTCAACTCACCACTTTTGGTGAAGATCAGGACATCCAGAAAAAGCTCAATAAAGACACGGAAGACCTAAATGCCTAAATCAACCAACTTGACCTTATAGACATAGACAGAACACTCCACCCAAACAGCAACCAAGTATACTTTCTTTTCTAGTGCACATGGAACATTCTCTAGAATAGACCACGTAGTAGGTCATAAAGCAAGCCTTAGCAGAATCCAAAACACTGATTACAAAGCATCTTCTCTATCCATAAGGCCATAAAAGTAGAAATCAATAAGAGAAAAAGCTGGAAAAAGAAATCAAACACTTGGAAATAGAACAACACCCTGCTCAAAAAAGACTGGTTATAGAAGACATTAAGGATGGAATAAAGATTTTTACTGAATCCAATGACAATGAAAACATATCCTATCGGAACCACTGGCACACAGAGAAAGCAGTAATCACAGGTCAATTTATATGAACAAATGCACACCTACAAAAAGAGCATAGGCCCAAAATCCATGAATTATCGCTAAACCTTGAACAAATAGAAAGAGAGCAACAAAAGAAACCTTCAGGCACCAGAAGAAAGCAAATAATAAAAATTAGAGCAGAATTAAATGAAATAGAAAACAGAAAAACAATCGAAATTAACAAGACCAAAAGCTGGTTCTTTGAAAAAATTAACAAAATTGATAAACCACTGGCCAAACTGACAAAAGAAAAACAGAAGAGGAGGCAAATAACCCAAATAAGAAATGAGATGGGCGATATTACAACTGACCCAACTGAAAATGAAAGAATCATATCAGATAACTAGGAAAAATTGTATTCTGACAAATTTGTAAACCTAGAAGAAATGGATAAATTTCTACAAACACACTGCCTGCCTAAACTAACAAAAACAGAGGTAGAACAACTAAATAGACCCATACCAAAAGAAGAGATTGAAAAGGTAATCAAAAAACTCTCAACAAAAAAAGCCCTGGTCCAGACGGCTTCACTGCAGAGTTCTACCAAACATTCAGAGAAGAATTAACACCTCTACTACTAAAGGTATTTCAGAGCATAGGAAAGGACGGAACACTCCCAAACTCATTCTTTGAAGGCAGCGTATCCCTGATATCAAAACCAGGTAAGGACACCACAAAAAAAGAAAATTACAGACCTATATCCCTCATGAACTTAGATATAAAAACCCTCAACAGAATTCAACTACATATTAAGAAAATAATTCACAATGACCAAGTGGGATTCATACCAGGTATGCAGGGATGGTTGTACATTACAAAAACAATTAATGTAATCCATCATGTAAATAAAACAAAAGACAAGAATCACATGATTTTATGAATTTCTGCAGAAAAGGCATTTGACAAAGTTCAACACCCATTCATGATAAAAACTCTCAGCAAAACAGGAATAGAAGGAAAATTCCTCAACAGAATAAAGGGCACTTTTACAAAGCCAACATCATCCTAAATGGAGAGAGTCTGAAAGCATTCCGCTTGAGATCGGGAACCAGACAAGGATGCCTGTTATCACCACTCTTATTCAGCATTGTGTTTTACGTCCTAGCCAGAGCAATTAGGCTAGATAAAGAAATAAATGGCATCCAGATTGGCAAGGAAAAAGTAAAATTATCTCCTTTTGCAGAGGACATGATCTTATACACAGAAAACTTTAAAGAATCCACAGGAAAACTACTGAAACTAATAGTGCAGCAGAGCATCCAGATACAAGATAGACATACAAAAATCAGTTGGATTCCTCTACACTAACAAAAAGAACATCGAAGAGGAAATCGCCAAATCAATACGATTTACAGTAGCCCCCAGGAAGATAAAATACTTAGGAATAAATCTTACCAGAGGTGTAAAAGACTTATACAAAGAAAACTGCAAAACACTTCTACAAGAAACTAAAAGAGACCTACATAATTGGAAAAACATACCTTGCTCATGGATAGGAAGGCTTAACGTTGTAAAAATGTCTATTCTACCAAAAGCGATCTATAGATACAATGCAATTATGATCCAAATTCCAATCATATTTTTTAATGAGATTGAGAAAGAAATCATCAACTTCATATGGAAGGGAAAGTGGCCCCGAATAAATAAAGCATTACTGAATAAGAAAAACAAATTGGGAAGCCTCACTCTACCTGATTTTAGAACCTATTACACCGTCACAAGAAACCCTGTTGGCGTACTGGTTAAGTGGTACAGATGCTAACCAAGAGGTCGGGAGTTCGAATCCGCCAGGTGCTCCTTGGAAACTCTATCGGGCAGTTCTGCTCTGTCCTAGAGGGTCGCTATGAGTCAGAATCAACTCGACGGCAGTGGGCCTTAGGTTTTAGTATACCACCACAGTAGTCAAAACAGCCTGGTACTGATAAAACTACAAATACACAGACCAACGGAACAGAATTGAGAATCCAGACATAAATCCATCCACATATGAGCAGTTGATATTTGACAAAGGCCCTAAGTCAATTAAATGGGGGAAAAGACAGTCTTTTTTAACACATGGTGCTGGCATAACTGGATATCCACCTATAAAAAAATGAAACAAGACTCACACCTCACACCATGCACATAAATAAACCCAAAATGGATCAAAGACCTTAACATAAAATCTCAAATGATAAAGTTCACGGAAGAAAAAATAGGGACGTTAGGAGCCCTAATACATGGCATCAACAGTATATAAAACATGACTAACAATGCAGAAGAGAAACTAGATAACTGGTAAGTCCTAAAAATCAAACACATATGCTTATCCAAAGACTTCACCAAAAGAGTAAAAAGAGGACCTACAGACTGGGAAAAAGTTTTTAGCTATGACATTTCCGATAAGAGCCTGATCTCTAAAATCTACATGATACTGCAAAAACTTACCTACAAAAAGACAAACAACCCAATTGAAAAATGGGCTAAATATATGAACAGGCACTTCACTAAAGAAGACATTCAGGTAGCTAACAGATACATGAGGAAATGCTCACGATCATTAGCCATTAGAGAAATGCAGATCAAAACTACAATGAGATACCATCTCACCCCAACAAGGCTGAGATTAATCCAAAAAACACAAAATAATAAATGTTGGAGAGGTTGTGGAGAGTCTGGAACACTTATACACTGCTGGTGGGAATGTAAAATGGTACAACCCCTTTGGAAATCGATTTGGTGCTTCCTTAAAAAGCTAGAAATACAACTGCTATACGATCCAGCAATCCTACTCCTTAGAATATATCCTAGAGAAATAAGAGCCTTTACATGAACAGACATGCACACCTATGTTCATTGCAGCACTGTTTACAATAGCAAAAAGATGGAAGCAGCCAAGGTGCCCTTCAACGGATGAATGGATAAATTATGGTATATTCACACAATGGAATACTATGCATCAATAATGAACAATGATGAATCCATGAAATATTTCATAACATGGAAGAATCTGGAAGGCATTATGCTGAATGAAATTAGTTGCAAAAGGACAAATATTGTATAAGACCACTATTATAAGGACTCAAGAAATAGTTTAAACAGAAGAAAATATTCTTTGATGGTTAGGAGAGGGGGGAGGGAGGTTAAGAGGGAGGGTATACACTAATTAGATAGTAGGTAAGAACTACTTTAGGTGAAGGGAAAGACATCACACAATACAGGAGAGGTCAGCACATCTGTACTAAACCAAAAACAAAGAAGTTTCCTGAGTAAACTGAATGCTTTGAAGGCCAGTGTAGCAGGGGCGGGGGTTTGGGAACCACAGTTTCAGGCAACATCTTGGTCAACTGGCATAATAAAATCTATTAAGAAAACATTCTGCCTCCCACTTTGGAGAGTGGCGTCTGGAGTCTTAAATGCTAGCAAGCACCCAGCTAATATGCATCAGTTGGTCTCAACTTACCTGGATCAAAGGAGAATGAAGAACACCAAAGACACAAGGTAATTATGAGCCCAGGAGTCAGAAA
Source organism: Loxodonta africana (assembly GCF_030014295.1). Lineage (NCBI taxonomy): Eukaryota > Metazoa > Chordata > Mammalia > Proboscidea > Elephantidae > Loxodonta > Loxodonta africana. Next base: position 65,105,733 of record NC_087369.1, read on the forward strand.
GGGCCACATAAACTAGAGGCTACATCAGCCTGAGACCAGAAGAACTAGATGGTGCCCAGCTACAGCCGATGACTGCCCTGACAGGAAACACAACAGAGAACCCCTGAGGGAGGAAGAGAGCAGTGGGATGCAGACCCCAAATTCTCATAAAAAGACCAGACTTAACGGTCTGACTGAGACTAGAAGGACCCCAGCGGTCATGGTCCCCAGACCTTCTGTTAGCCCAAGACAGGAACATTCCCAAAGGAACTCTCCAGACAAGGACTGGACTGGACAATGGGATAGAAAATGGTACTGGTGAAGAATGAGCTTCTTGGATCAAGTAGACACATGAGGCTATGTTGGCTTCTCCTGTCTGGAGGGGAGATGAGTGGGCAGAGGGGGCCAGATGCTCATCGAATGGACACGAAAAAAAAGAGTGGAGGGAAGGAGTGTGCTCTCGAAAAAAAAGAGTGGAGGGAAGGAGTGCGCTCTCTCATTAGGGGGAGAGCATTTTGGAGTATATAGCAAGGTGTATATAAATTTTTGTACAAGAGACTAATTTGATTTGTAAACTTTCGCTTAAAGCATAATAAAAATTAAAAAAATAGATATATAGTAAGATTTGTGTTCAAGGATATGTGCTACAGAGGGAGAGAGAAAGTTAGCCAGAAAAAGAAGGTAGACTGGCAGAAAGAACCTATGTGAGGAATAACATAACACTTCTGTGAAATGGAGTATCTAATGTAGCCACTTAAAATACCATGTTATTGAAAAATTACTTTATGACACAATAAAATGTACTATATGCATATATATATGTAAAGTTTCAAAAAAGGCAGGATATAAAATTGCACGTGAGTTTAAACATCCATTCAAAATTGGTTATACATATGGGCTTTAAAGTATAATCTGAGTTCAGATCTATCATTTGCTAGAACTTTAGGCAAATTATTTTACATCTATGAACTTTAGTGTCTTCGTTTGTGCAGAAGAGTATATTACCACCGACCATACAGGGCTACTGAAAAATTAAACGTATAACATTTGCAGTGCCTTTCCCCCCCCAGTTGCCACTAAGTTGATTTTGACACATGGCGACTGACCTCATGTGTGTCAGTGTAGGCCTGTCAGAGTAGGGTTTTCAATAGCTGATTTTTTCAAACTAGATGGCCAGGCCTTTCTTCCAAGGTACCTGCAGGTGGATCTGAACCACCAAACTTTCAATTAGCAGCTGAGTGCTTAACCATGTGCACAACCCAGATACTCCATTTGGGGTGTCTAGTACAGAAGAATTCAGTAAGTTTTTGCTACTATTATTATTAGTAGTATTACAATCTTAATCATGTAAAATGGTACTGATACATTAAAAAAAGAGATGGGAATAAAAAAAATGGGAGCTATCTCTGAATGGTGGGATTACAAGTGATTTTTATTTTCTTCCTTATATTTCTCCAAGTTTAACAATTAACACATAATACTTTTATCAGGAATTTTAATTTTTTTATTGTACTTTACATGAAGGTTACATAGCAAACTAGTTTCAAATTAAACAATTAATACACATACTGTTTTGCGGCATTGGTTGTCAACACCATGACATGTCAACCCTCTCCCCTTCTTGACCTTGGGTTCCCCATTACCAGCTTTCCTGTCCACTTCTGCCTTTTCGTCCTTGCCCCTCGGCTGGTTTGCCTATTTAGTCTTGTATTGTTTTATGGGCCTAATCTTTGGCTGAAGGGTGAACCTTAGCAGTGACTCCATTACAGGGTTGTAAGGCTATTCCGGGCCATACTATCGGAGTTTCTCCACTTTCTGTCTGACTAGTAAGTCTGGTCTATTGTGTGCATGTGTTAGAATTTTTTCTACATTTTTTTCTACTTCTGTCCAGGTCCCTCGATTGTGATCCCTGTCATAGCAATTGGTGGTGGCAGCCAGGCACCATCTAGTTGTGCTGGACTCAGTCTGGTGGAGGCTGTGGTAGTTGCGGTCCATTAGTCCTTTGGAATAATTTTTCTCGTGTGTCTTTGGCTTTCTTCATTCTCCCTTGCTCCAGATGGAGTGAGACCAGTAGAATATCTTAGATAGCCGCTCACAAGCTTTTAAGACACCAGATGCTACTCACCAAGGTAGAATGTAGAACATTTGCTTTATAAACTATGTTATGCCAATTGATCTACATGGTCTCCACAGATCTCAGCGCAGTAATTAGTTCCCTGAGGGAGTTCGGATGTGTCTGTGAATCCTTCATGATCTTGCCCTGGACAACTTGTGCTGGCTTCCCACGTATTGTGTCTTCTCCTTCACCAAAGTTACCACATATCTATTGTCTATTTAGTGTTTTTCTCTCCCACCCACCCCCCCTTGTAACCATCAAAGATTTGTTTCTTTTTGTGTGTAAACCTTTTCATGAGTTTTTATAGTAGTGGTCTCATACAGTATTTGTTCTTTTTTGATTGACTTATTTCACTCAGCATAATGCCCTCTAGATTCATTCAAGTGTGACATGCTTCGCAGATTCATCATTATTCCACAGCATTGCATAGTATTCAACTGTGTGTTCATACCATAGTTTGTTTATCCATTCATCTGTTGATGGGCATCTAGGTTGTTTCCATCTTTTTGCTATTGTTAACAATGCTGCAATGAACAATGGCGTACATATGTTTATTAGTGTGACAGCTCTTATTTCTAGGATATATTCCGAGGAGTGGGGTTGCTAGATTGTATGATATTTCTATTTCCAGCTCTTTAAGGAAGCACCACATTGTTTTCCAAAATGGTTTTTATCATTCTACATTCATACCAGCAGTGCTTAAAGTTCCAATCTCCCCACAGCCTCTCCAAAATTTTCATTTTCTATTTTTTTGGTTTATGCCAGTGTCATGGATTATGTCCCCCCCCCCACCCCAAAACTTGTGTATTAACTTGGTTAGGCCATGATTCCCAGTATTCTGTGGTTGTCTTCCATTTTGTGATTGTGATTTTATGTTAAAGAAGATTAGTGTGGGATTGCAACACCCTTACCAGTTCACATCCCTGATCCAATCATAAAGGGAGTTTCCCTGCTAGTGGACTGCACCACCTGTTATCTCTCAAGAGATACTTATGGTGGAACTACTGACCTTTGGAACACTTGCCCAAGCAGGGCAGATGCAGGTTTAAGACCCCAGAGGCAGAGAGGCCAGGAAACAGAAGCTGAAGAGACAAGGAACATAAGAAGCCGAGCTGCCTCAGTCTCAAATGGTATGGCCATGACCTCAGGGGTGGAGCCATGGCCTCTGGTGTTTCTAAGGATGGAGTTGCCATTCAAATGGACTAGGAGAATGGTGCACCTAAAGCCTAGGCAGCAGAGTTGCTGTCACAGTGGGCCTGGAAGGCGGAGGTCAAGCCCAGGGCCAAAAGGCCTCCACTCAGAATCCAGAGAGTATGGCCAATACCTAGAGTCTAGAGAGCAGGGTCATTGTGTAAATTGTCTCAGAGAACAAAGAATTACTTTATGCCTTCTTTCCCTCCAATTTCTCCTATTTGTAATGGAAATGTCTAGCTTGTGCCTATTCTACCATTGTATTTTAGAAGCAGATAATTTGTATTATAGATTTCACAGATGGAAGAGGAATGTTCGGATTTTGGACTTGGAGTTAAGACTTTTGCTATGATATGATGGGATGAATATGATTTGCATTTTGCAAGAACATGATTTTCTGGGTGCCAAAGGGTCATGTCATGGACTAAATTATGTCCCCCCCACAAAATGTATGTATTAACTTGGTTAGGCCATGATTCCTAGTACTCTGTGGTTGTCCTCCATTTTGTGATTGTAATTTAATGTTAAAGAGGATTAGGGTGGCATTGTAACACCCTTACCAGCTCACATCCCTGATCTAATACAAAGGAAGTTTCCCTGGTGTGTGGCCTGCACTGCCTTTTATCTCTGAAGAGAAAAGGGGAGCTAGCAGAGAGTTGGGGACCTCATACCATCAAGAAAGCAGCACCGAGAGCAGAGCACCTGAGAAGCTCCTCGACCAGGGGGAGATTGAGGACAAAGACCTTCCTCCAGAGCTGACCAAGAAAGAAAGCCTTCCCCTGGAGCCGATGCCCTGAATTTGGACTTTTAGCCTACTTTACTGTGAGGAAATAAATTTCTCTTTGTTAAAGCCATCCACTTGTGTTATTTCTGTTATAGCAGCACTAGGTAAGACACCCAGTAATGCCTGGGTGAGATGGTATCTCATTGTGGTTTTGATTTGCATTTCTCTAATGGCTACTGGTAATGAGCATTTCCAGGTGCTTGAATGACTTTTTGGTGAAGTACCTGTTCATAGCCTTTGCCTATTTTTGAATTGGATTATTTGTCTTTTTGTTATAAAGGTGTTGGACTTTCCTACAGATTTTAGAGATTAGACTTTTGTCTGATTTGTAATAGCCAAATTTTTGTTCCCAGTCTGTAGGTCCTCTTTTTACTCTTTTGGTGAAGTCTTTTCATGAATGTTAAGTGTTTAATTTTTAAGATCCCAGTTATCTAGCTTATCTTCTGGTGTCTGTGTATTGTTGGTCATGGTTTATATCCTGTTAATGCCGTATATTAGGGCCTCTAGCATTGCCCCTATTTTTTCTTCTATGATCTTTATACTTTTTGGTTTTATATTCAGGTCTCTGATCCACCATTAGTTTTTGTGTATTGTGTGAGGTATGGGTCCTGTTTCATTTTTTTACAGGTGGACATGTAGTTTTGCAAGAACCATTTGTTTAAAAGACTGTCTTTTCCCTTTTTTTCCACATTTGATGGACTTTGGGCCTTTGTCGAAGATCAGGTGACTGTAGGTGGATGGATTTACATCTGAATTATCAATTCTCTTCCATTGGTCAATGTGTCCGTCGTTGTACCAGTACCAGGCTGTTTTGACTACCATAGCTGTATAGTAGGTTCTGAGGTCAGGTATTGCAAGTCCTCCTACTTTACTCTTCTGCAATAGTGCTTTACTTATCTGGGGCCTATTCCCTTCCCATATAAAGAAAATGGTAACTTTTCCCATCTCTTTAAAGAAAGCTGTGGGTATTTTCATTGGGATTACATTGTATTTGTAGATTGCTTTGGGTAGAATAGGGTCACTATGAGTTGGAATCGACTTGACGGCACTGGGATTTTTGGTTTGGGTAGAACTGACATTTTCACAATGTTAAGTCTACCCATCCATGAGCATGGTATCTTTTTCAACTTATGTAGGTCGCTATTGGTTTCTTGGAATAGTGTTTTGTAGTTCTCTTTGTATAGGTCTTTTACATCCCTGGTTAGGTTTATTCCTGGTGGCGAAGTGGTTAAGACCTCAGGCTGCTAACTAAAAGTTGGCAATTCAAATTCACCAGCCGCTCCTTGGAAATCATATGGGGCAGTTCTACTCTGTCCTATAGGGTTGTTATAAGTCAGAATCGACTCAATGGCACACAACAACAACAACATAAATGGTATCAAATTTCTTGATTTTCTTTTCGTAGTTCTCTTTATTGGTGTAAAGGAATCCAACTGATCTTTATATGTTTATCTTGTATCCTGCTGCTCTGCTGAATCTATTAGTTTCGGTAGTTTTCTCGTGCAGTCTTTTGGGTTTTCTATGTATAGTATCATATCATCCGCACATAGTTTTACTTCTTCCTTACCAATTCTGATGTTCTTTCTTTTTCTTGCCTTATGGCTTGAGCTAGGACTTTCAACACAATGTTAAATAGGAGTGGTGATAAAGGGTATCCTTGTCTTGTTCCTGTACTCAAGGGGAATGTTTTCAGCCTCTCTGCATTAAGAATGATGTCAGCTGTTGGTTCTGTATAGACGTCCTTTTTGTGTTGAGGAATTTCCCTTCAATGCCTATTTTATTAGGAGTTTTTACAAGGAATGGGTGTTGGACTTTGTTGATGCCTTTTCTCTGTCAATTGAGATGATCATGGGATTCTTTTACTTCTTTTTATTTATGTGGTTTATTACACTGATTTTCTAATTGTGAACCATCCTTGCATAAAAGGTATGAATCCCAGTTGGTCGCAGTGTATTATTTTTTTGATATGATGGTACATTGTATTGGTTACACTTTTGTTGACAATTTTTGCATCTATATTCATGAGAGATATTGGTCTGTCATTTGCTTTCTTTGTGGTGTCTTTGCCTGGTTTTGGTATCAGGGTTATTATGCTGGCTTCGCAGAATGAATTCAGAAGTATCTCTTCCTTTTCTATGTTCTGAAATATTTAGAATAGCACTGATTTAAGCTTTTCTCTGAATGTTTGGTAGAATTACCAAGTGAAACCATCTGGGCCAGGGCTTCTTTTGTTGGGTGTTTTTTTAATTATTATTATTACCTTTTCAATCTCTTCTCTTGTTGTGGGTCTGTTCAGATTTTCTTCACTTTGTGTTAGTTTGCGTAGGTAGTGTGTTTCTCGGAATTTGTCCATGTCCACTAGGTTTTCAAATTTGTTGGAGTATAGTTTTTCATAGCACTCTGTTACGATCCTTTTTATTTCAGTTGGGTCTGTTTTAGTATCCCCTATTTCATTTCTTATTTGGGTTATTTGTATCTTTTCCTGTTTTTCTTTAAGTGAGCATTGACTTTTTATTTAATCTTTCATTTATTGTGCTTTAAGTGAAAGTTTATGAATCAAATCAATATCTCAGACAAAAACTTATACACACCTTGCTAGGTACTCCTAGCTACTCTCCTCCTGAGATAGCACACTCCTCCTCTCCACCCTGTACTCCCCGTGACCATTCAACCAGCTACTGTCCCTGTCTGCATTCTCATCTTACCTCCAGACAGAAGCTGCCCACATAGTCTCGTGTCTACTTGAGCCAAGAAGCTCACTCCTCACCAATATCATTTACTCTCTTATACTCCAGTCCAATCCCTGTTTGAAGAGTTGGCTTTGGGAATGGCTACAGTCTTGGGCTAACAGAGGGTCCAGGGACCATGACCCCTGGGGTCCCTCTAGTCTCATATCATTAAGTCTGGTCTTTTTACAAAAATTTGAGGTCTGCATCCCACTGTTCTCCTGCTCCATCAGGGATTCTCTGTTGTGTTACTTGTCAGGGAAGTCATTGGTGGTAACCGGGCACCATTTAGTTCTTCTGGTCTCAGACTGATGTAGTCTCTGTTTTATGTGGCCCTTTTTGTCTCTTGGGCTCATATTTACGTTGTGTCTTTGCAGTTCTTCATTCTCCATTGCTCCAGGTGGGGTGGGACTAATTGATGCATCTTAAATGGCCTCTTGATAGCGTTAAAGACCCCAAACACCACTCACCAAAGTGGGATGCAGAACTTTTTCTTAATACACTTTGTTATGCCAAATGACCTAGATGTCTCCTGAAACCATGGTCCCCAGACCCCTGCCCCTGCTACTCTGGTCTTTGAAGCATTTGGTTGTATTCAGGAAACTTCTTAGCTTTTCGATCAGTCCAGTTGTGCTGACCTCCCCTGTATTGTGTTGTCTTTCCTGTCGTCTAAAATACTTCTTGTCTACCACCTAATTAGTGAATACCCCTCTCCCTCCCTCCCGACCCTCATAACCATCAAAGATTATATGTTCCGTGTTTAAACTTGTTCTTGAGTTCTTGTAATAGTGGTCTCATACAATATTTGTCCTTTTGCAACTGACTAATTTCACTCAGCATAATGCCTTCCAGATTCCTCATGTTTCACAGATTCATCATTGTTCTTAATCGTTTCATAGTATTCTACTATGTGCATATACCATAATTTATCCATTCATCTGTTGATGGACACCTTGGTTGTTTCTATCTTTTTGCTATTGTAAACAGTGCTGCAAATGAATATGGGTGTGCATATATCTGTTCATGTGAGGGCTCTTATTTCTCTAGGATATATTCCAAGGAGTGGGATTGCTGGATCGTATGGTAGTTCTATTTCCAGCTTTTTAAGGAAGCACCAAATTGATTTCCAAAGTGGTTGTACCATTTTACATTCCCACCAGCAGTGTATAAGTGTTCCAGTCTCTCCACCACCTCTCAACATTTATTATTTTGTGTTCTTTGGATTAATGCCAGCCTGGTTGGGGTAAGATGGTATCTCATTGTAGTTTTGATTTGAATTTCTATTTTTTTTGATGGGTTTAATGGCTAATGATCATGAGCATTTCCTCATGTATTTGTTAGCCATGTGAATGTCTTCTTTGGGGTGAAGTGCTTGTGCATAGCCTTCGCCTCTTGTTCTTCTCTTGTGAATTTGGCCAATGGTTTGTCGATTTTGTTGATCCTTTCAAAGAACAAAAAAAAAAATTTTTTTTTCAAAGAACAAACTTTGGTTTTGTTGATTCTTTGTATTGCTTTTCTGTTCTATTTCTGCCCTGATCTTTATTATTTCCTTTCTTCTCGTGTCTTTGGGCTTCTTTTGCTGCTCTCTTATTTCTTCGAGTTGGAGTGCTAACATTTTGATTTTGTCCTTCTTCTTTTTCAATGTGTGCATCTGCAGCTATATAAATTAGCCTCTGAGCACTGCCTTTGTTGTGTTCCAAAGGTTTAGGTATGATGTGTTTTCATTTTCATTTGATTCTAGGAATTTTTTTATTCCATCTTTGACTTCTTCTATTATCCAGTGGTTTTTAAGCAGGATGTTTCTCAGTTTTCATGTATTTGATTTTTTTTTTCCTTGCTTTTCCTGTTATAAATTTCTACTTCTTGTTATGGGTCTGTTCAGATTTTCATCACTTTGTGTTAGTTTGTGTAGGTAGTGTGTTTCTAGAAATTTGTCCATGTCCACTAGGTTTTCAAATATGTTGGACTATAGTTTTTCGTAGTACCCTGTTATGATCCTTTTTATTTCAGTTGGGTCTGTTTTTAGTATCCCCTATTTCATTTCTTATTTGGGTTATTTGTATCGTCTCCTGTTTTTGTTTGTTTGTTTGTTTGTTTTTTAAGTGAGCACTGACTTTTGTATTATTTTGTATTATCTCAATGTTTTGGATTTTGTTGAGGGTTACTTTGTGGCCTGAGACGTGGTCTATTCTGGAGAATGTTACACAGGTATTAGAAAAGAATGTGTAATTAGTTGCTGTTGAATGGAGTGTTCTATATGCCTGTGAGGTCAAGTTGGTTGATTATGGTCTTTAGATCTTCTGTATTTTTGTTGAGTTTCTTTGCAGATGTTCTGTTGTTTATCGAGAGTCGTGTGTTGTATTCTGCTACTATTATTGTGGAACTATCGATTTCTCTTTTCAGCGCTGTTAAGAATTTGTTTTATATATTCTGCAGCCCTGTCATTGGGTATGTAGATATTTGTTATAGTTATGTCTTCAGGGTGGATTTTCCCTTTAATCATTATATAATGCCCTTCTTTGTCTTTTATCGTGGATTTGGTTTTAAAGTCTATTTTATCTGTGATTAGTATTGCCACTCCTGCTCTTTTTTGGTAGTTGTTTGCTTGATATATCTTTTTCCATTCTTTGTTTATTAATAAATTTATGTCTTTGTTTCTAATGTGTGTCTCTTGTACACAGTATGTTGATGGGTCCTGTTTTTTTTTTTTTAATCCATTCTGTCACTCTCTGTCTCTTTATGGGTGCATTTAAGCCATTTACGTTCAGTGCTGATTACAGACAGGTATGAGTTTATTGCTCTCATTTTGTAGTGCTTTGTGGTGCTGACGTTTTCTTTGTTCCTCTTACTCTTCTGTGGTGAATTTGTGTGTGAATTTTTTTGTGTAATTTTTTTGTTTCTTTTGTTTTTGTAGATTTTGTGTTTACTAAGAATTTATGTTTTCCTTCTTTATTTTGATGAGTAGATTTGTTAAGATTTGTTAAGTTTCTTTGTGATTATCTTAAAATTTTCTCCTATCATCCTAAATTTAAACCAGTCTTTTATTACTTGATAACGACTTGACTCCCCCACCATTTCAAAGTTCTATACCTACACCGTTTACTTCCTCTTTTATTTTTCTGACATTGTAGTCATTCATAGACTGACGTCTCTGGTTACCCGCTGTAAATTTTTAAAAATTTTGTTTTATCCTTGAGAGTTTATTATATATAATGGTACCTGGCTGATGCTGTCTCATGTGCTAGATTCAGGTTGTCATCTAAAATTGGTTCTCTAACCAAAGGACACACTTAAATAATCCTTGTATGTTTGGTTTGGTTTTTATGTATTTCCTTAATTTCTGTTTATCTGGAAACGTCCTAATTTCACTATCATATTTGAGAGAGGGTTTTGCAGGATATATTATTCTTGGTTGGCTGTTTTGCCTTTCAAGATTTTATGTACGTCATCCCATTGCCTTCTTGCCTGCATGATTTCTGTTGTGTAATCAGAGCTTGGTTTTACTGTTTCCTGCTTTTACGTCACTTTTCATTTTCCTCAAGCTGTTCTCAGGATTCTTTGTGTTTGATTTTAGCAAGTGTGATTATGATATGCCTTGGTGATTTTTTTTTGGGGGGGGGTCTATCCCATATGGAGTTTGTTAAGCTTCTCGGATAGTCAGTTTTTCATCTTTCATGGTATTAGGGCAGTGTTCTGTCAGCAAATCTTCAATGATTCTCTCTGTGTTTTCCATTTTCTCCACCTGTTCTGGAGCTGCGATCACTCGCAAATTTTTGCTTTTAATTGTACCCCACATCATTCTCAAGGTTTCATCATTTTTCTTTGTTCTTTTCTCTGATTTTTGCTCAAACAAAGTGGTATGCAAGCATTTGTCTTCAATTTCACTGATCGTGTGTTCCATTGTTTCAAATGTCTCCTAAAACCTTCTTATACTGTCCAGTTCTGAAATCTTGTTGTTTATCTTATGGATTTGTAATTGCTGTTTTTGTATGATTGCTAGTTGTTTACTTATTTTGACATTTTGTTCCTGTACTATTTTCCTGATTTCTTCCATTATTTTGTCTTTGTTTTCCCTTATTTTGTCTGTATTTTTCATTACATTGTCTATTTTTCCTTATTTTTGTCTGCATTTTCCTTCATCCATTAGAGAATCCTGAATATTAGAATTCTGAATTCCATATCAGGTAGTTTTAGTGCCTTTGCCTCTAGCAGAAGGTCATCTGGTGTTTTATTTTGGTCTCTTTCTGAAGCCATCTTCTCCAGTTTTTTTTTTGTAATGTTTTAATATTGTCTGCTGCCTCCAGGACATTCAGGATTTTCTTCCTTTACTGATTGTAAATTTGATTGTTTCATCCTGCTTTTTGTTTTATTTGGTTATGTCTGGGCAGGTGGGCTGGGTGTGTTTAGTTGCTTACTTACCTGTGGGCACGATACTTATCACCACCTTATCCAAGTGGGCAGGACTGGTCACTCAGCTATGGTGCAGCTATAGAGGGGTGGTGGTGGGTAGTTTGCAGCATAAAGTGGGGTGATGGGGTAGGGCTGGGGGCACTTCAGGGTAGGGTCCGGGGCATGGCACTTGGCAAACAGTGCAGATAGGCAGGAGGGAAAGGAAATGATGCAATGTGCATAGCTAAGTGGGTAAGTGAAAGAAGAGAGAAACAAAGGCAAAAAGTGAAACAAAAAGTAAAAATGAAGTAGAAAAAAGTAAATAAAATGGTGGTGTGATAGGATTCGGTGGGTGGGAGCATGGCAGACCTGGTGAGGCCATGACCTGTTGGCTCACTAGCTGAGCTGTGTGGCTCGGCATGTACAGAAGCAGTGTTAGTGGTGCACGGGGCTAGATGAGCGGCAGAAAGGAAAGGGGAAAGAGTGGGAAGAAACCAACAATTAAACAAACAAGTAAAGAAAATACAAGTCATAAAAAAACAACATTGTGGTCAGAGCACTGGCCACTGCAGGTGGCGCAGAACTGGGGTGGCGGTGAGGTGATATCTCTCTTGCCGGGTGGCATGGCACGGCTCATCAGGAAGGGGTGGAGTCAGCACAGGGCCTAGTGGGAGGGAGAAGGAAAAGGGGAAGGTGAAAGATAGAGAAAAATATAAAATATGGCATTGAGGAATCTGGCCTGTGGGGGTGGTGCTGACCCAGAGGGCCATGTGCCAGAGGCTCTCCAGCTGAGCAGTACAGCACAGCCCACCAATAAGTTGGAGGCAGCACATGGGGCTAGGTGGATAGCAAAGGGAAAGGAAGAATGGGAGAGAGGGAGAAGAAACAGTAACAAAAACAAACAATAAAACAGAAATAAAAATTTCAAAACAAATGAACAAACAAACATTAAATAAATAAATAAAATGGCACTGAGGGAGCTGGTCAGTGACCTAGGGATGCAGTGTGTACTGAATCTCCAACCGAGTTGTGCAGCACGGCCCCTTCAGAAGGGGCAGAGGCAGTGCACATGGCTGGGTGGGTGGGAGAAAGGAAAGTAGAGACAGAGAAGAAAAAGAAAACAAGAATAAAAGAAACAAAAGAACAAAGTAAACAAACCAAAAAATCACAGTCCGTCAAGAAAGGGAGTGGATGGCACATGGGGCTGGCGCGGTGTGAGAAAGGAAAGGAAGGAAGGGAGAGAGACAGAAGCAACAGAAGAAGCCTCAAAAACAATATCAAAAAACAAACAAACCAAAGAAAAAACTAAAATAAAAAGAACAAAGCAAATAAACCAAAAAATCACAGCCTGTCTGGAAGGGGAGGGGATAGCACACAGGGGTAGTAGAGCAGGAGAAAGAAAAGGGAGGAAGGGAGTGAGAGAAGGGCAATAAAAAAAGCCAAAAAAGCAATATAAAAAAACAAACAAACAAAAATACAAACCCAAACAAACAAACAAAAATGGCACTGAAGGGGCCAGATTGTGGGAGTGGGGCAATCCCTATCAGCAGTGAGCTAGTGTGTCTCTCTGGCCAAGCAACCATGCCCATTAGCAAGTAGCAGAGGCTGCCTAGAAGCAAGAAGGTTGGGGGTAGTGGGAAAGCACATATCCCTAGTTACCAGGTGCTCTGTCTCCTGCTGGGAGCTCTATGAAGTTTCCTTCCTGTCTGAGTTCTTTGGCGGCTGTAACCCAAGATGGCGAATCCAGGTGGTAGTAAGCTGGTATCTCTCCAGCCGAGCAACCACGGCCCATTGGCAAGCAGTGGAGGCCGCCTAGAGGGAAGAAGGGTGTGAGGAGGGAAAGCGTGTATCCCTGGTTACCAGGTGCTCTGTCTCCTGTTGGAAGTTCCATGAAGTTACCTTCCCGTACTCCCTGTCTGAGTTCTTTGGCAGCTGTAGCCCAAGAAGGCAAATCCAGCCACGTTAGCCAGTAGGGGGCCTCCACTCTGTAGCTCTTCTCGTTCTCTGTTCTCTGTCAGTTTCTTATTCCAGTCGGTGCTTGGTCGAGTTCTTTATTCCTTCATTTGGTACTTAAGGTTTCAGGATTGATGTTTGTATCTGTTTAACTTAGTTTTTTGGGTCTCTGCTGCAGAAGGATGGTGTGGTGCCTCTGTCTGTAGTGCTGTGTTGGCTCCACCTCCAGGAATTTTTTTTTAACTGGGGGAAATGTTACTTTAGAGAGGGTTTCACAATACTCTATACCCACTTCCTCAGCAACATCACCCCTTGCCAACCCACCAGACCCCTACATGCACTCTTAACGAAAACATATTTACATACTGACCTGAAGAACAATAAGCTGGAATTTAGTCCCCTTCTCTGGTCGGGGACAGGAAGCTCTTCTCTGTTTAATCCGATCTTGTTTGCCATTTCCACTTGAGTTATCAGGACTATTGGTGTTTTCCTTCATAGCTGCTACATCATGATTCAAGCTAGTAGTGAAAAAAAAGTAACACTTGTTCAACTTCTCACAGCAGACAACATTCTGTAATTCTCAAAGCCCAATATTTAACCCAAATGAGAGTTAACATCTGAAATTCTTTAACGACTGGGGTCATTCCAATCCTGATATATAAAAAAAAAAACCCTGATATAGTAAGTATTAAAGTCTAAGGAAAACTTCAAATTATAAAATCATAAATAATAAATTCAATGAAAATGTATTGGTGGTTCAGTGGCAGAATTCTCGCTTTCCCTGCTGGAGATCCTAGTTCAATTCCTAGCCAATGCACTTCATGTGTGGCCACCACCCATGTGTCAGTGGAGGCTTGCATGTTCCTATGATACTGAACAGATTTCAGTGGAGGTTCCAGACTAAGATGGACTAGGAAGAAAGGCCTGGAAATCTACTTCAGAAAATCAGCCAGTGAAAACTCTATGGATCACAACAGTCTGATCCACAACAAATCATGGAGATGGTGTAGGACTGGGCAACAATTTCTTTCCATTGTGTGTGGGGTCACCATGAGTTGGGAATGGACTTGACAATGGCTTACAACAATAACACCCTTTTAAAAAGTTCTGACTGAACAACGTTGTGACTATACTAAAAGCCACTGAATTGTACACTTTAATGGGGTGAATTGAAGGGTACATGAATTATATCTTAATGTTGTTGGCTGCTGTCAAGTTGACTCCAACTTGTGCCTCACGTACAACACAACAAAATGTTGCCCAGTCCTGCATCATGCTCACATTCGCCAGCATGTTTGAACCCATTGTTGCAGCTATTGTGCCAATCTATCTCACTGAGGGTCTCCCACACCTTCACTGGCCCTCTAGTTCACCAAACATGATGTCCTCCTCCAGTGGTTGATCCTTCTTGATGATGTGTCCAAAGCAAATGAGTCAGATAATATTCTCCTGTGATTCGTAAGATTTTCATTGGCTAACTTTTGGAAGTAGATTTCCAAGCCTATCTTCTAAATCTTCTTAGACAGGGAACTCCACAGAAACCTGTGGTATTTGACATACCAGTGGTATAGCTTTCAGCATCCTAACAATACACAAGCCACCTCAGTACAACAAATTGACAGACGGGTGGTAGATATCTCAATACATATTGCATTTATTTGGCAGATATCTTCTCACATGGTAGTACTGCCAGTGATGGACCTCTGTGAAACCTTTTATTTTGGGATGCTCTAGATCAATTTTATCTTGTTTGTTTTGAGGTTCCTTCATTAATATGTTTAAATAAAATTTCTAAAAACCAATTCTAACTTAAAATATGTCCATTTATATAACAATCTCAACATACGACAGACAGACTAAGTGTGACATACAGGAACAGTACAGGAGGCAGAACAAGAAAGGAAAATAAATGATGTGAAAACAGTTCAACATGATTAACTGTAATTGGTTGTATTTTGTAGGTTCAAATCAATATGATTATGAAAGCATAGAATAAGTTTTAGTTTATCTGGGTCAAAGGTATTTTTAGCTCTTTCTTTAATAAACTTGAGATACTTTAATAAATACAAAAATTCTAATAGAATACATTTGAAATTTAAATTATAAAATTGGTAAGCACCAAACTGTTATCACTTAAATTTTTAGGTAAGCCCTTTCTCCTAAAAATTACTCATGAAACATCTACATAAAGATAGATAAGAAGAGATAAAAATAACTCCTAAATTTTTTGTGTGCCCATGTAAAAAAGAATTTGCATAAATACAAGTAGTGGAATAAGGTATGTTAATGTAACCCTTGGAGTTTTTTTTTAACATGCAGAGAAATGGCAGTATCAAATAACCCTCTTCAGAAGATAAAAGGAACATAATTCTAGTTAATGGTTTGTATCATTCACATTCAAAGTTACCTTAAAACACTAGTTTCATGTTTGGGACAAGATGGCAGAAACATGTATCTCCCTGTTCCTCCTTCCTAAGTACAACTTAAAATTCTGAAAATAATACAGTATACAATCATAGGAGAGCTCTGAATGGTGAAAAGATGAAAGCAGACTGGCTAGTGACACCCAGGACTTGAGGAAAAACATTGCAGCTTGGTGTCTCCTGATAACCTGCCCAGCAACAAAAGGCAATGCAGATCCAGCATCTCCAGATCCCCTACCCAGCAGCACTGAAGGCCTGAGACCAGGCCTGGGGAAGTACTATCTCTGTCCCTTGACCAAGCATCTCCCCTCCTGAACCTAGTGGCAAGAGACCCAGAGAAGTACATTCTGTCCCCGACAGGCAGCACCAACAGGAAGCCCCAGGGCCTCAGGTGAATGAGGCAGACTGGAAGAGCACTACAAAGGCTCTGGAAAAAATTGTCATTAGAACAAGATCACACAAAAGTAGGTCAGGACCCATGTACCCTGTGAAAAAACAAGATTTAAATAGGATCCAGAGTCAACTAACATAATATTCAAAACATCCAGGTGGGAATCAAAAATCCCTTGTCATATCCCAAACTAGGAAAATCACAACTTAAATGAGAAAAGACAATCAACGGATGCCAACACCAACATAAGTCAGATATTGGAATTATCTGACAAGGATATTAAAGCAGCCATCATCGAAATGTTTCAATGAACAATTACAAATTCCCTTAAAACAAATGAAAAAATAGAAAATCTCGCAAAACAGAAGATATAAAAAAGAACCAAGTGGAAATTACAGAACTGAAAAAATTCAATAAAAGAAATAAACTCACTGAATGGGCACAAAAGCAGAATGAATACAACAGAGGAAAGAATCAGTGAACGTGAACACAGGACAACAGAAATTACCCAATTCGAACAACATAGAGAAAAATACTAGTTTATAACTCCCAAATAATAACACAATTATATATATAGTTATTACTTATTTCCTCAAATTAGTTAAAATTTTATTCTATATTAAATTATTTCTTACTTCTTTTTTATCTCTATAAGCTTTTCTTAGGAAAGAATAGCATAAAGAGAACAAAAAAATAATTATCTCACAATCCATACGATTTATGATCACTACTGACATAAACAGAAACCTTGGTGGCATAGTGGTTAAGAGCTATGGCTGCTAACCAAAAGGTCAGCAGTTCGAATCTACCAGGCGCTCCTTGGAAACCCCAAGGGGCAGTTCTACTCTGTCCTTTAGGGTTGCTATGAGTCAGAACTGACTTGACCGCAACATGTTCTTTTTATTGACATAAAAAAGTAAAAATAACACGTATAATTTTTACTAAACATATACACAAATACAAAAACAGAGAAGCTTCTGTGGTCAAGACACACTAAGATCCTAATGAGTGCACATAGTTAATCACATGCTCATTGTTCTCACGGTATTAATTTAAAGATGCTTACCTATGAACTAAATCCGATTTTAGAAGAGCTGACTGTTGTTCAACTCCAGCTGGCTGGGATACAGGCTGTAAATAGTATAGAAATAAAACTTGTCACGGTAACAGTTAAATTTCAAGATAGAAATGCAATTTGCTATTTTAGAAAACATGATTGTTACATTTGATGTTTTGGTTATCTCAAAACCAGGTAGAATATCTATATTATTGTCTATAAAAAAATTTTTTTATAGGTCTATATAAATCACATTGTTGATGTTACTACCAAAGATAAAAGAAAAATAAAATGTACTCTTAATCGTCAACATTTTTATTTAAAAAGACAGCATTGTTTTATGCACTTTAGTTTCCATTGTTTTTCAATGGCATACACTATTATTCATCTTCCAGTCCTGACTGTAAAGCTACTACTAAAAAGTTGAGTTGCTTTCATTACACAAGATAAATCAATGAATCATTTTAATATATTGCGTGGTATGTATGTCTCTCTCTTGCTACTTTTAAAAAGTATCTTTTCACTAAACTACTGCTAATTATTCTTTTGAGACATTAGTATCCAGTAGCGCAACACCGGCTACCGGGGGAAAAATTTAAACCTGCTAAGGAGGCAAATACCAACCCTCTTAAAAAAAAGTTCCAAACACTATTCTGTGCACAGTCGTTGGTGACAGCATAGAGTAATCTTAAAATGCAAATGTAAAAGTCTGGAGCAAGATGACAACATGCGCAGCTGATACTCCCATCCCTCACGAAAACGCCAAAAACAAACATACAAAAAAACCAAGCAGAAACTGAAAGAACAAACGTTGTCAGAACTCTGGAAACCATTAAGAGATTACAGCAACTAAACGACTGATGAATCAAAACCAAAACCCAAACCCACTGCCATCGAGTTGCTTCCAACTCATAGTGACCCTATAGGACAGGGTAGAACTGCCCCGTACGGTTTCCATGGAGCACCTGGTGGATTAGAACTGTGGACCTTTTGGTTAGCAGCTGAGTTCTTAACCACTATGTCACCAAGGTTTCCAAATCAAGAAAAAGGCAACATATAAATGGTAGGAAAGCGTTGGTTTTCTACATGCCATACCCGACACCCTTCATGGCTCGGCATGGCAATCTTAAAACAGATGGCCAAAACTCCCAGAGAGGGAGCCTGGTCTCTGGCTCTAGATGGGACAGAGCAAACATTATTTGCAAATTATTGTGTGTCTGGGGGCTGCCTGAAGGTTCACATCTCAATTTGACCTATACTGGAGCTCATGCCAGACAGAGAGGTAGCAGGAAACCACTGTCATTGCCTGTAGCTGGCTGGGGCTAAGGAGCATCATTAAGACATAAAATAAGTGCCTAAAGACTGGAAGGACAGGTCAGAGAGTATCTTTTGGAAATTAAGGCTTTCGAAAGCATATGAAAGAATCAACAAAGGCAGACACATGCTCAGGGCAAGACACATGCTCAGAAATTACCTGAGAAGAGTCTACGCTTTCACCTCGGGCTGATCTGTATGTTCAGTGTAAGCCTGGCTAAATATTGAAGGTGGTGGCAGGTACAGAACCATTTTGCAAAGACAGAAATGATTTTCTTCCTTTTATTTTCTTTTTACCCCCGGCATTAAACAAAATCTACCAAGACACCAGCTGAACACAAATTAAGAAACACAGACTTCAATGTCCACAAATGTTCAAGGCAATCATTGTGAAAAAAGTTACTGGAAGTCACTAAACAAATGTACTACTACAGCCATTAACAATTGTAAACAAAAAACAAAACACAGAAGCCAGCAAAATCAGGCAAAGGGGTAGAATTTGATTTCCAGAGTTGCCATGTTAAAATATTCAAATGTCCAGGTTTCAAGAAAAAAATTACAAGGCACACAAACAAACAGGAAGAAAGACCCATTTAAAAGAACAAAATAAAGAAACTGAAACCATCCCTGTGGAAGCCCATGTAATGGATATATTAGACAAAATCATTAAAACAACCATAAGAGCTAAAGGAAAACATGGACTAAGAACTCAAGGAAATCAGGAAAACAACACAAGAACAAAATGAGAATACCAATAAAAAGATAAAAATTATACAATGGAACCAAACAGAAATACTGGAGCTGAAAATTACAATAACTC
This sequence comes from Loxodonta africana, assembly GCF_030014295.1. Classification (NCBI taxonomy): domain Eukaryota; kingdom Metazoa; phylum Chordata; class Mammalia; order Proboscidea; family Elephantidae; genus Loxodonta; species Loxodonta africana. The sequence continues at coordinate 65,124,876 of NC_087369.1, forward strand.
AAATGGAAAACTGACTAGGGGGTTCAACAGAAGATTTGGTCCAGCATAAGAAAAAAATTAGCAAACTCAAAGACAGGACAATTGAAATTATCAAGTCCAAGGAGCAAAAAGAAGAATAAAGAAAAGGAAACAAAGACTAAGGGTCTTGTGGGAAACCATCAAACAAATCAAAATATATGTTATGCAAGTCCCCAGAAGGAGGGAAGACAGAGAGAGAAGAAAGAATATTTGAAGAAATAATGGCTGAAAAGTTCCAAATTTGATGAAAGACATGAATCAACACATACAAGAAACTCAAAGAACCCCAAGTAGGAAAAAGTCCAAAATATCCACACCGAGACACTTTATAATCAAACTCTCAAAACAAAGATAAAGAGAGAATCTTGAAAGCAGCAAGAGAGAAGTGAATCATCACATAAAAGGGACTCTGAATAAGATTTAGTGCCAATTTCTCCTCAGAAACCCTGGAGGCCAGAAGGTGGTGAAAAGACATAGTGAAAGTACTGAAATATATTTAAAGACATATTTAAAGTGTCAACCAAGATGTTTGTATGCAACAAAACTGTTCCTCAAAAATGATGGTAAAATTAAGATATTCTCAGATAAACAAAAGCTGGGTGAGTTCATCACCAAAGATCAGTCTTATAAGAAATGATAAAAGGAGTTGAAATAGGTTGAAATAAAAGGACACCACACAGTAACTAGAAGTGCATGAAGAAAAAAACGATTGCCAGAAAAGGAAATTTTATGGGTAAATATAAGGCCAGTTTTATGATTTTTTGGGTACATAATAATTATAGATTTATGTTATTGGGAACATAATATATAAAGATTTAGTTTGTGACAATAAAAAACAGAAAGAAGGAGGAGTGGTATAGCAACAGATTTTGTGTATATTATTTAAGTTGGTATCATTTTAAACTTGGTTGTAATAAATGAAGGAGCCCTGATGGCACACTGGTTAAAGCACTCAGCTGCTAACTGAAAGGTATGTGGTTCAAACCCACCAGATGCTCCATGGGAGAAAGGTGTGACAGTCAACTTCCATAAAGATTTTTGCCTTGGAAACCTTATGGGGCAGCTCTACTCTGTATGACATGGTCACTATGAGTCAAATTGACTTGACAGCAATGGGTTTTTAGTTTCATCATAAATGTACGATGTTAAATCAAATCCCCATAGTAACGACGAAGAAAATATCCTTTAAAAATATGCAAATGCAAAAAAGAAAGGAATAAAAAATGGTTCACTACAAAAAATCAACTAAACACAAAATATTGGAGAAAACAAAGGACAAACATATATATATAAATATAAAACCAAACCCGTTGCCGTCGAGTTGATCCTGATTCATAGTGACCCTACAGGACAGAGAAGAACTGTCCCATAGGGTTTCCACAGAGCAACTGGTGGATTTGAACTACTGGCCTTTTGCTTAGCAGCCAAATTCTTAACCACTGTGCAACCAGGGCTCCATATATATATATCACAGAAATAGAAAAAGAGCAGAAGTCCTTCTTCATCAGCAACTAATTTAAATGAAAATGGTTTAAACTGTCTAATCAAATGGAAAAATGGATTTAAAAAAATGCACAATACAGCTACATGCTGTCTACAAGAGACCCACTTTAGATTCAAACACACAAATAAGTTGAAAGTAAGATGGGGAAAAAACATTCCATGCAAATAGAGAACTGAGATGCCTACATTACATTCAGATAAAACACACTTTAGGTTAAAATGTGTCATGAGAGACAAAAAAGGACTCTATATAATGATAAAAAGGTCAACTTATCATGAAGATATAACAATTATAAATACATATGCACCTAATAATAAAAAGAGCCCTAAAATATATGAAGCAAACATTGACAGAAAAAAAGAGAAATACAGTTCTACATTAATCATCAGAGACATCAAAATATCATTTTCAATATGGCTTGAACATCTGGACAGAAGATCAATAAGAAAACAGAAGACTTAAACAACACTATAAAGGAACTTGCCCAAACAGATACATATAGAACACTCCCACCCAAAACAGCAGAATACACATTCTTTTCCAGTGACCATGGATCATTCTAAAGAATAGACCATGTGCTGTCACAAAAAAAGTCTCAATAAATTTAAAAAGATTAAAATTAAATAAAGCATCTTCTCCAACCACAATGGAATGAAAGTGCAAACCAGTAACAGAAGGAGAAATGGAATTTTCATAAATATGTAGAAATTAAACAACATATGGATCAAAGAAATTATTTAGCAGTATCATTAATATTACACACAGGTAAAATTTTGCTGAAGATCATTCAAAAGTGGTTGCACCAGTACATCAACAGCGAACTGCCAGAAAATCAAGCCGGATTCAGAAGAGGACACGGAGCAAGGGATATCATTGCTGATGTCAGCTGGATCCTGGCTGAAAGCAGAGAACAACAGAAAGATGTTTACCTGTGTTTTATTGACTATGCAAAGGCATTCGACTATGTGGATCATGACAAATTATGAGTAACATTGTGAGGAATGGGAATTCCAGAACACCTGACTGTGCTAATGAGGAACCTGTACATCAAGAGGCAGTCGTTCGAACAGAACAAGGGGATACTGATTGGTTTAAAGTCAGGAAAGGTGTGCGTCAGGGTTGCATCCCTTCAGCATATTTATTCAATCTGTATGCTGAGCAAATAATCTGAGAAGCTGGACTATATGAAGAAGAACGGGGCATCAGGATTGGAGGAAGACTCATTAATAACCTGCATTATGCAGATAATACAACCTTGCTTGCTGAAAGTGAAGAGGAACTTGAAGCACTTACTGATGAAGATCAAAGAAAGCCTTCAGTATGGATTACACCTCAATATAAAGAAAACAAAAATTCTCACAACTGGACCAATAAGCAACACCATGATAAATGGAGAAAAGGTTGAAGTTGTCAAGGATTTCATTTTACTTGGATCAACACTCATGGAAGCAGCACTCAAGAAATCAAAGGATGCATTGCATTGGACAACTGCTGTAAAAGACCTCTGGTAAAGTGTTAAAAAGCAAAGATACCACTTTAAGGACTAAGGTGTGCCTGACCCAAGCCATGGTGTTTTTAGTTGTCTCATATGCATGTGAAAGTTGGACAATGAATAAGGAAGACCAAAGAAGAATTGATGCCTTTGAGTTTTGGTGCTGGCAAAGAATACTGAATATACCACAGGCTGCCAAAAACACGAACAAGTCTGTCTTGGAAGAAGGATAGCCAGAATGATCCTGAGAAGCAAGGATGAGACTTTGTCTCACATAATTTGAATGTGTTACCAGGAGAGACCAGTCCCTGGAGAAGGACATCATGCTTGGTAAAGTGATGGGTCAGGGAAAAAGAGGAAGACCCTCAATGAAATGGAGTGACACAATTGCTGTTCAAGCATAACAACGATCACAAGGATGGCGCAGGACCTAGCAGTGTTTTGTTCTGTTGTACACAGGGTTGCTATGAGTCGGAACCAACTTGACGGCACCTAACAACAACAAAATGGATCAAAGAAGAAATCACAAGGGAAATTAAAAAACACTTAAGAGATGAATTAAAATGAAAGTACAACATACCAAAACTTAGGGAATGCAGCAAAGGCAGTGTTCAGGGGACATGCAAATGGCTACCAAACACATAAAAAGATGATCAACGTCATTAGCCATGGGAAAGATGCAAATTGAAACCACAGTGAGATACCACTCCACTCCCATTAAGGATGGCTAAGAAAACAGAAAATAGCAAATGTTGGACAGGATATGGGGAAACTGGAACCCTTATCCACCGCTGACAGGGATACTAAGTGTTCCATCAGTTGTGCAAAACAGTTCCTCAAGAAACTAAAAGTAGAACTACCATAAAAAAAAAAACAAAAACAATTCCACTCCTAGGTGTATGCCCAGAAGACATGAAAGCAGATTCAAAAAAATACTTGTACAACAATGCTCATTACAATTCTTTTCACAATAGATGAAAAGATGGAAACAAAATAAATACCCATCAGTGGATGAATGCATAAACAAAATATGGTACATACATATGATGGAATACTACTCAGCCAGCAAATCTTGATACATGCTACAATTGCGGTTGAAGATATTACAGTAAATTAAATAAGTTAAGCACAAAAGGACAAACATTGTATGATCTCAATTATATAAAACGACAAGTAGTTGTAACGGATGGGAAGAAGAGGAAAAAGAGGGATTATTGCTTACAGAGAATGGAGTTTTGGTTTATGGTGATGGAATAATCACAACTGATTACTGTAATTCCTGTCAAAAAGTTGTACACTTGGGGGCGGGGCCAAGATGGCTGACTAGGTAGAAGCTACCTCGGATCCCTCTTGCAACACAGACTCGGAAAAAAAAGTGAATCGATCACACACATGACAATCTACGAATCAAGACCATCAAACACAGATCTAAAGAGTTGACCTGAGTGAAAGAGACTGAGAACAAACAACCACAGGGAAGCAACGACTGCTTTCGGAGCCTGGAGCCAGCATCCCAGTCAGAATACCGTGGCGCCGGGCTTTGGACTGGACGCAGGGGAGCTGAGCACGGCATCCTGATTTGTAAACTTTCACTTAAAGCACAATAAAAATTATTTTTAAAAAAAGTTGTACACTTGTAAAAAGTTAAATTGTATGATATATATACTTACAACGACAAAAAAAATTAGCTGCTGAGGCTGTTTATGAACAACCAAACACCTCATGGGATTTGGTTCCTTGGTTAGGAGGGTTAAGGTCATGGTTTATTGGGACATCACAGTTAATTGGCCTACTAACGTGTTTAGTGCTTCTGTACTACCTCTTAGTTCACTGTGTAGTGCCTTGGGTTTTAAGGCTTGCAAGCCTCCATACAAAGCACAGCAATTGGTCTCTGGTCATGTGGAATAACAGAGGAAGAAGGAGAGTCTGCTTCCATGAACAACTGCCTCCTTTCCCATGAGACCAGAAGAACTAGATAGTGCACAGTTACTATTACTGAACATTTTTTTAACCATTCTTTTTTTATGTGTGTGTCTGTATGATTTAGGTGAAAGTTTACAGGGCAAATTAGTTTCTCTTTAACAGTTAATACACAAATTGTTTTGTTACACTGGATGCCAACCCCATGATGTGTCAGCACGCTCCCCTTTTTCACCCCAGGTTCCCTGTTTCCATTCGTCCAGTTTTCCTGTCCATTCCTGCCTTCTCATCTTTGCTTTAGGGCTGGTGTGCCCATTAGTCTTGTATACATGATTGAAATAATATGAAGCACAATCCTCACATGTTATTGTTGGCCCTATAGACCTGTCTAATCTTTGGCTGAAGGGTGAACCTCAGGAGTGACTTCAGTACTGAGTTAAACGGGTGTCTGGGGGTCATACCCTTGGAGTTTCTCCAGTCTTTGTCAGACCAGCATGCCTGGTCTTTTTGTGTGTGTGTGATTTTGAATTTTGTTCTATATTTTCCTCCCACTCTATCCAGGACCCTCTATTGTGACCCCCACCAGAGCAGTTGGTGGTGCACCATCTAGTTGTTCTAGGCTCAGTCTGGTGGTTGTGGTCCACTAGTCGGTTGGACTCATCTTTTCCTTGTGTCTTCGGTCTTCTTCATTCTCCTTTGGTCCAGCCAGAATGGGACCAGTAGATGTATCTTAGATGGCTGCTCACAGGCTTTTAAGACTCCAGTCACTACTCACCACAGTTGGATGCAGAAAATTTTCTTTATAGACTATGTTATGCCAATTAAGCTAGATTTCCCCTGAGACTATGGTCCCCAGCACTCTGCCCAGTAGCTCAGTCTCTCAGGGCATTTGTATGGGTCTGTAAAGCTTGTATGACTTTGCCCTGGCATTACTAAACATTTTGGTGAAAGATTCTATAGACGAATTCTGATCAAAAGTGGGAAACGCAGAATAGAATTTGAAATTTTCATGGAATCCAGAATTTCTGGAGCCACAGAGGATAGATGAACTCCTGAAACTATTGCCCTGAGATAATCTTTAAACCTTAAACCAAAAATATCCCCAGAAGTCTTCTTAAAACAATAGTTTAGCCAAACTAGAAAAGAATGTCTACCTTGAGGAGTGTGCTCTTTCAAAATCTATCTATATGGGATCAAACTGACAACAGCAACTAGAAAGATTAGATATGAAACTTAGTAGGCAGCCAGTTTATGTTAATGGGGGAATAAAAACTCAGAGGAGGGGGAGAATGCTTGCCCAAGTCAAAAAATGTAATCAATGTCACTGAATTGAACATGTAGGAACTGTTGAATTGGTGTATGTACTGCTGTGTATAATCTCAAAAACAATAATAAATTAATGTGGAGATATTACTACCAATGTGACAGAAATAAAAAGGATTATTAGACAGTTGTATCAACAATTGTAAGACAATAAATTAAAAAAAAATTACATAGTCTAAACGAACCGGATGAATTCCTAGAAACACATAAAATACATAAATTGACTCAAGAAAAAATAGACAATCTCAGTGGAGCTATAACAAGTGATGAGATTGAATCAATAATTGAAAACTTCCCAATGAACAAAATTCTAGAAATAGATTGCTTGGTAGAATTCACTGGTGAATTCTACTAAACACTTGAATAATTAACACCAATCCTTCCCAAACTCTTCCAAAAACTAGGAGGAGGGAACACTTCCTAATCCATTTTATGAAGTCAGCATTACCTTGATACCAAAGACAGACAATAACATTAAAAGAAAATTACAGACCAATATCCTTTATAAATATTGATGGAAAAATTCTCATGGAAATACTAACGAATTGAGCTGCATATTAAAAGCTGTATGCTGATATACCATGATCAAGTGAGAACTACCCCAGGAATACAACAGTGCTTCAACTACAAAACTCAATCAATGCAATAAACCACATTAATAGAACAAAGGAAAAGAACCAGATGATCATCTCAGTTGCTGCAGAAAAGGCATTTGACAAAATCTAGCACCCTTTTATGATTAAAAAAACACTGAACAGACTAGAAAAAGAAGAGAAATTCCTCAACATGATAAAGGACACAGCTAACATCATACTCAGTGGAAGACTGAAAGCTTTCTCTGAAAGATCAGGAATAAGACTAGAATGCCTGCTTTCACTATGACTGTTAAATATTGTACTGAAAGTTCTACCCAGAGCAAATAGCCAGGAAAAATAAAGCACATCCAAAACAGAAAGGACAGCATGATCTTATACATAAAAAATCCCAAAGAATCAAAAGAAAGCTACTAGAGCTAATAAAAGAACTCAGAAAGTTTCAGGGTACAAGAACAACACACAGAAATCAGTTATGTTTCTATATACGGCAATGAACAATCTGAAAAGGAAACTGAGAAATCGATTCCATTTACAATACCATGTGAAACAATAAAATACCTAGGAATAGATTTAACAAGGAAGGTGAGAGACTTTTACACTGAAAACTGTAAAACATTACTGAAAAGGTGGGGCTAAGATGGTGGAGTAGTCAGATGCTTCCTGTGGTACCTCATACAACAAAGACCTGAAAAAACATGTGGCACGCTAGGAGCCCTGAACATCAAAGGCAAAGTCGAGGAATCGGACTCAGCAGCACAGGGAGGCAGAAACAGTTCAGAAGCAGTGAGTAGTTGCCAGACCTGACCCAGTAGGAACCGGCACCTCACAGGCTGATTCTGCTGGCGCCCGCACGCTGAGGCAAGCAGTGGTGTTCAGAATTCGTTTACCATATTGGGAGAGAATAAGCAGCGGACAGTCTGCTCAACCCTCCAGAACAAGCGAAAAGCAGCCCTCAATTGGCAAAAGATAAGTATCTGCGTTTAACTTACCTGTGGATGCAAAAATACCCCTTCGGGAAAAAACTCTCTCCCATGTATCTGCTCCCTTCCCACTCTGTGCTGGGTCCCAACCAGCTGCATCCCCTGGGTCAGCAGAAAGACCCTGAGCCATTCTCCTGGCCTTGGAGAGGGAACTAATTAACAAATAAGGAAAACAATCTGCTGGCTCACCTAAGCCGGGAACATAGGAAAGAAACAGCTCCTTTGCCTAGGCACAGGCATATGGGGTCAATGGGCTTTGAATGCCTTTCACCCCTGTGTAGACTGTGAGGGCCCATTTCAATAGCACAGGCCCTCATTAGCACAGTACAACATGGTATATACCTGAAGTCTAATGTCAACTGTTTCAGCTACACGATGGACAGGCAGGTTGGTGACATTTGACACCACTCTGCCTATTGAGTAGGGTCCTCACCTACCGACAACAGGGGACTGAGGACTGATGGCTCCACCCATGACACCTAGCCAACCACGACAGGTGTCCAGGAATAGGTGGTGCCTCCCAGTCCTTATAGCCAACAGCAGTGGGTGCCCACAGCCTGGCTGCAAAACCCACCCACCTATGCGCTTTAGGGAACAGGGACAATCTTTACTCACAGACACTCAGGAGCAGTTGTCAGTCCCCTGCCTTGCTCACCTCATGACCCCCTACTGCACCTAAATGCCTGTGCCTACACCAATCACCCCTGCTCGTCTAGGAACTCAGGTGAGAACCTGTGCCACAAACTTGGTGACTCACTATCTGGTCACCGGAGCTGAATACACACAAGAAAAGTGAACGGAGTCCTGTGCTCACATACCTAGTAACAGCTCTAACCACCTGGTGACAGTACATTAGAGATTAAAAGGAGCAAATAATGACACTAGCTGACTCGAGCAGCCTATCTGGGCATATCGAAAACAAAACAAAACAAGAAACTAGGACGTAGTAAGCAAACATAAAATAAATAAATACAATAACTTACTGATGGTACAGGGACAATAGTAAATATCAAATCACATCAAGAGGCAGACCACGATGGCTTCAACAAGCTATCAAAACAGACAAGAAATCCCCCGGAGGAAGTGAATTTCCTAAAATTATAGGAGGTAGAATACAAAAGATTGACATACAGAACTCTTCAAGAGATCAGGAAGGAGATCAGGCAAAACACAGAACAAGCCAAGCAGCACACAGAATAAGCATGAGAGGAACTTAAGCAGATTAGAGAAGAGCATAATGACGAATGTAAGAGGCTGCAAGAATCCATAGAGAGCAGACAGAAATTTAGAATATTAAAAGTAAAATTTCAGAATTAGACAATTGAATAGAAAGTCATGATAGCAGAACTGAGGCAATGGAAGTCAGAATTAGTGACACTGAAGATAAAGCACTTGGCACCAACATATTTGAGGAAAAATCAGATAAAAGAATTAAAAAAATGAAGAAACTCTAAGAATTATCTGGGACTCTATTAAAAGGAATAATCTATGAGTGACTGGAGTACCATAACGGGAGGATAACAGAAAATACGGACAGAATTAATGGAGACTTGCTGGCAAAAAACTTCCCTGATATTGTGAAAGACGAGAAGATATCTATCCAAGATGCTCACCGAACACAAGGTAGATCTCAAAAGAAAGTCACCAAGAGATATTATAATCAAACTTGCCAAAACCAAAGATAAAGAGAGAATTTTAAGAGTGGCTAGGGATAAACGAAAAGTCACCTACAAAGGAAAGTCAATAAGAATAAGCTCGGACTATTTTTTTTACTCATGAGAAACCGTGCATGCAAGAAAGAAATAGGATGACGTATTTAAAGCCTTGAAGGAAAAAAAACTGCCAGCTGAGAATTATATATCCAGCAAAACAGTCTCTCAAATATGAAGGTGAAATTAGGACATTTCCAGATAAACAGAATTTTAGGGAATTCATAATAAGCAAACCAAAACCACAAGAAAATACTAAAAAGTCCTCTGGTTAGAAGGTCAATAACATCAGATAACAAAACTAGAACAAAGGACAAAGCAACCAGGTATCGACCTGGATAGGGAAATCACAAAAGTAAATCAAAGCTAAAACACTCAAAACAGGGAAACAGAGATGTCATTATGTAAAAAATCACAACATTAAGACAAAAAAGAGAGACTAAAAAATGTAGTCATAGATCTTTCATATGGAGAGGAAGCCAAGGCAATATACAGAAATAAAAGATTAGTTTCAACAGAGAAAACCAAGAGTAAATATTAAGGTAGCTACAAAGGAAACCAACAGTCCAACCCATCAAGATAAAAAACAAGAAAAACATAAAGACTCAGCAAATACAAAATCAAAACAATGAAAAAGAGGAAAACAAAATATATGGTAAAGAAAATATATAAAGAAAAATGACACAGCACAGAAAATTAAGTGGAACAAAGACAATGTCAACAACACACACACAAAAAAGTCATCAAAATGACAGCACTAAACTCATATCTATGGATAATATGCTGAATGTAAATGGACTAAATGGACCAATAAAGAGACAGTGGCAGAATGGATAAGAAAACACTATCCATCTATATGCTGCCTATAAGAGACATGCCTTAGACATAAAGACACAAAAAACTAAAACTCAAAGAATGGAAGAAATATATCAAACAAACAACAATCAAAAAAGAGCAGGAGTCGCAATATCAATTTCTGACATAATAGATTTTAAAGTAAAATCTACCACAACGGACACGGAAGAACACTATATAATCATTAAAGGATCAACACACCAGAAGGACATAACCATAGTCAATATTTACACACCAAATGACAGGGCTCCCAAATATGTAAAACAAACTCTAACAGCATTAAAAAGAGACACAACTCCACAATAATAGTAGGAGACTTCAACATACCACTTTCGCTGAAGTACAGAACAACCAGAAAGAAGCTCAATAAAGACATGGAAGACCTAAATGCCACAATCAACTAAACTGACTTCATATGCATATATAGAACAGTTCACCAAACAGCAGCCAAGTAAACATTCTTTTCCATGGCATATGGAACATTCTCCAGAATTGATCACATATTAGGCCATTAAGGAAGCCTTAACAGAATCCAAAACATCGAAATATTAAAAAGCATTTTTCTGATCATAAAACCATACAGGAGAAATCACTGACAGAAAAAGAAAGGAAAAAATGTCAAACACATGGAAACTGAACACCTTTCTCAAAAACTACTGCGTTATATAGAAGACATTAAAGACGGAATAAAGAAATTCATACAATCAAATGAGAATGAAAACGCACCTTACCAGAACCTTTGGGACGCACCAAAAGCAGTGCTTAGAGGTCAATTTATAACAATCAATATACAGATCCAAAAAGAAAAAAGGGCCAAAATCAAAGAATTAACCCTGCAACTCAAATAGAGGAACAGCAAAAGAAGCCCTAGGGCACCAGAAGAAAGTAAATAATGAAAATTAGACCAGAACTAAACAAAACAGAGAATAGAAAAACAATCAAAAGAGTTAACAAGACCAAAACCTGGTTCTTTGAAAAGATCAACAAAATCTTTAAACCATTGGCCAAACTGACAAAAGAAAAACAGGAGAAGCAAATAACCCAAATAGGAAATGAGATGGGTGATCTCACAAGAGATCCAACTGAAACTAAAAGAATGAAAACAGAATACTATGAAAAATTGTACTCTAACAAATTTGAAAACCTAGAAGAAATGGATGAATTTCTAGAAGCACACTACCTACCTAAACTAATACAAACAGAGGTAGAACAATAAAATAAACCCATAACAAGAGACTGAAAAAGTAATTTATAAACTCCCAACAAAAAAAAAGCCCTAGCCCTGACAGCTTCACTGGAGAATTCTATCAAACTTTTAGAGAAGAGTTAATACCACTAATACTAAAGGTATTTCAGAACATAGAAAAGGATAGCATACTCCCAAACTCATTCCATGAAGCCAGCATAACCCTGATTCCAAAACCTGGTAAAGACACAAGAAAAGAAAATTACAGAGCAGTATTCCTCATAAACTTAGTCACAAAAATCCTCAACAAATGTCTCAGCAATAGAATTCAACAACATATCAAAAAAAATAATTCACCATGACCAAGTGGGATTCGTACCAGGTATGCAGGGATGGTTCAACATTAGGAAAACGATCAATGTAATCCACCACATAAATAGAACCAAAGACAAGAACCACATGATTTTGTCAATTGACGCAGAAAAGGCACTTGAAAAAGTCCAATACCCATTCATGATAAAAACTCTCAGCAAAACAGGAATAGAAGGGAAATTTCTCAACATAATAAAGGGCATTTACACAAAGCCAACAGCCAGCATCATCCTAAATAGAGAGAGGCTGAAAGCATTCCCCTGGAGAACAGGAACCAGACAAGGATGCCCTTTACCACCACTCTTATTCAACATTGTGCTGGAGGTCCTAGCCAGAGCAATTAGGCCAGAGTAAGAAATAAAGGGCATCCACACTGGTAAGGAAGAAGTAAAAGTAGCTCTATTTGCAGATGATATGATCTTATACACAGAAAACCCTATAGAATCAACAAGGAAACTACTAAAATTAATCGCATCTTTCAGCGAAGTATCAGGATACAAGATAAACATACAAAAATCAGTTGGATTCCTCTACACCAACACAGAGAACACTGCAGAGGAAATCACCAAATCAAAAGCATTTACAATAGCCCCCAAGAAGATAAAATACTTAGGAATAAATCTAAGCAGAGACATGAAAGACCTATACAAACAAAACCACAAGACACTACCGCAAGAATCCAAAAGAGATCTACGTAAGTGGAAAAACGTACCTTACTCATGGATAGGAAGACTGAACATTGTGAAAACATCTATTTCTACCCAAAGCAATCTAGAGATATGATGTAATCCCAATCCAAATTCCCATGGCATTTTTTAGTGAGATGGAGAAACAAATCACCAACTTCATATGGAAAGGGAAGAGGCCCTGAAGAAGTAATGCATTACTAAAAAAAAAAAAAAAAAAAAGAAACAAAGTGGGAGGCCTCACACTACCTGATTTTAGAACCTATTATACCGCCACAATAGTCAAAACAGCCTGGTACAGGTACAACAGATATGTAGACTAATGGAACCGAAATGAGAATCCAGACCCTATGAGCAGATGATATTTGACAAAGGCCCAAAGTCCGTTAAATGAGGAAAAGACAGTCTCTTTAACAAACTGTGCTGGCATAACTGGATATATATCGGCAAAAAGATGAAACAAGACCCATACCTCACAGCATGTACAAAAACTAACTCAAAGTGGATCAAAGACCTAAATATAAAATCTAAAACAATAAAGATCATGGAAGAAAACACAGGGGCAACACTAGGAGCCCTAATACATGGCATAAACAGTATATAAAACATTACTAACAATGCACAAACACCAGAAGAGAAACTGGATAACTGGGAGCTCCAAAAAATCAAACACTTAAGCTCATCCAAAGACTTCACCAAAAGAGTAAAAAGACAACCTATAGACTGGGAAAAAAAATTTGGCTACAACAAATCCAATCAGTGTCTAATCTCTAAATTCTATAAGATATTGCAAAACCTCAACAACAAAATGTCAAACAACACAATTAAAAAATGGGCAAAGGATATGATCAGGCACTTCACCAAAGAAGACACTCCGGCTGCTAACACATATATGAGGAAATGCTCATGATTATTATCCATTAGAGAAATGCAAATCAAAAGTACATGAGATACCATCTCACCCCAAGAAGGCTGGCATTAATACAAAAATACAAAATAATCAATGTTGGAGAGGTTGTGGAGAGACTGGAACACTTGTACACTGCTGGTGGGAATGTAAAATGGTACAACCACTTTGGAAATCAATTTGGCACTTCCTTAAAATTAGAAATACAACTACCATACGATCTAGAAATTCCACTCTTTGGAATATATCCTATAGAAATAAGAGCCTTCACACGAATAGATGTATGCATACCCATGTTGACTGCTGCACTGTTTACAATAGCAAAAAGATGGAAACAACGAAGGTGCCCATCAACAGATGAACGGATCAACAAAATTATGGTATATTCACACAGTGGAATAGTATGCAACAATAAATAATTATGATGAATCTATGAAACATCTCATAACGTAGAGGAATCTGGAAGGCATTATGCTGAGTGAAATTAGTTGCAAAAGGATAAATATTGTATGAAACCACTATTATAAGAACTCAAGAAAAGGTTTAAACACTGAAGAAAACATTCTTTGATGGTTACGAGGGTGGGGAGGGAGGGAGAGGTGTATTTACTAATTAGATAGAAGACAAGAATTATTTTAGGTGAAGGGAAGGACAACACACAATATAGGGGACGTCAGCACAACTGGAATAAGCCAAAAGCTAAGAAGTTTCCTAAACACAACCAAACACTTCGAGAGACAGGGTAGCAGAGGCGGGGGTTCGGGGACTATGCTTTCAGGGGACATCTAGGTCAATTCAAATAACAAAGTGTATTAAGAAAACATTCTACATCACATTTTGTTGAGTGGCATCTGGGGTCTTAAAAGCTAGCAAGCAGCCATCTAAGATGCATCAATTAGTCTCAACTCACCTGGAGCAAAGGAGAAAGAAGAACATCAAAGACACAAGGAAAATACGAGCTCAAGAGAAAGAAAAGGCCACATAAACCAGAAACTACATCAATCTGAGAGCGGAAGAACTAGATGTTGCCCGGCTACCTCCAATGACTGCCCTCACAGGGAACACAACAAAGAATCCCCGATGGAGCAGGAGAAAAGTGGGATGCAGAATTCAAATTCTAGTAAAAACACCAGACTTAATGGTCTGACTGAGACTGGAGGGTCGCCAGAGGTCATGGCCCCTGGTCTCTCTGTTAGCCGAAAACTAAAACCATTCTCGAAGCCAACATCTTCAGACATCAGATAACAACCAAAGACTAGAACACAGAATAACCAGATATCAACCCAGACAGGGAAATCACAAAAATAAATCAAAGCTGAAACACTGAAAATAGGGAAACAGAGACATCAATACGTAAAAGACGAAACCATTCCTACGAAAAAGAGAGACTAAATAATGCAGTCATAAAACTTTCATATGTAGAAGAAATCAAGGCGATATCAAGAAATAAAAGATTGGTTTAAACTTAGGAAAATATTAAGGTAACCACAAAGGAAACTAACAATCTTATACATCAAAATAAAAAACAAAAACATAAAGACTCAGCAAATACAAAATCAACAACAATAAAAATAAAAACGAAGTGAAAATACATAAAGAAAAATGACTCAGCACAGAAAATTAAGTGGAACAAAGAAACTGTCAACAACACACACAAAAAAAAGACATAAAAATGACAGCACTAAACTCATACCTATCAATAATTAACGTTGAATGTAAACGGACTAAATGTACCAATAAAGACACAGAGAGTGGCCAAATGGATAAAAAACATGATCCCTTTATATCATGTCCCTCTTTATCATATAAATCCAATGTTTGACTCCAAGGGCACTGTCTGATTTAAATTTGCATTTATTGTCAGTGACTCTTAGCAAAGTGCTATATATATATTGCTGTTGTTGTTAGGTGCCAACAAGTTGGTTCCGACTCATAGCAACCCTACGTACAACAGAGTGAAACACTGCCCGGTCCTGAGCCATCCTCACAATCATTGTTATGCTTGAGCCCATTGTTGCAGCCAGTGTCAATCCATCTCGTTGAGGGTCCTCTTTTTTTTCACTGACTCTCTACTTTACCAAGTATGCTGTCCCTCCCCAGGGACTGATCCCTCCTGATAACATGTCCAAAGTATGTGAGACATAGTCTCACCATCCTTGCTTCTAATCAGTATTCTGGCTGGACTTCTTCCAAGACAAATTTGAACGATCAAGGTATATTCAACATTCTTCACCAACACCATAACTCAAAGGCATCAATTCTTTGGTCTTGCTTATTCACTGCCCAGCTTTCACAAGCATATGAGGTGATTGAAAACACCATGGCTTGGGTCAGGCGCACCTTAGTCCTTAAAGTGACATATTTGCTTTTCAACACTTTAAAGAGATCTTTTGCAACAGATTTTCCCAATGCTAATATGTCTTTTGGAAACCCTGGTGGCGTAGTGGCTAAGTGCTATGGCTGCTATGCCAACAGTTTGGCAGTTTGAATCCGCCAGGCGCTCCTTCGAAACTCTGTGGGGCAGTTCTACTCCGTCCTATAGGGTCACTATGAGTCACAATCAACTCAACAGCAGTGGGTTTGGCTTGGGTTTTTAATACATCTTTGCTGTCTTGACTGCTGCTTCCACAGGTGTTCACTATGAATTCAAGCAAAATGAAATCCTCAACAACTTTAATCTTTTTTTTTTTGTATATCATGATGGTGCTTATTGGCCCAGTTGTGAGGATTTTTTTATGTTGAGATGTAATCCATAATGAAGGCTGTATTCTTTGATTGTTACTAAGTGCTTCAAGTCCTCTGCAATGTCAGCAAACAAGGTTGTGTCATCTGCATAATGCAAATTGTTCATGAGTCTTCCTCCAATCCTGATGCCCTGTACTTCTTCATATAGCCCAGCTTCTTGGATTATTTGCTCAGCATACAGTGTGAACAGGTATGGTGAAAGGATACAAACCATGCAGTATCCCCTTGTTCTGTTCGAACGATTGCCTCTTGCTCTATGTACAGGTTCTTCCTGAGCACAATTAGCGTTCTGGAATTCCATTCCTCACAATGCTATCCATAATTTGTTATGATCCACACAGTTGAATGCCTTTGCATACACAATAAAACACAGGTAAGTATCTTTCAGGTATTCTCTGCTTTCGGCCAGGATCCATCTGACATCAGCAATGATATTCCACGTTCCATGTCCTCTTCTGAATATGGCTTGAATTTCTGGCAGTTCCCTGTTGATGTACTGCTACAACCACTTTTGAATGATTTTACTTGTGAGTGACATTAATGATATTGTTCGATAATTTCCACATTCGGTTGAATCACCCTTCTTTGAAATAGACATAAATATGGATCTCTTCCAGTTGGTTGGTCAGGTAGCTGTCTTCCAAATTTCTTGGCATAGAAGAGCAAGCACAAACAGCGCTTCATCCATTTGCTGAAACATCTAAATTGGTATTCCCTCAATTCCTGGAGCCTTGTTTTTCGCCAATGTCTTCAGCGCACCTTGGACTTCTTCCTCCAGTACCATTGGATCTTGATCATATGCTACCTTCTGAAATGGTTGTATGTCGACCAATTCTTTTTGGTACAGTGACTCTGTATTCCTTCCATCTTTTTAATGATGCTTCCTGCATCATTCAGTATTTTGCCCATAGAATCCTTCAATATTGCAACTCAAGGCTTGAATTTTTTCTTCAGTTCTTTCAGCTCGAGAAATGCCAAGTATATTCTTCCCTTTTGGTTTTCTAACTGCAGGTCTTTGCACACTTCATTAGAATACTTTACTTTTGCCGTCTTGAACCCCCCTTTGAAATCTTCTGTACAGCTGTTTTACTTCATAATTTCTTCCTTTCACTTTAGCTACTCGACATTCAAGAGCAGGAAAAAAATCAGACGTTAGTCTGATAGAAATTTAATTATAGTATATCTATATTAAAGGATATTATGCAGCCCTTTTAAAATGTGCTAAAGTATATAAGACAATGTAATAAGTGGAAAAAGGTTACAAAAGAATATGTATAATTTGAACATATTAAAATTACATGGGTGTATGTGGTCTGGAAGAATACACACCAAGATATTAAAAAGCTTATCTATATTCACCTGCTTGGGTAATAAGAAAAAAATTATTAATTCAGTTTGTACAAACAGATTTATCAACCTAAACGTCCCAGGGCAGGTCCCCGTTATTTCAATACACAACATTATACTAGTTGTAAACAGAAGTAAAAATGAAACATTCCATTAGATTTGAAGGACATCTATATAAATGGCCCAGCATCTATTTGTCAATATTAGTATTGAAACTCCTATAAATATGACAAAATTTAATTTGGAATTATCAGATAAAAAGACATATGATCCAAACAGCAGCATGATTCTGAGGACCAACACAAAGTAACATTATTAATTACACTAATAGTAAGTGTTTATAAAATGTAATTCCAAATTGTTATCATAGTGTTTGTTTCTTTTCCCTTAATACATAGGCTTAGCCCATTGTTTCATCTTGCTAGGACTCTTCATAATTCTTTTAAAATTTCTTAAATATGAACATTTGGTAAATTGGATACAGTTTGCTGAATCTTTGGTATCGCTAAAGTAACTGTTCTCAACATCTAAATAGTGATTGTCAAACAGCTAATTGCCTAATCTATAATTAGAAGTTATTCTAATTTATCCAGAAAACAATTCCTCAGTATGGGTTAACTAAAGAGCCCTCGTGGCACAGTGGTTAAGCATTTGGCTGCTAACTAAAAGGTCCTTGGTTCTAATCTACCAACTGCTCCACTGGAGAAAGATGTGGCAGTCTACTTCTGTAAAGATTTACAACCCTGGAAACCCTATGTGCCAGTTGTACTCTGTCCTATATGGTTGTTATGAGTCAGAATCCAGTCAAGAGGGGGTGAGGGGGTTGTTTGATTGTTTTATGGGTTGACTAGTTGAGGAGGGGAGCTGTAGTGGCAAACTGGTTAAGAGCACGGCTGCTAATAAAAAGATCAGCAGTTAAAATCCACCAGCAGTTCCTTGGAAACCCTATAGTGCAGTTCTATTATGTCCTATAGGGTCACTATGATTTGGAATCTACTTCATGGCAATGAGTTTGGTTTTACTTGGGGAGTAAGGGAAGGGCAGGATATGGTAAATTCTGCTCATCTTTCCCCCTCCTCCACCTTCAAATCCAAATGAAAGAAAGGCAACAATCCGTTCTCCTAATGCCAACATGATATCTCAGCAGTATCATTTTATGTCTTACAGTCCAGTCTAATCTATGTCTGAAGAGTTGGCTTCGGGAATGGTTTAAGTTTCGGGCTAACAGAGAGTCTGGGAGCCATGTCCTCTGGAGTCCCTCCAGTCTGTAAGACCATTAAGTCTGGTCTTCTTACTAGAATTTGAGTTCTGTATCCCACTATTTTCCTGCTCCAACAACAGAACTGTTGTGTTCCCTGTAAGGGCAGTCATCGACTGTAGCCGGAACCATCTAGTTCTTCTATTCTCAGGCTGACTTAGTCTCTGGTTTACGTAGCCCTTTCTGTCTCTTGGAAACCCTGGTGGCGTAGCGGCTAAGTGCTACGGCTGCTAACCAAAGGGTTGGCAGTTTGAATCCGCCAGGCGCTCCTTGGAAACTCCACGGGGCAGTTCTACTCTGTCCTATAGGGTGGCTATGAGTCAGAATTGACTCGATGGCAATGGGTTTGGTTTTTGGTTCTGTCTCTTGGGCTCCTATTTTCCTTGAATCTTAGGTGTTCTTCATTCTCCTTTGCTCCGGGTGGGTGGAGACCAATTGATGCATCTTAGATGGCCTCTTGCTAGCATTTAAGAACCCAGGCACCACTCATTAAATTGAGATGCAGAATGTTTTCTAAATATGTTTTCTTACGCCAATTGACCTAGATGACCCCTGAAACCATGGTCCACAGACCCCCAACCCTGCTACTCTGGCTTTTGAAGTGTTCAGTTGTACTTAGAAAATTTCTCTGCTTTTGGTTTAGTCCAACTGTTCTAACGTCTGTATTGTGTGCTCTCTTTCCCTTTCCCTAAAATAGTTCTCTTCTACGACCTAATTAGTGAATACCTCTCTCCATCCTTTCCTCCCCACCCTCGTAACCATCAAAGAATATCTTCTTCAGTGTTTAAACTATTTCTTGAATTCTTAAAATACTGGTCTCATACAATATTTGTCCTTTTACAACTGACTACTTTCACTCAGCATAATGCCTTCCAAATTCCTACATGTTACAAGATGCTTCATGGATCCATCATTGTTCTTTATGTATGCGTAGTATTTCATTGTGCGAATATACCAAAATTTATTTATCCATTCATCTGATGATGGGCACCCTGGTTGCTTCCATATTTTTGCTATTCTAAACAGTGCTGAAATGAACATGGGTGTGCATATACCTGTTTGTGTAAAGGCTCTTACTCCTCTAGGATATACTCCAAGGAGTGGGATTCCTGGATTGTAAGGTAGGTTCATTTCCAAGTGCCAAATCGATTTCCAAAGTGGCTGTACCATTTTACATTCCCACCAGCAGTGTATAAGTGTTCCAGTCTCTCTATAACCTCCCCAACATTTATTATTTTGTGTTTTTTGTATTAATGCCAGCTTTGTTGGGGTGAGATGGTATCTCCTTATAGATTTGATCTGCATTTCTCTAATGGCTAATGATCCTGAGCATTTCCTCATGTATCTGTTAGTTGCCAGTTATCTAGTTTTTCTTCTGGTGTTTGTGCGTTGTTAGTAATGTATTGTATACTGTTTATGCCATGTATTAGAGCTCCTAGCATTTTCCCTATTTTTTCTTCCACGATATTTATCCTTTTATATTTAGGCCTTTGATCCATTTCAAGTTAGTTTTTGTGCATGCTGTGAGGTATGGGTCTTGTTCCATTTTTCTGCAGATGGACATCCAGTTATACCACCACCATTTGTTAAAAGAGACTGCCTTTTCTGCATTTAACAGACTTTGGGCCTTTGTCAAACATCAGCTGCTCATATGTGGATGGATTTATGTTTGGATTCTCAATTCTGTTCCATTGGTCTATGTATCTGTTGTTCTACCAGCATGAGACTGTGGTGGTATAACAAGTTCTAAAATCAGATAGTGTGATTCCTCCCACTTTGTTCTTCTTTTTCAGTAATGCTTTATTTATCTGGGGCCTATTTCCCTTCCCCATATGAAGTTGGTGATCTCTTTCTCCATCTCATTAAAAGATGTCATTGGAATTTGGATCGGAATTGCATTGTATCTATAGATCGCTTCCGGTAGATTAGACATTTTTACAATGTTGAGTCTTCCTATCCACGAGCAAGGTGTGTTTTTCCACTTACGTAGGTCCATTTAGGTTTCTTGCAGTAGCATCTTGTAGTTTTCTTTGCACAGGTCTTTTAAGTCTCTGCTTAGATGTATTACTAAATATTTTATCTTCATGGGGGCTACTGTAAATGGTATTGATTTGGTGATTTCCTGTTCGATGTTCTCTTTGTTGGTGTAGAGGAATCTAACTGATTTTTGCATGTTTATCTTGTATCCTGATACTTTGCTGAATGCTTCTGTTAGTTTCAGTAGATTTCTTGAGGGTTCTTTAGGGTTTTCTGTGTATAAGATCATGTCACCTGCAAATAGAGATACTTTTACTTCTTCCTTAACAATCTGGATGCCCTTTATTTCTTTACCTAGCCTAATTGCTTTGGCTAGGACATCCAGCACAATGTTGAATAAGAGTGGTGGTAAAGGGCATCCTTGTCTGGTTCCCGTTCTCCAGGGGAATGCTTTCAGATTCTCTCCATTTAGGATGATGTTAGCTGTTCGCTTTATATAAATGCTCTCTATTCTGTTGAGGAATTTCCCTTCTATTCCTATTTTGCTGTGTTTTTATCATGAATGGGTGTTGGATTTTGTCAAATACCTTTTCTGCATTAATTGGTAAGATCACATGGTCATGTCTTTGGTTTTATTTATGTGATGGATTGCACTGATTGTTCTTCTAAGGCTAAACCATTCCTGCATACCTGGTATAAGTCCCTCTTGTGGTGGTGAATTATTTTTTTGATACGTTGTTGAATTCTACTGGCTAGAATTTTGTTGAGGATTTTTACGTCTAAGTTCATGAGGGATATAAGACTGTAATTTTCTTTTTTGTGCTGTCTTTTTTTTTACCTGGTTTTGGTGTCAGGGTTATGCTGGCTTCATAGAATGAGTTTGGGAGTATTCCACCCTTTTCTACACTCTGAAATACCTTTAGTAGTAGTGGTGTTATCTCTTCTCTGAACGTTTGGTAGAATTCTCCAGTGAATCTGTCAGGGTCAGGGCTTTTTTTTAGTTTGTTTTTTTGTCCCTGGGAATTTTCTAATTACCTTTTCAATCTCTTCTTTTCTTATGGGTTTATTTAGTTGTTCTATCTCTGTTTGTGTTAGTTTAGGAAGTAGTGAGTTTCTAGAAATTTGTCCACTCGCTCCAGGCTTTCAAATTTGTTAGAGTACAATTTTTCATAGTAATCTGGTATGATTCTTTTAATTTCAGTTGGGTCTTCTGTGATATCACACATATCATTTCTTATTCTGGTTACTCGCTTCCTGTCTTGTTTTTCTTTTATCAGTTTGGCCAGTGGTTTATCGATTTTGTTAATCTTTTCAATGAACCAGATTTTGGTCTTGTTAATTGTTTTTCTGTTTTGTATTTCATTTGGAAAACCTGGTGGAATACTGGTTAAGAGCTATGACTGCTAACCAAAAGGTCGGCAGTTTGAAGCCACCAGGCGCTCCTTGGAAACTCTATAGGGTGGTTCTACTCTGTCCTACAGGGTCGCTATGAGTCAGAAAAGACTCGACAGCAGTAGGTTTGGTTTTGCATATTTCATTTAATTCTGATCTCCCTTTTATTATTTGTTTTCTTCTGGTGCATGAGGGTTTCTTTTGTTGCTCTCTTTCTATCTGTTCAGGTTGTAGGGATAATTCTTTGATTTTGGCCCTTTCTTATTTTTGGTTGTGTGCATTTATTGCTATAAATAGACCTCTGAGCACTGCTTTTGCTGTGTCCCAAATATTCTGATACGAAGTGTTTTCATTTTCATTGGATCCTATGAATATCTTTATCCCATCTTCAATTTCCTCTATAACCCCATCATTTTTGAACAGGTTGTTGTTCAGTTTTCAAGTGTTTGATTTCTTTTCCCTGCTTCTTCTCTAATTGATTTCTACTTTATAGCTTTATGGTTAGAGAAGATGTTTTATTTCAATGTTTTAGATTCTGTTAAGGCTTGCTCTATGATGTAATATGAGGTCTATTATACAGAATGTTCCAGATGCATTGGAAAAGAAAGTATACACGGCTGCCATTGGGTAGAGTGTTCTGTATATGTCTATGAGGTCAAGTTGCTTGACTGTGGCATTTGATCTTCCGTGTCCTTTTTGAGCTTCTTTCTGGATGTTCTGTCCGTCATCGAAAGTGGTGTATTGGTATACTATTATTATTGGGGAGCTGTCTGTCTCAGTTTCCAATACTGTTAGAGCTTGTTTTCTGTCTCCTGAAGCCCTGTACTGGGTGCAAAAATATTTTATATAGTTATAAACTCCTGGTATTTTGTCCCCTTAATCATTATATAGTGTCCTTCCTTATCCTTTGTAGTGGATTTAACTTTAATGTCTATTTTGTCAGAAATTAATATTGCCACTCCTACTTTTTTGACTGTTGTTTCTTGATACATTTTTTTTTCCATCCTTTGGGTTTTAGTTTTCTTTTGTTTTTAAGTCTAAGGTGTGTCTCTTGGAGGAAGCATGAAGACAGATTGTGTTTTTTTTAACCATTCTGCCACTCCCTGTCTGTTTACTGCTACATTTAGTCCATTTACATTCCACGTAATCATGGATAGGTATGAATTTAGTGCTGTCATTCTGAGGTCTTTTTTCTGTGTTGTGAACAGTATCCTTCTTCTATTTCATTTTCTGTGCGGAGTAGTTTATATTTATATATTGTCTTCTCCTCTTCTTCATTGTTCTTTCTGTTTTTACTGAGTCTTTGTTTCTCTTGTATTTTACGTTGATGTGTAGGATTGTTAGTCTCCTTTGTGGTTACCTTAATATTTACCCCTATTTCTGTAAGTTTAAGCCTTTTATTTATTTTTTTTATCTTTTAATAACAATTTTATAAAATAATTTTTATTGTGCTTTAAAAGTTTACAAATCAAGTCAGTCTCTCACACAAAAATCCATACACAACTTGCTACACACTCCCACTTGCTCTCCCCTTAATGAGACAGCCCGCTCTCTCCCTCCACACTCTCTTTTCGCATCCATTTCACCAGCTTCTAACCCCTTCCACCCTTTCATCTCCCATCCAGGCAGGAGATGCCAAAATAGTCTCAAGTGTCCACCTGATCCAAGAAGCTCACTCCTCACCAGCATCCCAGTCCAATCCATGTCTTAAGAGTTAGCTTCAGGAATGGTTCCTATCCTGGGCCAAAAGAAGGTCTGGGAGCCATGACCACCGGGTTATTTCCAGTCTCAGTCAGACCATTAAGTCTGGTCTTTCTATGAGAATTTGGGGTCTGCATTCCACTGCTCTCCTGCTCCCTCAGGGGTTCTCTGTTGTGTTCCCTGTCAGGGCAGTCATCAGTTGAAGCTGGGCACCATCTAGTTCCTCTGGTCTCAGGATGATGTAAGTCTCTGGTTCATGTGGCCCTTTCTGTCTCTTGGGCTCATAATTACCTTGTGTCCTTGGTATTCTTCATTCTCCTTTGATCCAGGTGGTTTGAGACTCATTGATGCATCTTAGATGGCTGCTTGCTAGCATTTAAGACCCCAGACACCACTCTTCAGAGTGGGATGCAGAATGTTTTCTTCATACATTTTATTATGCCAATTGACTTAGATGTCCCCTGAAACCATGGTCCGCAAACCCCTGCTCCTGCTACGCTGGCCTTCGAAGCATTCAGTTTATTCAGGAAACATCTATGCTTTTGGTTTACTCCAGTTGTGCTGACCTCCCCTGTATTGTGTGTTGTCTTTTCCTTCAACTAAACTAGTTCTTATCTACTATCTGAATAGTGAATACCCCTCTCAGATCCTCCCTCCATGCCCCCTCTCAAAGCCACAAAAGAATGTTTTCTTCTCAGTTTAAACTATTTCTCAAGTTCTTATAATAGTGGTCTTATACAATATTTGTCCTTTTGCAACTGACTAATTTCATTCAGCATAATGCCTTCCAGGTTCCTCCACGTTATGAAATGTTTCGCAGACTCCTGACTGTTCTTTATTGATGCATAGAATTCCATTGTGTGAATATACCATAATTTATTTATCCATTCATCTGTTGATGGGCGCCTTGGTTGCTTCCACCTTTTTACTATTATAAACAGTGCTGCAATAAACATGGGTGTGCATATATCTGTTCTTGTTAAGGCTCTTATTTCTCTAGGATATATTCCAAGGAGTGAGATCGCTGTATTCTATGGCAGTTCTATTTCTAGCTTTTTAAGGAAGCACCAAATCGATTTCCAAAGTGGTTGTACCATTTTACATTCCCATCAGCAGTCTATAAGTGTTCCAGTCTCTCCATAGCCTCTCCAAAATTTATTATTTTATGATTTTTGGATTAATGCCAGCCTTGTTGCAGTGAGATGAAATCTCATTGTAGTTTTGATCTGCATTTCTCTAATGGCTAATGATCGTGAACATTTCTTCATGTATCTGTTAGCTACCTGAATGCCTTCTTTAGTGAAGTTTCTATTTATATCTTTTGCCCATTTTTCAATGGGATTATTTGTCTTTTTGTAGTTGACTTTTTGCAGTACCATATAGATTTTAGAGATCAGACGCTATTGGAAATGTCATAGCTAAAAACTTTTTCCAAGTCCGTAGGGAGTCTTTTTACTCTTTTGGTGAAGTCTTTGGATGAGCATAGGCATTGGATTCTTAGGAGCTCCCAGTTATCTAGTTTTTCTTCTACATTCTTAACAATGTTTTGTACACTGTTTATGCCATGTATTACGGCTCCTAAAGTTGTCCCTATTTTTTCTTCCATGACCTTTATCATATTTTATTTTATATTTAGGTCGTTGATCCATTTTGAGTTAGTTTTTGTGCGTGGAGTGAGGTATGGTCTTGTTTCATTTTTTTGCAGATGGATATCCAGTTATGCCAGCACCATTTGTTGAAAAGACTGTCTTTTCCCCATTTAACTGTTTTGGGGCCTTTGTCAAATAACAACTGCTCACATGTGGATGGATTTATGTCTGGATTCTCAATTCTGTTCCATTGGTCCATGCATCTGTTGTTGTACCAGTACCAGGCTGTTTTGACTACTGTGGCGGTATAATAGGTTCTAAAACCAGGTAAAGTAAGGCCTCCCACTTTGTTCTTCTTTTTCAGTAATGCCTTATTTATCCGGGACCTCTCTCCCTTCCATATGAAGTTGGTGAGTTTTTTCTCCATCTCATTAAAGAATGTCGTTGGGATTTGGATCAGAATTGCATTAAATATATAGATCATTTTGGGTAGAATATACTAAATGTATAGATCATTTTGGGTAGAATATACATTTTTATAATGTTAAGTCTTCCTATCCACGAGCAACGTATGTTTTTCCACTTATGTAAGTCTCTTTTGATTTCTTGCTGAAGTGCACTGTAGTTTTCTTTGTATAAGTCTTTTACATCTCTGGTAAGATTTATTCCTAAGTATTTTATCTTCTTAGGGGCTACTGTAAATGGCATTGATTTGATTTCCTCTTTGATGTTCTTTTTGGTAGTGTAGAGGAAGCCAACTGATTGTTGTAGGTTTATCTTTTATCCCGATACTCTGCTGAACTCTTCTGTTAGTTTCAGTAGTTTTCTGGAGGATTCCTTAGGGTTTTCTGTGTATAAGATCATGTCATCTGCAAATAGAGATACTTTGACTTCTTCCTTGCCAATCTGGATGCCCTTTATTTCTTTATCTAGCCTAATTGCTCTGGCTAGGACTAACTGCTCTGGCTAGGACACAATGTTAAATAAGAGCGGCGATAAAGGCCATCCTCGTCTGGTTCCTGATCTCCCTGGGAATGATTTCAGGTTCTCTCCATTTACGGTGATCTTGGCTGTTGGCTTTGCATAAAAGCCATTTATTATGTTGAGGAATTTTCCTTCTATTCCTTTTTTGCTGAGGGTTTTTATCATGAATGAGTGTTGAACTTTGTTAAATGCCTTTTCTGCATCAATTGATAAAATCATGTGATTCTTGTCTTTTGTTTTATTTATGTGGTGGATTACATTAATTGTTTTTCTGATGTTGAACCATGCCTGCATACTTGGTATGAATCCCACCTGGTCATGGTGAATTTTTTTTTGATATGTTGTTGAATTCTATTGGCTAGAATTTTTTTGAGGATTTTTGCATCTATGTTCATGAGGGATATAGGTGTATAATTTTCCTTTCTTGTGGTGTCTTTACCTGGTTTTGGTATCAGGGATATGGTGGCTTCATAGAATGAGTTTGGTAGTATTCCGTCCTTTTCTATGCTCTGAAATACCTTTAGTAGTAGTGGTGTTATCTCTTCTGTGAAAGTTTGGTAGAACTCTGCAGTGAAGCCGCCCATACCAGGGCTTTATTTATTTATTTATATTTTTTGGAGTTTTTCGATTACTTTTGCAATCTCTTCTTTTGTTGTGGGTTTTTGTTTTGTTTTTTACCTCTGTCTTAGTTTAGGTAGGTAGTGTGTTTCTAGGAATTCATCCATTTCTTCCAGGTTTTCAAATTTGAGTACAGTTTTTCATAGTAATCTGATATGATTCTTTGAATTTCACATGGATCTGTTGTAATATCGCCCACGTCCTTTCTTATTCGGGTTATCGGCTTCCTCTCCTGTTTTTCATTTGTCAGTTTGGCCAATGGTTTATCAATTTTGTTGATTTTTTCAAAAAAACAGCTTTTGGTCTTGTTAATTCTTTCAATTGTTTTTCTGTTTTCTATTTCATTTAGTTCAGCTCTAATTTTTATTATTTGTTTTCTTTTGGTGCTTTTGGGTTTCTTTTGTTGCTCTCTTTCTATTTGTTCAAGTTGTAGGGATAATTCTTTGATTTGGGCCTTTTTTTCTTTTTGGATGTGTCCATTTATTGATATAAATGGGCCTGTAAGCACCGCTTTTGCTGTGTCCCAAAGGCTCTGATAGGAAGTGTTTTCATTCTCACTGGATTCTCTGAATTTCTTTATTCCATCCTTAATGTCTTCTATAATCCAGTCTTTTTTGAGCAGGGTATTGTTCAGTTTCCAAGTGTTTGATTGCTTTTCCCTGCTTTTTCTGTTATTGATTTCCACTTTTATGGCCTTATGGTCAGAGAAGATGCTTTGTAATATTTCAATGTTTTGGATTCTGCTAAGGCTTGCTTTATGACCTAATATGTGGTCTATTCTAGAGAATGTTCCATGTGCACTAGAAAAGAAAGTATACTTGGTTGCTCTTGGGTGGAGTGTTCTGTATATGTCTATGTGGTCCAGTTGGTTTATTGTGGCATTTAGATTTTCCCTGTCTTTATTGAGTTTCTTTCTGGATGTCCTGTCGTTCACCGAAAGTGGTGTGATGAAGTCTCCTACTATTATTGTGAAGCTGTCCATCTCGCTTTTCAATGCTGATAGAGTTTGTTTTATGTATCTTGCAGCCCTGTCACTGGGTTCAAAAATATTTAATATGTTTATATCTTCTTGGTGTATTATCCCTTTAATCATTATATATTGTCCTTCCTTATCCTTTAAGATGGATTTAACTTTAATGTCTATTTTGTCAGAAATTAACATTGCCACTCCTGCTCTTTTTTGATTGTTCTTTGCTTGATACATTTTTTTCCATCGTTTAAGTTTTAATTTGTTTGTGTCTCTAAGTCTAAGGTGTGTCTCTTGTAGGCAGCATATAGACGGATCTTGTGTTTTAATCCATTCTGTCACTCTCTGTCTCTTTATGGGTGCATTTAGTCCATTTACATTCCGGGTAATTTTGGGTAGATAAGA
Source organism: Loxodonta africana (assembly GCF_030014295.1). Taxonomy (NCBI): domain Eukaryota; kingdom Metazoa; phylum Chordata; class Mammalia; order Proboscidea; family Elephantidae; genus Loxodonta; species Loxodonta africana. Next base: position 65,153,407 of record NC_087369.1, read on the forward strand.
ATTTAGTGCTATCATTTTGATGTCTTTTTTGTGTGTTGTTGACAGTTTCTTTTTCCCACTTAATTTTATGTGTTGAGTAGATTTTCTTTGTATGTTGTCCTTTCCTCATATTTGTTGTTGTTGATTTTGTTTCTGCTGAGTGTCTATTTTTCCCTTGTATTTTATTTTGATGAGTAGGATAGTTTGTCTCCTTCTTGGTTACCTTATTATATACCTCTATTTTTCTAAATTTAAACCTATTTTTTTTTGTATCATCGTATCTTCCTCTCCATATGGAAGGTGTACGATCACACTTCTTAGTCCCTCTTTCTTATTTTAATGTTGTCTTCTTTTATATAATAACATCACCGTTACCCTGTGTTGTGTGTTTTTTTTTTAATCTTGTTTTATTTTTTTGGATTTCCCTGTCTGGGTGGACTTCTGGATGCTCTTGCCCAGTGTTCTAGTCTTGGGTCGATACCTGATATTATTGATTTTGTAACCAAGAACTCCCTTTAGTATTTCTTGTAGTTTTGGTTTGGTTTTTACGAATTCCCTCAACTTGTGTTTATCTGGAAATGTCTTAATTTCACCTTCATATTTAAGAGACAGTTTTCATGTGTATATGATTCTTGGCAGACAATTTTTTTGCTTTCAATTTTTTAAATATGTAATCCCATTGCCTTCTTGCCTGCATGGTTTCTGTCGCGTAGTCTGGGCTTATTCTTATTGACTCTCCTTCGTAGATAACTTTTTGTTCATCCCTCGCTGCTCTTATAATTCTCTATCTTTGGTTTTGGCAAGTTTGATTATAATATGTCTTGGTGACTTTCTTTTAAAATCTACCTTATGTGAAGTTCGATGAGTATCTTGGATAGATATCTTCTCATCTTTCACAATATCAGGGAAGTTTTCTCCCAACAAATCTTCAAGAATTCTCTACGTATTTTCTGTTATCCCTCCCTGTTCTTGTACTCCAATCACTCGCAGATTATTTCTCTTAATAGAGTCCCATATGATTCTTAGGATTTCTTCATTTTTTAAATTATTTTATCTGATTTTTCTTCATATATATTGGTGCCAAGAGTTTTATCTTCTATCTCACTAATTCTGCCTTCCAATTCCTGAATTCTGCTTCTCTGACTTTCTACTGAGTTATCTAATTCTGAAATTTTATTTTTAATCTCCATTTCTGATTGCTGTCTCTCTGTGTATTTTTGCAGCTTATTAAATTTTTCATTATGTTCTTACAATAACCTTTTTAATTTCTTCAACTGCTTTATCTGCATGTTCCTTTGCTTGTTCTGCCTTTTGCCTGATCTCCTTCCTGATCTCGTTCCTGATGTCTTGAAAAGTTCTGTATATTAATCTTTTGTATTCTACATCTGGTAATTCCAGGAAGGCACTTTCATCTGGAAGATTCCTTGATTCCTTGTTTTGAGAGCTTGTTTAAGGGATCATGGTCTGCTGCTTTATGTGATTTCATATTTACTAGTTTCTACGAGGCATCTGTAAGTTATTGTATTAATTTATTTTATGTTTGCTTACTGTGTCCTAGCTTCTTGCTTTGTTTTGTTTTGATATGCCGAAATAGGCTGCTTAAGTGAGCTGGCTTGATTGTTTTCAACTTTGAAGCTCTAATGTCCTGTCACCAGATGCCTAGAGATGTTACCAGGCATATGAGCTTAAAGTCCATTTACTTTTCTTGTACGGATTCAGCTCAGGTGTATGGGTCTTTGGTCATCAAGTATGTGGTATAGACCCTGAGGGGCAGGGGTGACTGGTGTAGGCACAGATATCTGATTATAGCAGGGGCCACGCTCTGAACAAGGTAGGAAGCTGACAACTGTCCCCCAAGTATCTGTGAGGAAAGCACGTCCCTGTTCCCTAGAGTGCACATGTGGGTGGGTGAGTTTTGCTTCTGGACTATGGGCACCCAGTGCTTTTGGTTCTAAGGACTGGGAGGCACCACTTATCCTTAGACCTCTGTTGCAGGTGGCTAGGTGATGTGGGTGGAGCCACCAGTCCTCAGGCTCCTGATGTGAGTATGTGAGGAACCTGTTTAATAGGCAAAGCGGTGTCAAACATCAAAAACCCACCTCTCCAGAACACAGCTGAAACAGTTGAGGTCAGATCTCATGCAGCTACACTGTTGCAGTCTTCCAAGGTCCTAATCTGAAATGGGTCCACACAGGTTCATGCAGGGGTGAAAGGTATTCAAAGTCCATGGACCGTTTGTGCCTAGACAGCAGCTACTTCTGTCCTAAGCTCCCCAGCTTAGTGGAGATGACAGATTACCTTTTCCGCCAGCTGTTAATTTATTCCTCCTCCAAGGCCGGGAGAATGGCTCAGGTCCAGAGAAGGACCTATCTCAGGCCCAAGGAAATCGACAGCCATTGAAGCCATCTTGGGGGCTAGGGGCACAGTTAAAAAAAAAAAAACACAAGTACTTAGGTTTTGCTGAGAGCACTGTTTTCTCTGGTCCGGAGGTGTAAATAGACCGTGCGGCTCACTTTCTCTCCCTGAGGAAACCGCATCCCAAACACTACCGCCAGCTCCACCACAGTCACTCCAGGAGATTGTGCCTGAGGGGCGCCAGTACCCACTGATTGAGGTCCAGCAACTCCTCACCGCTTCTGAATCGTCTCTTCCTCCCCCTGCCGCTCAGTCTGATTTCCTAACTTTGCCTTTGATGTTCAGGGCTCTTAGCTTGTCATATATATAATTGTTTCACTTGTTTTTTCGGGTCTCTGTTGTAAGGAGGATCACCAGAATCATCTGACTGCTCTGCCATCTTGGCCCTTCCTGCTCCAACTGATTTTTTATGTTTATCTTATATCCTGATACTTTGTTGAACTCTGCTAACAGTTCCAGTATTTTCTTGTGGATTCTTTAGGGGGTTTTGCGTATAAGACCATAAAATAAAAAACCCAGTGCTGTATATCATCTGCAAATAGAGATACTTTTACTTTTTCCTTATCAATGTGGAAGCCTTTTATCTCTTTTTCTAGCCTAATTGCTCTGGCTAGGACCTCCAGCACAGTGTTGAATAAGAGTGGCAATAAAAGCATCCTTGTCTGGTTCCGATCCTCAAGGTGGAATGCTTTCAGACTCTCTCCATTTAGGATGATGTTAGCTGTTGGCTTTGTATAAATGCCCTCTATTATATGTTGAGGAATTTCCCTTCTATTCCTATTTTACTGTGTTTTTATCATGAATGTGTATCAGACTGCATCAACAGATAAGATCATATGGTTCATGTCTTTGGTTTTATTTATGTGATGCATTGCACTGATTGTTCTTCGAATGTTAAACCATTCCTGCATACCTGGTATGGATCCCACTTGGTCATGGTGAATTTTTTGGATATGTTGCTGCATTTTATTGGCTAGGATTTTATTGAGGATTTTTGCGTCTAAGTTCATGGGTGATATTGGTTTGTAATTTTCTTTTTTTTGTAATGTTTACCTGGTTTTGGTATCAGGGTATGCTGGCTTCACAGAATGAGTTTGGGAGTATTCCATCCTTTTCTATGCTCTGAAATATCTTTAGCAGTGGTGGTGTTAATTCTTCTCTGAACGTTTGGCAGAATTCTCCAGTGAATCCGTCAGGGTCAGGGCTTTTTTTGTTTGTTCCTGGGAATTTTTTAATTACCTTTTCAATCTCTTCTTTTTTATGGGTTTATTTAGTTGTTCTACCTCTATTTCTGTTAGTTTAGGAAGTAGTGGATTTCTAGAAATTTGTCCGTTTGCTCCAGGTTTTCAAATTTGTTAGAGTACAATTTTTCATAGTAATCTGGTATCATTCTTTTAATTTCAGTTGGGTCTTCTGTGGTATCACCCATGTCATTTCTTATTTGGGTTATTTGCTTCCTCTCTTGTTTTTCTTTTGTCAGTGTGGCCAATGGTTTACGGATTTTGTTAATATTTTCAATGAACCAATTTTTGGTCTTGTTAACTCTTTCAATTGTTTCTGTTCTCTATTTCATTCAATTCTGCTCTACTTTTTACTATCTGCTGTCTTGTGGTGCCTGAGGGCTCCATTTGATCCTCTCTATTTTTTTGAGTTGTGGGGTTAATTCTTTGATTTTGGCCCTTTCTTCTTTACGGATGTGTGCATTTATTGATATATATTGACCTCTAAGCACTGCTTTGGCTGTGTCCCAAAGGTTCCAGTACGAAGTGTTTTCATTCTCATTGTTTCTATGAATTTCTTTATTCCATCCTTAATGTCTTCTATAACAATAGTTTTGGAGCCAGGTGTTGTTCAGTTTTCATGTGTTTGATTTTTTTTCCTTACTTTTTCTGTTATTGATTTCTACTTTTATGGCTTTATGGTCAGGAAAGATGCTTTGTAACATTTCAATGTTTTAATTTTGTTAAGGCTTACTGTATGGCACAATACTTCGTCTATTCTCAAAAATGTTCCATATGAGTTGGAAAATTAAGTGTACTTGGCTGCTTAACAGCTACTAATTTTTAAGCACTGATTTAGTGCCAAACATTTCTCATGTTATCTCATGTAATCCTAATAAACCTGCAAGATAGCATTTTTTTCCAACATTATGAAAATTTTCAAATATACAGAGAAATTGACAGAATTTTTCCGTTAAAATCAATACCTCCACTTGACCAAGTGGTATTTATCCCAGGAATGCAAGGGTGGTTCAACATAAAAAAGAATCAATCACTGTGATATACCACATTAACAGAACAAAAGAAAAGAACCACATGGTGATCTCAATTGATGTAGAACTGGCAATTGACAAACTCCAATACCATTTCATGATAAAACACTCAACAAATTGAACAGTAGGTAAATTCTTCAATATGATAAAAGGCATTTATGAAAAACCTACAGCTAACATCAATGGTGATAGACCAAAGAAAGGCTTTCCTCCTAAGATCAGGAATGAGAAAAGGATGCCTGGTTTCACCACTGAATTCAACACTGTACTGGAGTTCTACCCAGAGCAATTAAGCAAGGAAAATAAATAAAAGGTGTCCAATTCAAAAAAAAGAAGTAAAACTATCTCTAGTCAGACAATATGATCCTACATATAGAAAATCCTAAAGAATCCTCAATAAAGCTACTAGAGTTTATAAATGAATTCAGCAAAGTCACAGGGTAAAAGAACACACAAAAATTAGTTGTTTTTACACACCAAGAATTAATATCTCTCTCGCTTTTCCTCCCTCCCTCGCTCCAAATCTCTCTCGCTGTCTGTTTACATGTGTTCCAAGAAAAAACAATCTAAAAAGGAAATTAAGAAAACTATTCCATTTACAACAGCATTTAAAGGAATAAAATACCTAAGTATAAATCTAACCAGGTAGGTGAAAGAGTTATGCATTCAAAATGATAAAACAATTCTAAAAGATATTATTAAACTCATTGCCGTTGAGTTGATTTCGACTCATAGTAACCCTATAAAACTGAGTAGAACTGCCCCATAGGGTTTCCAAGGAGTGGCTGGTGGATTCGAACTGGCAACTTTTTGGTTTAGGATCACTATGAGTTGGAATCAACTTGACGGCAACAGCTATTATTAAAGGTAACCTAAATAAATGGAAAGACGTGCCATGTTCAATGATTAGAAGACTTAATATTGTTAATGTGTCACTACTACCCAAAGCAATCTACAGATTCAATGCAATCCCTGTAAACATTCCAAAAGATATTTTTGCAGAAACTGAAAAGTGAAACTTAAATTCATGAGGAATTGTAAGGGGTCCTGAATAGCCAAAATAATCTTGAAAAAGAAGAACAAAGTAGGAGGACTTACAATTACCAAAAAAAAAATTGTGCTATTGGCATAAGGATAGACATAAAAAAAAATGTAATAGAAATCACAGTCTACAAATAAACACATATGTCTATGAACAACTGATTTTCAACAAGGGTGACAAGCCCACGCAACGGGGAAAGAATGGTGTTTTCAATAAATGGTGCTGAGACAACTGGATCTCCACATACAAATGAATGAAGATGGGCACATACCTCATACCATACGTGAACATTAACTCAAAATGGATCTATGACCTAATATATGAACTAAAACCACAGGATGCTTAAAAGAAAATATAGAGGGAAAGCATCAATACATAGTAATTGACAATGGACTTATTCTGGGACTGCAGGGATGGTTCTATATTACAAAATCAATCAACGTAACACATCACATCAACAGAAGAAAGGAAAACAACCACATGATCATCTCTATGGATGCAAAAAAAAAGCATCTGATAAAATCCAACACCCTTCTTGATGAAAACCCTCAAGAAGACTGGAATGGAAGGGAAACTCCTCAATATGATTCAGGGCATATATCAAAAAGTAACAGTCAACATTATACTTAATGGAGAAAGAGTGAGAATTTTCCCTTTGAAATCAGGAACAAGACGAGGATGCCTGCTCTCATCACTACTATTCAATATTGTATTAGAAGTCCTAGCTGGAGCAGTAAAACAAGAAAAAGAAATAAAAGGTATCCAGATTGGAAAGGAGGGAGTAAAATTATCTCTATTCATGGATGATATGATCCTATATGAAGGAAATCTCAAAAAGTCCACAAGAAAACTTCTAGAGCTAATAGAGGAATTTAGCAAAGTTGTAGAGTACAAGGTCAACAAACAAAAATTAGTTTGGTTTTCTATATACCAGCAATGAGAGATCTGAAAGGGAAATTAGGGAAACAATTCCATTTACAATAGCATCTACGAGAATAAAATAACTAGAAATACGTCTAACCAGGGACGTAAGGGACTCGCACAGTGAAAATTTGTAAAACACTTCTGAAAGATATTAAAGAAGACTTAAAATAAGTGGACAGATCTTCCACGTTCATGCACTGGAAGACTTAATATTGTTAAGATGTCAACAGTACCCAAAGCAATCTGTAAATTCAATGTAATCCTGATCAAAATTCCAACAACCTTCCTAACAGAAATAGAAAAACCAATCTTCAACTTTATATGGAATGGCAAGAGGCCCTGGATAACTAAAACAATGTTAAAAGAGAAGAACAAAGTAGGAGGACTAACACTTTCTGATTTTAAAACATACTATACAGCTACAGTAATCAAAACAGCCTGGTACTGGTATAACAGTAAACACACAGGCCAATGGAATAGAATATTGAGGCCAAAAATAAACATACACATCTATGGTCAACTGACTTTGGACAAAGGTGCTAAGTCTATTTGATAGGGAAAGAAGAGACTCTTCAATAAATGGTGCTGGGAAAATTGAATTTCTACAAGCAGAAAAATGAAACAGGATCCATGTCTCACGCCATAAACACAAGCAAATTCAAAATGGATTAAGGACCCAATGTGCAAACTAAAACCATAATATTCTTAGAAGAACAAGCAAGGGCAATACTGTCAGCACTAGCTTTCAACTATGGGTTATTTAATATAATTAAAAAAAACAACAAACAGCAAAAGACAAAATAAATAAATTGGACCTCATAAAAATTAAAACCTTTTGTTCATCAAAAGACTTTACCAAAAAAGTGAAAACACAAGCTACCAACTGGGAGAATATCTTCGGAAACCATACATCTGACAAGTATCTAATAATCAAAATATATATAAAACTTTGACAACTTAACAAAAAGACAAATAACCAAATCATAAAATGGGCAAAGGACTTGAACAGACATTTTACCAAAGAAGACATTCAAATGATCACGACACACATGAAAAGATGCTCAGCATCATCACCCATCTGAGAGATGCAATTTAAAACCACAATGAGGCATCCTTTCACTCCCACTAAGATGTCTAAGAATTAAAAAAAAAAAAGTAGAAAATAACAAATGTTGGTGAGGATGTGGGGAAACTGGAACACTTACCCTTGCTGGTAGGAATGGAAAACAGTATTACTGTTGTGGAAAACAGTGTGGCAGTTCCTCAAAAACCTAAAAATAGAACTACCATATGACCTAAGTATATACCCCAAAGACTTGAAAGCAGAGACTCAAAAAGAGATGTGTATACCAATGTTCATTGCAGCACTATTCACAATAGCCAAAGGTGGAAACAACCCAAACACCCATGAACAGATGAATGGGTAAACAAAATGTGGTAGTATTATACATACAACGGAATACTACTCAGCCAGTAGGAGAAATGAAGTCTTGATACACGCTACAGCATGGATACAGCTCGAATACATTACGCTGAGCAGAATAAGCCAATCACAAAAAGTTAAATACAGTATGATGTCACTCACATTAAAAGTCAAGAAAACCCAACTGTATAGAGAACAAACTTTATTAGTGGTTACCAGGGGTGGGAGAGAGGGGAAAAAAGGGAGTTAATTGTAATGGAAAAAACACATTGAGGGTAGGGTTGCACATTCGGTTACTGCAATTGCTGTTAATAAGTTGTACATTTGTGAAAAGTTGAAATGGAAAAAGTTGTGTGATACCTGTATTTACAACAATGACAAAAAAAGTAAAGAGTAGCTGCTTATGCACACCAAAAAACCTTATGGAATTTGGTTCCTTGGTTTGGAGGTTTAGGGTCATGGTTTCCTGGGACATCCCAGTTAATTGGCCTAATAACCTGTTTGGTGCTTCTGCTCTACCTCCTAGTACACTGTATAGTGCTTAGGGTCTTAAAAGCTTGTAAGCAGGGAAACAAGACACAAAAATTGGTCTTTATTCACCTGGAACAACAGAGGGAGAAGGAGAGTCAAGAATAGGAGGAGGATATGGAATGTGTGGCTGACTGCTTCCATGAACAACCACCTCCTCTGCCATGAGACGAGAAGAACTGGATAGTGCCTGGCTACAATTACTGAACATTTTGATCAAAGATTTCATAGAAAAATCCTGATCAAAGGGAGGTAAGTGCTGAACAGTTCAAATTCTCGTTGACTTTAGATTTCTAGATCCATGGTGCGTGGATGAACACCTGAAACTACTGCCCTGAGACAATCTTTAAAATGTAAACCAAAAATATCCCCTGAAATCATCTTAAAACCAAATAATTATTTCGTTTATCTAGTAAAAAAGGTCTGTCTTGATTATTATCCTCTGCTAAGAACTATCTATATGGGATAAAATTGCCAACAGCAATTCGAAAGATTAGATAGGAACCTTAGAGAGCAGCGAGTTTATGCTAATGTGGGAGGTACAACTCAGAAAAGGGGGGTGAGAAAGGTTGCACAATCCCAAGGATGTAATCAATGTCACTAAATTGTATGTGCAGAGACTTTTGAATAGGTGTACTTTTTCTGTGTATATTCTCAATAACAACAACAAAACAAAAAAAAGTAAAAGTACAAGAATAAACAACTCATGTGACAACCAGAATGGAATTAAGACTGTTAATACATTGTGAAAAATGTAATCAATGTCACTGAATAATCTGTGCAGAAATTGTTAAATTCAGTGTGCAAACTCTCACCAAAAACACAGTATTTAAAAAAAAAGTATACCCTGGGAAACCCTATCAGTCAGTCTTACTTTGTACTACAGTATTGCTATGCGTTGAAAATAACTTGACAGCACACAACAACTATATATCTAAATGCACACACACACACACAAATTCCTAGTCTATCTGCTGAGAACTCTACAAGCAATGACTCCCAGATATCAACAAACGCAATTAGCACCCAGTTTCGGTTTCTAAATTACATTCTAAAGGGAATCAGGGCTCTATGCAGAAATGACCCATTCCAGGACTGAGACAGGGAAAATGTAAAATGAGCCTGGAACATCTTGCTGAGCCAGAAAGGGAAGAAGTACACAAAGAATGATGGGGACAGGTAAAAAGGACACAAGAGTCATCCTGAATTGCCCCCAACTAATGAGATTTGGGGCATTTTAAGCATCAAACTAAACAATGATAGTATTAAATTACAAACTATTCAGTAAAATAAGGATCCATAAGTTCTTAAATAAGAAAATAAGAGGAGGGGGGTAAACTAATAAATATAAAAAGGAATGATGGAGTTAGAAAATCATCAATGTATGCTAAAACAAGTGGGTGAAGGTATGATGAGGACTGGGATATTTATATTGTCTCAAAATACTTCCCAGAAATAACTCATAAATTATAAAAGGAAAAATATGCAACTTCAAGTTGAAGCAGAAGAAAATTAGGACAAATCCACAAGAGTGAAAATATGACCTTGAGTGTACCTCACCTGGATATAAAGACCATCTCAAGAACAGATATGATGCATTGAACATTAATAACCGAAGACTAAAAGAGCTGTGGGATGACATCAAGGATATCATACAGGAAAAACGCAAAAGGTAACTAAAAAGACAGGAAAGAAAGAAAAGGCCAAGATGGATGTCGGAAGAGACTCTGAAACTTGCTCTTGAAGGCAGAGCAGCTAAATCGAATGCAAGAAACGATGAAGAGCTGATCAGAAGATTTCAAACAGTGGCTCAAGAAGACAAAGTATTCTAATGACATGTGCAGAGACCCGGAGATAGAAAACCAAAAGGGAAGAACACACTTGGCATTTCTCAAGCTGAAAGAAACAAAGGAAAAATTCAAGCCTCAAGTTGCAATAGTGAAGGATTCTATGGGGAAAATATTAAACTACACAGGAAGTATCAAAAGAAGATGGAAGGAATACACACAGTCACTATACCAAAAAGAATTGGTCGACATTTAACCATTTCAGGAGGTAGCATATGATCAGGAACTGATGGTATTGAAGGAAGAGGTCCAGGCCACAATGAAGGCATTGGGGAAAGACAAGGCTCCAGGAACTGACAAATACCAATTGAGATGTTTCAACAAATGGATGCAGCACTGGAAGTGCCCACTCATCTATGCCAAAAAATTTGGAAGACAGCTCGCTGGCCAACCAACTGGAAGAGATCCATATTTATGCCTATTCCAAAGAAAGGTCATCCAACAAAATCCAGAAATTATTGAACAACAGCATTAATATCACACACAAAATTTTGCTGAAGATCATTCAAAAGCAGTTGCAGCAGTACATCAACAGGGAACAGCCAGAAATTCAAGCCATATTCAGAAGAGGATGTGGAACAAGGGATATCAATCCTGACGTCAGATGGATCCTGGCTGAAAGCAGAGAATAACAGAAAGATGTTTGCCTGTGTTTTATTGACCATGCAAAGGCATTCGATCGTGTAGATCATAACAAATTATGGATAACATTGAGAAGAATGGGAATTCCAGAACACTTAATTATGCTCCTGAGGAACCTGTACATAGATCAATAGGCAGTCATTCAAACAGAACATGGGATACTGAGTGGTTTAAAGCTGGGAAAGCTGTACATCAGGGTTGCATCCTTTTATCATACTTTTTCAATCTGTATGCTGAGCAAATAATATGAGAAGCTGGACTACACGAAGAAGAATGGGGCAACAAGATTGGGGGAAGACTCATTAAAAACCTGTGTTATGCACATGACACAACCTTGCTCTCTGAAATTGAAGAGGATTTGAACCACTTGCTGATGAAGGTCAAAGACTACAGCCTTAGGTATGGATTACACCTCAACATAAAGAAAACAAAAATCCTCACAATTGGACCAATAAGGAACATCATGATAAACAGAGAAAATATGGAAGTTGTCTAGGATTTCATTTTACTTAGATCCACAATCAACACCCATGGAAGCAGCAGTCAAGAAATCAAAGGATGCATTGCATTGGGCAAATTTGCCGCAAAAGACCTCTTTAAAGTGTGAAAACGCAAAGATATCACCTTGAAACCAAGGTGTGCCTCACCCAAGCCATGGTGTTTTCAACTGCTTCATATGCATGTGAAAAATGGACACGAATAAGGACAACTAAAGAGGAACTGACACTTCTGAATTACGCTGTTGGCGAAGAATATTGAATATACAATGGACTGCCAAAAGCACAAACAAATTTGTCTTGGAAGAAGTATAGCCAGACAGCTCCTTAGAAGCAAGGATGGTGAGACTCTGTCTCATATACTTTGGACTTATTATCAAGAGTGATCAGTCCCGGAGAAGGACATCATGCTTGATAAAGTAGAGGGTCAGCGAGAAAGACGAAGGCCGCCAATGAGATGGACTGACACAGTGGCTGCAACCATAGGCTCAAGCATAACAATGATTGTGAGGATGGTGCAGGACCGATCGGTGTTTTGTTTTGTTAGGCATGGGGTAGCTATGAGTCGGAAGCAACTAAGGAAACGACTGAACGGTACCTAAGGGCACAACAACAACAACAACAACATTCCTAACTCTCTTTTTTCCTCTGTTGCTCCAGGTGAATAGACACAAATTATTGTGCCTTGGATGGCCATTTGTAAGATTTTAAGACCCCAGACACTACTCGAAGAACTAGGAGGTAGAACAGAAGCACTAACACATTATTATGCCAATTTACTGGGATATCCCAGGAAACCACGTCCCTAAACCTCCAAAGCAAGGAACTAAATTCCATGAGGTGTTTGGTTGTACAAAAGCTGCATGAGCAGCTACTTTTTTTGTCCTTGTAAATATACCTACCACACTTTTGCCAATTCAATTTTTCACAGGTGTACAGTTTACTGACAGCAATTACATTAATCGTCTGTACAACCCCATCCTTAATCAATGGGATTTTTTCTTCACCATACACCAAAGTGCAGTGCTCCATAAGCAATAACCTCTGCTCTCCCCTACCCCTCCCACCCCTTGTAACCACTAATAAGCTTTGGTCTCTAGACATCTGCCTGCTCTTTTTTTTTTATAAATACGTGAGGCCAGACAACATTTGTACTTTTGTCTTTGACTTACTTCACTCAGCATAATATCTTCAAGTTCCATCCATATTTTAGCATGTACCTTAGCTTAGTAGTATTCCTTTGTATTTATGTACCCCATTTTGTTTATCCATTCATCCGTTGATGGGCATTTAGGTTGTTTCCATATTTTGGCTATTGTGAATACTGCTGCAATGAACACTGGTATACAAGTGTCTGAGTCTCTTCTTTCAAGTTTTCTGGGTATGTTCTTAAAGAGTGGAACTGCTGAGTCATATGAAAGTTCTGTTTTTAGTTTTATGAGGAACTACCACACTGTTTTCCATAATGGCTATAACATTTTGCATTCCCACAAGGAATGGATAAAGTTTCCAATTTCCCCACATCCTTACCAATACTTATTTTCTGTTTTTTTTTAAATCATAGCCATTCTTTTAATTTTCTGTATTAAAAAAAATTATTTATATCAACAACTTTATTTTTAAAAATCTATTTCATGTGAGGAAGTAAAAGATCCATACCAAGACATGAAAGATGTACTGCAAAATTTTCACTTATGAGGATAAAGAACGTTACCCATAAGTATTTAGAAGGAAAAAGGAATCAAAAGTCAGATTGCAAACCTATTTTTTAATACCCAGATAAGTCATCTTTCACGTGTGAATGTAAAAGAAAGGTCAGTTTCAGATACCCAAGGAAACAAAAATTGCACATGCAAGTAATCTTGAAAAATTACACAAGCGTTTTCTCCAAACTACAGAGGAGGCACTTAGCAAAGGATCAAGAATAGGAAAGATGTAGTTTAAAACTGGTGGGAAATACCAAAACCAGTAATTGATATTAAGTCCAAATTGTTATAACAGCATTTCAAAACTCAATGTAGAAATGCAAAATTAAGAATATAACATGTATAAACCGAAAACCAAACCCGCTGCTGTGGTGTTGATTCCAACTCATAGCAACCCTATGGGACAGAGTAGAACTGCCCCATAGGGTTTCTAAGTCTGTAACTCTTTATGAAAGCAGACCGTCACATCTTTCTCCTGTGGAGCGGCTGGTGAATTTGAACACCAACCTTTTGATTTGCAGCTGAGCACTTAACCACTGCAGCATCAGGACTCCTTATAACATGTATAGTATTATAAAATTAAATAGCTTTCATTGATTAGTCCAAAGGACTAATGGACCACAACTACCACTAGACAGTGCCTGGCTACCACCAGTGACTGCTCTGAAAGGGATCAAAATAGAGGGTTCTAGACAGAGCTGGAGAAAAATGTAGAATAAAACTCTAACTCACAAAAAAAGACTAGACTTACTGGCCTGTCAGAGACTGGAGAAACCCCTGGACACCCTTTTAACTCAGTAATGAAGTCACTCCTGAGGTTCACCCTTCAGCCAAAGATTAGACAGGCCCATAAAACAAAATGAGACTAAAGGGGCACACCAGCCCAGAGGCAAGGACTAGAAGGCAGCAGAGGACAGGAAAGCTAGTAATAGGGAACCCAAGGTTGAGAAGGGGAGAGTGTTGACATGTTGTAGGGTTGGCATCCAATGCCACAAAACAATGTGTATACTAATTGTTTAACGAGAAGCTAGTTTGTTTGGTATACCTTCATCTAAACTACAATAAAAAAGCCCCACAAACATAAACTAAATAAAAGCTTTCACAATTGCTATGCCTCCAAAAATCACTTATAATAGTAAAACCCACTAATAATCACTTTCTTAGCTCATTCTACTAATTTCCAAATTTTCAGATTTCAAATGTGCTGATATTTAAGAAGTTGCCTCCTTCCTGGAGAATGAGATCAGCCTGAAAGTTTTTCCCCACTTCTGCATCCTCAAGAGTCCAATAGATTTACATTACAAAATGGAGACGTTTGAACACCACCACTGTAAATTAACTCAAAAGACTAATTTCCTTTAAATTACCAGTTTCAACATTATGAATATATATTAAGCAATATGTGCCTTTTGGGAACATTTTTTGACAATGTTCAGCAAACACACCCATTGTTCTAACTGATTTCCTTCCAATTAGAGAAAAATAATTGCACATAAATACAAAACTGCTAAATACCACTCTTACATAAGTGATGTGATTGCCTGGAAGTCAAACTCTCTCTCTAGAGAAGGCAGATGTAACTTCAATCCTCAATATTTATACAAATATTTTCATTTAATGGAATAAATTACTTCATAGAAGGAGTTACAGTAAAGATTAAATGAGATGACAGTATTTAATGCATAGCAGAGCCTCAAAAATGTGCCAAAATTTTAACATTTGGGGAATGTGGATTAAAGATATAAAGAGAATTCTCTGTATTATTTTAGCAATTTTTGTATCAGCCCGAAATTATTATACATCTGTCAAACTCATCAAAATGCACACTTTTGAATGTGTCATTTATTATATGTAAACTATAACTCAATAAAGTTTCAACTAGAAGTAAAAAGAATATCTTTTTTGTAATCTTGTGACTAACTGTTCTAAAATATGGACTGAGTTTTGCTTCCCCCCAAATAAACAAATTAATATCAGAAAAGAAAGTTCAAAAAATTTTAAAAAGCCCTGACTCCACATCTCACTTTAGAGCAAAATTCCTCTAAAGAGTTGACACTCAATAGTTTCAAATCCCTCCCATCTCATTCTCTTTTAACTCCACTCTAATCAAGCTTCTATCCCTACCACTACACTAAAACCACTCACCAATTACCTCCATGTTGTTATCTTTTGAAAACAAGTAGAAAATAAAGACTTTTTCTCAGATAAACAACAGGAGAGTTAACAACCACTAAGGAACTTTTAAGGATATACTACAAGAAGAAAGAAAAGACCCTAAAAGGAGGATCTGAAAGGCAGGAAAAAATGGTGAGGAAAAAAAAAAGTAAATGAATAGGTCAATTTCAATGAATAGAAATAATTTCCCTAAAGTCTAATCAGTCAAATAAAATTTTTTGAAAGCATGGATGATGATATCATATAAATTGGGAAGGGGGCGATCATCGTTCAAGTGTTCTAAGGTCCTTGCATCTTCCAAGAGTGTGAGCATTAGAAAATTCAACTTTAGAGGTGGAGCCAAGATGGCAGAATAGAAAGAGGCTTCCGTCGAGCCCTCTTTACAACAAAGACCAGAAAAAACAAGTGAAACCAGCGTATCTGTGACAAGCTGGGAGCTCTAAGCATCAAAGGCAAGCATAGACAATGAACTGAGGGGCAGGGGAAGGAAGAGACAGTTCAGAAGTGGAGAGGAGCTGCAGGATCTGAATCACGGGGAGCCCTTAAGCACCAATCCCGGAGCAGCAGCAGCAGCAGCGGCGGCGGCACGCTGAGCTTCCTAAGGGAGAAGCAGCAAGCCACACAGCCCACTCAAACCTCCGGGACCTGAGCAGAAGGGCACTCTCGGCAAAAGCTAAATACCTGTGTATATTTTACCACGCCCCCCCACCCCCAAGCCAGCTCCAGCAGCTGAATCCCTGGGCCGGAGATAGACCCTAATGAGCACCTGGAGCCGTCCTCCCGGCCTTGCGGAAGGAAAAAATTTGCAACTGAGGGGAAAAGATAATTTCATAGCTCCATTAACTAGGGGAGCTCAGGAGCGAAGTGGCTCCTGTCCAGACATAAACCATCCGGGGACCATGAACACCTTTCCTTTCTGCAGGCACCTGTGTGGGACTATTTTGGAAGAATAGGCCCTTGTTGGCAAACTCCAACCATTTCAGCGGTGCGGTGGAGAGGTCGGTGTTTGATGTTTGACATTGCTTTGCCTATTAAACAAGGTCCTCACCTACACACAACATAGACCTAAGGACTAGTGCCTCTAGCTGGGTCTCCCAGCCACCCGCGACAGGGGTCCACGGATAACTGGTACCTCCCAGTCCGTGCAACAACAAATTTGGGTGCCCATGGTCCCCCTGCAGAGCCGACCCACGAGCATGCTCTAGGGACCAGAGACGCGCTTTCCTCAGAGACACTTGGGGGTCGGTTCTCAGCCCATGCCTTGTTCAGACCGTGACCACATGCTGCAACCAGATATGGGTATATATGCCAATCACCCCTGCCCCTCTAAGACTGTAGGACAAAGCCTGTACTACACACTTAATATCAACTACATGGAAACCTGAGTTGAATTCATACAAGAAAAATGGATGGACTCCTAGACTGATATACCTGATAACAGCTCTAGCCAGCTAAGGATAGCACACTAGAGCTCCAAAGGCGAAAATAATCAAGATAGCTCACTCAAGCAACCCATAGGGGTATACCAAAACAAAACAAGCAGCTTCGACACAGTAAGCAAGCAAAAACTAATACAATAACTTATATACAGCTCAGAGACAACAGTCAATATCAAATCACATAAAGAAACAGGCTATGATCACCTCAACAGGCTCTCAAAACAAAGAATCCAGGGATCTTTTAGATGAAAGTGCATTCCTGGAATTATCAGAGGCAGAATACAAAAGTTTAATATACAGAACCCTTCAAAACATCAGGAAGGAAATGAGGCAATATGCAGAAAAAGTCAAGGAACACACAGATAAAGCAACTGAAGAAATCAGAAAGATTATTCAGGAACATATAGAAAAGTTTAATAAGCTGGAAAAATCCATAGACAGACAGCAATCAGAAATTCAGAAGATTAACAATAAAATTACAGAATTAGATAACTCAATAGAAAGTCAGAGGAGTAAAATTTAGCAAGTGGAAGCTAGAATTTCTGAACTTGAAGATAAATCACTTGGCACTAATATATTTGAAGAAAAATCAGATAAAAGAATTAAAAAAAATGAAGAAACCTTAAGAATCATGTGGGACTCTATCAAGAGAAATAAACAACAAGTCACTGGAGTACCAGAACAGAGAGGGATAAGAGAAAATACAGAGAAAATTATTGAGGATTTGTTGGCAGAAAACTTCTGATATTGGAAAGATGAGAAATTATCTATCCAAGATGCTCATCGAACTCCACATAAAGGTAGATCCTAAAAGAAAATCGCCAAGAGATATTATTATCAAGCTTGCCAAAACCGAAGATAAAGAGACAATTATAAGAGCAGCGAGGGATAAAAGAAAAGTCACCTACAAGGGAGAGCCAATAAAAATAAGCTCGGACTACTCGGCAGAAACCATGCAGACAAGAAGGCAATGGGATGACATATTTGAAAAACTGAAGGAAAAAAACTGCCTGCCAAGAATCATATACCCATGAAAACTGTCTCTTAAATATGAAGGTGAAATTAAGACATTTCCAGATAAACACAAGTTGAGGGAATTCATAAAAGCCAAACCAAAACTACAAGAAATCCTATAGGGGGTTCTTTGGTTACAAAATCAATAATATCAGGTATCGACCCAAGACTAGAACACTGGGCAGCGCAACCAGAAATCAACCCAGACAGGGAAATCCAAAAAAAAACACAGCAACATTAAAAAAAAAAAAAGGAGCCCAATGCAGGGTAATGGCAATGTTATTATGTAACAGAAGATAACATTAAAATAACAAAGAGGGACTAAGAAATGTAATCATACACCTTCCATCTAGAGAGGAAGATACGGCAATACAAAGAAATAAAAGTTAGTTATAAATTTAGAAAAATATGGGTAACCAATAAGATAACCACAAAGGAGGCAAACTATCCTACTCATGAAAATAAAATACAAGGGAAAAATACAGACTCAGCAAAAACAAAATCAACAACAACAAATATGAGGAAAGGAAAATACACAAAGAAAATCTACTCAGCACATAAAATCAAGGGGGAAGAGGAAGCTGTCAACACACAAAAAAAGAAATCGAAATAATAGCACTAAATTCATACCTATCCATAATTACCCTGAATGTAAATGGGCTAAATGCACCAATAAAGAGACAGAGAGTGGCAGAATGGATTAAAAAACAAGATCTGTCTATATGCTGCCTACAACAGACACACCTTAGACTTAGAGACACAAACAAACTAAAACACAAAGGATGGAAAAAAATATATCAAGCAAACAACAATCAAAAAAGAGCAGGAGTGGCAATATTAATTTCTGACGAAATAGGCTTTAAAGTTCAATCCATCAGAAAGGATAAGGAAGGACACTATATAATGATCAAAGGGACAATACACCAAGAAGATATAACCGTATTAAATATTTATACACCCAATGACAGGGCTGCAAGATACATAAAACAAACTCTATCAGCATTGAAAAGTGAGATAGACAGCTCCACAATAATAGTAGGAGACTTCAACACACAACTTTTGGTGAAGGACAGGACATCCAGAAAGAAGCTCAATAAAGACAGGGAAGATCTAAATGCCACAATCAACCAACTTGACCTCGTAGCCATATACAGAGCCCTCCACCCAAAAGCAACCAAGTATACCTTCTTTTCTGGTGCACATGGAACATTCTCTAGAATAGACAACATATTAGGTCATAAAGCAAGCCTTAGCACAATCCAAAACACTGAAATATTACAAGCATCTTCTGTGACCATAAGGCCATAAAAGTGGAAATCAATAACAGAAAAAGCAGGGAAAAGCAATCAAACACTTGGAAACTGAATAATAGCCTGCTCAAAAAAGACTGGATTATAGAAGACATTAAGGATGGAATAAAGAAATTCAGAGAATTCAATGAGAATGAAAACACTTCCTTTCAGAACCCTTGGGACACAGTAAAAAGCAGTGTTCAGAGGCCAATTTATATCAATAAATGCACACATCCAAAAAGAAGAAAGGGCCAAAATCAAAGAACTATCCCTACAACTTGAAAAAATAGAAAGAGAGCAAAAAAAGAAACCCACAGGAACCAGAAGAAAACAAATAAAAATTAGAACTGAAGTAAATTATATAGAAAACACAAAAACAATTGAAAGAATTAACAAGACCAAAAGCTGGTTTTTTTGAAAAACTCAACAAAATTGATAAACCATTGGGTAAGCTCACAAAAGAAAAATTGGAGAGGAAGCAAATAACCCAAATAAGAAATGAGATGGGCGATATTACAACAGACCCAACTGAAATTCAAATCATCATCTCAGATTGCTATGAAAAACTATACTCAAATATGAAAACCTAGAAGAAATGGATGAATTCTTAGAAACACACTACCTAACTAAACTAACACACACAGAGGTAGAACAACTAAATAGACCCATAACAAAAGAAGAGATTGAAAAGGTAATAGAAAAACTCCTAACAAAAAAAAGCCCTGGTTCGGATGGCTTAACTGCAGAGTTCTACAAAACTTTCAGAGAAGGGTTAACACCACTACTACTGAAGGTATTTCAGAGCATAGAAAAGGATGGAACGCTACCAAATTCATTCTATGAAGCCACAATTTCCCTCATACCAAAACCAGGTAAAGACACCACAAGAAAACAAAATTATACACGTATATCCCTCATGAATGTAGATGCAAAAATCTTCAACAAAATTCTAGCCAATAGAATTCAACAACATATCCAAAAAATAATTCACCATAACCAAGTGCGATTCATACCACGTATGCTGGGATGGTTCAACATTAGAAAAACAATTAATGTAATCCACCACATAAATAAAATGAAAGACAAGAATCACATAATTTTATCAATTAATGCAGAAAATGCATTTGACAAAGTTCAACACTCATTCATGATAAAAACTCTCAGCAAAATAGGAATAGAAGGAAAATTCCTCAACATAATAAAGGGCATTTACACAAAGCCAACAGCCAACATCACCTTAAATGGAGAGAGCCTGAAAACATTCCCATTGAGATTGGGAACCAGTCAAGGATGCCCTGTATCACCACTCTAATTCAACATTGTGCTGGAAGTCCTAGCCAGAGAAATTAGGCTAGAAAAAGAAATAAAGCGCATCCAGATTGGCAACGAAGAAGTAAAAGTATTTCTATTTGCAGATGACATGATATCATACACAGAAAACCCTAAGGAATCCTCAAGAAAACTACTGAAACTAATAGTTCACCAGAGTATCGGGATACAAGATAAACATACAAAAATCAGTTCGGTTCCTCTACACCAACAAAATGAACATCGAAGAGGAAATCACCGAATCAATACCATTTACAGTAGCCCCCAAGAAGATAAAATACTTAGGAATAAATCTTACCAGAGATGTAAAAGACTTATACAAAGAAAACTACAGTACACTTCTGTAAGAAACAAAAAAGAGACTTACATAAGTGGAAGATAATACCTTGCTCGTGGATAGGAAGACTCAACATTATAAAAAAGGCTATTCTACCAAAAGCGATCTATACATTTAATGCAATTCCGATCCAAATCTCAAGGACGTTCTTTAATGAGATGGAGAAACAAATCACCAATTTCATATGGAAGGGAAAAAGGCCCCAGATAAATAAGGCATTACTGAAAAAGAAGAACAATGTGGGAGGCCTTACTTTATCTGATTTTAGAACCTATTATACCAGGTTTTTATACCGCCACAGTAGTCAAAACAGCCTGGTACTGGTACAGCAACAGATACATGGACCAATGGAACAGAATTGAGAATCCAGACATAAATCCACGCACATATGAGCAGTTGATATTTGACAAAGGCCCCCAAACCATTAAATGGGGAAAAGACAGTCTTTTTAACAAATGGTGCTGGCATCCCTGGATATCCATCTGCAAAAAAATGAAACAAGACCCATACCTCACTCCATGCACAGAAACTAACGCAAAATGGATCAAAGACCTAAATATACAATCTAAAACAATAAAGATCACGAAAGTAAAAAGAGGGACCACGTTAGAAGCCCTAATACATGGCATAAACAGCATACAAAACATTATAAAGAATTTACAAGGAAAACTAGATAACTGGGAGCCCCTAAAAATCAAACACATATGCTCATCCAAACTACCTACAGACTGGGAAAAAGTTTTTAGCTATGACATTTTTGAGCAGCGCCTAATCTCTAAAATCTACATGATACTGTAAAAACTGAACTGCAAAAAGACAAAAAACCCAATTAAAAAATGGGCAAAAGATATGAATAGACACTTCACTAAAGAAGACATTCAGGTAGCTAACAGATATATGAGGAAATGTTCATGATCATTAGCCATTAGAGAAATGCGTATCAAAACTACAATAAGATTTCATCATCTCACTCCAACAAGGCTACCATTAATCCAAAAAACACAAAATAATAAATGTTGGAGATGCTGTGGAGAGATTGGAACACTTCTACACTGCTGGTGGGAATGTCATATGGTACAACAACTTTGGAAATCGATTTGGCGCTTCCTTAAATAGTTAGAAATGCAACTACCATATGATCCAGCAATCCCACTGCTTGGAATATATCCTAGAGAAATAGTAGCCTTTACACAAAGAGATATATGCACAGCCATGTTTATAGCAGCAATAGCAAAACAATAGCAAAAACATGGAAGCAACCAAGGTGCCCATCAACAGAAGAATGGATAAATAAATTATGGTATATTAACAAAACTGAATACTATGCATAGATAAAGAACAGTGATGAATCTGTGAAACATTTCATAACATGGAAAAAACTGGAGGACATTATGCTGAGTGAAACTAGTCAGTTACAAAAGGACAAATATCGTATAAGACCACTACTATAAGAACCTGAGAAACAGTTTAAACTAAGAAGAAAGCATTCTTTTGTGGTTATGAGAGGGGGGAGGGAGGAAGAGTGGTAGGGGGTATTCACTAATTGATAGTACATAAGAAGTACTTTAAAATCCAGGGCCATCAACTCAATTCGGACTCATAGCGACCCTGGTCAGCAGTTTGAATCCGCCAGGCGCTCCTTGGAAGCTCTATGGGGCAGTTCTACTCGGTCCTATAGGGTTGCTATGAGTTGGAATCGACGGCACTGTGTTTTTTTTTTGGGGGGGTGGTTCTAAGAAGTACTTTAGGCGAAGGGAAAGACAACACACAATACAGGGGAGGTCAGCACAATTGGACTAAACCAAAAGCAAAGAAGTTTCCTGAATAAACTGAATGCTTCAAAGGCCAGTGTAGCAGAAGCAGGGATTTGGGGGCCATGGTTGTTGGGGACAAGTCAATAGGCATAATAAAATCTATTAAGAAAACGTTCTGCATTCCACTTTGAAGAGTGGCGTCTGGGGTCTTAAATGCTAGAAAGCGGCCATCTAAGATGCATCAATCGGTATCAACCCACCTGGAGCAAAGGAGAATAAAGAACACCAAGGACGCAAGGTAATTACGAGCCCAAACAACAGAGAGGACAACATGAACCAGAGACTACATTCTCCTGAGATCAGAAGAACTGATGGTGCCCAGCTACAACTGATGACTGCCCTGACAAGGAAAACAACAGAGAACCCCTGAGGGAGGAGTAGAGCAGTGGGATGAAGACCTCAAATTCTCATAAAAAGACCAGACTTAAGGGTTTAACTGAGACTAGAAGGACGCTGGTGGTCGTGGTCCCCAGACCTTCTGATGGCCCAGGACAGGAACCACTCCCAAATCCAACTCTTCAGACATGGATTGGACTAGAGAATTGGTTGGAGAGGGATGCTGGTGAGGAGTGAGCTTCTTCAATCAAGTGAACTCTTTAGACTATGTTGTCCTCTCCTGACTGAAGGGGAGATGAGAGGGTAGAGCGGGTTAGAAGATGGCAAAATGGACACAAAAAGAGAGTGGAGGGAGGGAGCGAGGTGTCTTATTAGGGGCAGAGTAATTGGGAGTATGGAGCAAGGTGTATGGAGCAAGGTGTATATTATTTTTTCTGTGAGACACTGACTTAATTTGTAAACTTTCACTTAAAGCGGAATAAAAATTATTTTTAAAAAAGCAGGTTTAAAAAAAAACAAAGAATCAAGAAATCTTCTGAATGAAGAAAAATTCCCAGATTTACCAGAGGTAGAATAAAAAAGATTAATATACAGAACTCTTCAAGAGATCAGGAAGGCGACGAGACAAAACAGAGTACAAGAGAAGGAACGCAACGACAAAGCATAAAAGGAACTTAAGGAGACTACACAAGAGCATAATGCCAAATACAGTAGGCTGCAATAATCCATAGAAAGACCGCAGACAAAAATGCAGAATATTAACAATAAACTTTCAGGATTAGACAACCAAAAGTCTTAAGAGAAGAATTCAGAGAATGGAAGTCAGGTATAGCGAGATTGAAGATAAAGCACTTGGCACCAAAATATTTGAGGAAAAAACAGATGAAAGAATCATAAAAAATGGAGGCAAGGCCAAGTTGGCAGAATAGCCAGATGTTTCTTGTGATCCCTCTTCCAAAAAAGACCAGAAAACAAAAGTGAAACAATTGTATTTAGGACAAGTTAGGAGCCCTGAATATCAAACGCAAAGTTAGAAAACGGACTGAGTGGCGTAGAGTGGGAGAGACAGTTCAAAAGCAGAGAGGAGTAACCAGACCTGAATTGCCGGATTCCCTAAGGCACCATTTCCCGGGAATGACTGCGGCCGGCTGGTGGCAGCGTTCATCTGCAGGTTCCTCAGGAAAAACAGCCAGCCACACAGCCGACTCACACCTCCGGAACCAGAGAACGATGGGGCTCTTGGAAAAGCTAAGTACTTACGTATATTTTACCACGTCCCCCACCCCTAAGCCGGCTTCAGCAGCTGTTGATTTCTCTGGTCATGAGATAGGTCCTACTGACCACACTGAGCCATTCTCCCGGCCTTGGAGAAGGAATAATTTCACAATTGGGGGAAAAGATAATTTCTAGCTCCACCAACCTGGGGAGCTCAGGACAGATGCAGCTCCTGTCCAGGCATAAATGGTCTGTGGACTTTGAATACTCTTCCCCTCTGCATAAAACTGTGGGGGCCCATTTGAGGAAAATAAGCCCTTATTGGCAGACTGCAACCGTTTCAGCTGTGCAGTGGAGAGGTAGGTTTGATGTTTGACCCTACTTTGCCTATTAAGCAGGGTTCTCACCTACCCACATCAGGGTCCTAAGGACTGGCGGCTCCACGCAGGTCACCTCGCAACCTGCGGGAAGGGTCCAAGGATAACTGCAACCTCCCAGTCCTGACAAAGAAAAGCACTGGATGCCCATGGTACACATGCAGAACCCACGCACCTGTACGCCATACGGAACAAGGACATGCTTTCCTCACAGACACTCGGGGGACGGCTGTGAACCCCCAGCCTTGCTTAAAGCACGACCCCCTGCTGAAACCAAATACCGCTACCTACACAAAGCCCTCCTGCCCCTCTAAGACTGTAGGACAGGGCCTGTACCACAAATTTTACGACCACCTACCTGGACACCTCAGCTGAATCCACAGAAGAAAAGCGAAAGGCTCCTAGGCTAATATACATGATAACAGCTCTACACATCTGCAGACAGGACGCCAGAGCTTCAAAGGCAAAAAAAATCAAGCTAGCACCCTCAAGTAACCAATTTAGGCATATCAAACTAAAAGAAAGCATGAAGCTATGATACAGTAAACAAATGTAAAATAAACTAATACAATAACTTACAGATGGCTTGAAGACAACGACAGTCAATATCAAAAATCATAAAGAAGCAGACCATGATCACTTCAAAAAACTTAAAAAAACAAAGACGCAAGGGATCTTCTAGATGAAGGTGACTTCCTGGAATTACCACATGCAGAATACAAAAGATAAATATACAGAACTCTTCAAGACATCAGGAACGAGAATAAGAATGAGATCAGGCAATATGCAGAAAAAGCCAAGGAACACACAGATAAAGCAGCCAAAGAAATTAAAAATGTTATTCAATAACATAATGAAAAATTTAACAAGCTGCAAGAATCCATAGAGAGACAGCAATCAGAAATTCAAAAGATTAAAAGTAAAATTCAGAATTAGACCACTCGGATGCCCTTTAACACCACTCTTATTCAACATTGTGCTGAAGGTCCTAGCCAGAGCAATAAGGCGAGACAAAGAAATAAAGGGCATCCGGATTGGCAAGGAAGAAGTAAAATTATCTCTATTTGCAGATGATATGATCTTATGCACAGAAAACCCTAAGGAGTCCTCAGAAAACTACTGAAACTAACAGAAGAGTTTCAGGTTACAACATAAACATACAAAAATCACATGGGAGAGGCGGGGACAAGATGGCGGACTAGGTGGATGCTACCCCGGATTCCTCTTGCAACAAAGACTCAGAAAAACAAGTGAATCGATCACATACATAACAATCTACGAACCCTGAACAACAAACACAGATTTAGAGATGGAGAACGAACAAATACGGGCAGGAAGTGATTGTTTTCAGAGCCTGGAGCCAGCGTACCAGTCAGCAGATTTTCTTGAAAAACTAGTTTCCCAGTGATGGCTCGGAGACAGCAGTCCATATCAAACCACATAAAGAAGCAGACCATGACAGCTTCTACAACCCCCCAAACAAAAGAATCAAAATCTTTCCCAAATGAAGATACAATCCTGGAATTATCAGATACAAAATATAAAAAACTAATTTACAGAATGCTTCCAGACATCACAAACAAAATAAGGCAAACTGCAGAAAAAGCCAAGGAACACACTGATAAAACTGTTGAAGAACTCAAAAAGATTATTCAAGAACATAGTGGAAAAATTAATAAGTTGCAAGAATCCATAGAGAGACAGCATTCAGAAATCCAAAAGATTAACAATAAAATTACAGAATTAGACAACGCAATAGGAAGTCAGAGGAGCAGACTTGAGCAATTAGAATGCAGACTGGGACATCTGGAGGACCAGGGAATCAACACCAACATAGCTGAAAAAAAATCAGATAAAAGAATTTAAAAAAATGAAGAAACCCTAAGAATCATGTGGGACTCTATCAAGAAGGATAACTTGCGGGTGATTGGAGTCCCAGAACAGGGAGGGGGGACAGAAAACACAGAGAAAATAGTTGAAGAACTCCTGACACAAAACTTCCCTGACATCATGAAAGATGAAAGGATACCTATCCAAGATGCTGACCGAACCCCATTTAAGATTGATCCAAAAAGAAAAACACCAAGACATATTATCATCAAACTCGCCAAAACCGAAGATACACAGAAAATTTTAAAAGCAGCCAGGGAGAAAAGAAAGGTCTCCTTCAAGGGAGAATCAATAAGTTCAGACTACTCAGCAGAAACCATGCAGGCAAGAAGGGAATAGGAAGACATATACAGAGCACTGAAGGAGAAAAACTGCCAGCCAAGGATCATATATCCAGCAAAACTCTCTCTGAAATATGAAGGCAAAATTAAGATATTTACAGAGAAACACGAGTTTAGAGAATTTGCAAAAACCAAACCAAAGCTACAAGAAATACTAAAGGATATTGTTTGGTCAGAAAACCAATAATATCAGATACCAGCACAATACAAGGTCACAAAACAGAATGTCCTGATATCAACTGAAAGAGGGAAATCACAAAAACAAACAAATTAAGATTAATTAAAAAAAAATAATACACATAACAGGGAATCATGGAAGTCAATAGGTAAAAGATCACAATAATCAAAAAGAGGGACTAAATACAGGAGGCACTGAACTGCCAAATGGAGAGTGATACAAGGCGATATAGAACGATACAAGTAAGGTTTTTACTTAGAAAAATAGGGGTAAATAATAAGGTAACCACAAAACGGTATAACAGCTCCATAACTCAAGATAAAAGCCAAGAAAAAAGTAACGACTCAACTAACATAAAGTCAAACACTATGAAAATGAGGATCTCACAATTTACCAAGAAAAACATCTCAGCACAAAAAAGTATGTGGAAAAATGAAATGGCCAACAACACACATGAAAAGGCATCAAAATGACAGCACTAAAAACTTATTTATCTATAATTACGCTGAATGCAAATGGACTCAATGCACCAATAAAGACACAGAGAGTCATGGACTCGATAAAGAAACACAATCCATGTATATGCTGTGACAAGAGAGACACCTTAGACTTAGAGACACAAACAAACTAAAACTCATAGGATGGAAAAAAATATATCAAGCAAATAATAAGCAACAAAGAAGAGGAGTAGCAATATTAATTTCTGACAAAATAGACTTCAGACTTAAATCCACCACAAAGGATAAAGAAGGACACTATATAATGATAAAAGGGACAATTGATCAGGAAGACATAACCATATTAAATATTTATGCACCCAATGACAGGGCTGCAAGATACATAAATCAAATTTTAACAGAATTGAAAAGTGAGATAGACACCTCCACAAGTATAGTAGGAGACTTCAACACACCACTTTCGGAGAAGGACAGGACATCCAGTAAGAAGCTCAATAGAGACACGGAAGACCTACTTACAACAATCAACCAACTTGACCTCATTCACTTATACAGAACTCTCCACCCAACTGCTGCAAAATATACTTTTTTTTCTAGTGCACATGGAACATTCTCTAGAATAGACCACATATTAGGTCATAAAACAAACCTTTGCAGAGTCCAAAACATTGAAATATTACAAAGCATCTTCTCAGATCACAAGGCAATAAAACGAGAAATCAATAACAGAAAAACTAGGGAAAAGAAATCAAATACTTGGAAACTGAACAATACCCTCCTGAAAAAAGACTGGGTTATAGAAGACAACAAGGAGGGAGTAAGGAAATTCATAGAATACAACGAGAATGAAAATATTTCCTATCAAAACCTCTGGGACACAGCAAAAGCAGTGCTCAGAGGCCAATTTATATCGATAAATGCACACATACAAAAAGAAGAAAGAGCCAAAAGCAGAAAACTGTCCCGACAACTTGAAGAAATAGAAAGTGAGCAACAAAAGAACCCATCAGGCACCAGAAGAAAACAAATAATAAAAATTAGAGCTGAACTAAATGAATTAGAGAACAGAAAAACAATTGAAAGAATTAACAAAGCCAAAAGCTGGTTCTTTGAAAAAATTAACAAAATTGATAAACCATTGGCTAGACTGACTAAAGAAATACAGGAAAGGAAACAAATAACCCGAATAAGAAACGAGAAGGACCACATCACAACAGAACCAAATGAAATTAAAAGAATCATTTCAGATTACTACGAAAAACTGTACTCTAACAAATTTGAAAACCTAGAAGAAATGGATGAATTCTTGGAAAAACACTACCTACCTAAACTAACACATTCAGAAGTAGAACAACTAAATAGACCCATAACAAAAAAAGAGATTGAAACGGTAATCAAAAAACTTCCAGCAAAAAAAAGCCCTGGCCCGGACGGCTTCACTGCAGAGTTCTACCAAACTTTCAGAAAAGAGTTAACACCACTACTACTGAAGATATTTCTAAGCATAGAAAATGACGGAATACTACCCAACTCATTCTATGAAGCCACCATCTCCCTGATACCAAAAACAGGTAAAGACATTACAAAAAAAGAAAATTATAGACCTATATCCCTCATGAACATAGATGCAAAAATCCTAAACAAAATTCTAGCCAATAGAATCCAACAACACATCAAAAAAATAATTCACCATGATCAAGTGGGATTTATACCAGGTATGCAAGGCTGGTTTAATATCAGAAAAACCATTATTGTAATCCATCACATAAATAAAACAAAAGATAAAAACCACATGATCTTATCAATTGATGCAGAAAAGGCATTTGACAAAGTTCAACACCCATTTATGATAAAAACTCTTACCAAAATAGGAATTGAAGGAAAATTCCTCAACATAATAAAGGGCATCTATGCAAAGCCAACAGCCAATATCACTCTAAATGGAGAGAACCTGAAAGCATTTCCCTTGAGAACGGGAACCAGACAAGTATGCCCTTTATCACTGCTCTTATTCAACATCGTACTTGAAGTCCTAGCCAGGGCAATTAGGCTAGACAAGGAAATAAAGGGTATCCGGATTGGCAAGGAGGAAGTAAAGTTATCACTATTTGCAGATGACATGATCTTATACACAGAAAACCCTAAGGAATCCTCCAGAAAACTAATGAAACTAATAGAAGAGTTTGGCAGAGTCTCAGGTTATAAAATAAACATACAAAAATCACTTGGATTCCTCTACATCAACAAAAAGAACATCGAAGAGGAAATCACCAAATCAATATCATTCACAGTAGCCCCCAAGAAGATAAAATACTTAGGAATAAATCTTACAAAGATGTAGAAGACCTGTACAAAGAAAACTACAAAGTACTACTACAAGAAACTAAAAAGGACCTACTTAAGTGGAAAAACATACCTTGCTCATGGATAGGAAGACTTAACATAGTAAAAATGTCTATTCTACCAAACGCCATCTACACATACAATGCACTTCCGATCCAAATTCCAATGACATTTTTTAATGTGATGGAGAAACAAATCACCAACTTCATATGGAAGGGAAAGAAGCCCCGGATAAATAAAGCATTACTGAAAAGAAGAAGAAAGTGGAGGCCTCACTCTACCTGATTTTAGAACCTATTATACAGCCACAGTAGTCAAAACAGCCTGGTACTTGTACAACAACAGGCACAAAGACCAATGGAACAGAATTGAGAACCGAGACATAAATCCATCCACATACGAGCAGCTGATATTTGACAAAGGCCCAGTGTCAGTTAATTGGGGAAAAGATAGTCTTTTTAACAAATGGTGCTGACATAAGTGGATATCCATTACAAAAAAATGAAACAGGACCCATACCTCACGCCATGCACAAAAACTAACTCCAAGTGGATCAAAGACCTAAACATAAAGACTAAAACGATAAAGATCATGGAAGAAAAAATAGGGACAACCCTAGGAGCCCTAATACAAGGCATAAACAGAATAAAAACTATTACTAAAAATGATGTAAAGAAACCACATAACTGGGAGCTCCTAAAAATCAAACACCTATGCTCATTTAAAGACTTGACCAAAAGAGTAAAAAGACCACCTACAGATTGGGAAAAAATTTTCAACTATGACATCTCCGACTAGCGCCTGATCTCTAAAATCTATATGACTCTGTTAAAACTCAACCACAAAAAGACAAACAACCTGATCAAAAATTGGGGAAAGGATATAAACACGCTCCTCACTAAAGAAGATATTCAGGCAGCTAACAGATACACGAGAAAATGCTCTCGATCATTAGCCTAGGGAAATGCAAATTAAAACTACGATGAGATTCCATCTCACTCCAACAAAGATGACATTAATCCAAAAAACACAAAATAATAAATGCTGGAGAGGCTGCGGAGGGATTGGAACACTTATATGCTGCTGGTGCGAATGTAAAATGATACAACCACTTTGGAAATCGATTTGGCGCTTCCTTAAAGAGCTAGAAATAGAACTACCATACGATCCAGCAATCCCACTCCTTGGAATATATCCTAATAAGAGCCATTACATGAACAGATATATGCACACCCATGTTTATTGCCGCACTGTTTACAATAGCAAAAACATGGAAGCAACCAAGGTGCCCAGCAACAGATGAATGGATAAATTATGGTATATTCACACAATGGAATACTACTCATCAATAAAGAACAGTGAGGAATCTATGAAACATTTCATAACATGGAGGAACCTGGAAGGCATCATGCTGAGTGAAATTAGTCAGTGGTAAAAGGGCAAATATTGTATAAGACCACTATTATAAGAACTGGAGAAATAGTTTAAACTGAGAAGAAAACATTCTTTCGTGGTTACGAGAGGGGGAAGGGAGGGTAGGAGAGGGGCATTCACTAATTACACAGTAGGTAAGAACTACTTTAGGTGAAGGGAAAGACAGCACACAATACAGGGGAGGTCAGCACAATTGAACTAAACAAAAAACAAAGAAGTTTCCTGAATAAATTGAATGCTTCAAAGGCCAGCGTAGCAGGAGCAGGGGTCTGGGGACCATGGTTTCAGGGAACATCTATGTCAATTGGCATAATAAAATCTATTAAGAAAACATTCTGCATGCCACTTTGAAGAGTGGCGTCTGGGGTCTTAAACACTAGCAAGCAGACATCTAAGATGCATCAATTGGTCTCAACCCACCTGGATCAAAGGACAATGAAGAATACCAAGGACACAAGGCAATTACGAGCCCAAGAGACAGAAAGGGCCACATGAACCAGCGACTACATCATCCTGAGACCAGAAGAACTAGATGGTGCCCAGCTATAACCGATGACTGCCCTGACAGGGAATACAACAGAGAACCCCTGAGGAAGCAGGAGAGCAGTGGGATGCAGACCCCAAATTCTCATAAAACCAGACTTAATGGTCTGACTGAGACTTCAAGGACCCTGGTGGTCATGGCCCCCAGACCTTCTGTTAGCCCAGGACAGGAACCATTCCCAAAGCCAACCCTTCAGACATGGATTGGATGGGACGATGGGTTGGAGAGGGATGCTGGTGAGGAGTGAGCTTCTTGGATCAGGTGGACACTTGAGACTTTGTGGGTATCTCCTGCCTGGAGGGGAGATGAGAGGGTGGAGGGGGCTAGAAGCTGGCGAAATGGACAAGAAAAGAGAGGGTAGAGGGAGAAAGCAGGCTGTCTCATTAGGGGGAGAGTAACTGGGAGTGTGTAGCAAGGCGTATATGGGTTTTTGTGTGAGAGACTGACTTGATTTGTAAACTTTCCCTTAAAGCACAATAAAAATTATTTTAAAAAACTTGGAAAATAACAAGTATTGGAGGGGATGCGGAAAAATTGGAATCCTCATCCACTGCTGGTGAGAATCCAAAATGATACAGATGTTGTGGAAAACAGTTTGGCACGTCCTCAAAAAATTAGAGGTATGAGCTGCCATATGACCCTGCAATTCCACTCCTAGGTATATACCCTAGTGAAGTAACAAAAGTGACATGAGCAGACATATGCACACCTATGTTAATCACATCACTGTGAACAATAGCAAAAAGATGGAAACAACTTGTGTGCCCATCAACGGATGAATGGATAAGTAAAATATGGTGTGTCCTGTAGACTAGTTTTTTCTTTGTGTCTTTGGTTTCATTCTTTTTCTTATGCTCTGTTGTATCTTAGATGGCCACTTACAAGCTTTTAAGACCCCAGATACTACTCATGAAACTAGAACGTTTAACATAACTTTATGAGGTATATGATGCCAATTGACTGAGATGTCCCATGAGACTATGGTCCTAATCCTTCAAACCCAGAAATCCAATACCATGAGGTGTTTGGTTATGTTTAAGAAATATCCATAACTGTGCCTCCTATGTAGTTTACTATATATGAACCATGGCCTCATCCACCCTGAGACCAGAACTAGATGGTGTCTGGCTACCACTACCAAGCATTATAATCAGGGCCATGACAGATGGACCCTAATAGAATGGAAGAAAAATGTGGAACAGATCCTCAAATTCCTAGAAAAAAAGAAAAACCTGACCTATTGGACTAGTTGAGACAGAAGGACTCTTCAAGGCAATGGCCCTGGGATACTCTTCAAATATTGAAACGAAACTAACCCCTGAGCATACCTTGTAGCTAAATAACAAACTGGCTCACAAAATAATGAACATCACTCATAAGTACCGCGCTCCTTTAAAAAACTACCCATATGAGACAAAAGAGTCACCAATTACTTTATAACAAAGATGAGATTGTAAGAGGGCAGGGAAACTAGGTTAATGGCAATGGAACAACCAGTACAGAAATAACGGGAATTTTCACACATTGTGAAAAATGTAACCAATGTAACTCAACAACTTGTGTAGAAATTGTTGAATGGGAACCTAAACTGCTGTGTGACCCTTCACCGACAACACAATAAACTATAATTAAAAAAAAAAAAAACACACAAGGGAAGAAAATGTTTGCAAATTATTACATACCTGAAAAGT